>NC_064846.1:18953865-21453865 GCF_024166365.1 Elephas maximus indicus
TAGAAAGTGAGCAACAAAAGAACCCATCAGGCACCAGAAGAAAACAAATAATAAAAATTAGAGCTGAACTAAATGAATTAGAGAACAGAAAAACAATTGAAAGAATTAACAAAGCCAAAAGCAGCTTCTTTGAAAAAATTAACAAAATTGATAAACCACTGGCTAGACTGACTAAAGAAAAACAGGAAAGGAAACAAAGAACCCGAATAAGAAACAAGAAGGACCACATCACAACAGAGCCAAATGAAATTAAAAGAATCATTTCAGATTACCACGAAAAATTGTACTCTAACAAATTTGAAAACCTAGAAGAAATGGATAAATTCCTGGAACAATACTACCTACCTAAACTAACACATTCAGAAGTAGAACAACTAAATAGACCCATAACAAAAAGAGAGATTGAAACGGTAATCAAAAAACTTCCAACAAAAAAAAGTCCTGGCCCAGACGGCTTCACTGCAGAGTTCTACCAAACCTTCAGAGAAGACTTAACACCATTACTATTGAAGGTATTTCAAAGCATAGAAAATGACGGAATACTACCCAACTCATTCTATGAAGCTACCATCTCCCTGATACCAAAACCAGGTAAAGACATTACAAAAAAAGAAAATTTTAGACCTATATCCCTCATGAACATAGATACAAAAATCCTCAACAAAATTCTAGCCAATAGAATCCAACAACACATCAAAAAAATAATTCACCACGATCAAGTGGGATTTATACCAGGTATGCAAGGCTGGTTTAATATTAGAAAAACCTTAGTGTAATCCATCACATAAATAAAACAAAAGATGAAAACCACATGATCTTACCAATAGATGCAGAAAAGGCATTTGACAAAGTTCAACACCCATTTATGATAAAAACTCTTACCAAAATAGGAATTGAAGGAAAATTCCTCAACATAATAAAGGGCATCTATGCAAAGCCAACAGCCAATATCACTCTAAATGGAGAGAACCTGAAAGCATTTCCCTTGAGAATGGGAACCAGACAAGGATGCCCTTTATCACCGCTCTGATTCAACATCGTACTTGAAGTCCTAGCCAGGGCAATTAGGCTAGACAAAGAAATAAAGGGTATCCAGATTGCTAAGGAGGAAGTAAAGCTATCACTATTTGCAGATGACATGATCGTATACATGGAAAACCCTAAGGAATCCTCCAGAAAACTACTGAAACTAATAGAAGAGTTTGGAAGAGTCTCAGGTTAGAAAATAAACATACAAAAATCACTTGGATTTCTCTACATCAACAAAAAGAACACCGAGGAGGAAATAACCAAATCAATACCATTCACAGTAGCCCCCAAGAAGATAAAATACTTAGGAATAAATCTTACCAAGGATGTAAAAGACCTATACAAAGAAAACTATACAACTCTGCTACAAGAAATTCAAAAGGACATACTTAAGGGGAAAAACATACCCTGCTCATGGATAGGACGACTTAACATAGTAAAAATGTCTATTCTACCAAAAGCCATCTATACATATAACGCACTTCCAATCCAAATACCAATGTCATATTTTAAGGGGATAGAGAAACAAATCACTAATTTCATATGGAAGGGAAAGAACCCCCGGATAAGCAAAACATTACTGAAAAAGAAGAAGAAAGTGGGATGCCTCACTCTACCTGATTTCAGAACCTATTATACAGCTACAGTAGTCAAAACAGCCTGGTACTGGTACAACAACAGGCACATAGACCAATGGAACAGAATTGAGAACCCAGATATAAATCCATGCACATATGAGCAGCTGATATTTGACAAAGGACCAGTGTCAGTTAATTGGGGAAAAGATAGTCTTTTTAACAAATGGTGCTGGCATAACTGGATATCCATTTGCAAAAGAATGAAACAGGACCCATACCTGACACCATGCACAAAAACTAACTCCAAGTGGATCAAAGACCTAAACATAAAGACTAAAACGATAAAGATCATGGAAGAAAAAATACGATCAACCCTAGGAGCCCTAATACAGGGCATAAACAGAATACAAAACATTACCAAAAATGATGAAGAGAAACCAGATAACTGGGAGCTCCTAAAAATCAAACACCTATGCTCATCTAAAGACTTCACCAAAAGAGTAAAAAGACCACCTACAGACTGGGCAAGAATATTCAGCTATGACATCTCAGACCAGTGCCTGATCTCTAAAATCTACATGATTCTGTCAAAACTCAACCACAAAAAGACAAACAACCCAATCAAGAAGTGGGCAAAGGATATGAACACACATTTCACTAAAGAAGATATTCAGGCAGCCAACAGATACATGAGAAAATGCTCCCGATCATTAGCCATTAGAGAAATGCAAATTAAAACTACGATGAGATTCCATCTCACACCAACTAGACTGGCATTAATCCAAAAAACACAAAATAATAAATGTTGGAGAGGCTGCGGAGAGATTGGAACTCTCATACACTGCTGGTGGGATTGTAAAATGGTACAACCACTTTGGAAATCCATCTGGCGTTATCTTAAACAGTTAGAAATAGAAGTACCATACAACCCAGAAATCCCACTCCTAGGAATATACCCTAGAGATACAAGAGCCTTCACACAAACAGATATATGCACACCCATATTTATTGCAGCTCTGTTTACAATAGCAAAAAGCTGGAAGCAACCAAGATGTCCGTCAACGGATGAATGGGTAAATAAATTGTGGTATATTCACACAATGGAATACTACGCATCGATAAAGAACAGTGACGAATCTCTGAAACATTTCATAACATGGAGGAATCTGGAAGGCATTATGCTGAGCGAAATGAGTCAGAGGCAAAAGGACAAATATTGTATAAGACCACTATTATAAGATCTTGAGAAATAGAAAAAACGGAGAAGAACACATACTTTTGTGGTTACAAAGGGGGGAGGGAGGGAGGGAGGGAGGGAGGGAGAGGGCTTTTTATTGATCAATCTGTAGATAAGAACTGCTTTGGGTGAAGGGAAAGACAACACTCAACACAAGGAAGGTCAGCCTAATTGGACTGGACTAAAAGCAAAGAGGTTTCCGGGATAAAATGAAAGCATCAAAGGTCAGCGGAGCAGGAGCTGGGGTCTGGGGAACTTGGTTTGAGGGGACTTCTAAGTCAATGGGCAAAATAATTCTATTATGAAAACATTCTGCAACCCACTTTGAAATGTGGCATCTGGGGTCCTAAATGCCAACAAGCGGCCATCTAAGATGCATCAATTGGTCTCAACCCACCTGGATCAAAGGAGAATGAAGAACACCAAGGTCACATGATAACTAAGAGCCCAAGAGACGGAAAGTGCCACATGAACCAGAGACTGACATCATTCTGAGACCAGAAGAACTAGTTGGTGCCTGGCCACAATCGATGACTACCCTGATAGGGAGCACAACAGAGAGCCCCTGAGGGAGCAGGAGATCAGTGGGATGCAGACTCCAAATTCTCATAAAAGGACCATACTTAATGGTCTGACTGAGACTAGAGAAATCCTGGTGGTCATGGTCCCCAAACCTTCTGTTGACCCAGGACAGGAACCATCCCCGAAGACAAGTCATCAGACATGAAAGGGACTGGACAGTGGGTAGGAGAGAGACGCTGATGAAGAGTGAGCTATTTGTATCAGGTGAACACTTGAGACTGTGTTGGCATCTCCTGTCTGGAGGGGGGATGGGAGGATAGAGAGAGTTGGAAGCTGGCAAAATTGTCACGAAAGGAGAGACTGGAAGGGCTGACTCATTGGGGGAGAGCAAGTGGGAGTACGGAGTAAGGTGTATATAAACTTATATGTGACAGACTGATTGGATTTGTAAACGTTCACTTGAAGCTCAATAAAAGTTGATTAAAAAAAAAAGCTGTAAGAGGTTCAAGTAAGGTAAAAATATCAGCAAAGAAATCAACCTTTGCAATTTATCTAGCCCCTCCACTGTTAATGGTAGATCCTTCTAAAAATATGACCCAGAATGCGTCCAATTAATATACTGTATTAGATATTTCTCTTTACATTGTTTAACCTTGGATAATGATGAATTCATTATTGAAAATGCTTGTGGTACTGCTTGTGAGTTTTTAAATGTAGGAAATCACAATCTTTAAAAAGAAGAAAACAATATTATTTTCAGGGTTAAACTTCAAATTACATAAAAATAAGGAAACCAAAAGTTTAAAGCTTGTACTAATTCTGGAGATTTAGAAAGTGCAATTACCAGTTCTGATTAAATACAAAAAACAAAAAAAGTTGCCATCGAGCCGACTCTGACTCACAGCAACCCTACGGAACAGAGTAGAGCTGCCCCATACAGTTTCCAAGGAGCGCCTGATGGATTCAGAATGCCAGCCTTTCGGTTAGCGGCCATAGCTCTTAACCACTACCCACCAGGTTTCCTTTCTGATCAAAGGGATCTTAAAAACAAAGGGCCCCTCTCCCGAACACATTCCCACACTCAGAAATCAGAAGGCGACTAGGTGAAAAAATTACAACTGCCTTTAAGTAAATTTAAATATAAAATGGCTTAAGTAGAAGATAAAATAAATACTAGTCCTGTATAATATTTTAAATACTCATACTAGCACTCTACTTTTGTATGCGGTATTTTAATGACAATCAGACATAACTTGATTTCTGCTTTGTTAGAAGAAATAAAGTAATACCATAGGGAACTATAATCATTTTTTCTAAAAAGCATATTATTTATTGTTATTCCTCAAATGATGCATCATATTTAATTTTAATCATATAACTACTCATGACTAAACTAAGCACCTTCAGCCATTAAAAAAACTTAGCATACACCTATCTATTCCATGTTTTGCGAATAATCTGCAACTCTCCAAAAATATGTTTTCTAATTCCAAAATGTAGTAGATTTAAACCTTGCCTACCTTAGAAAGAAAAATCAAGTATAACAATTTCCTAATTTTTTAAGCATTTGCCTCACATTGAGAACTCTCTATTCAAATATTTTTTCCTTGTCACCTTTATTAAAAAATTACCACAACATTTATTAATACATTCAGGGCTTTCATTCGCTATCTTTAAAAAAAGTTAAGGCACATTTTAACACAATTATATCATACCATACTTCATACCACACTTACGTATCATATTCATAAGGTAGCACAAATTCCACTGAGTCTATTATATTCTTAAATAGTTTAATTGATGACTAAAAGAAAGGAAAAAATTCATTAATAACACAAGGTAAGATAAGGTATCACTTGAAAAATCCATAATGAAGTAAATGAAAGGTAATTAGGCTCATTGCTACCATCATTTTATAATTACTGTATACTTAAAAAAAATTTTTTTTTTACAAATTTGTAACTTAGTACTGTTATAGATTTTAAACAGAGTATTAGAAATTTATAACATTTCATTTATCTAGCACCATTGGGTTCTCTGGATACATAAATTTTTCAGATACCTCAGCCATTCTTAACCTTGTATAAATTATAGAACCCTTGGAGAATATGACAAAAGTACTGGCTTCTCTTTCCAAAAAAACACACATATTCACCAAATCTTCTTTTCAGTTTTAAAAGGCTTCATAGAGCCCATGGAGTCCATGGAATGCATCATATTCTCCAAGGGTTAATTAAAGCTACCTGCATAAGTACTTTTCTTGTATTATTTTAACCATTTTTATAAGAATCATTCTAAAATACACTTCACTCTTTCCTATTTTAAACAGAACATATGATGACAATTTAACTTCCTTGATGATGCAGGGTTATTTTAAATATCAATCATTGTACCTGCTTTAACACTGTGATATCCTCAGGATCAAATGGGACCAGAAGAGCTCTTTGCCCTAAAACTAAACGTTTGTAAAGTTGTTATGTCTCTTTCGTTCAGGTTGTCAGCTGTTATCTGCCAGAGAACAGGGCTTCAATTTGTGGAAGTAAATAACCATACATTAAAACTAGGTATAAAAGTACATCTGAGGGCATGAGATTTAGTTCATGAACATTTTGACATCTACTCTGGCTCTTCACTGGCTATTTCTGGTTAATTCCTAGATCTCAGCTTTGTTCCTGATAGGTAACCAGATTTGATTTTTAAACCACTAAAACAGCAGAACTTGGGTAATAACTATCCTTTTTGAAAACTCCATGGGCTGCGAAAAGAAAAAAAAATTAAACATCTGTTATCAGCTTTACCGTAAATTTAGTTTGTTTTTTTTTTAAGGAGAAGATACAGAAAATTATCAAGTTTGGGAACAAATATAAATGGAACTACGATAACTCTGCAAAATAAGAGAATTCTACATGCACGTAGTGAAATCTACTCAGAAACTTATCAATGGCAACATATCACTTATATAAAGGTGAACAGGCAAAAGTTTCTGAAAGAAAATTAAAAGAAATAGAGAATAGAAAAACAACTGAAAGAGTTAACAAGACCAAAAGCTAGTTCTTTGAAAAGATCCACAGAATCGATAAACCACCGGCAAAACTTAACAAAAGAAAAACAGGAGAGGAAGCAAATAACCTAAATAAGAAATGAGATGGATTATATCACAAATGACCCAACTGAAATTAAAAGAATCATAACAGAATACCATGAAAAACTGTACTCTAACAAATTTGAAAACTTAGGAGAAATGGACAAATTTCTACAAGCACAGTACCTACTTAAACTAACACAAACAGAGGTAGAACAACTAAATGAACGCATAACAAGAGAAGAGATTTAAAAGGCAATTAAAAACCTCCCAACAAAAAAAAAAAAAAAACCCTGGCTTGGATGGCTTCACTGGAGAATTCTACCAAACTTGCAGAGAAGAGTTAACACCACTACTACTAAACGTATTTCAGAGCATAGAAAAGGATACGATACTCCCAAATTCATTCTATGAAGAAAGCATAACCCTGATACCAAAACCAGTAAAGACATCACAAAAAAGGAACATTACAGAGCAATATCCCTAATGAACATAGATTCAAAAATCCTCAATAGAATTCTAGCCAATAGAATTCAACAACATATCAGAAAAATAATTCATTATGACCAAGTGGCATTCATACCAGGTATGCAGGGATGGTTCAACATTAGCAAAACAATCAATGCAATCCATCATATAAATAAAAGACAAGAAGCACATGATCTTATCAATTGATGCAGAAAAGTCATTTGACAAAGTTCAACATTCATTCATGATAAAAACTCTCAGCAACATATGAATAGAAGGGAAATTCCTCTCCATAATAAACGGCATTTATACAAAGCCAACAGCCAGCATCATTCCAAATGGAGAGACTCTGAAAGCCTTCCCCTTGAGAATAGGAACCAGACAAGGATGCCCTTTATCACCACTCTTACTCAACATTGTGCTGGAGGTCCTAGCCAGCGCAATTAGATAAAGAAATAAAGGGCATCCATATTGGTAAGGAAGTAGTAAAAGTATCTCTATTTGCACACAACATTATCTTATACACAGAAAACCCTAAAGAGTCCTCAAGAAAACTGCTGAAACTAATAGAAGAGTTGAGCAGAGTGTCAGGACAGAAGATAAACATAAAAATCAGTTGGATTCCTCTACACCAACAAAAAGAACACTGAAGAGGAAATCACCAAATCAATATCATTTACAGTAGCCCCCAAGAAGATAAAATACTTAGGAATAAATCTTACCAGAGATGTAAAAGACTTATGCAAAGAAAAGTACAAAACACTTCTGCAAGAAACCAAAAGAGACCTACATAAGTGGACAAATACACCTTGCTCGTGAATAGGAAGACTTAACATTATAAAAGTGTCTATTCTACCAAAAGCGATCTATAGATTTAATGCAATTCCAATCCAAATTCCAATGACATTTTCTAACGAGATTGAGAAACAAATCACCAACTTCATATGGAAGGGAAAGAGGCCCCAGATAAGTAAAGCATTACTGAAAAAGAAGAACAAAGTGGGAGGCCTTACTCTACCTGATTTTAGAATCTATTATACTGCCACAGCGTGGTACTGGTACGACAACAGACACATAGACCAATGGAACGGAATTGAGAAGCCAGACATAAATCCATCCACATATAAGCAGTTGATATTTGACAAAGGCTCCAAAGCAGTTAAATGAGGAAAAGACAGTCTTTTTAACAATCGGTGCTGGCATAACTGGATATCCATCTGCAAAAAAATGAAACGACCCATACTTCACACCATGCACAAATATGAAGTCAAAATGGATCAAAGACCTAAATATAAAACCTAAAATGATAAAGATCATGAAAGAAAAAATAGGGACAACGTTAGGAGCCCTAATACATAGCATAAACAGTATACAAAACATTACTAACAACACAGAAGAAAAACTAGATAACTGGGAGCTCCTAAAAATCAAATACCTATGCTCATCCAAAGACTTCACCAAAAGAGTAAAAAGATTACCTACAGACTGGGAAAAAGTTTTTTAGCTATGAGATTTCCGGTCAGCGCCTGATCTATAAAATCTACAAAATACTGCAAAAACTCAACTACGAAAAGACAAATAACCCAATTAAAAAATGAGCAAAGGATATGAACAGGCACTTCACCAAAAAAGACATTCAGGCAGCTAACAGATACATGAGCAAATGCTCAGGATCGTTAGCCATTACAGAAATGCAAATCAAAACTACAATGAGATTCCATCTCACCCCAACAAGGCCAGCATTAATCCCAAAAACACAAAATAATAAATGTGGAGTGACTGGAACACTTATACACTGCCGGTGGGAATGTAAAAATGGTACAATCACTTTGAAAATTGATTTGGTGCTTCCTTAAAAAGCTAGAAATAGAAGTACCATACTGCCCAGCAATCCCACTCCCTGGAATATATCCTAGAGAAATAAGAGCCCTCGCATGAATAGATATATGTACACCCATGTTAACTGCAGCACTGTTCACAACAGCAAAAAGATGGAAACAATCTAGGTGCCCATCAACAGAAAAATGGATAAACAAATTATGGTATATTCACACAATGGAATACTACACAAAAGTAAAGAACATCTATGAATCCATGAAACATCTCATAACATGGATGAATCTGGAAAGCATTATGCTGAGTGAAATTAGTCGCAAAAGAACAAATATTGTATGAGACCACTATAATAAGAACTCAAGAGAAGATTTAAACACAGAAGGAAACATTCTTTGATCATTATGAGGGTGGGGAGGGAGGGGAGGGTATTCACTAATTAGATAGTAGACAAGAATTATTTTAGGTGAAGGGAAGGACAACACATAATACAGGGGAAGTCAGCACAGCTGGACTAAACCAATACAGGGGAAGTCAGCACAACTGGACTAAACAAAAAGCTAAGGAGTTTCCTGAATACAACCAAACACTTTGAAGGACAAAGTAGCAGGGTCAGCAGTCTGGGGACCACGGTTTCAGGGGACATCTAGGTCAGTCAGCATAACAAAGGTTATTAAGAAAATGTTCTGCATTCCAGATTGGTGAGTAGTGTCTGCGGTCTTAAAAGCTTGCAAGCGGCCATCTAAGACACATCAATTGATCCCAACCCACCTGGAGCAAAGGGGAATGAAGAGCACCAAAGACACAAGGAAAAAATGAGCCCAAGAGACAGAAAGGGCTCATAAACCAGAGACTCCATCAGCATGAGACCAGAAGAACTAGATGGTGCCTGGCTACCACCAATGACCACCCTGACAGGGAACACAACAGAAGAAAGTCCCTGGCATAGCGGGAGAAAAGTGGGGTGCAGAACTCAAATTCTTGTAAAAAGACCAGACTTACTGGTCTGACTGAAACTGGAGGGGCCCCAGAAGACATAGCCCCCAGACTCTCTGTTAGCCCAAAACTAAAACCATTTCCGTAGCCAACTCTTCAGACAAAGATTAGACTGGAATATAAGACATAAAATATTACTTATGAAGAGTGTGCTTCTTAGCTCAAGTAGATGAGACTAAATGGGCAGCTCCTGTCCAGAGGTAAGATGAGAAGGCAGAGAGGGA
Source organism: Elephas maximus indicus (assembly GCF_024166365.1). NCBI lineage: Eukaryota > Metazoa > Chordata > Mammalia > Proboscidea > Elephantidae > Elephas > Elephas maximus. Next base: position 18,963,835 of record NC_064846.1, read on the forward strand.
CAGAAGCTGGTTGAATGGACACAGGAAATACAGGGTGAAAAGGAGGAGTGTGCTGTCACATTATAGGGACAGCAACTAGGGTCACATAGCAAAGTGTGTATAAATTTTTTATGAGGAACTGACTTGAACTGTAAACTTTCACTTAAGGCACAATAAAAAAACTGAAAACACTAAAAAAAATTAAGTTTCTGAAAGAACAGCAGATAATTAAGTATAGTAATGTACACCCTGGAGTACAAAAACTTACAAGGCAAAGTAGCATAAAATTTGAACTATATTTTGGAATGTGCTTTGGAGTTTACTGCATCTAAAGGAAACTGGATGGTGTCTCAAATGAACTAGATGAATAATTCAATAAATGGAGTTATGACAACTGGTCAGCAATCTGAACGAAAACGTTAAGTGGGATCTTTACCCCATACACTATACCAGGAAATATTCCAAATGAATCATGCTTAAATGTTAAAAATTTAAGCCATAAAAGTAGTAGAAGAAGCCATGGGAGAATTACTTTACAAGCTTAGCTGGCATAGGAAACGGTTTTCAAAGTAGGACGCAAAACTCAGAAGCTATAAAAAAATTGATAAATTAGAATAAATTGTAAAGAGCCATTGTAAGCAAAATCAAAAGACAACTGACATGGTCTCGTGGGACGATTCAGTCAAGTGGCACAACATAGTTCTTAAAGTTTATGTTCTACCTCCTAGTTTGGTGAGTAGCATCTGGGATCTTAAAAGCTTACAAGTGGCCATCTAATTTTTTTTATAATTTTTATTGTGCTTTAAGTTAAAGTTTACAAATGAAGTCAGTCTTTCACACAAAAACCCATATACACCTTGCTACACACTCCCAATTACTCTCCCCCTAATGAGACAGCCGGCTCTCTCCCTCCACTCTCTCTTTCCGGGTCCATTTCACCAGCTTCTAACCCCCTCCACCCTCTCATCTCCCCTTGAGGCAGGAGATGCCAACATAGTTTCAAGTGTCCACCTGATTCAAGAAGCTCACTCCTCACCAGCATCCCTCTCCAACCCATTGTCCAGTCCAATCCATGTCTGAAGAGATGGCTTCGGGAATGGTTCCTGTCATGGGCCAACAGAAGGTCTGGGGGCCATGACCACTGGGATCCTTCTAGTCTCAGTCAGACCATTAAGTCTGGTCTTTTTATGAGAATTTGGGGTCTGCATCCCACTGCTCTCCTGCTCCCTCAGGGGTTCTCTGTTGTGTTCCCTGTCAGGGCAGTCATGGGTTGTAGTCGGGCACCATCTAGCTCTTCTGGTCTCAGGATGATGTAAGTCTCTGGTTCATGTGGCCCTTTCTGTCTCTTGGGCTTGTAATCACCTTGTGTCCTTGGTGTTCTTCATTCTCCATTGATCCAGGTAGGTTGAGAAGTGGCCATCTAATTTACAACTATTTGTCTCTATTCATCTGGAGCAAGAGAAAGGAAGAAACTCAAGAATCAGAGAAAGAACTCATTGTCTCCATGAACCACTGCCTCTTTTACCTTGGGACCAGAAGAACTAGATAGTGCCTGACTACCACTACCAAACTTTCTGATCAGGGACACAATATATGTTTCCTGATAGAGAGAAAAATGTGGAACATTATTCTCAAAGAATCCAGACTTACTGGACCCATTGAGACTGGAGGAACCCCTGAGACTATTGCCCTAAGATACTCTTTAAACCCTGAAGCTTTAAACCTTGAAATTATCCCTTAAAGTTTCCTTTTAATTAAATAGCAGGTTAGCTCAAAAAGTAAAGAATGTCATCCTTGAGTACTGTGCTCTTTTAAAAAATTATCTATATGAGACGAAATGGACAATAGTTACTCTAAAGCACAGATGAGAAGTTTGGGGGCAGTGAGACTAAGTTAATGCCCGTGAAATAACCAGAATGGAAATAATGAGAATGTTGACACAATGTAAAGAATGTAACCCATGTCACTGAACATTATATGTAGAAATTGTTGAATGGGAGCATATTTAGCTGTGTACATTTGTACCAAAAATACAATAAAACATGTTTTTTTAAAAAAAGACGACAGACTTGGAAAAAGGATTTGCCACACATGTTAAACAAGGAATTAATTTCCCTATTTAAGAGGGAGAGGGAGAAGCCAAGGGAGAGGAGCCAAGAGTGAGGGGGAAGAGGAGCCAAGAGGAAGGGGAAGGGGAGGAGCTGAGAGGGAGGAGGTAGAGCAGAGGGGAAGGGGCAGGGCGAGGGGCCGGAGAGGAGGGAAGAGTGGGGAGGTGTGGGGAGGGGCGATGTGAGGAGAGGAGGAGCCTAGGTAGGAGGAGGCAGGAAGGGAAGAGAGAGGGGCCAAAGGGGAGGAGGGAGGAGCCAAAACAGGTGTGGGAGGGGAAGAAAGGAAACTGAGGGGAAGGAACAACTGAGGAGGGGGAAGGGAAAGGGAAAGAGGAGGAGCAAGGGGAGGAGCTGAGAAAGAGGAGGAGGAACCGAGGGGGGAGAAGAGACAAGAGGGAGGGAAAGAGGGTCAGCGAAAAAGAGTTCAGGATCCCTGTGGAAGGCAGCCAGCATCTCAGAGGTTGAGAGACCTGGAGACTGACCCACAGAGAGGGCCTGCGCGTTCTGAGTTAGAGTTGGCCTGGCCGGCCCCAAGGTCCCACCCAAAGCCTTCGCCTCACATTCTCTCCCTTTGATCCTCACCTTGCCGGACTCAGTCTCTCGGTCCTCTTCGCAGAAGTTAACCAAAGACAACCTGGGGAGTTAGAGAGCCGTGCAGAAGCAGCCCCAGCCAACCCAGCAGCCAGCCCACCCCGAAGAGGGCGAGCCAGGGGCGCAGAAGTTGCCTCCCCCGCGGAAACCACGGGCATTCATTTTAAAAGCCGGCCCGGGCTCTCGGGGCACACACCGAGATGGGAACCAGGGAAAAGGGAGAGGAAGGAACGACAGGGAAGAACCGTGAAGAGGAAAGAGCTGAGATCGACTGGTGGGACTGGAAGTCCCGGCAATGCCACTTCATCGGGCGAGACCCTGGCGTGGAACCGGGTTGCTAGGGCACCTGGCTGGGTTTGTGCGCCTGCGGGGCGCGCTTGCGTGCAGGCGCCCGCCGCGCTTCCACCACTTCTACTCTTCCGCCTGGGCACTTTCCTGCGGTGCCTCTCGCTTGTCTTTGGTGCTGCCTGGCGGAGCCCGTGGGGGGAGAGGGGAGAGGCTGACTGAGAGGTCTCAATATCACAGGGTCTCATGTCTTCCCGAGGTTGCCTCTCTCAGTCCCAAAGTGTTAAACGCCCCTGCCATCTTTTTCTGGCTGCCAGGGGATTGGCGGGCAAATTCTGAGGCCAGAGTTGTCCAGTACTGGGGCCACTAGCCACGTGTGGCTATTAAACCAAACCCGTTGCCGTCGAGTGGATTCCGTCTCACAGGAAACCCTGTAGGACAGAGTAGAACTGCCCCATTAGGGTTTCCAGAGAGGGCCTAGTGGATTCCAACTGCCAACCTTTTGCTTAGCAGCCGTAGTTCTTAACCACTACGCCACTGGGGTTTCCATGTGGCTGCTAGGCTCTTGAAATTCAGCTAATGGGATTTTGATGTTCTCTAAGTGTAAACTGCACACCGTGTTTCAAAGACTATGATTAAAAGAATGTAAATTAGTTCACTAATTTTTTTTTATATTGATTGCATGTCGAAATGATAATATTTTGGGTACTTTGAGTTAAGTAAAACATTATTAAAATTAATTTCGCTTAGAAGAAAAAGTAGGGGAAAGCTGTGGGACCTAGTTTTTAGTAATGGAATATCAGATATGACAAAAGCACAAGCACAAAAGATAAAATAGATAAATGGGACCTCATAAAAGTTAAATACTTTTGTTCATCAAAGTGCTTAATCAAAAAAGTCAAGAGGCAGCCTACAGATTAGGAGAAAATTTGGGGAAAAACATATATCCAATGAGAGTCTAATATCCAAAGTATATAAAATACTTGTACAACTTAACAAAAACACAAACGACCCAGTCAAAAAGTAGGCAAAGGACTTGAACAGACAATTCACCAAGGAGGATATTCAAATAGCCAACAACCAACAAAAAGATCCTCAAGGTCATTATGTGTTAAAAACCAAACCCACAAAGGTTGACTCTATTCCAATTCATAGTGACCGTATAAGACAGAGTAGAACTGCCCCATAGTTTCCAAGGAGCGCCTGGTGGATTCCAACAGCTGACCTTTTGGCTTAGCAGCCATAGCGCTTAACCATTATACCACCAGCGAGAAGCAAATCAAAACCACAACGGGATACCACTTCACACTGATTAGAATGGCAATGGTCAAAAAAAGGAAACAGTAGGTGTTGGGAAGGTTGTGGGGAAACAGGAACCCTCATCCACTGCTGGTGGGAATGTAACATGGTACAGCCACTGTGGCTGTTCCTCAAAAAATTGAACATAGAACTACCATATGACCCAGAAATACCAATCCTAGGTAGATCCCCACAAGAACTGAAAGCAGTAAGGCAAACAGAAACCTGTACACCAATGTTCATTGCAGCATTTTCACAATAGCCAAAATGTCATCAACAGATGAATGGATTAAAAAAAAATGCGGTATCTATATACAATGAGACATTACTCAGCCATAAAGAGAAATGAAGACCTGATGCATGGCACTACATGAATGAACCTTGAAAACACGCTGAGCAAAATTAGTCAGCTGCAGAAGGACAAACACTGTGTGATCTCACTTACATGAAACACGCAAATTGTTGTTGTTAGGTGCCCTCCAATTGGTTCCAGTGCATATCAACCCTATATACAACAGAATGAAACACTACCCAGTCCTGCACCATCCTTACAATCATTGTTATGCTTGAGCCCATTGTTGCAACCACTGTGTCAATCCATCTCCTTAAGGGTCTTCCTCTTTTTCGTTCACCCTCTACTTTACAAAGTATGATGTCCTTCTCCAGGGACTGATCCCTCCTGACAATATGTCCAAAGTATGCAAGATGCAGTCTCACCATCCTTGCTTCTCAGGAGCATTCTGGCTCTACTTCTTCCAAGACAGATTTGTTCATTTTTTTGGCACTCCGTGGTATGTATATTCAACATTCTTCATCAACACCACGATTCAAAGGTGGCAATTCTTCTTCAGTCTTCCTTATTCATTATCCAGCTTTCACATGCACATGATGTGATTGAAAATACCATGGCTTGGGTCAGGCGCACCTTAGTCTTCAAGGTGACATCTTTGCTTTTCAGCACTTTAAAGAGGATCTTTGCAGTAGATTTGCCCAATGCAATGCATCTTTTGATTTCTTGACTGCTGCTTCCAGTGGAAGTTGGTGGTGTTCCAGTGGTGTTGATTGTGGACCCAAGTAAAATGAAATCCCTGACAACTTCAATCTTTTCTCTGTTTATCATGATGTGGCATATTGGTCCAGTTCTGAGAATTTTTATTTTCTTTATGTTGAGGTATAATCCATACTGAAGACTGGTCTTTGATCTACATCGGTAAATGCTTCAAGTCCTCTTCACTTTCAGCAAGCAAGGTAGTGTTATGTGCATAATACAGGTTGTAATGAGCCCTCCTCCAATCCTGATGCCCTGTTCTTCTTCATACAGTCCAGCTTCTCGTATTATCTGCTCAGCATACAGATTGAATGGGTATGGTGAAAGGATACAACCCTGACACACACCTTTCCTGACTTTAAACCAATCAGCATCCCCTTGTTCTGTCCGAACAACTGCCTCTTGATCTATGTAAAGGTTCCTCATGAGCACAATTAAGTGTTCTGGAATTCCCATTCTTCACAATGTTATCCATAATTTGTTATGATCCACACAGTCGAATGCCTTTGCATAATCAATAAAACACAGGTAAACATCCTCTGGTATTCTCTGCTTTCAGCTAAGATCCATCCGACATCAGCAATGATATCCCCGGTTCCACATCCTCTCCTGAAACTGGCCTGAATTTCTGGCAGTTCTCTGTTGATATACTGCTACAGCCATTTTTGAATGATCTTCAGCAAAATTTTGCTTGTATGTGATATTGATGATATTGTTCTATAATTTCCACATTCAGTTGGATCACCTTTCTTGGGAATAGGCATAAATATGGATCTCTTCCAGTCAGTTGGCCAGGAAGCTGTCTTCCATATTTCTTGGCATAGACGAGTGAGCACCTCCAGTGTTTCATCTGTTTGTTGAAACATCTCAATTGATATTCCATCAATTCCTGGAGCCTTGTTTTTTGCCAATGCCTTCAGAGCAGCTTGGACTTCTTCCTTCAGTACCATCAGTTCCTGATCATATGCCACCTCTTGAAATGGTTGAATATCAACTAATTCCTTTTGGTATAATGACTCTGTGTATTCCTTCCATCATCTTCTCTTGATGCTTCTTGCGTCGTTTTGTGTTTTCCCCATAGAATCTTTCACTATTGCAACTTGAGTCTTGAATTTTTTCTTCAGTTCTTTCAGCTTGAGAAATGATGAGCATGTTCTTCCCTTTTGGTTTTCTATCTCCAAATCTTTGCACGTGTCTTTATAATACTTTACTTTGTCTTCTCGAGACGCCCTTTGAAATCTTCTGTTCAGTTCTTTTACTTCATCATTTCTTCCTTTTGCTTTAGCTCCTCAGTGTTCAAGAGCAAGTTTCAGAGTCTCCCCTAACATCCGTCTTGGTCTTTTCTTTCTTTCCTGTCTTTTCAATGACCTCTTGCTTTCTTCATGTATGATGTCCTTCCACAACTCGTCTGGTGTTTGGTCATTAATGTTCAATGTGGCAAATCTATCATTGAGATGATCTCTAAATTCAGGTAGGATATACTCAAGGTCATATTTTGGCTCCTGTGGACTTGCTCTGATTTTCTTCAGTTTCAGCTTGAACTCATATATGACCAATTGATGGTCTGTTCCACAGTCGGCCCCTGGCCTTGTTCTGACTGATGATATTGAGCTTTTCCATCATCTCTTTCCATAGATGTAGTCGATTTGATTCCTGTATGTTCCATCTGGCAAGGTCCGTGTGTATAGTCGCTGTTTATGTTGGTGAAAAAAGGTCGTTGCAATGAAGAAGTCATTGGTCTTGCAAAATTCTGTCATTCAGTCTCCAGCATTGTGTCTATCACCAAGGCCATGTTTTCCAACTACCAATCCTTCTTAGTTTCCAACATTAGCATTCCAATCCCCAGTAATTATCAATGCATCCTGATTGCATGTTCCATCAATTTCAGACTGCAGCAGCTGATAAAAATCTTCATTTTCTTCATCTTTGACCTGCGGCTGAGAGAAGTTAATTTGCTTATCCAAGGTCACATGGCTAGTAGATGACCAAGCTTAGAGTAGAAAGCAGATCTTCCTACTATAGTCCCCAAATATAATGGCATTGAAAGAAAATGTAAAGTGTTTGGTAATAAAAAGAAGTAAATTTGTCTTATGATACAGCTGTTAAATTTCCTGCTACATCAGGTAAGAATGTTTCAGAAACAAGCAAGGAAAAGATTGAATAAAGCATGCGAATCTCCACCCACATAAGGGCTATATTTAGAACAGTGCCTACGGAGATTTATCTATGAAATTTGTGATATCCAGGGTCACTCAAATGATTTTGTAAAAGGAGAGAGAAACAAGGAATGGCACCTTACAAAATTTGGTGCTTCAGGCCACCTTAAAGAAAATGTATACAACAGACTAATACAGCTACTAGGAGCCCTGGTGGGGCACAGAGGCATAAGGAGGATAATGATCTCTAAATTGCGACCCTCCACCCAATTTCAGGGTGAATAGACAATTTTTTAATTTTTTTTAGACTTTGATAGCAGCCTCTTGTCAGCAGAAACGCTTTCACGTCTTTTTGGGCTGCCTTTCATATCCATGGTGCCTTGGAATTTCATTCCTCCCTTCATCTGGCACACCCTTGAACTTGTGCCTCTGGGCAAGGGCCCTCCTCTGCCTCGCCCCCCCCCCCCATCGCCACACCTCTGGCGGGACAGTGGTTAAAAGCTCTTGGCTGCTGATGGAAAATTCAGTGGTTCGAACCTACCAGCTGCCCCAGGGGAAGAAACACATGGCAATCTGCTTCCATAAGTATCACAGCCTTCGAAACCCTATGAGGCAGTTCTACGCTGTTCTATAGAGTCACTAGGAGTCAAAATCAACTGGAGGGCAATGGATTTGGGTTGTTGTGGTTTTTTTTGTAATGCAACAACTAGGTCTTTAAGTATTTTCCCCAAGTTTCTAACCATTTAGAGTTAAAGGTATCTGAGCTACAGTTCTCATAGTCTTTCTAGTTCACTTCAACCTGTGAATACCAAAATTAAGTAATGAAAAAAACAATACCACGATCCAGTGGACTCATGCTCTATTTAAGCCACATTTCTAAATAAGCGTGTTGGCACATCAAAAAGGGAAACTAATGTGTCCTGGCATGCCAAGTGTACCAGCTCCAGCAGCACATTGTACCTTTACCAGCTCCAGCAGCACATCATACCTTTACAAGCTCCAGCAGCACATCGTACCTTTCACAAACTGCTGCCAGGGCCAGACTAGCTTACCCCTTGGGCTTCATGCCTTGACTCACTTTTTCCTTTCCAGCTCCCCCAAATCTGTTTCTCCCGAATTGGTGGTGCAAATCCCATTGGGTTACACTCCTCTTTAAAATTTTTCACGGGACAAGTAAATGCAATGTGGGATCCTGGACTGGATCCTGAAAGAAAAAAAAGACATTAGTGAGAAAACTGGGGAAATCCAGATAAAGCCTGTAGTTTAGTTAATAGTCTTGTACCCATGTGAATCGCTTAGTTTTGATCATTGTACAGAGGTTATGTAAGATTTTCTCATTAAGGGAAGCTGGGAGAAGTGTATAAAGACCTCTTTGTGCTATTTTTGCAATGCTTCTGTAAGTCTAAAATTATTTCAAAAGAAAAACCTTAAAAACTTCTTCTACTGGCTTTCCATCGCCCTAAGGATTAAGTCCAAACTCCTTACCTTTAAGACAGGGAGCAAAGGCCCTAAGATTGGAAGGTGCCTGTTTGAGAAATAGCGAAGAGACTGGTATGGTTAGAGGTTCAGAAGCAAGTAAAAGAGAAATAGACTATACTATCAGGGAGTTTTTTTTTTTTTAATCAGGGAGGTAATAGGAGGTTGAGTGTGGAACCTAGAGACTTAGTAAGACAAGGGACAGAGGGGCCCCCAAACCTGCAAAGTACCAAGAAATGAGCCAGGGAGCAGGAACAAAGCCCTTCCCCAGAACAGTGGGGCAAGACATCTAAAAAGAACCTGCAAACTTCTTTAAAGTTGCCTTTCAGAAGCAGATGGAGAAAACCAGGCTCAGTGACATGTGCAGAACATCCCTGTGACCGCTGTGTGACCTACTACCTCGGGGACAGGAGCCATCTTGGAAAGCTGCTGCGCGAGCACCTTAGTTAACATATCCCCGCCCTTGTTGTGAATAAACATGAATCTTTTCCCGCCCAAGAACTTTTAAAAACTTAGGACTGTTTTTTTGTTTTGTTTTCTGAGATGAGGGTAAGTGTTGCTCTAGGCCCTCCTTGTCTCCGCTTGCAGCCTCTTCAATAAAGCTTTGATCCTGTGGAAAACTACGTGCCTTACCTGCTCATTCTTGACCAGTGAGAGGCAAGAACCTTATTCCTGTAACACCTTGGCTTGAGAAGACTTGCATGGCCTTACCCTCCCTCAGACATATCTCGCCAGCATCCAACTTGAGCCTAGGCCTCCACTCCCACCCTCTTCTCTCTGGCTCAGCTTCATTGAACTACTCTAGTTCCACTGAGAGTCCATTCCCTCTAGCTTCTGAACAAAGAAGCTCCTTACTGTTCCCTTGGCCTTGTATGTGCTGCTTTCCCTGCTGCCCCCTGTCCTTCCTTTTGTGTGGCTGAAATAATGCCCATTTATTTCAGCTCTTAATTAATTTAGAAGTTAATTTTCCCAAGAGGTCTTCCCTGACAGGCCCCAAATAAACCACCTGCCACCCACCGACCCACACACACCTCCACCCACCCCTGTACACACACACACATACACATGTTTGGATTAAGTGCCCCTTACATGTACTCTCACTGTACCCTATGTGTTCCTCCAATTTGCCACTTATCACACTGTGTGATAGCTCTGTGTATCTCCCCCACGAGTCACCTGCTAACTCTGGATCTTCTATCCACACCTATCACTTATATAACAAGGCAGCCATTGAAATAGCTTGATTTCACACGTTCAAGGTTTTGGGGATTAAGTTTTTCATTCGAGGAATTCTTATAATTTATATACTCTGCAACATGGTGAGAGCCAAGAGTTTTAGTTTTTCCCTTGATACTATGAAGTTCAGACTGAGAATCAGATTTCTGCACAAATACCAACATTTTATGAAAAGAGTATACTTTTTTACCACAGTTTTATGAATGCCAAAACTTAAGCAAAGATACTTATTCAAACTGTTAACAAAAAATTGGAATGCTAATTATGTACAGAGATATTTTTCTAAGCAATTCAAGAGTCCTTTTTCCTTTCTTGCCTTTCAAGCCTGACATTAACAGTTGAAATCTGTCTTCTCAACTGGATTATGCCTGGCTACCACTACTGAACATTCTGATCAAGAACACTATAGATGAATCTTGATAAAAAGGGATAAAAAAGCTGAACAGAACTTCAAATTCTTAAAGAATCCAGACTTACTGGACCTATTGAGGTTGGAGGAGTCCCTGAGACCATGGCCCTGAGTTATTCTTCAAACCGTGAATTGAAACAATCCCCTTAAGTCACCTTTAAATTAAGTAACAAAAAACAAACAGAAAAAAAAAACCCGTTGCCATCGAGTGGATTCTGACTCACAGTGACCCTATAGAACAGTGTTCCATATGGTTTCCAAGTAGCACCTGGTAGAATCGAACTGCTGACCTTTTTGATTAGCGGCCGTAGCTCTTAACCACTACGCCACCAGGGTTTCCAGTTATGTAACAGTCTAGCTCAAAGATCAAAGATGGTCACCCTTGAATATTGTGTTTCTTTAAAAAAAAAATTCTCTACTTGAGACCAAAGGGTCAACGTGTATTTTAAAGCATAGACAAGGTTGGGAGGCAGGGAGACTAAGAAAATGGTGGTGAAACAACTAAAACAGAAATAACAAGACTGTTGATAAAATGTGGAGAATGTAGCCAATGTCACTGATCAGTATGTCTAGAAACTGTGGAATGGGAGCAGCTTTTGCTGTGTATATTTTCACCAAAAATAAAATTAAATAAAGATAAAAATTTGTCTTCTCAAACGTGGCTCATTTACCTCAGTGTCTAAACCCTTGGTGGTGCCATGTCTTGCTTCAGTCTCTAGCTTCCTCCTGCCCTGTCCTTGCCACTGTTAAAAGATAGTGTGAGGATTAATTTGTGTGTCAACTAGGCTAGGCTACAGTTGTAGTGGTTTTAAGACAGGGAACAGAGGCCTCTCCCCCGCCAAATCTGCAAACAAAGTAACAGGAAATGGTCCAGGGCACAGAAACAAAGCCATTCCCCAGAACAATGGGGCAGGGTATCAGAAAATAGCCCGCAAACTTCTTTAAAGTTGTGTTTCAGAAGCAGCTGGAGAAAACCAGCCCCAGGGACATGTGCAGAACATCCATCTGTGACCGCTGTGTGACCTTCCACCAAGGGCAGTGAGGGGCTGCAGCAACAGCCGGGAGACTGCGCAGGTGCGACACCCCGTAACAAATCCTGCTACGAATCCCAGAGGCCTCCAGGACAGGAGCCATCTTAGAAACCTGCTGTGCATGCACCGTAATTAACATAGCCCCACCTATACCTGTGAATAAACATGAATCTTCTCCGCCCAAGAACCTTTTTTTTTTAATTTTTATTGAGCTTCAAGTGAACGTTTACAAATCAGGTCAGTCTGTCACACATAAGTTTATATATACCTTACTCCATACTCCCTCTTGCTCTCCCCCTAATGAGTCAGCTCTTCCAGTCTCTCCTTTCGTGACAATTTCCCAGCTTCCAACCCTCTCTACCCTCCCATCCCCCCTCCAGACAAGGGATGCCAACAGTCTCAAGTGTCCACCTGATACAAACAGCTCACTCTTCATCAGCATCTCTCTCCTACCTACTGTCCAGTCCCTTCCACATCTGATGAGTTGTCTTCGGGGATGGTTCCTGTCCTATGCCGACAGAAGGTCTGGGGAGCATGGCCGCTGGGATTCCTCCAGTCTCAGTCAGACCATTAAATCTGGTCTTTTTATGAGAATTTGGGGTCTGCATCCCACTGCTCTCCTGCTCCCTCAGGGGTTCTCTGTTGTGCTCCCTGTCAGGGCAGACATCGGTTGTGGCCGGGCACCATCTAGTTCTTCTGGTCTCAGGATGATGTAAGTCTCTGGTTCATGTGGCCCTTTCTGTCTCTTGGGCTCTTAGTTATCGTGTGACCTTGGTGTTCTTCACTCTCCTTTGATCCAGGTGGGTTGAGACCAATCGATGCATCTTAGAGGGCCGCTTGTTAGCATATAAGACCCCAGATGCCACATTTCAAAGTAGGATGCAGAATGTTTTCATAATAGAATTATTTTGCCAATTGACTTAGAAGTCCCCTTAAACCATGGACCCCAAACCTCCACCCTTGCTCCACTGACCTTTGAAGCATTCAGTTTATCCCAGAAACTTCTTTGCTTTGGGTCCAGTCCAGTTGAGCTGACCTTCCATGTATTGAGTGTTGTCCTTCCCTTCACCTAAAGAAGTTCTTAGCTAGTAATTAATCAGTAAAGAACCCTCTCCCACCCTCCCTCCCTCTTCCCCCTCGTAACCACAAAAGTATGTGTTCTTCTCAGTTTATACTATTTCTCAAGATCTTATACTAGTGGTCTTATACAATATTTGTATAATTTCGCTCAGCATAATGCCTTCCAGGTTCCTCCATGTTATGAAATGTTTCACGGATTCATCACTGTTCTTTATCGATGCGTAGTATTCCATTGTGTGAATATACCACAATTTATTTACCCATTCATCCGTTGATGGACACCTTGGTTGCTTCCAGCTTTTTGCTAAGAGCTGCAATAAACATGGGTGTACATATATCTGTTTGTATGAAGGCTCTTGTATCTCTAGGGTATATTCCCAGGAGTGGGATTTCTGGATTGTATGGTAGTTCTATTTCTAACTGTTTAAGATAAAGCCAGATAGATTTCCAAAGTGGTTGTGCCATTTTACAATCCCACCAGCAGTGTATAAGAGTTCCAATCTCTGCACAGCCTCTCCAACATTTATTATTTTGTGTTTTTTGGATTAATGCCAGCCTTGTTAGAGTGAGATGGAATCTCATCCTAGTTTTAATTTGCATTTCTCTAATGGCTAATGATCGAGAGCATTTTCTCATGTATCTGTTGGCTGCCTGAATATCTTCTTTAGTGAAGTGCGTGTTCATATCCTTTGCCCACTTCTTGATTGGGTTGTTTGTCTTTTTGTGGTTGACTTTTGACAGAATCATATAGATTTTAGAGATCAGGCACTGGTCAGAGATGCCATAGCTGAGAATTCTTTCCCAGTCTGTAGGTGGTCTTTTTACTCTTTTGGTGAAGTCTTTAGATGAGCATACATGTTTGATTTTAGGAGCTCCCAGTCATCTGGTTTCTCTTCGTCATTTTTAATAATGTTTTGTATTCTGTTTATGCCTTGTATTAGGGCTCCTAACGTTGTCCCTATTTTTTCTTCCATGATCTTTATCGTTTTAGTCTTTATGTTTAGGTCTTTGATCCACTTGGAGTTAGTTTTTGTGCATGGTGTGAGGTATGGGTCCTGTTTCATTTTTCTGCAAATGGATATCCAGTTATGCCAGCACCATTTGTTAAAAAGACTATCTTTTCCCCAATTAACTGACACTCGGCCTTTGTCAAATATCAGCTGCTCATATGTGCATGGATTTATATCTGGGTTCTCCATTCTGTTCCATTAGTCTATGCGTCTGTTGTTGTACCAGTACCAGGCTGTTTTGACTACTGTGGCTGTATAATAGGTTCTGAAATCAGGTAGAGTGAGGCCTCCCACTTTCTTCTTCTTTTTCAGTAATGCTTTACTTATCCGGGGCTTCTTCCCCTTCCATATGAAGTTGGTGATTTGTTTCTCCATCACATTAAAAAATGACATTGGAATTTGGATCGGAAGTGCATTGTATGTATAGATGGCTTTTGGTAGAATAGACACTTTTACTATGCTAAGTCTTCCCATCCATGAGCAAGGTATGTTTTTCCACTTAAGTAGGTCCTTTTTAGTTTCTTGTAGTAGTACTTTGTAGTTTTCTTTGTATAGGTCTTTTACATCTTTGGTAAGATTTATTCCTAAGTATTTTATCTTCTTGGGGGCTACTGTGAATGGTATTGATTTGGTGATTTCCTCTTCGATGTTCTTTTTGTTGATGTAGAGGAATCCAAGTGATTTTTGTATGTTTATCTTATAACCTGAGACTCTGCCAAACTCTTCTATTAGTTTTAGTAGTTTTCTGAAGGATTCCTTAGGGTTTTCTGTGTATAAGATCATGTCATCTGCAAATAGAAATAATTTTACTTCCTCCTTGCCAATCCGGATGCCCTTTATTTCTTTGTCTAGCCTAATTGCTCTGGCTAGGACCTCTAGCACAATGTTGAATAAGAACGGTGATAAAGGCCATCCTTGTCTGGTTCCCGTTCTCAAGGGAAATGCTTTCAGGCTCTCTCCATTTAGAGTGATGTTGGCTGTTGGTTTTTTTTTTTTTTTTTATAGATGCCTTTTATTATGTTGAGGAATTTTCCTTCAATTCCTATTTTGCTGAGAGTTTTTATCATAAATGGGTGTTGGACTTTATCAAATGCCTTTTCTGCATCAATTGATAAGATCATGTGGTTTTTGTCTTTTGTTTTATTTATATGGTGGATTACATTAAAGGTTTTTCTAATATTAAACCAGACTTACATACCTTGTGCAAATCCCACTTGGTCGTGGTGGATTATTTTTTTGATATGTTGTTGAATTCTATTGGCTAGAATTTTGTTGAGGATTTTTGCATCTATGTTCATGAGGTATATAGGTCTGTCATTTTCTTTTTTTGTGATGTCTTTACCTGGTTTTGGTATCAGGGAAATGGGGGCTTCATAGAATGAGTTAGGTAGTATTCCGTCATTTTCTAT
This sequence comes from Elephas maximus indicus, assembly GCF_024166365.1. NCBI lineage: Eukaryota > Metazoa > Chordata > Mammalia > Proboscidea > Elephantidae > Elephas > Elephas maximus. The sequence continues at coordinate 18,978,952 of NC_064846.1, forward strand.
GCTTTGAAATGCCTTTAGTAGTAGTGGTGTTAACTCTTCTCTGAAAGTTTGGTAGAACTCTGCAGTGAAGCCATCCGGGCCAGGGCTTTTTTTTGTTGGGAGTTTTTTGATTACCGTTTCAATCTCTTTTTTTGTTATGGGTCTATTTAGTTGTTCTACTTCTGATTGTGTTAGTTTAGGTAGGTAGTGTTTTCCCCGGAATTCATCCATTTCTTCTAGGTTTGCAAATTTGTTAGAGTACAATTTTTTGTAATAATCTGATATGATTCTTTTAATTTCAATCGGGTCTGTTGTGATATGGCCCATCTCGTTTCTTATTCGGGTTATTTGTTTTCTTTCCTGTATTTCTTTCGTCATTCTTGCCAATGGCTTATCAATTTTGTTAATTTTTTCAAAGAACCAGCTTTTGGCTTTGTTAATTCTTTCAATTGTTTTTCTGTTCTCTAATTCATTTAGTTCAGCTCTAATTTCTATTATTTGTTTTCTTCTGGTGCCTGATGGATTCTTTTGTTGCTCACTTTCTATTTGTTTGAGTTGTAGGGACAGTTCTCTGATTTTGGCTCTTTCTTCTTTTTGTATGTGTGCATTTATCGATATAAATTGGCCTCTGAGCACTGCTTTTGCTGTGTCCCAGAGGTTTTGATAGGAAGTATTTTCATTCTCTTTGCATTCTATGAATTTTTTTATTCCCTCCTTAATGTCTTCTATAACCCAGTCTTTCTTCAGGAGGGTATTGTTTCAGTTTCCAAGTATTTGATTTCTTTTCCCTAATTTTTCTGTTATTGATTTCCACTTTTATGGCCTTGTGGTCTGAGAAGATGCTTTGTAATATTTCGATGTTTTGGACTCTGCAAAGGTTTGTTTTATGACCTAACATGTGGTGTATTCTGGAGAATGTTCCATGTGCGCTAGAAGAAAAAGTGTACTTTGCAGCAGTTGGGTGGAGAGTTCTGTATGAGTCAATGAGGTCAAGTTGGTTGATTGTAGTAATTAGGTCTTCCGTGTCTCTATTGAGCTTCTTACTGGATGTCCTGTCCTTCTCCAAAAGTGGTGTGTTGAAGTCTCCTACTATAATTGTGGAGGTGTCTATCTCATTTTTCAGTTCTGTTAAAATTTGTTTTATGTATCTTGCAGCCCTGTCATTGGGTGCATAAATATTTAATATGGTTATATCTTCCTGGTCAATTGTCCCTTTTATCATTATGTAGTGTCCTTCTTCCGCCCAAGAACTTTTTAAAAACCAGGCCCATCTTTTGTTCTGTGAAACGGGGTTATGCGTTCTTAGGCCTTCCTCTTCTCCGCTTGCAAGCCTCTTCAATAAAGTTTGCTCATGTGGAAAACTCTATATGCCTTACCTGCTCATTCTTGACCAGTTGAGAGGCAAGAACCTTATTCCAGTAACAGTTTGATCAAAGACTAGACTAGTTGTGGTTCCATAATGCAATATAACGCAATGTAATCACCTCTAAGGATGTGATCCAGTCAATGCATTGAAAGACTTTTCTTTTTTTTTTTATTGTGGTTAAGGTGAAAGTTTATAGAGCAAATTAGTTTCTCATGAAACAATACACACATCGTTTTATGACATTGGTTGCCAACCCTACGACATGTGAACACTTTCCCCTTCTTAGCCTTGGGTTCCCCATTTCCACTTGTCCAGCTTTCCTGTCCCCTCTTGCCTTCTCATCCTTGTCCCTGGGCTGGTGTGCCCATTTAGTCTTGTATACATGGTTGAACTTCATGTGTTATTGTTTGTTTTATAGGCCTGTCTAATTTTTGTCTGAAGGGTGAACTTCAGGAGTGACTTCAGTACTGAGTTAAAAGGGTATTCAGGGGCCATAATCTCAGGGTTTCTCCAGTCCCTGTCAGGCCAACAAGCCTGGTCTTTTGTGAGTTAGAATTTTGTTCTAACATTTTTCTCCAGCTCTGTCTGGGACCCTCTATTGTGATCCCTGTCAGAGCAGTCAGTGGTGATAGCCGGGCACCATCTAGTTCTACTGGGCTCAGACTGGTGGAGGCCATGGTAGATGCAGTTCGTTAGTCCTTTGGACTAATCTTTCCCTTGTATCTTTAGTTTTCTTCATCCTCTCTTGGAAAGAGGAGTTTTCTTAGGTTGTGTGTGGTCTGCCTTGATACTATAAGCAGATACTTTCGCAGAATTCACTCTCTCTCTCTACTCTGTACTCTTGCCATCGCCTGACCTGCAGGCTTGGGATGCAAGCCTGCAGAAGTCATCCACCTGCCATCTGACCTACATATTTTGGACTTGCCAGCCCCTGCAATTGGGTGAGCCAATTCCTTGAAACAAATCTCTTTCTATATTTATGTGTTTCTGGTTCTGTTTCTCTAGAGAACCTTGACTAAGACAGATAGTTTTCAAAAAAAGGTAAAATCATGACTGTTTTACAATATAAAAATGAACACAAATTAACAATTTTATTTACTTCATGAGGGAACCAGACAGCTGTTATAACCAGGGCTTCGAACTGGTTTATTCTGGTTCGAACTCCTGCTGAGAATTTGCCTTTCTAACAAGTTCCCTGCTGAGAATTTGCATTTCCACCCCAGATATACTGAATCTGAGCCTATATTTAAACAAGATTCCCAGGTGATTATTACATATAACTTCCTGGGAATTTGTTAGAAATGCAAATTCCCAGCAGGGATTCAAACTGGAAGGAACCAGTTTGAAGCCCTGGTTATTACTAGTTCAAAAGAGAATTCAAAGAGACCCATCTTTACGTAAGCGATATTGAAATGAATGTGCAGATAGAGGCAGAACTCGTTTTTTCCCAAGTGGGGGGAGGGAAGTCCATTAACTCTCACCCAAACAGGACAGAATCCACATGTCTATAGACAAAAATTACTCTGTGTTACCCGTTATCTACAATTTACAGAGTTGTAGAACAGCTCCCATAGAATCAGAATGTAATAACCCAGAGGGCTTCTCTAGAATCAGATAATGGATAATTTTTCCACTGGAGCACAGAAATTTTCCCTACACCAAGGGATAATTTCTCCTTAGTTATCTATTCCCCAAGTGGATGGTAAATTCCTTAAGGGCAGGGACAATATTTTATTGATAACTGTAGAACTACATATTTATTAAGAAATATTGAATTACTATAGTTATTACTTTTCATTTGTAGCTGAATTCTAAAAAGTGCAGGCATTAAATGGAACCGTATTGCTGGTTCTGCCACTTAAGAGCTATGTGATCTTTTGTGCAAGTTTCTGAAGACCTGTGTTTCAGTTTCCTCACCTGTAATGGGAATAATAATGGTTGCACCTATATCATAAGATTATCACTGGGATGTCTTAGTCACCTAGTGCTGCGTTAACAGACATACCACAAGTGGGTGGCTTTAAAGTACAGAAATGTATTTTGTCACAGTTCTGGAAGCCAAAAGCCCAAATGAAGACCTCAGAATTGTGGATTCCTTCCTTGTTGGTACCCCAGGCATGCCTTGTAAAGGATTCTCAAATTACATTTGTCTTCCCTTGCGTGTACCTGCCTCTGCGTCTATTGATTTTTTATAATTCAGACGTGATTAGGTTTAGGACATACCCTACACTGGTTTGGCTCATTAACATAACAAAGAAAAACTTATTTCTAAACAGGATTACATCCACAGGTGTAGGGGGGGTTAGGATTTCAATACGTATTTTGGGGGGACACAATTCAATTCGTAACAGATTGGAAGACTCAATATTTTTTTAAATAATTTTTATTGTGCTTTAAGTGAAAGTTTACAAATCAAGTCAGTCTGTCACATATAAGCTTACATACACCTTACTCCATACTCCCACTTACTCTCCCCCAATGAGTCAGCCCGCTCCCTCCTTCCAGTCTCTCCTTTCATGACGATTTTGCCAGTTTCTAACCCTCTCTACCCCCTTATCTCCCCTCCAGACAGGAGATGCCAACTCAGTCTCAAATGTCCACCTGAGGAAGACTCAATATTTTTAAGATGGCAATTTTCCCCATGTTGAACTATAAATTCAGTGACCACCCAAGAAAAATTCCAGCAGGGCTTTTTTTTTACAAGAATTAATAAGCAGATTCTAAAATTTATGTAGAAATATGAAACACCTAGAATAATTGAACGAGTTTTGAAGAAGAAGAACAAAGTTGGAGGGGTTTCACTTTGATTTCAAAACTTCCTACAAAGCTACAGTTATCAAGACAATGCAGTACTGATATAAGAATAAACAAACAGATCAATGAAACAAAATTAAGAGTCCAGAAATAAATTCTTGTATTTATAGTTAGTTGATTTTTGGCAAGGTATCAAGGCAATTCATTGGGAAAAAGATAGTCTGTTGAAAAATGGTGCTGAGGCAATTGAATATTTACCTTTAAAAAGGTAAGCTTGACGATCAACTCACACCATACACAAAAGTTAACTCAAAATGGATCATCCATTTAATTTTTAGAGTTAAAACAATGAAAGTTAGAATAAAACCTAGGAGAAAATCTTTGAGACTTGGGATTAGGCAAAGATTTCTTAAGTATAAAAACATAAAAGAAAACAATTTGCTGAATTGAACCTTATCGAAACCCAAAATGTTTCTCCCTCAAAGGATATCTTTAAAGAAAATGGCGGGAAAAACAGATTAGGAGGAAATACTTGCAAACACTTATCCAATAAAAGACTTCCATACTGATTTTACAAAGAAATCTTAGAACACAACGATAAGAAAACAAATAATTCAATAAAAAATAGGCAAACTATTGTTGTTGCTGTTTTTAGGTGCCATTGAGTCAGTTCTGACTCAAAGCAACCCTATGTACAAAAGAACGAAACACTGCCCAGTCCTGCACCATCCCATCCTCAACAATCATTGTTATGCTTGACCCCATTGTTGCAGCCACTGTGTCAACCCATCTCAGTGAGGGTCTTCCTCTTTTTCACTGACCCTCTACTTTACCACACATGATGTTCTTCTCCAGGAACTGGTCCCTCCTGATAACATGTCCAAAGCACATGAAACAAAGTCTCACCATCTTCACTTCTAAGGAGCATTCTGGCTGTACTTCTTCCAAGACTTGTTCATTATTCTGGCAGTCCGTGGTTTACTCAATATTCTTCGTCGACACCGTTATTCAAAGGCATCAATTCCTCTTCAGTCTTCCTTATTCATTGTCCACCTTCCACAGGATTATAAAGTGATTGAAAATACCGTGGCTTGGGTCAGGAGCACCTTAGTTCTTTGAAGTGACATCTTTGCTTTTTAACACTTAAAGAGTCTTTTGCAGCAGATTTCCCCAATGCAATGCATCATTTGATTTCTTGACTGCTGCTTCCATGCGCATTGATTGAGGATCCAAATAAAGTGAAATCCTTGACAACTTCAGTCTTTTCTCCCCTTATCATGATGTTGCTTATTGACTCAGTTGTGAGGATTTTGGTTTTCTTCATGTTAAGGCTTAATCTATACTGAAGGCTATGGTCTTTGATCTTCATCAATAAATTCTTCAGCTCTGCTTTCAGCAAGCAAGGTCGTGTCATCTGCATATTGCAGGTTGTTAATAAGTCTTCCTCCAATCCTATTGCCACAGTTTTTCTTCATATAGTCCAGCTTCCTGGATTATTTGCTCAGCATACAGATTGAATAAGTATGGTGAAAGGATACAACCCTGAAGCACACCTTTTCTGATGTTAAACCATGCAGTATCTCCTCGTTATGTTTGAGCAACTGCCTCTTGGTCTATGTACAAGTTCTGTATGAGGACAATTAAGTTTCTGGAATTCCCATTCTTCACAATGTTGTCCACAATTTGTTATAATCCATATAGTCAAATGTCTTTGCATAGTCAATAAAACACAGGTGAGCACTTTTTTGATACTCTCTCCTTTCAGCCAAGATCCATCTGACATCAGCAATGATATCTCTGGTTCAACATCCTCTTCTGAATTTGGCTTGAATTTCCAGCAGTTCCTTGTTGATGTAGTGCTACAACCATTTTTGAATGATCTTCAGCAAAATTTTACTTGTATGTGATAATAATAATATTGTTTGATAATTTCCACATTTGGTTGGATCACCTTTCTTTTGGAACAGGCACAAACATGGATCTCTTCCAGTCAGTTGGTCAGGTAGCTTATTCCAAATTTCTTGGCATAGACGAGACAGCATTTCCAGCATTGCATCTGTTTGTTGAAACGTCTCAGTCGGTATTGTCAATTTCTGGACCCTTGTTTTTTGCCAGTGCCTTCAGTGCACCTTGGAATTCCTCCTTCAGTACCATCGGTTCTTGATCTTATACTACTTCCTGAAATGGTTGAACATCAACAAATTATTTTTGGTACAGTGACTCTGTGTATTCCTTCCATCTTTTGATGCTTCCAGCATTGTTCAATATTTTGTCCACAGAATCCTTCAATATTGTATCTCGAGGCTTGAATATTTTCTTCTGTTCTTTCAGCTTGAGAAATCTTGAACATGTTCTTACCTTTTGTTTTTCTAACACCAGGTCTTTGCACATGTCATTATAATACTTCGTCTTCTCGAGTTTTCCAATCTTTTGTTTAGCTCTTTTACTTCATCATTTCTTCCTTTGCTTTAGCTACTCTACATTTAAGAGCCAGTTTCAGACTCTCTTCTGACATCCATTTTGGTCTTTTCTTTCTTTCCTGTGTTTTTAATAATCTTTTGCATTGTTCGTGTATGATGTCCTTGATGTCATCCCACAACTTGTCTGGTCTTCTATCATTAGTGTTCAATGTGTCAAATCTACTCTCGAAATGGTCTCCAAATTCAAGTGGGATATACTAAAGGTGGTACTTTGGCTCTCATGGGTTTGTCTTAATTTTCTTCAGCTTCAACTTGAACTTCCATATTAGCAATTTATGGTTTGTTCCACAGTCAGTTCCTGGCTTTGTTCTGACTGATAATATTGAGCTCCTCCATTGTCCCGTTCCGCAGATGTAGTTGATTTGATTCCTGTGTATTCTGTCCAGTGAAGTCCATGTGTATGTTGCTGTTGTTGTTGTTAAATACCGCCGAGTTGGTTCCAACTCATAGCTACTCAATGCACAACAGAAAGAAGCACTTCCCGGTCCTGCGCCATCCTTACAATTGTCATTATACTTGAGCTCATTGTTGTTGCTACCGTGTCAATCCACCTCATTGAGGGTCTTCCTCTTTTCCACTGACCCTGCACTTTGCCAAGCATGATATCCTTCTGCAGAGACTGATCCCTCCTGACAACATGTCCAAAGTATGTAAGATGCAGTCTCGCCATCCTTGCTTCTAAGGAACATTCTGGTTGCACTTCTTTCAAGGCAGATTTGTTCGTTTTTTGGCAGTCCATGGGATATTCAATATTCTTCACCAACACTACAATTCAAAGGCATCAATTCTTCTTTGGTCTTCCTTATTCATTGTCCAGCTTTCACATGCATATGAGGCTATTGAAAATACCATGGCTTGGGTGAGGCACACCTTAGTCTTCAAGGTGACATCTTTGCTTTTTAACACTTTAAAGAGGTCCTTTGCAGCGAATTTGCCCAATGCAATGCGTTGTTTGATTTTTTGATTGCTGCTTTCACGGGTATTGATTGTGGATCCAAGTAAAATGAAATCCTTGACAACTTCAATCTTTTCTCTGTTTATCATGATGTTGTTCATTGGTCCAGTTGTGAGGATTTTTGTTTTCTTTAGGTTGAGGTGCAATCCATACTGAAGGCTGTGGTCTTTGATCTTCATTACTAAGTGCTTCAAGTCCTCTTCACTTTCAGCAAGCAAGGTTGTGTCATCAGCATAACACAGGTTGTTAATGAGTCTTCCTCCAATCCTGATGCCCCGTTCTTCTTCACACCGGTCCAGCTTCTCAGATTATTTGCTCAGCATACAGATTGAATAGGTTGGGTAAAAGGGTACAACCCTGACGCACACATTTCCTGACTTTAAACCAATCGGTATCCCCTTGTTCTGTCAGAACAACTGCCTCTTGATCTATGTAAAGGTTCCTCATGAGCACAATTAAGTGTTCTGGAATTCCCCGTCCTTGCAGCGTTATCCATAATGTGTTATGATCCACACAGTGGAATGTCTCTGAGTAGTCAATAAAACACAGGTAAATATCCTTCTGGTATTCTCTGCTTTTAGCCAGTTGCTGTCAGTTTGTCGTACTGTGGGGGCTTGCGTGTTTTTGTGATGCTGGAAGCTATCTCACCAGTATTCAGATACTAGCAGAGTCACCCATGGAGGACAGGTTTCAGCTGAGCTTCCAGACTAAGAGAGACTAGGAAAGACCCAGGGCAGCCTACTTCTGAAAAGCATTAGCCAGTGAAAACCTTCCATGTGTATAGTTGCCATTTATGTTGTTGAAAAAAGTTATTTGCAATGAATAAATCAACGGTCTTGAAAAATTCTATCATGCAATCTCTGATGTCCTTTATATCACCAAGGTCATATTTTCCAACTACCAATCCTTTTTTTTCTCCAGTTTTCACATTCCAATCACCAGTAATTATCAATGCATACTGATTTCATGTTTGATCAATTTCAGATTTAAAACGTTGGTAAAAATCTTCGATTTCTTCATCTTTGGCCTTCGTGGTTCGTGGATAAATTTTTGAATAATAGTCATATTAACTAGTCGTCCTTGTAGGCATATGGATATTATCCTATCACTGACAGTGTGGTACTTGAGGGTAGATCTTGAAATGACGTTTTTAACAATGAATACAACACCATTCCTCTTTAATTTGTCATTCCCAGCATAGTAGACTATGTGATCGTCTGATTCATAATGGTCAATACCAGTTCATTTCAGCTCACTAATGCCTAGGGTATCTATGTTTATGAGTTCCATTTCATTTTTGACGATTTCCAATTTTCCTGGATTCATATTTTGTACATTCCACAATCCAGTCATATTTGTAGCTGTTTCTTCTCATTTTGAGTTGTGCATATCAGCAAATGAAGGCCACGAAAGCTTGACTCCATCCATATCATTAAGGGCAACTCTACTTTGAAGAAGCAGCTTTTCTCCAGTCATATTTTGAGTGCCTTCAAACCTAAGGGTCTCATCTTCTGGCACTATATCAGACAATGTTCCGCTGTTATGCAAAAGATTTTCACTGGCCAGGTTTTTTTTAGAAGTAGATCACCAGGTCCTTCTTTCTAGTATGTCTTAGTCTGGAAGCTCTGCTGAAACCTGTCCACCATAAGTTTCCCTGTTGATATTTGAAATACTGGTGGCATAGCTTTCAGCGTCATAGCAACATGCAAGCTACCACAGTATGACAAACTGACAGACGAGTGGTGGAACATACACATTAAAAATGGGTATAATAAAGGACACAGACAGTAACAAACGTAGGAGAGGATATATACAAATTGGAACACTCTTTCATTCTTGGTAGGTATGTAAAATGGTACCACCATTGTGGAAAACATTTTGGAGGTTCCTGAAAAAGTCAAAGATAAAACTACCATAAACCAAAACCAAACCAAACCCAGTGCCATCAAGTTGATTCCGACTTATAGCAACCCTATAGGACAGAGTAGAACTGCCCCATAGAGTTTCCAAAGAGCACCTGGTGGATTCAAAATGCTGACCCTTTGGTTAGCAGCTGTAGCACTTAACCACTACGCCACCTGGGTTTCCGAAACTACCATACAACCCAGAAATTTCACTTCTAGCTATATACCCAGAAAAATGATAACATATGTCCACAGAGGATTTTCATGCAAGTGTTCACAGCAGCATTATTCATAATAGCCCAAACTGGAAGCAACTCAAATGTCCATCAACTGATGAATATTAAAATACAATATGGCCTATGTACACAATGGAATATTGTTTGGCAATAAGAATGAATGAACTAGTGGTACATGCTACAATATGGATGAACCTCAAAAACGTTTGCTAAGTGAAAGAACCGGACACAAGAGACTGCATATTGTATGATTCCTTTTATACGAAATCTCCAGAAAAGATAGTTTTAGGGAGACGTAAAGTAGATTAGTGGTTGCCTGAGGCTGGGCATGGGAAAGGGGATTACTGTAAAAGGACAGGAAGGATCTTGTTGTAGAAATAAAAATGTTCTAAAACTGATTTGTGGTAACAGTTGCACCACTTAGTCAAGTTATGAAAAACTATTGAATTCAAGTACGCTTGAAATGGGTGAATCTTATGATGTGTAAAATATATTTCAAGAAAGCTGTTTATAAAAAGAAAAACCAGAGCATTGACCCAGTGGTGGGGGTAGGGATCCAGCTTCAAAAGAACAAACCAAACCCAGTGTTGTTTAGTCAATTTCAACTCATAGCAACACTCTAGGACAAAGTAGAACTGCCCCATAAGAGTTTCTAAGGAGCACCTAGTGTATTTGAACTGCTGACCTTTTGATTAGCAGCCACAGCACTTAACCACTACACCACCAGGGTCTCCTCAAAAGAATAAGTAAAAGGTAATAGGTTAGGAGAGGAGATGGGGCAGGGTGGAAGGGTTTTAGGCAGAGGGTACAGAATGTCAATCGGTAGGAGCCAGACCACAATTGTCCTGTCGATCATATAAAAAATATAAAGCTTTTACCTAAAGGCATTGGAAACTCACTGGATAATTGTAAATATGTGGGTGTATGTGTGTTCTAAGGAGCCCTGGTAGTGTAACAGTTAAGTGCTCAGCTACTAACCTAAAGGTTGGTGATTTGAACCCACTCAGCCTCTCGAAGGAAAAATACCTGGCAACCTGCTCTTGTAAAGATTATAGCCTAGAAAACCCTATGGGGCAGTTTTACTCTGTGAAATGGGGTCACTATGAGTTGGAATCCAGTTTAGGGAACCCAACAACAAAAACCATGTGTGTGTTGAGGAGGCGATGTGATATTATCAGCTCACTCTTGCTGCTTTATAAAGATATGATCACAGAGGAGTCAAACCCAGTGGGGTCACTAGGGTTGGTGCCACCCAGTGCAGTAACTAATGGTGTCACCACCACCCGCATTGACCTCCTCCCTTGATACCGGTAGGGACCGTTCCTGCAGGTGGGCAGGAGATGCATATTAGGGGGCACCTTGGTGCTGAGAACCCCACTGTGTGGACCAGAGCCAGAGTGCCCAGGGTACCCTGGGCTCAGAGTGAGACAGGAGAGCTGGCGTGGAGCTGGTGCAGGCCAGGGTGCACCCACGAGTGCAGGTCGGCACCTGCCCTCTGTCTGCAGTGCCCAGGAGCCACATTGGAGTGTGGTTCTGCATTTTGTGGGGTGCAGGACCCGTGAGGGGCACCACGTGGGCAGCTCTGTAGCTTCACTGGGCTAAGGTGGAGGGGTAGCAGGAGTTGCGGAGTTGCAGGCACCCCCTATTGATCAGCTTCACTGTCTCCTCCTGGGCTGCGTGGCGGAAACATTGCACCAAAATTTTACAGACAGTCATTTGGGTGTCACCCCCTCTGACGGTGTCACCCCCCTAGTGACCCCAGTGGCCAAAGCTGATGTGGCTAGGCCAGCAGGGGGCCTATTGCAGTTACTCCAAGTGAAGGATAAGAATGGCTTAGATAAGGGCAATGGTTCTCAAACTTTGGGGGGCAGTTATCATATTAGCAAATAAAACAGAACTTTAAAAAATATTTATTAATTCATTTTAAACTATTGTTAGTTGCTGTTGACTTGGCTCCAGCTCATGGCTACTCCATGTACAACAGAATGAAATGTTGCCTGGTTCGGTGCCATCTACATGGTCATTGGTATGCTTCAGTCCATTGTTGCGGTCACTGTATTTTTGAGTGCCTTCTAACCTAGGAAGGAGCCCTGGTGGTAAGGTGGTTAAGTGCTTGGCTGCTAACCGAAATGGCGGCAGTTTGAACCCACCAGCCTCCATGGGAGAAAGATGTGGCAGTCTGCTTCTGTAAAGATTACAGCCTTGGAAACTTTATGGGGCTGTTCTACTCTGCTCTTGTAGGGTCACTATGAATCGGAATCGACTCGATGGCAAAGGGTTTCAACCTGAGGGGTTCATCTTCTAGAACTGTATCTGACAATCTTCTGTTGGGCTCCATGGGGTTTTCATTGGCTAATTTATGGAAGTAGATTGCCAGGCCTTTCTTTCTAGTCTGTCTTAGTCTGGAAGCTCCGATGAAACCTGTCCACCATGGATGACCCTGCTAGTATTTGAAATACTGGTGGCATAGCTTCCAGCATCAGAGCAACATGCAGGTCACCACAGTAAGGCAAACTGACAGATGGGTGGTGGTGTTGTTGTTCAGGTGCCATCGAGTCGATTCTGACTCATAGTGACCCCATGCACAACAGAATGAAACACTGCCCAGTCCTGAGCCATCCTTACAATCGTTGTTATGCTTGAGCTCATTGTTGCAGCCACTGTGTCAATCCACCTCGTTGAGGGTCTTCCTCTTTTCCGCTGACCCTGTACTCTGCCAAGCATGATGTCCTTCTCCAGGGACTGATCCCTCCTGACAACATGTCCAAAATATGTAAGAAGCAGTCTCGCCATCCTTGCTTTTAAGGAGCATTCTGGTTGGACTTCTTCAAAGACAGATTTGTTTGTCCTTTTGGCAGTCCATGGTATATTCAATATTCTTTGCCAACACCACAATTCAAAGGCGTCAACTCTTCTTCGGTCTTCCTTATTCATTGTCCAGCTTTCACATGCATATGATGCGATTGAAAATACCATGGCCTGGGTCAGGCGCACCGTAGTCTTCAAGGTGACATCTTTGCTCTTCAACACTTTAAAGAGGTCCTTTGCAGCAGATTTACCCAATGCAATGCATCTTTTGATTTCTTGACTGCTGCTTTCATGGCTGTTGATTGTGGATCCAAGTAACATGAAATCCTTGACAACCTCAATCTTTTCTCCATTTGTCATGATGGTGCTCGCTGGCCCAGTTGTGAGGATTTTTGTTTTCTTTATGTTGAGGCGCAATCCATACCAGCAGGGTCACCCATGGAGGACAGGTTTCACCTGAGCTCCCAGACTAGGACAGACTAGGAAGAAGGACCGGGCAGTCTACTTCTGAAAAGTATTAGCCAGTGAAAACCTTATGAATAGCAATGGAACATTGTCTGACATAGTTCTGGAAGATGAACCCCCCAGGTTGGAAGGCACTCAAAAGATGACTGGGAAGAGCTGCCTCCTCAGAGTCGACATTAATGACGTGGATGGAGTAAAGCTTTCGGGACCTTCATTTGCTGATGTGGCATGACTCAAAATGAGAAGAAACAGCTGCAAACATCCATTAATAATCAGAACCTGAATGTACGATGTACGAATCTAGGAAAATTGGGAACCGTCAGAAATGAAATGGAATGCATAAACATCAATATCCTAGGCATTAGTGAGCTGAAATGGACTGGTATTGGCCATTTTGAATCAGACAATCATACACTCTACTATGCTGGGAATGACAACTTGAAGAATGGTGTTGCATTCATCATCAAAAAGAACGTTTCAAGATGTATCCTGAAGTACAATGCTGTCAGTGATAGGATAATATCCATACGCCTACAAGGAAGACCAGTTAATACAACTATTATTCAAATTTACACACCAACCACTAGGGCCAAAGATGAAGAAATAGAAGATTTTTATCAGCTGCTTCAGTCTGAAATTGATCGAACATGCAATCAAGATGCATTGATAATTACTGGCGATTGGAATGCAAAAGTTGGAAACAAAAAGGAAGGATCAGTAGTTGGAATATATGGCCTTGGTGATAGAAACAATGCCGAAGATTGATAGAATTTTGCAAGACCAACGACTTCTTCATTGCAAACTCCTTCTTTCACCAACATAAACAGCAACTATACACATGGACCTTGCCAGATGGAACACACAGAAATCAAATTGACTACATCTGTGGAAAGAGACGATGGAAACGATCAATATCATCAGTCAGAACAAGGCCAGGGGCCGACTGTGGAACAGACCATCAATTGCTCATATGCGAGTTCAAGCCGAAACTGAAGAAAATCAGATGGGTCGTGGAAACTAATAATTGTAAAACCATTTTAACATAAATAACACATTTTTATGAAAAGACTCTTCTCTAAAAACAAAGTAGTAAGAAGAGTGGCATTGTGTTTCAATTTTGCAAATTTCTTTAATGTCTGACTTAATATAAGACAGCCAGATTCTTGTCTTTATTTCTGCTTTCATTCTGCTCTGATATCACATGTCATGTAGCCTCTGGAAAATTCAGCTTTACACGTGTGAGAGAATAAGAGTGAAAAAAAGTGCATAACATCTTGGTATTATGAACATTGGTTTTGATCTCGTGGATGCACTAAAAGGGTCTCAGGGAGTCCCAGAGGTCCCCAAACCATACTATGAGAACTGCCAGACGTGATGAGATATTTAGGAGCTAAAACGACAGGACTTGGGGATTGATGGTGTGATGGTTAATGTTATGTGTCAACTTGGCTAGGCTATGATTCTTAGTGGTTTGGCCGACATTGATTGCTCTTCCATAATGTAATCACTTCCACAATGAGGTCTTATGTAACGTCATCACTTCCATGATGAGGTCTGCTACAAGCAGCCAATCAGTTGAAAAGGGAGTTTTGTTTGGAGTGTGGCCTCCCTCCAGTATATAAATAGATGTTCCAGAGGGCTCATTCTTTTTCTGGATCCTGCATCTGACTCGTCATCAACTGAACTGCTGTTCTTGGGACGTGAGCCAGCAGCCTGCTGTCTAACGTGCTGATTTTGGGTTCCTCTGGCTCTGCAACCACATGAGTCAGTAGAAGCCTCCAGACGCCTGACCCACAGATTTTCAGATTTACCGGCTTCCACAACTGCGTGAGTCATTTCCTTGAATTAAATTTCTCTCTGTGTATGTATTTGTAAACCCTGGTTGCCATAGTAGTTAAGCACTATGACTGCTAACCAAAAGGTCAGTAGTTTGAACACACCACTCTTTGGAAACTCTATGGAACAGTTCTACTCTGTCCTATAGGGTCGCTATGAGTCAGAATCAACTTGACAGCAAACTGTTATATATATATATATATATTATGTATTTGGAGACTTGGCAGTGCAGTAGTTGAGAGGTCAGCTGCTAACCAAAAGGACTGTTTGAATCCACCAGTCACTCCTTGGAAACTCTATGGGGCATTTCTGTTCTGTTCTATAGGGTCACTACAGGTAGGAATCAACTCAATAGCAACAGGTTTGGGTTTTTTTTATTTTACATTATATGTATGTTTATATACATAAAAATTTCCTTGGCTTTGCTGCTCTGGAGAACCCAGTCTAAGACAGGTGGATTAGGTAGGGGTATAGGTATTGGCTGCAACAATGAGCTCAAGCATAACAACGATTGTAAGGATGGCGCAGGACCGAGCAATGTTTCGTTCTGTTGTGCATAGGGTCGCTATGAGTCGGAACCGACTCAACGGCACCTAACAACAACAACAACATAAGATAAGAAAGAGGGAAGTGAGCTTGCTCTGCCATTGGCTTCTGGATTGCACAACTGGATGGAGGGGGAAGCCATTCACTAACGCATGGTATATTGGAAGAGGACCAGGTTTAGGGATCACAAGTTTGCATTTCAGCATGTTATACTTGAGGAGTCCCAGAATTACAACTGGAGATACCAAGCATGCAGTTGAATATATAGCTCTTTAATGGGGCCCTGGCGGCACACTGGTTAAAGCGATCAACCGCTAATCGAAAGTTTGGCAGTTTGAAATTACCACTGACCCTGAGGGAGAAAGATGTGGCAGTCTGCTTCCATAGAGATTTACAGCCTTGGAAACCCTATGGGGTCACTATGAGTCTGAAAAGTTTAGATGGCCTTGGGCTTTCTTTTTTTTTAATGAAGATACAGGAGACCTGGTTGCACAGTGGTTAAATGCTTAGCTGCTAACTGAAAGGTCGGTGGCTCAAACCCACCAGCTGCTCCATGGGAGAAAGGTGTTGCAGTCTGCTTCTGTAAAGATTTACAGCCTTGGAAGCCCTTGGGGCAGTTCTACTGTGTTCTATAGGGTCTCTATGAGTTGGAATTGACTTGATGGCAATGAGTTTTTTTCTAATGGAGTTATATGTGTGGGAGTTAATGGCTTATGGATGATAGGTGTATGAGAAAGCCTTGGCTGTATGTGTGTGTGTGTGTTAACTGTAATTTATTTAATTTTATTTTTGGTGAAAATATACACAGCAAAACCTGTTCCTTTTCCACAGTTTCTAGACATAACGACCAGTGACATCGGTTACATTCTTTCTATTGTGTCAACATTCTCCTTATCTCTGTTGTACTCATTTCACTTCCATTTACTTAATCTCCCTGCCCCTAAACTTCTTATCTCTGCTTTAAAATAGCTGTTGATCATTTGGTCTTGTGTAGAGAATTCTTTTTTTTTTTTTTTTTTTTAAAGAAATGCAGTAGTCAAGGGTGACAAACTTCACTATTTGGGCTAAACTGTTGCTTAGTTTAAAGGTGACTTCAGGGGATAGTTTCAATTCAAGGTTTGAAGAGCAGCTCAGAGCCATAATCTCAGGGACTCCTCTAGCCTCAGTAGGTCCAGTATTGACCATATTTTAATGGCAAGAGAAAGTTCCACTTAAGAAGGAGTTGTTGAATATACAGGAGGAAAAAAAAAGATAAGTAATGACATACAATTTTCGAGAAGGCAAGGGAGGACATTATCCAAAGCACAGGCAGCATGATTTGCATTAAACATAAAGGGGCCATTGTTCTTCTATTGTAGTGTTTTCTAAGGATTAAGTGTCAAAATCACCTGGAGGGCTTTTTAAGCACACATTGCAGCTTTTCCCTTGCCCGCCCCAGAATATGGAGTCGGAATGACTCGAGAGCACTGGGTTTTTTTAGGTTAGGTCAGGGGATGGGGCCTGAGATTTTGGATTTCTAGCGAGTTCCCTGGTGGGCTGATGCCGCTGGCCTGGGGGACTACTTCATGTTGCCGGAAGAAAGGAAGATAGGACGGGTGCAGAGATGGATAGGTATGTGCGTTTAGTAACCTGATGAGGGAGTTCCTATATAATGGCTTCCATTTTCCCTTTAAAAGAGAAGGAGGTTTAAAAAATGATTGCACGGAGTATGAGTGTGAATTGACCAAAGATATGTAGCAGGATTGTTTGGCAATATTGAAGTCTCATTTGAGGTCTGTGATCATGAATTTTATAAGAGACTCCATCTGCCTGTGAATGTTAATTTTGTGTGTCAACTTGGCTAGGCTGTGGTTCCCAGCTGTTTGGTCAAACAGTAGGCTAGATGTTGCTTTGAAGATGTGGTTAATATTTACAATCAGTTGACTTTAAAGCAGATTACCCTTCATAAGGTGGATGGGCCTCATCCAACCAGTTGAAAGCCTTAAGAGCAAACACTGAGGTTTCCCAAAGAAGGAAGGAACTCTGCCTCGAGACTAAAACATAGAAATCTTGCCTAGTTTCCAGCTTGCTGACCTGCTCTACAAATTTCAGACTTGCTATCCCCCACAAGTTTGTGAGCCAATTTCTTAAAATAAATCTTATTGTTGTGTGCTGTTGAGTCCATGCTGACTCATAACAACCCAGTATGATAGAACTGCCCAGTAGGGTTTCCTAGGCTTTACAGGAGTAGGTCGCCAGGTATTTTCTCCTAGGGAGCCGCTGGTGGGTTCGAACACTCACCTTTTGGTTAGCAACCAAGCGCTTTGCCATTGTGCTATACCAGGGCTCCTTCCATACATGTTTTTAATTGCCATTGAGTTGTTTCCAACTCATGGTGACCTTATACGTAACAAAACAAAATGTTGCCCAGTCCTGTGCCATTTTCATGATTGTTGGTATGCTTGAGCATATATATATATATTTATATATATATATACACATATAAAATGTATGTATATGTATATCCATCCTATGCTTTTGTTTCTCTAGAGAACCCTGACTGATACGTTGACTGCGCGACTTCCCAATAGACATGTTCTATTTCTTTCATAGCACTTTCACCTTCCAAAATACTTTATAATTTATTTAGTGTTTTTTTATTTGATAAATGAATGAACTAATGAACAGTCTTCTCCATGATGAGATTGTAAAAGTATCTACATATTTTCTTCTAGTACTTTAGAGATTTTACTTTTTACATTTAAATATTTGAGCCAGAATTTATTTTGGATTAAAAAATTAGGTATGGATCCTGATTTTTTTTTCCATTCAGATGACTCTCCAGTTATTTCAACCCAATGTACTGAAAAATCCATCATCCCACTCCTGCATTTGAAATGTTTCTTAACACATACCTTTTAATTCAGTATTAAGTTTGGTTAAAACCTGTCATCTTCAAAAGTCATTGTGGAAAAAGATAAAGTAGAATTGTATCTTCATTCAGTCGACCTGTTCCCAAATAGATACCTGAGCTGTATAGTGGTTACAAAGTATCTATTCCTTGTATGTTATAGCCAAGTAGGGTATATTCCGGATCATGGCTACATAAAGTGGTTTGGAAAGTCTCCCAATCTTATAATCAAGTAGAATTCTTCCACTGCTAGTTCTTTCCTGCTTCACACTAGATAACAGACTTTTTTAGAACATGTGGCAGGGTTATCTTTCTGTAGTTTGGATAACAGGCAGAACTAGATGCAGAGCGACCTTACATACGCCCTGCATGTAAAGATGGTAAAAGTCAAAAAGCCTGCATGCCTGACAGTTTCAGCTTACTTATCTCAGAGTGACCCCTGGTTTGATGACTGAAGGTTATTTCTTAATCGTATAACTGGTTGAGGCTTCAAAAACCATGGCTTTTTGTTTGTTTAGTTAAGCATGAGTCCCTTACAGGTAAGCTGGGATTTAAGACAAGGCCATCAGCATTCATTAAATGCTTTTTTTTTTTTTTTATGAGCCCAGTTCGTATCAAATGCTGTGGAGGATAAGAAGGGCTGACAAGTCAATTCAGCCAATGTTTCTTTAACCCTCTGCCATCGAGTGGATTCCGACTCATAGTGACCCTATAGGGCAGAATAGAACTGCTCCATAGGGTTTCTAAGGAGCGCCTGGTAGATTCAAATTGCCAACGTTCTGGTTAGCAGACGTAGCTCTTAACCACTACACCACCAGGGTTTCCAATATTTCTTTAGCTGTGATTATATTCCAGGTGCTCTGGGAGGGTACAAAGATGAATAAAACTAAGTCCCTGCCCCCAAGGAGCTCCCTGTTCCGTACAAACAAATGGTACAGTACCAAAAACAAAACAAAAACCCATTGCAGGAGAGTCAATTCTGACTCCTAGGGTCCCCATAGGGCAGAGTAGAACTGCCCTAATGCATTTAATTCTGAAGTGGAGGGGGGACAGGGACTGGGACCACTTGACCTGAGCCTTGAAGAATAAGGAGTTTGATACACAGGGACGAAAAGGCCTTCCGGCTGGTGTTTATATTTGTCTTGTGGTGATGGTGGTCTTTTTATCAAAGGAGTGACATGCATCTGACTATGTTTTTAGAAAGATAACTCTGACGGCTATGGAGAGGAATGTTCTAGTTCTGACTCTGAGGCTTTTAAGCTGTGTGATCCTTGGGCAAATTACTTAACCCCTCTGTCTGTGTTCTCATTGTAAAATACAGGGTTGGTGTGAAGATTAAATGAATAAATTATGGTCCCTAACTATCCCACTCATGCTGTCTACACTCCAACACCCTGGCTTCTCCCCCCACCCCCCACCGCACCAAGCTTCTTGGCTCAAGGCCTTATTATAAGTTGTTCCCTTCCATTTTCCCCAAGTTCTTGTACATCCTTCGGATGTTAACTTAACTGTCAGTTTTTCTATGAAGCCTGCCCTGGCAATTTCCCTGGGCTGTATAAGTCATTCTCTTCAATTCCTTGTAGCACTTTTATTGGTAGGCTTCGGCCTACTTGTAAATAACATCTCTAATGTCCATCTTCCAAGCTTTCACAGCCATAAAGGCAGAATCTCTGTTTATGTCACTTGCCAATGTACACTCAGTGCCAAGGATACCTAGTGGCCAAATAACATTGCTTGACTCAGTCTATCAGCCAATCATTGAGATGGCATCTGGAAAGAAATAATGAGCTAAGGGAAAAGTTACATTAAAAAGAGAATATAATTACATTTAATTGATAATCAAAAAAAAAAAAAGAAAGGAAGAGGTTGAAAATGAAGTGAAGGGAAAAATTTAAAGGAGGAATGGGATCCAGAAATTAGCTTTGGGTTTGGTGAGAGTTGCTTATATAACTGCCTATTGGCCAGAGCCTGTCACAGTCTCATGCCCGCATTCTTCTCTCCGGGATCACATTAGCAATACTCTCCTAATTTGTTTGTCTCTCTATTCGTCCAATCCCATCGGGCTGCAGCGAGAGTGATTGCTTTAAGATGCAAGTTTGATTACCTTGCTTCTACCTCTTAAAAAAAGGCTCCCCTTCCCCATTGCCCTCAGGATTTATTGTTTAGGCCTCCTTCCTCCCTCTCCAGCCCTCATCATTCTCTGCCCCTCCCCCCCATGCTACAGCCATACTGAGTCTCATATAATTCCCTTAAGTAGCCATCCTCCCCCCTCCCCGCTCTGGTCCTAGGAAGCACTGTCCCCCTTGTCTAGAGCACTCTACTCTCCCCCTCTCCTACTTTAATGGGAAATAATCACAAAGGCCAGAATGTCCACAGGGATGTCCGCAGGGATGCACGTTTCCTTCCTGATATCCAGGTGAACAGGGACATCTATTGTGGAACTTAATTTGTGCTACCCTAGACTGGGAGAGGTCTGGCTTAGAGTTTGAGTCCAGGGAGGGTCCTGTAGTCCTTCTGTCTGGACTTGAAACCCAGAAAGACAGTGCTGCCTCCCCCAGGGTCAGGGATTTCTTCTGGTTCCCCTTTGAGGGGTACAGGGCCTGCTTGCTGAGCCTGGCATTTTGTCAATCTGGCCAGCTCTCAACTATCAGAGCCAATCAATTTATGTAACTCAGTCTGCAGGCAGATGGACATGGCTTTTGCTTTGGTATGATTTGGCTGGGAGAAAAAGAAAAATGAATATTCTTGTCCTGCTGATTATTATTCCCCCCATTAATGTTAATAATTGAGGGCTGGTTCCAAAGATCCTTGGGGCCTTTTAGCCATGACCTGAACATTATTTACCTGCCTGTTATAAACAGTAATTCACCATGGACAGGTATTGCAACTATGAAGAAGAAAAATTGTAATAGTCCATAAATTCCTCACACAACTGGTAGTATTTTAGCATATTCTAGTTATTTTGTTGCCATATACATTTATAGTTTACATTATGTATATTGGCCTTTCTGTTCCGTCTGTACTGGGTGGTTTCATCCATTCTGATGGCTTTTATTACCATCTCTAAAGTAACAAACCCTGGTGGTGTAGTGGTTAAGTGCTACAGCTGCTAACCCGAGGATCGGCAGTTCATATCTGCCAGGCGCTCCTTGGAAACTCTACGGGGCAGTTCTACTCTGTCCTATAGGGTTGCTCTGAGTCGGAATCGACTCGATAGCTCTGGGTTGGGTTAAAGTAACAGTTCAGCCCGGGTCTCCCCACTGAGCACATTTTTCCACCCCCATCCCCCCAGACTTCCTCCTCTGCAATCTTTCTTTTTAATGCAAATGGCATCACCATCTGTCCTACTAACACCGGATACTTGGGAGTCATGTATAGTGACTTCCGTTTGCTCAATTCCACCCCCATCCTTCCCCTATCTGACTTCAGCAAATTTTGTCCATTCTACCTGCATATATGCCGGGTGAGGGGACAATTGCTACAAATTGTTCCTTCCTTTCAAGTATACTGCCTAAATCAAGTCACCCGGATTCAAGCCACTATCTTGTTTTCTCTCTTCTGGTCTGCTCCCATAGCCCCAGCGGTGTCCCTGCTTCCACACGTGGTCCCCTACAATCTTCGAGTGGTCTCCAAGGTCCTGCCTACCTTGGTTCCCTCATTTTTTGTCCCTAAATCCCCGTCCGTTGATACATGCTAAGCTCTTTCCCTCCACTTTGTGCTTTGTGTTCTTTTCCCTGAAAATCTTTTTCCCCAGCTCTTCCCATAGCTGCTTACTTTTCTTCCTTAGAGTTTGATCTCCAGTTACTTCTTCAGATAGACCTTCCCTGAACTCTTAATCACATTTAGTCTCCCTAACATTGTTCATCAAAACACCTAGTTTACGTTCTCCCCAGCAGTTACTGTGTTAACCTGCAATTACTGTGTTAATTGTGACATTTTGTGGCACAACTAATTTTTTTTTTTTGGTGTATGATATTTGGGACACAATTATGCTTAAAATTTGTTGTTTCTCTGAAATGCAAATTTAACTGAGCGTCCTGTATTTTTATTAACTAAATCTGCACAACCTTATCCACGTGGCACCTTGTTCTGGTCAGGTTTGCTCTGGATTGCATCCTCACCGTCCCGCCCAGAGCCTGCCTTTTAGTTAAAAAAAAAAGAAAACCCAGATGTTCAGTAATTGTTACACATGAATGAAGTCTCTGTATGCCGTTTTCTACGTTTTTTCCCCCTCATCTGGCATGTATCAGAATTTCCTCTATTCATTAAAAATTCTTGTTCAAAGTTAATTTTGGAAATATATTTTATGATCTAACTTCTTTGTTTTCTACTCCTGTAAAATTGGGATAGGAGTATCCGCCCTCATCACATTGTTGCGAGAATTAAAGGAGTTAATAGGTGGAAAGTGTTTAACACCGTGCTCAGCTCACTAGAACGCTCAATACGTGTCAGTTGTTTATTAATGAAGCCTGTGTACCCTCTTAGCGGAAAGCAAAAGCGCGCGCTGTGCAGCCCCGTGGGGGTAGGGAAAACGGTTAGACACAGGCGCCGGCCGGAACGAGGGCCTGGGGAAAGGGGAGGAGCGAGAAGTGAGTGACAAAGGGTTCGGCCAATGGAGAGGCTGGGAACCGCTCCCCTCCCTTCGCGGTTCAAATTCTAAGCTCGGTTTCCATCCGGGTCCTTCAGCCTCGTTCCCGGGCACTATAAAGTTTGCCGTCTCCTTTGTTCGCCCTCGTTGCGCAGTAGTGCTAGCGGCTTCCAGTTCCGTCATCGGACCCGGCATTCGGCCCTCGTGCTGAGTCGCTACAAAGCGCCTGTCGGCGAGCTGGTAGGAGCTTGAAACGGTCGTCAACTCTCTAGTAGTATGTACATCCTTTCCCTAGTCTGTCTTTCGTATACAAGTGTCACGTTAGAACGTCGGATTATCTCCCTGGAGATAGGGGGCAGCGGGCGCCATTTTAGAACCCGGAGGCGCCAAGCTGTTCCATAGAACCGAGAGGGTTGAAAGAACACGGACTAGGAGTCCGTCTCCTTGTATGCCTCGAGCAATTTTGGAATGCTGCCTGCGGGAATGGTGGCGGAGGTTGGGGCTTGCAGGCTGGAGCAGGACAAGGAGAGCCCGCGCCACCGCGGTCCTTGCATTGGCATGGCGCTAGCGCTAAGGATGTACATGAGGACTTTGTGCAGGGTCCTTGTTCACAGGCGGCCTCGGAGAGGAAGCCGTTTGAATTTTTCCAGCCTTTCTGGGTGGTAAAAGTTCCTCATCTAATCGATGTTGATTGTTCTGGGCGGGTTCCAAGTGTCGCCATTTTGTCTTCTCCACGCGGTATTTAATGACGGGTTTTAATTAGGTTCTTCCGCAGTTGGGGAGTGTTGAGTGCTACAGTGTGCGCTTCCACGTCCCGTTATTTAATATGAAACCGAGTGAACGCTTCGTTTCTTTTTAGTCTAATAGTAACCTATTCGGCGGAGCGCGGAGGCTGGTGAGAGGGGAGGCAGAACTTGGCTCAAACTTTAGTTCTCCGCTTAGATGTACCAGGGAATCCTGAAGAGGCCTTGGAAGAAGGCTTGGTGTTGAGGTGCTGCGTCTGGCCTGTGACCTTGAATGAGCCGCTAGACTTTAAAAAACCCCATCGTTAGGGTGGCTGGGGTGTGGTAAGAGAATTTTCAGAAGGCAACGGAAATTTAGGATTCAAAGTAAAGCTAGATTTCGCCCCCCCCCAAGGAATCGTTTAGCCGTTAATTAAAAACAATCAAGGGAGATTAAGGATAATGGCAAAACTTAAGTTGACCCTATTAACTGGGTTAAGGTAAATTATTTTAGTACTAAAGTTAACTTCATTTGTTTTTCTGTGGTGGCTTGGGTTTGGAAAACATTGCTATCCGGTAAATTAGAAGTAATGGTTTTAGTGAAACAAATGAAAAATGCACTTCTAAACATGTGCCTGGTAAACTTTCCCAGAAAGTTAAATCCTATTTTTTTTCCAACAGATATAATCACCCAAGGGAAAAATGGTTGAAGCTGATCGTCCCGGAAAGCTCTTCATTGGTGGGCTCAATACAGAAACAAATGAGAAAGCCCTTGAGGCAGTATTTGGGAAATATGGACGAATTGTGGAAGGTAAATTGTCTGAGAGTATATGCTGGGCTATTATGATAAAAGTAAGCTGTGATGAATTTTATTGCATTGATCTTCTGAAATGATAATGTATTTTGTCCTCTAAGAAGTTCTGAGCTTTCTCACTACGGAGTGTCTTTTGTTATTTCGTTTGAACTAGAGTAACACTGTTTTCCCTACCCCCAAACTATTTTTTAGTGCTGTTGATGAAAGACCGTGAAACCAACAAATCCAGAGGATTTGCTTTTGTCACCTTTGAAAGCCCGGCAGATGCCAAAGATGCAGCCAGAGATATGAATGGAAAGGTGATATTAACTGCATAATGATTCCATGTTTCCTAGTGTGTAAAAGAGAGTACAGTCTGTTCTTAGTTATCACAGTTTGGTCCAGAGCAGCTTCTGAATTTTTGAGTTGTGTATATTTCTAGAGTCCTCCTACCATAGCCTTTTGTAGCAATAATCTCAATAGCCTATTCTGCGATTTTGGAGCAAAACTTTGTAGCAAAAGTTAAGGATTATTTTAACAAAGTTTCTCAGCAGATTATTAGGTGGCAGTACTTTATCTTGGGGTCCATAAAATGAATTAATAACCTCTTTGGTTATTTTTAAGTTTTAAATTTCATCAAACAGCTCTGGATTCGCCTTGTGTTTTAGTTTAAAGCATGAGTACCCCCCCTTTTTTAAAATTGTAGTTAGTATCAGTCTTACAGATAGCAAGCATTTAACGTAAATGGAAAAGTTTTTACCTAAGTATACTTTTTAACATTTTTGCTAGGATGAGTGAAATTTACCTTTTGGATTGAGTATTTAGTAACTATTTTGAAGAACATTTTGGTGTCACAGTACAAGGTGGATGTGGGTGTTCCTTTTCATTTTGATATAATTAACGATTTTGACTGTTTTATTTTTTTAGTCCCTAGATGGAAAAGCCATCAAGGTGGAACAAGCCACTAAACCAACATTTGAAAGTGGAAGACGTGGACCCCCTCCACCTCCAAGAAGCAGAGGCCCTCCGAGAGGCCTTAGAGGTGGAAGAGGAGGAAGTGGAGGAACCCGGGGACCACCTTCACGTGGGGGTCACATGGGTAATGACTTTGGTGTATGATAGGGAACTGCAGATTCCTACTAATGTATGTTTAGGTTGAGTCCTTGTTCAAAGGCTCCAGCTTTAGAAATTGAACAGTTTACGTACCATAAATTATAAACAAAGGACAATATTTCCAAGTACTTCATTTTGTAGGAAAAGGTTAAGGGAAGTTTCCTTTCAGTAGGCAAAGGTGATGGGCCTATTTTTCTTTGAAGTAATTTTTAAGACTAAGTTTAGTTTTATTTTCCCAGTCTTTATGACTTCCTCATTACCTGATCTTGTACAAGTTAAAAGCTAAACTCCCCAACTAAATAAATTATGGTCATATTCTTTCCATTAGAAAGAAAACTTTTACAGCTTTTTGATTGAGTTTTAATGTACTTGTTTTTTTTTTCTTGTAATACAGATGATGGTGGCTACTCTATGAATTTTAACATGAGTTCTTCCAGGGGACCACTTCCAGTAAAAAGAGGACCACCACCACGAAGTGGAGGTCCTCCTCCTAAAAGATCTGCCCCTTCAGGACCAGTTCGCAGCAGCAGTGGAATGGGAGGAAGAGGTAAAGTTCCATTTATAACAGTTTGTTCTCCCAATATAATACAAGAATTGAGGCAAACCCTAAAAATGATTTTTACTATTGACTCATGGACTTCAGGGGACCTGGGTACATGCAATTCATGAGCCCTGAAAATAATTTAGGTACAAACAGGAAATAAACATTTTAGAGAAGAAAATTTATTGATCTAGCTCCATGTCGAATCAGTACTTTATTGTGCTTTAAGTGAAAGTTTGTAAGTCCATTGAGTCTCACACAAAAAGTTAAACACAGCTTGCTATGTACTCCTAGGTGTTTTCTTCCTAATGGGACAGTACATTCCTCCTCCTGTACCCTGTATTCCCTGTGCCCATTCAACCAGCTTCTGTCCCACTCTGCCTTCTCATCTCCCCTCCAGACAGGAGCTGCTCACATAGTCGCATGTATTTACTTGAGCCAAGGAGCTCCTCACCAGTATCATTTTCTGTCTTAGAAACCAAAAAACCCACTGCCATCAAGTTGATTTCCGACTCAGTGACTCTCTAGGACAGAGTAGAACTGCCCCATAGAGTTTCTGAGGAGCGCCTCGTGGATTTGAACTGCTGACCTTTTGGTTAGCAGCCGTAGCACTTAACCGCTGTGCCAACAGGGGTTCCCTTCTGTCTTACTGTCTTATAGTCCAGACCAATTCCTATCTGAATCAGTACTTAATAACCTGAGTGTAAATTCAGATTTTCATTTTTCTCTTTTAAGTATATTTTTAAAATTATTTTTTTCGTTTAAGCTCCTGTGTCACGTGGAAGAGATAGTTATGGAGGCCCGCCACGAAGGGAACCCCTGCCCTCTCGTAGAGATGTTTATTTGTCCCCCAGAGATGATGGATATTCTACAAAAGACAGGTAAGAGTTCAGCTGCCTTCTCATTGGTAGTTAAGGTTGAAGGAGGAACTCAGCAAACCATGGATCAAATTACTTTTGTTTCTGCAGCTATTCAAGCAGAGATTACCCAAGTTCTCGTGATACAAGAGATTATGCACCACCCCCAAGAGATTATACATACCGTGATTATGGTCATTCCAGTTCACGTGATGACTATCCATCCAGAGGCTATAGGTAAGTTGTTTCGCGTGTGTGGCTTGATTGTCAGTATTGCTGTAAAACCTGATGCTCTGGGACTTAAAGACTTTGTTTTGTAGTGATAGAGATGGCTATGGTCGTGACCGTGACTATTCAGATCATCCAAGTGGAGGTTCCTACAGAGACTCTTATGAGAGTTATGGTAAGATACTGGTTGAGGGTCTTGAATGTCACCAGCTTGACTTTAGGTTCATGAGCCATTTTATTAGGCTGTGTGGTGCTTGCTATAAAAGGGACGTTTGCCTGCTTTTTAGGGGGCGACTTTATCAGCTGGGCTTTTCCTAGTTTTGTGAGGGGCTTTTGTTCTTTTCTGAGTTTTTTTGGAGGCTGTTTGCTTGCTTTGGAGGGGATTTTGCTTGCTTAAATTGGCAGCCTTATGTGTTTTCCCCCAACAGTGAAAATACAATTTAAAAATTTTATTAACAAGATCAGATGTTTACCATTGCAATATGAAGGAAAGTCTACAGTTCAAAATTGCAACTTATCACTGGCAAGTGGCTGAGTTTCTACTCTAAAATAACAAGCTGTCTGGAATATCCTCTTGAAATACACACCGTCTTCAGTCTTTTCAAACAAACATTAAAATCAATCCATTTCCGTATCTCAGCAGAGGAGCAAATCCCTGTTATGGCCAGCAATGGCAGAGTTTAAAACTTCCCAGTTGAGAAAGTAAACGTTTAATACAGAAATTCTGTAAATTCAGATTTAAATGTTGTATATATACAATTTATAGTGTTGCCATATTACCTGACCATTGACCCTGCAGGTAACTCACGTAGTGCTCCACCTACACGAGGGCCCCCGCCATCTTATGGTGGAAGCAGTCGCTATGATGATTACAGCAGCTCACGTGACGGATATGGTGGAAGTCGAGACAGTTACTCAAGCAGCCGAAGTGACCTCTACTCAAGTGGCCGTGATCGGGTTGGCAGACAAGAAAGAGGGCTTCCCCCTTCTATGGAAAGGGGCTACCCTCCTCCACGTGATTCCTACAGCAGTTCAAGCCGCGGAGCACCAAGAGGTGGTGGCCGTGGAGGAAGCCGATCTGATAGAGGGGGAGGCAGAAGCAGATACTAAAAACAAACAAAACTTTGGACCAAAATCCCTGTTCAAAGAAACAAACAAAAAGTGGAACCTATTCTGTCATAACTACCCAAGGACTACTAAAAGGAAAAATTGTGTTACTTTTAAAAATTTTCCTGTTAAGTTCTCCTCCATAATTTTTATGTTCTGGTGAGGAAAAAAAAAAAGTAAAACATGTTTAATTTTATTTGATTTTTATGACATTGCTTTCAACAAGCAAATGTTAAATGTGTAAGACTTGACTTGTGTACTAGTGTGTTATTCTCTAAGTGTCCCTAAAGGCCACTTCCTATTTGATTCTTCCCAATAAGGCAAGCAATACTAAGATCTTCCACAAACATCTAGCCATCTAAAATGGAGAGGTGACTCATTCTTTCTACACAAACAAGCTAGATATTAGAAGGGTGGTTGGGTTTGCTACTCTTAGGATTTCAGGGTGCCTTCAAACTGAAATCTCAAATATTCTCAGTGTGAAAAACCTGAGATCAGATGCTTACATAAGGAAAGTGCTATTCACCCAGTAAACCCAAAAAAGCGAGTGGATAAATGCTGGCCACATTTTGCCTTTCTGACATTTCCTTGGGAATCTACAAGAACCTCCCCTTTCCCCCCTCCCCCAATAAGACCATTTAAGTGTGTGTTAAACAACTACAGAATACTAAATAAAACGTTTGGCCAAAACCAACCATGAAGCTGCAAACAATACTTGCTCTTACTGTTTCAAATTTTTGCAACTCTGTAGTGTCTCACTTTTAAAGGAACAGCTTGATTGCAAAGGAGAAAATAGATAAGCAATGAAGTTATCTCCAACTTCTCAAAGGCTTATGACTTCTAAAAAGTGACTCTGTCAGCATTCCACATCAGATTTAAAGCATCAAATGCCTGTGAAACAGCAAAGATGGTAAGCAAAGCAAACTAGTTTTTCCGTCTAAGTCGAAATTGAACAGTTACCTTCCTCATAGTACAGTGAAACATACTGTACATCATGGCAATGGAAATACTTTCTAGATTAAAAAAAAAACTTGGAAAAACAGATGTTCAATAGCATATTAGAAGTCCTCCAAATTCAACACTTGGATTTTGTTTTTTAAGCATGTGTGACACTTAAAGGCCTTAAATACAGCTGTTTACCAATAGCGATCTGGGGTTTGGGAGGGGGTGCCTTTTTTTTTTTTAAAGACTTTTTGATGGAAGACCTTTAAACATGCTTCATATATTTAAACATTTTTTAAAATTTAGTCTTTTAGTCAATATAGGAAATGGCTTAACTTTGGGGTCCCAGTCTCTACCCCTGTAAGCCATTGCAAACTTGACATTTAGTTGGATGCCTGACATGTTTTTAGTTCTATGAAACTACATACACTCTATGGAGAAAATCTTTTGCAAGTGGTCTTTAAAAAAGCAAAACCTGAGGCAGCATGACCCAGGTCCAGCCATGAAGTTGAAAAAGATGCTCTTGAATATAGTAAACTTGAAGACCTCCAACTAAAAATCCTTTATACTGCACTTATTCCTTCAAATAAGTTTTGTCCGTTCAACTTATGGATTTAACATGGCAGTGCACCATTGGAGCAGAATGACAATCCATAAGCCATGCAACCTAACCATTTAAGCCATTCCAGTCCATCCCAAGCCAGTGAATCTGCCACCACTTAAGAGAAGTAGTAGAACATGAAATACATTAAACTGCAAGTCTGAACTTGCCTTTTCTTCTGGAAAAGAGGGCAGTTATAGGCAAGTTATAAAGAATTTCCTTAAGAAAGATAACTAGTTATCTGTTTTTACAGGTTGAGGATTATGGTCATTATGGTCATGGGAGTGCTGATTTATTCACTAAATAAAGCTGGCGGCAAGGGAAATCAAATGCTAAGGTAAGTTTGACGACAGTGGCCTTAAGTTTCCTTACTGTAGCTTTGCCAGTGTGGCAAGTTATTTCTGATGCTCAATCTGTAAAAGAGAGAATATCACCTAACTCATGGATTATAAGCAGGGGTGGATTAGCCAGTAAACAAGGTGCATGGGCTTGTTGTGTTTACTAATCTAGTCCATAATTTCACCACATCTTTGACATGGTAAAAAACTGGTGACATTTGTGTTCTACAGATTGGCAAACACAAGTCAGCCCATGTGTACCTTGCCTAGTGGGTAATCCTTCCGTGATTATGAAGATGAAATTATGAGAAAGTAACGTATAACACCTGTCATGTTCACCTAGTATCATAATCACATTTCCATTAGTGGCTCAAAAGTGCAATATTCTTAGCTGTTAAAAATACAGTGTTTTCTAATATCTCTTTGTAATTGTTCTTTTACTGGGCTTATACACTTAGCATTTTTGGGTATATAGTTCTTGCACTCCCATGCACTGTGTAAAGGGACATTTTCATTATTAGCAGTGCTTGTTCCTGTATACTGCTACCAAGTTCCTATTTGGAGTAACTGAATTTTATTAGTGTAATGACACATTAAAAAAAAGTAGGTAATATTACCGACTTGGTGCTTGTAGGAACTGTAATGGGCATTTATGGTGCTTTTTAGAGTTTGTACTTGAAAGCAAGTATTTTCTTTCCAAATAAAGCAGTAATGTTTATTAGGTAAGAAGGAGGAGTCCTACCCAGTATGCACCACTAAATATCTTTATGATCTGACACCATGCTTTTCATTTTGCAGAGTTGTTGAAGCAGAAGAATGCTGATTGTCAATAAATTACACCAGTTGCATTAGCGGTGTTCATCAGAGTTGGTTTGGTCAGGCAATAGATTATGCTTTCAAGGGTTCCCAAGGATCTGAGAAAGGCATCAGTGTTGGTTAGCAGCACCCTTAGCTAGGGAGTGATAATTACTTAAAATAAGTAATTGAGCAAATGCAGAAAGGGAAAAACAATTAAGGAAATTGCTAAGTGAAGATGGTCAGGAAGTTCTTTAGGACAGATTTTACAGCTCTAGCTTTCATTTTTGTTTAAAGCCATAGGGACAACCCTGCAATTTAGTTTTTAATTGTCACTGAAAATGTCAGAAAGTTGAATTAGAAGAATGAAAGGCATAACAACCAGTAAAGTGACAGCAAATGAAACTTTTTTTGACGTTAGTGTATCTATCCATAAGCAGGGTTTAGTTATTGGACAAAAACTTAGAGAAGAGTAACATTTGGAAGCGAAAGTTAATAACTAGAAACGTTGCTAAAATTATGAAGCACACTTAAAACTGGTTAAAAAAAAACTGGTCAGGCCACTTGGCACTGTATTGTTTCTGTAAGCCTGCTTCACCCCCCACTTCCCATCTTGGAAACAAATGCAGGTACTCTGTTGCTTTCCAGACTAGAGCCAATTGAATAAAAGCTAATGTCAAAAAGAAACCAGCTCAACTTATGCAAATTTTTGCGTAGGGATTATGTCAGTCAGTACTATCATGTTTAACATTTGCATTTGAGAAAAGAATCCAAAAGTGTTAATCCTCATGGGACCGATTTTTCTGGTTAACCACAGACCATGAGGGTATTGAGCATACATAAATACCCTCCAACCTTTTCCATGATTACTTGGGTCAGTATGTCTGAGGACCTTATTTAGATACCTGGGAGGTAGTGTAGAACATGTAGATTGATCACAGTAAATACCATGAATACTACATTCATACTGAGTATGTTTAAATGACCAAACACCTGTTTGACATAGTTTTCTGATCTAGCAGACTTCACTCAGCTCCCATTGGAAAAAGTGGGTTGACAGTCTTCCAACTTTATACTGGTTGTAAAAGAAACGGAATGTTTAACTGGTAGTCAGAAATAGCCAGAACTTCGGTATTATAAGTCATTTTTCTTGGAATGTTTTGTATTTGAAACTTAATAAAACTTAATACGCATTTTTTTTGGTGGAAATGTCTTTTTTCTACAAAATAAGGAATTCACTTAGCCTTTTAAGTGATTTTTTTCACTTGACTCTTACCTTCCCCCCCAAAAGAGCTCTAGTTCTGATGATCTGCTTACACTTGACTAGGGGACATCCAGAGTCACTGAAGTGGCCTTTTCCTGTTACAGCTTTGAGCAGAGTGAGCTTCAGCTAGGCATCAAGGTAATTGAGACAATTTTAATCCTCTCCTAAAAATTAGTGGGAGGGGTAAAACCCATTCACAGAGTCATAGAAGACAGTAGAACTGCCCCATAGGGTTTCCAAGGAGCACCTGGTGGGTTCAAACTGCTGATCTGGTTAGCAGCTGCAGCTCTTAAAGGTTACACCAGGGTTTCTGTGGCAGGGTTAACACCAAGGTGAAAGTATCAAGGTTCTTCTATATAGTGCTTTTACTCTATTTTCTATTTATCTCTTGGGAACAGGTCAGTAACAATAACAAGTAAGTCCCAAGCACTTTGCACAAAGCACTTCAGTGATGCTCTTAAACCAAGGGCATGTGTATTTCTGTCCTTGAAATTGTTTCAGCCATTTAGCCTTACCTTAACGTGAGTCAGAATCAACTGGATGGCAATTAACAGTTGTTCTATGCACATCTGACCAATTGACATTCATTTGCTGGGTATTGCATTTGAGCTGCAGTCATGAATTTGAACTGCAGTTGTGAATTTAGAGCTCAAGACATGGGACAGGAACGTAGCTGAGCATTGGAATGGTATTCTGTGTATCCCCTTCCCCACACCAGTTGTTCAGAGAAACAATCCATTCAGTCCGTTATGAAGTTACATGCATCAGACTTAGCGGAGAAATAAGTGTCAAGCTCAATGTGGATTTTCAGATAAAATTTAAATATGAAGTGTACAAATACTAAGCATACCATTGCATGAGATTTGATAAATATCTGCTCTCAAGGTAGAGAACGATTCCATTACTCCAGAATGTTTGCTCCTGCCATTTTCAGACAATTCCTGCCCTCATTCCCCAGAGACTAGCACTATTCTGTTTTTTTTTTTTTTAATTTTCCTAGATAAGCTTTACCTGCTCTAGAACATAAATGCAGTCATAAAATACATAGCCTCATGCAAGGCTTTTCTTCAAGATGCTTGTGAGAATCAGTTGCATTTAATTGCCAAGTATTTAGTTGTTGATGGAAATCTGAACTTTTCCTAGTTTTTGGTTATTATGAAAAAAGTGGCTATAAATGTTCTTGTACAACCCTTTCGGCATAATTATTGAGAGATGAAAACACACGTGTGGAATTGCTGGATCACAGGATAGTTGGAGTTCAAAGTAGTAACGTCTTATCTACTTAACCAATGATGTATGAGGGTTCTGCTTACTCCACACACTCAACAGTGTTTGATGTTTTTGAATTTAGCCGTTCTGGTGGGTGCGTTATATCTCGTGGTTTTACTTTGTATTTCCCTGATGAATAAAGATGATAAGTGCTTACACAGTTACAATGAAGTATTCACATACAGTGAAATGCATTGATTGGTTCTGAAAAATACACTGATCTAACCCACACTCCTGTGAAGATAGAATAGATCCATCATCACCCCAGGAAGTTCTCTTGGGTCTCTTCCCAGTCAATAGCCCGTCTCCCACCCCCTGAAGAAGTAACACTGATAATGGTTTCTATCACCATAGGATATTTCAGCATATTTTAATAACACGCCCCCCCCCCCAATAAAAACCACTGGCCTTGAGTCAATTTTGACTCACAGTGACCCTATAGGACAGGGTAGAACTGCCCCATAGGGTTTTCTAAACTAATCTTTCCTGAAACAGACTGCCAGGTGGGTTTGAACCACCGACGTTTCAGTTAGCAGCTGAGTGCTTAACCACTGCACTACCAGGGCTCCTTTGTATGTTTTAATACTTCGGATAAAATGAATTCTCATTAAAGTACTTTTTTTGTGTCTGGCTTCTTTCAGTCACTGTTTTTGAGATTAATCTGTGTACAGTTCCTTTTTATTGCAGAGTAGAATTCCAGTGCGAATATGCCATAGCTTATCCATTCTGTTAATGGACTTCTGGGCTGTTCACAGGTTTTGACTATAATGAATGAAACTGCCGTGAACCTTCTTGTACAAGATTTATTTGTGGACATACACATTTCTTTTGGAGAAAGATCTTGAAGTGGAATTGATGGGGTGATATACCCCCCCAAAAAACCAAACCTGTTGCTGTCAAGTTGATTCTGACTCACAGCAACCCTACAGGACAGAGTAGAACTCCCTCACAGGGTTTCCAAGGATTGCCTGGTGGATTTGAACTGCCAACCTTTTGGTTAGCAGCCATAGCACTTAACCACTACGCCACCAGGGTTTCCAGGGTGATGCAGGGTGATGGATATATATATGTTCAGTTTGGAAGAAACTGCCAAATTGTTATTTTTTCCATTTTATGTTCTTATTCACAATGTATGAGAGTTCTGGTTGATCCACAACATTCCAACATTGGCTATTGATCGTTTCACTTTAACCTTTCTAATGAATGGTGTAATAGCATCACATTGTGGTTTTAATGTGTTCTTCCCTGATGACTACTGATGTTGAACATGAAAAAAACCCCTAAAACTCTGAAGTCACCTTGTAGCTAAATAAGAAACTGGCTCAAAAAATAACCACCTGTAAGTACTGTGCTCCTTTAAAAAGATCACCTATATGAGACCAAACAGTCAACAGTCATTTTAAAACAAAGATGAGAATGTCAGGGGGCAGGGGAAGTAGATTAATGGAAATAGAACAACCCGAACAAAAATAATGAGAATGCTCACCCATTGTAAAAAATGTAACCAACTTCACTGAACAACTTGTGTAGAAACTTGAATGGAAATCTAAACTGTGTAAACCTTCACTGAAGACACAATACTATTTTAAAAAAAACCTAAAACGTTATTTTGGGATAATTTTAAATTTTCTGAAAATTTACAAAGGTAATATGTTGTTGAGTGTTGTCCAATTGCTGTCAATTTATAGTGCCCTGGAGTGACAGTAAAACTGCCTGCATAGGGTTTCTTGGCTGTAATCTTTATGGAAGCAGATCACTAGGTCTTACTCCCTTGGAGCTAGCTGCTGGGTGGGTTTGAACCTCCAATCTTCTGGTTAGAAGCAGAGCACTCAACTGTTTTTCCCTCCAGGGCTCCTTAAAAATACTGTAGAGTTCCCAGATAGCCTTCACCTAGTTCGCCCTCATTTTAATATCTTACAAAACAATGGTATATTTGTCAAAACAAGAGATCAACACAGGCACATTTCTATTAACTAAACTCCCAGTTTTATTCAGATTTCACAATTTTGCCACTAGTGTCCTTTTTCTGTTCCAGAATTCAGTCCAGTATCTCACACATTTAGTTGGACAGCCTTTCATGTGTTCACTAGCCATTTGTATATCTTCTTTCATAAAGTGTCAAAGTTTTTTTTCCATTAAAAAATAGAATTATTTGTCTTTTTAATATTGTGTGCTAGAAAAATTGTTTTCTCTAGATACAATTCCTTTGTCATCCATGTGTTGTGAATATCTTCTCCCAGTCTGTGTCTTACCTGTTTTTTTATTTTTCTTGATGAGCAAAAGAGGTCTAATTTGTCAGAAAATTTAATGGTTATTGCATTCTGTGAACTGTCGAAGAAACTTGCCAACCCCAACGTCGTGAAGGTTTTTTCCTATCTTTTTTTTAGAAGTTTTGTAGTTTTAACTTTCATGTTAGATCTAGAATCCATTTTGAAATACATTTTTTTTATGCTGAGACATAGGAACTGAAGTCCTTTTTGTAAATATGGATATGCATTTGTTCCAGCATCATTTATTAGAAAGACTATGCTTTCTTCAACGCTGAAACTGTTGCCCTGAGATAATTTTTAAACCTTGAACCAAAAAATTCCCTGAATTCTTCTTTAAACCAAACAATAGTTTAGCTTAACTAGTAAAGAATGTCTGCCTTGAGCTTTCAAAGAACTATCTATATGGGATCAAATTGAAAGATAGGAAACTTAGGAGGCAGCAAGTTTATGTTAATAGGGGAGGAACAACTCAGAAGAGGGTGAGGGTGATTGCACAACTTGAAGAATGTAATCAGTGTCACTGAATTATACATGTACACATTGTTGAATTGGTGTACTGCTGTGTATATTCTCAGCAACAAAAATTATTTTAAAAAAATGGGAAAAAAACCTACCATTTTCTTTATCAAATTACCTTGGTTTTTTGACTACTGTAGCTTTATAGTCCATTCTCTCCAAGTATATTAAATTTTTTTCAGTTTTCTACCTGCAATGTTTTTTTTTTCCCTTGAAGTTATTGTTGCCGTTGTTTTTTCTACTTCAAACTTCATCTTCCGTGTTAGAGGCTGTTATGGATTGAATTAGGGGCCAGAGGCTTTCCTCAAATGACTAAATTCTTCATCTGTGCTCATGATTAAGGAGTAGGAGATTAAGATATTTGTAAATAATTTGTAAATTGTGTGTGGATGTTGTCCTTTGACTTTGGAGCTTGACTGTAGGGCCTGTTTGTTGGGAATCTCCTGATGTCATTATCTTTAGGTTTTTTTTCTCTTGGACTGGTCAGATTCCTCAAGAGGGCTTGTCCATATTACTGCAAAAGAAGAACAAAGTGGGAGGCCTTACTATACCTGATTTTAGAACCTATTATACCACCACAGTTGTCAAAACAGCATGGTACTGGTATAACAACAGATACATAGACCAATGGAACAGAATTGAGAATCCAGGCATAAATCCATCCACATATGAGCAGTTGATATTTGACAAAGGACCCAAAACAGTTAAATGGGGGAAAAGACAGTCTTTTTAACAAATGGTGCTGGCATAACTGGATATCCATCTGCAGAAAAAATGAAACAAGACCCATACCTCACTCCATGCACAAAAACGAGCTCAAAATGGATCAAAGACCTAAATATAAAATCTAAATAAAGATCATGGAAGAAAAAATAGGGACAACACTAGGAGCCCTAATACATGGCATAAACAGTATACAAAACATTACTAACAATGCAGGAGAAAAACTAGATAACTGGGAGCTCCTAAAGATCAAACATCTATGCTCACGCAAAGACTTCACCAAAAGAGTAAAAAGACTACCCACAGACTTGGAAAAAGTTTTTAGCTACTATGACATTTCCGATCAGTGCCTGATCTCTAAAATCTACATGATACTGCAAAAACTCAACTACAAAACGACAAATAACCCAATTAAAAAATGGGCAAAGATATGAACAGGCATTTCACTAAAGAAGACATTCAGGTAGCTAACAGATATATGAGGAAATGTTCACGATCATTAGCCATTAGAGAGATGCAGATCAAAACTACAATGAGATTCCATCTCTCTCCAACAAGACTGGCATTAATCCAAAAAACACAAAACAGTAAATGTTGTAGAGGTTGTGGAGAGACTGGAACACTTACACACTGCTGGTGGGAATGTAAAATGGTACAACCACTTTGGAAATCAATTTGGCGCTTCCTTAAAAAGCTAGAAATAGAACTACTATATGATCCAGCAATCCCACTCCTTGGAATATATCCTAGAGAAATAAGAGCCTTTACACTAACAGATATACGCACACCCATGTTGATTGCAGCACTGTTTACAATAGCAAAAACATGGAAGCAACCAAGGTGCCCATCAATGGATAAATTGTATATTCACACAATGGACTACTACACATCTATAAAGAACAGTGAGAGATCTGTGAAACATTTCATAACATGGAGGAATCTGGAAGGCATTATGGTGAGTGAAATGAGTCAGTTGCCAAAGGACAAATATTGTATGAGACTGGTATTATAAGAACTCGAGAAATAGTTGAGACAGAGAAGTAAATATTCTTTGATGGTTACAAGAGTGGGGAGGGAGGGAGAGAAGGAGAGGGGTTTTCACTAACTAGGTAGTCGATAAGAACTATTTTAGGTGAAGGGAAAGAGAACACACAATACAGGAAAGGTCAGCACAACTGGACTAAACCAAAAGTAAAAAAGTTTCCTGAATAAACCGAATGCTTCCAAGGCCAGCATAGCAGGGACGGGAGTTTGGGGACCATGGTTTCAGGGAACAGCTAAGTCAGATGGCATTATCAAATCTATTAAAACATTCTGCATCCCACTTTGGAGAGTGGAGTCCGGGGTCTTAAATGCTAGCAAGCAGCCGCCTGAGATGCATCAATTGGTCTCAACCCACCTGGAGCAAAGGAGAATGAAGAACGCCAAAGACACAAGGTAATTATGAGCCTGAGACAGAAAACCCAGCGCCAAAGGGCCACATAAAGCAGAGACCACATCAGCCTGAGACCAGAAGAACTAGATGGCGCCCGGCTACAACTGATGACCGCTCGGACAGGGAACACAACAGAGAACCCCTGAGGGAGCAAGAGAGCAGTTGGGTAAAAAAAAAAGCAAACCTCAAATTCTCGTGAAAAGACCACACTTAATGGTCTGACTGAGACTGGAAGGACCCCGGAGGTCTTGGTGAGCAGACATTCTGTTAGGTCAAGACAGGAACCATTCCCAAAGCCAACTCTTTAGACAGGGGTTGGACTGGCCTCTGGGATAGAAAATGATACTAGTGAGAAGTGAGATTTTCAGATCAAGTAGACATATGAGAGACTATGTGGGCAGCTCCTGTCTGGAGGGGAGATGAGAGGACAGAGGGGTCAGATGCTGGCCGAATGGACATGAAAAGAGAGAGTGGAGGGAAGGAGTATGCTGTCTCATTAGGGGGAGAGCAATTAGGAGTATATAGCAAGGTGTATATAAATTTTTGTATGAGACACTGACTTGATTTGTAAACTTTCACTTAATGCACAATAAAAATTAAAAAAAAACTAGTCCGGATTCCTGCCTTGAGGATATTAAAAAACAAAAAACCGTTGCTGTTGAGTCGATTGAGGGTATAGGTTGTACTAGTTGAAGGTACGGGGTTTCAATGTGTGTGTGCTAGGAAATTCTCATGCTATTATAGGTTCCCCATTCCAGTTGGTTCCAGTGCTGCCTCAATGTAACCCTTCCACTTCCAGCTGGCATGGCACTGTTGTCTTTCCGCCTTGCCCTGGTGATGAGATGGGGAGGTGGTGTTTCCATAAGAGGGCACAGTTAGAAAGCTCTCCCCAAATGTCTCCTCTGCCCATAGTGCCCCCCTCCTTCCATTTTAGGCCACCTTCCCCCGACGGCCATCTCCACCCCAGACTCACTCTCTCCAGTCTCTGTAGGTGTGTATTTTTCAGTTTAGAGTATCTGAGTTCAAATTCCAGCTCCAGCATTACCAGCTATGGAACAGATTACTTAACCAGCTGTAACTATGTAACCAGCTGGTAACTATGTAACTATTTCATAGCACGACTGGAAAGATTAAATAAGTTGATAGTGCCTCGCACTTGGTAAATGCATAAGTATTAGATTTTATTATTATCTATTAACCTTCTGTGTCATTTTCAGGGTAGGGATTAGGGGAGGGAGCCAGCACTTTATATTAGATCATCTTCTCAAGGATTGAAAGTCCCCTCTGCAAACCTAATTTTCTTCCTTTCTTGGGGGTGGGCAGGGAGGCATGCTTTGGACCTCAGTGCAGAAAGCTAAATTCACCATACTCCTCATTTTTTGGTACAATGCTATGATTAGTCCACACAGGGCCTTTCTCATTTATTTTAACTTTCTATCCCCATGCTCATTCCAGTTGACCCCTTCCCCCCGTGATCATTCTAATGTGTTTATCAATGTTTTATATGCATGTATTTTTAATTTAAATAAATGATTGTGTTTTCGATCTCATTTCATTTCTTAATGACTTCTCATCACTATGTTTTGAAGTTTACCCATGGTCCAAGTATATATTAGTCCATTGCTTCTAACTACAGCATAGTATTCCATGGTATGCACCCACCAGGGGTAGGTTATCCAATAAGCAAAGTAAGCACAGTGTATTTACTCATATGTAGTGAACAATTTCACATGGGTTTCACCACATTGGTGAGTAAGTAGGCACAAGTAATTCGTGCTTACCTTGCTTACTGGGTCATCCACCCCCATCAGGGATTGTAAATTTCAAAAGAGGCTTTTATTCTGTAGGAAGGTGCTGTGGGGTTGGGAGAGAGACAGATGCCAGCCATGCCTAAAAGCAGAATCTTTGATGTGGTGAAAAGGTGTGAAATGGTTCACTACAGATGATTTTGGGTAATCTGCCCCTGGATCCACCATATTTTTTTTCTTGCCTATCCACTCTCCCAGTGATGGACACAGATTGCCTGTAACTTCCCACCACCAGAAACTTGTGATGAACATGCTTGGACATGCCCCCATATGGAGCTTTGGAAATATTTCTTTGGAACATGTACCCATCTTGAGTATGAAATTTCTCTGGGATATGATCTATATTCCTGGGTCATAGGGTGTGTATGTAATTTGAGCACTGCCAGTTTGTTCTCCAGAATGGCTGCAGTGGTCTACACTCCCATCAGCAGTGCACAAGGATTCCTTTAACATCACATCCCCACCAAAACTTGTAAGTCTTCTTTGCAAGCCTTTTTGTTGATTCTACAAGCTTGTTGACATCCTTCCAATATACTCATTAATTTACTCAACAAATATGTTTTTAAAGGAAATGTTTATTGAGTATCTAGGCAATCACTGCACTACACATTTTAAAGAATTCTGTCTCCCACCAGATTAACCGGTACGTATTGGGTTTCTGCTTATATTTTTGTTTTAAGAATGGATTCTGCAGCCAAAATTTGAAAATCACTGGGTTAGATCTTTGCTAATGTTCCTTCCAGCTCTAACAATATAAGAAATAAATTCTCCCATTTCCCAATTTCCATAATGTTATCAGTTTTCTTTCTATCCTTGTTGTGCACTGTTGAGTTCATCCTGACTCATAGCAACCCTACAGGTCAGAGTAGAACTACCCCATAGGGTTTCCTAGGCTGAAATCCTTATGGGAGCAGATTGCCAGGTCTTTTCTAACATGGAGCCGCCGGTAAGTTTGAACCACCAACCATTCGGTTGGCATTCTAGTGCTTAACCATTGCACCACCATGGCTCCTTTCAAATAGATGTTTTTATGTATCGGGCACATACACACGATAAAATATAAACATGTATATATGATGGAGCCTGAAAGGTCAGCGGACCCAACCTACCAGCTGCTCCGTGGGAGAAAGACGTGGCAGCTGCTTTTGTAAAGATTTACAGCCTTGGAATCCCTATGGGGCAGTTCTACCCTGTCCTATAGGGTTACTATGAGTCGGAATTGACTCGACAGCACACAACAAGGCTAGTTCTCCACCTGCCCCATCTTCCAAATCATGGCAGGGCGGTGCAGCTCTAGCATCTCAACCTCAGTAAATATAGGCCGCCATTGAAAGCAAGGAAGCTGTTGGAGTCACCTCCAGCTGCACGAACTGACACATTAAGTCCAGAGTCTCTAAGTGCACTCAGAGCAATGAATTCAGCTTGATTTAGTCTTCTATTCTGCTCTCCTTGGTCTAACGTTCTTAAAATCCACTCCCACACATTTTACCCAGGTTTCTGTTGATATGTATTGGCAAAGTCTTACAATTCTTTTGGTGTATAAGCTATTTCTTCCTGGGTCATAGTGTGTACCTAGCCCCCTGGAGCATGCTGAGATTTGACCTTAGTTATGGGTCTAGTGATTGTCTAGTTGCAATAGGAGGTGGCTGTAGTGGGTCTTGAGGGGAATGGCATCCTCTTTCAAGGTATCTGTCCCAGTGAGGTTATCACAGGGTTTTCAAGGCTTATTTCCTCTGACAATGGAGGGCAAGCTGGTTTAATTGGTAAGGGAGGCTCAGAGTGACTTGGGGGTTCAAGACTGTCTGTTTCATCTGTGTCCAAACAGATGTCCACATTCCAAGTTTCAGGTTCCCATTCCTTATCAATCAGTGCTCTAAGTTTCACATAGGAAACCTGGTAACACTGAACTCAGCTCTGATTGTAAATCGGCATCCTGCATAATGATTTTCAGCAATCTCAGTCCCGGGACTACAAGAAATAAGAGCTTCTTTTAGGGCTATCATGGAAGTTCTCTGATTCTCAGACCATGACTTGAGCTGAGAGTTAATGGACCTGAGCTTGTCGTTTTGCCTTTGTAAGCACTCAGGTGAACTCAAAAGAATCCATTCACGGTCTTTATGGTCATCATAAAAATGTGCAGCAGCTATTCGGGTCCCCAAAGCATGTACTTCAGTTGGCACTTTATCAACCACAGGTGATAGCCTGCGCGATTGTGATGTCACTGCATGCCATGGATTGCTAGCATCCTGTCTTAAGCTGCGTTTTCTAGAGAAGCAAAACCAGTGAAGCATGACCTATTGCTGTTGAGCTGATTTAGACTCGTAGTGACCCTAGAAGACCAAGTAGAACTGCCACATAGAGTTTCCGAGGAGTGGCTGGTGGATTCGAACTGCTGAGTTTTTGATTAGCAGCCATAGCTCTTAACCACTATGCCACCAGGGCTCCCAGTGAAGTGTGTATATATATATATATATATATATATATATATATATATATATATATATATATATATATATATATATATATATATATATATGGAGAGAGAGAGATTTATCTCAAGGAAATGGCTCACGTGGTTATGGAGGCTCAGAAGTCCCAAACCCATGGGTCAGGTGTCAGGCTCAGGCTTCTCCTGATGCACGTGGTTGCAGGGGCTGACAAACCCAAACTCTGCAGGTCAGACTGCCATCTGACTCACAGGGCTGCAGAACCTGGTGAATC
This sequence comes from Elephas maximus indicus, assembly GCF_024166365.1. Taxonomy (NCBI): domain Eukaryota; kingdom Metazoa; phylum Chordata; class Mammalia; order Proboscidea; family Elephantidae; genus Elephas; species Elephas maximus. The sequence goes on from NC_064846.1 coordinate 19,021,802, forward strand.
CCAAAATCAGCAGGCTGTTGGCTCAAGTCCCAAGAACTGGAGGTCAGATGGTGACGAGCCAGATGCAGAATCAAGAGAAAGCAAGAGCTTTGCCAGAGCATCTGTGTGTATATATTGGATGCAGGCCATGCCCCCAAGGAAACTCCCTTACATCAGATCACAAAATGGAGGATAATTACATTGGATCACAAAATGGAGGATAATTACATAATACTGAAAATCATGGCCTAGCCAAACTGACACGTAACAATAACTATCACACATCCTATTTTCCTTTTGCAAGGAGCACTGTGCTCAAAGCCCAAAAGCAACAATGAATCGATTTCCAATTTCCACTTTTGTGGATCTATTTCTGGGGGCAACTCTCGGTACCAGTTCCGTATCAGTCTGGGTCCAATCAGGAGAGAGAATCCACAAAGTACTTTGAACAGGGAAAGTTTGATATAAACAATTGTTAATATAACAGGGGATAACAGTAATGAGGGACTGGCTAGTAAGAAGTAAAAAAGAACAACTAAATAGACCCATAACAAAAGAAGAGATTGGAAAGGTAATCAAAAAACTCCCAACAAAAAAAAGCCCTGGTCCGGACGGCTTCACTACAGAGTTCTACCAAACTTTCAGAGAAGAGTTAACACCACTACTACTAAAGGTATTTCAGAGCATAGAAAAGGATGGAATACTACCAAACCCATTCTATGAAGCCACCATATCCCTGATACCAAAACCGGGTAATGACACCACAAGAAAAGAAAATTATAAACCTATATCCCTCATGAATATAGATGCAAAGATCCTCAACAAAATTCTAGCTGATAGAATTCAACAACATATCAAAAAAATAATTCACCATGACCAAGTGGGATTCATACCAGGTATGCAGGGATGGTTCAACATTAGAAAAACAGTTAATGTAATCCACCACATAAATAAAACAAAAGACAAGAATCACATGATTTTATCAATTGATGCAGAAAAGGCATTTGACAAAGTTCAACAGTCCTTCATGATAAAAACTCTCAGCGAAATATGAATAGAAGGAAAATTCCTCAACATAATAAAAGGCATTTATACAAAGCCAACAGCCAACATCACCCTAAATGGAGAGAGCCTGAAAACATTCCCATTGAGAACGGGAACCAGACAAGGATGCCTTTTATCACCACTCTTATTTAACATGGTGCTGGAGGTCCTAGCCAGAGCAATTAGGCTAGATAAAGAAATAAAGGGCATCCAGATTGGCAAGGAAGAAGTCAAAGTATCTCTATTTGCAGATGAGATGATCTTATACACAGAAAACCCTAAGGAATCCTCCAGAAAACTACTGAAACTAATAGAAGAGTTCGGCAGAGTATTGGGATACAAGATAAACATACAAAAATCAGTTGGAGTCCTCTACAGCAAGAAAAAGAGCATCCAAGAGGAAATCACCAAATCAATGCCATTTACAGTAACCCCCAAGAAGATAAAATAGTTAGGAATAAATCTTACCAGAGATGTAAAAGACTTATACAAATAAAACAGTACACTTCTGCAAGAAACCAAAAGAGACCTACATAAGTGGAAGAACATACCTTGCTCCTGGATAGGAAGACTTAACATTATAAAAATGTCTATTCTACCAAAAGCGATCTATACATTTAATGCAATTCCGATCCAAATCCCAACGACATTCTTTAATGAGATGGAGAAAGAAATCATCAATTTCATATGGAAGGGAAAGAGGCCCCGGATAAATAAAGCATTGCTGAAAAAGAAGAACAAAGTGGGAGGCCTTACCTTACCTGATTTTAGAACCTATTATACCGCCACAGTAGTCAAAACAGCTTGGTACTCGTACAACAACAGATACACGGACCAATGGAACAGAATTGAGAATCCAGACATAAATCCATCCACATATGAGCAGTTGATATTTGACAAAGGACCCAAAACAGTTAAATGGGGAAAAGACAGCCTTTTTAACAAATGGTGCTGGCATAACTGGATATCCATCTGCAAAAAAATGAAACAAGACCCATACCTCACTCCATTCACAAAAACTAACTCAAAATGTATCAAAGACCTAAATATAAAATCTAAAACAATAAAGATCATGGAAGAAAAAATAGACCGTTAGAAGCCCTAATACATGGCATAAACAGTACAGAAAACATTGTAAAGAACGTAGAAGAAAAACTAGATAACTGGGAGCTCCTAAAAATCAAACACTTATGCTCATCCAAAGACTTCACCAAAAGAGTAAAAAGACTACCTACAGACTGGGAAAAAGTTTTTACTTTGACATTTCTGATCAGTGCCTAATCTCTAAAATGTACATGATACTGCAAAAACTCAACTGCAAAAAGACAAATAACCCAATTAAAAAATGGGCAAAAGATATGAATAGACACTTCACTAAAGAAGACATTCAGGTAGCTAACAGATATATGAGGATATGTTCACGATCATTAGCCATTAGAGAAATGCAGATCAAAACTACAATGAGATTTCATCTCACACCAACAAGACTGGCATTAATCCAAAAAACACAAAATAATAAATGTTGGAAAGGCTGCGGAGAGATCGGAACACTTCTACACTGCTGGTGGGAATGTCAAATTGTACAACCGCTTTGGAAATCGATTTGGCGCTTCCTTAAAAAGTTAGAAATAGAACTACCATAGGATCCAGCAATCCCACTCCTCGGAATATATCCTAGAGAAATAAGAGCCTTTACACGAACAGATATATGCACACACGTGTTTATTGCAGCACTGTTTACAATAGCAAAACCATGGAAGCAACCAAGGTGCCCATCAACGGATGAATCGGTAAATAAATTATGGTATATTCACACAATGGAATACTACGCATCGATAAAGAACAGTGACGAATCCGTGAAACATTTCATGACATGGAGGAACCTGGAAGGCATTATGCTGAGTGAAATTAGTCAGTTGCAAAAGGACAAATATTGTATAAGACCACTATTATAAGAACTTGAGAAATAGTTTAAACTGAGAAGAAAACATTCTTTCCTGGTTACGAGAGGGGGGAGGGAGGGGGGTGGGAGAGGGGTATTCACTAATTAGATAGTAGATAAGAACTACTGTAGGTGAAGGGAAAGACAGCACACAATACAGGGAAGGTCAGCACAATTGGACTAAACCAAAAGCAAAGAAGTTTCCTGAATCAACTGAATGCTCTGAAGGCCAGCGTAGCAGGGGCAGGGGTCTGGGGACCATGGGACATCTAAGTCAATTGGCATAATAAAATCTATTAAGAAAACATTCTGCATCCCACTTTGAAGAGTGGCGTCTCGGGTCTTAAACACTAGCAAGCAGCCATCTAAGATGCATCAATTGGTCTCAACCCACCTGGATCAAAGGAGAGTGAAGAACACCAAGGACACAAGGTGATTACAAGCCCAAGAGACAGAAAGGGCCACATGAGCCGGCGACTACATCATCCTGAGACCAGAATAACTAGATGGTGCCTGGCTACAACCGGTGATTGTCCTATACAGGGAACACAACAGAGAACCCCTGAGGGAGCAGGAGAGCAGTGGGATGCAGACCCCAAATTCTCATAAGACTAGACGTAATGGTCTGACTGAGACCGGAAGGGCCCCGGTGGTCATGGCCCCCAGACCTTCTGTTGGCCCATGACAGGAACCATTCCCGAAGCCAACTCTTTAGACAGGGATTGGACTGGACAATGGGTTGGAGAGGGATGCTGGTAAGGAGTGAGCTTCTTGGATCAGATGGACACTTGAGACTATGTTGGCATCTCCTGCCTGGAGGGGAAATGAGAGGGTGGAGGGGGTTAGAAGCTGGTGAAAAGGACATGAAAAGATAGTGGAGGGAGGTAGCGGGCTGTCTCATTAGGGGGAGAGTAATCGGGAGTGTGTAGCAAGGTGTATATGGGTTTTTGTGTGAGAGACTGCCTTGATTTGTAAACTTTCACTTAAAGCACAATAAAAATTATTTAAATAAAAAAAGAAAGAGAACTCTAAAGAATATGGGAAAATAAAAACTAGATCTTAAAAAAAAGAATATGGGAATATGAGATATAATAGTAGAATAACAGCATATAATAATAACAACATATAATTACCACTCTCTGTAGGGCTGAGATAGAGCACTCTAGAAAGATCTCCCTAGGGCTGCAATAGAGGACCCAAGGAAGAGCTTCACACGTACCCAAGGACTGAAACCTCAACCTTCATGGAGAAGCATGGCTGTGGCTCATAGAATGGCGAAGTCACTGTGGTGCTGCACTGGCAGAACTTGCTGGAAATCTACCCTCTGAAGTGCCAGGGAAAGCTGTTCACAGGGAGGTGTCTCACCAGAGGCCCTGAGCTACAAAACTGCCTTAAGGGGTTGCTGGGGAAAGCTGCCACTTGTTGTACACCGCAGGAGCTGTGCAGCAGAGAAGTTGTGAAGACTACAGGGGCCTGAGACTGGAGAATCTGCTGGCGGAGCTGTGCATGCTGCAAGGCCCTGCCAAGCAAGCATGCTGTAACCAGGAAGTAAAAGCCTTTTCCTCTTGTACTGTTTCTCCAGTGCCCTTTACTGACAAATCTTAACATCTCGACAGCTGGGGCTCAACGGGGAGCCACAAAACTGAAGGAGGTTGTGTGAGGCAGGGCTAATCAGCACTCTGTCACCTCCCACTCCACCAGCCCTGATGTCCACAGGGCCCAGTGGAAATCTGAGTCTCTACCCTCATCCAGCATCGGTGAGACCGAATGAGGCAGTGCAAGGTGAGGCTACGCAGTACTCCACGTACACAGTCCTGTGTCAGCAGATCCCAGCAAGGAGCCTGCCCTTGACCACCACCTGCATCAGTGAGGTAGAATTAAGCAGTAAGAAGAGAGGCCATTTGGCTCTACTTTTCCCCCTTGCCAATAAACACATGAAATCATGCTCAACATTGTTAGCCATCAGGGAAATGCAAATCAAAACCACAGTGAGATACCACTTCACACCCACTAGGATGACTAGAATCAAAAAGAAAGATAATAACAAGTGTTGGTGAGGATATGGGGAAATTTGAACCCTCATACTTTGCTAGCAGGAATGTACAGTGGTGCAGTTGCTTTGGAAAACACTTTGGTAGTGAGCCAGCAATTCCATTCCTAGGTTATCTACCCAAGAGAAATGAGAACATATGTCCACACAAACACTTGTACACAGATGTTCTTAGCAGTCTTATTTATCTATTTTTAATAATTTATTTTATTTTTTGTTGTTGAGAATATACACAGCAAACCAAAAACCAAACCCATTGCCATTGAATCGATTCCAACTCATAGCGACCCTATAGGACAGAGTAGAACTGCCTCATAGGGTTTCAACGAGCTGCTGGTGGATTCGAACTGCCAACCTTTTGGTCAGCAGCTGAACACTTAACTGCTAAGCCACAAGGACTCCATACATACCAAAAAAAACCCTGTTGCCATCAAGTCGATTCCCACTCATGGCGACCCTTTAGGACAGAGTAGAACTGCCCCCATAGAGTTCCTAAGGAGTGCCTGGTGGATTCAAACTGCCAACCTTTTGCTTAGCAGCCATAGCTCTTAACCAGTATGCCACCAGGGTTTCCTACACAGCAAAAAAAAAAAAAAAAAAGCATGTACCAATTCAAGTTTCTACGTGTACAAGTCAGTGACATTCTACGTGTACAATCCAGTGACATTGATTTCATTCTTCAAGTTGCACAACCGTTCTCACCGTCCTTTCTGAGTTGTTCCTCCCCCATTAACAAACGTATTGCCCTCTAAGGTTCCTATCTAATCTTTTGAGTTGCTTTTGTCACTCTAATCCCATACAGATAGATCTTTAAAGAGCATAATGCTCAAGTCAGACATTCTTTACTAGTTTAGCTAAACTACTGTTTGGTTTAAAGAAGACTTCAGGGGATATTTTTGGTTTAAGATTCAAAGATTATCTTAGGACAATAGTTTCAGGGGTTCAGCCAGCCTCCATGGCTCCAAAGTCTGAATTCCATGAGAATTTGAAATTCTGTTCCCCAGCAGCATTGAGAAAGAATCGACTAGGCGGCAACTTTTTTTTTTTAAGCAGCATTTTAAGGAGGCCTGGTCGATGGCACTGGGTGGGTGGGGTTGGGTGGTGCAGTACCTAAGGCACTTGACTGCTAACCCAAAGGTCGTCGGTTAGAAACCACCAGCGGCTCCACGGGAGAAAGATGTGGCAGTCTGCTTCTGTAGAGATTTACAGCCTTGGAAATCCTATTGGGTCGCTATGACTCAGAATCAACAGCAGTGGGTTTGGTGTTTGGTAGCAGTATTACATGTAACAGCACAAAATTATGAACAATGCAAATGTCCATCAGCTGGTGAATGGGTAAATAAAATGTTCATACGATGAAATACTACTTATCAACAGAAGAACAAGATGCTGATACATGCTACAACATGGATGAACCTCAAAAAATTAAAGGAAATCAAACCAAACCCATTGCCCTGAAGTTGATTTTGACTCATAGCGACCCTGTAGGACAGGGTAGGATAGGGTTTCCAAAGCTGTAAATCCTTACAGCTGGTGGGTTTGGTCCGCTGACCTTTTGGTTAGCAGCCGAACACTTCAGCCACTGCGCCACCAAGGCTTCTTTGCTGAATCACCAGGGCTCCTTAAGTGAAAGAAACTGGATGCAAAAGTACACATATTCTATGATTCCATATATAAAATGTCCAGACAAGCCTAATCTATAGAGACAGAAAGTACAGCCGTGGGTGCTTGGCCCTAATGATGGGAACAAGAATTAACAGTAAATGGAATCTTATTGGGGTGATAAAATATGTTCTAAAACTGATTTATGGTGATAGTTACACAACTTGGTAAATTTACTAGAAATCATTGACTTACACACTTGAAATGGGCGATTTATACAGTCTGTAAAATGTGCTTTATTATAGTTATTTTTTTTTAAAGCTGCTGAATGTGAGGGGTGTGTTCTGCCCAGATCCCCTGATCCCTTTAACAATATCTGAGCACCCCTCCCCTGGCTTTTGTGTATGTTTACCTCTAAAGGCCTACACTTTTCTCTCTCAGGCCTGTGTTCAGGTTAACGCAACTGCTTTGCTTGTACGTGCAGAGAGCTGGATATGCCTGTGAGTTTATACCTCCCCCTGCCCCTCCCTCCCTCCACTTGCAAGCCCTGGACAGTCCTTGCCCACTGACTGACTGGTGTGGGAGTATGAACCTTGAGTTCTTTGCCTTGGGCAGGGACAAACTCTGAGGCCTAATTTATACTCTGTTCCCCTGTGGGATCCTGCTGAAGCAATCCTCCATGGGATGTGCCTGAAATTACACATTAGCTTAGCTGCTTCTCCTTTCCTGTCCTGCTTCCTCCATTTCCTTATCTGCTGCTCCTGGGAGTGCTTCCTTAATTAATCACATATACACGAGTCCTTGTCTCAGGGTCTGCTTCTGGGGAACCCAACCCAAGGCAAAGGGGGCTCCTTATTTTTTATTTCCCCAGTTTTCAGGCGAGGATCCACCACTCAAGTAACCCCCCAGGCTTCTCTAGACCCTTCACTTATTTTCCCCTGTGGGAGGTGGTGTGCCATGCTGAATTGTGAGCTTGTGACTAGGTGTTTGGCACCTGTGACTAAGCCCCTTTCCCTCATTCTTTGGAATTTTCCTGCCTGCAGAGAGCATGTGCTCTGGTCTGCTCTCAGCCATGAAGTAACTTTAATGAAGAAGGCTCTGCCCTCACAGTCAAGGCCTGCAAGTTTCCAGGTTGCCTATGACTGGGTGGGAGTCTTAGGTTGGGTTCCCTAGAAGTAGTGCCTGAGACAGGGATTTGGATGCATGTGATTTATTGAGGGAGGGCTCTTTCGGAAAAACCTGTAAAGAAATGAGAGTAGTAAGATAGGGAACAGCAAGGGCTGCGGTCTTGGGTAAAGTAAGCATTAAATTTTTCCCTGTGGTGGGAGTTTCTCCATGTGGCAGGGAGGCTTAAAGAGTTCTCCCATCATGAGGCAAAGGGATTAGGCCTATCGGCCAGTCATTGGTCACTCCTGCTGGCGGTGGTGCTGACGGGAATGAGGAAGGTGGAGGGCAAGGCAGGGTCGAGGGCAGGGGTTAGGAGATGTTTTAGCTTCCCAGATGTCTTCAAGAGACGTGACTACCCTTAGCCAAGGGTAATTGTTTAGAGAAGGTTGAAGGTGTAAACCATTAGCTGCAGTGCTCACAGCAATTGAGACTAGATGCATCAGCTAGTAAAGGGGATCAAAGTGAGGCATCAACAGTGTCTACTCTTGGCCATCCCTTGCACCAACTAGGTCCACTTGCTATTTCATATTAAGTTCACTCTATTCAGGCATTGGTTTTCAAGTATTCTGGTTGGTCACAATTCTTTGGGAAATTTATAAGAGGAGAATTTAGTTAAACAAACCACAGCCTTGGTCCTGAGATTGTAATTTATGTTCATCCTTTCCTTCTCTGCCATACATTCTAGATTTCCCTCACCTTTGTCTAGCACTTGTGCTGGTCTAGATGGTTTGCCTGGTGGGGTGACCTAGACCTTCATCTCTGTGGGATCTGAGACCTAGTTCCCATGCCCTTATCAGGTCTGTGGTTGCTGCATTTGCCCATGTGCAGTTAAAACTGGGCATGGAGGTATCAAAAGATGTTAAACATACTCCTCCCTGCCCCCATTATGTAGCAGCAGCCCTGCCTCCTTATGATGATCAGGGGCAATTACCACTGCAAATATGGTAACTCTTTTCAGTACCTGCTGGTCTACTGGCAGAAGGAGCCCAAAGTGACCAGGCAGTATCTGTAACTTTGAGTTTAGCAGGACTCTTTCTTGTACCCCCTGGTGGATGTGATCCCCTCTGGGAACCAAGATCTCTAGACCAACAGAGCCTAAAGTTGTGGAGATGGGAAGCACAAATTCCTCAAGGGGTTCATTGAGAGTGATGGTGAGGGGGAGTCATTCTTCCTTCCACCCTTTGGTTCTTTGTTGTTGTTGTTAGGTGCTGTCCAGTCAGTTCCAGCTTATAGCGACCCTATGTACAACAGAAGGAAACACTGCCCAATCCTGCACCATCCTCACAATCGTTGTTATGCTTGACCCGGTTGTTGCAGCCACAGTGTCAATCCATCTCGTTGAGGGTCTTCCTCTTTTTTGCAGACCCTCTACTTTACCTCCCCCATGCCTCTGTCTGTTTGTCATACTGTGGGGGCTTGTGTGTTGCTGTGATGCTGGAAGCTATGCCACCGGTATTCAAATACCAGCTGGGTCACCGTGGTGGACGGATTTCAGCTTAGCTTCCAGACTAAGAGAGACTAGGAAGAAGGACCCGGCAGTCTACTTCTGAAAAGAATTAGCCAGTGAAAACCTTATGAATAGGAACATTGTCTGATATAGTGCTGGAAGAAGACCCCCCAGGTTGGAAGGCACTCAAAAGACAACTGGGGAAGAGCTGCCGTCTCAAAGTAGAGTCAACCTTAATGACATCGATGGACTGAAGCCTTCAGGACTTTCGTTGCCTGACATGGCACGACTCAAAATGAGAAGAAACAGCTGCAAACATCCATTAATAATCAGAGCCTGGAATATATGAAGTCTGAATCTAGGAAAATTGGAAATCATCAAAAATGAAATAGAACACATAAATATCAATATCCTAGTCATTAGTGAGCTGAAATGGACTGGTATTGGTCATTTTGAATCAGAAAATCATACGATCTGCTATGCCAGGAGTGACAACTTGAAGAGAAGTGGTGTCGCATTCATCATCAAAAAGAACATTTCAAGATCTATCCTGAAGTACAATACTGTCAGTGACAGGATAATATCCATACACCTATAAGGAAGACCGGTTAATACTATTGAATACTCTTATTCAAATTTGTGCACCAACCACTAAAGCCAAAGATGAAGAAATTGAAGATTTTTACCAACTTCTGCAGTTCAAAATTGATCGAACACGCAATCAGGATGCACTGATAATTACTGGCGATTGGAACGCAAAAGCTGGAAACAAAGAAGGAACAGTAGTTGGAAAATATGGCCTTGGTGATAGAAACAATGCTGGAGACTGCATGATTGAATTTTGCAAGACCAATGACTTCTTCATTGCAAATACCTTCTTTCACCAACATAAACGGCGACTATATACAGGGACCTTGCCAGATGGAATACACAGGAATCAAATTGACTACATCTGTGGAAAGAGATCATGGAAAAGCTCAATATCATCAGTCAGAACAAGGCCAGAGGCCGACTGCAGATCAGACCACCGATTACTCATATGCAAGTTCAAGATGAAACTGAAGAAAATTAGAACAAGCCCACGAGAGCCAAAGTACAACCCTGAATATATCCCACCTGAATTTAGAGACCGTCTCAAGAATAGATTTGATGCATTGAACACTAATGACTGAAGACCAGATGAGCTGTGGAACGACATCAAGGACATTATACATGAAGAAAGCAAGAGGTCATTGAAAAGACAGGAAAGAAAGAGAAGACCTAAATGGATATCAGAAGAGACTCTGAAACTTGCTCTTGAACGATGAGTAGCTAAAGCAAAAGGAAAAACTGATGAAGTAAAAGAGCCGAACAGATTTCAAAGGGCGGCTCGAGAAGATAAAGTAAAGTATTATGTTGACATGTGCAAAGATTTGGAGATAGAAAACCAAAAAGGAAGAACACGCTTGGCATTCCTCAAGCTGAAAGTACTGAAGAAAAAATTCAAGGCTGGGGTTGCGATACCGAAGGAGTCTATGGGGAAAATATTGAAAGATGCAGGAAGAATCAAAAGAAAATGGAAGGAATACACAGAGTCACTATACCAAAAGAATTGGTTGACATTCAACCATTTCTGGAGGTAACATATGATCAGGAACCGATGGTACTGAAGGAAGAAGTCCAAGCTGCACTGAAACCATTGGCGAAAAACAAGGTTCTGGGAATTGATGGAATACCAATTGAGATGTTTCAACAAACAGATGCAGCACTGGAAATGCTCACTCATCTAAGTCATGAAATTTGGAAGACAGCTACCTGATCAACCAAGTGGAAGAGATCCATATTTATGGCTATTCCCAAGAAAGGTGATCCAACCGAATGTGGAAATTATCGAACAATATCATTAATACCACACGCAAGTAAAATTTTGCTGAAGAGCTTTAAAAAAAGGCTGCAGCATTATACCAACAGGGAACTGCCAGAAGTTCAGGCTGGATTTAGAAGAGGACGTGGAACCAGGGATATCATTGCTGATGTCAGATGGATCCTGGCTGAAAGCAGAGAATGCCAGAAGGATGTTTACCTGTGTTTTATTGACTATGCAAAGGCATTCGACTGTGTGGGTCATAACAAATTATGGATAACATTTTGGAGAATGAGAATTCCAGAACACTTAATTGTGCTCATGAGGAACCTTTACATGGATCAAGAGGCATTCGTTTGAACAGAACAAGGGGATACTGCATGGCTTAAAATCAGGAAAGGCATGCGTCAAGGTTGTATCCTTTCACCATACTTATTTAATCTGTATGCTGAGCAAATAATTGGAGAAGCTGGACTATGTGAAGAAGAACGGGGCATCAGGATTGGAAGAAGACTCATTAACAACCTGCGTTATGCAGATGACATAACCTTGCTTGCTGAAAGTGAAGGGGACTTGAAGCACTTACTGATGAAGATCAAAGACCACAGCCTTCAGTATGGATTCCACCTCAACATAAAGAAAGCAAAAATTCTCACGACTGGATGGACCAATAAGCAACATCATGAGAAATGGAGAAAAGATTGAGGTTGGCAAGGATTTCGCAATCAACACCCATGGAAGCAGCAGTCAAGAAATCAAAAGACACAGTGCATTGGGCAAATTGACTGCAAGAGACCTCTTTAAAGTGTTAAAAAGGAAAGATGTCTCCTTGAGGACTAAGGTGCGCCTGACCCAAGCCATGGTGTTTTCAATCACCACATATGCCTGCGAAAGCTGGACAATGAATAATGAAGACCTAAGAAGAATTGGTGTCTTTGAATTGTGGTGTTGGGGAAGAATATTGAATATACCATGGACTGCCAAAAGAATGAACAAATCTGTCTTGGAAGAAGTACAACCAGTATGCTCCTTGGATCAGTCCCTGGAGAAGGACGTCATGCTTGGTAGAGGGTCAGTGAAAAGGAGGAAGACCCTCAATGAGATGGATTGACACAGTGGCTGCAACAATGGACTCAAGCATAGCCACAATTGCGAGGATGGCACAGGACTGGGCAGTATTTCCTCCTGTTGTGCTTGGGGTCCCTATGAGTTGGTACCGACTTAGCGGCCCCTAACAACATAACAACTACTTTACCTGGAGAAGGACAATTGTGGTTGGGAAACTGGAGGCACCTAACAACAACTACTTTACCAAGCATGATGTCCTTCTCCAGGAACTGGTCCCTCCTGATAACATGTCCAAAGTATGTGAGACGAAGTCTGGCCATCTTCCCTTCCAAGAAGCGTTCTGGCTGTACTTCTTCCAACACAGATTTGTTTTTTCTTTTGGCAGTCCATGGTATATTCAATATTCTTCACGAACACCATAACTCAAAGGCATCAGTTCTTCTTTGGTTTTCCTTATTCATTTTCCAGCTTTCACATGCATATGATGTGATTGAAAATACCATGGCTTGGGTCAGGTGCACCTTAGTCCTCAAGGTGACATCTTTGCTTTTCGATACTTTAAAGAGATCTTTTGCAGCAGATTTTCCCAGTGGAATACATTGTTTGATTTCTTGACTGCTGCTTCTTCCGTGGGCGCTGATTGTGGATCCAAGTGAAATGAAATCATTAACAACTTCAATCTTTTACACCCACATATTTTACTACTGGGGACAGAGCATCACATAATGACCATTGGTTTAGAGCAGGGATGGGCAAACTTTTTCTGTAAAGTGCCAGGTAGTAAATACTTTATGCTTTGCAGGTCACGTGTTCTCCATTGCTATTACTCAACTCTGCTGTTGTAGTGTGAAAGCAGCCAAAGTTAATATGTAAACAAATGAGCATGAGTGTGTTACAATAAAACTTTATTTACAAAAACAGGCAGCTGGCCAAATTTGGCTTGTGGGCAATACTTTGGTGACCCTTGGTTTAGAGTTTATACTGAATCCTGAAGAATAGTGCCCCACCCGATGCCTCCACTTGTGCCTTCAAAAAGCCATTCTATCATTCTATTAAGCCAGCAACTTCTAGATGGAGCAGAATTTAGTAGAACCAATGAATCTCACTGTCATGTCTCCACTGCTGCATAAAGTGGGTCCCTTTGCCTGAGGGGACATTATGAGAGATCTCATGTTGTAAATCAGATGCTCTGAGCCCTCTGATAGTGCCCAAGTATATCACCAAAAGCTCTACCCCTTCTCTTTCAGGGATACCCTTGAATAGGGCTGTAGGAAAGCACTGCACATTTTCAGCTTGTACCCAAGTAATGAGTCAATCCATCCATGAGCCAAGTTTGAGCTCTTTCCTTTTATGTCAGCTTCTCATAAGGGACCCTCTCTCTTCCATGTGCCCATAGTTGTTAGTTGAAGGAGAGGCATCGGGGTAACAATGGTGGGTGATGTAGGGGTCTGGACCACCTGTTTCTACAGCTTACTTGGGCCTTCTGGATCTGCTTGAACCTAATCCTGCTGGATGTACCACTTTATCTTATAATGCATTGCTGCTGGGCCTACCCAACCTTCTGACTTGGTAAGGTCTGACAGAACCCAGCTCATGATGGGCAGTTCTATGAACCTGGTCGCTTGATGTCCCAAGGTTAGGTGTTCTTTACCAGTATATGGCTGTATCAGTACTGTGATACAGACAGGAGAAATTTGATTGGATCCTCCTTTGAGAAAAAAAGCTGTAAAAGATATTTTAGGGACAATTGGGAGACTGTTAATATGGACTGGAAATTAGACGACATTAGGGAATTACTGTTAATTTTCTTATGATAATAGATCTGTGGTTATGTTGAAAAAGCACTCTTAATTGTAGGAGAGGTATGCTGACATATTTAGAGTGAAGTGACATGATGTCTGCAAGGTACTTTCAAATAGTTCCTCAAATAACATAGCCACTATGCCTATATAGGAGCCCTGGTGATGCAATGGTTAAGTGCTCGGCTGCTAACTAAAATGTTAGTGGTTCAAACCCACCAGCCACTCTGCGGGAGAAAGATGTGGCCCCCTGCTTCCACAAAGATTTCAGCTTTGGAAACCCTACGGGGTAGTTCTACTCTGTCCTGTGGGGTCTTTATGAGTCCGAATTGACTCCACAGCAATTTGGGTTTTGGTACATCTATACAGGCAAACCGAATTTGGCAGAATGCTACCAGTTGTTGAATCTGGATGGTGGATGTGTGGGAGATCATTATGCCATTCCTTCAAATTTTCAGTGTGCTAGAAATTTTTTCCTAATAAGATTGTGTATATGTGTGTGTGTGTCAGGGAGGATATAATTCTTCTTCTCCCTTCCTCCTCCCCTCTGCTGGCTGGAATGCAGACGCAGTGCCTTCAGCTCAAGCAGTCACTGTTTTTTAAAACTCACAATTGCCTTTTTGAAACATAATCACATACCGAGCACCCATCTAGGATACTCCACTGGTCTCACCCTTTTGGGAGCAAAGGAGAATGAAGAAAACGTGCTTCTTAGTACCATAAAATATACGAGACCAACACCCCTTCCAGAGCAAGGGAAAATGAAGAAAACGAAAGACTCAAGGGAAAGATTAGTCCAAAGGACTAATGGACCACATCTACTACGGCCTCCACCAGACTGGGTCCAGTGCAACTAGATGGTGTCCAGCTACCACCACTGACTGCTCTGACAGGGATCACAATAGAGGGTCCCGGACAGAGCTGGAGAAAAATGTAGAACAAAATTCCAACTCACAAAAAAAAAAGACAAGACTTGCCGGCCTGACAGAGACTGGAGAAACCCTGAGAGTATGGCTCCCAGACACCCTGTCAGCTCAATAATGAAGTCACTCCCGAGGTTCACCCTTCAGCCAAAGATTTGACAGGCCCATAAAGCAAAATAAGACTAAAGGGCACACCAGCCCTGGGGCAAGAACTGGAAGGCAGGAGACGACAGGAAAGCTGGTAATAGGGAACCCAAGCTTGAGAAGGGAGAGTGTTGACATGTTGTGGGATTGTTAACCAACGTCATACGACAATATGTGTACTAACTGTTTAATGAGAAACTAGTTTGTTCTGTAAACCTTCTTCTAAAGTACAATAAAAAAAACAATGACATACCATAAAATTTGCCTATTTAAAATGTAAAATTCAATGAATTTTAGTATATTCAGAGTTGCACAGCCATCACCACAATCAATTTTAGAATATTTTCATCACTTCAGAAAGAAACCCCTTACCCATTAGCAGTCACTCCCCATTTCCCTCCCCTACCTCCAGCCTGAGTCAGCCACTGTTTTACTTTCTGTCTCTACTGATTTACCTATTCTGAATATTTCATATAAATGGAATCTTATAGTACGTGGTCTTTTGTGACTGAATTCTTAGCATAATGCTTTCGAGGTGCATCCATGTTGGAGCACGTATGAGTACTTAATTCCTTTTTATTGCCAAATAATATTTCATTGTATGGATGCAACACATTTTATTTATCTGTTCATCAGTTAATGGATATCTGGGTTGTAGAAATGTTTTGGCTATTATGAATAATGCTGCTATGAACATTTGTGTAAAAGTTTTTGTGTGGACATATGTTTTCATTTCTCTTGGAGTGGAGTTGCTGGGCCATATGGTAACTCTATGTTGAACACTTTGAAGACTTGCCAGACTGATTTTTACAGTGGCAGCACTATTTTGCATTCCCACCAGCAACGTCTGAGGGTTTCAGTTTCACCAAATTCTCACCAACCCTTGTTTTTACCTGTCTTTTTTCATTTTAGCCATCCTGGTGGGTGTGAGATGGTATCTCATTGTGGTTTTGATTTGCATTTCCATGATGATTAATGATGTTGCATATCTTTTCAAGTATGCATTGGCCATTTATATATATTTTTTCTTTGGAGAAATGTCTATTGAGATCTTTGCCCTTTAAAATTGAGTTATTTGGGGTTTTTGTTTTTATCATTGGGTTGTAAAAGTTCTTATGTATCCTAGATACATGTCCCTTCTAGGTATATCATTTGAAAATATTTTATCCTGTTCTGTGGGTTTTCTCATTTTCTTGAAGGTGTCCCTTGAAATGCAAGAGTTTTTTAATTTTAATGAAGACCAATTTGTTTTTTTTTTTTTTCTTTTGTTGTTTGTGCTTTTGGTGTTATGTCTGAGAAACCATTGCCTTATTCCAGGTGATGTAAGCAGTCATTTTGAACTGAGATGTCATGCTAAAAACCACAAAGTAGCAGGAGAGTAGAATGCTGGGTATCTGATGACCATGAAGCTACCATGCTAGCCTCGCGCAGCCAATTTTTGGATTTATTTTACATAAGAATAAGATAAATTATTTAATTAAAAAAACAACAACTTTTCTTCATTAAAACACACTGAAGGATGAAAAAACAAAGGTGGAAGATATTTACAAACACATATAACTAAGAAAGGTTTAGTGTCCATAATGTATACCAAACTTTTATAAATCAACAACAAAAGACAAAGAGTTCAGTAGAAAAATGGGCACTAATTATGAACAAGTATTTCACAGAAGAGGAAATATATATGGCCAATAAACAAATGAACAGGTGTTCAACCTTATTAATAATCATAGAAATGTAAATTTCACACCCTGCTTGTGAGAGTGTAAATTTGTATAATTTTGGTAATGGTTTTAGCAGTCCATATGAGGTCAAGGAATAGTTGTACTAGTAAGCTGGAAAGGTGGTAAATGATGGTTAGAGAGTGGAATAATCGATTGAATTCGTGATTTAGGAGGCAGAGAATTTTGTGTCCTGACCAAGTCCAAGGTGTGACCTTGTAAGTGGGTGGCTGAAGTGGAGAGAAAGAGTTCATTGAAAATTATGAGGTATATCAGTCTGGGTCCAACCAGGAGGGAGAAACCACACAGTAATTTTAACAGGGAAAGTTTAACATAAAAGAATTATTAACTATAACAGGAGATTGGAGTAATGAGGGATTGGCTAATAAGAAGTAAAGAGAACCCTAAAAAATAAGAGAATAGAAGATATGACATATAATAGTAGACATAATATAAAAATAATACATAATAACCACCACCTCTAGAGCTAAGATAGAGGCCCCCCCCCACTACCAGGAGCCCCCCCCCACCACCACCACTACCAGGGACAGATTACCCAGTATACAAGGTAAGCATGTGCTTAGGGCATCAACAAAACAGGAGCACCAGTTATCCAAAGCAAAAACCCATAGACGCAGAGCAGACAGAACACAAGGAAAAGTGAGCACACAACAATGATTCGGGAAAGACTTGACTCATTATCCTTACTATGTATGGAAGTAGGTATTGTCTGGCAGCTTGATTATGATGAAATCACTGAAGAATTTGTAAGAACAAAGAATAGAAAGAAATGTTTTCGGTTATAACATATTAAAAAAAAAATTTTTAATCTATCTAAAAATAAAATACAGTAATTTGTTGTAATATTTGTTTTCTGATCCTTAAGTTTTCTTTTTTTAATTGTGCTTTAGGTGAAAGTTTAGAGAGCAAATCAGTTTCTTATTAAAAAATCAATACACAAATTGTTTTGTGACGTTGGTTGCCAATCCCATGACGTATCTAACACTCTCACTTTCACCACCCAGGTTCCTTGTTTCTATTCGTCCAGTTTTCCTGTCCCTTCCTGCCCTCTCATCCTTGCTTTTGGGCTGGTGTGCCCATTTAGTCTTGTATACATGATTGAACTATGAAGCACGGTTCTCACATGTGTTATTGTTTGCCCCATAGGCCTGTCTAATCTTTGGCTGAAGGGCAAGCCTCAGGAGTGACTTCAGTACTGAGTTAAAAGGGTGTCTGGGGCCATACTCTTGGGGTTTCTCCAGTTTCTGTCAGACCAGTAAGTCTGGTTTTTTTTTGTGTGTGTGTGAATTCAAATTTTGTTCTACATTTTTCTCCAGCTCTGTCTGGGACCCTCTATTTTGATCCCTATTAGCGAAGTTGGTGGTGGTAGCCAGGCACCATCTAATTGTTCTTGGCTCAGTCTGGTGGAGTATGTGGTATTTGTGGCCCATTAGTCCTTTGGTCTAATCTTTCCCTTGTGTCTTTGATTTTCTTCATTCTCCTTGCTCCAGCCGGGATGTGACCACTAGATGTATCTTAGATGGCCTCTCGCAGGCTTTTAGGATCCCAGACGCTACTGAGCAAAGTAGAATGTAGGATGTTTTCTTTATAGACTATGTCATGCCAATTGAGCTAGATGTCCCCTGAGACTGTGGTCACCAGCCCTCAGCCCAGTAACTAAGTCCCTTAGGGAGTTTGGATATGTCTGTGAAGCTTCTGTGACTTTGGCTTGGTTACATTGCACAGACTTCCCCAGCATCGTGTACTGTCTTACCCTTCACAAAAGTTACCAGTTATCTACCTAGTTAAGGTCCCCCACCCCCACCTTGTAACCATTCAAAGGTTTCTTTCTGTGTGGAAACTTTTTCATGAGTTTTTATAATAGTGGTCTCATACAATATTTGACCTTTTATGATTGACTTATTTCACTCAGCATAATACCCTCCAGATTCAACCATGTTGTGAGATGTTTCACAGATTCATCATTGTTCTTTGTTGTTGCATCGTATTCCATCGTGTGTATGTACTACAGTTTGTTTATCCAATCATCTGTTGATTGGCACTTAGGTTGTTTCTATCTTTATGCTATTGTGGATAATGCTGTAGTGAACATGGGTGTGCATATGTCTAGTCGTGTGATGGCTCTTATTTCTCTAGGATATATTCCTAGGAGTGGGATTGCTGGGTCATGTGGTATTTCTATTTCTAGCTTTTTAAGGAAGCACCATATCATTTTCCAAAATGGTTGTACCGTTTTGCATTCCCACCAGCAGTGCATAAGAGTTCCAATCTCCCCATAGCCTCTCCGACATTTGTTATTTTCTGTTTTTTTGATTCATGCCAGTAATTGCAGGATGAGACGGTATCTCATTGTAGTTTTGATTTGCATTTCTCTAATGGCTAATGGTTGTGAGCATTTCCTCATGTATCTGCTAGCTGCCTGAATGTCTTCTTTGGTGGAGTGTCTGTTCATATCCTTTGCCCATTTTTCAATTGGGTTATTTGTCTTTTTGTTGTAGAGGTGTTGGATTTTCCTGTAAATTTTAGAGATTAGACCTTTGTTGAATTTGTCACAGCCAAATTTTTTTTTTTTCTGTCTCTAGGTTCTCTTTTTACACTTTTGGTGAAGTCTTTTGATGATCAAATGAAAAACCAAACCCACCGCCATCAAGTTGATTCCAACTCATAGCGACCCTATAGGACAGAGTAGAACTGCCCGATAGATTTTCGAAGGAGTGCCTGGCGGATTCGAACTACCGACCTCTGGGTTAGCAGCCGTAGCACTTAGCCACTACGTCACCAGCATTTCCTTTTGATGAGCATATGTGTTTAATTTTTTAGAAAGTCCAGTTTTCTTTTATGACTTCTTTTCATTTATAACATTTCTTATGAAACAAACATCGAAATTGAAGTATGAGAGGTTTAAAGCAAAATCGGTTAAAGTTATTGTTTTGTTGTGGGAGATCAACAGAATTTTACCTTGATTGTTGAGACCACTAAGTTCACTGACTCATTTTCTTTGTTGTAGAATATGTGGAATGTTCTTTTTGTGGAAAATGTGGTATATAGTAAAAATCTGAGTACCCTGCACCCACTAAAAATTTTATAATCCAGTCATTCCACTAAAATGGCACAAGCCACTTTTGCATTCAATTGCTAATATTATGGTCACATTTAAAAAGAAGTTACATCATGGTTAGCTAAGACACACACACACATACATATATGTATCGAACTCATGTATCCTGTTTGAATGTGTGAGTAAGCAGAGGAAGGGGCACCACAGGTTATCAGTGTTTAGGGTCCTTACATGCCTTGATCCATCCCTGCCCACTACGCACACTCCTAGGGCTGAGATCCAGACCTTTTTAGAGAAGTTGCTGTGGTGCGGAGCTGGTGGAACTTAGTAGACATCTGATCTCTGGAACTTGCTGAAAATGTGCGCTCTAGGGTGCTGGCTTCCTGTTAACAGGGGAGGTGTCTCACTAGAGGCACTCTACTACAAAACCACCCAAGGCTGGTGCCAGGGGAAGCTCCTGCTTACTGTGCATTGGGGAGGCCAATGTTGCAAAAGGCAGGCCCTAAGAAAGCTGGGAGTTCTGCAGAAGCCTGTGGAATGAGCATACAGGAAACAGGAAGTAAAGCCCCTTCTTCTTGCACTCTCTCTCCACCGCTGTCTACTGATAAAACTTCACATCAAAGTAAAGTAAAAGTAAAAAATATTGAAGGGCCCCAGGCTCGTTTTCACAGTGCAGGCAAAAAGGGGGAGTCGAATCAATTACTACTACAGGAGGTCGAGGAACTAATGGTTATGACATTGAATCGTTTTCTTGCGGATATTGAATTAACCCAGGTGTTGACAGAAGTTAAGGTGGAGTCGAAGGTCAAGTGGAGTGCTTTAATAATATGGATTCCCGTTTCCCATGGCAGACCGTCTGAATTAGAACGTCTGAGAATAGGGCTCAGAAATCTTCTTTTTAACAAGTGCTCTAATAGATTTAAAATAAAAATAATTAATTATGACTATTTCAAACATGTAAAAGAAAATAGTACAACAGACACCACTGTACCCAGCATACAACTTTAACAAATGTTAGCATTTGGCTTATTTCCTGCAGAACTCCTTTTTTTCCCCCTTGTAGTAAACTGGTATCTATTTTGGCTCAAGGAGTCTCTGGGTAGAGCAAATGGTTAAGCACTGGGCTACTAACTGAAAAGTTGTTGGTTCAAACCCACCCAGAGGTGCTTTGTAAGAAAGGCCTGGTGATCTACTTCTGAAAGATCACGGCTTTGAAAACTCTATGGAGTGGAGTTCTACCCTGAAACGCATTGGGTCACCACGAGTTAGAATGGACTCCAAAGTAAGTAGTGGTGGTAGATTTTGTCTCAGGTTCCATCTTCTCATTCCGTTCTTCTCCCTCCCTCATTAGAAGTGATCATTATGAACACTCTTTTTTAAAAATTTATTTTATTCTTTGTTGTTAATATACACAGCAGAACATACACCAATTTCTACATGTACAGTTCAGTGACATTGATTACATTCTTCAAGTTATGGAACCCCTCTTACCCTTGTTTTCTAAATTGTTCCTTCCCCATTAAGATAAACTCACTGCCCCCAAGTTTTTTAATCAACTCTTTTGAGTTGCTGTTGTCAATTTGATCCCACGTAATTGGTGCTTTAAAAGAGCACAATGCTCAAGGCAGACATTTTTTACTAGTTAAGTTAAAACTTGTTTGGTTTAAAGAAGACTTCAGAGGATATTTTTGGTTTGAGGTTTAAAGGTTATCTCAGGGAAATAGTTTGGGGGGTTCGCACACCTCAATGGCTCCAGAAAGTCTAGATTCCATGAGAATTTGAAATTCTGATGAACATTCTTTTTTGAATACCACTGCCTTAGGCAATGGAGAGCCTTCGAGGGTATTTGAGCAGGGGTAACACGCACTGCACTATTGAAGAAGTGTTTCTGGAACATCTAACTGCGCTCTTCCAGAGACTTCGTTAGGGAGAGAGAATGGAGGTGAAGAAGCCGGTGAGAAAGCAGATTCAGTGGCCCAGGGTGTATGTACTAAGGATCTGAAGTAAGGTGAGAGACCTTTGCTCCTTTTACTCACACTCTGTCTGAAAATTGTTCTTAGTAGACATTGTGACCTCCAGTCTTTCACCCTCTCCCCATTCTCCCAGTTCACCAGCTCCTTTCCATCTTCACTTGCTTCCTTACCTAGCCTGGACTCCATGGTTAGTCATTTCCCTTATATACTTGCTATTGCTGTTGCTGTTAGTTGCTGTTGTGTGGATTTTGACTCATGGCAACCCCATGTGTGCGGAGGAGAACTACTCCATAGGGCTTTCAAGGCTGTGACCTTCCAGAAGCAGATTGCCATGCCTGTCTTCCTAGATACTTCTGGGTGGATTCAAAGCGCCAACTTTTGGCTGGTAGTCCGGTGCTTAACTGTTTGTGCAACCCAGGGACTCCTCAGAATTACTTGCTTTCTTGAGATTTTACCATACCATTCTAATCTCCAATCTTTATACTATAGAGCTCTTTCTTCTGCCTTGAGGAGGTGGCCTTACCTTTCTAATTTATTGTAATCTATATAGTGTCCACAATGAGGGCTTCTCAGATTATTTGCTCAGTACACAGATTGAATAGGTATGGTGAGAGGACTCAACCCTGACACACACCTTTCCTGACTTTAAACCAATCAGTATCCCCTTGTTCTGTCCGAACAACTGCCTCTTGATCTATGTAAAGGTTCCTCTTGAGCACAGTTAAGTGCTCTGGAATTCCCATTCTTCTCAATGTTATCCATAATTTGTTATGATCCACACAGTCGAATGCCTTTGCATAGTCAATAAAACACTGGTAAACATCTTTCTTTATTCTTTGCTTTCGGCCAGGATCCATCTGACATCAGCAATGATATCCCTGGTTCCACGTCCTCTTCTAAATCCAGCTTGAATTTCTGGTGGTTCCCTGTCGATATACTGCTGCAGCCATTTTTGAATGATCTTCAGCAAAATTTTGCTTGCGTGTGATATTAATGATGTTGTTTGATAATTTCCACATTCGGTTGGATTACCTTTCTTTGGAATAGGCATAAATATGGATCTCTTCCAGTCTGTTGGCCAGGTAGCTGTCCTCCAAATTTCTTGGCATAGATGAGTGAGCATCTCCAGTGCTGCATCCGTTTGTTGAAACATCTCAATCAGCATGGAAAAATGTCTGGTTTAAGCCATTAAAAACAAACAATCATTATAGTCATGTAGCGTCTATACAGGGACACCATACAAGTACATTCATCAGTCAGCAGTTTTGAACATCTACTGTGTACCAGACACTGTGCTGGGAACACAGCAGTAAACAAGACAGATGAGATCCCTACTCGAGGGAGCTTGTGTTCTGGTGGGGGAGATAGATCAATAAGCAATAACATAAATAAAGTGGCGTAAGTGTCGTGACAGAACAAGAAGAGACAGCCTTGAAAGTATTTAGCAGAGTGATTTAAGCTAATTATTTGGTAGTAGGTGCCTGAACCTCTGTTGAGAAGGATTGTGAAGCTTAGCAGGAAAGAGCTAGATTGGCTGGCAGTGTCTGCCCATGCATGAAGTAAAGGGGTAGTGGTGCATTTACCCACATACCTATTGCCATTGAGTTGATTCTGACTCATACCTACCCTACAGGACAGAGTAGAACTGCCCCATAGAGTTTCGGAGGAGTGGCTGGTGGATTTGAACTGCTGACCTTTTTGGTTAGCAGCCTGAGCGATTAACCGCTTTTTTTATTAAAGGTTGATCTTATGATAAATTTCCCAATAGTGTGACTATTTCAGCTGGTTCTGAAAATATTTGAGGATAATGAAGATCTTTTCTTACAGACTAACTTTTTTTTTCCCCAGAGAATTTTGTTTTTAATCAAGTAACTTTCCTTTATTTCCTAATAATAGTTATGACAAATAACCTTAAAGACATACTGTAAGGGATGTTACTTGCCATTTTATAGCTTAAAGTGTGTTTAGATGCCATCCCCTGGTGGTTTTGAAGGGTGTTTTTTTTTTTTTAAGAATGTTAAAATGTTTTATATACCTGTTGCCATCAAGTTGATTCCAAGTCATGGAAACTTCACGTGTTACAGAGCAGAACTGTTCCATAGGGTTTTTTTTTTTTAATTTTTATTGTGCCTTAAGTGAAAGTTTACAAATCAAGTCAGTCTCTCGTGCAAAACGTTATATATACCTTGCTATATACTCCTAATTACTCGCCCCCTAATGAGACAGCACACTCCTTCCCTCCACTCTCTATTTTCGTGTCCATTCGGCCAGCTTCTGACCGCCTCTGCTCTCTCATCTCCCCTCCAGACTGGAGATGCCAACATAGTCTCAGAGAGCATTTTTAATGCGAAGTGTTTCTTGTTGGGAAAACATCAGCCTCCCTGACCGTAGTGTAGACAGTGTGAACAAGTGCTCTTTTGTTCTCAGATGTTCTGTTTTCAAGTGTATTTTACTCTCTCATGAGACTGTGTCTGAGCCTTTGCTAAGGGTACTACAGCTGGATTGCGTGGTGGAACCAGGTCCAGAAAAAGAATTGCTAAAGAATGCAAGTAAACAGGATGTCAGATGTTATCCTTAGCCCATTTCCCTAAACATAGCTTTTTGGCTGCAAAGTAAAATGCCATTCTTCTAAGCTTCTGCTTATACACAGAGATGGCTGACAGCAGGCACAATCTTCATTCACTTGGCACGTTGTCACTGTACAATTCAACGTGTTTTGCAAGAAATGATCATGACACACCATCTCTGTTAGATAGTATGATGACATCCAGCCTTTTCTTGGAGGAAGAATTTTCTTAGCCTTACCTTCTTCAAGCCCTGTTGTGCCAGCACAGCTCCCCACGAGGTTCAGACCTGTCTGACCTAAGAGCCAGTTGGCATTCTCCTCCTGACAGAAGCCAGATTTTCACTGGGACTAGACTATTTATTGACAGCATTTTCCCAGACTGGCCCATGGGTGTCTCCTTTCCAAGGTCCCCTGAAGGGCTGGCTCACCTCTGTTTTCCAAGAGCACTTGTTTCCTACTCTCTGCTCCCTCCCCAGCATCTTCCTCACTTCCTTCCCTTACAGCTTCATGCACTGGTTTTTTTTTTTTTTTCCCCCTCTTTGGGGGTGTGACCGTGTGTTCTTCTTTTTTTAATCCTAGCCAATGTGTTTTGTAGGTTTTGAAAAAGGAAACCAGTGCTGTCCAGGATTGCCACATTCATTCTCTTTCCTCATCTTTGAGTGTGATCTCCGTGGTTTGAAAATCCCATATTTTGAGTGGGTTCCCCTGTCGGTCTAAGGAAAGTTGTTTTAAACCTTTGCTTTGCACGCACCAGAAGAGAACTCATAAAAAGGAAGACAACAGCAGATGCAATCGCGGATGTGGCTTAGTCCTTGCAGCTGCCCCGGAGAGCTGTGTGGAGCTTACAGTCCTCAGCAATGAATCCAGAAGAGAGAATCGTGACATGGCTTATCTCTCTGGGAGTTTTAGATTCTCCCAAAAAGACCATCTGTGATCCGGAGGAGTTCTTGAAGTCCTCGCTGAAAAATGGGGTAGTGCTGTGTAAACTTATCAACAGACTTGTTCCTGGCTCTGTGGAAAAGGTAAGGTAGACTTGCCTATCTTTGGGATTGCTTACCACCAGAGAGCAGCAATAGTGCAACTCTTGGAATTTTCTATCGCCCAGGTTGTGGGATCTTTTACTTTAATATCTTTCTAAGGGTTAGATATTCTTTCTTACTGTGTGTGTAGTCAGAAAAAATCAGAAAACAAAATCTTGTCCTGTAGTAATTGGACCCCAAATGTTGGTATAGTAAAAATCTTTCCACCGCTGGCAACAGGGGACAAGAAGACACCCATATCACAAGCTTGCTCTGTCACAGAACTGCACGCTACACCTTCCTGTGTACCGAAGACATGTTTTGAATTTGGGGACATATGAGTCTGTGGAATAATGGGATGATTTATAATCAATATTGATGGTGTTTGTTGACAGTTTGACTAAGATTAACATAGATTTCCTTTACAATAAGATAAAATATCCACTGAAGGACAGACTATTTTGCAACTAGGAGAAACAGTTCAAAATATCAGAGAAGGTTTGTAAAAATGATAGAAACCAAATATATATTTCAAATGCAACGTGGCCTCAAAGCGAAACTAACCTGACTCTCTTAAAAAAATAAAATCCTAGATTTTTAATGTTGGAAATTCATAATTGTGAAAATGTGTAATTTCTAAAGTGAGCACTTTAGGTAAGTTTAAAGATAGGGTCCTACAATTATTTTCTTAAAGTCGGCAGGGGCTGTGACTGTCAGCATACCTCTTTTGCCTTCTTGAGCCAGTTTGGATTTGTATTGAACAAATCGATTTGCTTATTATCTCTTAAACTTGAGACATGGTGATAAAATGGAGAGAAATGTGATAAAGCGTAGAGAACAGCAAAGAGGAGAATGTAATTTTAATGATTTTCAGGAGGAGGGGGCAGGGAAGTATTAGGTATTTCTTCCTCAATTGAAAACATTAACCAAGTTCAAAAAGCTGCCTTGATCTCTCTGATTTGGCCTCACTACCCTTTGGCAGAAGACATGAGAAGAAGTTTGTCAGGAGAGACAGCCGGGAACTAAAGATTTGGGGACATTTGAAACAAAGACCGACCGTTTAGGTTTTTCATCACTTCCTTCAGTGGGTATTTCTCTTCCTGGTTTCACAGCAGTGTTGCCCCTGGCTGAAAAAAAACCTACCTTATCTAATTATCAGTGAGAGATGAATATGGTCTGCTGGTCAAGGCATGACAGTCTCCAAGTGACATATGATTGTATTTTTCTAGTATTGCCTGGAGCCCCAAACCGAAGCAGACTGCACCAACAACATCAATGACTTCCTGAAAGGATGTGCAACACTTCAAGTGGAGGTAAGTCTACCTGGCTTGCCTTCCTCATTGTCCTCATTTTTCACTCTGCTGATGAAGATGGTCTTGTAGTAAAAGTCCTTGGTTTATTTTCACTGTCAGTGACCACCGAGTTACACAGAGATAGCATTTTATGGAAACCGTAGTTGAGATTGGTGGCTGTCCCCAGTGGTGGACTGCTAGTCTGTCTTTTGCAGGAATCACTTCCAAAAAAGAAGGAGTCAAAACTCAAAAAATGATGCCTTTTAGCTACTGCATCCAAGCTCTGAGAGCAGGCTTCCAGTGACAGAGCTTATGTGGGTATGCTTCTCTACTGAGGGAAACCAAAAGTGGGCCACTGGCTGCAGAGGGTCACTGCTAATTCCCCTGACTTGGGAAGAGAGGAAAGTCCACTGTCACTTTTTTCCACTGGCACTTTAGAACAGAGGCCTTGAAAAACTGAGAGAACCTGGCCCTAGGTAGAAATTGGATATTAAATTATATTGCATTATTGTGTATTGTATGGGTCCCTTCAGGGTGTGTAAGGGGTGTTACCGAAAGGGAGGTGATACTGTCACCTGTATGTCAAGTTAATTAACTTCTCTGTCCTCAGTGTTTTATTATCTGTAAAATGGAGACATTAATAATATCTACCTCATGGAGCAGAAGTCCCTGGATGGTACAAATGGTTTCTATGCTTGGTTGCTGACTGAAAGGTTGGAGGTTTGAGTCCACCCAGAGGCGACTTGGAAGAAAGACCTAGGGATCTACTTCCCCAAAATCAGCCACTGAAAACCCTACAGAGAACAGTTCTACTCTGACACACGTGGAGTTGCCATGATTTGGAATTGACTCCATGGCAACTGGTTACCTCGTGGGATTGCTTTAAGAATGAAATGAAATACCGCATAATAATTTAAGATCTATGAGATAATGTATGTAGAGTGCTCAGCACAGGGCCAGGGACCTAAGAAGCACTGTATACAAGTAGGCTAGCATTAGTAGTAGTATTTGTGGAGAAGCAATATTTGTAGTAGTTTGGTGCATGGACCCTGGAGCTAGACTGCTTGGGTTCAAATCTCACTTCTCTGTCACTCGTAGCTTTGTGACATTGGGCACATTACTTAACCTCTCTATGCCTTGGTCTCCCCACCTGTAAAATAGGAATACTAGTGGCACCTATCTCATGGTATTGGAGTGAGATTTCAATGAATTGATACACATAAAGATCCCTGGCCTGTAATAAGTATAATCCAAGTGGCAGCTGTTATAATTATTAGCAGTAGTAATAGCTTTGCCCCGATAACCTTTGCTTCCTTCACAATTTTTCCTAAAGTTAGTTTTAGCACCAGGCTACAGTTGTCTCAGAATATTTTATTCCAGGTTTCCCTATTGTCCGGTTTGAGGTCTCTCTCTCTCTGTGTGTGTGTGAGTGTCAGCGTGTATGTGTAAGCATGGTTTTTGAGGTAGGTGTGGCTTGAGTCCACTCTATGTCGCTTATAGAATGATGTCTACAATGAAACAGATCATGGTATTTTCTTTTTTATTTGTCACATAAAAACATGGTGAGACTGCCAATGATTTCTGCACTTTGAAGCTGCCAGAAGGTATACTGAGCTTCTTTGCAGTTCTAAGAATACTAGATGATACAGAAACACCTCCTGGGCCTCATGTTGTTGGGGAATGAGTTGTCCCACAAAAGCAGATTTTCCTACTGACTAATGCTTACTCCTTCAAGCACCAATGCTTAGAATCTTTTTATCCACTTTGGATGGAAATCTTTCTAAAAAGTATATCACAATTTTCTATCTTCTTAAATGGAAGGCACTGGGCATATTTTTATCTCTTTTTGATGATTCAGGCTAACCGTTATGAACATTGTAGTAAGGCAGTATCTGGCATCTTGTTTAAGCGCATGTATTCTCTAGTTTGACAGACCTGGGTTTGGATTTTTGATTCTCCAGTTACTGATAGTGTGACTCTGGGAAAAGTTACTTGATTTCAATATACTCCAGTTTCCTCATCTGTAAAATAGGGACATTAATAATATCTACTACATGAGGTTGTTTTAAGGATCAAATGAGACAATACATCTAAGGCACTTAATATATCATTGCACAGAAGACATACACAATAGCTGTTCACTATTAGTGTTATTACTAAGTAGTGTTCTTTGCACTGTTGTGTGCAAAAGTATACCTAAAAGAAGTACATGAGAGTCATACTGAGGCACTCCTAGAACTGTAAGAGAAGTCCAATAAAATCAGTACATAAGGAAGGAGACTGAAAGTTGAGTGGGGAACACCCAGCAGCCAAGAATGCTGACCATCCAGTCTCAAGCTCCAGGTAGCTAGATGTCTAGTTATCTAGTGCTGCTATAACAGAAATTCCACAGGTGGATGGCTTTAACAAACAGAAATCTATTCTCTCACAATCTAGGAGGCTAGAAGTCCAAATTCAGGGCACCAGCTCCTGGGGAATGCTTTCTGTCTCTGTCAGTTCTGGGGGAAAGTCCTTGTCATCACTCTTCCTCTGGTCTAGGAGTTTCTCAGTGCAAGCACTCTGGTTCCAAAAGACATGATCCGCTCCTGGGTCTTCTTTCTTGGTGGTAGGAGGTCCCTTTCCTCTCTGCTTGATTCTTTTTTATATCTCAAAATACGCTGACTGAACATACAACATAATCTTGTAGATTGAGTCCTGCCTCATTAACAAAACTGCCTCTAACCCTGCCTAACTAACACAGAGGTTAGGATTTACAACACATAGAATAATCACATCAGATCACAAAACAGTGGACAACCACACAATACTGAGAATCCTGGCCTAGCCAAGTTGACACACATTTTGGGGGGACACAATTCAATCCATAACACCAGGGGATCAAAACAAATATTTGCAAAAGTCACTTTAGGTAGAGTACCTTGAAGGTGCAAAGTGCCTAGCACAGTGCATGGCATGTTGTTGTTGTTAGGTGCCATTGAGTCAGTTCCAACTCATAGCCACCCTATGTACAACAAATCGAAACACTGCCTGGTCCTGCGCTATCCTCACAATTGTTGCCATGCTTGCGCCCATTGTTGCAGCCACTGTGTCAATCCATCTTGTTGAGGGTCTTCGTCTTTTTCTCTGACCCTCTACTATGCCAAGCATGATGTCCTTCTTCAGGGACTGATCCCTCCTGACAACATGTCCAAAGTATTTGAGACGTAGTCTCGCCATCCTTGCCTCTAAGGAGCACTCTGGCTATACTTCTTCCAAGACAGATTTGTTCATTCTTTTGGCAGTCCATGGTATATTCAATATTCTTCCCCAACACCACAATTCAAAGGCATCAATTCTTCTTCGGTCTTCCTTACTCATCGTCTAGCTTTCACATGCATAGGAGGCCACTGAAAACACCATGGCTTGGGTCAGGCACATCTTAGTCTTCAAGGTGACATCTTTGCTTTTCAACACTTTAAAGAGGTTTTTTGCAGCAGATTTGCCTAATGCAATGTGTCTTTTGATTTCTTGACTGCTGCTTCCATGGGTGTTGATTGTGGATCCAAGTAACACGAAATCCTTGACAGCTTCAATCTTTTCTCCATTTATCACGATGTTGCTTATTGGTTCAGTTGTGAGGGTTTTTGTTTTCTTTGTGTTGAGGTGTGTAATCCATACCGAAGGCTGTGGTCTTTGATCTTCATTAGTAAATGCTTCAAGTCCTCTTCACTTTCCGCAAGCAAGATTGTGACATCTGCATAACTCAGGTTGCTAATGAGTTTTCCTCCAATCCTGGTGCCCCGTTCTTCTGCATATGGTCCAGCTTCTCAGATTATTTGCACAGCATACAGAGTGCATGGAATAGGATATGGTTGAGATACTTTGTTGACTGTATAAAACTGTGAATGTATGAAAAACAAAAAGAGCAGGGCTTGACTGTTGTCCAGAACACATTATTATTTATCTAAAGAAAGAATGACAGCTTGAAATAATCAGTTTGGGAATAGAGTAAGAATGGAGCCAGAGATGCATCACCACACTGATAAATTGAGTATCAGGTTGTGGGACATGGGGGCCACATTAAACAGCTGCCACCTTCTGACCATCTGTTTGGGTGTCCGGTTGGCCTGTGCAAGTGACTTCCATCTTTGTGTTCTCACGTGGCTGTGGTGCCTTAGGGTCTCTAGAGAATCACACAGCTAGTAACTGGTTGGGAACTCTGCTGAGCCACCTGGGAAACAAAGTGCTCACTGAAGCCCCTCCCTAACCTTGATAGTGTCTGTCTTAGGCTGGGTTTTCTAGAGAAGCAAAACCAGTGAAGCCTATACATACATACATATAGATACAGATATATGTATAGAGAGAGAGAGAGAGAAATTTATCTCAAGGAAATGGCTCACATGGTTGTAAAGGCTGGCAAGTCCCACGACCGTGGGTCAGGCGTCAGGCTGGAGGCTTCTCCTGACTCACATAGCTGCAGGGGTTGACGAACCCAA
This sequence comes from Elephas maximus indicus, assembly GCF_024166365.1. Lineage (NCBI taxonomy): Eukaryota > Metazoa > Chordata > Mammalia > Proboscidea > Elephantidae > Elephas > Elephas maximus. The sequence continues at coordinate 19,052,935 of NC_064846.1, forward strand.
GATCGGCAGGTCAGATGGCAGGCCACTGGCTCATGGGTTGTGGAGGCTGATGAATCCAAGACCAGCAGGTAAGACAGCAGGCTACTGGCTCACAGGCTGCAGAGGCCAAGAAATCCCAAGATTGGCAGGTAAGATGGCAAGCCATTGGCTCACAGGCTGCAAAAACTGACGGATCCCAAGATCAGCAGGCAACACGGCAGGCAGCTGGCTCAGGTCCCAAGAACTGGAGGTCAGGTATTGACAAGCCAGGTGTAGGATCCAGAGCAAGCAAGTGAGCTTTGCCAGAATGTCCATATGTATGTCAGATACAGACCACATCCCTGAGAAAACTCCCATTACAACTGATTGGCTGATCACATCAGATCACATCATGGAAGATGCCAACATCATTACATAACTGCCAAATTACATCATTACATAACTGCCAAACTGCATCATTACATAACTGCCAAGCTGCTGAGAACCATGGCCCAGCCAGGCTGATCTACAACCTTAAACATCACAGTGTTCTTTGAAGTATAAATATTTTTTAATTTGATGAAGTCCAATTCATATAATTTTTTCTTTTGTTATTAGTGCTCTTGGTGTCATATCTAAGAAACCATTGCCTAGTCCAAAATCACAGAGACTTAAACTGATGTTTTCTTCTAAAAGTTGTATGGTTTTAGCTCTTACATTTAGGTCATTGATCTATTTTGAGTTAATTTTTGTATATGGTGTGAAGTAGGGGTCCAACTTCATTCTTCTGCATATGGATATCAGTTTCTTCATCAACACCTGTTGAAAAGACCATTCTTTCCCCCATTGAACTGTTTACTGTAGTTTTGTAGTAAGTTTTAAAATCTGGAAGTGTGTGTCCTCCAACTTTGTTCTTTGTTTTCAGAATCACGTTGGCTATTCTGGCTCCTTAGCATGTCCATATGAATTTTAGGATCAGTTTATTCATTTTTGAAAAAACAAATGAATAGCTGGGATTTTGATAGGAATTGTGTCGATTCTGTAGATTTCTTTGGGGAGTATTTCCATCTTAGCAATATCAAGTCTTCCAATCCATGAATGTGTGATGCCTTCCCATTCACAATGTTTTGTGTTTTTTCAGGGAGTAAGTCTTGTATTTTCTTGGTTTGATTTATTCCTAAATATTTCCTTACTTTTTATGCTATTGTAAATAGAACTGTTTTTGTAATTTCATTTTCAGATGGTTCATTGTAAGTGTATAGAAATGCAATTGATTTTTGTATGTTGATCTTGTATCCTCCAACCCGGCTGAACTTGTTTGTTAGTTCTAATGGTTTTTTAGTGGATTCCTTATAATTTTCTATACGCAAGATTGTGTAATCTGCAAATAGAGATGGGTTTACGTCTTTCTTTCCAATATAGATGCCTTTTTCTCATTCTAGCCTAATTGCCCTAGTTAGAATGTCCAGTACAATGTTGAATAGAAGTGATAAGAGTGGACATCCTTGTCTTGTTCCTGATGACTTTTATTGGGTTTCCTTGTTTGTTGAGTGTATTTATCATGAAAGGGTGTTGGATTTTTGTCAAATGCTTTTTCTGTGTCAATTGAGACGATTATGCAGTTTTGTCCTTTATTACATTGATTTTTGTATGTTAAATCAACCTTGCATTCCTGGAATAAACCCCACTTGGTCATGGTGTATATATGCATGTGATGGTTAAGGTTGTCTGTCAACTTGACTAGGCCATGATTCTCAGTGCTTTGGCAGTTATGACAAAGTTTGGCAGCTATGTAATGATGTGATAGCCTTCATAATGAGATCTGATTTAATGTATTCACCTCCATGATAAGATCTGTTATGAGCAGCCAATCAATTGAAAGACAGTTTCCTTGGGGGTGTGGCCTGCATCCAATATAGGTGGACTTTCTGACAAAGCTCGCTGGCTTTTGCTCACTCTGGATGTTGCAGCTGCCTCCTGTTCATCAGGCCTGTGGTTCTTGGGACTTGAGCTAGCAGCTTACCTGTCGATCTTGGGAGTCATCAGTCTCCACAGCTTGTGAGCCAGTGGCCTGCTGATCTTGGGATTCATTGGCTTCTGCAGCCTGTGAGCCAGAGGCCTGCTGTCTGACCTGCTGATCTGGGGTTTACCAGCTCCTGTAGCTATGTGAGTCAGGAGAAGCCTCCAGCCTGACCCATGCACTTGGGAATTTCCAGTCTCTACAACCACATGAGCCATTTCTTGATATCAATCTCTCTCTATACATTGTTACACTTCACTTGTTTTGCTTCTCTAGAGAACCCAGCTAAGACATTTGATACCAAGAGTGGTTCTAGAGAAACAAAATTGGTTCTCAAATCTGGTTAGTCTTAAAGATGTGGATGACTCTGCTTCCAGTAGTAAAGAGGGCACTGCTAATACATTGCATGAGGTGGCAATAGGAATATGCAAAATATCACCACCAATAGATCAGGTATTGGTGAGAGGCGAGGCTCTGAGTGATTGTATGTCTGATACCTTTCTACAATTTCATCAGAATGAGAAGTATAAGGAAGCTAGTTGATTGGTCCTACTTTCACTAGACAAAGTGACGAAAGAAAGAGAAGAGCTCAGGGCTTCAGAGTCACAGCTCAAGCACTGCATAAATGACCTAAAGTGTCCACTTGTGCCTTGAAAGAAAGCCGTATTTCTTGTAGTAACAGAGCTGATATTGCTGAAAATCAAACCCAGAGTCTTAACCATAAGAGTGGCTGACTTTCAATGCAAATTTAATTCCCAACCTCGAATGGTGTCTGAAGTTAATGGGAGGGCACTGATTGGGAAGAAATGGAATCTTGAAACTTGGGATGGGGCCATATGGGTGGATAATCAGGAAGCTGGGGACACTGAGCCCCTAAATTCAGTTAAATCACTTCTGCCAACAAAACCACTCCTCTCACTCCCAACTGGAGATTTCTCCATCTTTTTCTGCTAAGCCACCCTTCACAGTAAAACCATTAGCACCTCCATCCCCATCCGATGAGATTAACCAGCTGTGTCTGAAAAGCCTTTGTATGAGATGTCACCTGGGTATCTGAGTCATGGTCTGGGGAGATGTCTGAGTCATTGCCTGGGGCATTACCTAAGGCAGGTACCTTATAAGGCATTGCTGAATGTTCTCAGAACATATCCCCACCATGCATTTTTGCTTCTATACCTATAATTAAACTTGTCCTAGCAAGCCCCAAAAAGGTGAGGTACAAAGTATGACCCAGGAGGAGGTATGCTACACTCCAAAAGAACTACGTGAGCTTTCTCATATGTGCAAACAGAAACCTGGGAAATATGTGTGGGAATGGCTATTAAGAGTGTGGGATAATGATGCAAGGAACATAAAGTTGGGTCAGTCTGAGTGTATTGATATGGGCCCATTAAACATAGATCTTTCATTCAGTGTTTCAGCTTAAGAGGTAAGAAAAGGATCTAATAGTATATTTGGTTGGTTTGCTGAAGCATGGATTACTTGGTGGCCCACACAAAATCAAGTTGAAGTGCCAGACCTGCCTTTGTATACTGTAGAAGAATGAATCCAAAAGCTTAGGGAAATTGGCATGCTAGAGTGGATTTATAAGGTTATATCCACAAACCCACACATGGAGTGCCCAGAGGACCCACCTTTTACCACAACAGTGAGGAACAAATTTATGACGGGAACCCCAGTGTCTTTGAAGACTGCTGTGACTGCTATTTTAGGTAAGTCAGATTTGACAGTGGGAACTGCCCTAACTGAATTAAGACACCTAATTACAATGGGGGGAAACCCTGGTGGCGTAGTGGATAAGAGCTACAGCTGCTGACCAAAAGGTCAGCAGTTCGAATCCACCAGCCACTCCTTGGAAGCCCTACGAGGCAGTTCTACTCAGTCCTTTAGGGTTACTATGAGTCAGAATTGACTCAACAGCAGTGGGTTTGGTTCTTTTGTTTAACTACAATGGGGCTGATTGGACCCCATGGTAGTAGGTGCCGAGTGGCGACACTCAATCAACAAAGACAAGGTGGATGTGGTTACTGTAATGGATAGTAAAGTCAAACAGCAATCAGAATAGTCTGACTCCTATGGACTTACGGTGTTGGCTACTTAGTCACGGTGTCCCTAAGATAGAAATCAATTGAAAATCTACTATTTACTTGATCTGTACAAGCAGAAGAATTCTAGGTCAAGTGAATGTCAGTCTAACTCAAATTGCCAGAATAGAGAGTCATGGCACCTCAATCAAATTCCAGACTTGAGTGAGTTTACAGACCCACAACCCCTTGAATGAAGGGGAGGCTGGGTCCCCTTGAAGAAGGACCCCACTACACTGCCAAAAATTTATACCGGTAATCTTTCTCCCATCCTTCCCCAAAGGAATCTACAGCTTTTTACGAGGGTAACTGTTCACTGGGGAAAAGGAAATAGTAAAACTTTTGGGTGATTACTGGATACTGGCTCTGAACTGACACTAATCCCAAAACATCACTGTGGCCCACCAGTCATAGTGGGGGCATATGGAAGTCAGGTTATTAATGGAGTCTTAGCTCAGATTCTACTCACAGTGAGTCCAGTGGGTCCCCAAACTCATTCTGTAGTGATTTCCCCAGTTCAGGAATGAATAATTGTAATACATATACTCAGCAACTGGCAGAACCCCCACGTTGGATTCCTGACGAATGGAAGAAGGGCTATTATGATAGGAAAAGCCAAATGGAAGCCATTAGAACTTCCCCTACCAAGGAAAATAGTAAACCAAAAGCAATACCACATTCCTGGAGGGATTACAGAGATTACTGCCACCATGAAGGACTTGAAGGATGCAGGGGTGGTCATTCCCAGCACATCCCCATTCAACTCACCTATTTGGCCTGTGCAAAAAACTAATGGATCTAGGTGAATGACAGTGGATTATTGAAAACTTAACCAGGTGGTGACTCAATGGCAGCTGCTGTTCCAGACATGGTTTCGTTGCTTGTGCAAATTAATACATCTCCTGGTACCTGGTATGTAGCTATTGATCTGGCTAATGCCTTTTTCTCCATACCTGTTTTGAAGGACCACCAGCAGCAATTTGCCTTTAGTTGGCAAGTCCAACAATACACCTTCAGTTGCCTACCTCAGAACAACATCAACTCTCCAGCCCTATGTCATAATTTAGTCCTCAGGGACCTTGATTGCCTTTACCTTCCAAAAGACATCACATTGGTCCATTACATGGATGACATTATGCTGATTGGACCTAGTAAGGAAGAAGCGTCGATGACTCTGGACTTATTGGTGAAACATTTGTATGCTAGAAGGCAGGAAATTAATCCAACAACAATTCAGGCGCCTTCCACCTCAGTGAAATTTCTAGGGATCCAGTGGTGTGGGGCATGCTGAGATATTCCTTTTAAAGTGAAGGATAAGTTATTGCACCTGGTCTCCCCACAACTAAACAGGAGGCACAACACTTGGTGGGCCTCTGGATTTTGGAGGCAACATATCCCTCATTTGTGTATGCTACTCCAGCCTATTTGTCAAGTGACTCTAAAAGCTGCTAGTTTTGAGTGGGGCCCAGATCAAGAGAAGGCTCCACAACAGGTTCAGAGAGCCGTGCAAGCGGCTCTACCACTTGGGCCACATGACCCATCTGATCCAATGGTATTGAAGTTTCAGTGGCAGATAGAGATACTGTTTGGAGTCTTTGACATGCCCCTATTGGTGAATCACAGCGCAGGCCCTTAGGATTTTGGAGCAAAGCCCTGCCATCCTCTACGGATAACTACTGTCCTTTTGAGAAATAGCTTATGGATTGTTACTGGACCTTCATAGAGACATGCTTAACCATGGGCCACCAAGTCACCATGTGGCCTGAGTTGCCCATCATGAACTGGTTGTTATCTGACCCACAGAGTCATGAAGTCAGACATGCACAGCAGCATTCCATCATTAAATGGAAGTGGTATATACGAGATCGGGTCCAAGCAGGACTTGTAGGCACAAGTAAGTTGCATGTGGAAGTGACCCAAATGCCCATAGTCTCCACTTCTGTCACATTATCTTCCATCTCCCAGCCTGCACCTATGGTCTCATGAGGAGTTCCTTATGATCAGTTGACTGAGAAAGAGAAAACTCATGCCTGGTTACAGGTGGTTCTGCGAGATATGCAGGCACCATTTGAAAGTGGACAGCATCAGCACTACAGCCCCTCTAGGACTTCCCTGAAGGACAGTTGTGAAGGTTAATCCTCCCAATGGGCAGAACTCTGAGCAAAGCACCTGGTTGTCCACTTTGCTTGGAAGGAGAAATGGCCAGTTTTGCGATTGTATACTGATTCGTGGGCTGTGGCCAGTGGTTTACCTGGATGGTCAGGGACTTGGGAGGAACATGATTGGAAAATTGGTGACAAGGAGGTATGGGGAAGAGGTATGTGGATAGACCTATTTGAATGGGCCAAAGAAGTGAAGATATTTGTGTCTCATGTGAATGCTCATCAAAGGGAAACCTCAGCACAAGATGATTTTAACAATCAAGTGGATAGGGTGATGCGTTCTGTGGAAACCACTCATCCTCTTTCCCCAGCCACTCCTTTCATGCCCAATGGGCTCATGAACAAAGTGGCCGTAGTGGCAGGAATGGAGGTTATGCACGAGCTCAGCAACACAGACTTCCACTCACCAAGGCTGACTTGGCTGCAGCCACTGCCGAGTGCCCAATCTAACAGTAGCAGAAACTAACGCTGAGTCCACAATATGGCACCATTCCTTGAGGTGATCAGCCAGCGATCTGGTGGCAGGTTGATTACATTGGACATCTTCCATCATGAAAAAGGCAGTGTTTCATTCTTACTGTGATAGGCCCTTACTCTGGATACAGATATGCCTTCCTTGCACGCAATGCTTCTGCCAAAACTACCATCCGTACAGAACGGCTTATCCACCATCATGGATCAGCATTGCCTTGGATCAAGTGACACACTTTACAGCAAATGAAATGCAGCAATGGGCCCATGATCATGAAATTCACTGGCCTTACCATGTTCCCTATCAACCTGAAGCAAATGTCTTGATAGAACAGTGCAATGGTCTTCTAAAGACACAATTACGGCACCAGCTAGGTGGAAATACCTTGCAGAATTGGGGCAGTGTTCTTCAAGACGCTGTATATGCTCTAAACCAGCATCCAATACGTGGTACTCTTTCTCCCATAGCCAGGATTCATTGGTCCTGAAATCATTCAGTGGATATGGGAGTGACACCACTGATTACTACCCCTAGTGACCGGCTCGTAAAATTTTTGCTCCTGCCCCTGTGACCCTATGCTCTGTAGGTCTAGAGGTCTTAATTCCAAAGGGAGGAATGCTCCCACCAGGGGACTCAACACTGATTCCATGAACTGAAGTTTAAGAATGTCACCTGGCCACTTCGGGCTTCTCATGCCTCTGGAACAACAGTTACTGTATTGGCTGGTGTGATTGATCCTGATTACCAAGAGAAAATTGCATGGATATTACATAATGGAGGTAAAGAAGAGTATGTCTGGAATACAGGACATCCCTTAGGACGTTTCTTAGTACTACCATGCCCTGTGATTAAAGCCGATGGAAAACTGCAGCAACCCAATTCCAAGATGACTACTAATGGCCCAGACCCTTCAGGAATGAAGGTTTGTGTTACCCCACCAGGCAAAGAAACATCACCAGCTGAGGTGCTACTGAGGGCAAAGGGAATACAGAATGGGTGGTGGAAGAAGGTAGTTCTAAATAGCAGCTACGACCACATGGCCAATTCCAGAAATGAGGACTGTAATTGCTATAACTATTTCTTCTTTGTATGTGTACATCAAATATTTTTGTTTTCTTCACTTATACAATATAAGATGTTAACAGGGCTAGTGCATTTTTGGTTGTATGCATGTTAATTGTATCATGTTTTTGTTGTTGTTGTTAGGGGCCATCGAGTAGGTTCCGACTCATAGCAGCCCTATGCACAACAGAACGAAACACTGCCCGGTCCTGTGCCATCCTTACAATCGTTGTTATGCTTGAGCCCATTTTTGCAGCCACTGTGTCAATCCACCTCACTGAGGGTCTTCCTCTTTTCCGCTGACCCTGTACTTTGCCAAGCATGATGTTCTTCTTCAGAGACTGATCCCTCCTGACAACATGTCCAAAGTATGTAAGATGCAGTCTCGCCATCCTTGTTTCTAACGAGCATTCTGGTTGCACTTCTTCCAAGACAGATTTGTTCGTTCTTCTGGCAGTCCATGGTATAGTCAATATTCTTCGCCAACACCACAATTCAAAGGCATCAATTCTTCTTCCGTCTTCCTTATTCATTGTCGAGCTTTCACATGCATATGACTCGATTGAAAATACTATGGCTTGGGTCAGGCGCACCTTAGTCTTCAAGGTGACATCTTTGCTTTTCAACACTTTAAAGAGGTCCTTTGCAGCAGATTTACCCAATGCAATGCATCTTTTAATTTCCTGACTGCCGCTTCCATGGCTGTTGATTGTGGATCCAAGTAATATGAAATCCTTGACAACTTCAATCTTTTCTCCATTTATCATCATGTTGCATATTGGTCCAGTTGTGAGGATTTTTGTTTTCGTTGTGTTGAGGTGCAATCCATACTGAAGGCCGTGGTTTTTGATCTTCATTAGTACGTGCTTCAAGTCCTCTTCACTTTTCAGCAAGCAAGGTTGTGTCATCTGCATAATGCAGGTTGTTAATGAGTCTTCCTCCAATCCTGATGCCCCGTTCTTCTTCACACTGTCCAGCTTTTTGTATTATTTGCTCGGCATACAGATTGAATAGGTATGGTGACAGAATACAACCCTGGCCCACACCTTTCCTGACTTTAAAGCAATCAGTATCCCCTTGTTCTGTCTGAACAACTGCCTCTTGATCTATGTAGAAGTTCTTCATGAGCACAATTAACTGTTCTGGAATTCCCATTCTTCACAGTGTTATCCATAGTTCGTTATGATCCACACAGTCGAATGCCTTTGCACAGTCAATAAAACACAGGTAAACATCCTTCTGGTATTCTCTGCTTTCAGCCAGGATCCATCTGATATCAGCAATGATATCCCTGGTTCCACGTCCTCTTCTGAAACCGGCCTGAATTTCTGGCAGTTCCCTGTCGATATACTGCTGCAGCTGTTTTTGAGTGATCTTCAGCAAAATTTTGCTTCCGTGTGATATTAATGATATTGTTCTATAATTTCCACATTCGGTTGGATCACCTTTCTTGGGAATAGGCATAAATATGGATCTCTTCCAGTCAGTTGGCCAGGAAGCTGTCTTCCATATTTCTTGGCATAGATGAGTGAGCACCTCCAGCTCTGCATCTGTTTGTTGAAACATCTCAATTGATATTCCATCAATTCCTGGAGCCTTGTTTTTCACCAATGCCTTCAGAGCAGCTTGGACTTCTTCCTTGAGTACCATCGGTTCCTGATCATATGCCACCTCTTGAAATGGTTGAATATCAACTAATTCTTTTTGGTATAATGACTCTGTGTATTCTTTCCATCTTGTTTTGATGTTTCCTGCGTCGTTTAATATTTTCCCCATGGAATCCTTCACTATTGCAACTCGAGGCTTGAATTTTTTCTTCAGTTCTTTCAGCTTGAGGAACACCTGATAACATGTCCAAAGTATGTGAAATGAGGTCTAGCCATCCTCGTTTCTGAGGAGCATTCTGATTGTACTTTTTCCAAGATAGATTTGTTCATTCTTTTGGCAGTATATTCAATATTTTTGCTAACACCATAATTCGAATTTCAAAAGATACTGGTAAACTGCCCTACAAAAATAGTATACCAAGTTGCACTCCCACCAATAGTGTGGAAAGTTGCTTCTTCCTCATGTCCCTGGGTATTATTCATCTTCAATAATAGTCCCTGGCTATTTATTTTTCAACACTGGATATTATTCATCTTTAATGTTTGCTAAACTGATGAGTGAAAATGGTTATTTCGTTTATTGCTATAATTTGCATTTCCATGATTTCTAGTGAGGTTGGACATCCTTTAACCTCTTTAAAGTCCGTTTGTGTTTCCTTTTTTGGAAACCAAATATATATTTCTTGTTTGCATATAAAATGGAGAAGGCAGGGAGGATCTTTAGGTCTCAAGAGAAAACTTTCCAGAAGTTATGGAAAAGTCTCATGTTTGGGTGGAATGTCACTAATGTGACCAGGAAGGCCCTTGACAGCACTAGTTTCAGTAATGGCAATTTTGGTTTTGTGGTACCTTTGAACCTGGTGGGGATCAGGGACACATACAGCTCTCCTGATCAGTCAGTAGCAGCCTGGGTGGTACCTTTTAGACTGCCTTGCCCTGGCTATAGCTGCATGGCTGACTGGTCTGTGAAAACTCTATCCCTGTGGTTCTCCTCTCACCCCCCTGTCTTATCCCCCGTTGGTAGTCCTGCTTCCTTCTCTGCCATCATTACTACCAACCCATTGCCAGGGACACCCTACCATTTCCTATTCTGCTCCTGGACCATGCCTACTTTGTAAAAAGATGTTTTGCCCATGAAGGATTTCATTGTATGTATACGCGGTTCAGTTAGTGCTCCTTTCTTTCTTTCCTTCTTTCCTCCTTCCCTCCCTTCCTCCCTTCTTTCTTTCTTTCCTTCTTCCTTTCCTCTTTCTTTCTCCTCCTTCTCTCCTTTCCTCTTTCTTTCTTTCTTTCTTTTCAGTACCAGCTCAAAGCAGTATGGCTTCTAATCTGCCCCCACCCCCTCATTGCCTCCTGTCTCCCTGAGTCACTCCATCTGCCTTGTCACTTGAACAGCATGGGTGCCCATCCCAAAGTACAGGCCTGTGGGATGAAGAATTTGCCATTTCCCAGGGGCTGCTCTGCAGGGAAGGAGTTTTGGAAGTCGGGTAACTACTAATAGGAGTTAAGGTCAAATCTCTCAGAAGAAAGCTCTAGTACTAACAGAAAAGGACCCCCTGGAGGAGTTGGGCATAAGATCAGGCAACTACCCAGTAACGGTAATGGGGTCCAACAGACCTTCCTTCAAACCCTGACCCTGCTCCCTGTGTGAAGTCAGAGTTCCCTTCTCTAGGGCTCAGTTGACTCATCTGTAAAATGAGGAGACAAGAGTAGGAATGGGGCCATGTTTAACGGTTGGACGCTGTGCTTTTAGTTGGCCCATTTCCATCCTTTTCCCCTGGGCAAAGCTTTTGCTATTTAGCTGTCCAAATTGAGCTAGTGGGAAGACTAATGAGGATTTTGCTCCCTTTTTGCTGTTGAGCAAATCTAACACCCCTTATAGAAGTTCCAAGAGTTACATTAAATGTCATCCCTGACTCCGGCCATCCTCATCTTTTACCGATTGTACTGTGTTTCTGTAAAATTAGACTTCAAGTAAGGTTGTACATGTTTCCCATCTATCACGCACCATTTTTTCCCACTTCTCTCAGACTATTTGAGTTGGGCCCTGTTAATAGCAAGCCCAAAAAGGGCATCCAGGAGAGTCCTCGGGTGGGGCCGGGAGGGGATGCTCCTGGGAGCCCTTCCCGCGGCCCACCCCACGCCTTGGAGGTTGGTGTTGCGTCCGAGGTGGGACAGGGGTGGGGAGGAAGCGGGCACCCAGGAAGGGCTGGTCGTTGAGGCCGGGACGCCTGCAGCCTGGGCTTGAGGTTGGAGTTGGCGGCAGCTGCATGCGCAGTGTGGCTGCCCCACTACCCCGCGGCTGCAGCTGCTGCTGCAACGGCCACCCGGGCTGCTGCCGCCGCCTCTGCTCTACCCGCCGCCGCTGTCACTTCCAGTTCCTACTGCAGCGATCCAGGTCCGGGTCACTGCTTCCCTCCAGGGCTCCGGGGCGGAGGGCGGCGCGGGCAGCTCCGCGGGGGGCGAGAGGCCGCGGGCAGCGCCCAGCAGCCGTCCCGGCCCGCGCCCCCCGCGCCCCGCCTGGCTCCGGCACAGAGCTCCAGGGCGACAATCGGTTTTCTCTTTAGATTAAAAAACATTTTTTTTTAAACCATAAAAAACCACAGTCCCAGCCTGGGGAGGTGGCGGGGCGGCGCGGAGTTTGGAGCCCGCGCCCCTCCTCGCCGCGTCCGGTGCAAAGTTGCAGGCGCCCCCCCTCTCGCGGGCCGCCGAGCCCAGCTCTCCAGTGTCGCCCTGGTGGCAGCCGCGCGCAGGCAGGGCCCGGCTCGGCGGGGCTGAGCTGTCCCGCAGCCTTGGCACGGGCTCGCCGGCCGCTCCCGGCCCCGTGATCGGAGGGCAAGCGCTTCCCGAAGGCGGCGGCGGCGCGGCTGGACAGACGAGCGCCGAGGACAGGAGGGCAGCATCTGAGCCAGGTGACCCGCCTGGGGCAGGGGGCAGGGGGCAGGGCGAAGGGGGCGCACGCGGGCCTGGGGGTGGGCGCCGAGGACCCTCACTGGAGAGGAGACGCCCCACTGCCCTGAGTCCTTGCCGCGGGGTCCCTTCTCCACCAGGGCCTCAGGGTGCGCTGGGTTTCTCGGTGCGGAAGGGGAAGGGGGCGGGGGCCGGGGCCGGGGACGCCAAGCGACGGAGCGCCAAAACTTAGGGGCGGGTCGTCAGCTCTGGCCGGAAGGGTCGCCTCTGACAGGATTCCTTCTTTCCCCCGAGGCAGAGCGGGAATCAAAAGTCCTGTTTTGATACTAATTTAATGCCCCCCCCCAGCCCCCGGCATCCATATATGTGGGCGTATTTTCGTCCTTGAGTACACAGGTATGTCTCAGGAATGGTTTGTGGATGGGAAAGACCTGTACTGTACAAGGTGTTCCAACGTGCCCGCAGTTAATTTCGAGTTTTCATTTAGGAACCCAACAGGTATTTGAGCTATTTCGTTTCGTAGCTCTAGAGTGGAGAATCCCCACGTTTACCTCTGTCTCTTTAAAGATCTTATTTTTATTTTTGGTTGATTTGTTGTTTTCGGATATAGGGGTACTCACATGATTCTTAATGTCCAGTGGGAGTAAAAATATAGTAAAAGAATGTGTTTTTCTATCCAATTATATTTTGGTCAATAAAATCTTCACATAAAACAACAACAAAAAGAAAACCCTCTTATAGACTAAATTTCTGTTGGTGTTATGGAAGGTATTAATTTTTCAGGCAAGATTTTAAGGTCCAAAGTGCTTTGCCAACTGATATTTGTCTGGAAAACCCACAGCTTGTCCTTGAACTTCCTATCTTAATTTTAACATTGACCATGGTAAGAGGAGCTCGGATGACATCATTTGCTCTGGCCACAGTTCTGGTGTTCCGTGGCTGAGAGCAGCGCTCTCTGAAACCTAAGGCCTGGGCCTGCTCTTGTACTGGAGTTGAGGCGTTTCCAAGGATTTCTCTTAAGCAAAGTACTCTGCTTCATGCCAGGCAGTGCTGCAGTCCTTTCTTACATAAGCCAGCCTGCCAATGGAGTTTCTGGATGTGTTTGGAGCAGTTAACACAAGAGAGGGTTCTGTCTCAGTCTAGGCTGGGGGTGGGGGATGGTGATTTAAGTTTTGCACCAATTTCCAGCTAGTATTCTCATCTTGGATTTCTTTGGTGCTTTAATGTTTTGGATGCCTTCTACTTATCATATCTGAAACTCCCAGTGCCCTTGTGAAGGATGGAGGAGAGGTGGTATTACTTTCATTTAACAAACAGAGAAACTGAGAAAAGTTAGCCAAAGTCACAAGGCTCATCAGTGGTAGAATCGAAACTCTAACCTGGACCTCCTGCTCTCAGTCTAGGGTTTTGTTTTGTTCGTTGTTACTAAAACATGATGTTTCATACAAAAGTGTTTCATTTGGCATATTTTATGGATGGTATGTAGCTTCTCAGCTCCTCATTTTTTCTATCTTTTTTGCCAACTCTCATCTTGGCCTTGTCTTTGCACACATGGCCTGGCACTTTTCTTAGGGTTCAGGCTGGGAGCAAAGCTTTCTAGTGCAGGGTCTGTGGTTGGTTTTTACCTACTGTCTGCTTCCTCTCCATTCATATTCAGGAATAGCAGGCACTGAATAGAGCCAGCAACTAGGGCCCAGAAATGTCCAATATTCCTTTGACATCACTAGTCCAAGTATAGTATTACCTCACTCTTTACAAAGCAACTCATTCAGGAGGTGAAATTGGAGAGTGCGAGTTTTGCTCATTTACAACTATCTGCTCAGCACTGTTGTTGTTGTTAGCTGTTGTTGAGTGGATTCCGACTCATAGCTACCCCATGTGACAAAGTAGAACTGCCCCCATAGGGTTTTCTTGGCTGTAATCTGTACGGAAGCAGATCGCTAGGTCTTTTCTCCCACAGAAGGGCTGGGTGGGTTTGAACTGCCGACCATTCAAGTAGCAGCCGAGCTTAACCGTTGTGTCACCAGGGCTCCTTGCTCATCATTATACTTGGATGCAAAGGAGGAAAAAGAGTTAAGTACCTACCGTTTCTCAAGCGCCTATTTTGTTCTAAGTACTGTGCTACCCGGTGCTATCAAGTCGATTCCGACTCATAGCAACCCTATAGGACAGAGTAGAACTACCCCATATGGTTTCCAAGGGGCAGCTGGTGGATTCGAACTGCTGACCTTTTGGTTAGCAGCCATAGCTCTGAACCACTACACCACCAGGGTTTCCAGCACTGTGCTAGGTACTTTATATTGTCTTATTTAACCCTCATAAAATCCTGGGAGGGAGGTGGTATTGTGCCTATTATATAGTTGTGAAAACTGAGGCTTGGGGATGATCCAGACAAATGTCTCATACTTTAGAACTCACACTCTTTGCCATGTTATCAGACTGCTGCCTCCAAAGGACCTGTTGCTAAATCTAGGCGCACCTAGCCCGTGGGTTCTCAGACATGGCTTTGCATTAGAATCACCTGGGGTCCCGCTCTCAGAGATTCTGGGCTAATTGGTCTTCCCTGAGGCCCAGGCACTGATTTTTCTTTTTCCAATTTTTGTCTTTCAGTAAACTATATATTGAGGTATAACATACATTCAGGAAATTGGACACATCTTAAATGTATATAGCTTGATTTTTTCCACAACCTGAACACACCTGTGTAGTCAGTGCCCCGATTAAGAAACCACATTACCAGCACCCAGACGCCCCGCCTTGCCCCTTCCCAGTCACTACCCCTCACCAAGGGGAACCACTCTCCTGACTTCTAAGACCATAGATGAGTGTTTTCTGTTTTGGTACTTTGTTATGAATGGAATCATTACCATATGTGCTCATGAGTGTAAGGTTTCTTTCAGCAGGGCATTTGTTCCATTCACCCATGTTGCGGGTGCTAGTGGTTTGTTCTCTTTTATTGCTGAGTAATAATATTCCATTGTACAGATGTGTACATTGTGTTTATCCGGGCACCTGCTGATGGACATTTGGGTTGTTTCCACTTTTTGGTTGCTATGAATGTCCTTGTGCATGTCTTCTGGCGAACATAGACACACATTTCTGTTGGATTTGTACCTAGAGTGGAGCTGCTGGGTCATTGGGTACGTGTATGTTCTGCTTTAGTAGGTACTGCCCGACAGTTGGAAACCCTGGTGGCGTAGTGGTTAAGTGCTACAGCTGCAAACCAAAGGGTCAGCAGTTGGAATCTGCCAGGCGCTCCTTGGAAACTATGGGGCAGTTCTCCTCTGTCCTATAGGGTCGCTATGAGTCGGAATCCACTCGACGGCACTGGGTTTTTTTGGGCCCGACAGTTATACGAGTGGTTAGGCCTAGTTATATATATATATATATTTTTATATATATATATATACATACATATGTTCTTTTTTTTTTTGAAAGCTCCTCATGTGTAGCCAGGGTTGAGAACTATTTCCCTGGCTTATTAACCTCAAGTGTTAGCCACCTAACTGAGAACTATAAAGAAAAAAATACCAGCCTCCTCTTCAGCCTCGGAAACTCTGCCTCAGAAACCCTGGTGGTGTTGTGGTTAAGATTTTGGCTGCTAACCAAAAGGTCGGCAGACTGAATCCACCAGGCATTCCTTGGAAACCCTGTGGGTTAGTTCTGTTCTGTCCTATAGGGTGGCTATGAGTCGGAATCGACTCGACAGCAACAGGGTTGGTTTTGGTTTCCTCAGCCTCAGCTGTTCTAGACAACCTTCTCTGCTGGAGTGGGTTGGTCTCATCCATTTTCCCATAATCCCTTGTGTCCAGCCAACTTTGTGCTGCCCGCTCACTTACATTATGGTTATCTGTGGACACGTATTTCTCTTCCACTAACTAGTCTTGGAACTTCTCAAGGTAGGAACTAGAGCTTGGTCATCCTTGTGATCCCAGCACTCGGCATAGCACATGGCACATAGCAGGTGCTCAATGAATGTTTATTAAATGAATGATTGGATGACTGAATGGACAGAGAAACTATGGGCTGCAGAAGAGATGTCATGTCATCACACTAATACTCACTTTATTCCTAGGAGACTGCCTCAGCCTGATTACTTTTACTTACCTAAAACAAACAAACAAACCTGTTGCCATCGAGTTGATTCCGACTCATAGCAACCCTATAGGACGGGGTAGAACTGCCCCCATAGAGTTTCTAAGGAGTGCGATGGATTCGAACTGCCAACCTTTTGGTTAGCAGACTTAGCTTTTCTATTTGGTTTTGGGGTGAGCAACCAGATTATCCATAATTCTAACAATACTTATCTGAGCATGTGAGAATTATGGATAATCTGGTTGTTTACCCCTAAGCCAATTAGAAACAGCAAATTAGATTAGGTGAGATAAAGTATGTGGCAGCACTTGGTAAACTGAAAAATGGCATCTAGATAGAAAGCTGTGCTAAAGGGAAAAGAGGGGTGCTGTAGATTAGACAACCAGTAATGGCATAAAGAATATGTAGCGGTTGAATGGTGGTCTCCTGAAAGACCTGCTAACATCGTAACCCCTGGAACATATGAATGTGACACTATTGGGAAAAAGGATCCTTGCAGATGTAATTAAATTAGTGATCTCAAGATGAGATTATCCCAGATTATCCAAAAAAAAAAAGAAAAAACCCGTTGCTGTCTAGATGATTCTGACCCATGACAACCCTATATAGGACAGAGTAGAACTGCCCCATAGGGCTTCCAAGGAGTGGCTGGTAGATTCGAACTGCCAACTTTTTGATTAGCAGCCAAGCTCTTAACCACTGCGCCACCAGGGCTCCCCAGATTA
Organism: Elephas maximus indicus; assembly: GCF_024166365.1. Taxonomy (NCBI): domain Eukaryota; kingdom Metazoa; phylum Chordata; class Mammalia; order Proboscidea; family Elephantidae; genus Elephas; species Elephas maximus. Next base: position 19,070,030 of record NC_064846.1, read on the forward strand.
CCCAGGCGGGCCCTAAATCCAATGACAAGTGCTGTTATAAGAGACACACAGAGGAGAAGACACAGACATACAGAGGAGAAGGTGATGTGAAGGTGGAGGTAGAGATTGGAGTAACATTGCCACAAGCCAAGAATTGATGGAAACCACTATAAGCTGGAAGAGACAAGGAAAGATTTTCCCTTAGAGCCTTTAGAGGAAGCATGGCCCCGGTGACCCCTTGATTTTAGACTTCTAGTCTCTAGAGCTGCAGAGAATACATTTCTATTTTTTTAAGCCACCAAGTTTGTCATCATTTGTTACAGCAGCCCCAGGAAACTAATACAGTATAACTTGAAAGAAATGAAATCAACAGCATGTCAGCAAAGGAGACAGAAAAACTATGAACGACAAACCCCAAAACATATAAGCACCTGGGGCCTTTTGGTGTGAAGTCAGGCAATCAAACATGCACTGTGTGGTCTAGTGGTTAGAATTTGTTACTTTCCGTGCCTTGGTCTGGGTTTGATTCCTTGTCAGGGAAACCTTTTTTTCTATTGTTGTTTAGATGAAGGTTTACAGAACAACCTAGCTTCTCATTAAACAATTAGTACACATATTGTTTTGTGACATTGGTTACCAACCCCGCGACATGTCAACACTCTCTCCTTCTCGATCTTGGGTTACCTATTACCAGCTTTCCTGTCTCCTCTTGCCTTCTGGTCCTTGCCCCTGGGCTAGTGTGCCCCTTTAGTCTTGTTTTGTTTTATGGGCCTGTCTAATATTTGGCTGAAGGGTGAACCTCAGGAGTGACTTCATTACTGAGCTAAAAGCGTGCCTGAGGGTCATACTCTCCGGGTTTCTCCAGTCTCTGTCTGGCCAGTAAGTCTGGTCTTTTTTTGTGAGTTGGAATTTTGTTCTACATTTTTCTCCAGCTCTGTCTGAGACCCTCTATTGTGATTCCTGTCAGAGCAGTCGGTGGTGGTAGCTGGGCACCATCTAGTTGTACTGAGCTCAGTCTGGGGGAGGCTGTGGTAGTTGTGGTCCATTAGTCCATTGGACTAATCTTTCCCTTGTGTCTTTGGTTTTCTTCATTCTCCCTTGCTTTAGATGGGGTGAAATCAGTGGAGTGTCTTAGATGGCTGCTCACAAGCTTTTAGGACCCTAGACACTACTCACCAAAGTAGAATGTAGAACATTTTCTTTATAAACTATGTTATGCCAACTGAGCTAGATGCTAACGGAGACCATGGTCCACACAGCTCTCAGCCCAGTAATTCGATCCCTCAGGGAGTTTGGGTGTGTCTTTGGAGCTTCCATGACCTTGCCTTGGGCAAGTTGTGCTGGCTTCCCCAGTGTTGTGGACAGTCTTACCCTTCACCAAAGTTACCACTTAACTATTGCCTATTTAGTGTTTTTCCATCCCCACACCTTCCCTCCCTCAGAACCATCAAAGATTGTTCCTTTTTGAGTGTAAACCTTTTCATGAGTTTTTACGGCAGTGGTCTCATACAATATTTGTCCTTTTGTGATTGACTTATTACCCTCAGCATAATGCCCTCCAGATTCATCCATGTTGTGAGATGCTTTGCAGATTCATCATTGTTCTTTATCATTGCATAATACTCCATCGTGTGTATGTGCCATAGTTTATCTATTCATCTGTTGATGGGCATCTAGGTTGTTTCCATCTTTTTGCTATTGTGAACAATGCTGCAATGAACATGGGTGTGCATATGTCTATTCGTGTGACAACTCTTATTTCTCTAGGATATATTCCTAGGAGTAGGATTGCTGGATTATATGGTATTTCTATTTCTAGCTTTCCAACGATGAACCGTGTTGTTTTTCAAAACGGTTGTACCATTTTGTATTCCCATGAGCAGTGCGTAAGAGTTCCAATGTCCCTGCAGTCTCTCTAACATTTGTTATTTTCTGTTTTTTTGATTTGTGCCAGTAATATCAGGATGAAATGGTATCTCATTGTTGTTTTGATTTGCATGTCTCTAGGCTAATGGTTTTTTTTTTAATGGCTAATGATCGTGAGCATTTCCTCATGTGTCTGTTAGTCGCTTGAATGTCTTCTTTGATGAAGTGTCTGCTCATTTCCTTTGTCCATTTTTTAATTGGATTATTTGTCTTTTTGTTGTAGAGGTTTTGGCTTTTCCTGTAGATTTTAGACCTTCGTCGGATTTGCCGTAGCTAAAAATTTTTCCCCCATCTGTAGGTTCTGTTTTTACTCTTTTGGTGAAGTCTTTTGATGAGCATGAGTGTTTAATTTTTAGAAGATCCAAGTTATCTAGCTTATCTTCTGGAGTTTGTGTTAGTTATGGTTTGTATCCTGTTAATGCTGTATATTAGGGCCTCTAGCATTTTTCTTCTATGATTTTTATAGTTTTGGGCTTTATATTTAGGTCTTTGATTCATTTTGAATTAGTTTTGTGTATGGTGTGATGTGTGGGTCCTGTTTCATTTTTTTTGCAGATGGACATCTAGTTTTGCCAGCTCTAATTTTTTTTTTATTTGTTAAAAAGACTGTCTTTTCCCCATCTGGTGGCCTTTGGGCCCTTGTTGAAGATCAGGTGACCATAAGTGGGTGGATTTACATCTGGGTTCTCAATTCCACTCCACTGGTCAATGTATCTGTCGTTGTACCAGTACCAGGCTATTCTGACTACCGTAGGTGTATAGTAGGTTCTGAGGTCAGGTAGTGCAAGCCCTCCTACTTTGTTCTTCTTCAATAGTGCTTTACATATCCAGGGCCTCTTCTCTTTCCATATAAAGTTAATGATTAGTTTTTCCATCTCTTTAAAGAATGCCGTTGGTATTTGGATCGGGATTGCATTGTGTTTGTAGATTGCTTTGGGAAACCTTTTTTTCTTGACAAGTAGCAAAATGTAGTCACTGAGACCTTGATTTTGGATTTGGACTGACCTGGGTTGGCCATTTATTAGATATATGCTACCTCCTAGGTGATACCAGTACCAGTTGCCATTGAGCCCATTCCAACTCATGGCGACCCCGTGTGTGTCAGAGTAGAACTGTGTTCCGTAGGGTTTTCAATGGCTGATTTTTTGGAAACAAATCACCAAATCTTTCTTCTGAGACACCTCTAGGTGGAATGAAGCCTCCAACGTTTTGTTAGCAGCCACGTGAGTATGTTAACTGCAACACCTAGAGATGACTCCTAGGTGATAAAAACCAAACCAAACCCACTGCCATCGAATCAATTCCAACTCATAGCAACCCTGTAGGACAGAGTAGAACTGCCCCATAGGATTTCCAAGGCTGTAATCTTTACAGAAGCAGACTGCCACATCTTTCACCCATGGAGTGGCTGGTCAGTTTAAACTGCCAACTTTTCAGTTAGCAGCCAGGTGCTTTAACCACTGCACGACCAAGGCTCCTGTCCTAGATGATAGTGATAGCTAATACCATTTATTAGATGTATGCTACCTCCTAGACTTAAACGAGGAAACCCTGGTGGCATAGTGGTTAAGGGCTATGGCAGTTAACCAAAAGGTTGGCAGTTTGAATCTGCCAGGCACTCCTTGGAAACTCTGTGGGGCAGTTCTGTTCTATAGGGTCACTATGAGTCAGAATCGACTCAACGGCAATGGGTTTTAGAGTTAAATGAGGAGCCCGTGGCTGGCGCAAAAGGTTAAACGCTCAACTACTAGCTGAAAGGTTGGCTGTTGAAACCTACCCAGAGGCTCCTCAGAAGACAGGCCTGGCAGATCTGCTTCTGAAAGATCACAGCCTTGAAAACCCTATGGAGCGGTTGTAATCTAAACACACGGGGTTACCGTGAGCTGGAATGGACTGGACGGCAAACAAGGACAAAAACAGAGTTAAATGAGAGCAAGTAAAGCATTTAGCGCAGTGCCTGGTACTGAGGAAATGCTCAATAAAAACTTGTTCCTAATTGGTATTTTAATATGTTCCAGTAGACTGGTGTTCACAAATGCTAACATTGCATTATCAAAAAAAAAAAAAGCTCAATTAGTCTGTTTCAGAAATGAGTAATGCTTTTTTAGAAAGATTTCCTTTTGAAATAATTAACATTTTTTAAAAACACTGATGCAGGAATGGATAAGCTGTGGGTCGTGTGGAATGATGGCTTCTCCAAGGGTTCTGAGGTTTTACTCTAGTTACCTTATGAATTTGGACAAGGATGAAACTTAAAATAGAAAAAGAAAAGAAAAAAAAAAGAAAACACCAAAAAAACCTAACCGTCTTGTCTCTTGGTTCCGTGCTTTATTTGGCAGGGACTATTTGTTCTTGGAAAAACAGTTTAAAAAATAAAGTCAAAAGTAAAATCTCCATATATTTTCTAACACGTAATGCCCCTCTTCCAAAGGCAAGAGCAAGTTCAGCGTTTCTGGGAGTTTTGGATGAATATTAATGGCAGGATTGGCCTCTGTTCTCATGCTTAACAGCAGAAATTGATCCTCTCAATGTTATTAACATCTTTCATTCACTAATTGAAGTGCTTTTTTCCTGGACTTGAAATTCTCAGTGCTTCTCATCATAGGAAATAATTGAATTTAGATTAGAGTGTGCTGAAGTATGTTTGAAATTATATGTCATGTTTAATTTGTTTGTATATTTTATTTGGAAAGCTACATAACAACAGTTTCAATTTCAGTGATATTGAAGCCCAAAGATGTCATGGAACAGAAATTGCAATTTCTAACTGTTAAAAAAAAAAAAAAACCATTGCCGTCGAGTCGATTCTGACTCATAGCAACCCTATAGACTTTCAGAAAATATACATGTAATCTTAAGAATTTTATGAACTGGTTGTAATAGTTCATGTGCTACTTGAGTTTATTGTTTTGCCGTTGTTCTCAGTGCTTACCATGACCAATTTTCAATTGCTGAAAATAATATATATATGACATTGCTGCTTTTATAGCAACTCAGGACTGGGAATATATCTGGAGATCCAGTTCTAAAGAGAGTCATAGTAAGGAACTGTAGAAGACAAAGGAACTGAGTTCTTCAGAGACTATGAATTATTCAGTTACGAACCACAGGAACTCCTTTAGCTACAGTTTTTGTTCTAATGATAGAACCGGTTTGGACGAATTTCCCTTGGACTTGAAAAATTGGGAAAGCTTCTCACTCTTCTGTATGCACACACTACAAGAATGTGAAAAAGGAGTATTTTCAGTTTCTCATATTTACCTGGTTGAAATAGCTTAATGTTTTGCCTTTTAAAAATCATATTTTATTTCATAAGTGAAAGTACTTGAAATGTAAAAATGCACTCTAGAGAAAGATGCTTGTTTTAACTGAATTAAACAATGCAATGAATGGTCTTTTATTTTTGGTGATGATTGACAAAAATATTCCCCCTTCCCTCTGGAATATAAATAAACCCGTTGAATTGGACATATTTTAGGGAAAACCAAAATCAATTGCCTGTATATACAGGTAGTCTCAGACTTATGACAAGGTTCTATTCCAACCATGCCATTGTAAGTTGGTTCTACGTCAAATACCTCTTTTTAGTTTTCATTATTATTGCCTTTTATTATCAGTACCTTTATAAATCTGATCTTTGGACATCTGGGAGTGAACATCTGAGAATAACATCAGCAAATACGTGCTGCGACTTTGTATGTAGTACATATTACTAACGATAACATGTACACACACAAAAAAAGACAGTAGAAAGTGCGTTTCGTCGTAACTCAAACACGTTGTAAGTTGGGAACTACCTGTATACAAAAAAAAAAAAAAAAACCACACACAGAGTATGTGATACCTAAAAATGAAACATACATCATTTCAGTGTTGGGCTGAATGTATACTGATACATAACAAAAGGAATGCTTTTTCTTTGAAAATTTGATAACTTCAATCTTCCTGACTGGAGATGTAAATTGTCTTGTTTTAAACCTGAATCACTCTAATTTAGTTTAAATGTTGATTCTAATGCAGACTTTTTCTGGGAGCAACAGAGCACAATATAGCTCTTTATTAAAACCACACAGTCTTGGCCAGCTATCCCATACTCCAGCCCCATTCTAATTTGGTCCTATGTTAGCTGTGTGGCAGCCCCCAAAGACCATTCTGAGAGATGATGAGATGGTGCCAACATAGCCTAAGGTTTACACCGAGAGTAAATGCAGGGTCTGGCCTTGAATTGCAAATGAAGAAGTGTCAGGGCACTTGCCAATTTATTAGAGCCTCTTTTTTTCTTTTTTTTTTTTGCTTACCGCTTAGTCCAAAAGCTGCCCGTACCTGCATTTCAGCATTGCCTTTGCCATTTCCTCGGTTGTCATCAGGAAGAAAGATGTATGACACCAGGCATCTGTCTGATTAGCTTCAGGCTTTGTCATACCCTGGCAAACTGGACTCTACCACCCGAGGAGTGTATGGGTTCAGAGACGTGAATCATCCGAAACAGCGTATAGTCACACTTCATTTCTATTTGACTTCTGGCAGAAGATTTACCTTCCTAATTAAGTTCTGCTTAGACAAATAGAGTAAAATCCCAGTTTAATACTTTCTTGGGGACTTGGATATTATTACAGAGATCAGAGACGTGTCAGTTGAGGGATTAAATAGGGCAATAGGGAAAAGAAGGAATTAAATTAAGGTGAGATGAAATACAGCAGTTTGCAAAGCAGTGAGTGAAACCGTTTTTAAGGACTTGTCTCAGCCCAGACGATGATGTAGATGTTTCCCTGCTCCTTGGAAGCTTGGGCATTATTTTAAAAGACAACTTCAACGTGGCAGGCTCCTAACATCTTTTATGAAGAGGCCTGCCTATGAGGCAGGCATAAACACTAAGGAACATTTTGTCTTGTAATTTGTCTGTTCTTCATGGCTAGGTCTCCAGCAAAATGGGGATGTTTACCAAGAATTTCTGAGTAACATGTGCACACCCAGAGACTGTAGTGTTTTACTAACAAAAGGCATTTAACAACTTCTTTGGGTTTTTTGTTTTTTTTTTTTTGGAAAAGGGATATTGTGATAGCATAAAGAAGCATTTTCACTGTAATATAACCTGTTTGCATTCTCTGAAGACATGATGGTGTTTGGGAATGTGTTGTGTATTGGAGAAAATCTTGATCTGAGGTTTTAAAAAATTACCTTCAAGGAAAGACAACAGAATAGAAAACAGTGGAAGGGTTGGTGTACCTGAGGGTGACTTCTCCATTTGCCAGACTTTATATAGTGTCGTTTTTATTTCTTATCTTAAAACAAATTTATGTATTAGCGCCTGGCATATACTAGGAGTCCAGTAAATATTTGTTGAATGAATAATGGACAAAGAATTAAAAATTTTTTTATTTTAGATTATTCGTATATCTAACAGTCTACATGTAAATTATCAAGAGTTGACTTTTATTTGTAAAACTGACTCTTTGGTGGGTGAAAATAAGGGTAGGAAGAAAACCAGATCTCCCCTAACCCAAGTATTACTCAGTTTCTATGTGCCAAGCTACAGTACGTGCTTCAAGTTTTTGAAATATTAAAAAAATAAAATAAAATGAAAGGTGTGAGAGTTTAGGACCCATGATTTCATAGAGAAGAGCTTCTTTGCTTTTTCAGCCCCAGGCCACTTCTTATTTCTTATAGTACCCAAACTCTCTTCGATTTCGCTGGGCCTTCAAAGATGCGAGATTTGTACACAAGGACTCTCTAACCATGACTTTCTCTAAAGTGAGCCCCTGGCAGTAACTTCACTTCCTTTGGGTGAAGTAAATGCTTTGTTAGCATTCTTCACTTCTATCAATAATATTTTGTAAAAGGCAGAATTTATGTTTCTTTGTGATAGAAAAATATGTGAGCCCTGATTTATCGAGTGTTTTTGGACCTTTTCCCCTTTCTTTCCTTCTGGGGAAGGCATTCCAAGAGAACAGGTGTTTCTGGTGGAAAAGATATCCGTCTGTTTAAATTTTAGGTTGCGAGGAAAGACTAGAGGTCAGCAAATACTTGTTCACCGTCTGTCTCTACAGTGAGTGCCATGCCTGGCACAGGGGACCTCCTGCCTGCTGGGGCCTATAGTCTAATTGGAAAGCGGCACCATGCATATGTGAAAGAGTGAAGTGTAACAGTGCACAGTGGAGTCCTGGGTAGTGCAAACTGTTAACGTGCTTGGCTGCTAATCAAAAGGTTGAAGGTTCACATACCCTCAGAGGCACCTTGGAAGAAAGACCTGGCGATCTGCTTCTGAAAGGTTGCAGCCTTGAAAACCCTATGGAGTGCAGTTCTTCCCTGCCAAACATGGGGTCACCATGAGTTGGAATCAATTCAGCTGGCTTGATTTTTTGGTTTGGTTGTGTACTGAGATGTAGTGTTTGAGGAAGAGATCATGGAGGAGGCCTGGGATGATTTGGGATGGGGCCTAAAGGACAGCTGGGATTCAGATGGTTGCGGGAACTTTCATAAGGAGAATTATCAGTATCAGAGAGAGACACAGTGAAGAAAGTGAAGATGCTGGTGCGTACAAGAAGATGATGGTGAGGAATGATGGGCTTTCTCAGGTGGCGCCAGCTTGAGAAAGAAATTTGAATGTCAGCCTGAGGACTGTGGACTTGATCTCGTAGGCAGTTATAGGCTGGGTTACATTAGGTTTTTGCTGGACGGTATTGCTATGCTTTGAGAAACATGGATGTTAGCTGAAGCACCATTCCTGATGTCTCTGATAGCTGAGCTTCTGAATGTGTATCTGTAGCTATTACTATAGTTCTGTTTCTCTGGTGATAACTGATATAATACATACATATGTGTATTCAGAAGCTCAGATATCAGAGGAGATATATATATATACGTATGTGTGTGTGTGTGTGTATATATATATATAATTAGTTTGAGAGAGAGATAGAATTGGCTTACACAGTTGTGGGGGCTGGCAAGTCTGAAATTTGTAGGCTAGACCAGCAAGCTGGAGACTCAGTAAAGAGTTGATGTTGCAGCCTTGAGTCCAAAATCCATAGGGCCAGCTGACAGGCTGGAAATTCAGGCAGAATTTCTATGTTGCAATCTTGAGACAGAATCTCTTCTTCTCTTAGAAATCTTAGGTTTTGCTCCTAAGGCCTTTAACTGATTAGATGAGGCCCACCCACATTCTCTAGGGTAATCTCCTTTACTTACAGTAAATCGATTGTAAATGTTAATCACAGCTACGAAACACCTTCACAGCAACATCTAGACTAGTGTTTGACCCAATAGTTGAGCACCATAGCCTAGCCAAGCTGACACATAAAATTAGCTATCATGATACCTCACAGTGTTTAAAATATTTCCTAGGTACAAATCCTACTTGGAATAAGATGGAGTAAAATTAACTGATTGATGTCTGTTAGGCATTGTCCCTAAAAAGAACACTTTTGAAAAACTGACTCACGTATACACATAAGCAAGGAGTGTCAAAAGTCTTTGACAAGTGAATTATGTAAGATGATCCCTAAATAAAGAAAGAAAATGGTAGTAACATAGACACAAAATTCTTCCCACCCAGAATAGCCAGTGTAAGTGAGACTTGGGGCATGTGATTGATATTGTTATTGTTATTAGCTGCCATTGAGCCAGCCCCAGACTCATGGGGACCCCATGCACAATGGAACAAAAGACTGCCCAGCCCTGCACCATCATCCCATGATCAGTTGCAGATTAGACCGTTGTGATCCATAGGGTTTTCATGAGCTGATTTTTGGAAATAGATTGCTAGGCCTTTCTTAGTCTGCAGGTCCGTCTTAGTCTGCGAGCTCAGCTGAAGCCTGTTCAGCATCGTAGCAACACGCAAGCGCCCACTGACAAATGGGTGGTGGCCACCCATAAGGTACATTGGCCTGGACTTGGTCTTTTTTATGGAAGGTGAGAATTCTACCACTGAACCACCAACACCCCCATGTGATTTATAGTTTTTCAAATTGCCTGTTACCACTTCTCGCTTCTGTAAGTTACTTTGTCATGGCCCACTGATCTCTGGCTCCAAGTTGGAGCTGATTTTAGAACATAGGTATGAACAGGTGAGTGTGACTGGTAGTGTTTGTCATTAGAAAAGTCATCAGTTATCTTAGAACCTATTTTACAGTGAAACAGTTAAAATCTAGCTGATTCCAGCAAAGCAGTAAAATCTCACAGTTCTTTGCAGCTTCCCTTCTCTACTGTGCTCGGGTGATAGTGCTTTGTGGTGGGATTTAAAGGAACCTGTATTAACTAGGAGGGAGCCCTGGTGGTGCCGTGGTTAAGCTCTTGGCTGCTAACTAAGAGGTCAGTGGTTTGAACCCACCAGACACTCCATGGGAGAAAGACTTGGCAGTCTGCTTCCATAAAGATTTACAGCCATGGGAACCTACGGGGCAGTTCTACTCTGTCCGATAGGGCCTCTATAAGTCTGAATCGACCTGACAGCAATGGGTTTTTGGTTTGGTATTTTTTCTGGAGGACAGGGCAGCAGCTGAGGATTTTGCCATACTCAACTCAATGAAGTCCATAAGCCTGGAGTTTGATGATAGCTTTGGGCACCATCACGGTCATAGAGGTTAATTTTGCAGATAAGTGCATGTGTGTCTTAGACGGTAGATGTGTTCCCAGAAAGTTTCTGGAAATTGATTTTTATTTCTTTCTTAAATGATATTTCTTTTACTTTAATTTCAGCAATGCTTTGCCTTCAATTATGATTAATCATCCTGACTTTCATTAATTCAGCAAATATTTATTGAGTGTCTACTATGTGGCAGGTACTCTTCTAGCACTGGGGGTACAGAAGTTAAAAAATTAAAAAAAAAACTGACTTGATGGGGTTTGTTTGTCGTTGATAGCTGCTTTCGAGTCAGCCCCCGACTCATGGTGATCAGACTGTTGTGATCCATATGGTTTTCATTGGCTGATTTTCAGAAGTAGATCGCCAGGCCTTTCTTCCTAGTCCATCTTAGTTTGGAAGCACTGCTGAAACCTGTTCAGCATTGTAGCAACACTGTAGCCTCCGCTGACAGACAGGTAGTGGCTGTGCATGAGCTATATTGGCTGAAAATTGAACCTGGGTCCCCACATGGAAGGCTGGAATTCTACCCCTGAACCACTGTGGGGCTTACATTCTAGGTATAATTTATATCCAAATTTCTCTGACAGAAGATACAGTCAAGTAACCAATGAATGATTATTTATCATATATCTTGTATATGTTGAATACTGGACCAGGGCTGCAGGGGAATTTGGACTTGAAAGATCCACTGTCTAATTGGAAATACAGGACTAATCTTAACACCCACATAATAAAAAGGGAATGTTACAGTGGTAGATGATTGAAGGCTTCAGTGTGCAGCGTCTCTACAGACTGGAAGGCTAGCCGTTCAGAAGGTGGGGGCAGTGGAGAACATTCTGGAAAACAACAAGTGAAACTGCCAGAAGAGGTGCTGTTAAAAGCAACCTGCATTGGCTCTTTTTTTCATTGTGTTTGGCCCTCCTTCATCTTTTTTTTTGTTTCTTAAGTAATTCATTTTTGTTGTGATTGAGGATATACAGAGAACATACAACAATTTCTTCCTGTAGAAATTCAGTGACATTGATTATGTTCTTCAAGTTGTGCAGCCATTCTCACCCGCCTTTTCCGAGCTGTTCTTCCCCCGTTGATATAAACACCCTGCCCTCTAAATTTCCTATCTAATCTTTCAAGTTGCTATTGTCCATTTGATCCCATATAGATAGATCTTAAAAGAGCACAATGCTTAAGGCAGATAGTCTTCACTAGTTAAGCTAGACTATTGTTTGGTTTTAAGAAGACTTCAGGGGAGATTTGTGGTTTAAGGTTTAAAGATTACCTCAGGTTGGTCCTCCCTCATCTTTGTGTGGAGCTCATTTAACACTGATCTGTCCTGGGCATTGAATTAATAGTGAAGCTGTTGCTTCTGCTATGCTCCTGAGCTCCAACCCCACATCTTAGTAGGTGCCTAGGAAAGGAGAGGCTGCAGGAGCCCCATCTGCACACAACTGAGTCTTCTTCCTAACTGCCTGGATTGTTACACAGGTAGGAGCTGTTGATAGTTGACATTTTTGAGGCTGTTCTCATAGTCTTCATGTGGATAGCTTGAGTCTGTCATCATGGAGAGTTCTCAAATAAATAATACTCAGTGTCTAGGGCATTTGTTTATACTTTATATGAAAGGACAAGGAAAAAGCATAAAGGAATTTGGGCATTGGATGTTAGTCCAAGCGTTCTTCAATTTAAAATCAGATTATTTTCCAAACATTCGTTTGTAAGTTATTGTTAAGAACACCAAAAACATTTTCCCGTAGGAATAAGATTCTACATGGTGATTATGTTTTCTGGCTGGCCCACAACAGCCTGTTTAACACATAATATGGCTCTTCTGGTGCCCTGGTGGCGCAGTAGTTAAGCACTTGGCTGCAAACCTAAAGGTTGGTGATTTGAACCCACCAATCACTCTATGGGAGAAAGATGTGGCAGTCTGCTACCGTAAAGATTATAGCCTTAGAAACCCTGTGGGACAGTTCTGCTGTGTCCTGTAGGGTTGATAAGAGTTGGAATTGACTCACCGGCAATGGGTTTGGTTTTTGTGGCTGTACCATAAACTCACAGACACTAAGTGGCAGGTAGGATGTTATTTCTCTGGGAAAATGTGTTCCGCATTCCAATTTGGAACACTAGAAATACAGTCCCCCTTCTCTGCAGGGATGGTGGTGGTGGTGGGGAGGACACCTCCAGGTCTGGCACACAGCTGCTCCAGCAGCTGAGGCATCACCCATCCACTCCCACCCCTCACAGCTGGCAGCCAGTGTGGCTCCTGCAGAGGCTCTGGTGACAGAAGCACAGGCCACGATAGCTGGCTGGCTTTGAAGCAGCTGGGTCTAAGCCTCCTGCTCTTGGTTCCCCCCACAACGGAGCGCTAATGGGAAGAACGGAGGTCATAAGGTGTGATAAGGCGATGCCGGTGATGCTGGGGTGTCCAGCACAGAATGGATTTGGTGACTTTGAGATGAAGAGTGAACAGTGAGGGATCACACTCGTATCTTTGCTGCTACCACCAGAAGTGCTACGGATGACCTTCCTGGCTCTGGATTCTACTGTGTGCAAGTAATCTGGGAGCCCATATCAGTCACGTCAAATGACTCTCAGAAAGTCCACAGGGACAGAAGAGCATAGATGGTTACAGCTGTCCAGAATCACAATCCAAATCCCACTATGCACTGGCAGCAAGCTACAGCCAGGATTCACAAATTGGTTGGTTTTTTGAAGATGACAGTTTGAAAAATCAACTTCTTAACAGTCGTGCAATGGTTAAGCGCTTGGCTGCTAACTGAAAGGTCGGTGGTTCGAACCCACCAGCAGCTCCATGGGAGAAAAAACCTGGTGATCTGCTCCCATAAACATTACGGCCTGAAAAACAGTTCTTCTCTGTCACATGGATTCCCTGTGAGTCGAAATCAACTTGACGGCACACAACAACAATGATCATATTAGGTTGTGGTACCCCAGACTCTTTGTTTTGATTCTATTTTGTCTAATAAATTTCTAACTAAAATTTGTCTTACTATGTAGATTTCTCTGTTGGGAGGGAGTGCTCTGTCCAGAAAATGAAAGTATCCAGTCCGCTTAGTGGTTTATTTTTTTAGTAAAAATTAATATTAGCATTTGGTTTGTGCATCAGCCTTTTGTGAGCTTGCTTAGTGTGAATCCATTCGCAAGAGCCTGGAGAATTGAAGACCAGATCCTGAACCATGGAGACCCAGACAAGATGCTGCCTTTGAGAGGCCTCTCACTGCGCTCCTTTGGTCAAAGACACTTCTCACTTTCCAGATGGGAAATGGGCTGCAAAATGTGGTGTTGCTTTCCAAAGATCAGAGGTCAGCACAACTGTGGCAGCGACAGAGCTGGGACTGTAGCCAAGGTCTTCTGACCCTCACCTATACTATACCAAACCTGTTGCCGCTAAGTCGATTCCAACTCATAGTGACCCTATAGGACAGAGTAGAACTACCCCATGGAGTTTCCAAGGCTGTAAACCTTTACGGGAGCAAACAGCCACAACTTTCTCCTGCGGAGCGGCTGGTTGGTGGGTTCGAACTGCCCACCCTTCAGTTAACATCTGAGCACTTAGCCACTGCGCCACCAGGGCTCCTTCTGACCCTCACACAGGTACTCTTTCCAACACACCATATATTATTGCAGCTACACGCACAAGTCAGATCTTGCTCTCAAAATAGCTGGTATGGAGAGAAAGGGAGGAAACAAGAGTGGAGTAGAGAGCAGGGTTTACTCTCTTACATTTGGTTCATATCAAATAGAACAGTTATTATTTAATACCAGGCAGGGCACAAATGCCGTCCACTGCACTCTAGTAAGTGAAATATCAATGGGTAATTGAGTCCAATTTCTGAGCTAAGAGCCTTATTTGTTGCTGATTTTATGATTGCTTTTAGTAGGAGCTGTGTGGAAGCATCTCAGGTCGCGTTCACAGAGCCAAGAGTGGTGCCACCCAGTGACATATGACTAAGCAGCTCAGATTTGCTTGCTCTGTCGCGCTGTGTAATGACATTTCCTCCAAAGTTCAGGGGTTAACAGAGACAGGGTGCTCAGCTGTGAGAATTAGCGAATGTGATTCAAAATGAGCTAAGTTAATTTAAGATCTTGTTCAATAAGAACATTAGCAAAGAAAAGGAGAGCTGGAATGTTCCTGCAATATTTGGAATCATTTTTTTAGGGGGCCTGAAATGTAAGCTGTCTGTGTGGTCCTGCTGAATCGATCACTTGCTTTTCAGTTGACTAGATTATTGTGACTTTCCTAACAGTTGAGTGATGGAGACTATTATGATCATCCCAATCCCGAAATTACCTTAAAATAAAGTTGATTGGATAGTACTGAAGCCACACGAACTTAGAGCTATTCCAAAAAATTGCTGTCAAGTCGATTCCGACTCATAGCCACCCTATAGGACAGAGTAGAACTGCCCCATAGGGTTTCCAAGGAGCGACTAGTGGATTCGAACTGCTGACCTTTTGGTTAACAGCTGAACTCTTAACCACTTCACCACCAGGGCTCCATTTAGAGGCATTACCTGGATGAAATTATTTGGTTCTAAACTAGAATAGGGTACGGCTTCTTCTCTTAACCGGGATGTAGCTGGGTTTGTGACTAGTTAACCCGGATGATTAGAGCATGATGTCAAGGAAGTCAAGGAGCTGAATGTCATTGCATGCAGCCCAGACAGTTTAGCTTTGTACTGTAACCACAGGCTGAATCCCCAGGCAACCAGCGCCTCACAAATGTGGACTGTGGCTCACAAGGTGGAACCAGTAGCTCAGTGCAGCCCTTTCCTGCTGCTGGCAAACATGGCCAGGCGCCTGCTGGGGCAGGGCTGCCCCTTGGAATGGGAAGGACAGCACAGGAATTAGGCAAAGCTCCTGCAGACACAGTCTTGTCATGTGGGGGACTTTCTTTCTGGCCACAGTGAGTTGGGTTAGTCATCTTAGGGTCTGTAACAAACTTGCTGCGCATGGTACAGATGCTGTTTGTATTGACAGCAGCAAGGAGTTTCTTTTTGTGTATAAACCCACGGATTTCTTTTTTACTCTTTTTATGTATCATGGAAACATAAAAGTATGCGTTCAGAGCTACAGTGTCCCTCAGGGTACTTTTTTGTGTGTGTACTTTTATTGGTTCTATCACATTCTTGAGGAGCCCTGGTGGTGCAGTGGTTAAGCACTTGGCTGTTAACTGAAAGGTCGGTGGTTCAAACCCACCAGCTGCTCTGCAGGAGAAAGATGTGGCAGTCTGCTTTTGTAAAGATTACAACCTTAGAAACCCTATGGGGCAGTTCTACTCTGTCCTGTAGGGTTGCTGTGAGTCAGAATCGACACAGAAAACGAGGTTTTTTGGTTTTATCACATTCTTGCTCTGTGACATAACCACTCCGAGTCTCAGTTTACTTGTGCAAAATAGGGAAATAATTGTGTCCACATCACAAGCTTGCTGGAAGAACCAATGCAATGAATATATAACCAAACCAAAACCCAAACCCGTTGCCGTTGAGTTAATTCTGACTCAAAGCGACCCCTATAGGAAAGAGTAGAACTGCCCCATAGGGTTTCCAAGGAGCAGCTGGTGGATTCAAACTGCCAACTTTTTGATTAGCAGCCGTGGCTCTTATATACTTTATCTATATTCATATCCACATCCACATTTGTGTCTATTATCTACCTTTTTTTTTTTTATCTACCTACCTGCCTGCCTATCTATCTATCATCTATCTTAGAGAGCCAGTCCTGATGGTGCCAGGCATGTAGCTATGGCTCAATAAATCAGTCCGTGGTAGCTATCCTTATTAAGATAAGTGAAGGGCTGGAGCAAGGCGTTAGGGGTGAGTTTTTTTCTCATGTTCTTCCTCTTGTCAGCTTAGGGAAAATGTCATAAAATAGCATGCATGTTGAAACTGAGAACTATTCCAAAAGGATCTATTTGTAAATCCATAAAAAATATTAAGTTCTGTGCAGTTTATGCTGGCAGACCCCCCAAAATTCAGAATTAACACCTGGTGTTTAGTGGATAAAAAATAGGCATTGCTGTCATTGTGGATATCCAAAATGGGAAAATGTGGGGAAACATTTTTAAATGAAATGTTTCGTCTGATTTCATCTGCTGATGTGGGACTGGATTTTAGGCTGGTATATAGGAAACCCTGGTGGCGTAATGGTTAAGAGCTATGGCTGCTAACCAAAGGGTTGGCAGTTTGAATCTGCCAGGTGCTCCTTGGAAACTCTATGGGGCAGTTCTACTCTGTCCTATAGGGTCGCTATGAGTCAGAATCGACTCGACGGCACTGGGTTTGTTTTTTTTTGGTTACATGTATATACCTTTTAGAAAATCTTAAATCAGGCTTAATCTCTGTGTCTCTTATTGATTACCCAGGATAGAGTAAATGTTTTCATTGCTGTTAGATTCGAACCTTGCCTCATTTGATTGCAGGAGTGGTAGCATGAAACCATCAAGGAGTAATCTAAGAAGCTGTGTTTTCTTTCTTGTCTGTGTCACAGTAGGGATGGAATGAATGGAGGGAGGGAACTCTGCTGTTCATCTGGCATTCACAGATCCAACTGGAACTAGCCAGCTCATTTCCATACCATCCACCTCTGGACCAAAATAGGTATAAAGAAAGTTTGGCTAATCTGGAACTCAGTCACATACCAGAGACCCTCAACAGGCTTGTGAAACTCACACAGGGGACTAGACAGGAATATCATCATGGCTGTGTACAGGAGAAATGTGTGATTTTGCATTACCCTTTAACAGGCCAGTGCTTTGCAGAGGGAAATGGGCATCTATTCTCCATTTTGGATGTATGAGTGAGTGGGATCAGTCCGAGGAAAATGACCTCTAGTGTAATCTAATTTTCCCCTGTTCTCTTCCCACCCTCTCCATGTTAAGGGGTTCTCCCTTGCTCTTTCCCAGTTAGGCCCCATGCCCTAGTACTTTCTGTATGTCATCATCTCTAAACTTGGTCTCACTCCTCTCATTTCCACTAAGGTATAAGTGACTGATAACCACTGAAAGTGTTATCTTCCCTCCAAATAATATTTCTATTTTAGTTGGGAACCAATCTTAAATGCATGGAAGAAAGGTGTTGGGTGGAATTTCCAATATCATTCAATTTGGTGCTTGGGAGGGCATGGTGTGGTGGAGGGTGTGGTGGTTGTATCTGATCTTCCAATTGCTCTGAAATCAAAATCCTCAGGCATTGCCTTCACTACTAGTCCCAGAAGCCTCTTCCAACTTCTGTGTAATTCCTAGTGCTGTAGGCTAGGCTTGCAGTGAAAAGAACAGGTCAGTGGGTAAGCTATAGTGTATTGGGGTCTTCTCAAAAGAGAACTGTGTATAGTGCCAGGCAACTTGCCTCAAGCAGATGCAGTGACTCTTGTTGGTGCATGTTTCCTTTTCTAATCAGTTTAAAAAAAAATCAGTTGACTTGGTTTCAAATTCAGTCAAGTACCCAAACACGTTAATAACACCAGTGTCGCCACCTATAGATGGTTAATTAACCTGGATAAGTAGCAACACAAAACAGCAAGGGGAGAATTTAATTCCAGCTTTCATTCTGGGGCCTTACTCTGCAAATATTGACTTCGGCATATTATTGTAGACTCTACCCATCTCTATCACACTCACCCAACACACATATCCACATGCACACACATACTCCCACTCCCCTTAGGAATTGTGGGCTAAAAAAGAAGTGTATTTTTTGCTTTGCTACCATTTGGCATACACGTCGTTAACACTTTCCCACTTGATCAACGTTTGAAGGGGGATTCAAAAAGCCTGGGACCCCCTGGGATACTGGACACTCTCTTCATAGTCTATTGCATCTTGCTCACCAAGGATATGGCAGAATGAAACAGAACCCTTGTCATTTTTTTTTCATGGAAAATGTTGAAGATTATACTATAGCATAAAACAGAAACATATTTGGATCATAGTATCATTTAACTCTTCAGTAATATTAACGTTACCCCTTTATTAAAAGTATATTAGTGTCTCATTTTTACATGCAGTTGGGTTCTTCAGTCATTTTAAGTTTGAATGCAAAATATTCATTGATCAAACAAGTAGTAAGTAGCTTTGTGAATCCCAGAATAGGCAGACTTGTGTAGGCTCACATTAGCATGTTTTATCTTTACTGACCTCGCAAAGCTGGAAAAAATTTGGTATTATATGTTTTCATTCTAGAGACATTTAGGTCTTGAAGAATATGTACAAGGAAAGATAAAAATTTGTCTTAATGTGGTGCCCAGAAAATATGCAGATTAGAAATGCAACAAATGGCTGGACCCAAATACGAAGACAGACCCCTTGAAAATCTTAGGCCCGTTACCGATCATGTCCCACATGAAAAGACACTTTATATTTCCATGGCCACATTTGGGAAAAAATGATGCGATCTGTTTTCTTCAAGAGATTTGTAGACATCCTGGAAGGACATGTTTTTAAATGGAGCATTTCCATCTGGAAGGTGGGCATCTGGTTACCTATAGCAAAAGAAACAAACCCAGTGCCGTCGAGTTGATTCCGACTCATAGCGACCCTATAGGACAGAGTAGAACTGCACTATAGCGTTTCCAAGGAGTGCCTGGTGGATTCGAACTGCCGACCTCTTGGTTAGCAGCCGTGGCACTTAATCACTACGACACCAGGGTTTCCTGGTTACCTGTAGATATGTGTATACCTATACAGATTGTGCCTGTGCTTGAGAACACTTCCAGTCTCAATTACATATATTTGAGACTAGAAGTCTCAATACATTTTAATACATTGAATAAATGTTAAAATTAACAATTAAATGGTCCTTAAAACAACTGATTGGTATCTTCACTAGGGATAGTAGCATTCAGAATGGTGGTTGAGACTGGCAAAGTGAAATGTTGTATTTATGTAACATTTTGATGCTGAGAGTTGAGTAGTATCAGGAAGGCCAGAGGTCATATCCAGAGAAGTCACCTAAGGCCAGGAAGAATCCATAGGCTCAGGCAGTCAAGGGTTCTAGTATATGAAGATAGTTGAGGGAGCAAGCAAGGTCAAGCAGCAGAAACCAGGAACTGAGACTGAGGGCAAAAGCCAGACCTGGGCAGAAAGTTTGGGCAACATGGAGTTGTGATCTCAGGCACTTGGGATCCACTGGGTTACAGTGGGGAGGAAGGAGAGCCGAGAGGAAGGCACAAGTGTCCAAAAGGTCCACCTCCTCGTGTGTGGACTGTGGAGTACGTTCCGCAGGTGCCCGGCATTAACTGTTACCCATGCGCATGCATTTCCGGTAACTGGGCTGTGAGTATTGATGTGTTCAGGTCCGAAAGAATGGGTCTGAGTCTGCACTGTGTATTTCCTGGTGGGCACTGCGTTCTCTGCTTGGCTTTCATTTCCCATTACTGCTTCTCTCTGACTCACTGATGGCCTGCCACATGTCATTAGGCGGCTCAGCTGCCGCTTTCATTTCTCCCAGAGGTATAGAGAGGTTCACGTCTTAGCTTTTACATTTTTTCTCCCGAGAGCTGGAGGAAGCGGCTTTTTGATACCTCTGTTGGCTGACTTGAATACTTACAGTGTCTCACAGTTTCAATTTTCCTTTCTCGTAGGTATTTGATCCTGAGGACCTTTATTTGGGGGTCAATTTCTCCAAAGTTCTGAGCACCCTTTTAGCTGTCAACAAAGCAACAGAAGGTAAGCAAAGGCTTGTGATTTAGGAGTTCTGTGTGACATTTTTGGATCCATGTGTTTCTGATTACCCTAGGAGCCAACCGTGGCCAGGATTGTTTGATTTGCAACCATGCAAATCCCCACCCCGTGCCCACCTGCACATAAACCCCAATGGGTGTCAAATGCTTTACTTTTTTATGGCTTAAGATTTAAATATACCTACCTCAGATGTCGCAGGGGAGAGATGTGGCAGTCTGCTTCCGTGAAGAGTATAGCCTTGGAAACCGTATGGGGCAGCTCTACTCTGTCCTGTAAGGTCACTTTGAGATGGAATTGACTCGACGGCAATGGGTTTACTGCAGATGTCATTCTAATGCTCTTAATAAAGAAAATATCTCATTCAAAGCTATTGAATAACCAAATGAACATAACAGGACAGAAGTTATAAAGGAAAAGACCAGTTCCCCTTTTCATAAAGTTTGCAAAATACAACTGCTACTTCCCTTTCCCCACTAGCAACAACACATATTTCTCATAGTTTTCCATATGTCTTTGTTCATGTAAGGAGCCCTGGTGGCACGGTGGTTAAGCGCTTGGCTGCTAACCGAAAGGTCAGTGGTTCGAACCCACCAGATGCTCCTTGGGAGAAAGATGTGGCAATCTACTTCCGTAAAGACTTACAGCCTTGGAAACCCTATGGGGCAGTTCTACCCTGTCCTACATGGCCACCAGGAATTGGAATTGACTCAATGGCAATGGGTTTGTCCATGTAAAGGAACCCCCTCAGTAACCTTGCACTGGAAATGAAACCTCAAGGTCATAGGAAGTGAAAAGAGTATTTGTTGTTTACATTTTTAACACCCACTCGATTGGAGATAATAAATATAAATTCTGGTAAATGCAAAGATGATGATAAACTGGGAGTGTAACTCCACTCCTTCTGTGATATAGTATCTTACTTATAGCTGGGTGGTAAGAATCATAGTTAAAATGGGTTGAGCTCTGTGGAAATAACCCAGGTGCCCATCAGCAGATGAATGGATGAACAAAATGTATATATACATACAATGGAATATTACTCAACCATGAAAAGAAATGAAGTTCTGATGCATACTACAACATGGATGACCCTTGAAAACGTTATGCTGAGTGAAATAACTCAGACACAAAAGGACAAATATTGTATAATCTCGCTTATATGAAACATTTAGAATACGCAAGGGCATAGAGTCAAACGTTTATTTGGGGTTAGCAGGGGCTGAGGACAGGAGGGAATGGGAGTTATTGCTTAACGAGTACTCACTTTCTGTTTAAGGTGATGAAAGACTTTTGGACAGAGATAGTGGTGATACTGGCACAACATGGTGAATGTAATTAATGCCTGGATTGTACGCTTAAAAATGGCTAAAACATTAAACTTTTTGTTATATGTACTTTACCACAATACATTTTTAAAAATGCTTTGAGCCCTTTCCATGGGTCGAGGCTGTCCTAAGGGCCTTGGGTGGTCTCTGGTCTTGCTTAATCTTTGAAACAACCTTGGGGGCAGGTATTATTATTAGGTCCACATCACAAGTGAGGAAACTCAAGCCCATAGTTGCCTAACTAAACAGTAAGTCACAGAAATGGAGTTCAAACCCACCTCCAACTGACTCCAGAGCTCTTATACCCAGCCTCGGGACACACTGCTCAGACTGGTGGTGTAGAGAGTCAGCAGGCTGTGTACCCAGCACTGCCAGGTGCTACAAAGGAAGCGTAAGATGTGGTCCCGCCCTCGAGAAAATGACAGTCTATTTAGGGAGACTCAACTTACCCACGTGAAACAATTAGAGAACAAGAGCAGACAATATAATCAAGTGCCAAACAGGCTGGAGCATCTAGGAAGCTCTCAAGTAATTATACTTTTAGTCAAAAGAGCTGTATATAATAACAATAAACGTAAAAATACTTCTCTGAGGTTGTTCTTTCGCTATTTAGAAAAAAAGAAAAAGCTTTTGAGCTATCGCAAGGCGTAGAGCAGAAAGCACAGCTAATTCAAGTAACTATATTTAACACACACGACAACTATCCAGATCTGGGCAGGGAGGATCGTATAATTCTAACATTATGCCACACAAATTATACGTTCCTCTGCCAAACTCTCCTAGCAAGTTTTACAGTCTCTTCCCTTGCCACAGATATTTATAAAAATACAAGGAGGTGAAAGTTAAAACCCACAGCATCAAGGAAATTACTTGGATACTGAGCTTGTCACCTAGGGAATGTTTGGGCTTTAGACTTTTGCAGTTTATATCTTTTA
The DNA here is from genome assembly GCF_024166365.1 of Elephas maximus indicus. Classification (NCBI taxonomy): domain Eukaryota; kingdom Metazoa; phylum Chordata; class Mammalia; order Proboscidea; family Elephantidae; genus Elephas; species Elephas maximus. The sequence goes on from NC_064846.1 coordinate 19,092,473, forward strand.
AAAATAAATGGAGGGGAAAAGAACCTTCCTTTGAATTTGTCAAGAAGCCAGCTTCTCTCTTTAGTACACTGTCAGCGTACTGAAACACCCAGCTTAGCTCGGGCCCGATCAAATTTCCCAAGGTCTGAAGGAAGAGAGAACCCCTGAGTTTGATTAAAAAAATTTTTTTCTAGTATCAAGATTGCATCTTTCCCAGACACAATCTCTCATTCTTATTCTCTGTCCCCCCCGCCCGCACCCCATACACACACACACATACCCCCCCAAGCCCGGGGGAGATTTTACATTATATATGCCTCACAAATTTGTTACATGCGGGTAAGAAAAGAACCACTCCGTTATGAGCCAAAAAGCAAAGAGAGAAATTTGAAATATTTTGAAGTAATAAGAGCCACAAACAGCTGTTTGGTACCCAATATAGTCCTGCCTGGGATAACAGGGCATACTGTTGCAACTGGTTCAGGAGGGAAGGGTTGTAGGGAAATGGGTTAAGAGAAAATGTGGTTCTGTCGCTGTTTTTCATTCTACTGGAGAGCAATGGCTAGTAAGGTTCAGGAAAAAAAGTCAGCTGCCATATGGGAGGGTGGGATGAAATCTACTCGGCATGTTCATAATGAGATCAGTTAGCATTACAGCCAGGTTGCCTTTGATAGTGTCCCATGAAAGGTACTGTTTTTCTAACATGAGTGGCTCCCTTTACCATGCCTTTTCCTCTTTTCACAGATCAGCTCTCAGAAAGACCATGTGGACGTTCCTCTTCTCTTAGTTCTGCTAATAGTTCTCAGACAAACCCACAGGGAGCAGTTTCTAGCACAGCTCCAGGACTGCAAAGGCAGTCCAAGGCAGTGGTAAGTAGTGTCCCCAGTTCCCTTGGCCTGTTTTAAAATCTATAAAATCAGATCAGTACCCCAGCTGCACATCCATATGGGGCGAATAGCCCTCCTGTTTGTTCTGGGTGTCGCGGAGAAAACTAATTTTAAACCTAGCACCAATTCTGAATGGCCTGATCAGAACAAATAAAAGTCATGGGGGGTGGAGGGGGGAGGGCAAGAGTCAGAAGATGGGGTTGAAGCCCCAGCTCTGTTCCTCATTAGAATTGGGCAAGTCGTTTAACTGAAAATGCTGTGCAGATGTAAGCATCTTTATGACTCCATCCTGATGGCAGTTTACTGTTATTTATGATACCCCTGGGTTCATTAAAGAGTCTCTGGGTGGTGCAAACAGTTAACACCGTCAGCTGCTAACCTAAAGCTTGGAGGTTCGAGTCCACCCAGAGGCACCTGGGAAGAAAGACCTGGCGATCAACTTCTGAAAAATCAGTCACTGAAAACCCTGTGGAGCACAGTTCTACTCTGACACACATGGGGTCACCATGAATTGGAATCAACTCCACGGCAACTGGTTTGTTGCTGTTGTTGGATTTATTAGGAAAATTAAGTAGTGCCTGGCGCATAATAGATCATCATCATTGTCGTTATCATTATTTTTCCCTTTGGGTCCCTATTGAGCAAGACCTGATTTTAAATGTCAGCCTATGAGGAGCGCCTATATTGGGCTTGCCCAGCTATCTTTGCGTTTGGTCTGGGAAGGGAGGAAATACACCATCTTCTGCTGTTTGGGTGAGACCTTTATTTCTTATCAAAACCACCCACTTCCTGTCAGCCACCATGAGCTAGTACTTCCAAATCACTTAAGTGGGTGACCTTCATGAGGTCATAGATCCCTCTGAGAAGCTGATGAACACTACACCCCTTGGACCTTCTCAAAGTGTGTACAAAATCTTACATGCGTGTCCTCATGGGTATTGTCTTGGACAAAGATCCTTCGTGCTCATCAGCTTTTCAAAGGAGTCGGTGACCCTCAAAAAGTTAAACCCAATTCTAGGCTGACAGGTTAAGAACTCCTGATTTTGGTAACTATGGAATATTTGATCTTTGTATACAACTTAGTCTTGCCCAAATTAAAATATTGTTAGTAATTGGACAGTGGGAGAAAGATTTTATGAGAGTTAAGTCCCTAATCTTGGTCATAGAATCATGTGTGTGTTAGGTAGACGGTGGAGTGAAATATTTTATCACTCTGCTTTGTTTCCTGGCTCAAATAAATAGGTATCTTTAGATAATTGTTGGGGGAGGAGAGAGGGAACTGAAAGCTATGACCCCTTCCAAAATGCACATTCTCCCAACTTGCATGCAGTTTCCCCTGAGACCCATCTATGGACCCCTAAGTTAAAAACTCAGGGCTGAGGTGGACCTGGGGTTTTATCACTAGCCACCCCACCTTATTTGCCTAAATCTATGCAATTTCTACCCCTCCCTTATTTAGGTGAGCACTTAATCTGCTTTTGTGTCTCTAGGAGATGACGGAAAATGGAAGTCACCAGTTGATAGTAAAGGCAAGATTCAATTTTAAGCAGACTAATGAAGACGAACTGTCAGTCTGTAAAGGGGACATCATTTATGTCACTCGAGTGGAAGAAGGTGGCTGGTGGGAAGGCACCTTAAATGGGAGAACAGGCTGGTTCCCTAGTAATTATGTCCGAGAAATTAAATCCAGTGGTAAGTGAAACTTTTAAAAGTCATTTTGAATATGACTCTTGGACTTTATTGGTATTTTTACTAAAAATCTTGTGGTTTGAATTGGTTAACAGAAACTGTTTATACTTGTTTGTGTATGTCAAAAATCAGACTAGAACATACTGGGAAAAATCTGTCATTAGATATTTGGAAACAAAGTTGCATTTAGATTACTTCAAGGCAAAAAAAAACCTAAATAAGCAAAGGAGTTCCAAGCTCAGACAACTGTTCCACCTTAACTATGTCCCTTTATGTCTACTAATCCTAGCCTATGTAATACAGTACATAGTCTTCGCTGCTGCTCTGAGAATCACCATGGCAGCATACAATAATAGAGAAGCCATGTGCTAACTTCCTTTTTTTAGCTCTAAGCTCTTTAAGCACACCTAAAACTAAATGCCTCAGAGATGTGTTCGGCCACTTTGATTCTGAACAAGATCGCCCTTAACTCAGCACATACCCCTAGCTGCTTACCGTTTTTTTGTAATAAGATCCAGAGAATGAAATCTAATCCCTCTTTATAGGCCTTCCTAGAGTTTTTGTTAGGTAACTTTCTTGCTTTTTTATTATTTAAGAAGGTAGGCCCTGCTTATATTAACAAAACCCAACTCTGATATTCGAAAATACTTGTTCACGATACAGATAAAACAGGGGTCAGTTATTCACCTTATTAAATTTCTTCACTTTTCAAAAATGTTCACCCAAGGCTCCTTTGAGTGGTTAGTGCCTCGGTGCATTTTTTCTATTTTGAATAATTTGTTAACTAATTTTATTTGTTAATCAATTTATTTAATTTATCAAGTGTCTGGTTTTAATGTAATGATTCAGTAAATGTAACTTAATCATTTAATATCTAGTTTATTTATGTAAATTATTTATTATTAGTTACTAATTAAAATTTACTTACAGGGCTCGCTGTAAATGAATTAAAACAGTAAAGAAATATATATAATGTAGATAATGAAAGTTCCTCTTCCCCTCCCCCCTCCCTGAGATCAACACTGTGCGATTTCCCCTAAAGCACTGAAGGTAAAATTTGGTTTGCACAGTTTTCTGTGTAGTGTGCTGGGTTAAGGGGAGCATCTCCTTTAATGAAATAAGCATTAAGCCAACTGATTTATAATTATATGCGTATGTGTAGACTTCTTAGCATTTTTAATGACTGGAAATTAAGACGTTTCTGTTGAGCCCTGAAGTATTTTCACAAGCCTTGCCTGGAATCTCCTCGGTCTGGATGATTTTCACAGCCAATTTTTAACCGCTTGCTACATCTTTCCATTGGCACAATCTGGTTGTCAGGATCCCTACACAATTTTTTGAGATTCACTCTACGTTTCTTGATTTAGCGTCCCCATCTGCAAAGTTAAATGGACAGCACCTGCTGCCTTGCCTGGAAATCCCAAGCATCGCTGAGGGGACATGGGAAGTGGACAGCATGCCCTCGTTTGGGCGGCCCTCACTGTGATGTTCTTGTAGCACAGTCTGGCCACCCTCTTGTGGGCTGCCCTGGGTTTTTGTCCTGGTCTTCAGGCCCTTCCCTTCAAGCTTCTCCTATACTCTTTGTTTTAGAATTCAGTTTTGGACTCACATGACAAGCTCTGGCTCTGCTTTGAGCGCTTAGGTAATCTCTAGAAGCATCTTATCTAAGTTTCAGGGATACATCTGGGCAGCTGGGGCCAGGAAGCCTGCTAGACACGGAACGCCTGGACCTAGGAGTGTAGGGAGCAACACCGCTTACCTGGCTTATTGCAGTAGCTTCCTACTTGGCGTCCCTGCTCTTGTCCTCATTACTCCTACAATCTAACCTAAGTTCGGTAGCCAGAGTGATTTTTTCAAAACTTAACTTGGACCATGGCTCCCCATCTCAAAAAGAATAAAGACCAAGGTGATCCCAATAGCCCACAAGGCCCTCCAGGACCTGGCCTCTTGTTGCCTGTCTGACCTCTCTCCCCTTCACTCATTCCACTTCAGCCTCACTGACATCCTGGCTGCCTGTGCCAGAGAGATTCCTGCCTCCCCTGCTGTCCCTCCGCATGGAATACTCTTCTCCAGATGTCAGCATGGCTGGTTCCCTCTCTCTCCTTCAGGTCTTTGCTCATGTGCCACCTTCTCAGTAGGTCCTTCCCTGCTCACCCAATAGAAAATTGAGCCCCATCCCTACTTTCCCTATCCCCCTTCCCTGCTTTATTTTTCTGTTTAACATTTACCTCCATCTAAACATAAGATAGGAGCCCTGGTGGCGCTGTGGCTAAGCATTCCACTGCTAACTAAAAGGTTGGCAGTTCGAATCCACCAGCTGCTCCTTGGAAACCCTAACGGGCAGCTCTCCTCTGTTGTACAGGGTCACTATGAGTTGGAATCGACTCCATGGCAACAGGTTTTTTTTTCTAACATAGTATATGTTAACTCACTTATTTTGTTTACTGTCTGTAGCCTACCATTAGAATGTAAATGCCAAAAGGGCAGAGATGTTTTGTTTATGTTCCATGAATACTCGTAAAATGAATCAATATTGTGGGGTGGGTAATGAAATTCTGTTCTGTTTATTCATTGAGCACCCATTATCCTAGGCACTCAGTAAGCTGTAGCAATATATACCTCATGAACTCTTCCCCAGGGACCTCACAAGCTAGCGGTCAAGGTATGCGTGCACACAACCAACCATAAACATGATAGGACCAAGTGAAGTAACAAAGAAAAAGATCTAACTAAGGTGCTGTTGGAGCTGTCAAGAAGCAATTCGATTAGCAATAAGCTAAGCGGGAACAATCACTTGAATTGGATCTTGAAGGAAGAAAAGAGGATTTTGCTTGGTAGAAGAAGGTAGAGGACATTAGTACGTTAAAGCACGGAGGTAGGAAAGCAGGGGGTGGATGGTGGAATGATTTTAGTTGAGAATCAGGTGAGTGAAGAGAAGGAGTGGGCCTTGAGCTAGAGCTAGGTTAAGGAGGGTGTCAATGAAAATTTTAAGCAGGTGATAACATGTGTTTTAGAACAATCTTTCTGATGAAGCTTCCACCTGATTATTGACTTCTTGGAAAGTAATAAAAAATTGACAAGTATTTTCCGGACCAAACATAAAACAACAAAGTATTGAATGTATAATGTGTGGAGAAATTACTAGAGGCTACTGCTGAGGTCCAGGCAATCTGGATAGTGGTGTGGAATATTCTGGTGATAGTGGGGATGAAGATTCACATGCTGTAGATACTGCTGAAATAGAATTAAGAGACCTTGCTGAACTTGGTGTGAGTAAAAAGGAAGAGTTGCGGATAACCCAAAGGTTAGGTATCCAGCTTGATGGTGAACTCCTTAAAGGCAAAGATTGCCATTGATCTAGCCAGCTAGCAAAGGTTTATTTAATATGACTAGGAGATCAGTCTCTGTCTTGGTCATTGGTGAGGCAGAGAAACACAAGAGATGGATTGTTCATGGAGCTCATAGTCTAGTGAGGGAGACATCAGTTAGAATAGAGTGTGATAAGTTTACTGATAGAGCTAAGGACAGGATGCTGTGGGGGGGTAGAGAACAGAAGAGCAGTGCCTAACTCAGTCTGACAGGGAAGTCGAGGGAGGCTTATCAATCTTTGTATATATCTTTCTGTTTCCATAGTGTCTGTCGTTAGACATAGGAAATGTTCGATACATGGTAAACTCCATTAATAGAGATGACAGGAGGGAGAGGAGGTTTTGTGTGTGTGTTTGTGTGTTGGGGCTTGGTTGGTACTGAAGATGATGAGTTATTTTAGACATGTTGAGTGGAGGTGCCAGTGAGTCATAGTTGTGAAGATTTCCAGCAGGTAGTTGGCAGTATGGATTCGGAGCACAGGAGAGAGATAAGAGCTGGAGATAAAACAGACAATTAACAGTACAAGGAGATGGATGGTGAAGTGTTAAAAATATATATATATATATATATATATATATATATATATATATATATATATAGTGGATCAGTCATCAGTGCTCCAAGGAAGAGAGTACATTGTAGCTGGGGAGGTTGGAGGAGGCTTCACAGAGGAGGGAGGGCTTGAGTTGGACCCTGAATGACACATAGGCTGTGGTTAGGCCCAGAAGAGAGGGGAGGACAATCTAAGCAGCAGCAATTGGTCAGGGGGAACAAAAGCTACGAGCGTTCCCTTGTAAGACTGAGCAGAGTGAGCTGAGGCAATAGTGGACAAAATTAGCTTCGTGTAATGAAAATGTCTTGTTGGGAAAGTAGATGCTCAATAAATCTTTGTTGACTTGAATTCTTTCCCACCTCAACTCTTGCCACCTCCACAAAATGGTGAGTTGGCCAAAACCTATCTAGGATGCTGCCGAGGAACATTATACGTTCAATACTGTGTTGTTTTACGTTTGGTTTGGAAAATACTTGTCAATTTTGAATTACTTTCCAGAAAGTCAGTAATGAGGTGTAAGCTTTATAAAGAAGTTGTCTTTTAGGAGTTTTAAAAAATGGTTCATAGATGAAACACATATTTCATAGAAACCCCACTGCCATACCAACAATCTCTTGGATTATTTATGTAGCTGAATCAGGCATGGAACTTAAGAACTTCTGTGATCTCCATCTACTTACTATTGGGTCAGATGTGCAACACTGTGGTCACTCGAATAGCTAGTCGTTGCTATGAGTCATGGCGACCCCATGTACAACAGAGTGAAACACTGCCCGGTCCTGCACCATCTTCATGATCGTTGGTATGTTAGAGTCCGTTGTTGTGGCTATTGTGTCACTCCATCTTATTGAGGATTTTCCTCAACAGATTTCATACAAAAAAAAATGCCGTCTGGGATACCATTCAGGCTGATGTTATGCATCCTTCTGTATGGTCTTCAAAACAAAACAACCTAGCCCCATAAAACCCTCATCCTGCAGACTGCTCTGCCATGGGAGTGCTCTGCATAGTTGTCCTCCCTTGAGTCTGTCACTGACTAGAGCATTTTGTGCTCTGGTAATTTTGCCTTGGGAAGTGGCATTTTAAGTTTTGGAGTCCACTGTTGCTTATGGCTAGAGATGATTATGGCCAAAGCCAGGGGAACAGCATCGTCCCTCTTTTTGGGAGGACTGGTTTCAGAGGAAACACACAGCATAAAGAACCACCAACCTGCCAATACTATAGAAAGCTAAGAAATAGAATATTTGAGTATAAAACATGCACACACAGATCTTTTTTCAACATGAGCTACAGGCTGATGGTCTCGTAGGTTTGTGTGACCATGATGATAAAAGCCTCCTTACCAAGGATGATGGAACCTGGGCACTGGTGACATCACAATGCCATTGTTACTAGTCCTACTCACCCACCTCTGGGTTTATTGTTACATGAGAAAAATAAACCCTATTTTGAGCAAATAAGTATTTTCTTCAAAGATCTTCATGAAAAATACATTATGAACAATTTAGTCATTATATAAGCTACAGAAGATAGAGCAAGAGGCTTGGTTCTTTTATTTCATTTGTAGCAGATACATTATAAGTAAGAAAATTAGCCATTTATACAATTTCCAGCCCTTTAAAAAATCAGTGGCAACCTGTAAGTGAACATATTACTTACACATCAAAATAATTAGTGCCAACATATCAATAACATCGTAAATTGTATCTCTTTTTATTTTCATTTTTTGCTTTTTGTTACTGAGAAGGGCTAAGGGTTTTGTTAGATCTTTGCATTGAAATTTTCCTGGCAAAATTTCCACACCAAGAAAATATTGAGGGAACTATATTCAGAGCAGATATATTTAAGCAAATTCTATTTCCTCCAACTGATTGAGTTAAGGGGTCATTAAACTCTTCTAGAAGTTCTTATTGGCAGGTAAATATAGATATCAAGTAAGGGATTAGGTAGATGCTTAATTAAATTTGTATTAAGGCAGATTAAAAATGACTCTTTCCTGCTTATTGTAAACCCAAGCTGGGATTGAGCTTTATATTTAGACTTCCTGTTTTAATCTCCTAGGTGTATCACACAGACGTTTCAAATCCAGAGAAAGTATTCGTCATACAGTTTTTTTTTATACTATAACCAACAGGCAACAGTAATCTGTAGATCAACAAAGGAGGGGAAAAACTGAAAGTTAATTGGTAGCACAGATACTAAAATTGGAATGATACGCAGAAGATTAGCATGGCCCCCGCACAAGGATGACACGCTAATTCATGAAGCCTTCCATAATTTTTAGGGGAAAAAAAGTTCATTGGAAAGGGATCTTTACATTAGGATTAGGAAGGTTTCTTATGTCTGTGTCAGTGTGACACTGTTGATGTTGTTTGACAACAACCCATTTGAATTCTTTTCTGTATTGACTGATTTTTCTTTCCCACTCGATTGGGCTGAATTGACCAGTCTTCATTGACATCAACTAAAATGTTGATGTTTTCATGTTAGTTCAGATTGGGTCACTTTGAACCACCCCCAGAGACTGAACTTGTCTCCTCTGAGCCTCCACATGGTTATTCTTTCTCTGCCTGTCGTTGAGTGCGGGTTTCAGAGAGAGCTCCATATGGCAGGAGAAAACAGTGGCAGGGGCCAGAAAGGGGGCAAAGAAGGAACAAGAGGCAAAAAAAACCTGTCCCTGAGGTCAGAGCCCTGGTGCCTTGCTCTTTACATCCCCCTCTGGAATTTTCTCACGGGCCAGCAGTTTGCATGGGCTACATTTTTTTAGATGTTCCAAGTATGTCCTTCCAAATCTGTTTTCCTTCTGCAGTTTGTGTTGATCCTCCATCCTAGACCAGGCCCACAGGGAGAGCCCTTCTGACCTATCTAGCTTCTACTGTAGTCCAGAGGCAAGGGCAAGAGGCATTGGAGTAATTCACAAGTACCAAGCCTCCCAATGATTCCACTGCCCAGGATATTTTGGGGAGGCCTTGAGTTTAAGAGCATGGGCTCTGGAGTCAGATAGACATGAGTTCGAATCCTTGTTCTGTCACTTATTAACCATAAAGCCTCTCTGAGCCTCACTTTCCTTAGCTATTAAATAGTCTTTAAATTGTACCTCTTTATCTCATAGAGAGCTATTATGAGGATTCAATAAGATGGCATACATAGGTAAAGCACTTAGCACAAGGCCTAGCACATAGTAGGCACTCGGCAAGTTACTAGCATTATTAAACGTGCTTGAAACCAAGGTTTCCACCGAGCACAGTCAAAAGCACACTGGTCTAGAAAACAGAAAATTGACTTTAATGAGCACATGGGGGTTCATTGTACTATTCTACTTTTGTGGATATTTGGAAATACTCATGATAAAAAGGTTTTTAAAAAGGCCTAGCTGGCCCAGCTTTCCCTGGGTGATTAATCAAAGTCCAGATAGCAGCATTCAGGTGCTAACCAAAAGATCAGCAGTTCAAATCCACCAAGTGCTCTTTGGAAACCCTATGGGGCAGTTCTACTCTGTCCTATAGGGTTGCTATGAGTCGGAATCAACTCGACAGCAATGGATTAATACTTCAGGAAGGGCTTAAAGCAACACATAATATAGCAAGAAAAAATAAAAATACAAAAGAAAATGAAGCGAAGGATAAAATGAGGGTAAAAAAGATACTATGTAGTGACGCTGTTAAACATGTATCATGGCTGTCTTGTATTTTAAGTGTTTTTTGTTTGTTTGTTTTAATAAAAGACTGTCCTAGGATGTCTCTTGGTCATGAGAGTTTAATAGATAACATTAATTCTATTAAAAAAGGAAGCATTTTATACTACATTGTAAAGATATTAAAATGACACATAAAAGGGAAGAATTTTCTGCCAGTTTTGAGTAAGTTAAAGATTCTGATTATTTTGTTTTTGACATAGTAGACAGCCCCAGGAAAAGCATGGTGTCTTAGTTTCCTGGTGCTACGATAACAAAAAATACCACAAGTGGGTGGCTTTAAAGAACAGAAATTAATTTTCTCACAGATCTAGAGGTTAGGAGTCCAAATTCAGGGCGTCAGCAGGGTTAAGCTCTCTCTCCCTCTGAGTTCTCTCTCTGAGCTCTAGGGAAAAACCCTTGCCACTTTCCATTTTGTAGCCCCCGTTGTTTCTTGGCTGGTTGTAGACTCATCTTCACATGGCCTCTGTCTTTCCCTGTCTGTGTCTATTCTGCTCTTTTTGTGAGACACCACTCAGAAGGGATCAGGTTTAGGACCCTCTCTAATCTGGTATGATATCATTAACATAACAAAAGAAAAAATTTATTTTCAAACAGGGCCGTATTTACAGGTAAAGGGGTTAGGACTTAAACATAACTTTTGGGGGGACACAATTCAATCCGTAACACACGATTACTGTTACATATTTATATTGTATTATACTTGCATGGTTGGTTGCAAGTTATAAATATGTATTTGGTAGCTTTTTGCTTATCTGTTTTGAACACGTTGAATGGAGAAGTAGACTGGAAGAAAGAAACAAGCCCAAGCTGGGAATGAAGTTCTTGTCTTAGCCCTGCCATTAATTAGCTGGGCCTTACCTCCTTGGCTTATTCTCTCCCTCAGAAACTGAGGGACCTCAGCAAGAAGATCTAACTAACTCTGATTGTCTATAGGTAAGTAAAGTTATAGTTTCACTTGTCTAGAAGTGTACATGTCTATCTATCTTTTCACTTGGCAATCTTTATTGTGTGTTATCTGACCTTATGTTATAAAATGTTCTTCTTAGACTTATATGATATTAAAGTCATTTAAATGTCTTTTTCACAGAGCGACCTCTCTCCCCGAAGGCTGGCAAAGGACTTGAAACTGCTCCGCTTACCAAGAATTACTATGCTGTGGTGAGTGTTCAGATGATGAACAAAAATCCCCTTGATTCTCTGTATGGAAACTTTTCACTTGTCAAACCACTGATGTGTTGAGGCAACATAATGGAAGACTGGATAAAGTTGCATTACAAAGGTCCATTGTCATACACATGCAATGGAGCTTCTCCACTTGTGGGCCTCTTATAGCTGTCTAGAAATTGTACATCCACTATACTGAAAAATTTGAAGATAGCACAATGATTCAGAGGAAGGCATATTAAAGGATGGTGAAAGAGAAATTGGTTAATATGTAGGCATTATGGTGAAATTTGGGCATCCTTGGGTGAAATTTGGGCATCCTTGGGTGGCCCAAATGGTTAAGCACTCAGCTATTAACCAAAAGGTTGGTGGTTTGAATCCACCCAGAGGAGACCAGAAGAAGAAAGGCCTGGCAATCTACCTCCAAAAGATCACAGCCCTTGAAAACCCTATGGAGCGCAGTTCTACTCTGACACACGTGGGGTCACTATGAACCAGAATTGACTGGTTGGCAACTGGTTTTGTGTGTGTGTGTGTGTGTGTGTGTATGGTGAAATTCAGCAGTTAGATATAGCCCTACCAGATATTTAGAAGGTGGATTCCCTAGTTCCTGTAATGCAATAAGTTTTAAGTGATTGCATTCTATGATTTTATTTTAGAATCAATCAACCCATTATTATATTCTCTGTAATATTATCAACCTTGCTCTTGAGGAGTGCCCAAAAGGAAGACTGCCCTTGGCACAGAGGGAAGAATGAAATGGCTCTGGCTTGAACACAGATGTGTCAAAATATATGAACTCTAAATAGGGAATGTGCAATACTCAAAATAAGTTCCCATTTGAAAAAGAAATCACATCATTCTCCTTAATCTACTCTCTGCTTTTCTTCATGTCCCCCTTCTAGACTGGCCTAGTCACTAATAAAAAGGTCAAGTCATCATTACCTCAGAATTTCCCTGCCTGCTAGCCTCATCTCCCCCCACCTCTGGTGAAATACAGTTTCAGTTTTTACCCAGTGTTTTGTGTGAGTGTGTGCTGCATGCTCCTTTTATTTTATGCATGGATAAACAGTTTTTAAATATCTTGATACAATTATGTGAATGTCTTTTGGTTTCAAAAACTTGAATCTCACTCTTCAGTAAATTTTTTCCTTAATAATGACATGAGCGGTAGGTGGGATGAAAAATCAAGAAGGAACTTTATAGTTAACATGGACAGTAATCATAGGGGACTACTCTGTCAGTATTTTCCCCCTTACATTTCATGGGGTTAAAGTCTATTTCCCAGCAGAGCTAGGCCCTCTTCTCCACTTCCTTCTTGGCCACTTCTGTTAGCTTCCAAGCGACTCTCAATGACTTAACTTTTAAAGAAAGGACACAGTGAGGGCCATGGAGGCTGGACGAGCCCCTAAAACTATTGGCCTGAGATAATCCTTAAACCTTAAACCAAAAATATCCCCCGAAGTCTTCTTATAACCAAACAATAACCTAGCTTAACTAGTAAAGAGTGTCTGCTTTGATCATTGTTCTCTTTCAAGATCTAGCTGTATGGGATCAAATAGACAACAACAACTTGAAAGGTTAGATGGGAAAGTTAGGGTGCAGTGAGTTTATGTTAATGGGGGAGGAACAGCTCAGAAAAGGAGGGTGAGATTGGTTTCCCAACTCGAAGAATGTAATCAATGCCACTGAATTTTACATGTAGAAACTGTTAAATTGGTGTATATTTTGCTGTGTATATTCTCAACAACAACAAAATAAATAAAATAAGAAAGGACACAGTGAAATGATGGATGAAAATGTTACCATAGCTTCTCTCTGTAGGTTTGGAACATTCCATCACTCTGCTTTGGATCTGTCTGAGCCTCTGCTGATTCTACCAATTTAAAATGTTGTCAGGATTATCCAAGGTGATGATTTTTCCAGTGGTGAAAGAGTTGGCAGAGAATTTTGAGGGCAATGAAGGAGCCAAGATCAGGGGCAGTAAAAGCCTCCTCTGAGCTGCCACGTTCCATAAAAGATGCTGAGCTCCCATTCAAAACAACAGGCCAGGGGAGTCCCTGGGTGACCAAATGGTTAAGCCCTCGACTACTAGCCAAAAGGTTGGCGGTTAGAACATACCCAGAGGTGTGTCAGAAGACAGACCTGAATATCTGCTTCTAAAAGGTCACAGCCTTGAAAATCCCATGGAGCAGTTCTACTCTGCACTTGCGGGGTCGCCAGGAGTTGGAATCAACTCAATGGTAACTAACAACAACAAGAACATATACAAAACAGTAGGCCAGGAGTGGCCAAGCCTCAGTTGCACACATTGAACATATCTCATGACAGAGGCAGGTCTGAGCTGGGTGCCCAAAGCCACTTTGGTCACACTGGAGAACTTGACATGCCACTGGAATTGCATCAAGGTCTGATTGAGGTCTAAATCAGTGAACAACCTCTTGGAAACCTAGAAGAGGGGACAGAATGTCTGTAGCCCTGAAAATTTCAAGAGGTCTCTATCCTGCCCAAGTTTACAGGACCAAAGTAAAGGGAGCATTAGGGCAAGCGAAGACTCACTGAATAGAAGAACTGTGAAAGGTCTGGTCAGAGGCAAGTAGAGCAGAGGTGTGAGGATAGAACGCGCTCCATAAAGGACAAATAATGTAAAATGCATAGTTCCTGTTTATATGTATATGTATATATAGAAGTCCCTGAATGGTGCAAACAGTTAACGTGCTCAGATGCGAACTGAAAGGTTGGCAGTTCAAGTCCATCCAGAGGCAGCTCAGAATAAAAGCCTGGAGATCTACTTCTGAAAAGTCAGCCACTGAAAACCCTGTGGAGCACGGTTCTACCAAGATGGCTTTGGGCACTCAGCTCAGACTCGCATCTGTCATGAGACGTGTTCAATGTATGCAGCTGAGGCTTGGCCACTCGAGTTGATTCCAACTCTTGTCGACTCCCTGTGTGCAGAGTAGAACTGCTCCATGGGGTTTTCAAGGCTGTGACCTTTTGGAAGGAGATATTCAGGTTTGTCTTCTGACAGCAAGAACCTTGCAGCCAGTAGTTGAGGGCTTAACTGTTTGCGTCACCCAGGGACTCCCCTGGCCTGTTGTTTTGAATGGGAGCTCAGCATCTTTTATGGAACCTGGCAGCTCAGAGGAGGTGCCTTCATTGCCCTCAGAATTCTCTGCCAACTCTTTCACCACTGGAAAAATCATTTATTTTTATCTACTAATTATGTTTCTTCTGCTCGTTGGCTTTCTTTGCTTATTGTAGCTTGATATTGTATGCCAGGAAAGACTAAAAAAACAAAAAGAACAGAAAAAGGAATCCATGTGGCTCAGTTGTCATGCTTAACTTGTATGTGGCACTCAGCGCTTGACCTCTTGGCACTCATGGTCTGGTTGGGAAGGAGGACAGATATGGTAGCATAAAGCACATGGCAAAGAATGATGTAAAGTCATAAGGTGTTCTAAGCTAGGCTTCTCAAAATGTGGTTGGGGGATCCCTTGCATTAGAAGCACCTGGGGAGCTTGTTAAAACTGTGACTATCTGGGCCCCACCTGACCTGCTGAATCAGAATCTCTGGGTGCAGATCCCAGGAAATAGCATTTTTAACAACCCCTTTCCCCGCCCCCCATGCAGGCGGTTCTGATACTCATTGAACTAAAGCTTGAGAACCAATAAAGGGAGAGGTTGAATGGAGGAGACAGGACTCAGGCAGGTCTTGGAGAAGGGAAGGACTTAGATAAACAGGGAAGAGCTGCATGGGGAATCCTCGTTACCTGGTCCCGTCGAGTTGACTCTGACTCATAGCGACCCTATAGGACAGAGTAGAACTGCCCCATAGGGTTTCTCAGGCTGTAATCTTTACGGAAGCAGACGGCCACAGCCTTCTCCCGTGGAGCAGCTGGTGGGCTTGAACCGCCAACCTTGTGGTTAGCAGCTGAGTGCTTACCACTGCACCATCAGGGCTCCTGAAGGGAATTCGGGCAGGGGAAATTATACGATCAAACGCACCCAGGCAAGAACACCATGCCTGCAATTCATCCCTGCAGGCCATAAAGTGAATGCACTTCCCCCTCAAAGTGCCCCTCGGAAGGTGCATTTTTCCCTTCATTGCAGCTGCTCCAGCATGCTGTGTTAAAGTTGTCCTTTGTGCTGTTGCAAGTGGGCCAGACTCACAGTAATCCTAATATTGACTCTGGGAATGAGCATCTGTCTGCAGAATGAGAGACAATCTTTCCCTATGTCCGAATAGGGAGATTTAATCAGGAGGGACTGGTCTTATTTCTTGAGTCCTAACTTTATTCTGCTTGATCATAGTTTATGGTGAATGTCTAAAGGATATGCCTGACAGAACCTCTATGCAGTTGGGAAGGTAGGAGGAAGGCTGTGGAGTGTTAAGTCCTGTAGCAATCCTGGGAAGCATCCTGTGATCCTTGCTCTAGCCACCCACCTTCTGCTCACCTTCATTTTCTCTCTCCCCATCTATCTACCCCCTTCCGTTCACCCTGACTTTGCTCTCCCTCTCTGTTGCTCGCCTACCCTTTTTATCCAGCACCCTAAACTTCCTTACACTCGTGCCCATTATTGCCTTCTCCATACCCACATTCTCTCTTCTCCTCCCACTCCCTGTCTTACTCATCCGTTTATCTCTTCCACCTGAGGGCTGGAGGTGGAAGGAGTGACAGGAGCTTGTGAAGTCAGTGCGTCTATCTGTCAGTGCTGGGGGACAGTGCTGCTTGCTTTGTGAAAGCCAAGGACCTGGGGGTGTGAAATCAGTCACTGTGCTTGAATGGAGACAGGCAGCAATACTGGCGTTTAAGTCCAAGATGACATAAATACAGTCATACGTTGCCATTTTCAGTCTCAAAGGAGTTTACCAACCTTCACTCATTTTTACAGACTTTATAATTATCTCAGAATTCCTGTAAGCTGATATTCTTGCTTTGGTTTAAGGCTTCCAGGGCCATTATAGTCTTCCTTTACCGTTAGACATATCTCTATTTTCAGCCTTTGTTTGTATAGTTAGCCTCTTACAATTCCTCCATACTTACATGACTCTTTGCCTTTGGAACGCAGAGTTATATAAGTGAACTCACTCTAAAGGCTTTCCAGGAAATGCAGGAAATCTCTTTTTACTGGGAAATCAATAGGCCAGGATGGAGGCTCAAAAGGCCTCCTCCCTCTGTTTCCATGGCCTCTCACCATCTGTTTTATTCTGAACTCAGGCAAAGGTTAGCTGAGCCAAAGGATGCCCAGTCGTCCTTGTGTGAAGTCAGAGTTAGAGAGGCAAAGGCAGTGTCTGGACAGTCTTATTTGTGTAACTCTGAATGGATTTCATCTCAATCAAATTGTCCTGCTCTGAAGTTGGTTGGCCTGCCAAGCTCCCTGCCTCCTGACTCACCACTGAGGCCCTCTGTTTTGGAACACATAGCCTTCTCTGTCTGCTCCCCTTCTTATCCTTCCAGCATTAGAAGCCCTGTGGCCAGGGAAAGAAAGAACCAGTCTCCCAAGTTCATCAGTTGGTTCTTTCAGATGGAGGACAGCAATAAAAGTTCAAGTGAATTTGGGAAAGAATCCCAAGCATCCATCCTGATGCTCTTTTCTGCTACGCAAACCACAGAGAAGGCTGTTCTCTTTACTACATTCCCATGCAACAGATGTTTTTTTTCTTTCATAATTTAATGGAAAAAAAAAAGGCCATTCATCACCTTTTTCATTTTCGCTTTGTAAAGTCAGCATTCTGCCACCTGAAACACTTGCAATGATAGGAGTTTAAGGTACGTTTCCCCTCAGCTCTCCAGAACTCACTCGAAGTGTCTGCCTGCCTACCTCACCTTGGCCATAAGTCTGTCCCTAGCAAGTAAACCCATTGGAGCGGGGCAGTTGGCACCTTTCCTGCAAGATCTTAGCGCTTCATTTAAAAGGGCTCCAGATGCTGGAATTTTAAAGGAAGTTGAAATACTAAAGCTATCTCAGTGGGGAAGGGGAGGTTGAATTATATCAACCACAGGATTAAAGTAATGTTTACTTGCTTTAAAAATCACATTTGATGATGAAAATCATATCTGTGATTTTTCTGATGTAAAAATTCCCTTTGGGCAATGACTTTTTTTTTTTCCAACCAAAAAACCAAAAACCAAACCAAGTACCATTGAGTCGATTCCGACTTATAGTGACCCTATAGGACAGAGCAGAACTGCCCCATAGAGTTTCCGAGGAGCACCTGGCAGATTCGAACTGCTGACCCTTTGGTTTGCAGCCATAGCACTTAACCACTACGCCACCAGAGTTTCCAACAGATATTATAATTTGGGTGTTGTTGTTGTTGTATGTCATCGAGTTGATTCCAACTCATAGCAACCCCACGTGACAGAATAGAACTGCCCCATAGGGTTTTCTTGGCTATGAACTTTACAGGAGCAGATCACCAGGTCCTTCTCCCACAGAACCGCTGGGTAGGTTCCAACTGCCAACCTTTCGGTTAGCAGCTAAGCGCTTAACCATTGTGCCACCAGGGCTCCTATAATTTGAGTAGTATGACAGTTATAGACATTAGTGCTTGAAGGGTAAGGGCAGATGGGGGATGGTTTGTTACCAGACACGGTCTTTGTAGGACAGTGCTAACAAAAGGAGATGCTGAAATGATTTCATTCCTTCCTGAATGTGAGAGGGAAGGCATGCCACCGTCCTATTTACCCCCCAATACAAATCCTTTAGGCAACCAAATAAATACTTTTAGTAGAGTGATCTGCATATGAGTCCTCCCTCCTTCTTGGTACTTAATACACCACGGTACTGTTGAATTCTAGTACAGCCCTCTCCATTCCTAAGCATGGATATACCACATTTGTTTAATCATCCATTGATGGACATTTGGGTTGTATCCACCATTTGGCTATTGTGAATAGTGCTGCTGTGAACATTTGGGTAAAAGTCATAGTTCGAACACCTGTTTTGAATTCTTTGGGTAGATAGCTAGGAGTGGAATTGCTGGGTCATTTGGTATTTCTGTGTTCAACTTTTATAGCAACTGTCAAACTGTTCTTCCATAGCAGTGGAACCATTTTACATTCCCACCAACAATGTATGAGTGTTCCAATTTCTATACACCCTCACCAACACTTGTTATTTTTACTTTTTAGAATAGCCATCCTAGTGTGTATGAGGGACCCTGGTGGTGCAATGGTTAAGAGTTCGGCTGCTAACCAAAATATCGGCAGTTCAAATCCACCAGCCAATCCTTGGAAACCCTGTGGGGCAGTTTTACTGTGTCCTACAGGTCTTCATGGAAACCCTGGTGGCGTAGTGGTTAAATGCTATGACTGTTAACCAAGAGGTCGGCAGTTTGAATCCGCCAGGCGCTCTTTGGAAACTCTATGGGGCAGTTCTACTCTGTCCTATAGGGTTGCTATGAGTCGGAATCGACTCGACGGCAGTGGGTTTGGGTTTTTTTTTTTTTTTGGTGGTTTATAGGGTCTTCATGAATTGAAATCGACTCCACAGCAACGCGTTTCAACGGGTAGTGGGTGTGAAGTGGTTTCGGTCTGCATTTCCCTAATGATTAATAAGGTTGAGGATCTTTTCATGTGTTTGTTGGCCAGTTGTGTATCTCCCTTGGAGAAATGTCTGTTCAGATCCTTTGCCTATCTTTTAATTGGGTTTCTCTTTTTGTTGTTGAGTCGTAAGAGTTCTTATTATTTTTTCCTTCTGTTTCCTTTGGGTTTAGTCTGCTCTTTTTCTAGTTTTATAAGGTGAAAAGTTAGGCTATTGATTTGAGACCTTTCTTCTTTTTTGAATATATGGACATTTACAGCTGTAAATGTTTCTCTATGCACTGCTCTAGCTGCAGCTTTTAAGTTTTTTTTAGGTGCAAGTTTACAGCTCAAGTTAATTTCTCGTTCAAAAATGTATACACATATTGTTTTGCGACATGGGTTACAATGCCCACAATGCGACAGCACGCTCCTCCTTTCCACCCCGGGTTCCCTGTGTACATTTGTCCTGTTCCTGTCCTTTCCTGCCTTCTCGTCCTACTTTTGAGCAGGAGCTGCCCATTTGGTCTCGTATATTTCTTTTATTTATTGTACATTGGATGAAGGTTTACAGAACAAACTAATTTCTCATCAAACAGTTAGTACACATATTGTTGTATGACACTGGTTAACAACCCCACGACATGTCAACACTCTTCCTTCTCAACCCTGGGTTCCCTATTACCAGCTTTCCTGCTCCCCCCTGCCTTCCAGTCCCTTTCGTCTTGTTTTGTTCCATGGGCCTGTTCAATCTTTGGCTGCAGGGTGAACCTCAGAAGTGATCTCATCACTGAGCAGAAGGGTGTCTGGGGTCCGTACTCTCAGGGTTTCTCCAGTCTCTTTCAGGGCAGCAAGTCTGGTCTTTCTTTTTGAGTTAGAATTTTGTGGTAGATTTTTCTCCAGCTCTGTTCTGTCCGGAACCTTCTATTGTGATCCTGTCAGAGTAGTCAGTGGTGGTAGCCAGGCACCACCTAGTTGTACTGGACTCAGTATGGTGGAGGCTGTGGTAGATGTGGTCCATTAGTCCTTTGGACTAATCTTTTTCCCTTGTGTCTTTCGTTTTCTTCATTCTCCCTTGCTCTGGAAGGGGTGTTGATCTCGTATATTTTATTGTACTAAGAAGCACGTTCTTCACATGTACTAATTTTTTGTTGTATAGGCCTGTCTAATCTTTGTCTGAAAAGCGGGCTTCGAGAGTGGTTTCAGCTCTGGGTTAGCAGAGTGTCAAGGGACCATAGTTTTGGGCGTTCCTTCAGTCTCTGTCAGACCATTTAAGTCTGGTCTTTTCATGTGAATTTGAATTCTGTTCTACATTTTTCTCCTGCTCTGTCCCGGACTCTTTGTTGTGTTCCCTGTCAGGGCATCATTGGTGGTAGCTGGGCACTATCTAGTTCTTCTGGGTTCAAGCTGGTGGAGCCTCTGATTCATGTGGCCCTTTAGTCCTTTGGGCTAGTATTTCCCTTGTATCTCTGATTTTCTTCATTCTCCTTTGCTCCGTGTGGGATGGGACCAGTAGATGTATCTTAAATGGCCACTTGCAAGCTTTTAAGACCTCAGACGCTACTCACCAAAGTGAGATGTAGAACATTTTCTTAATAAACTATGTTATGCCAGTTGACCTAGATGTCCCTTGAGACTATGGTCCCCAGGCCCCAGCCCCAGCTACTCTATCCCTCAAAGTGTTTGGATGTGCCTAGGAAACTTCTACACCTTTGCTTTGGTCTGGTTGTGCTGACTTTCCCTGCTCTCATAAGTTTTTGTATGTTTTCATTTTCACTCATCTCAAAATATTTTCTAATTTCTTTTTTTGTGCTTGGACTTTCAATACGTAGGTAACATTTCTATTCATCCAGGGCCCTGGATTTACATTTTTGGAGAGTAGTTCCTGAGGAATAAAAGAACTAAAAGTAGACATAAGTAGCTGGGGGGGAGGGGGCTACAACTTAACCCCTAGCTTTTGAAGCCACCCTGTGACCTATCTCCTTCTAAACTTGTGGTTCTCAACTGGGGGTGATTTTGTCCTCCAGGTGATATTTGGCAATGTCTGGAAGCATTTTTGGTTGTCATTATTGGGGTGGGGTGCTACTGTCATCTAGTGAGTAGAGACATGGATGATGCTAAACATCGTATGGTGTCTGGGACAGCCCCCAACAACAAAGAATGATTTCGTCTGAAATGCCAATAGTGTCGCTGTTGAGAAACTCTTTTTTTAATCTTTTACCTTGGTGAGACTGTTTTCTGCTCACCCAGCACCTACCCCTACAATGTCTCACTCCTTCACAATGGCCCCTGAGGTAAGAGGTAAGGTCACAATCTGAGGTAAGATGAATGAAGCTTGAAAAGTAAAGCCACCTGTCAGTTGGCAGCAGAACCAGGACTACCACCTTCCAGGCCCGCTGTTTCCCAGAAAGCCCACAGCTACCTGGGCCTTCCATTGACTCTGGTCACTCCACCTTTCCAAAGCAGACCATCATGCATTGCCTTGTGAGTAGATGGGTGGCATCTTGGCCGGCATTCAAGAGCTATTTATTAAATGGGCGAGTGGGCTTCTCCTAGCTAAGAATGCTTCACCTGCCTTCTAATCCCTGTTTAATGTCCATCTCTTCAATTAGACTGGAAGCTCCTTGTGGGCAGCCCAGCATTTGGCACAGAATAGGTGCCTAGTAAATTTTTCTTGAGTGAATGGGAAGAAATGAAAAGAAATACACCAATATACTAACTTGGTCATCTCTAGGAGCTTGAAATGAAGGTTGTTCCTGCCTCCAGAAGAAGCTGGGAAATGGGGCAAGACTCCAGCACTGGCGGGGGAAGCGAAACTGTGGATCCATACGTTGGTTTTTTTGCCTATGGGATTTTAATTCTATTATCATTAATCATCTTGATAAATACAGCCACTCCTCACTTATGGACATGGTTAGGTTCCAAGACCAGGTTGTTGTGTGAAAATTAGCGTTATGTGAAAATGGAGGGTGACCACATCAGTATATAATTACCAGATTACATCATTACATAACTACTAGCTAACATCATTACATAACCGCCAAATTACGTCATTACCTAACCGCCAAACCACTGAGAATCATGGCCCAGCCACATTGGCACATAACCTTAACCATCACAGCCAGCATTACTCTCCTCGCACCTCGACATTCATTATGTCGTTTGTCGTTAAATGCAGAAAATAGTTGGATAGTAGATTTTTCACTATTGTCATAACTGTGAAATGTTGGATAACAAGATAGTCGATAAATGAGGAGTGGCTGTATTATTTCTCTCATTAAATTCATCACAGCTCAGCCACCTTTTCTCTTTCAATTATTCACGCTAGCACCTTTTACCCTTATTAAAAGATCAGTTTTAACCCTGCTTAAAAATTCAGACTCCTCAGATTTTGTTCCCTAAAGGTCTCATCACAAATGTAAATTGAAGAAAAATCTCCTGTAATGTTTGACATCACAGTTCTCCTTAAACTATCCTGTCACTATTCTTTGGGTACTTGCTTGGCCTTAAATTTCTCATCCATAAAATGGGACTAATGCACCTTTGTTAGCTAACTGAGAACTTTTCTGAGGATAAAATGATTTAAAGCTCATGAAAGCACTTTGAATCATACTGTGTAAGTGGCAAGGGACCTCCAGTTAGTGAATAACTCTGAAAAATCGTGTTCGTATGATTTTTTCAATAATAACCAGTTCCCTGTGATTATTAAAATGGTATGCTAAATTGAAACAAAGTGCATTCAGATTTTGTGCTCCTCACTTTCTGATCATTGGGTTTAAAGAAAAAAACCTTTAGAAACTAAAGCTGTCTTCTCTCTTGGACTCTCCTGACAATCACGATAACTTGACCTTTGTTTCTCCGTAGGTGTTACAGAACATCTTGGACACTGAAAAAGAGTATGCTAAAGAACTTCAGTCTCTTCTTGTTACTTACTTAAGACCCCTGCAGTCCAACAACAAGTAAGATGATGCCAGTGGATTCAGTCATCACTCTTATGTCACTGAATAATTGATTTTGCTCTTTAGAAGAATTTCCACAGGTCATAGGTTGCCGTGAACATGGTCAGGGCCACAGAAATTCTGCAGGATGCTGCTTTGGGAGAGCTCCACTCTCTCTCTCTCTTTGGGCTGTGGGAGGGATGGGCAGATCTGCATTTCTGCCTGTTACAGTTTTTACCTTGCTCAATTTGAAAGTGATGTATCTGGTTTTGCCTTACCAGAAAAGGACTCCCTGGTGCTTTTATTCCGAAAGCACATAAACTGGGAGTTGTTGTGCTGACTTTGACCTTTTGCTCACCAAAGTAGAACCTCTTTCCCATGCTCTGAGAGTGGAAAGAGTGGCATTTTGTGCTTGTTCAGGCGAGCAGTTGAAGCCAGCACTTCACTCAGACAAACATGAAGGATAAACTGATGGTAAAGTTTTGTTTTGTTTTTTAATATTCAAACCTATCCTAGTCTTTGAAATCTGAAGTGCTTGTCTACGGCCTGAATTGAAAACTTAGTTTTCAAGAAAGAAGAATATCGGCCATTCATTTTTTTTTTTTTTTGTGCTTGTAAGTGCAGCATGTTTAACAAATGGTTGCTAACTGTGTTTAAAGTTTCTTTAATTGATTATGCTTCACTAGAGATTTGACTTGAATCAAATAGAAAGTTTAGCAGTTGGCCCATATAATGGAGGACAAAAGCCTCCCTATTTTACCTTAGTAAGAGTTTACTTCTGCAGGACAATTGCCTGTTGATTTCAGGCTTAAATAAGTTGAATATATTTTACTGTTTTTCTCCCTTTATCCAAATCATGTGTGCTTAGGCATAATGTCTTGCTAAATTGGCCACTTCATTATCTTCATGGTACTATAAAACCCAAACCAAACCCATTGCCATCGAGTTGATTCCAACTCACAGCAACCCTACAGGACAGAGTAGAACTGCCCCATATGGTTTCCAAGAAGCAGCTGGTGGATTTGAACTGCCGATCTTTTGATGAGCAGCTGAACTCTTAGCCACTGTGCCAACCAGGGCTCCTTCAGGGTACTATGGGAATCTTAAAACAGTTGCTGTCAAGTCGATTTCCAACTCCTGGCAATCCCATGTGTCTGAGAGTAGAACTTGCTCCATACATTTTCAATGGCTGATTTTTCAGAAGTAGATTGCCAGGCCTTTCTTCTGAGGCACCTCTGGGTGGACTCAAATCTCCAGACTTTCAGTTAGCAGTCTAGTGTGTTAACCCTTTGCGCCGTCGAAAACCTTGTGGAGTACAGTTCCACTCTGACACCCATGGGATTGCTATGAAAAAAATGAGTTGGAATCAACTCCACAGCAACTAGAAATTGGAATGGGAATCTGGGGGCAGTGGTGCTTTAGTGGCAGAATTCTCACCTTCCATGTGGGAGACCCAGGTTTGATCCTGGCCAATTCACTTCATGTGCAGCCACCACTCTTTTGTCAGAGGAGGCTTGCATGTTGCTATGATGCTGAACAGGTTTCAGTGGAGCTTCCAAACTAAGACAGACTAGGAAGAAAGGCCTGGTAATCTACTTCTGAAAATCAGCCAATAAAAGCCTGTGGATCATAGCGGTCCTATCCACAACAGATCATCGGCATGGGGAGGGCGTAGTACTGGGTAGCATTTTGTTCCATTGTGCATGTGGTTGCCATGAGTCGGGGGTGCCTCAAGGGGAGCTAACAGCTAAACAACATGGAATCTTCAGAACAAAAGAATATTCTATTTCTGTGTTGGAAGAGTTTAAACATTGTCAACAAGAAAGAGTTTTTTGTTATTATTATTTGAGACACAAAGTGTTTTTTGAATCCTAGTTCTTAGAGCTGGATGGAACTTCAATAGCCCTGAGTCTAGGGCCTGGAAGAAACGACTGTTTCCCCACTGAATAGATAAGAAAACAGAAGTCCAGGGAGGTTTAGCGCCTTGCTCATCACATAGCCGGTCACTGGCTAGACTGGGTTCACTGTGTCTCCTGCCACCAAATGAAATGTGCCTTCTTTTTTTCTGGACGTGACAGGCAAAGGAGGAGGAGAGGGACACTGGAAGGGGAGATGGTGAGATTTCCAGTGGAGGAGTGGCTCATGAGCAATCTAGAAGCAGTTAGGGGAAAGGAAAGGCAAAGCCCCAGGCAGAGGAGCTAAGTGTCCTGAGTCAGACCTGCACTCTTCCTAAATGCATTCCGAATGCTGCGTCAGGATGTTTCTGTCAGTTCAGACTGTCTTGCAGGCCCCAAAGTGATTTGAGCAAACCAGACTGTTGATCGTCTGATCCTGAGGGAACCAAGCAAGCCTCCAAGTCAGGTCCATTTCAAAAAAAAATTTTTAATTGTGCTTTAGTTGAATGTTTACAAATTAGTTTCTCACTAAACAGGTAATACACAAATTGTTTTGTGACATTGGTTGCCAACCCCATGGTGTGTCAACACTCTCCCCTTCTTCACCTCGGGTTCCCCGTTTCCATTCATACAGTTTTCCTGTCCCCGCTTGCCTTCTTTGCTTTTGGGCTGGTATGCCCATTAGTCTCATATACATGACTGAACTACGAAGCATGTTCCTCATGTGTGTTATTTTTGCCCCTATGTTGTTGTTGTTTGGTGACATCAAGTCAGTTCCGACTCATAGTAACCCCATGCACAACGAACGGAACACTGCCCGGTTCTGAGGCATCCTCACATTGTTGCTATGCTTGAGCCCATTGTTGCAGCCACTGTGTCAATCCACCTTGTTGAGGGTCTTCCTCTTTTCCGCTGACCCTGTACTCTGCCAAGCATGATGTCCTTCTCCAGGGACTGAGCCCCCCTGACAACATGTCCAAAGTATGTGAGATGTGGTCTCACCATCCTTGCTTCTATGGAGCATTCTGGCTGTACTTCTTCCAAGACAGATTTATTCATTCTTCTGGCAATCCATGGTATATTCAATATTCTTCGCCAGCACCACAATTCAAAGACATCAATTCTTCAGTCTTCCTTATTCATTGTCCAGCTTTCACATGAATATGAGGCAATTGAAAACACCATGACTTGGGTCAGGGGCACCTTAGTCCTCAAGGTGACATCTTTGCTTTTCAACACTTTAAAGAGATCTTTTGCAGCCAATTTGCCCAATGCAATGTGTCTTTTGATTTCTTGACTGCTGCTTCCATGGGCAATGATTGTGGATCCAAGTAAAATGAAATCCTTGGCAACTTCAATCTTTTCTCCGTTTATTATGATGTTACATGTTGGTCCAGTTGTGAGGATTTTTATTTTCTTTGTGTTGAGGTGTAATCCATACTGAAGGCTGTGGTCTTTGATCTTCATCAGGAAGTACTTCAAGTCCTCTTCACTTTCAGCAAGGAAGGTTGATGTCATCTACATAACACGGGTTGTTAATGAGTCTTCCTCCAATCCTGATGCCCCATTCTTCTTCATATAGTCCAGCTTCTCGTATTATTTGCTCAGCATACAGATTGAATAGGTATGGTGAAAGGATACAGCCCTGACACATACCTTTCCTGATTTTAAACCATGCGGTATCCCCTTGTTCTGTTCAAACGGCTGCCTCTTGATCTATGTACAGGTTCCTCATGAGCGCAATTAAGTGTTTTGGAATTCCCATTCTTCCCAATGTTATCCATAATTTGTTATGATCCACACAGTCCAATGCCTTTGCATAGTCAATAAAACACAGGTAAACATCCTTCTGGCATTCTCTGCTTTCAGCCAGGATCCATGTGACATCAGCAATGATATCCCTGGTTCCACGTCCTCTTCTAAATCCAGCTTGAATTTCTGGCCGTTCCCTGTTGATATACTGCTGCAGCTGTTTTTGAATGATCTTCAGCAGAATTTTGCTTGCGTGTGATATTAATGATATTATTCTATAATTTCCACATTCGGTTGGATCACCTTTCTTGGGAATGGGCACAAATATGGATCTCTTCCAGTCAGTTGGCCAGGAAGCTGTCCTCCATATTTCTTGGCAAACATGAGTGAGCCCTTCCAGTGCTGCATCTGTTTGTTGAACCATCTCAATTGGTATTCTGTCAATTCCTGGAGCCTTATGTTTCACCAGTGCCTTCAGTGCAGCTTGGACTTCTTCCTTCAGTAGCATCAGTTCCTGATCATATGTTACCTCCTGAAATGGTTGAATGTCGACCAATTCTTTTTGGTATAGTGACTCTGTGTATTCCTTCCATCTTCTTTTGAAGCTTCCTGTGTCGTTTAATATTTTCCCCATAGAATACTTCAGTATTGCATCTCAAGGCTTGAATTTTTACTTCAGTTCTTTCAGCTTGAGAAATGCAGAGTGTGTTCTTCCCTATTAGTTTTCTATCTCCAGGTCTCTGCACATGTCATCCTAATACTTTACTTTGTCTCCTCGAGCCGCCCTTTGAAATTTTCTGTTCGGCTCTTTTACTTCATCAGTTTTTCCTTTTGCTTTAGCTACTCGGCATTCAAGAGCAAGTTTCAGAGTCTCTTCTGACATCCATTTTGGTCTTTTGTTTCTTTCTTGTCTTTCTAATGACATCTTGCTTTCTTCATGTATGATGTCCTTGATGTCATTCCACAACTCATCTGGTCTTTGGTCATTAGTGTTCAATGTGCCAAATCTACTCTTGAGATGGTCTCTAAATTCCAGTGGGATATACTCAAGGTTGTACTTTGGCTCTCATTGACTTGTTCTAATTTCCTTCAGTTTCACCTTGAACTTGCATGTAAGTAATTGATGGTGTGATCCACACTGGCCCCTGGCCTTTTTTTAACTGATGATATTGAGCTTTTCCATCGTCTCTTTCCACAGATGTAGTTGATTTGATTCCTGTGTATTCCATCTGGCAAGGTCCATGTGTATAGTTGCCATTTATGTTGTTGAGAAAAGGTATTTGCAATGAAGAAGTCATCAGTCTTGCAAAATTCAATCATGGGATCTCCAGCAGCGTTTCTATCACCAAGGCCATATTTTTTAACTACTGATCCTTCTTTGTTTCCAACTTTTGCTTTCCAATCACCGGTAATTATAAGTGCATCCTGATTGCATGTCCAATCAACTTCAGACTGGAGAAGTTAGTAAAAACCTTCAATGTCTTCGTCTTTGGCCTTAGTGGTTGTGTGTAAATTTGAATAATAGTGGTATTATCTGGTCTTCATTGTAGGTGTATGAATATTATCCTATCACTGACAGTGTTGTACTTCAGGATAGATCTTGAAATGTTCTTTTTGACGATTAATGCAACACCATTCCTCTTCAAGTTGTCATTCCCACATAAAGATTGATATCCTAGGCATTAGTGAGCTGAAATGGACTGGTATTGGTCATTTCAGGTCAGACGGTCCTATGGTCTACTGTACCAGGAATGACAACTTGAAGAGGAATGGCATTGCATTCATCATCAAAAAAACAGCCCTATGGACCTGGCTAATCTTTGGCTGAAGGGTGAACCTCAGGAGTGACTTCAGTACTGAGATATAAGGGTGTCCAGGGGCCATACTCTTGGGGTTTCTCCAGACTCCTCTGTCAGACCAGTAACTCTGGTCTTTTTTTTTTTTTGGTGAATTTGAATTTTGTTCTATATTTTTTCTCCTGCTCTCTCTGGAACCCTCTATTGTGATCCCTGCTAGAGCAGTCAGTGGTGGTAACCGAGCACCATCTAGTTGTTCTGGGCTCAGTCTGGTGGAGGTTGTGGTAGTTGTGGTCCATTGGTTCTTTGAACTAATCTTTCCCTTGTGTGTTTTGTTTTCTTCATTATTGCTTGCTCCAGACAGGGTGAGTCCAGTGGAGTAACTTACATGGCCACTTGCAGGCTTTTAAGACCCCAGATGCTACTCACCAGAGTTGGATGTAGAACATATTCTTTGTAGACTATGTTATGCCAGTTGAGTTCCCTGTCCTCCGAGACCATAGTCCCCAGCCCTCAACCCAGTATCTTTGTCCCTCAGGGCGTTTGGATGTGTCTGTGAAGCTTTTATAACTTTGCCCTGGTCAAGATGTGCTGACTTTCCCAGTATTGTGTACTGTCTTTGCCTTCACCAAAGTTACCACTTATCTAGTTAGTGTTTTTCCTTCCTCACCCCACCCCTTCCTTGTAACCATCAAAGATTGTTTCTTTCTGTGTGGAAACATTTTCATGCGTTTTTATAATAGTGGTCTCATCCAGTATTTGTCCTTTTGTAATTAACATTTTACTCAGTGTAATGCCCTCCAGATTCATCCATGTTGTGAGATGTTCTGGGGATCCATCATTGTTCTTTATCATTGAGCAATATTCCATTGTGTGTGCGTACCACAGTTTGTTTATCCATTCATCTGTTGTTGGGCACTTAGGTTGTTTCCATCTTTTTGGTGTTGTGAATAATGCTACAGTGAGCATGGGTGTGCATATGTCTTTTCGTGTGATGGCTCTTTCTTCTCTAGGTTATATTCCTAGGAGTGGGATTGCTGGATCATATGGTATTTCTATTTCTAGCTTTTAAAGGAAGTGCCATATCGTTTTCCAAAATAGTTGTACCATTTTACATTCCCACCAGCAGTGCGTAAGAGTTCCAATGTCCCTGCAATTTCTCTAACATTTGTTTTTTTTTTTTTTTATTCGTGAGAGTAATGCTGGGTGAGACGGTATCTGATTGTAGTTTTGATTTGCATTTCTCTAATGGTTAGTGATTGTGAGCATTTCCTGAGTTTCTTTTTTTTTTAAGTTAAATCACCAGAACTGTGAACTTACTTGGTGGTGACTGTAGGTTAACTAAAGTACAACTTTTGCTCATCAGTACTCTTTTTTTTTTTTTTAAGTTAAAATATTTTTTGTTGTGTTTTAGGTGAAATTTTGCAGCAAAAATTAGTTTTTCATTAAAAAATTTATACCAAATTGTTTTGGGACATTGGTTGAAATCCCTGGGATGTGTCCAGCACTCTTCCCTTTTCCCTTTCCACCCTGGATTCCCAGTGTCCATCTGTCCAGTTTTCCTGTCCCTTCCTGCCTTCTCATCTTTGCTTTTGGACAGGAGCTGCCCGTTTGGTTTCATGTACTTGATTGAACTAAGAAGCATGTTCCTTACGTGTGTTATTGTTTGTCTTATAGGTTGTGTAATCTTTGGCTGAAAGGTGGGCTTGGGGAGTGCCTTCAGTTCTGAGTTAGCAGGCTGTCCGGAGGCCGAGTCAGGTTCTTGCTGCTATGAGAAAGCACCAGCCAGGGAGGCTGGCTGGCTGAAGGTTTCACTTTTGACATCCAGAGTAGGGGTTTTCCAGCTTGTGTCAGGAGGGCATTCTAGCAGAGGAACTGGGAGCTATTTACATTCCAAGGCTTACTGGCAGCATTTATTTGAGTCTTCCCTTTCTTTGTTAGTCAGCAAAAGTTACTCTCTTGGAATTACTCCCTAGTTTTATTATATTATTAAGGGGAAAGAACGTGTGGCAGACATTGGCCTTGTAAGCAAATCTTTAGAAAACTTTCCTCACTAAAAGTGGTTAAGAGAGAGCATGGACTCAAGCTAGACCGTTTCAGTTCAAATCCTGGCTTCACCATTCAGTGGCTTTGTGATTCTGGGTGATTTGCTTAACCTCTCTGTGCTTGGGTTTCCTTACCTATAAATTGGAGATAGCAATAGTGCTTACCTCATAAAGTTGTTGTGAAGTTAAAATGAATTATTTGTAAAAAACACTTGCATCAGTGTAAGCCCTGTGAGTGGGGCTCTTATTATTATCACTTACTGTTTGGTAGGGGAAGAATGACTGAGAGCATTCTTAGTATGGAGGCCCTGGATGAATTGTTCAATTTGCCTTGATGTGACTCTACTCCACTCCACTAAAAAAAAAAAAAAAATCAGTACTATTTTCTGTCCTCCTACTTCCTCTCCTAAATATTTCCTTTAATTGATTTATGATCATTTTAGTTTAGGAGTAACTGGATTTGTTTTTTTTTTCTGTATATTACATAAGCGTATATAAATATTTCTCAATTACCTTCTTAGTTGTCAAGAGGAAGTTAGTCAAAAGCCTTTATACTTAATTCCCAGCTATGATGTATTGTATCTATTAAAAAAGAAAAAACACACCCGTTACTGTCGAGTCAATTTGGACTCATAGTGACCCTACAGGACAGAGTAGAACTGCCCCGTAGGGTTTCCAAGAAGCAACTATTTAGATACTTAGATATTGAGCACTTGCTATCCATTTAGTCATGTCCCTGGGTGACACAAACCTAAAGGTTGGTGGTTCAAACTACCCAGTGATGCTACAGAAGAAAGGCTTGGTGATCTAATTCTATAAAGATTACAGCCAAGAAAACCCCCTATGGAGCAGTTCTGTGTAGCACATGAGGTCATCATGAGTTGGAATTGACTCAATGGCCACGGGTTTTAGTTTAGCATTCATGTAGTCATTGCTTTATAAAACACCTAGATGTCCCTTATAACCCATTCATTTCTTAGGATCATGATTCTTATGACAGGAAAAAGTAAATTTAAGAAAGTTTCCTAAGACCACAAAGTAGATATAAATTAAAAAGCAAACGTTAAAATATAGGGATTGCTTCCCTCTCCCGTTTGCCAGATGTTAGCCCAAGTATCAGCGAACTAGACTAGAGGTAGATAACTAGAATCATCCTCAAACACTGTTCACTGAAACTAGGTTTTTTTCTCCTTCAGTCTGAGTAGTGTGGAGTTCACATCTTTATTGGGAAACTTCGAAGAAGTATGCACATTTCAACAGACGCTCTGCCAAGCCTTGGAAGAATGTTCCAAGTAAGTGTCACAGGTTGCCACTAGGACAGCCAGCAACATTGCTTTTGTTTTCTTTTTAACTGTTGTCTTGACATGTATGCACTTGTTACACAGTTGCTACATTGTCCCAGAACAACCTCACAATACAGAGAAAATGCACTAGGTGGTGGGGCTTCTACATCCAGTCAGCTCTTTCTAACTTTATTGAAAAATCACATTTGTTTGCTGCTTCTGGTCAATATAAGAGACACACAAAATCTTAACTGATCATGGAGGGTGCCTTTGGCATTGGTTAGGTATTTTGTTTGGTACATTGCAAATTACTGGGAAAAGTCATTCAGACAATTCACTCAGTTTCATAAGCTTGTTCTTATTAATCACTCCTTGTATCATGTCTATCATATTCACAGTCAAAACACATAGAAGGCAGGGGAAGGGCAAGTATATCTGCGAGTCAAGCACAACACAGATTTGATGACTAGCTAGATTGTTGAGGTGTGTACATATATATCCTACAGAGTGAACTGTAATGACCATCAAGCAATATATTTCTATAGCAAGTTTAATTATCCAAGCAGATTATCTTGGGGGAGTTGGCAGGTTTCATCATCTATAGGGAAATGGAGGGGATTACCTGTTTCTTGAGCTTTGGGGGGCACAGGTGGATGCCCAGAGAGGAAGGTGGAGAGAGCCCACGCTGAATGAGACCTGATGAGCCACTTCGAATGCTGAGAAGGATCTAGATTATTGATTTAGAAAGATATGCATCAAGGTAGACGGCAGCTCACAAGTTAAATTCCATTTTTGTTGACAAATACATAGAAAAAGTCTATGGAATGTGCCAAACTTGTTATGGTAGCTATCTCTGAGTGGTGGAATTCTGAGTGATATTTTTTCTTTCTTGTGCTTTTTTGATTTTTCTACATTGAAAATGAGTAATTCTTAATTAAAAAAAAAAAAAACCTAGAGGCTATCCTTCCTAGCAACCACCAAGCCACCAAGACCACATAATACTCTTCATGATGTGTCATTTTTTATTACAGTAATTTTAGGTGTACTTGGACTTCATATAAATTAGTCAAGAATATTTTCAGTGTACATTTTGACTCATAGCGACTCATAGCAACCCTATAGTGACCCTGTAGGACAGAACAGAACTGCCCCATAGAGTTTTGAAGGAGTGCCTGGTGGATTCGAACCGCTGACCTTTTGGTTAGCAGCTGTAGCACTTAACCGCTACGCCACCAGGGTTTCCTCATATAAATTAGTCAAGAATATTATCAGGGTGCATAGCTAAATTCGAATATAAAAATTTTTAAAAAACAAAAAATGTCTATCTACTAAGTCAAAAAAAGTATCTGACCCTACTTATTAAGGCTCTATTTCCTGGCTAGAGTTTACAGCAATGTTCACAAACTTGCATTTCACTGATAAAACAGTTACAATATAGTTTCTCTTTTGGCTTGGGCAAAAAATTCAAAATGTTTACATGCTGTCAGGCTTAATTACAACCATCTTCCTTTAATTTACCCTCTGTTTCCTATTTTACATTCTGTGTTTCACCTGTTTTGCTTACAGGTTTCCAGAAAACCAACAGAAAGTGGGAGGTTGTCTGCTGAACCTCATGCCTCATTTTAAATCCATGTATCTGGCTTATTGTGCAAACCATCCTTCAGCGGTAAATGTGCTCACACAGCACAGGTAACTGGTTACTATTTCCCCAACTCTGCTGTTTAACAATGAGATACTTTCCTAGGACCACCTCATTTGGAAATCCGCGATCTGCAGTTGCGCTCTACGTTATCCCTGTTCATGATGGCTGCAATGGATTCATTGTTCATTAATCCCACAGATAATCTATTCAGTATCTACTGTGTCAGGCCGTGCTTTAGCTGATGGGGATACAGTAGTGAGTGAGGAAGATAAGGTCCCTTCCCTCATGGAGCGTAGACCCTTGAGGGAAATATAGAAATGAAATAGAACATTGTGGACATGTTATATTACGAAAGTGTAAGATGGTGTAAGACTTTGCAATTTGGTATCAACCTAGTCAGGGGAAGGTGGGGGAGGGTGGTGGGGCATTATCAGGGAAGGCTTTCCCGAAGTGAAACTTAAAGCCGATGGTTTAGCATCACCCCTGCTTCCAGTGAATGTTGCAGCTTAATTGCTGAAAAATAGCTCAACTGCATTGTTCGTCTCTTTTCATTTTTCTTTGTCTGGTAGAGGGAGTCCCAAGCAGTGACATGGCTAAGAGGCAGGTATCGGTATGGAAAAGGGAAGGAAACTAAGACTTGCTGTGAACTGTCTGTCAAGTATGTTAAGCAAAGAGCTGTGATGGTAATACTTTTAAAAAAGAAAACAAATTGTTTCAGCTTCATGGAGGAGGATAGAGTAGTGTCTCCTTTAAGAGTAAGTCGTTTCAAGGAACCTGAATGAGTGTCACATCTCTCCAACCCTTCCTTGCCCTCTGACTACCCATCTCTTTTCACATTCAGTGGGCCAGGAAACTGCACCGTAGGCTTAAAGACACAGTCTTCACTGTGAAGTCCTGTAATAGAAATTCAGGTGGGACAGTAACAAGATCAACACACAGGCTGTGCTGAGTTAACCTGGAGATTAGATTCAGAATGGACATGGATTCTGGAGGCTTCTCAAGACTGAAAAGAACATGTTGCTTTTCACCTGTGTTAGGCTAGTGAGCCCTAGATTCCTCAGCTACTACGGCTGGACTAGAACACTAGTTGACATCAACCCTCAGAAGTGGTGGAGGTATATATATATATATATATGTAGGCTCTGGTTTGTTAGGAACTTTACTGAGTTCATAAAACTGTGTAAAAGGATGTTTATAAGGTAGAATTCAGTAGATCTTACTTGCATGTCAATTTTATTCCTCTGGTCAAAGTTTTAAACTCTTGTGGAATAACGAATGTGGAAGTTGGAGTTTAAAGAAAAAGTAGCCATGACTCTGACTTATTTAGGCAAATGGGTCAACACTTACTAATAATAGCACTGACAATATGCCAGGCACATGATATAAAAACCTATGAGGGAATTACTATTATTACCATCTCTGCTTTACAGATAAGATGTTGGAAGCTTAGGTTAAGTAATCTGCCCAGGAACTCGTAGCTGTTAAGTGGTTGAGCCAGAAATAGAATCTAGGTCTGTCAGACTTCTAAACAATGTTTTAATTAAGATATATACTATACCTATAAATGGATATGTCATCGGGAAAGACCAGCCACTAGAAAAGGCCATCATGTTTGGTAAAGTACAGGGTCAGTGAAAATGAGGAAAACCCTCAAAGACATGGATTGACACAATAGCCACAACAATGGACTCAAACAGACCAAGGATCATGAAGATGGCGCAGGACCAAGCAGTGTTTTGTTCTGTGATACATAAGGTCACCATGAAATGGAGTCAACTCAGCAACTTGTGTTTGGTCTCATTTTCCCCACCATGTGAAGTATCTGCTGTCAGTCCTCAGAGGGCATAGCCTTGGTCATGCATACAGTCACCCTGGAATTACAGTAGTTTTAGCAGGGCTCTCTTTGACTGTCTATTTACCTGATATCTCTGTTAAGCTATCTTCCCCATTTGATATTACATCCAGCTGGTAGGCTCCACTTACTGCCAGTGGGTTGCCCTATTGTTTTTGACAATGGTCTGAGGCATAAATTGCTCCACAGTCTGATCCAATTAAATTCTGGCAGGGGTAGCTTTTGTGGACAGGCTTTGAAGTTTGCTCTGACCCCAGGGGTGTACTTCTTAGCTATCTCTTTTCCTGGTTCTTTCTGGTAACCTAGCTGGTTATGGTTTAGCTTGTTACCCTTAAGAGGAGCCACCAGACTCCTTTTATTTGTTTACTACCAAGATTGCCATTGTTTTTGTGAGCACCTTTAGGCTTGACATTCCTCATACTCTATTTCAAGTAAAGTTATTTTGAAATCTTCTGATGAGATATTGCATCCCTTGATTAGGAGATGAGAAGCAGGGAGCCCTTTCTTCTTAGCCATACTTGCCTAGAGTTGAGCTGGGGATAGGGCGGGCAGAGAGAGTGAGCCCTGGCTCAAGTGCCACAAACTCTCCCTGTTCTTACTGAGTAAGTAGATTTTCTTGAATAAATGTTTCTTTATATGCCATATGTCGTTAGGATAATTTCCAGATACTTTACATTTTTTTTTTTATTCCCAACAGTTATCTTTGTTTGGAAACCCTGGTGGTGTAGCGGTTAAGAGCTATGGCTGGTAACCAATGGGTCAACAGTTCAAATCTACTAGGTGCTCCTTGGAAACTCTCTAGGGCAGTTCTACTCTGTCCTATAGGGTCACTTTGAGTCAGAATCAACTCAACGGCAATGGGTTTGGTTTAGGTTTTTTTTTATGCTTGCTTTGCCAGGGAGCAGGGCTGTTAAGGTCTTCACAAGCCATCCCAGCAGTGGAACTCCTCGCCTTTTCCTTTTAAGCCCCTACATGCCTCTTTCTGATGTGAGCCTAAAAAAAAAAAAAATTTAACCACTTTTAAACTGTCTCAGTTCTTAATTATGCCACTTATCAGCTGTATTACCCCAGATCATTCAGTTAAGGTCTAAGCTTTGGATTCCTCACTTGTAAAATGAGGATGAAATCACTTACGTTGCAGGGTTGCTGTGAGGATTAAATGAGAACACACATACAGACTCCCTGGCATGTAGCACAAGATGGTTGCTGCCAGTCTCCATATCTACTCATCTTCTACCTACTAATTCTTAGTCGCTTTTTAAAAAATGAAATATTTCAAGCATACCAAAGAGCAGAGAGATGCTATAATGTGCCCTCATGTACCCACCATTCAGCCTAAGAAACAGATTATAGATGCAATTGAAGCCCTGTTGCTATGAGTCGGAATTGACTCGACGACAACGAGTCTTTAGTATACTCTCCAATATCTCCTGCCCCTCCGTCCCTCAACAGAGGGAACCACAGTCCTGAACTTTATTTTCTATCATTTCTAATAATGTTTTCATACTTTAGTACATAGCCTCAACAAAGAAAAACATGGTTCAGGGGTACTTTTCCTTTGATGAATACGTAAACATCCTGCACGGTTAAGGGCAAATTCCTTAATACGATAAAATGAGACGCCCCTCCCCCTCATGTTAACTTACTGTTTATATGAACACAGATTCTTTTCCTTTTGATCTAGGAAGAAAAAAAAATCTTACAACAGCATTTCTGGATAAACACCAGAAAGAAATGGCGTACCTCAAATGGCAGACTTTTTGGGATCTTTAGAGAGATTTCTGTTATAATTCTGTGTGCTAAAATGTTGCTGACTACATTTGCCTATGTTAGGAATTTAATGTTATGAATAACAATTGTAAATGGAAAAGTTTCAAGCTGGAGACACTCATCTCAGACGTAAGAATGATGGGGCCAACATGCATTCCCAGGAAGCAAAAGGGTCAGGATATAAATCATTTGTTCACAGGAAGAATGTGCTAAGATGTAAAGAGTTTGTTCCTGGGAAAACTGGGTTCATGACTGCAATCATGTACAACTGAACTGGCTGGTGCCACTCACCTAGGTGGTAACTCACTCCCTCCTAGCCAAGTGGCCGGCCCTTACCTTTCAAAGGACTTCAAGCTGAAGCTGATCTTGTCTATAATCAATCACTAACCCCCTGCCTTTCCTTTCTTCTCTGTCTGTGTAGTTTCCTCTCTCCACTTGAACGGGTACTTTGTAGTTTTACTCAGTGCTGCCCAGCTTAAGCTGTGGTAAAAAAAAAAAAAAAACCCATTGCCATCAGAGTCGATTCCTACTCATACTCATCCCATAGGACAAAGTAGAACTGTCCTGTAGAGTTTCCAAGGAGCACCTGGTGGATTCAAACTGCTGACCTTTTGGTTAACCAGCTGTAGCTCTTAACCACTATGCCACCAGGGTTTCCCAAGCTGCATTATTCCTCAGTAAAAGTCCTTTTCTTTCATTCCTAACAGAGTGCTAGATTTTCTCCTCTGACACAATAGAGGCTCCTTCCAACATTATTATTGAAAGTTTGTTATGTAGTTTATCTGAAGATTCTCAAACGTTTGGGAATGATAATACCCTGTTGGCTTGATTTTTGTTAGTGGTGTTTTTGAGAATTTTAGAATATGCCTTGAAATAATGGGAGACTCATTGGAGTCCTCAGAGAGCTGAATTTTTACCTCATTGGTTTATTTACATATAACCCAGCTCCCAGTGCCGTCGAGTCGATTCACATATAAGGGATGAAAATTGAAATGCTTCTGATATAATCTCAACTATTTTACATGCATCTCGTGGTAATTTATGTTGACACACTAGAGACAGAACGTTGTTGTTGTTGTTGGTTGCTGTCTAATCAGCTCCGGCTCATGGCGACCTTATGCACAACAGAACGAAACGTTGCCTGGTCCTGTGCCATCTTCATGATCATTGGTATGTTTGCCTTCGTTGTTGTGACTGTTGTGTCACTTCATCTCATTGAGGGTTTTCCCTGTTTTTACTGATCCTCTACCAAACATGATGTCCTTCCTTTTCTAGCGATTGGTCTTTTCCTGATGAGGTGTCCAAAGTAAATGAGCCGAAGTCTTGCCATCCTCACTTCTAAAGAACTTTCTGGTTGTATTTCCATAGTCGATTAAAATTCATGGAGAATTTGGATGAAAATCCTGTTCTAAATAGGAATATTGGTGGGTTTCTGTCGTTTCCCTGATTTGTCTTGTTTTGTAGGTGTTCAAAGGCAGCAAATCCCTCAGAGCCTGAGCAAGCTAGTCAGGTGAAGTTCCTCACGGTGACCTGTAGGTGGCGCTACTGTACCAGAAATGCTAATGACAATTGGCACTAAGAAAACATTTAGCTTTAACATTGTATGACTGCTAAGGGGTGCCTTGTTAAAGATGCGGTAATGTAGTACCTGAATTTGGATATGTAAGCAGACCCCAACTTTGCTGTGCCCCCTCATATTTGCATATATTTGAATGGCTGCCCCAAAGACCCACAGAAACTCTCGTTTTGTGATTGTTCCTCTCACCCCCCTTCTGGTTTGCTACGTAGCTTCTCTTTCTTCCTGGGAATAACCTCTTTCTTACAAAAATACCCATTTCTCTCCCATGTTTCAGTGTAGTATCCATCCTTTTCACGAGGCAGAGGGACCCACTGCTGAAAGAGCAGCGGGGAAGGGAGGAGGCAACAAGACAGATTTGGATCTTACTTCCATCTCTTTTGCATACTCTTGTTAGTCTTATTCACTCTCTATTTACCACTGTCGCCAGTAAAGAAGACTTTGTGAAAACCTCAGAAAGTTGTGTTCTTGCTTCGGGGACAAGGCATGTAAGAAAATTTCCGAGACTAGGTTCTGTTCTGTTTCTATCTGAGTGAACCAGGGAAGGGAGCAAGAGAGACTGATTACAAACAGAAAGTGGTGGGGGAAAAAAAGAAGTAGACAGCATAATCTCTGGGGCCGGACAAAGGAAAAAGGGCTAAGAGTGATCCACCCAACCCAGTGTGAGTGGCATCCCTGGGATTTTTCACTGGCCCAAGGCCCAGGCCACCAAGCAACTCAT
The DNA here is from genome assembly GCF_024166365.1 of Elephas maximus indicus. NCBI lineage: Eukaryota > Metazoa > Chordata > Mammalia > Proboscidea > Elephantidae > Elephas > Elephas maximus. The sequence goes on from NC_064846.1 coordinate 19,131,607, forward strand.
GCCTGTCCTCTTTCTAGTCCACAGCAATTCCCATGAAAGGTTCAGGGTGGGGGGAAAGGGTGTGTGGGGAGGGGGAATCCTTTATCTCTTTGCTAGGACTGCTCTAGGAAGAGATAAATGATCATTCAAATTAGAGATGTACACGAAGGCGCCACAGAAACTCTGTTTTACAAGATGGTTAAGTTCTGTAGTGCCATTATAATGTACAGTAGTTTTCTTGAGCTTCCAGCCCAACCCCAAATGTACCAGAACCCCATCCATCACTTGATGAGATAAATATACCTTGAATTTCAAACAACATTCATATGTTGAGAACGGCTGCGATCATAGCACATCACATTACAGTACATGTTAAGCTTGAAAAGCAAGTCTTAACTCACGGACATTTCAAATTAAAAGCTACATTGTTAAGACAGAGGTTGTTCTTTGGTATAAGGATATATGGTTAATTTGTGTGTTACATTTATTTGGGTCAGTAAAATGGGTCTTTTAGAATCTATTTCTCATATGGGCAGTTTTGTTCTTTTTTTTTTTTTGCACTAGTAAAATTTTCTTTTCTTAATAACCAGTGTTTATAAAATAGTGATTTTGAGTTAGATTGAAAAAAAATTTAAATTGTTTTATAATATTTGGCAAGCCTAATGTTACAGTGCTGCATGAAAAGTAATAACAAAATACACATTAGCATTTGCTTTTAATTGTTGTAACCTGTACATCAATCAGAGTAGAACGTTACATCAACTAAAGTAGGACGTTACAGCAATTAGAGTAGAACCTTACATCAATTAGAGTAGAACCTTATTTCAATTAGAATGGAACCTTACATGAATTAGAATAGAGCCTTACATCAATTAAAGAAGAGCATTAAACATGCATGCAGTCATTTAGTCATGGAAAGAAAAAATAAGATTTGTTTACCAAGTTGGAAAGAAATTAGGACAGTGATTTTCTCTAAATTACATTTCTACTCAAATGCACTCTCCAAATCTGAATTATTTTCCTAGTTATATTTTATATGCAATGAATTTTTAAACCTCTCTATGGTCTGGATTAGGAATTAAACGTCAGTTGTATTTCCATTAAGCTGGGAATCACAGATACTGGTAGTTTTTAAATATATGATTTTAGTAAGGTATTTGCCTTGGAATAAGAAGAGTAAAAAAATGCATCTATTGACTACTTTAAAGTTTACAAAATACTTTCCTGTAGAAAGGCAGTGTGGTGCAATGGAAAGACCTGAGGCTTTGGCTTCAGATCTGGTGTGAACTCCACCTTAGCCACGTACTAGCTGTTACCCTTCCTGAGTCTCAGGTTCTTCATCTGTAAAATGGGGATAACACCTCTGTGGAAGCGTTATTGTGAATATTAAACAAGAACGAATGCGCGTAAAGGTCTTAGCATGAAATAGTAGCCTTAAAAAGCCCAATATTTAATTTTCACAATTGTATTAGGAGTTGGCTTCATCTCTAGTTGACAGATGAGTCCACTGAGGCTCAGGTAACTCATATTTACCTCCCTCCCCTCGGCTGCTTCTAGAGCAAAATTGCAAAAATGGAGAAAATAGTCAGCATTGACTGTCCTATGTGACCACTCCAATAAGATCTAGCTTCTGCTAAGGCGGTGACCCCAGCCCTCTTTCCCTACCACACACACGTGACACTACATGACTCAAAGCTCCTGGCACATTAGCTCAAACTCCATCTCTTTCTCTCCTACTCACAAAAGCCCGAGGAGGGAGAGGTGTCTAGTATTTATAGGGAGAACCTGCAATGTGTCCCATTCTTAACCCTCTGAGTACTTTAATTATTACTGAGAGCAAGTTTGTTTGAACACACTTTACAACCTGTTACAACACAGCATAGTTGGGCATGTGTTCTAGGGAGGATAAGTAGGTCAATTTGCAGCAGAAGGTTCCGGTTGGGGTGTGGTGAGAAAGGTTGGTGGGGCCATTAAAAAAAAAAAAAATTGGGGCCATTAGGAGTCTAAAAAGTTTAGATTTGATCTTGTACGCAATTAGACGATCTTGAGTAGGAAAGCAACAGGGTTCAAGTGGTGGTTTGCAGGATGGTTTAGAGGCAAAATAGCCTGGAAACTTGGAGAGCAGTTGGACTATTGAAGTGGACCAGGTGGGATGAGATGAAGGCCTGAACAAAGCTAGTAACAGTGGAAATAGAATGGAATAAACAGCTACAAGAAGACTTGTGACTTATTGGATATGCATGGCAAACAAGAAGGGGAAGGGATCAAATGATAAAGCAGAAGTTTCAAAATATGCTGCCATTTAGGCAGTAGCTTTCCTTCTCTAATTGTGTTTTGCTGAAATCTATTTTGTAATATAATTTTATTTATTTTGTTGTTGTTGAGAACATACACATCAAAACATACACCAATTCTACTGTTTCTACATGTACAATTTAGTGACATTGATTATACTCATCGAGCTGTGTAACTGTTCTCACCCTCCTTTTCTAAGTTGTTCCTCCATCACTAACGTAAACTCACTGACCCCTAAGGTTCCTATCTAATTCTTTCCAGTTGCTGTTGTCAATTTGATCCCGGTTAAAGGGTTCTTAAAAGAGCTTAATGGTCAAGGCAGACAGTTTTTACCAGTTAAGCTAAACTATTGTTTGGTTGTCTAAATGTATTTTAAAATGATCTTAGAGCACAGGACTTAACACACCTGTTGGTGGAAAAGAGATAGTCCAGAAGTATGATAAAGGGCAGAGAGCACGCACACTTAGAATTAGACATTTATAGGACGTAGTTCATAAAATATTAATAAAATGTTTTTAACCAAGTGGTTGCTTTATGGAAGTGTTCGGGTGGCCTGTTGTGCTGGTTTCAGACTCTAGGCTAAGAGACTTTGTGGTTAGTCATAGAAATATGCTGGTATCTGAATTCAGAACTTGATTCTAGAACGTTCCAAGTGGACACCCCAGTGATGGAGGACACTTGTTGAGTTGCTACCCTTGGCACCTGACAGGCCAATATGAACAGTGTTTGAAGTGACTAAGAAAAAATATATATATATTTTAACTTTTATATTGAGGTCATCTGCTAGGCTCTATGCACTGTGGATGCAGGCCCTTAAGGGTAGGTTATTTTTGTTTTGTTCATTGCTTCCTCTCCAGCATTCACAATGGAGCCTGGCACTTAGTAGATGCTCAATACATAATTGTTGGGAGAGTGCATGAGGCCAGGAATCGTGACTGTCTACCTCACCACCGGATCTCCAGTCCTGGGCACAATGCTGGGTGCATAGGAGGTGCTGAATAAAGGTTTATTGAATTGAGTTGAAATGAATAGCATCTAGACAAGTGAAACAAGTTTTTATTTGCTTTTGTATTATGTGAGATATAGGAAACTAATTTTAGGTTGATGATTGTCTACATGGAATATTAAGCAGTGACAAAACTATATTCATTTTTTTTTTCCTAGTGATGACCTGGATCAATTTATGGAAAGTCAAGGTGCCTCCAGCCCTGGCATCCTCATTTTAACGACCAGCCTCAGCAAACCATTCATGCGACTGGAAAAGTATGTTACTCTCTTGCAAGAGCTGGAACGGCATATGGAGGTGAGTGGAGGCGAGCTTTTTAAGCTTGTGTACAACGTGTGGGCCTTTGATCTGGGGGAAGCAGCCAGCTGCCTCCACGCTAGCTTTGCTGAGAAATTCAGCAAATGTCTTGGTCTCCAAATTGGCTTTACTCAATCTTCCCTCTTTCCAGGCTTCTAGTTTTCCTGTTCATGCAGCAAAATAAGATCCTCATGCTTTCCTATGAACTATTCAGGGTCATTCTCCCTGCCTCAGTCCTGTTGCTTCCCTCAAGGCTGTTCTAACTTGACGACTTGGGTTTTCTTCTGCCCTCTCTTCTGGAGAAGGTGGTTGGATCAAATCAGACCAGGAAACCTTCTGTTGTTCTGGTATCATAACCAACTTTGCTGGGTAGATAAAGAAAGCAAAACATCAGAAAATACCAAGAACACTTTCACTTTAGATAGGAACGTTTCTCTCCGGAGCACTGTGATCGTTCTTTTTCCTGACTCTGGATTACAATAGAAGAAGAGTCAGGTATTTTCTTGAAGATTATTAGTAAATGGATCCAGTATTAGTTTATCTCTCCATGCAAACATACACCTACCTCAAAATCACCTCACATTTTTGTTTCTAAACTTACAAACTGCCACAGTTGTCGCATCGCTATAATCCTTTGTAAATATTACGATTTGCAGTGAGCTTGGTAATTGAATACTTTCTCATCAAGAGCCAAAACGCTCTTGTCATTAAAAAAAACAATCAGCAAGTGTAGCTCCTCAAGCCATTCTTGCGAGATCATGCGCTGGGGTCGAGGCGTGGGCGGGAGAGGAGGGCCGCTGGGGGAGGCCGCATTTACCCTAGTTGCTCTTCCTGTGTCTGGGGGGAAAGGTTTTGAGGTTTTAAAAGGTTGAGTTATCTTAAAGAGAAAGGTTGCACACTGCTGGGCTCGTCAGCATTGGTAAGGATGGAAAGCATGCACTCCGAGTGAAACCACATTCTCAGATGTCTGGCCTGCCTGCAAGCTGGAGGCAGCGGGCAGCTGGTGAGTGAGGCCTCCGGAATGAGATTTCAGTTAGGGCTTGCCAAGGGGCTGGCCTCTGGACACCTTTCCCAAAGCTCCACCCGTTCACTGAGCTGTTTGAGGTTTGCCCTTTTTCTCTTACCCCACAAATCCAGAAAGTAGCGGCCTCACTTTCAGTTACTCCTCAGCACTGAAGAACAGCTAGCTACATGTTTAATTTGGAGGAAAAGAGCCCAGATGTTTCCACTGCCCAGATCCTCAATCCTGGCCTTCCCTGTATGGGAGCCCATGTCTCCGCCTGTCTCCGGCTGCCACTGGCCTCACGTCTTAGCTGCCCTCCCTCTCCCACCGTTGGATAGGGCACACCCTTAGTGCTAGTTACCCTCTGGGTGAGACACTTTCTCCAGTTTTCTGATTATTTAGCAAGGCTGCTGGCTGACTGAAAATCTGTTATCAGCTGATTTTGATAAGGAAAAGTTTTATTGTAAAGGAGTACAACTGTACTTTTCATAAGCAATATCCTTCTTGGGCCACACCCCTCATTTGCTCAGCTCTGGATTTCTATCGCCCAAGGCTGGTTGAGCAGCAGAAGTCGTCTTCCCATTCCATCAGCTCAGTTCCAAAGGTTAGGTATTCATCTACCCCCAAGAATCTCTACCTTCCCTTCATAGCCAGTTATGAAGATGTGAATTCCTCAAAGACATTTTTGACCCTGTCACTTCAGGGTTGTAAATACCATGGGTGAGGCAGTGGTGGCTCAGTGGTAGAATTATCACCCTCTGTGTAGGAGACCCAGGTTTAATTCCTGGGCAGAGCACCTCATGTGCAGTCAACGCCTGTCCGTCAGTGGAGGCTTGTGTGTTGCTATGATGCTGAACAGGTCACAGCAGAGCTTCCTGACTAAGGCAGAGTAGGGGGAAAGGCCTGTCGATCTACCTGCAAAAACTCAGCCATTGAAAACCCTATGGATCACAACGGTCTGATCCCCAGTGGATCATGGGGAATGTACAGTGGCTGACTCAATGGCAGATAACAAGTACCATGGAATTGTGGGCCATCTCTAACAGTTTTGCTTCAGAAGGCACACGTTGCATGAACCTTGGAAATTTTTCCCACCTTCCATGGTGAATCTGCTGAAAGAAAATGGAGGCATTTCGGAAAATGAGATTAGGTTGGTTTTGCTCTAACCACCACTCTGTTTCCACAATTCCCTACCTCCTGTTAGCTACTAACAACATGACCTAATGATGCCCCCCAAAAGAATGATTATTATCTAAAGTATAACAGCAAAAAGGGAAATGGGAACTCTCGCTTCGTATATTTGTTGTTACCAAATATTTGATGTTATCGACAGTCTTAATTTCTTAATCATCTAATAACTGGAGGTATTGAGACTTCAGATGCTTGGATGCTCCTTTGATTGTTAATTTTTACGTTATCATGCTGTAAAATTGACCTTCTTTGGATGTAGAGTTCTATAAATTTTCGTACGTGTATAGATTCGTGCTACCACTGCCACCATCAAGACACAGAACAGTTCCATCAGCCCCCAAAAGTCTCTCTTGCTATCCCTTTGGAGTCACACCCTCCTCCCACTCTTAATCCCTGGCAACCACTAATCCATCCTCCTCTAATATTGTTTGAAAATGTGTTCCCTTAACAGGACACGCATCCAGATCATCAGGACGTTCTGAAAGCAATTGTAGCCTTCAAAACGCTCATGGTAGGTGATGCTCTAACATTCCAGTTCTCCATTCTGCCTGCTCTGCTTGTAAGTGCGTGATCTGTGTGTAACATTTCTTCCTGCGTGCAAAGGGCTTTAAAATGGAAACAATAAGCTTTAGCATATGGCAGGGATTGTTTCACTGAATTTTGTCTTTCAAACATCGTGCTTACCTGTGAAAGGTTGCCAGGCCGAGGGTATAAAGCAATCGCACTTGAAGTCTCTGGCACGTAAAGCATTGCTGTGTAGGTGGGGGTTTCCTTTTGGCCCTTTGTCTTTGCCCCGGTGTTGCTCACCTTATGTCTGTGTGCCTCCCTCTTCACTGACTGCCACCAACGCTACATTCAGCTTCTTAGGCCAGAAGGTGTGACTTGGTTCTTTGCATGGGAAAAAGGAATCCTTCATCAAGTCTAAAAGGAAAAAAAAATGACTAAAATGCAATTGCTTATCGTGGTTAAGACCTATGGCTACTAACCAAAAGGTCAACAGCTCTAATCCACGAGCTCCTCCTTGGAAACCATACAGGGCAGTTCTACTCTGTCCTACAGGGTCGCTATGAGTTGGAATTGACTCGACGGCAATGAGTTTTTTCTTTTTTTAATTCAAAGGTACCTGTAATCTGGTATTTTGAGCATGATGGTTAGCGAGTCTTCTTTGAGCCCATTGATGTAACACCACTTGGTGCCATTTTAGAAGGAAAGAAAACTTTATTTGTGATTTATTTATGAGTGATTGGTTAAGTTTAGCATTCTAAGTAATGGAGCAATGTTTAGTTACTGATCCTTGCTGTAAGGGTGTGATGCGGCATTTATCACCACTTGATTTTTATGGCCACTAAAAGACCAGTGACTGATGTGCCGATGGTTAAGCAGCAACTTAAAGACTGGAGTAAGGCATTAAGGTTCAAATTGCTGTTTCGGGTCAAATGGTTGAATATTGGCAGTTTTATATGGTTCAACCGAAGAGTACAGCCCTCTGAAACCCGTGGCATTTCTTATAATTTGTGTCCCTTTTATTTTTTCCAGAGTAAATTGAATATAAAATTTTTAAAACCAAATATCCTTCTGATCACTTTGCATGTTTACTTCCTTCAACAGTTATAGCATGTTTATTACCACGGTAGGTGCTTCAGAAATATGCGTACAAGGAATTTATTTCTTCTCATCTTCATTTAACTGAAAGAGACAGCAGAAATTTGGTAGAAAACACACTCTCCCCAAAACTATTACATTCATTTGGAAACAGTAACATGACTAAGATGCGCTGATTTCCATATCCAATTTGGAGGCAATTACTGTTAAATCACTCTAAGGTAACCTCACACTTTCTGAAGCAATGATGTGAATAGATATGTAGGTATAGTATTCATACCTCACATAGCATTGGCAAACTGTAAATTAATGACTTCTTGGTTTATTTTTTCAGTTTGTTGTCATGAAATTCAGTTGCATTATAAGATTGATTTGATTCACTGTGACATAAGGGATTTAATTTAATTTTCTCTTTTCCTATAACTCCTGGAGTTATTTATTTACTTGGTTTTTGTCATTCTCAAAATGTTGCTTGGTTGCAGACTGAGCATACTTTACAAAAATCAAATTGCTTTGTCACTGAAGCACTATGGAGAGAAGCCAGAGCTGGTACCTACCAGTTGCTCTCCTGTCTCTGATTGATGTGATTCTGCTACTTGTCTTCCCATACTCCTTGCAGGAAGGGAGAAACAAACCCTTCTACCATTTTATCTTGAGACTGGAAAAAAACAAAGTAGCTCTTCACCACAAAACTATTCGGAACTCCAGGCTAGTGATTTAGGGTAGTGGGTCTTTCTGGGTGTCAAGAATGGGACCAGCCATGGGATTCATGGCGGAGAGTAGGGACTCAGTGGGAATCTGAGAGCCAAAAGCCACATCTTACGTTGATCTTGTTTTAGGTCTGTTTTGTAAGCATTCCCGTTCCATTATGATCTGCTTTGCTTCTGCAGGGACAGTGCCAAGATCTGAGGAAGAGAAAACAGCTGGAGTTGCAGATACTTTCTGAACCTATTCAGGCATGGGAAGGGGAGGATATTAAAACCTTGGGAAACGTGATTTTTATGTCACAAGTAATGGTGCAGTGCGGAGCATGCGAGGTACGCTGTTTCAAAACGCAACACTCTCTCTTCCCTGCTCCACTGTCCATATATTTCTTCCTTTATTTGTTCTTCCACCAAGGTCAAGTGCTAGAACATTCGAATCACAAACTGAGCACTTACTCTTTGTCCAACACTCTGCTGGGTTCTGTGGAAGTTGGGAGGAAAGAACAAGCAATGATGCCTGCTTTCAAAGAACGCATTCAAAGCAAATTAAAACACAAGTTGCAACTAGAAAACAAACCAAAACAGTTGATGCCAGATGGTGCAGTCTCAACAATAGATTCCATGCAAGTTCAGAGAAGGGAGCCATCAAGAACAAGACATTATGGGAATAGGACTTGAAGAGGAGGCCCACGAAGAGCAAACGGGAGGATGTTGTAAGGTGGAGGCTGTTCTTACTTGGGAGAGAACAGGAACATGGTTGTCCTGCTGGCCAATGAGGAAAGCAGACTGCTGGGAGCAGAGGAAGCCTGTTGGGCACAGTGAAGAAAAGGCTGACTGAGTCAGGGAGGGTCAGGTTATGGAGAACTGTGGACGTCAGGCAAGAGCATTTCTGATTGATACAGCAGGCGATCAGAAACTATGAGAGGTTTCTGCGTTGTAGATGGACATGATGACAGGGGTGTTTATGACACTTGATCTGACAACTGTATATGTCAGGTAGATTGGAGGGGATGCAGCTACAGACAGAATTACCAGCTGGGATGGGAAGTGATAAGTAACCCCAACTAGGATGGTGGCAAAGGGAATGGAGCCTAAGGGCCAAGTTCGAGACACATTGAGAAGGGAAAGTCAACAGGAAGTGATGACCCACGGGCTAGAGTTTTAGGCCTGCTGACTTTCAAGTACCTGTACATATCCAGGTGGAGATGTTCTGTGGGTGAAGGGTCAGGCTTAGAGTCAGAGCTTTGGATCTCACCGACAGATGTGCCATTCGAGGGAGTAAATATCCAGAGAGAAGCACAGGGGGCTGAAGATGGAGTGTTCTTTTAGGAGGAGGGCAGGGGAAGGGAGGAAGGTTGTTTGCATCACCTGGTATGATTTATCGGGTGTTAGAATGGTCATCCCTCTCCCCAGACATCTGCCTGCGCTCTGTGACATCTCTGTGTCGGAGATTCATTACTTTGGTTTATTAAACACTCATTGAAAATGCAGATACCCTAGGGAAGGTTCAGGTAGTGAGTCGAACTATTAGTTATTCACAGTTCTGGGGTAAACCTCTTAGGTGAAGGGAGCATCAGTGCTGTGGGGCGGGGAGCAAGACGAAAGGTGTAGAGAAGAACCAGGGGCGTGCGTGGTCATGGAAATTCTGTAAGGAGCACTTCAAGATGGTCAGTGTGCTGAGTGTTGCTGAAGGTTCAGAGGTCAAAGAGCATGAGGACCAAGAAGAAGCCATTGGGTTTTGCTGGAAGGGAATTACTGATGACTTTGAGAGAGCGGGGGTGGGGGGGTGGAGTTGTGGAAGACAGCAATGGGGAGGAAATGAAGGCAGCAGGTGATTTGGCAATAAAATGTCAAGAACAAGGGAGTGTGCCTAGAGAACCACAAGGACAAGAGAAGGCCTATTAGGACAGGAGACGTGCAGATGTTCAAGGCAAAAGACGCAAAGCTTGTAGTGAAAAAAGGCCAGGTTGCTCTTCTCATGTGAGCGGAAGGAGATGGAGACAGACAAAAGGATCATTGTATCAAAGATTTCTGGTGGGGAAAACCAGATGTAATTTTTGAATCCACTAATTGCAGAGCTGTTTAAAGGGTACAGAGAAGCCCTCATGTGTAAAGTTTCCTTTAATGGAGCCCTGGTAGTATACTGATTAAGAAAGAGCTCAGCTGCTAACCAAAAAGGTCGGCGGTTCAAATCCACCAAGTGCTCCTTGGAAACCCTATGGGGGCAGTTCTGCTCTGTCTTATAGGGTCGCTATGAGTGGGAACCGACTCCACGGCACCTAACAACAATTGCATAGCTGTTCAAGGGGGTGCAGAGAAACCCTCAGGTGTAAAGTTTCTTTTAGTACCTTAAAAAAGTATTTGCTTCTTTGTGTTTACATGGGTACAATGATTATCCTGTTCTTAATGATTAAGCATAATTCTATGAATAAGAACTTAACAAACATGTTATAGTGTAATAAATTTCCTATTACCCACAAGCCCCTTCACTTTGCTACTTTTCCAATTAAAACCGCATTTTTGTCTTGTGAACCTAGAGCTTACTTCGTGTTCACGAATAACACATCTCACTGGCTTCAGTTGAGGCAGGACTGCATTAACTGGGAGGGAAACAAGCCTCACTATTTGTATGTAACTGTTTTGTACAGGAGGAGCACTGGTGGCTCAGTGGTTAAGAGCTCAGCTGCTAACCAAAAGATCAGCGGTTCGAATTCACCAGGGGCTCCTTGGAAACCTTACGGGGTAGTTCTACTCTGTCCTATAGGGCAGCTATGAGTTGGAATCAACTCAACAGCAATAGGTTTTATGGGTTGGGTTTTTGGTTATGTACAGGAAAGAGAGAGAACAACTGTGGGTTTATGTGCATTTCAAAGTAAAATCAAACTAGTTTTGTGCTTTTAAGTAGGCTAGCTTTTTAAGAAAAATCGTCATTCATGCTTCAGTTGATTATATAAGCTCTGTGTTACAAAACACTGATTCCAGAAGTTCTTAAAAAAATTGTCCAATTTCTCTTCTCCATTGAATGTTTTTTTCATTCCACTTCAGGAAAAAGAGGAGCGGTACCTCATGTTATTTTCAAATGTTTTGCTAATGCTTTCTGCAAGTCCTCGGATGAGTGGCTTTATCTACCAGGTTAGTAGATTTCATATAAAACAAGTAGCAGGGCCCAGAAAGAAAACAGGTTCCCATCCATATGCACTATCTCCACTATGGCATTAAAAGCTCCAGCCAGAAAAGGCAGAATGTTCTGACCCTGCACTGTAAATAAACAGCTTGTAGAAGCAGCTGTTCCTTAGGTCAAAGACCTTTGTATTGCTGTCATGAGTTTATCCTGAATATCTACTGCCCTGGTGACGAGCTAAGTTATGAATGTGTAATTGGAAATTGGGGGCCCTGGTGGCACGGCGGTTAAGTGCTTGACTGCCAACCAAAAGGTTGATGGTTTGAACCCACCAGTGGCTCCATGGGAGAAAAGACCTGGCGATCTGCTCCAGTAAAGATGACACCCTTGGAAACCCTACGCAGCAGTTCTGCTCTGACCGATTGGGTCGCTAGGAGTCAGAATCGACTGGACGGCAATGGATAATTGGAAATCAAAATCGACGACTAGATAAATCAGCAGCAGCAATTTATAGGCCCATGACTTTATTGCTGAGAAAACCATACCTGGGGCTACGGTTGTCTTATTGCGGTTACCTCATGTGATTTGGTTTTCAAAGATGCAGGCCACTGACCTCTTTAGGAAATTAGACTTCCTCCAGTTTGCTCCCAAAATATAGAGTTTTATAAGTTGCAGGGGTTTTTTTTTATACTTTTGCCTGAGGAGCCCTGGTGGTGCAGTGGATAAGCGCTCAGCTGCCAACCAAAAGGTTGGTGGTTCAAACCCACCAGCTGCTCCATGGGAGAAAGATGTGGCAGTCTGATTCCATAAAGATTACAGCCTTGGAAGCCCTTTGGGGGCGGTTCTACTCCATCCTATAGGGTCGCTATGAGTCAGAGTATCTCCAGCCATAATTCAGCAGTGATTCCTGAGAGGGTCAGAAAATCTAATAGAAATAAGCAGAGACCCGCATAACCACAGAATTAATGGTAATTCTCTTTTACTGGTAGGGAAAAATATCAATAGCAGGAATGGTGGTGACAAGATTAGATGAAATTGAAGGGAATGACCACACATTTGAAATCACAGGTAGGTAATTTTCTTTTTTTCATGTAGCTACTTCAAATTCTTTTTGGAATGAAGTGGGGTTTAAATCAATAAATGCTATTATTTTCTATCATATAGTCCCTGTGCAAGTTTTACATGGGCATGGCAAAATCTATTCCATTTTCTGGGATAATTAGGGTACAGAGAAATCTTGTGGTCACTCAAAAGCCTCGGCTTTGCCATTAGTTCCAATCTTCTCTTGCATAAGAGCTACTTTTTCGAGCTAAGAAATAACAAAATGGACTGATGTCAATGTAATTTTCTCTCTTCTGTCCTCTCTTCCCTGGTGGCAGAGGAGCCAAAGATGTGGACTTTTATCAGCAGTTTCATCATTAGCCTAGGAATTAGCAAGATTTGGCTGTATTTCTCAAAAGTGCTGAGAAACCAGGAAGCTTTGTTCACAAATTGAGCAAAATGCTGGCCATCACTAAGGCTCACTGGCATCTGGGCATATTATCCTTTTTGCCAGGCCTAAGTGATTTACATGTATGTAATGGCTGCACTTTTTTGCAATGATAAGACAAAGCGGCTCGGACTGGGATAATGGCCCCAGGCCTTCCCCCTTCTTTCTCGATAGAGAGCCTAAGAGTCGCTGTTTGCCCAATGATTGGAACCAGTCTTCGTTTGATCTTGGTCTGATTTTGATACTGGGGGAACCAATACACAAGACTATGAACTAGGTGGGCTACGTATACAGAGGGCGTACTTAAATTTTTGGCTTGTCAATTCGTTTATAGTGAAATTTTATGCTTCTTTTAAAATCCTGTTATGCAGTGAAAATCAAGGAGAGTCTTCTAAATCAAATACGAACATTTATTTCTTTATTATCACACCAAATAAGTTCCTGATATACAGGTTTAAGCAGGGTTTTACCCCATAGATCCACCACCTGCTTGTCAGTTTGTCGTACTGTGGTGGCTTGTGTGTCGCTATGATTCTGGAAGCTATGCCACGGATATTTCAAATACCAGCAGGGTCGCCCTTGGTGGACAGGTTTCAGCAGAGCTTCCAGGCTAAGATAAACTCAGAAGAAGGATCTGGTAATCTGCTTCTGAAAATTAGCCAATGAAAATCTTATGGATAACATACCAACGATTGTGAGAATGGAGCAGGACCGGGCAATGTTTCGTTCTGTTATACATGAGGTTGCCTTGAGTTGGAGCCAGCTCAGTGGCAACTAACAACAACAACACCCCATAGATATAGAAGCCCCTGAGGATAGACGTGCGGGATTTATTTGCGCGGAGCAAGTTTATGAGGCAAGCTCAAGGTTGTCCTTGCCTTTTGTTTTCCAACGCTCATAATTGGGTGATGCAGGTAACCTGACAGAGAGACTGGTGGTCCACTGCAACAACAGTCAGGACTTACAGGAATGGCTGGAGCAGCTCTGCAAACTGACCCGAGGACCTGCCTCTTGCAGTTCGTTGTCCAAAACCTCGTCATCCTGCAGCGCTCATTCCGTAAGTAGTCCATTTGTCCCGCCCAAAGATTGTTGAGTCTTTTGTCACATCCTGCCTGCTGAAGACTTACAAGAAGCAGGGAGCATGCCATTAGTCTGAGTCATTTATAATATTTATAGATTTTGAAGTCCAGTTAAACCTCATTAATTCAGATTTCTTGCTGTGAAGGCCTGTGAAAATTAGTGAAAAGTTTGACTTAGAGGTATGTAGTTTCGTTCGAGAGTATTAAGTTATTCCAACTAACTGCTAATAACTGTTTCTAACCAGTGATCCTGCTAAGATGTTTTAATGAGCCAACACGCCTTATTTTAATTAGCAACAGTTATTCTCGTATTAATAATGTGCTAAGTCTACACAGTGTACCTTCGTAAGTACTTCAGTATCTCCGTGTAATCTCATTTATGCTAACACATTTGCTCAGTAACCCTCCTGAAAGGTAAACTTTTAGCATTGCCTTCTTCTGAGTTACCACAAATTTAGAATTCATGGAATTTGAATTGATGAGCGTTTACTGTACTTGCTGAGTGAGATGGAAGCTATGTGGTGCTGTCTGTTAACACTTAGAACCTGCGATGCCAAAATTCCGGTTCTGAACACTGTGTGTTGTGGTGGAGAGAACATGGGCCTTGGCATCAAACCTGGGTTCAAATCTTGGCTCTGCTAGTTACTAGCTAGTTACCTCGCTTGCTGAGTCTAAGGTGGTCCTGATGAAATAACCAACTGAAGCACCTAATATAGTGGGTTAATATAGTGCTAAACACATGACTGAAGCCATTAAGTGTTAACTGTTAATGCAACTTTCCTGCCTTACAGAGGGGAAAAAAAAATCTGACTTTAATAAAATTTCTGAAGAGAGAGAGGATCATGGGATGTTGAGTCAGTTTTGTGCTGTTTCTTGGAAACTCCGTAATCTATGACTGCAAAGTGTCAGTTCTCAAACCGGAGACTTTTGTTTTCCCATCTTTCCCTTTCTGTGGCTGGCTTTGTTGATCATTCTAGATCCAATCAGGCTATTGTTATTCTTTCACTATGTGGCACCAGGTTGGGTTCAGATGGCAGATTGCCAACATCTCATCAGACATTTTCCCAGTCTTTTAGCTCTACTGGACAGCCCCGAGGACCCTTGGAGCCTCCTCAAATTATAAAACCGTGGAGTTTAAGTTGTCTACGACCTGCACCTCCACTTAGACCATCAGCAGCACTAGGTTATAAAGAGGTAATTTTGCTACATGTGGTATAAAATGCTTCTGACAAGCTAATTTTATAGCTTATTACAAATAGTTCTGTGGGAATGTGCTAGAATTTATGCTAGGTGATACACGCCAGTCAACCTTGGATTGCTAGACTCAGTGATTTCTATTTGTTAATTTTCCATTTCCCCCAGTGTTCATCCACAAATATTTATTGAACATCCACAGGATTTCTGTGCACCACCTGAGTTTTTCGGTGTCTTCCGGAAGTGCCACTGGTTTTCCTTTATAACGATTATGATAATTCTATAAATTAGTAACTATGTGCACACATCTCCAACAAGAGCTACTTCATTCGAGTTGAATTCCCAACCAAGCAGATCGAATTCTGCATTTTGGATCATTGTGATCTATTAAAGTGTTATGGGATCAAGTCACGAGTTAGAACTATGAAAGTGATATTTCTCGCAGTTGGAGAGGGAGAATAATTTACTGAAAGGAACGTCTTTTTTAAAAAGGCTTTTCAGAGACAACCTGAGAGAAGAAAAATTGATATTTGAGTAGTGTCAGGATTTAAGGTTTTTTTTTTTCTTTAGGTCGTAGTCAGGAAATGTCGATCAATAGCTTCCGTAACTGCGTGGAGTGTTACCTTTTCCATCCCAGCAGTTTTTTTTTTTTTTTCCCCTAACCTGCTTCTAGTTTTTTTTCACATCTCAGAAAGTGGCTCATTTATTCGCAACTTCTGTAAATAAGTTTTGTTGAGTGAAGAGTACACTGGTGACAGTTATGAGATGCAATTTAGAATTATGGTGCAAAGGCACCATTTATTTCTCTATCAAATGGGTGTTTTGATGAATGACACAGACTTAGCTCAGTTAAGAGTTTGTTTTGATTTAAAGCACTGTGCTGCTGTTTCGATTAATTGTTGCCTCCAGCAATTAGTGAAGTAAAATCTAGAAAATATTTGGACAGTGGAGGGTTTGTTGATCCCTTCAAATCTACGTGATAGGAGATATAACCCTGGAGCTGAACCTTTATTATGTGCCTATATTCAGAATTTGACCAGGAAACAGTCTTATAGGTTTGCTTTGGAAATTGATGTGTAAGTCCTGCAATCAGCCAATTTTCTTCTTCGAATTCCTAATCTGGGAATGATGCCTCACAGTTCTCTAGGTCCCCGTTTTAATGCTGGCTATTTTGTATCTGTGAGTTACTAAATTCAAATTAAGGTGAGCTTAAAGGGTAAAATTGACTTAATCCTTCACATAACTAATCTATTAAAACTAAGGCATGATCACTTTGTTTCTGCTGGGGGAAGAGAGTGATTAATATTTTCTTACTACGTGGTGTACATTTCAGTAATTTTCAGCATTTGGTATTCTGCACAGAACTGTATTCCTTGGGCTTTTGCATGATGGTATTGCACCTGGAACTAATGTGGGGACCGTGATGATATTCTTTCTGGGTAATTTATGATAACACTAACATGTCAAATGTTGTTTTAGAGTTATTGATAAATGGATGGGGTCATTATAATCATCAACCTCTCACGCTCATCTTCTCTTTCTTTACATATTCACTTTAGAGGATGTCTTATATCTTAAAGGTAAGGGTAGAACAATCTCTTTGGCTTACAGTGACATCATAATGCTTATGCTGTAACCTTTGACGCTTGTTTTGCCCCTTGTTGCAATTGGTGGCTAAAATATGAAGATGCAATTCTGACATGTAAGTACTTCAAAAAGCAGGCTCTTGTGAAATGCATAGGGAAATGTCATCTTATAACGTCTTAACAATGCCTGTTTTCCTGTGTGCTTTTTAAAAAATGCTTTTGTTCCTGTCATTTACGTATAAGCAAGCTTTCATGTCTGTCTGTTTTCAAGTCTGAGTGGATCACTGTGGCTAAGTGGAAGAAATGAAATTCTTTGTTTCATATATTTTTAAAGTACTAATTATTATCCCTGCACCACGTATGTACATCGCATGGGATATTGGGATAAGAAAACAAAGTCTAAGATTCTCACCTGCTTACTTGCATATTGATCATAAGCATTTTTTTTTAGACCTGCTGGGTATTCCTATGGCAAAAACAAATGCAAAATAACCCATATCTGTCTTATCTACTACCTAAAAATGTGACTTTATGTATGCATTCTCAAGCTTGACTGTAGATGTGTTACTCCTAATCTAGACTTTTTTACCAGGAAATTCTTCATCTGGCTCATCTCTCTGACCTTGGGAAAATTATTTAGTCTCTCTGCCTCAATTTCCCTGTCTGAGAAATGAAAATTGCATTCTTCTTTGTGGGACTGTTGCTAAGAAAAAATGAAATACTTCTGAAGCTTTTCGAAAAGTTACATATACTACATTAGTAGTTACGGTTGTTATTTAATACCCTTAAGTGCATCACTGGGGAACATGAGCCCAGTCAGGAACACTGTTCTTTCTCTAGAGCTGACATCCATTCTCTCTGCAGATGGTACCCTCAGGCATTTGGCCCTCCTGGAGAATCTGCCCCATCTTTAATAGGCAGGCTTCATTCCTGTTCCCACCCGTATGACAATTGAGAGGATAATGTCGTTGCCTCTGTTTTATTTAACCTTCTAGAGCTTATTGGAGCCGTGTGTGAAATGTTAAATTTTGATGCACTCGTAACTATCAAAATAAGAAAGAAGTGTTCTATTCAAGTTCATTTGCTCTTTGTAATATTGTTTTTGGGGGAGAATTTTAATTCATTAAGAAACGTCTATCCTTACAGGAGTCTAGTAAAAGTCCCAAAACGATGAAGAAGTTTCTTCATAAAAGAAAGACCGAAAGAAAACCATCAGAGGAGGAATATGTGATTAGGAAAAGTATGTGTTTAGTACTTTCTGAGAGTTAATTGTGGATAAACTAATATGAGGTTGTTTTTTTTTTTTTTTTTAAAGCAGATGATTAGAGCAATTTGTTCTCAGCATCATCTGTTACATAAAAATGAATGGGAGGGTTTGGTCACCTCTAAGACTTTTTTGAATAAGCTGCCTCCTGCTGTACTTCATGTCACCTTAGGCAGACACCATCTGTGTCATCTTCATGTTGAATATTTTTCTCTGCTTGGTTCTAGAGCTGCTGAAGGGGCCCATTTGCTATAACCCACTACCACCATTGCTGTTGAGTCGATTCCGACTCATAGCGACCCTACTATGGATGTATTTTTTTCTCTTTGTTTCCAAGGTCTGAGCTAATTTCCTGTACAAAGGTAGAGTAAATAGAACTGAAGGCTGAAAGCTTTCTGGAAGTGTAATTCTCAGTGACATTCTCAGTTAGCCAAGGAATTAGCCTGCTGACATCTAGAAACATGGCTGATATAGGGATGGACTGCAAAGTCAGTCAGCCAGTCAATAGTGCCTATTTGGCTAGAAGGCTGTGAACAAAATACTTTGGGGCACATGTCAAGGAGTAGGTGATGTCTCACAAAGAGGTGACAGAACTTGTTATATACCTGTTGGAGGTAAAGTTTGGATCAATCTTCACTTGACTCCAACTTCTCCATCCCCCACCCCTCACCCACAGTTAGATGTGTACATAAGTATGTGAACATGATGTTACCCTGCAGTCATTTCAAGACTGACTTGGGAGGGAAGGAGCGAGGGAGGGTGAATCAGTGACTATGCTGGCTGGTTGGAAAATGGGTGGGGCTGATGGGGGGAAAGCTTCCTAGAGAAGGTGACCTTGAACTGTAAAGGAGAGGAAGGATGTGGTGTATCAGACAAGAGCTGAAGCCAGCATCAAGCCCAGTGCTATCATTGTAGCCTCCAAGAAGCTGGCAGGACCCCAATCTAGAGCTCTGACCTGCAGGAGCAGGCCACCCTGGGCGCCGACTTACTGAGGCTCACCCCAGTGCTCCTTGAGGATGCTGTCACTCTGGCTCCCTCAGGAGGGTTGGGCAGCTTTTTCTCCTGCCTTTCAGAGACACCACTGGTCAAAGCAGCTAGTCCCAGGGAATGGGGTGCACTGCATCATTTTGAGGGTGACAAGGCATCTATTTCTACAAAAAAGTAATTATGAATTAAATTTGACAGGTACAGCTGCTCTAGAAGAGGACGCTCAGATTCTCAAAGTGATCGAAGCCTACTGTACCAGCGCAAATTTCCAACAAGGTCGTAGCTCAAATTGTTGTTGGGTACCGTCGAGTTGATTCTGGCTCATAGCTACCCTATTGGACAGAGTAGAACTGTCCCATAGTTTTGCTAGACTGTAATCTTTATGGGAACAGATTGCCAGGTCTTTCCTCCCATAGAGCCGCTGGGTGGGTTTGAACTGCCGACTATTTAGGTTAGCAGCTGAGTACTTAACCATTGCGCCACCAGGGCACCATAGCTCAAGTAGGCTCCCCCAAACTACTTCCTCTAGCTAACGATGTTCCTTTTAACTGCTCACTGCCCCATAGAAAAATAGAAAAGCCACCAAGATAGGCTGTAGGGTGTATAAACCAGGCAGCTTCATGCAAAGGAGCCATGCAGGACTGCATCTTTCAGATAAGGTGGTTTTGCTACCAAGTGGTTTGTTTACCCACTGTTTCTTTTCACCCAGAGAGAAAGAGAGATGCAAGAGTCAAAAAAGTTGGAGGTGATAGAAATGAAAAAAAATTTTTTTTTAAGTTATTTCCCTTTGAAGTACACAGATGCCTTCACCAACACTAGTTAGGAATTAAAGAGCCCAGAGAGTTCCTGTGTCTGTGAACTGATGCTAATCTCTTCTTATAGGCGAATTTGGAAAGGAAGTCAAAATACTATCTTTGATCAGCTGCATATTTAAGAAAACCATGCTTCACCAAACTCAAGTTTCAAAGTTCTGAAAATCTGGAAATGTAGCTACTTAGCAGGGGCTGCTCAAAATGTATAAAATATATCAGAGAACAAAGGCTGTAAATCTTTACAGAAGCAGACTGCCACATCTTTCTCCCGCCGTGCAGCTGGTGGGTTAGAACCGCCGACCTTTCAGTTAGCAGCTGAATGCTTAACCACTGTACCACCAGGGCTCTCCTAATAGGGAGCTTTTAGGTGAGGGTATTTCCCTGAACAACTTTCAGGCTGCAAACTGAAAGTGAGATAATATTTTCTGATTCATCCTTATGTTGTTTAAAAGCCAGGTCACAGTAATTGTGCCTTTTGTCTTCTATTATTCTAGACACTCAGGATACCTTTTGTGAGGGTTTTGCACCTGTATAAGAAATGAATAGTCCAGAATACTCCACTTTGGACAGCCCAGCAACCAATCACTTGAGTGCGGGAGGGTATTTTTTAGGTAGACTGCCTTGATGTATTCTTTCAATTAGCACGTCTCCAAGGCTATCATGAGGAGAGTGTTCAATGTGCAAGTTGACCCATTTGGCTGTGAAGATCTTCTGCTCCAGAGACAAAACCTGACTTGGGGCATATTCAGCTCTGATGACAAGTTTCCAAGAGCCAGGGGAGGAAAGCAAAAGCAGTTATATAATAAGAATTAGAAAAGGTGGGGGGAGGGGGACAAGAAAACACCAGAAAAAGCATCCCTAACTCAAAAAAGGAGTCACTGGGTAGTACATATGGTTAACAAGCTCGGCTACTATCTAAAAGGTTTGAGGTTCGAGTCCATTCAGAGGCACCTCAGAAGAAAGGCCTGGTGATCTACTTCGAAAAAATCAGCCAATGAAAACCTTACGGAGCACAGTTCTACTCTGACACATGTGGGGTCACCATGAGTTGTAGTCAACTCAACAACTTTTTTTTTTAACACAAAATTTGATCTCATCCCCTCCCCCATGACCTCTTTTCACGTAGACAGATCTACGAAGAGGCAGGTGATCTGGCCCCAAGAGTCACGTTTTTGCCCCTCCTTCTCCCTAGCCCACCATGTACACGTGAAAAGTGTCTAGCACAGTACTTAGCACACAGCAGGCATTTTACTATCATGGTAACCTACCGCCTCTATCCCTCCCTGACCACAAGTCCTGATTCCTTAGAATTGTCAGTCTGTTATCCACTTACTAAGGCCCTCTGAAGTGCTAGGCCCTGTGGAAGGCAGAGATGCATCTGCCCTCAATAAAAGGGACGGGGGTGAGTGAAAGCAGAGAGTATAGACAACTCTGAAAGAGCTTGGCTCAGAAGAGCGGAGGGCAGTGGCTCAGGGAGACCAAAGGTCAAGGGCCTTGAAGCTTATTTATGCGACCTGAGAGGAAGGATCCAGAAGTGAGGGGGAGGCTGGAGGTACAGAAGAGCTGTTTGGTAGACCCCGTTTCCAGAGACCATCTGAACATAGGCTGGGGATGCCGGCATCTTTGGTCTGATGTGGTATTCTCCCAACCCTACTCTACCCGTGATCGACATAAAATAAGTCTTCACTGACCCTACCTTACCCTATAGGACTCTAAAGAGAATGAAGGACAGACAGTGTCTTGGTTGAAGACAGGCATTACCCGTGGCCCTTTCACATTATTTCTCTGAATACAAAATGTCCAGTCCCCCTTTCCGCCCCCCATTGAATCAATTTATTTGGACATTTAGAATTTTTCATGTCAGGAAGGTTCAGTCAGCAAATGTTGGGTGGCTGCCCTCTGGGTGCAAGGTAGCACCATGTTACCAACCAAGGCGCATCAATAACCGCAATAGAAAGGAACTAACACCTATAAATAGACTTCACTAGTAACTCTCCCCTCTCCTCCCTCTTGCAACCCTTGTCTGTAGGTACTCGCAAAGATTCTGTTCCACAAGTCTTACTCCCTGAGGAAGAGAAACTCATCATTGAAGAAACCAGAAGTAATGGCCAGACCATCACTGAAGAGAAGTGAGTAGAGTGGGCTAATCCTTTCCTGGTTTGTCTGGGGGCTGGAAAGGAGGTTCTGGCAGGGCAGGGTGGCTCTTGTAAAGCGGGTACTGAAGGAGAGTCCCTTCTCATCTGGGAATGTGGCCCTCTTTCTGCTGAGCATGCATTGGGTAGCTTTGGGAAGGCTGCTCCCAACAAAGGGAAGGAAAAGGCAGAGGCAGAGGGCCCAGAACACTCCCGAATGGTTCAGTCTGGTGGCTACTACTGGAGCCAGCTGCCCTGTACTGCAAGGTGCTTCATAGCACATGAGAATATTGGTGCTCTGGAGGGGTTTAGGGGTCCCTGGGTGGCACTAACAGTTAAGCACTATGCTATTAACCAAGAGGTTGGTGGTTCAAATCTACCCAGACGTGCCTCAGAGGAAAAGCCTGGTGATTTGCTTCCGAAAGGTCATAGCCATGAAAACTCCACGAAGCGCAGGTCTACTTTGAAATACATGGGGTTACCATGAATTGGGATTGACTCCATTGGTTTTTTTTTGGTTTGGAGGGGTTTAAGAGATGCCTGAAAAGACCACAGCACTGGTTTCTCTGCCCAGAGGGCTGCCTCTTGCATTTATGAAGTTAGGCACTGGACTTTCACATACTTAACAGTGTTTAAAACCCTACAGCAATCCGGTGAGATATTACTCTTACCACTTTTACAGATGAGGAAACTGAGGTTCAGGGAAATTATGTCTCTAGCCTTCCTCTGCACAGTAGCAAGTGTGACCTAATGGGGAAAAATCAGGTTAAGTACCTCATGGTTCATAAAATAAACACAAAGTAACCAAATAATTCATTTGTTTAAACTTGAGTCATTTCTGAAGTCAAGCCCTGAATTTGCATACAACAGCATGTTTCAAAATGCTTAGCATTGACAATGTATTTTTATACCTGGTGTATGAAGTGATAGAGTACTGGGGCTCCAGAGAACAGTCCTGGTTCAACTTCCAAGTCAGCGATTCACAAACTGCATGACCTGGAGCAAACCCCTTTACTGCCATGTGCCTCAGTTTCCTCATCTATAAAAGGGGGGTGATAATAATACGTTCAGGGTTGTTGTGAGGTTAAATGGAATAATAAGTGTAAAGGCTAGCATGTGATAATCACTCAATAAATGATGATCATTTTAATAGTAATTATTGTAGCTATATCAATTCCTACAACAATTTTGTGAAGTTTTCAGGGAATGTGGTATTATTGAGACCAAAGACGATGACAAGGAAGCTCATTATCCAAGATGAAAGGACCAGTAAGTGGTAGAAGCAGATCTGGAACTCAGATCTCCAACCTCCTTGTCCAGGGAAAGAGAGAGGAAGAAGTTGTCCCACAACCCAGCTAGGGTGCTTTGTCCTTTCTCTGGTAATATATGTACATTTCAAGAGGAATTTTCTAGAAACAATACCCCTGACTTTGTGTCATGTAGGGTTATGTAAAGGAGCCCTGGTGATATAGCGGTTAAGCACTGGGCTGCTAACCGAAAAGTTGGTGGTTTGAATCCGCTAATGGAGAAAGACCAGGCAATCTGCTCCCATAAAGATTTTAGCCTAGGAAACCCTATGGGTCAGGTCTACTCTGTCCTATAGGGTCACCATGGGTCAGAATTGACTCAGCGACACCTAACAATAACAGGGTCATGTAGGGTCAGATAGATGAGAAAGGCAATGCCACAGCACGGATATTGTAGAATAGTCAAGGCTTTGTGCTACCTCTCATCATACATTAATTTATTACTACCCCAGAAACAGAGAAACCAAGACCATCTGATGGGCCCTACCCTCTTGTTTTGTACTCATCTGAGCTGGGAAGTGAGTGGTAAAGGAGGAGGGAAGCATGGAAAAGGTGCAGTGGCATGGCATTTGAATGAGCATGTGAGGGGTTGTTTTTAGCCCATAAAAACAAGGAACATGAACGAGACTAAATGGGCACACCAACCCAGGGGCAAGGACTAGAAGACAGGAGGGGACAGGAAAGCTAATAATGGGGAACCCAAGGTGGAAAAGGGGAGAATGTTGACACATCATGGGGTTGGCAATCAATGTCACAAAACAATAAGTGCATTAATTGTTTAATGAGAAACTAATTTGCCCTGTAAAACATCATCTAAAGCACAATAAAAAACATATGTTAGCAAACAAAACAATGACAAAAAAAAAAAAAAAACAAGGAACACGGGGACCATTCAGGGCAGTGCCTCCCAAGTAACTATATGGATCACCTAAAAAGTCCACAGCTTTTCAGGACCTGTACTTTTATAAATCTGCTTTCAATGTTAAGTAGTACTTCTTCATTGCCAACAATTCATCTCTGAATATTATCTCTACGTTCTAGGAGCCTCGTTGACACTGTTTATGCCTTGAAGGATGAGGTCAAAGAACTGAAGCAGGTAATCAAACGGGAAAGTCATTCTCTCACACCAAAGCAGAACCACTCCCTTCTCCTTGCCACACACTCCTTGGTGCTGTTAGGAAAGGTCCAGAAGGAAAGTGGTGCGGTGGGGACTTGCCTTTGCCTTCTATTATCGAGGTGGGTTTTGTTGATTTTAAACACGTGGCCTTGGGTTTAAATTTCTTTCTGAGGCTTGTTTAAATTCCTATTTAGCAGTTTGCAATAGAGTCCCAAACTTAGTTATGACTTTCATATTCCCTGACACCTGTAAAGAGGATTAAGCAAAGATAAGTTATTCCTGGATGTGTCAGTGTAAGCAGAACTCTAAATCATGGTTTGTGGGCTCCTCTGCAAATGTGATTGGTGCTCCATGATACACACTCTTCCCTGTGGGTCATGGATCTGACCGAGAACTTGTCTCCCAGTGTGTTGTGGACCAACTGTACCTGGTGGCGGCAGGGTTAAGGATGAGTTGGAGAGGAGAGAGTCCGGGGACTGGAAGACCGCTTAGGAAGTTATTTCAAAACTGAGGGTGAGACATGATGAGGTCCTCAACTGAGGTGGCAGTGAGGCTGTGGAAGAGAATGGTTGTAAAGGAAGGCACATTGCAGAGTTAGAACCTATCGAAGAGGATGGTGTGATGTGGGTATTAAGAAAGAGTTAGGTCCATCAACAGATGAATGGATAAACAGAATGTGGTATATAATATACAATGGAATATTACTCAGCATAAAGAGAAATAAGTCCTGATGCATGCCACAACATGGATGAAACTTGAAAACATCGTGCTGAGCAAAGTAAGTCAGCCACAAAAGGACAAATACTGTATGATCTCACTTATATGAAATAAGCGAATATATGTAAAAGAAAAAAAATTTTTTTTCTTTAGAGATCAAAAATTAATAATGGTTACCAGGGGTAGGAGGGAGGGAGAAAGGGGGAGTTTTTGCTTAGGGGGCACTGAGTTCATGTTAATGGTGGTGGAACGATTTGGAAAAGGACAGCAAGAATAGTTGTACAACTTGAAGAACGTAATTAATGTCACTGAATTGTACATGTAGAAATTGTTGAGTTGGCATATGTTTTGTTTTGTATATTTTCACTGTAAAAAATAAATGAAAGAGAAAAAGTCTGGGATTAAAGATAAAGTTTCTTACCAGGGTATCCAGTTTGATATGGTGGCGTCCCTCATGGAGATCAGGAACCACAGGAGGAGAAGTGTGGGGTGATGGGGGAGATAATGAGTTCAATTTAGGACATAGTGAGTTTGAGGTGCTTGTAGCACGTTGGCATTTGGGGTTGTGGGCCTGGTGTTTAGGAGATGGGGTCAGACCCAGAGAGATTGAGGAGGCCCCTTAGTAGACCCTTGAGCTGAAAGACACTAAGTGAAGAGAGTGTTGAATGTGAAGAGGGCCGGGACCAGAATCTTAGAGAATGCCAATATTTCATAAAAGAAGATTGCAGAGGTGGTACTCAGAGAGAGGAAGGACAGCCAGGAGACTGCCTTGTCTTGGAAGCTGAGGGAGGGGAGTTTGAGGAAGGAATATGTAGCCAGTGGTGAAGGCTCTGAGACGATGAGTAGGAGGAGCCTTGCGAAGGGGGTCACTGTGTTTGGTAATTAATGATTTTTTGTTTCCATTGTAGGAGAATAAAAGAATGAAGCAATGCCTGGAAGAAGAATTGAAATCAAGAAGGGACCTAGAAAAGCTGGTCCGGAGGTTGCTGAAGCAAACGGATGAATGTATTCGGGCTGAGTCCAGTAGCAAGACCTCGATTCTTCCATAACCATCACTGTGCAGCTGGGCAGAGTGTGCCTTTAGGGCATCTAGAAATGTCCAGCTGAGTGATTTGACTCAGTTTGCTCACTTCTTTGGTTTTTATTTTGCGTTCGAGTCTCTCTCTCTTTCTCTCTCTCCATGTCTCTCCCCCATACCTCCCTCCTCCCTCTCTCTTATTTCTTTCTCTGTGTGTGTGGTATCTTTGCTTGGGTGTTTGTTGTTGTTTGGTTATTAGTTGATTGTTTTGTTTTTAAACAGGGGAAAGAGCAAGTGGTGGTGGTAGAAGTCTCCCCAGAGTCTTTTCCATTCAATAAGAAAAGGAAAGCTAATGCAGACCAATGACTTCAAATGGTCTTCAGATGGCCTTCAATTCACAGTGCCTCTGCAAAACCATTGTCTCAGGTCACTCTTGTTGGGCTCAGCTGCTGTCCCAAAGGGGCTGGCCATGGTTGGTTAAGTGTGAACCCAATTTTCCCCCCCAATTTTCCTGTACCTGGAAGCCCCTCAGTACCTAATATGCTGAAGGCACAGTGTCCTGGGCTATGACTAGAATAGGAAGAAAGACAAACGTATTTGCCTGAATGATCCTGCTGCCCTTACCTAGCCCATCATGTGCCACCCCTCAGTGCACACCCTTTTTCAATTACTCCCTATGTTATCTGTTAGAAGGAAACAACAGTGCCCTTATTCCTTTTTTGTTGGTTTACATTTTAACTCAGTGGGGCAGAAGCTCTGGTTATTCATGCCAACGCCAAATCCATTAGCAAGTCGCACTGAACAGCCCTTCCCTCAGCAGCAGAGTTGACCACCTCTTCATAGTGCATGATGGGCTTTTTTCTTAGCCTTCTGACTAGTGTGTAAGCTTTGTACTTCGCAGTGCTTTTAGCCAATGGTACCAAGCAGTATGTAAGCCTAGTATGGGTGTGTTTTGCTTACTTCTTAAAAAAGTAGTTAGTCTGTGAGCAGTTACTTTCTCTACCTTGCATATTCAAGCTGTGACCTTTCATCCTTCGAAACAATCTGCATTGAAGAGATCTTGTGCCCTAGTAGACAGCTCTCATTCACTTTATTGTTCTCCCACATATGCTGTAAAAAGTTGTGATATTCATTGGCCTCTTTGAGTAGGAAGCTAAGCATTATTTGCAGTCATGTGCTGATGGTCCAGTTTGTATATCCAGGGTGAAAAGGCCCCTCTGGCATCTGGGTGGTGGTTACTAGTAGAGCTGATTTTCTCAAGTTGCTCATCGAATCAAATCAGCAACTTTGGAAGACTCCCAGAAATTAGAACTGTGAGAAACTGGGTTGAGAAGAGTCACAGAGGGCAGCACACATCCAAATTCAACACAGTTGAGAGTTTGCCCCAGGTTCTAGGACAGAGGAGACCCTCCCACCCCCAAAGACAGGTGAAATATCACCGAATGGGGAAGATCACTGGAAAGAGGGACAAAGAGCCAATGGACTGATCAAAGTTGTCTTCCAGGTGCACTTGATGGGTGCCTGCAAATGTGGGTTTTGCAAATGTTGTTTAGAAACCAAACTTGAAGTTTGAAACTCCCAGCTTGCTGAAGGAGCCCTTTTTCTCTCTGATATTGGGGGGTCTCAGGGGCCCATAGCTCCATGGTACGGGGCTGTTGTCTGCTGGCTGCACAGTAGAAATGACAACATCCACAGGGAGTGGACTATTCCTGTGGTCCAACATCAGCCACCCACACCCAGCTGTCTTTGGAAGCTGAAGAGTGAAGATTTCTAGGAATGGCTGTTGTTATTTTCAGCACAGCAGTTTAGATATGACACCCTCACTTAAAAATTTAAACCATCTACAGTTCACATCTTAGAATCTGCCCTGTCTGCTGTTAGTCAACGGCTTGCAATAAATGCGCCAACTCTATCCATAGGAAACCTTTTTGTGATTACGAAAGACTTTAGTTGATAATGTATAGGATTGCTTCAAATAGTGACGGGTCTTTCTTTGAAAGTGATGTGTACATAGGCATGCGTTGGTACTTCGCCTTCCTGCTGGGAGGCCCTTGGTACGGAGTGGTGTCATGCGCTCACACACTAAAAAATAATATAAAGGAAATGAAGCCATGTTAACCTGAGAGCAGTGTCTCCATAATTGTGTTGTTTACAATACTCTGTCAATGGGTTCCCGTTACCGTGTAATTAAACTGCTGCCCTTAACAGCCTTTTAGTTTCTCTTCTGTCATGCCCCTTCTTACACAAGCTCAATTTTTCTAACTTGTTTTTATTTTGAAAACTTTTAAAATGGACATTTTCAATAAATAAGAATAACAATGCTTTATAAAATAAGTCCTTTGTTTCTTTTTTTCACTAGCCGGTGTGCAGAGAGATTTCTTGTGCTGGGTCAGCTTCCTTTCTCATTTCCCTCATTAGCTAGTCCACTGTCTTTAGGCCCCTTAGTCAGCCTCTACCTTTGTCAGCCAGGCAGATGACATTTGCTCCCTACTTTACAGAGAAAATAGACACCATGAGACAGAATCTTCCTTAACTTCTTTACCCCTCTTGACCTCTGACTCCAACCTGTAAACTGTCTGTACTCCTTCTCACCATTTTTCTTCCAACATTAGAGAAAGATATATCCGTTTCCCTACACAAGTTTATCCTTGGTTTTTAGTCTTGTCCCTTTCCTTTATATTTTGTAGGATTTCATCAATCAATGACATCCTATATTTTGACCACAGCTGAAATGCTGGTTCAGTGGTTAGGATGATAAAATTTGCTCTACCTCAAGATAGAAGAACTGGATATTATCTACTGCTACTCAGCACCCATTCCTACCCCTTTTATCTTTCCTCCCTGGAAAGCTAAAAAAAAATTATTTCCCAGACTGTCTTGCAGCTAGAATTCTGTATACAATGTGGGTTCTGAAACAATTTTGGTTCTGACAATGAGATGCGCATAAATAAGGTTTGAAAGGCTTAAGTGAAGTAGAAGCTATCTTCCTGGGGCTTGGTGGCTGACAGGCAGGTTCCAAAGATGTGTCTGTGGCATCTATACTCCATGTTCCAGTGTGTCAAGTCACAACTTTGTGGGTGACGGACTGTAGTTGTATCAGTGATGGGAGCAATGGCAGCAGAAGTTTCCTGATATCTGGACCACAACTACAGTGAGATGACCTTAAAGCCAATAGTCCAGTGGCAGCCCCCTGACTTCCACTTCTCCTACCTGAGATACCTTCAGTGGTTTCTGTTTCCTGCCTTGAGCTAATAAATAGAGCATTCCACCTCCCATGGGCCAGAAATTGCACTAAGTGGTTTACATGGTTAAGCTCATGTAAACCCTCACAACAACCCTATGAGGTATGTGCTATTGTTAGTTCCAGTTTACAAATGCACAGAGGCACAGAAATATTGAATAAGATGTTAGTGAGTGAGAGAGCTGGGAGTTTGTAAGTGAAGGAACCCCTGGCCTGTCTGCCTCTAGGATCTATGTTCTTTCTACCACATTCCCTCCTCTGTGCTTGGTCCCTAACCAGGCTTCTACCTCAGCAATCCACCCTGATGAAGCTTCCAGTGAGCTCTTAATGGACAAATTCAAGGGACATTTTTTTTCAATACTTATCCTTGAAGTCTCTGCAGTATTTGGCCCCTTGCCTTCTTGATAAGTCTCTCCTTCCTTGTTTTTTTTTTTTTAATTTTTATTGTGCTTTAAGTGGAAGTTTACAAATCAAGTCAGTCTCTCACACAAAAACTTATATACACCTTGCTACATATTCCCAATTGCTCTCCCCCTAATGAGACAACCCGCTCCCTCCGTCCACTCTGTCTTTTTGTGTTCATTTTGCCAGCTTCTAATGCCCTCTACCCTCTCATCTCCCCTCCAGGGAGGAGATACCAACATAGTCTCAAGTGTCCACCTGATCCAAGAAGCTCACTCCTCACCAGCATCCCTCTCCAACCCACTGTCCAGTCCAATCCCTGTCTGAAAAGTTGGCTTTGGGAATGGTTCCTGTCCTGGGGCAACAGAAGGTCTGGGGGCCATGACCACCGGGGTCCTTCTAGTCTCAGTCAGGCCATTAAGTCTGGTCTTATGAGAATTTGGGGTCTGCATCCCACTGCTCTCCTGCTCCCTCAGGGGTTCTCTGTTGTGTTGTAGCCAGGCACCATCTAGCTCTTCTGGTCTCAGGCTGATGTAGTCTCTGGTTTATGTGGCCCTTTCTGTCTCTTGGGCTAATAATTACCTTGTGTCCTTGGTGTTCTACATTCTCCTTTGATCCAGGTGGATTGAGACCAATTGATGCATCTTACATGGCCGCTTGCTAGCATTTAAGACCCCAGACACCACTCTCCAAAGTGGGATGCAGAATGTTTCCTTAATAGATTTTATTATGCCAATTGACTTAGATGTCCCCTGAAACCATGGTCCCCAAAACCCTGCCCCTGCTACGCTGGCCTTCGAAGCATTCAGTTGATTCAGGAAACTTCTTTGCTTTTGGTTTAGTCCAGTTGTGCTGACCGCACCTGTATTGTGTGCTGTCTTTCCCTTCACCTAAGGTAGTTCTTATCTACTATCTAATTAGTGAGTACCCCTCTCCCATCATCCCTCCCTCCCCCCTTTCGTAACCATCAAAGAATATTTTCTTCTCTGTTTAAACTATTTCTCGAGTTCTTGTAATAGTGGCCTTATGCAATATTTGTCCTTTTGCAACTGACTAATTTCACTCAGCATAATGCCTTCCAGGTTCCTCCATGTTATGAAATGTTTCACAGATTCATCACTGTTCTTTATTGATGCATAGTATTCCATTGTGTGAATATACAATAATTTATCCATTCATCCATTCATGGGCACCTTGGTTGCTTCCACCTTTTTGCTATTGTAAACAGTGCTGCACTGAACACTGGTGTGCATATATCTGTTCGTGTAGAGGCTCTTATTTCTCTAGGATATATTCCAAGGAGTGGGATTGCTGGATAGTATGGTAGTTCCTTGGTTTTTATGATATCACACTTCCCTGACTTTCGTTCAACCTTCTGATCACTCCTCAGTCTCCTTTGCTGGATTTGCCTCCTTTGCCTGTCCCCTGAACACTGCTGATCCTCAACACTCTTTTCCTCTTCCCTTTTACAGCTTCTTCCTGGACAATTTTGTTTGTGCCTACAACTTTATCTACCAAAATACAGATGACTCCCAAGCTCATATTTTGTCCATTTTGACCTTTCTTCTGAGCTCCAGCCCCACGGATGCAACTGCCTTCTGGACATCTCAGCTAGGATGTCCTAAACCAAAAAACCAAACCCAGTGCCATCAAGTTGATTCCAACTCATCAAGCTCAGCATGTCCAGAACTAGACTCCTCTCCTTATCTCTCATTCCAAGTGGACAGCACTTCTGGCCACTCAGTTGTCCCAGCCAGAAACATGGGCATTATCCTTCATTCCATCCTTTCCATCAACGCTTTAAAACTTTATACATTACCAAAAACCAAAAACCAAACCCATTGCCATCGAGTTGATTCTGACTCATAGTGACCCTATAGTACAGAGTAGAACTGCCCCATAGAGTTTCCAAGGAGCGCCTGGTGGACTTGAACTGCGGACTTTTTAGTTAGCAGCCACCTGCTTAACCACTGAACCACCAGGGCTCCAAATTTATACATTAACTCTTTATAAATCTAGTCATCAAGCCTTACCATTTTTAACTATGCTGTATCCATCCTCATGACCACGGCCCTGTTTTGGGGCCCAAGTGTTGATATGACCTCATGATTTCTACAATACATGTATGTGTCTATGCAAGGAGCTCTGGTGGCACAACGGTTAAGTGCTCGACTGCTAACTGAAAGGTTGGTGGTTCGAACTCACCCAGCTGTTCTGCGGGAGTAAGACCTGGTGATCTACTTCCATAAAGATTACAGCCAGGAAAACCCTATGGGGCAGTTCTACTCTGTCACACGGAGTCACAATGAGTTGGAATTGACTCAACAACATCTAACAACAACAGATGTGTTTATACACGCACATGTGTACATTTATAGGTATGTGGTATGTATATATTAGGATTACCAGGTGAAATATAACATTCAAATTTCAGATAAACAACAAATGGAAACCCTGCTGGTGTAGTGGTTAAGTGCTACAGCTGCTAACCAAAAGATCGGCAGTTCGAATCCACCAGGCGCTCCTTGGAAACTATGAGGCAGTTCTGCTCTGTCCTATAGGGTCGCTATGAGTTCGAATTGACGGCAATGGGTTTTTTTTTTTTTTTATGTCCCAAATATTGCATAAAGCAAAAAATGCAACGGCCATCGAGTCAATTCCAACTCATAGCGACCCTGTAGAGTTTCCAAGGAGCACCTGGTGGATTCGAACTGCTAACCTTTTGGTTAGCAACTGTAGCCACTTGACCACTACGCCACCAGGGTTTCCAAATATTGCATAAGATGCAGTTATACTAAAACATTTCATTGTTTACCTGAAATTCAAATTTAACTGAGTGTCTTGTATTTTCATTTGCTGAATCTGGCAAGCTTAGTATGCGTGTGTATTTACATATGTATATAAATGCATACCTTTCTTCACACACAAAGCCCTGGTGGAGCAGTGGTTAAGTGCTCAGCTGCTAATGGAGATGTCAGGTTCGAACCCATGAGACACACTGAGGGAGAAAGATGTGGCAGTCTGCTTCTGTAAAGATTTACGGCCTTGGAAACCCTATTGGGCAGTTTTACTCTGTCCTATAGGGTCTCTATGAGTCCGAATTGACGGCAATGGGTTTGTGTTTTTTTGTTCCTCACACCTATCATTTATGTAGTTTTTCAGCCAGAAAAGTGTAACCTGAGTCCAACCATGAGGAAACATCAGACAAACTCAAAATGAACGTTCTACTTAAAAAAAAGAGATGGTCGTACCACATTAGTCCAAAATGTCAATGTCATAAAAGACAAAGAAAAGCCGTGGAAATGTTCCTGACCAAAGGAGACTAAAGAGACATGACAACTAAATGCAATGCCTGATTCTAGATTGGGTCCTGTACTGGAATGGGGAGGGAGAATTGTATAAAGGACATTATTGGGTCAATTGACAACCGGAAGACAAATGGTAGATTAGCATCAATGTTAAGTTTGCTGAAGCTGATAACTGTACTGTGGTTATGAATGAGAAAATTCTTATTCTTAAGAAACATACACTGAAGTATTTAGGAGTAAAGGCCACGATGTATGCAAATTGCCTCCAAGTCATTCAGAAATAATATACAGATGTTATTTGTACCATTCTTATCTTACAACCTTTTATAAGTTTGACATTAATTTTAAATAATCACCCCTTTCAGGGATGCAGACTCCAACAGCCATCTTTGCTGAGTCATTCAGTTGCCTACTACTTGCTGTGTCTTTTTCCACAAGCAATGTTCAGTACCTTGAAAGTATAAATTGACTCATCCATGTAAATTCAGGACCTGGTACAGGGTCAAACGCATAGTACATACTCAAGAAATAGTTGTTAAATGAGGAAATGTTCCAAATAAATTGAGGCCTTGTTCTTTGTATGGGAGAATTGCTAAGACATGCTCTGGTGCCAGAGGCGTAACTAGGGCATGACAGGTATGGCAGGTATTACACTGACCCTGGGCACGTGGCACCACTGAACAGTTTCTAGTAACCTGGTACAGCCAGAGTTGTATCTATGGAAAATAGTGCCTATGGCAAGCACTGAATTTGAGCCCCTGTCCAAACATCTGACACTCCTCTTCTAGATAACTTTACCATAATATCAGCTCAAAAAAAGAAGTCAAGCTTGTTAATCTTTTAATTAACACATACCATGCTTGAGGAAGAACGTTGGGCTTTATGGGGTTAATAGAAACTGCTCAGTGGCACCAGGCATCCAGGGCTGGTGCAATAATCTAGATATGCCACTGCCAGCGGTACCAATAGTCAAGGTTCTAAGGAGCTCTGGTGGCACCATGGTTAAGGGCTCGGCTGCTAACAGAAAGGCCTGCAGTTCGAGCCCACCAGCTGCTCTGCAGGAGAAAAACCCGGTGACCGGCTTCCATAAAGATTTCAGCCTTGGAAACCCTATGGGACAGTTCTACTCTGTCCTATAGCTTCACTAAAAAAACAAAAAAGCTGATGGCAATGGGTTTGGGGCAAGCTACTTGAAGGCAGGGACTGGGTCATAATTATCTCTGTAGTCCCCAAATGCATAGCACAGAGTCTGTCACCTCTATCAGCATTGGATGGGTGGGTGGATGGATGAAAGAAAAACCTTTATACTCCTAGTACAAGAGATGTGAATCAAATCTAAGATGTGTTAAAGATTGCGTGTTCAACTCCAAAGAAGTTTACAGTCAAGAGAGGTACAGAAAGTAGGAGTAGATTTTGTAACCAAGAATGATTGGACTTTAAGTGAGATTACATTAACCGAAAAAAAAATATGAATGATAACTCAGTGGAACTCCAGTAATGGGGAATGGGAAAAAATAAATCTATATGTTTACTGGTTTTCTTGAGAGGTGCTGAATTTTCTATTGGAGTTGCTCAGAGGAGTGTGGTATGGACGGGGTAAATTTGTGTGATCATATCTCTTAGCTTGGAAATCAATGATCATAGTGTTTTTAAGAAACCTTCCTGAATATAGAACTGCTCAGGTCTACTGACAAATTTGGCAACCCCAATGGTTGTTTTTGACAATGAAACTACAAAAGAAAGATCTTTGCTACGAGCAGATTCACTCTAATGTTATGCATATGCCCTTCCAGAATTTAATCTAGTCTTTTCTTTCTTTTTTTTTGCTTTCGCTTTGCCTCACATTGGGTGTGGCTTTGGTCTACTACATGTGCGAGGCCTCTTGGGCTCACCGTGCATTTTCTTTGGTCTCATTTTAAGTTGTCTTCCTGTCCACTGCACCACTAGCTGTCGCCAGGGCCTTGCACATAGAGACCATGTAGGTGCTTTCTGTCTGATGGTCTGCCCCTGAGAGCATACTTTGCTGGGGCTTCCACGAATGATGTCACTGAATCCTCCTAACAACCTACAGGGCAAGGATTCTTTTTCCCCCATTTTACAGATGAGAACTCTGAGGCCCAGAGGAAGTGAAATGACTTGCCTGAGGTTACAAAGTTGTGGGGTCTTGATTAAGACTCTGTCTGCCTGGTTTCAGTCTTCATCGCTACACTACAAGGCCTATTCTGTTCTTGTTGTTTTCTTTTTGTAAATGGGGATGTGGATCATAGAGACAAAGGATGTCGTGAAAAATCATTCTTAGTTCCATGTTTCTCTGTCGCAAAGAACTTCACAGCGCTTTCAGTAAGGGGCTAAGGCAGTGCAGCTCCCCACACAGTGATATCAGGCCTGTAGGCATACCCCAGTTCTGCAGAAAATGAGTTCCCTCCTGAGGCACAGGAGTGGGCGCGTTGTTCTTCTTTAAGCAGGGAGCCTTGCCCTGCCAGCTTGTTAGAGCACACTGTTGGCATTTCGTAGTCATTTGCTTCCTCTCAAACAACAGAAACAGCAATGTTTTATACTTGTCATTTTCTCTTTATCTGGAAATAATTACTGGATATTTCAAGCATTTCTCTCCCCCCACCCAACACATACTGCCTTAGACTGAAGGCAGAAGAGACATGTTTATAAAAACAAAAATAGAAGTCCATTGGATAATTTAGGATCAGAATATTTTAAGTAGATCTACAATGTACTCTAGTCCCCACTATTTATTGGAACATTTGTTGGAAAAAAATTTACATGAGGTTTGGAGCAAACATCATGTGCCATTCTGCAAACTATCATAAAATGTATCGTAAACATCTATCTATAGAATAATCTCAGTCATCTTCTACCCCATGAGTGCATTTTTATTCATAAAATATGTTTTACATAATGAGGCTCTTTATCCTATGGTAAATTTTTCCTTTAACCAAAACACAAAGTCATTTCACAGACTATTGAATTATAAGCAGTTCATTTATTCATTCACTTATTCCTTCATGTAACAAATAGGGTGCCAATTCTCTGCCAGACCCTGTAGCAGGCACAGGAGTTACCATGGGGAATAGAACAAGTTCTTGGTCCTCAAGAAGCTCACAGCATAGCAAGAACAACCTCAACCATGATAAGTGCTGTGAAGCTAAAGTGCAGGGTACGGTGGGGGGAGTCAACGGGTGTTACAAGAAAACAGCACACCTAGGTCCTAACGCAGGAGAGCATTTGTAGCCTCGCTTAGAGGAACTGAGACGTAGAACTTATGAGACCAAGCGAGGCATTGGCAGGAGATGAAGCAACTCAGTTATTTTCCTCTTTATTCTAAGGTCTATAAGAAGCAGGAGAGTGGTGAAATCATGATTGTGTTTTTCAAAGTTCATTCTGGTTGTGCACGGAGAATGGCTGGCAGAGAGCAAAGAGTGGAGGCAGGGAGGTTAGGAGGCTGTTGTAGTATTCCAGAAGAGAGGTGATGATAGTTTGGACTAGGATAGTAGCAGTAGCGTTAGAAAGAAGTAGATAGATTTGAGAACTATTTAAGAAACAGGGTTGATGGGAATAGGCTGTTGGGAGCTGCTGTGAGGGTGAGGACAGTGAGAAGTCTAGCCAGGTTTCTGGCTTGAGAAGCAGGGTGGATGAGGATGCTGCTCACAGAAATGGAAACCACTGAAAGTGGATCCAGTCGTGTGGGGGGACAAGACCAAGAGTTCCCTTTGGACGTGTGGGGTTGGAGGGCCTGAGAGGCATCCACCATTTAGAGATATGGACAATCAGAATTTATTAATCTAAATTCTAGGGAACAGTTCCGGACTAAAAGTGTGGCATTGGTAGCATGAAGCTGGTGGTTAAAGCTATGAGCGCAGGGGGAGACATCCCATGGTGAGCATGCAGAACAGGAAGAGAAACAGGTGAAGGATGAGACCTGGCACCCCAAGAAAGGGTAAGGTGACCTCCTGAGGAAGCAGTCTGAAAGGCTGAGGGCAGTTGGTAATGTGAGGCTGGGGCTTAGGGGAAAGGTCTGGGCTATCGGAGGTGGCATTTAGAGGACTGTAAAAACCATAGGGGAGGAGGAGATAGCGTAGGGAGTTTAGAGTGTTTTTTGTATTTATAGCATTGCCTCTGATAACATATATTGTTAGAAACATGGTTACTAGAGGTAGAAATAACCTGAAAGATAATGATTCTCAAAGAAGAAGGAGAGGAGTGAAATGCAAGAGCAAGGTTTGAGTCAAAAGGGAGCATGATGGTGGGACAACCCAGTCAATTGGCTTATAATATAGTTCATAAAGTTTATGTTCTACATCCTAGATTGGTGAGTAGTGTCTGGGGTCTTAAAGGCTTGCGAGCAGCCGTCTAAGATGCAACTATTGGTCTCTTCTCATCCAGAGCAAAAGAGAAAGAAGGAAACCAAAGACTCAGAGAAGAAACTAGTCTACAGGACTAACAGTCTACATGAACCACGGCCTCATCTACCCTGAGACCAGAACTAAAAGGTACGGAGCTACCACTACTGACCATTCTGATCAGGACCACAATAGACGGACCCTGTCAGACTTACTGGACCGGCTGAGACTAGAGACTCCCTGAGATTATCACCCCAAGATACTCCATAAACCTTGAACCGAAACAACCCCGAGAGCACCTTTTAGCTAAATAACAGATTGGCTCATAAAATAAAGAATATTACCAGTGACTACTGCACGCCTTTAAAAAATCATCTATATGAGACTAAACTTTGGTCAACAATTACTCTAAAGCAAAGATGAAAGGGTAAGGGGACAAGGAAACCAGATTACTG
Source organism: Elephas maximus indicus (assembly GCF_024166365.1). Taxonomy (NCBI): domain Eukaryota; kingdom Metazoa; phylum Chordata; class Mammalia; order Proboscidea; family Elephantidae; genus Elephas; species Elephas maximus. The sequence goes on from NC_064846.1 coordinate 19,169,268, forward strand.
GAAACAAAACCTCCAGAATGGAATTAATGAGAACAATGACCTATTGTGAAAAATGTAACCAACGTCACTGAATAATTTGTGTAGTAATTGTTAAATGAGAACCAGATTTGCTGTGTAAACTTTCACCGAAAACAGGATAAAATACTATTTAAAAAAGGGGGATGCGTGAATATATAAAGATGATAGATTTATCCAGACTAGACATTCCCTTATTACCCTGCTAAAGGGGACGATGCCTCTTGGCCACACCTGCCCCCACTTGCCCCTCCCAGGCAAGTTGGGCAAGTATGACTGTGTTACAAAGTGAGCACTCAGCTACTGTGAGGGAGGGACAGTCGTGGCCTGGGTATTGTCTCCCTCTTTCCCAACTGGACCAAGCCATCCTTTCAGCTAGGCCTGGGGTCCTAGTCTTCCTAAGGGAGGCCCACACCTGTGAGAACATTACGACCAATGCCTTCCCAACTGCCACAGATGCTGCACCACCTCCTTCAAGCCTCCAATGCAGAGGGTAAAGTGGAGAAGAATCTTTGCTCCCAGCGGACAAGATAGCACTGTGGGAAGATCCCCAGTGAGTCCCTGAATCAACAAATGTCACCTGTGCTCATACCAAAGTTCTCTCATTGGAGAAAGTATGCAGTCAAGGAAATTTGCTGAGCACAATTTCAGCCTTGTGTTGGATGTTCATGCTTCCAGGTCTTTAGAGTCACTTAGCCAAGACGGGACTGGGCTGTCTACAGGGCTGTAGGGCAGGGGCAGTAGCCAAGAGTTTAAGCCCACTTCTCATTTCTCTCTCTTATTTCTACAGTAATACTGTTTGGATGAATATGTGGCATTTGCCTTAAGCAAAGTGCTCTACGAGTAAAGATGAAGAAGCCACTCTGGGCTTTAGGCGAAAAATCCCTTGGTTGGAGGTGACCAGGAATGGCTCTGTTGACTTCCCCTCTGATTTTCCCAGCTCCGTTTCTTTATGCCTAAGGTGGAACCACCTAGACAGTTATTTAAAACAAACTCTATTGCTTCTCGTTTAAGGCCCTTCCTCCAGCCTCATGTACCTGTGATTAATCAAGAAAAAACAACCTCATTTCAATCTTCTGCAACCTTTCTAGAGTAAGCTGGAAATAGACCCAGATTGCTTTTCACTGCATAGGCTTCCAACATCATCCACTGAAGATTATAGCCTACTTCCAGAGAGTCTGCTGTCGCCAAGATATTTTATGATGTAACAAGCTTGGGAACAGTTTATGAACTATCACAAAGGCTTGGACCATTTCCTCCAAATGCTTCTTCCTCCCCCACCCCAGCCTAGGGCTTTAGGTACTGAATGACAACGGTAATGTTATAGAATCTTTATTATTCAAAAAATAAATAACAAGATAATCACGAGTTCACTCTGGAAACAATGGAGACCGCAGATAGATACAATAGATTTCCTTTAAATACAGTTACTTCGCGATGAGGAGTGGGCAGGGCTCAGAGCTGCTTTCCCTGCCCTCCCCATCTACAGTGGCAGAGATAGGGACAGTGTTGAGATTAGATAACTGATTAGCAACTGCCTGACTTGTGTGTGTGTGTGCGCGTGTGTGCGTGCGCGCACACACACACGTGTGGTAAAGAGAGGGAGAGACTGAGTGTCGGGGTATATGGTGGAACCAGGGTTTTTCAGTTCTCCATTGTGTTGGACTTTCTAGAACCTGATTCCCTATCAGGGCCACAGCGTCCCAGAGTCAACCATAATTGAATGTGAGTGGAGGCTTCTCCTCATTTCCCTTCCACATCTCCACTGATCAATTAAATACACGATCCACTGGAAGACATTGCACACGAAAGAAACAGAACTAAACTTGGTGAATTATCTGCGGTTTGCTCAGCATTCACTCTGTGCATGATGATTTTCTCTTATGACTCTCTGGATGTCTGCGTCAGTGGGGTTTCTGCTTCTGAATAGAAGCGCTCATGGAGCAGGGCCTGTTTTAGTTTCCCCCGCCCTGTAATTCACTTATTACAGCCCTACATGCCTTGGGGTATATAATAAATAGTTCTCCCTGAGGAGGGTCCTAGGGTTATAAATAGGCAGTTCAACAGGGGGTGGTCTTAACTGCTTTGCTGTATTATGAAGACTGCCCATGTCAGCTCAGCCGCAGTCGGGGAGGCTCCACTGTTCAGAGTTTGAGTAGGCCGAAAGACGTGAAGCCAGTCCCGTGACTCACTTGGCTTGGGTCAGTCACGTTGACAAATACCGAAGCACCTGGTTGCAATTCAAAAACTCCTCCCAAGTGGATGGATTGTTGTCCGCAAGGCTTGGAGGAACTGTGGGTATTTGCTGCTCTGAGTAAGATTCTTTCAGATTCACTTGGGGACCTCAGGCAGAGGCTAGCTATAAATGGCATTTGTCCCGAAGCTTCCCGATTGGAACAGAAGGTGACTTGGGCATAGATATAATACAGCCCTTGTCTTTGAACGGTCAGCTGCTTCTTATATTTGAGTTCTACCAACTTGGTGCTCATGGTGTAATATCCTTTTTCGGCCCACTGGAGAACTGTAATGGAGAAGGGAGAAATTTGTGGTGAGGTGAAACATAACATGGTTTACATTCTAGCAGAAAATATAGTTCCATGTGGGGTACTGGGCACTGGGGATTTGTCAGGACCCTTCTATCCCTCCGAGTCTAGGAAGGAACTATGGCTGACAAACAGCATGGGCTTTAGGGTCAAATGGAACTTGGTTCCACTCAAGGCTTCGTTCAAGCTTGGGCAAGTCACTAAACCTCCCTGAGCCTCAGTTCCTCATCTTTACCAAACAAAACAAAACAAGAAAAAACAAGCCAGTTGCTGTCAAGTCGATTCTGACTCATGGTGACCCCGTGTGTTTCAGAGTAGACCTACACTCCATAGAGTTTTCAATGGCTGATTTTTGGGAAGTAGATCACTGGACCTTTCTTCTGAGGTACCTCTGGGTGGATTCGAACCACCAACTCTGTGGTTAGTAGCTAAGTGCTTAACCGTTTGTGTCTCCCAGGGACTCCTCCTTGTCTGCAACATGGGGCTAATATTTAAGCCTGTCTCAGAGACTTGTGGTGAAGATTAAAGTAAGTAGCATACAGCCCCTGTGAATTTCTAGCTACCACCAAGGATTCTTTAAGCCAATTTGCCCTTGAATTTAAGAAAGCGCCAATGATTGAAAAATTCTATGCCATAAATTACACATGCCAAATTATTTGGACAAAACCCTTGCTAATGTGAACATCGACACCTTGCTTGCCATGAATTTTACAGTCCAAGAGTTGCCAGTCCACCTAGCTCAGTCTCAGCCTGGAGAGAAGGAAAGACCCCATTTCTTCCTAGCGATCATGCTGTTGCAAACCCGACCTGCCTCCCACAGCAAGGACTAAAATTAGGCAAGGAAGTATGAAAATAAACCTGTCATTTCACTGTGTGTTTTGATCTCCCATTGTAGTAGGCGCCACCAACTTGAAAGTACCTGTATTCTTGTGGCTAAGCCGAGTACCCACCAACAGTGTGCCATTTTCTCAGCTGAGATGGTGAGTGGGTTCAAAGTGGTGTGTGCACCCGATTTCAAATCTCAGCTTCTACAGAGGTCTATAGGGGTGGGGGTGGGGGGTGGGGAGAAGTGAAAGTGTACTGATGTGGATGCTTCCTTGAGCCATTTTTTATTCCCACTTGGTGGTCTTAGGTTATCACGGTGCAAGATCCTACCTACTAAGAGGCATCCTTTAGGAGTAAGGAGACATCTTGAAATGCCTGACATTTTGGGGGTCCCCAGACCACTCCAAAAAGGATACCTCATCGTGATGTTTTTGACATAGAAATCAGCCCCCAAACTTTTCACTTTTGGACCATTTGATGGAGAACAAAGGGGGAGGAGCCCTGTCTTTCAGTCCAGTAAGTTTAGTCCTGGCTGAGGGAGGAAGGTGCAGTTTGTAACAGTATGACCAGATAAGAATGAGAAGTATGGGGTTGATGGGAAGATGGGGAGAGGAATGTTATTGTCTTCCCACATGATTCCCTGCAGACCTACTGTGAGTCAGACTGTAAAATATTCTAGGACCAATATCAACCATGGGCCTTTTGGGAGAATCTGAGCCCCATGAAATAAACCCAGAAGCAAGAAAACAGGATTCAGATACAGATGGACAAAGACTAGCGGAAAGCTATTCTTCCAGGAGGTTTCTCTGCTGTTGTCATCGAATCCAAATGAGAAGGTGCCATGTGGATGGCCACCTTGGACACCTGTCATGTACTCCCATAAGTGTTTTTTCTGAGCAAGGGGTACTTCACAGAATTATTAAATGTCATGGGCTTAACTGATATTAATGTGGAGCTTCATGCCATTCTTTTGACGTATAAACCACAGTGAAGTAAGCTAAGTAGTGACACCTTACATTGGTATAACACTTGACAGTTTAACTTTCTTCCACATTAGCTGATTTGGTGCTCAGAGCAACCACGTGAAGTAGGCGAAGCAGGAAACAGCTGTGTAAGTAAAGGGACTTGCCTGAGGCCACCCAGCAAGTAGTGGCCAGGGTTCTTGAGCACCAGTGTTCCCAAACTCCCTATCGAGTGCTTTTAGGTCCATTCCGTGATGACCTTGTGTGTGTTCCACCCACTGAGAAGCTACCTGTGAGGTGGGGTGGTGTCGTGTGTTCTCTCTCTCTCTGTTTAGAACTCCATTCCAGAGCACTCTGCTGAATTTTTCAAAGACTACTCTGATGCTCTCGGACTGCCTTTATGTTGATGGGGGATTTTGTGCTAGCGTGTGTGTTTCCATCCATTTATCAGATGCAACACATTCTCCAGCACCAACTATCACAAGGTACAGATTTGGGAAAAAAGATCTAAGGGCTAGAATGATGGCTGAACGTGTATGGAAAAAAATTGTTCAGAGCTGGAAAGATCATGGTATGTCGTCTGTTGTTACTTCATTGGAAAATCTAACGTCCCGGCACCTATTGATCTTTGCAGAGTGATTTTACCTTTAATTTCCCTGAGGCTGGCCCCAAGAAGGCTGGGGTTAATCATACAGGGATTGATAGATGGCGGGAGATACCCCTCCAGACCCACTGATACACGGATGAAGAAAGGTTAGGAGGAGGGATGCTTTCAGTCAGGAGGTCACTACCGCCATTTCTTCCATGTTGTTGGAATAATAGTCCTTCCACCCAATAATGCATCATATAGAATCAGCCATTGAGCAAGAACATAATCAGGACATGGAGACTGCTTTCCACCTCCTTTTGTCCCTCCAAGTCCCATTTGGGCATTTAAGCTTGCTTTGAAGACAAAGGAGAGCGTATGTGAGGTGTATGGGTAGGTTCGTAAATTAGGCCCCAGATGAAGAGAGGAGCCTAAGCTGCATTGCTGCAGCATGCCAGCATTCCCCCTTGGGGAGTTGACGCTGAGAATGCTATGGGACTTACTTACCAGATGCTGTTTTACTACTGGCATCACTTATGACATGGGCTGCAATTTGAGGCTCCTGATCACCTGAAATGAAACCAAAAGCAAACTTTCAGGCCAAAATAATGCAAAACTGTCCACAGAACTATTTGGTCCAGTCTTATGACTGTATAATAGAGACTGTGCTTAAATAGGCTATGTGAAAGGGAGAATAAAATAGTCTGGAATTCCCCCCACTGAGGGAAAAGTTGATTTCTAACAAATCTTAACAATCAAATTGGGTGCTTCCATTGATCCCATTCTCTTAATAGTTATTCAGTACTGGATTCCACTTTACATAGACTGACACAAGCCCAAAAACACTGGTTTTCATTCAACATATCGTGAATCTGGTTTTTAGGAATAACTCCTGTATATTGGGAGTCTTAGTGGGCCCCAAGGTCATGTCTACACACTGAGCTAGTAAGATATTTCTGGTGCCTGATTCAGGCAAGCAACTGGTCAAACTATCCTATCCATCTCTAATTGTTTTTCATGTAGAAAAGCCTTGCTCCTTAATTAGATGTGCCAGCTTTCAAAGGGCAGAGACTTATGGGTTTCCTTTTTTTTTTTTTCCAGTTATGAGCCTGGTACTGGGCACTTTGTAGGTACCCTATAAATGTTGAGTCAATTTATATAACCTAAATTACCAGTTTGGTTAAGTTTATCATTTTATTGAGGACTGTAAGGCAGACTCCACATGAACTCTTCCTTCAAATTTCACCGTAATTAACAGACAGCATGTTACCACTCAACATGTCTTGAAGTCAGTCATTTTAAAGGCAAACCTTCATGGAAATCAGAGGACCCTGTAGCATCCAAGCCAATACTTCAGACAGGCTCTGAGTGCTCTCTTTGCCTCAGAAGCCATATCTTTAGCTCTGTATGTATCTCTGTGTGCATGTGTTAAATTTACATGAGTCATGGCATCATGTTCACAGACTCTGTTACAAAAGTCTCTCTACCAACATCCCCTTGACCACCACTCCACCTTCTCCATACTCTGCTGCTAAGGCTACTTCAGGAATTATTGTGTTTGGTTTAGGGCACTACATTCTAAGGGGAAGAGGGAAAAGTTAGTGTGTCCAAAAAAGGAGACAATTAGGAGAGGAAGGGTCATAGGAGGAACAGTGGAAGGTATTGGGCATGTTTAGCCTGGGGAAGAAAAGGCTCCGGGGCCTATGACTGCTGTCTTAAATACCTGGACAGCTGCTGTGTAGGAGAGGACTGATACTTTTTTGATATGGGCCCAAAGAGCAGAACTAGGTCCAGCAAGTGGAGATAACAGGCAGGCACATTTTGGTTCAAGAGAAGGAAAGACTTCTCTTGAGCAGTATAGTAATCTTACTACCATTATTAGAGCTCTCCATCGATGGACCAGGCTGCCTTATGGGGTAGAAGTGTCTCATCCTCAGACATGTTCAATCAGAGGCCAGGCAGTTAGTGCTGTTGGGAAGGAGGCTCGTGCTCTGGGGATGGTACTGGATTTGAGAACTGTCCAGGTCCCTTCCCACCCTGAGATGTTTGGGATTCTATGATTTCAAGAAGAGGGTCAAGAACATTGTCATAAAAATTGTTCCTTGACCCCAGAGGCTCCACCTGGCTACTGTTCCTTGTGAGAAACTTATCATCGAGTAATGAATGCCCCTGCTACCAAATGATGGCTTTCTTGTCATCTTATCCTCCTTAGGTGATTCCAGGCTCTATGGTTGTTTTGATTAAGGTATTAAAAATAAAGAGATTTCTTTGCACTTGGTATTGTCAGCATTAAAGGAGCAGAGCCTTCCTCATAAATAGGTATACATGAAGCCTTTCCAAACCACAAGGACCAGAGAAGGTGTCAATTTGGCCATTGAGTTCCTGTTTTCTTTCCAGAGCTAAAAGTCTCCAGATTCAACACTGAGTTGTACAACATAATCAACCTAAGCTTCCTTTTGTCTGTCAGATTGTCATACTGTGGTGGCTTACATATTGCTGTGATGCTGCAAGTTATGCTACCAGTATTTCCAATACCAGCAGGGTCAGCCATGGTGGTCAGGTTTCAGCAGGGCTTCCAGACTAAGACATACTAGGCAGAAGGACCTGGAGGTCTACTTCTGAAAAAATTAGCCGGTGAAAACCTTATGAACAGCAGCGGAACACTATCTGATGTAGAGCCAGAAGATGAGCCCCTCAGGTTGGAAGGCCCTCAAAATATGACTGGGGAAGAGCTGCCTCCTCAGAGTAACTGTGAGGGTGGTGCAGGACCTGGCAGTGTTTAGTTTTGTTGCACTTGGGGTCACTATGAGTTGGAACCAACTCAAGGGCATCTAACAACAACATCAAGCTTCCTTTCTGTTTGTAAGTATTCACAGAGATCAGTAAATAGCAACCTACCTTTTTGCATTTCAAAAGTTTTTTCTTTCTTCTTCGCCTCTTCATTTCGCATTATATCCTAAAATAAGAATCATTAAAAAAAAATTTACGAAAGGTCATTTGGGCAGGGGCTCCGCTGTGGGGTTGGAGACCTATTCTTCATTTGGCATCTGTCATTACCCTGTTGCCTGTTTCTGGTGAAGATTATCATAGAGACTCAGATCCTGTCATTAATTTTATCATAGTGATTGGAAGCCCACTGCTCTGACAGATGAACTGGCAGCCCAGAAAGCCCAGGGGTGAGTCCGGAAGCAGAATCCAGGCCTTATTATCTCCATCCCAGAGCTTTTTCCAGACCAGAGACTGTGATACTGACCCCTTCTGTGACCCCAACCTTCCTGCTTTGTGAGGTATTGACAAATAATACCCAGTGGGGGAATGCTTCTGCTGTGGGAACTGGTATACGGAATGTTGTTAAACATAAAGCATTGTGTTGTATCTGTTAGGATAAAATGGGCCCGAAGTCACTTCGGACAAGGTAATAGTAAGTTTGACCTTGGGAGAGAAATCCAAGACTATGAAAAGACCTTCAGACTTTTGTTATGTTTCTTGTCCCTTTTAATGAACTGAAGAGATTCTCTTGTTGCTGGTTGCCCTGAATGGCCTGCATTTATTTAGAATAATCAGCATTTAGGAAACACAGGTCATCCCCCAATGCTGCTAATGTTCAAAGGAATGCAACATTTCTTAAGGGCTTTCTTCTCACTTATCAGCTGAAGGAAGGCTAAAAAACCAAGAAAAACAAACCCGTTGCCGCGGAGTCGAGTCAATTCCGACTCATGTCAACCCCATAGGACAGAGTAGAACTTCCCCATAGGTTTCCTAGGAGCACCTGGTGGATTCGAACTGCCAACTTTTTGGTTAGCCGTAGCTTTTAACCGCTACACCCGCAGGGTTTCCTGAAGGAAGGCTGGAGGTACTTAAAGACGCTAACAGGGACTGCCGTCGACACAGGTTAGAAGGTAATGAAGGCTATTGCTGCCATTTTAAAGACACTGAATCAAAGGCCTGGAGGGCTTAAATGACTGGTATGAGGTGGTGAAAACAGTTAATGCACTTAGCTGCTAACCAAAGAGTTGGAGGTTCGAGTCCACCCAGAGGTGACTCGGGAGAAAGGCTTGGTGATCTACTTCTGAAAACTCAGCCACTGAAAACCCTGTGGGTCACAGCTCTACTCTGACACACCTGGGGTCACCATGAGTCGGAGTCAACTTGACAGCAACTGGAGACACTGGAGAATGAGGTCACCCAAAGAGTCTGAGGCTGAAGCCAAGGATAGAATCTACTAGATCACATTCATAGGCTAAGCTCGACTCTTCCATCATGCTATACTCGGAACCGAAAGGAGGAAGACAGTAGTATTTTCACGTGTTCACATAATCAAAGTCCTTGTGCTCCTTCCCATTACTGGAATCAATTGTCCTCAGGCCCCTTCCTTTTCACTCCTCCCCTAAAAGGAACTTCTGTTGTTTCTCTTGAATGTATTGTTGTAGGCTCAGCTCAGTTGCCAGATGGCAGGGTGTAAGGCAAGAGCCCAAAGGGGAGCTTGCGCCTCGAAACGCTCACATGGGCCGCAGAGTCTCAACTTTCCATTTGAGTTGAAGCGCTGCACTCTGAAAAAGCGGCAACAGGAAAATGTTTGCGAGATAAGTAAACAAATGACTATTTCGTGTATTTTTGAAAAATGGAGTGTGATGATCGAGGTTGAGATACTTTTAGGCTAGGTGGGTGCGTTTATGTCAGGGCCAGCCTAGACGAAAACGTGAAGTCAGCAAAGTTGCCTTTTATGTGCCCAGCTTTGCCTTCTGTGAACTTTCCCTCAGCCACACTCCCCAGGGCCTTTTTTTTTTTTCTTACTTCACTCACCACCTCAACTGAAAGATTTTTAAAAGATGGCCTCAGAAAATCTGGGATTTGTGATATCTCTATTAGCCGGAATTCTATGTGGCGGCTACAGACATGTTTACCTTTCGCTCGAAAAGGAAATGCTTTGACCCTATCTATCAAGGGGATCGCAGGCATTGGTGGACAGGTAATCACAGAACTGGTCATTGTGATAGGTGGGCGGGTGGGTAGTGAATCTTGGTGTGAAATTGTACTACGCAAAACGCTGTTTCCACTTCCCCTAACATAATCCCTGAGTCCCATCTTCCCCCCAGACTGAGAGTTTGATGCTCCCTGCCTCAAGAGGTTGTGAATTTCTTGTCATTAGAGGTGTTCAAACAGAGATGGGATGACCCCTGTGTAGGGACAGAGGGGAGAGGACTGAAGTTCTGGACTGAAAATTGAATTTGATGATTTCTAAGATTGCCTTCAAGCCCTATGATTAGAAGCCCCAAATTTTAAATTTTAGGTTAGAACCCTTGCTACCATTAGCTAAAAAAAAAAAAAAATCCAGCCTGAGGTTGTCCTGTAATTGTCCTGTTGGGTAAAACAAACAAACAAATAAATAAAGTCCAAACTATCATATAAGGAGCAATGTCGGGGAATGGACAATGGAAAGGGAATCAGTGATTATGGGAGGACTGGGTAGCTGGACGACTTTGTATTTAACCATTGTGCCTATCATGGGCACAGATGGCATTGACTGAGGTTCCACACCTGCTACAGTAGAGACAAGGGGCCTCCTCCGCCACATGGAAGGAGGAGATCACCCAGGCCCAGGCTGAATTGTCTAAGAAGGTCTACCCTTGTAGAATATGAAACTTTGGAGCTGTCACTTTTTTCATACAAGCCTAAGCAGGGAGGCCAACCCAGCTGCTTTCCTTTTTCTAGTCCTGGGTAGCTGATTCTGGAAGTTTTACATCACCGACATAAAATCAAGACATGAAGAATTCTCAGTTCAACTGTCAAACTCTCAGTGAGAAAGAGAGAAAATCAAAAAACCAAACCTGTTGCTATTGAGTTGATTCCGACTCATAGCAACCCTGTAGGACTGAGTAGAACTGCCCCATAGGGTTTCTAAGGAGTGCCTGGTGGATTCGAACTGCTGACCTTTTTGGTTAGCAGCCATAGCTCTTAACCACTGCACCACCAGGGTTTCCAAGAAAGAGAGGAAAAAAACCCAACAACTGCTCTCACTGCCATTGGAGGGAACTGAAGTCTGGTCACATAATTACAGAATGTCAGAGCTGGCAGTGCCCTCACAGAGAATCTCAACCCTCTCATTTCATAAATAAGAAAACTGAGGCCCAGAGTGGTGAAGTCATTTGCCCAAGTTCACACAGCCACCCACATTCAATATGTTATTTGGGTTATTAACTGTTCGTTTGACAATTTTTTTATTCACATTTAAATGTACAATGCCTCTCAATACTCTGTCGTACTGGCCAGAATCCTCAAAGAACCAGAGAAACTCAAATCTTTCCCAATGCCAGGCAGCCAGGCCTTGCAAATAATGGGTTAGAAGTCTTCAACAACAACCTAGATTAAAAGAACCTGAGAAGGAGATGAGAGGGCAGAGGGGGACAGAGGCTGGCTGAATGGACACGAAAATAGAGAGTAGAAGGAAGGAGTGTGCTGTCACATTAGAAGGAGAGCAACTAGGAGTATATAGTAAGGTGTATATAAGTTTTTCTATGAGAGACTGACTTGATTTGTAAACTTTCACTTAAAGCACAATAAAAATTAAAAAAAAAAAAAACCTTGAGAACCAGCAGCATATTTGAGCTGCATTCTGATCCCTGGAGGTGACTCAGGACTAACCTCTTAGAATCTTCACTACTGGGTTAGATTACACATCCGCTACAGTACAGGAAGATAGGAATGAGCTCAGGACTAAGATCTATAGCCCTGCACTCCTGGCTTAAATTACATATTGTCTACATGTGAGGACTAACTCCTGTTGGTTTAGCCAGATACCCACCCACCTGGCAAAGAGCTGTCTTCAACATGGAGTACTACCTCCTAGACATGACCCCAAAAGGAGCTGAGGGCCAAGGGTATTTGATTCAGCTCTGAGAGAGAAAAGGGCAAAAAGAATTCTTGAAGTTCTGCCTCAGGAGAAAGAGGTCCTAGACCCCACGTCTGTGATGAGGTAATGAATGTTGGAGGTGCATCCTCCAAAAGCCCACCCAAAAACCCACTGCTGTCGAGTCGATTCCGACTCATAGCGACCCTACAGGACAGAGTAGAACTGCTCCATAGTTTCCAAGGAGCGCCCTGCGAATTCGAACTGCCGACCTCTTGGTTAGCAGCCGTAGCACTTAGTCACTATGCCACCAGGGTTTCCATTCTCAGAAAAGTTTCTGTAAAATTCTTGTTTTCGGTACCCATTATGGGTCACAACCACCGCAGTGACTTTGTGCTGGGTACCAGTCTGTTGGGCTAGAAGGCTTTGAACCTGCTCTGCTTCAAGTCATGGTTGGCCCTAGAGGGGACTGGCTTCATGAGCAAGGGGTATCATGTAGGGTCTGATCTGAACAGAACTGCGAAGGTCCACCACCCATTCCCTGCACCCCTCCCCACGATAAAAGGAAAAAAATTTCACTTTCATGGCGCCTGAAATTCCATCATCAGAGAAGCATTTCTTAGTATGTTGAAGTTTATCAGTCTTTAGGAGTCCCTACTACTCCGGTGGTTATCGCTTCCCTGGGAATTGGAGACCAGACCATGGGTCCACAGTGCAAAGACATAGAGGTTTGAATGGTGAGAAAAAGAAATACAAAAAACAAGCTGGGTGTACTTCGTAATTTTGCCCAGAGGCAGCTGTGTGTATGAGTGTGTGCCTGTGTGTGAACGGTACCCGTGAGAGTCTGTGTCTTTTCCCCAGAGAGACTTTTTGTTCTTATCAAGTAGAAATGTGCCTACTTCCAACTTTCCTTTCCACTTTTAACATAGCATTTTGGCTTTCTTTCTTTCTTTTCGATACACACACACACACATATTACAAATGTTTAAACTGTTACATGGTCGGATTTCAGTTTCCCAACCTAGCAAATGCAGTAGAACTTTTCAACTACACTTGTACCAACAACTGAGCTCCTTACCTTGACAAAACCTCCGAACTGGTTTTTAATTTGCTCACAGTTCAGCAAGGATAAGGACCCCTCTCCTTTGGCGCATCTCTGTATCATTTTCATGAACACAAAATCTTCATGGAGATTCCTTTCATCTTCTATCTATTTGTGAAATAACAGGGACATGAGAAATGTAATTCAGAAGGAGAATGCGGCTAATGGTGTCTGCCTCTGCGTTCACTTCTACAGCATAGGGGAACTTGGGGGCTATGAATGGGAAATAACAACATATCATACTGGATAATTGTTATTTGTTATTTGCAGCTTTAAAAAATCTACAAAAACCAGAAATTAAAACGTCATATTACCTGAAACTCAAGGTAGAAATCACAGTTATTCTAATAAAATTGCATCCCAACATGTTATATATGTTTTCAGTGCACTGTAGTAGCAATATTCTATAATTGTCATATCCCCAGTGCTCCAGGAGTGACTGATCATTATATACACAGGCTATACAATACTTTTCTGCTGAGCTAATTTGCCCACTTCATTTTAGTGTGTGTGATGCAGTGCTTAGTAAAAAGAAGTTAATTTGCAACGTGTGTCAATTAAGTTCTAATTACATTTCTCTCTTTCTACTTTTAGTACGTATAGAAAATGTTTGCATATTTCAAAGAAATCATCTATTATCCCAAAAGCTAATGAAAAGACAAAAAAACCATTGCCTTCAAGTCAATTCCAACTCATAGTAACCCTACAGGACAGAGTAGAACTACCCTATAGAATTTCCAAGGAGCGCCTGGCGGATTCAAACTGCCAACCTTTTGCTTAGCAGCTGAACTCTTAACCACTGAGCCACCAGGGCTCCAAAGTTAACAAGATATTTTATTTTCCAATGTCTTAGAACAATCAGATGTATGGAATTCAGTTGTATAATCAACTAATTCTGTATCATTTTTTTGTTTTAATGTTAGATTTTTAGATTCAAAACAAGATGCAGTTAACCAGTGGCTTTCATTCTCACTAAGACCAGACTTAAATGCTATGGTGAATTTGCCTACTCTGATCAATATATTCCCTTCAGAGGCTATGCTGATGTCCAGACATTGACTGGCAGAGACCACCAGGCCAAAAACAAACAACCAGACCCAGAACCCCTCTTTTCTCAGCAGTGAAACCTAAAATCTGAGCAACTCAGTGAGTTGCCTCAACCCTCCCTGCCTCCCCTTATCCTGATAGAAAACCTCCCGGCCTTATTTCTAGATCTGTACCCCAGTGCAGAACACTGAGAAAATGCAGTTATCCTGATGCTGCCCACCCACAGTGCCCACATCCAGAGTTCTTAGAACAGCTGATAACTGGCCAGATGTCTCCTGTTCACCCATGACTTTATGTTTTGTCAACACAACCAATAATGCCCCTCAATGGAAGTGGACAAACACATGGGAACAGGACAAATCCTAAAGGCTATCTTTTCTAAGAATGAAAAACAACCTGCTAAACTACTCTACTCTTTCGTTCCTTAAGTCCAGCCATTTAATAATCTAAAACATCTTGGAGGTCAACTGAGTAGCTTGCAACTCCAAGCGGCATTTGGAGAATTATACAGAGGAAGCCACTTTTACTAAAAGACTGCAAATTCTAGGACTTATCCAAGTCGATGCTAATCTGAAGTGTTAGGAAATTTCAGATCAAATTGATGCTCTCCTTCCCTAATTGGAAGTAAAAAAAAAATGTTTTTCTAAAAAAAATTCATTTCCTTTTTGAGCAAAATTTTAGCAAATAATTATAGCTAACGCCTATGTAATACTTGCTATATGCAGGCATTGTTCTACATTCTTTGTATGGCTAAACTAATCTATAAGGTGGGTACCATTGTTGTCCCTGTTTCTCAGATGTGGAAACTGGGGCATAGAAATATAACATAACTGCCCAGGATCACAGACCTGGTAGGAACAGAGATAAGATTTGAACCCATGCAGTCTGCCCCCAGAGTCCAAGCCCTTAACCAAAGACAAGAATATGGACTGCTGCTGACAAGATAGCAAATATTATGCCATAAGACCATCTATTTGAGTTTCTACCATTGTCCATCATTTGGATAGAACTGAAACCAACCAACTGCAAATCAATAAAAGCCCCAAATACAGTTAATAAAGACTTGTGGCTCATCTTACCTTGTCCAACCTTCTGTGAAGATACACAGCAAAAAGTGCTGACCCAATCATCTGGGTGATAAGAAAAATAGTAAGTAAATACATAAAAATTTTCATACTGACGGGAGGTCCAGTAGTCACAGACCGGGGAGAAGGTTGGCTATAAGTTTCGATCATGCTTTGTTAGAGTTGAAATGGTACCTTCTGGTTGAGAAGGTGGCAGAGGCAGCATGAGAAGACTGTCAAAGTGGCCACCTTACTCAGGATTAGTTAAGAGCACACAATCGTTGCAGCCCACACTTCCTGGAAAATGTGCTGCGTAGTCTTCTCTCCCGGCAAAAAAAGTTACGTAAAGGTTTTTTTTTTTCTCAATTATACCCATATCATTCACTTCCAGGCTTTCCTTTTGTTAGTAAAGAAGAAACAAGTTTCTTCTTCCATATATTCATTCTTGCCTTGAATGTCATAGACTTCTCAACAGACAATGGCAGTATTTTCCTATCTCTGTCTAACTTTTTAGGGGTTCGCCAGTTTCAAGGAAAGTGACAAATTAATCCACCAGCAACAGACTTATTTAAATTTCAATCTTACTAATATAAAGCGGGAACCTGGTATACGGGGAAAGAAATAAATGTCGACAAAAGTTTGGATTGATTTTATGACTGCTGTGCCACTAATTGCTTCCCTCAGGTGACAAATTTAAGATTTTATTTCTTTAATCTTTCAGTCCAATGAAACCCTGGCAGCTTTTCAGGTCGTGTCTATATGGTATAGAGCAGAAAGAAGGGCTGATGACTACTGAATTTTAAGCTGGAAAAATAATTCAAGAAAAACAAATTTTCTCAAAGGCCAAGAGAAGTATGGTCTTGAGGGAAATCAGGCCAAAACTCTGGGATTGAGGAGGCAGTGGGAATATTAGCATGGATTAGCTCAGTTTCAATTCATCAGATAGTTTATGATGCCAGTGCAAAGGCTCAGAATGGGGGAAACAGGTTGCAGTTAAGAGACCTGGAGTCTAGTCCTCACTCTACTGATAAATTGCTATGGACCTTGGGCAAATAGCTTCACCTTTCTAGGCCTCACTTTCCTCAGGTCCAACTGGGACAATGGCACCTGCCTTGCCTTTCCCATAGGTTCTTGTGAGGACTGAATAAAGATGAGTATGAAAGAGCTTTGAAAAGTATAAAGCAATAGGCAAACACAAATCTCATCCTGAATTCTGTGGAATTTGTTTAGCATGAGACATGAGTTTTCTAAACAATTGCCAACTCCTTACACACCAGTAAAAAACAAGCAATAACAACATCAAAAACACTCCAAGTCCAAGCTACGAAATGATCGATCGAGGTGTGTAGAATTACACATTTCTCAGTAGCTTCTGCTTTGTCTTATCAGATTGCCTTCAAAATAAAAGCAATTGTGGAAATCCCTACCCCACACCACAACCTGGTTTAGAAAACATGATAAGATTGCTTTGGTGATTCCTATAAAATTGTTTTGAGAGACAAATATGAAACGTAACAGGCGGCTCCGAGAGGCATGTTGTCTGTATAGTTAGCACCCACTTTCTTCTCCTCCCACGCCCCAGCATCCTGTCCTGGGCCCAGATCTGTGTAGCTTCTCACTTCATCTGCCAAATTATTGTTGTTGTTGTTAGGTGTCCTCGAGTCGATTCCGACTCATAGCAACCCTGTGTACAATAGAATGAGACACTGCCTGGTCCTGCATCATTCTCACAATCGTTGCTATGCTTGAGCCCAGCGTTGCAGCCACTGTGTCAGTCCATCTTGTTGAGGGTCTTCCTCTCTTTCAATGACCCTCTACTTTACCAAGCATGATGTCCTCCAGGGATGGGTCCCTCCTGATAACATGTCCAAAATACGTGAAACTGTCTCTCCATCCTTGCTTCTAAGGAGCATTCTGGCTGTACTTCTTCCAAAACAGATTTGTTCACTCTTCTGGCAGTCTATGGTATATTCAATATTCTTCATCAACACAATAATTCAAAGGCATCAATTCTTCTTCGGTCTTCCTTATTCATTGTCCAGCCTTCACATGCATATGAGACAATTGAAAATACCGTGGTTTGTGTCAAGCACACCTTAGTACTCAAAGTGATGTCTTTGCTTTTTAACACTTTAAAGAGCTTTCTTGCAGCAGATTGGCCCAGTGCAATATGTCGTTTGATTTCTTGACTGCTGCTTCCACGGGCCTTGATTGTGGATGAAAGTGAAATGAAATCTTAATCTTTTCTCTGTTTATCACGATGTTGCTTATTGGTTCAGTTGTGAGGATTTTTGTTTTCTTTATGTTGAGGCGTAATCCATACAGAAGGTTGTAGTCTTTCCTTCTTCATTAATAAGTGCTTTTTATTTATTCAAGTCCTCTTCACTTTCAGCAAGCAAATTGTGTCATTTGAATATCACAGGTTGTTAATGAGTCTTCCTCCAATCCTGATGCCGCATTCTTCTTCACATAGTCCAGCTTCTGGGATTATTTGCTTAGCATACAGAGTGAATAAGTATGGTGAAAGGATACAACTCTGACGCAGACCTTTCCTGATTTTAAACCACACAGTATTCCCTTGTTCTTTTCCAACAACTGCCCCTTGGTCTATGTAAAATTTTCTCAAATTAAGTGTTCTGGAATTCCCATTCTTCGCCATGTTATCCATAATTTGTTATGATCCACACAGTCAAATGCCTTTGCATAGTCAATAAAACATGGGTAAACATCTTTCTGGTATTCTCTGCTTTCAGCCAAGATCCATCTGACATCAGCAAAGGTATCCTTCATTCCACACCCTTTTCTGAGTCTGGCTTGAATTTCTGGCAGTTCCCTGTCAATGTACTGCTGCAACTGTTTTTCAATTATCTTCTGAAAATATAACTTGGGTGTGATATTAACGACATTGTTTTATAATTTCCTTATTTTTTTGAATCACCTTTCTTTGGAACGGGCAAAATTTGGATCTCTTCTTTTGCCCATAGAATCCTTCAATATTGCAACTCAAGGCTTGAATTTTTTCTTCAGTTCTTTCAGCTTGAGAAATGCTAAGTGTGTTCTCCCCTTTTGATTTTACAACTCCAGGTCATTGAACATTTCATTATAATACTTTACTTTGTCTTCTGCAGCTGCTCTTTGAAATCTTCTGTTCAGCTTTTTTACTTCAACATTTCTTGCATTTGCTTTAGCCACTCTACATTCAAGAGCAAGTTTTAGAGTCTCTTCTGACAACCATTTTAGTCTCTCTCTCTCTCTTTGTCTTTTTAATGACCTTTTGCTCTTCTTATATGATGTCCTTGATGTCAACATACAACTCATCTGGTCTTCGTTTGGCCATTAGTGTTCAATGCAGCAAATCTATTTTTGAGACTATCTCTAAATCCAGATGGGATATACTGAAGTTTGTACTTTGGCTCTCATGGACTTGTTTTAATTTTCTTCAGCTTCAACTTGAGCTTCCGTGTGAGCAAGTGGTGGTCTGTTTCACAGCTGGCCCCTGGCCTTGTTCTGACTGATGATATTGAGCTTCTCCAGCATATCTTTCCACGAATGTAGTTGATTTGATTCCTGTGTATTCCATTCAGTGAGGTCCACATGTATAGTCTCTGTTTATGTTATTGAAAAAAGGTATTTGCAAAATTCTATAATGTGATCTCCAGCATCATTTCTATCACCAAGGCCATATTTTCCAACCACCGATCCTTCTTCTTTGTTTCCAATGTTCATATTCCAATCACCAGTAATTATCAATGTGTCTCAATTGCATGTTTGATCAATTTTAGGCTACAGAGATTGGTAAAAATCTTCAATTTCCTCATCTTTGGCATTAGTGGTTGGTGCATAATTTTGAATAATAGTCATATTAACTGGTCTTTCTTGTAGGTGTGTGGATATTATCCTATAACTGACAGCATTGTACTTCAGGATAGATCTTGAAATGTTCTTTTTTGACAATGAATGTGATGCCATTCCTCTTCAATTTGTCATTCCTGGCACAATAGACCATATGATTGTCTGATTCATAATGGGCAATACCACCATGGGAGTCTGGGGACCATGGTCTTAGGAGACATCTAGGTCAATTGGCAAACAGAGTTTAATAAGAAAATGTTCTGCATCCCACTTCAGTGAGTGCTGACTGGGGTCTTAAAAGCTAGCAACTGGCCATCTAAGATGCATCGGTTGGTCTCAACCCACCCGGAGCAAAGGAGAATGAAGAATACCAAAGACACAAGGTAATTATGAGCCCAAGGGACAGAAAGGGCCACCTAAACCAGAGACTCCATCAGCCTGAGACCAGAAGAACTAGATGGTGACTGGCTACCACCAATGACCTCCCAAACAGGAACAACAGAAAATCCCTGATGAAGCAGGAGAAAAGTGTGGTGCAGAACTCAAATTCAAGTAAAAAGACCAGACTTAACGGTCTGACTGAGACTAGAGGAACCCCAGAAGACATGGCCCTCAGACTCTCTGTTAAACCAGAACTAAAACCATTCCTGAAGCCAACTCTTCAGACTAAGATTAGACTGGACTATAAAACATAAAAAATACTCATGAAGAGTGTGCTTCTTAGTTCAAGTAGATGCACATAATTAAGGTCAACTCTACTTTGAGGAGACATTTCTTCCCCAGTAGTATTTTGAGTGCCTTCCAACCTGGGGGGCTCATCTTCCAGTACTGTATCAGACAATGTTCTGCCGCTATTCATAAGGTTTTCGCTGGCCAATTTTCTTAGAAACAGGTAGCCAGGCCCTTCTTTCTAGTCTGTCTTAGTCTAGAAACTCCATCAAAACCTGTCCACTGTGAGTGACCCTGATGGTACTTGAAATAACTGGTGGCATAGCTTCTTGCATCATAGCAACACACAAGCCACCACAGTAGGACAAACTGATAGATGAGTGGTGGATCTGCCAAGTAGGTGGCTTCAATGCACATGATGAACTTTGATCAGTGAAGTCAGAGGCTTCAGTTCTTAGAATAGTCACCTTAGTTCCATTGAAGGAAAACTATCACCAGAGCCAAAATGGCCTAGAGGACTTCTCCAAGACCAGTTTTATACAATCACAGAGTGTCAGAGCTTCCAGGGCCCTTGGAAGATCAGTTCAGCCAAGCCCCTAGAACACAAGAGAGAACATTGAAGGAAGCACCAAGAAACAGACAATGTTAGGATTTGTTCACCTGACCAACTTCAATAAAGAGTTGTCCAACCTGCCTGCCTCTACTTCCTGATCTCCCACACAATCTGCAGCCTACTACAGTCTGACTTCTGCCCACAAGTAGTCCCCTGAAACCACTCCCACCATTATTAGTTTGAATAATAATTTCAGCTAAAGACTCTTTTTTCCATTGTTAATGACCTCTCTATTATTGTGTTGAACAGTCCATCCTTCTGGAAACTCCTCTCTTGACTTCCACACCACTATTATGGATTGAATTGTGTCCCCCCAAAGTATGTGTCAACTTGGTTGGGCTATGATTCCCAGTATTGTGTGGTTGTCCTCTATTTTGTGATTGTAATCTTATGTTAAAGAGGATTAGGGTGGGATTGTAACACCCTTACTAAGGTCACATCCCTGACCCAATGTAAAATGAATTTCCCTGGGGTGTGGCCTGCACCACCTTTTATCTTACGAGAGATAAAAGGATAGGGAAGTGAACAGAGAGGAGGGGACCTCATGCTACCAAGAAAGAAGCACTGGGAACAGGGTGTGTCCTTTGGATGTGGGGTTCCTGTGCGGAGGAGCTCCTAGTCCAGGGGAAGGTTGATGAGAAGGACCTTTCTCCAGAGCCGACAGAGACAGAAAGCCTTCCCCTGGAGCTGATGCCCTGAATTTGGACTTCTAGCCTACTAAAAAAAAAAAAAAATTTTTTTAAGAAAACAAATTTCTCTTGGTTAAACCCATCCACTTGTGTTATTTCTGTTATAGCAGCACTAGATAACTAAGACAACCACCATACTCTTAGGGACTTCTGCTTCTCAGAATTCTTCTTCATGTGATTCTCTTTTCCCTTCATCTTCATCTGATCTCTTTAAAACTTTGGTATTTCCTATCCTCACTCTTCTTGTTTTTTTTTTTTTTTTTACATGATAATGATGGTTGACATTTACTAAGTCAGGAACTATGATATGAACTTTGTAAGCATTATCTTGTTTAATTTTCTCAACAACCTCCTGCAGGTTCTATTATTATCATCTTTTTACAGAGGAGGAAATGGCAATTGGAGAAGTTGAGTCACCTGCCTGGGAGGTGGGTCAGACTCCAAAATGCGAATCTTTTATCCCACAAGCTTTTCATTTTGAAAAGTTCAAACTTCTTACAGACAATTTTACAGACATTAGAAAAGTTGAAAGAATAGTACAATGAACACTCATATATTCTTTACCTCGATTCATCAGTTTTTAACATTCTGCTACATTTGCTTTCTTTCTTTCTCTCTCTCATTGAATTATTTGAGATTAAGTTGCAGACATCAGGACACTTCACCCTTAAACACTTCAGCATGCATCGTCTGTGGACAAGGGCATCCTCCTACATAAACCACAATGCCATTATCACATGCAGGAAATTCAACAATAGATAATACTGTTATCTAATACACATTTGTATTAGTTTCCTAGGGCTGCTGTGACAAATTACCACACACTGGGTGACTTAAAACGATAGAAATGTATCCTTTCCCAGTTCACAGTTCTGGAAGCTACAAGTCTGAAATCAAGGTGTCAGCAGGGCCGTGCTCCCTCGGAAGACTCCAGGGAAAAATGCTTCATTGCCTCTCCCTTAGCTTCAGGTTGCTGACTATCCTTGCATTCTTGGTTTGTAGTTGCATCACTTCGATCTCTGCCTGTCTTCACATGGTCTTCTTTTTGTCTCCTCTGTTTCTGTGTGTCCTCTCCTCTTCTTCTTCTTATGAAAACACCAGTCATCGGATTTCAGGCCCACCCTAATCCAGTATGACCTCGTCTGAACTTGGCTACAACTGCAAAGACCCCATTTCCAAATAAGGTCATGTTTACATGTGCTGGAGGTCTTATCTTTTCTGGGGATACAATTCAACCCACTGAAACATTCTATTTTCAAATTTCCCCAAATGTCCCCTCCCCAAAGTCCTTTTTAGCTAGTTTCTTTCCAATCTAGGATTCAACGCAGGCTCATATATTACATTTAGTTGTCATAACCATTTACCGTACCGTACCCGTTGCCATTGAGTCGATTCCGACTTATATAGGACACAGTAGAACTACCTCATCGAGTTTCCAAGGAGCGTCTGGTGGATTCAAACTGCGGACCTCTTGGTTAGCAGCCATAGCTCTTAACCACTAAGCTACTAGGGTTTCCGATAACTCTTTAAAAAAAAAATTTAGTTGCCTTTAATCTAGAAGAGTTCCTTAGCCTTTTTTTCTTTTCATAATATCTACGTTTTTAAAGAGTTTAGTAGACCATCTCACATTTTACTTTTGTCTGGTTATGCTCTTATGGTTAAATTCAGGAGGTACATTTTTGGTGGAAATGACTCAGAAGTAATGTTGTGTCTTCTTAGTGCATCACATAAGAAGTCGTGTGGTGTCAGTTTGTCCCTAATCTGATCCGTTGGTTAAAACATTATCTGCCAGATTTCTCCATTGGAAAACAACCCACTTTCCTCTGTAAATAAGTAACCTGTAGAGTGATACTTAAGATGGCTGGGTGGTACAAATATTTTTGCTCGACTGCTAACCTAAAGGTGGGTGGTTCGAACCCACCAGTGGTACTGTGGAGGAAAAGGCCTGGCAATCTGCTTCTGTAGAGATTACAGCCAAGAAAACCCTATGAAGCAGTTCTACCCTGTAACACACGGTGTTGCCATGAGTCGGAATTAACTAAAAATAATAAGGTGATACCTGGAGACAATGTGAATATTCCGTTCTCCATACATATAAGTCTACTGCACACATAGACTTATATGTATACACGCAGGTTGTGTCCATAACACATAATTAAATTAAAAAAAAAACAAGTTGCAGAGCAGTGTGTGTAATTGCAACCTCCCTCCTTTTGAAGCTATTATACATGTTAATAAAAGCCTAGGAAAAAGGTATCGGTTGGGAAACGGTTTCATCATGAAGTGATCTGGCTGAGATGTTTATTTGGGTAAGCCCTGCAGTGAGTATCTGTGGACATTTCCCCTTGGGGTGTTTATTTTTCCCAGAAAGGAATTCTCTAGTTGCCTGCCTTGTGGGGTAAAATCCTAGCTCTCTTAGAACAGAGAGAAGAACAAGGCTCCAGCCTTCAGGTTGTACCACCCACTTAACTCAGCCCCATCCTGGTTTCCATATAGAACACTCCAAGGCTAAAGTCTCTTGCTTCAGCCTCTCCAGAAAGACAACCCTCCAATCTTCTGATGGAGTAAAGTGCCCAGAGGCCTAGCTGCAACTTTTACAGACTTTTAACACATCCGTTTCCAACCCTACTTGTACCCTATTTTAAATGACACTTGGCATCTCCAACTCCTGAGGTTTTTGGGTTTTGTTGAGGGTTGCTTTGTGGCCTAAGATGTGGTTTATTCCGGAGAATGTTCCAAGTGCGTTAGAAAAGAATATGGGCTTTGCTGATATTGGGTGGAGTGTTCTATATATGTTTAAGAGGTCAAGTTGTTTGATTGTGGCCTTTAAATCTTCTGTATCTTTGTTGAGTTTCTTTCTAGATGTTCTATCCTTTACCAAGAGTGGTGTGTTGAAGTCTCCTACTATTACCGTGGAGTTGTCAATTTCTCTTTTCAGTGGTGTTAGAGTTTGTTTTACATATTTTGAAGCCCTGTTGTTTATTATGGTTATGTCCTCATGGTGGATTGTCCTTTTAATAATTATATAATGTCGTTCCTTGTCTTTTGTGGTAGATTTTGTCTTGAAGTCTATTTTATCTGAGATTAGTTTTGCCACTCCTGCTGTTTTTTGGTTGTTGTTTGCTTGATATATACTTTTCTATCCTTTGATTTTTAATATATTTATGTCTTTGTTTCTAAGGTGTGTCTCTTGTAGACAGCATATTGATGGATCCTGTTTTTTAATCCATTCCATCACTCTCTGTTTTTTTACAGGTGCATTTTAGCCATTTACATTCAGTGTGAATATCAATAGGTATGAGTTTATTGCTGTCATTTTGTAGTGCTTTTTTTTTTGTGGTGCTGATATTTTCTTTGTTCCTCTTACTCTCCTGTGCTGAATTCCTTTTGTTTGTGGATTTTTTTTTGTTTCATTTTTGTAGATTTTGTGTTTACTGAGACTTTATGTTTTTCTTCTTTATTTTGATGACTAGGTTTGTTTACTTTCTTTGTGGTTACCTTGAAATTTATCCCTATCTTCCTAAGTTTTAACCAGTCTTTCAGTAATTGATATCACCTTGAATTCCTCTCCATTTGAAAATTCTATTCCTACACCATTTATTCTCTCTTTTATTGTTGTGATGTTGTTGTCATTTACAGATCGTCCTTTCTGGTTCCCTGTTGTAAATCTTTCAGTTTTGTTTTATCCTTGAGAGTTCATTACCTAGGTTGGTATCTGGCTGATGTGGTCTTGCATCCTAGATGCAGGTTGTTGTCTGATGTAGGTTCTCTAACCAAAGGGCTCCCTTTAATAATTCTTGTAAGTTTGGTTTGGTTTTTACATACTCCCTTAATTTCTGTTTATCTGGAAATGTCCCAATTTCACCATCATAGTGAGCCAGAGTTTTGCAGAATATATTATTCTTGGTTGGCAATTTTTCTCCTTCAGGGTTTTATATATGTCATCCCATTGCCTTCTTGTCCACATGGTTTCTGCCAAGTAATCACAGTTTAGTCTTATTGCTTTCTGTTTGTGACTTTTTGTTTTTCTCGGGCTGCTCTCAGGATTCTTTCTTTGACTTTGGTTTAGTGAGTGTGATTTTGATATGCCTTGGTGATTTTCTTTTGGGGTCTAGCCTATAATGGGTTCATTGGCCTCTTGGATGGTCAGCTTTTCATCCTTCATAATACTAGGGAAGTTTTCTGTCAGCAAATCTTCAATGGTCCTCTCTGTGTTTTCCGCTTTCTCCCCGTTCTTGAACCCTGATCACACACACATTTTTTGCTTTTGATTGTATTCCACATCGTTATCAGGGTTTCTTCATTTTTCTTCATTCTTTTCTCTGATTTTTCCTCAAAGTGGTATCCAGGGTTTTGTCTTCAATTTTGCTGATCCTGTCTACCATTATTTCTTTTTTGCTTCTAAAACCTTCTATTATATTGTCCATTTCTGAAATCTCGTTGTTTATCTTTTGGATTTCTAATTGATGTTTTTGTGTGACATTTTGTTCCTGTATTATTTTCTTGAATTTTTCCCTTGCTTTGTTTATCTTTTCCATGATTTTGTCTATTTTTTCCTTATTTTTGTCTGCATTTTTCTTCTTCTCTTGGAGAGCCCTGAATATTAGAGATTTGAATTCCCTATCAGGTTGTTTCAGTGCCTTTTCTTCTGCTGGAAGGTCATCTGGTATTTTATTTTGAACTCTTTCTGGAGCCATCCTGTCCTGTTTTTTTTTAACATGTTTTGATAAATTGTCTGCTGTTTGCAGAACATTCAGGAATTATTTTCTTCATTTATTGATTGTAGATTTGTTTGTTTCGTCCTGCTTTTTTGTTTTATTTGGTTATGTCTGGGCAGGTGTGCTGGACATGCTTTGTTGCTTGCTCGTCTCTGGGTAGGATAGTTCTTACCACCTTGTCCAGGTGGGCAGGGCCAGTTGCTCAACTGTGGTGCAACAGGGCAGGTCCGGAAAGGGGTAGGGGCAGGTACTGTTTGCCTGTGGCACGTACTGGGGCTGACGGGGCAGGGCTGGGGGGCAGTGCAGGGTGGGGTCTGGTGGTCTGTGTTTGTGCTGCTCAGGGGTGCGGTGCTCAGTGCATGATGTAGATAGGAAGGAGAGAAGGGAGAGGATGTGATGTGTGGTGTAGTTGTTCTGTCTCTTGTTGGGAACTTCACGAAGTTGCCTTCCCCCACTCCCTGTCCGCTGTTCTTGGTGGCTGAGTTCCAAGATGGTGAGTCCATGCCACATTAGCTGGTAGGGGACCTCCATTCTGTAGCTCTCCTCATTCTCTGTTCTCTGTCGGTTTCTTATTCTGTTCAGTGCTTAGTTGAGTTCTTTATCCCTTCATTTGACACGTAGGGTTCCAGGATTGATATTTGTATCTGTTCTACTTAGTTTTTCAGGTCTTTGCTGTAGAGTGATGGCGTGGTGCTTCTGTCTATAGGGCCATGCTGGCTGTGCCCCCATCCTCCCTCACTCTTCTTGTCTTTTCTTCCAATTCTCCATGTTTTCCCTGAGTGATTCTCATCCACTTTTATGGTTTTCACTATCACTTTCATTGGGATAAATGCCAAATCTATGACTGCAGCCCTGAACTTCAGACTTGTAAGTGCCTCTGTGTATATCTCTACTTGGATATCCCAGAGCCATCTCACACTTGGCTTGCCTAAAACTTAACTCATCTCCCCACTCCACTTCCAACCCAACCCCTCAGGGTTCTCCTTATCTTTATGAACGCTGCCACCCTCAACCCAGTTGCCCTGGTTAGAGATGTGGGAGCCATCATGTTCTTCCCTCTCTCTTGGCCCAGATTGCCAAGAAATCCCCAACCCCACTAGCTTCTTGTTACTCAAACTTTCTTGATTGCCACCACTTCTCTGCATCTCTGCTGCCAGTATCCTAGTCCAGACCCGTATTCCCTTTCTTCTGGATTACCAGATTGTGCTCTCTTAATTTATTTTCTTGACTTCCTTGCTGCCCCATGCCATCCATCCTCCACACTGCCAGCAGAATGTTGATTCTTAATCTTATAATTGGCTATATTCTCTAATTTGATTTGACATCCTGAGACTCTGCACCAGATCCAGGAAGGCATAGTTACAGATGGCCCTGACATGTTCGACATTGATGAGATTAGTTCCAGAGTGGCTTGCTTGTCTTGCATTCCTCCAAGCCTCTTCTTTCTCTCATCTTCTGTCTGGTCTACTAGTTTGATGTAACAATTGGCAATTTTTCCAGCTTCCAAACTATAACTCCATTTTCTGGTTTTTGATTCTGTATCAGATGTCCTTTGTGTCCAGAATCCCTCACCTTATCTCTCCTCCAACAGAGAGTGACCTGGCCCTGGTGTTGGGCCCGCTTTATAAACTGTCAGCTTCCTAATCCTTCCAGAAATGGTTCTTAAACTTAATTTCCAAGAAACTTGTGAATCCATGAAGTGCATGAATGTGCCAGCAGCTAAGATCAGATAAAGGCCATCTTTTACTAGTTCACAGAAAGAATTAAGTTAATCGATTGAATTATGTCACTTTTCAGATTTTCTTGCAGAGTTTTCTTAAACCTCTGTCACTCACTACTGTTTTTCTGCTACCTGGTGCCTGATCCACAGCAAATAAGTATTAAGAGGAAAACCTGAAAACAATGGGTCATACTTCAAAAGTTCGTTTTTGGTGTGAATATATTTGTGATTGTGATTTTATATTGATTAGCTAGAACAGAGTCACAGTAATAGTTTCTGCTACTAAAATTGTTTACAGTACATATGAAAGATTTATATATGTCAGGATTTTGTTTGTTCTTCAAAGGGTCTCCCAAGGATTTATTTCCTGAACATGTCTGAAAAATCCTAGCCTAGAGGATAGGATCTCCGTTCTTTAGTGCAACATATGATTTGGCCCTTCACACCTTTCTGTCTTGATCTTCCACAATTAACTCATGCCCAACCCTAATCATCAACCTTAGTGAGCTAGTTTCACTTCCCTAAATATACTGTGCTTATTCATGTTGTTCCTTGTGGACATGCTGACTCCCTCCCTTCTTTACCATTAATGCTTAAGAGATACTCTCCTGGTGATGCACCCCCTTCCAACTGACAAGGTGCCCTCTTTGTGCTTAATCTATCATAGCATTTGTCACATTACACTGTAATTGACCTGTCTGACTTCCCTACCACTAGCTCCTAGAAGAAAGACAAAACACATTTTTAAAAAATTTTCAGAATCCCTGATGCATTGTGAGGAATTTGTAAGTACTTGTAAGTATTTGCTGAGTTACTAAATTTTCTTTTAGGTAGTACAAGGGGAAGTTGTAAAACATTCTAGCCTGGGAGAATAATACCAGCTAGCCTCTCTGGTGATACAAATCAGAATATATTTTTGTTTTAAGTTTTCTTCTATTCTTTAATTATCTCTCTTT
Organism: Elephas maximus indicus; assembly: GCF_024166365.1. Classification (NCBI taxonomy): domain Eukaryota; kingdom Metazoa; phylum Chordata; class Mammalia; order Proboscidea; family Elephantidae; genus Elephas; species Elephas maximus. The sequence continues at coordinate 19,197,476 of NC_064846.1, forward strand.
TCTCTGGGGTCAGTTCCATTTGTTTGTTTTGGTCCTTCTCTTTCATGTTGATATCCTAAAAAAAAAAAATCCAGTCAATTCTGACTCACAGTGACTAGAGTAGAACTGCCCTATAGGGTTTCCAAAGAGCAGCTGGTGGATTTGAATTGCCAGCCTTTTGGTTAGCAGCCAAGCTCTTAACCACTACGCCACCAGAGCTCCTCATGTTGATAAAAAAAAAAAAACAAACTTTTTTTTTTATCAAGTTGATAGTTTTCCTCAAACATCTTCCTCAAAGATCCTTAGTTGTCTGCTCATATTTATGAATGTAAAATTATGTTGGTTATTACAGGTAGATGGCATGGGCTTCCTTTGCAGTTGTGTTGATCTGTTTCCCCTACAAACCTCTCTCTGGAATAGGAGGGCTGACTGTGGGTTCTGAGTAAGTGGGTAGGGCTTGTCAACATGCAAACCTCCATTTAGTTATGTGGGTGGAGAGGCAGGAAGGACAGGGACCCCCACAATTGATAAAGCAAGGAGGGCTTTTCTCTGGGGGTAGAGCGTTTTAGAGGGTTTCACTCTTTGTTATGCTGGTTTTCCTTTTGTTTTCTTTTACCTGTTGTCAGAGGTCTCAGCACCCTCCCTAGAGCCATTGCCAACAACTTTAGCCTGAGGGCAAAGACCAAATGCTACTGCTGACAAATAGTCCACTGGGGAAAGGGAAAGAACAAGAAAAGGGCCCAACTATCCCAGCTGTTTCCACTGCAGCTTTTTAATGAGTTACCACAATGATTGCCCTCCCAGACCACTTCTGCTCTTTGCGCTCACTGCTCTGAGACTGGTGCTTCCTTGGGAAAACCACTCTTATTTCTGATTTCTTGAATTGCAGTGTTTTCTGCTCTGATTTCTCTGTTAGTCCAAATTCATTGGCTTTCTTGCTTTCTGATATACCTCAAAATTTATGTCACATTGATGTCACCTTTTCTTATTTTCCTTGGTTGTTGTGGTTTCATTCTTTTTACATTTGTTTTTGACTAGGTGATGCATTCACATTGTTCAAAATGTAAAAGATACGAAAGAACATGCAACCCAAAGTCTTCCTCCCCACTTTTTCTCCCAGCCCTTCATTGCCAGCCAGTGTTGTCAGTTTCTTACGGTTCTTCCTGAGATGCTTTCATGTGCATTCAAGCAAATACAAAGATATTTTCTTTTCCCATTTTTACAAACCATAATATACAATACACTGTTCTGCACCTTTGTTTTTTCATTCAACAATATATCTCAGAGATTATTACATATCAGCAAAGTACGTCTTTATTCTTCTTTTCAATTGCATGGTATTCCATTGTATAACCTTGCATTCATTTCTTAAAAGTTGCTCTTGAGACTTTTTCATGGGATTTAGAAGGCTAAAAAATCACATATCTTTTTAACATTTACCAATCAACATGCTGACTAAACACATTGCACTCAAAGGAAGATACTTTTTAAATGATTGTTTATTTTCCATTAGCCAGACCGATGCATAGTAAGTTATTGTTAGTATTGTTATAAACCCTCTTCAATGCCACACATTGCATTTCAAAGCTTCCGATGCAAAGTCCTATTTGGCCTTGAGGATTTGGGTTGCACCATGTAGGATTCTCCCCATAGGTCTTAGACAGAAAGCTAGAGATGATGTGAGCTCGGGTACTTCTGTCCAGGATGCTGCATTTGTTGGCCAGGTTGGTAAGAAGTTGTTTCAGGAAACACTTCTTTCAATCGGATCATTTGGTCAAATCAACATTCACTGAGTGCCTACTGTGGGCCAGGTGCTGAGCTGGATGCTGTGGATGCAATAATAAAGATGATTGCCCTTGCCTTACTGGGAGCTACTAGTCCAGAGAAGTCAGCCAGGATGTGAGCAGGTAACCATAAATGATATGCAAAGTGCCACAGGAGAAGTGAACACAGAATGCTGTGGGAACCCTAAAGAGGCACCCATTCTACCCAGCGGGGGGGAGGGGGGGTGGAATAGAAAAGATATCAGATAAGGCTCCCTGGAAGAGGGAGGGAACACCTGCCATAACTTTGTATACTGACTTCCAGCACTCCAGTGACAAATCCCTACATTCAGTATTCGTCTCTGTCCTTGGCTTTTCTAGTCTGGAATCTACCACCTGTTTGCATTCTGCACAGTCCACTATCTGGGTACATTTGTTCTGACACTCCAAAAGCTCAGGAGAAGGTAGAAGGGGGCTTGGGGGCAATCATCTCCATTATTGTTTATGCAATTGGGGAGGAGGGTGGTTGGAGTGTTGGCCTGGTTTCTGGTAATAGGGTGTCCAAAATCCTCAATCTCCATTTCTGCCAGCTTCCTACCTCCATTCTAAGTCCCCAAGGGGAACATTCTTGGCCAATGCCTGTTTTTTGTTTTTGATTTCTGGGCCACTCCCCATCTGTGTACAAAAAAAAAAAAAGGCTATATTTATCTTTGTGCTTGGGGAGACAAGAAACAAAGGTAACGGTGATTACCACTGGGAAGGAGAACTGGGGTGTGGGGGCAATTTAGACTTTTCTTTCTATACCCTTCTGTGCTGTTCGCATTATTTTCACAATGAGCATATTTTACTTTTATAATCGCTTACTTTTTGATGAACTTTTTATAGACGTAAACCTTTACATACAGAAAAGTACAAAAACCATAACTGTGTAGCCTGAATTACCATAAAATGTACATATCCATTGTAACCATCACCCGGATCATAGGCCTTTACTAGTATCTGTTCTGCTTTCTGTCACCAGAGATTAGCTTTGAGTGAGAGTTCCAGTTGTTCCTTCTTGCTAGTACTTGATACCATCAGTATCATTTATTTTAGCCATTTTAATAGGTTTGTAGTATTATCTCATTGTGATTTTGATTTGTATTTCCCTAATGGATAATGATGTCGAACATCTTTGTATGTGCTCGTTTGACAACTGTATGCCCTCTTTGGTGGTAACAGCTTCTATAACCGCAGAATGTAATCATTTGTTTTAAATATTGGCTTGAAAATAATGGCATCATTAATCTGACTAGGGAATATTCTTTGAGTATAACAATTCTTCCGAGAGGCAGGTTGGGATGGTGGAGGTATCCAGACTTTGGTAGCAGATATACCTGTCTGCTGTGGGGTCTTAGACAAACTAACATTCAGACTTTAATTGCTTTGTCTATAAAGCAGGGATAATAATAATAATAGTTCTTGCCTCATGGGGTTGTTGTGAGGATTAGATAAGAAAAGTTATGTAAGGCTCTCGACTCCATGCCTGACACAGTAAATGTTCATCAGTGTTCCCTCTGCCCTCTGAGCAAGCCTGGGAAGGAGGCTGGGGAGAGAGGGTTGTCCCTGAGGCAAACAGTAGCTTTGTGTCTGAGGGAGCATGGGTGAGTTATTGCCTCTTTCCTGGCTCTAAGGAAAAAACTCCAGAGTTGTGTCCTGGAGGCAGGAATCTGTCCCCTTAACCCCTGCTGCCCATCCATCCACCCACCCTCAACACAGCCAGAGCACCCTGCTTTGAAAGAAATTCTGGAAAAAATATTCTAGTCATTACTGGGCTCTTGGGTGCTACTGCATATCTTGTATGACTTTAACGCCTACTGCTATGTGTTTAGCAGAAAGACACAAGCCCCGTGACATCTTTCAATATTAGTCCAAAAGATTCTTCCATTGATGTTTCCTATGGCAGGACTGCCTGAGGGGCCTTGTGGCTGACACCAAGGAGTCAACATCCATTCAACAAATATTTGCCAAGCACTCAGCACTAGGTACTCTGCTAGGGCTGGGGATCCAAAATGAAAAAGAAAAGACTGCTAGTTAAAAAAAAAATTTTTTTTTAAGGAGACAGAAAAGTGACCACAGTGCACTGGGTAAGCACCACAACAGAGGAAGCGTAGGGGGTTGTGAGAGCACGGAGAGTGAGGGGTGAGAGGGTCAGGGAAGCCTCTCTGAGAAGGCAACATCAAAGACCTGAGGGAGTTTTCTAAGTGAAGAAAGAATGCATTCCAGGCAGGGGGAATAGTCCAGGCAAGGACCCAGAGACTGGAGGTCAGGGGCTCTTTCTCCTCATGAAGCTGCAGTCTGGGACCATGGCCTTGCTTGCTCTGGGCTCTGCACAGCACCCCATAGGCCCTCCATTTGCCAAGGAGAATATCAGGCCTTAATAGTAGAAGCCCCCTTTGTTACAGAAGGCCTCAGGGATCAAGCGCTGTACAGGTAGACCGGTATTGGTGCTGCTTTTCCTTCAGGAAGCAGGCCGATGGGATTTAACACATAAGACTTATCTGTGTGATTCTAGCCCATTTTTTACCTCCCCTGCTCCATTCTCAGCCTGCCTTCTGTATCCCCCCTAGAGCTTCAGAACTCTGGTAGGTTGGTCCCTAGTTCCTAGGCCCAGAAATCCCTCCACACAACATTTCCCTGGGCCCCCCAGCTTGGGTATGGGTCTCATCTCCCTCTCCCTAAGTTGTTTTTGTTGGCTACCATTGAGTCAGCCCCCAATTCATGGTGACCCCATGTATAAGATCAGACTGTTGTGATCCATGGGGTTTTCACAGGCTGATTTTTAGAAGTTGGTCGTTAGGCCTTTCTTTCTAGTCCATCTTACTCCGGAAGCTCTGCTGAAATCTGTTCAGCATCAAAGCAACACGCAAGTCTCCACTGACAGACAGGTGATGGCTGAGAATGAGGTGCACTGGGCGGGAATTGAACTTTGATCTCCCTTGTGGAAGGCAAGAATTCTACCACTGAACCACCACTGCCCCCTCCTTAAGTTACTCCTGCCCTAATCCTCCTCCTCCATCATGACTTGACTCTCTCCAACTTCTATCTGCTCTCCTTCTGGCTGCCCTCTTCCTTTTTGACCCTAGTGTCGGTTAGCCCCTTGCTGACCCTCCAGTAGTCCCGTTCCTGACACCCCCTCAGAGCTGTTTCTGCAGTAGGTGCCTCTGCTCCTCACTTGTCCACTTGGTCTCCTCACAGGAGACTGTCTTCTTACTGGGCACCTGACCCAGGAGATCTCTAGTTCTTCCACAGTGTCACCTGGGGCCAGCCCCATGGTTGCATAAATGGGGAAACTGAGGCCCAGAGAAAGGGAATGACTTACCAGGGTCCCACAGCAAGTTAGTGGCAGAGCCGGGCCTACCCAGGCCTCCTGACTTCCAGCCCCATGCGTTTTCCAGGCATCAGGTGGCCTCTCAGGAGGCTCAAGCCAGCTAGCCAGCATCAGCTCCCACCCACCGACAGCACTGTGCACCCATCCTGTGAGCATTTCCTTCCTGAGCCAGTTCATGAAAACCAAAGCTGGCACGTCCAGGCTTCTGACTCAACAGCTTAGCAAAGAGAATCCAGCCATGTCTGCATGTGGCTAAGGAAGTGCCAGGGACAGGAAGCGCTTTTTTTCTGGCTGGGTGGAGAGATGCAAAAGGAGGCGGAGAGATTCAATTATATGGGAGGATTTGAATGGAAGGTAATCTCTCAGCCCAAGATGTACCACCCAGGGATCACGGGGGTGGGGTGGGGAGTGGAAGGTACAGATCAAAAGATTTAGGATTCATAGTCAAATACATGTTGGTACAGAATTATCTTTACTGGCTTAGAAGGACCCCTCTGATATACTGTTAGGGAAAGTATCATGGCCAAAATGGGGAGCATCTTATTTTTGCCATGATATTTTCACTTCTGTTAAAGTAAGTGGAGCGTGTTCCCCAAGTGTTCATGCATGTTAGTTAGAGATTATCTGTACGTCTCCTCCATGCTCGCCACCCATGTTAATTTTTGCCCATGTTCTTCTGGCCGGCTTCTTCTAGGCTGGCAGTTGGAAATGATGACCACAACCTCAGCAGAGCTACTGGGGCACAGGTGAGGGGTTCACTTGCAGAGAAATGGAGTTGAGAACTGTTCTCTTTCCTGATGTCCCACAGTGGACTGGCCATCTCATGAAGTGTGGACTTAGAACTGGTCCCATTAGAGCACACCCACATCGAAGCCAACGTCCCCTGATTTTGACAAGAAGATGTTCTCTGACGAGGAAGAGCAGGAAGTCCTGGTGCCCCATATTGTTGAAGGGTTGCTGATGCCTGGAGATCTCTCTTATGAGGTGGTGGGACCAGCGACATCAGAAGGTGGGATTGACATTTCTGTGGGGGAAAATGGCCCCACCTTCTGAAATGCTGCCCCAATCATGACATTAGGAGGAAGATGCTTATTAATGGAGAACGTGCGTAAGGTCTGTGTGGTGCCTCTGATTATGGGCTACCTGGGCCTACATGTGTACAGAGAAATAAGTCTGGAAGGTACCACAAGGCTTGTCCCTGGGTGACAAGTTGTAGGATGTCTTTATCATTTTTCTTTAACTTGTCTATATTTTCAAAGTTCCCCACAATGAATATGTGTTAAAAAAAAAACAGTTGCCATGGAGTTACTTCGGCCTCATGGAGACCCCATGGATGTCAGAGAAATCTGCTCCATAGGGTTTTCAAAGGCCGATTTTTTGGAAGTAGACCACAAGATCTTTCTCCCAAAGCCCCTCTGGGTGGACTTGAACCTCTAACCTTTCAGTTAGCAGCAAAGTGCAGTAACCGTAACCTCTAACCTTTCAGTTAGCAGCAAAGTGCAGTAACCGTTTGTACCACCCAGGGACTCCCAATACGTATTACTTGTGTCAAATATGTACTTGTATATCTGTATCTATTTATCCACCCGTCTTTCTTTAATTGGAGCCCTGGGGACGTAGTGGTTAAGAGCTCAGCTGCTAACCAAAAGGTTGGCAGTTGGAATCCACCAGCTGCTCCTTGGAAACCCTATGGGGTAGTTCAACTCTTTCCTCTAGGGTCGCTATGAACCGGAATCGACTTGAGGGCAACAGGTTTTATTCACTCACAGAACCCTTCCAAGTGAAATGGTCCCAGGGCTCTTTCATTTCTTGCAGGCCCCAGGCAGAGGCATAGGGAGCGTAACTAGCACCTAGGAGCAATTCCTAAGTTTGGGGGTGGGGGAAGGGCCCCCCCTTCCAGGCCTCGGGAGGGTCTACAGGGATTGGTGGGTGAGGGGTGGAATAGGGTTCGCTGACCTCTCGTCTGGCGCCACCTTGGTCGCGCCTGGGGCAAATGCTCCCCTCTATGCCCCCCTCAGAGCCCTGGTGGCATAGTGGTTAAGAGCTATGCCTGCTAACCAAAAGGTCAGCAGTTGGAATCCACCAGCCTTCTTGGGAACTCTATGGGGGCAGTTCTATTCAGTCCTATAAAGTCGCCATGAGCCGGAATGAACTCCAGAACAACGGCTTTTTTTTTTTTTTAACGCCCCTAGCTCGGCCTCTGGCCCAAGGCTAGGAACTACCCCCTAAAAAGCCCCGGCAGGGATGAGGATAGGTAATAATAAAGCCATGTATTTACATGGTATTTGATACTCTTCAAAGATCACACCTCTCCAACGACCCATTCACCCCAGTGCCCCCCTGACACATAAGGAAACTGAGGCTCAGTGTAGATCAAGAAATGTTGAGGGAGACAGAGAGAGAGAGAGGGGAGTCAGAAAAAAAGACTTGGTGAAACAAGGGAAAAAAGGTGAGGTCGACAGAAGAGCCCCCCACCCCCACCCCGGATCTGCACCCTAGCACCCTAGCACCCAATGCCAGTTCTCCAGCTCACGTTGCTACTAAGGTTTCCTTTTCAAGTGCAAATCCTCCTAGGAAAGTAATGCCAGAGTAATTTCCCAGGAGGTGTTACAGGCGGCCCCTCCGCTGCCCCGGAGGGTGGAGGTGTGGCTGCTCTCAGTGCTAGGAAGGACTGGGTGTAGAAAAAAAAAGTTTTTTTTTTTTTCTGGGAGGCTGAGAAATTCGAGAAGGGGCAGGAGGGCCAGGGGGCCTCTGAGGACAGGGGTCCTGGCGCAGAGCTGGGGATCCCGTAGGGTTTCACAGTTCTCCCCTCCCCTGGCCTTTTCCGCACACCCCAGGACAGGAAGAGGAAGCTTAAGGAGGATTAAGGGCCAGTAATTATGGGTAAGGAAGTTGCCTTAATAAAGAAAACTCATACCACTGTCTTCACTGAGGACTGTTTGGGGCTAGTTTGCTAGACAAAGAGCGGCGCAGTTTTGAGAGCAAATGGTTTTGCATTTCCGTGTCGTGGTAGAGCCACTTGTATTCAGGGAAAGGAAGTCTTGGGGTCTTTGAGCTCTACGGGGCGGGGGGGGGGGGAGTCACCACAGTGTTTTTCTTGTTTTCTAACTTTGCATACTTCTGCCCCCAGAATTCTTGGGGCAATCTAGGATTTCACTCATGTAGCCGAACCTGGGAATTACTACTTTTTTTTGTCAATTTTTTTTTTTTGTCAATTACCAATGCTCCTATTTTTTCATTTAACAAAAACTAGCCTCTCTCAAAACTCCCAACTGGGAGCAGAATGTTCAGTTGAGACTAAGGACACGTCAGAAATGTACTTCAGTGAGGTAGGATTTGGGAGTATCCTTCACAGAGTTGGTGAACGATGAAAATTACTGCATTTTCAGGGTTAGCTTCTTTCAAACTGGAAATGTAAACAGAGCTGACTTAGTGCTAATACTTTCTCTTACTCCTGTAAGAAAGAGGAAAGACTGTGCTCACAGTAGCAGTGATGTGTGAAAACCACAGTAGAGTTTTGGTGAAGAAGAGCAGTTGTGGCTTTTGCACAAGTTATTCCTAAACCGAGGCTGAGGACAGCATGATACTTTTCAAAGTAGCTTCTGGATGGGTATTTCACTGAAATGAAGAAGATCTCCCAGCAAGACCGGAAAGCCAAAAATCTGTTTCATGACCTGTGCAGGAAAGTAATACTTGCATTGTGGAACATTCTAGAACGAGAGTCTCTAAACAATGGCCCGGAAGAACCGTAGGCCTCTTCGGTGGGGGAGAAACAGGGAAAATCTCATTCCCAATAAAGGTTTCTGATGGTCCTCACTCTTTCTCCTCCCACTCCCTGACCTAGTTCTGGGGCTCTTCCCCAGCTGCCTCTTCTAGCACAGAGGTCTTCTGGAAAAGAGGAAATAGGGGAAACAAAAAAGAAAAATTAAGGTTAATCTCAGAAAGTCCAGAACATTTTTAATCTAAAAATTGCTTTTGTATAGACTGCATATGCAAAGAACCTGCCTCTTGTACCCAGCTGCGGTGGAGGCACTCCTGAATATATTATGTACACAAATGTGGCTCTGGAAAAAGTTCTCACAGTCAGTGGTATTTTAGAACTCATCCAGATCTGGATAAGAAGAAAAGAAGACAGAGGGAATGCCAGGTAAACAGGAGGGTATCACTAATGAGTAAGTGTCAGGGAAGGACAAGGAAATCGTCTGATGGAGTAGAATGAATATCTTCTGTTATACATTGGGTCCCCTGGGCTGGGTTAAACCCGTATGGAATAAAGTAAAAACGTTTTAAAATAGCTAACCCCCCTAAACAGCATCAGACACAGACTGTTTCATGAATGCTTTCAAACTTTTAAAGGACAGGTAGTTCTGATACTAAAAACTGTTCTAGAACAGATAAAAATAAGAAAAGGTTCCCATTTTGTTTTGTTTTTACCAAAGCCAGCATAATATTGATATCAAAACCTGACAAAGAGAATGAAAAATCAAACCACCTATCAGTCTCACACAAGAATATTGGAAATATGCTAAGTCAAATGTTAATAAATGAGATCTAAAACCGGTCGCTGTTGAGCTGATTCCAACTCATGGAGACCCCGTGCGTGTCAGAGTAGAACTGTGTTCCATAGGGTTTTCAATGGTTGATTTTTTTCAGAAGTTGGTTGCCAGGCCTTTCTTCTGAGGCACCTCTTGGAAGACTCAAACCTCCAAACTTTTGGCTAGCAGCCGAGTGTTTTACATGTTTTTACCACCCAGGGACTCCCGAAGTGAATTTAGCAGTATGTTAATGAACTAATACTATCACCAAGAGGGAAACCCTGGTGGCTTCATGGTTAAGTGCTACGGCTGCTAACCAAAGGGTCGGCGTTTGGAATCTGTCAGGCGCTCCTTGGAAACTCTATGGGGCAGTTCTACTCTGTCCTATAGGGTTGCTATGAGTCAGAATCGACTCGACGGCAATGGGTTTGGTTTTGGTTTGATATCACCAAGAGGGAGCCACTCAAGTAATGCAAGCATGGTTTAATATTAGAAAATCTGTTAATATAATTCACAGAACAGAGAACAAACACTATCGTTGTAATAAATGATGAAAAAACAAAAAATTCAACATGAATTCCTGGTGATAGGTTTAGAAGAGAAAGACTAGCCACATTCATTGGTATGAGAAATATTTCGGATTTATTATTTCTATAACCTCAGGCATGTCATTTACCCTTTGTGCCTCAGTTTCCTCATATTTTAAGTAGGGATAATAATATACACTTCTCAGTATTGTGAGGATTCAATAATAAATATGTAAAGTCTTATCTCACAGCACTCAGTTCCTCCCACCCTCTTTCCACCTTATTTTTTTGCCTGTGTTAACACCCATTAACAGCACGTGGAGCACGCTAGGGAAAGTGATATATTATCATTTTCTGTTTTCCTGTATCTTTTCATTTGTACCAATGGATGTAGAATGTTGTTACTGCTGCTCTGGCTTGTCTTTACTCCTGCTCGGCTTTATAAACAAAATAACACTCTCCCTGCCATGCTAAATCCCAGATTCCCTTCAAGTAAGAGTGTACTGATTGGCTTCAGTAGTTGTAATAACCCAATGGTTTGCAACCCTGGCTGCACGTTAGAATCACCTGAACAGCTCCCCAGATGCTTCTACTGGGTAGCTGGAGTTACAAACTGATGCAGTAATCATTTCACCCTATTATGAAGACTTTTACTACCCTTATGCAAATTGATATATGTTATTTGATTCTGGAATCAGGTTTGACTCATTCCTAAATATTAACTGAATGACTCCATAGTACCCCCAAAGACTGTTAGAGTGAATGCACTCTCAGAAAGAAACCCCAAAACCAACCAAGCCCACTGCCGTCGAGTCGGTTCCAACTCATAGCGACCCTGTAGGGTTTCCAAGGCTGTAAATCTCTGCAGAAGCAGACTACCACATCTTTTTCCCTTGGAGCCGCTGGTGGTTTCAACCTGCCGACCTTTCGATTAGCCGTTGATCGCTTTAAGCACTGCACCACCAGGACTCCTCAGAAAGAAAAGAGAATTTAAAAAAGAGCTAAGAGTAACCAAACCTTGGGGGAATCTCAAAATTAGGTAAAATGAAAAAGAGAAGCAAGGAGAGGCCAAGAGAATAAAGAACGAGGATTGGCCGGTGTCCCAGAAACCAAAGAAAGGGAAAGATGCAAGAAAGATTATGCTTAACCTTCTTGTTCCCCCTCAAGCACCTGTCCCCAGCCCATACCCCACTCCCTGTCCCCTCAGAAAAAGCCAAACCAGTGGGTTCCAACTCATGGCAACTCCATGTGTTTCAGAGTAGAATTGTTCCATAGGGTTTTCAATGGCTATGACCTTTCGATAGTAAGAGGCGCACCTGGGTAGATTCAAACCACCAACCTTTCAGTTAGTAGCTGAGCACTTAACTCTTGCACCATCCAGGGACTCCTTCTCAAGGAAGACATTTTCTGGGCTAGTAGGCGTGGCCTAACCCTCAGAACCAGAACTAGAACCACACTGCCTGGCTTCAAATCTCAGCTCCATCATTCCCCAAGCACACAAAAGCAGGGGCTATGACTACTTCATGAAATGAATGAAAAATGAAAGAGAGCCAAGGAAAAGTAGTTGTGGATATATATGTTTTAATTACTCAAAAGCCTACCACTATGTTCAAGAAGCTGAGGGAGCGCTTATAACTTCACAAAAAAACTATGGAAAGATGTAAAGCATGTACCTGGATGAGCATCAAGACTGAACCCCTCTCTGGTGCTTGTCATGTCCCCCAGAGGCAATGGGTGAGCTCCTGGGGCCTCTGCTGGCTCAGGCAGTCACCACAGCACAGGGTCTCCACACATCCAGCTCTGGTTCCTTGCAGGCACCCAGAACCTAACACCTGGCACTCCTAACTCAGGGGCACCATCAGATCTCAACTGTTTATGAAGAGATCAAGGGCATCCTGGGTGAGAGAAGGGGGGTAGGGTGGAGAAATTGCTATCTAAGGCCAAACTTAAGAACTTCAGGGAACAAATTCAATACTTCACTTCAAAGGCTTTTTAACTTAGGGTGTAAGAAGTGTTGTAGTTGCTACATGGTCTGAACACTACTGTTTTGCCATTCACCTGTCCCATTCCTCTCCCTGCTCTGGACCAGGATGCAGGATGGGCCCTGGGGATTCAGTTATTTTTTTTTATAACACCTTTTTAAAGATATGATTCACATATCATGCAATTCACCCATTTAAAGTATCAATTCAATGGTCTATAGTATATTCATAGAGTTGTGCAGCCAGCACCACTGTCTAATTCCAGAACATTTTCAGCACCACCAGAAGAAACCCTGTACCCTTTAGCAGTCACCCCATCTCCACCTCTATCCACCCCAGTTTTGACTAAGTTGAGACCCCTGCCCCCAGGGCTATCCTAGTGTAGCACCACACCACTGGACTCTGGGGATCAGAAGACCAAGGTTCCAGTCCCGGCTGTGCTCCTGACCAGCTGTGTGTCTCCTGCCTTTTCTGCGTCTCAGTTTTCTTAGTTGTAAAATGAGGGGATTGGACTATAAAAGGAAACGCTGGTGGCATAGCGGTTAAGAGCTATGGCTGTTAACCAAAAGATCGGCAGTTCAAATCCACCAGGCGCTCTTCGGAAACCCTACAGGGCAGTTCTACTCTGTCCTTTAGGGTCGCTATGAGTTGGAATCAACTCAATGGCGACAGGTTTTTGTTTTTTTTTTTTACCATAAAATGCTCCCTAAGGGCCTTAACCATTCTTATATTCTGCCCATGAACCACAGCTATAAGCATGGTATGAGTTTAGTCCAATTGTTTAACCATCCTTATTGACTCCATTATGCATTTGCTTTCGTTCGCCTCACCTTCAATGCGTTCTTCTCCTTTCACATCCCCTTTGCCAAATCCTCCCCACCCTGTCGGAGCCAACCCAAGGTGTACCTCCTCCAGGAAGCCCCACATGGCTCCCTCTTTTATCTAAACCCCCATGACAACTAAACAGTGTATCACACAATTTGGCCCTGTGCTTCTGTGGATTGCTAGGGAATGGTATCCAAAAACGTCACTGGATCTTCCAATGCCACCCTTTTCCATTACCCAGTGCATTGTATTTCTATGTTTTTGTGATTCTTTTCTGTTTGAAACCTGGCAAAACATTGCAGAACTTCAAAACTTGCAACAGGGGTGGGAAAGAAACAAGATGGGCCTGACAGTGTTTGGGTATTTATTATATGCCCAGTTGTTGCTAAGGGTTTGACACGGCTTTATCTCATTGGAGGTTCATAGCAGGAACTTGTGAGGTAGAACTGAAGCTGAGAAGTCAAGTGATTTGTCAAGCTAGTAAAAGAGCCCTGGTGGTGCAGTGGTTAAGGCTTCAGGCTCCTGAAAATTTCCTGATGCAGGAGATTGGATTATTGGCAGGACTGGAGAGTGAAACACATTCAAAGCGGTGTGGTCTACTGTCATCTTTGAGAGGGGTACTGCTGTTTCTTTCTTTCTTTTTTAATTGTGCTTTAGATGAAGGTTTACAGAACAAACTAGTTTCTCATTAAACAGGTAATACACATATTGTTTTGTGACACTGGTTGTCAACCCCGCTACATGTCAACACTCTCCCCTTCTCCACCTTGGTTTCCCTATTTCTATTCGTCTAGCTTTCCTGTCCCTCTCCTGCCTTCTCGTCCTTGCCCCTGGGCTGGTGTGCCCATTTAGTCTCGTGTACGTGGTTGAGCTACATGTGTTGTTGTTTGTTTTATGGATCTGTCTAATCCTGGGCTGAATGGTGAACCTCAAGAATGACTTCATTACTGAGCTAAAAGGGTGTCCGGGGGCCATACTCTCGGAGTTTTTCTCCAGCCTCTGTCAGGTCAGTAAGTCTGGTCGTTTTTTGTGAGTTAGAATTTTGTTCTGTATTTTTCTCCAGCTCTGTCTGGGGCCCTCTATTGTGATCCTTGTCAGAGTAGTCAGTTGTGGTAGCTGGGCACCATCTAGTTGTGCTGGACTCAGTCTGGTGGAGGCAATGGTAGTTGTGGTCCATTAGTCCTTTGGACTAATCTTTCCCTTTTATCTTTCCTTTTCTTCATTCTCCCTTGCTCCAGACAGGGTGAGACCAGTGGAGTGTCTTAGATGGCCACTCACAAGCTTTTAAGACCCAGACGCTATTCATTGAAGTAGGACGTAAAACATTTTCTCTATAAACTATGTTATGCCAATTGAGCTAGGTGTTCCCAGAGACCATGGTCCCCACAGCCCTCAGCCCAGCACTTCAGTCCCTCAGGGAGTTTGGAATGTGTCTACGAAACTTCCATGACATTGCCTTGGTCCACTTCTGCTGGCTTCCCCAGTATTGTGTACTGTCTTACCCTTCACCAAAGTTACCGCTTATCTATTGTCTAGTTAGTGTTTTTCCCTCCCCACCCCCACACCTGTTTCTTACTTGAGTCAAAAGCCAATTCACAAGAGATTTGGTACGCTGCCCTTGTTTCTGCCTGCCATGACCAAACCACTCTGAACCAGTTCAAAGTCCTGAAAGAAAGTGAAAATCCAAGTCTATCTGATTCCTGTTTGTGTTTTTAACATCTGTAGTATGATGTCTCTCTCTACAGTCGGAGATGCTGGAGCGGGTGTAGTCAGATAAAGTCCAATTCCTCCTGGGTGTTGAACTCCTGCCCAAGAGCAGAGACCTCTGCAGCCCTATTGTGCCCAGTGCAATGCCGGGCACACGTAGGCCCTCACCTCCTCGTTGTGCAGGCCTTGGGTGATCTGTCAAGCCTGGGAATCAGTTGCTGCCTGTCTGTAAAAGGACAAACACAAATGGAAAAGAAGAGGTTTTAATTCTTCCCCATTGAAAATAAGGGAAGGAAGAGGCTCCCCCCCACCCCACCGCCCCCTTCTTCAGGAATTCACTTTAAAAACTTGTCCTTGTAAATTCTTTCTCTGTCTCTTTGAAAAGTATGCAAATCCCTTAATGTTTCCTCCAGGACTTGGGGGCCTTCTCTTGTGAAATGTAGTCATCAAGGAAGATTACACCCCCGCTGCCCAGTTTCCTGAAGGGAGATCAGCTCGATTTCAGGTATCCTGCTAGAAGATACTAAAAAGTCAGCAATTTTATCTTAAAATGAAATGTAATGGGTTGTATCCATTCCTTTCTGACTTTGCAATCTCTTTAGCTGGTGGCCTGTCATGCATCACATTCTGGTCTAATGCTTATTCAATAATAAAACTTTTCTTTCTCCTGTTTTTTTTTTTTTGTAGAGAGATTTTCTTAGCTCAGAGCAGATACTGTTTTTAGTTAGTAACTTTTCCCCCATGACACAAGAGCAGTTTTGTG
This sequence comes from Elephas maximus indicus, assembly GCF_024166365.1. Classification (NCBI taxonomy): domain Eukaryota; kingdom Metazoa; phylum Chordata; class Mammalia; order Proboscidea; family Elephantidae; genus Elephas; species Elephas maximus. Next base: position 19,212,927 of record NC_064846.1, read on the forward strand.
GAAGGGTATGGCTGCCCTAAGGATCTCTGAAAAAAGGTGACCTCAAAGAGGCCTAATTGCTGTTAAGAATCCATTTTGCCTCAATTAGCCAGGCATTTCTTTAAAATTATTCTTAAACCTATTTTATTATTTCCACGGAGAGCTCTACGTTTTAGAATACTTCACCCAACAATGCCTGGTGGAGCTCTGGTTTTCTGATGAGAAGCATGATAAGGGTTCATTGTGGGAAACTTTAAAATGCAGAAAAATATAAAGAAGGAAACAAAAAGCACCGCAACCCGAAGATAACCGCTGATAACATTTTGGAGTGTTTCCTTCTAGACTCACTGGCTTCTTGCTTGCTCTCTCTCTCTCAATATGTACATATATTATACATCATTGGAATCATACTGAGTAACATTTTATGCCCTGCTTTTTCCATGAACATAAGTCTTTTTCTGTTTAAGTTGTTTCCAAAGTTGTCCCTATTAGGAACTGATTTTACAAACGAATACGTTGCTTTTAGCACTGGCCCCCAAAGGCACTTACCATAACTATGAAATACCAACACCCAATAAACAAATGAAAAGAGCTCCAAAACCGTGAAAGCGGCAGAGTAATTCACAGTGGTTGTAATTCACAGTGGTTGTTCCGGTGGCCCTGGAGTTCTTACCCATTCTTTTGGCACTTAATTATGTAGCACTGGGCTCCAGCGCTTAACTGTTTGTTTCCTCAACTAGTTTCTGAGCTGCAGGATGAGCCCTAGAAGTTAAGCTTCTTTGGAGCCCTGTGTTTATTCCAATGTGCTTTTTTTTTTTTTTTGTCAATGTAGTAAGTAAAAATAATTTGGTTAATCTGGTGATTCATTCGATGACCTATGGGGACCAGAAAAAGCTCTAAGTGGCAAATCTTAGCCACAAAGGCCATCTTCCCTCCCAGGAAGAGGAGGCACCATCTTGCACTGAGCGCGTTCCTTTTCCCTCTTTCCTTCAGGCCCATGCACACTTTGCTTAACTGGGGTGCTTCCAGCTGCTTCTTGTCCTTCTTGAGGCTCAGCTTTCTAAAACTACCCTAACAGGCACACAGAGAGATGAGTTGCTCTGGGGCCTGATTCAGAGGATCGGAAGGGAATGAGGCTGCTGGCTCTTGTTCTGGCTCCATGACTCAGAGATTCTTCAGGCCTAGTCACAGAGAGAGGAGAACCCAGTGGAACCCTTTTCCTGGACAACCTTTTTGGAGTGAAGAATTGCTTGCCCCATTGGGGTTCTCAGTTTCTGGAATATTCAGTGAGGCAAGGGGAAAAAATCAGCTCATGCTTTCAGCCTGGGAACTGAATTCCATAATAACTACACAGAGAGAAACCCTTCTTTTAAATAAAAAAGTCTGAGAAAATTATAAAAGTAATCTAACATATTAACAAACGAGAGACAGAAATCAAATTACGCATAAGCCTACCTTTCTAACATAATCATGGTTGTCATGTGGGTGTATTTCCTTCTAGTCTTTTCTTCACATCCATTTTTTTTTCATGGTTGTAATAGGGTCGCTATGAGTTGGAATTGACTCGATGGCACTGGGTTTTTGTTTTTTTTATACAATGTTTGTGTCCTGCTTTTTTTTTTTTAGCCTTTTCTAATAAGCATTTTTCTATGTTGCTCCTTATTTTAATAACCACCGTTTTCTTACTATTATTTTAATAGCCACCACTTTAAAAGGTAACATAATAGAATACTTTTTAATGACATCATATCATTGTGAGATGGTGGCTTTCCTCTTTCTCTGAGATGGGTACAGAGCTAAGAGATTCAAGATATGGCTGTTGCCCTCAAAGAGTTTTTACTCTTTTTGATGGTAATAACCTGATTTAGGAAATAATATTGGAGTCATTATTCCCTGTCCTTGAGCACAGAGAATGTGACCCAGCTGGAGCTGGACTTACAAGGACTCCCGAGTACACATCAACTAGGCCCTGAGGTATAAAAACAGTAATAATAATAAAAAAACAAAATCCATTGCTGTCAAGTCGATTGCAACTTATAGCGACCCTATGAGTCGATAAGAAATCCTGGTGACATAGTGGTTAAGAACCATGGCTGCTAACCAAAAGGTCAGAAGTTGGAATCCACCAGGAGCTCCTTGGAAACCCTACGGGGCAGTTCTACTCTGTCCTATAGGGTTGCTATGAGTCGGAATCGACTCAGCAGCAACGGGTTTTTGTTTGTTTGTTTAATGGGATGAGTTACTCCGTGCCCTCGAGTTGATAGCCAGGATATTCTTGGAAAATATATTTTAGGGAACCTTTCACATAAGGCAATCAACCAGAACACAAAGGACTTTCCACTCATATCTTTTTCTATTAGCATTTAATGAATAGAAAATTTGTTGGACCAATGAACACCCTCTTGATTGTCGTTACTGAAACCTGTACCAATGATTGTTAAGAAAGACAATTCAAAAAGAAAGTTTCTAGCCAAGCTGTGAGAAGGTGAAGCTTTCAATGGTTTTGCCCATTTTATAATGTTAATATATACTGGTCAATCTATTTCCTTGGACTCAGGCAGACATGGCTGTGGTGGCATGCTTGTTTGTTTTCCCATTCCTGGTTATTCTGTAATATTCCTCGGACTCAAGCAGACATGGCTGTGACAGCGTGCTTGTCTGTTTTCCCACTTTTGTCTGTTCTGTACTATTTCCTTGGATTTGGGTGGACAGTAGCTCTGGCAGCATGTCCACTACCCACTTTTGCCTTTTTGAATATATGCTGAATAAAATTTTCTTTTTGCCTTCCTAAACTTTGCGATGTTTTTTTCCCTACAACAAACCTTTTCTTCAAAGATTCTTAAGTTGGAGCCCTGAAGGATAAGTAATATGTAGTTCCAAACCCAAAAAACCAAACCCACTGCTGTCGAGTTGATTTCGACCCTATAGGACAGGGTAGAACTGCTCCATAGAGTTTCCAAGGTGCGCCTGGTGGATATGAACCGCCGACCTCTGGGTTAGCACCCATAGCACTTAACCGCTATGCCACAAGGGTTTCCACATGTAGTTAAGGATTGTCTAAATAGGTCCCCCTCCAAGAGCTAATGGAGTACATATTGCTGCAACTTGATGAGTCAGTGACCCAAGTCTACCACCCTCAAACTCAGATTTCATATTGGAACCTATATGCCCTACTCCTTGCCAAGAAGGTGTTTTTGTGGCCTTGATGTGGTAGTTATATGTGTGGAAGCTTCTCCCATGCCCTTTTAATCTGGCTGGTTAGATTGTTGGAGAGTGTGCCCTGGTGGGTTTACACCTCGCCTCTGATCCCTGGTGGCACAGTGGTTAAGCACTCAGTTGCTAACCAAAAGGTCAGCAGTTTGGATCCACCAGCCGCTCCTTGGAAACCCTATGGGACAGTCCTACTCTTTCCTATAGAGTCACTATGAGTTGGAATAAACTTGACGGCAACAGGTTTGTTGTTACCATTTTTCTGAGTGAGAAGATCCTAGCCATCTTGGAGGGTGGCAAGTAAAATCGTAAGGTGAGAAGCAGAATATAATTGCCTTTCTAGCTCTAAGTGGCTCAGTCAGTGGAGGTGTTACCCAGGCTCTATAGTCCCGATAGGAATTATTGCATTTTGCTACATTGCTGAAAACTTCCAACCTTAAGTTTTACTTAAACCCATTGCCGCTGACTTGACTCCAACTCTTGGTGACTCCACATGTTTCAGGGTATGACTGCACTGCATAGGGTTTTCAATGTCTATATTCTTACAGAAATGGACCACCAGGCCTTTCTTCAACAGCACTGCTAGGTGGATTCGAACTGCCAACCTTTTGGTTAGTAGCTGAGAGCATTACTGGGGAACTTAGAGGCCAATAAAGATTTAGAAATTGTTGCAATGGATAATTTGTTGCTTTGCACAAGCATTATCAATCCAAATAATTTGCATGGTGAGCTCTCTTATTAGTATGGACCATCTTAAATATCCAGGATTCCAAGAGAGAAACAAGGGTTCCATGTTCTTGATCCAAGAAACTCTTCCATCACTGGTTGCCAAAGCTCAAGAAATGAGAAAGCTACCAGCACCAATGCGTTCTCACGTGACAAGAGCCATTGGAACAGTGTTTTAGGTTTATGAACAGCTACTCTGACCTGTAAACAGGTTATCATTCCTTTAGCCAACAATTTTTTCTGCACTTTTCTAACTAACTCTACTCCATGTTTTTTTTTTTTTTTTTTTTTAATATTGAGCCCAAGAACATATGTGTTTGTGAACTTATTATTGGCTTTGATCTCTGGATTGGTTGAGATAAGCAGTTTTCATCTCAGGCACCAACCCAGGCACTGAAATGCAGGCAATACCAGATCATCTGAAAATCAAGGTTTAAACTTTGAATCACAGAATGATTGTGAAAATCAAATGTTACAGAAGGACCTTGGCAAACACCCTCCTCTGCCATTCACGGCAGATTGTGAGAACCCCAAACCCATTCACATTGAGTCGATTCTGACTCAGAGCGACCCTATAAGAGAGAGTACAACTGCCCCATAGGGTTTCCAAGGAGCAGCTGGTGGATTCGAACCGCCGACCTTTTGATTAGCAGCCATAGCTCTTAACCACTGTGCCACCAGGGTCTTGAATACTCATAATTTCTCCTCTTCTTTGAGAATAGCTTCTAGGCATTTCTCTGCTGAAAGGGGGCAGATTGTCTCTCCACCATTGTAAAAAGACATTTTCCTAGTTGAATTGCCTACTTGGCTTCCTCAGTAAAATATTGAAGTCGTTTTGTCCACAGCCATTAGTCTTCCTCTAATTGCTCTGACTCAAATGGAGATTGACTTTGTGGTTGGAAATTTTGTGACATTACCAAGAAAGTTCAGTCAGTACCAGGACTCTTCTCAAACTCCTGTTTGCAAGCCCAAGGAAAGACCTTTAGCAGGAAAGGCCAAAATACTGATATGCAAAACAATTATGTGAGGTTTGGTAGAGCTCAAATGATTAGCAAACTTACTCTTCTCTCCGTTGTTTTTTTGGTCAAAGGGACCAGTTCAAGGAAATTTTTAGTGAGGCTTCCTACAGATTATTTGTGTTCATGGGGGACAAACAGGTTCTGGAAAATTAAAAGCCAGACAATATCACAAGTTTATGTTAAGCTAGTAGTTTCAAAATTATTCCTCACCGAACCTTTATTTTTACTCTTCTCCTTGCCATGGGTTATCCTTTGCTGGAAACAGAAATATGGTTTTTACAGCAAGAAAGCACTTGAGGAGATCAACAGCTGCACTGAGGATCAAAGCAGAAGCTAAGAGTAACAAGGGGCCCAGGTGAAAAAGTGACCTGGTTTTTAAGCAGATGATGGGGATGGGGCAGAGTGGATAATAGGTCATAGACGCATGCAATTTTGACCTGAAGTAGACCTTAGAGGAATAGTTCCCAAGGGTCAGTGTCCGCACAAATCATTTAAGGAGTTTGTTAAAATGCAGATTCCAAGACCCCAACAGGAGCAACTCTGATTCAGTGGGTCTAGGTTGGGGCCTAGACACATATTGAAAAGTATCCTAGATGATCCTGCTGAGGTTGTCCAGACTGACAACACTTTGAAAAACCCTGCCTTAGTGGGCAGGAGATACAACCCATTCCTTTTACACATGAGGAAAAAGAGACCCTGAGAGGTTAGGTAATTTGCTCAAGGACCTTGAGAACAAGACGAAAAAAGCCAGGTTTCTCAGTCCAGGGCCTCTCCCTCTCTACTACAGTCTTAGAGTGAGTTCTTTTCTCTAGCCTTCCACTGGAGCTTACTTGTGCCAATGGCTAAGGCAGTCAGGTGATTGGTCCGTGCTGATGACATGTCAAAAGTAAGCAAGACAAAGTCTCACTATCCTTCCTTCTAAGGACATTCTGGCTGTACTTCCTCTAAGACAAATTTGTTCACTCTTCTGGCAGTCTATTGTATATTCAAAATTTTTCACCAACACCGTAATTCAAATGTGTCAATTCTTCTTCAGTCTTCCTTTTTTGTTGTCCAGCTTTCACGTGCATAAACCAAACCCATTGCCATCAAAGTCGACTCCAACTCATAGTGACCCTATAGCACAGTAGAACTGCTCCATAGGGTTTCCAAGGAGCAGCTAGTGGATTCAAGCTGCTGACCTTTTTGTTAGTAGCCAAGTTCTTTAACCACTGTGCTACCAGGGTCAGGTGCACCTTTGTCATCAAAGTGACATCCTTGCTTTTTAAGATTTTAAAGAGGTCTTTTGCAGCAGATTTGCCAGTGTGATAGGTTGCTTGATATCTTGACTGCTGCTTACATAGGCATTGATTGTTGGTCCAAGAGGAATGAAATCCTTGACAACTTCAATTTCTTCACCATTTATCATGGTGTTGTTTATTTGTCCAGTTGTGAAGGTTTTTACTTTCTTTATGTTCAGGTGTATAACAAAGATTAGGAAGCTATTTTAGGAATGAGTTTATTTTGTGAATGAGGAATTAGGCTCTTTGAATCAAATTTTTTGCCCAATTATAATTCCATTTGAGGAAGGTCTGGAGTAATAAGCCAGCAGCCTGGGGGATGTCTCTTTGTAGGAAATCCTGCACAGCCAGTTTCATTATAAGAGCAATGAGTACCTGGGAGAATTGGAGGAGGGAGATGCTAAAGGAAGGAGTGAGAAGAGCCACCCAATAGACACCGCCAATGTCACCCACTTTTGTGGCTCAGGCTAGCCCTGGGGTTAGAGTACTTTGGGGGAATTAGAAAGTGAGTGCTGAGTCACCTCCTCAGAGTTGCTAGAAGACAGAGGTGGGCAACTCTGGGTTTTGGTGGTCACAGAGTGTGGCTTCTGGTGGGCCACAATCTAACTACTTTGGAGCTCAACAACAAAGAGTGGGAAGAGCAAAGAGAAATACTTGGTGTACAGAAGTTTTAATTAGCAGGTTTAACCTTACTTGGTGGCCTATCTGTGGGCCAATTTTTCATCACAGGATCGTTTCTTACTTGAAGCAGCATAGAAACATGTAGTGTTTACAAGTACCAGGTTCTGTTTTAAGTGCTTTACAAACAATAACTTATTTAATCCTTGAGACAGATAAAATGGAGGTACAAAAAGATGAAGTAACTTGCCTAAGGTTATAGTGCTAGCAAGTGGCAGAGACAAGATTAGAACTCCAGGAGTCTGACTTCAGAGTTCATGCTCCTCATTATTGCAACTTAATACTGCCTAACCCATTGCCATGGAGTAGATTCCAACTTATGGCGACCCCATGTGTTACAGAGTAGAACTGCTCCATTGACTTATCTTGACTGTAATCTTTCAGAAGTAGATTGCCAGGCCTTTCTTCTGCTGTGCTGTTGGAAGGGTTCAAACTGCCAATCTTTTGGTCAGCAGCCAATCACAGACAATTTGCCCTACTCAGGGATCTCAATACTGCCTAGTCACTACATATGAAGAAAGGACAGTGGAGGCAAGCAAGCCCAGCTCTACAAAACCATCAGGGAGAGACTCCTCTAGAGAAGCTTATTTTCCATATTTGAAGACCAACCTTTTCAGTGTGGGAACTTAAAAATTATAGCTGTTGTTGGATAGAGTTCTTCCCAAAATGTTCTGTAGACTTCCCAACAAAAACCACAAAACAAACCTGTTGCCACTGAGTCCATTCCAACTCATAGAGACCCTATAGGACAGAGTAAACTGCCCCATAGGGTTTCTAAGGCTGTAATGTTTTATGTAAGTAGATCACCAGGCTTTTCTCCCACAGAGTGGCTGGTGGGCTCAAACCACTGACCTTTTGCTTAGCAACTGAACATCTAACCATTGCACCACCGGGGTTCCTTAGGCTTCCCAACAGAAGACAAAGACTTTAAACACTTGGTCATGTTTTCTTGAAGATTCAATGGCTTCGTTAAGAACATTATTCATCCACTATTATAAAAACTGGAAGGCCTGGTGGTGTAGTGGTTAAGAGCTACGGCTGCTAACCAAAAGGTCGGCAGTTCAAATCCACCAGCTGCTCCTTGGAAACCCTATGGGGCAGTTGTACTCTGTCCTATAGGTTTGCTATGAGTTGGAATCCACTCAATGGCAACTGGTTTGGTGTTTTTGGCTTTTTATTATCAAAACTGAAGAAAAAATTTACACAGAGAAAAAAACAACCTTTGATGGCTACGAGGGAGGGGAGGAGTGAGGAGGGGAAGTCACTAACTAGATAGTAGATAAGTGGTAAAGTTGGTGACGTGAAACACAACACACGATATAGGGGAAGTCAACACAACTTGACCAAGGCAAAGTCATAGAAGGTTCCTAGACATGTCCAAACACCTTGAAGGACCAAGTTGTTGGGGCAGAGGGCTGGGAGCTATGAACTCTGGAGACATCTAGGTCAAGTGGCGTAACATAGTTCATAAAGAAAATGTTCTGCATCCTACTTTAGTGAGTAGTATCTGGAGTCTTAAAAGCTTGCAAGTGGCGGTCTAAGATACATCTATTGGTCCCATCCCATCTGGAGCAAAGGAGAGTGAAGAATACCAAAGACATAGGGAAAATATTAATCTAAAGAGTAAAGGACATGAACAGTAGCCTCCAGCAGCATGAGCCCAAAGAACTAGAGGGTGCTCAGCTACCACCACTGACTGCTCTGACAGGGATCACAGTAGAGGGTCCCGGACAGAACAGGAGAAAAATGTGGATCAAAATTCAAATTCACAAAAAAAGACCAGACTTACTGGTCTAACACAGACTGGAGGAACCCCCAAGACTTTGGCCCCTGGATACCCTGCTAAAGCAGAACTGAAGCCACTCCCGAAGTCCACCTTTCAGCCAAAGATTAGATAAGCCTATAAGACAGACAATAACACACATGAGGAATGTGCTTCTTAATTCAATCAACTATACAAGACCAAATGGGCAACACCAGCCTAAAAGGAAAAACAAGAAGGCAGGAAGAGACAGGAAAACTGAACCAACGGACACAGGGAATCTGGGGTGGAAAGGGAAAGGGAGAGAGTGCTGACACATTGTGGGGTTTGCAACCATCGTCACAGAACAATTTGTGTGTAAATTTTTGAATGAGGAACTAATTTGCCCTGTAAACTTTAATCCAAAGCCCAATAAAATTAAACAAAAAAAGAACATTATTTACTTATTTATTCCACATTTACTGAGTGTCTGTGCTGTTGATGTAGCTGTAGATGGCAATGATGGCTGTGTAGGGCTCTAGTTGGTCAGTGTAGGACCACAGATTGCTCTACCTGAATGCTGTAGTTTACTGGTTGGCACATCTTTGGCTGAAAACACATATGCCTTAAGGCTGGCTCTGGAATCAGGCACATCTAGGTGATTCATGTTCAAGAGGCTCTATCACTTACTAGCTTTCTGACTTTGGGCAAGTCAGTGAGCTTTAGTTTCCTCAACTGTAAAATGAGAAAAGGATACTTCCTACCTGAAGGGTTATGAAAACCCAATGAGATAATGCAGATAACACACTTAGCACAGTGCCTGGCCCTGAGTGAGCCTTGTGATCTCCAACCAATCAGAAGTTTCCTTCCATTCTACACAGGAAACCCATCATTCTTAAGCAGTGAGTGTCAGCCTAGGGGCTCTGGTCTTCCCAGCTCTGTTCATTTGCAGCTGGGTGATCTGGTGCAGCTTATTGGCTGTCAGAGAAGTCTATCCCAGCCCTGAGCCAAGCAAGGCCTGTCAGGATGGGCTATTGGCTGATATGGCCTGAGAATTATGCCTTACACAAAGTAGCCACTCAGTGAGTGGTGACCTGAAGGGAGCACATAGTAAACTAGGTGGTTGATTCACCTCACCCTACCTTAGCTGTGCCTCACTTTCTCCACCTGCACGTAGGCCTAATAATACACACCACCTACACTCCCTATTGCTGTTGTGAGGGTTATTGTAGTCAAAGGCCATGCAGAGCGGGGGATCATTAGAAGAAGATGTACATCTAACAAAGTGGAAACCTTTGAACTTTCAGAGTTGTGGGGTTATTGTGTGGAGACCTGTTATCTTAATCTTTCTAACTCCTCTTCAGCTTTTCATTTACGTTAGAAGCGAAGTGTTCCCTTCCGGCCCCAAGCTGGTGAGTACCCATCCAGGAGAACATCCATAATCCAGTTTACCTCTTGTCCAAAGCCCCTTGAGTGAAGGCTACTAGATCATTGGTGCTCCCTGACACAGCTATTTAAAGAGGGAGTTAATATACAGGCAGGACAAAGGGTAGTCTTGTTTGTCCCATCAAAATTTTATGGGGTCTGAGTTGGCAAAGGCTATCAGGGGTTATAAGATAGAGGCTGAACACTGTATTTTCAAAAGAACTCACTGACAAATCATTTCAGTTCACTATTCTTACATTGATGCCACGACTATTTATTAAGCACCTATCATGTACCAGTCATTGTTCTAGGCTCTCAAGGATTCGGAAGTGAACAAACCAGACAACATCCCTGTCTTCAAAGACATTACATTTCAAAAAGGGTGGACAGATAATAATCAAATAAATGGATAAATTGTCAAGATGATTTCAGAGAAAAAGTGTTATGAAGAAAATAAAACAGAGTAATTGGTTAGAAAAAGACCAGAATGGGGGAGTTGGGATAATCAAGAAAGGTCTTCTTCAGACTAGCTTATCTCATCCTTAAGTTTGGGGGCTAGCTGCCACAGGGCCTGAGTGTCCACCTTTAGAGATTTCTTACCCTATCTGGAATAATCCAGATTGTAAATACGATCTAAAGGGGTAACATTCACTAGTACTGATGCCTTGTGAATTCTGGTGTTAAATCCTTTCCTCCCTGTCCAGAGTGATGAAGCGACATGAGGGCAGAGAAACCAACTGGGGCAGAGGATGAGGCAGGAAAGAGAGGGAGCCCTTTGCAGCCTCTGCGTCATCATTTCCGCATTAGTATCAAGGTGTTTTACCCCTTAGGAACAAACTTTAGATGATGAGTGACTATAAATTGGTTTGAGAGGTTTCCAGAGCCGTAGGCCTTGTGTTCACTGTTGCCATATCTGCATTCTTCCCTTCCTATCAACAAACACTGGAAAAGCTCTGATTCATGGCGCAGGGCTTGCCATGTGGGCCTCTTGTTCTGAGTCAGAGTGGAAGAGCTCAGGGGCCTTCGGTTGGTAGGGCTTAGTAATGAGGAAGGAAACGGTTACTAGGAAATGAAAGGTTGCAGTCATCAAAGTGATCAGTAACCAAAGAACGGTGACTTGGTTCTTTGTTACATGGTGGAATAGAAAAGAGTAGGTGTGTGACAGAACCAGACCCAGATGACCCCGCACTCTGCTTGAGGGCCAATGCCAGCTTCCTACGAAGCCACTTAGGAAGTAGGTGGGGACAGCCCCAAGTGTACCTCCATATTGTTTATTTTTGTTTTTCCTGAAATAAGCAATTTCAATCTTCAATTTCCATTTGGAAACACCTCCCCACTCTCCTTTGCCCCAGAAATGTGGGTGTGCAGAACAAGAATGCAAAACAACTTCGACCAAAGATTTGGCGGACAGTAATCAATGATCTGAATTTGGACGTTTTACTCGCAGCAGCTCTCCTCTCACCCACCTTTGCATTGCTCTGCCCTTAATGGCAGCTCACTAACCTGGATAGCAGCTAAAATTGATTGAACATTCTAGAAACATTTAGAACTCAGTAAAAATAATATGAATCTCTTAGTATGTTCTTAGCTGTGCTTGAATCACTTTCTGTATAACAATAACTCATTTAATCATACAGTAGCTCCATGAGGTCAGTATCTTGTTATTACCCCCATTTACAGAGAGGGAAACTGGGACCCAAAGGGGTTAATTAATTTGGCCAGCTGCCTAGCAGGATCTAAATCTAGGCTGCCTCCTTCTCCAGCCTGTCTCTTACCCATTATGCTATTCCTATTCTTGCTTCTCCAACTGCTGCTGTGACACGTGCTACCCAGCTCTCAGTGTTTCTGGCTGCTCTTGCATTTTTGCTTAAACTCTGCCTCAACTGCTCATTTCATGTATTATTTATTTCTTCCTCAGCTACTTCCAGAAAAGATTAGAGGTGATGATTTAGCCTCTAAGAATTTAACCCACTTTTTTTTAGGAGAGTAGTCACCAAACGTCTACCAGCTGGCTTACAATTATTTGTTATATGCCCACACACTTCCCCCAAGTGTTTTTCATATCCACACCATCCTCAGAAAATCAGGTCTGGGACCTTCTGGAGCCCAAATGAACATCATAGTATTATTTGGAAACTATGAGTTGGGTGGGCACCATGCCCAGAGATGGCCCTGGCAGACACTCTACTTTTTAGAGACGACTGATTTCATTTTCAGAACCTCTGAGCCAAAGCAAAATCTTCATAATACTGGGATGGGAGCCCAGAGTTTGCTTATTACGCACAGCAAGGAACTCTGTCCAGGGCTTTTAGGGACATCATGCTTGGTAAAGTAGAGGGTCAGTGAAAAAAAGGAAGACCCTCAACAAGATGGATTGACACAGTGGCTGCAACAATGGGCTTAAACATAGCAACAATTGTGAGGATGGTGCAGGGTGGGGCAGCGTTTTGTTCTGTTGTACATAGGGTCACTATGAGTCAGAACCAACTCCATGGCACCTAACGACAACAACAGTTCTATAGATGTGTTGGTTAGCTTAGTTGTGGCTGGTCAGCCAGTTGAAGCAGTGTGCTTATAATGATAAGGTCATAGGTTTGATAGTAGGGGCAAGGATGTGATGTTTAGCTGTGGTGTGTGTCTTGTTTCTGGGGACACACGCTGAATGGCGAGAATCTGAAAGGTTTCATTCAAACATTCATCCACATTCCAGGAGGAACAAGTCCAAGTGAAAATATACACTAGAGAGGCATTTTAACTGACATCTTCACTGGTATTTGTAGCATAGTGGGATGAGAGTCCCAGGGAGCTAGATGCCAAACTTGTACTTATTTATCATAAATTCACAACGCAATTTCAAGAAGTTCACTATGAAAAAACACAAACACACACATACAGGAACTCAGTACAACCTCGAATTCTATTTGCCCTTCCTCAACAGTCACCTTCTACCATGATAAGCCATTGGACACAGTTTTCTCTCCCTTCTTAACCACATTTTTTTCCAAACCCTTTCTTAAAATTCACTAACCCCCTGATAATAATCCTGAAAAAGAGTTTTTGTCTAGGAGAGAATTAAAAGCTTGTCTTCTCAAGGATCGACTTTGGTGATGGGAAGGACAACACACAATACAGGGGAAGTCAGCACGACTGGACCAAAGAAAAAGCTAAGAAGTTTCCCGGACACATACAAACACTTTGAAGGACAGAGTGGCTGGGGTTGGGGCCTGGGGACCATAGTTTCAGGGCACATCTAGGTAAACTGGCATAACAAAATTTATTAAGAAAGTGTTCTGCACCCCACTTTGGTGAATGGGGTCTGGGGTTTTAAAACTTGTGAGCAGCAGTCTAAGATGAATCAATTGGCCCTATCCCACCTGGAGCAAAGGTAAATGAAGAAAACGAAAGACACAAGGAAAATATTAGCCCAAGAGACTAAAGGAACACATGAACCAGAGACTTCACCAGCCTGGACCAGAAGAACTAGATGATACCCGGCTACCATCAATGACTGCTCTGACGGGGAACACAGCAGAGAGTCCCCGAGAGAGCAGGAGAAAAGTGTGGAGCAGAACTCATATTCATGTAAAAAGACCAGACTTAATAGTCTGACAGAGACTGGAGGAAACCCTTAAACTATCACCTCCAGACACTGTGTTAACCCAGAACTGAAACCATTCCCAAAGCCCGTTCTTCAGACAGATTAGATAGGCCTAGAAAACAAAAAATAATACAAGTGAGGAGTGTGCTTCTTAGTTCAATCAGATACACGGGACCAAATGGGCCGCTCCTGTCCAGAGGCAAGATGAGAAGGCAGGAAGGGACAGGAACTGATTTAATGAACACAGGGAACCTGGGTGGAAAGGGGGAGTGTGCTGTCACTTTGTGGGGATTGCAGTTAATGTCACAAAACAATATGTATATAAATTTTTCTATGAGAAATTAACTTGAGCTGTACATTTTCACAATAAAAAATTGATCTTCTTTTCCACAGAGAGAAGAATAAGAGGAAATAAGCTTATTAAGAAAAGGAGATTTGCCTGATTACCATGGGCCCACTCTCAGCCCCCACCACTCCTTAAGTCGGTGTCACATCAGCACTTGAATCATAAAAAAGAGTCCGACACCCATTCCTGATAAAAACTCTCAATAAAATAGGTTTAGAAGTGAAATTCCTCAACAAAATAAAGGGCATCTATTTTTTATACAAAACCAACAGTTAACATCATTCTTAATGGAGAGAGGTTGAAAACATTCCCCTTGAGAACAGGAACAAGACAAGGATGCCCTTTATCATCACTCCTATTTACCATTGTGCTGGAAGTCCTGGCTAGAGCAATAAGGCAAGAAAAAGAAACAAAGGGCATCCAAATTGGTGATGAAGAAGTAAAACTGTCCCTATTTGTGGATGATATGATGCTACACATAGAGAACCCAAAGGACTCCACAAGAAAACTGCTGGAACTAATAGAAAGATTCAGCAGAGCAGCAGGATACAAGAGAAAAAAACAGTTGAATTCTTATACACCAATAAAGAGAATGACAAAAAGGAAATCAGGAAAGAAATGCCACTTATAATAGCACCTAAAAAATAAAATACTTAGGAATACATCTAACCAGGGATGTAAAAGACATATAGAAAGAATACTACAAAACACTGCTGCAAGAAACCAAAAAAGAGCTACATAAATGGAAAAACATACCATGCTCATGGATAGGTAGACTCAACATTGTGAAAAAGGACAATTCTACCTAAGGCAACCTACAAATACAATGCAATCCCGATCCAAATAACAATGACATTCTTTAAATAGATAGCAAACCTAATCACTAACATTATAGGGAAAGGGAAGAGGCCCTGGATAAGTAAAGCACTACTGAAGAAGAAAAACAAAGTAGGAGGACTTCAACTACCTGACCTTAGAACCTACTATACAGCTACAGTACTCAAAACAGCTTGGTACTGGTAAAATGACAGATACATTGACCAATGGAACAGAATTGAGAACCCATATGTAAATCCACCCACCCACAGTCACCTGATCTTTGACAAGGGCCCAAAGTCCATCAGATGGGGAAAAGTCAGTCTTTTTAACAGATGGTGCGGGCAAAACTGGATGTCCACCAGCAAAACTATTAAACAGGACCCATACCTCACACCATACACAAAAATTAATTCAAAATGGATCAAAGACCTAAATATAAAACCAAAAACTATAAAGATCATAGAAGAAAAAATAGTTTCAATGCTAGAGGCCCTAATACATGGCATTAACAGGATACAAACCATAACTAACAGCACACAAACTCCAGAAGATAAGCTAGATAGATAACTGAGATCTTCTAAAAATTAAACACTTATGCTCATCAAAAGACTTCACCAAAAGAGTAAAAAGAGAACCTACAGATTGGGAAAAAATTTTTGGCTATGACAAATCAGACAAAGGTCTAATCTCTAAAATCTACAGGAAAATCCAACGCCTCAACAACAAAAGACAAATAATCCAATTAAAAAATGGGCAAGGGAAATGAACAGACACTTCTTAAAGAAGACATTCAAGCGTCTGACAGATACATGAATAAATGCTGTCCATTTCTAGCCATTGTTGTTGTTAAGTGCAGTCGAGTGGGTTCCAACTCTTAATGACCCTATGCACAACAGAACGAGAGACCACCCGGTCCTGCGTCATCCTCACAATCGTTATGCTTGAGCCCATTGTTGCAGCCACTGCGTCAATCCGTCTCATTGAGGGTCTTCCTCTTTTCCCCTGACCCTCCACTTTACCAAGCATGATGTCCTTCTCCAGGGACTGATCCCTCCTGATAACATGTCCAAAGTATGTGAGACGTAGTCTCACCATCCGGGCTTCTAAGGAGCATTCTGGTTGTACTACTTCCAAGACAGGTTTGTTTGTACTTCCAGCAGTCCATGGTATGTTCAATATTCTTCACCAACACCACTATTGAAAGGCATCAATTCTTTTTTGGTCTTCTCTATTCATTGTCCAGCTATCACACGCATATGAGGCAATTGAAGATACTATGGCTTGGGTCAGGTGTACCTTAGTCTTCAAGGTGGCATCTTTGTTTGTCAACACTTTAAAGAGGTTTTTGGCAGCAGATTTGCCCAATGCAATATGTCTTTTGATTTCTTGACTGCTGCTTCCATGAGCGTTGATCGGCAACTTCAATCTTTTCTCCGTTTATCATGATGTCACTTATTGGTCCAGTTGTGAGGATTTTTTGTTTTATGTTGAGATATAATCCATACTGAAGGTTGTGGTGTTTGATCTTCATCAGTAAGTGCTTCAAGTCCTCCTGACTTTCAGCAAGCAGGGCTGTGTCATCTGCATAACACAGATTGTTAATGAATCTTCCTCCAATCCTAATGCCCTGTTCTTCATATAATCCAGCTTCTCATTTGCTGGATTATATGAAGAACAGGGCATTATTTGCTCAGCACACAGATTGAATAGGTATAATGAAAGGATACAACCCTGATGCATGCCTTTCCTGACATTAAACCATGCAGTATCCCCTTGTTCTATTTGGACGAATGCCTCTTGGTCCATGTACAGATTCCTCATGAGCACAATTAAGTGTTCTGGAATTTCCATTCTTCCCAAAGTTATTCATAATTTGTTATGATCCACACAGTTGAATGCCTTTGCATAGCCAATAAAACACAGGTAAACATATTTCCAGTATTCTCTGCTTTCAGCCAGGATCCATCTGATATTGGCAATGATATCCCAGGTTCCATGTCCGCTTCTGAATCCGGCTTGAATTTCTGGCAGTTCCCTGTCAATATACAGCTGCAGCCACTTTTGAATGATCTTCAGCAAAATTTTACTTGCATGTGATATTAATGGCATTGTTCTATAATTTCTGCATTCATTTTGATCACCTTGGGAATAGGCATAAATATGGATCTCTTCCAGTCAGTTGGCCAGGTAGCTGTCTTCCAAATTTCTTGGCATAGACGAGTGAGCACTTCCAGTGCTGCATTCATTTGTTGAAATATTTCAACTGATATTCCATCAATTCCTGGAGCCTTGTTTTTTGCCAATGCCTTCAGTGCAGCTTGGACATCTTCCTTCAGTTCCGTCAGTTCTTGATCATATGCTACCTCC
Source organism: Elephas maximus indicus (assembly GCF_024166365.1). NCBI lineage: Eukaryota > Metazoa > Chordata > Mammalia > Proboscidea > Elephantidae > Elephas > Elephas maximus. Next base: position 19,230,115 of record NC_064846.1, read on the forward strand.
TGAAATGTTTGATTTTTGACCAATTATTTTTTGTATAGTGACTCTGTATAGTCCTTCCATTTTCTTTTGGTGCTTCCTGAAATGCAAATCAAAAGTACAATGAGATGCCATCTCACCCTGGCATTACCAGCACAAATTAAAAGAAAATAACAAGTATTGGAGAGGCTGAGGGGAGATTGGAACTTTTATGCACTGCTGGTGGGAATGCAAAATGGTACAACCATTTTGGAAAAGGATATGGCGCTTCCTTAGAAAGTCGGAGATAGAAATACCACCCTATCCAGCAATCCCACTCCTAGGAATATATCCTAGAGAAATAAGTGCTGTCCAATGAATAGACGTTTGCACACCCATGTTCATTGCAGCATTGTTCACAATAGCAAAAAGGTGGAAACAACCTAGATGCCCATCAACAGATGAATGGATAAACAAACTATGGTACATACACACGATGGAGTACTACCCAACAGTGAAGAACAATGATGAATCTGGGAGCATCTCACAACATGGATGAATCCACAGGGCATTATGCTGAGTGAAATAAGTCAGTCGCAAAAGGACAAATATTGTATGAGACCACTACTATAAAAACTCATGAAAATGTTTACTCACAAAAAGAAATAATCTTTGATGGTTAGGAGGGAGGGGCAGAGTGGGGATGGAAAAACACTAAATAGACAATAGATAAGTGGTAACTTTGTTGAAGAGTAAGACAGTACACAATACTGGCGAAGCCAGCAGAACCTGTAGAAGGCAAGGTCATGGAAGCTCCATAGACATATCCAAACTCCCTGAGAGATCAAATTGCTGGGCCAAGGGCTGTGGGGACCATACTCTTGCAGAACATCTAGCTCAGTTGGCATAACATAGTTTATAAAGAAAATGTTCTACATCCTACTTTGGTAAGTAACTTCTGGTGTTTTAAATGCTTGTGAGCGGCAATCTAAGATACTCCGCTGGTCTCACCCCATCGGGAGCAAGGGATAACGAAGAAAACTAAAGACACAAGGGAAAGATTAGTCCAAAGGACTAATGGACCACAACTACCACAGCCTCCAGCAGACTGAGTCCAGTACAATTAGATGGTGCCCAGCTACCACTACTGACTGCTCTGACAGGGGTCTGGTGGAAAACGTAGAACAAAATTCTAACTCACAAAAAAAGACCAGACTTACCGGGCTGAAAGAGACTGGAGAAACCCTGAGAGTGGCAGTTTGTACATATTTGGTTAGTAATATTTGTACTTGTGCTATAACATCTTCAAGTCCTACCTGAGGTGCAAATACTGTTGCTAGATGGTCAAGCCAATGAAACCCTGATTGAGACCATCGAGCTCTTAATACAGATACATTAGCTAGTAAAGGAAGTTCGGTTAAAATATGTCCTTTGAGTCCATTTCCAATCCAACCTGGTGGGAGCCAGGGTCAAATGTTGGTGTCACATAGCCAAAAGGTGTCATTAGGGGCTACCCAATAAATACCCGAGTGTCATATCCAGTCAGTGGCGAAACAATCAGTAGCTTGTAAGATTGTAATGATGCACATTCAAATGTTGGAAGCCATCCCATAGGTCTGATGATGGCTGGGTTATCCATATGGGTGTGGTCAGATTGCTCTCAGCAAAGGGGAGCATCCTGGCTTAGCCTCCCTGTTTGGGGAGTTAATCAGATGAATTTGCCCCATTGTTGTTGATATGGACCTACAATTCAAAGAGTGCTGTTTGTGGGCTTGGAATTCTTTAGGTAGCTTTTTCTTGGGTGACTTCATTTAGTAAAGTAAGGATTTTGTTAAGAGTAAAGTTAAGTTATGGCCTGGGTTTCATTCAGATCTTAAAAGAGGCCATGTACCAATGGAAAATTATGAATACTGATTTCCTGTAGTAAAGAATTATTTCTCTGTTGTTCTTGTATCTGCAGATCAAGAGCAACCCAATCAGATCCCTGTAGTGGTGAGCATAAGCATCTGCCCAATCTAGGAAAACAGTAGAGTCATCACTGTAAAAAGGTAAAAAGATAAAGAAGTGCTTTTTCAGACCTGGTCCAGGGTCTTTGTTCAGCTGTTTGCCTCAGATGTTGCTTCTAGCCACAGGGACATTTAAATGTAATCTTCAATTGTCTGGGAAGTTGGCCAGTCCAAAGAGGGGTTTTAGCCATTTTTAACTGTGGCAAAAGGATCCGAGGTTTTACTTCCTCTAATTTGGCTGCACATGGATTGGTGAGGAGGACTAAGTATAGTTCTTTCCAATGAGGTTCCAATGAGTCTTCTATTTGGTGTCTCTTTTCTTCCAATACACATATTCTCAATGTTAGGCAGACTACGGGAGTCTAGTTTCTGTTTGCCAAAGGCTTCTCTAATCTGTGAAAGATATTCTTTAGAATATTGGATTAAAAACTGCTAATTTGGGTTGAACAATGTTAAGGTTGGTGCAGGCAACGTAAGGAAGGACCATCATGGATCTCCCAGTAATTGTTTCGTAGGGGGTAAGTTTGTGAGATCCAAATGAAGTGTACCTCAGATTTAAAAGAATTTAGGAAGGACCTTAGTACCCGATAAATTTAAAGTTTCACAAAGCTTTGCTATTTGGGTCTTTATTATTCTGTTAGTTCTTTCTAGTAGACCAGAAGACTGAGGATGATAGGGACAATGTTGTTGTTGTTATGTTGTTAGGTGCCATCGAGTCGGTTCCTACTCATAGCGACCCTATGCACAACAGAACGAAACACTGCCAGTCCTGCGCCATCCTTACAATCGTTGTTAAGCTTGAGCTCATTGACACGGCCACTGTGTCAATCCATCTCGTTGAGGGTCTTCCTCTTTTCCGCTGACCCTGTACTCTGCCAAGCGTGATGTCCTTCTCCAGGGACTTATCCCCCCTGGGAATTCCAGAACACTTAATTGTGCTCATGAGGAACCTCTACATAGATCAAGAGGCAGTTGTTCGGACAGAACAAGAGGATACTGATTGGTTTAAAGTCAGGAAAGGTGTGCGTAAGGGTTGTATTCTTTCACCATACCTATTTAATCTGTATGCTGAGCAAATAATACGAGAAGCTGGACTATATGAAGAAGAATGGGGCATCAGGATTGGAGGAAGACTCATTAACAGCCTGCATTATGCAGATGACACAATCTTGCTTGCTGAAAGTGAAGAGGACTTGAAGCACTTACTAATGAAGATCAAAGACCACAGCTTTCAGTATGGATTACACCTCAACATAAAGAAAACAAAAATCCTCACAACTGGACCAATGAACAACATCATGATAAACAGAGAAAAGATTGAAGTTGTCAAGGATTTCATTTTACTTGGATCCACAATCAACAGCCATGGAAGCAGCAGTCAAGAAATCAAAAGACGCATTGCATTGGGTAAATCTGCTGCAAAGGACCTCTTCAAAGTGTTGAAGAGCAAAGATATCACCCTGAAGACTAAGGTGTGCCTGACCCAAGCCATGGTATTTTCAATCACATCATATGCATGTGAAAGCTGGACAATGAATAAGGAAGACTGAAGAAGAGTTAACGCCTTTGAATTGTGGTGTTGGTGAAGAATATTGAATATACCATGGACTGCCAAAAGAACGAACAAATCTGTCTTAGAAGAATTACAACCAGAGTGCTCCTTAGAGGCAAGGATGGCAAAACTGCGTCTTACATACTTTGGACATGTTGTCAGGAGGGATCAGTCCCTGGAGAAGAGACAATATAAAATATAGCCTTTGATAAATAGGAAAAACTCGGATGACTTGACTAGTCAAATGAGCTCCCTGATCACTACAAAGAGTTTTTGGTGCTCCCTGGGTGGGTATGATGTTTTCAAATAGTTTCTTTGCTACAAAGGCTGCAGTAGCACAACCTTATGGGAAGGATTCTATCCAGTGTAAAAATCTACGAATCATTACTAATACATATTTACAATCATTCAAGGGTAGAAGCTGAATAAAGTCTAGCTGCCGTTCAAACAAAGGCCTGGAAGGAAAAGGGTGCTGTCTATGCAGGACTTTAAGGTGTTTTCCAGGATTGTAGCAAGGTCAAATAGGGCAATGGGTGGCAACATGTTCAGCAGCCCCGAAAATTTTTCTCCACCAATATTTTTTTAAGGTCTCAACCATTTTATCTCATCCCATGTAGGAACCTTCACGTAAGGCTTGCATCATAGGAACATGCAGGAAATCAGGAAAGCAGTTTTCTTATTAGGCCACTATTTAGTGGCAGGAACTTGGTAACAGCCTGCCTTTTTCCATGACTTAATTTCATCTGTTTGGGCTAAAGTTAATTCATAAAAGTTGGATTTATCAATAGAAAAATTTGGGGAGTCTGTTTATTTATCGTAAGTGCCGAAATAACTTGAGAGGCAGTTGTTTGCCTGCCGTATCAGCAAGATTATTTCCTATAATTTCTTCAGTTTGGGGATAATCCTTTTGGTTGGTGAGCTTGTATTTTTAGCACAGTAATTTCAGAGGGGAGTAACAGAGCATCTAGAAGGTCCACTACTAAAACTCCATTTTTTAAATGGCATTTCCAGAAAAGGTTAAAAATCTTCTGTTTCTATAACATGCCAAAATCATGTATGACTCCAAAACAACATCTAGCACCCATAAACTTATTAACAGATCTTCCTGAAGCAATTCTACAAGCTCTAGTGAGGACAATTAATTCGGCTTGTTGGGCTGAAGTGGCTTCAGGGAGAGCCTGACTTTCAAGGACTTCAGTAGAAGCTGTAACAGAATATCCAGCTTGATAGTGAGGACTAGTAGGATGAGGTTTAAAATAGGAACCATCCTCAAGCAAAACTAAATCAAGATTAGTTAAAGGGGTCTCTTTTAAGTCTTTCCAAGGGCTTAAAAGTTGCTCAGTCAAGCCTAGACAATAATGTATAGGATAGTTGCTCAATTAGTTGCAGGAGGAAGAGTAGCTGGATTTAAACAGGCCACAGAGCGTAGTCTAATGTTAGATGCAGGCAGGATGAGAACTTCATAGGAGGTAATGATGCTATTAGGGAGTGGCTGTGTGTGCAGATCACACCCTCTGACACTGTCGGGGGCAGGTGACACCAAAATGATCTCAGAGTCCACAGCAGTAATGGTGGCAGTGGTAGCAGCAGTGGGTAGCCTGGGGCCACCAGGGCAGGAGCTACCAAGGCAATGGTGTCACTAGTATGGATTGTATCACCTGTCACCAAGTACAGTAACTCATCACCCTCCCAGTCACCTGCCGGTCAGGGTGCAGGCAGCCAGACCATAGAGTCTGACATTGGGTGGAGAGGCGGAATCTCTGCCTTGGCCAATGAGAGAGGGGAGGAGCTTCGGGGAGCCATGGGGGGTGGGGCCGGGAAGGGCAGGGCTGCATGGCATAGTGTTTGACCCTGCTCAGGGGTGGGTCAGGGTTAGGCCAGTTCACCCACTGAGGGGTTTGCCAGCCAGCCCTGCCAACCCTGGGCCAGGAGGGAGTGACACCATGATTTACTGCACTGGTGACACCAACCCTGGAGACACCACTGATAGGAGGTGAGCCTGCTGGCAGAAAGAAGTGTCAAGGCAGAATTAAATAAGGCAGACACAGCATGGGGCACATAGACATCTAAAAAGCTTTCCTGCAGCACATCTGCAGCATATTCCACTAGTTTGGCAGTAGCAGCCACAACCCTAAGGCAGGGAGGGCATCCCCTGGCTACAAGGTCAAACCGTAGGCTATAATAACCTATATAGGTCTTTGTTGTCCTCCATGTTTTTGGATTGTAAGCCTAAAGTGTTTTCAGATACTTTATGTACAAATAACGAAAACCTAGGTGGTGATTAGGAAAACCTAGAGTGGGCGTGAGGATTTTTGTTTTCTTTATGTTGAGGTGCAATCCATGCTGAAGGCTGTCGTCTTTGATCTTCATTAGTAAGTGCTTCAGGTCCTCTTCACTTTCAGCAAGCAGGGTTGTGTCATCTGCATAATGCAGGTTGTTAATAAGTCTTCCTCCAATCCTGATGCCCCGTTCTTCTTCATATAGTCCAGCTTCTCGTATTATTTGCTCAGCATACAGATTGAGTAGGTATAGTGAAAGAATACAACCCTGACGCACACCTTTCCTGACTTTAAACAAATCAGTATCCCCTTGTTCTGTCCAAACAACTGCCTCTTGGTCTTATGTAAAGGTTCCTCAAGAGCACAATTAAGTGTTCTGGAATTCCCATTCTTCACAATGTTATCCATAATTTGTTATGATCCACACAATCGAATGCCTTTGCATAGTCAATAGAACACAGGTAAACATCCTTCTGGTATTCTCTGTTTTCAGCCAGGATCCATCTGACATCAACAATGATATCCCAGGTTCCACGTCCTCTTCTGAAACCGGCCTGAATTTCTGGCAGTTCCCTGTCGATATACTGCTGCAGCTGTTTTTGAATGATCTTCAGCAGAATTTTGCTTGCGTGTGATATTAATGATATTCTTCTATAATTTCCACATTCGGTTGGATCACCTTTCTTGGGAATAGGCATAAATATGGATCTCTTCCAGTCAGTTGGCCAGGAAGCTGTCTTCCATATCTCTTGGCATAGACAAGTGAGCACCTCCAGTGCTGCATCTGTTTGTTGAAACATCTCAACTGGTATTCTCTCAATTCCTGGAGCCTTGTTTTTTGCCAATGCCTTCAGAGCAGCTTGGACTTCTTCCTTGAGTACCATCGGTTCCTGATCATATGCCACCTCTTGAAATGGTTGAATGTCGACTAATTTTTTTTGGTATAATGACTGTGTATTCCTTCCATCTTGTTTTGATGCTTCCTGTGTTGTTTAATATTTTACCCATAGAATCCTTCACTATTGCAACTCGAGGTATGAATTTTTTCTTCAGTTCTTTCAGCTTGAGAAACACCGAGTGTGTTCTTCCCTTTTGGTTTTCCATTTCCAGCTCTTTGCACATGTCATTATAATACTTTGTCTTCTTGAGATGCCCTTTGAAATCTTCTGTTCAGTTTTTGTACTTTATCAATTCTTCCTTTTGCTTTAGCTGCTCAGCTTCTGAGAGCAAGTTTCAGAGTCTCCTCTGACATCCATCTTGATCTTTTCTTTCTTTCCTGTCTTTTCAATGACCTCTTACTTTCTTCATGGATGATGTCCTTGATGTCGTTCCACAACTCCTCTGGTCTTCGGTCACTAGTGTTCAATGTGTCAAATCTATTCTTCAGATGGTCTCTAAATTCAGCTGGGATATACTCAAGGTCATGTTCTGGCTTTCGTGGACTTGCTCTGATTTTCTTCAGTTTCAGTTTGAACTTGCATATGAGCAACATCATGATAAATGAAGAAAAGATTGAAGTTGTCAAGGATTTCATTTGACTTGGGTCCACAATCAACAGCCATGGGAGCAGCAGTCAAAAAATCAAAAGACACATTGCATTGGGTAAATCTGCTGCAAAGGATCTCTTTAATGTGTTGGAGAGCAAAGATGTCACCTTGACGACTAAGGTGCTCCTGACCCAAGCCATGGTATTTTCAATTGCATCATATGGACAATGAATAAGGAAGACCGAAGAATTGACGTCTTTGAGTTGTGGTGTTGGTGAAGAATATTGAATATACCATGGACTGCCAAAAGAGCGAATAAATCTGTGTTAGAAGAAAAACAACCAGAATGCTCTTTAGAAGGAAGGGTGGCGAGACTGCGTTTTACATACTTTGGACATGTCGTCAAGAGGGATCATTCCCTGGAGAAGGACATCGTGCTTGGTAGAGTACAGGGTCAGCAGGAAAGAACAAGACCCTCAACGAGGTGGATTGACACAGTGACTGCAACAATGAGCTCAAGCACAACAACGATTGTGAGGACGGCTCAAGACTGGGCAGTGTTTCTTTCTGTTGTGCATAGGGTCACTATGAGCCGGAACTGACTCGACCGCACCTAACAACAAGAAACAACAGAGTGGGCATGTTCATTAAAGCCCTCCCCCTTTTGTTGTGCTTTAGGTGAAATTTAACAGAGCTAATTTGTTTCTCATTAAACAATACACATATTGTTTTGTGATGTTGGTTGCCAACCTCGTGATGTGTCAGCACTCTCCCCTTCTTGACATAAAAAAAAAATAGATTTCCCTATTTCCATTTTTCCAGGTTCCCTGTCCCTTCCTGCCTTCTCATCTTTGCTTTTGGACTGGTCTGCCCATTTACTTTCGTATACATGGTTGAACTACGTGTTTTGTTTGTTTTATAGGGTTGTCTAATCTTTGGCTGAAGGGTGAACTTCAGGACTGACTTCAGTACTGAGCTAAAGGGGTGTCTGGGGGCCATACTTTCAGAGTTTCTCCAGTCTCTATCAGACCAGTACGTCTGGTCTCTTTTTGTGAGTTTGAATTTTGTTCTACATTTTTCTCTGACTCTGTCCGGGACCTTCTATTATGATCCCTGTCACAGCAGTTGGTGGTGGTAGCTGGGCACTATCTAGTTGTGCTGGACTCAGTCTTGTGGAGGTTGTGGTAGTTGTGGTCCGTTAGTCCTTGGGACTAATCTTCCCCTTGTGTCTTTAGATTTCTTCATTCTCCCTTGCTCCAGACAGGGTGGGACCAGTAGACGTATCTTAGATGGCCGCTCACAAGCTTTTAAGGCCCCAGACACTACTCACCAAGGTAGGATGTAGAACCTATTCTTTATAACTATGTTATGCCAATTGAGCTAGATGTCCCCAGAGACCATGGTCCCTGCAGTGCTCAGCCCAGTAGCTAGGTCCCTCAGGGAGTTTGGATGTGTCTATGAAGCTTCTATGCCTTTCCATTGGTCAAATTGTGCTGACTTCCCTAGTATTGCATACTGTCTTACCCTTCACCAAGGTTACCACTTATCTAATTGTCTAGTTAGTGTTTTCCCCCCACATCCCCCCATAACCCTCGAAGATTGTTTCTTTTTTCTGTAAACCTTTTAGTTAGTTTTTATAATAGTGGTCTCATACAGTATTTGTTCTTTGTGATTGAGTTATTCCACTCAGCATAAAGACCTCTAGATTCATCTACGTTGTGAGATGTTTCACAGATTCATCATTGTTCTTTATCATTGCACAGGATTCCATTTTGTGTATGTACCACAGTTTATTTAACCATTCATCTGTTGATGGGCACTTAGGTTGTTTCCATCTTTTTGCTATTGTGAATAATGCTGCAATGAACATGGGTGTGCATATGTCTATTTGTGTGACAGCTCTTATTTCTCTAGGATATATTTCTAGAGTGGAATTACCGGATCATATGGTATTTCTATTTCTAGCTTTTTAAGGAAGCATCATATTGTTTTCCAAAACGGTTGTACTATTTTGCATTCCCACCCGCAGTGTGTAAGAGCTCCAATCTCCCCGCAGCCTCTGCAACATTTTTATTTTCTGTCTTTTGATTCGTGCCAGTAATGTCGGGGTGAGATGGTGTGTCATTGTAGTTTTGATTTGTATTTCTGTAATGACTAGTAGTTGCAAACATTTCCTCATGTGTCTGTTAGCCGCCTGAATGTCTTCTTTTGTGAAGTGTCTGTTCATATCCTTTGCCCATTTTTTAATCGGACTATTTGATTTTTTGTTGTAGATGTGTTGGATTTTCCTATAGATTTTAGAGATTAGACATTTGTCAGATATGTCATAGCCCCAATTTTTTCCCCAGTCTATATAAAGCCAGTTTTAATTGAACTGCAGCCTCTCAATTTTCTGGTGCAATTTGCAATGAATCCAGCTCAGAGGCATTTAAATATTTGTATAAATGTTGAACCAATAAAGAAAAATTGAGAATCTAGTTTTGACAATAGCCACATGGTCTTAGAAACCCCATAGCTCTTTCTTTGTTTCAGGTATAAGAAAGACAAGAATAACTTCTTTCCATTTAGGGTCAATAAAGATGCCTTCTGCAGAAATTAGGTGGCTCAAAATATTTAACAGAAGGCTAAGATAATTGCAATTTTTCTTTGGAAACCTTATGTCCACCAGCAGCCAGATGTTTTAATAAAGTTACACTGTCATCAAGGCAGGCTTGCTGGGAGGTTGAGCAAACTAGAAAATCATCAACATATTGCAGCAATGTGGATTTTGTTTGTAAACTGTAAAGGCTGCAAATACGCATGCAGAACCTGAGAAGAATAAGTGGGAGAGTCAGTAAATTCTTGGGACATTGCAGTCCAGGTAAATTTTTATTTTCCCAGGTAAGAGCAAACAAATTTTGACTTTCAGAATGCACAGGAATACTGAAAAAAGTCACTGCAAAGACCCACGACAATAAAATGAGTTGCATCTGAAGAGACATCAGAAAGTAATAAATGAGGATTAGGGACTACTGCAAATCTAGAAATAACAATATGTTTGATTGCATACCAATCTTCAATGAATCTCCAGCCTCTATTATCTGGTTTTTAAACTGGAATAACAGGAGTATTACAAGGGCTGGTCCAAGAGACAATTAAACCATTAGAAAGGAAATCTTGTATGATGGGAGCTAGTCTTTCTTTTGCTTCTCATGGATGCCGAGTGGATGCTGAGAAATTTTTGACAGAGGTTTAGATAAATCTATTTTAATTTTAATCAGCTCAGCTGGCAAAACTTGACCTACATCTGTGAATGTGATAGCCCATGAGGTTTCAGGAGCTAGAGAAAAATGTCAGAACGGAGAGTACTAGGCTGAGTTGAATTTTGGAGAAGCATGACAAGAGCTTGCATATAGAAAATGGTTTCTTCTTCCTGAGTAATGTCTAATTCAGAGCCAGTCTCTGTTGACTTAAGGATATAAAGCAGACTAAATAATATTTCCCCCTTTTCATTAAATTGTAAATGGCAATTCCATTTGGATAAAATATCTCTCCCCAGTAGATTGACAGAAGTATTAGAATTGAGCAAAAATGGGTGTGAATCTTCAACAGGACCAAGAGCTATTGGAAAAGGTTGGGAATGAATGAACATTTGTTCCCGATTGGTGACCTGCACTACTTTTGAAGTTTTAGTATTCCGGGGCAGGGGCTTTTGCAAACAAGTGGGGCTAATAGCAGACAGGGTGGTTCCAGTGTCAAGAATTGGCAAAGTTCTCCATTAATAAATAAAGTAGTTTCTCTTTGTGTCTTAAGAGCCACCACAGGAAAAGTCTGTGTTTTGCTCCAGAGCCCCTTCATTCTGAACCAGGTTATAGAATTTCTTAAAGGAGGGGTATGTCAGCCTTTGGTTTCTTTTTTAACTTATAGCATTCATTTTCCAATGGCCAGGTTTTTGTTTTTCCCTTTTTTACAGTAGTGACAAATACCCACCTTTTTGCCATTGGAAGGTTTAGCATTTTTCTTTTGACTGGGAGATTGTAATTGCTGCAACTGAAGGGCCATTAATTTATTAGCCTTAGAAACCCTTTCAGCTTCAAGAGTCTGGGAAAGTTTGTAAGCTAAGTTGGTTAGCTCAACAATAGGAGCTTTCTTACAGTCTAATTGATGTCACTTTACTAAGGCTGAGGTCTTAGGTTTAAGACTGGATATGAAAACAACAGTCAAAGTGCTGGAGGCACCAGGCACAGTTAAGGTGAAGCCAGTGTTAGGAAAACTTCCAGAGCAGCCGAATCTTATAATCATAAACACTTTAATCTTTATTTTGTTTACAAGAGTGAATTTTAGTTCAGTCGAGTATTGGAGGAAAGGGAAAGGGATTTAAGATAGCCTCTAGCAATTTTTAACTCGAGGCCTGAGAGTCTTCTAACAGCTCGGTGGCCATTTTATCAATATTTGAGGGTAAATTGTCCTTAGGGTCTTTCCATTTCTCCAGTTCTAGCCATAATAGGGCTCCTCCTAGGCCAGTAATCATATGAACAAACTGATATAAGTTGGGGGAACCCAGGCTGGTAGGCTTCAACAAGAATTTTAAATTCTTCAGAACATTTGTAGGGGTCCTCATGGAGTTTAAGAAAATCTTTCACAATGTTATATAATTCTGAGTGTGTCCAAGCAGCATAAGTGATATGAGGGGAATCTTTGGCATCACTGCTGGGACAAATTTTAAAAGGCATTCCAGGCACGGGTTTATTTGCTGGTTTTTTAGGGAAAAGGGAAGTTCAGATAAAGTGTTATCAGAGAAGTAGGATGGCAAACAAGGGCATAAATAGGCAGCAGCCAGTGGGGAGCAGAAGGGGTGGGAGCTGAAGTTTGACTTTGTAATTCTTCTCTTTAGTTAATTTAGAGACAGTGTCCTGCCTAGAAGCAATTTTACTGTCGTGAGGTTTCTTAGAGACCTCAATATACCAATCAAAATAGGCATCCCACGGGGGCTGTTTAATCTGAGAACCCTGGTTCTCAAACTTACTGCACAGAAAAGTTAACTTAGAGAGATCAGAAGAACCCCAAAGTAGCCACTTATTTTCCAAATTGCCTCGAGTGAGGTTATGCCAAACAGACAAGAATATACATAATAAGGGACTGTAATGCTTATTTATTTAGTGAACAGGAGTCCCAGAAAGTGGCTCCAAATCTCTTTTAGACACAGGATTTCCCATTTGGTAATGACAGTTGCAACAAACTTTTACTTTAAAAAGCCAAAACAAATCCACAGTACAACTCAAAGAGCTATCAATGCAAGAGAGTGAAGCTTGGATTCGAGAGGTTTTTTTTTTTTTTTTTACCTTAAGTGATTTCCCAGAATTTGCAGGAGAGAGCCCAAAGTGGCTAAGCAGGCACCATGCCCATGTTTGGATGACCCAGGGACCATGAAAGATAATACACCTTCGAAGTCTTGCTCTGACACCAGAAATCTCAAAGAAGAAAATCTCGTACTCTGTTAGGAGTGAAAGAAAAGGAGTTTTATTTCGAAATAATACAGCTCGAGCTGGGCAGTACTAAGTAAAAATACAAATTCTCACATTCAAGTGGAGAGAGGGGTCTATATACATAGAGAACAAAGGAAAGGTAGGGGGTTAATAATTGATAAGATCAGCTTCAGTTTGAGGTCCTTTGAAATGTAAAGATCGGCCACTTGGCTAGGAGAGAGTTAGCTACCACCTAGGTGAGTGGCATGAGACCATTTGGTTACACATGATTGCAGTCATGAACACATTTCTCCTGGGAACAAGTTTTTTACATCTTGATACGTTCTTCCCGTGAACAAATAGTTTACATCCTGACCTTTTGCTTCTTAGGAATGCGTGTTGGTCCTATCATTCTTATGTCTGACACGAGTGTCTCCAATTTGAAATTTTTCCATTTACAACTGTGTCCACTTGTGCCGCTTAATAGCGTGTGTGTGTGTGTGTGTGTGTGTGAGACCTTGGAGAAATTACTTAACCTTTCTCTGCCTCAGAATCCTCAATTGTCAAAGAGGGGATAATAACAGTATCTAACCCATAGGGTTATAAACAAATTAATACAGGCAGAGCACTCAGATTAAGAGCTTGTACATATTAAGTTGTATAGTGTTAGCTATTACTAATACCATTACCATTATTAATATATACTATGATATCAGAAATGATAAAATATGAAAAAACGAGCTTCTTAAAAATGAAGAAATAAATGTATTGATCTGACTCAATGACCACTAGTCTAGATTGTTCATGTTGTCTTATAATTTCATCACTTATGTGACCTAAGCATTAGTCACCTCTGCCACCTACAGGGTCAGCCACTTTTTACTAAAATTCTGGGGAAAGAGGTTTTGTCCCCTCACATTTCCTCTTCAGTCAGACATCCATTAGGCAGCCACTTGTCTGAGCCTGGATCCCTCCCATCGCTCTCAGCTGTGTTCCATCAGGCCACTGCTCATGGCTTAGCTTGTCACCATGAGAAGCTCCTGGACTGTGGCCCTTCTTGATGTAATCAGACCTCAGCTCAAAGCCAAATGTGCAGCATTGGGACATACAAGCCTGCTCCCCCTTGCAGTCCCCACAACTCCATACACAGAGTTCTTTTTTTTTTTTTTTTCCTATTATTGTACTTTAGGTGAAGGTTTATAGAACAAACTAGCATCTCATTAAACAATTAGTGCACATATTGTTTTGTGACATTGGTTACCAACTCCACGACATGTCAGCACTCTCCCTTCTCAACCTTGGGTTCCCTATTACCAGCTTTCCTGTTCCCTTCTGCCTTCTAGTCCTTGCCCCTTGGCTGGTGTGCCTCTTTAGTCTCATTTTGTTTTATGGGCCTGTCTAATCTTTGGGTGAAGTGTGAACCTCAGGAGAGGCCTCATCACTGAGCTAAAAGGGTGTCTAGGGGGCCATGCTCTCAAAGTTTCTCCAGTCTCAGTCAGGCCACTAAGTCTGGTCTTTTTGTGTGAGTTAGAATTTTGTTCTACATTTTTCTCCAGCTCTGTCTGGGACCCTCTATTGCACACACAGTGCTCTGTAGGCGTATCAGACTTTACTGAAGGGTTGAAGATGAAGGTAACTACAGAGAGTTACAATGAGGGAAAAACTACACTAGAAGTGGCCTTTGCCTTTGTGTCGTGCAACAGAAAAAGCACGAAAGAATTAAGCCCAACACAAGGATCTATCCTTGTTCTCCCCTATTGAAGGCTGTAGTCTTCCCTTCTAAAATGCCTACTTTTTCAAGGTGGGAATTATGACCTTACTTTAGGGAAATTCCACCCTATAATAGCTAACTTTGAGCACGTACTAGATGCCAAGCACTGATCTAAGCACAGTATCAGTATTAACTACCGTATTTCATCAGTTCTGAGATCCCTGAATTTCATATTTGAACATTTCTGATTCCAGTTTTTGTTGTTAGGTGCCTTTGAGTTGGTTCCAACTCATAGCAACCCTATGTACAGCAGAAGGAAACACTGCACCAACCTCACAATCGCTGCTATGTTTGAGCCCATTGTGGCAGCCACTTTGTCAATCCATCTGGTTGAGGGTCTTCTTTTTCCTAACCCTCTACTTTACCAAGCATGATGTCCTTCTCCAGGGACTGGTCCCTCCTGATAGCATGTCCAGAGCATGTGAGATGAAGTTTCACCATCTTTGCTTCTAACGAGCATTCTGGCTGTACTTCTTCCAAGACAGATTTGTTCGTTCTTCTAGCAGTCCATGGTATATTCAAAATTCTTTGCCAGCACTGTAATTAACCCATTGTTGTTGAGTTGATTCCGACTCATAGCAGAGTAGAACTCAGGACAGAGTAGAACTGCCCCACAGAGTTTCCAAGGAGCACCTGGTGGGTTCGAGCTGCAGACCTTTTGGTTAGCAGCCATAGCACTTAACCACTATGCCACCAGGGTTTTCAGCACTGTAATTAAAAGGCATCAATTCCTCTTTGGTCTTTCTTATTCATTGTCCAGCTTTCGCATGTATATGAGGTGATTGAAAATGCCATGGCTTGCGTCAGGTGCACCTTAGTCCTCAAGGTGACATCTTTGCTTTT
The DNA here is from genome assembly GCF_024166365.1 of Elephas maximus indicus. NCBI lineage: Eukaryota > Metazoa > Chordata > Mammalia > Proboscidea > Elephantidae > Elephas > Elephas maximus. The sequence goes on from NC_064846.1 coordinate 19,245,452, forward strand.
TAACACTTTAAGAAGGTCTGTTGCAGCAGGTTTGTCCAAAGCAGTATGTCATTTGATTTTTTGACTGCTTCTTCCATGGGCATTGATTGTGGATCCAAGTAAAACAAAATCTTTGAGAATTTCAATCTGTTCTGTGTTTATCACGATGTTGCTTATTGGTCCGGTTGTGAGGATTTTCATTTTCTTTATGTTGAGGCATAGTCTTTGAACTTCATCAGTAAGTGCTTCAAGTCCTCTTCTATTTCCACAAGCAAGGTTGTGTCATCTGCATATAGCAGGTTGTTAATGAGTCTTACCCCAATCCTGACGCAGAGATCTTCATATAGTCTAGCTTCTCAGATTATTTGCTCAGCATACAGATTGAATAAGCATGGTGAAAGTGTGCAACCCTGATGCACAGCTTTCCTGATTTTAAACCCAACCAATGTCCTCTTGTTCTGTTTGAATAACTGCCTCTTGGTCTATGTACAGGTTCCACATGGGTTCAATTAAGTGTTCCGGAATTCCCATTCTTCTGCTCGACTTACTTTTAGAAATATACTACAATATACCAGTTGCCATTGTGTCAGCTCTGGCTAATGGTGACCCCATGTGCGTCGGAGTAGAACTGAGCTCCATAAGGTTTTCAATGGCTGATTTTTCAGAAATAAATTGTCAGGCCTTTCTTACAAAATGCCTGTGGATGAACGCAAACCTCAAACTTTAGGTTGGTAGCCAAGCATATTAACCATTTGCACCACCTAGGGTCTCTATAAACCAGTTGCTTTGGGGTCTATTCTGATTCGTGGTGGCCCTATGTGTGTCAGAGCAGAACTATGCTTCGTAGGGTTTCCAATGGCTGGTTTTTAGGAAGTAGATCACCAGGGCTTTCTTCTGAGGTGTCTCTGGGTGGCCTCTCACCTCCAACCTTTTGGTTAGTAGCCAAGTATGTCAATTTTTTGCACTACCCAGGGACTCCACCTTTAGAAATACTTTGAGATCATATCCTGAATTTCTACAGATGTAGCTCTGATATGGAAAGTCCCTCATTGGCCATTAAAACAAGTCGAGCTCCTCTCTACTTTTCAAAGTAAAAAGTCCTACCCTTCCTGCCAACCCCTGCTCCATGCCTGTGGTTCTAACCTAAATGTAACACTTTCCCCAAGCAAAAGCAATTGCTCTGTTAAAAATCTAATGACTCCTTGGCTAAGTCTAAAGCCATAACATACACATATAGCCCCTTATACTTGCATTCTTAAAACAAGTGTGGGAGAAGAGTGAGCTCTGGGGTGGAATTTTACCACCACGTTTGACTATCTTTTGCTAGGCTTTGTGCCTCTGTGTATTCCATGACTCATCTCAAGGTACATGGACATGAGGCAAAATTAATTGAAAGCTAGAGTGTCTCATATCTTTCTCTCACCTGAACAATTTCTCACAAGTCTGAGAAAACATCTTTCTGCCGTTCTGTTGCTTTGAGTTTTTGAGAGACATGGAAATAGTTTACAAATAACATTGTTTTTCACTTGGGGTCTCTTTTGCTTTCATTTTTTTATTTGGGATTTCTAATGCTTTTGTCCAAAGGGAAAAGAAATAAGCAGCTAAAAAGTTCTCCTTTTCCTCATTGAGAGGAAGGCAAATTCGTAGGGGCCAGAAGCCCCTGAGACTGTTGCAGAGAAAGACGGAGGGATGTTTTAACAAAGGGACTGAAACAGAGGCAATGGAGACCAGCGAACAGGGGTTAATGCAGGTATCAGTAGGCCTGATGGAGGTCAGGACCCAACAATTTTGGGAGTCTCTGAGAATAGACAGGGCATGAGATTGTCACGTACGATTATAAAGTCCTTGTAGATGGAGAGAGCCCTTTGATAGAAATTTTCATCAGATCATAGTTTCTAGGACTGCTGCACTTATTGTTGTTGTTAGGGGCTGATGAGTTGACCCTCAACTCCTGGCGACCCCGTGCACAACAGGATTGGACCACTGGGATGCATAAAGTTTTCAATGGCTGCTTTTTGAAAGTAGATAATCAGCCCTTTCTTCCTAGTCCATCTTAGTCCAGGAACTTCGCTGAAGCCTGTTCAGCATCATAACAACACACAAACATCCACTGACAGATAGGTGGTGGCTGTGCATGAGTCCATTGACCGGGAATTGAACCTGGGTCTCCTGCATGGAAAGTGAGAATTCCACCACTGAACCACCAATGTCCACACTGCTGTACTGTTGTTGTTGTTAGGTGCTCTGAAGTTGGCTCTGACTCATAGCAACCTTATGTATAACAGAATGAAACCTTGCCCAGTCCTGCATCATTCTCACAATTGTTGCTATGTTTGAGCCCATTGTTGCAGCCACTGTTAATCCATCTTGTTGAGGGTCTTCCTCTTTTTCAATGACCCTCTACTTTATCAAGCATGATGTCTTTCTCCAGAGACTGATCCCTCCTGATAACATGTCCAAAGCGAGTGAGGGGAAGTCTCACCATCCTTGCTTCTAAGGAGTGTTCTGACTGTACTTCTTCCAGGACAGATTTGTTCATTCTTCTGGCAGCCCATGGCATATTCAATATTCTTTGCCAACACCGCAATTCAAATGCACCAATTTTTTTTTTGTCTTCCTTTTCATTGTCTGGAAAACCTGGTGGCATATGGGTTAAGAGTTATAACTGTTAACCAAAAAAGGCTGGCAGTTCGAATCCACCAGGTGGTCCTTGGAAACTCTATGGAGCAGTTCTACTCTGTCCTATAGGGGTTGCTATGAGTTGGAATCAACTTAATGGCAACAGGTTTGGTTTTGGTTTTGGTTTTTCATTGTCCAGGTTTTGCATGCATATGAGGGAATTGAAAAGACCATGGCTTGAGTCAGGTACACCTTAGTCATCAAAGTGACAACTTTGCTTTTTAACACTTTAAAGAGGTCTTTTGCAGCAGATTTGCCCAGTGCAATATGTTGTTTGATTTCTTGACTTCGGCTTCCATGGGCGTTGATTGTCGATCCACTGCTATATGAGAGATGTTAATAATTTGCCTGCTCACCCACAGGGAATCTCTCTTGCCAATTATTTCTGTAACCCTAAATGACCTTGGGACCCCAACCTTCCCAGTCTTGTCTGATTGCAATAGGATTGGTGGGCATTTGACTCATGGATTGTTTCTTAGGCAGCCTGGTGCCTAGGTAAGACCCCTGTGACTTGGCTTAAAAAGATGAGTTTGGCCAACCAGATTCCTCTCTTGGCAATAAGGTATTAGAAAGTTGAACATTTGAGCCACTATCTAAGATGGGAGCTGAAAGGCTGTTCGACAGACCTGGGGCTGGGGACCGTGCATGAACAACAGAAAGGGGAGAATAGAGCAGATATGTAAAGGGGAGCAGAGACACTGAGAGGAGAGAGATCATGGGCCTCTGGAGGGAGAGACAGAAATTGTAGCTGTCTTGTTTCCTGTTCTAGGTCCCGCTGTGGTGGTTGTCTTGGAAATGCCGTGAGATATTGGTCTCCTTACAGTAATCTGCGGCCCATCTTCCTGCCCCCTCACACACCTTCCTGTTGAATCAGCTTGAGTGGGTCTTTATCCCTGGCATCCAAGAGCCCTGACTGAAGTATCTGCAGAATGGGCATAGAGCCAGGAGTTTAGAGTGGAGAGGGAGGAGTGATGGGGCAGCAGAAGTTGGGTAGGATGATGGACATTGGCTAGGCAGGCAGTGCTGGGGTGATGCGGCAGCAGAGGGTAGGTGAAGAAAGAGGCTGCCTGGTAACAGGATGTTAAAAATGAAAATCTCCACAATAGTAAATTTGTGTACAAACACATAAACTTTATTCTTCAATTCATGAATCAGGCAACATCTGGTCTGCAAGTCACACAAGAGTTCTGAAGAGCAGTGCAGAGCCAAAGGGTTTGTTTAAACACAGACACATAGGAACAAGGAAGCTATACTGGGAAAATTTTGAACTGGCTGGTGGGCATTTCCTTTTCTTTCCTTATTTGGGATCAAGGGAAAACTTTGAACCAGGTTAAACCAAACCAAACTTAGGTTTCCATTTCTGGGAGAGTCAATTGAGCGACTTGGGTTTTGGCTCCTGGGAAGGTCAGCCATTTATAGGAAATAGAAACTAGCTAGATTTCCTTTGCTGACACGGGCATAACATCAGTGACTCCATCTTGGGCCTAGTACAGTCAGGTTAACAAGGGTAAGATACAGAGGGGGCAGGGGTTTCTCATGAGCTTTCTGTCTAGAACTAGATGTGTGTGTGTGTGTGTGTGTGTGTGTGTGTATGCATGCATGCATGGGTGTGTGTATATGTGAGTGTCTGGGTGGCAAATGTGTATGTGTGTGAGTAACTTACAGCAAAACCTTAACCAAAGGTGGGGTGTGCAGGTAGGCTCTGGAGGCTTAGTGGCACAGGGATGGTCAGACTCATGAGCACTGGCAGCATGACTACTGTCTATCCCTTTCTGCCTCCTGCCTCAATCACGCATAACTGCATCTTCATGCCAGTGAAACAAAATCCTTCTGCTTACAGATGCCTATGGTGAAACCAGCTGGTATAAACCAGAGAAAAGAAGCTTAGGGAGATGCGGGAGGAGAAAGGATCTGATGAAAATATTTTTCTAGATTTTCTTCTTCAAACATGTATCTATACAGAAATAGACTATAGTCCTGAACTTGTGAAGGCTTCAAATCAATAACCCCAAACTCTCCAGCTAATACCTGGGAAATTCTCACTAAACAAAAGCAGACATTTGTTCAGTTTGAAAGCCTGGTTTGTTGTCCCAACGTTGGCTGAAGGCATTTCCGTGGGGCTCTCACAGCCAAGGCAATGTACTAGGAAAAAAAACAAAACCAAAAAACCCTTTGCCAGAGTCGACTCCATGAGTTACAGAGTAGAACTTCTCCATAGGGTTTTCCTGGCTGTAATCTTTTTTTTTTTTTTTGTGAAGATATACAGAGTATCTGATACAGCATTTCAACAGTTTCTACATGTACAATCCAATGATACTGATTACCTTTTTTTCCTTTTGATTAAAGAGTGTAAAGCAAAATGATCTAATGTTTTTTTTAAATGATATTTTATTGTGTTTTCAGTGAAGGTTTACATAGTAGTTTAGTTTCCCATTCAACAATTTCTACAAAAGTTGTTCAGTGACATGGGTTACATTCTTCACAATGCATGAGCGTTCTCATTATTTCCGTTCTGATTGTTCAGTTTCCATTAATCTAGTTTCCCTGCCACCTTACATTCTCATCTTTGTTTTAAAGCCGTTGTTGACCATTTAGTCTCATATAGGTGATTTTTTAAAGGAGCACAATGTTTAAGGGCAATGTTCATTATTTTGTGAGCCAATTTGCTGTTTAGCTACAAGGTGACCTCAGGTTAGTTTTGGTTCAAGGTTTGAATAGTATCTCAGGGTAAGAGTCGCCGGGAATCCTCCAGTCTCAACCAGTCCAGTAGGTCTGTTGTTTTTTTAAGGAATGTAAGTAAGGTTCTATTGCACATTTTTCTCCCATTCTGTCAGGTTCCATCTATTGTGGCTAAATTTAATGTATTTTTAATACGTGTTTTTCAATCCTTTATCTACACATTAAACCAAAAACAAAAAACCCAAACCCGTTGCCATCGAGTCAATTCTGACTCATAGCGATCCTACAGGACAGAGTGGAACTGCCCAATAGGGTTTCTAAGGAGCATCGGGCGGATTCAAACTGCTGACGTTTTGGTTAACGACTACACCACCAGGGTTTCCATTTTACCCATTAGTTGGAGCAAATCCCGCAAACCCAAATGAAAGCATTTTACTTGGAAGGAAAGAATCAGTTTCCTGGTTGAGAATCTGCAAACTTCCTAAATAATAGGAAACAACAAATTAGGGATAAAGGATCCCTTTGGTGGAACTCATTTTGATTACATTCTTCAAGTTGTGCAACTAGTCTCACTGTCCGTTTCCAAATTAATCCACCACCACTAATATAAACTCACAGCCCCTTAAGCTTCTCATCTGAACTTTCAAGTTACTGTTGCCAATTTGATCTGACACAGATAATTCTTTAAAAGCACAATTCTCAAGGCAGACATATTTTCTAGTTAGGCTAAACTATTGCTTGGTTCAAAGAAAATTTCAGGGGCTAATTTTGTTTTAAGGTGTAAGGTTTAAAGATTATCTCAGGGCAATAGTTTCAGGAGTTAATCCAGCCTCAATGACCCAGGAAGTCTGAATTCCACTGAGAACTTGAAATTCTGTTCTGCATTTTCCTCCCTTCTGATCAGGATTTTTCTATAGAATATTTGATCAAGCTGTTCAATAATAGTATTGGCTGTAATCTTTATGGAAGCAGATCGTCAGGCTCTTTCTTCCATAATGCTGCTGGGTGGGTTCAAAGAGCCAAACTTTAGGTTAGTTATTGCTGTTGTTTTGTGCCATCAAGTCGATTCTGACTTATATCTACCCTATAGGGCAGACTAGAACTGCCCCATAGGACTTCCTAGGCTGTAAATCTTTATGGGAGCAGGTCACCAGGTCTTTCTCCCATGGAGCTGCTTGTGGATTCGAACCAACAACCTTTCATTTAGCAGCCGAGCCCTTAGCCATTGCACCACCAGGGCTCTGTTTGCCCCACGACGAGACCTTCCAATACAGCACGATCCCTCTAGAATCACGGCTGGGGCAGCCTCCTACCTGAGGAGGCAGGGCTTGACACCCTTTCAAAATTTTTCTTTCTAAAGATGAGATGCTTTTCCTATACTCACATCCCTCTGCCCATCATTTTGCCAGCCCAGGCCTGTGAGAGTCTGGTGCTTGTGGGCCCTGCTGCACACCAGCCTGGCAGGGAGAAGCAGAATTTGAAACAACCCTGCCACCTGCTGACCAACCTGTTCTTCTCAGTAGCTCTTTGGTGGTTTAAAGTTCTTTTTCTTTTCAAAATCAGTATTGTCTGTATTGTGTTCATTACAGATCCAGGTTCAAAGCCCAGCTGTGCCACCTGGGTATATTACTTAATGTTTCTTTGTCTCATTTTCCTCTCATGTAAATTGGAGATGATGTATTACCGACCTTATAGAATTGTTGTGAGATTTTAATGTGATAATAATAGGTTCCACCACAGCTCCAAATAATAGGTTGAGCTTTCTGAGATTCTCATTTCTGTAGGTAAAAAATAGTTGAATACCAGCAATTTTTTTGGTTCGACCTACATATATAAAGCACTGTGCTCTTAGATTACAGGAACCAAAAAACCAAACCCATTGCTGTCGAGTTGATTCCGACTCATAGTGACCCTAGAGGACGGAGTAGAACTGCCCCATAGGATTTCCAAGGCTAGTGGATTCAAACTGATGACCTTTTGGTTAGCAGCCATAGCTTGCTGTAGCTCTTAACTGTTGTGCCACCAGGGCTCCATTCAGGAGATAAGGTCTTCAATTCCAGCTCCAGGGACCTGTTATGTGATTTTAGGTAAGTTATGTCCCTCCTTTGCCTCCCAGAAATTTCATCCAAACATTTAGGATGTTGCGCCTACCCCCAAAATCTTTAAGTTTCTTTCATGCTTTCACCTTCTGTGTTTTCACTGTAAAAAAAAAAAAAAGTGAAATCCGTTGCCTTAGAGTCAATTCCGACTCATAGCGACCCTATAGGACAGAGTAGAACTGCCCCATAGGATTTCCAAGGAGTGCCTGGTGGATTTGAACTGCTGACCTTTTGGTTAGCAGCCAAACTCTTAACTACTGCACCACCGTTACTATTCCCCAAAACAAGGTGTGTATAAGCTCCTAAAGAGCAGGGATCTTTGTCTTACTCATTGCTATTTCCTTTATGCCTGGAACAGTGCCTGGGGTTATAAAAGGAGGGGCAAAATTAGTCTTTGTGAGTGAATCAGTGAATGACTAAGTGAATGAATGAAGGCAAAGTCAGGGCCAGATGGGGGCAGTCAGTCCTGATGAGAGTCCTGGGTGGTGCAAATGGTTAAGTACTTGACTACTAATCAGAATTTTAGCAGCTTGAAACTACTCAAAGGCCTGGTAATCTGCTTCCGGAAATATTACAGCTGTGAAAATCCTATGGAGCAGTTCTACTCTGCACTAAGGGGGTCACCATGAGTCAGAATTAACCTACAACAAGTAACAACAACAACAAGAGTCCTGATAATTTGGGTACCTTTTTGCCTTTTGTCTCCCCAAGGCTGTTGAGAACAAGATGAAGAGTTCTAGAATGACTGTGAATAGTGAGTACTGATCAGATTCACAGAATAGTCACTCCCTCTCCACTTCATCTTGCTTGGATTGGTAGCAAGAGTTGCTGCTTGCACAGAAGAGTCAGCTACTCATCTCCCCCCACCCCCCTCCACTTAATAAGTATTTTTAAAGGGAAATGACAATTGAATTACTGCCGTGGAGAGGCAAAGATGGCCTGCCATAGTCTTTGGGAAAAAAAAGTCTGTGGAAAAAAAAGACAGAACATATTCTATAAAGAGAGAAAAAATAAATCTTCGATGTGTAGAGAAAAGATAGTGTTATCAAGAATCTGAGTTATACTTTAAATACAGTTTAAATAGTAGTGCAGTTTTAGAAAGATCATAAATATTTTGACAACCATTCAGTTACTACATTTCCCTGGGGTAACAGGCTGATAGTAAAATATTGAATCCAAAATAATAAACGAGAATTCTTGCCATAACATTGGTCTCTAAACCATCATCTGGGATGTTTTAAGTCACTAAATTGCTGCAAGATTAAATCCGATAGCACTTTTAAGGAAAAGATGATGACTTTTTTTTTTACATAATGCAAAATGTAGTAGAAATTTTTCTGATTGTGATGGATTTGAGGTCAAAGAGGGAGCCCCTGGATGGTGCAAATGCTTATGTGCTTGACTATTAACTGAAAGGTTGGTGGTTCAAATCCACCTGCAGGTGCCTTGGAAGAAAGGACTGGCGATCTACTTTGGAAAGATCACAGCCATTGAAAAGCCTATGGAGTGCCATTCTACTCTGAAACACATGGTGTCACCATGAATCAGAATCAACTTGGCAGTAACTGGTTTCATTTGTTTTTTGTTTGGGGGGCACTGATGGTTCAGTTGTAGAATTCTGGCCTTCCCTGTGGGAGACCTGGGTTCGATTCCCGGCCAATGCACCTCATGTGCAGCCACTACCTATCTGTCAGTGGAGGCTTGCATATTGCTGTGATGCTGAACAGGTTTCAGTGCAGCTTCCAGACCAAGATGGACTAGAATAAAAGGCCTTGGGAATCTACTTTGAAAAATCAACCAATGAAAACCCTATGGATTACAATGGTCTGATTCTCAACCAATCATGGGAATCGCTCAGGACCAGGCAGTGTTTTGTTCGTTGTGCATGGGGTTGTTGTTAGTCAGGGGACGACTCGATGGCAGCTAACAACAACAACATTCCTTTAGAAATCAAACACAAATCAAATGTGTTCTGGATCTATTACCCTATGGCAATGGACTACTATGTCCACCATATCCTATTTCTTTCCATGGGTTGTGTGGGACAGGACAAGCTAATAAATTCAGATTGAGATTAGATGTTAGGATGGCAGGGTGGGAGGAGGAAGGACAAAGCCCTATCTATCCCCTCCCAATCCTAGGCCCACCATCTATAAACAGTAATCTAAAAGGAATGTCAGGGGCTGCCCTGACAGGGAACACAACAGAGAACCCCTGAGGGAGCAGGAGAGCAGTGGGATGCAGACCCCAAATTCTCATAAGACCAGACTTAATGCTCTGAGACTGGAAGGACCCCAGTGGTCATGGCCCCCAGAGCTTCTGCTGGCCCAGGACAGGAACCATTCCCAAAGCCAACTCTTCAGACAGGGATTAGACTGGACAATGGGATGGAGAGGGATGCTGGTGAGGATTGAGCTTCTTGGATCAGGTGGACACTTGGGACTATGTTTGCATCTCTTGCCTGGAAGGGAGATGAGAGGGTGGAGGGGGTTAGAAGCTGGCGAAATGGACACGAAAAGAGAGAGTGGAGGGAAAGAGTGGGCTGTCTCATTAGGGGGAGAGTAATTGGGAGTATGTAGCAAGGTGTATATGGGTTTTTGTGTGAGAGACTGACTTGATTTGTAAACTTTCACTTAAAGCACAATAATAATTGTATAAAAAAAGGAATGTCAAGGGCAGCTTTGATGGGGGAAAGAGCATACAAAAAACCAGTGTAGTTTGAGGGATGAGGCAGGAGCAGTACCCAAGAGCTTCACTTGACAGTGCATGTGTTGATTGTTGTTGTTGTTAAGTGCTGTAGAGTCGCTTCTGACTCATAGCAACCCTATGCACAACAGAATGGAATGCTGCCCAGTCCCGCACCATCCTCACCATCATTGCTATGTTTGAGCTCATTGTTGCAGCGACTGTGTCAGTCCATCTCATTGAGGGTCTTCCTTTTTTCCACTGATCCTGTATTTTATGAAGCATGATATCCTTCCCTAGGGATTGTTCCCTCCTGTTAACCAGGGATGGATTACCCAATAAGCAAGTTACAACTGGGAACCCTGGTGACGTGGTAGTTAAGACCTATGGCTGCTAACCAAAAGGTTGGCAGTTCGAATCCACCAGGCGCTCCTTGGAAACCCCATGGAGCAGTTCTACTCTGTCCTATGGTGTTGTTAGGAGTCAGAATGTACTCCACGGCAATGGGGCTTTTGGGGGGTTTAAGTTACGACTAGCTTACTTGTCCTTACTTACTAATCGGTAGGGCACAATTTCATCTGTTTTTTTTTTTTTTTACCACATCAAAGATGTGTAGTTGTGCATTACAGATTAATAAGTAAACGCAATTAAGCCTGTGAGTACCTTGCTGACTCTAAGCCTGTGTGTACCGTGCTTACTGGTTATTCCACCTCTGCTGACAACATGTCTAAAGTAAGATGAAGTCTCACCATCTCTGCTTCTGAAGAGCATTCTGGCTGCATTTTTTCCAAGACAGATTTCTTCCTTCTTCTGGCAGTCCATGGTATGTATATTCAATATTCTTCGCCAACACCACAATTCAAAGGCGTCAATTCTTCATCGGTTTTCGTTATTCATTGTCCACCTTTCACATGCATATGATGTGATTGAAAACACCATGGCTTGGGTCAGGCGCACCTTAGTCCTCAAAGTCACATCCTTGCTTCTCAAGACTTTGAAGAGGTCCTTTGCAGCAGATTTACCCAATGCAATGCGTCTTTTGATTTCTTGACTGCTGCTTCCATGGCTGTTGATTGTGGATCCAAGGAAAATGAAATCCTTGACAATTTCAATCTTTTCTCTGTTTATCATGATGTTGCTTAATGGTCCAGCTGTGAAGATTTTTGTTTTCTTTATGTTGAGGTGCAATCCATACAGAAGGCTGTGGTCTCTGATCTTCATCAGTAAGTGCTTCAAACTACTCTTCACTTTCAGCAAGCAAGGTGTGTCATCTGCATAACGCAGGTTGTTGATGAGTCTTCCTCCAATCCTGATGCCCCTTCTTCTTCATATAGCTCAGCTTTAGTTGACAGTGAATGTGTTGATTAGGTGTATTTATATGTCTCAGGCTTTTGTTTTGTTTTTTAACTGTGGCAAGAGCCCTTTCCTTTGTTTCATATAGGTATGTGATCCCAAGCTACTTGCTCATTTGTTGATAGAAGAATGGAGGTCAGGCCAGACGCTGCTGGGTGCCTGCTCATTGGCCTTCCCACTTCCATGTCTTCCTTGCTAACAGAAATGTGATTTTGTCCTGGTTTCAAGCCAGGAGCCCTTGATCTCAAGAAAGGTGTCCCTAGCCCCTATCATCACTGGTCTAAGCCAAGCGTAGTAATCCCATTCCTCTTGCCATATTTGTGTGTAGCCACATGGCTTAGTTGGTTCAAAGAGAGAAAGGAATGTCCACTGCAGGGGGTCTGGAAAAAGGTTTTCCTCCTTGATTAAAGAGAGAGAGGAAGTCTCTTCCCTACACCCACTTTCTGAGTCTGGAAGTTTTCAGGGGATGGTGTGTTGCTTAGAACTGCGGAGTCCTGTTTAGACCACAAGGGAGACATAAGTGACTCTCTGAAGATGGCAGAGTGGAAAGAGAGAGAATTGGGGGCTTGAGGACATCATTGAACTGTGGTGCCTTCTCTGGAACTACCTACTTTCAAACTTTTTATTATGTGAGAAAACAACATGCATTTTTTGTTTAAGCTGGTTTTAGTTGTCCTGCTTGTGGCCAAAAACAACCCAACTGATACAAGACACAAATAAGCTAAGTGGCATGCCCAGGATCACTCAGGTTGCTGCTATCAGTACAAGGGCTAGATCTGGAATGAATATGGAATTTGGAGTTAAATAGACCCATGTTCGAATCACTGGTTTTGGATAAGTTACTTCTCCTCTCTCGGCCTCCGTTTTCTGCTCTGTAAAATGGAGATAACACGAGCACCCACCTCAAGGGGTTGTTGTGTAGTTAAATGAGATCATGTTTGTGGCTGACAGCCAGTGCTTCCTCCCTGACTCCTCATCTAGTGCAATTTTTTTTACTTTCAAAAATACATTTATTTTCCAGAAAGTTAGCTTTAGAAGTTTTAGTGCAGTATTTTTAACGCAGTAAAATTGTTTAAGTTGATTTTTTTTTTTTTTACAAAAGGCATTTTTAAACAGTGCAATCTTTTGCTATTTTCTCTTATAACTGTATTAGCAGTTGGGTTTTCATGATAAAATACTAGTTTGTATACAGTTTCAGAGCATCTACGGCATTTATTTTTATTTCATTGTAAACATTTTTATACATTACAAAATGCTTCTTCTCTGAAAGTCCCCAAAATAGTACGTTACTTAGTACATTAGTTCCTGGAAGAGGTATTACTGCTGAAGATCTTTAACTCTCTTGCTCTGAAAAATAATAAAGGTACTTCCTGCCATTTGATGCATCATCTTGAAAATCTTTAAGTGCTGCTTAAAAGTAATCTTTAAATCTGTTTTTTGATGCTATATTCAGATACCTGTGACAAAAAGCAGCTGAAAATAATTGTTCAATTTTCCTTCCTGTGGATATTAGAAAGGAAAGTGATGCCTAAATAACAGTAATTTATAAAGTGGCCATACTGTTTCTATAGCACAGATACCACCAACCTCACACATGAGCATATATTGCTATGTGCCAGGCACTGTGCTGAGCTCTTCCTGGTAATTATCTCATTCAATTGGGCCAATGACCCTATGTGGTAGATTCTGTTATTATCCCCATTTGACAGATGAGAAGACTGAGTCTCAAACAGTTAAGTAAACTGTTAAAACGCTACACAGCTGGTTAAAGTGGTACAGCTGGGATTCAACCCCAGTTCTGTCAGAAACCCTGTGGGGCAGTTCTGCTCTATCCTATAGGGTTGCTTAAGTTGGAATTGACTCGATGGCGGTGGGTTTGGTTTTGGATTTTTCGGACTAGTTTATGAAAGTCTTGAGGATAAATTAAATGATGTTCTTAACTTCTACACTGTATTGCCATCTAGGAGGCTTGCTAAACTTTCCAATGAGTCGCTACATTCTTGGACAACTGGGCCTAAACATTCATCAGTTGTTCATCATAATACTGTTGTTGTTGTTGCTGGTTGCCTTTGGCCTGTGTTACAGAGTAGAACTACCCTGTAGGGTTGTCTTGGCTATGATCTTAACGGAAACAGATCGCCAGCTCTTTTCTTCTGTGGTACCATTGGATGGGTTCAAACCACTAACCTTTAGGTTAGCAGTCTAGAGCACAAACCGTTGGTGTGATCTAGGGACCTAAACTTTTATCAGTAATGCATCTAGTATTAGTTAGCATTTTTGAGTCCCTATCTATGCCAAGTAAATGATATCATTTAATCGCCAGAAAAACCTTGAAAGGTAGGCATTATTATTATTATTCCAACTTTAGAGATGAGGAGAGTGGTGGGCTGTAATTTCTTTGGGTTTGCACAATTAGCAACTGGCACTCAAATCCATGAGCATCTGACTCCAAAGCTCATTCTTTTTCCACTCTACCATGTTGCTTCCTATTGTAACAGAAGTAAATCACCATGGGGAAGCTGCTGCATGTTTAAGATGGAAAATAAATCTACATTCATATATTTTAAGTGTTTCATGGGCTTTACATTACTTTTATTTCCCCCAAAACTACAACGGTGCAAAGTACCCAATAACTCATTGCTGTTGAATCGGTTCTGACTCATAGCAACCCTATGGGACAGAGTAGAACTGCCCCATAGGGTTTCCAAAGAGCAGCTGGTGGATTCGAACTGCTGACCTTTTGGTTAGCAGCTGAGCTCTTAACCACTGAGCCACCAGGGCTCCACAAAATACGTACTAGGTACTAAATGATTTATTGATTGATCAATTGATTTATAACAAGCAGTAATATCTTACTTGCACACATTTCCTTCTGAGGAAGTATCCATGGGCCTAACAATGACATGAATACCATCACAATTTCCAAAATACATATTATATATTCACAATAGTAGAAGGATAATTTTACAGCAATGACAATTTCAACAGTTTATGAAAGTGTTGAAGATACAATTGTCAAAATGAAAGCTGGTCATATCACTTTTAAAAGGCTAAATATAAGCAGTAGTTTTGAAACAGGAAAAACAAAAAGGACAGAAACTTGATTTTTCATCGGACTGTCATGCCAAAGTCGAGAACTGGATATGAATCAAAATAGTTTGTTGATCTGAAAATTTAAGTGTTCACAGTCATAATCACTCTCCAGAACATATATGACTTGAAGTCCTTGACCTCTCATATATTTGTAAACTTGAAGGAATGGAATGAGTGGGTGTGGGAGTTGATATGTATTTCATGAGGAATATAAAGTTCAGTGTTTTAAAAATGTATTGCAATTTCATTTATATAGTTTCAGATTGGAGGACTACGGAAAAAGAGCAGGTTAGAAGAAATCAGGAGAACTGGAATCTAGTTCTGGCTATGTTGCTAACTTATTGTGCAACTTTTGGAGCTCCATTTCCCTATCTGTACAATGACAGTTGAGCCAGATGATCTCTGAAGACCATTTCATGTTCAAGTCCTTATGAACCGCAAGCTAATCTCTTTCCTTTTTCTCCCCAAGTCGTTTCCACGGGAGGAAACAACATCGTGATAAAAGGAGAAAATATTGAAGTTGTCAAGGATTTCATTTTACTTGTGTCTGCAATCAACAGCCATGGAAGCAGCAGTCAATAAATCAAACGACGTATTGCTTTGGGCAAATCTGCTGCAAAAGACCTCTTTAAAGTGTTGAAAAGCAAGGATGTCACTTTGAGACCTAAGGTATTTTCAGTCACCTCATATGCATGTGAATGCTGGATAATGAATAAGGAAGACTGAAGAAGAATTGACACCTTTGAACTGTGGTGTTTGTGAAGAATATTGAATATGCCATGGACTGCCAGAAGAAGATGGAAGAAATCTGTCTTGGAAGAAGTACAGCCAGAATGCTTCTTAGAAGCGAGAATGGCGAGACTTCATCTCAAGTACTTTGGACATGTTGTCAGGAGGGACCAGTCCCTGAAGAAAGACATTGTCTTGGTCATCTAGTGCTGCTCTAACAGAAATACCACAAGTGGATGGCTTTAATAAAGAGAAGTTTATTCTCTCACAGTCTAAGAGGCTGCAAGTCCAAATTCAGGGTGTCAGTTCCAAGAGAAGGCTTTCTCTGTCAGCTCTGGAGGAAGGTCCTTGTCATCCATCTTCCCTTGGCCTAGGAGCTTCTTTGTGCAGGAACCTCAGGTCCAAAGGACATGGTCTGCTCCCAGCACTGCTTTCTTGGTGGTATGAGGTTCCCACATCTCTCTTCTCTCTTGTCTTTTTTATATCTCAAAAGAGATTGGCTTTAGACACTCTCTAATCTTGTAGATCTCGTCAATATAACTGCCACTAATCACCTCATTACATCGTAGTGAAAGGATTTACAACACATAGGGAAATCACATTAGATGACAAAATGGTAGAAAATCCTACAATACTGGGAATCATATCCTAGCCAAGTTGACAGATATTTTGGGGGGACACAATTCAGTCCATGACAGACATCATGCTTGGTAAAGCAGATGGTCGGTCAGCAAAAGAGAGGAAGATCTTCAACAAGATGTAATGACACAGTGGCTGCAATGATGGGCTCAAGCACAGCAACGATTGTGAGGATGGTGCAGGACCAGGCAGTGTTTCATTCTGTTGTACAAAGGGTGGCTATGAGTTGGAATGACTCGACGGCACCTAACAATAACAATGGAGCTTTTGGTATCATTGTGGGTTGTGCTTAGCAGTTTTCCATCAAAGGCAATAAGACAAAACCTCCCAGCAGTGGCAATCAAGGTGCCCTGGTAGCACGGTTGTTAAGTGCTACCCAAAAGGTCCATGGTTCGAGCCTATCAGCTGCTCCATGGGGGAAGGATGTGGCAGTCTGCTTCAGTGATGATTACAGATTTGGAAATCCGATGGGGCAGTACTACTCTGTCGCTATGAGTTGGATTCAACTCAACAGTAATGGGTTTGGTTTATAGGGTGGTTAGCTGAAATCAACTACTGCTTCCATGGGCATTGATTGTAGATCCAAGTAAAATGAAGTCCTTGACAACTTCAATACTTTCTCCGTTTATCATGATATTGCTTATCAGTCCAGTTGTGAGGATTTTTGTTTTCTTCATGTTGAGGTGCAATCCATACTGAAGACTGTAGTCTTTGATCTTCATCAGTAAGTACTCGAAGTCCTCTTCACTTTCAGCAAGCAAGGCTGTGTCATCTGCATATCACAGGTTGTTAATGAGTCTTCCTGACGCTGTGTTCTTCTTCATATAGTTCAGGTTTTTGGATTATTTGCTCAGCATACAGATTGAATAAGTATGGTGAAAGGATACAACCCTGATGCACACCTTTCCTGACTTTAAACCACACAGTATTCCCTTGTTTTGTTTGAACCACTGTCTCTTGATCTATGTACAGGTTCATCACGAGCACAATTAAGCGTTCTGGAATTTCCATTCTTTGCAGTGTTATCCATAATTGGTTATGATCTACACAGTTGAATGCCTTTGCATAATCAACAGGTAAACATCTTTCTGGTATTCTCTGCTTCAAGCCAAGATCCATATGACATGAGCAATGATATTCCTGGTTCCATGTCCTCCTCTCAATTTGGCTTGAACTTCTGGCAGTTACCTGTTGATGCAACCACTTTTGAATGATCTTCAGCAAAATTTTACTTGTGTGTGATATTAATGATCTTATTCGACAATTTCTGCATTCTGTTGGATCACCTTTCTTTGGAATGGGTACAAATATGGATCTCTTCCAGTTGGTTGGCCAGGAAGCTGTCTTCCAAATTTCTCGACATAGATGAGTGATCACCTCCAGTGCTGTATCCATTTGTTGAAACATCTCAATTGGTATTTCATCATTTCCTGGAGCTTTTTTTTTTCGCCAATGCCTTCAGTGCAGATTGGACTTCTTCCTTCAATACCAGCAGTTCTTGATCACATGCTACCTCCTGAAATGGTTGAACACTGACCAATTCTTTTTGGTACAGTGACTGTGTATTCCTTCCATCTTCTTTTGGTGCTTCCTGCGTCATTCACTATTTCGCCCATAGAATCCTTCAATATTGCAGCTTGAGGATTGAATTTTTTCTTCAGCTCTTTCAGCTTGAGGAATGCCAAGCATGTTCTTTTCTTTCGTTTTTCTAATTCTAGGTCTTTGCACATTTCATTATAATACTTTGCTTTGTCTTCTCGAGCCGCCCTTTGAAATCTGTTCGACTCTTTTACTTCATCATTTGGATGAAGAGACTCTAAAGCATGCTGTTGAACATAGAGCAGCTAAAAGGAATGGAAGAAATAATGAAGTAAATTGATGAAGTAAAAGCTCTACAACAATTCTGTATTCAGTAGAGTCTTGGAAAAGCAAATACACTGCTCTTTTGAACCTGAAGGACTGAGGAGTTGAATATGTTTTGCCTGTCTCTTTTCTACAATGCAGATATATCCTGTAGTTTGGTAAGAGACATTCATTTTCTAAAATGCATCTCAAGGAGTAAGCCACAGAAACTTCATCCAGTTTTTATTATTCATAACAATACTTGATACTTACATATTATGGCATTTTCATCAAAGGGCCTCAGAACACACAATTAGCAAGTATTAGTCAGTTTTCAGATGGGAAGTCAGAGGCACTGAGAAGGCAAAGCCAGGCATAGTGAGTCTACCTGGGATGATAAACTTCTGGAAAGTACCTTTTCTAACCCTGGCCTAGTCAGTGGACGTTTGAAGGTGATGTTCCCTCCAGTCCAGCAGGCCAATTCCATTCAGAAGTAAGAAAAGAAAAACATCAGTCTGTCAAAGAATCAGAGACTCTCAGATTTGGAAAAGGCCTGGGGGAATAGATGCAGTCTAACTTTCTACCCAGTGCATATCCTCTTTCTAGATTATTATCCAGAGTGAGTGGTCACACAGTGTCTAGGGACTGGACACTATATAGCTCACTAAGCAACGCATTTTATTGTTGGAATTAGAATGTCATCTTCTAAATTGAAATCTGCCTTCCCCAGGGCAGTCATTCATTTCTTTAGCTCATTCTTGAAGACCTGCTCTGTCACTAATACCTGTAGGCTAAGGATCAGAGGTGAGTAAGTCTTGATCCCTATCCTATAGTATCTCAGAATCCAGTGGAGGAAAACATAAGTATCTGTCTATGGTAGGTGCTTTAGTGGAGGTGTGAACACGGGAGCCCAGAAGAAGACTTGTTTACCTCTCTTCAGAGAGGTCAGGGAAGTCCTCCTTGAGGAGCTAATCTTGGAACTGATTTTCTAAGGATGAGTAAGAATCTGACAAATAAACAAGAATAGATCCTGGACTAGACGGAGGTGATACTAGCATATGCAAAGGCTCAGAGATGAATGAGAGAATGGTGGAGAAAGGGACCCCATAAGTTAAGTATGACTGGAGAAAGGGTACATGAGGTTTAAGAGGACAGGCTCCAGAACAAGGCAGGGTCATAAAATGAAGGCATAATGAGGGTATGGTGTTTTCCATATAAGCTAATGGATCTTAGGATTTCTAAGGTTATGGACCACTGAGAATCTGATGAAAGGCTAGCACCCTCTTTCCAGAGAAGTGCGTGGACACACATGCACACACACAAACACACACACACCACAGCGTTACTTACCGTTTCATAGATGCTCAGAGCCCACCCATGAATTCATTCATTCAGTATTCCTTAAGGGAATTAGAGGCCAGGAGCCAAGGTACTCTGTGATGTGGTGGAGAGAGAGTGATGAACAAGGAAAATCTGGATTGTGTCCTCATGGAGCTTAAACTCTAGTAAGGAAAAGAGATAATTGAACGGGTGTTTTCAAAAAATGTATGCTGTGCAACAGTATAATTGAAAAAAACTGGGGTCTGAAATAAAGCAGTGACAGTGGAAATGAAGAGAAAGGGGACAGATTTGAAAGCTCTTAAGGAAGTAGAAATGGTGGAATTTAGTGATGGATTAGATGGGAGGTGATGGAAAGAGGAATCTAGGATGATTCCTGGGTTTCTTTCATGAGCATGCATACAGACGGGATCTGCTGACATATAAAATTCAGGAGGAAACACAGATTTCAGTGTTGGGGAAGATGATAAATTCCGTTTTGGCCATGGTGTGAGGTCAATGGACCACCAAGTGTAGCTGTCGTGGAGGTAATTGGAAATATCTGTGAGGAATCTCTCTTTCCTGCATTATCAGTTTCTCTCTTTCTATTGAATAGGAGCCACCAACATACAAACATAGTCTAATAATTCTTAACTTAAAAAAAATTGCCCTTTGATCTTATATACCTTATCCAGCTACTCCCTCTTAAGTAAAAATTTTGCAGTATTGTATACACTTTTTCCACTTTCTCATTTCCCACTCATTCTTCAGTGTTCTCCAGTTGGGCTTTTATCCCCATCACTCCACTGAAAATACACTTGTCAAAGTCATCAATGACCACTACATTTCTAAAGTCAGTGGTCATTTCTCCATTCTCATATCATTCGTTCTCTACAACATTCAACACAGTTGACCACTCCTTTCTTCTTTTTTTTTTTTTATTGTGCTTTAGATAAAGGTTTACAGAACAAACTAGCTTCACATTAAACAATCAGTACACATATTGTTTTGTGACATTGGTTGCCAACTCCATGACATGTCAACACTCTCCCCTTCTTGACCTTGCATTCCCTATTACCAGCTTTCTTGTCCCCTCCTGCCTTCTCATCCTTGCCTCTGGGCTGGTGTGCCCCTTTAATCTCGTTTTGTTTCATGGGCTTGTCTAATCTTTGGCTGAAGGGTGAACCTCAAGAGTGACTTCATTACTGAGGTAAAAGGGTGTCCAGGGACCATGTTCTTCGGTTTTCTTCAGTCTCTGTCAGACAAGTAAGTCTGGTCTTTTTTTTTTTTTTGTGACCACTCTTTTCTTGAAATACTTTCTTCTTTTGGTTTCAGTGACACCACATTTTCCTATCCAACTCATTGCTTCTTGGTTTCTTTGATGTTTTCTCCCCTTCTATTCCGCTTCTAAATATTGGAATGCTCTAGAGTTTGATCTTGGGTTCTCTCATCTGGCAATACTCTCTAAATGATTTCCTCCAATCCCATGACTTTGTATATTATCTACATGTACTGATGACTTCAAAGTTTTTATCTCCAGTCCAGACCTCTTCTCTGAGCTCCACATTCACTTTGTCTACCTCTTCATTTGGTTGCCTAAACCTCTTGATTTGGATGCCTAAATGACATCTCAACTTTAGCATAGCCAAAGCAGAACACTTGATTCTTTTACTTTCTACCTCATCCCCACAACATTTCTCCTCCTCTAGTCTTCTCCATCTCAGTAAATGGCACCATAGTCCAACAGTTGCTTAAGAAAAAACTTAGGAATCATTCTCTATTCCTCATTTTCTCTTATCCCCTACATCCAAGCCCTTAAAAATTCCAGTGAGCTATATCTAAAAAGTATATCCCAAATTTACCACCTCTCACAACCATCACCATTGCTTCCCTAGCTTAAGCCTGGTCTAGTGAGACTATTCATCTATTGCTCAAACAAACAAACAAACACAAACCAAACTCATTGCCGCCAAGTTGATTCTGACTCATAGCAACCCTATAGGACAGAGTAGAACTGTCCCATAGGGTTCCCAAGAAGTAGCTGGTGGATTTGTGCTGCCAACCTTTTGGTTAGCAGCCATAGCTCTTAACCACTACACCACAAAGGCTCCATCTGCAATTTCATCTTCACTGCTCTCACTGCTTCTACCCTTGGCTCCATTCCTATCCTTTCTTGACATCATAGCCAGGGTGATATTTCTAAAATGTAAATCGGATCATGTCTTTTAAAATCCTTTTAAAGCCCTTCAATGCTTTGATATCTAGCCAAACGGAATTTCTTAGAATAAAATCCAGACTCCAGACTACAGCCTACAAGGTCCTATAGAACTGTCTTTTAACATTCTCTCTGATCTCATCTCTTAGTACTTTCCCCCTTTCTTGAGGTGTTACAGCCACCCCAACTTCCCTGTTGTTTTCAAACACACCAAGCGTGTCCCCATCTCAAAACCTTTGTACTTCCATTTCTTTTTCCTTCAAGATTCTGCCCCCAGATATTTGAATAGTTGTCTTCTCATCATATTATCTCAGCTCAACTGATTATCCTTTCTAAAGTTGCCTCACCATTTTGTTTATGAAAGCAATTCGTTAAAACAAGGAAGGTATGGAAAAGTATAGTATTACTCATCAGAAAGATTATCTTATAAAATTCTTGATTACTCTATCTAAAGTTGCCTCACCATTTTGTTTATGATGGAGAGAAAAGTAATTTCTTAAAATGAGAATGATATGGAAAAGTATGGTATTACTTCTCTTAATCCTTCAGGAAAATTATTGTCTAAAATTCTTGATTGAATTTAAAAAGTATTCATTGAAAATGCATGTTCCAGGGGAACTAGCATTAGAACAGTGAGCTGATGGAGAAAAAGTGTTTCAGAGTAAACTCTGCAAGAAAATCTGCTAATAAAGAAAAGGGTGTATGCATGGTGCTTAGAAAGAATTTTCAGCATAAACCAAAAATCTCAATGTTAAGTAGAAAGGATAAAAATGTCTGCATCAAACATTATGAGAACATTCTCTAAAGTCAACATAATTTACCCAAACACTAGTAACTGTAGTAGCAGAACAGTGGGTTTTGAGCCACACCTCTGTGGTCTTAGAAATGCTGGTCCAGAATTGGAACACTACAAATGCTCTAGGCGTTCCTGAAATCTTGAGAGATGGCCTAAACTTAGGAAAAGTGCCTACAGAATAATGTTCTAAGGGCTTAGAAAATGAAGCTGTCATTGAAAATAAAGCCTACAAATGTAGGCCAGAAGCTACACATTAAACCTAAGCAGGGCAACTACCTCCTAAAACAGAAGACTTAAATAGGATCAAGAGTCTTTTAACATAATAATAAAAATGGTCAGGATACAACTGAAAATCATGCATCACACCAAAAACCAGGAAAACCATAATCCGAATGAGAAAAAACAATCAGCTGACACTAATACTAAGATTAATCAAATGTTAGAATTGTCTGACAAGGACTTTAAAGCAGCAGCCATAAAAATGCTTTAACAACCAATTACAATTTTGCTTGAAACAAATAGGAAATCTCAGCAAAGAAATAGAAGTTATAAAAAAGAAATCAAGTAGAAATTATAGAACTGAAAAATAAAATAGAATTTAAAAATCCTTCATGGTGGGGTCAATAGAACATTGGAGATGACAGAGGATAGAATCAGTGAACTTGAAGACAGATTAATAGAATTTACTAATCTAAACAACAGAGAGAAGCAGACCTAAATAAAGGTCCCCAGGGACCTTTGGAACAATAAAAAAGAGCTAATATTAGTATCATCAGAACCTCAAAAGGGAAGGAGAGAAAAAGTGGAACTGAAAAAGTATCTGAGGAAATAACGGATGGAACTCCCCAAATTTGGTGAATGATATTAACCTACAGATTCAAGAAGCTGAGTGTAGTCTAATTAGAATAAACCCAAAGAAATATATGCCAAGAGACAGCATAAACTTCTGAAACTAAAGACAAAGAAAAAATCTCGAAAGTAGTCATGGAGAAACGATGCATTACTTATACCAAAACCAAACCAAACCCATTGCTGTCGAGTCTATTCTGACTCATAGCAACCCTATAGGAAAGAGTAGAACTATCCCATAGGGTTTCCGAGGCTGTAATCTTTACAGAAGCAGACTGCCACATCTTTCTCCCACAGAGCGACTGGTGGGTTCGAACCACAGACTTTTCAATTAGCAGCTGACTGCTTAACCACTGTTCCACCAGGGCTTCTTTCATTACCTATAGAGTAACATAAATTTGAATGACAGATTACGAATATGAAACCATGGAGGCCAGAAAAAAGTGGCACAATCTTTTTCAAGTACTGAAAGAAAAGACCTGTTAATCACAAATTCTGTATCCAGCAAAACTATCCTTCAAGAATGAAAGGGAAATAAAGACATTCTCAGATGAAGGAATACTAAGACAATTTCTCACTAGCAACCCTACCCTGAAAAATGGCTAAAGGAATTTCTCTAAACAGAAAGAAATGATCACACAAGCAGCCATCTAAGATACACCCACTGGTCCTATCCTGTTCAAAGCAAAGGAGAATGAAGAAAAAAAAAAGGCACAAGGGAAATACTAGTTCAAAGGACTAATGGACCACAAGTACCACAGCCTCCACCAACCTGAGCCAAGAACAACTAGATGGTGCCTGGCTACCACCACCAACTACTCTGACAGGGGTCATAATAGAGGGTGCCAGACAGAGTGGGAGAAAAATGTAAAACAAAACTCTAATTCACAAAAAAGACCAGACTTATTGGTCTGACAGAGTCTGGAGAAACCCTGAGAGTATGGTCCCTGGACATTCTTTTAACCCAAAACTGAAGTCATTCCTAAAGTTCACCCTTCAGCCAAAGATTAGACAAGTCTATAAAACAAACCATAACACACGTGACGAACGTGCTTTGTAGTTCAGTAATGTATATGAGACTAAACAGGCACAACTGCCCAAAAGCAAAGACTAGAAGGCAGGAAGGGACAGAAAGGGACAAGAAAACTGGGTGAATGGAAATGGGGAACCTGGGGTGGAGAAGGGGAGAGTGTTGACACATCGCGGAATTGGCAACTAATGTCACAAAACAATTTGTGCATTAATTGTTTAATGAGAAACTAATTTGTTCTGTAAACATCTGCCTAAAGCACGATTTTAAAAAAGGAAATGATCACAGAAGAAGGCAGGGGACAGAAGAAAGGAAAGAAGAAAAAGGAAATGGGTAAATAGAGTATTCTTCACTTAATGAGTTTCTTTAATTATATTTTATGGTTGAAGCAAATAATATAACACCATCTGATGTGTGGCTCAATGTATATAGAGGAAATACTTATGAAAATTATATTTGAAAAGTGGGGAGAGTAAAGGGATCTAAATAGAATTAAAGTTTCTACGCGTCACTCAAAGTGGTGAAATGCCAATATCAGTAGGCTGCGATAAGTTACATAGGTATATGGTAATACCTAGAGTAACAACTAAGAAAAAATATATAAAGCAAAATCACCAAAAACATAAATAAATCAAAATGAAATCTCAAAAATTGCTAAAAAACACATAGGAAGTCAAGAAACAGAACAAAGGAATAAGAAACAGAGGAGACAAACAGAAAATAAATACCATATTTTTATGCAAAAAATATGCACCTTCTATGTTTGTCTGCCAATCACGCTTCCCTCCCACCCCCAGTGAGGTACTTTTTCATAAGCGCCTCTCTGCCAATATTTTTTTTACATGTTGTTGTAAAAAAATTAGCATAGTGCTCTTACAAAAATATCTCTCAGAGGAGGGCACAGTTGACAAACAAACATAGAAGGCGTGTGTTATTTGCATCAAAATATGGTATTAAAATGGCAGGCTTAAGCCCTAGCAATCTAATAATTACTTTAAGTGTAAATGAACTAAATTTACTTGTTAAAAGACAGAGATTGGGAAAGTGGATTTAAAAATATGACCTAACTATATGCTGTCTATAAGAAATGCATTTCAAATAAAATAATATTTTTGGTGAAAGTAAAGATTATTTGAAAGTAAAATAATGATAGAAAAAGATATGCTGCACAAACATAAATTAATAGAAAGCAAGAGTGGCAATATTAATGTCAGATAATATAGGATTCAGAGCGAAGAAAATTGCCGGAGACAAAGAGAGATATTACACAGCGATAGAGTCAATTCACCAAGAAGACCACCAAACAACTGAGATGAAGAATATGTGAAGCAAATTCTGATAGAGTTGAAAGGAAAAATAGGCAAATCTACAATAATAGCAGAGTCTTACAACACCTTATTCTTAATATAAAAAAATTTTTTTTCTTAGCAATTGATAAAACTACTTGACAGAAAATTATCAAGAATACCTAAGATTTTAACAGCACAATCAATCAACAGGACCTATTTGACATGTATGGAACATTCCACCCAACCACAACAAAATACACATTTTTTTTTCAAGTGTCCATGAAACATTCACCATAACAGACCGTACCCTGGGTCAATAAACAAACAAACCTCAACAAATCTAAAAGAATTGAAGTCAGACACAGAGTAAGTTATCTGACCACAATGGAATCAAACTGAAATCGATAACAGAAAAATAAACTTAAAATCTCCAAACACTTGGAAACTAAACATCACACTTCTAAATATTCCATTTATTGAAGACAAAGTTTTAAAAGGAATTTAAAAATACACAGTACTGAATGAAAACAAAAACACAATGTATCAAAATATGTGGGATGCAGCTAAAGCAGTGCTGAGAAGGAAATTTATAGCACTAAATGTTTACATTCGGAAAGGAGAAATCTCTCGAATCAATTGTCTAAGTGCTCATCTCAGGAGCCTAGAAAAAAAAGAGCAAGATAAATCCAAAGCAAGCAGAAGGAAGGAAATAATAAATATAATAGCAGATATCAATGAAATTAAAAACAGGGAAACAATATAGAAAATTAACAAAACAAACAGCTGGATCTTTGAAAAAATCAATAAAATTGATAAGACTGACAAAGGTAAAAAGAGAGATGGCACAAATCACCAATCTCAGGAATGAAATAAGGACATCACAACAGATCCTGCAGCCATTAAAAGAATAATAAGGGAATACAACAAACAACTTTATGGTAATAAATTCACACTCAGGAATGTGTACATGAATGTTCATAGCAGCTTTATTCCAGACAGCCAAAAACTGGAAACTCCCCAAATATTTTTCACTGGGTGAATGATTAAACAAACTGTGGTACATCTATACCATGAAACACCTGTTGCCATTGAGTTGATTCTGACTCACAGCAACCCTATAGGACAGAGTAGAACTGCTTCATATAGCTTCCAAGAAGCACCTGGTAGATTTGAACTGCCAACCTTTTGGTTAACAGCCATAGCTCTTAACCACTACGCCATCACGGTTTCCATACCATGGAATACTACTCAGCAATACAAAGGTGTGAACTATTGATTGTGCAACAACTCGGATGAAGCTCAAAGATATTATGCTGAGTGAAAAAAGCCAATCTGAAAAGAATGCATATTGTATGGTTCCATTTATATAACTTGCTCAGAATGTCAAAACCATAATGATGCCATTCAAGGCACAACAATTGGTCTCTATTCACCTGGAGCAACAGAGAAAGAAGGAGAGTCAGGAAGAGGATATGGAATGTATGGCTAAGGGCCTCCATGAACAACGGCCTCCTTTGCCATGAAACCAGGATCGGATGGTGTCTGGCTACCATTACAGAACATTCTGGATCAGATTCCATAGACGAATCCTGATCAAAAAGGGGGGAAATGCAGAACAGAATTTCAAATTGTCCTGGGCTCTAGACTTACTGGAGCCATGGAGAGCAGATGAACCCCTGAAACCATTGCCCTGAGATAATCTTTAAAGCTTAAATCAAAAATATCCCCTGAAGTTATCTTAAAACTGAACAATGGTTTAGCTTAAGTAGTAAAAAAAAGGTCTGCCTTGAGCATTATGCTCTTTTAAGAGCTATCTATATGGGATCAAATTGACAACAGTAACTTGAAAGATTAGATAGGGAACTTAGGGGGTAGGGTGTTTATGTTAATGAGAGAGGGACAGCTCAGAAAAGGAGGATGCGAATGGTTGTACAACTCAAAGAATGTAATCAGTGTCACTAGATTGTACATACAGAAACTGTTGAATTGGTGTGTGTTTTGCTGTGTGTATTCTCAATAACAAAATTAAAAAAGAAAAAGAAAAACAAATAAGGACAGATTAGTGGTTACCAAGGATTGAGGGTAGGGGATGGGTGTGGCTATAAAGGGGTACCATGAGGGAGTTTCGTGGTATCTTGAATGTGGTGGTGGTTCTGTAAATCAACACATGTGATAAAATTGCATAGAGCTACATACCTAAACACACACACAAATGAATGCATGTGTAACTAGTAGAAAGTGAAAAAGATCTGTGGATTGCACCAATATCGATTTCTTGACTTTGACATTGTAATATAGTTGTGTAAGATGTTAATATTGAGAGAAAAGTGGGAGAAGGGTATGCGAGACTTTCTTTGCAACCTGCTTTCAATCTATAATTATTTCAACATAATAGGTTTAAAATATATTTAAAAATCAAGCGAGAGACTCCATATATGAAGTCCTTTGTAAACTGTGAAGAGCTATAAGCATACCTATTACTAGTGCTATTATTACACAGCTACCTTCCTGATCCAACTGTTTCTCCTTGCACAGTAGCTACAAATAGTATTGCCAAAGTGAGCAGCTCTGTCCGCTGCAGTCACTCCAAGGAAAACCAAACTTCTTTTTTTAACCTTGGTAAAGTATGCAATCCTCTGTCAGGCTACTTCCTCCTAGTCCCACCTCCTTGTTTCAAGACAGCAACAATTCTGGTCAGGCAATAAAGCACATTTTATTAACACAGTAAGAAGCACCAATACAAGGGTGAGCTTTGTGTCCAGTCAGAACGAGAGTGAAAAAGAGCACCAGCACCCTAAGTTTTAAAGGATAATTGTATACTGCACATAATGGGTGTGACATTTGTCATTTATCTACAGGAATCCAGATGTAATAAGGACACTCTTCTCCCTTGTTTTGGAAATTAGCTTGCCATTAATTCAAGTGTTTCCCACTTTACTTGAACTGGATTAAGAATACAAGTACCGACATTAACCAAATTATTGTCCAAATCCCATCACTTGAGAATGTGGACCATTTGTGTTGACTTCTTCAAGCCTCATTTCCTCATCTGTAAAGTGGGAGTCATAATCACACCTACTCCCGATAGTTGCTGGGTGAGACAATGAAATATAAAAGACTTAGCATCACACCTCCTGGCATGTAGTAAAAGCTTACTATTTGGTGATGGTAGTAGTAGCAGTAGCAGTACTAGTGGTAATAGTTGTTATTATTATTATTATTTCACCACCCACCTCTAGTGGTGGCCAAGGTCTAGAACCCATGGTTTTAGATTTCACTCATTGTTTGAAATCTGAGTTATGCTGGTCCTTTCTATCTGCTCCCTCTTAAAAGCTTTTGAGAAAATCTTCAAGTTTCAAGAGAGCCTTTACTTGTTTGGGGTCCACACTGTGGTTTTGACTGTTTCACTCTGATATTTAGGTTCATTCAAAGGTAGAGTTCAAAGTGAAATTTAAAGGGGAGGGGCTCTTTTATGCAACTACTACTGAAAAAGATTTCTGCAAAGTTGAAACTGCTGAGTTTTGCACAAATCCTTGGTCAGCCCGCTTTCTTAGGCCCAAATAACTCGCCTACAGTGGTGGGGCCATAAGCCCAGAGGAGAGAAATGGCTGTGGAAAGAGAAGAGGCCCCTTCCTCTACTCAGTAGTTATCCTTGGTGTGAAGGAGCAATGGTTGTAAGAAAGGTAAAAATGGGAGCCTGGCCAGCGGCTCTGTGTCCGCTGGTTTTACGAAGTCACCTATAGGCAGTTTCTCCTAGTCAGAGGCACATTTGACTGAGGCTATATAGGTGGGTGAAGGATCCCTAGTGGTACAGTGGTTAAGCGCTCAGCTGCTAACCAAAATGGCGGTGGTTCAAACACACCAGCCACTCTGTGGGAGAAAGATGTAGCAGTCTGCTCCTGTAAAGATTGATGGCCTTGGAATCCTTATGGGGCAGTTCTACCCTGTCCTATAGGGTTGCTATGAGTTGGAATCGACTTGACAGCAATGGGTTTGGTTTGGGCTTATAGGTGGGTGAAGGTCAACGCAAATACCTCCTCTTCAACTTCTCAGATGGGAAGTAACTATGGAAACATAATAGAACTGTCAAAAGCACATGAAATCTGCTATATAAAGTATGTAACATAAGTCAACAGTGTTATTAGTTCTACAGCAGTATAAATTGATAGTTTTTCATGAAGTTAGAGAATTAAAACTAGTTAATGTCATGTCATGGGAGCCCTGATAGCTTAGTGGTTAAGCACGTGGCTGCTAACCAAAATGTTGGCAGTTTAAACCCACCAGCTGCTCCAAGGGAGAAAGATAGGGTAGTCTGCTTCTGTAAAGATTATAGACTTGGAAACCCTATGGGGCAGTGCTACTCTGTTTTATAGGATTGCTATGAGTTGGAATTGATTTGACGGCACGAGTTTTTTTTTTTTTTAATGCCATATCTAGACATCCCTGGGTGGTGTAAACTGTTAAGTGCTTGGCTGCTAACCAGAGACTTGGTAATTTGAACTCACCCAGAGGCACCTTGGAATAAAGGCCTGGAGAACTACTTCTGAAAGATGATAGCCACTGAAAATCCTATGGAGTCGTAAAAGCTTGCCAGCGGCCATCCAAGATACTACAATTGGTCTTTAGTCATACGGAGGAAAAGAGTAAGAAAGTAACCAAAATCTCAGAGAAGAAAACAAGTCTATGAAGCCGACAGCCTACATGGGCTATGACCTCAACTACCCTGAGACCAGAAGAACTAAATGGTGCCCGGCTACCACCACTGACAGATCTGACCCAGGTCATAATAGATGATTCAGGTTAGAATGGGAGAAAAATGCAGAACAAAACTCAAATTCTTAAAAAATCCCAGACTAACTGGATGACCTGAGATAGAGGACTCCGTGAGACTACCCCCCTGAGACACTTTAAACCTTTAACCAAAACTATCCCCTGAGATCACTGTCTATGAGAAAAGCAGGGTGACACACAAAGTAAAGTATTACAATGAAATGTGCAAAAACCTGGAGTTAGAAAACCAAAAGGGAAGAACACATTTGGCATTTCTCAAGCTGAAAGAACTGAAGAAAAATTCAAGCCTCAAGTTGTAATAGGGAAGGATTCTATGGGCAAAAATTTGAATGATGCAGGAAGCGTCAAAAGAAGATGGAAGGAATATATAGTCACCGTACCAAAAAGAATTGGTTGATGTTCAGCCGTTTCAGGAGGTAGCATATGATCAAGAACCAATGGTTGTGAAGGAAGAAGTCCAAACTATACTGAAGGCACTGGTGAAAAACAAGGCTTCAGGAATTGATGGAATATCAGTTGAGGTGTTTCAACAAAAGGATGCAACACTGGAGGTGCTCATTCATATATGCCAAGAAATTTGGAAGACAGCTTCCTGGCCAACTGACTGGAAGAGATCCATATTTGTGCCCTTTCCAAAGAAAGGTGATCCAATAGAATGTGGAAATTATCAACCAATATCATAAATATCACACACAAGTAAAATTTTGCCAAAGATCATTCAAAAGTAGTTGCAGCAGTACATCAATAGGAAACTGCCAGAAATTCAAGCTGGATTCAGAAGAGGACATGGAACCAGGGATATCATTGCTGATGTCAGATGGATCCAGGCTGAAAGCAGAGAATACAAGAAGGATGTTTACCTGTGTTTTATTGACTATGCAAAGGCATTCTACTGTGTGGCTCATAACAAATTGTGGATAACGATGCGAAGAATGGGAATTCCAGAACACATAATTATGCTCATGCGGAACCTGTGTATAGACCAAGAGAACAAGGGGATCCTGCATGGTTTAAAACCAGGAAAGGCGTGTGTCAGGGTTCTATCTTTTCACCATACTTATTCAATCTGTATGCGGAGCATATAATCCTAGAAGCTGGACTATATGAAGAAGAAAGCAGCATCAGGATTGGAGGAAGACCCATTAACAACCTGTGTTATGCAGATGACACAACCTTCCTTGCTGAAAGTGAAGAGGACTTGAAGTACTTACTGATGAAGATCAAAGACCATAGCCTTCAGCATGGATTACGCCTCAACATAAAGAAAACAAAAATCCTCACAACTGGACCAATAGGAAACATCAAGATTAACGGAGAAAAGATTGAAGTTGTCAAGGACTTCATTTTACTTGAATTCAAAATCAACGCCCAAGGAAGCTGCATTAAAAAAATAAAATGACATATTGCATTGGGCCAATCTGCTGCAAAAGACCTCTTTAAAGTGTTAAAAATCAAAGATGTCATTTTGAGGACTAAGGTGCACCTGACCTCATGGTATTTTCAATCACCTCACATGCATAGGAAAGCTGGACAACGAATAAGGAAGGCCAAAGAAGAATCAACGCCTTTGAATTATGGTGTTGGCAAAGAATATTGAATGTGCCATGGACTGCCAAAAGAAAGAACAAATCTGTCTTGGAAGAAGTAACAACCAGAATGCTCCTTAGAAGCAAGGATCGCGAGACCTCGTCTCACATACTTTGGACATGTTGTCAGGAGGGATCAGTTCTTGGAGAAGGCAATCATGCTTGGTAAAGCAGAGGATCAGTGAAAAAGAGGAAGACCTTCAATGAGATGGATTGACAAAGTGGCTGCAGCAATGGGCTCAAGCAGGGCAACGATTGTGAGGATGGCGCAGGACCGGGCAGTGTTTCGTTCTGTTG
The DNA here is from genome assembly GCF_024166365.1 of Elephas maximus indicus. Taxonomy (NCBI): domain Eukaryota; kingdom Metazoa; phylum Chordata; class Mammalia; order Proboscidea; family Elephantidae; genus Elephas; species Elephas maximus. The sequence continues at coordinate 19,277,399 of NC_064846.1, forward strand.
TACATAGTGCTGCTATGAGTTGGAACCAACTGGACTGAACCTAACAACAACAACCATTAGGTTGGTGCTCTACTAAAAAACCATCTGCATGAGTCCAAAAGGCCAACATTTAATCCAAAGTCAAGATGAGAAGATAAGGGGGCAGGAAAACTAGAGTACTGGAAATAGAACAACCAAAATACAATTAAAGAGATTATTGACACAATGTGAAAAACGTAACTAATGTCATCCAGTAATATATCCTAGAGAAATAAGAGCTGTCCAATGAAGAGACATATGCACACCCATGTTCATTGCAACATTGTTCCCAATAGCAAAAAGATGGAAACAACCTAGATGCCCATCAACAAATGAATGGATAAAAAAACTATGGTACTGTATACACAATGGAGTACCACGAAACGATAAAGAACAGTGATGAATATGCAAAGCATCTCACAACATGTATGAATCTGGAAGGTATTATGCTGAGTGAAATAAGTCAATCACGAAAGGACAAATATTGTATAAGACCACTACTATAAAAACTCATGAAAAGTTTTGCACACAAAAAGAAACAATCTTTGATAGTTACGATGGAGGGAAAGGGTAGGGATGGAAAAACACTAGATAGACAATAGATAAGTGGTAACTTTGGTGAAGGGTAAGAGAGCACACAATACTGGGGAAGCCAGCACAACAGTACAAGGCAAGGTCATGGAAGCTCCATAGACATATCCAAACTCCCTGAGGGATCGAATTACTGGGCTGAGGGCTGTGGGGACCATGGTCTCGGGGAACATCTAGCTCAATTGTCATAACATAGTTTATAAAGAAAATGTTCTACATCCTACTTCAATGAGCAGTGTCTGGGATCTTAAAAGCTTGTGAGCAGCCATCTAAGATACTCCAATGGTCTCACCCCATCGGGAGCAAGGAATAATGAAGAAAACCAAAGACACAAGGGAAAGATTAGTCCAAAGGACTAATGGACCATAACTACCACAGCCTCGCCAGACTGAGTCCAGAACAACTAGGTGGTGCCTGGCTACCTACCACCACTGACTGCTCTGACAGGGATCACAATAGGGGGTCTGGAACAGAGCTGGAGAAAAATGTAGAAGGAAATTCTAAGTCACGGAAAAAGACCAGATTTACTGGTCTGACAGAGGCTGGAGAAACTCGGAGAGTATGGCCCTCGGACACCCTTTTAGCTCAGTAATGAAGTCTGTCTTGAGGTTCACCCTTCATCCAAAGATTGGACAGGCCCATAAAACAAAATAAGACTTAAGGGGCATACCAGCCCAGGGTCAAAGACTAGAAGGCAGGAGAGTACAGGAAAGCTGGTAACAGGGAACCCAAGGTGAAGAAGGGAGAGTGATGACATGTCTTGGGGTTGGTAACCAATGTTACAAAACAATATGTGTACTAAATGTTTAATGAGAAGCTAGTGTGTTCTGTAAACCTTCATCTAACGTACAGTAATAATAATAATAAAAGTAACTAGTGTCATTGTTTAATTTGTGTGGAAATTGTCAAATGGCAACCTAACTTGCTATGTAAACTTTCACCAAAAACACAATAAAATAATATTAAAAAAACAAATCTATGGCGCAGTTCTGCTCTCACACATGGGGTCACCATGAGTCGGAATTGACACCAACTTGTTGCTTTTTTTTTAGACTATCATGTCTAAATAATCAGCACTCTCGCATTTTAGTCATAGCACTCATAACTAAGGCCATACGTTTGCCAGTGTAAAGTCCTTGTTTGAATGCCTTGCGGGCACAGTGCTGTAGATGCATGGAATTTAAATGTCATGCTAAACAGCATTTTTCAGTATTAGCCAAGATAAATCCCCGGGCAAATGGAAGATCAAGGAACATCTGCTCAAGGAAAAAAATTGAGCATATTGGTCAAAAGGTTCTGTGAGTATAACATAGATTTGGGTTTTTTTGTTTTCCTACCTTGTTTCTGAAGTTTAATTCTCAACTTTCATTCAGATTTTATAAAGTATTGCCGTTTAAGGAAATTAGAAAGAAAACGGAAAAAAATGGCACCATATTTGCCTCCCTTTTCCCAGCTAAAGGCATGCTCTTAAATGTTCTCAAATATCTCCTTTCAGAGAAACTTCTTGGACCTTCTCTTCAGCTCCATTAAGTTAGGACCCTTGTGGGATCTCATAGTCTCCTGTTTTTTTTTCCCCTCAGAATACATATCACACTTAAAATTAGATAACAAATCATGTAATTGTTAGCTTAGTAGTTGTGACAGTGACTGTATTCTTGTTGTTGTTAGTTGTCCTCGAGTCAGCTCTGACTCATGGCAACCTTATAACAGAATGAAACATTGCCCAGTCCTGCACCATCTTCATGATTGTTGGGATGTTTGAGCCCATTGTTGCAGCTACTGTGTCAATCCATCTCGTTAAGGGTCTTCCTCTCTTTCGCTGACCCTCTACCAAGCACGATGTTCTTCTCCAGAGACTGTTCCCTCCTAATAACATGTCCAAAATACATAAGACAAAGTCTTGTCATCCTCTCTTGTAAGGCACATTCTGGCTGTACTTCTTCCAAAACAGATTTGTTCATTCTTCTGGCAGTCGATGGTATATTCAAAATTCTTCATCAACACCATAATTCATATGCATCAATTCTTCTTCTGTCTTCCTTTTTCAGTCTAGTTTTTGATCCCTGCTTATCAGGGACTCCTAGTTCAGAACCTGGCACACAGCGGATACTCAGTTAATACTTCTGACTTAATTTAATTTCTCCCATCCATCCTTTCCACCACGCCTCTATCAGTTTGTCATACTGTGGTGGTTTACGTGTTGCTGTGATGCTGGAACCTATGCCACCAGTATTTAGAATACTAGCAGGGTCGCCCATGGTGGACAGTTTCAGCAAAGCTTCCAGACTAAGACAGACTAGGAAGAAGGACCTGGCAGTCTATTCCTGAATAAAATTGGCCAGTGAAAACCTTATGAATAGTAGCAGAACACTGTCTGATATAGTCCCCGAAGATGAGCCCCTCATGTTGGAAGGCACTGGAAGAACGACTGGGGAAGAGCTGCTTCCTCAAAGTAGAGTTGAACTTAATGACATGGATGGAGTCAAGCTTTCAGGACTTTTATTTGCTGATGTGGCATAACTCAAAATGAGAAGAAATAGGTACAAACATCCACTAATAGTCAGAACATGGACTGCACGAAGTATGACTCTAGGGAATTGGAAGTTGTCAAAAATGAAATGCATAAAGATTGATATCCTAGGCATTAGTGAGCTGAAATTGACTGGTATTGGCCATTTTGAATTGGATGATCATATGGTCTACTATGCTGTGAATGACAAATTGAAGAGGAATGGCATCACATTTATTGCCAAAAAGAACATTGCAGGATCTATCCTAATGTACAAAGTTGTCAGTGACAGCATAATATCCAGACATCTTCAAGGAAGACCAGTTAATACTATTATTAAGATTTATGCACCAACCACTAATGACAAAGATAATGAAATTGAAGGTTTTTATCAACTTCTGCGGTCTGAAATTGATCAAACATTCAATCATGATGCATCGATAATTACTGGCGATTGGAACGTGAAAGTTGGAAACAAAGAAGAAGAATCAGTAGTTGGAAAATATGGCCTTGGTGATAGAAACAACACCAGAGATCGAATGATAGAATTTTGCAAGACCAGTGACTTCATCATTGCAAATACCTTCTTTCACCAATATAAACGGTGACTATACGCATGGACCTCACCAGATGGAATACACAGGAATCAAATTGACCACATCTGTGGAAAGATGATGGAAAAGCTCAATATCATTAGTCAGAACAAGGCCAGGAGCCACGGTGGGACAGATCATCAGTTGCTTATAAGCAAGTTCAAGTTGAAGCTGAAGAAAATTAGAACAAGTCCACGAGAGCCAAAATATGTCCTTGAGTATATCCCATCTGAATTTGGAGACCATCTAAAGAATAGATTTGGTGCACTAAACACTAATGACTGAAAGAAGACCAGATGAGTTGTGAAATGATATCAAGGAAGCCATACACGAAGAAAGCAAAAGGTCATTAAAAAGACGGGAAAGAAAGAAAAGACCAAAATGGATGTCAGAAGAGACTCTGAAACTTGCTCTTGAAAGGAGAGTAGCTAAAGTGAATGCAAGAAATGATGAAGTAAGAGAGATGAACAGAAGATTTCAAAGGGCAGTTGGAGAAGACAAAGTAAAGTATTATAATGAAATGTGCAAAGACCTGGAATTAGAAAGACAAAAAGGAAGAACACGCTCGGCATTTCTCAAGCTGAAAGAATTGAAGAAAAATTTCAAGCATCAAGTTGCAATTTTGAAGGATTGTACGGGCAAAATTTTGAACGATGCAGGAAGCATCAAAAGAAGATAGAAGGAATACACAGAGTCACTGTACTAAAAAGAATTGGTCCATGTTGAACCATTTCAGGAGGTAGCATATGATCAACAACTGATGGTATTGAAGGAAGAAGTCCAAGCTTCACTGAGCGCTGGCAAAAAACAAGCCTTCAGGAATTGACCGAATACCAACTGAGATGCTCCAACAAACGAATGTAGCACTGGAGGTGATCATTCATCTATGCCAAGAAATTTGGAAGACAGGTACCTGGCCAACCGATTGGAAGAGATCCATATTTATGCCCATTCCAAAGAAAGGTGATCCAACATAATAAGGAAATTATTGAATAATATCATTAATATCACACACAAGTAAAATTTTGCTGAAGATCATTCAAAAGTGGTTGCAGCAGTACATCAACAGGGAAGCTCCAGAAACTCAAGGGGGATTCAGAACAAGAAGTGGAACAGGGGATATCATTGCCAATGTCAGATGGATCTTGGCTGAAAGCAAAGAATACCAGAAAGATGTTTACCTGTTGATTATGCAAAGGAATCTGACTGTGTGGATCATAACGAACTATAGATAACATTGCAAAGAATGAGAATTCCAGAACACTTAATTGTGCGCATGCAGAACCTGTACATAGACCATGAGGAAGTCATTCAAACAGAACAAGGGGATACTGAGCGGTTTAAAGTCAGGCAAGTTGTATCCTTTCACCATACTTATTCAATCTGTATGCTGAGCAAATAATTTGAGAAGCTGGACTATATGGAGAAGAATGGGGCATCAGGATTGGAGGAAGACTCATTAACAACCTACGTTATGCAGATGACGCTTGCTGAAAGCTAAGAGGACTTGAAGCACTTACTGATGAAGATCAAAGACCATAGCCTTCAGTATGGATTGCACCTCAACATAAAGAAAACAAGAATCCTCACAACTGGACCAATGAGCAACATCATGATAAATGGAGAAAAGATTGAAGTTGTCAAGGATTTCATTTGACTTGGATCCACAATCAACAGCCATGGAAGCTGCAGTCAAGAAATCAGAGGATGCATTACATTGGGCAAATCTGCTGCAAAAGATGTCTTGAAAGTGTTGAAAAGCAAAGATGTCACTTTGAGGACTAAGGTGCACCTGATTCAAGCCATGGTATTTTCAATTGTCGCATATGCATTCAAAAGCTGGGCAATGAATAAGAAAGGCCAAAGAAGAATTGATACCTTTGAATTAAGGTGTTGGCGAAGAATGTTGAATATGCCAGGGACTACCAGAAGAACAAACAAGTCTGTCCTGGAAAAAGTACAGCTAGAGTGCTCCTTGGAAGCGAACTTTTTACGGAAGCCAACTGCCACATCTTTCTCCTGTGGAACCGCCGAGCTTTCAGTTATCAGTCTAGCGCTTAACTACTGCACCACCAGGGCTCCTTTTGGAGCCTGCAGTTTGGACCTGAGTGCTTGGATAGCTAGATTTGCTCACTAACAGTCCCTCTTCTCAGTCTGAGAAAAAAGTTACACTACTCCTTTTGTCACCTCCATTCTAGTTTCGTTTTTAGGTTGCTAATCTGACCTTTGGTTTTTTTAAAAAGGGCACCAAATTCAAAGGGAGAGTAGGTATTTTCCCCAGGTGTTATTATCAATGCAAAGCAGTGTTATTTCTTAGACTCTCTGTAGTGAGGGGACCCATTCGTGGTTTTAGGTCCTTGTTCCTCACACCTATGCCAGAGTGTTATCCATCGCTATCCCAAGGTCAGTTTTTCTTGGAAAAGGTAGATTTGGGTATTTATAAGAAAAGATATTATTAGGAAGAGAATGGCATGGTTTATGCTTTGTCCGTGAAAGATTTAGTAATTACTCTCCAAAACAAGGGATTTGGTCCACTTACCGTTGAGTCAGCTCCGATTCATGGCGAGCCCATGTGTGTCAGAATAGAACTGTGCTCCATAGGGCTTTCAGTGGCTGAGTTTTTGCAAGTAGATTGCTAGACCTTTCTTCTGAGGTACCTCTGGGTGGACTCAAACCTCCAACCCTTCTGTGAGTAGCCCAGCGTGTTAACTGTTTGTACCACACAGTAACTCCTTGGTGCTATTTAGTTTAGAATTTAACAAATGCGCTCCATTCCTTTTGCTTCCAATAGCAGTATTCAGGCAGAGCTTGGAAACCCTCCAACAGGCCTGTTGTAATGTAAAGTCAGGAATTTTGCGAGCCAGTTGTTAAACACATCCATCATTAAAAATGAAGTTATATAAACATAAAATTAAATAAAACATATTTAAAACAAAGCACACCATTATACAGTGCTTCTACCACACAGATACAGTAAATGTAGATAGCCTCAAGTGCATACCAAAAGCTAAACTCATTGCCATTGAGTCAATTCTGACTCATAGCGACCCTTTAAGACAGAGCAGAACTGCCCCACAGGGGTTCCAAGGCTGCTTCTACAGCAGACTGCCACATCTTTCTCCCACAGAGCAGCTGGTGGGTTCAAACCACTCACCTTTCGGTTGGCAGCTGAGCACTTAACCACTGCGCCACCAGGGCTCCCTCTCAAGAGCATAGATATTAGTAAAAGGTAGAAAATAATTAGGAAATGATAAGTTTTGGGTTCTGTCGTACATGGGGTCACTCTGAGTCTGAACCAACTTGAAGGCACCTAGCAACAACAAAGTTTGAGTATGTATTATCTTTGTTTTAAATATCTTTTATTTAATTTTAAGTTTATAGAACTTAAATGATGGGTGTGTTTAACCATCAATCAACTCTCGTGAGCCGGTAAGAGCTGGCCCCAGCACACCATTCTGACCCCTGACTGAACTGTGAGCAACTTGGGAACCAAGTCTGGGACTGTCTTTTTCTTTAGTGCATCTCCAGCACCTAGCACAGAGGAGGCACTCTGTAATGTTTAGTGAAGGAAGACAAGCAACTTCATCTTTTGTCCTCCCTTTAAAAGGTGTAAGAGAGAGCTCAGTATGTAGTTTAACCACAAAGGCCACTTGGCAAATGCTCTAGAGGAAGCCATACCAACCTCAGCTGTGAACAAGGTCAGATCTCTGTTATATATAGCACTTCACAACCAACTTCCTACACACAAACCTAATGTGCCACTCCCCGTTGAGAAACTGAAGGAGGCTCTGCCAAGTGTTTGATCCTTTCTTTGAGGGTTAGCACCAGCTTTTAGGAAGCAAAAGAGGACTGGCCTGAGCTTAAGGTCAAACTCATACCAAATCTCATCTAATAAAAGCAAACTCTTGCCTAATAAGAGTCTTCCAATCTGCGGACACCGACGGAATGATTTCAAGCCACATTAAAGTTGACTTCATTCCAACCCAATAGGAGAATGTAGACATTTTCCTGGAGTTTCTTGTAATGGTTTTGACCATTCCAGGGTCCCAGGCCTGCCACTAGCAGGATAGAATCGTAGGAACAGTCACTGTGTGTTTCAGGCCAAATTCCAACTGCAATAAGCCTATCTTTCAGCCACTGGGAAACCCTGGTGAGTGTAGTGGTTAAGAGCTATGGCTGCTAACCAAAAGGTTGACAGTTTGAATCCACCAGGTGCTCCTTGGAAACTCTATGGGGCAGTTCTACTCTGTCCTATGGGGTTGCAATGAGTGGGAATCGACTCGATGGCAACAGGTGTTTTTTTTTTTGTTTGTTTGTTTTGTTTCAGCCACTAGTAGAACCTTCCAGAAATGAACTTTTAATGACTATAGAAATAGCTAACAAGCAATGTGTGCCTCCTATCTCTGTACCAAGCATCATGTGAGGCCATTCTCACAGACTAATTGATGAAGCCTCACATAAGATTTTTAACCCAATGCACCTTCATTTAAATGGCCAGAATTCTGGGGCTGTTGCCAATCCAGTAAGACCAGACTATGGATGGAATCTAAAGGCTCTGCTTTCTTAAGCAACAAAATAATGCCATGGCTCTCTAAGAAATTCCAGTTGGGAAAAAGGTCTCCTCTTGGTGATTATTTTTCTTTTTGCTAAGATGGTGCCATTCAAATTGGCAGGAGATGTGGCTTCCTCAGTGAGTGTGCCGAAGTCACCCTGAATCATTTCATCGAGAAGCATGGTGGCAGGAAGAGATTCCACAGGCTCAGCTTTCTCCTCACTGACATCCGTTCAGAGAGTTGAAATTCGTTGGCTTTTCAGGGCAGTGGGTAACACTACCCACGGTCCCGACAGATCTTCAATTGGTTGACATTTCATTCACATCATTTGAATAAATCAAAGTGACAGAGGCGCAATAAGTTGCTGAGTGGGGGAGATGATTATAGAGAAGTGAAAAAGACATTTTCAAGTTCTTGCTGATGAGCAAAATGAGTAAATTTTGGAAAGGAAGTGGGGCGCTTTGTGTGAGGAGCAGTTCTCAGGGAGTGCTGCAGTGGGACCTCTGTCCTGGCCAGTAATGAACTGGTGGGGAAAGGCTTCAAAGCCATTGATTGATGTGCACCCTAAACATCCAGTGTGCACAAATCCACACTCTCCCCGAAGACACAAGAGCTTCGCTTCTGTAAGTCCTGATCTTGGGATACACATTCGCAGTAGCACTTGAATTCAGGAGCATTGAATCCAGTTTCCTTTCAATGAAACTTGAGCCTCGATTCCCCATGACTGTTGGCCCTTATCTTCTCCTGCAAAAGACCGTTGTTGGGAACACATGCTTAGAGAGGTGCTCTTCCACTTACGTGCACAAACAGCCTAACTCTGCTTTTAAGCTGTTTTGTTCAAAATATAGGGTACCTGGGTGGCACGAGCAGTTTGTGATTGGCTACTAACCTAAAGGTTGGCAGTTCAAACACACCCAGTGGCGCCACTGAGGACAGGCCTGGTGATCTGCTTCCGAAAAGATAAACCCCTTGCTGTCGAGTCAATTCTGACTCATAGTGACCCCATAGGACAGAGTAGAACTGCCCCGTAGGGTTTTCAAGGCTGTAATCTTTATTTACGGGAGCAGATTGCCACATCTTTCTCCCACAGAGTGGCTGGTGGGTTTGAACTGCTGTCCTTTCGGTTAGCAGCCAAACCCTTAACCACTGTGCCACCACGGCTCCTTCCGTAAAGATTACAGCCGTTGAAAGCCCTGTGGAGCGCCGTTCTACTCTGTAACACGTGGGGTTACCGCGAGTTGGAATCTATTCGACAGCAACGTGCTTGGTTCAAATATGTTTCAGGGACTTGGTGAGTAAAAAGCAAGCAAACAAACACTGAAATTGACCTGTAATTTGGGTCAGAAGTTGGAAAATACAGTTGGGAGGCCTAATTCAGAAAGGAAGATGTTTTTCATGCTAATCAACTACTAATTATAAAATAAAAAAAATAGGTGATAGCAAATAGGTGATAGCAGGCATGGTGAAAGCCTCAAAAGAAGGGGGTGAGGGCTGTGCTACTTTATAATTTAGTCACCCTTGATTGGAAAGTGGGCGTTGTAAGATTTGGCACCAAACCCCAGCGAGTCACTCTGTAGAATGGGTTTCTTTTGCTTTGGGCTTTCAGTTCGGGCGTAGAAAGAACAAGTCAAAAATTAAAGCCAAAAGGGGTAATTTTTAAAAGCCAAGCTGCAAAGAAGAGTGGTTTCAGGTTCCTTTGCAAATAGGAATTCAGTAGTGGGAATAAACTCTCCTAGACCTGAGGGGAAGGAAACAGGTGAAGGGGGTCAGCTATTACGCCCAAATAATGCCCTTGGAGTAGCCACTAAGATCCTGGGCATAAGAGGAAGTCTGGGGTAGGGGACTAAAGCTATTCCAAGACCTAGTCATAACATTGCCAACGCGATCGTTGTCAACTCCCAGAGCTATGTCAAGGCAAGTGTATTTTGGGCCTAGGAAGTAGACCTAAGGCAAGTGGTCTCAATCTTCTCTACATCTTAAAATCACCTGGGAAGCTTTTTAAAAACCTTGCTGTCCGGGCCACACCCCAAATAAATTACATCAGAATCTCTGAGGAGTGAGACCCAGGAATCAGTATTTTTTATTCATTCGTTTACTTTCTTACTTATTTTAATTAATTTATTTGTAGGAATCAGTATTGCTTTTTTTGAATACTCCCTAGGTTGAGAAGTGGCCGAGTCTGAGAACCGTGAATTAAGCAGCAACAAAGCATAGCTGAAATAATAAAGGATTGTAATGTGTATGCGGTCTTGTGTTTCTTTAAATGATGCTTTCTGTCATCACTGCAGGCAATGTGGCAAAAAGTGTTGGTGTTGCTATCTCATTTTAGTATGTAGATATATGTAAGAAGAACACGTGATCAAGGGGCCTCATCTGTGGCCTGACACTGGGCAAGGCTGACGCCCTTTTCAGAGAGATGGATTCCTGAGAGCTGAGGGGCTTGGGTTGGCACTTGGTGTGGTTGGCCAGTCGGTTGCTACCAGCTGATCAAGGTGGAGATGCAGGCAGGCAGGTAAAGACCAGTAAGAGCAGCAGGGCAGATCTGGGAGTCGAGGTTGAGACAGGGTGGTGGTGGCTGTTGTTAGCTGCCGTTGAGTCAACTGTGACTCAACGGCAACCTTGTGTATGACAGAATGAAACGTTGCCAGTCCTGTGCCATCCTCATGATCACTGGTATGTTTGAGTCTATTGCTGTGGCCACTGTGTCAATCCATCTCACTGAGGGCCTCCCTCATCCTTGTTGGCCCTCCATTTTACCAAACATGGTGTCCCCCTTCAGTGACTGGTCTTTCCTGATGATGTGTCCAAAGCAAGCAAGTAGGACAGTGTTTTGTTGTGATCCATAAGATTTCATTGGCTTAATTTTCAGAAGTAGGTTGCCAGGCCTTTCTTCCTAGTCTGTCTTAGTCTGGAAACTTTGCTGAAACCTGTCCACTGTGTGTGATCCTGCTGGTACTTGAAATACCGGTGGCATAACTTCCAGCATCACAGCAACATGCAAGCCACCACAGTACCACAAACTGACAGACAAGTGGTGGTGAAAAATGTGGTACTGAATGATAAATCCTCTACTGTATAATAGACTGTCTTACAAGTGAGAAACCTGGTTTCTCACAGGTTTGTTGTGATGGTCAAATGAGATGTGTACTAAGTGGACAGCTAACACTATAAAACTTTGTGTAGATGTAATGGATGGTGTTATCTTTTTCCCAGAACCTCGCTTGGCGCAATTGACACAAAGCAGGAGCTCAGCACTGTTTTTTTTTATTACTTGTGCTAAAAATATAACAAAATGTTTGCTAATTCAACAATTTGTGCATGTACAGTTCAGTGACATTAATTACATTCTTCATGCTATGCAACTACTAAGCCAAGCCAAAAAAGCACATTGCCATCTAGCCAATTCCGAATCATAGCAACCCTGTGAGGAAAGAATAGAACTGCCTCATAGGGTTTCCAAGGCTGTAAATCCTTATAGAAGTAGACTGCAACATCTTTCTCCCGAGGAGTGGCTGGTAGCTTCAAACCGTCCACCTTTCACCTACCAGCCAAGAGCTTTAACCATTGTGCCACCAGGCCTCCTTGTGCAACTATTACCACTATCCTTTTCTAAATTATTCCACCACCACTAACAGTCACTCACTGAGCCCTAAGCAATGACACCCCCTCTGCCCCTCCCTCCCACCCCTGGTAACTACTAGTAAGCTTTGGTTTCTAAATACATTTGCTTATTTCATATAAGTGAGATCATACAATATTTGTCGTCTCGTCACTGACTTATTTCACTCGGAATAATGTTTTCAAGGTTCACACACATTGTAGCATGTATCAGGACTTAATTTCTCTTTATGGCTGAGTAATATTCCATTGTATGTACATATGTGTTTATCCATTCATCTGTTGATAGACGTTTCTTTTGGTTGTTTCAAATGGCTATTATGAAAAGTGCTGTGATGAATACTGATATACATACATGTGTCTTTTTTCAAGACTCATGGGTAGATACTTAAGAGTGGAATTTCTGGGTCGTAGGTGCAATGGTTAAGCACTTGGCTGCTAAGCCAAAGGTCAGCAGTTTGAACCCGCCAGCCACTCCGTGGGAAAAAAGACCTGGCAATCTGCTCCTATAAAGATTACAGCCTAGGAAACCCTATGGGGCAGTTCTACTCTGTTCTATAGGGTCACTATAAGTTGACATTGACTTGAGGGTACATAACAACAACGACAATGGTAGTTCTATGTTTACCATTTTGAGCAACTGCCAGACTGTTTTTCATAGTGGCTGTACCATTTTGTATTCCCACCAGCAATGGATGAGGTCTCCAGTTCCTCTACATTCTCTCCAAAACCTGTTGTTTTCTGTCTTTCTTCTTCTTCTTTTTTTTTTCTTTAGTCATAGCCATTCTAGTGGGGGTAGGGTGGTATCTCATTGTGGTTTTGATTTTCATTTTCTTAATGACTAATGACGCTGAGCATTTTTTCATGTGCTTGTTGGTCACTTGGATATCTTCTTAGGTAAATATCTGTTCAAGTCCTTTGCCCATTTTTGATTGGGTTGTTTGTCTTTTTGTTGTTGAATTGTAGTTTTTATGTATATTCTGGATATTAATCCCTTCTCAGTATATTTTTTCAGTATATTAATCTCTTGTCAGTCCCAAAAACTTTCTCCCCACCTGCAGGTTGTCTTTTCACTTTGTTGATCAGTATTGTTCAGTATTGAGGGAACACGGGAATCCTGTTCCTCACTCTCTTGTGACACTTACTGCCCTTTATTGTAATTCTCTGTTTGACAATCTGTCTTCCCCACGAGAGAGAGCTTGCCAAGGACAAGGATTTGTCATCCCTGTCTTCACAGCACCTAGCTCAGTACCTGGCACCGAGGTACTGAGTTAGGGGTGGTACTAGTTAGTGGTGGTGGTAGTGATGGTGGCAACAGCAGAACCCGAGTAGCAGCACTTTGGGTCACTTTCCCAGCGACTACAGTGACAGCCTGTGGCCAGCAGAGAGCAGCAGAGACCACAAAGCGAACCTGTCTCATTGGACGCTCCTGCGTCCCAGGCCAGGTAAGGAGCGCTTGTGGCTCAGTGGTTAAGCCCTTGACTGCTGAAGGGTCGGCGGTTCAAACACACCAACTGCTCCATGGGAGAAAGATGTGGCAGTCTGTTTCCGTAACGATTACAGCCGTGGAAGCCCAATGGGGGGAGTCGGCTGGAAGGCAATCGGTTTGGAGTTTTTTCAGTGCCCCAGGCCAGGGCTCCTTCTCTGTCCTTGCGCAGCCATTGGCCCACCTTGAAAGCGGTGGAAATCGCGCCCGCTTTGACTAAAATGTGTTTCCCCAACACCTAAGCCGTTTGCAAATTTGGGCCTGAAACTAGGGCAGCAGGAGCAGTTTTAGTCACCGAGGCCATTCCCGATGTTAACTCAGCCCCAGCATCCCTGAGGTCTGAAACTCCCGCGGAAGGACGGTGTAAGCGCCGCTCACCACTTCCTTCACACCCAGCGAAAGGCGTTTGAGAAACGTTGTTTTCAATTAAATTGGGAAAGAGTCTCAGGCTTTAAAGGCTTGAGAATCGTGACTGCTAGTTTTGTTGTTGTTTTTGATGATTTTAAAAGTAATTTACTTATTTTTTGTTGTTGCTGAAAATATATATAGCAGAACATACACCAATTCAACAATTCCTACATGCACAATTCAGTGACATTGGTTGTTGTTTTTACAGTGCTTGCGAAAGCCCTCTAGGGAGTGCTGTCTGGCTACAGATTACAGTAATGTTCTTCAGTTAAGTAAAGAGCCGAATGAAAGCCGCACAATTGCAGGTTGGGAGTCATTAAAGTGATCGAATGGATGGTAATTATTTTAGCTAGCAGTGGAAGGAGGGCTGGGCATGCTGGTGCAGTGGTCTGCCTGCTTCTACTAACTGATAGGCCCACCTTATTATTTTTTCCAAGAAGCCGCTGGGACTAATGGCTTTTCAAGAGGAGGCAAAAGCTTTCTATTTATTTACTTTATTCTTTGGCTTTTACGGGTTTTAATTTTAATATCTCTTAATTGCTCTACTGCAGTTGAGTGTAGAGGTTAAGACTATGGGCTTTGGAAACAGACAAAACCAGGCTTGAATCTTGGCTCCACAACATACTAGCTGCTTGATCTCAGCTACTTAACCGCTCCAGGCTTTAATGTCCTTATCTGTAAAATAGCAGCCCAAATTCTTGCCTCAAAGGATTATTGTGAAGACTCAGTGAGACAATGCATCTAAAGCACTTAGCCCAGAGCCTGGTACATCAGAAAAGTGCTTAGTAAATCGGAGCCATTGTGTCGCAAACATTGGAAGAATTCTAAACACAAACACACAGACTCAACATCAGGAATTCACTTTGAGGATAGCAGTGGCAAAGATAAGATGCTCAAAACAAGCCCTGATAAAGAAATGAGGTCCAGAAGGATGAGGTAATTGCCCAGTTAGTCAGAAGTGCTGGAGCCCAAAGCCCTAGTCCCAATCGCTAAAAGCCAAGCCTTCCCTCATCAGCTTTGTCCTGGAGGGGCCAATCTAGTCTTCCCTCCAGCCTTAAGTCATTCTCAGAGCCCTGGTGTCAGGGGATGTCCTGTGCCCTCTTAAAAGTGCATCCCTGAGCCCACCAATCTGACTGGGGCTGGCTCCCAAAGAAGCTGGGTTCTTTGCCTAAGGCCACGCAGCTCCTTGAGCAAGGAGACCTGAAGAAAGAATTGGGGAATCCATTATTCCATTGCCTCTAATTTGTGCTTCTGGAACAGAATATAATTAATATTTCATGCATTCAGTCATTCACAAACATGGTACTGGGCGGGGGGCAGTGATGATTGAGTCAAGCTGAGTCCCTGCCCTCATGGAGTTCACAGTCTAGTGAGAAAGACAGACAAAGAGTTGTTGGGGATAGACACGGCAAGACCAGTGCTGTGATGGGGCAAATCCAGGCAGCCATGGGAGCCCAGAGGAGGCCACCTAACCCAGCCTTGGTCGGGGAGAGAAGTCCAAGAAAGATATGTAAAGGTCATTTGTTTTCTTTGTTGGCCAACAGTCATCAATCGCTCAGTGACACAATGCTATTTCCATTAATTTATTTATTGAATAAACATTTACCGAATGAGTTTTCTGTGCCAGGCACTGTGCTAGGCATGATGGGATACATACATGGCTCAGACATGGACCTTGCTCTTTTGAAATCCAGTTCTTTACTTTTGGAAGTGGATGGCAATGATACTCTTCAATTTATTCTGAATTATGAACTTGTTATCTGAAACTGGTGGAGTTCATATTTTTTTTTTTTTATGAACTCCACCAGTTTCAGATAACAAGTAGCAATAACAAAGGCCAGGAAATTCATTGGTTGGGTTTCTGCCTGGTTAAAACACATGTTGCTGATTTGTTACCTTTGTGTCACAAAGTATATTGGTTCATGGGCAGGGAAGTGTATCCGAATTTCTGGAACTTCCTGCCATGGTTATATGTTATGGGATTAGCTGATGGAGTCTTAAAGGCTGACCATCCTGCAGCCCTTTGGGGGTGAAATAAAATTCAATGTCAGTGATATGAGCAGACATGTTAATAGTAAGGCTTGTTCCACCTGCCATGATCCAGAGCACTTGGGCAGGACGTGCTAAACTGCCATCCTGGGAGTTGAAATATTCTTCGCTGCACTTCTGGGGAAATGTTCAAATGTCCTTCCAGAATGGCCCACCTGGTATGTCTTAAGTGTACAGTGGCTTATACCCTTTCTGTGGTTTGGGAACGCATCACTGCTTCTTTCTGATAAGTCCTCTGTCTACTCGTTCTTGTGTTCATCTTTTGCTATTTCTGCACCGCCCTCCCCACCCCCCCCTCCCAGCCTCCTGAAAGTTCCTTCCTGGAGCTTCCAGCCCTGTGCTTCTTCCTAAGTCCGAATCTGTAAGAGCAACCTGGGCTTACGCACCTCAAAGTTCAGGAAACAGTCATGACTCTGATTTTCCAATGAAGTACATCAGTGCTGCCTCCTAGGTCCTTGTGGGTCACTTTGAGAAAACCAACAATTAGCTCAGGCTGTGACTGTAATTCTGAATTTCCATTCTGGATGGAGTTTGGCCATTCTGCTTGGTCAGTTATCTAGAAACTGTGCTCAGAGGAAATGCTCCAAGCCCTATGAGAATTTAGCCCTTTGCCAATGAGTTGAATGGGTCTTAGGGATTAGCTCCTCTACCTAGAGACAGTTTGGCAAAGCTTATCCTCATTGGAAGGCTTTAAGGAACACCTAGAAGGGCTGCACTAAACCACAGCATTTTGCTCTGGGCCAAGAGAGCTATGCCAACGTGCACATCTCAGTTGGTCTTGAATTCTGTCATTCTCTGGAGAAATTGAAGACTATGTGGATTTTAGTCCCCACTGACTGAGGTTACCTGTTTATTTTGGCTCCTTGCAGCTGCAGTAGAGTAAAAGGATGTTGACTTTGGAGTCAGTTCAATAAGGTGTGTGATTCAGGCAAGTGACTTAACTCCCCCAAGTCTCCATTTTCTTATCAGTCACCCATTTCCAGAAGTTCAAGCCAGATTCAGAAGAGGACGTGGAACAAGGGACATTATTGCTCATGTTAGATGGATCTTGGCTGAAAGTAGGGAATACCAGAAGGATGTCTACCTGTGTTTTATTGACTGCGCAAAGGCATTTGACTCTGTGGCTCATAATAAATTATGGATAACGTTGCCAAGAACGGGATTTCCAGAGCACTTAATTGTGCTCGTGAGGAACCTGTACGTAGATCAAGAGGCAGTCTTTCAAACAGAACAAGGGGATACTGTGTGGTTTAAAATCACTTAAAGATGTGTGTCAGGGTTGTATACTTTCACCATACTTATTCAGTCTGTGCGCTGAGCAAATAATCTGAGAAGCTGGGCTATATGAAGAAGAACATGGCATTGGAGGAAGACTCATTAACAACCTGTGATATGCAGATGACACAATTTTGGTTGCTGAAACAGTCACTATGAATTGGAACCGACTCCACAGCACCTAACAACAACAGCAATGTTGCCATTGAGTCGATTTCGACTCATAGCGACCCTATAGGACAGAGTAGAACTTCGGCATAGTATTTCCAAGGCTGTAATCTCTACAGAAGCGGGGTGCCTCATCTTTCTCCCGAGGAGCAGCTGGCGGGTTCGAACCAGCGACCTTTTAGTTAGCAGCCAAGCACTCAACTACTATGCCACCAGGGCTTCTTAGTCTTATCAGTAAATGACAATAATAATAGTACCTCCTTGATAGGGTTATTGTGAGAATTAATGAGATAATGCATGATCAACTGTCCTGGATTGCCCAGGACTAAGGGGTTTCCTGGGACATGGGATTTTCAGTTTTAAAACCAGGACAGGCCCAGGCAAACCAGGATCGTTAGTCACCCCAGATGAGTATAGTAAAGTGTTCCCCGTCCTCGTTATTATCACTACACAAAACCAAACCAAAGCACTTGCCATGGAGTCAATTCTGGCTTGTGGCAACCCCATGTGTTGCAGAGTAGTACTGCTCCACAGTGTTTTCAAGGCTGTGATCTTTCAAGGCCTTTCTTCTGAGGTGCCTCTGAGTGGGTTCAAACTGCCAACTTTTTGGCTAGTAGTCAAGCTCTTCACTATTTGCACGGTACAAGGGGTTCCATACCATTTCCAGGTCAGGAGACCCTCTACTTCTACATCTCATCTACATCCTTTGCCTGATTCAGGAAGCCAATTTCCTTTACATGAAAGTCAGAGACTGATAGCCTCGAATTGTAAAGTGCTGTATGTGTTTAAACTATTAATATTATTATTTAGGGGGGCCTGATGGTGTAGTGGAAACCCTGGTGGTGTGGTGGTTAAGTGCTATGGCTGCTAACCAAAAGGTCGGCAGTTCAAATCCACCAGGCACTCCTTAGAAACTCTACAGGGCACTTCTACTCTGTCCTATAGGGTCACTATGAGTCAAAATTGACTTGACAGCAACCGTTTTTTTTGTTTGTTTTATTATTATTTGGAACCTCACATTCTGATAGTGATGGATTCAATGGTAGGATATACAATGCCGTTGAAGGAGATTCAACATTTAATAAGTGTCTACTCTGTGAAAGATACTGTGCTAAGCATCAGAGGAAGAATAATGTACTGGGGAAAACAGAATCATAAAATTATAACTTCTCTTTTTTGGCAAATTTTTTAATGAAGTTTCACATACATATAGAAAACAGCACAAATCTTACGTGAACGGTCAATGATATCTCAGAAAGTGAAAACACATGTGTAATCAGCACCCAGATCAAGATATAAAACATCACTAGCACCCCCAAAGCACCCCTTCCCCTTGCCCCCTCTCGGCCACTATCCACTCCCTTCAGGGGAAACCTGTACCTTTCGTTATCCTTATGATGTCTTGCCTTGTACTCTCTTCTGATTTACTTTGTTCTTTTGCTAGCTTTTTTAGTTGAAAATTTAATTTATTTCATTTTTTTAAATGTAGATGTTCGTTGTTGTTGTTGTTAGGTGCCATCTAGTCAGTTCAGACTCATACAGACCCTATGTACAACAGAAAGAAACACTGCCCTGACCTGTGCCATCTTCACATAGTTGTTATGCTTGAGCCCATTGTCGCAGCCACTGTGTCAATCCGTATCTTTTATGGATTGAATTGTGTCCCCCAAAAATATGTGTATCACATTGGCTAGGCCATGATTCCCAGTATTGTGTGATTGTCCACCATTTTGTCATCTGATGTGATTTTCCTATGTGTTGTAAATCCTATCTTTGCCTGTGGTTGAAGAAGCGAGATAAGATTATGATAAAGAGGGTTAGGATGAGATGTAACACCCTTGCTCAGGTCACATCCCTGATCGGACGTAAGGGGAGTTTCCCTGGGGTCATTAACCACCTTTTATCTCAAAAGAGATAAAATGAGAGGGAAGCAAGCAGAGAGCGTACCACCGAGAAAGCAGTGCTGGGAGCAGAACACATCCTTTGGACCTGAGGTTCCTGTGCTAAGATGCTCCCAGACCAAGGGAAGACTGATGACAAGGACCTTCCTCCAGAGCCGACACAGAAAGCCTTCCCCTGGAGCTGACACCCTGAATTTGGACTTCTAGCCTACCAGACTGTGAGAAAATAAACTTCTGATTGTTGAAGCCATCCACTTGTGGTATTTCTGTCATAGCAGCACTAGATAACTACGACAATATCATTGAGGGCCTTCCTCTTTTTTGCTGACCCTTTACTTTACCAAGCATAGTGTCCTTCTCCAGGGACTGGTTCTTCCTGATAACATGTCCAAAATATGTGAGACAAAGTCTCACCATCCTTGCTGCCAATGAGTGTTCTTGTTGTACTTCTTTCGAGAGAGATTTGTTCATTCTTCCGGCAGTCCCTGGTATATTCAATACTCTTCACCAACACCATAATTCAAAGGCATCAGTTCTTCGGTCTTCCTTATCCTTGTCCAGCTTTCAAATGCACATAAGGCAATTGAAAACACCATGGCTTGGGTCAGGTGCATCTTAGCCCTTAAAGTGACATCTTTGCTTTTAAAACGACACTTTAAAGAGGTCTTTTGTAGCAGATTGGCCCAATGCAATAAGTAGTTTGATTTCTTGACTACTGCTTCTATGGGTGTTGATTGTGGATTCAAGTAAAATGAAATCCTTGACAACTTCAATCTTTTCTCCGTTTATCATGATGTTGCTTATTGGTCCAATTGTGAGGATTTTTGTTTTCTCTGTGTTGAGGTGTAATCCATACTAAAGGCTGTGATCTTTGATCTTCATCAGTAAGTGCTTCAAGTCCTCTTCACTGTCAGCAAGCAAAATTGTATCATTTGCATAATGCAGGTGATTAATGAGTCTTCCTCCAATCCTGATGCCACATTTTTCTTCATATAGTCCAGGTTTTCAGATTATTTGCTCAGCATACAGATTGAATAAGTATGGTGAAATGATACAATCCTGATGCACACCTTTCCTGACTTTTAAACCAATCAGTATCCCCTTGTTCTGTCCAAACAACTGCCTCTTGATCTATGTAAATGTTCCTCATGAGCACAATTAAGTGTTCTGGAATTCCCATTCTTCGCAATATTATCCATAATTCGTTATGATTCACACAGTAAAGTGCCTTTGCATAGTCAATAAAACAAAGGTAAACATCTTTCTCGTGTTCTCTTCTTTCAGCCAGGATCCCTCTGACATCAGCAATGATATTCCTTGTTCTACGTCCTCTTCTGAATCCAGCTCGAATTTCTGGCAGTACCGTGTCAATGTACTGCTGCAACTGCTTTTGAATGATCTTCAGCAAATTTTACTTGCGTGTGATATTAATGATATTGTTTGATAATTTCCACCTTCGGTTGGATCACCTTTGTTTGGAATGGGTACAAATATGGACCTCTTCCACTTGGTTAGCCAAGTAGCTGTCTTCCAAATTTCTGGGCATAGACTAGTGAGCACTTCCAGTGCTACATCCATTTGTTGAAACATCTCAATTGGTATTCCATCAATTCCTGGATATTTGTTTTCTGACAATACTTTTAGTGCAGCTTGGACCTCTTCCTTCAGTACCATGCGTTCTTGAGCATATGTTACCTCCTGAAATGGTTGAATGTTGACCAATTCTTTTTGGTGTAGTAACTCTGTGTATTCCTTCCATCTTCTTTTGAAGCTTCTTGCATCATTTAATATTTCTCCCATAGAATCCTTCAATATTGCAACTCGAGGCTTGAATTTATTCTTCAGTTCTTTCAGCTTGAGAAAGGCTGAGCATGTTCTTCCCTTTCGAGTTTCTATCTCCAGGTCTTTGCACATGTCATTAGAATACTTTACTCTGTCTTCTTGAGTCGCCCTTTGAAATCTTGTGTTCAGCTCTTTTACTTCATCATTTCTTCCATTTGCTTTAGTTTTACCCTATATTCAAGAGCAAGTTTCAGAGTCTCTTCTGATATCCATTTTGGTATTTTCTTTCTTTCCTGTCTTTTTAATGACCTCTTGCTTTCTTCATGTATGATGTCCTTGATGCCATTTGACAATGTGTCTGGTTTTCGGACATTAGTATTCAATGTGTCAAATCTATACTTGAGCTGGTCTCTAAATTCAGATGTGATATACTCCAGGTCTTATTTTGGCTCTCATGGACTTGTTCTAATTTTCTTCAGCTTCAACTCCAACTTGCATATGAGCAATTGATGGCCTGTTCTACAGCTGGCCCCTAGCCTTGTTCGGACTGATGATATTGAACTTTTCCATTGTCTCTTTCCACCGATGTAGTCTATTTGATTTCTGTGTATTCCATCTGGCAATGTCCAGGTGTATAGTCATCATTTATGTTGTTGAAAAAGGTATTTACAATGAAGACATCCTTGGTCTTGCAAAATTCTATCATGTGATATCTGATGTCATTTCTGTCACCAAGGCCGTGTTTTCAAACTACCAATCCTTCTTTGTTTCCAACTTTTGCATTTCAGTCACCAGTAATTATCTTGATTGCATGTTCAATCAATTTCAGACTGCAGAAGTTGGTAAACACCTTTAATTTCTTCATCTTTGGCCTTAGTGGTTGGTGCATAAATTTGAATAATACTCGTATTAACTGGTCTTCCTTGTAGGTATATGGATATTGTCCTATCACTGACAGCGTTGTACTTCAGGATAGATCTTGAAATGTTCTTTTTGATGATGAACACGATGCTATTCCTCTTCAATTTGTCATTCCCGGCATAATAGACCATATGATTTTCTGATTCAAAATGGTCAATACCAGTCTATTTCAGCTCACTAATGCCTAGGGTATTGATGTTTATGCATTCCGTTTTTGATGATTTCCGATTTTCCTAGATTCCTACTTCCTACATTCCATGTTTTGATTATTAATGGGTACTTACAGCTCTTTTTTCTCATTTCGAGTTGTGCCACATCAGCAGATGAAGGTCCTGAAAGCTTGACTCCATCCACATCATTAATGTCAACTCTACTTTGAGGAGGCAGCTCTTCCCCGGTTGTTTTTTGAGTGCCTTCCAACCTGAGGGGCTCGTCTGGCCCTATATCGGACAATGTTCCACTGCTATTCATAAGGTTCTCACTGGCCAATTTTTTCAGAAGTAGACTGCCAGATCGTTCTTCCTAGTATGTGTTAGTCTGGAAGCTCCACTGAAACCTGTCCACCAAGGGTAACCCTGCTGGTATTTGAAATACTGGTGGCAAAGCTTCTAACATCACAGAAACACGCAAGCCACCACAGTACAACAAACTGACAGACACATTGTCGTGTTTGGGGCTATGAATTTTTCTCTGACCACTGATTCTAAAATGTAGTATTTTTATTAGTATTATTTTCCAGGAAATCTAATTTTTTTTTTACCTTTCACCTAAGAGTTATTTAATAGAAGTTAAACAAACAAACAAAAATTCCAGGTAGAAGGTCCATTTTTTTTTATTTCATTTTTAACTTGTAGATTTATTGCATTCAGAACCTTGACATTTAACATCACAGATTCATTTTGCCTGTTTGTTTTTGAATTTTATATAAATGGAATCCTGCTACATCCTCTTTTGGAACTCTAAAGCATTTCTCTTTTCAGAAAGGAAACAATATACTCTCATGATATCAAGTTCTTCTGATCTAGAATAAAAAACGTTTCTACCATAATTTCAATGATTCTAGAAGTTACTGAGGTTAAGTCAGTTAGAGTGGACATATAATAATGACAGTTAGATTTGGGGACACGAAATTCCAGCCAAAGGGTTGGGAACTTTTTGAAAATGTATCCTGATTGTCTTTCTGAATGTGCCTTTTCTGTCATTAGCAAATTGGAAGTAAACAGAAGATGGGGAATGTAATGCTATTTTTCCAGAGTATTTCTACTTAAATACTCCACCATTGCCTTCACAGCATGAACAAATCATTACCAGAAAACTAGGTTTTTGTACCATCTAGTGGTGTGTCCAAATATAGCTGACATATAATTTTTTTTAAGTTAAAAGTCTTTTAAGAGAATCCTTGAGAGCTCAGATTACTGTGAATTTTCTCATATAGCGATTATAGGTGCAAGGAATCAGTCAGCTCCTACACTCTTCGCTTTGAGTTTGTCCTGGGTATGACAGATTCAGCTTGATTACAAGGTAAGAACAGGCAATACATTTACATTGTTAGAGCACAGAAAGGAATGTTTTTTATCACTTCTCTCTTTCTTTTGTTGTTTAGTTTCTTGGACATTGTTAAGACATTCCCAGGCCCTTCTAGGAGGCTTTATCAAGGGTTGGGGGCAGAAGTTTGGAGACCCTTCAATTCAGGATTCTGTATTCTGTAAAAATAAAAAGTTAAAACTAATTTTTCTAAAAAAAATTGCAGGGCTATAGCAAGGGAATTCAAGGCCCTTCAGGGAAAAGTTGCAGAGAGATCCCAGCAGACTCATGGAGAGAACACTTCCCTTACAAAGGGAAGAGCTGTTGTGGAATTCTCACTCTGCCAGTTTTGAGCTGTGTGACCTTGGGGGAAATGACTGAACCTCTCACAGCCTCAGCTTCTTGATCCCAAAAGTGGGAATAATGGTACCTTTAAATTGTGAAGACAAAATGGGATACCTTAGAGGTGGAGCCAACATGGCACTATAGACAGAAGCACCATGCCATCCTTCTGCAACAAAGACCTGAAAAACTGAGTAAAACAGGTACAGATGTAAATTCTGGAACCCTAAGCATCAAATGAAGGGATAAAGAACTAGATCAAGCACCAAATGGAAGAAGAAACTGACAAAGAACAGAGAACAAGGAGAGATATGGACCGGAGGTCCCCTGCCAGCTAACAAGGCACAAATTTGCCATCTTGGAGCACAGCCACCAATGATCCCAGAAAGGGAGTATGAGAAGGTAACTTCATGGCGCTCCCAAAAGGAGACAGAGCGCCCGGTAACCAAAGATGCATGCTTTCCCACCCCCAAACTTTCCGGCCTGTATGCTGCCTCTGCCACTTTCCAATGGGCCACGGTGGTTCAGCCAGAGAGATGCCAGCTCACTGCCACCATAGGACTACCCTGCCCGCAACGGTCCATTTCCTCAGCACCATATTTTTTGTTTGTTTATTTCTTCCCTCTCTCTCCTTTCCTTCCTGTTCTTTCTCCCACCCAACTAGGCCCTGGGCTGCCTCCACTCCTTCCTGACAGGCCATGTTTCACTGCTCAGTGAGAGAGACACCAGCTTACTACCAACCTGGTTCTGTCCCTCCCCCAATGCTGGCTCCCTCAGTGCCATCTTTTGTTTTTGTTTGTTTCTTCTCTCTCTTTGCATTCCTTCTTTTCCTTTTTCCTGCCCACCTAGCCCTGTGAGCCACTCCCACCCCTTCTTGACAGGCTGTGCCACACTGTGTGGGTAGCGAGCCATCAGCATATGGCCTCCCTGGGTCCGCCCTGCCCCCACCCGCCAACTCCCACCTCATCACCTTTTATTTGTTTTCATTTTCTTTTTGCTTCTGTTTCTCTCTCTTCTTTCTGTCTTCCACTTAGCTCTGCACATCACATCCTCTCCCTTCCCTTCTGCCTTTCTGCACTGTGCACTGAGTGCTCTGCCCCAAGCAGCACTTATGCTGACCTTTGGACTGCCAGACCCTGCCCCCTGGCTCTGCTTTGGCAAGCACTGTGCTCCCAAGCCACACAAATGCAAACCTCTGGACCCCTGGGCCCTCCCTGTGCCACCCCCAGCCCCATACTGTGGAGCATCACACCACTGAGTGGCACCAGAGTGGACCTCCAGACCCCCAGACCCCAACCTGCTGCACTGTATCCAGACCTATCCCTCTGGCCCCAGTTCATGCCGCAACCACCCCACCTCTTCCCATCCACTAGACCTGCTCTGCTGCACCATAGATGAGTGACCAGCCTTGCCCACCTGGACAAGATGGTGAGAACGATTGTGCCCACAGATGAGCAAGCAACAAAACACCCTCAGTCTCCCCACCCAGACATAACCAAATAAAACAGAAAAGAAGGACGAAACAAAAGAATCTGCAAGCAATAAATGAAGGAAATAATTCCTGAGTGTCTCGGAGACAGCAGACAATATAAAAGCATATTTTAAAAAAAGACAGGAAGGCTCTGGTAAGCGACCAAAATAAAACACCAGATGACCTTTTGGTAGAAGAAAAGACACTGGAACTACTCAATAAGCAATTCAAAATCCTAATATTCAGGGCTCTCCAAGAGATTAGGAAAGAGGTGAAGAAAAACAGACAAAACTGAGGAAAAAATAGACAAAATCAGGAAAACACAGACCAAGCAATGGAAGGATTCAGGAAAATAAAACAAGAACAAAATGTCAAAATAAATAAACAATTAGGAATCAGACAAAAACAGCAATTAGAAATCCAAAAGATGAAAACAGGATTTCAGAAATGGACAACTCAACAGAAGGTTTTAGGAGCAAATTTGAAACAATGGAAGACCAAAAAAACCAAACCCAGTGCCGTTGAGTCGATTGCGACTCATAGTGACCCTATAGGACAGAGTAGAACTGCCCCATAGAGTTTCCAAGGAGCACCTGGCGGATTTGAACTGCCGACCCTTTGGTTAGCAGCCATAGCACTTAACCACTACGCCACCAGGGTTTCCCAATGGAAGACAGGATCAGTGAAATTGAAGACTAATCCTTGGATACCACTTTGAGGAAAAATCAGAGAAAAGAATGAAGAAAAATGAAGAAAATCTAAGAACTATGTGGAATACAATCAAGAGCAAAACTTTGTGTGTGATCAGAGTTCCAGAATAGGGAGAGGAAATGGAAAACACAGAGAGGATCACTGAAGATTTGCTGACAGAACGTGTCCCTAATACCATGAAAAATGAAAAGTTGACCACCCAAGAAGCTCAACAAACCCCATAAAGGACAGACCACAAAAGAGTCATTAAGACATATCATAAACACACTTGCCAAAACCATAGACAAAGAATCCTCAGAGCTGCTCGAGAAAAATCAAAAGTCACATTCAAAGAGGAAGCAATAAGACGAAGCTCTGATTACTTGGCAGA
Organism: Elephas maximus indicus; assembly: GCF_024166365.1. NCBI lineage: Eukaryota > Metazoa > Chordata > Mammalia > Proboscidea > Elephantidae > Elephas > Elephas maximus. Next base: position 19,303,689 of record NC_064846.1, read on the forward strand.
AACCATGTGTCATGGATTGAATTGTATCCCCCCCCAAAAAATGTGTGTCAACTTGGCTAGTTCATGATTCCCAGTATTGTGTGATTGTCCACCATTTTGTCATCTGATGTGATTTTCCTATGTGTTGTAAATCCTACCTCCAGGATGTTAATGAGGTGGGATTAGCGGCAGTTATGTTAATAAGGCAGGACTCAATCTACAAAATTAGGTTGTCTTAAGTCAATCTCCTTTGAAATATAAAAGACAGAAGCAAGCAGAGAGACATGGGGACCTCATACCACCAAGAAACAAGAGCCAGAAGAATAGTACATCCTTTGGACTTGGAGCCCCTAAGCTGAAATCTCCTCAACGGGGGAAGATTGATGACAAGGACCTTCCCCCAGAGCTGACAGAGAGAGAAAGCCTTCGTCTTAGAGCTGGCTCTTTGAATTCAGACTTTAGCCTCCTATACTGTGAGAGAATAAATTTCTCTTTGTTAAAGCCATCCACTTGTGGTATTTCTGTTATGGCAGCACTAGATGACTAAGACAGAACCTGGTACCGGGAGAGTGGGGTACTGCTCTAACAGATACCTAAAATGTGGAAGCAGTTTTGAAATTGTAAATGGATAGAGTTGCAACAGTGGCAGAGGACCCGTGCAGCAGAGAACCTGCAGCAGCAGAGAAGTGGCAACATCAGAGAACCAGCAGCAGCAGAACCAGAAGACCAGCGCAGGACGGTGCTACAGCCGACCCACAGAGTGAAAGAGCTGAGTGCCTGTGTGCGGGAGGCTTCCTGGTGGAGTGGAGTGCCTCAGGGCATTAATCGGTGGAGCTAGGCTTGCTGACCCAGGGAGCCAGAGAGATGAGTTCCTGTGTGCAGGAGGCTTCCTGGTGAAGTGGGGTGCCTCTAGGCACTTATCAGTGGAGCTACAGAGCTTTGGAACACTTGCCCCAGCAGGGCAGATGTGGGCATGAGGCCTGAGGAGCCAAGAGGCCAAGAAACCAGGAAGCAGAAGCTGAAGTGACAAGAAACACAAGAAGCTAAGCTGCCTCAGTCTCAAAAGGTATGGCCAGGACTTCTGGGGTATCAAAGGGTGGAGCCATGGCCTCTGGTGTTTCTAAGGATGGAGTTGCCACTCAGATGGATGAGGAGAATGGTGTGCCTAAGGCCGAGGGAGCAGAGTTGCTGTCCCAGTGGGCCTGGAAGAGGGAGCTGAAGCCCAGGGCAAAGGGGCTTCCACTCGGAATCCAGAGTGTGGCCAATACCTAGCGTTTGGAGGGCAGGGCTATTGTGTAAATGGTCTCAAAGAACAGAAGATTATTTTCAAAGCCTTGAGAGCTAATGTAATGTGTTCTGCTGTCTTGCTTGGTGCCTGTTATCCCTTCTTTCCCTCCAGTTTCTCCCATTTATAATGGAAATGTCTAGCTTGTGCCTGTTCTGCCATTGTACCTTTGGAAGCAGATAACTTGTATTCTAGATTTCACAGATGCAGAGAAGTTTTTGGATTTTGGATTTGGAGTTAAGACTTTTGCTATGAAATGATGGGATGAATATGTTTTGCATGTTGCAAGGATGTGATTTTGGGGGGGCCAAAGGGTGGAATGTCATGGATTGAATTAGGTCCCCCCAAAAATGTGTGCATCAACTTGGTTAGGCCATGATTCCCAGTATTCTGTGGTTGTCCTCCATTTTGTGATTGTAATTTTATGCTAAAAAGGATTAGGGTGGGATTGTAACACACCCTTACTCAGGTCACCTCCCTGATCCAATGTAAAGGGAGTTTCCCTGGGGTGTGACCTGCACCACCTTTTGTCTCCCAAGAGATAAAAGGAAGGGAAGCAAGCAGAGAGTTGGGGACCTCATAGGACCAAGAAAGCAGCACCAGAAGCAGAGCACATCCTTTGGACACGGGGTCCCTGCACCTGAGAAACTCCTCGATCAGGGGAAGATTGAAGACAAGGACCTTCCTCCAGAGCCGACAGAGAGAGAAAGCCTTCCTCCGGAGCTGACGCCTTGAATTTGGACTTGTAACCAACTAGACTGTTAGAAAATAAATTTCTCTTTGTTAAAGCCATCCACTTGTGGTATTTCTGTTATGGCAGCACTAGATGACTAAGACACTGTCTCTCTTCATTTCTCAGTTCTTGTCTCTCTATACTTACCTTCTTTTCTTGTCTCCTGAATAGCTGGTGCTGTGTGACATCTGTACCCCTCTAGCCAGGCTACATTGCATAGCCTGGGAGCCACTTCCCTGGTTTTTGCAACCACAGCAGTGGGACCCCTGGGGGCTTTTCTTCTTTTTTTTTTCTGTTCCAAATCTTTATGTAGTTATTTTTTTTCTTTTTCCATTTTTGTTTTTCTCCATTTCTCAGTTTCACATCTCTCCACTCCAATGGCAACCTTCTTTAGCACTCTTTTTGTTTGTTTGTTTGTTGGTGACCCCTGTTTCTCTTTCATCTCTGTCCTCTTTCCCATACCCATGTTAGCTCCACACATCACAACCTCCCCCCTCCTTCCTGCCTACCTACACCCATGAGCAGCACAGGCATGGCCTACCAGAACCTGCCCAGAACTGATTCCCAGCCCATGCTGTCAGCCCTAGTGCGTGCCATAAACAACCCATCCCAGCCCCTCCCCTTCAGCTGGACCTGCCCTGCTGCACCATAGCTGAGTGACTGGCCTTGCCCATTAGACAAGGAGGTGAAAAGTATTGTGACTACAGACAAGTAAACAACAAAGAACACACAGCCCACCTGCTCAGACATAACCAAATAAAACAAAAAAGCAGGATGAAAGAAACAGATCTACAATCAATAAATGAAGAAAATAACTACTGAATGTCCTGAAGACAGCAGACAATATCAAAACATTAAAAAAAAGGCCAGGATGGTTCCAGTAGTCATCCAAAATAAAACTCCAGATGACTTTCCAGTAGAAGAAAAGGCACTAGAACTACCTGATAGGGAATTCAAATCTCTAATATTCAAAGCTATCAAAGAGTTGAAGCAAAAAGCAAACAAAAATGAGGAAAAAATAGGCAAATTCATGGAAAATGCAGACAAATTCATGGAAAATACAGACCAAAAAAATTTAAAAAAGGAAGAGTTCAGGAAAATAATACAGGAACAAATGCCAAAATAAATTTGCAATTAGAAATCATACAAAAACAATTAGAAATCCAAAAGATAAACAACAAGATTTCAGAAATGGATAGTGTCATAGAAGAGCTGAGGAGCAGGTTTGAAATGATGGAAGACTGGATCAATGAAATTGAATACAATTTGGATACAATCCTGTTTGAGGAAAAATCAGAAAAAAGAATGAAAAAAATGAAGAAACCCTGTGAATGATGTGGGATACAACTAAAAGCAAAAATTTGCAAGTGATTGGAGTTCCAGAACAGGGGGAGAAAATGGAAAACACAGAGAGGATCATTGAAGACTTGCTGACAGAAAACTTCCCTAATATCATGAAAGATGAAAAGCTGACCATCCAAGAAGATCAACGAACCCCATATAGGATAGACCCCAAAAGAAAATCACCAAGACATATCATAATCACACTCGCTAAAACCAAAGACAAAGGAAGAATCCTGAGAGCAGCTTGAGAAAAACAAGAAGTCACATACAGAGGGGAAATAGTAAGACTAAACTCTGATTACTCGTCAGAAACCATGCAGGCAAGAAGGCAATGGGATGACATATATAAAACCTTGAAAGAAAAAAAACTGCCAGCCAAGAATAATATATCCCGCAAAACTCTCTTTCAGATATGATGGTGAAATTGGGACATTTCCAGATAAACAGAAATTAAGGGAATATGCAAAAACCAAAGCAAACTTACAAGAATTATTAAAAGGAGTCCTTTGGTCTGAGAACAAATAACATCAGACCACAGCCTGAATTTAGGACACAAGATCGTACCAGCCAGCCACCAACCTAGGAAATGAACTCTCAAGGACTACCCAAAATCGAAAGAATTACAACAGAGAACCAGAGACGTTAATCTGTAAATGACAACAACGTCAGAACAATAAGAGGGAATAAACAGCGTAGATATAGAACTTTCCAATGTAGCGGAAGGCAAGGCAATACCAAGTAATAATAGACTATGTCTTAGTCATCTAGTGCTGTCATAACAGAAATACCACAAGTGGATGGCTTTAACAAAGAGAAACCTATTTTCTCACAGTCTAGTAGGTTACAAGTCCAAATTCAAGGCGTCAGCTCAAGAGGAAGGCTTTCTCTCTCTGTCGGCTCTGGAGGAAGGTCCTTGTCTTCAATCTTCCCCTGATTGAGGAGCTTTGCAGGCACAGGGACCCCATATCTAAAGGACGTGCTCTGCTCCTGGCGCTGCTTTCTTGGTGGTATGAAGTCCCCAACACTCTGCTAGCTTCACTTTCCTTTTATTTCTTGAGAGATAAAAGTTGGTCCAGACCACACCCCAGGGAAACTCCCTTTACATTGAATCAGGAATGTGATCTGGGTAAGAGTGTGTTACAACCCCACCCTAACCCTTTTAACATAAAATTACAATCACAAAATGGAAGATAACCACAGAATACTGGGAATCATGGCCTAACCAAGTTGATGCACACATTTTTGGGGGGACATAATTCAATCCATGAGAGACTGGTTCAAACCTAGGAAAATAAGGGTAAGTTTCAAGGTAAACACAAAGAAAGTTAACAAACCTACTTATGAAAATAGAGAAGAAAAACATAAAGTCTCAAGAAAAAGATCTACAAAAATAAAAGAAATGAAGATGAAATCCACAAACAGAAGGAATTCAGCACAGGAGAGTAAGAAGAACAAAGAAAATGTCAGCACCACACAAATAAGCTCTATAAAATGACAGCAATAAACTCACACTTATCAATAATTACACTGAATGTAAATGGCCTAAATGCACACGTAAAGAGACAGAGAGTGATGGAATGGATAAAAAACAGGATCCATCAATATGCTGTCTATAAGAGACACACCTTAAAAACAAAGATGTAAATCTATTAAAAATCAAAGGATGTAAAAAAATAAATCAAGCAAGTAACTACCAAAAAGGAGGAGGAGTGGCAATACTAACCTTAGATAAAATAGACTTTAAAACAAAATCCACCATGAAAGGCAAAGAAAGGCACCATATAATGATTAAAGGGATGATCTATCATGAAGTCTTAACCATAATAAATATCTACGCACTCAATGACAGGGCTCCAAAATACATAAAATAAACTCTAACAGCACAGAAAAGAGAAATGGACAGTTCCACAATAATAGTAGGAGACTTCAACACACCACTCTTGGTAAAGGACAGAACATCTAGAAAGAAACTGAACAAAGATACAAAAGACCCAAAGGGCACAATCAGCCAACTTGACATCATAGACATATATAGAACACTCCACCCAATGGCTGCAAAGTACATATTGTTTTCCAACTCACATGGAACGTTCTCCACAATAGACCACATCTTAGGCCACAGAGCAGCCCTCAACAAAATCCAAAACATCAAAGTAGAAATTAGCAACAGGAAGAGAAAGGGGAAAAAATTAACTACATGGAAACTAAATAACAAAAAAAAAAAAAATTTTTTTTCTTTTTAAAAACCACTGGATAATAGACGAAATCAGAGATGGAATAAGAAAAATTCCTAAAATCAAATGAGAATGAAAACACGTAACACCAAAATCTTTGGAACACAGCAAAGGAAGTGCTCAGAGGCCAGTTTATAGCAATAGATGCACATATCAAAAAAGAAGAAAGGGACAAAATCAAAACATTAGCTACACGACATGAACAAATAGAAAGAGAAGCCCACACCAGAAGAAAGGAAATAATAAAGATCAGAGCAGAAATAAATGATACAGAGAATAGAAAAACAATAGAAAGAGTCAACAAAACCAAAAGTTGGTTCTTCGAAACGGCCAACAACATCAACAAACCACTGGTCAAGTTGACAAGAAAAACAGGAAAGGATGCAAATAACCCAAATAAGAAATGAAATGGTGGACATTACAACAGACTCAACTGAAATAAAACAAATCATAACAGAGTATTATGAAAAACTATACTCCAACAAATTTGAAAACCTAGAGGAAACAGACAAATTTCTAGAAATACACTACCTACCCAAACTAACACAAAATGATGTTGAAAATCTGAATAGACTCATAAGAAAAGAGATTGAAAAGGTAATAATAATAATAATAATAAAAACTCCCAACAAAAAAAAGCCCTGGCCCAAAAATGGCCTCGCTGGAGAATTCTACCGAACATTCAGAGAAGAGCTTATGCCAGTACTACTCCAATTATTTCAGAACATAGAAAAGGAAGTGATACTACCGAATTCATTCTATGAAGCCAGCATAATCCTGATATCAAAATGAGGCCAAAACCAAACCAAAACCAAACCCAGTGCTGTTGAGTCGATTCCGACTCATAGCGACCCTATAGGACAGAGTAGAACTGCCCCACAGAGTTTCCAAGGAGCACCTGGTGGATTTGAACTGCTGACCCTTTGGTTAGCGGCCATAGCACTAAACCACTATGCCACCAGGGTTTCCAAAATGAGGCAACCAAACCAAAACCAAACCCAGTACCATCGAGTCGATTCCGACTCATAGCGACCCTATAGGACAGAGTAGAACTGCCCCATAGAGTTTCCAAGGAGAGCCTGGTGGACTTGAACTGCCGACCCTTTCGTTAGCAGCCGTAGCACTTAACCACTACGCCACCAGGGTTTCCGAAATGAGGCAAAGACACCACACAAAAAAGAAAATTACAGACCAATAGCACTCACGAATATAGACGCAAAAATTCTCAACAAAATTGTAGCCAATAGAATTCAGCATCATATAAAAAAATATACACCACAACCAACCGAGATTCATACCAGGTATGTGAGGACGGTTCAACATTAGAATATTAATCAATGTAATCTAGCACACAAATAAAAGAATCACATGATCATCTCAATTGGCACAGAAAAGGCATTCGACCAAGTCCAACACCCATTCCTGATAAAAACTCTCAATAAAATTGGAATAGAAGTGAAACTCCTCAGCGTAACAAAGGGCCTCTATACAAAACCAACTTTTTAAAATTTATTATACAAAACCAACACCCAACATCATTCTCAATGGACAGAGGCTGAAAACATTCCCTCTGAGAACAGGAACAAGACAAGGATGCCGTTTATCACCACTCCTATTTAACACTGTGCTGGAAGTACTATCTAGAGCAAAAAGACAAGAAAAAGAAATAAAGGGTATCCAAATTAATAAGGAAGAAGCAAAACTATCACCATTTGTGGATGATAAGATACCATACCATACATAAAGAACCCAAAAAACTCCACAAGAAAACTGCTGGAACTAGTAGAAAGATTCAGCAGAGTAGCAGGATACAAGATTGTTGTTGTTAGGTGCTGTCTAGTTGGTTCCAACTCATAGTGACCATATGTACAAAAGAATGAAACACTGCCCTGTCCAGCGCCATCCTCACTATCATTATTATGCTTGAGCCAATTGTTGCAGCCACTGTGTCAATCCATATCGTTGAGGTCTTCCTCTTTTTCACTGACCCTCTACCAAACATGATGTCCTTCTCAAGGGACCGATCCCTCCTGATAACACGTCTAAAGTATGTGAGACGAAGTATCTCCATCCTTGCTTCTAAAGAGCATTCTGGCTGTATTGCTTCCAAGACAAATTTGTTCATTCTTTTGGAAGTCCATGGTACATTCAATATTCTTCACCAACACCATAATTCAAAGGTGTCAATTATTCTTCGGCCTTCCTTATTCATTGTCCAGCTTTCAAATGTATAAGAGGTGATTGAAAACACCATGGCTTGAGTCAGGCACACCTTAGTCTTCAAGATAACACTTTGCTTTTCAATACTTTAAAAAGTCTTTTGCAACAGATTTACCCAATGCAATGCATCATTTGATTTCTTCACTGCTGCCTCCATGGGCGTTGATGGTGGTTCCAAGTCAAATGAAATCCTAGACAACTTCAATCTTTTCCCCAATTATCATGATGTTGTTTATTGGTCCAGTTGTGAGGATTTTTGTTTTCTTAACGTTGAGGTGTAATCCGTACTGAAGGCTGTGGTATTTGATCTTCAGGGAGTAAGTGCTTCAAGTCCTCTTCACTTTCAGCAAGCAAGGTTGTGTCATCTGCATAACACAGCTTGTTCATGCAACTTCCTCCAATCCCAATGCCACGTTCTTCTTCATATAGTCCAGCTTCTCGGGTTATTTGCTCAGCATACAGATTGAATAAGTATGGTGAAAGGATACAACCCTGACACACACCTTTCCTGACTTTAAACCACACAGTATCCCCTTGTTCTTTTCAAACAACTGCCTCTTAGTCTAGTACAGGTTCCTCATGAGCACAGTTAAGTGCTCTGGAATTCCTATTCTTCTCAACGTTATTCATAATTGCTTATGATTCATATAGTTGAATGCCTTTGTATAGCCAAATATCTTTCTGGTATTCTCTGCTTTCAGCCAGGATCCCTCTGATATCAGCAATGATATCCCTTTTTCCATGTTCTCTTCCGAATCCAGCTTGAACTTCTGGCTGTTCCCTGTCAATGTATTATTGCAGCTGCTTTTGAATGATCCTCAGCAAAATTTTACTTTTGTGTGATATTAATGATATTGTTCTATAATTTCCACATTTTGTTCGGTCACCTTTCTTGGGAATAGGCATAAATATGAATCCCTTCCAGTCAGTTGGCCAGGTAGCTGTCTTCCAAATTTCTTAGCATAGATGAGGGAGCACTTCCAGTGCTGCATCCGTTTGTTGAAATGTCTCAATTGGTATTCATTCAATTCCTGGAGCCTTGTTTTTCACCAATTCTTTCAGTGCAGCTTCAACCTCTTCCTTCCATATCATTCGTTCCTGAACATGTGCTACCTCCTGAAGTAGTTGAATGTCAACCATTTATTTTTGGTATAGTGACTCTGTGCATTCCTTCCATCTTCTTTTGATGCTCCCTGAATTGTTTAATATTTTCACCATAGGATTCTTCAATATTGCAAGTCAAGGCCTGAAATTTTTCTTCAGTTCTTTCAGCTTGAGAAATGCTGAGCGCATTCTTCCCTTTTGGTTTTCTATCTCCAGGTCTTTGCATTTCATTTTAATACTTTGTCTTCTCTAGCTGCCATTTGAAATCTTCTGTTCAGCTCTTTTGTTTCATCATTTCTTCTGTTTGCTTTAGCTACTCTACATTCAAGAGCAAGTTTCAGAGTCTTTTCTGACATCCATTTTGGTCTTTTCTTTCTTTCCTGTCTTCTTAATGACTTCTTGCTTTCTTCATGTATAATGCCCTTGATGTCATTCCATGACTTGTCTGGTCTTTGGTCATTAGTGTTCAATGTGTCAAATCTGTTCATGAGATGGTCTCTAAATTCAGGTGGGATATACTCAAGGTCATCCTTTGGCTCTCATGGACTTGTTCTAATTTTCTTCAGCTTCAACTTGAACTTGCGTTTGAGCAATTGATGGTCTGTTCTGCAGTTGGCCCCAGCCTTGTTCTGACTGATGATATTAAGCTTTTCCATCATCTCTTTCAACAAATGTAGTCTATTTGATTCCTGTGTATTCCATCTGGTGAGGTCCCTGTGTACAGTTCCCGTTTATGTTGTTGAAAAAAGGTATTAGTAATGAAGAAGTCATTGGTCTTACAAAATTCTATCACACAATCTCCAGTAGTGTTTCTATGACCAAGGCCACATTTTTCAACTACAGATCCTTCTTCTTTGTTTCCAACTTTCGCATTCCAATCACCAGGAATTATCAATGCATTCTGACTGCATGTTTGATCAATTTCAGACTACAGAAGTTGGTGAAAATCTTCAGTCTCTTCATCTTTGACCTTAGTGGTTGCTGGATAAATTTGAATAATAGTCGTATTAATTGGTCTTCCTTGTAGGTGTATGGATATTATCCTATCACTGACAGTGTTGTACTTCAGGATAGATCTTGAAATGTTCTTTTTGATGATGAATTCAATGCCATTCCTCTTTAATTTGTCATTCCTGGCATAGTAGACCTTATGGTTGCCCAATTAAAAATGGCCAATACCAGTCCCTATCGGCTCACTACTGCCTAGGATATTGATGTTTATGGATTCCATTTCATTTTTGACGATTTCCAATTTTCCTAGATTCATGCTTCATACATTCCACATCCCCATTATTAATGGATCTTTGCAGGTGTTTCTTCTCATTTTGAGTCATGCCACATCAGCAAATGAAGGTCCCGAAAGCTTGACTCCATCCATGTCATTAAAGTCGACACTACTTTGAGGAGGCAGCTCTTCCCCAGTCATCTTTTCAGTGCCTTTCAACCTGAGGGGCTCATCTTCTTGCACTATATCAGACAATGTCCCACTGCTATTCATAAAGTTCTCACTGGCTAATTCTTTTCAGAAGTAGTCTTCTTCCTAGTCTGTCTTAGTCTGGAAGCTCAGCTGAAACCTGTTTGCCATGGGTGACCCTGCTGGTATTTGAATACCAGTGGCATAGCTTCCAGCATCACAGCAACACAGAAGCCCTCACAGTGTGACAAACTGACAGACACATCGGGGAGGATACAAGATAAACATACAAAAACGAGTTGGATTCCTCTACACCAACGAAGAGCACTACAAAAAAGAAATCAGAAAAGCAATACCATTTATAAAAGCCCGTAAATAAAATAATTAGAAATAAATTTAACCAGGGATGTAAAAAACCTATACAAAGAAAACTACAAAACACTACTGCAAGAATCCAAAAGAGACCTAAACAAATGAAAACATACCATGCTCGTGGATAAGTAGACTCAACATTTTGAAAATGTCAATTCTACCCGAAGTAATACACAAATACAATGCAATTCCAATCCAAATACCAACAGCATTTTTTTGTTTTGTTTTTTAATGTTTATTGTGCTTTAAGTGAAAGTCTACAAGTCAAGTCAGTCTCTCATACAAAAATTTATATACACCTTGCTATATACTCCTAGTTGCTCTCCCCCCATGAGACATCACACTCCTTCCCTCCACTCCTATTTTCGTGTCCATTCAGCCAGCTTCTGAGCCCCTCTGCCCTCTCATCTCCGTCTCCACATAGTCTCATGTGTCTACTTGATCCAAGAAGCTCACTCTTCACCAGTACCATTTTCTATAGTCCAGTCCAATCCCTATCTGAAGAGTTGGCTTTGGGGATGGTTCCTGTCTTGGGCTAACAGAAGGTCTGGGGGCCATGACCTCTGGGGTCCTTCTAGTCTCGGTCAGACCATTAAGATGCCTTTTTAATAGAATTTGAAGTCTGCATCCCACTGCTCTCCTGCTCCCTCAGGGGTTCTCTGTTGTGTTCCCTGTCAGGGCAGTTCTCAGTTGTAGCTGGGCGCCATCTAGTTCTTCTGGTCTGAGGCTGATGTAGTCTCTGGTTTATGTGGTCCTTTCTTTCTCTTGGGCTCATAATTACCTTGTGTCTTTGGTGTTCTTCATTCTCTTTTGCTCCAGTTGGGTTGAGACCAATTGATGCATCTTAGATGGCCACTTGCTAGCACTGAAGACCCCAGATGCCACTCTCCAAAGTGGGATGCAGGATGTTTTCTTAAAAGATTTTGTTATGCCAATTGACCTAGATGTTCCCTGAAACCATGTTCCCCAAACCCCTGCCCCTGCTACACTGGCCTTCGAAGTGTTCAGTTATTCAGGAAACTTCTTTGCTTTTGGTTTAGTCCAGTTGTGCTGACCTCGCCTATATTGTGTGTTGTCTTTCCCTTCACCTGGAATAGTTCTTATCTACTGTCTAATGAAAACACCTCTCCCTCCCTCCCTCCTTCCCCCCTCTCGTAACCATCAAAGAATATTTTCTTCTTTTTTAAACTATTTTTTGAGTTTTATAATAGTGGTCTTATACAATATTTGTCCTTTTGCAACTGACTAATTTCACTCAGCAGAATGCCTTCCAGATTCCTCCATGTTGTGAAGTGTTTCAAGTATACATCACCGTACTTTATCGATGTGTAGTATTCCATTGTGTGAATATACCATAATTTATTTATCCATTCATCCATTGATGGCCACCTTGGTTGCATCCATATTTTTGCTAGTACAAACAGTGCTGCAATGAACATGGGCCAACAGGATTTTTTAATATGATGGAAAAACTAATCATTAATTTTATAGGGAAAGTAAAGAGGCTCTGGATAAGTAAAGCATTATCGAAGAACAAAGTAGGAGGTCTCGTACTACCTAAGCCCATAACCTACTAGACAGCTATGGTAGTCACAACAGCCTGATACTGGTACAATGACAGACACATTGACCAGTGGAACAGAATTGAGAACCCAAATGTAAATCCATCCACCCCACCTGATCTTTGACAAAGGCCCAAAGTCCACTAAATGGGGGATAAGACAGTCTTTTTAACAAATGGTGCTGGCAAAACTGGATGTCCACCTGTAAAAAATGAAACAGGACCCATACCTCACACCATACACAAAAAATAATTCAAAATGGATCAAAGACCTAAATATAAAAGCAAAAACTATAAAGATAAAAAAAATACTACAAAGACCATGGCCAAAAAAATAGGGTCAATGCTAGAGGCTCTAATTCATGCTGTGAATAGGATACGAACCATAACTAACAATACACAGATACCAGAATATAAGCTAGATAACTGGGATCTTATGCTCATTAAAGGACTTCACTAAAAGAGTAAAAAGAGAACCTACAGACTGGGAAGATAATTTTGGCTATTACAAATCCAACAAAGGTCTTATCTCTAAAATATATAGGAAAATCCAACAACGCTACAACAAAAAGACAAATAACCCAATTAAAAAATAGGCAAAAGATATGAACAGACACTTCACCAAAGAAGACATTCAGGCAGCTAACAGGCAAATGAGGAAATGCCATTAGAGTAATGGAAATCAAAACTACAATGAGATATCATCTCACCCGACATTACTGGCACAAATCAAGAAAAAAAAACAGAAAATGACAAATGCTGGAGAGGCTGTGAGGAGATTGAAACTCTTATGTACTGCTGGTGGGAATGCAAAATGGTACAACCATTTCGGAAAACAATATGGCACTCCCTTAAAAAGCTAGAAATAGAAATACCATATGATCTAGCAATCCCACTCCAAGGAATATATGCTAGAGAAATAAGAGCTGTCACAGGAATAAACATATGCACACCCATGTTCATTATGCATTATTTACTAGAGCAAAAAGATTGAAATGACCTAAGTTGATGAATGGATTAAAAAAAACAATGGTACATACAAACAATGGAATACTATGCAATGGTAAACAACAATGATGAATCTGTGAAACATCTCACAACATGGATGAATATGGAGGGCATTATGCTGAGTGAAATAAGTCAATCACAACATGACAAACACTGATTGAGACCACTATTATAAAAACTCATGAAAAAGTTTACACACAGAAAGAAACAATCTTTGAATGGATACAAGGGAGGGGAAGGGTGGGGAGAGAAAAACACTAACTAAAAAAAAAACTAGACAGTAGATAAATGGTAATTTTGATGATGGGTAAGACAGTACACAATATTGGGGAAGCCAGGACAACTTGGCCAAGGCAAAGTCATAGAAACTTCATAGACACAAACAAACTACCATAGGGACTGAGTTACTGGACTGAGGGCTGGGGACCATGGTCTCGAGGGACTTCTAGCTCAATTGGCATAACATATGTTATAAGGAATATGTCCTATATCCTACTTTGTTGAGCAGTGTCTGTGTCTTAAGAGCTTGTGAGTGACCATCTAAGATACTCCATTGGTCTCCCCCCATCTGAGGAAGGGAGAATGAAAAAAACCAAAGACACAGGAAAAGATTAGTCCAGAGTACTAATGGACCACACTTACCACAGCCTCCACCAGACTGAGTCCAGCAGAACTAGATGGTGCCTGGCTGCCACCACCAACTGCTTTGACAGGGATCGCAATAGAGAGTCCCGGACAGAGTTGGAGAAAAATGTAGAACAAAATTCAAACTCACAAAAAAAGACCAGACTTGCTGGTCTGACAGAGACTGGAGAAACCCTGAGAGTATGGCACCCGGACACGCTTTTAACTCAGTACCGAAGTCACTCCTGAGGTTCACCCTTCAGCCAAAGATTAGACAGGCCCATAAAACAAACAGTAATACACAGAGCTCAACCACATATTCGAGAATAAATGGGCACAGCAGGCCAGAGGCAAGGGTGAGAAGGCAGGAGGGGATAGGAAAGCTGGATGAATGGAAATGGGGAACCCAAGGTCAAGAAGGGGAGACTGTTGACATGTCGTAGGGTTGGCGACCAATGTCACAAAACAATATGTGTATGGGTTGTTTAATGAGAAACTAATTTGCTCTGTAAATTTTCACCTAGAGCCCCCCCAAAAGAGAAACCTATTTTAAAAAGTGAGATAACTTATAAATGGAACTAGCACATAGTAGGTGCTCATTAAATGTTGATTCCTTTCCATCTCCCTACTTTGGGAATATGTACACATCTCCCTGAGCCTGAGTTTCCTCATCTGTCAATTACACAGGGTTACCGTGAGGTTTTGGGTTCTTGGGTGATGCACAGTCAAGTGCTTGAATACTAGCTGAAAGGTTGGCCATTTGAACACACCCACAGGCACCTCAGAAGATAGGCCTGGCCATCTGCTTCCGAAAGATCAGTTTTGGAAACCCTATGGAGCAGTTCTACTCTGCACACATGAGGTAGCCATGAGTCAGGGTCACTCTACAACAATTAACAGCAAGTACAACAACTGCAATAACAACAACTGTGAGGCTTAAAATGTGACAATGTCTGTGGAAGTAACTTTGTAATAGTCACTAGATAGATGTTTCTTAAAATTCATTTTTATTTCCATAGAAGTTGTAACTAATCAAGAAAAAAGTAACTAACTGCAGATAACTAATATTTCCCAAAGACTATTAACATTTTCTTTTTAAATAATTTTTATTGTGCTTTAACTGAAAGTTTACAAATCAAGTCAGTCTCTCACACAAAAACCCATATACACCTTGCTACGCACTCCCAATTACTCTCCCCCTAATGAGACAGCCCACTCTCTCCCTCCACTCTCTCTTTTCCTGTCCATTTCGTCAGCTTCTAACCCCCTCCACCCTCTCATCTCCCTTCCAGGCAGGAGATGCCAACATAGTCCCAAGTGTCCACCTGATCCAAGAAGCTCAATCCTTACCAGCATCCCTCTCCAACCCATTGTCCAGTCCAATCCATGTCTGAAGAGTTGGCTTCGGGAATGGTTCCTGTCCTGGGCCAACAGAAGGTCTGGGGGCCGTGGCCACCGGGGTCCTTCTAGTCTCAGTCAGAACATTAAGTCTGGTCTTATGAGAATTTGGGGTCTGCATCCCACTGCTCTCCTGCTCCCTCAGGGGTTCTCTGTTGTGTTCCCTGTCAGGGCAGTCATCGGTTGTAGCCGGGCACCAGCTAGTTCTTCTGGTCTCAGGATAATGTAGTCACTGGTTCATGTGGCCCTTCCTGTCTCTTAGGGCTCGTAATCGCCTTGTGTCCTTGGTGGTCCACATTCTCCTCTGATCCAGGTGGGTTGAGACCAATTGATGCATCTTAGATGGCTGCTTGCTAGCGTTTAAGACCCCAGACGCCACTCTTCAAAGTGGGATGCAGAATGTTTTCTTAATAGATTTTATTATGTCAATTGACTTAGATGTCCCCTGAAACCGTGGTCCCCAGACCCCTGCCCCTGCTACGCTGGCCTTTGAAGCATTCAGTTCATTCAGGAAACTTCTTTGCTTTTGGTTTAGTCCAATTGTGCTGACGTTCCCTGTATTGTGTGCTGTCTTCCCTTCACCTAAAGTAGTTCTTACCTACTATCTAATTAGTGAATGCCCTCCCCCACCCTACCTCCCTCCCCCCTCTCATAACCACAAAAGAATGTTTTCTTCTCAGTTTAAACTATCTCTCAAGTTCTTATAATAGTGGTCTTATACAATATTTGTCCTTTTGCAACTAATTTCACTCAGCATAATGCCTTCCAGGTTCCTCCATGTTATGAAATGTTTCACAGATTCCTCACCGTTCTTTATCGATGCGTAGTATTCCATTGTGTGAATATACCACAATTTATTTAACCATTCATCCGTTAATGGCACCTTGGTTGCTTCCAGCTTTTTGCTATTGTAAACAGAGCTGCAATAAACATGGGTGTGCATATATCTGTTACTGAGAAGGCAATTACTCCTCTAGGGTATATTCCAAGGAGTGGGATTGCTGGATCTTACGGTAATTCTATTTCTAGCTTTTTAAGGAAGTGCCAAATCAATTTCCAAAGTGGTTGTACCATTTTACATTCCCACCAGCAGTGTACAAGTGTTCCAATTTCTCCGCAGCCTCTCCAACATTTATTATTTTGTGTGTTTTGGATTAATGCCAGCCTTGTTGGAGTGAGATGAAATCTCATTGTAGTTTTGATCTGCATTTCTCTAAAGGCTAATGATCATGAACATTTCCTCATATATCTGTTAGCTACCTGAATGTCTTCTTTAGTGAAGTGTCTATTCATATCTTTTGCCCATTTTTTAATCGGGTTATTTGTCTTTTTGTAGTTGAGTTTTTGCAGTATCATGTAGGTTTTAGAGATCAGGTGCTGATCAGAAATGTCATAGCTAAAAACTTTTTCCCAGTCTGTAGGTAGTCTTAACTCTTTTGGTGAAGTCTTTGATGAGCGTAGGTGTTTGATTTTTAGGAGCTCCCAGTTATCTAGTTTTTCTTCTACATTCTTTATAATGTTTTCTATACTGTTTATGCAATGTATTAGGGCTCCTAACACTGTCCCTATTTTTTCTTCCATGATCTTTATCATTTTAGATTTTATATTTAGGTCTTTGATCCATTTTGAGTTAGTTTTTGCCATGGAGTGAGGTATGGGTCTTGGTTCATTTTTTTGCAGATGGATATCCAGTTATGCCAGCCCCATTTGTTAAAAAGACTGTCTTTTCCCCATTTAACTGGTTTGGGGGTTTTGTCAATATCAACTGCTCATATGTGGATGGATTTATGTCTGGATTCTCAATTCTGTTCCACTGGTCTATGTATCTGTTGTACCAGTAACAGGCTGTTTTGACTACTGTGGCGGTATAACAGGTTCTAAAATCAGGTAAAGTAAGGTCTCCCACTTTGTTCTTCTTTTTCAGTAATGCCTTATTTATCCAGGGCCTCTTTCCCTTCCATATGAAATTGGTGATTTGTTTCTCCATCTCATTAAAGAATGTCGTTGGGATTTGGATTAGAATTGCATGAAATGTATAGATCGCTTTTGGTAGAATAGACATTTTTATAATGTTAAGTCTTCTTATCCACGAGCAAGGTATGTTCTTCCACTTATGTCTCTTTTGGTTTCTTGCAGAAGTGTACTGTAGTTTTCTTTGTATGTCTTTTACATCTCTGGTAAGATTTATTCCTAAGTATTTTATCTTCTTGGGGGTTACTGTAAATGGCATTGATTTGGTGATTTCCTCTTCGATGTTCTTTTTGTTGGTGTAGAGGAATCCAACTGGTTTTTGTATGTTTATCTTGTATCCTAATACTCTGCTGAACTCTTCTATTAGTTTCAGTAGTTTTCTGGAGATTCCTTAGGGTTTTCTGTGTATAAGATCATGTCATCTGCAAATAGTTACTTTTACTTCTTCCTTGGCAATCTGATGCCCTTTATTTCTTTATCTAGCCTAATTGCTCTGGCTAGGACCTCCAGCACAATGTTGAATAAGAGCGGTGATAAAGGGCATCCTTGTCTGGTTTCCGTTCTCAATGCAAATGCTTTCAGGCTTTCTCCATTTAGGGTGATGTTGGCTGTTGGCTTTGTATAAATGCCCTTTATTATGTTGAGGAATTTTCCTTCTATTCCTATTTTGCTCAGAGTTTTTGTCAGGAATGAGTGTTGAACTTTGTCAAATGCCTTTTCTGCATCAATTGATAAAATCATGTGACTCTTGCCTTTGGTTTTATTTATGTGGTGGATTAAATTAATTGTTTTTCTAATGTTGAACCATCCCTGCATACCTGCTATGAAACCCACTTGGTCATGATGAATTACTTTTTTGATATGTTGTTGAGTTCTATTGGCTAGAATTTTGTTGAGGATTTTTGCATCTACATTCATGAGGGATATAGGTCTATAATTCTCTTTTGTTATGGTGTCTTTACCTGGTTTTGGTATCAGGGATATGGTGGCTTCACAGAATGAGTTTGGTAGTATTCCATCCATTTCTATGCTCTGAAATACCTTTAGTAGTAGTGGTGTTAACTCTTCTCCGAAAGTTTGGTAGAACTTTGCAGTGAAGCCGTCTAGACCAGGGCTTTTTTTTGTTGGGAGTTTTTTGATTACCTTTTCAAACACTTTTTTTGTTATGGGTCTATTTAGTTGTTCTACCTCTATTTGTGTTAGTTTAGGTAGGTAGTGTGTTTCTAGGAATTCATCCATTTCTTCTAGGTTTTCCAATTTGTTTGAGTATACTTTTTCATCGTAATCTGATATGATTCTTTTAATTTCGGTTGAGTCTGTCGTAATATTGCCCCTCTCATTTCTTATTCGGGTTATTTGCTTCCTCTCCTGTTTTTCTTTTGTCAGTTTGGCCAATGGTTTATCAATTTTGTTGATTTTTTCAAAAAACCAGCTTTTGGTCTTGTTAATTCTTTCAATTGTTTTTCTGTTCTCTATTTCATTTAGTTCAGCTCTAATTTTTATTATTTGTTTTCTTCTGGTGCCTGTGGGTTTCTTTGGTTGCTCTCTTTCTATTTGTTCAAGTTGTAGGGATAATTCTTTGATTTTGGCCCTTTCTTCTTTTTGGATGTGTGCATTTATTGACATAAATTGGCCTCTGAGCACCGCTTTTGCTGTGTCCCAAAGGTTCTGAGAGGAAGTGTATTCATTCTCATTGGATTCTGTGAATTTCTTTATTCCATCCTTAATGTCTTCTATAATCCAGTCTTTTTTGAGCAGGGTTTTGCTCAGTTTCCAAGTGTTTGATTTCTTTTCCCTGCTTTTCCTGTTATTGATTTCCACTTTTATGGCCTTATGGTCAGAGAAGATGCTTTGTAATATTTCAATGTTTTGGATTCTGCTAAGGCTTGCTTTGTGACCTAATATGTGGTCTATTCTAGAGAATGTTCCATGTGCACTGGAAAAGAAGGTATAGTTGGTTGCCGTTGGGTGGAGTGTTCTGTATATGCCTACGAGGTCGAGTTGGTTGACTGTGGCATTTAGATCTTCCATGTCTTTATTGAGCTTCTTTCTGGATGTCCTGTCCTTCACCAAAAGTGGTGTGTTGAAGTCTCCTACTATTATTGTGGAGCTGTCTATCTCACTTTTCAATGCTGATAGAGTTTGTTTTATGTATCTTGCAGCCCAGCCATTGGGTGCATAAATATTTAATAGGGTTATATCTTCTTGGTGTATTGTCCCTTTAATCATTATATGGTGTCCTTCATTATCCTTTCTGATGGATTTAACTTTAAAGTCTATTTTGTCGGAAATTAATATTGCCACTCCTGCTCTTTTTTGATTGTTGTTTGCTTGATATATTTTTTCCATCCTTTGAGTTTTAGTTTGTTTGTGTCTCTAAGTCTAAGGTGTGTCTCTTGTAGGCAGCATATAGACAGATTTTGTTTTTTAATCCATTCTGCCACTCTCTGTCTCTTTATTGGTACATTTAGTCCATTTCCATTCATGGTAATTATGGATAGGTATGAATTTAGTGCTATCATTTTGATTTTTTTTGTGTGTTGACAGCTTCTTTTTTCCACTTGATTTTATGTGCTGAGTAGATTTTCTTTATATATTGTCCTTTCCTCATATTTGTTGTTGATTTTGTTTCTGCTGAGTCTGTATTTTTCCCTTATATTTTATTTTGAAGAGTAGGATAGTTTGTGTCCTTTGTGGTTACCTTATTATTTACCTGTATTTTTCTAAATTTAAAACTAACTTTTATTTCTTTGTATCGCCATATCTTCCTCTCCATATGGAAGGTGTATGATTACATTTCTGAGCCCCTCTTTATTATTTTAATGTTGTCTTCTTTTATATAATCACCCTGTGTTGGGCTTTTTTTTTTTTAAATCTTTTTTTTTTTTTTAATTTCCCTCTCTGGGTTGGCTTCTGGTTGCTCTGCCCAGTGTTCTAGTCTTGGGTTGATTGCTGATATTATTGATTTCCTAACCAAAGAACTCCCTTTAGTATTTCTTGTAGTTTTGATTGGTTTTTACGAATTCCCTCAACTTGTGTTTATCTGGAAATGTCTTAATTTCACCTTCATATTTAAGAGACAGTTTTGATGGATATATGATTCTTGGCTGGCAATTTTTTTCCTTCAATTTTTTAAATATGTCATCCCATTGCCTTCTTGCCTGCATGGTTTCTGTCAAGTATTGGCTCTCCTTTGTAAGTGTCTTTTCTTTTATCTCTCGCTGCTCTTATAATTGTCTCTTTATCTTTGGTTTTGGCAAGCTTGATTATAATATGTCTTGGTGACTTTCTTTTAAGATCTACCTTATGTGGAGTTCGATGAACATCTTGGATAGATATCTTCTCATCTTTCACAATATCAGGGAAGTTTTCTGCCAACAAATCCTCAAAAGTTTTCTCTGTATTTTCTGTTATCCCTCCTTGTTCTGGTACTCCAATCACTCGTAGGTTATTTCTCTTGTTAGAGTCCCACATGATTCTTAAGGTTTCTTCATTTTTTAAAATTATTTTATCTGATTTTTCTTCAAATATATTAGTGCCAAGTGATTTATATTTGAGTTCAGAAATTCTAGCTTCTACTTGCTCAGTTCTGCTTCTCTGACTTTCTATTGAGTTATCTAATTCTGTCATTTTATTGTTAATCTTCTGAATTTCTGATTGCTGTCTGTCTATGGATTTTTCCAGCTTATTAAACTTTTCATTATGTTCCTGAATAACCTTTCTAATTTCTTCAGTTGCTTTATCTGTGTGTTCCTTGGCTTGTTCTGTGTATTGCCTCATTTCCTTCTTGATGTCTTGAAGGGTTCTGTATACTAAACTTTTGTATTCTGCCTCTGGTAATTCCAGGAATGCACTTTCATCTAGAAGATCCCTGGATTCTTTGTTTTGAGAGCCTGTTGAGGTGATCATGGCCTGTTTCTTTATGTGACTTGATATTGACTGTTGTCTCCCAGCCATCTGTAAGTGATTGTATTAGTTTATGCTGGCTTACTGTGTTGTAGCTGCTTGCTTTGTTTTATTTTGGTATACCCCTATGGGTTGCTTGAGTGAGCTAGCTTGATTATTTTTGCCTTTGGAGTTCTGGTGTCCTGTCCCCAGCTGGCTAGAGCTGTGATCAGGTATATCAATGTAGGAGTCCATTCAGTTTTCTTGTACAAATTCAGCTCAGGTTTCCAGGTAGCTGATCATCAAGTGTGTGGTACAGGTTCTGTCCTACAGTCTTAGAGGGGCAGGGGTGATTGACGTATCTATCGGTATGTGAGTGCAGCAGGAGGTCACGCTCTGAACAAGGAAGGGGGCTGAGAACCAACCCCCAAGTGTCTCTGAGGAAAACACGTCTCTGTTCCCTACAGCATGCTGGTGGGTGGGTTATGCAGAGGGACCATGGGCACTCAAAGTTTTTGGTTGTAAAGACTGGGAGGTACCAGTTATCTTTAGACCCCTGTCACGGGTGGCTGGGTGACCTGAGTGGAGCTACCAGTCCTTAGGTCCCTGACGTGGGTAGGTGAGGACCTTGTTTAATAGGCAAAGCAATGTCAAATGTGAAACACCCACCTCTCCACCACACAGTTGAAATGGTTGGAGTTTGCCAACAAGGTCCTATTCTCCCCAAATCGGCCCACACAGGTCCATGCAGAAGGGAAAGGTGCTCAAGGTACATGAACGGTTTATGCCTGGGCAGGAGCCACTTCTGTCCTTAGCTCCCCCAGTTAATGGATCTAGCAAATTATCTTTTCCCCCCAGTTGGAAATTTTTTCCTTCCCCAAGGCCGGGAGGATGGCTCTAGGTGCTCACCAGGGTCTATCTCAGGCCCAGGGATTCAGCCACTGAAGCTGGGTTGGGGGTGAGGGGGCGTGGTAAAATATACTCAAGTACTTAGCTTTTGCTGAGAGTGCCCTTCTGCTCAGATTCGGGAGGTGTGAGTGGGCTGTGTGGCTGCTGCTCCTCCCTGAGGAAACTGCGGCCAAACAGCCAAACGCTAGGACCAGCCCGCCGCAGCTGCCGCTCCGGGAAAGGTGCCCGAGGGCTCCCCGCAATTCAGGTCCGGCAACTCCTCTCTGCTTCTGAACGGCCTCTTCCTGCCCCGCCCCAGTTTGTTGTCTAAGCTTGCCTTTGATGCTCAGGGCTCCCAGCTTGTCACAAATATACTCGTTTCACTTGTTTTTTCTGGTTTTTGTTGTAAAGAGGGCTCGCCGGAAGCATCTATTCCTCCATCTTGGCTCCACCCCCATTAACATTTTCCTGATAAGCATTTTTTTCCTGGACCATTTAAATAATTATCTGTCTAAAAGCAGGGGTCTAGTCTAGGTAATCTCTTGAGGCTGTGTCTGTCCCTGCGAGTGTGTGATAATCTCCCATTATTACGAAAAGGATAGGATGAGAAAAAAAGAGCTGGCCTGTGTTATCAGAGAAGCTTTGAAAGAGCAGAACACATTCCACTGTTCATTTTTCCAAAAATTTTCTGTGTAAAATATATATTAAATTATTTTCTCATAAAAGCAACCCATGCTTGTAAAAAATTCAAACAACGCAGAAAAGTGTAACTTCCCTGATTAACATCACGCACACACACAAACACACACAGAGGCACACATGTCCTCTCCAATCCCACTCACCAAAGGAAACCACTGTTAAGAGATTGTTTTGAAATTATCCCAGTCGTTACCTATGCATTTCCTATGTATGTGCAAATATGCATATACTGTATGCGCATACTGCGTGTTTACATACATACATATATACATACACCTACATACACACATACATCCACATACATATATACACTCTGTGTTTCAGGGACCCCAAGTCACATAAAATATCATGTGACATAACGTGAATGGTGCCTCCTGGAGTTGTGCAACATTATGCAGAGCAACAATCCTACACACACTCTCTCTCACACACAAACATACTAACATCTCCTTTTTGAAAAACTCAAATGGGATAATACTAAATAGACTACATAGTCCATTTTGTAACTTGTCTTTCTCAGTTAATGATTATCTTTCCCACTTGATGATATATCTTAGAATTCTTTCCATATTAGTGTATATAAATCTACCTGATTCTTTTCATCTGCTCCGTAGTTTTCCATCTTGGAGTTGTATCATAATTGGCTTTTTACAGAAATTAAGATCCCTTCCAGTTTTTTTGCTACTACTAACAATGCTGCACACACGTGTCTGTCAATTTGTCATACTGTGGGGGCTTGCTTGTTGCTGTGATGCTGGAAGCTATGCCACCCTGGTATTCAAATAACAGCAGGGTCACCCATGGGGGACAGGTTTCAGCTGAGCTTCCAAACTAAGACAGACTAGGATGAAGGCCCAGCGGTCTACTTCTGAAAAGAATTAGCCAGTGAAAACCTTATGAATAGCAGCGGAACATTGTCTGATATAGTGCCGGAAGACGAGCCTCCCAGATTGGAAGGCACTCAAAAGATGACTGGGGAAGAGCTGCCTCCTCAAAGTAGAGTTAACCTTAATGACGTGGATGGAGTCAAGCTTTTGGGACCTTCATTTGCTGATGTGGCTCAACTCAAAATGAGAAGAAACACCTGCAAAGATCCATTAATAATGGGGATGTGGAATGTATGAAGTATGAATCTAGAAAAATTGGAAATCGTCAAAAATGAAATGGAACGCATAAACATCCATATCGTGGGTATTAGTGAGCTGAAATGGACTGCTATTGGTCATTTTGAATCCGGCAATCATAAGGTCTCCTATGCCGGGAATGACAACTTGAAGAGGAATGGTGTTGCATTCATCGTCAAAAAGAACATTTCAAGATCTATCCTGAAGTACAATGCTGTCAGTGATAGGATAATATCCATACACCTACAAGGAAGGCCAATTAATATGACTATTATTCAAATTTATGCACCAACCACTAAGGTCAGAGATGAAGAAATTGAAGATTTTTACCAACCTCTGCCATCTGAAATTGATCCAAACATGCAGTCAGGATGCATTGATGATTACTGATGATTGGAATGGGAAAGTTGGAAACAAAGAAGAAAGATCCATAGTTGAAAAATATGGCCTTGGTCATAGAAATGATGCTGGAGATTGCATGATAGAATTTTGTATGACCAACGACTTGTTCGTTGCAAATACCTTTTTTCAACAACATAAACGGCGACTATACATGGACCTCACCAGATGGAATACACAGGAATCAAATAGACCACATCTGTTGAAAGAGACAATGGAAAAGCTTAACATCATCAGTCAGAACAAGGCCAGGGGCTGACTGTGGAACAGACCATCAATTGCCCATATGTAAAGTTCACGGTGAAGCTGAAGGAAATTAGAACAAGTCCACAAGAGCCAAAGTACTACCTTGAGTATGTCCCACCTGAATTTAGAGACCAATGACACATTGAACACTAATGACCAAAGAGAAGATGAGTTGTGGAATGACATCAAGGAAGAAAGCAAGAAGTCATTAAAAAGACAGGAAAGAAAGAGAAGACCAAAATGGATGTCAGAAGAGACTCTGAAACTTGCTCTTGATTTTAGAGTAGCTAAAACAAAAGGAAGAAATGGTGAAGTGAAAGAGCTGAACAGAAAGAAGATTTCAAAGGGCAGCTCAAGAAGGCAAAGTACTATAATGATATGTGCAAAGACCTGGGGATAGAAAACCAAAAGGGAAGAACAGGCTCAGTATTTCTCAAGCTGAAAGAACTGAAGAAAAAAATTCAAACCTTGAGTTGCAATAGTGAAGAATTCTATGGGGAAAATATTAAACAATGCAGGAAGCATCAAAAGAAGATGGAAGGAATACAGAGTCACTATAGTAAACAGAATTGGTCGACATTCAACCATTTCAGGAGGTAGCATATGATCAGGAACCGATGGTACTGAAGGAAGAAGTCCAAGTTGCACTGAAGGCATTAGTGAAAAACAAGGCTCCGGGAATTGATGGAATATCAGTTGAGATGTTTCAATGAACAGATGCAGCGCTGGAGGTGCTCACTCGTCTATGCCAAGAAATATGGAAGACAGCTTCCTGGCCAACTGACTGGAAGAAATCCATATTTGTGTCTATTCCCAAGAAAGGTGATCCAACCGAATGTGGAAATTATAGAATAATATCAATTAATATCCCACACAAGCAAAATTTTGCTGAAGATCATTCAAAAACGGCTGCAGCAGTATATCGATAGGGAACTACCAGAATTTTAAGCTGGTTTCAGAAGAGGACATGGAACCAAGAATATCATTGCTGATGTCAGATGGACCCTGGCTGAAAGCAGAGAATACCAGAAGGATGTTTACCTGTGTTTTATTGACTATGCAAAGGCATTCGACTGTGTGGATCAGAATAGATTATGGATAACATTGCAAAGAATGGGAATTCCAGAACCCTTAATTGTGCTCTTGAGGAACCTGTTCATAGGTCAAGAGACAGTCGTTCAAACAGAACAAGGGAATGCTTCATGGTTTAAAGTCAGAAAAGGTGTGCGTCAGGGTATGTTTTCTGCATACCTATTCAATCTGTATGCTGAACAAATAATCTGAGAAGCTGGACTATATGAAGAAGAACAAGGCGTCAAGGTTGGAGGAAGATGCATTAACAAGTTGTGTTATGTGGATGACACAACTTTGCTGGCCGACAGAGAAAAGGACTTGAAGCACTTACTGATGAAGATCAAAGACCACAGCCTTCAGTATGGATTACACCCCAACATAAAGAAAACAAAAATCCTCACAACTGGACGAATAAGCAACATCATGATAAACGGAAAAAAGATTGAAGTTGTCAAGGATTTCGTTTTACTTGGATCCACAATCAACACCCATGGAAGCGGCAGTCAAGAAATCAAAAGACACATTGCATTGGGCAAATCTGCTGCAAAGGACTTTTTTAAAGTGTTGAAAAGCAAAGGTGTCACCTTGAAGACTAAGGTGCACCTGACCCAAGCCATGGTGTTTTCAATCACCTCATATGCATGTGAAAGCTGGACAATGAATAAGGAAGGCTGAAGAATTGACGCCTTTGAATTGTGGCATTGGTGAAGAACATTTAATATACCATGGACTGCCAAAAGAATGAACAAACCTGTCTTTAAAGAAGTACAACCTGAATGCTCCTTAGAAGCAAGGATGGAGAGACTATGTCTCACATACTTTGGAAACGTTATCAGGAGGGATCCAACCCTGGAGAAGGACATCATGCTTGGTAAAGCAGAGGGTCAGTGAAAAAGAGGAAGACCCTCAAAGAGATGGATTGACACAGTGGCTACAACAATGGGGTCAGATACCAACAGCAAATGTGAGGATGGTGCAGGACCAGGCGGTGTTTTGTCCTGTTGTACATAGGGTTTCTATGAGTCAGAACTGACTCGACAGCACCGGAAAAAAAACAACAGCAATGCTGCAATAAATAATTATACCTATTTGAATTTGTATGGGTATCTTCTAGGATGTGCTTAAAGTGTGTGTGTAGTGTGTGTGTGTGTGTAGCCTTTTTTCATTAATAATGGGCATTTTCATGAATAAAAGATCTATAGCATCATTTGTTTGAAGGAGCCCTGGTGGCGCAGTGGTTAAAGCCCGCAGCTGCTAACCGAAAGGTCGGCAGTTCAAACCCACCAGCCACTCCAAAGGAGAAAGATGTGGCAGTCTGCTTCTGTAAAGATTTACAGCCTTGTAAATTTACAAGCTTCTGTAAAGATTTACAGCCTATGTCCTACTCCGCCCTATGAGTCACAATCGATTCCACAGCAATGGGTTTGGTTTGGATTAGCATCATATTTAAAGGCTGCATTTTAGATTATACTGGATGATGGAACATAGTTTGTTTAATCATTTCCCTTCTCTTGCGCATTTAAGCAGTTCCTAATTTTCACTATTATAAACCATGCAGTGTTGAAAATCTGTGTATTTAAATCTTTGTGCATTTGTCAAGTTCCTTTCTTTGGATACTTCCCTAGAGGTGAAATTGCCAGGTCAAAGGGTATGTATGCATATTTTTAAGAAGTAGCCACATCATTTAAAAGGCTGCCAATTCTGTCATGTAGATTTGCTCAACAGAGGTCCTCAGATTCGATAGCCTTGGGGAGAAACATTTATATGACATAGGCTGGTGCTTTCCAAACCTGGTGTGGTAGGCAGAATAATAGCCCTCCAAAGATGTCTGTGTCCTAGTTCTAGACCATTACATTATTACTTCTTCACATTTTCAAAATACAAATGGTAACAAAATTATTTAACATTAATCATAGTAAGCTAGGAAAATAATTAGGGGAAGGTCAGAGTTTATTGTTTACAGGGAGGAAAAAAATAAAAACAAACCCCGTTGCTGACAAGTGGATTCCAACTCATAGGACCCTTTAGGACAGATTAG
Organism: Elephas maximus indicus; assembly: GCF_024166365.1. Taxonomy (NCBI): domain Eukaryota; kingdom Metazoa; phylum Chordata; class Mammalia; order Proboscidea; family Elephantidae; genus Elephas; species Elephas maximus. Next base: position 19,331,289 of record NC_064846.1, read on the forward strand.
AACTGCTCCATAGGGTTTCCAAGGAACGCCTGGTGGATTCGAACGGCTGACCTTTTGGTTAGCAGCCGGAGCTCTTAACCACTGCCCCACCATGACTCTAGAGGAAGAGAAGTAGCTGTTACATTCCAGATTGTGTGGATGAAGCAGAACCAGGCAGCATTTCATTCTGTTGTCCACGAGGCCGCTGAGTCGGAACCCACACCAGGGCACCTAACAACAACAACAACAAGCATTTCTTTGTGGAGGGGTGATTTTAGTTTCAATGTCGCATAGGATATTGATTTTCCGAATGTGGAAGTACTTAAACCCAGGTCTCAATCGGATCTGCAAACTACATTCTTATTGAGGAATCTTAACAGATTGTCTTCACTGCCAGGAAAATGGAGTTGTCACTTTTTTAACTTTTCCGGACAGGCACCGTCTAACTATGTGAACGTATTCAGCCCAGTTGAAGCACATTTCAGTCTTCCAGGTTAAGGTTGGTAATGAGTGTGTTTGGTAGGGGCTAGGGAGCAGCGGCTGGTGAGTCCGAGAAGAGACTCTCTGGCCTCTTGTCAATTTCTCAAAACTGTAGAGGAAGGCAGAATGAGGCTCATGAACTCTAGTCCTATTGAACACAGGTTTTCCACAGTTTCAAGACTCTGACTATCTGATAATTCCATACCCCCCTCCAAACTCACGGCTCACAAGATTATCAGCTAAGAGTGTAAAAGAAGCCACACAGACAACACAAAAGGACCAGCTACCTCGCCTTTCTGTGTGAAGGATGGCTCATACCTTATGAGATTTTATATCTATACCTATATATACCAGTTGCCATCAAGCCAATTCTGACTCATGGCAAACCCATGTGTGTCAGAGTAGAACTGTGCTCCACAGGTTTTTGGTTTTTTTTTTTTTTGTAAAAATATAGAAAGCACAACATTTGCCAATTCAATGTTTTTCATGGATATGATTCAATAAAACCTATTACATCCATCTATGTCAACTGGCATACCATAGTTCATAAAGAATACATTCTACATCCTACTTGGTGAGTAGCATCTGGGGTCTTAGCTTGTGAATGGCCATCTAAGATACATCTATTGGTCCCATCATGTTCAGAGCAAAGAAGAATGAAAAAAGTCAAAGACACAAGGAAAAGGGTCCAAATGACTAATGGCCCACATGAACCACAGCCTCCACCAGCCTGAGCCCCAAAGAACTAGATGGTGCCTGGCTACCACCACCAACCGCTCTGACAGGAATCACAATAGAGGGTCCTGGACAAAGCGGGAGAAAAATGTAGAACAAAATTCAAATTCACAAACAAAGACCAGACTTGCCAGTCTGACGGTGACTGGAGGAACTCATGAGGCTACAGCTCCTGGACACACTTTTAACTCAGAATTGAAGTCACTCCCAAAATCTACCATTCAGCCAAAGGTTAGACAGGCCCATAAAACAATAGGAAACCCTGGTGGTGCAGTAGTTAAGAGCTACGTCTGTTAACCAAAAGGTCAGCAGTTCAAATCCGCCAGGTGCTCCTTGGAAACTCTACGGGGCAGTTCTACTCTGTCCTATAGGGTCACTATCAATCATGTTGTGCAATCATCACCAATTTCAGTTGTCAGACTCCATAGGGTTTTCATGGCTGTGACCTTTTAGAAGCAGACCACCAGGCGTTTCTTCCAAGGCATGTCTGTTGTTGTTGTTGTTAGGTGCCGTCGAGTCGGTTCCGACTCATAGCAACCCCATGCACAACAGAACAAAACACTGCCCAGTCCTGAGGCATCCTTACAATTGTTGCTATGCTTGAGCTCATTGTTATGGCCACTGTGTCAATCCACCTTGTTGAGGGTCTTCCTCTTTTCTGCTGACCCGGTACTCTGCCAAGCATGATGTCCTTCTCCAGGGACTGATCCCTCCTGACAACATGTCCAAAGTATGTAAGACGCAGTCTCGTCATCCTTGCCTCTAAGGAGCATTCTGGCTGTACTACTTCTAAGACAGAGTTGTTCGTTCTTTTGGCAGTCCTTGGTATGTTCAATATTCTTTTCCAACACCACAATTCAAAGGTGTCAACTCTTCTTCGGTCTTCCTTATTCATTGTCCAGCTTTCACATGCATATGATGTGATTGAAAACACCATGGCTTGGGTCAGGCGCACCTTAGTCTTCAAGGTGACATCTGTGATTTTTGAAAACTTTAAAGAGATCCTTTGCAGCAGATATACCCAATGCAATGCATCTTTTAATTTCTTGACTGCTGCTTCCATGGCTGTTGATTGTGGATCCAAGTAAAATGAAATCCTTCGCAACTCCAATCTTTTCTCCATTTATCATGATGTTGCTCATTGGTCCAGTTGTGAGGATTTTTGTTTTCTTTATGTTGAAGTGTAATCCATACTGGAGGCTGTGGTCTTTGATCTTTATTAGTAAGTGCTTCAAGTCCTCTTCACTTTCAGGAAGCAAGGTTGTGTCATCTGCATAATGCAGGTTGTTAATGAGTGTTCCTCCAATCCTGACGCCCCATTCTTCTTCATATAGACCAGCTTCTCGGATTATTTGTTCAGCATACAGATTGAATAGGTATGGTGAAAGAATACAACCTTGATGCACACCTTTCCTGACTTTAAACCAATCAGTATCCCCATGTTCTGTATGAACAACTGCCTCTTGATCTATGTAAATGTTCCTCATGAGCACAATTAAGTGTTCTGGAATTCCCATTCTTCGCACTGTTATCCATGGTTTGTTATGATCCACACAGTCGAATGCCTTTGCATAGTCAATAAAACACAGGTAAACATCCTTCTGGTATTCTCTGCTTTCAGCCAGGATCCATCTGACATCAGCAATGATATCCCAGGTTCCACGTCCTCTTCTGAAACCGGCCTGAATTTCTGGAAGTTCCCTGTCAATATACTGCTGCAGTCGTTTTTGAATGATCTTCAGCAAAATTTTGCTTGCGTGTGATATTAATGGTATTGTTCTATAATTTCCACATTCAGTTGGATCACCTTTCTTGGGAATAGGCATAAATGTGGATCTCTCCCAGTCAGTTGGCCAGGAAGCTGTCTTCCATACTTCTTGGCATAGACGAATGAGCACCTCCAGCACTGCATCTGTTTGTTGAAACATCTCAATTGATATTCCATCATTTCCTGGAGCCTTGTTTTTCGTCAATGCCTTCAGAGCAGCTTGGACTTCTTCCTTCAGTACCATCGATTCCTGATCATATGCCACCTCTTGAAATGGCTGAACATCGACTAATTCTTTTTGGTATATTGATTCTGTGTATTCCTTCCATCTTCTTTTGATGCTTCCTGCGTCATTTAATATTTTCCCCATGGAATCCTTCACTATTGCAACTCAGGGCTTGAATTTTTCTTCAATTCTTTCAGTTTGAGAAATGCTGAGCGTGTTCTTCCCTTTTGGTTTTCTATCTCCAGCTCTTTGCACATGTCTGCTCGAGAGGCCCTTTGAAATCTTCTGTTCAGTTCTTTTACTTCATCAATTCTTCCTTTTGCTTTAGCTGCTCGACGTTCGAGAGCAAGTTTCAGAGTCTCCTCTGATATCCATCTTGGTCTTTTCTTTCTTTCCTGTCTTTTCAATGACACGTCTAGGTGGGTTCAAAGCACTAACAGCCAAATGTTTATTCGTTTGCACCACCTAACCCATTGCAGGGCTTTGGTTTTTTTTTTTTTTAACCCATTGCTGTTTATTCCAACTCATGATGACCACATGTGTTACAGAGTAGAACTGCTCCACAGGTTCCATAGGGTTTTCAAGGCCATGACCTTTTTTTTTTTAATTTTATTGTGCTTTAGATGAAAGTTTACAGGGCAAATTAGTTTCTCATTCAAAAATTTATACACAAATTGTTTGGTGACATTGGTTGCAATCTCGTAACGTGTCAGTACTCTCCCCCTTTCGCTTTCTCCCCCGGGTTCCCTGTGTCCATTGGTCCAGTTTTCCTGTCTCCTCTTGCTTTCTTGTCTTTGCTTTCGGGCAGATGTTGCCCATTTGGTCTCGTGTACTTGATTGAACTAAGAAGCCCCTTCCTCGCGTGTGTTATTGTTTGTTTTATAGGCTTGTCTAATCTGTGACTGAAGGGTGAACCTCAGGAGTGAGTTCAGTTCTAAGTTAGAAAGGTGTCTGGGGGCCATACTTGGGGTTTCTCCAGTCTCTGTCAGACCAGCAAGTCTGGTCTTTTTTTGTGAATTTGAGTTTTGTTCTACATTTTTCTCCCAAGCTCTGTCCAGGATCCTCTATTGTGATCCTTGACAGAGTAGTCAGTAATGGTTGCCAGGCACCATCTACTTCTTTGGGGCTCAGGCTGGTGCAGGCTGTGGTTCATGTGGTCCTTTAGTCCTTTGGACTAATATTTTCCTTGGGTCTTTGGTTTTCTTCGTTCTCCTTTGCTCAGGATGGGATGGGACCAATAGACGTATCTTAGATGGCTGCTCGCAAGCTTTTAAGACCCCAGATGCTACTCACCAAAGTAGGGTGTAGAACATTTTCTTTATGAACCATTGTCTTAGTTATCTAGTGCTGCAATAACAGAAATACTACAAGTGGATGGGTTTTACAAACAGATGTATTCTCTCACAGTCTAGTAGGCTAGAAGTTCGTATTCAGAGAGCCAGCTCCAGGGAGAGGTTTTCTCTCTGTCGGTTCTGGATGAAAGTCCTTGTCATCAGTGTCTCCCTGCTCTAGGAACGTCTCAGCACAGGGACGCTGGGTCCAAAGGACACTTGTGCTTCTAGCTCTTTTTTCTTGATGGTAGGAGGTTCCCCCGTCTTTCCACTCACCTTTCTTTTCCATATCTCAAAAGAGATTGACTCAAGGTACAACCCAATCCTGTAGATTGAGTCCTGCCTCACCAACATACCTGCCTCCAATCCTGCCTCATTAACGTCATAGCGGTAGGATATACAACACTTAGGAAAACCACATCAGATGACAGAATGGTGGACAATCACACAACACTGGGAATCATGGCCTAGACAATTTGACACACATTTTTGGGGGACTCAATTTGATCCACAACAACTATGCTATGCCAGTTGACCTAGGTGTCTCCTGAAACCATGGTTTCCAGCCCTTAGCCCCAGTAACTCAGTCTCTCAAGGTGTTTGGATGTGTCTATGAAGCTTCTATGATTTTGCCTTGGTCAAGTTGTGCTTACTTCCCCTGTATTTTGTACTGTCTTACCCTTCACCAAAGTTAACTCTTATCTACTATCTAGTTACTGATTCACCCCCTCCGACCCCATTCCTCCCTTGTAACCATTAAAGATTGTTTTTTTCTGTGTGTAAACCTTTTCCTGGATTTTTATAACAGTGGTCTTATACAGTATTTGTCCTTCTGGGACTGACTTATTTAACTCAGCATAATGTCCTCCAGACTCAGCCATGTTGTGAGATGTTTCATGGATTCATCCAAGGCTGTGACATTTATGGAAGCAAACTGCCAGGCCTTGCTTCCATGGCACCACTGGGTGGGTTAGAACCTCTAACCTTTAGGTTGGTAGTCAAGCACAAACCATTTGCACCACCTAGGGACCTATCTCTATATATAATAATTTTATTTTTATGTATTATATATATTTTTTTTAAATTGCAAGAGTAAAAATGCCAGTCTGTCAAAGGAATGCTTTTTAAGTTAGCTTTCTGGAAGTAAGGTAGGAAAGGAAAAGCAACATGGACGTAGAAACACAGAAATCTAAATATGATATTTTTTTAGGAGGTGATCTGGGCAGGGATTTACCTATCTATGTATGTGAGGGGCGCAGGGGTCTTTTGTTAGCAAGAGGTCTTTTCTTCTCTCTTTATTAAAGTGAGAAGATTGATTATTGCTTTCAGCTTTATTCCAGAAAAGTCTTTCAGGCAGAGGAATTTGCGGGGCAATACTATCAGATCACCCAAGTTACATAAGATGTCAGCCCTTGGGATCATTTCTTTATTTCCCTAGATAGCATATTAGGAGTTCAGTTCTGATGCTACATGTTATCTTCTAACACAGAAAAATCCTTCTAGAGTGAGCAAAGATGAATATATACTTTTGTAATTATGCATCACAAGCCCTAGAGCAAGGACATGAGAACTCAGCCTCTGTCCTGTGTTTTCCCAGCCGTCACCTAAAAAGAACATGGCTTTCTTTCTTTTTTTTTTTTTTAATGTTTATTGTGTTTTTCGTTAAGGTCTACACAGCATTTGAGGTTATCATTCAACAATTTCTACACAAAATATTCAGTGACATTTGTTACATTCTTCACAATGAGTGAACATTCTCATTTCCATTCTGGTTGTTCTGTTTCCATCAATCTAGTAACCCTGCCCACTTGCATTCTTATCTTTGTTTAATTATTGACCATTTGGTCTCATATAGGTGATTTTTTAAAGGAACACAGTACTCACAATTGATATTCTTTATTTTGTGAGCCAATCTATTATTTAGCTAAAATGCAACCTCAAAGGATAATTTCGGTTTTAGGTTTCAAGAGCACATTGGGGCGATAGTCTTGGGGAGTCCTCTAGTTTCAACTGGTCTAGTAAGTCTGGAGTTTTCAAGAATTTGAGCCCTGTTCTACATTTTTCTCCCATTCTATCAGGGTCTGTCTATTGTGGCTCTGATTAGAATGATCAGTGGTGGTAGCTGGGCACCATTTAGTTCTTCTGGTCTCAGGTAGATCTGTAGACAGAACACGGCTTTTTGAAGGTAAATAACTTTAAGAGAAGCTATAATGGCTAAGTTTTTTTTTTCCTTCGTCTTGATAAATCTATGAAACATATGTAACGCACTGGAAAAACTGTTGTTGAGACAGAAGGATTACTGGATTACCGCCAAGGTCACCAATTCCCTCTTGCAAGAGCTGGGGTCTTTATTTACCTAAGAAGAGAGGAAAGAACAGCTAAGAGCCAAACCAAAACACCAAACCCATTGCCATCGAGTTGATTCCAACTCATGGCGACCCGTGTGTAGTGAAATAGAGCTGCTCCATAGATTTTTCTTGGCTGTGATCTTTATGGAAGCAGCTCACCAGGCCTTTCTTCCACAGTGCCACTGGGTGGGTTTGAACTGTCAACCTTCAGGTTAGTAGTCAAGTGCAAACCATTTGTGCCACTCAGGGACTCACCTAAGGGCCACCCTGATATGAACCTTTGATAAGTATTATTGAGGAGAGAAAAGAGCACTGCGTTCAAAGGCCTGGGTATGAGTGCTGGCTCTGCTACTGGCTATGGGATCTTGTGGAGGTCCCCACCTCCTCTGAGCCTCCATAGCCACAATGTTAGATGAAGATAAATAATGCCAATCCTAGGGTTGCTGGGAAATTTGATATGATGGATGAGAAAGATCTTAGAACCCAGAATAATGCTATTTGGAAAAGTATAGTTTTATTGCTCATCGCACAGGAGCAAGTGGGGTGTGGGTGGGGGACACTGTCAGCAGGGGTTCCTGGGGTTCATGGGCCAACCACCAAGATCACACATGAGACAAGGCTTTCTACCAGTATGGGGAGATGAATGAGTTTGGAGAAATTATCATTTTATCTGGAACAATCTGCAAGGAGGTCCTGCTTCCATGTCTTGGACCCAGCCTTGCCTTTCTCCTCCAACTCGACTGACTAAAGGTGCTGCTAGTATCCACGTGGGTGGCCCCAAGCGTTCTGAGCTGGAAAGAAAAGGAATATTCCCTAGACGTCATTATCAGAGCAAGAGCTATAGGAGAAGTTCCGTGGTTTATAGAAGCCAGGTGGGCCCCTCTGGGAGGCTGCGATGTGCTGCCGAGGGCTAGCTGAACACCTGTAGGGTGTCAGATGCCATGGGCCTCATCCACAGAGTGAGGGCAGACGGGAGCTCATGTCACTGCATCCAGAGATGCTGTCCATACAGAGTGAGTTCTGCTCTGGCCGCAGGCTCTGCCTGGGACAAGGCAGTTTGCCCCATTTGCCATAAGTTCTCAGAAGTCAAAGATTTCTCAGCAGTTCCATTTAGAATTTTTTTTGTTTGTTTTTTGGAATTAAGGAGCTACATTTTTCAAGTGAAAATATTTCACTTATCAGGACCAGCCTGGATTTTTCAGCTTCCTTCCAGACTTTGAAGATGTCAGGGAACCCCCAGTCCCAACCCATTATCAATGAGCCTTTCCCATGCCATTTTCCTTTTGCTTTTAGAAGAGGCAGGAATGAAGTTGGCTTAAGTTCAGGTTGGAAAGTTTGGAAAGCTTCAGGCTGTTTCTAATCTCTCTATTATACAGTTTGCAAAGTGAGACAACCCCACAGGACATGACATGGTCAGTCTTGGTTTGAAGGACCAAGGCTAGGGATGAGGGGACTGTGATTTCTAAGAAGGAGGATGGTGGATGCAGGGGAAGGTGGGATGAGCAAGGAGGTGGGCTTCTCTGTTCCCATCCCTAACAGATCTCTTCATCATTTTATATGCTTGGAATTCACTTAGCAAGTTTGAAAACCCTGCTGTAGGGCCTAGGTGTCAAGAAAGAAAAGTGTACGACTTTGGGTAAAGCATGAACTTGCTTTTGACCTAATGTTCATTAGTGGCAGAAGCAGAAAGGGATGGTGATGTCTCTAGACCCTGTGGATTCACAGTGGAAAATCAGGAGCAGGTTTAGAAAAAAGAATTTTCTTCTTCAAATGAAAGTTCAATAAAAGAACAGACCTTGACTTTTCTCTGGAGCCTGGCTCCCTGAAAAACAGGAAAGCATGATGATTAAGAAGCTGGCTCTGGGGTCAGATGAGCCCCTGAATCCTGGTCTTACCACTCCCGAGCTGTATGACCTTGGGCAAGTTACCTAGCTCCTCTGAGCCCCTTCTTCCTCATCTGCTAAATGGGGATGATAATGCCGCCTATCTCCCAGGCTTCTGGCGAGGGTTAAGTGAGTTAAACACATGTCAAGCCCTTAGAACAGTACCTGGCATCTGTGTGCTCAGTAAATGTTAGCAATTATTTTGTTGGAGTCCCTGGATGGTACAAATGGTTAACACATTCAGCTGCTAAACAAAAGGCTGGAGGTTTGAGTCCACCCAGAGGCACCTTGGAAGAAAGGCCTGGCGATCTACTTCTGAAAAAACTAGCCATTGAAAACCCTGTGGAGCACGGTTCTACTCTCACACACATGGGGCTGCCAGGAGTCAGAGTCAACCCAATAGCAACTATTTGTTTTTACTGGTTATTATTTTGTTTAAGAAGCAATGTCTCCGTATGCAGTAGAGTTGAATTATTCTTGTGTCGAGAAACACTTTAGTTTAGTTGGTAAGACCCAGGAATTTGGAATCAGAGAAAATGGACCCTGGCACTTATTTATTTTATGATTTTGAACACATTTACTTAACCTCTCTATACCTCAACTTTCCCATCTGTGAAATTAGGATGAAAATAGCACTTCCGTTGTAGGTAGTTAAAAACAAAAACCAAACAAAAACCAAACCTGTTGCCATCGAGTTGATTCCAACTCCTAAGGACCCTATAGGACAGAGTAGAACTGCCCCATAGGGTTTCCAAGGCTGTCATCTTTTCAGAAGCAGATTGCCACATCTTTCTCCTGTGGATCAGCTGGTGGGCCTGAACCTCCAACCTTTCAGTCAGCAGCCAGCACTTAACCATTGGGCCCATTTGGGCCTGGGCTTTGTTATGGTAATGAGGCAGTAGTAGTGCAGGATGTGTTCTAAGTCAATCTCTTTTGAGCTATAAAAACAGCAGATCGAGCAAGTGAAGAAGCAAAGCAGAGATTGCGGAAGATAGATGTCACGCCACATCAAGATCACCACGGAACCTAGAAACCAGCTGAAAAGAGACAAGGACTTTTTCCAGAGACAAAGAGCCTTCCCCTAGAGATGGCACCCTGAATTCGGACTTGTAGGCTCCCAAACTGTGGGAAAATTAATTTCTGTTCATTAAAGCCACCCACTCGTGCTAATTCTATTATAGCAGCACTAGATAACTAACCTGAAACCAAACCCACTGCTGTGAAGTTGATTCTGACTCATAGTGACTCTGTAGGACAGGGTAGAACTGCCTCCATAGGGTTTCCAAGGCTATGAATCTTTATGGAAGCAGACTGTCACGTCTTTCTCCTGCAGAGCAGCTGGCGGGTTCGAGCCCCTGACTTTTTGGTTAGCATCCAAGCACTTTAACCACTGCACCAGCAGGGCCCCTAGATAACTAAGACAATCACTACTTAGTGAATAGAGATTGCGTAAGGCACCTGGAACATACACATACCACAAAGTTACTTAGGGGACTGAGCAGGCTGATGGATGCCATCTCTGGCTCATAGTCAATGCCCAATAACTGTTATCTTTGGCCTACTAACGATATGACGTGGGAACTTATCAGCAATTACAAGGCTTGCAATTTTTTTTAAAAAAGCTATAAACTATTAACAATTACTTGAGAGACATTGTAATCCTGACTTTCATAAACTAAAGGCTTACACGTTTGGATGGCTTCCTGTGTGCCAGGCTTCATTCTAAGCATTCACATATATTATTTCATTTAATCCTCACAGAAACCCTGTGAAGTGAATGCTATTTTTATGCTCATTTTACAAATGAGGAAACTAAGCTATAGAGAGGTTAAGAAACTTGACCAAATTCCTGGACTAGTCAGTAATGAAGCCCTGGTGGCGCAGTGGTTAAGAGCTCAGGCTGCTAATCAAAAGGTCAGCTGTTTGAATCCATGAGCTGTTTTTGGAAACTGTATGGGGCAATTCTACTCTGTACTATAGGGTTGCTATGAGTCGGAATCAACGCGACATCAACGGGTTTTCAGTAAGTAACGTAGTTAGGATTTGAACCCAGGCCATGAGGCTCCTCATGTCATCCCACTCAGATTGTGTTTATTCGAAAGTTCCTACTGACACCACTTTCAAACTGAGTGTGGAGCCCAGAGTTTTGGCCTGGGGCCACAGTCGGTATCTTCCCTGGCTGCAGTGTCCTGGGGTAGCCCCACGGACTAAGCAGAACACTGAATATCTGGGACAGATCAAGCTAATCCCCATGAATTTGTGAACTTTCTGAGTCACCTTGGTTACCTCGGTCGGTCAGGCTTTGGTAAAAGAACTCAGCTGAGTTGCTTCTAGAGCAAAGCAAGAATATGTGTAAGAAATTTTACAAGATGCGAAGTGCATGGCCTCTTTGAGACTAAGAAGAAACAAATTCTGAAGACAGCAATACTAAAGAAATAAAAAGGTGTCAAGCTGAAATGCCCTTTCAGCTGCTGGTCATTGGTTTTTTACACTCAACTTTCTTCTCAGGTTACAGAGAATCACTGTCAAAGGTAGAAACCAGATACCTACTTTCATTTGCAAGGCTGGCGCTGGATGCTCCACGATTTGGGGAGAAATGGATTTTTTTATCTAGAAAAGAAGAAGAAAACATGGTTGGAAATGAAATCCCTGGGGCTGGGTTAGAAAGTGCATAATAGCATCCCTCCCCATCCCCCCACACCAGGATAACCAAACCCATTGCCTTGGAGTCAGCCTCTGACTCATGGCAACCCCATGTGTTACAGAGTATAAGTGTACTCCATAGGATTTTGTTGCTGTGATCTCTACAGAAGCAGATCACCAGACCTTTCTTCCGTGGCACTGCTGGGTGGGTTCGAACCACCAACTTTTAGGTTCGTCATTGAGCGAAAACTGTGCCACCCAGAGACCTCAGCAGTACCATGTAAACCAAACCTATTGCCCTTGAGTGGATTCTGACTCATAGAGATGCTTTAAGACAGAGTAAAACTGCCCCCGTAGGGTTTCCAAGGCTGCAAATCTTTAAAGAAGCAGACTGCCACATCTTTTTCCTACGGAGCAGCTGGTGAGTTTAAACTGCCAACCTTTCAGTTAGCAACCACGTGCTTAACCATTGGGCCACCAGGGCCCAAATTGCCTGCCCCTCAGTTTCCAGAGACCTGGTGTATTTTCTCTATCAGAGTCTACAAAGACAGAGATGCTTTTGTTTTTCAGGCCCCTGGGCCATGATCCCTTCTTAGAGGCCGTGTTCCTGATTACGGGTTGCTGACCTCCTCAACAGATTCTGGGCAGCCAGTCACCAGTTAGTACGAGAGATGTCAGCATGAGTAGGAGAGAGGGAAGAGTTCATAGCAGTTGAGACTTGGGTGATAAACATTGGTTTGCGAACGTGTCTAGGGTTTTTGGGAATAGGATAATCCCTGCATTATCGTTTCACCATTAGGTGCCTGGCAATAGTAGATGCTCACTAAATATTTGCTGAAATGAAGTTGAGCTGTATAGAATGGATATGTTAGGGAGGCAATGATTTGAGCCGTCTGTGTTCTAACCAACCGTCGAAACAGGATTCTACTGTGTGTCCGCACAGGACACACACAAACTCAGTTGGGTCAGTTTCCCCTCTGAATCTGGTAGGAGCAGAGTTTTGAAAAATAGTTGGTGGGAATTCTCACAGGTTTCCCAGGCATGCCATTTTTTATTTACTCTTTAAGTACATCCCTAATCAAACCTTGAAAATGATGGAGTGGTATGTTAATGGGAAATTTGTTTTCGATGTTCGGATGGAGCAGAATGCCTGGCTTAGCTAGGGTGTGCTGAACAGGCCCTTTGTGTACTCTATGCTTAGTGCAGAGGAAAGGCAGCTTCCAGGAATCGATTTCAGGCCTTGGAGACCACCCATAAAACCCACTGCCGTCGAGTCAATTTCAACGTATCAACCCTGTAGGACAGAGTAAAACTGCCACATAGGGTTTCCAAGGCTATAATCTTTATGGAAGCAGACTGCCACATTTTTCTCCCAAGGAGCTGCTGATGGGTTCAAACCGCTGACCTTTCAGTTAGCAGCCGAGCACTTAACCAGCACTTAACCTGCGCCACCAGGGCTCCTATGGGAGACTAGAAGCACAGATACGTATGGACTGGGAAGCTGCAAAAGAAAATTAATCCAGAGTACAGAGTGCCAGAGGAAGCTGACTTGGCCCTGTGAAACTATAAAATATATATTATCACCAACATTTCATATGAAAGGCAAATCTTGCAGCAGAGTGGGTTGTTTCTTTGGTGAAATTATAAATCAGGCTGATTCTACCCTCGTCCTTTTACTAAGAGAGTCTTGTTTCCTGATGGACATTTCTGCATCTAGTAGGCACTAATTAAAGGTCCCTGGGCAGTGCAAGGAAACCCTGGTGGTGTAGCGGTAAGAGCTATGTCTGCTAACCAAAAGGTTGGCAGTTCAAATCCACCAGGCCCTCCTTGGAAACTCTATGGGGCAGTTCTACTCTGTCCTATAGGGTAGCTATGAGTCAGAATTGACTCAACGGCAATGGGTTTGGTTTTGGTTTTGGGCAGCGCAAGGACCCCTGGCAGTCCAGTGGTTAAGAGCTCAGGCTGCTAACCAAAAGGTCGGCAGTTTGAATCCACCATTCACTTCTTGGAAACCCTACTGAGCAGTTCTACTCTGTCCTATAGGGTCGCTATGAGCTGAAATCGACTTGATGGCAATGGGTTTACAGGTGGTGCAAACGGTTTGTGCTAGACTATTAGCCAAAAGGTTGGCGGTTCATACTCAACCAGCAGTACCACAGAAGAAAGGCCTGGAGATTTGCTTCCATTAGTATTATAGCCAAGGAAACCCTATTGAGCAGTTCTACTTTGTCACACATCGGTTGCCACGAGTCAGAATCAGCTCGTTGGCGATGGGTTTTTTCCGGCACTAATGAAATATTTGTCACGTGAGTGAGTGAAGGAAGGAGTGAGTAAGCCTCAAGGGCATTTTAGGTTCAGAGGGAGAGGTAGTGGTCAGGGAGCAGGAACCCCAGGGAAACAGAGAAGGGGAGCCCAGAGCGCAGGACCCAGCTGCTCACAGTCAGGCAGCTCTGGGGCTGCCTGTCCAGTCACTTTGAATTTTAATGTGTGGAGCAGATGGTTGGTATAGACTGCCTTGTTTTTGCCCAGGATCCTGGCATCAGCACAAGTTGCCAACCTGTTTGGAGGCTTGAGTGTGAATCTGTAGGTGTGTCACAGAATTCTGCTTTGCAAACGGATTATTTGGTGGCTCATCATTTCTCTAGGGTAAGGCTAAGTCAAACAGACTGGGGTGAATACTCTGAGCCAAGTCCGTCTGGCTGCCTATCTTTGTAACCCATTAGCCATTAAACTGCGAATGCCAATGAAGTCTAAAAAAAAAAAAACCAAAAACCAAACTCGTTGCCATCGAATCGATTCTGACTCATAGTGACCCTATAGGACAGAGTAGAACTGCCCCATATGGTTTCCAAGCAGCACCTGATGGATTTGAACTTCTGACCTTTTGCTTAGCAGCCTTAACCACTATGGCACCAGGGTTTCCCCCAGTGAAGCCTAGTAAAGCTGTACGGAAAGTTTAAGCAGAGCATTCCGTCCCTCAGCAGTCTGGAGTGGCAGGAATTCGTCTTGGTCCCGTGTCTCATGCCAACTAATTCTCTACCGCAACCAATCAGGGGCGACCCTCCCAGTATCTGTAGGTGAGTCCTTACAGTGGGTGGAGTCAGGAGGCAGGTCAAGGAGCACTCCTGCTCTTCCAGCTGTCTGGGCCGAGTTGCTATCCTCACTGGTGGTAGGTTCCTGAGGACAGGACAGGCATCTTTCTTGCTGGAGGAGACTTACAAGGGGCTCACATTTCCCATCAGGCTTAGGCTCTGGAACCAGGGAGCCACCAGGGAAGGCATGAGAGTAGCCAGGCTCTGGGGAGCTGGGGCTGGCTAGGGAGGAGAAATGCCACAGCTCTCCAGGCTGCGCAGAAGGGCTCCCGGTCAGGGGCAGTGGGTACGGATCCACGGCCATGGAACTGGAACCAGATGCATTCAAGCCACAGCTGGCTGCACCATTTGCAGGAGAGCCTTCTGGCTGTGGTTTTCTCCACTGAGAAGATAAATGCCATTGATTTGGAGACATGTCAGTATCTGGGAAGAAAAGATTTAGAGGACAGTTAGACAGCCGTAGCAGGTGTTTATTTATTTATTGTTTGCAAACTGGAAGTAGCTTAATTTTTTCTGGTTAATACATACTACTTTTTATTGCATCATTTTGTGTGTGTGTGAAAACATACACAACAAAGCATACACCAACTCAGTAGCTTCTACCTGTGTAATTCAGTGACATTGATTGCGTTCTTCAAGTTGTGAACCATTTCATACTATTTTTTTTAATGTGAAGAAAATGTAGAAAAGTTGAAAAAAAAATCACCTTAATTATAATATCCAGAGACAACCACGTGGATGCACTTCTTTCTAGGATATTTTTCTCTTCATGTACGCATTATTTTGACAACACATATTGTTGTCTAAGCTGCTTTTTCATCATTAAAATATTGTGAATATACTTCCATGGCAACGATGAGAGCCAAACATCAGCTTTTTAAACAGCCACACAGTAAATATTCCATTATAAGGTAGTAGAATGACTAATGGAATCCCTTGAGTGGTGCAAATGGTTAATGCGTTCAGCTGCTAATTGAAAGGTTGGAGATTTGAGTCCACCCAGAGACACCTCGGAAGAAAGGCCTGGCAATCTTCTTCCAAACAACCAACCATTGAAAGCCCTCTGGAGCACAGTTCTAGTCTCACACACATGAGGTCGCCATGAGTCAGAATCAGCTCCACAGGAACTTTTTTTTGGTAACGTTACTAACAAATGTCATATTTGCAGACAGTTCAGTCATTTCTGTTTTTTCAATTGTATTAAACAACGTTGCAGTGATCATCATTGTATACACATTTTGCACCCTTGTCCATTTAGTTTCAACAATTAAGGTAAATTTTCTAGAAGTAGAATTGTTTGATCAAAGGTGTTTTGTGTTTGGTTGTTGCTGTTTTGCTTTATTTTATAGCTGGTGTTTTGAATACACCAAATAGGAAATCACAGAACTAGTGTTTAGTGCTTGCCTATGTTGGTCATTCACACAACTCTAGGTGTTGAAACCTCATTTTCAGGAGGAATTTAGGGCACAGGGATGTTAAGAGACTGAACCAAGGTATTAGTCAAGTAGGGATCTGAGCCATAAGTGATGGGTGGGAAGTAGTTGCCTGGACCTCATCTTGTAAAAGCAAAATGCTCAGGGTCAAGGGGTGATACAGCTTATTGTTGCAAAGTTCATGTGGGCTGGCTGATGGGGATGGGGTCTCCTTTGGTGGAACAGCCACTACTCTGTGCCTGTAATAGTGGCTGAGTCTGAGGTCTCAAAAAGTCTACAATAGCTCATGACATGGATGGATGTTTTCCCCATTCTCAACACCCACTCAGAAAGGAGAGGAGGAGGGAGTGAGCTCTGCCAGATGGTGCTTAAAGCCTGGAGCCTCTCATATATTCAAGCTAATGAAAGTGGAGGGGGTAGGCGTGGGCGAGGCAAGCAAAGGAAAATTTGAGGGCTGGAGAGGCTGCCTGGTGCACTGGCCCCCTTACCCCTCCACGTGCACTTCCCCCAGCTCTCCTGAATGTTCAACTTGACTGGATTCTGAACAAGAGAAAAAATGTCTGAGCAGCCTACCCAGTGGTACTGAAGCACCCCTACCCACCACTTTAGCTTTGCCTGTGATACAGATAATAAACGCAAAATGAGCTCTATCCCCGTGCCAGAGACATCCTGGCCAACGTATTATATCCTTCACAATGGGCCACGGGCAATGGTTGGCCTCTTCTAATGAAAACATGGGCAAGGAAACATTAAATTTGCTCCTGAGGGTGAATGCTGCTTTTAAAAATTGCTATCTGCAGGCAGTAGCAATTAGGGCACTGTGTGGCACAAATAGAGAGATCAAGCTGATTTGGTCTAATCCCTGTCTGCACTTCATATTGAGTGAGGGTACTGCATGTCCTAAGCATAAAACAACAACAACCCGTAGCTTCTGCCAGCCGGGCGGTTTCCATCTGAAGTGGCCTTACAGATCTCATAAATATGGCCTAGGCACTGACTGCCTGAAATGTGGAAGGCAGGGCCCCAGCGTGTTTTGAATATTTCTCTTAACTGCTTCCTTCCCGGGATTCTCTGACTGAAGCGTTAAGGGGAGCAGGTGGCGTGCCACACTCCAAGGTCCAGTTTGCTTACCGACTACACCAGAGCACAGTGTGAACGGAAAGATACTGGGAGGAACTGGATGTCCCAATCCCAAGTTCATAGCAACCCAATGGTGGGCCTTGGGGAGCCCGGAAATCCACCTGTCCTGACCAGGCTTGGGTGCTGGTGTCCCATGGAGGGGAGACCCTGAATTTTGGTGGGACTGCACTTTCACGGGCTTCTTGGGCCAACTACTCCAGCGGCCATGCCCATCCACCCTGTGGCCAGCTGGTAGTTTCCTAGGGCATAGCCTGGACTGGCTCAAGGCTACTGCTGCTACTAGAAGTGGTCCCAGTGACTCTTACTACCCACGTGCCCTCTCTTGGTTACCTCTGGCGGTGGGGGAAGGAGCCCCAGGGGAGGGTGGTAAGCAGACGCAGGCCTGCTGCACTCCACTCCTAGAGGCCGCATGCTACCTTCTCAAACTCCCAAACCACATTAGCGAATAGAGAGAGGGCGAGAGGACGAGGAGCCCTGTGATTTGGGAACACTTGAGACAGGCTGAAGTATTCCCTCAATAGGAATACAAAAGACTTCCACCCCATATACTCCAATCGTCAGCATCTGGACCCTCCTCTTAGTCCCACTCATGCCTCCATAATTCGCAGGGCCTCTGTCCTAAGATTGGGGTCTGCCTAGGGTGTGCTAGTCCCCATTTCCCATTCTGCCCCACGGGGTGAAACTGGCAAGCCACTCTGCTGTCACCCAGGCAAATGCAGAGAAACCACCCACACCCACCTACATACATTTCTAGGTGCCCCAGAACCCTCCAGAAAGCACCTTCAGGCTCTGAGGAGCTTGACTCTACCCCACAGACCACCCCTCTTACACTCCATCCTTGCATGGTGGCCCTGCCTCCCTACTCCAGACTAGGGAGTCATGGATTGAATTGTGTGCCCCCAAAATATCTGTCAACTTGGCTGGGCCACGATTCCTAGTATTGTGTGATTTTCCACCATTTTGTCATCTAATGTGATTTTCCTATGTGTTGTAAATCCTATCTGTATGATGTTAATGAGGTTGGATTAGTGGCAGTTTTTTTTTAATAAGGCAGGACTCAATCTACAAGATTAGGTTGTGTTTTAAGCCAATCTCTTTCGAGATATAAAAGAGAGAAGTGAGCAGAGAGACATGGAGATATCCTACCACCAAGGAAGCAGTGCCAGGAGCAGATCGAGTCCTTTGGACCCAGGATCCCTGCACTGAGAAGCTCCACAACCGAGAAAGATTGATGACAAGGACCTTCCCTAGGAGCCAACAGAGAGAGAAAGCCTTCCCCTAGAGCTGACATCCTGAATTCAGACTTCTAGCCTCGTAGACTGTGAGAGAATAAATTTCTCTTTGTTAAAGCCATCCACTTGTGGTATTTCTGTTATGGAAGCACTAGATGACTAAGACATAAGGTAATGATTTTAGCATGGTGTCTGGCACCCAGTGGGGGCTCAATATATGTTTGTGCTAATCCCCCTTCCTTACTGAAAAGGAAGACACGAAGTTGTCAGTGTTCACAAGTGCCATAAACAACTAGCATGACTATATTCCATGTAGATACTTACCCTAAAACCCTTAGCATTTCTTCCCCACCCCCATTTGAGTATGGCATATGGGAGGTGGGGAGAGAAGAAGGTGGGATCCTTTGAGATCAGCTATAAAAAGCCTCTGGGTACTCAGGTATGTACCCTCTTGCCTTCTCCCAGCAGCCCTCGAGCAATGTGGTCTGGCCCAGGCTGGGCTCAGGGCCTGAGTTGGGGGTGGGATGCACACCAGACTGTGGCCCCCAGAACTGGTAGTTACTGAAGGTTCTTGAGTTACCAACTCTGAAATCCCCAATGTCCTTTGAAAAGGGAAATAACCAAAGGTACCTTTAATTTCTGTTTTCTCTACTGAAGTGTGACCAGTATAAATTTACATAAGTAAATAAAAAATAACTTTGATTTGGAAAAGGAAGCCAGGGACTTTGGTTGCATTTCCTAGGCACATGGGCCTGTGTGCTTGGGTTTTGCATAGGTGGTTTTACAGAGTGCCCTTAGAAGGCGGGCAAACCGGGGGTGGGAGCCCATGAATGGGGAGCCTGTTCTCCTGGGCATGGCTTGGCTGTGGCCTGGAGGCTAGGTGCTGGTCTGCAGGAGTTGAGAGGATGCTGACGGTCAGAAATGAAAGGACACTTTCTGGATTTCCACTATTTTTGAAGCTGCACGTATGTCACATAACACCCTCAGTGAGCACCGCTATGGGGCTAGTCTCCTTTCACAGGCCCTCCCCCAGGACAGCAGAGTCTCTGAGAAACTCGATTCCTAACTGATAAGAGAGGCCTTGAGGGAAACAGTCTTTCATTTGCGCAATCAGCGGACAAACATTTATCTATCCCACCCAGCACTCTGTGAAGGCCACGTCAGCTTCCTAGTCAAAGGATTTGTGAGATTCCCACAGGGAAAATGTAACTTTCAAGAAGGTACAGGGAGAAGAGGGCCACCTCTCTGTTTGGCCTGGGAAACGTGGCATGAATGGGTGTCCCTAATGCCATCTACGTCCAAGTTCCCTTAGTGGGGAGGGGCTTCCCTGAAAGACTCAGGGGGAAGTCAGAGGGCAAAGGAAACAATACAACTGCCACACAGCAGAATGCCCCGGAAAACTGGAGGCCTACAGGAGAGGCCTGCTGCTCTGTAATCCTAATGTTTCTAATTTAAGTCCTTATTTCCACCCTAATCCTTCAAACCACTACCTGTCTGTCTGTTTGTCGTACTGTAGTGGCTTGCATGTTGCTTTGATGCTGGATACCATGCTACCAGTATTTCAAATACCAGCAGGGTTACCCAGGGAGTTTCCAGGCTAAGGCAGACGAGGAAGAAAGGCCTGGAGATCTACTTCTGAAAATTAGCCAATGAAAACCTTATGGGTCACAACAGAACACTGTTCAATGTAGTGCTGGAAAATGAGCCCCCTAGGTTGGAAGCCACTCAAAATACACAGTGACCACAACAATGGGCTCAAGAATACCAACAACTGTGAAGATGGCACAGGACTGGGCAACATTTCATTCTGTTATACATGGGGTCACCATGAGTCAACTTGATGCTGTCAACTCAATAGCAACTAACAACAACAGATCATCGAAAAATACATGTATCACCGTCACGAAAATCACTAACACCTACATAGTAATTACTTAGTGTGTGCCAGGCACTGGACTGAGCACTCATGTTCATTATCTCATTGGCTCTTCACAAGCCACCCTCTTATAGTTAAATAAAACTCCATTTTTGAATGAGGAAACTGAGGCACAGAGGGGTGAAGTGATGTGCCCTGAGACCACACTGGTTAGTAAGTGGTGTACACACCACATTGCACTCCTTCTCTAGGGAGACCCCATAGGTGGCAGACATCAATACTCTGTGATGCAAATTATGATTCTATTCATTCATTCATCCAACTTATACTAATGGAGTGCCTTGCATGTGCCAGGCACTGTGCTAGGTACTTGCATAGCAGCACTTAATAGACTGAGTATCTACTCTCATGGAATTCAGAGTCAAGAGGGAGAAAGGAGACAAGGAAGGAACACATAAACATATGTCTGATGGTGACAAAGGGTAAGAAGAAAAAATAAAATAGGGTAAGAATACAGAGACCACAGCTTGGGGGGCTTCTATTTTTTAAATAGGTTGTTCAAAGAAGGCTTATCTGAAGAGGTGACATTTAGATGGAGATGTGAATAAGAGTCAGCTATGCAGGTATCTGGGGAAAAAGCATTCTAGGGAGAGTGGACCAAGTGCAAAGAGCCTGAGACAGGATTTTACGTGGTATGTTTTACTAATGGCAAGGAGGCTGAAGTGGAGTGAGTGCGGTGGGAAGTAGTAGAATATGAGATCAGAGAGATAACAGGTACCCAGATGAGGTAGGACCCCATGAAAGACTTTGGATTTGATTCCAAGTAGATGGGAAATGTTATGGATTGAATTGCCCACCCCACCCCCAAATGTGTATCAACTTGGGTAGGCCATGATTCCCATTATTGTGTGGTTGGCCACCATTGTGTGATCTGATGTAATTATGCTATGTGTTGTAAGTCCTAACCTCTATGATGTTAATGAGGCAGGATTAGAGGCAGTTATGTTAATGAGGCAGGACACAACCTACAGGATTAGGTTGTATCTTGAATCAGTGTCTTCTGAGATATAAAAGAGAGAATCAAGCAGAGAGGAGAGGTACCTTCCACCAATAAAGAAGCACTACTAGTGGAGCGTGTCCTTTGGGCCTGGGGTCCCTGTACTGAGAAGCTCCTAGACCAGGGGAAGATTGATGACAAGGGCCTTCCCCCAGAGCTGACAGAGAGAGAGCCTTCCCCTACAGCTGGCACCCTGAATTCAGACGTCTAGCCTCCTAGCCTGTGAGAGAATAAGTTTCTGTTTGTAAAGCCATCCACTTGTGGTATTTCTGTTACAGCAGGACTGGATAACTAAGACAGGAAGCTATTAGAAGGTTTTAAACAGATGAGCAACATGATCTGACTTTCATTTTAATGGTATCATTCTGACCACTGTGTTGAGAATAGACTGAAGAGGAGCTAGGACAGTTAGACCAATTAGGAGGCTACTGCAATAATCCAAGGGAGAGATCATGGCTTCTCAGAGCAGGGTGATAGGATCAGAGGTGGGGAGAAATGGTCAGATCTTGAGTATATTTTGAAGGTAGAACCTACAGAATTTCCCAAAGGATTAAACATGGGGTGTGAGATAAACAGAGGATGTAAACATGACTCTAAGCAATTGGAAGGATACAGTTTCCACTTACTGAGATGGGGGAGACTGCAGGAGGGGCAGGTTGGGGAGAAGATTAAGAGTTCAGCTTGGGACCTCTTTCGTTTGAGATTCCTATTAGACCTATGAAGTGAAGGTATCAAGTAGATATTCGGATATATAGATCTGGAATCCAGTCTGGAATACATTTGGAATAGATCAGCATATAGATGGTATTTAACATCAAGGGATTGGAAGAGATCACCTAAGGACTGAATTTAGGCACAGAAAAGAAATAATCTGAGACCTGAGTCCTAGAGCCCTTGAATGTTTAGAAGTTGGAGAGAGAAGGAGAATCCAGCAAAGGAGACTGAAAAGGAGTAGTGACCGAGGAGGTAGGAGAAAAACCAAGAGAGTGTGATGTAATGAAATCCAAGTGAAGCGTTTCCAAGAGGACGGTGCAATCAAACGTGGCTGATAGGTCAAATTAGATGAAGACAGAAGGACCATGGGATTTGGAAAGTGGAGGCGAGGCCACTGTTAACCTTGATAACAGTGGTTTTAAGGAGTGATGAGGATGAAAGTCTGAGTGAAGTGGACTCAAGAGAGCATGGGGGGAGGGAAAGAGATAAATCTGTTGCCGTCAAGTTGATTCCAACTCGTAGTGACCCTATAGGACAGATTAGAACTGCCCTGTAGGGTTTCCAAGGCTGTAAATCTTTACAGAAGCAGACTGCCATATCTTTCTTCAAGGAGTAGCCGGTGAGTTTGAAATGCTGACCTTTCTGGTAGCAGCTGAGCGCTTAACCACTGTACCACCAGGGCTCCTTGGAAGAAGAGATAGTGCATCTAAATACCACTTTTGAGTTTTGCTGCAAAATAAAGCAGACGAATTAGGCAATAGTTCAAGAGTTGGTTTTAGCTCCAATTTTACCAGGTGTTATGGATTGAATTGTGTCCCTACAAAAAGATATGCTAAAGTCCTAACTCCCATACCTGTGTATGTGACCTATTTGGAAATAGGTTCTCTCTTTGAAGATGTTATCATCTAGGTTATCTAGGTCATACTACAGTAGGCTATGTTGTAGTCCAATATGACTGGTGTCCTTATAAAAAAAAAGATATACTGAGACAGAGAGAAAGGAAGGATGCCATGTGATGCTGTAGTTGCAAGCCAAGAAATGCCTGGAGCCACCAGAAGCTAGAAGGAAGACATGGAACGGTTTATCTCTCAGAGCCTCAGAAGAAATCAACACAGCCAGTGCCCTGATTTGGAGTTCTAGCCTCCAGAATTGTGAGTCAATAAATTTCCATTCTTTAAAGCCACCTAATTTGTTGTATTTTCTTACAGCAGTCCTAGGAAACTAATATACCAAGCGAGTAGGATAGAAGAAGTGAGGGACCATGGACTGATGGTGCTTACAAGGGAGCAACTGTCATAAATCCAAGCCAATATTTTCAGCAATAAGAAACCAAAGAGTCAAATAGCCAAAGTCAGCACACTTGCCCCTGAATGAAGTGTCCGGGAATTTTTATCCTTCCAAGGAGCCAGTTAGATCTTCTGGATCCCGTGTAGCTCATTTCTCAGCTCTTAGCACATGCCAAACCCCTAAATGACTCAAGATCATAGCCATTCCTTCTCGTGCTCTGGTAATTTAACACACCCTTGGACATCACCTCCCCAGCCTCCACCCACCTTTCATACCCACTGTAACATCATTTCCTTTTGTATCTGCTGCTACCACACACCCTTCCACATGTTCACTTAACCTCAAAAATTCTCTGAGAAAATCGCATCACCTGACTGGAAAAGACATTTCTAGGAGAGACGTAAATTCTGCAAAGGTAAGTGCGTCAGACACACACCAACTCTGAGTCCTGACACAAAGAGCAAAACCAGGGTGGTGTTATCTGGAAAGAGGTCCCACGTGTCCACTTTGCACAAAGCACCTCACTTGGAGGCATGTACATCCTTCAATGAGAGCAAAGTGTTCAACACGTTTGTTTGAGAACAGCAGTAAACAGCCGGTAAAATCAACTAGACTCTGGTCTATCTATTTGTACATTTCATAAAAGTAAAGAGGAGCCACATGAGGCCCAGGAGACACAGTGCCTAGGGCCCAGAAATACTTTCATGGGTCCATGAAAATGTTCTAACTGCTTTCACAATCAGAAGGAAAAAATGAACATAATGATCAAAAAAACCAGTGGCCATGGAGTCAACTCCAGCTCATGGGGACCCCATAAATTCCGTAGAGTGGAATTGTATTCCACAGGGCTTTCAGTGGCTGATTTCTAGGAAGCGGATCACCAGGTCTTTCTTCTGAGGTGCCTCTGGGTGGACTTGAACCACCAACCTTTTGGTTAGCAGCTGAGCACATTAACCATTTATACCACCCAGGGACTTCATATGAATATAATGATAATAAAAAAAAATTGAATATACACAAATGAATCCAACCTAGAGTACATTCATCTTTATACGTACACAGTCATAAAATAGAATTTTTTATATTTTTTATAGAGGAAAGGGCCCACAAAGGCAAAAGTATCTAGGGCCCATGAAAGTCCCACTGCCAGCTTCATTTTTATGGCTTCCTCCAAATCTGGATAATTTGACGTACACATTTTAACATAGCTCCCACATGGTAACTGCTTTGAATGTAAAAATGTTTATTTTTTAAAAATGACCAAATAGTGAGTGCAGTGGACATCCTGACCCTGCTGGGGTGGGGTGAGAGCCGCAGCAGGATCCTTTATTTACCTCCCTCTGGCCCTGGCCTTGCTCCACTATCAGTTGAGAGGAGGCCAGGAGCACCTACGTGGGACCTACTTTGTCTTATTATAAATTCTTTGGTGTTCCTGCCCTATCAGGCCACTAGTATTAAAATAATAGTGATAAAGACGGTAATAGTAAACAGGTGTCAGGCTCTTATTGTGTGCTGAGCAGTGAACCCAGCACTTTACACAATTGAGGAAATAATGCAATCAGTGAACTAATTTGATTAAACAGTATCCATTATCACGTTAAACTTATAAGAAGGAAGTGTGGCTTCGTGCTGGATGGTTTGACTTTCCTGTAGCAAATATATACAGTTCTAAGTGTAATAATGAGTTGGTCTGAGTTCTAGCCCAGGCAGGGAATTCCCGCCTCCTCCCTCCCAACATGCTTACCATTCCTCCCGGTCGCTTCTCGGCTCTGGCCTGAGGGGCTCAATCTCTGGGGACTTTTGATATTGCTCAGAGCCCTAGAAAAGTGCTCATCCACGACGCTGCTTATGTCCCCTTGGAAATAGGTGAAAAGGACACACCGGGAATTCCACTCGGTCTTAATAGGCTTCTGTTTACTCTTGGAAGTCTTCTTTGTTTCTTCCATCGTGGGTGACGCAAATGATAGCTGTGGACCAAATACAAAATATCACTGGCATCATTTTTCCAAGAGGCTTAGCTATAGCTAGGATAAGCAGCATCCTTAGAGGCAAGCGGTTTGTGCCTACAAAGTACAGGTCCTCACTGGGGCCCATGGAGCCACTGAGCTCTTGAGTAGTTCCAGGAAGCTCAACAACAATGCTGTGCTGGTCTGAAGATAAGCCAAGGAGCCTCATCTAACCAGTGTTCAGGAAACAAGAAGACAAAGCTTTACAAAGTGCTGAAAGGGGTCTTCTCTTATGAATGACTGGCAACATGACTAGAAGAGTATCATGAAATGGAGGGATAAAAGGATCATTACGACCAAATAGCCTTCTGGGAAAGTACCTTCCTCCAAAGTGAACGAGTCCAGATGGGCCCAGAACTACATGTAGATCCCCCCAGACAAAGACATGGGTGCCCCTCGAGAATTTGACTAAGCAATCCAGTGGTTACTTGACAATTTCATTTCTCACAAGAAGCATTGATTTCCATCTTGACAACTTCCATGCGAGAGAATAAAGCACATCAAATTCTCGAACTCGCCCTGACACCCTAATCTATGTACGACGGTGTCCTGCACCCACCCACCCCTACCCCCCATCTTAGAAACCAGCAATTACAAACGACACTACTTCTAAGGCCTCCAGGCAGATATATTCTGGAGCAAATACAGACCTCCAAAAAATTTTTTTAAAGTTAATATATTGTGGCAGCATTGGTGGAAAGCCACTGGAAGATAGTAAGCTCTATTCACCATTGTATCGTCGGTGCTTGGAATAGAGAGGATATTCAATAGCTATTTGCTGAATTGCCTTAAACTTGGCCTCCATCAATGGCATCATGGTATCGTACCTTGCGAGCTCCTCGAGGGCAGAGGTTGTCCATTTGCACCCAGACCAGGACCTGGCACACAGTTGGCACTCGAGTCGTGCTGTGACCTTTCTTTACTAGGGAAGTAGCTTGTCTGCAAGTCCCTTTACCTTTGGCCACCAATCTGACCTCCCAGGTGCTCTGGCAAGAATAATCTATTTGTTCTTGTGAATATAACGAAAATGACTAGAATATAATGAAAAGGCCTAGAGTTGAATAGGCTGTCTCTCTCTCTAGTCTATGAGATTCTTGGAACCATTTCTTATTCACTTCTTTATCCTTAGAACCTAGCACAAATGAGGCATTCAGTAAATGGTGGCTGAGTGAC
The DNA here is from genome assembly GCF_024166365.1 of Elephas maximus indicus. Taxonomy (NCBI): domain Eukaryota; kingdom Metazoa; phylum Chordata; class Mammalia; order Proboscidea; family Elephantidae; genus Elephas; species Elephas maximus. The sequence goes on from NC_064846.1 coordinate 19,357,692, forward strand.
TGAATGCCTCTTGGTGGAGAGAAAGCCCAATGCATGGAAAACATACCAGAATAAGAGTCAGAAGACCTGTTTTTTTTTGTTTTTCCCACAGCTCCAAAAAAAGCCAGTTGTGTAACTTTGGGGAAATTACATAGCCTCTCTGGGCTTCTGCTGCCTCTTGGGTAGAAGGAAGGGGTTCGAGTGCATGAATCCTACAGCCTAGTCTTTTATGATTCTACCAGAAGCGTCAACAGGTTATGATGGGGAAGTTAGGAAGTAATTTGGCATTAAGCAGGGACCCTTTTAAAAAAGTTCTTTTCAGAATCATTTTAGCCAAAAAAAAAAAAAAAATTTTTTTTCCATAGCTGGATTGCATTATTTAGAGAAGGCTTTGATTGAGAACCACCATTCTCTTCCCCACTGGCTGATAGTCATGCTAAGCATAACCAGACACTACCTAAAAATGAATCTCTTGTATCCTTATTTCAAAAAGACATATGAACAACCACTTTAAAAAACTGTCAGTTTCTTATAAGTTAAACATATGCTTAGCATATGACCCAGCAATCCTACTTCTAGGCACATATAACCAAGAGGAATGAAACATATGTCCACGCAAACACTTGTACATGAATGCTCATATAACAGTTTTATTCATAGTTGTGAAACTGGGAACTACCCAAATGTCATCTCCAGGAGAATAAATAAACTGGATGTGACCTACTCATACAATGGAAAACCACTTGGCAATGAAAAGGACCAAACCACCAATCCATATAGCAACATAGATGAATCTCAAAACCATGTTGAGCGAAAGCAGCACGTGTTGAGCACAAAAAACCACATATCGTATGAATCCATTTATACGCAACAGGCACCAATATCTATGGTGAGAGAAGTCAGAACAGCAGTTGCCTGTGGGTAGGGGTTGACTGGCATGAGAGAACTCTCGGGGTGTTGGAAAAGCCCTCCAGCTTGATGAGGGTGATGGATCTACATGGATGTATACATTCATCAAAACTCATTAAATCGTACACTTAAACTGTGCATTGCATTGTAGGTAAATTGTTTCTCAATTAAAAAGCACATACTCAGACACTCGAAGTTATGGAAATAAAGCAAATAATGTGTTTTTAAAAAAAAACAGTTGTCATTGAATCAACTCCAACTTATGGCAACCCCGTGTGTGTCAGAGTAGAACTGTGCTCCATAGAGTTTTCCGTGGCTGATTTTTCAGAAGTAGATCACCAGGTCTTTTTTCCGAGGTGCCTCAGTGGACTCGAACCTCCAGCATTTTGATTAGCTGTTGAGTGTGTTAACCATTTGAACCACCCAGGGACAAAGGTGTAATGAATGATAAAGTAATAATAAATGTGAAGGCTGCTCTTTTTTTTTTTTTTAGAGCTAGAGTTTACAAAACATCTACTATGTGCCAGAAGCTATACATATATTTTCTCCAATCTTTATAGTCCTCAAAGTAAGTGTTATTATCCCCACTTTATAGATGAGGTAATTGGGGCTTAGAGAAGGTAAATAATAATAATAATAAACTACCCAGGCCCCACAACCAGAAAGTGGCAGAGCTGGGATTTAAACCCAGATCTCCCTGACTCCAAAGCCTGTCCTCTTCCCACTATCCCTTATGGTCTACTTGGACACTAGTCCCAGTTTCGCCACCATCTGTGGCAATAATAGTCCCTCCCTCTCTCTGGGCCTCAGTCTCCCCATCTGTCAAATGTGGGGGTCTGGCCTCTAACCCCTACGGGGCTTGGTGCTGGGACCCTAAACCAGCCATCTTGTTTTCCTCAGGGAATGCAGGCAGGACATCAGTGCATCCCCTTGGGGCTTCTCCTGGGAGCCTCTCTCTGCTGCCTCCAGCGTTGCTTAACACCTTGGTAGCACTCACGTCTTACTCTCAGAATTGTCAGTGGCCACTATTCTCAGCTGGCTCTGGCTTGATACGGCTTGTAATCGAATCGATCTTTACTGTCTTTTTCTGAAGCTATAAGGGAAGGGGCTGGCTGAAACCTTGGGCCATTAGAGCCTGAAGCAACTCTTAGGCTCCTTGGGTAGATACCACAGAGACCACAGGTCATCTGGCTGGAGGCAGGACAGGTCTGAGAGAGACCTAGTCTGAGGCAATGCTTCAGTCGCATCACCTTACAAGGTTCAGATGGTTTGTAACTAGGGGTCCAGAAGAAACCGCAAGTGCTGTCTCTGACCCTCCCTTCCCCCTTCCAAACACACAGATACACACTCAAAGGAAAGCCGTGCATTACCTCTCTGGGACCAGCTACAAGCAATTCCCTGGTTGCACTCGGATCCCAGCAGAGGGGGTCTACCTTGGAGGGATGTTGAAATTCTGAAGACTGCCATATGGTTCAGCCCTGCACAGAGCTGCAGCTCACCGCACCTCTGCAGAGACGTTAGCAGCTCCGTCCCCCTGTGAGCCTTGTGTGGGGGCTAGCGTTCTTCAGGAAGGAATTGATGGGGTGAGCCTGGCTTAGGAAAAAGGGATGCTGTGAAGCCAGGGCAAGGGGATGTGAAGGAGGCTGGAGAAAGGATGGGGCACACCTGGAGAGGTTTCTGTGAGAAGATGTCTCTGTCCCAGTGCCTGGCTCATAGCAAAAACCTCTTACAGGCAATATCCCAGGGCCACATTTTGCCCGCTGTGCAGTCAGAATGGCATCATTTACACACTACAGGCAGTCTGCCCCTTCCCCGATGCACAAAATATAAAGACACCAAGTGCTCTGAGTGCGATGTCGAAATACTTTCAACCTTCCACAAACATCTTTTAACACGGAATCTGAAATCAGCAATTTGGCCTCAACTCCACCACAGTTTGCCTGCATGGACCACACTTCTGCAAAATGGTACCTAGGGACTAGGGTCACAAGTTAGAAGGGTTGTCACAGTGGTCATTTGGAACAAAAGCCCCACAGGGACCAGATAGAGTGGTGTGTCTCATTGCACAAAGTATGTGATGCCCTCCCATTCCTTCCCAGATGAATTGCCTGCCATCCCCCTCCCCTCAAAAAAGCCCCAGCTTCTCTTACCTTAATTTCTGACCATCACCTGAGGCAGAGTAAGATTCTGGGACAAGGTGCGCTCAGCTGGCCAGAACCGCCTGACCCACTTCGCTACAGCTCAGCGCATGCAAAGAAGGAGCCGGGGGTTTCAGACCCTCCCCTTGCTTGGTCCTGCCCCTCTCGCTGCCGTGCAAGGCGTTTCCTGCTAGCTATCTATTAAGAATGCAGAAAATGCACTCGAACAAGTCAACCGGGTTGGGCATCTGCAGGAATGAGGAAAATGGGGACCTCTTTATTTAATGCCTTCTTTTTGCCTTTTCAAAAAAACAAAACAAAACAAAACAAAAAAAACAGCACTTTGTAATATTGTCTCTTGAACTAGGAGGCCAATTGTTGACCCAGAAGCCACTCAAAGAGTCAGGAGCATCTAAGTTGTAGGCCTTCTATCAAATTGATGTCACATTCAGTTTCAGAGGCTGAGAGGGTCCGTTGTGCCCACCTCTAGTTTCTCTCTCTCTCCCATTGGAAGAGAAGTGGACCCAGACCCCCGGGATTCAGAACTTGTCACAGCCTTGCGTGGACCTGACAGGGAGTGAAGAATAGACGAAATGGCTCAGGAGCTCCAGCTGGAGGTTTGGAGCCAGGGTCCCAATTCTCATTTTGAAAAACCCTCATTATTAGCTCAGGAAGTGGCGCCATCATTCCGGGCCAAACTCCTGGAGTTATACTTCATTCCTTTCATTCTCTATTTCAACACATTAATTCAATAAATATCTATTGAATATCTACTCTGTGCTAGGCACTGTTACAGGAGTTCTGTTGTATAGAGAAGTTCCTGGGTGGTGCAAACAGTTCGCACTCGGCTACTAACCTAAAGATTGGCCATTTGAACTCACCCACTGGCACCGTGGGAGAAAGACTTGGCAATCTGCTTCTGTTAAGATTACAGCCAAGGAAACCCCGTGGAGCAGTTCTACTCTGTAACACACGGGGTGGCCATGAGTCAGAATCAACTTGACAGAGATGGGTTCTTTAGTGAGCAAAACAAACAAAATCCTTGCCTTCATGGAACAAATATACACGCACGTTATATGTTTGTGTGTCCATATACATATGTGCATTATATGTATAATGTCAGATGGTGGTAAGTGTTATGAAGAGAAATTAAGCAGGAAAGGGGAATGGGGAGTGCCAGAGGGAGGTGTGGCCAGGAAAGAACTCCTGACCAGGTACCATTTAAGCAGAGCCCTGAGGGAGAAAGTCATGTGGATACCCGCAGATGGAACATCAAGTGTGCAAGCTGGGCTCATGCTTGCTCTGTCCACAGAACAACAAGGAGACCACGGTGGCTAGAGAGGAGGGAGTGAGGGGAGATGGGCAGGAGATGCAGAAGGGGCCAGAACACATAAGGCCACACTGGCTTTTGACTTTTCCTCTAAGAGGGTTTGGAAGAACACATCAACAAGTCTTGTAAGCTCTGCCTTCAAAATGCACTCCAATCTGTCCGTGCTCAGCACCACCACCATGCTCACCCTAAGCCAAGCCCCCACCCTTTTCTCCTCAAGACCACAGCCACAACCTTCTTATTGGACTCCTCGCTTCCACTCTGACCCCTTTCTAACCCATTCACACCAAGATAGCTACAGTGATCATTCTAGAACAGAAACAGAATTAAGTCACTCCCTTGTTTCGAAGCCTCTAATGTGATGGGAAAATTTGGGAACAGATACGGGTGATGGATGAATAACATGATGAACATCAGTTAATGTCACTGAATTGTACATGTGAAGATTGTTGAAACGACAAATATTTTGTTACATATATATTTACCACAAGGAAAAAAAAGCTTCTAATGGTTTTTCTTTCTGTATCATGGCCTACAAGGCCCCACGTACCCAAGCCCCTGTTTCCCTCTCTGTCCTTGATCTCTTAACACTCTCTCTCACTCCACTCCAGCCATAGCCATGTCGACTTCCTGGCTATTCCCAGAACAGGCTAAATGCCCTCTGGTCTTTACCTTCCCTACTTCCTATCCCCAGAATGCTCATCCCCCAGACATCCTCATGACTCTCCCTCACTTCATTCAGCCCTCTGCTCAGTCGCTTCCTCCGGGAAAACTTCTCTAAGCACCCTGTCCAAAACAGCAGTATCTCGAGTCCCCTGTCCTATTACCCCACTTTCTATTTCTTCATAGCATTTTTACTTCTTGACATCATATTGCATATTTATTTGTTTACAGTTTCCTTCCCCTTCTAAAATAGTGCCTAGTATGTGGTAGGGTCTCAATAAATATTTGTTGAATGAATAAATGAATAGTGGGGGAGATAGAAATTATTCAAGTGTACACACAAGCAAATACACAATTGCAATAATATTGAAACAATAGATGTGTTATGGATAGAATTATGTGCCCCAAAATATGTGTTGAAGTCCTAACACCTGTACCTGTAAATATGATCCTGTTTGGAAATAAGGAGTTTCTTTTGTTATGTTAATGAGGGCATACCAGTGTAGGGTGGGTCCTAAACCTAATCATAACTTAGTGGTGTTTTATAAAAAGAGCAGAATAAACACAGACACACACACACAGAGGCAAGGCAGATGCCAAGGAACTCCCGGGACTGCTGTCAGGGAAGCACTCTCCCCTAGAAATCCTAATAAGGGATTTCTAGCCTCCAAAATACTTTACTTTGTCTTCTCAAGAGGCCCTTTGAAATCTTCTGTTCAGTTCTTTTACTTCATCAATTCTTCCTTTTGCTTTAGCTGCTCGACGCTCAAGACCAAGTTTCAGAGTCTCCTCTGACATCCGTCTTGGTCTTTTCTTTCTTTCCTGTCTTTTCAGTGGCCTCTTGCTTTCTTCATGGATGATGTCCTTGATGTCACTCCAAAAGGGAAGAATACGCTCAGGGTTTCTCAAGCTGAAAGAATTGAAGAAAAAATTCAGGCCTTGAGTTGCAATAGTGAAGGATTCCATGGGGAAAATATTAAACGATGCAGGAAGCATCAAAAGAAGATGGAAGGAATACACAGAGTCATTATACCAAAAAGAATTAGTCAATGTTCAACCATTTCAAGAGGTGGCATATGATCAGGAACCAATGGTACTGAAGGAAGAAGTCCAAGTTGCTCTGAAGGCATTGGCGAAAAACAAGGCTCCAGGAATTGATGGACTATCGATTGAGATGTTTCACCAAACAGATGCAGCTCTGGAGGTGCTCACTTGTCTATGCCAAGAAATATGGAAGACAGCTTCCTGGCCAACTGACTGGAAGAGATCCATATTTATGCCTATTCCCAAGAAAGGTGATCCAACTGAATGTGGAAATTATAGAACAATATCATTAATGTCACACACAAGCAAAATTTTGCTGAAGATCATTCCAAAAGGCTACAGCAGTATATCAACACGGAACTTCCAGAAATTCAGGCCGGTTTCAGAAGAGGACGTGGAAGGAGCGATATGATTGCTGATGTCAGGTGGATCCTGGCTGAAAGCAGAGAATACCCGAAGGATGTGTACCTGTGTTTTATTGACTATGCAAAGGCATTCGACTGTGTGGATCATAACAAACCATGGATAACAGTGCGAAGAATGGGAATTCCAGAACACTTAATTGTGCTCATGAGGAAGCTTTACACAGATCAAGAGGCAGTTGTTCATACAGAACATGGGGATACTGATTGGTTTAAAGTCAGGAAAGGTGTGCATCAGGGTTGTATTCTTTCACCATATCTATTTAATCTGTATGCTGAACAAATAATACGAGAAGCTGGACTATATGAAGAAGAACAGGGCATCAGGATTGGAGGAAGGCTCATTAACAACCTGCGTTATGCAGATGACACAACCTTGCTTGCTGAAAGTGAAGAGGACTTGAAGCACTTACTAATGAAGATCAAAGACCACAGCCTTCAGTATGGATTACACCTCAACATAAAGAAAACAAACATCCTCACAACTGGACCAATGAGCAACATCATGATAAATGGAGAAAAGATTGGAACTGTCAAGGATTTCATTTTACTTGGATGCACAATCAACAGCCATGGAAGCAGCAGTCGGGAAATCAAAAGACTCATTGCATTGGGCAAATCTGCCGCAAAGGACCTCTTCAAAGTGTTGAAGAGCAAAGATATCACCCTGAAGACTAAGGTGCGCCCGACCCAAGCCATGGTATTTTCAATCACGTCATATGCATGTGAAAGGTGGACAATGAATAAGGAAGACCGAAGAAGAGTTGACGCCTTTGAATTGCGGTCTTGGCAAAAAAGATTGAATATACCATGGACTGCCAAAAGAACGAACAAATCTGTCTTGGAAGAAGTGCGGCCAGAATGCTCCTTAGAAGCAAGGATGATGAAACTGCATCTTACATACTTTGGACATGTTGTCAGGAGGGATCAGTCCCTGGAGAAGGACATCATGCTTGGCAGAGTACTGGGTCAGCGGAAAGCAGGAAGGCCCTCAACGAGGTGTATTGACACAGTGGCCACAACAATGAGCTCAAGCATAACAACGATTCAAAGGATGGTACAGGACCGGGCAGTGTTTCGTTCTGTTGTGCATAGGGTCGCTATGAGTAGGAACTGACTCGATGGCACCTAACAACAACAACAACAAGCCTCCAAAACTATGATACAATAAATTCCTGTTCTTTAAAGCCAACCACTTGTGGTATTTTGTTTGTTACAGCAACACTAGGTGAATAAGAGAACCTGGCACTAGAAAAACCTATGATAAGGAACCTTAAGGTAATCAGGGAAGATAGGGTAGACTTCTCTGTGAAAATAATGCTCAAGCAGAGGTCTGATAGGTCAAGAAAGAGTCAACGAAGCAAAGAGAGTAGGAAAGAGTACTGCAAGCAGAGAAAACAGCATGTGCAAAAGCCCTGTGGTAGTGGGAGGAGCCTGGCAAATATGAGTGCCAGGAAAAAAGGAAGCAGTGTGTTTGGAGTGGAGACTGGGAGGGAGGACTATGCAAGGTGAGCTGGTGAGGTAGGCAGGGGCCAAAGCAAGCAGTGTTTTGTAAGTCATATTGAGGAATTTCATCTTTTTCCTAAGGATAATAAAAAGCTATTAAAAGATTTCAAGGATATATGTGTTGAGGAGTGTGGGAAAAGGAGGGGGAAGAAAGTAGAATAATCAGACATGCATGGTGAAAAGATCAATCTGGCTGCAGTGCAGAGAAAGGACTGGAGGGAGGAAAAAAAAGTAGTGGACATAAATAGTTTAGAGGGCTGTTCTTCGAGTCCAGGGGAGAGATGGTGGTAGCTGCATCTGGAGCTGGGGGAAAGGAGGAGGAAGCAGAGAACAGTGGATGGGTTCAAAGGTATTTAGAAAATAAACTCGACAAATTTGTCACTGAACTGGATCTAGGGAATGAGGGGTATCAAGGATAATTCCTAGGTTTCAGGCTTGAATAGAGTGATTGATGAAGGTACCTTTCACTGAGATATGAAACACTACAAGAATGTCATGTTTAGGAGAGAAAATAAAGAATTCCAATGTGAGGTGTTGATTTTGAGGAGTGTTTGAGTCATCTAAGAGGAGATGAGAAGTAGGCAGTTAGTTGGGAGGGAGATCTAAGCTAGAGATATAAATTTGGGGTCCAACAGTATAGAGATGGAAATTGAAGGCTTGGGCTTCTATGAGATTACCAGAGAGAGTAGAAAGTGAGACAGAGAGGGACTAGGGCCAAGCTCTGAGTGACTCCAACATTTACCACCAGGTAGAAGTGGTGAGCCAGCAAACATTACTGATCAGGAATGGGCAAGGAGGGAAGATGTTAGAATCTTAAAGCCCAAAGAAGATTGTATTTTAAGAAAGTGGAACTGGTCACCTGTGCCAAATGCCACTAAGAAGTGGGAGAGTCTGATGCCAGAAAGCTTTCTGATGGATTCAGTAGCACGGAGGTCATAAGTGACCTTAGTGAGAGGTGTCTGATGGCATGATGAGGCCAGAGGCAGATTCAGGAGAGATGGGGGAAGAGGAAGTAGAGAGAGCAGGTACCAAAAATGTAGAGGGGGCTTTGTAGGAATTTGGTGGTGAAAGAGAGTGGAGAGATAGAGCAGAATCTGGAGGAGGGAATGTGTTGTTGCTATTTCTGAAAGGAATAGGTCTGGACATGTTTAAAAACCAACAGAAAGGATCCAGTTGAAAGAGGTTGAATATATCACAAAAGAAGGTATTACTAATAGTAAGAAATTCTGGAGCAAGCAGGAGAGGATGGGCTCAAAGTCTAGGTGGAGGGACTTGCTTTAAATGGGAGGAGGAACTGTTCCTTCTGTTCTAAGATGAGGAAAGGTGCATAGGATGGGCACAGACATGATTAAGTCTATAATCTTGGTACACCTGGCAGCTATTATTCATTTACTTATTTTAGTGGTGGGAGGATTAGACTAGGGAGTGGAAGACCTTGACCCTATCCTAGGGTCTACCCCCAAATACACTCACAACCTTGGGGAAGTTATTTCTCATTCTTAGCCCATTTGTTAAATAAGGGTGCTCTAATATTAGATGATCATTAAGGTTACTTACAGCTTTGCTATTAAGCCAAAGTCAACCAAGAGAAAATAAAGTCAAAAATGGTAGAAAACTAACAACTTAGAGTGTTCACTTTTATTATGTTTTCAAATTCAAGTGCCCAGTTCCAGTTCAAGGTGATGGACCAAGTCAATGTATTTAATCTCATCTTTTTTCCAAAATCCCATTAAAATGCCAAAAGAAATATAAAAATAAGGGAAAAAAATCCAGAGCAGTTCTAGAAAGCCAGAAAAGGCTTTCTGGCAGACCAGAAAAACATAATGGCTAATAATATTTATTCAGGGTTTTTAATGGGCCTGGCACTGTTCTAAACATTTTGCAGGTGTTAAACCATTTAAATAATTCTACAAGGAAGGTACTATTGTTATCCAATTTTTAAAAAATGAGTAAATGAAGGCACAGAGAGGTTACATAGCTTATTCAAGCCAGGCAGGCTGGCTCCAGAGTCTGCACGCTAAGCCACTGTTATATGACCTTTCAGAAACAGTAAGAAATTTTTGAAAATTTTAATGTGGAACCCACACCTGAAACAGGAATAGAAGAAGGATATTGGAGAAATGGTTATCAATCTTCCAAAACAGAGCCCCCAGAAAAAAGCTCAAGTTAGGAGGGAATAGGAGCTAGAGTGAGTCATGAAGCAGAAAGGAGAGAAGTTAGCTGAAGGCCTGCCAGAGCAACTGGGCCACTCTCCAACTCTGCGCACAGTGGCTTGCTGTAGTGCTCACCCCTGGCTATAGTCGGTGAGAACAGCTTTCTAAATAAAACTCTTGTTGTGCCTGGGGAGGGAGCCTGGCATGGATTTGTGGTTGGAGAGAAAAGTGGGGAGTGCCCAGGTAATTCGGGGGCCACCATAAGGACATGAAGACGTAAAAGAGAGAAAAGCATCTTGGCACAGCAGTTAAATCCCCTAAAGCACCATATATCCAGTAAGGCAATTTTTCAACCTCTGAACTACTAGCTACCCAGACTTCAAGCCTGTTTCCTATCTAGGCTTCATCAACAGAACCGTCTTGTTAGCACACACACAGCCGTTCACTTACACAGCTCTGACATATGCAGAGAGGAAGCACTGTCCAACGAATAGTGGCCTTCAGAACTGCTGAGGACCCCACAAACCAGTTACCTAAATGGATCAATCTAATCCTCCACACGAATGGACAATCACCAGACATTTAATGAAAACCAACAGTATAATAGAGAAACACTAAGATGAACAAATGAAACCACTTTTGAGGGAAAAGTTAATGCAGCAAATAGAAGAGAACTTAAAAATTTTTTCTAATTAGTATCTTGAGAGAAATCCAAGAGAACATTGCATCCATAGAACAAGACTAGTCTGCTATGAAAAAGAAATAAAGAACAAGGCAGAGTTCTAAAACATTGAAAAGATAACTACCGAAATAAAATAGCTCAACAAAAGGGGTAAATAGCAAATTGATATAACTTGGAAACTGCCTTAGTGGTTTGGAAGCCCAAGTCATGGACAATCGGTGAAACAGACTATAGAGTACAGATGTACATGGAAATTTAATGTATTGAAATATTATATTGCAAATCAGCAGGGAACAACAGATGGGTTGGTTATTCCATTGCTGGTATTGAGATAATTGGCTATGCATTTGAAAACGAATAAAGTTAGAGCCCTATTCTAAGCCTCAGTTACCCCCTTTCTCTTTTGCTTCAAGTTCCTCCATCTCTTCTGGATCATTGCCCTCAGCATTCAGATACGCCCGTGTATCGCCCATTTCTAACAACCACAATGCCACCTTCATTTCCATTTCTTGGATTCCCTTCTCAGCAAAACTTATTGAATGTATCCATAGTTGGTCACTATCTCTACTTCTGATCTTTCCATTCATTCCTGAACCCACTCCAGTAGGGCTTCCATTTTCACCACTCCAGCATATCTTCATTTGCCAAGGTCACTAGCCACTTCAGTGTTACTAAATCCAATGACACCTGTTTTCATCTTATCCTCTCAGAGGCATTTAACAGGGCTGATCATTCCCTTTTATTCTTCAAACATGCTCTTCTCTTGGCTTTCATGATACTACCCTCTCCTGTTTTACTCTGACTTCATTGCCACTTTCTTCTCAATCTTCTTTGCTTGACTTCTAAATCTTGGATTGCTTTAGGGATTGATTGGTTCTGGGATCTCCCCTCTGATCCCATAATCTCTCCTTTGATTTTTGTTTTTGTTAGTTACCATCGAGTCAATTCCAACTCATGGCGACCCCATGTGTACAGAGTAGAACTGCTCCATAGGGTTTTCAGGGCTTTGACCTTTCTTTCGGAAGCAGATCACCAGGCCTGTCTTTTGAGATGCCTCTGGGTGGGTTCAAACTGCCAACCTTTCAGCTAGTAGTTGAATGCTTAACCATGTGCGCCACTCAGGAGGCATCTCAAACTTAATATATCTAAAACTGAGCTCTGAATTCCCCCCCACTTCAACTTGTTTCTCACACCATATACAAAAGCAAATACCATAAAGGTTAAAGATACAAACATAAAAATTAAACTATTAGAAGAATGTATAGAAAAATGTATATAATGTATGGGAGCTATAATACAATAAATATAACACTGAGGTGAAGAAGGTCTTTCTAAGCATGACATGAAGCTCAGGAGTCATAAGTAGAAAGGTTACCAACTAAAGCCAACAGAAAGTTACCAGATGAAGGACAGACTGAGAGAAACTACTTGCAGCACTTAGAAAAAAAAAATTTAGAATCAACCGTTATTATCCATAGTATCAGAAGAGCTTTTAGAAATCATTAGAAGAAAGAAAACAACACAATAGAAAACGCAGCAAAGGCTATGAACAACCAAAGAGAAAAAAATGCAGTCAGCAAACATTTGAAATGATGCTTAACCTCCCTAATTATCAGGGAAAGACAAATGAAAAAGAGATATCATTTTCAACCATCAGATTGGCAAACATTTAAAAGGTCAATAACATCTAGCAATAACAAAAATATGGGGAAACCAGACACTCTCGTACACTGTTGGTGTGAGCCTAAATTAGTTCAACATTCCTGGAGGGCAATTTGGCAAAATCTATCAAAATTTAATGTATTTTTATAGTATTTCTTCAAAATAGATTTCATTAAAAAAAAAAAAAAACCTGCATCTAACGAAAACAAATTTCTGATTTACAAAGATAACCTCAAGTCAACTGCGACATTTCAACAGGAACACTGTGCATCTATGTAAACCTCCGGAGGTCGATAACACTGTTGGTCTTTGCTGAATTTTAAACTAAAGAATGTCAATCTATAGAGAGCTACAGTAACAGTCCTTCTTCATCTGATGGGTAGAGCCTGAGGTTGGTAAATAAGCAAAATTTTTCTATAAAAAACCCCCAGGGAATATTTATCTGAAATATTTGTTAAAAATCCATTAGATTTGATGGTAGGAAACCAAATACACCCTTGTCCCTCCTCTTTTGCTTTATAAATGGATTAGGACACACAAGATCTAAAATCACAGTATAGAGATAGCCAAACCTCATTCAAATCTTTTCTCGTCATATTTATTTAGTAAAGTTAACACATTCATTAAGATTGCATTACCTCAAATTAGCACTTTCATGCAATGGTCTGCAGCAAAGCAAATGTGTTCATTACAGTTTGTTAAGGATCATTGATTGCCACATGATGAATTTAGCTTAAACTGCTGCCAAAGGAACAAATAAATGTTCTTCCTCTCCTCTCGTTGTTGGCCTGACCAAAACTTGTGCATCTTTGCAATTCACATACCTTTCCTATGAAGATTTCCTGACGTCCCCATTGAGAAGGGCGCAGTCCTTTCTTTGTGCCCCCACTGCTCCCCAGCCACATTTCTATCACATCACCTGTACCAGGAGTCCTCAAAGTGTGGTCTCTGGATTAGCAGCATCAGCCGAACCTGGGAGCTCGTTAGACACGCAGAATCTCAGACCTCACCCCAGAATCAAAATCTCCGGGTGTGGGACCCGCTGTTTTAACTAGCCCTGCAGGTAAGCCTTTTGCATGCTCACGTTTGAGAAGCTCTGACCTACTTGACCCAAGCCTCAGCAGTCTCTGGGTACAAACCAGGTCACATTCACATCGATCCCCGAATCCCACTAGGCCCCTTGCTCACTTACATTTGCAGGACACCCAAGTCCTTTCAAGGGTTGTTCCCTTCCACCTAAAGTATTTCTGGGCATCCCTGGAGCCTGTCATACATGCTCCTGAACTGATTGGGGCTGTGGCTCATCTCTGCTGCTCAACAGACCACTTTTAAGCAGATTGTTGCTCTTAGTTGCCATGGAGTTGGCTCGGACTCCTGGTGACCTTATGTATAACAGAATGAAATGTTACCCAGTCCTGCGCCACCTTCGTGATTGTTAGTTCTGCACAACTTCACTCACAATCTAGTCCAGCCCTCCAGATGAGCAAAAGTACAAAATGCACGATAGCCCGGTGGAGTGGAAAGCAGAGACTGCTGGACACAGGACCTTAGCTGCCCTGCAACTTGCATTGGTCAACTGAATTGCCCAAAAGCAACTTTATTGCATCTCTCCAACTGAAATAGCCTAATCAAGGGTTTCAACCCTGGAGTCATCCTCTCCTCCCCTGAGCATCCGTTACTCCCTTCTATAGTATCCCGTCGTTGTACAACTTGACTTAATATGACCTATTCAAAAAATTCTTTTTCTTAACCTCACATTCCCCTCCAGAATACGCCCCATTCTCTGTTCTCCTTCACAGCAAAACTCCTCAAAACAGGTGCCTGTAGTTCCTGTCTCCACATTCTCACCTGCCATTCTCTTCTCAACCCTCTCCACTTGGGGTGAATCCCCAGCACCTTGATGAAATCCTACAAGGCTGGCTAGCAACCCCCAACTTGCCCTATCCAATGTCCAATCCTGTCCTTGTCTTCCTCCACCTCTCGGCAGCATTTGGCAAAGTTGACCACTCCTTCCTTCTTGAAATTTTTTTTTTTATTTCTGTTTGCTTCCAGAAACTGATAATCTCCTCTCTCCCCTTGTATCATTAACCACTCTTTTGTTCACCATCTCCTTTTCTGGCTCCTCCTTCTCTGACCCACTTCCAATGCCCACGCGCCTGAGGTGTTGGTCTGATCCTGTCCTCTTCGCTTTCCCTACACGCGCTCCAGAGGGCACCTTATCCAACCCCCTGGCTTTCAGTATCATCTATATGCTGATGTCGCCCAAGTTTATATCTCTAGCTCGGACCTCGTCCCTGAGATTTAGACTCAAATCTCCTGTTACTGATTTGACATCTCCCCTTGGATGTCAAATAGATATCTCAAATTTAAAATAGTCGAGATAGATGGAACCCTTCTTCATTTCCTCCCCAGTCTTCCTTACCACAGCTAATAGCACCGTCCATCACTCAGTTGCTCAGGGTGATAACCTAGAAGTTATCCTGATTCTTCTCCTTCACTCAAGCCCCACGTCCAACCCAGAAGCAAATGCTCTTCACCTACCCTTGAAATATATACCCAGAATGAATCCAATCATTTCTCACTCTCTCCTGCTACCACCTTAGCCCGAGTTACTGTTGCCTTTCACCTTGACTACTGCACCAGTCTCTGCGGTTGCCCTTTTCCACCAACCCTCCATTGTTTGTCCCCCTGTCAGCAAAGTGATCTTTCGGAAGCATGATCAGATTACATTGCTCAGCTTAAAAGCTCCAAAGGCTGTCCTTTGTTCAGTTTGTTTTGCTACAGTCTGTTTCTTTGTTGGCAATTACTTAATTAGCAATAGGAGAATAATGTTGCTGTGATAGAAATTGTGTTGGTTCACATGCAATTTTTCTAGCATGTTAATGTTTTGAAGCATTCAGTGGCAAACCTTCTCATGATTAAAAAGAAAACCTTAAGTAAAAAGCAATCTACAGAGGTTGATTTAGTGGTTTCAAGGTCCCTGGGTGGTGAAAAGCGTTTGCTCTTGGCTACTAATCAAAAGGTTGATGGTTCAAATCCACCCGTCGGTGCTGGAGAAGGAAGTCCTGGCAATCTACTTCAGTAAGGTTGTTGTTGTGTGCTGTTGAGTTGATCCCAACTCATAAAAATTCTACAGGGCTGAGTAGAACAGCCCCACAGGGTTTCCAAGGCTGTAATCTCTACAGAAGCAGACTGTCACATCTTCCTCTCATGGAGCGACTGATGGGTTCAAACTGCGAACCTTTCAGTTAGCAGCCAAGCACTTAACCACTGCGCCACCAGGGTTCCTTTCAGTAAGATTACAGCCATCGCAAATCCTACGGAGTTCAGTTCTACTCTGAAACACATGGGGTTGCCACGAGTTGGAATTGACTAGATGGCAATGGGCTTGGGTTTTTTATTCTTTGGTTTTAGTGGTTTCAAAAATTGCTGTGCTTTTTTTCTACAGTAATCTGTCTGGTAAACCTGTGAGTACAGATGAAGGAGCTGCGAAGGCATTTCTCCCATGTTAAAACAAAGATTTAATGAAAAATGCTATGTTGCAGATCATATTTTGATTTTATTTTGATGAAGATGGTCTTTATTGGAGGCGAATGCCCTCCAGGGCCCTCCTCTTGGAGGAGGAAGGAGGCCCAGGGTTTAAGGCTGCAAAGGATTAACTAGCTGGATACTGGACACAAACACCATCAGAGAGACCACTCTACCAGATTAGCATTGGCCTTTGTGCTGCTCTTGTTAACGCCCTGGTGACAAAGTTCCATGGGTTTTGAGTGGTTCATCCTAATCTTACATTTCCCATAAGACCTATAATTTTTAGTGCACACTTTTGCAGAATGTAAAGGTTTTCATAGGCATTGTTATAATCAAAACATTTGCACTTATTATGAAATCCAAACTTCTTAACAACCTTATGCCCCCACTTTATATTTTCCTCAAAATATGCCCTGGATTCAGTCACTTCTCACCACTTCTCCAGTCACACCCTACTCCAAACCGCCAGCTATCCTGGCCTGGACTACTCAAATAGCCACCTTTCTAGTCGCCTCCTTTGAATTCTCTAAAAAAGAAAAGCTGCCATTGAGTGGATTTCAACTCACGGTGACCCCATGTAAGAATAGAACTGTGCTCCGTAGCATTTTCAGTGGCTGATTTTTCAGATGTTGATTGTCAGGCCTTTATTCCAAGACACACTGGATGGACTTGAACCTCCAACCTTTCGGTTGGCAGCCGAGCACATTAACCTTTTACACCATCCAGTGACTCCTCTAATTCATTAGAGCCCTTTGAAACAGAAATCAGGTTGCATCAGTGTTCTGTTTAAAAATCAACTCCTGAAAGGCTTCCCATTACACTCAGAATAAGACCTAATTCCCTTTCCATGGCTCTCAAGCCCTTCTCCTCCCTGGTCTGGCCCCTATGTCCCTCCGGACCTCATCTTCAACCTCTCTCTTCAGTGCTTATTCCTGCCTCAGGGTCTTTTCATTTGCTGTTCCCTCTGCCTGGAAAAATCTTTTGCCCAGCAGGTTTTTTCTTATCATCCAGATATTAGCTTAAATGTCACCTCCTCAGAGATCTTCCCTCTTTGCCACCCTAGCTGAAGAGTTCTCCCCCTCTAGCACATCATTCTGATTTGATTTGTTCCCAGTGCCTACCATCTGAATTTATTTTTAAAAAATATGTTTACTGTCTCTCTCTCTCCCCCAACCCCCATTATTAATTCCTGTATCCCCAGGCCTAAACCAATGCCTGGCCCATAGTCTGTACTCACTGAAAGAATGAGCAGCCTAACTAGTACTTCTGAAAGTTTTATAAGCAAACTCCCAGTTTCACGGGACTCAGCTATAAAAAGTTCTACTACTTGCAGGCCTGTTCTGGTATTTTTCCACACTTCCACTCATTCATCTGAAGAGTTCCATTGACTTCACTACTACCCAGTCATCATTCTTGGTGATTTCCGTGAAGCTCGGTGCCTTGCTATTAAGAAGACAGTGAGTTTGTAACAGAGAGATCAGGAAATATCTAAAAGAAATATAGTCTTAATTGTCAACTGGCCCAAATCCCTACTTCCCTGAAGTAATATTAACTTTTGCTTTTGAGTCTGGCTCTCATTATTCACTGTAATCAAAGAAGGAGATAGTTCTAATGGTTAGAGATAATATGCATAGTCAGGCTGAAAAGGACCCAAACACATTTGTAAAGACACAGAATTGTGGTAAAATTTCTGGTTGGCCACAGAGCAGTCAAATGACAGGGAAGAAGAGGGTAGGAAAGCCACAGACTCAAATTATAAATCAAATCGAGGGGTTTTCCAAAGGAAATTTTACATAGTCCATTTAATAAAGATGTTTTATATCTGGTAAGATTTCCAGAACTGAGAATTCCATAAGCTCCCCTGGTGATGAACTGTCAGAAAGCGTAACATATTTCCACCAAGACCTTTTGCTACAATTCAAATACAGTTCCCTATGAAGAACAAGAACATAACAAAACTATAATAATATAATGTCCTCAAATAGTGACTAACTCCACCTGGGAGCCTTACGTTTTCAAAATTGTCTCAATTGTTTCATATTCCAGTTAACTGTTGTTGCTCCCCGACCCTTGACCTACTCAAAGTTCTTCACATTTCTCTAAAAACATGGAGCTCCTAACAGAACACAACACTTTCCTGATGATTATTCCCAACTCACTGAAAAAATATTTGCTTGTCTGTTGTGGGCCAGTTACTGTTCTGGGCACTTGAAAAAATACAGCAGAGAACAAGACAAAGTCCTGGCTGTTAGGGAGCTTGCCTTCTGCTAGGGGTGGTAGGATAAGAAATGGGGGAAGGCAAGTAAACAAACAAGATAATCTTAGAGGGTAATAGTTGCTCTGCAGAAGGTTAAAGAGTAATAGCATCAAGGGAGTGGTGGGTAGGAGAGGGGTGGATTGTCATGGATAGGATGGTTGGGATTTCTGAGTAAGTGATACTTACACAAGGCCTCAAAGTTGAGAGCCGACTTGGCTGGGGGAAAGAACATCCCAGGCAGAGGCATCCCAGAGCAAGTGCAAAGGTCCTGAGATGGGAATGAGGAAACAAGATAATGCCGTGTGACTAAAGAGTGGTAAGCTAGGGAGAATTCTGAGATGAGATCTGGAGAGGCAGGCAGGGGCATGATCATTCAGGGCCTTGTCAGCAGGCCACAGTAAGAAGTTTGGATTTTATTCAAGTCCTCTTGGAGCATTTTAATAGGAAGCTGTTAGGACATTCTAAGCAGTTTTTTTTTTTTTTAATCGTGTTACTGGGAAGGGCACAAGAGTGTAAGGGTGGGAGGCAACTTGCAAGTTCTTTTGGGTGAGCAGGTGAAAGGTGATGGTGGTTTGCACTGGGGGTGGAAGTGGAAATGGGAAGAAGTATTCAGATTCTGGATATATTTGGAGGTAGAGTCAACAGGGCTTCGATGTGGGGGGTGAAAGAGAGAGAAATAATAGCTGATCCCTAGATCTTTGGCTTAAACAGTCGGCTGCTGAGGTGGGAACATTGAGAAAGGAACAGGATCATTTCCTTGGATACTAGAAGATCAGGAACGGTGACAGGATAGTGGTAAAGTCTACTCTTCAAATGAGTGAGTGGGAATGTGTGAGTATATCCATAAAAAAATAAAAAAAATACATTAATTCACCCAACAAATATTGAGCCCACACAGTTAAGCGCTGGACTGCTAGCCAAAAGATTGGAGGTTCCAATCCACCCAGAGGCACCTTGAAGACAAGGCCTGGGGATCTACTTCAGAAAGGTCACAGCCTTGAAACCCTATGGAGCAACTCTACTCTGCACACAAGGGGTTGCCATCAGTAGGAATTGACATGACTGTAATTAACAACAATGACGTGCCAGCCACTGTTGTAGGCTCTAGAAGTGGTATTGCTGGATCAATGTCACATTTTGCTGTTGTGGCCTCAACATAGGTTACAACTGCCATTTGAGAATGGTCCATGCTTAATACTACCTTTATCCCCACTGCTCCAACTCATATAGAATATTATTGAGCACAGACTAGCCCAATACATACTTGCTAATTGACTGAACCAAGTTATATTGACTAGATGTTACCAAAAACCAAAACCAAACCCATTGTTGTTGAGTTGAATCCAACTCATAGCAACTTGTATAGGACAGAGTAGAACTGGCCTGTAGGGTTTCCAAGGAGCAGCTAGTGGATTCAAGCTGCCGATCTTTCGGTTAGCAGCCAAGCTCTGAACCACTGCACCACCAGGGCTCCAACAAATCAATAGTCTAACATTACTAATATCTCAATGTGGTAATCTGTATATTCCTAGCAAAAGTAAGGTGGTATCAAAGCATGGAAGTGGTAGACATATTTTTACTAACTTCATCTATAATTTCCTAAGAATCACCTAAAAAGCAAATCTTAGGTTATTTTAAAGGTAGTCTAAAAATACTTTTAAGGAAAAAAAAAAGGTCAAGCTATCACATCTTTAAAATTTAAAATACAGTTTAGAAATTTTACATGAAGATGTTTCAGGTTCATCATTATTCAAATCTAATTTCTATGATTTTTAATCTAATTGCTATGAAAAAGCCTGGGAAATGACTAGTCACAAACGGCTTTATTCTTGGAGCTTTCCTTTTTCTAATATTATCGTGACTATTTCAGCAGAAACACTAAGAGGTGGTGCAAAAAGTAGTAAGAATATTGACAGTGAAAAGCCACCTTTGTGCTTCTGCTGTTCTAAGCTGTCTTCTACAGCCTAGCATAACCAGTCCATCTTAACTTCGCAATCTTTAAGTTCCACAGATAACTGAAAGACAAAAATAGGTCAACCTACTTAAGCTTTCTATTTGAGTGTAATGCATCGGACATACCATCACATCAGTATCTTCTTGGTTCCAAATGGAAAGTAAAACACACCTCAGAATTCCTAGAAGAAAACTTTGAAGTACTTTTCTCAAGCATTGTTCTCTGTGGTAACTGGTGTCCAGGAATTTAGGAAATTTGAAACAGCAATTTGTGATTTTAGAAAGGAGTTAACTTTAATATTTTCTATCAGTGAAGGAGTTTACGTGGAGTGATAGAAACAGAGCGGGCCATGTAAGTGAACTGTGGTAAGAGGTCAAAATCATTTGAGCAATTGATTGTCCAAAAAAGAGCATTCAGTTTGTGTCTGAAACTCAATAAGTGAAAAACAGTATCTTGGTGCTAACAATCTAAGTAAATGTTAAATATTCATAAAGGGTAAATTTGATAAGCCACCTTCCACTGTTCTCCATTAGGGCTTTGTTCAAACTGGTTTACTTTTAAAAACTATATTTACATTATTATTTGTGAAAGGTATAATCAGAATATTTACTAATTCCTTCCTTCTCTCCAAGCCCCAGAAATCATCAAATAACTTACACCAGGTGAACAGATTCCACTCTGAAAAGGAAGAGGCCGTGGCTTCCAAATGGACAGGACCTGGTTGCTCACGGCTTCAGGATAAGCCCGGGCTTATCACTTCTTTGTAGGAAGCAGTAACGATTCCAAAGATTTTACCGATGTTGGCAGGACCAGTGATATTTTAATTTTCTAACATGTTTCACGTTTGTTCCAATGCAAGATGCTTGTAGACTTATTGAGAGCAGGTCATTTAAGCATCAAAAGACATCCCAGAAGCCACTTCCAGTTCATGCATTCAGAGCTGAAGACATACTTTCTGCAAATTGTTGAGGCTTAAATTACCTAAATCTTAGAAATTCTGTCAGCTCATTGTTGAGCATGGCTGTGCTTAAAAATCCACCCCTAAACTTTTCTTCGAATAATATGTTGTTGCCTCACAATAAATTCCATTTACAGGACCAATAAAACCTGATAACTTAGCATACGTGTGTGGAGTGCTTCATGACTTCATCAATTCCCATTATTTATCAGTACCACCCCATAAATTATTTACCACCTTACAAATACTTGTGACTTTCACTTCCAGTGAAAAGAGCACGAGTTATTTGATACCCATCAAATTAGTGAGCAGGGGAAAGATGGGGCAGCACCCCTCAGAGCTGAAACTCGCCAGAGCCGCACCCATGGACACTCAGAGAAGCCACGGGCCCGCCTGCCAGTGTCGGCAACACTTCGTTGCTTTAGACAACGGCAGCCTAAAAAATAGGGAAAATTTACTACGTTCTTACAAGCTTCCTATCCCCAAACGATAGTAAGGTAATGGCTTACTAGGCAATGGCTAGTATCTGAAACAATAGACTAAGTTGTATATTGTCTTTTGACAGTTTCTGGATTTTCAAAATTACCCATTTCAATGTAAATAATGCAACTGGTCCCCTTCGGATAGTCCTGGAGCTAATTCGAATCTGTAGCATTGTCTGTCCCAACAGCTGGGTGCAGGAGGTAGGCATTCTTTCCCTTCATTTAGAAAACCAATTCTCTAATAAATGCTGCTGGCTTATCCTTAAAGGGAACATTATTTTGGTTTGCAATCTTTCTGCACGTAACTTTCTTCATCTCCGACACTTAATCATTCCTGGTGGGAATTCTGAAGATTTTCAGAAATCCCAGTGATCAGCCAAAAATTTCTCAGAAAACCTGCTTGAAGCAACAGGAACTCTCTTCTGTCCAAAGAGGGTAATGATTACACTTAGACACTGTAATGAAAAGCAGCAGTGCAGTTTATTTTAACACTTCTAATTTAGGAGACTAACGTCTGAATTCTACATCAGAAGTAAATTCACCAATACTGAATTTGGAAAGCACAGATCAAGACCCCAAATTCTACTGGGACTACACAATTTAGCGCTGTGATTCTAAAACAAAAGCAGAAAACTGAAGTCAGCATTACAAAAGTTCTTAAACTTCAGGGGACCCATGAACCTTAGACTGTACATAGGAAGTTGTGTAATACGTGTGTGTATATACATTTTTTTCTGGGGAAAGGTTCCATAATTAATCAAATACTAAAGGGGCCCCCAAAAGGTTAAGAAACAGTACACAATAGAATTCTAATTTCCCTCTACATCTTGAACAATAATGGAAACTGTGGACCTCCGGAAATTCACTTTTGTGCATCTAAGAGTAAATTTTAACGGAAAGAGGTAGAAAAGAAAAGAAATAAAACTAACTTACAAGTACTGGGTGGGGGAAAAACTCCAAAGTGTTGTTTATGAGTTTAGTAAGGTTCTGGTTTAGAGAAGGGAAGTAAGAGCGTAAGCGGTAACATAAACTGGAAGCAGGGAGATTCTTAAGGGATTTGCAAGTCCTTAGAAACACCAAACTTTAATATGAATAAAGCGAGGGCATGATTTTACAATGCAATGTAACTCAAGTCCAATTTTGTTTCTACATATTATCAACTTTTTATTTCTGAATATCACAAACTTCAGTCAGAATACTTTAAAAAATATTATTCTGCATGCATTTAACAAATCTGACAAAAGGACAAGAATCCAGTTTACCTGCATTATGACTATGAACTTTTAAATGAACCAATTAACACATATTTAAAATCATCAGGTACAGTAACAGTGAAAACATCAACGCGTTAACCTGACGGCATCCTACCACTACGCACACGTTCATGTAACACTACTACTAATTACTCGGAAGCAGAGGCAAATGTAGACTGAGGAATCTCCCGAAAAAGCAAGTTGAAGGGATTAAATGTCATCGTCATCATCATCACTACTGAGGACAAAGCTGCTGCCTGTGGACAGGGGCTCTTCTTCTTGAGGGTTCTCAAAACAACCCACAGGGCCTCTCTCATTAGGCTCGAACAACTTGTCACTGGTATCCTCATCAAACAACTTGTCATCTTCAAACAACTTTTCAACTATATCTCCCTTTCTGTCTGCATCCTCAAACAACTTTTCCTCTGCCTCGTCTTCCTCCTTTTCCTCAGCATCGTCCAGCCCCTTGTCATCCGCATTTTCTTCATCCTCTTTTTCATCTGACTCATCATCAAACACTTTTTCACATGCATCTTCCTCTTCTTCCTTTTCATCTGAATCTTCTTCAAATTCTCTCTCGGAACCTTCCTCATCACACGCTTTCTCAGAGCCGTCGTCTTCACATTCGGACTTTTCAGAGTCTTCTAACTCTTTTTCAAGAATGTTTTCAAACTCTTTTTCAGAGTCGTCCTCATCGATTTCTTTTTCAAGGCCATTTTCTTCAAATTCTTTTTCAGAGCCATCTTCACACTGTTTTTCAGAGCCGTCTTCTCCAGATTCTCCTTCTGAGTCATCTTCAGAATCCTTTTCAAGGCTGTCTTCTTTAGACTCTTTTTCAAGGCCATTCTTTTCAGAATCTTTTTTGAGTGTCTTCTGTTCAGGTTCTCTTTCAGAGCCATTCTCTTCAGACTCTTTTCCAGGACTGTCTTCTTCAGACCCTCTTTCAGGGCAGCCTTCCTCAGACGCCCTTTCAGGGCGGCCTTCTTCAGACCCTCTTTCACGGCAGCCTTCCTCGGACCCTCTTTCAGGGCAGCCTTCTTCGGACCCCCTTTCAGGGCAGCCTTCCTCAGACCCTCTTTCACGGCAGCCTTCCTCAGACCCTCTTTCACGGCAGCCTTCCTCGGACCCTCTTTCAGGGCAGCCTTCCTCGGACCCTCTTTCACGGCAGCCTTCCTCGGACCCTCTTTCACGGCAGCCTTCTTCAGACCCTCTTTCACGGCAGCCTTCCTCAGACCCTCTTTCACGGCAGCCTTCTTCAGACCCTCTTTCACGGCATCCTTCCTCAGACCTTCTTTCAGGATGGCCTTCTTCAGACTCTTCGTCGCGCCCACCTTCATCAGCATCTTTTTCAGAAGCCTCTTCTTCAAATTTTCCCCCATCTTCTGGTTTTTCAAACTTCCTTTTGTCTACAGGTGCTCCAAATATCATTTCAGCTGCGGCTTCTGGAGCATTCATTCGCGATGTACTGGGGTGCTCTGAAAAATGCCTTACTCTCGAAGGCCCTGCTCTTTCTGAAGCACTGGCAAGATTTGAACGCCGAAAGCCTCTGTTGGCCTCGGGCTCATTGAGGAAAGCCTCCCATCCTCTCAGCCTTTCCTCTCTTTCTCTCGTGGTCTCCTCCACCTGTGCATAAATGAACACTGCCATTAAAACCAGTTTCAGGCAAAAAGAAATTAACAACTGTTCCTGAACATTTCTAATATTGAGGATAGTATCCTGATTTTATAATGGATCTCTTCTTAGAAAATCAAAACCATTCTCTATCTTTAGTTTTCAAAACTTTACATCTTGACTTACTGGAGTTGACCTAAGATCACTTAAACACCAATCACCACAGAACTACAAAAACATCTCATTTCTTAAGTCAATAACTGAGCTCTGTTTGTATTTTACAACACAGAAAAGAAGATAAATGTTCTGGTTCGATACATTCTTTTCTTATCACTAATGTGAACAAGCCTCAAAGTTTCAAATATATGAACTGAAAGATTGAAACATTTTTCTTTCTAGCCTCTGAATACCAGGAATTATCTAAGTATTATTACACGGAACAGATTAAACCAAACCAAAAACTGAACTCTGAAGGCCTGTCAGATCAGTATTCACTGGTAACGAAATAACTCGGCTGTCCGTGGCAGTTACAGAATTTACCTGGTAGTCTGTAGTCCCGTCCCATGCTTCGGCAGTGATCTGACGGCCACCAAACCACCTTCCATCAAGGGTGTGAATGCAATAATCAGCCTCCTCTGGATCCCTGAAGGACACAGAGGCCACACCATCTGGATGTCTCTAGAAAGACAAGGGAGAAAAAAAAATATGGGGATAAATGTTAAGATTAAAAATAAAACACACACATTTGAAAAAGCAGATAGTCACGTTCTTTCTAATAATTTGAGCGAAAAGGCTTTAAATATGAAGTCTTTTCTGCCTTTTACCCCAGACACACAGCTAGCTAGCTGCTTCTTTAACTTAATCTTGCCCAGCAAGAACCAAGCAAAATGTCCTTGGAAATGTTTCTGCTGACAACACTGAGAGGCAAAGCAATATAATTGTAAAGAGTGTGGACTCTGAAGTCAGAAAGCCTTGGGATGAAATCCTGGCTCTGCCATTTACCAGCTGAATGATACTGGGCAAGGTGCTCATCTCTGAGGTTTCCGTTTCTTCATCTGTAAAATACGTATAACGGTACCTACCTGCCTCAAAGGTTATGAAGATTAAACAAGATAACATGTAAAATAGCTTACAGCATCCAACCAATAAATGTGGGCTCTTTTCATTAATATGTGCCAATTTCAGAAGTAAAAAAAAGAGTGAGAAGGAGAATATACAGAATATTCTTCCTGATAGTCTCCAAATATGGAGGAGAACAATTCACAAAAGATGGGAAAACGTGGGCAAACAGGGAACTGTAAATCGCCTGTTTTTCTTGTACTTTCTTCTACCTGGTCAAGTACTCTCAAGGGCGGATTATTTAACAGGCAAGGTAAACACCATGTTTACCCTGCGTATCAGATCTGTACTGAAATTGTTCACTACAGATTAGTAAGTAAGCACAAGTAAGCTCGTGTTTACTTTGCTTACTGGGTCATCTGCCCTTGTCAGGGATTGTAAATTTGAAAAGAGGCTGTGATGCTATAGGAAGGTGCTGTGGGGTTGGGAGAGAGACAGATATCAGCCATACCTAGAAGCAGTCTTTTATGTGGTGAAAAAATGCGAAATTATTCACTACAGATGATCTGGTAAGCAAGGTAAGCACCATGCTTACCTTGCCGACTGGCTAATCTGCCCCTGAGTGCTCTACAGTGACAATGAAGGAAAATCATCAAAGCATACCAAGTCCTTCATGATTGTCTAATTATTGCTAACAGGTGATTACCACTAGAGAGCAGACCTACTATATAATAACATCAATTTAAAATTTGGGGACACACTAACGAACGTCTGTCAATAACTTATTAAGCCAAAAGAATGATTGCTTTAGGATTAATCTGTCCAAGTCATGAACTTACATCAAAGAGAATGAGCTTCTTAATTTGGCCAAACTTTGAACACTCTACTCGAAGGTCTTCTCTGATTTCATTTAACACCAATGGATCGTCCTGCAAAAATACACATGATTAAAATGGGCTTGCCCCTCCCTTTCAGTGTAAGTCCCAAAGAATCAATTTTCTTGCTTTGACATACCAACAAACCCAAAAGGTTTCACTTAAAGTTAGTCATGCTTGTCAGCAGTGAACAAGATAAAAGAAAAATTTCAAAATCAAATGGAATTATACTACCCAGGCTGCTGCTTACGACTGCAGGTCTGCCCTGCTTTTAAGACAGAGGAACTAGACAGCTATGACAGGCAGCAGCAGGAGTCTGCAGTGGCAAAGGAGAAGGGAGGGAAGCATGAGTGGAAATCCCAAATAACAGCAGCTGTGAGGGCAGGAAAAGTCCTGGGGCATATCCAAGTCAGAGCCTGCTTAGTCCTGTGATCTCTGCAGGAATCATGACCATGCTGAGGAGAGCCCTTTGCTTTGTGTTTTGGATAGACATTTAAAGAAATGTAACAGGCAGGGTTGTCTCCCTTTCACTGACTGTGTGTTCTAAGATTTTTTTCATGCTTCTAAGATATTATTTAATTCATAGGGTTCTTGTCTCCTACCTCATCACAACAGAACCACACAGATAAGGGGCTGCTAAAGTACTTTTTTTTTAAAGTACACAAGAAAATACGTTCTTAGGTGCTACCTTCTCAAAAGTATGAGCGTATTAAGAGTACTCAAACACTGCTGCTTCTGGTGGTCTTAATTTCAGGTAGGCCCCCAGCCCCTCCCCTCCAACCACAACAAAAGGATTCAAAATTTCCTGTGGGGATTAGCAAGCAAACCTTTCTCCAAGTCCCAGTTTACGAAAGGGGCTCCTAAAAAGTTATATTATCGACTTGAATTTCAACTACATACAAAAAGAAATGAGGTTATCCAATCTCTGGATTTCTACTGAAGTGGACTTAACACTTTCTAGGAGACATTTAAATTTATCTGCCTTTCTCGCAGGCTTTTTTTCCCCTCTCTCACCAACCAAAGGAGAAACTACAACAAAGGAGTTTCCTCCCCTAAAGTTCTTGGCAAAACAGTTACTGAAACCAAAACATAAAAACAAACATATAAAATCTCATCATTTGCATAAATCTGAGGCTTCTAAAACTATAGCTAGCAGGACTCTGGATTTTCCCCACTTAAAATTAAAATCTAATTTTGGAGAAGACGTCAATTTGCTTTGTGCAGAATTATCAGACAAGAGGGGAATGGAGAATGGAGCCTAAAAGTCATTTTTGGGGGGGGTGGGGGGGGTGCTTTCAGAAGGCAGGAACCTTGTTTTACTGAGTTTCATATACCTCCCAGAACATGGCACAGTCTTTCCCACATAGCAAAGAGTCAATAAAAGCTTTTTCAGTTTGATAAACTATTGCTAATACTTCTATTTTAGTCACCAAAGGAAATCATGATTGTATTAAAAACAAAAATTATTTCCAAAAATTTAAGAA
The DNA here is from genome assembly GCF_024166365.1 of Elephas maximus indicus. Lineage (NCBI taxonomy): Eukaryota > Metazoa > Chordata > Mammalia > Proboscidea > Elephantidae > Elephas > Elephas maximus. Next base: position 19,385,644 of record NC_064846.1, read on the forward strand.
ATTTCAAATTTAAGCATGAGTCCACTGGGGGACATCTCCCTCATTTCTCTACCAAGGTATCAGAGCTTTTCCTACAAGAATATCAAACCTTAGCCAAAGTCTTCCCAGACCTCCATTTTCATTTATGCCAGCTTGAAAAACGAAGACATCGTCACTGCTGTATAAAGACTTGATGCTCAAAGCTAAGGTAGTAAACCCCTCCTTCCTGGAGACTCTGACCTAGCTCAGCACAGAACTTTTCTAAAGGCACAACTTTGCAAACAGACCTGGGACAAAGAGCAGACGCCCTGAGTGAACATTTGTTTCACCGATGCGCTGAAATCCTCTGCTCGTCATTTTTCCTTCCCAGGGTGGTGCCTTGTTTGTTGTCCCTGAAGGAAAAGAACCCTCTCTCTCATTCTTTTCAATCGAAACCTGCACTGTCCAATACAGTGGCTACTAGCCACCTGTGGCTATTGAGTACTTGGAGTATGGCTAGCCCAAACTGAGGTGTGCTCACAGATTTCAAAGACTTTGCACAAGAAAAAAAAAAAGATAAAACATTTCCTTAGTATTTTTATACTGATGACATGTTGAAATGGTCATGTGGGATATGATGGGTTAAATAAAATTCACTGAAATTAATTTCACCTGTTTCACGTCACACTCGTGACTGTGGCTACCAGAACATTTTAAATTGCACATGTGGCTTACATTATATTACTACCAAACGGCACTGGTACACACAATGAGTCACCTACCTTTTCACCTGAGTTTGGATTCTTCATCCCTTAGTATTCAAATTCACCACATTTGCCATTTAAAAATATGGCCCCAAATTAAACACCAAAGAATCCTCTTGAAACTACATTAAAAACATTAGCCTTCGCTGTTCACCCTGATACCAAAAAGCGTTCTTAGGTATGTTGCTTCTAATGCTAGTCAACTGTTTGGAATAAAAATATACCCTACCCCCCAAAACCTGATTTCTTTCTGATATCCCCAGGTAACCTTACAATTCACTTTTTATTTGTTTTCCACTAATAATCTCTTATGGGGTCTTCAATCAAATTAAACACTCTCCAAAAATGTCCAGTAAAAGTAGATATTCCTGTTGAATACTTCTATGGTACGTTACCTAATGTCTAGTCTGTACCAGCACTGTCCAAAAGAACTTTCTGTGATGATAGAAATGCTGTGTATCTGTATTATCCAATATGGTAGCCACTATAATTAACATAACATTTAAATCACCATACATGGCTGGGGGCTACCATATTGGACAGCACACTTTCAGCATACTGATACACTCTGAGGCTGAAGCCACAAAGACACTGAAAAAATAAGACTGTAGTCCCTCTTGGTAACAGTACTCTCATCAAGCTAACTGGACCACATGAGACCGGGCAGATGGGCAAATGAGGATAGTACCACCGATGATTTCTTTGGCTGTAAATTCTCAAACTCATTACTGCCAAACAGAGCACCCTCCCATCCTTTGTGGCCTCAGTGTATAAAAAATAAAAAAACAATTTTCCTTCTTTTGCAAAGATGCCAAAGAGAAAATGTTTTATCCACTTGGTGGATGAAGTTTGGCTTGTGAGTAGCAGGGCTTTCATTCAACCATTCTGTCACTTTTTCTTAATATTAAATATTGAGGGTCTGTTAATAAATATACATCAAGAGACTACTATGGGCCAGGCACAGTTCTAAGCACTGGGAATACAGCAGTAATCAAGGTAGACAAAGTGCTTGCTCTCATGAAGCTCACGTTCTAATAGTGATAAAATTATTTCCGATAATAATAAACACTATGAAGAAAATAAAACTGGGTAATATAAAGACTCTATAGCCTTGAAATAAAGTTTATATGAAATCAATAAAGGTTTTCTGTTGTTGTTGTTTGTTTTAAACAGCTGGGAATTTGCAAGTGTGAAAATTCTATCCTCAAAAATATTCACTGGAGGGAACTTGTAGGGGTAAATGTAGAATAAATGTGGCTTTTGGGGGGCCAGAATATTTGTTAAACTAGGAGAAGCTAAGCCTGTCCAGGGTAATTACAAAAAAAACCCACTGCTGCTGAGTCACTCATAGTGATCCCACAGGGTTTCCAAGGCTGTGAATTTCTACGGAAGCAGACTGCCACATCTTTCTTCCACAGAGCCACTGGTGGCTCTGAATCACCGACCTTTTGTTTAGCAGTTGATCGCTTTAACCACTGCACCACCAGGGCGCTAGCTAGACTCAAACGAGGTTGCGGTGGTGTATCTAGGGTACTGCACTGTCCCTGGGCACGAGGCACCACTGACCAGTTTCTATTAACCTGATATGGCCCAACATCCTTCCTCAAGCATGGTGATGTGTTAATTCAAAGATTAACAAACTTGACTTGAATTTTTAAGCTGATATTATGGTAAAGGTATCCAGAAGAGGAATGTTAGGTGTTTGGACAAGTGCACAATTTCAGTGCTTGCCACAGGCGCCATTTTCCACAGATATGCTGCTGGCGGCACCGGGTTAATAGAAATTGCTCAGTGGCGCCAGGGCCTACGGCCAGTCCAATACCTACCATACCTGCCATACTCTAGTTACACCTCTAAGTATGTCAATGACAAGTCAGGAGGTAGAAACAAAAATAGCTATAATGACACAGCAGACTTCTATCTGCACAGGTCCAGATGCTTTGAATAAGGTTTGCATTTATATTCATGTTCAAGTGTTAAGAAGAGTATGGAATGCATGAATTAAGGACCTCAAGTCACAGCAGTATGTCACCTGATAAACAAACCACTTATTTACCAAAATGTGATAAATCACAGGAAACCCTGGGGTTGTACCTGATAGACTATATATCACCACCCATCTACACACTCCTATTAAGAGCAAGGACCAAACCTGTTGCCAGTCGAGTTGATTCCAACTCATAGCGACCCTGTAAGACAGAGGAGAACTGCCCCACAGTTTCCAAGGAATGCCTGGTGCATTCAAACTACCAATCTTTTGGTTAGCAGTAGCTTTTAGCCACTATGCCACCAGGGCTTCCAATAGCAAGTACAGTGTTTCAAAAATCAAATAGTGTGCATGTGTATGTGTGTGTCTTAAACATGCTTCATCATCACTGTGAGTCTAAAACAGCTGTTCAAGATTCTTCAGGCTTTCTGGCCAGAAGACACACCAAGCACCTTATAAACAGACCACATCTATCTTCTCGATGACTTCAAAAGATGCCCAGACCCAGAGGTGCACAGTAAACCTTATCGTGTCCCTATTCACCAGGATGGAGCTCAACAGGCCATTCTGGGGCCCTCCCTTGCTGCTGTGAGTTGCCATCGAGTCGGCTTTAACTCATGCAACCTCATGTGTAATAGAATGAAACACTGCTTGGTCCTGTGCCACCTCCACGATCTTCGATGTTTCAGCCCATTGTTGAGGCTACTGTGTCAATCCATCTCAGTGAGAGTTTCCCTCATCTTCGCTGACCCTCTACTTTGCCAAATATGTCTTCTCTAGTGACTGGTCTTTCCTGATGACGTGTCCAAAGTAAGTAAGATGGAGTCGCACCACCCTCGCTTCTAAGGAGCATTCCAATTGTATTTTTTCTAAGACTGACTTGTTCCCTCTCTAAGGGGGCTAAAATAATATTGCCATTTTGACCCCGTTTATGTGCACAAAACGAACAAGAATGGGCTTTGGTTGTAACCAGATCATTTGTAAACCTGGAATTTTACATCATGAATATTTTTTTGGCATTATATAACTTGCTATCATTAAATTTCAAATGCAGGCAGGAAATAAAAAGTTGTTTTCCTACTAATGACTGTATCAGTCTACGTCAGGACAGATAAGAAAGAGAGAGCATAATGCAATTACCTTAATGGAAATTAATATCCCTTAAGCCTCTCTACTAGCAGCTCTTCATTTATTTACTGTTCTTGGGAATTTTTATATGGACATTAAATATTATAAAAATCCTCCTGACAGCCACTAAAGATTGTTATAAAAATTATGTCCTGAAAAACCACCCCCACTATGTAAACATCAGTGGCTGTATTTCATTAAACTAAGGCTTTTAATAGATCAAGCCTTTAGCACAGTTTTCATTTGCAAGTACAAGGTTGATATTCTCCACCAAAATCAGCCCGTACTTGTTGAATTGCACTCATAATCCGCAAGCAACTCCCACGCGTCTTTTAATGATGGCTTTAAAAAAAATGATTTCCCATACCAGGTAGCTGCTGTTTGGGGCCACAGCATGGGTACTGAACAGTTTTACCTGGGATGCAATGAAAAGAGCACTACACTGGGGTACACAAAAGCAAATCCATTTTCCTGCATCGACTACTACAGAGACATGTAGGATGCAACACCAGGAAGATGGGGTGAGGCAAGCTTTGGGCTCCCTTAAAAGAAAGCATCTCTGTGTTTCCACTGGTGAGAATATAGCTTCCTACCTCAAAATCCATAGGATGAAACATATTTTTGATGATGACAACTCGCTCATGGCGCATTCGGGACGGTCCAGCTTTCCTCTCAGGTCTCCAATCCAACTGCCTAGTGCAAGAAAGCAATAACAAGAAATGGTGACTTTCGTTTCCTATTGCAGGTACTTACCGGAAAGAGAAAAAAATGAGCTGTTAATGTAATTCTCTATTAAGTATTTAATATGATAATGGATCCTGTATCTGAAATTCTCAGAACATACTGTTCTCAGAGCAACTGCTGGCTGGTTACAATCATTCCAATGAGACCCCTGAAAGACAGATAATTACGTGGTATTTACAACGATTTAGGGAGATGTACTTTGAGGCTAAAAAAAGGATTTTTAAATTATATTGGGTTTTAGGCATTTTATGTGGTTATAAAGAACAAACCACACTGATATACATGTGAAATCTGAAAACACTCTTTGTTACAATCTTCAATTTTACTGATACTGCTGACAAAATTTGGAGGTATCTATTTTAAGTACCCATGTAAAAACTAAGGGGCATCACGACACTTTACCATCAGTCTAAGCATACCGTTAGATGTGTCATTAGAGCTCATGCTGATACAAGTCCTTACTGTTTTGACTAATTTCTTAAAACTAGCATATTCAAAGCTTATTAGACAAATCTATTCATAACAAAGATGACTACCCTATGCAAATACTATACACAACTACATAGAAACTATAATGTAAAACCTATCATTTCTAATTTCTACTTCCTACTAACAAACTTGTGTACAGAAGTTTAGCTGCTAATGTAGCTGATTTCAGTCTGCAATGAAAACGAACTAATGGATCTCTGTATACAAGACTAAACTTTCTTATTTAATCTGATGTCCGGCATTTTCCCAAGAGATGACTTCTCTGAAGTCCCTGTTATGTTACGAACAGCCTAGAAAATGAAAACCACCACCACTGCCAAGCCGCATGACTTCAGTATACATTACTGCAGGCTCCGGATGATCTAATAAAACTCTTTTAAGATAACCTGTGGGCATATTTGATGGAGTGAAATTCGGTGGCTATTACCAAAAATATACTCCAGGACATTTTTACGAAACCTTTCAAAGAGGACAAAAAACAATACCCACTTTTGCTGCATAGACAGCTTCTTCTTGTAGTCTTTGCACTTCTTCTTCTTTTTTGAGGCATCATATTCCCCCTTCAGCTGAAACTTTGCCACCTCGACATGTAATTTGTAGCCTCTAATTTCATCTTCATCCAAAAGTTTTAATGCAAGCTCCACGGATTCTCTCTTTATAAAGGTAAAACAAAATACAGTCAATAAACCATACACCACAATGAAACTTCAGGAGCTTTTTAGATGAATCATGGCCATACATACAATAAAGATTTAAATACGACTACCTACTTTGGGATAAAGAACTCTCAAATAAGTATCAGGAAACCTGCATCTGAAACACAGCTATCCCTAACCAGCTGTGTGAACTTGGGCAAGTTCCTCACGCTCCCTGAGCCTCAATTTCCTCATTTGTAAAATGGGAAGGGTAAGGCCTTCATTACAGTGTTCTTGAGAGGACTGAATGGAATAATGCAGGCAGATGATAAACCAAACCAAAAAACCAAACCCATTGCTGTCAGGTTGGTTCTGACTCATAGCAACTCTACAGGACAGAGCAGAACTTCCCCATAGGGTTTCCAAGGAGTGGGTGGTGGATTCGGACTGTCGACCTTTTGGTTAGCAGCTGAACTCTTAACCACCACACCACCAGGTAAAGGACTGTGACTGGCATATGATAGGTGCTCAGTAAAATATACTATTATTAGAAAAGTAACTTTGCCTCTTGGAGCCTCAATTTCTCATCTTTAGAATGAGGCAAATGAACTTGCACAAGTTCTAAGGTCCACTCCAGTCTTAAAATCCTATAATACTCATACTTAAAAGACAACATGACTCCAGGAACTGGGAACAGCATAAGCAGCCTTTAATTTTTTTTTTAATTCACCAACTAAATTCTAGTACAGCTCTGTACCATACTGAGAGGTAAGAGGTGATTATTTGATGGCTTGTACGTTAAACACATTTGTGGATTCCGAATCCTATACAAAGGGGGCAGAGCCCAAGCTCTGAGGGCCTGGGGAGCACACAAAAGGACAAATGAACTCAACTGCTCACATTAAATATGGAAGTGCTACGGCTGCTAACCAAAAGGTCGGCAGTTTGAATCCACCAGGCGCTCCTTAGAAACCCTATGGGGCAGTTTTACTCTGTCCTATAGGGTGGCTATGAATTGGAATACGGATGCTGGAAGAATGAAACATTCTTTTGGAAATCAATTCACTGATTTGCTAACCTGGCACTTTCATGAGTCCTAAATTGTACACATGAAATTTTTCAAAATCTCCTTTTCTTTAAAAAAAAGTTTAAAATCCAATCAAATCTCCTAAGAATCTGTTCACAGCTTTTTAAGAATCCTTGAAGAACTTGTAAAAACTCTTCAATCTCCTTACATTTAAACATGCCACAATTATCTTTCTGTGATGGCCATGTCCATGTCTCATTCCCATCATGTTCGAGATCCAGGTCAAAAATCCCTATTTCCCAAAAAGCTGTCAGCTTAATCCTACTCTCTTCTGATCCCACTGGAATTTGGTATACTCCCAGATTCGTAATTGAGTTTCCTTTGTAATGATTTTCAGGTTCTGTGACATATGCATAGGTCGGCATCACGCCCATCTGGTGGTGCAGTGGTTAAGAGCTAAGGCTGCTAACCAAAAGGCTGGCAGTTTGAATTCAACAGGCGCTCCTTGGAAACACTATGGGGCAGTTCTACTCTGTCCTATAGGGTCGCTACGAGTCGGAATTGACTTGACAGCAACGTTTTTGTTTTTTTTTTAAATAATGCGTAACCCATGCTCCTAAGGTGACAGGTGTTCCAGAAATGATGACTGTCTTTGGCACTGAGCTTTCCCTGTATAATTTATGGTACCCTGAATACATGAAGACCTGCAAATTCCTGTTAATACCACTCTTTCTTCTCTCCTACTCTAAAAACAAGGCAAAGCAGTAAGCATAAGGCATTATCTCCCTTAGGGTCTAATTCAGGGGTCAGCATACTTCTTTAATAACAAACCAGTTAGTAAATATTCTAGGTTTTAGGGAGCATGCAGTCCATGTTGCAATGCTCAACTCTGCGGCCGAAGCACAAGAACAGCCACAGACAAATGCATAAATGAATAAGTGTGGTTGTGTTCCAAAAAAACATTTATTTACAAAAACAGGCAGAGGGACAGAGTTCTCCAAACTTGGTCTAAGTCATTCCAACGGGCAAATAAAATGCTACAGGCTTTGTCTGTTTGTTCTGGGACTTTTAAAACGTGTTCTGAATTGATTATATCTCATGTAACTTATATTAAACACTTTGATCTGATGAACAAACCTTACCAGTGTGATACAGATACAAGCTGAAATTTCCATTTTCTTCATACCCTGTTTTGAATAGTTCTCGGTTATCACCTATAAAAGTTTATAGCCCTGGTTCCTGGGTGGTGCAAATGGTTAACATGCTCAACTGCTAACAGAGCAGCTGGAGGTTTGAGTCCATTCAGAGATGCCTCCGAAGAAAGGCCTGGCGATCTACTTCTGAAAAACCAGCCATTGAAAACGCTATGAAGCACAGTTCTACTCTGACACACAGGGTGGCTATGAGTTGCAGCTGATTCAACAGCAACTAGTTTTGGTTCCTGACTTTTAAATGGAGCTATGAGAGACTTATCTGACCATATAACCAACCTTCAAATAACAGCAAAGCCCATCGCCTTTAAGATTTCCTTGATTATCTTTGTAAAGCTTGACCTTAAATTCTTCTGTTTGAGGATCTCTCATAATAATGCCAAATTTAGACATGAGCTGGATAAATTCATCCACTGTAATGTCTGGAGGCAAACCTGTAACATTAAGAACAATAAAAATAAGCTTTTATAATAGCATCTAAAATAAAGGTAAGATAACCAATTAGAAAATATACGACTTAGGTTGAGGGCAATTTTGATTTTCTAAATGCTATGTAAAACTCTCACATCTACAGAACTGAGGAAGTTTCACCATTCTCATGTATTCAAATATATATAAAATTATGCTTTGCTGAGGCCTGGTTTCACTGAACCTGAAGCGGCAAGCTGCCATAAATTATTGAAAGCAAGCAGAAAGGATAGCGTGCAAAGTTACATACCCTTCTCTTAGTACTGTAATAAACAACAATCATATTCCTCACTAATATATACAACTAAACAGGAAGTCATGACGCAATGACAAAAAATGGACGTTAGAGACGCTAAAAACTAAAAATCGCTTTGTGAAAAACCTCAAAATCAAGTATTTTTCTACACCAAATTGGTTCAAAAAGGTATACGTACCAGACACATATACATTTGTATTTCTGTCTTCTTCGACATGAAACCAACCTAAAAAACAAAACGAAATAAGTAAAACACATGCAAGGAAAGACAAGAGTCACATTAGGAAATCTTGACAATATGGTAGTTTCCTGAAACTTCCAGGAACTTTCTCTTACCTTAAAAGAACAAAACTAACTGAACTCACTGCCCAGCTTTCAAAGTATATGAGTCTTTTGACTGATAAACCATTTTAGAGCCATGTCTGAAAAAAAGATGGCTAGTTTATCTTGGTTCTTTATGACTGTGACACTACTTAAAAAAAAAAAAACAACTCATTATCACTTCAAAGCTATTATAATTCTCCAGAACTCTTAGACACGCACACACATTCTCACATATATTTTTTCTTTTAAACTCCTGTTTTACAAGCTAGAACCACTTGCCTGATTCGGCCTTTCTTTTTTCTCCCTTCTTTTTGGGCTCAGTAGGCTCAGGGGGTTTTCTCTGCAGAGGTTCCCCTGAATTACCGGCACTGACATCTTGCACGTTTGCAGTAGAGCTGGACGCTCCATCGTTAGAGAAGCCATAATTGGCCTGATATGTAGCAATGAAATCTTCAGTGATCTAAACAAGAAATGCAGCACACATACAGAAATTCAAGTTTATTTTCTCTCATAGAAGTTTCAACTGTGTTAAATTACAGCATATTCAGTCGCACGAATTAACATAGAAGGCTTTCTGTGGGTAACACTTGTACTAACTAAAGCGTAAATGCGAGATTCCAAAAAACCAAACCCGTTGCAATGAAGTCGATTCCAATTCATGGCAACCATATAGGACAGAGTAGAACTACCCCATAGGGCTTCCAAGGCTATAATCTTTAAGGAAGCAGACTGCCACAGCCTTCTCCTCCCCTACAGTGGCTGGTGGGTGCGAACAGCCGACCTTTCAGGTAGCAGCTGAGCGCTTAACCACTGTGCCACCAGGGATCCTTAATGCAAGATTAGTTACCTTAAATAGTACACTGTGCCTGAAATGATAAAGAATAAAGAAACACGGGTACTTGGATTATTAACACAAAAGTCTGAGATACTATTAAGGCATTGTAAATTGATGTTGACACCTTTTTTAGTTGTTGCATTTATAAATTACTTCTTCTCCACATTCTACTTGAATAAGACCACAGGTACATGTAATGAAGGAGCAGTTAACAGTAAAGCAGATCAAAAACCAACAGTCAACCTGAAATGCTGTAGACAAACATACAAATAACCTAAGACACAGAATCAAATTTTCTTTTACTATATAGACACAAGAGCGTATAAACCAAAAAACCAAACCTAGTGCCATCGAGTCGATTCCGACTCATAGTGGCCCTATAGGACGGAATAGAACTGCCCACTAGAGTTTCCAAGGAGCGCCTGGCAGATTCGAACTGCCAGCCCTTTGGTTAGCAGCCACAGCACTTACCCACTACCCGACCAGGGTTTCTGTCACACAAGTGTATAGGTACACTAACTACTTAAGTATCTGCATGCAGAGAGCATGCAGTAATGGAATCCTGATTTAGCGTACACAGAATGGTAAAACTCAATATTCATTTTAACTCTATCACTAATTGAATCACAAGATCGTTTAGTGTCAAACAAACCCAACTCACATCGATCTACCTGACTTTTAGGGAAAAGCATTACTGCCCGAAGAAAAAAATGTTGTTATATCTTCTTGCCAATCGATTATTAGGCATACATAGCAATTAGGAAACAAAAAAAGTTTGAAGAACTATGGGCGTCCACAGCATAAAAAACAGAGTCACAAATTAATCCATTACCAGACTACCGTTAAAAGTACTCCGAAGGCGGAAGAAACCAAATTTGTACCCCAGCTGGCACTGCCACTAGAGGAGCGAAATAGTAAATCTTAACAATTTGGTAGGATTAGAATATACAGACAAATATGAAACAAGAAAGAAAAAAGTTGGAATGAAGAACATTTTCAATAACAGTCAAGTTACACCACGGAGATACTTTTTTTTATCATTGGCTTCCAAGTCAATTAGTGTGCTATCATATCCTTTTCTTCCCATCCATATGACGCTTAGATTAACAGGGTACTTTTACCACCATGCTTACTGAACCAAGTTTAACACTAGTTATTTTACTTCCGAGCTGACAGAAAATACCTAATATGTTCCAAGTACTTCAAACAAACATACGCAGAACTCTTCCATCCACATTTTGTGCTTTTATGGCTCTACCATACATGCCGAGGTACAAAATTTAGTAGGGAAGAAGAGAGTGGCGCAAAGTTCATTCAGTGAAGATATATAAATGGCTACTTAAAAAAAAACTGATCAAGAAGATGCATTTTGCACATCGTCCATAAACTAAAACTCTGAATTCCCAGGATAAGTGAGGTTGGCTACCGGAGACCAACAGCTACTAAATTTGTTCTTGGTGGTTTTCCTTTTTGCAATAAAAAGCAGTCACTAATGTAATAACCAACTATGACCTTCACAGAGAAAACTAACAAGGCACAGAAAAGACTTAAGGATTACATTTGTGACATCTCCCTAAAGATTTATGCTCCTTTACACATCTATTCATCTATAGGGTCGCTTTGAGATGAACCGGTGTGTAAAGAAACGTAAATCTTTAGGGAGATGTCACAAATGTAATCCTTAAGTCTCTTCTGTGCCTTACTAGTTTTACATATGAAGGTCACAGTTGGTTATTACATTAGTGACTGCTTTTTATTGCAAAAAGGAAAACCACCAAGAACAAATTTAGTAGCTGCTGATCTCAGGTAGCCAACCTCACTTATCCAGGGAATTCAGAGTTTTAGTTTATGGACGATGTGCAAAATACATCTTCTTGATTAATGAAAAAAAAAAAAAGTAGTCCTTTACATATCTCTACTGAATGAACTTTGCGCCACTCTTTCCTTTCCTACTAAATTTTGTACCTAGGCATAGCGTCGCTAAGTCGGAATCTACTAGACGGCAACCGGTTTTACACATCGGTTCTACAACAGACACAACAAAAAGCAATGTCTCTATCCATGGGACTCTAACTCAGGATCTCAGCAGAGAAAATGTAAAAGGAGTGTCCCGCAAGGTTGGCCCGCTCTGCAGTGGCACCCATGTCACTCTTTACCTTCGGGAACCAAGCTTTCTTGTCTAGATCCCACTCGTAGGGGGTGTCAGTCGGCTGTTGCCCCAAAGAATCGGCTTCTCCGCCGGGATCTTCCTGGGGGTCGCCGTCCTTCGGGTCTCCGTACAATTCTTGCATCCGCAACTGCTCATCAAACTCGTCGTTCCCACTCAAGTTGTTGCCGCTCATGTTTCCGACCTAGCCGCGGGGTAGGGTCCCCGTGAGCAAAGAGGCCGCGATGTGCTGGAGGGACACAGAGACGGCGAGGTCCGCGCGGCCGCCGCGCCCCCGGCCCGCCTCCCGCGGCGCCCCAGCAGCCCCCGGGACGCGGAGCCGCCCGCCGCCCGCCGCGCGCGTGCCGCCGCCGTCCGCCGCCGCCGCCCACCTGACTCGCTCTGCCGGCCTCCGTCCAGGGCGCCGCGGGAGCGCACGCGCGCCGCCGCCGCCGCCGCCGCCGCCGCCGCCAAGCGGTTCTGAAGCGACTGCGGCTCCCGCGGCAACGTCAGGAAATGACTTCCAAACGGAACCCCGCTCAAGCTGACGCAGCCGCCATAGTCGGCACGTCGCGACGTCGCGGGTCGCGCCGGCACGCCCCCAATGGCGTCAGCATGCGCCTGCGCGCCGGCGGTGGCACTTGGCCGGGGCGGGGTGTCGGGGGGCGCGTGCTCCCGTGCTTGGACGCTCCGTGGGCCCCCTGCGGGCCGGGGCGAGGGGCGACAGCACCCTGCCGTTCCACCGCTCTTAGGGGACCTCGGGCTGGGAGGGCGGTCCCCCGAAGGCGTGGGAATCGTCCTTCTCGGCGAGCGACATCGTGGGGAATGGGTGGGACCGCCGGACAGGTTTCCCTAGCCCAGGGAAAGAGACGCGGCTCCTGCAACCGAAGGCTTCTCCCGCACACGAACTGTGTCTTTTGGTTATTTGTTTCTGGTGTCGTTAGTATAGAAGCTTAAAAAAATAGCTCTTGTTTATTTCGGTAGTCTACACGCCTAGCACTGGGGTTGGTACTTAGGGCGTTGAACAAGTGAGTGAGTGCATGAATGAACGAGTGATGGGTAGAAGGACCAGCCTTCTTTTCCAGGTCTTCCCCCCCGCCCCCCAGCCCTCGTTCGCTTTCCTTCCTTGGGCTGGAGATCGACTCTGGGGAGTGAGGCGGGGCGGCAGTTGCCTGCCTTATGTACTCCAGGGTTCCCCCCCACAAAAAAAAAACCCACTGCCGTGGAGTCGATTCCGACTCAGCGACTCCAGGGTTCAGGGATGTTCAAATCCCAAACCTGAAACTTAAAGGAACTTCCGAGTGTAAACATCGGCTTTACTAGCCAAGCGACTGAATCCGTTCTTTTGGGTTTCTTCTAGAAAGACACAACATGCTTTTCCTCTAAACAGAACTTTATTCAGAAATTAGATACACTGTTGAAAATCAGGAGCCCTGGTGGCGCAGTAGTTAAGAGCTCGGCTGCTAACCAAAAGGTTGGCCGTTCAAATCCACCAGCCACTCCTTGGAAACCATGGGGCAGTTTCACTCTGTCCTATAAGGTCGCGATGAGTCGGAAACGACTTGTCAGCAATGGGTTTGATTTTTTGGGGGGGGGGGGGTTGAAAAGAGCCATTTTCAGAATTCTCTTTTTTAATTGGACAAATAGCTGTTGAGCGCCTACTAGGTGTCAGGCATTGTGCTAGGCTCTGGCGACCCAGCAGTTAACAAGACAGACACAACTAAGAGGAGACAGACTCAAGATGGTATGATATTAATATTGAATGCTAGAGAACAGTGGTTCTCAAACTTTTTGGTCCCAGGACCCCTTTACCCAAAAATTAACAAAGGCCCCAAATAACTTGTTTATATGAATTTTTTTATTGATGTTTGCTGTATTAAAATTAAAACCCATTTTAGAAAGACTTATTAACTCATTTAAAAATAATAATAAGCTCATGTGTACACATAAATATAACTCAGACTTGATGTTCCCAGTGACCTTGGCTTCTAAACATAGCAGTTGAGTCTGGGTTCTACAGAATCCTGGCTCCCCACATAGATTTACAATCTAGTTTCCACCATAGCAACAGTTTTTAAATAGAAGTTTGTCTTTTTTTTAAGTTGCATATCTTTTTCATGAAGCTCTCGTTCTTGGGAGGGGAGGACTATTTGGAGAACCGAAGTTGCATGCGTTTTTATAATATAGACAACACAGGTTTTATTAGATTCATTTTAAACATTGCTAAAGATTTCTTATCCAAAAATAGTATACAGCTGTTTCCAGCAATGTGTAACTGGGTTCCCATTTCATTCCTGAGTGAGTTCACAGCATAGGTGATGATATGCTACACAGTCCTACAGCACTACAGCCTTTAGGACTACAGTCCTGCAGACTCTGAGTCCCTGCTGTCCCCACAGTCCTCTTCTAAGCAGGTAGCCAAAAAAGTTCCTTATGCCTAGGTCCCATGTGACCCAGCTAGCCTGGCCCAAAGGCTGGCCAGAACATTGTGAAGTGACCTGGCAGGGTAGCTATGCATTCTGGACTGAGTTTGACTAACTGAGTCCATCAGAGCCTCTCCCAGGGAGTATGATTATGGAACAGACAGTGGGATGTGGTCAGAGCAGCAGAGAAGCAGGAAGACCCACACAGGGAAGGCAATAAGCAGAACAGATGAGTGCTGTGAAGACATTCCCCCGGAGTAAGAGGAGAAGCTAAAGCAGCATCAGAGGGTCAGAGTTACCATAATGGCGGAGCAAGGGATTTGGGAGCTAAGCACCCTTGCGCCTGCAATGACATTCTACCTGACCATGAGACCTGACAGTTGTTTTTTTTTTTTTTCAAGAGAGCCTATTTTATTTATTTTCCTCTTTTTTTAAATTGTACTTTAGATGAGGGTTTACAGAGCAAACTAATTTCTCATTAAACAATTAGTACACATATTGTTTTGTGACATTGGTTTCCGACCCCGTGACATGTCAACACTCTACTCTTCTCAACCTTGGGTTCCCCGTTACCAGCTTTCCTGTCACCTCCTGCCTTCTTGTCCTTGCCCCTGGGCTGGTGTGTCCATTTAGTCTCCTTTTGTTTTATGGGCTTGTCTAATCCTTGCCCAAAGGGTGAGCTTCAGGAGTGACTACTCAGCTAAAAAGGTATCCAGGTGCCATACTCTCAGGATTTCTCTAGTCTGTGTCAAACCAGAAGCATTGGTCTTTTTTGTGAGACCTCTCAGAGCAGTTGGTGGTGGTAGTTGGGCACCATCGAGTTGTGCTGGACTCTGACATTTATATTTCTAACAATGTTATTGTCTCTGGGAAGCTGGGTTCTTGTTCTTATTTTTCTGGGTATTTGTAGAATAAAAGCAGTTGCTGTTAACCCGATTCTGACTGATGGCAACCCCATGTGTTTCGTAGTACAACTGTGCTCCATAGGGTTTTCGATGGCTGATTTTTCAGGAGTAGATCGCCAGGCCTTTCTTCTGAGGTACCTTTTCGTGGGTTTGAACCTCCTACCTTTCAGTTATCAGCCAAGCATGTTAACTGTTTGCACTACCTGTGGACTCCATTTATAGAATAACTCCCTAGTAATTGAGATACTCTGGTAGCATCCAAAGGTCCCTGCGTGGCACAGACGGCTTGTACTCAATTGCTAACCTCAAGATTGGTGGTTAGGTTGAACCCACCCAGCAGCACCACAGAAGAAAGGACTGGTAATCTGTTTCCATAAAGATTACAACCAAGAAAACTCAATGGGGCAGTTCTACTCTGTAACACATGGGGTTGCCATGAGCCAGGATAGACTCAATGGCAACAGGTTTTTTTGCTTTGCTACCATCCCTGTCTTCTCAACCTTTTTCAAGATTTTTTGCAAGTCACAGGAGCACTCAAGGTAACAAGTTGTTTTTGGGTGTCATCAAGTCAATTACAACTCATAGCAATCCTGTAGGACAGAGTAGAATTGCCCCATAGGGTTTCCAAGGCTATCATCTTTTTTAAATTTTTTATTGTGCTTTAAGTGAAAGTTTACAAATCAAGTCAGTGTCTCATACAAAAATTTATGTACACCTGGCTATATACTCCTAGTTGCTCTCCCCCTAATGAGACAGCACACTCCTTCCCTCCATTCTATTTTCATGTCCATTCGGCCAGCATCTGACCCCCTCTGCCCTCTCATCTCCCCTCCAGACAGGAGCTGCCTACATAGTCTCATGTGTCTACTTGATCCGAAAAGCTCACTTCTCACTAGTATCATTTTCTACCCCATAGTCCAGTCCAGTCCCTGTGTGAAGAGTTGGCTTCAGGAATGGTTCCTGTCTTGGGCTAACAGAAGGTCTGGGGGCCATGACCACTGGGGTCCTTCCAGTCTCAGTCAGACCATTAAGTCTGGTCTTTTTACGAGAATTTGGGGTCTGCATCCCACTGCTCTCCCGCTCCCTCAGGGGTTCTCCGTTGTGTTCCCTGTCAGGGCAATCATCGGTTGTAGCCAGGCACCATCTAGTTCTTCTGGCCTGAGGCTGATGTAGTCTCTGATTTATGTGGCACTTTCTGTCTCTTGGGCTCGGAATTACCTTGTGTCTTTGGTGTTCTTCATTCTCCTTTGATCCAGGTGGGTTGAGACTAATAGATGCATCTTAGATGGCTGCTTGCTAACATTTAGGACCCCAAATACCACTCTCCAAAGTTGGATGCAGAATGTTTTCTTAATAGATTTTATTATGCCAATTGACTTAGATGTCCCCTGAAACCGTGGTCCCCAAACCCTCGCCCCTGGTACTCTGGCCTTCGAAGCATTCTGTTTATTCAGGGAACTTCTTTGCTTTTGGTTTAGTCCAGTTGTGTTGACCTCTCCTGTATTGTGTGTTTTCTTTTCCTTCACATAAAATAGTTTTTATCTACTATCTAATTACTGAAAACTCCTCTCCCTCCCTCCTTCCCCTCTCTCATAACCATCAAAGAATATTTTCTTCTCTGTTTAAACTATTTTTTGAGTTCTTATAATAGTGGTCTTGCAACTGACTAATTTCACTCAGCATAATGCCTTCCAGATACCTCCATGTTATGAAATGTTTCACGGATTCATCATTGTTCTTTATTGATGCGTAGTATTCCATTGTGTGAATATACCATAATTTATTTAACCATTCATCCATTGATGGACACCTTGGCTGCTTCCATCTTTTTGCTATTGCAAACAGTGCTGCGATGAACATGGGTGTGCATATATATCTGTTCGTGTAAAGGCTCTTATTTCTCTAGGATATATTCCAAGGAGTGGGATTGCTGGATTGTATGGTAGTTCTATTTCTAGCTTTTTTGGGGTTTTTGTTTTTATTACTATAGAGGGGGTAGCTGCTGAAACTCCAGCACTGGAGTGCAGATGGGCCTCATGAGGAGGTACTGTACCTAGGAGGAGGAGCCAGTTGGAACCCAGACATCCTGCTTCTCTCTGGATAGCTGCTTCATTCTTCTCTCTCTGATCTTGGTAAGGGATGATCCATGCCATATTCCTGGCCTAGTAGGCTGCAGCCTTCTTGGTGGATTAAAAACACATTAATCTACAAAAGCAAAGAGCACTTGGCTGAAGAAGTCACCTATCTGGCCTAGGAATTCTTTCTGGAAAATTACTGAATTATACCAAACTCGATTTTTAAAAATAGACTCATTCAAATTCCCACTGTTCAGGAATTTTCCTGTCCCCACTTCCTGTGATATCAAGACATTAGGGGAAATAAAAGTAACTCCTTTTGTCAAAACGCTTGGAGGATCCTGACTTAAAATGGCTCAGACTATAGAACTTGGGTCAGGACAAACCCTGAGCAAAATTGAGAAGGATGCAAGATTTGTTTCCCATGGGTCCTACCTCTTCCCCATTTAGGATCCTCTCCAAAGAAATGAAACCTTGCATAGAAACATCTTTGGCCCCACAGTAGGGAGTGTGAAAGCAATGTTGGATATCAGAGCCTATTTGTACAGGGATAATCTGATTAAAAAAGAAAAAAACAGACCACCCCCTCCAAAAAAATTTAAACAAAGGCATGAATTTTAATCCCCATTCCCTAACTATGGATGGGAGACTGATGCCCTAGAAAAACATTTAGGAAGTTATTTGATATCGGATCCATAAGTCACCTAAGGACCACTGAGAATGAAGGAAAGGAAACTTCTTGGCTTTCCATTTTTCTCAGCTACCGAAAGTCTTTCGTAACCTGGTGCTTTTTTCAAGTTATTTATAAGATGTTATACTGAAGAGAGCAAAGATGTAAATTCTTACTATGGGTGAAGAAAGCGATGAAAATATTTTGGGTTTTTGTGACTTGAAAATGACTTACAATATGGAGTTAAAAGGGGTTCTCAGTTACATTCTTCCAGAAATGTTGTTTTTAGAATATAACGTTACAGCAAGTCATTTCAAACTTTATTTCATATTTATTTGTTTTCCCCTCTTCTTACAATGTCTAGTTAAAACAATACTAATACAATATAGGCACTCCTACTTTAAGTAAACCAGTTTTACAAAAATTTGAAGTCTGGTGGCAATGTATATCACCCTTGGTAAGCCACATCATTAGCAAAAGTTCACAAGTACACAAGTCATTTAAAGCTCAAAACTACCAAAAGCACACCCAGCGATTAAGGTTTTTTTTTTTTTAAATACAAGTTTAACTATGTGCAGTACCAAGCGTAGGCTTAATTTGCCCTAATAAAGCATTTTCTGAAACCAACACAAATCTAAACCTGACACATCTATTGACAAGAGTTGTTTGAAATCACAGTTACTGAGAAGCTCATAGTGCTAGCAATAGGAGCAGAAGACAGAAAATCCGAAGCTCCCATCTGATCTCCCAGGGCAGATTAGGTCATGCTCTTAAAGGGTTTAGGCACACATCAGGTTTGATAAAGCCAAGCAGGAAGAGGATCTGGTAACAACTGCACACCCAAGCATTAGGAGTTTCATGTGGTATTTCTGCATTTTTTAAGAAAGAGGGCACTGCTTACCAGAAAGAAATGAATTTCCTCAAAGGAAGAATTTCACACACTGGCAGACTCCCAGATTTCTCAACAGGGGTCCTTCTCTGGGGCCTTCAAATTACACCATGGCCGAAGCCACTTATTCTGCCCACGAATAAGGCAAGTTCTTCACAATATTTGTGAAAAAATAACTTTGCCCAATTATTAATCAATGGCGATTGTGAGTAGAACTACAGCAATACGTGTTGACCCAGTAAGGCAGACACTTCGCCTAAGTACTTTCTGCTTGCTTACCCCAAAACATTCCCATTTCAATTGCACAGATTTACAAATAGCGGACTAGAGATTAATGTCAAAGGGAAGTCATTCTGTGAGGGCCTTTTTTTTTAAAGGACTTTGTTTTTAAGAAAATGACATAAGAGATGTTTTATCTCTCTTTTTGATCCCTCTTTCATATGCAAAGTATAAACACTAGATTAACACCACGTAATAAACACAAACACAGTTTTATGCAAATCACATAAGTATGCGAGATATTAGAAGCATCACAGATGTGATGGAAACAAATTCCAGTTTGAAGTTTCATCTTGTTTATTTCATTCACCTCCCCTCCTATTTGACCTCCCTCACAACCTACTGGCACATAGGACCTCATCCTTCTATACCTCGTGTGTCTTCATCTTATCTAGAAAGCCCCATAGCATTAATATTTGCCCTATGGAGAAAAATCATGGCTTATATCTTACTCATAGGGACCCTTGGCTCTTCAGATTTCCACACAACTCACAAACCACAAAAATTCTGACACCATACACCTACACACACAGCTCTGAGTTGGATACACACTCTGGGAGGAAATATACCATTTTTAATTGAAAAGCTAGACTCTGTCATCTTCCATCTTCGCAGTACCCTCAGCGAGCAAGGTCACACTAATTTCAGACACCTGCGAGCTGCCAGCGCCCGAGACCCTGCCCATCACAGCCAGGCTGCTAAGAGGGGTACCAGCAGCGGGAGGAGGCTCAGGAACCTCCGCCTTGCAGCAGAATAGCTGGGCTTTAAAATGCTGCTGAAAGGTTTTGCTCAGCCAGTAAAGAGCAAAGGGGTTTACGCAGGAATTGCTGAAAGCCATGACCCGGGAGAAAATGGTGGCCATAAAATGAATGGCAGAGGGGTCGACGTAGGTTTCGTAAGTGAATGAGTGGTAGAGATACAGCAGGTGATTCGGCAACCAGCAGAGAGCAAACAGAGCCACCAGCACCAATACCGTCTTGGCAATTCTCTTCCGAGATTCAATCTGTAGAGGAAAGAAAAATGGCCAAAAAAAAAAAAATTAGCTGGCAGGGATTTTTCTGGACATTGTAGTAAGTGGGGGGAAGAAGTCATTCTCTGATTTATGTAGAAATTGACAATGAACGAAAGGGTCTCCCTTTGAACATGTGTTTGTGAGGTTACTGACTGGAACATGTGAGAAGACAGCCTGCGGCTACAGAATACGGCAAGTTCATTGGCATGTTCACCCATGAACTTGGTCTCATTAGCTCCAATTCAGACACTCCCACCCCTGCTTTTGAGATGCTCCAGGAATAGCTCAGCTGCTAACCTAAAGGTCGGCAGTTTGAATCTGCCAGGCGCTCCTTGGAAACTGTATGGGGCAGTTCTACCCTGTCCTATAGGGTCGCTAGGAGTCGGAATCGACTCGTCAGAAACGGGTTTGGTTTGGGTTCAGAACGTCTCCAGGTAAGTCAAGGAGGGTAGTGAAATTCTCCAGCATTTCACTCAATTTAAAAAAATTAAAGAGCTGCTATACAATACTACTTTCATGGAATCAGCAGAGGCTGATTAGGTTAGGATGTTTGCCTGGAGTTTCTGAAAGTTGCCAAGTTGGTATAGAAAATTGCTGTTAATCTATAGAGATTCTAGCCATCTCGTTAAAGGAATACAAACCAAATGTGCTGTCCTTCATATGGGAAAACAATCCTACCTACACCTATTAATGAGAGAAATGAACCCGATTAAGTAAAGATGTAGCCTGTGGCCACAGAGCAAAGATCATGGGCAGTAACTGGGCTTTAAACGGGCAACTTTAGCCTCACGAGCACCACCCTTGAACCACCTGAATGGAGTCGCTCCCCCAAAAGGCACTTAGCTCTGTGTGTGCTGATGGAGAGATAAATGGAATCATCTAACCTCACCCCACCCCCTGCAAGAAAGATGGAAATCCTTTTTAAAAAACCAATGGGAGCGGGTTTTGTCAACGTTAATTGAATTCTGCCTGTGTTTATGTGGGGAAAGCACACCTGGCTCTTGCAATGGTCTTAATCAAGCTTCTGTGAGTCACTGTGCTTTCTTGCCATTTGCACGTCCTCCCCCTGGGCCTCAGTTTGCTCATCTGTGTGGTTTGCATTGAATAATTTTATGGGTTCTTGCCAGCTCGCTCATCCTGTGTGTTTCTATAATTCTGTTATATTTTCTAAAATAAAAGGTGCTTTACCTTTTTTTACCTTAGAGTCTCACCTTGTGCAATATTCCTCACTATTCCCATGGGGTTTATCTTTTTAACTGCTCCCAAACTTCAGCTATCCTTTCTCTAATGATAGTATTACCATTTATTGAAGGCTTACTATGTGCCAGGAACTATGCTAAGTATTTCATATCTATCATCTAGTCCTCATCTCCATTTCACAGATGAAGAAATGGGATCAGAGAGGTTAACTACCTTGCTCATGATTGCTCAGCTAGTCTGTAATAGACAAGGATTGAAAACCGGGTCTCACAGACTCCAGAGCCCATAATCATAACAAAAATAATATGCTGCTATTATACTCATTACTCAGAGGTGTAAAAGTGGGAATTTGACTTCGACCTTCAAGCCATATTTGCATGAGTCCTGATTAACACATACCTGCTTGCGGGCATGGCTTTGCTGCTCAGTAGGGATGTTCAGGGTGCTTTTGTAAAGAGTCCTAGCAATCAAAGAATAATAGACAGAGATAATAGAGAGCGGAATAATGTAAAACACTAAGAAGCACAGCAGAGAATGTATCTCTTGCAGGAGCCTCTCAGACTCAGGGTAAGAGGCACAGGATTCAATTGTCGTATTTTTCTTGCGATCTTGGAAAGTATACACGTTTGAAAATACAGCCTCTGGTACAGCAATGATCATAGACACGATCCAGATGCAGCCAGCTTTTGCACAGGTCTTCAGGATGGCATTGGAGGGCTGTCGCTCCAGGGGTCTCACAACTGCCTTGTATCTAGAAGAATCAAAATAAATATAAAAATGACAGAATCTTAGGGTTAGACCTTAGTGGTCATCTAGTTCAATATCCTACCTGTATGCATATAGTAAAGGCAACAATCACCAAGTAGAAGTGGTTATGGTTTCAAATATACATAATACATCTCAGTATCTTTTATATACACTAATCACCTTTCCCTTATTCACTCACATCCCGTATTCCAGATTTACAATTTTATAATTTTATGTGTAGATCCTCCAGGACAAAGAAATATTTTTAGGAGTGATTTCATGTGTGACTGGGAATAATCAATACCTGTGTATTACCTTAAATGTTCTAAAACACTTCTTTTTTGTTTAAGTGACCACAGTTAAACTGAGTTTTTCTTTCTTCATGAGTGAGCAGCCCTAAACCTTGCTAGAAAAGAAATCCATGGGTTTATGCAGCAAAGAGGCAAAGGGTTAATTTCTTCCCCGTTCATAAGTGGCCAATTTGATGCTCAACCAAATTGCGGACAGATTTAGGGCAAGGTAAGGGTGAAATAGGAAGCCCTGTGCCAGTACAAAGATGCCTCCACATTCCAACAAATCCACCTTAAAATCTACAGCCTTTCAATGAATCTGCCCTTCAATAGAATATAAGACCGGCCAAAGCAAAAACTCGAAAAACAAGCAGAGAAAGGCTTTCCTCTCCAAAATCTAAAGAATCTATTCCTCCCGGTCCTGCCAGGCATTGATTACTAAGAGACTTCTTACAGGCTTTTTTTCAGCATCACTTTTAACATTTGGAGACTTAATTTTTTTTTTCATGCTTTCACAGTTATCATTCTACAATAGGAACACAGAAAAAGACAGTAGTTAGACTGAACATATCCTAACACGGACCCTGAACACCCTGGCTGTGAACAGTTCTCCCATGCTCTATCTATAGGAGCTCTAAAGGTCAAGCAGCTTTCATTTATTTCTCCGGGAAGGAAAATGGCATTGAATGCCTATAGAGAAAACAAAAACAATTAAGTGATGACATTACACTGAGTTACCAGGAACCTGGAAACCTCACCATTTTTCTGCCTTTAACTCGTTTGATGAATTTCAAATCAACCGGACGCATGTATCTTTTTACCGTTCTCCCGGTAGGCTGCAATACATATGTGGTCAATTTCACATCTATGCTAAGGTTTTAATGTTGACTATATTGCACCACTAGGCTGCACTAATGTATAAAGCATGAATGTTCTTTTTCTTTTACACCTGAAACAATTTGCTTTACTTGGTAAACTGACGAGAAAAAAACCATCATTCATTATTCTTTCACGCAAACAATTATACTTCCGAGAGAGTAAATTATCCCTAAAACATACAATTTCAACCTCTCCTCAGATGCTAACACAGGAATTTTAACATTCTTATAACCAACTTTTATTTAGAATGCCACCCAATTCTCCGATCCGACATCCAGGTTACAGAATGTGAGAAAAGCAGAACGGTAGTCAGAGAATACTAAGCTCAAGCTCTCCTTTCTTTTTTACCTAATTTCACTCCCTGGCAAATATAACAGAAAAGAAACTCACCTGTCAGCACTGAGAATTGTCAGTGTGAACACTGACACACCAACAGAAGTGTGCTGGATAAAAGACAGTACCTTACAACCAATCCTTCCGAACAGCCATCCATCTGAAAGGTAGTGGGCTGCATCCACCGGCACACAAGTTAGCAGAAGTAAAAGATCTCCAAAAGCCAGGCTGGTGATGAAAATATTTGGCACTGTTTGCATGGACTTGGTCTTGAAAAAGACTTTGATGAGAATAACATTTCCAAGGATGCCCACGGAAATGATCACAGCATAAGTGATATAGATGGCACACAATACTTCTATTCCTGGAGAATTGTCTTCAGTCCAGCCTTTATTTGTGGTATCGTTAGAAATGAGAGAGCTTGATGATTCTGTGTCATTTGTTGTAGAAATCAAAGTCTGATTAGGTGCCTGAGGCTTTTCTTGAGACATTTCTTCTGAACACTTCAATCTTTAATGTGCCTTCTGCTCAGTTCAAATGTAGTTGATTGCTACGTCTAATGCCAATGTCTAGTAACGAGGTGGCATCAGAGCAGAACAGAGTGGAATGAGAATTCAAGACATCCGGATACTCCTTGCCTTCAGATGTACTGTATCTCCCAGCATGCTTGGCTAAATGCTTACCGAGCTGGCACTGCAGAGTGGGAGGTGGAGGAGTCTTATTGGTGTTTGAGTGACAGGTGTGACATGAGGGTAGGGAGGGGGGTATTAGGAAATGCTCTGCAGTTGCTTATTCTTCCCCCTTGGGGAAGCCTATGAGTAACCATACATTATAAAATAATAGCTATTGTTTAGTAGAATCCCCCTGCCTTCATATCTAGCCAGCAAAATTTATACAAATCCTGTCAAATTTCTCCTAGAAAAGAACAAATTTGTGTCTCTGCAATCTAAGAGCCTCTACTGCATTTTCTTATATGTGAGAAATAAGTGCGTGCGTTCCCTGAAGCACAAACTTGAATCCGCTCCTCTAGATTTAATATCAGCGAGGCACCGAAGCAACAAATCACTTCCACTTTGACAGGGCTGATGTCACCTCCAAGGAGTAGTAATTCAGGTGATCTGGCCTTAATACTTAGCTCTGACACATGGTAATTCCTGATTGTGCATATTACTAGTGCTGTGTGACATAATATCAGAGCAGCCTCTAAGGGAAGAAAAATCATTCAAACTACCAGTTGCTTTGTCTCTACAATGTTCTAATAAAACAGTTCTACTGATTGATTGTTTTAATGCCATATATATATATATATAAATGCTGTTTAGGGTTTCTCTCCTTCTAAACCAAATCCATTGCTGTTGAGTTGATTCCAACTCATAGCAACCCTACAGGACAGAGTAGAACGGCCCCATAGGGCTTTTCTTATGGAAACACACTGCCACATCTTTCTCCTGCGGAGCGGCTGGTGGGTTCAAACCATCGACCTTTCGATTAGTAGCTGAGCGCTTTTAACCACTGTGCCACCAGGGCTCCTTAGAAATGGTTAAAATGAGCCTGACTTATTCCCAAACAAAACAATACAACACACCACACTTGGTCCTGACACAAAAGAACTTGTAAGAATGAAAATCATTATTTCCTGATGAGGAAATGCCATAGGTTACTCCAGGAGTGATGAGCACGGAGATGATGTGTACATCAGCTGAAAGAGGTAGAAAATTAAGGCAATTACCTTAACACCAGCAAGAAAAGCCCCTTATTACAGAAAATGAGAGTGTGCATTTTACGTGGGTGTGTGTGTGTCAGGGGGTGTTTGGGGACAGGAAGCCAACAGTTTGAAGGCATTTAATAACATAACCTGCTAAGAAATAGTCTATGAAATGATCCAGTTCAATGGATAACGTTTCAGCTAGGAGGAACTTTGGGTAGTAAACTGTTTACAAATATACACATATTAGAAATTAGCTTGTGAAGTGAAATTTTAAAAACAGCGAAATATTTGTCTTGTCGATGAACAGGAGGAAAAAACCCCAAGATTTCTCTATATACTGACGGAGTAGGTGCAATAAATTCTACAGAGAAAGGGAATCAAAATAATTGAATCAGTGAGCTGGTTGAGTCTCCTAAACCACACTCGGAAACCCTGGTGGCGTAGTGGTTAAGTGCTACGGCTGCTAACCAAAGGGTCGGCAGTTCGAATCCACCAGGTGCTCCTTGGAAACTCTGTGGGGCAGTTCTACCCTGTCCTGTAGGGTCGCTATGAGTCGGAATCGACTGGGTTGGGTTTAAACCACACTCTTCATGAAATGATCTCCATAGCTTCAATTAGTCAGATCAAGGGCTGTTTTTGACAGGAATGCAAAGGGGAAGTGTTTGGACAAACCCAAATTTCTAAGCTTTTAAGGATATGCACTTAAATAAGTCATTTCATACACTGGGTTGGCTCTTTAAGATCTTCCCTACGAAAAGGACTCTATATGGCTCACTTCTTGTTCTCACCAAGCTAAGGAAAAACCTCTCTGGGATTCCTGCGTGGCATTCAGCAAAGAGCAAACAGTATCTCCCAATTCCCCCCTCACCTAATCTACGCACCACGCTGTTTTCTAAGCAACAAACCCTTGCATATGACTTCTGAAGTGATCTGAATTCCAAGACTTCGGTCATGCTTTCTTATAGACCGCAGTCACCAATATGCCTTCCTTCTCTTTTTCCCTTCTCGGTTTTTTCAGGAGAGGTCAGAAGAGAGCAGTGGTAATCTTGGATCTGTAGAATTCCAGAATCCCAGCATATCAGAGATGGAAGTGACTGGAGAGATTATGGAATCGAATCCTCTCATTTCTCAGAGGCACGCATGAAGTCCAGTGGGAAAAAGTATCCCATCCAAGATCACACAAGTACTCGGTAGCAGCGCTAAGATGAAAAGCAGGTTCTGCTTGGATTATGAAAGGTTAAAAAATCAGTGACAAGAGCTGAAAAACACTCAGTTCCTGACAATGAGCCGTATTTGCTCATTTGGCGTCATGGGCTTAGGTTTTCTGGGTGTTCTATTAACCAAAGAACAAGGGATTTCCAGGCTAACCAGCAATTCATGATATTCTTCACCAACACCACAATTCAAAGGTGTCAATTCTTCTTCGGTCTTCCTTATTCAGTGTCCAGCTTTTGCATGCATATGAGGCGATTTAAAACACCATGGCTTCGGTCAGGCGCCCCTTAGTCCTCAGGGTGACATCTTTGCTCAACACTTTAAAGAGGTCTTTTGCAGCAGATTTGCCTGATACAATGTGTCTTTTGATGTCTTGAATGCTGCTTCCACAGGTGTTGATTGTGGATCTGAGTAAAACTAAATCCTTTACTTCAATCTTTTCTCCGTTTATCATGATGTTGCTCATTGGTCCAGTTGTAAGGATTTTTGTTTTCTTTATGTTGAGGTGCAATCCATACTGAAGGCTGTGGTCTTTGATCTTCATCAGTAAGTACTTCAAGTTCTCTTCACTTTCAGCAAGCAAGGTTGTGTCATCTGCATAACGTAGGTTGTTAATGAGTCTTCCTCCAATCCTGATGCCCCGTTCTTCTTCATAGAGTCCAGCTTCTCAGATTATTTGCTCAGCATACAGATTGAACAGGTATGGTGAAAGAATACAACCCTGATGCACACCTTTCCTGACTTTAAATCAATCAGTATCCCCTTGTTCTGTCCAAACAACTGCCTCTTGATCTATGTAAAGATTCCTCATGAGCACAATTAAGTGTTCTGGAATTCCCAGTCTTCACAATGTTATCTGTAATTTGTTATGATCTACACAGTTGAATGCTTTTGCATAGTCAGTAAAACACAAGTAAACATCTTTCTGGTATTCTCTGCTTTCAGCCAGGATCCATCTGACAGCTGCAACGATATCCCTGGTTCCATATCCACTTCTAAATCCAGCTGGAATTTCTGGCAGTTCCCTGTTGATATACTGATGGAGCCACTTTTGAATGATCTTCAGCAAAATTTTGCATGCATGTGATATTAATGATATCGTTCAAGAATTTCCACGTTTGGTTAGATCACCTTCCTTGGGAGTAGGCATAAATATGGATCTCCTCCAGTCAGTTAGCCAGATAGCTGTCTTTCAAATTTCTTGGCATAGGCCAGTGAGCATCTCCAGCACTGCATCTGTTTGTTGAAACATCTCAATTGATATTCCGTTAATTCCTGGAGCCTTGTTTTTTGCCAAACCCTTCAGAGCAGCTTGGACTTCTTCCTTCAGTACCATAGGTTCCTGATCATATGCCACCTCTTGAAATGATTGAATATTGACTAATTCTTTTTGGTATAATGACTCTGTGTATTCCTTCCATCTTCTTTTGATGCTTCCTGAGTTGTTTAATCGTTTCCCCATAGAATTCTTCAATATTGCAACTCGAGGTTTGAATTTTTTCTTCAGTTCTTTCAGTTTGAGAATTGTTGAGCATGTCCTTCCTTTTGTTTTTCTATCTCCAGGTCTTTGCACATGTCATCATAATACTTTACTTTGTCTTCTCGAGATGGACTTTGAAATCTTCTGTTCAACTCTTTTACTTCTTCATTTTTTCCTTTTACTTTAGCTTCTCGATGTTCTAGAGTAGGTTTCAGAGTCTCTTCTGACATCCATTTAGGTCTTTTCTTTCTCTCCCTTCTTTTTAATGATCTCTTGTTTTCTTCATGTATGATGTCCTTGATGTCATTCCACAACTCGTCTGATCTTCAGTCATTAGTGTTCAACACGTCAGATCTGTTCTTGAGATGGTCTCTAATTTCAGGTGGGATATATTAAGGTTGTACTTTGCCTCTCATCGACTTGTTCGATTTCCTTCAGTATCAGCTTGAACTTGCATATGAGTAATTGATGGTCTGATCTGCAGTTGGCCCCTGGCCTTGTTCTGGCTGATGATATTGAGCTTTTCCATCATCTCTCTCCACAGATGTAGTCAATTTGATTTCTGTGTATTCCATCCAGTGAGGTCCATGTGTATAGTCGCTATTTATGTTGGTGAAAAAAGATATTTGCAATGAAGAAGTCGTTGGTCTTGCAAAAGTCTATCATGGGATCTCTGGTATCAATTTTATCACCAAGGCCATATTTTCCAACTACAGATCCTTCTTCTTTGTTTCCAACTTTTGCATTCCAATCACCAGTAATTAGCCGTGCATCCTGATTGCATGTTTGATCAATTTCAGACTGTAGAAGTTGGTAAAAATCTTCAATTTCTTCTTCTTTGGCCTTAGTGGTTGGTGAGTAAATTTGAATAATAGTCATATTAACTGGTCTTCTTTGTAGGTGTGTGAATATTATCCTATCACTGACAGCATTGTATTTCAGGATAGATCTTGAAACTTTCTTTTTGATGATGAATGCAATGCCGTTCCTCTTGAAATTGTCATTACCGGCATAGTAGACCATATGATTGTCTGATTCAAAATGGCCAATACCAGGCCATTTCAGCTCACTAATGCCTAGGATATCGATGTTTATGCATTCCATTTCATTTTTGATGATTTCCAATTTTCCTAGATTCATACTTGGTACATTCCAGGTTCTGATTATTAATGGATGTTTGCAGCTGTTTCTTCTCATTTTGAGTCGTGCCACTTCAGCAAATGAAGGTCCCGGAAGCTTGACTCCATCCACGTCATTAAGGCCAACTCTACCTTGAAGAGGCAGCTCTTCCCCAGTCATTTTTTCATGCCTTTCAACCTGGGGGGCTCATCTTTGGGCTCTATGTCAGACAATGTTCTGCTGCGATTCATAAGGTTTTCACTGGCTAATGTTTTTCAGAAGTAGACCGCCGGGTCCTTCTTCTTAGTCTGTCAGCCTGAAAGCTTGACTGAAACCTGTCCTCCATGGGTGACCCTGCAGGTATTTGAATACGGGGGTGGCATATCTTCCAGTATCTCAGCAACACACAAGCCCCCACAGTACAACACACTGACCCATGCATGGGGAGAATTCTTGAGTACCTATGCTAATATTTCCCAGGGTGCTTAGGGTGGTCTTTCCAATGTGAGAAATATGAAGTGGATTAAATTTTTGCCTATGACTCAAGCACAAGTTCTGTTTGTACATTTGAGAACTCAAAAAAGAATAACTAGAATTCGCAGACTGTAAGTCCCTAATTACAGAGGTTCTTTCCTTTACACTCTGGTGTCCGAAAGCCGGACAGAGTTCTTTTTTATAAATTAACTAGATTAGATCAATTTTGTGTATTTGGATTTATGTAATAGTAATTCCTCTTGTGACATAATTCTCTGTTTTCCCTCATGTTTCTTCCCCAAATACCTTATTGCTACAGATTCATATTCGAAAGGGAGGCTACCATTCAGGACAGCCTCTGTGGACATCAGGTAGAATGAATACAAATTATGCAATGGTAGACTCTTCAAGAGTAGAAATTCCAACTGAGCCTTGTAAGTGGGAATATTTTGTTAAAGGTAAATTCTTGTCATGATTAAACTTAATGGCTCCCTAAAGTGGAAAGCCGTGTAGACTGTTACCAAACTTAACTGCCTTTATAGGTGCTCAGATCGTTGTACTTGTTCACCCACACATTCCTAATATCACATGTTGTGATTAATGTAAAGTTCTACAATTATAATAGATTGAGACAGTTTCACATTAGATAAGATGTTTAGGCTTCCTGAATGTGGCAGTAGAGATTATGGGTGGATGAAGTTATCCCTTAAAGCATTTCTGCTTCTCCTCTCCATTTTCTTGGAACTCTCCCTCCTGCTCCCCATCATGTGTCTATTCCCACAAGGCTTACTTTCAGGCTACTGCTAATTAATCCCTGTTAAGGTGCTTCAAATCAATGAAGACCATACACTTACCATATGCCCCCACAATTCCACTCCTAGGTTTCTACCCAAAATAATTTGAAACATCCACAAAAACTTGTACACAAATGCTCAGGGAAACATCATTCATAAAAGCCCCAAATTGGAAACAACTCAAATGTCCAGCAATTAGCAGATAGATAAACAAAACAATACTTATTCATACACTGGAATAATACTCAGCAATAAAAAGAACAAACTATTAATACATGTTACCAAACCAGTTGCTGACAAATTGATTCCAACTCATGGCGACCGATGTGTTACAGGGTAGAACTGCTCCATAGCGTTTTCTTGGCTGTAATTTCTATGGAAGCAGATCACCAGGCCTTTCTTCTGTGGTGCTGCTGGGTGGGTTCAAACTGCCAGCCTTTAGGTTAGTAGTTGAGAGCAAACCATTTACACCATCCAGGAGCCTTGATACATGCTACAACATGGGTGAATCTCAAATATATCATGCAATGAAAGACACCAGATACTCTGTATGATTCTTTATCATGAAATTTCTAGAAAAGGGAAAACTGTAGCAATGGAAAACACATCAGTGGTTGTCTGGGTCTGGAGGTTGGGGCAAGGATGATTGCTAAGGGGTACAAGAGAAATTTGGGAAATGATGGGAGTGTGCTGAAACGATGTGGTGTAATGATGGTTGCATGATTGTACAGGCGTACCTCAGAGATATTGTAGGTTCAGTTCCAGACCACTGCAATAAAATGAATATCGCAATAAAGTGAGTCACACAATTTTTTTGGTTTCTCGCTGCATATAAAAGTTATGTTTACACTATATGCTAGTCTATTCAGTGTGCCCAGAGGAAGGCGAGATCACATGCTAGGGGGAAGGTTGGGGGATCAGGAAAGAATTCATGGAAGAGTCCATTTTTCCCGAAGAACCATGAAAGATTTCAGAAATAGAGATGGGAGACAGGGGCGGAGTTATAAATATGAGGAAACAGCACAGACCGAGAGGTGGGAGTGTATGAGGCATGGTCAGGCAATAAACTGTCCATTTTGGCTAAAGTGTGGGTGTGAGTAGAGAAGCAAGGTAAAATAAGCTTGGAAAGGTAGGTTGAGGTTAAAGTGTGGCAATCATTTGAAGGCTGTGGGTTGAGACTGTACTTAATTCAACAGGCAATAATAAGTTATTTCAAAACCTTGAACCAAAACTAACCCATGAGGTCACCTCATAGCTAAATAACAAATTGGCTCACAAAGTAATGAACATCACCCGTAAGTATTGTGCTCCTTTTAAAAAAATCACCTATATGAGACCAACAGTCACCAATTAAAACAAAGATGAGAATGTAACAGGGCAGGGAAACTAGGTTAATGGAAACTGAACAACCAGAACGGAAATAATGAAAATGTTCACGCATCGTGAAGAATGTAACCAACATTACTGAACAACTTCTGTAGGAATTGTTGAATGGGAACCTAAACTGCTGCGTATACCTTTACTGAAAACACAATAAAATATTTTTAAAAGGAACTTATTTCAAGTTTTTGAGCAGAAGAGCAATATGTTTGGGCCTCCTCTCTGCAACCTCAGACCAAATACCCAATTGCACTTCCTTTGCTCTCCTCAAGATCAGGGAGCATTGTAGAAATTGTTGAGATGGCGTACGTTTATCTTCACCACAGTAATAATAATAAAAAACGATCAGGAGACATTCTCATGTATTTTGGTTGACAATTTAGAGACAACAGCAGCCACACGACACTGATGACTGGGCTGGAGAGTTTAGTGAATTAAAGTGGGTGTCTAGATTAGTGTGACCCATTGAAAAAAATACAAGGCACACCTTGTCTCTCAAGATGTGCATTGAACCCTGTTTAAGGAATCATTCTGCCAGACTGGCTATGTTCCTGGAATTATTTCTGAACATCCCTTTGACCTATCTGTACCTTTGACCACATGATCTCCAAGTCTTGCTTTATTTTAGGATCTGACCCTGTTTTACTTTTCTAGTTCCCAGTTTCTGGGTCAGCCCAGTACAAGCTTGTTAGAGTAGAGTGAGAGACTGGAAATGAGGAAAGGCTCCAAGAGGGAGTTCCTGGGGCCAAGCCAATTTTTTTAAAAGCCTGTGGTTGTTAGTTGCCATTGAGTTGGCTCATGGCGACCTCATGTACAACAGAATAAAATGTTGCCCAGTCCTGCATCACCTTCATGATCATCAGTATGTTTGAGTCCATTGCTGAGATTATGGTATCAATCCATCTTCTGGAGGGTTTCCCTCTTTTTCTCTGACCCTCTACTTTAGCAAACAGGATGTCCTTCTCTAGAGATTGGTCTTTCCTGATGACATGTCCAAAGTAATCAAGATGAAGTCTTGCCATCCTTGGTTATCTCCTTTTTTGGGATAAAACAGCTGTGTTCCTACCTTTCCAGAGGAAGGTACCTGGCATTCCTAACAGCACTTCTGTCATCCTTGAGCTTCATTTATGTGGAAAGGATAAGTATGGATGGTGATTGTGGTGGGAAAAATTGCATCAACAGTGATCCTTGCCTTGTTTGGTGGGCTGGAAGGCAGCTTTGAGGCTGATTTAACGAAAAGACCCAAATGGGGACTTCTGAAACTATTTCATAGAATGAGAGGGACAGTAATGGAAAAGTTGTTGCCCTGTCCCCACTAGCACCTCCTTTCTGGGCCTTTTTGATTGTGCCAATAGGCCCACTCACTCTACACCTGTTTGCCTTTCTCCATTAGAGGCAGGGGCCTGGGATACCTAATGCCTTTTTTACTTTTCTGCTTTATCTGTGTCTGAGGGAAAGGTGTGTTCATAAGGGAAATGGGTTAGTTAGTAGATGACTTCTTTTAGGGCTTTATAAAGGGTCCAACCAAACCAAACCAAAACAAACCATTTGCCATGCAGTCAATTCCTAATCATGGTGACCCCATGTGTTACCGAGTAGAACTGCACTCCGAAGAGTTTTCAAGGCTGTGGACTTTCGAAAGCAGATCACCAGGCCTTTTCTCTGAGGTGCCTGTGGGTGGGTTAAAACTGCCAATCCTTCTGTTGGCATCAGAGTTTTAACCATTTCTGCCACCCAAAAACCAAACCAAACCCATTACCTTCGAATCAATTCCGACTCAGAGCGACCTTATAGCTAGGGGCTCCTAAAAAGGGGCCAAACCCAAACCAAACCCAACCCATTGCCGTCGAGTCAATTCTGACTCATAGTGATCCTACAGAACAGAGTAGAACTGCCCCATAGGATTTCCAAGGAGCACCTGGTGGATTCGAACTGCCGACCTTTTGGTTAGCAGCCGTAGCTCTTAACCACTAGCCACCAGGGTTTCCAAAAAGGGCCCCGGGGAGGAAAAATCCCAGGGGTAATTATGTGCTTACTTCTGGACTGAATTGCTCATGTTGGAATTCAAGGCAGATGGAAAAAGAGTTCAATTCACGGTGAACGGAAGTCTTTTCAAAGTGCACCTCAAATCAGACAACACAGGCTACAACCATTTCTGATGCTAGCCACATTTAAGGATAACTGTGCCATTCCTTATCCATCCTATTTCCCTTAGCTTCCCCCTGCCCTATTTTATAAGGCATTCTCTAAAACCAAAACCAATGAGCCCATGCTCAGAAGGAATGTTTCCTCTTATTGTTGGGGAACGTCTTTGGCCTGGCCTCCGTCTCCCCTCACTTCTGCCTTGGGTCTTTGCTGTTAACTACCTAGTCCTACTCTGAGGGAAAGGAGACCTGGTGGCACGTGGTTAAGTGCTTGGCTGCTACCTGAGAGACTGGAGGTTGGAACCCACTCAATGGCTCCATAGGTGAAAGGCGTGGTGATCTGCTCCAGTAAAGATTACAGCCTAGGAAACCCTATGGGGCAGTTCTACTCTGTCACATGGGGTTACTACGAGTCAGAAATCTACTCAAAGGCACCCAACAACAACAACAAAAACTCTGGGGAGGTGCAGTTAGAGCAGAGCCTGGGGGCCCAGAGTAAGGCCCCCCCTTCCCTAAAAAAAGTCTTTGAAGACAAAAGCTCTCAGACTAAGACAACAGCCTTTTCTCTCTGCTCCCCTTTTCTATGCTAAGTATGAAAGGGGAGCATGTGCCCAGGGCACCACAGAGCAGGCCCCGGACTAGCCTCCAGGTCCCTTCCCACCCCCAGGTTTGCTTTTTGGCCCCAAGGTCTGTGAGAGACGACTCTCTAGGAGTGTCATTCAACCTCTTCTTCCTCTGCCTGATGCTAAAGCCCCATCCCTTCCCAGCAGCTCCTTCTGAAAATTTCTAGGCTTTTCTGGCTGCAGCACTGGCTTCATGGGCATGTGACCTGTACAGTCAGCCATACCAGGATCAGAGCTTAGATGGGTCCTATGCTTGGTTTATGCTGCTGCCATCATCTTTAAATTCTTAATAATTTTGAACAAGGGACCCCACGTTTTCATTTTGCCCTGGGCCTTGCAAATTACGTAAACTGTCCTGTGTGACCGCTATGGCCTGAGGGCAGGGACGGAACTGCAGTGGGCAGCACACTTCTTCCCTCCTCACCAAACTGGGTTCCACTTGGGGTGCCAGGCCCATTGGGGACTTTGATTTAGCAGGTCTACCAGCTGTTCCCTCATACCAGCTGGTTTGCGAGGCCCATTTTCCAGTAGTGCCCCTTGCCACCTCCTCACTACGCCAGCCTCCCTATCCAGGACCCATGCTCTGGGGCTCTTCTGGTGTGGACCTCGTCCTCAACCCTTACAGACTTCTCTGGACACAGTAGATCACCAGGTGGTTTTCCCTGATGGATGAGATGGGTGTGCCTTATCTCTAACCTTGGAGTCATGGTCTCCATTGAATGACTGCCTCTCTCAGGAGAACGAGCAGGTATCAGGGAAGAAATACATATATGAGGACTTGTGGTGAACACGGGGTGCTTGCGCCCTGACTCCTAAGATTTCGTGGGGGCAGCTTAGCAGTGTGTGTCCCCAGCCGTGTCTCTGTGTAGCCAGACAAGGCTGACTTGAACCCACCCCTTCCTGGGGTAAAAGGGACTTACTGCTTAAAAGGTGCTGAACCCATTGGTTTACTGCAGGTCCCAGAATGCAGAACTTTTTAAATCTCCCAAGGTGATTCCTAATGTGCAGCAAGGGTGGAGAACCAAAGTTAGGACCTGGAGATGTGGCTAAATCTTCAGCTAGGGGTCAAATTATCATTGCTTGATAAGAAGGGAGGCCTGTAGCCCCTGGGAAATGAGTCAGGGCCTTCAAAAGTAAGTGACCAGATGGATTGAACTACCAAGTGGGTGGCTGTTCTCCTTTCCTTTTCACTTTGCTCGTGAAAGCATAGCGTTATGTCAATAGAACTATAACAACTGTGTTCTTACTCACTTTTTTCCCAATGGAAATGCCACATCATAAGGTACTTTAGGAACTCACTGGTCAGTGAAGTGAATAATTTAATCTTCAGGAAATTACAAGCAGCACAAAAACATCCTTCTTTTCATTTGTTTCTTTGAGCTCAAGATGTTGCTTGGTAAACACATTTGAGAGCGTGTCTATATTGTTTATTTCTGGGCCCACAACATCCATTTCAGTGGCTCATACAGAGTAGGGTCTCAGCAATTATTGAACAAATGAATGAATAAATAAATAAAATGAACATGGCTCCCCACACTGACCAATGAAACTGACCCCAGCTTCCAAGGCATATTCTAGTTTAGGAATGTGTGCATGTGAGTCAGGTATCTTGTCTTTATAGTAATGAGTTAATGTTAATTTCAAAATAAAGTATTATAACTAGGAATTCTGACGTGTGTTGCCGCTCTCAGAAGACTCAAGTGAGTGAAGAGGTGGCAGGATTATGACTCTGAGCTCGTCTGTCAATTGTTCTGGTAAATACTCCTTGAATATATGCCACTAAACCTGTGCAAGCTTGCATCTTTTTTTTTTTATTGTAGAAACACTTGCCATTTCAATATTTTTTACATGTACAATTCGGTGACAATTATGTTCATCATCTTGTGCAACTATCACCACTATACATTTCCAAATTTTTCCATTACCCTTGACAAAAGCTCAGTACTCCCTAAGCAATGACTCTCTTTTCCCTCTGCACCTTGATTACTGAAAAAATAGTTGTGTCAGAGTGTTTACTATCATCAGGGTGTGATAAGGCAATTATCCTGTGACCTGAGAAGGAGATTGGGTGCTGGTAGTCTAGGCACTTGCCTAGCCTGCTAGGTTGGGGCTATCTAACTGTTTTTCACTTTTTTGTTCACTTTTGTTCCTCTAGTTATCATTTGGAAAGAGCTTTAAAAGCATCAGTGAAAATGTTCCCTTAATGGACCCATTGAGATAAGCAAATAAGGTGGACCAAACCCATTGCCATTGAGTTGATTCCAGCTCATAGCAACCCTATAGGACAGAGAAGAACTGCCCCATAGGGTTTACAAGGCTGTAAATCTTTATAGAAGCAGACTGCTACATCTTTCTCCTGCGGAGCAGCTGGTGGGTTCGAACCGCTGACCTATCAGTTAGCAGCAAAACACTTAACCACTGCACCACCAGGGCACCTTAAATAAGGTAGAACCTGTTTACAATTCCTCATCCAAAACCCTCAGGGACCAGTCACATTTCAGAATTCAGAAACCTTTAGATTTCATAAAGATAATATGGTACCAAAAATAAAAACCCAGTGCCGTCGACAGATACTATATATTTCTTAACATCCTTAGTGATGTCTGGGGCAATACCCTATAAGAAAACACATTAATATTTCTGCAGTGAAATGTATGAATATTTGCATTAAGTAAGATAAACAAGGACTATAAATATCCCAATGCCATTTCAGGACAGATATTGCCACCGAATGAGTTTGTAAAAATTAAGTTTTCAAAGTTCTTTGGAATTGTGGGTAAGAGATTGTAGACCTGTAATAGGTATTCTTTAAATGAGCTAATACATAGAACATAAAGAGTGAGCGCTTCCAGCGCTGCATCCGTTTGTTGAAACATCTCAATTGATATTCCGTCAATTCCTGGAAGCTTGTTTTTCGCCAATGCCTTCAGTGCAGCTTGGACTTATTCCTTCAGCACAATCGGTTCCTGAGCATATGCTGCCTCTCGAAATGGTTGAACGTCGACTAATTCTTTTTGGTATAGTGACTCTGTATATTTCTTCTATCTTCTTTTGATGCTTCTTGTGTCGTCTAATATTTTCCCCATAGAATCCTCCACTATTTCAACTCAAGGCTTGAATTTTTTCTTCAGTTCTTTCAGCTTGAGAAACGCTGAGCATGTTCTTCAAAAGATGTGTTGCATTGGACAAATCTGCTGCAAAGGACCTCTTTAAAGCGTTGAAAAGCAAAGATGTCACCTTGAAGACTAAGATGTGCCTGACCCAAGCCATAGTGTTTTCAATCACCTTATGAGTATGTGAAAGCTGGACAATGAATAAGGAAGACTGAAGAAAAGTTGATGCCTTTGAACTGTGGTGTTGGAGAAGAATATTGAATATACCATGGACTGCCAAAAGAATAAACAAATCTGTCTTGGAAGAAGTACAGCCAGAACGCTCCTCAAAAGCAAGGATGGTGAGACTGAGTCTTACATTCTTTGGACATGCTTTCAGGAGGGATCAGTACCTGGAGAAGGACATCATGCTTGGTAAAGTATAGGGTCAGTGGAAAAGAGAAAGCCCCTCAACAAGGTGGATTGACACAGTGACTGCAACAGTGGGCTCAATCATAACAACGATTATAAGGATGGCACAGGACCTATCAGTGTTTCTTTCTGTGGTACATAGAGTCGCTGTGAGTTGGAACAGACTTGATGGCACCTAACAGCAACAATACATAGAACATGCTTAGAATAGTGCCTGGCACTTACTAAGTATTCAGTAACAATTAGGTTTTTTTGTCATCATTATTACCCACAGCAACGTATCCACACTGCCACACTTAAAGAAAATGCTTAAAGTAAACCAGGGGCAAAGACATCACTCCCTCCACCCAATTACAATATATACTTTCATATTTAGGAGCATAAAAAAGTAGTCTTAAAAGAAAGCCTGACTTCTGCTCCTGAAAATCAAACACCTATGCTCATCTAAAGACTTCACCAAAAGAGTAAAAAGACCACCTACAGACTGGGAAAGAATTTTCAGCTATGACATCTCCGACCAGCGCCTGATCTCTAAAATCTATATGATTCTGTCAAAACTCAACCACAAAAAGACAAACAACCCAATCAAGAAGTGGGCAAAGGAGATGAACACGCACTTCACTAAAGAAGATATTCAGGCAGCTAACAGATACATGAGAAAATGTTCTCGATCATCAGCCATTAGGGAAATGCAAATTAAAACTACGATGAGATTCCATCTCACTCCAACAAGGCTGGCATTAATCCAAAAAACACAAAATAATAAATGTTGGAGAGGCTGCGGAGAGATTGGAACTCTCATACACTGCTGGTGGGATTGTAAAATGGTACAACCACTTTGGAAATCTATCTGGCATTATCTTAAACATTTAGAACTAGAACTACCATACAACCCAGAAATCCCACTCCTCGGAATATACCCTAGAGATACAAGAGCCTTCACACAAACAGATATATGCACACCCATGTTTATTGCAGCTCTGTTTACAATAGCAAAAAGCTGGAAGCAACCAAGGTGTCCATCAACGGATGAATGGATAAATAGTGGTATATTCACACAATGGAATACTACGCATCGATAAAGAACAGTGAAGAATCTGTGAAACATTTCATAACATGAAGGAACCTGGAAGGCATTATGCTGAGCAAAATTAGTCAGTTGCAAAAGGACAAATATTGTATAAGACCACTATTATAAGATCTTGAGAAATAGTATAAACTGAGAAGAACACATACTTTTGTGGTTGGGGGGGGTAGGAGGGAGGGTGGGAGAGGGTTATTTACTGATTAGTTAGTAGATAAGAACTGCTTTAGGTGAAGGGAAGGACAATATTCAATACATGGAAGGTCAGCTCAACTGGACTGGACCAAAAGAAAAGAAGTTTCCGGGATAAACTGAATGCTTCAAAGGTCAGCGGAGCAAGGGTGGGGGTTTGGGGACCATGGTTTAAGGGGACTTCTAAGTCATTTGGCAAAATAATTCTATTTTGAAAACATCCTGCATCCCACTTTGAAATGTGGCATCTGGGGTCTTAAATGCTAACAAGCAGCCATCTAAGATGTATCAATTGGTCTCAACCCACCTGGATCAAAGGAGAATGAAGAACACCAAGGTCACACAATAACTATGAGCCCAAGAGACAGAAAGGGCCACATGAACCAGTGACTTACATCATCCTGAGACCAGAAGAACTAGTTGTTGCCCGGCCACAACCGATGACTGCCCTGACAGGGAGCACAACAGAGAACCCCTGAGGGAGCAGGAGATCAGTGGGATGCAGACCCCAAATTCTCACAAAAAGACCATACTTAATGGTCTGACTGAGACTAGAGGAATCCTGGCGGTCATGGTCCCCAAAACTTCTGTTGGCCCAGGACGGGAACCATCCCCGAAGACAACTCATCAGACATGAAAAGGACTGGTCAGCGGGGAGGAGAGAGATGCTGATGAAGAGTGAGCCAATTAAATTAGGTGGACACTGGAGAGTGTGTTGGCAACTCTTGACTGGAGGGGGGATGGGAAGATAGAAAGAGAGGGAAGCTGGCAAAATTGTCACGAAAGGAGAGACTGGAAGGGCTGACTCATTAGGGGGAGAGCAAGTGGGAGTATGAAGTAAGGTGTATATAAACTTATATGTGACAGCCTGACTTAATTTGTAAACGTTCACTTGAAGCTCAATAAAAGTTAAAAAAAAAAGAAAGCCTGACTTCTAATTCTAACCAAGATGGAGTAGCCCATTTCTCCCAAGTTCTCCGCCTTACAACTAAAAATTACTGGATAAAACACAGCAAGCATAGGAAGATTCTGAAAGCTATAAAGAAGGCAGATTACCTTGGGAGCTTAGGACTTGACGTACTCATGGCAGTGAATCTCCAGTTTTCCTCACTGCCTCCCATATATCCTGGACAAGGCACTAGAGAAGGCTCCCACCCAGAAATGCCAACAGGCACAGACGAAAGGAGTTCTAAGAAAAACCTACTCCCACTAACCAAAAGACCAAGAAAAGGGTGGCCAAACAGAACTGAAAAAAATTTTTTGAGAGTATCTTCTCTACTCTAGCCAAACACTAATTGAAAAATGACGACTCCTCCTCCCGCACGGTTTCATGGGGGCTGAGTAAGGAACTCATCTTTCACCCTTTACCCGGTAGAAGCAGAAGGAGCTCTGATCCTCCATGCAGAGGTAGTGTCAGAAGAACCCAAGAGGGAGTTGAGCTCCAACCCCCATATAGTATCAATGAGACTGAACAAGGCAGGGAACAGTGGGACTAGTCTGCATTCTGACTTGCTAGGGTCAGCGAGGCCCAGTGGGGAGATTAGCCTCCTCTCCCAGCCAGCATCAACAAAGCAGAACGAGGCAGTGTGAGACGGAGCTCTGCTTTTGCTGGGAAGGTGTCAGTAGAATAAAGGGGGGAGCTCAAATTCTACTCCACCCATCTGCAATGAAGCAATGTGAGTCATCACTCCACTTTTGCTGGATTGGTGTCAGTGAGGACCTGAACATCCACCCTCATATGGACCTATATACTACACCTAAACAGGGTGGTTGCCTGCTAACAAAGAAGAATGAATAGTACCCAGAGCATCCTAAAATATTACCCTAAATGCCCAAGATACAATTAAAAAATCACTCATCATGCCAAGAACCAGGAGAATCACACTTGTATGGGAAAAGACAATCAACTGGTGCCAACACTGAGATGACTCAGATGTTGACATTATCTGACAAGGAATTATAAAAATGCTTCAATAAGCAACTATGAATTCTCTTGAAACAAATGGAAAAAGAGAAAAATTCAGCAATGAAATAGGAGTTACAAAAATAACCAAAGGGAAATTTTAAAACCGAAGGAAGAAAAAACAACAAAAATGCACTGGACAAGCTCAGTTGGAGATTGGAAATGATAGAAAAAAGAATCAGTGAAACTGAAGAGAGATCAATAGAAATTACCCAATCTGAACAAAAGAGAAAAAATTAATAATAACAGTGCCTCAGGGACCTGTGGGACAATAACAAAAGATCTAACATTTGTATCATTGGAATTTCAGAAGGAAAGAAGAAAGAGTACGGTACTGAAAAAATAGGGGAAGAAATAGTGGCTGAAAATCTCCCAAATTTATAGAAAGACATAAACCTACAAATTCAAGAAGTTGAGTGAATCCCAAATAGGATACCAAAAAAACCAAACCCAGTGCCGGCGAGTCGATTCTGACTCATATCGACCCTATAGGATGGAGTAGAACTGCCCCATAGAGTTTCCAAGGAGAGCCTGGCGGATTCGAACTGCCGACCCTTTGGTTAGCAGCCATAGCACTTAGCCACTACGCCACCAGGGTTTCCCCCAAATAGGATAGACCCAAAGAAATACACAAAAAGAAACAGTCCTGAAAACTAAAGACAAAGAAAAAAATCTGGAAAGCAGCCAGAGAGAAATGAGACATTATTCACGAAGCTATTTTTTTTCAAAAGATAATAAAATTTATAAACCTCTAGGAAGATTGACAAAGATAAAAAGAGAGAAGACACATCACCAATATCAGGAATAAAATAAAGGGTATTACTACAGATCCTGTAGCCATTAAAATGATAATAAGGGACTACTACAAACAACTCTACACACATAAATTTGACAACTTAGATGAAATAGATAAATTCTTTGACAAACACGGCTACCAAAACTCATCAATATGAAAAATATAATTTGCATTGTTCAAGAACTATTAAAAAATTGAGTCCATAATGTAATAACTTCCAAAAAAGAAATCTCCATGCCTAGATTATTTCACTGCAGAATTCTACCAAATATTTAAAGAAGAATTAACACTGACTCTACACCGTCTCTTCCAGAAAATAAAAGAGGGTACACTTCCCAAGTCATTTTATAAAGCCACTATTACCCTAATAAAAAAAAAATAGGAACCCAGAAAAAGATGGTATAAAAAGCAAAAACAAAACTAGAGATCAATATCTCTATTCACCTGGATGCAAACATCCCTGACTTATGAAATCCAGCAATATATAAAAAAAAAAATATACATCATGACCAAGCGGAGTCTCTTCCAGGAATACAAGGCTGGTTCGATATTTGAAAATCATTCAATGTAATCCACCATATCAATAGGCTAAAGAAGAAAAATCACATGATTACATCAAGTTGTACACAAGAAGCATCAGACAAAAATGAAACATGCACTCAGGATTTAAAAATCACAGAAAATTAGATAAGGGGGAACTTCTTCAACTTGCTTAAGACATCCACTAAAAAACCTACAGCTTAAAGAGACCAAAGTTTATTAGTGGTTACCGGGGGGCGCGGGGGGAAGGGAGTTATTGCTTAAGGAGCACTGAGTTCTGTTAAGGGTGATAAAAATGATGATGGTTGCACAACATGATGAACATAATTGTCATTGAATTGTACACTTAAAATATGTTGAAATGGCAAATGTTTTGTCATATATTTTTAACAATAAAAAAGGACAGATACTGTAAGGTTCCACTCACACAAAATATCTAGAGCAGACAAATGCATAGAGAGTAATGTTTATCAGTGCTTACCAGGGCATGGAGAGAGGAAAGAATCGGAAGTTATTGCTGTAGGAATACTGGGTTTCTGTTTGGAGTGATGAAAACCTTTTGGAAATGGGTACTGCTAATGGCTGCACGTGATGAATATGATAATGTCACTGAACTGTACACTAAGAGTGGTTTAAAGAACTTTTTTTTGGTAATACATATTTTACAGCAATTAAAAAAAAAAGCAAAACCCTACAACTAACATCTTACATAATGGTAAAAGACTGAGTACTTGCCCTCTAAGACAGGGAACAAATCAAGAATGTCCACTCTCACAAACATAGTACTGGAAGATCTAGCCACTGCAATAAGGCAAGAAAAATAAATAAAAGGCATGCAGATTGGAAAGGAAGAACTAAAATGTCACTATTAAAGAAGACATGAGACTCTTATATAGAAAATTGCAAGAAATCTACAAAAAAAAACTTGTGAAATTAATAAGTGAGTTCAGTAAGGTTGCAGAACACAAAATCAACACACAAAAAGCCAATCCCATTCCTATATACTAACAACAAACAGGTAGAAACAGAAATTAGGAGCACAATGTCAATTTCACTCACTCCGAAGAAAATTCAAGTACTTAAGTATAATCTAACAAAACATTTCCAGGGTCTGTATGCTGAACATTATAAAATGCTGATGAAAGAAATCAAATATCTAAATAAATGCTCATGTATTGAAAGATGCCACGTAGTAAAAATCTCAATTCTCCCCAAATTTATTTATGGATGTAATGCATTTCCTATCAAAATCCCAGCAAGATTTTTTGAAAACAAACATAATGTTGTTCTTCTTAGGTGCCGTCGAGCAGGTTCCGACTCATGGTGACCCCATGCACAAAAGAATGAAACACTGCCTGGTCCTGTGCCATCCTTACAATCGCTGTTATGCTTGAGCTCATTGTTGCAGCCACTGTGTCAATCCACCTCGTTGAGGGTCTTCCTCTTTTCCACTGACCCTGTACTCTGCCAAGCACGAT
This sequence comes from Elephas maximus indicus, assembly GCF_024166365.1. NCBI lineage: Eukaryota > Metazoa > Chordata > Mammalia > Proboscidea > Elephantidae > Elephas > Elephas maximus. The sequence continues at coordinate 19,429,832 of NC_064846.1, forward strand.
GTCCTTCTCCAGGGACTGATCCCTCCTGACAACATGTCCAAAGTATGTAAGACGCAGTCTTGCCATCCTTGCCTCTAAGGAGCATTCTGGGCGCACTTCTTCCAAGACAGATCTGCTCGTCCTTTTGGCAGTCCATGGTATATTCAATATTCTTCGCCAACACCACAATTCAAAGGCGTCAATTCTTCTTCGGTCTTCCTTATTCATTGTCCACCTTTCACATGCATATGATGTGATTGAAAATACCATGGCTTGGGTCAGGCGCACCTTAGTCTTCAGGGTGACATCTTTGCTCTTCAACACTTCGAAGAGGTCCTTTGCAGCAGATTTACCCAATGCAAGGCGTCTTTTAATTTCTTGACTGCTGCTTCCATGGCTGTTGATTGTGGATTCAAGTAAAATGAAATCCTTGACAGCTTCAATCTTTTCTCAGTTTATCACGATGTTGCTCATTGGTCCAGTTATGAGGATTTTTGTTTTCTTTATGTTGAGGTGTAATCCATACTGAAGGCTGTGGTCTTTGATCTTCATTAGTAAGTGCTTCAAGTCCTCTTCACTTTCAGCAAGCAAGGTTGTGTCATCTGCATAATGCAGGTTGTTAATGAGTCTTCCTCCAATCCTGATGGCCCGTTCTTCTTCATATAGTCCAGGTTCTCGGATTATTTGTTCAGCATACAGATTAAATAGGTATGGTGAAAGACTACAACCCTGATGCACACCATTCCTGACTTTGAACCAATCAGTATCCCCTTGTTCTGTCCGAACAACTGCCTCTTGATCTATGTAAAAGTTCCTCATGAGCACCATTAAGTGTTCTGGAATTCCCATTCTTCTCACTGTTATCCATAGTTTGTTATGATCCAGTCAAATGCCTTTGCATAGTCAATAAAACACAGGTAAACATCCTGTGGTATTCTCTGCTTTCAGCCAGGATCCATCTGACATCAGCAATGATATCCCTAGTTCCATGTCCTCTTCTGAAACCAGCCTGAATTTCTGGCAGTTCCCTGTCAATATACTGCTGCAGCCGTTTTTGAGTGATCTTCAGCAAAATTTTGCTTGTGTGTGATATTAATGATATTGTTCTATAATTTCCACATTCGGTTGGATCACCTTTCTTGGGAATAGGCATAAATATGGATCTCTTCCAGTCAGTCGGCCAGGAAGCTGTCCTCCATATTTCTTGGCATAGAAGAATGAGCATCTCCAGCACTGCATCTGTTTATTGAAACATCTCAATTGATATTCCATCAATTCCTGGAGCCTTGTTTTTCGCCAGTGCCTTCAGAGCAGCTTGGACTTCTTCCTTCAGTACCATTGGTTCCTGATCATAGGCCACCTCTTGCAATGGTTGCATATCGACTAATTCTTTTTGGTATAATGACTCTGTGTATTCCTTCTATCTTCTTTTGATGCTTCCTGTGTCGTTTAATATTTTCCCCATAGAATCCTTCACTATTGCAACTCAAGGTTTGAATTTTTTTCTTCAGTTCTTTCAGCTTGAGAAATGCCAAGTGTTTTCTTCCCTTTTGGTTTTCCATCTCCAGCTCTTTGCACATGTCATTATAATACTTTACTTTGTCTTCTTGAGAGGCCCTTTGAAATCTTCTGTTCAGTTCTTTTACTTCATCAGTTCTTCCTTTTGCTTTAGCTGCTCGACGCTCAAGAGCAAGTTTCAGAGTCTCCTCTGACATCCATCTTGGTCTTTTCTTTCTTTCCTGGCTTTTCAGTGACCTCTTGCTTTCTTCATGGATGATGTCCTTGATGCCATTTCACAATTCATCTGGTCTTCGATCACTAGTGTTCAATGCGTCAAATCTATTTTTGAGATGGTCTCTAAATTCAGGTGGGATATACTCAAGGTCATATTTTGGCTCTTGTGGACTTGTTCTGATTTTCTTCAGTTTCAGCTTGAACTTGCATATGAGCAATTGTTAGTCTGTTCCACAGTCGGCCCCTGGCCTTGTTCTGACTGATGATATCGAGCTTTTCCATTGTCTCTTTCCACAGATGAATTCAATTTGATTTCCGTTGTTCCATCTGGCGAGGTCCATGTGTATAGTCACCGTTTATGTTGATGAAAGAAGGTATTTGCAAAATTCTATCATTTGATCTCTGGCTTTGTTTCTATCACCAAGGCCATATTTTCCAACTACTGATCCTTCTTTGTCTCCAACTTTCGCATTCCAATCGCCAGTAATTATCAAGGCATCTTGATTGCATGCTCGATCAATTTCAGACTGCAGCAGCTGATAAAAATCTTCTATTTCTTCATCTTTGGCCCTAGTGGTTGGCGCGTAAATTTGAATAATAGTCGTATTAACTGGTCTTCCTTGTAGGCATATGGATATTATCCTATCACTGACAGCGTTGTACTTCAGGATAGATCTTGGAACGTTCTTTTTGATGATGAATGCAACAGCATTCCTCTTCGAGTTGTCATTCCCAGCATAGTAGACTATATGATTGTCCGATTCAAAATGGCCAATACCAGTCCATTTCAGCTCACTAATGCCTAGGATATCGATGTTTATGCCTTCCATTTCATTTTTGACGATTTCCAATTTTCCTAGATTCATACGTCGTACATTCCAGGTTCCGATTATTAATGGATGTTTGCAGCTGTTTCTTCTCATTTTGAGTTGTGCCACATCAGCAAATGAAGGTCCCGAAAGCTTGACTCCATCCACGTCATTAAGATTGACTCTACTTTGGGGAGGCAGCTTTTTCCCAGTCATCTTTTGAGTGCCTTCCAACCTGGGGGGCTCATCTTCGGGCACTATATCAGACAATGTTCCACTGCTATTCATAAGGTTTTCACTGGCTGATGCCAGGTCCTTCTTCCTAGTCTGTCTTAGTCTGGAAGCTCAGCTGAAACCTGTCCTCCATGGGTGACCCTGCTGGTATCTGAATACTGGTGGCATAGCTTCCAGCATCACAGCAACACACAAACCCCCACAGTACAGCAAACTGACAGACACATGGGGGACATAGATAATAGTACTTGAAAATTTATATGGAAAGGCAAAGGATTTATAATAGCTAAATCAGTTCTGAAAAAAAATAATACATGGAAGGAATCACTCTACCTGATGTTGAGATTACTATATCGCTACAGTAATCAAAGCAGTGTATGGTATTGGCAAAGAAACATACATAGATCAATGGAATAGAATAAGGATCCCAGAATACAATAAAACAAATAAGTTCAACTGATTTTTTACAAAGCTGCAAAAGCAATTCAATGGAGGAAGAACAGTGTTTTCAACAAAGGGTACTAGAAGAATTGGACATTCATACACACACACACACACACACACACAAATGAACCTCAGTGTAAACCTCATGTCATACATAAAAATTAATTCAAAATGGATCATAAAAGTATAAGAACTTTTTAAAAAAGAAAACAGACAAAAATCTTTGGGACCTAGGGCTAGGCAGAGGTCTTAGACATGGTGCCAAAAGCATGATGCATAAAAGAAAAAAATTAGTAAATTGTACTTAATCAAAACTAGAACTTTTCTCTGGAAAGATCCTGTTAAGACAACAAAAAGGCCAGCTATAGACTGAGTGAAAATATTTGCAAGTCAGATATTCAACAAAGGCCTTATATCCAGCTATAAAATGGGCAGAAGACATCAATAGATATTTCACCAAAGAGGAGACATAGTTGGTAAATTGTTGTTGTTCTGTGTCATCAAGTCAGTTTCAACTCATAGCAACACTATGTACCACAAAACGAAACACTGTCCAGTCCTGCACCATGTTCACAATGGTTATTATGCTTCAGCCCATTCTTGTAGCCACTGTGTCAATCCACCTCATTGAGGGTCTTCCTCTTTTCCACTGACCCTGTACTCTGCCAAGTATGATGTCCTTCTGCAGGGACTGATCCCTCCCAACAACATGTCCAAAGTATGTAAGACGCAGTCTCGCCATCCTTGCCTCTAAGGAGCATTCTGGTTGTACTTCTTCCAAGACAGAACTGTTCTTTCTTTTGGCAGTCCATGGTATATTCAATATTCTTCACCAACACCACAATTCAAAGGCATCAATTCTTCTTTGGTCTTTCCTATTCATTGTCCAGCTTTCGCATGCATATGATGAGATTGAAAATACCATCGCCTTGGTCAGGCACACCTTAGTCTTCAAGATGACATTTTTGCTTTTCAACACTTCAAAGAGGTCCTTTGCAGCAGAATTGCCCAATGCAATGCGTTTGTTGATTTCTTGACTGCTGCTTCCATGGCTGTTGATTGTGGATCCAAGTACAATGAAATCCTTGACAATGTCAATGTTTTCTCTGGTTGTCATGATGTTGCTTATTGGTCCAGTTGTGAGGATTTTTGTTTTCTTTATGTTGAGGTGTAATCCATACTGAAGGCTGCGGTCTTTGATCTTCATCAGTTAGTGCTTCAAGTCTTCTTTACTTTCAGCAAGCAAGGTTGTGTCTTCTGCATATCACAGGCTATTAATGAGTCTTCCTCCGGTCTTGATGCCCTATTCTTCTTCATATAGTCTAGTCTCAGATTATTTGCTCAGCATACAGATTGAACAGGTATGGTGAATCAAAACAACCCTGATGCACAACTTTCCTGACTTTAAACCACACTGTATCCCATTGTTCTGTTCGAACAACTGCCTCTTGATCTATGTACAGGTTCCTCCTGAGCACAATTAAGTGTCTGGAATTCCCGTTCTTCATAATGTTATCCATAATTTGTTATGATCCACATGGTCAAATGCCTTTCCATAGTCAATAAAACACAGGTAAACATCCCTCTGGTATTCTTTGCTTTCAGGAAAGGATCCATCTGACATCAGCAACGATATCCCTGGTTCCACATCCTCTTCTGAATCTGGCCTGAATCTCTGGTAGTTTCCTGTTGATACACTGCTGCAGCTGCTTTTGAATGATGTTCAACAAAATTTTGCTTGCATGTGATATTAATGATATTGTTCGATGATTTCCGTATTTGGTTGGATCATCTTTCTTGGGAATAGGCATAAATATGGATCTCTTCCAGTCAGTCGGCCAGGTAGGTGTCTTCCAAATTTCTTGGCATAGATGAGTGAGCACTTCCAGCCCTGCATTCATTTGTTGAAACATCTCAATTGGTATTCTGTCAGTTCCCAGAGGCTTGTTTTTCACCAATGCCTTCAGTGCAGCTTGGACTTCTTCCTTCAGTACCATCAGTTCCTGATCATATGCCACCTCTTGAAATTGTTGAATGTCACTATTTCTTTTTGGTATAGTGACTCTGTGTATTCCATCCATCCTCTTTTGATGCTTTCTGCATTGTTTAATATTTCCCCATGAAATCCTTCACTATTGCAACTTGAGGCTTGAATTTTTTCTTCAGTTCTTTCAGCTTGAGAAATGCTGAGCGTGTTCTTTGTTTTTGGTTTTCCATCTCCAGCTCTTTGCACATGTCATTATAACACTTTGTCTTCTCGAGCTGCCCTTCGAAATCTTCTGCTCAGCTCTTTTACTTCATCATTTCTTCTGTTTGCTTTAGCTGCTCAATGTTCAAAAGTGCATTTCAGAGTGTCTTCTGACATCCATTTAGGTCCTCTCTTTCTTTCCTGTCTTTCGAATGATCTCTTGTTTTCTTCATGGATGATGTCCTTGATGTCGTTCCACAACTTGTCTAGTCTTCAGTCATCAGTGTTCAACACATCAAATCTATTCTTGAGTGTTCTCTAAATTCAGGTGGGATATGCTCAAGGTCATTCTTTGGCTCTGGTCGACTTGTAATGATTTTCTTCAGTTTCAACTTGAACTTGCATATGAGCAATTGATGGTCTGTTCCTCATTCAGCCCCAGCCTTGTTCTGACTGATATTATTGAGCTTTTCCATTGTCTCTTTCCACAGATGTAGTCGATTTGATTCCTGTGTGTTCCATCTGGGGAGGTCCATGTGTATAGTCGCCATTTATGTTGGTGAAAAAAGGTATTTGCAATGAAGAAGTCGTTGGTCTTGCAAAATTCTATTATGTGATCTTCGGCATCATTTCTATCGCACAGGCCTTATTTTCCAACTACTCCTTCCTCTTTGTTTCCAACTTTCGCATTCCAATCACCAGTAATTATCAAGGCATCCTGATTTTATGTTCGATCAATTTCAGACTGCAGAAGCTCGTAAAAATTTTCAATTTCTTCATCTTTGGCCTTAGTGGTTGGTGAGTAAATTTGAATAATAGTTATATTAACTGGTCTTCTTTGTAGGCGTGTGGATATTATCCTATCACTGACAGCATTGTACTTCAGGATAGATCTTAAGATGTTCTTTTTGACGACGAATGCAACTCCATTCCTCTTCAAGTTGTCATTCCCGGCTTAGTGTACCATGATTTTCTGATTCAAAATGACCAGTACCAGTCCATTTCAGCTCGCTAACGCCTATGATATCAATGTTTATGTGTTCCATTTCATTTTTGACGACTTCTACTTGTCCTAGATTCATACTTCGTACATTCCACATTCTGATTATTAATGGATGTTTGCAGCTGTTTCTTCTCATTTTGAGTCATGCCACATCAGCAAATGAAGATCCTGAAAGCTTGACTCCATCTACCTCACTAAGGTCGACTCTACTTAGAGGAGGCAGCTCTTCCCCAGTGGTCTTTTGAATGCCTTCCCACCAGGGGGCTCATCTTCTGGCACTGTATCAGACAATGTACCACTGCTATTCATAAGGTTCTCACTGGCTAATTCTTTTCAGAAGTAGACTACCGGGTCCTTCTTCGTAGTCTGTCTTAGTCTGGAAGCTCAGCTGAAACCTGTCCTCCATGGGTGACCCTGCTGGTATCTGAATATCGGTGGCATAGCTTCCAGCATCACAGGAACAAGCAAGTCCCCAAAGTACGACAAACTAACAGACACGTGGGGGTATATACCTATTAGAACAACTGAAATAAAGAATAATGATAATACTACATGCTGGCAAGGATGTGGAGAAATTGAATCATTCATCCATTCCTGAAAGAAATGTAAGATCATACAGTTACTCTGGAAAACAACTTGGCAATTTCTCATAAATTTAAACATGCCCTTATCACAAAACCCGTTGCCGTCGAGTCAATTCCAACTCATAGCGACCCTATAGGACAGAGTAGAACTGCCCCATATGGTTTCCAAGGAGTGCCTGGTGGATTCGAACTGCCAACCTTCTGGTTAGCAGCCGTAGCTCTTAACCACTAAGCCATCAGGGTTTCCAAGTAATCACGCCTTGGGTATAAGGAAATGGAAACTTAGATCCACACACAAAAAATCGTACCCTATTATTCGTAACAGCTTTATTTGTGGTAGCAAAACACTGGAAATAGTCCAAATGCCCTTCGATGTGTAAAGCGGTGCTCAAATCAATAAAAGGAATAAAAAGGAATGCACTATTGATACATGCAACAACTTGGATGGATCTCAATGGCATTATGCTTAGTGAAAAACATCAATCTCAAAAGGTTAGTACTGTATGATTCAATTTATATAACATTCTTGAAATGACGAAACTACAGAGATAAAAAACAGATTAGCGGTTGCCATGAGACAGGGACAGCGGGGGAGCGGGTAGATGCAAATCTAAAGAGACAGAGCAAGGGCATTATTTTGTGGTAGTGGAAACAGTTCTGTATCTTGATAGAGGTGGTGGTCATGTAAATCTATACTTGGGATAAAATTGCATAGAACCACACACACACACACACACACACACACATGAATGCAGGCTAAAAACTGGTGAAAACTGAATAAGGTCTGTAATCAAGTCAATGGTTTTGTACCAATGTTAATTTTGTGGTTCTGATACTCTACTACAGCTATATGTCACCTTTGGGGGAAGCTGGGTGCAGGGTACATAGAGCTCTGTACTATTTTTCCTTTCAGTCTATAATTATTTAAAAATAAAAAGTTTTTTTATTTAAAAAAAAGTCTGAATGACAAGTGTTTGTGGATTCTATTAAATTATTATAATTTTCTTTTCAAGGTTAGCAAACTATTATAAGCTCTGCGTAGTACTAAAAAAATGTATTGAGTACGTAGTAGTGCCAGACACTGTGCTAAGCATTTTACATTCATTATTTCATTTTAAAGGCACCTTGGTCATGCAGTGGTTAAGTGCAGGGTTGCTAACTGAAAGGTTGGCAGTTGGAACTCACCCAGTGACTGTGCAGGAAAAAAGACCTTGCCATCTGTTCCCATAAAGATCACAGTTTAGGAAACCCATGGTGGCAGTTTTACTCTGTCACACGGGGTCAATTATGGGTCGGAATTGACTTTACAGCCCCTAACAACAACAACAACAACAACATCTCATTTTAATCTTTGCAATAGCCCAAAGAAAACCCAGAAAACCAAACCCACTGTCATAGAATTGACTCTGACTCATAGCGACCCCATAGGGTTTCACTTCGAAATCAGACTGCCGCTTTTTTATCCCGTGGAGCTGCTGATGACCCTTTGGTTAGCAGTCAAGCACTTTAACCACTGTGCCACCAGGGCTATGCAATAGCTCAAAGAAGTAGGTAGTATGATGTCACTTGCCTTTTACAGACCAGGAAACTGGAGTTCAGAGAATTCTATAACTTGCCCCAGGTCACAGAGCTACACGTGGCAGAATTAAGGCTTGATCCCAGATCCATCCGACTCCAAAGTCTGTGATCCTCACTCAGCACAATGCCATAATGACTCCACACCTGGGCAGCTGTGAGACAAAAATGAGGCAGCACATGTGAATTGCCTAGTGCAGTGTCTGGAACATAGCAGACATCCAGTGAACAGTACATTTTTACTATCATCATCATCATCATCATCATTTATTTACTGTGGTTGAGGCACTGAGGGACATCTGATCCTTAGGCTTAGGGACAATGTGAACGGTGCTGAAAGAAAAGAGTCAGATCTTTGTCTGTAAAATCGGAAAAATATGTACCATGAGGGTTATTGCAAGTTTTGAGTAAAATTAAAGGTGATAATATATGTGAATGGAGCCCTGGTGGTGCAGTGGTTAAAGCGCTGGGCTGCTAACCGAAAGGTCAAAAGATGTGGCAGTCTCCTTCCGTAAAGATTTACAGCCTTGAAAACCCTATGGGACTGTCCTACTCTGTTCTATAGGGTTGCTATGAATGGAAATCGGCTCAGGGCAATGTTTTGTTTGTTTGTTTAATCTGTGTGAAAAGTCGTCTGTAAACGGTGAAGCCCCTCCCCCGCATGCTAGCTGCATTGCATTTCATCCCATTATTTTACCTCTGGGTTGGCAGCTAAGAAGCTTTTTGCCTCTCAGCCATGCCACCATCCACGAGCTCATCACCCTGCTCACTCGCTGCGTGTTTCTATGGCATCAATCACCATAGTTTCTAGACACTCTGGCAGAAATATTAGGTGCAAGGCAGTTTAACAGAAGGCATCAGTGGATTTGATTCAAGAACTCCAGCCCCTCCACCTTGAAGCAGTGTTTAGCTGAGCAGTAACAGGTTTCCAGATTCCTTTAAAAAAAAAAAAAATTTAGCAAACCTTAAATAAAGCTTAAAGCAGTGATGAGTTTAGAGGTGTTTTTGAGGGTTTCACTGTTTGATAAAAAGCCCCGTTGCTTTCCAGTCATTCTGACTATTGGTGACCCCATGTGCTACAGAGTAGAACTCCCTCATAGGGTTTTCTTGGCTGTAATCTTTATGGAGGCAGATAGCCAGGCCTTTCTAACACGGCACCGCTGGGTGAGTTTGAACCGACAACCTTTAGGTCAGTAGTCCAGTGCAAACCATTTGTACCACCAAGGGACCTTTCACTAATTGTTAGGTCTCTGTAAAATCATCCTTACACCTGGGATAGAATTCACAGTCGTTACCTACATCAGGGTTTGGCAAACGACTGCCGGTGAACCAAATGCTGCCCGCCACCTGGTTTTATACGGCCAGGGAGCTACGAGTGTTTTTTACATTTTTAAATGCTTGAGAAAAAGTCAAAAGAAGAAAAATATTCCACTGGCAGGTGAAAATTACGTGAAATGCATATTTCAGTGTCCATAAATCACGTTTAATTGAACACAGCCACTCTCATTGTTTCTGCAGAGCTGCACAGTCGAACGTGTTTATTGTCTGCCTCTTTACAGATTAAGCTCGCTGACGACCACTGCTCTACATGATAATAACATCTGTGATCCGGTATGGAAGGCAAAGAAGGCTGGCTAGTTCTATGCTCAGCCTATTCTTAGGCCACCCCTCCCCCATCCCTGTTGTTGTTGGTGCCCTGGAGTCAATTCCGATTCATAGCGACCTCATGTGTTACAGAGTAGAACTGCCCCCAAACGGTTTTCTAGGCTGTCCAGGTTCTTTTCCCGCAGAGCCACTGGGTGGGTTAAAGACCGCCAACCTTTCACCTGCAGCCGAGCTCTTAACCATTGCACCACCAGGGCTCCTTCCGCCATCCCTACACCCCATTTTTTTTCTCTTCCCCCCTCAATTCCCCTCCATGCATTGTTTATAAGCAAGCCTGTCTCCCCCGGCACATTTCAAGCCCTTTGCAGGGCAAAGTCCAGTTTTTTCTATTTCGTCTTTGCCACAAGGTGCCTAGCATAGTGTTTAACTCATAATAGACAAATGATGACTGTTTTTTAAACAACGGAGCGGCAACAAATCTCCATAGCAACGGGGTTTCACGACTGAAGGTTTTCGGTGCAGAATGCTTTATACCCAATCCATTCTATTAGGTGCTGGAGGTCGGAGTTAGTAAAGCTGCTAAAGATAAAATTATATTTAAATTCTGTAGCAGGAATCTTCATGAATCAGGATGGTTTAAATATCTGATATTTTAACCCTCAGAATAAGGGTTAAATACATGACAAAAATCCAGAAACCATAAACGGTTGATACATTTGACTGCATAATAACAAATAAGGTTTGCAGGGCAAAAACCACCTAAAAGTAAAAAGGCAAATGAGCTGGGAAGAGAGAGAGGGATGAATAACAGATAAAGAGCAAATATCCCTAAATGAAGAGCTTTTACACATCAACAGGAAAAAGACCAACAATCCTTACAGAAAACCAGGTGAAAAAGCTGTTCACAGGAAAGCAAACACAAATAGCTGTTAACATCCGAAAACATGCTCAACTTCAGTCATAATAAGAGAAATACGAATGAAAATTATACCGAGATACTGTTTTTTACCTATAAAAGTGACAACTTAATGACGTACTTTATTTACAAAGGTATGGGGAAGCAAGCACTCATATATTGCTCATGGACGTACACATTTTTTTCTGTAGGGCAGTTACAGATGTCCATGCCATTTTACCTGACTACTGCACTTCTAGAAACTTATTCTACAGACACACTTGTTCCTGTGTTAAATGTTTTATATACAAGGTTAGCCATTGCAGCATTTTTGTAACAACAAAGTATCAGAAACAACCTAGATGCATATCAGCAGTTGATGAGTTCAACAAATAAATGATGTTAAATCCATAAAATAAAGCACTATACAGTCATAAGAAAGAATGGGGAAGCACTCTGTGTACTGGGGGATAGGAAAAGTGGTGGAATTTTCAATGTATACCCTTTTTGTACATTTTGGATTTGCACCATGTGATGCATTACCTATAGAAAAAAAGCACTGAATTTTTAAATGTGTGTTTCTTAATGGTTCTTAACATTAATGGGCACTTGGGTGCGTCTTTTACTGTTATTCCTTATACCTATGATATACATTTTTTTTGTTTATTTTTAATACATTTCCTTTGTATCTATTCAGTAGTCTGTTTCGAGGGGTAAGCATTTGTTAGAGAAGACAGTAGGCTATTGGTCACAAGTGTTAGATACAAAAAAATTGATTGCAATGAAGATCAAAGTCCGTGGACATATAAACATATTTCAAATTAGTCACAGACACTGATGATAATGACTATAGGCAAAACCTCTCCCTTATAGTGTGTCTTTAATTTTGACAATAGAACTGTAAATAGGACCATAAATAGAATTCCCAACTATTGTTCTATGCCAAATACATCAGATAGGGTTTAGTTATGACACATATTTATAACAAGTGATATTTTTCTCCGTAATTTCTACACCCTCCCCAGGGGTGGAATATCAAATAAGCAAGGTAAACATAGTACTTACCTTGCTTACCAGATCATCTGTAGTGAGCAATTTCAATTTTTTTTCATACATTAAAGACTCTGCTTCTAGGTATGGCTGATACCTGCCCCTCTCCCAACCCCACAGCACATTCCTACAAAATCAAAGCCTCTTTTCAAATTTACAATCCCTGACAGGGGCGGATGACCCAGTACGCAAGGTAAGCAATGGCTTACTTGTGCTTACTTACTAATCTGCAGTGAACAATTTCACATGGATTTCAGGACCCATGGGAAATTGTTCACTACAGATTAGTAAGTAAGCACAAGCAAGCCCGTGCTTACTTTGCTTACTGGGTCATCCATCCCTGGCTCTCTTTAAGTCACTTTTGGTTTGTCATCTCTTTCCAGACAACCTTTCTCCATAAATGTCAAACAAATTGGAATCGTTAACAGTTACTTCATCAACTAATCAAAGTAGAATAATCCTATATTCTCTGCATGTTTTATGTTTGTAGGCATGAGATTTTGTTTGAAGCACAACCAGATCCATGTAAAATGAACTATTATAATAGTAATTAATTTGACTTAAACTACGCACCAGGTCTGAGTATCCTCGAGGTCCAATGTAAGTCTCCAGTATCCAAATAATACACCATATGATTTTAAAACTCTACCACTAGCCCAGGAGAAAGACCTGGTGATCTGCTTCCATAAAGATAACTGCCTAGGAAACCCTATGGGGCAATTCCACTCTGTCACATGGGGTGGCTATGAGTCAGAAATCGACTCAATGGCACCTGATAACAGCAACAGGACTAGCCAATGCCTATCACAATACTACACTGTATTGTGTTATTGCCTGTTTGCTGATCTGGCTCACTCACTAGCTGGTGAGCTCTATAAGAGCAGGGATCATGTATTATTTATCCTTTTAGCTTCCTTCTCTAGATTTCCAGAACCACTGTCATACAATAGATGCTCACTATGTAATTGTTGAGTGAATGAATGAATAAGTCCCTGTTCTTTGTTATTTTCTGGCGTATTCTTTTATTGTGGTGAAAATATGCACACCAAAACATGTGCCAACAGAACTTCTACATTTACAATTCAATGGCACTGATTACATTTTTCATGTCGTACCATCTTTATAGGTATCCTTTCCCAAAACATTCCACCATTAATGTAAACTCAATGCCCCTCCCCCCAAAAAAACTCCCCCTTTTCCACCTCCCTCTCATTCCTGGTAATCATTAATAATCTTTGGTTTCTGTATATTTGCTTACTTCATATAAATGAGATCATACAGTATTTATCCTTTTGCAACTGACCGACTTCAATCAGCATGATGTTTTCAAGGTTCATCCATGTTGTGGCATTCATCAGGACTTCATTTCTCTTTATGGCTGAGTAGTATTCCATTGTATGTAAATACCACATTTTGTTTATCCATTCATCTGTTGACGGACATTTGGGTTGTTTCCACCTTTAGCAATTGTGAAAAGTGCTGCAATGAACATTGGTGTGCAGATTTCTGTTTGCATTCCTGCCTTCACTTCTTCTGAGTATATACCTAAGTGTCTTAGGCTGCGTTCTCTAGAGGACCAAAACCAGTGAAGTGTATATGTATACATAGGTATAGAGAGATTTATCTCAAGGAAATGGCTCACACAGTTGTGGAGGCTGGCAAGTCCCAAACCCGTGGGTCAGGTGTAAGGCTGGAGGCTTCTGCTGACTTACGTGGTTGTAGGGGTTGACAAACCCAAAATCGGAAGATCAAGCAGAAGGCTGATGGCTCATGGGGTTGCGGGAGCTGAAGAATCTCAGGATCTGTAGGTCTGATGATAGGCTGCTGGCTCATGTCCCGAGAACCAGAGGTCAAAGGATGACAAGTCAGACGCAGGATCCAGAGAGAGCTTTGCCAGAACATTCATATCTATTGGATACAGGCCATACCCCCAAGGAAACTCCCCTTTAAACTAATTGGCTGCTCACAACAGCTCACACCATGGGTGGTGATTGCATCATATCTGCTGAACCATTGAGTATCACGGCCTGGCCAAGTCGACATATAAAATTAACCATCACACTACGATTGGGGTTTCTGGGTTATATAGTAATTCTACATTCGACTTTTTTGAGGAACCACCAAATATTTTTCTACACTGGTTATACCATTTTACAATCTCACCAGCCATGAATAACGGTTCCAGTTTCTCCACAACCTCGCCAACACCTGCTGTTTTCTGCTGATGCATTTTTAAAGGCCATCTAGCAACAGGAACATTTGGAGCTTTATTGTGTATGTTTTTGGGTAGAAGAAACAGGCAGAGGATAAGCAGAACTCCCCAGCAGTTCTTTATGTCCCTATGAGCCACGGGCCAACTACACCACAGTTCCTATGGCCTACTACTATTAGCACACAAAAAGAATCAAGTATAAGAACTCCACTCTAATTTTTGGTTTGTTAATTTTGTACTGGTTTTGCTGCTTGATTTGTTTACCAACATAAGTGTTATGGCTTAAATTGGGTCCCTTCAAAAAGATATGTTGAGGGTGTAGAGCCAAGATGGCGGAATAGACAGACGCTTCCGTCGAGCCCTCTTTACCACAAAGACCCAAAAAAACAAGTGAAACGAGTATATTTGTGACAAGCTAGGAGCCCTGAGCATCAAAGGCAAGCTTAGACAACAAACTGAGGGGCAGGGGAAGAAAGAGACCGTTCAGAAACGGAGAGGAGTTGCCAGACCTGAATCGCGGGGAGCCCACAGGCACCATTCCTGGAGCGGCTGCAGAGGCATGGTCTGGTCCTAGCATTCGGCCGCAGTTTCCTCAGGGAGAAGCAGCAGCTGCACAGACCACTCACACCTCCAGAACCTGAGGAAAAGGGCGCTCTCGGCAAAAGCTAAGTACTTGCGTATATTTTACCGCGCCCTCCCCATCCCCAACCCAGCTTCAGCGGCTGAATCCCTGGGCCTGAGGTAGACCCTGGTGAGCACCTAGAGCCATCTTCCCGGCCTTGGGGAAGGAAAAAATTTCCAGCTGGGGGGAAAAAATAATTTGCTAGCTCCATTAACTGGGGGAGCTCAGGACAGAAGCGGCTCCTGTCCAGACATAAACCATCCATGGAACTTGAGCACCTTTCCCTTCTGAATGGACCTGTTTTGGGAGCATAGGCCCTTGTTGGCAAACTCCAACCATTTCAGCTGTGTGGTGGAGAGGTGAGTGTTTGACATTTGGCATTGCTTTGCCTATTAAACAAGGTCCTCACCTACCCACACCAGAGACCTAAGGACTGGTAGCTCCACTCAGGTCACCCAGCCACCCATGACAGGGGTCCAAACATAACTGGTACCTCCCAGTCCTTACTACCAAAAACTTTGGGTGCCCATGGTCCCTCTGCAGAGCCCACCCACCAGCACACTCTAGGGAACATAGACGTGTTTTCCACAGAGACATTTGGGGGTCGGTTCTCAGTCCCCTGCCTTGTTCAGAGCGTGACCCCCTGCTGCAATCAGATACGGGTATATACGCCAATCACCCCTGCCCCTTTAAGACTGTAGGATGGAGCCTATAGGACACACTTGATGATCAGCTACCTGGAAACCTGAGCTGAATTCATACAAGAAAACTGAATGGACTCCTAGACTGATATACTTGATAACAGCTCTAGCCACCTGGGGACAGGACACGAGAGATCCAAAGGCGAAAATAATCAAGCTAGCTCATTCAAGCAACCCATAGGGGTATACCAAAACAAAACAAAGCAAGCAGCTACGACACAGTAAGGAAACAGAAAATAATACAATAACTTATAGATGGCTCAGAGACAACAGTCAATATCAAGTCACATAAAGAAACAGGCCATGATCACCTCAACAGGCTCTCAAAACAAAGAATCCAGGGATCTTTTAGATGAAAGTGCATTCCTGGAATTACCAGATGCAGAATACTAAAGTTTAATATACAGAACCCTTCAAGACATCAGGAAGGAAATGAGGCAATATGCAGAACAAGCCAAGGAACACACAGATAAAGCAACTGAAGGAATTAGAAAGGTTACCCAGGAACATAATGAAAAGTTTAATAAGCTGGAAAAATCCATAGACAGACAGCAATCAGAAATTCAGAAGATTAACAATAAAATGACAGAATTAGATAACTCAATAGAAAGTCAGAGGAGCAGAACTGAGCAAGTAGAAGCTAGAATTTCTGAACTTGAAGATAAATCACTTGGCACTAATATATTTGAAGAAAAATCAGATAAAAGAATTAAAAAAATGACGAAACCTTAAGAATCATGTGGGACTCTATCAAGAGAAATAACCTACGAGTGATTGGAGTACCAGAACAAGGAGGGATAACAGAAAATACGGAGAAAATTGTTGAGGATTTGTTGGCAGAAAACTTCCCTGATATTGTGAAAGATGAGAAGATATCTATCCAAGATGCTCATCGAACTCCACATAAGGTGGAAAGAAAGTCACCAAAACGTATTATAATCAAGCTTGCCAAAACCAGAGATAAGGAGACAATTATAAGAGCAGCGAGGGATAAAAGAAAAGTCACCTACAAGGGAGACCAATAAGAATAAGCTCAGACTACTCGACAGAAACTATGCAGGCAAGAAGGCAATGGGATGACATATTTAAAAAAAAACTGAAGGAAAAAAATTGCCTGCCAAGAATCATATATCCATCAAAACTGTCTCTTAAATATGAAGGTGAAATTAAGACATTTCCAGATAAACACAAATTGAGGGAATTAGTAAAAACCAAACAAAACTACAAGAAATACAAAAGAGAGTTCTTTGGTTAGAAAATCAATAATATCAGGTATCGACCCAAGACTAGAACACTGGGCAGAGCAACCAGCGTTCAACCCAGACAGGGAAATCCAAAAAAAGAAAAAGCCCAACACAGGGTAATGGCGATGTTATTATATAAAAGAAGAAAAATATTAAATAATAAAGAGGGACTCAGAAATGTAATCATACACCTTCCATATGGAGAGGAAGATATGGCGATACAAAGAAATAAAAGTTAGTTATAAATTTAGAAAAACAAGGGTAAATAATAAGGTAAACACAAAGGAGACAAACTATGCTACTCATCAAAATAAAATACCAGGGAAAAATACAGACGCAGCAGAAACAAAATCAACAACAACAAATAGGATGAAAGGACAATATATAAAGAAAATCTACTCAGCACATAAAATCAAGTGGGAAAAAGAAGCTGTCAACACACCAAAAAAGACATCAAAATGATAGCACTAAATTCATACCTATCCATAATTACCCTGAATGTAAAGGGACTAAATGCACCAATAAAGAGACAGAGAGTGGCAGAATGTATTAAAAAACAAGATCCGTCTATATGCTGCCTACAAGAGACACACCTTAGACTTAGAGACATAAACAAACTAAAACTCGAAGGATAGAAAAAAATACATCAAGCAAACAACAATCAAATAAGAGCAGGAGTGGCAATATTAATTTCTGACAAAATAGACTTTAAAGTTAAATCCATCAGAAAGGATGAGGAAGGACACCATATAATGATTAAACGGACAATACACCAAGAAGATATAACCGTATTAAATATTTATGCACCCAATGACAGGGCTGCAAGATACATAAAACAAACTCTATCAGCATTGAAAAGTGAGATAGACAGCTCCACAATAATAGTAGGAGACTTCAACACACCACTTTCAGTGAAGGACAGGACATCCAGAAAGAACCTCAATAAAGACATGGAAGATCTAAATGCCACAATCAACCAACTTGACCTCGTAGACATATACAGAACACTCCACCCAACGGCAACCAACTATACTTTCTTTTCTAGCACACATGGAACATTCTGTAGAATAGACCTCATGTTAGGTCATAAAGCAAGCCTTAGAAGAATCCAAAACATTGAAATATTACAAAGCATCTTCTCTGACCATAAGGCCATAAAAGTGGAAATCAATAACAGGAAAAGCAGGGAAAAGAAATAGAATACTTGGAAAGTGAACGATACCCTGCTCAGAAAAGACTGGATTATAGAAGACATTAAGAATGGAATAAAGAAATTCATAGAATCCAATGAGAATGAAAACACTTCCTATCAGAACCTTTGGGACACAGCAAAAGCGGTGCTCAGAGGCCAATTTATATCAATAAATGCACACATCCAAAAAGAAGAAAGGGCCAAAATCAAAGAATTATCCCTACAACTTGAAGAAATAGAAAGAGAGCAACCAAAGAAACCCACAGGCATCAGAAGAAAACAAATAAAAAAAATTAGAGCTGAATGAAATAGAAAACAGAAAAACAATTGAAAGAATTAACAAGACCAAAAGCTGATTTTTTGAAAAACTCAACAAAATTGATAAACCATTCGCCAGACTGACAAAAGAAAAACAGGAGAGGAAGCAAATAACCCAAACAAGAAATGAGATGGGCGGTATTACAACAGACCCAACTGAAATTAAAAGAATCATATCAGATTACTATGAAAAACTATACTCAAAGAAATTTGAAAACCTAGAACACATGGATGAATTCCTAGAAACACACTACCTACCTAAACTAACACGGAGATAGAACAACTAAATAGACCCATAACAAAAGAAGAGATTGAAACGGTAATCAAAAAACTCCCAACAAAAAAAAGCCCTGGTCTAGATGGCTTCACTGCAGAGTTCTACCAAAGTTTCAGAGAAGAGTTAACACCACTACTCCTAAAGGTATTTCAGAGCATAGAAAAGGATGGAATACTACCAAATTCATTCTATGAAGCCACCATATCCCTGATACCAAAACCAGGTAAAGACAATGCAAGAAAAGAAAATTATAGACCTATATCCCTCATGAATGTAGATGTAAAAATCCTCAACAAAATTCTAGCCAATAGAATTCAACAACATATCAAAAAAATAATTCCCCATGACCAAGTGCAATTCATACCAGGTATGCAGGGATGGTTCAACATTAGAAAATCAATTAATGTAATCCACCACATAAACGAAACAAAAGACAAGAATCATATGATTTTATCAATTGATGCAGAAAAGGCATTTGACAAAGTTCAACACTCATTCATGATAAAAACTCTGAGCAAAATAGGAATAGAAGGAAAATTTCTCAACGTAATAAAGGGTATTTATACAAAGCCAACAGCCAACATCACCCTAAATGGAGAGAGCCTGAAAACATTCCCACTGAGATGGGGAACCAGACAAGGATGCCCTTTATCACCACTCTTATTCAACATTGTACTGGAAGTCCTAGCAAGAGCATTTAGGCTAGATAAAGAAATAAAGGGCATCCAGACTGGCAAGGAAGAAGTCAAAGTATCTCTATTTGCAGATGAGATGATCTTATACACAGAAAACCCTAAGGAATATTCCAGAAAACTACTGAAACTAATAGAAGAGTTCAGCAGAGTATCGGGATACAAGATAAACATACAAAAATCAGTGGGAGTCCTCTACACCAAAAAAAGAACATCGAAGAGGAAATCACCAAATCAATGCCATTTACAGTAGCCCCCAAGAAGAGAAAACACTTAGGAATAAATCTTACCAGAAATGTAAAAGACTTACACAAACAAAACTACAGTACACTTCTGCAAGAAACCAAAAGAAACTTACATAAGTGGAAGAACATACCTTGCTCGTGGATAGGAAGACTTAGCATTATAAAAATGTCTATTCTACCAAAAGATCTATATATTTAATGCAATTCTGATCCAAATACCAACGACTTTCTTCAATGAGATGGAGAAACAAATCACCAATTTCACATGGAAGGGAAAGAGGCCCCGGATAAACAAGGCATTACGGAAAAAGAACAATGTAGGAGGCCTTACTTTACCTGATTTTAGAACCTATTATACCGCCACAGTTGTCAAAACAGCCTGGTACTGGTACAACAACAGATACATGGACCAATGGAACAGAATTGAGAATCCAGACATAAATCCATCCACATATGAGCAGTTGATATTTGACAAAGGCCCCAAAACAGTTAAATGGGGGAAAAGACAGTCTTTTTAACAAATGGTGCTGGCATAACTGGATATCCATCTGCAAAAAAAAAATGAAACAAGACCCATACCTCACTCCATGCACAAAAACTAACTCAAAATGGATCAAAGACCTAAATATAAAATCTGAAATGATAAAGATCATGGAAGAAAAAATAGGGACAACGTTAGGAGCCCTAATACATGGCATAAACAGTATAGAAAACACAAAGAACGTAGAAGAAAAACTAGATAACTGGGAGCTCCTAAAAATCAAACACTTATGCTCAACCAAAGACTTCACCAAAAGAGTAAAAAGACTACCTACAGACTGGGAAAAAGTTTTTAGCTATGACGTTTCTGACCAGCACGTGATCTCTAAAATCTACATGATACTGCAATAACTCAACTGCAAAAAGACAAATAACCCAATTAAAAAATGGACAAAAGATATGAATAGATACTTCACTAAAGAAGACATTCAGGTAGCTAACAGATATATGAGGAAATGTTCACGATCATTAGCCATTAGAGAAATGCAGATCAAAACGACAATGAGATTTCATCTCACCCCAACAAGGCTGGCATTAATCCAAAAAAACACAAAAGAATAAATGTTGCAGAGGCTGTGGAGAGACTGGAACACTTCTACACTGCTGGTGGGAATGTCAAATGGTACAACCACTTTGGAAATTGATTTGGCCCTTCTTTCAAAAGCTAGAAATAGACCTACCATACGATCCAGCAATCCCACTCCTTGGAATATATCCTAGAGAAATAAGAGCCTTTATACGAACAGATATATGCACACCCATGTTTATTGCAGCACTGTTTACAATAGCAAAAAGATGGAAGCAACCAAGGTGCCCATCAATGAAAGAATGGATAAATAAATTATGGTATATTCACACAATAGGATACTACGCATCGATAAGGAACAGTGAGGAATCTGTGAAACATTTCATAACATGGAGGAACCTGGAAGGCATTATGCTGAGTGAAATTAGTGAGCTGCAAAAGGACAAATATTGTATAAGACCACTATTATAAGAACTTGAGAAATAGTTTAAATTGAGAAGAAAACATTCTTTTGTGGTTACGAGAGGGGGGAGGGAGGGAGGGTGGGAGAGGGGTATTCACTGATTAAACCAAACACCCAGTGCTCTCGAGTCGATTCCAACTCATAGCGACTCTACAGGACAGAGTAGAACTGCCCCGTAGAGTTTCCAAGGAGCGCCTGGTGGATTTGAACTGCCGACCCTTGGGTTAGCAGCTGTAGCACTTAACCACTACGCCACCAGGGATTCCAATCACTGATTCACTGATTAGATAGTAGATGAGAATTACTTTAGGTGACGGGAAAGACAGCACACAGTACAGGGGAGGTCAGCACAATTGGACTAAACCAAAAGCAAAGAAGTTTCCTGAATAAACTGAACGCTTCGAAGTACAGCGTAGCAGGGGCAGGGGTCTGGGGACCATGGTTTCAGGGGACATCTAAGTCAATTGGCATAATAAAATCTATTAAGAAAACATTCTGCATCCCACTTTGAAGAGTGGCATCTGGGGTGTTAAATGCTAGCAAGCAGCCATCTAAGATGCATCAATTGGTCTCAACCCACCTGGATCAAAGGAGAATGAAGAACACCAAGGACACAAGTTGATTACGAGCCCAACAGACAGAAAGGGCCACATGAACCAGTGACTACATCATCCTGAGACCAGAAGAACTAGACGGTGCCCAGCTACAACCGATGACTGCCCTGACGGGGAACACAACAGAGAACCCCTGAGGGAGCAGGAGAGCAGTGGGATGCAGACCCCAAATTCTTATAAGACCGGACTTAATGGTCTGACTGAGACTGGAAGGACCCTGGTGGTCATGGCCCCCAGACCTTCTGTTGGCCGAGGCAGGAGCCATTCCCGAAGCCAACTCTTCAGACATGGATTGGACTGGACAATGGGTTGGAGAGGGATGCTGGTGAGAAGTGAGCTTCTTGGATCAGGTGGACACTTGAAACTATGTTGGCATCTCCTGCCTGGAGGGGAGATGAGAGGGTGGAGGGGGTTAGAAGCTGGCGAAATGGACACGAAAAGAGAGAGTGGAGGGAAAGAGCAGGCTGTCTCATTAGGGGGAGAGTAATTGGGAGTGTGTAGCAAGGTGTATATGGGTTTTTGTGTGAGAGGCTGACTTGATTTGTAAACTTTCACTTAAAGCACAATAAAAATTATTAAAAAAAAAGAAGAAGATATGTTGAAGTTCTAACTGCTTGTATCTGTGAATGTTACCTCATTTGGAAATAGGGTGTTTGCAGATGTAATTAGATATGTTGATGTGAGGCCATTAGGATGGGCTATATTCTCTTTATTACTGGTGTCCTTATAAGATGAAGAGATGAGACACAGAAGGAGGACATCCATGTGAAAGTGGAGGCAAATATAGGAGTTATGCTACCACAAGCCAAGGAACACCTGGGGCTGCCAGAAGCTGGGAGAGAGAAGAAAGGATTTTCCTCTAAAGCCTTTGGAGAGAACATGGCCCTACCAACACTCTGAATTTGAACTTCTAGTGTCCAGAATTACGAGACAATAAATTTCTGCTATTCTAAGGCATCCAATTTGGGGTACAACTGCTCTACAAAAGTAATGCAGAATTTGGTACAGGAAAGTGGGGTGCTGCTGTAACAAGTAACTAAACACGAGGAAGTGCCTTTGGGATTGGGTAGAAGATGGAAGATTTTCAGGTACTTCATAGTAAAAGCCTTAATTGTCTTGAAGAGACTGTTGGTACAATTATGGATGTTAACGGTAATTCTGGTGAGGGCTCAGAAAGAAGTGAGGAGAGTTGTAGAGGAGAGTTGTAGAGAAAGCATCTATCATCTTAGAGATTGACTCTATCATCATAAACAGAATGTTGCTAGAAATAACTTTAAAGGTGCTTCTGGTGAGCACGGAAATGAGGAACATGTTATTGGACACTGGTACAGTGAAGTGTAAAAAAGAGAATCTCTCAGTACTTTGATACCTTTATTTATTTATTTATTTATTTATTTAAGGAACCTAATCTGCAAAGTCACATCAGAAGCTCTGGGCGGACAGGCCAGACAACATGGATGCCTGTCCCTGAGCACGTAAGAGGATTTTAAAGGAATTTAGAGATTGATAGTCTCCCAGGATACCAGGATTAAAGTTCTGGGATAAAGTAGGAAGGCAAAGCCTGCCCTAACCTCTGGTTGTGGAAGCAGGGCATACCCCAGAATGACAGAGAACTCTCTGTAAAGAAAAGAGACAAAAAACAGACAAAAAACCATACTTGTGCCTTGGGCCTTGAGTTCAAAGTCATCAAAGAATGCATTTGTGACCCAGGATGATCTCAATCAAATGCTCTCTAACCCAGATCTTGGAAGAGCTTGTTCTTCCACAGAGTATAAAGCAAGGAATTGAGAATTTTAAAATACCAGTTAGAAACTGTGCAATGATTCAGAGCCAAATATTTTTATTTTTATTGTGCTTTAAGTGAGAGTTTACAAATCAAGTCAGTCTCTCATACAAAAACTTATATACATCTTGCTACATACTCCCAGTTGCTCTCCCCCTAATGAGGCAACCTGCTCCACTCTCCTTTTCGTGTCCATTTCGCCAGCTTCTAACCCCTCTACCCTCTCATCTCCCCTCCAGGCAGGAGATGCCAACATAGTCTCAAGTGTCCACCTGATCCAAGAAGCTCACTCCTCACCAGCATCCCTCTCCAGCCCATTGTCCAGTCCAATCCCTGTCTGAAGAGCTGGCTTTGGGAATGGTTCCTGTCTTGGGCCAGCAGAAGGTCTGGGGGCCATGACCACCGGGGTCCTTCTAGTCTCAGCCAGACCATTAAGTCTGGTCTTTTTATGAGAATTTGGGGTCTGCATCCCACTGCTCTGCTGCTCCCTCAGGGGTTCTCTGTTGTGTTCCCTGTCATCGGTTGTAGCCGGGCACCATCTAGTTCTTCTGGTCTCAGGCTGATGTAGTCTCTGGTTTATGTGGCCCTTTCCATCTCTTGGGCTCGTAATTACTTTATGTCCTTGGTGTTCTTCATTCTCCTTTGATCCAGGTGGGTTGAGACCAACTGCTGTATCTTAGATGGCTGCTTGCCAACGTTTAAGACCCTATACGCCTCTCTCCAAGGTGGGATGCAGAATGTTTCTTAATAGGTTTTATTATGCCAATTGACTTAGATGTCCCCTGAAACCATGGTCCCCAAACCCCCACCCCTGCTACGCTGGCCTTTGAAGCATTCAGTTTATTCTGGAAACTTCTTTGCTTTTCGTTTAGTCCAATTGTGCTGACCTCGCCTGTATTATGTGTTGTCTTTCCCGTCACCTGAAGTACTTCTTATCTACTATCTAATTAGTGAATATACCTCTCCTGCCCTCCCTCCCTACCCCCTTTCATAACTATCGAAGAATAATTTCTTCTCTGTTTAAACTATTTCTTGAGTTCTTATAATAGAGGCCTTATATACTTACCACTGTTCTTTATCGATGCGTAGTATTCTATTGTGTGCATATACCATAATTTATTTATCCACTCATCTGTTGATGGGCAGCTGGGTTGCTTCCATCTTTTTGCTATTGTAAACAGTGCTGCAATGAACATGAGTGTGCATATATCTGTTCATGTAAAGGCTCTTATTTCTCTAGGATATATTCCAAGGAGTGGGATTGCTGGATTGTATGGTAGTTCTATTTCTAGCTTTTGAAAGAAGTGCCAAATTGACTTCCAAAGTGGTTGTACCATTGGACATCCCCACCAGCAGTGTAGAAGAGTTCCAATC
Organism: Elephas maximus indicus; assembly: GCF_024166365.1. Taxonomy (NCBI): domain Eukaryota; kingdom Metazoa; phylum Chordata; class Mammalia; order Proboscidea; family Elephantidae; genus Elephas; species Elephas maximus. The sequence continues at coordinate 19,454,735 of NC_064846.1, forward strand.
TCTACACAGCCTCTCTGACATTTATGGTTTTGTGTTTTTTGGATTAATGCCAGCCTTGTTGGAATGAGATGAAATCTCATTGTAGTTTTGCTTTGTATTTCTCTAGTGGCTAATGATCGTGAGCCTTTCCTCATGTATCTGTTAGCTACCTGAATGTCTTCTTAATGAAGTGTCTGTTCATATCTTTTGCCCATTTTTTAATTCGGTTATTTGCCTTTTTGCAGTATCATGCAGATTTTAGAGATCAGGTGCTGATCAGAAATGTCATAGCTAAAAACTTTTTCCCAGTCTGTAGGTAATCTTTTTACTCTTTTGGTGAAGTCTTTGGATGAGCATAAGTGTTCGATTTTTAGGAGCTCCCGGTTATCTAGTTTTTCTCCTGCATTGTTAGTAATGTTTTGTATACTGTTTATGCCATATATTAGTAGAGCCGAATATTTTTGTGATTACTGTCCAAATTAGCGAATGTCCTGATGATTGTTGGGACCTTAGGAAACAATGTTTACAAAAACCGAATGAACTTGACCAGCCACAAGTCCACTCTCAGCAGACTTTAGGAGGCCTTTAGGTCTTTAGGATTTATGTTTATATAGTTAAAGTGAAGCCAAAGGCTGTGTAAGTACTAATGAATTTAGAATATTCCATTGTATCAGCTACAGTATAAAAGTCTTAACAATGAATTTCTACACAATGGATCCAATTGGCTGGGTAGATGTTAGGATTTGGCTCTGTCATTGGGGTGTACATGGTGGGGGGATCATTCAGGTTTGGATCTAAGATTCAGACATGTCTAAATTCTTTTACCTCACTGAGACATCCAATCCACTGGCCCCATTGCTTTTTCTTAATCCATCAGTCCCTCCTGTCCTCTCTTCCTTCTTTGCCTAGCTTAGATTCAATGAACCATTATTACAGTCACTTCTCTGAAACTCCATGCCTTCTCTTTCTCTCGTTCTCCATAGTATTTGCCTGGCAAAAGCCCATTTCTTATAAAACACAGCATCTGAGCCATTAAATGTTGCTGCAGTAATCACAGAACTGGCACTCAAAGCTTTAGTCCCTTTGCTTATCTGTCTCTCTTCTACTTCTTCAGTCACTCCATCTATTCAAAAATCCCCATCAGCATTTGAACATTGTTATTGTTGTTAGGTGCCATTGAGTCAGTTCTGACCCATAGCAATCCTATGCACAACAGAATGAAACACTGCCTTGTCCTGCACCATCCTCACAATAGTTGCTATACTTGAGCCCATTGTTGCAGCCACTGTGTCAATTCACCTTGCCAAGGGTCCTCCTCTTTTCTGCTGACCCTGTACTTTACCAAGCATGATGTCCTTCTCCAGGGGCTGATCCCTCCTGACAACATGTTCAAAGGACGTGAGATGCAGTCTCACCATCCTTGCTTCTAAGGAGCATTCTGGTTGTACTTCTCCCAAGACAGATTTGTTTGTTCTTTTGGCAGTCCATGGTATATTCAATATTTGAAACTATTTACAATATTTGAACATACTCTATTATTATCTCCCATCTTAAAAAAAAATCCCATAATCCTACATCCCCTCCGTGATTTCTCTGCTTGGCCTCACAGCAAAACTCCTCTAAGTTGTCTTCACATGTTGTGCTGTCTCCGCTTCCTTATCTACCATTCCCTCCTCAGCCTCCACATGTCTGGCTTCTTCACCCATCACTCCACCAAGACACATGTGAATAAGTCCACCAACCATTTTCATGTTGCCAAATCCAATGGACACCATAGAGTTCTCAACTCACTTGACCTACCAGCAGCATTAGAGACAACTGCATACCTGCTTCTTGAAACTCTCTCCATTCTTGGCATCTGTGAAATCATACTGTCATGGTTAAGGTTGTGTGTCAAATTAGCTAGGCTATGATTCCCAGTGGTTTGGCAGATATTATGTAATCATCCTCCATTTTGTGATCTGATGTGAGCAGCCAATCATTTGAAACAGGAATTTCATTCGGGGGTGGACTGCATCCAATATATATGGATGTTCTGATAAAGCTCTCTCTGGATCCTGCATCCAATTTGTCATCCTCTGACCTTTGGTTCTTGGAATGTGAGTGACCAGCCTGCTGCCTGAGCTGCAGATTTCGGGATTCTCCAGCTCTCGCAATCCAGTGAGCAGGCAGACTGTCATCTGACCTGTCAATTTTGGGTTCGTCAACCCCTGCAACCACATGAGTCAGGCAGGAGAAGCCTCCAGCCTGATTTCTGACCCACGGATTTAAGACTTGCCAGCCTGCACAACTGCATGAGCCATTTCCTTGAAATAAATCTCTCTATACATATTTACACATATATGCTTCAGTGGTTTTGTTCCTCTAGAGAACCCAGCCTACAACACATACTCTCTGATTTCCTCCTACTTCACTTATCTTTCCTTCTTAGTGTTCTTTGTAGGCTCCTCCTCTTCTCCCTGATCTCTAATTGTTGCAATTCTTCAGGCTTTTAGATCTAAGCCCCCTCTATCCAGACTCTCTTACTAGGTGATCACAGTTGGTCCCTGGCTTTAAGGACCTGGATGGCACAAACAGTTTGTGCTCATCTACTAACCTAAAGGTTGGCAGTTCAAACCCACTCAGTAGTGCCATGGAAGAAAGGTATGGCAATCTGCTTCTGTAAAGATTACAGCCAAGAAAACCCTATGGAGCAGTTCTACTCTGTAACACATGAGGTCGGCATGAGTTGGAACAGACTCGACAGCAACGGGTTTGTTTTTATATGCTGAAGAAAGCCACTGGAAGACATTGGAGCACAAGCAGCTCTGCTTCAGTTCCCCTCTGACAGATTGCAACGCAAAACCCAAAAGGGAAGCAAGAGCTCTTTTCTTACTGGGAAGCAGAGTACTGCAGAGCTTCAGTGCTCAGAGGCAGTGGGAGATGGCTGTGACTATTAGGTGCCCAGCAGATACAGAGATAGCCAGCAGATGCCCAGAAGCAAATGGAACTATTTGTGAGTATATATGATGCACCCCCAAAGGAGTCCCAAGGTCCTGTGGAAACTAGGTAAATGCAATTTATTATTGGTAATGGGAGTCCATTCATGCTGGAATGAAGGTTCAAGCCATCATATTTTCTACCTGGGGTTTGTCAGGATGTTGACATGAATGGTGGGGGAAAATGTCTATTTACTTCTATCTTGTATAGACGCTTTTCACTATTTGCCGAACACAACTAATAAGTAGAAGGGAATGTCAATTGCTTTACAGTAATTGTTTACTTGGGTAAACACAAAATGGAGATGGACACTTGGTAAAAAGTGGTTACGCCCAGTACATTTGGTCCATTACTCTGCAAGGCTTTCTCAATAATCTACATAGAATGAAATAACTGTGCTACATAAGTGCACTCCTCTGCTTTGCTCCATTAGCAGAGGCTTGGAATTTAAAAAATGGATTTTTATTAAATATGAGAGGGCTCTATAATTTTATCAAAGGGCTGCTTACCTAGATCAGACAAATTGTCTTCTCGGAGCAAAGAAGAAACCCTACCTGCCACGAATCAGTTGCAGCACTCTTACATGAGAGTACAAAATTTTTTAAGGGACCAATTCTGTGGGAAGGAATCCAAGGATGTAGTGACAGCTCTCTTGAAACTATGGGGCGTTGGGAGGTCATTTATGTAACTATGGCCAATGAAACACCTCATCACCACTCGTGGATCATCATCTGCTGGCACAGTGGTTAACGTTCTGCTGCTAACTGAAAAGTTGGTGGTTCAGACGCACCCAGGGGCTCCAGGGGAGAAAGACCTGATGATCTGCTTCCATAAAGATTACAGCCTAGGAAACCCTATGGGGCAGTGCTACTTTGTCCCATGGGGTCGTTATGAGTCAAAACTTGACTCAACGGCACCTAACAACAGCAACAACTACAGTAACAGAAGTTAATCGGGACTTGATGACCCATGGCTGTTCTCCAACTGCTGTCACTTACTGTACTGAACTTCTAAGCAGAGATGACCAGTGACCACTACACTTACTTCAGTCTGTGAGGTCTCTGAGCCATTTTGTCCTCAGCTTCCCTAACAGTGGCCACTTTGAGAATACAGAAAAGACGACATTTTAAGAATAGGGTTGAGAATGAGGATATCAAAAGGGCCATGTTGAAATGACAATAATAAAGATAAGAACAAGAGTAATAAATACTTATCGGATACTTACTATGTATCAAGCACTGCGCCCAATGCCTTATATGTGTATCATATTTAATCTTCACAGTATCCCTATAATGTAGATACTACTCATTATCCCTATTTTACAGAAGAGAAAATTAAGGCTCAGGGCAATTAAGTGACTTGCTTAAGGTCACACAACTAATACGTGGCACAGCCTGAAGTCAAATCCAGATCTGAACCCACACTATGGTTTATTCACTGTGCTAAACTGGAAGAAAGAGTGGGGGGAGTGAAGGAAAATGACAATGAATAAAATATAAAAATTTAAACTAAAATGCCCAAAGAAATGGAATGATGTGTCCTTAAACTTTCCACCCCCCATATACTGAAAAAGTTCGGGAAAAACAGATTCTAGACTCAAATCAGCCCATCTTTATGCCCCCCAGTCATTCGCATTTTCATATGTTCTTTTGCAAGAAACAATGAGTGCCATGCTGTTGTGATATTTGATCTTAGGGGTGGAAACTTAAGATTTCAAAACTCAATTATTTAAAATATCAAACTAATTCTATTTGTATTCTGCCTCTTGAGGGTGATCTTCGGTGCAAGAATGCTTTCAGCCTCTAGCTACATTGAGTTTCACGCACAGCAAACTAGTGATAATCACACAATGCCGTGCCACCAGCAGAGTTCCTGTCTAAGCACATTGTTCCCTGCACCTTGTTGCGTGTGCAGAAGAATTGGGGTGGGGGAAGGGTTTAGCCAGAATACCAGCCAAAGGGGGTTGTATTTGGCTGTCAAGGGCGGGAAGCTAAGATGGGGAAAGCTACTCAGAGCAGCAAGGAACAGAAACAGCCAGAAGCACAAGCCTGTAAGGAGTACTGAGGGTCAAGCTAGAGAAACCGGTCCAGTCACCATATCACACCAGCAGAAGAGCAGTGGAAAATGGGAGAAAACGACTGGGACAGAATGGAAAGAAAATTGAGAGCAGTAGAGAAGGCTCTGGAGTACTGAGCGATCCTTACAAACATCTTATTTGGCATACTGAGCGCCTTATGATCTGGTCCCCAATTTCCTTTCTTGCCTCCTCTCTCACCACCATCCCTTCACCTAGTCACGTGAATTCAGAAAGCACTTGTACACTTCTGAGAGTTTCCTCATGCTGTTCTCTCTGCAGGGGATGCCTTGGCACAGAGAAATCAACTCCTCTTTTAAGGATCAGCCTAAAAGCTATGTCTTCTGCAAAGCTGTCCTCATCCTCCACAATTTAGAATCTTAGTTACTGCATCTTCTGTGTGGTCATGAATTTTACTCTTATCTTTCATAGCACATGTGATGGGTTGAATTGTTCCCGCCGCCAATACATATTGAAATCCTGGCCTTTGGGTACAGCAGATTACCTTCCTTAATGCAAGCTAATGTAATGCCATCAATCAATCGGTTGAGGTGATACTAGTATAGGGTAGATCCTGAACCTAATCACTTCTGAGTTGTAAAAAGAGCAGATTAGACTCAAACGCACACACGGGGAAGACAGATGGCATGTGAGGATCCTCTACAAGCAAGGGGATGCCAAGGATTGCTGGCTGACACCACCACTAGGAGAGAGGCTCACAAAAGGAATTGACACAGCTGAGATCCGAATTTGGGCTTTTAGCCTCCTGTGGTGTGAGAAAATAAATTTCTGCTCCTTAAATCCATCCACATGTGGCATTTGTGTTACAGGAGCACTCGGAAACTAAGATAGCATGTAAATCATATGTTCTAGAGCAGTTATTTGTGAACATGTCTGTCTTACTAATGTGTAAGCTCTTTGAAGGCAGCTTTGTTTCTCTTTTATACCTAGCTCCCTGAGGATGGGTATATTTTATTTTTGTCCTATTTATCTTAAAATTAACACTTAAAATCCCCTGGCACAATGTGAGGCTCTTGACAAATGAGTATTGGATCAGTGAGTGAGTATATCCTGATGGAGACATGTCATGGCATGTAAGACACTCAAAGAGCAAACAAGGCAAAAAACCTGCTTTATTCACACACCATCTTTATCTAAAAAATATTTGAGGAGGCTTGAAAGTCACATATATTTGGATTAGGGAGGTCTTTGAAGAGGAGAGCAAGTGAGTGACTTTGTTGTAATAAGTAATCTCTTGGCTTAGAGCAGTAAGAAATAAAAATATATCTTCAAAAACCTATTTTCTGCTTTTTCACTCTCGGCAGAAGCACACAACCCTCAGCAAAACCATGATGCTCTCGGAAGGGCTAGAATACACTGAACACTAACAGACATGTTGTCTTTTTCATTAATTTTTTTGTTATTCCTTTCTCAGAACTAACTGGAAAAGTACATAGGCGAGAAACAAAAATGTCGAGTAGAGATGAAGTGTCAAAAGGAAATAAAGATTCAAGGTAAAAGGTGAAGTGACCTTTGCCTACTGGGTTATGCTATTAAGCGAGTCAGCTGTCCTTAAATCTAACAGCCCCCAACTTCTAAAGAGGGTTTGAAGGAGGTTATGGGAGAGAGAGAAAGAAAGAGAACATATGTCCAGATCAGTTAAAGGAAAGATAAGAAAGACAAATCAGCAACTCCATCAGGAAAGGAGAAACATGAATGGACTAGGAACTGAAGATAAAGAAGTGACTGCAGTTGAGGGCAAAATTTGGCTCTGGCCTTTCTGGCAATCAAGAAAATAAAGAATTCATGATGGGCTACACATCTCCCCTTATCTCTAGAAAATGTGGCACTGGAAGTCAGCCATCATCTCTGAGCTGTTTCTCCAGGGTGGGGATGATGCTATGCAGGGAAGCTGAGAAGCCCACAAGGGGCTGGACCTGTGACCTCATTAGCCACATGCTCCTGCTCACTGAGTCGCCCAGGCACAGACTTTGACAAGTGACAGATAAGCAACTTTCCCCCAAAGAATCCTATTTGTAAAGCAAAGATTAACACTTAAAATACAAATATTTAGATAATTTACTTTGCCTTCTTAAAACAAAAACAAAAACAAAAAAACCCTTGAAAATTACCATGATGGTTTATTTAACTTCTTGGTTTAGAAAATCTTTTCAGAATACAGAGAAGTAATCGCTCAAATTTTCTATTTGTTAATTAACTTTTCCCATCGCCGACGGCTTAAACCTAATCCCCTCCTCCCCAGAAAGGCAAGTTACAGCTAACGATTAAACATCCATCTCCCCTTCTTAATTGCTGTGTAGGAGTAATTCTGTGATTCTGGAAGGAAACTGCAGTGAATAAATGAGCGACCCTCTCATTTGTGATTTGGAAGTTAAAAAATTAGAAGGCATCGTTCCATTATATTACCTCATTTCCTTGTCATTGGGAAAGGTTCCAACCTTTCAACGTATTAAAAGGCAATTATCAAAATGTTTTATTCCATATTAAGTTTGACTACTAGGAGAGAAAGTATTCAGAAATCAAAATAAGGCGATTCTTTTTAGCATATAAACAGGTGAGTCAACCCATCGAAATCTTTAACAGAAATCATCAGTTAAAGAATACTACCGAAACCATCCATTCGGAATTTGATGTCTTTCCTTTGGTGTGTCTATACTGCTTAATTCCCCTTAAACCATTGCGATTGCATTACAGATGTTAACATCTTGCAGACTATGCAAGCTATGGAGTTGAGTTACAGTTCCTACAAAAGTTGGCACACAGTGCTATTCACCAAAGTAAACTGGGCTTTGTTAGAATTCGGAGAGCACCCACCTGCATTCGGTCAACCAGTAGTCGGCTCTGAAGCCACCACTGCGCTACTGAGTGGTGGAGAATTACAGAGGATTTGAAAAGATGCCATCTAACTCCTCCGTAATAACCCTTAACGTTACAATTTACAAAAGGCTTTCCCCCAGGTAGTCAGTTTCCATCCTCACAATGACCCAGGGAAGCTAGTAAAAGGTATCGGCTGTCCTCTTTTGAGAAATGAGGAAAGCGAAGCTCTGAGGGTTGCTGTGCCTGAAGTTACGAAGCTGGTGACGAGGAAGCAAGTGCCAGCCCCCCAGTCCTCTCATGCAGAGTACTGCTGCTTCTCACATATCAGCGAATGCAGGGGCGCACACGAAAGTGACAGAGCCAAATCAAATCAAGTACAGAATAATCAACCTGACTTGGAGTCAAAAAGAAGCGAAGCACAAATGGTGGGGTGGGCTGGGGTGTCACTTGTCACCAAGAGTGCTAGATCCCTTGGCACTTTTGTGTGAATTAGAAAAAAGGTGCTGCTTCTGATGGGGGCAGTCCTGGGGGTGCAGGTGGCTTAGAGAACCTTTGTAGGGAATCGAAAAAAGGGAAAAACATGCCCCTTCCTCTCTTTTTTTTTTTTTTCCCTCTCAGCAAATGAGACCAGTCTCAAGGTGCAGGTGTGATGAGTGGTTTAGGGTTCGGCCCTTGCGTTTCTCCTCAGCTGGGGGCCTTGGTATTGAGCGTCTACGTAACCACACAGGGTGGTCCTGACTTAAGTGACTGGAAGGCCTGAGACGAGGGAAGCTAGTCAGTCTTTGCTCCTGTCTTAGTCTCCTAGTGCTGCTGTAACAGAAATACTACAGGTGGGTGGTTTCAAAGAACAGGCATTTATTTTCTCACAGTTCAGGAGGCTAGAAGTCTGAATTCAGGGCACTGGCTCTAGGGGAAGGTTCTCTCTCTCTTTGTGTCACCTCTGAGGGGAGGGTCCTTGTCTCAGCTTCTGTAACCCCGGCTTTCCTTGGTTCCTTGGAGGTCTCCATGTGATCATCTGTCCCCTCTCCTTTCCCTCCCTCCCTCATTTGTGCTTGCTTGTCTCCACGTCTATTGCTTTTTATGTCACTCAGAAGTGATTAAGTTTAGGCCAGACCCTACACTGATATGGCCTCATTAACATAACAAAGGAAATCTTATTCCTAATTGGGATTACAACCACAGGTGTAGGGGTTAGGATTCCAACACATATTTTGGGGGAACACAATTCAGGCCACAATGACAGCTCCTCAAAGTGTGGTTCTTGGGCCAGCAGCATCTACACCACCTGGGAGCTTGTGTGAAATGCAAAATCTCAGGCCCCACTTCCGGGGCCTAACGACCCAGCATCTGCATTTGAATAAGATCCCCAGGTGATTCGTGTGCACATTCCAGTTCGAGAAGCCTTGGGCTATGCAATGAACAGGAGGTAAGCCAGGAGCAGGATTTCCCAGAACTGGAGACAGGCGAATCCACGCTTAGTCACGGATTCGCAAGCACGTTTGTCTGACTGGAGAAAAGGGCACAGAGAGTAAAGGAGTGCCTGTCAGCGGGACGCTGCTTGGAGCTCAGTTTCACAGTAACTTCTCTTTACGTTACTTCATTCTGTACACGTTGTTCGAGCCCCCTCTGATGCGCTAAGCCCTACACATATAAAGCTCAGTATGGCATGGCCTCCGTTCTCAGGGATGACACTATCTAGAGATTAGAGGGAATATTCAGCCCAGCACAACAGACATACCAATGAAGGTGCATACAAATTGCTGGGGGAGCCCGGCAAACACCTCTGCCTGCGCTATTGGAGCTCTGTGTTCAAAGATGAGAAATTGCTTACACAGAGGAGGGTATCTCTCCAGGCAGAGGTGCCTGTCTCCCCCCACTGAGTTGTGAACCTTTGGTGGAGGTCTGGTTTATGTTTCTATCTCCCTCCTTTCCCCTCTTGCAGCATCCAGCACAGTGGCCAGTGCATAGCAGTTGTTCAATGAATGCTTGTCATTTGACTGACTGACTGACTACGGGCTGACTGAATAAATGAGGGAATGGCTTTGGGAAAAGGAGTCCAATGGGTAGACTAGACTGACATGGGAGGTAGGGAGACCTTATAACCACCCAGGAATGATGTCGTTAAGACCTGGATTTGGGCTATGGCTGGACGAATGAGGGAAAGAACTAAGAGATACCACGCTAATGTCTCTTGTCTGAAAGAAAAAGTAACAATGAGACGGAGACTTGGTTAAAATTACACCTTTGTTCAATCTGAATAATCCTTAACAATGAGCTGAGCAAACGGCAATCAGATCCATTCTCTGCAAATGGGCTGACTGGTGAGCACTGGGAAGGCCGCTGCCTGCCGGGAATTAGGCCTGCTTTTTTCAGCTCCCTCTGGGGTTCCATTTTGCTTTGGGCGAGAGAGTGGACATTTTCCTTTTACAGCTCTCTGTCATGCAGAACTAGGCAGGAGTCCCCTGAATGAAATCCGGTCTTTGGTTTATCTTTGATAATCTGCATCACACCTCTAGAGGAACAGAGGGAGGAGGGCACAGGGTAGAGAAACCGGGGACCCAAAGGGCCTCATCTGGGCCCTGCTAGCACCACAAAGGCACACTGAAGCTCATCAACCCCCAGCCTGCTTGCACTGAATATTCAATGACGGGGCATAATTGGCTTGGAGCCAGCATATAGTGTATGTGTAACACAGATGGCATTTTCTACAATATAAGGAACACATTGGAGAAATGTAAGTTAGAATCTGCTCCTCAATGTGAAAGATAATTGGGCATTCAGGAAAGGCTACGTAGTTCAGTGTGGTTGCTGTCCATTAGAGCTGATGGAGGCTAGGAGGGGGAGGAGAGACTTCATGTAAAAGACACAGAGGTCCTGAACCAAGGCTGTAACGCATGCATGGAGCAGGAGAGGGATGCCAGGATTCCAGAGGCATTTCCAAACTGGGGAAAAAATTGAATGTGGGTGGCCAGAGATTGGGGGATGTAAAAACGACTTGGGGGCCATGTCTGACCTCCTCTAACTTCACAAGGGGAAAGGAGAATCAAGATCAACAGCCCAAGGCTGATTCTTACGTGGCAGGGATCAGACATGCCTCCTCTCTCAGCCATCTTTACCAGTTCTGACACCAGCCATCCCTCCCACAGCACTCTCTACTTCTCTGCTGGGTTTGATAATTCATCTCAATGGTCACACAGAACTCACAGACAATACTCACAATTATGGGGTTTAAAGGGGCCCTGGTGGCACAGTGGTTAAGCACTATGGCTGCTAACCAAAAACATTGGCAGTTCGAATCCACCAGCCGCTCCTTGGAAACCCTACAGGGGCAGTTCTAGTCTGTCCTATAGTGTAGCAATGAGTTGGAATCCACTCAACGGCAACGGGTTTGGGTTTTTTTGGTAAGGAAGTGACAGTTACGGTTCAGGCTCAGGAACACTGAGGATACAGTTCTTCCATCAGCACAGCCTCTTCCCAGCTGTGTTCGCAGGCACGCCTCTCCCGGGCCCTCAGCCTCCACTCAAATGCACTCAACTTTCTCTCCCTTTGGGCCAGGAAGCTCACGACAGCAATTCTTTGCTGCTGGGTCTCTGCTGCCGCTTCTAGCTATCTTCAGGGTTACAGCTTGATCTCTGTCTCCTGCGTCCAGGAGCTTCTCAGTGCAGGGACCCTAGGTCCAAAAGACATGCTGGCTCCTGGCCATTCTTTGGTGGTGGTGGGCTCTTCTTTCCTGCCTCTGGGGTCACTCATTTCAAGCCCAGTGGGATGGCAAAACTGACCAATCCCTTTGGTGGGCTATAATTACCATATCTGCACAGTCCCGCTCAATTACCTGGGTGGAAGTTACAAGACCATGGCGAGAAAGGCCACACAAAAATGATTTATCACAACACAGGGGGAATTGAGAATGACGCTCAACTTTCTAGTTTGAACAATGGCATGGCATATGTTAGGGTAGAAGGAAATGAAGATAACGAGTGTAGGCATGAACATGTTGAGTCTGAGGGGCCTAGGAGTCATTTGGAGTCCCTGAGTGGTGCAAACTGCTAACTAACTTGGCTGGCAACTGAAAGATTAGAGGTTTGAGTCCACACAGAGGTGCCTCAGTTTAAAGGCCTGGCGATCTATTTCTGAAAAATCAGTCATCGAAAACCCTGTGAAGCAAAGTTCTACTCTGACGCCCATAGGGTTGCGATGAGTTGGAGTCAACTCGGCATCAATTGGTTACAGGTTAATAAGTCATGTAGGTACAGATGCCCAATAAGAGCTGGAAATATCAGGCTGGAGTTCAGTAGAGAGATTTGGGTTGGAGATACAGACATGGAAGTTTTGAGCGTATTACTGATGATAAAAAAAAAGAACAAAAACTATGAAAACTTGGCAGATGCGTGACATTAAAATTTGTATGATTCTAATAGGTATCAGAAGATGTTTTTAAATTCTAATGTAAACATTATAAAAATAACTCTCATATACTGAGTGTCTACTATGTGACGGATGCTTTACGTACGTTATCTCAGCATTCAAAAAGGGGTTTTGTCTTCTTTTTAATTGTACTTTAGATGAAGGTTTACAGAATAAATTAGTTTCTCATTAAACAGTACGCATATTGTTTTATGACTTTGGTTAACCCCACAACATGTCAGCAGTCTCCCTTCTCAACTTTGGGTTTCCTATTATGAGCTTTCCTGTCCTCTCCTGCATTTTTGTCCTCGTCCCTGGGCTGGTGTGCCCCTTTAGTCTCGTTTTGTTTTATGGGCCTGTCCAGTCTTTGGCTGAAGGGTGAACTTCAGGAGTGACTTCATTACCGAGCTGAATGGGTGTCCAGGGGCCATAGTCTCAGGATTTCTCCAGTCTGTCAGGCCAACAAATCTGGTCTTTCTTTTTGAGTTACAATTTTGTTCTACATTTTTCTCCAGCTCTGTCCGGGACCCTCTCTTGTGATCCCTGTCAGAGCTGTTGGTGGTGGTCGCCGGGCACCATCTAGTTGTACTGGACTCAGTCTGGTGGAGACTGTGGTAGATGTGGTCCATCAGACCTTTGGACTAATCTTTCCTTGTATGTTTAGTTTTCTTCATTCTTCCTTGCTCCCGAAGGGGTGAGACCAGTGGAGTATTCTAGATGGCCGCTCACAGGCTTTTAGAACCCCAGAAGCTACTTACCAAAGTAGAATGTAGAGCATTTTCTTTATAAACTCTGTTATGCCAATTGAACTAGTTGTTCCCTGAGACCATGGTCCCCACAGCCTTCAGCCCAGCAATTCGGTCCCTCAGGGAGTTTGGATGTGTCTATGGAGCTACCATGACCTTGCCTTGTACAAGTTGTGCTGGCTTCCCCAGTATTGTGTACTGCCTCACCCTTCGCCAAAGTTACCACTTATCTATTGTCTGGTTAAGTGTTTTTCCATCTCCACCCCTACCCTCCCTCGTAACTACCAAAGATTGTTTCTTTTTATGTGTAAACACTTTCATGAATTTTTACAGTAGTGATCTCATACAATATTTGTCCTTTTGTGATTGACTTATTTCACTCAGCATAATGCCCTCCAGATTCATCCATGTTATGACGTGCTTCGCAGATTCATCATTGTTCTTTATTGTTGCGTAACACTCCATTGTGTGTATGTACCACAGTTTGTTTATCCATTCATCTGTTGATGGGTGTCTAGGTTGTTTCCATCTTTTTTGCTGTTGTGAACAATGCTGCAATGAACATGGGTGTGCATATGTCTATTCCTGTGATGATTCTTATTTCTCTAGGATATATTCCTCGGAGTAGGATTGCTGGATCAGATGGTATTTCTAGTTCTAGCTTTCTTAAAAAAGAAAGCCATATCGTTTTCCAAAGTGGTTGTATCATTTTGCATTTCCACCAGCAGTGCATAAGAGTTCCCACTCCCTGAAACCTATCCAACATTTGTTATTTCCTGTTTTTTTGATTCCTTCCAGTAATGCCGGGGTGAGATGGTATCTCACTGTGGTTTTGATTTGCATTTCTCTAATGGCTAGTATCTCAAGTACTTCCTCATGTGTCTGTTACCTGCTTGAATGTCTTCTTTGGTGAAGGGCCTGTTCATTTCCTTTGCCCATTTTTTAATTGGATTATTTGTCTTTTTGTTGTAGAGATGTTGGATTTTCTTGTAGATTTTAGGGATTAGACCTTTGATTTGTAATAGCCAGAATTTTTTTCCCAGTCTGTAGGTTCTCTTTTTACTCTTTCAGTGAAGTCTTTTGATGAGCATAAGGGTTTAACTTTTAGAAGATCCCAGTTATCTGGCTTATCCTCTGGAGCTCGTGTGTTGTTCGTTGTAGTTTGTATCCTGTTAATGCCATATATTAGGGCCTCTAGCGTTGATCCTATTTTTTCTTCTATGAACTTTGTAGTTTTGGGCTTTATATTTAGGTCTTTGATGAATTTTGAGTTAGTTTTTGTACATGGTGTAGGGTATGGGACCTGTTTCATTTTTTTTGCAGATGGACATTCACTTTTGCCAGCACCATTTGTTAAAAAGACTGTCTTTTCCCCATTTGATGGACTCTGGGCCCCTATCAAAGATCAGGTGACCATAAGTGGGTGGATTTACATCTGGGTTCTCAGTTCTGTTCCACTGGTCAATGTATCTGTCACTGTGCCAGTACCAAGCTGTTTTGACTACCGTAGCTGTATACTAGGTTCTGAGGTCAGGTAGTGCGAGTCCTCCTACTTTATTTTTCTTCTTCAGTAGTGCTTTATTTATCCAGGGCTTCTTCCCTGTCCATATAAAGTTAACGATAAGTTCTCCCATCTCTTTAAAGAATGTTATTGGTATTTGGATCAGTATTGCATTGTATTTGTAAATCTCTTTGGGTAGAATTGTCATTTTCACAACGTTGAGTCTACCTATCCATGAGCATGGTGTGTTTTTCTATTTATGTAGATCTCTTTTGGTTTCTTGCAGCAGTGTTTTGTAGTTTTCTTTGTATAGGTCCTTTACATCCCTGGTTAGATTTATTCCTAAGTATTTTATTTCTTTTAGGTGCTGTTATAAATGGGGAAACCCTGGTGGCATAGTGGTTAAGAGCTATGGCTGCTAACCAAAAGTCCAGCAGTTTGAAACCACTAGGTGCTCCTCAGAAACTCTATGGGGCAGTTCTACTCTGTCCTATATGGTCGCTATGAGTCAGAATTGACTCAATGGCAATGGGTTGGGTTTTTTTTATTATTATTATAAATGGTATTGTTTTCATGATTTCCTTTTCATCATTCTCTTTATTGGTGTATGGGAATCCAGCTGATTTTTGTATGTTTATCTTGCATCCTCTTACTGTGCTGAATCCTTCTATTAGTTCCAATAGTTTTTTCGCAGAGTCCTTTGGGTTTTCTAGGTATAGTATCATATCATCCGCAAATATGGACAGTTTAACTTCTTCATAACCAATTTGGGTGCTCTTTATTTCTTTTTCTTGCCTTATTGCTCTAGCTAGGGCTTCCAACACAATGTTAAATAGGAGTGGTGATAAAAGACATCCTTGTCTTGTTCCTGTTCTCAAGGGGAATGTTTGCAGCCTCTGTCCATTAAGAATGATGTTGGCTATTGATTGTGCATAGATGCCCTTTATTATTTTGAGAAATTTCCCTTCTATACCTATTTTATTGAGAATTTTTACCAGGAATAGCTGTTGGACTTTGTTGAATGCCTTTTCTGCATTGATTGAGATGATATGTGATTCTTTTCTTTCCTTTTATTTATGTGGTGTATTACGTTGATTGATTTTCTAATGTTGAACTATCCTTGCATACCTGGTATGAATCTCAGGTGGCCATGGTGTATTATTTTTTTTGATATGATGCTGAATTCTGTTGGCTAGAATTTTGTTGAGAATTTTTGCATCTATACTCATGAGAGATTTTGGTCTGTAATTTTCTTTGTTTGTGGTGTCTTTGCCTGGTTTTGGTATCAGGGGTATGCTGGCTTCATACAATGAATTCAGAAGTATTGCTTCCTTTTCTATGTTCTGAAATAGTTTGAGTAGTACTGGTGTAAGCTCTTCTCCGAATGTCTGGTAGAATTCTCCAGTGAAGCCATCTGGGCCAGGGCTTTTTTGTTGTTGTTGAGAGTCTTTTTTCATTATGTTTTCAATTTCTTCTCTTGTTATGGGTCTGTTCATATTTTCAACATCATTTTGTGTTAGTTTGGGTAGATATTGTGTTTCTAGAAATTTGTCCATTTCTCTAAGTTTTCATATTTGTTGAAGTATAGTTTTTCATATAACTCTGTTATGGTGCTGACATTTTGTTTATGCCTCTTACTCCCTTGTGCTGAATTCCTTTTGTTTGAGGATTTCTTTTTCATTTCTTTTGTTTTTATTGAGACTTTATGCTTTTATTTTTTATTTTGATGAGTAGTTTGTTAACTTTCTTTGTGGTTACCTTGAAATTTACCCTTATATTACTAGATTTGAACCAGTCTCTTATGACTTGATATTGCCCTGCCTTCCTGTCCATTAGGAAGTTCTTTACCTACACCATTTACTCCATCTTTTATTGTTCTGACATTGTTGTCTTTTACAGATTAACCTCTCTGGGTCCCTGTTGTAATTATTTTGGTTTTGGGTAGTCCTTGAGAGTTCATTTCCTAGGTTGGTATCTGGCTGGTACAATCTTGCATCCTAGATTCAGGTTGTGGTCTGATGTTGTTTGTACACAGACCGAAATACTCCCTTTAATAATTCTTGTAAGTTTGGTTTGTTTTGACATATTCCCTTTATTTCTGTTTATCTGGAAATGTCCTAATTTCACCATCTTATTGGAATGAGAGTTTTGCAAGATATATTATTCTTGGTTGGCAATTTTTTTCTTTCAAGGTTTTATATATGTCATCCCATTGCCTTCTTGTCTGCATGGTTTCTGCTGAATAATCAGAGCTTAGTCTTACTGTTTCTCCTCTGTATCTGACGTTTTGTTTTTCTTTAGCTGCTCTTAGGATTTTTTCTTTGTCTTTGGTTTTAGCGAGTATGATTATGATATACCTTGATGATTTTCTTTTGGGTTCTATCTTTTTTTTTAATTAATTTTTATTAAGCTTCAAGTGAACATGTACCATTCCAATCAGTCTGTCACATGTAGGTTTACATACATCTTACTCCCTTCTCCCACTTGCTCTCCCACTATTGAGTCAGCCCTTTCAGTCTCTCGTTTCGTGCCAATTTTGCCATCTTCCCTCTCTCTCTATCTTCCCATCCCCCCTCCAGTCAAGAGTTGCCAACACACTCTCCAGTGTCCACCTGATTTAATTAGCTCACTCTTCATCAGCATCTCTCTCCTCTCCACTGACCAGTCCTTTTCATGCCTGATGATTTGTCTTCGGGGATGGTTCCTGTCCTGTGCCATCAGAAGTTCTGGGGAGCATTGTCTCTGGGATTCCTCTAGTCGCAGTCATACCATTAGGTATGGTCTTTTCATGAGAATTTGGCGTCTGTATCCCATTGGTCTCCTGCTCCCTCAGGAGTTGTCTGTTGTGCTCCCTGACAGGGCAGACATCGATTGTGGCCGGGCACCAACTAGTTCTTCTGGTCTCAGGATAATGTAGGTCTCTGGTTCATGTGGCCCTTTCTGTCTCTTGGGTTCTTAGTTGTCGTGTGACCTTGGAGTTCTTCCTTTGCCTTTGCTCCAGGTGGGTTGAGACCAATTGATGTATCTTAGATGGCCACTTGTTGGCATTTAGGACCCCAGGCGCCACAATTCAAAGTGGGATGCAGAATGTTTTCATAATAGAATTATTTTGTCCATTAACTTAGAAGTCCCCTCAAACCAAGTTCCCCAGATCCCAGCCCCTGCTTCGCTGACCTTTGAAGCTTTCATTTTATCCCGGAAACCTCTTTGCTTTTAGTCCAGTCCAATTAGGCTGACCTTCCTTGTATTGAGTGTTGTCTTTCCCTTCACCCAAAGCAGTTCGTATCTACTGATTGATCAATAAAAGCCCTCTCCCTCCCTCCCTCCCTCCCCCCTTTGTAACCACAAAAGTATGTGTTCTTCTCCGTTTTTTCTATTTCTCAAGATCTTATAATAGTGGTCTTATACAATATTTGTCCTTTTGCAACTGACTAATTTTGCTCAGCATAATGCCTTCCAGATTCCTCCATGCTATGAAATGTTTCAGAGATTCGTCACTGTTCTTTATCGATGCGTAGTATTCCGTTGTGTGAATATACCACAATTTATTTACCCATTCATCCGTTGACGGACATCTTGGTTGCTTCCAGCTTTTTGCTATTGTAAACAGAGCTGCAATAAACATGGGTGTGCATATATCTGTTTGTGTGAAGGCTCTTGTATCTCTAGGGTATATTCCGAGGAGTGGGATTTCTGGGTTGTATGGTAGTTCTAGTTCTAAATGTTTAAGATAACGCCAGATGGATTTCCAAAGTGGTTGTACCATTTTACAATCCCACCAGCAGTGTATGAGAGTTCCAATCTCTCCGCAGCCTCTCCAACATTTATTATTTTGTGTTTTTTGGATTAATGCCAGTCTAGTTGGTGTGAGATGCAATCTCATCGTAGTTTTAATTTGCATTTCTCTAATGGCTAATGATCGGGAGCATTTTCTCATGTATCTGTTGGCTGCCTGAATATCTTCTTTAGTGAAATGTGTGTTCATATCCTTTGCCCACTTCTTGATTGGGTTGTTTGTCTTTTTCTGGTTGAGTTTTGACAGAATCATGTAGATTTTAGAGATCAGGCGCTGGTCTGAGATGTCATAGCTGAATATTCTTTCCCAGTCTGTAGGTGGTCTTTTTATTCTTTTGGTGAAGTCTTTAGATGAGCATAGATGTTTGATTTTTAGGAGCTCCCAGTTATCGGGTTTCTCTTCATCATTTTTGGTAATGTTTTGCGTTCTGTTTATGCCCTATATTAGGGCTCCTAGGGTTGATCCTATTTTTTCTTCCATGATCTTTATCGTTTTAGTCTTTATGTTTAGGTCTTTGATCCACTTGGAGTTAGTTTTTGTGTATGGTGTGAGGTATGGGTCCTGTTTCATTCTTTTGCAAATGGATATCCAGTTATGCCAGCACCATTTGTTAAAAAGACTATCATTTCCCCAATTAACTGACACTGGTCCTTTGTCAAATATCAGCTGCTCATACGTGGATGGATTTATATCTGGGTTCTCAATTCTGTTCCATTGGTCTATGTGCCTGTTGTTGTACCAGTACCAGGCTGTTTTGACTACTGTAGCTGTATAATAGGTTCTGAAGTCAGGTAGAGTGAGGCCTCCCACTTTCTTCTTCTTTTTCAGTAATGCTTTGCTTATCCGGGGATTCTTTCCCTTCCATATGAAATTAGTGATTTGTTTCTCTATCCCCTTAAAATATGACATTGGTATTTGGATTGGAAGTGCGTTATATGTATAGATGGCTTTTGGTAGAATAGACATTTTTTACCATGTTAAGTCTTCCTATCCATGAGCAGGGTATGTTTTTCCCACTTAAGTATGTCCTTTTGAATTTCTTGTAGCAGAGTTGTATAGTTTTCTTTGTATAGGTCTTTTACATCCTTGGTAAGATTTATTCCTGAGTATTTTATCTTCTTGGGGGCTACTGTGAATGGTATTGATTTGGTTATTTCCTCTTTGGTGTTCTTTTTGTTGATGTAGAGGAATCCAAGTGATTTTTGTATGTTTATTTTATAACCTGAGACACTTCCAAACTCTTCTATTAGTTTCAGTAGTTTTCTGGAGGATTCCTTAGGGTTTTCCATGTATACGATCATGTCATCTGCAAATAGTGATAGCTTTACTTCCTCCTTACCAATCTGGATACCCTTTATTTCTTTGTCTAGCCTAATTGCCCTGGCTAGGACTTCAAGTACGATGTTGAATAAGAGCGGTGATAAAGGGCATCCTTGTCTGGTTCCCGTTCTCAAGGGAAATGCTTTCAGGTTCTCTCCATTTAGAGTGATATTGGCTGTTGGCTTTGCATAGATGCCCTTTATTATGTTGAGCAATTTTCCTTCAATTCCTATTTTGGTAAGAGTTTTTATCATAAATGGGTGTTGAACTTTGTCAAATGCCTTTTCTGCATCTATTGATAAAATCATGT
Source organism: Elephas maximus indicus (assembly GCF_024166365.1). NCBI lineage: Eukaryota > Metazoa > Chordata > Mammalia > Proboscidea > Elephantidae > Elephas > Elephas maximus. The sequence continues at coordinate 19,474,682 of NC_064846.1, forward strand.
GGTTTTTATCTTTTGTTTTATTTATGTGATGGATTACATTAATGGTTTTTCTGATATTAAACCAGCCTTGCATACCTGGTATAAATCCCAATTGATCAGGGTGAATTATTTTTTTGATGTGTTGTTGGATTCTATTGGCTAGAATTTTGTTGAGGATTTTTGCATCTATGTTCATGAGGGATATAGGTCTAAAATTTTCTTTTTTTGTAATGTCTTTACCTGGTTTTGGTATCAGGGAGATGGTAGCTTCATAGAATGAGTTGGGTAGTATTCCGTCTTTTTCTATTCTTTGAAATACCTTCAATAGTAATGGTGTTAAGTCTTCTCTGAAGGTTTGGTAGAACTCTGCAGTGAAGCCGTCTGGGCCAGGACTTTTTTTTGTTGGAAGTTTTTTGATTACCGGTTCAATCTCTTTTTTTGTTATGGGTCTATTTAGTTGTTCTACTTCTGAATGTGTTAGTTTAGGTAGGTAGTATTGTTCCAAGAATTTATCCATTTCTTCTAGGTTTTCAAATTTGTTAGAGTACAATTTTTCGTAGTACTCTGATTCTTTTAATTTCATTTGGCTCTGTTGTGATGTGGTCTTTCTCGTTTCTTATTTGGGTTCTTTGTTTCCTTTCCTGTTTTTCTTTAGTCAGTCTAGCCAATGGTTTATCAATTTTGTTAATTTTTTCAAAGAACCAGCTTTTGGTTTTGTTAATTCTTTCAATTGTTTTTCTGTTCTCTAATTCATTTAGTTCAGCTCTAATTGTTATTATTTGTTTTCTTCTGGTGCCTGATGGGTTCTTTTGTTGCTCACTTTCTATTTGTTCAAGTTGTCGGGACAGTTCTCTGATTTTGGCTCTTTCTTCTTTTTGTATGTGTGCATTTATCGATATAAATTGGCCTCGGAGCACTGCTTTTGCTGTGTCCCAGAGGTTTTGACAGGAAGTATTTTCATTCTCGTTGCTTTCTAAGAATTTCCTTATTCCCTCCTTGATGTCTTCTATAACCCAGTCTTTTTTTCAGGAGGGTATGGTTCATTTTCCAAGTATTTGATTTCTTTTCCCTAGTTTTTCTGTTATTGATTTCTAGCTTCATTGTCTTGTGGTCTGAGAAGATGCTTTGTAATATTTCGATGTTTTGGATTCTGCAAAGATTTGTTTTATGACCTAATATGTGGTCTATTCTAGAGAATGTTCCATGTGCACTAGAAAAAAAGTATACTTTGCAGCAGTTGGGTGGAGATTTCTGTATAAGTCGATGAGGTCAAGTTGGTTGATTGTTGTAAGTAGGTCTTCCGTGTCTCTATTGAGCTTCTTACTGGATGTCCTGTCCTTCTCCGAAAGTGGTGTGTTGAAGTCTCCTACTCTAAATGTGGAGGTGTCTATCTCAGTTTTCAATTCTGTTAAAATTTGATTTATGTATCTTGCAGCCCTGTCATTGGGTGTGTAAATATTTAATATGGTTATGTCTTCCTGATCAATTGTCCCTTTTATCATTATATAGTGTCCTTCTTTATTCTTTGTGGCGGATTTAAGTCTAAAGTCTATTTTGTCAGAAATTAATATTGCTACTCCTCTTCTTTTTTGCTTATCGTTTGCTTGATATATTTTTTTCCATCCTTTGAGTTTTAGTTTGTTTGTGTCTCTAAGTCTAAGGTGTGTCTCTTGTAGGCAGCATATAGATGGATCGTGTTTCTTTATCCAGTCCGTGACTCTCTGTCTCTTTATTGGTGCCTTTAGTCCATTTACATTCAGCGTAATTATAGATAAGTAAGTTTTTAGTGCTGTCATTTTGATGCCTTTTCATGTGTGTTGTTGGCCATTTCATTTTTCCACATGCTTTTTTGTGCTGAGACGTTTTTCTTAGTAGCTTGTGAGATCCTCATTTTCATAATGTTTAACTTTGTGTTTGTTGAGTCGTTACGTTTTTCTTGGCTTTTTTCTTGAGTTATGGAATTGATATTCCTTTTTGTGGTTACCTTATTATTTACCCCTATTTTTCTAAGTAAAAACCTAACTTGTATCCTTCTATATCGCCTTGTATCACTCTCCATCTGGCAGTTCAATGCCTCCTATATTTAGTCCCTCTTTTTGATTATTGTGATCGTTTACCTATTGATTTCCATGATTTCCTGTTATGTGTATTATTTTGTTTATTTATTTATTTTTTAGAATTAGTCTTAATTTGTTTGTTTTTGTGCTTTCCCTATTTGAGTTGATATCAGGACGTTCTGTTTTGTGACCTTGTATTGTGCTGGTACCTGATATTATCGGTCATCAGGCCAAACAATCTCTTTTAGCATTTCTTGCAGTCTTGGTTTAGTTTTTGCAAATTCTCTAAACTTGTGTTTATCTGTAAATATCTTAATTTCTCCTTCATATTTCAGAGAGAGTTTTGCTGGATATATGATCCTTGGTTGGCAGTTTTTCTCCTTCAGTGCTCTGTATACGTCGTCCCATTTCCTCCTTGCCTGCATGGTTTCTGCTGAGTAGTCTGAACTTATTCTTATTGATTCTCCCTTGAAGGAAACCTTTCTTTTCTCCCTGGCTGCTTTTAAAATTTTCTGTTTGTCTTTGGTTTTGGCAAGTTTGATGATAATATGTCTTGGTGTTTTTCTTTTTGGATCAATCTTAAATGGGGTTCGATGAGCATCTTGGATAGATATCCTTTCGTCTTTCATGATGTCAGGGAAGTTTTGTGTCAGGAGTTCTTCAACTATTTTCTCTGTGTTTTCTGTCCCCCCTCCCTGTTCTGGGACTCCAATCACTCGCAAGTTATCCTTCTTGATAGAGTCCCACATGATTCTTAGGGTTTCTTCATTTTTTTAAATTCTTTTATCTGATTTTTTTTCAGCTATGTTGGTGTTGATTCCCTGGTCCTCCAGAAGTCCCAGTCTACATTCTAATTGCTCGAGTCTGTTCCTCTGACTTTCTATTGCGTTGTCAAATTCTGTAATTTTATTGTTAATCTTTTGGATTTCTGAATGCTGTCTCTCTATGGATTCTTGCAACTTATTAATTTTTCCACTATGTTCTTGAATAATCTTTTTGAGTTCTTCAACAGTTTTATCAGTGTGTTCCTTGGCTTTTTCTGCATTTATCCTAATTTCATTTGTGATATCTTTAAGCATTCTGTAAATTAGTTTTTTATATTCTGTATCTGATAATTCCAGGATTGTATCTTCATTTGGGAAAGATTTTGATTCTTTTGTTTGGGGGGTTGGAGAAGCTGTCATGGTCTGTTTCTTTATGTGGTTTGATATGGACTGCTGTCTCCGAGCCATCACTGGGAAACTAGATTTTCCAGGTAATCAGCTAAAAAAATGCAGTCAGATCCCTATCTGAACTCTCCCTCTGGCTCCGGGTATTCGGATGTTAATGGAGCCGCCTGGGGAGGGTGGGGGAGGGATCAGAGAGCTAGGAGTGTAGCACCACAGAATATAGAGCTGATCACCACGTTCACGCTCCGTCCCCGCCCGCCAAAATCCAGGCGGGACGGCTTCCCGGTTGGGACGCTACTCTCCCTGCTCCGAGACCGGTCTCTTCCTCCCAGGGACTTCTCCCTCCGGTGCGCGGCACCACTCGCGCGAACTGGGTGGGCGTCTCCCGCACGAACGGGTGGGCCCGCCCCTGGGGTCTATTCAGGGGAATATAATTGGACCCCGCGCTCACGCCCCGCCCACTTTCGCCAGAATCCCAGCGGGACGGCTCCCCGTCTGGGACGCTGCTTTCCCCACTCTGAGACCAGTCACTTCCTCCTGGGGACTTCTCCCTCCGGTGCGCGGCACCGCTCGCGCGAACTGGGTGGGCGTCCCCCCGCACGAACATGTGGGCCCCGCCCCGGGGTCGCTTTAGGGAAATATAGCTGACCCCCCCCCCCGCTCGCGCCCCGCCCGCTTCCCGCCAAACTCCCGGCGGGACGGCTCCCTGGCTGGGACGCTGCTCTCCCCGCTCCAAGATCTGTCACTGCCCCCAGGCGCTTCTCCCTCCGGCTGCGCTGCTACACCGCCCGCGCCAACCAGCTAGACTCTCTCCTGGGATGGGTTCGGGGGGGTAGGGTTGGGCCCCTTGTCTGTGCCGTCTGCCCCCCTGGGCTCTGCCCCAGATCGGGCTCCGAAGGTCACCTGCCTGGTACGCTGGCTCCTAGTTCTGAAAACGGTCGCTGTCTGCCCGTGTTTGTTCATTTTCCGTCTCTAAGTCTGTGCTTGTTGTTCAGAGTTCGTAGATTGTTATGTATGTGATCGATTCACTTGTTTTTCTGAGTCTTTGTTGCAAGAGGGATCCGCGGTAGCGTCCACCTAGTCCGCCATCTTGGCCCCGCCTCTGGGTTCTATCTGATATGGGGCTCATTGAGCTTCTTGGATGGTCAGTTTTTCATCTTTCATGGTATTAGGGAAGTTTTCTGTCAGCAATTCTTCAGTGATCCTCTCTGTGTTTTCTGTTTTCTTCCCCAGTTCTGGAACTCTGGTCACTTGCAAATTTTTGCTTTTGATTGTGTCTCACATAATTCTCAGGGTTTCTTCATTTTTCTTTGTGCTTTTTTCTGATTTTTCCTCAAATAGAGTTGTATCCAAGTGTTTGTCTTCAGCTTCACTGATCCTGTCTTCAATCATTTCAAACCTGTTCATCAGCCCCCTTCTATGACACTGTCCATTTCTGAAATCTTGTTGTTTATCTTTTGGATTTCTAGTTGTAAATTTATTTTGTTTCCATATTATTTTTCTGAATTCTTCCATTTTTTTGTCTGTATTTTCTCAAAAGCTTTTTATTGAATCTCTTTTAATTCTTTCAATAATCTTTACTCTTAATCTCTTTTACAGAGGACGAAACTTTGGCCATCTGCCAGCTACCATCTCATTTCTTTGTTTCCATTCACAGAAAACTCCTTTGAAGAGTTGTCTCTACTCCATCTTCAATTCACTTTAAGATCCACTCCAATCTGGCCTTTGCCTCCACCATTCCACAGTCAAGGTCACCCAAACCCTCTACATTCCCAATCCATAGATCAATTCTCAGTTATAATCTTCCTTGACCCATCAGCAACATTTAAGACAGTGGATCACTTCCTCCTCTTTGAAACATTTTCTTCCCTTAGTTTTCAAGACACCACACTCTCTTGATTTTCCTCCAATTTCACTGATTATTCCTTATTCTCTGTTGATGGTTGTGTCTCTGACTTCTTAATGTTGTGGGACCTCAGGACTCAGACTCCATCTTTGGAATTCTTCTCTATCCTCACTCATTCCCCAAGTGGTCTCATCTAGTCTTGTGGCTTTGTAGACCATCTCTATATCTATGAATCCCAAATTTACATCTCTAGCCTGGACTTCTCCCTTGAGCTTCAGACTTGTGTATCCAACTTCCTATTCGATATCATTGCCACCAGGATTTCTAACAGACATCTCAGCATATCCAAAACACTGCTCCTGGCCTTTACCCACAACAAAAATAAGAAATTAGTAAAACCTGCAATGAACTACAACTTTTCTCAAATCTAGGCAACATCTCCACCCTTCAGGTTGTTCAGGCCAAAAACCTCAGGATCATCCTCGACATTTTTCTTCTTCTCATTTGCCATACCCAGTTGGTCATGAAATCATGCCAGATCCACCTTCAAAATATATTCAGAATTCAACCATTCCTTACCACCTCCACTGCTACCTCCCTGTTCTTTGATCTCTCCTGGAATGCTTCTGCCTATGGCCTTTGTTCCAGCTATTTCCTCTGCTTGAAATGCTGTTACACAGGTAGTCATATGGCTAATTCCCTTCTTTCAAACCTTTGCCCAAATGTCAATGTCTCAATAAGCCTACCCTGACCACTTCATTTAATACAGTAACTATACCCTCTCGCCAGCAACCCCATGCACAAGTAATCTGCTCATTTTTTTCTGTTTTTAGTCCATGGCACTTGCTACCTTCTAAAACCTTCTATTAGCTTCTAACATTATATAATTCACTTGTTTATTATGTTTATTGTTTGTTGCTTATCTCCTCCTGCTAGAATGTTAGCTTCATGAAGTCAGGGATTTTCATCTGTTTTGTTCACTTCTGTACCCCAAACACCTAGAACAGTACCTGGTACAGAACAGTGGCTCCATAAATATTGGTTAGATTGAATTACAAAGTTTAAGTATCTTGTCGAAGGTTGGACAAGAACTCAAGCTCAGGCCTCTCTGGTACTAAAGCCCATTCCCTTGTCAACTCCATTCTACTGCCTCCCATGGAATAGTGGTCCTCAGGAGGCATACCCTGAACCCTTTTTGTGAGCCAAGAAAGCATTATATTTTTGATACAACCTAGCATACAAAATGGTATAACGATGACTTTCAGAGAGAATATTGAACTGAGCAGGTCACTCAGTGTAGTGTAGCTTGGAGTTCAATATATTGTAAGGGGGAAAAGGCATGGGACGACATCAAATATCAAATAGACGTCCCAGAACATCATACATGTACAGAAAGCCTGCATGTTCACTTTGCCTCACGGGTATATAAGTGAGCACGGTCAGGGCAAGCAACTGTTCTACTCAAACTATCATACAGGGCTGAAGCATGTGATAAATAACAATGCTTTTCCACATTCTGCAAGGCATTGTTATGATGCACTAGGAAACTATGTTATTATTACTGTTATTACTGACTTGTTTAGTGAATTTTTAACCTTCAAGTGTGTTGCCCAAAATTCCAGTATTCAAAAAGGTATCATATCTTGAGAAATAGTATAAACTGAGAAGAACAAATACTTTTGTGGTTACGAGGCGGGGAGGGAGGGAAGGTGGGAGAGGGTTTTTTTACTGATTAGTTAGTAGATAAGAACTGCTTTAGGTGAAGGGAAGGACAATACTCAATACATGGAAGGTCAGCTCAACTGGACTGGACCAAAAGAAAAGAAGTTTCCGGGATAAACTGAATGCTTCAAAGGTCAGCGGAGCAAGGGCGGGGGTTTGGGGACCATGGTTTAAGGGGACTTCTAAGTCAATTAGCAAAATTATTATGAAAACATTCTGCATCCCACTTTGAAATGTGGCATCTGGGGTCTTAAATGCTAACAAGCGGCCATCTAAGATGCATCAATTGGTCTCAACCCACCTGGAGCAAAGGAGAAAGAAGAACACCAAGGTCACACGATAACTAAGAGCCCAAGAGACAGAAAGGGCCACATGAACCAGAGACCTACATCATCCTGAGACCAGAAGAACTAGTTGGTGCCCGCCCACAACCGATGACTGCCCTGACAGGGAGCACAACAGAGAACCCCTGAGGGAGCAGGAGAGCAGTGGGATGCAGACCCCAAATTCTCACAAAAAGACCATACTTAATGGTCTGACTGAGACTAGAGGAATCCCGGCGGTCATGGTCCCCAAACCTTCTGTTGGCCCAGGACAGGAACCATCCCCGAAGACAACTCATCAGACATGAAAGGGACTGGACAGTGGGTAGGAGAGAGATGCTGATGAAGAGTGAGCTATTTGTATCAGGTGGACACTTGAGACTGTGTTGGCATCTCCTGTCTGGAGGGGGGATGGGAGGATAGAGAGAGTTGGAAGCTGGCAAAATTGTCACGAAAGGAGAGACTGGAAGGGCTGACTCATTAGGGGGAGAGCGAGTGGGAGTACGGAGTAAGGTGTATAGAAACTTATATGTGACAGTTTGACTTGATTTGTAAACGTTCACTTGAAGCTCAATAAAAGTTAATAAAAAAAAAGGTATCATAAACCCAAAAAAAGGTATCATAGATTTAAAAAAATTATTGGAGAAACCTTAGAATCAGGTAAGTTTTACTGGCTTTAACCACTCTTCCCCATGTAAGGCAGGGCAGGGAAATGTACCTTTTTCCTGCTTTTATTTTTAAATTAAAAAAAAATAGGTAAGAAGCAGAAGCCATAGAAGAGAGTTGAATTCATCTAAGAAGCAAACAACTGTGACAACCACAAAATCAGTGAGAAATCTCCTAAATGGATGTGCATGATATAGGGGAAAGTGTACTGAACTCCCAGGAGACTTGGGTCTAGTCCAAGCTTTGCCATTAAATGTGTGACTTTGGCCAAGTCATTTTGTTCTCAGTTTCCTCATATATAAAATAAATGGTGAGGTGAGCAGCAGCTGTAGATGACCTGCATGCTCTCCTCCAGCTCTGATCTTATGTGAGCCTATTAGTCTGGGTTGAAGGTAAAGGCATTGCTTGAAACAAAGTCTACAAGAAGTTAAGAAAGAATTTCAATTGATTCATTTACCTCTGTATTTAGTTAGTGCCTTAGGTGCAGAAGGGTCCCTGGGTGGCACAATGGTTAAGTGCTTGACTACTAGCCTAAAGATTGGTAGTTCGAGCCCACTCAAATGTGCCATGGAAAAAAGGCCTGGTGATCTGCTTCCATAAAGATTACAGCCAAAAAAACCCTATGGATCAATTTTACTCTGTAACTCATGGGGTTGCCATGAGTCAGCATGACTCGACACAATGGGCTTATTTAATTTTTTTTAGATGCAGAGGATTGAGTTAATCAAACTCAGTTTATGGCACATTTTCATTGGTGTCTTGCTTATTTATTCCCTGGCATCCCAACATCTCACATTTTTCTCTGTATGAGTTTCCTAGGGCTGCCATAAAAAGTACCACAAACTGAGTGGCTTAAAACAACAAAAATTTATTCTCTCACAGTTCTAGAGGTCAGAAGTTCAAAATCAAGGTGTTAGCAGGGTCATGCTTTCTCTGAAGACTCAAGGGGACGAGCCTTCCTTGTCTCTTCCAGCTTCTGGCAGTCTCAGGTGTTCCTTGCTTGCGGCAGCATGACTCCAATCTCTGCCTCCATCTTCATGTGGCCATCTTCTCTCTGTATCTGTCTGTGACTCCTCCTTTTTTTTTTAACATTTTTTTGGTGAAAATATACACCACAAAAGATATGCTATTTCAACAATTTCTACATGTACCATTCGATGACATTAATTACATTTTTCAAGTTGCGCAACCATTCTCTCTATTCTTTTCCAAGTTATTCTACCACCATTACCATAAACTCACTGGCCCTAAGCTTCTCATCTAACCTTTTGAGTTGCTGTTGTCAATTTGATCTCACATAGATAATTCTTTAAAAGAGCACAATGCTAAAGGCAGACATACTTTAATAATTAAGCTAAACTATTGTTTGGTTCAAAGAAGACTTCAGGAGATAGTTTTAATTTAAGGTTTAAAGACTATCTGAGGGCAATAGTTTCAGGCATTCACCCAGCCTCAATAGCTCCAGAATGTCTGTATTCCATTGAGAATTTTAATTCTGCTCTGAATTTCCCCCTTTTTGATCAGGGTTCTTCTACAGAATCTTTGATCAAAATGTTTAGTAATGGTAGCCAGGCACCATCCAGTTCTTCTGGTCTCATGGCAAAGGAAGCAGTTGTTCACAGAAGCAACCACATACATTCCGTTTTCTCCTCCATTTTTTGCTCCTCTTTTTATAAGGACACTAGCCATATTGAATTAGGGTCCACTCTACCCCAATATGGCTTCCTGTTAACTAATTACATCTGCAAAGACCCTATTTCCAATATGGTCACATTCACAGGTACTAGGGGTTAGGACTTCAACACATCTTTTTTTCAGGGGGGAACACAATTCAACCCATAACATCTTCCCTCCCTCACTAACGACCATTCTTTTCTGTTTAATTACAATATTTTTATTTGTATGTGTTCTTACAAAATGTGTATTATCATTTTGTGTGAATGTCTTTTTAATTTTTGTAAATAGTATTGTGTTATATGTATTATTTGTTTCTTGCTCTTTTTTTATCCCAGCACTATGTTTTAAAAATCTATGCGTGTTGTTCTCTATATTTCTAATCCCTTGCTTCTAACTGCTGAAAACTACTCCAGAGTGTATGTCCACCACATTTTGTCTCTTCACTCTCTCAGTGATGGATGCGAGATTGCCTCCAACTCCCTGTCACCATAAATAATGCTTCAGTGAGAAGAATTATAATTTAGAACTTTGCCCCAACATGCTTTAGAGCCTCAAGTTAGAGAATTAAATCCAAACGCTTCAGCTGGGGCAGTAATCAAGATTCGGGCTCTTGTGGTGCCAGGTAATTATGTTAGCAGGTTTTCTTCACTGAACTGACTAGTTGTTTGGATCAATTAACCCAGCTGGTCAGGGATTATGTAGACCATACGCCTCTCCCCTCTCTCTTAGGAGATGGCCTCACATGATCGATTCCCCCAACTGATGCAGACCATGGTTTCCCTAGTCAGCTCTTCCTCCTGTTCTCCACAGCAGCTATTTTAAACCTTCTTCATCTTCCCACTTCTCCCCTCACTCTCAGAAGGTGACCTCACCTCCTACTTCATGGACAAAAGAGAAGCCATTAGATGAGAGCTTCCTTAAATTCCTACTACCAAAGCTATAAATTGATCTGCATCCACACCCACCCTTTCCTCCCTTCTTCCTTTTACAATGGAGTTTCCCACCTTCTAAGAGGAATCCTTCCATCTGTGCTGTGGGTCCCATTCCCTCCCTTCTTGCTCGATTGTCTAAATTACACCCCCTTCAGTGTTTCAATCTCTATACTAGCTACTTCTCATTGCCACATGAATGTGTTTAAGTCTTTCTGGTCTTAATACTAAATTTAAAGCCTCTCTCAACCTCAACCCTCTCTAGCGACCTCCCTTTTCACTGCTGACTCTGGCTACTTAGTTAAATTTATTGAGAGAGCTACATTTGCCCTCCCCTCCCTCCTCACTACTCAACCTCCTGGATGTCACCAATGTTTCCTTGTCACTAAATCCAGAAGACACATTTCTGTCCCTTATTATACTTACATTCTGAGCAGCATATGCTACTATTGAGCACTTTCTCCATTATGAACCTCTCTTACCTTAACTTACATGGCACCACATACTTCTTATTTTCTTCCTACCTCTCCAGCTATTCCTTCAAGGTGTCCTTTGCCTACTTGCTTCCATTCTTTCTTTACAAATGCCCTGTCATCAATCTCATCCACTCTTTGATGGCTTCAGTTGTCATCCAAATACTGATGATTTCCCAAATCTCTATCTCCATCCCTAACCTCCCCCTCTGCTCCAGACCTGCATATCCAACTACTTTCTAGGCATCTCCACCTGAATATTCCACAGGCATCCCAAACTCAGATGTTCAAGATTGAATTTGTTCTTTTTCTCAACAAACTCCCTTCCACCATCTTCCACTGTTACTATCTCATTGAGTGAATGGCATCAGCATTCATTCTGCTTTCCAAGCCAGGAAAACTCATACTGGATATATTCTCATCATTACTGTTGTTGTTGTTAGGTGCCGTTCAGTCAGTTCCAACTCATAGCGACCTTATGCACAACAGAATGAAACACAGCCCAGTCCTACACAATCCTCAAGATCATTGCTATGCTTGAACCCATTGTTGCAGTCGCTGTGTTAATCTATCTCATTGAGGGACTTCCTCTCTTTCACTGACCTTATACTTTATTAAGCATGATGTCTTTCTTCAGGGACTGGTCCCTCCTAATAACATGTCCAAAGTACATGGGATGAAGTCTTGCCATCCTCACTTCTAAGGAGCCTTCTGGCTGTACTTCTTCCAAGACAGATTATTCATTCTTCTAGCAGTCCATGGTATATTCAATATTCTTTGCCAGCACCATAATTCAAAGGCATCAAGTCTTCTTTGGCCTTTTTTATTTCTTGTCCAGTTTTTGCATGTGTATGAGGCAATTAAAAATACCATGCCTTGGGTCAGGTGCAACTTAGTCTTCATAGTGATGTCTTCGCTTTTAAAGCTTTAAAGAGGTCTGAAGAGTTGCCCAATGCAATACGTGGTTTGATTTCTTGACTGCTGCTTCCATGGGCGTTCATTATGGATCCAAGTAAAATGAAATCATTGACAACTTCAAACTTTTATCCATTTATCGTGATGTTTCTTACTGGTCCAGTTGTGAGGATTTTTGTTTCGTTTATGTTCAGGTGCAATGCATAGTGAACGCTATAGTCTTTGATCTTCATCAGTAAGTGCTTCAAGTCCTCTGCACTTTCAACAAGCTAGGTTGTATCATCTGCATATCACAGGTTGTTAATGAGTCTTCCTCCAATTCTAATGCTGCATTCTTCTTCATATAGTCCAACTTCCAGGGTTATTTGCTTAGTGTACAGGTTGAATAAGTATGGAGAAAAAATACAACCTTGACACACACCTTTCCTGACTTTAAACCACACAAAATCCCCTTGTTCTGTTTGAACGACTACCTCTTGGTATATGTACAGGTTCCTCATGAGCATAATTAAGTGTCCTGGGGTTCCCATTCTTTGCAATGTTATCCATAATTTTTCATGATCCACACAGTTGAAAGCCTTTGCATAGTCAATAAAACACAGATAAACATCTTTTTGGTATTCCCTGCTTTCAGTCAAGATCCATCTGACATCAGCAATGATACCCCTCTTTCCAAGTCCTCTTCTGAATCCAGCTTGAGTTTCTGGCAGTTCCCTGTCAATGTAGTGCTGCAATTGTTTTTGAGTTATCTTCAGCAAAATTTTACTTATGTGTGATATTAATGATAATGTTCAATAATTTCCTTATTCTGTTGGATCACCTTTCTTTGGAATGGGCACAAAATATGGGTCTTTTCCAGTGCATTGGCCAGGTAGCTGTCCTCCAAATTTCTTGGCATAGACGAATGGCACCTCCAACACTGCAGCTGTTTGTTGAAACATCTCAATTGGTATTCTGTCAATTCCTGGAACCCTGTTTTTTGCCAATGCCTTCAGTGCAGCTTGGACTCCTTCCTTCAATACCATCAGTTCTGGTTCGTATACTACTTCTTGAAATGGTTGAACATCGACCAATTCTTTTTGATAGTGACTCTGTGTATTCCTTCCATCTTCCTTTGATGCTTCCTGCGTCGTTCAATATTTTGCCCATGTTGTTGTTGTTAGGTGCTGTCAAGTCTGATCCAACTCATAGTGACCCTATGTGTCACAGAAAGAAACACTGCCTGGTCCTGCGCCATCCTGACTGTCATTGTTATGCTTGAGCCCATTGTTGCAGCACTGTGTCAATCCATCTTTTTGAGGGTCTTCCTCTTTTTTGCTGACTCTCTACTTTACCAAGCATGATGTCCTTCTCCAGGGACTGATTGCTCCTGAACATGTCCAAAGTATGTGAGACATAATCTCTCCATTCTCGCTTCTAAAGAGCATTCTGGTTGTACTTCTTCCAAGACAGGTTTGTTTGTTCTTTTGGCAGTCCATGGTATATTCAATATTCCTTGCCAACACCACAATTCAAAGGCATCAATTCTTTGGTCTTCCTAATTCATCATCCAGCTTTCACATGCAGATGAGGGGATTGAAAACACCAGGGCTTGGGTCAGGTGCACCTTAGTCTTCATAGTGATATCTTTGCTTTTTAAGTCTTTAAAGAGGTCTTTTGCAACAGATTTTCCCCAATACAATGCATCATTTGATTTCTTTACTGCTGCTTCCATGGCTGTTGATTGTGGATCCAAGTAAAATGAAATCCTTGACAACTTCAAACTTTTCTCTGTTTATCATGATATTGCTTATTGGTCCAGTTGCGAGAATTTTTGTTTTCCTTATGTTGAGGTGTAATCCGTACTGAAGGCTGTGGTCTTTGATATTCATTAGTAAGCGCTTCAAGTCCTCTTCACTTTCAGCAAGCAAGGTTGTGTCATCTGCATATCGCTGTGTTCCAAACCTAATGCTGCGTTCTTCTTCATATAGTCCAGCTTCTAGGGTTATTTGCTCAGCATATAGATTGAATAAGTGCAGTGAAAGGATACAACCATGACACATCTTTCCTGACTTTAAACCACGCAGTATCCCCTTGTTCTGTTTGAACAACTGCCTCTTGATCTATGTACAGGTTCCTCATGAGCACAGTTAAGTGTTCTGGAATTCCCATTCTTCGCAATGTTATCCATGATTTGTTATGATCCACACAGTCAAATGCCTTTGCATAGTCAACGAAACACAGGTAAACATCCTTCTGGTATTCTCTGCTTTTAGCCAGGATCTACCTGACGTCAGCAATGATATCCCTGGTTCTGTGTCCTCTTCTGAATCTGGCCTGAATTTCTGGCAGTTCCCTATCGAGATACTGCTGCAGCTGCTTTTGAATGATCTTCAGCAAAATTTTGCTTGCATGGGATATTAATGATATTGTTCGATAGTTTCCACATTCGGTTGGATCACCTTTCTTGGGAATAGGCATAAATATGGGTCTCTTCCAGTCGGTTGGCCAGATAGCTCTCTTCCAAAATTTTTGGCATAGATGACTAAGCACTTCCAGCGCTGCCACTGTTTGTTGAAACATCTCAATTTATATTCTGTCAATTTCTGGAGCCTTTTTCTTCACCGATGCCTTCGGTGCAGGTTGGACTTTTTCCTTCATTACCATTGGTTCCTGATCACATGCTACCTTTGAAATTGTCGAACATCAACCAATTCTTTTTGGTATAATGACTCTGTGTATTCCTTCTATCTTCTTTGGATGCTTCCTGCATTCTTTAATATTTCCCCCCACAGAATTCTTCACTATTGCAACTCGAGGCTTGAATTTTTTTCTTCAGTTCTTTCAGCTTGAGAAATGCCGAGGATGTTCTTCCCTTTTGGTTTTCTAACTCCAGGTCTTTGCACATGTCATTATAATACTTTACTTTGTCTTCCTGAGCTGCCCTTTGAAATCTTCTATTCAGTTCTTTTACTTCATCATTTCTTCCTCTTGCTTTAGCTGATCAACTTTCAAAAGCAAGTTTCAGAGTCTCTTCTGGCATCCATTTTGGTCTTTTCTTTCTTTCCTCTCTTTTTAATGACCTTTTTATGTGTGATGTCCTTGATGTCATTCCACAATTTGTCTGGTCTTCGGTCAGAGGTGGGGCCAAGATGGCGGAGTACTCAGATGCTTCTGCTGGTCCCTCTTACAATGAAGACCCAAAAAAAAAAAAAAAAAAGTGAATCTGTTATATATATGACAAGCTACAAACCCTGAGCATGAAAGGCAAAGTTAAGAAATCTGACTGAGTGACAGGGGAGGGAGAGATGGTGCAGAAGCAGTGAGGAGTTGCTGAGTCAGTGGTAGCGTCTCAGCCCCTATTCCCCTGTGGTGAGGCTGGCGGTAGTGTTCCCAGACCCTGCTGCTTCAGCAAAAGAAGGCAAGAGAAGTGGCACAACCCCTGACCCCCTGGTGTGACTGCCACGGGGCTGGTGATGGCATTTAGGATGCAGCTGCTTCAGCAAAAGAAGGCAATTGAGGTGCCACAGCCTCATTCCCTGGTGCAACCACAGAGCCAGCATACACAATCTGCACATGCCTCTAGAATCTGAGATGAAACAGCACTCTTAGCACAAGATAAATAATTTTGTCTAATTTACCACACAGATCTAATAGCTCATCCTTTTGAAAGAACTCTCTCCTATCTATCTGATCCCTTGTCCCTCTGCCCCAGCCGGCTTCATTAACAATTGATTTCCCTGGCCCTGAGATAGGTCTTACTGCACTCCCTGAGCCATTCCCCTGGCCTTGGAGAAGGAACAAATTAACAAATGGAGGAAAAATACTCTGCTGACCCCCTAATCTGGAAACTCAGAGCAGAAGCAGTTCCAGTCCAGGCACGAGCAGTCCACAGACTTCGTCTTCACCCCTGTGTAGATCCAGGTGGTCCCATTACAGCAGATAGGACCTGTCAGTTATATTGCAGGGGTGAATCTGTTTGAGGTCAACTATAACTGTTTCAGCTGTGCAGTGGAGAGGCAGGTTTTTGATATTTGATATGGCTCTGCCTATTAAACAGGGCCCTCACCTACCCACAGCATGGGCCTGAGAATAGGACGCCACCTAGCCACTTGTGACAGGGCTCCAAGGATAAGTGGTGCCTACCACCACTTACATTTAAAAGTATTGGATGCTTATGGTACAGCTGCAGAGCCTACCCACAAGAGAGCTCTAAAGAACAGGGATGTGCCTTCCTCAAAGATATTCAGGGGAGGGTTGTCAGCCTCCTACCTTCCTCAGAGTGTGACCCCCTGCTACTACCAGAAACCTGTGTATATACCAATCACCACTGCTCCTCTAAGAACGTAGGTGAGATCCTGCACCACACACTAGGTGACTGACTACCGGGACACCTGAGCTGAATCTATACAAGAATAGTGAATGGACTGCTAGGCTCATATACCTGGTAATAGCTCTAGCCATCTGGTAGCAGGACATTAGTGCTTCAAAGGCTCCAATAATCAAGTTAGCTCACTCTGGTAGCCTATTTTGGTATATCAAAGCTAAACAAAGCAAGAAGCTATGATATAGTGAGCAAATATAAAATAAATTAAAACAATAACTTATAGATGGCTCAGAGACAACAACTGATATCAAATCACATAAAGAAACAGACCATGATTGCTTCAACAAACTCCTAAAACAAAGAATCAAGGATTCTTCTGGTGAAGATGTATTCCTGGAATTACCAGATGTAGAATACAAAAGATTGATATGCAGAACTCTTCAAGACATCAGGAAGGAGATCAGGCAAAACACAGAACAAGTCAAGGAGCACACAAATAAAGCAGTTGAGGAAATTAAGATTATTCAAGAACATAAAGAAAAATTTAATAGGTTTCAAGAATCCATACAGAGACAACAATCAGAAATTCAGAAGAGTAACAATAAAATTTCAGAATTAGACAACTCAGTAGAAAGTCAGTGGAACAGAATTGAGGAGATGGAAGTCAGAATTAGCCAGATTGAAGATAAAACACTTGGTAACCATATATTCAAAGAAAAATCAGATAAAAGAATTAAAAAAAAATGAAGAAACCCTAAGAATCCTGTGGGACTCTATCAAGAAGAATAACCTACGAGTGACTGGAGTACCAGAACAGGGAGGGATAACAGAAAATATAGACAGAATTGTTGAAGATTTGTTGGCAGAAAACTTACCTGACATCGTGAAAGATGAAAGGATATCTATCCAAGATGCTCATCTAACCCCATACAAGGTAGATCCTAAAAAAAGTCACCAAAATATATTATAATCAAACTTGCCAAAATGAAAGATAAAGAGAAAATTTTAAGAGCAGCCAGGGATAAGCAAAAAGTTACCTACAAAGGAAAATCAATAAGAATAAGCTCGGACTACTCAGCAGAAACCATGCAGACAAGAAGGCAATGGGATGACATATATAAAGCATTGAAGAAGAAAAATTGCCAGCCAAGAATCATATACCTAGCAAAACTCTCTCAAATATGAAGGCAAAATTAGGACATTTCCAGATAAACAGAAGATTAGGGAATTTGAAAAGCCAAATGAAAACTACAAGAAATACTAAAGGGAATTCTCTGGTTAGGAAGTCAATAATATCAGATATCAACCCAACACTAGGACTCAGGACAGTGCAACCAGATGTCAACCCAGATAGGGAAATCACAAAACTAAATCAAGATAGAAAAACACTCAAAACAGGGAATCAGCGATGTCATTATGTAAAAAATGACAACATTAAATCAATAAAGAGGAATTAAATAAAGTAGTCATAGATCTTCCATATGGAGAGGAAATCAAGGCAATGTAGGGAGATGCAAGTTAGGTTTAAATATCGAAATAAAGGGGTAAATATTAAGGTAACCCCAATGGAGACTAACAATCCTACACATCAAAATAAAATACAAGAAAAAACATAAAGACTCAGCAAAAACAAAATCAACAACAATGAAAAAGAGGAGCACACAATTTACAAAGAAAAACTACTCAGCACAAAAAATAAGTGGAAAAATGAAACTGTCAACAACATACAAAAAAAAGACATCAAAATGATAGTACTAAATTCATACGTATCCATAATTACCCTGAATGTGAAGGGACTAAATGCACCTACAAAGAGACAGAGAGTGGCAGAATGGGTAAAAAAACAATCCGGCTATATGCTGCCTACAAGAGACACATCTTAGACTTAAAGACACAAACAAACTAAAACTCAAAGGATGGAAAAAATATATCAAGCAAACAACAATCGAAAAAGAGCAGGAGTGGCTATACTAATTTCTGACAAAACAGACTTCAAACCTAAATCTACCACAAAGGATAAGGAAGGACACTCTATAATGATTAAAGGGACAATATACCAGGAGGATATAATCATATTAAATATTATGCACCCAACAACAGGGCTTCAAGGTACGTAAAACTAACTCTAACAGTATTGAAAAGTGAGTTAGACAGCTCCACAATATTAGTAGGAGACTTCAACATACCATTTTCAGTGAAGGACAGAACATCCAGAAAGAAGCTCAATAAAGACACAGAAGAATAAATGCTACAATCAACCAACTTGACCTCATAGACATATACTGAACACTCCACCCCACAACATCCAAGTGTACTTTCTTTTCCAACGCACATGGAACATTTTCTAGAATAGACCACATATTAGGCCATAAAGCAAGTCTTAACAGAATCCAAAACATCAAAATACTACAAAGCATCTTCTCTGACCATAAAGCCATAAAATTAGGAGTCAATAACAGGAAAATCAGGGAAAAGAAATCAAACACGTGGAAACTGAAAAACACTTTGCTCAAAAATGATTGGATTATAGAACAAATTAAGGATGGAATAAAGAAATTCATAGAATCCAATGGGAATGAAAACACTTCCTACCAGAACCTTTGGGACACAGCTAAAGCAGTGCTCGAGGTCAATTTATATCAATAAATGCACACATACAAAAAGAAGAAAGGGCCAAAATCCAAGAATTATCAGTACATTAACATTAGTGAGCTGAAATGGACTGGCATTGGTCATTTTGAATTGGACAATCATATGGCCTACTATGCCAGGAATGACGATTTGAAGAGGAATGGTGTTGTATTCATTGTCAAAAAGAATATTTCAAGATCTATTCTGAAATACAATATTGTCAGTGATAGGATAATAGCCATACGCCTATAAGGAAGGCCAATTAATCCCACTATTATTCAAATTTACGCACCAACCACTAAGGCCAATGATGAAGAAATTGAAGATTTTTTACCAGCTTCTGCAGTCTGAAATTGATCAAACATGCAATCAAGATGCATTGATAGTTACTGCCGACTGGAATGTGAAAGTTGGAAACAAAGAAGAAGGATCAGTAGCTGGAAAAAATACTGATAGAAATGATGCCAGAGATCGCATGATAGAATTTTGCAAGTTCAACGACTTCTTCATTACAAATACCTTTTTTCACTAACATAAAAGGTGACTATGCACATGGACCTCACCAGATGGAATACACAGGAATCAAATCTACTACACCTGTGGAAAAAGAGATGCTGGAAAACCTCAGTATCATCAGTCAGAACAAGGCCAGGGGCCAAATGCGGAACAGACCATCAATTGCTCATATGCAAGTTCAAGTTGAAACTCAAGAAAATTAGAACAAGTCCACAAGAGCCAAAGTACAACGCAGAGTATATCCCACCTAATTTAGAGACCATCCCAAGAATAGAATTGAAGCATTGAACACTAAATACCAAAGACCATCAAAGAATATTTTCTTCTGTGTTCAAACTTTACCTGGAGTTCTTATAATAGTGGTCTCATACAGTATTTGTCCCTTTGCAATTGACTAATTTCACTCAGTGTAATGCCTTCCGGATTCCTCCATGTTTTGAAATGTTTCACAGGTTCATTGTTCTTAATTGTTGCATAGTATTCCATTTTCTTTATTCCATTGTCTGAATATACCACAATTCATCTATCCATCCTTCCACTATGGGCACATTAGTTGCTTCCAACTTTTTGCTACTGTAAACAGTGCTGCAATGAACAGAAGTGTGCATATATCTGATCGTGTGAAAGCTCTTATTTCTTTAGGGTATATTCCAAGGAGTGGAATTGTTGGGTCCTAAAAAAAAAAAAAAAAAAAAAAAATTTTTTTTTATGGTAGTTCTATTTCTATTTTTATAGTAGTTCTATTTCTGGCTTTTTAAGGAAGTGCCAAATTGATTTCCAAAGTGGCTGTACCATTTTACATTCCCACCAGCAGTGTATAAGTGTTCTGGTCTCTCCACAATCTCTCCAATGTTTATTATTTTGTATTTTTTGGATTAATGCCAGCCTTGTTGGGGTGAGATGGAATCTCATTGTAGTTTTGATCTTTATGTGTTCCATTTCATTTTTGGGGATTCCCAGTTTTCCTAGATTCATACTTTGTACATTCCAGGTTCCAATTATTGATGGATGTTTGCAGCTTTTTCTTCTCATTTTGGGTCATGCCCTATTAGCCAATGAAAGTCTCAAAAGCTTGACTCCGTCCATATCATTAAGGTTGACTCTACTTTGAGGAGGCAGCTCTTCCCCAGTCGTGTTTTCAGTGTCTTCCAACCTGGGGGTTCATCTTCTGACACCACATCAGAGAATGTTCCACTGCTATTCTTAAGGTTTTCACTGGTTAATTATTTTCAGAAGTACACTGTCGGGTCCTTCCTAGTCTGTCTTAGTCTGGAAGCTTTGCTGAAACCTGTCCCCCATGGGTGACCCTGCTGGTATTATTGAATACCAGTGACATAGCTTCCAGCATCACAGCAACATGCAAGCCCCCGAGTATGAACTGACAGAAACGTGGGGGATTCTTGTTATTAGCTGTATATTATTCCTTATTATGTATAAAAAAAATTTTTTTGGCCTACATTTATTTGAACCATTCTTATGTTGATGGACCTTTAGCTTATTTCCAGTAATCACTATTACAGTGTTACAGTGAATGACCTTGACTGTACATCTTTGCATTCTCGTGCTAGGGTACTAGAATAGAATGCTAGAATTGGGATATCTGGAATAAGTATACGTACATTTAAATTTGGATAGAAATGGCTAAAACCTCCTTAAAAAGTTGTCTTTTTCCGTCTACATTTCCAGGGAGGAACATACACACATTAAGGTGCATAAAATGCACTCCTTTCTAGCGTGCAGCTAGATGAATTTTTACATGTGTAGATACCTGTGTGGAAACCCTGGTGGTGTAGTGGTTAAGAGCTCGGCTGCTAACCAAAAGGTCAGCAGTTCAAATACACCAGGTGCTCCTTGGAAATCCTATGGGGCAGTTCTACTCTGTCCTATAGGGTCACTATGAGTCGGAATCGACTCAACGGCGGTGGATTTGGTTTGGTTTGGTTAGATACCTGTGTAACCACCATGTAGATCAAGATATGCACTATTTTCAGCACCCAGAAATTTCTATCTTGCACCTTCCCAGTATACTCCCCTCCTCCAGAGATAACCACTATTCTGACTTCTGTAATCAGAATTATTTTTGCCTGTTTATATAAATGAAATCATAGGGTACATATTCTTTTGTGTCTGTCTTCTTTGACTCAATATATTGTTTATAGTTATCCAAGTTGTTGAGCGTATCCATAGTTCATTGTTTTTTACTGTTGTGTAGTATTTCATTAAGGAGCCCTGGCTGTGCCATGATTAAGTGCTCAGCTGCTAACCCAAAGGTCTGTGTTTTGAATCCACCAGTCGCTCCACAGGTAGAAGATGTGGCAGTCTGCTTCCAAAATGATTACAGCTGTGGAAACCCTATGGGGCAGTTCTGCTCTGTCCTATAGGGTTGCTATGAGTTGGAATTGACTTGATGGCAATGGGTTTGTGTTTGGTTAGTATTTCATTGTGTGACCTTCCCACAATTTGTTTAACCACTCACCTGTTGATGGGTATTTGAGTTATTTCCATCTTTTGGCTGTTATGAATAAAGGGGTTATGAACATTTGTATACAAATCATTCTCTGGACACATTTGCATTTCTCTAGGGTATTTACCTAGGAGTAGAATTTCTGGGTCATAGGATATTTTTAACTTTATTAGAAACTACCAAACAGTTTTCCCAACAAGCTATACTGCCTGTTTCCCTTCCCACTAGTTGTATAAATTGAAACCTCCAATAATAGTATAAGAGAGTGTCACGCACTGTATTGCTGCTCCACATTTCATTGCTTGACTCTCCCGACCGTTGTCCAGACTGTCTCTCTTGTTCAGTACCTCAAACGTTGTGGATGCTCAACAAACATCTCTGGAATTAAATTAGTAATTAGTGGCTACTGTTTGTTATGCCTAAAGGTCTCTACTAGCCAATTTGAAGAGTTAACATATGTTACTATGGACAAATTTTTATAGATGTGGATATTTCGTTATTCTCAAGGACATTCAAAGTTTCTTATGGATAGAACTGTGACTTATAAATCTTTGTATCCTCTATGGTGGTTAAATGGTGGTTAGCACTGTCCTTTTTAACCAAGAAGGTACCCATAATGACCTGTGTGCTGTAGTTGGTTAGCTTGTTGTTGTTGTTAGCTTCCATCAAGTCAACCCCAACCCATGGTGACCCCATGCACAATGACTCGAACTGCCTGGTTCTGTGCCGTCCCCATGATCAATTGTGAATTTGATCACTTTACTCCATACAGTCTTCGCTGGCTAATTTTCAGAAGTAGACCTCTAGGCCTTTCTTCCTAGTCCATCTTGTCTGGGAGCTCCACTGAAACCTGTTCAGCGTCATAGCAACACATAAGCCTCCAGTGACAGACAGGTGCTGGCTGCACATGAGGTGCATTGTTTGGGAATTGAACCGGGGTCTTCTGCATGGAAGTTAAGAATTGTACCACTGAACCACCACTGCCCATACTCGGTTAACTAGTAGATTAAAAGAATGAGAAATCTCTCTGAAACCTTTTCTTGCTCACATTTCTTTTTTATTTGTTTAATTTTTATTGTGCTTTAAGTGCAAGTTTACAAATCAAGTCAGTCTCTCACACAAAAACCCATATACACCTTGTTGCAAACTCGCAATTACTCTTCCCCTAATGAGACAGCCCGCTCTCTCCCTCCACTCTCTCTTTTCGTGTCCAATTCGCCAGCTTCTAACCCCCTCCACCCTCTCATCTCCCCTCCACGCAGGAGATGCCAACATAGTCTCAAGTGTCCATCTGATCCAAGAAGAAGCTCACTCCTCACCAGCATCCCTCTCCAACCCATTGTCCAGTCCAATCCATGTCTGAAGAGTTGGCCTCGGGAATGGTTCCTGTCCTGGGCCAACAGAAGGTCTGACAGCCATGACCACCAGGGTCCTTCTAGTCTCAGTCAGACCATTAAGTCTGGTCTTATGAGAATTTGGGGTCTGCATCCCACTGCTTTCCTGCTCCCTCAGGGGTTCTCTGTTGTGTTTCCTGTCAGGGCAGTCATTGGTTGTCCCTTGCTCACATTTCTTAACTTAGGTCTTAAAGAAGGCAGAGAGAAGAGAACGATACTATTCTACCACTCACTAGCTGCACAGCCGCTAGCCGCAATTCTAGGGAATATTCCTCCAATCTCCATTTGCTGTCTCCAATTCCACAACTTGATTTCTTAGGTCCACTAAAGATACAGACAATGCAGGCTGGGAAAGCCTGGTCCACTATCAAGTATGCCCCGATATCTCTACCCTTGGAAGGGTCAGTGTCTAAAGATTTTATGTAGCCTGCTACACTAGGTCTTGATTCTTTCCCTATAACTGCCTCTAAAGTTTTTCATTTCTCTGGGGATTTGTGGGCTGAGGATTTTAAAAACAATCTTTCTTGCATGAACTAGGCCTTCATCAAAATTCACTGCAACTCAGATTCATTTCCATTTCTAATCCCAATGCTGCCCACAACCAACTGAGCATGACGGATGAGCTGGCTAACATTTTGAAAGTGAAAACTACCTATCTATCCATCTAACCATCTATCTAGCATGTTCCCTGCTTTAAGTGCCTTCACCTATTAACGCATCATATCCTTCAGACTTGCTTGCCCCCATGTCTCAGTGATATGTTGTAAGCAAAAACATTCAGCCTTGTTTCTACGACAGATACTAGGTTAACGTAAGTAAATCTTGGAAACTTGGGAATTTGCCAGTCCCAAATTTTGTTTAATTTACATAATCATTTGCATAGGGCTGCATATGTTAAGGAAACATCTGTACTTTTCTTATGCATTTGTATGAGATGAATTTTTTCAATATTTAAAGTTACCACTTATTATTGATTTCTTAAGGTTTTTTGTTTTTTTAATAGCCACACCAGAGTCCTCTAATGCGGGCCCTGGATGCCATATGCCTCGCCCTTTGCTATGAATCTAACTGTTGACTATCATGCTGTTAGGACAGTAAGGCGGAGAATATGAGCAGCTTTCCTTCTCAAACAATTGAGCCCAGAACTGAAGAGTCCTGGAAGTTGGGATCAAAATATATTTTCAGATATTTGGGAGAGCTCTTCCAACTCATCAGAAATGGCAGGTAGACACCTTTTAGGGATGTCGAGGAAAGCTGTATGCTGAAGCACCTTCACAAAAGGATGAGTCATCAGTCGTGAACTCCTTTGGAGAGATGATCTTCTTATATTGGTTTTCTTTAGAGTGAGGTCAACCTGTGTATGCAAGCACTAAAGATCACCTTTTTTGTTGTTATCTTTTCTAGTTTCCCTCAAGTTGATTCCGACTCATGGCAACCCCATGTGTGTCAGAGAACTGTGTTCTATAGGGTTTTCAATGGCTGCTTTTTCAGAAGTGAATCACCAGGCTTTTCTTTTTAGGTGCCCCTGGGTGGACTTGAACCTCCAACCTTTTAGTTAGCAGCCAAGTGCATTAACCATTTGCACCACCCAGAGACTCCAAAGATCTCCTTTATTAACAGCATTCTTTGCTATCATTCTGGGATGCTTATCTTGAGCTCTCCAGCTCCCCCAACATATCCTTATATGCCTTTTTGTTGTTGTTATTGTTAGGTGCCATCAAGTCGATTTTGACTCATAACAGCCCCATGTGACAGAGTAGAACTGCCCCATAGGGTTTCCTAGGCTGTAATGTTTACGGGAGCAGATCGCCAGGTCTTTCTTCCACAGTGTCAATGAGTGGCTTCGAACCACAAACCTTTCTGGCCAAACATTTAACCATTGCACTACTAGGGCTCCTTTTATATGTCATAGCCTTCATGAGACAAGTGAATAGATGAACGAGGCACAGGGGCGGTGGTGGTAGGAGAGAGGCTTCCTCTTCTAAGCACTATTGCACTCTCTCTGAAGTACATTACTGTATTAGCCATTCATACAACAAAAATATATTCAGTTCCTATTTTGTGTATAGTTGACATATGTGTTTTTCTCCCCTGACCTACTCATCCATTCCTAACAGCACCCTAATTTCCTTTTGCAGAATTACTTCTCCCCCAACATGGGTACTCTTGGTGGGATAGTAAATCCAATTTCTTGTCCTACCACTATCAAAACCAAAGGGCTTCTGAAGATTTCTTCTGCCACATCCCTCCACTCATTGCTCAGTACAGCATAAAACTTAAGCCCAGCCAATAAGAAACCATCCTTTGGGATGTTGAATCTTAAGCTACTAATATGAGGATGGAAAAAATTATTGTTCATTCTGCCCAGTAGTGGTACCTTTATGAGAAGGTTCCCTACTAGAAGACCATCTTTATGGTTCATGCTTTGTAGAGCTCTGTTCTTTTTCAAGTCCTGTTCTCTCACCTTCCCATAAATTGAGTTCCCCAAAATCCTTTTAATAGATTTCCTTTTCTTTGGCTAACTGAAATTGGTCTCTGTTGCTGGCAACCATGGAAACTTGGCTGAAACATTGTGCTAGGCATTGAGAGTACAGTGGTAAGCAAGACAGACAAGGTTCTTGCCCTCATGAAGCCTATATATTAGTGGAAAACATAGGTTTACTCAGCACTAGGATAAGAAACCCTAGATTAGGAAAAGTCAGCCATTGATTTCATATTCTCATGTATTTTAGACCATTCATTCATGCATGCAATAAATATTTATGGAATACCTACAAGGTGCCAGATAGTATATGTACGAATTTAATCCATTTCACTTGCTTTGCTAAATCAATAGAGGTGTAAGTAGATCCTTCCTCCATTGCTCCTAGCTCCTTGTGTTCCCTAAATGCATGAAGGTCGGGACTAGAAACTGAATAACTGTGGCCTTAGCTGTTGAAGATTCAAGCCTTACTTCCCCCTGACCTTCCACGTCCTCAGCAGGGGAGATGGGCCACTACAGATGATCACTGTCACCTTTGGGACTTCTGACGAAACAGTCACTATTAGAATCCCGGTCAGGAGCTTTCCCGGACTTGCCCTAGAGAGAATTTAGTAACATCAGTGTTTGCCGGCTTGTCTGCAGGATACCCAGGGCAGTGCAGAGTACCAAAAACCAGAGTCTATACCTTGAAGTTCTAAGGAGCTACGTAAATTTGTTGATCGATGCTTAGTAAAGAGTATTTGCCTGTGGTGTTGAGAAAAGGAGTCCTGCCTTAAACAAACTGCCTCCAGTCTACCTGGAATACTCCACGCTCAGCCTGACTGAACACTGCACAATTCTCTTCCATCGTAGGCTGGCTTCAATCGGTTGCTATTTTGGTGTGTATCTGGTCTCCCCAGATAAACAGTCAGCCACTGGAGGTAGTAGCCCAAGTATGACATGTCTGACTCTTTCCCTCCACGTCAGGGCTCAATAAATACTTGGAGGTTGATTGTTGATTGGAAGCAGCCCAAAGACTCTAGGGTCTCTTTTCCATAGTAGCTTGAGTCTGTCTTCACACAATTGTCAGCCATTTTGTGGGTCCAGGAAGAGCAAGCCAAAAAAAAAAAAAAGTGTTTTTTTTTTTAAGCCAAAGGATGCCTGAAAGTTGTTTAACCAATATTTTCCCTGCAATTTCAAACTGTCATCTAATTTGAGGAAAATTCACATTTTACTAATTAGCAGGGATCATGATCTTTTCTATAAAGTAGTGTTTCTGCTCTTGAGCACAGGTCATTAGAGAGAGGCTGTACATTCACCACTCCTGCAGCAGCAGAACAATCAGGGTCCCAGTTCTCCCTGAAAACATACACAAGCATTGGCATTTTCACAGCCAGAATGATCTCAAAAATCAAAACATTTGCAGAACACATCTATTTGTAGATTTGCTAATTACACTCAAATCTTGTCTCTAAATCTGTTTTTGAATGAAGATGACTTAGTATGGTCATTTAGAAGACATGTTATAACTTTCAAGACACCTTGGTCATCATCTATGTTAGTCTTCTCCCAAACACACACACACACACACACACACACACACACACTCACCTTCCCCTATTAAAAATAATGGATATGGGAGTTCCTTGGAACAATATTTCATAGGCAAGGGATTTGACTCTGATGGTAGATATCCAGGGGCCTAAGGATCTCCCTGGAGCCCTGGTTGTGCTGTGGTTAAGAGCTACGGCTACTAACCAAAAGGTTGGCAGTTCAATTCCATCAGCTACTCCTTGTAAACCCTATGGGGCAGTTCTACTCTGTCCTGTAGGGTTGCTATGAGTCGGAATTGACTCAACAGTGATGGGTTTTTAGCGGTTAAGAGCTACAGCTATTAACCAAAATGTTGGCAGTTAGAATTCACCAGCCAGTCCTTGGAAACCCTATGGGGCAGTTCTACTCTGTCCTGTAGGGTTGCTATGAGTCAGAATTGACTTGATGGCAATAAGTTTTGTTTTGTTTTGAACCTGGGAGTCCATGAGTGTTGCAAATGGTCAACACACTTAGCTGCTAACTGAAAGTTTGGAGGTTCAAGTCCACCCAGGTGTACCTCAGAAGAAAGGCCTGGTGATCTACTTGAGAAAAACCAGCCATTGAAAACCTTATGAAGCACAGTTCTACTCTGACCCACACAGAGTTGCCATGAGTTGGAATCCACTCAAAGGCAACTGGATTGTTTTAAAAAAAACTACCAACAGTTTTTTCATGTTATCTGGGATGGTAGAGGGTAAGGAGAGTCTAAGAGCTTTGTACCAGTGATTGGTACCAGTGCTCCAGTCTATTTAGCACCCAATGTTAAATCTTGCAGAAATCCTGGTGGCATAGTGGTTAAGTGCTACGGCTGCTAACCAAGAGGTCGGCAGTTCGAATCCACCAGGTGCTCCTTAGAAACTTGATGGTGCAGTTCTACTCTGTCCTATAGGGTCGCTATGAGTCGGAATCGACTTGATGGCAGTGGGTTTGGTTTTTGGTTGGGTTAAATCTTGCTTAGAGGATCCAATGTGGTATCTTTAATGGGGTAGATACGGTGGGTGGGACCATAAGAGAGTGAGAGATGAGGGGGTGGGGTTAGAAAAAGAAAGGAGGTACTGTGTTGCACTGTGCTGGAAAATTTACAGACTTCATCTCATTTAAGCCTCACTTCAATTCTGTGAGGAATGTACTATTATTATTATAACTTCCCAACGTCACATATCTAGGAAGTGGCAGAGCTGGGGTTTGAATTCAGCTCTGCTATCTCCTCAGCCTACTGCACCATCCATATTACAAGGGTATTGGGGGACTTAAGATTCTGAAACCCAGGAGTTTATTTTTCTTTCTCATTGGCAGGGTCTGATCTTCTTTACGTATGTAATCATTTATTTACTTCTTGAAGAGGTAATATGTTCTCTTGTTACAAGATTCAAAAGATAGAAAGAGGTATAGGATGAAAAGTGAATCACTCATCTTACCTTACTCCCAGATACTCCGTTCCTCTTCCTGAAGGCAACCACTGATACCAGTTTCTTGCGTATCCTTCTAAAATGTTCATCTGTTTACTCCTTTCTACTCAAGGAGAAATGTGAGCAACGTGTCTGGCCAGGAAGCCTCGGAGACAGTATTTGGGATTGGATTAAGATGGCTTCCCATCACGCTTAGCCACAGAGCATAAAGTAGGCAAAATTCACCTTCAATGCTCACTTTGTTGCCTTTGGGGACCCTCCTTGCCCCCACCCCCCTACTGCCCCGCTCACCCTGACCTGTCCTTCCCTCCCTAGGAAGAACCAGCAACTTCAGCCAATTCGTGTTCTATTACTTTCCTTGAATCTCGCTTGCTGTTCCCCAGGGGCTGTCTTCGCTGAGAAATTAATCCCCACTGAGGAATGCATGGGTGTCTAAGAATTGATGCGCTACCCTTTTCATAAAACATGTTTACATTTTAATAAGGGGCTTTAATCAAAGGGGTGACTTGAATAATGGGGATTTCAGGTGCTTTGTTACGGCAAGGCCAACAGAGCAGAGTTTTCTTTCAAAAGGTACGGCCTAGTGGCTTTTCCTCTCTACTTTCCCTTGAGCGTCAAACCAACTGGGTGCTCTGCCACTTTGGCTGCCTGAAATTATTTGGCTCCCAGGGTAGTAAGGACTCTGGTCTTGACTTTTTTCCTTTAGGATGTGGACAGTCATTGCTTTTTGTCTGTTTGTTTAGTAATATTTTATTGTGTTTTTGATGAAGGTTTACATAGCAGTTCAGGTTCCCAATTAACAATTTCCACACACGTTGTTCAGTAACGTTGATTACATTCTTCACAATGTGTGAACATTCTCATCATTTCCATTCTGGTTGTCCCATTTCCATTAATCTAGCTTCCTTGTCCCCCCTCACATTCTTGTCTTTGTTTTAAAGTAATTGTTAACCATATAGTCTCATGTAGGTGATTTTTTAAAGGAGCACAGTACTTACAGGAGATATTCATTATTTTTTTAGCCAATTTGTTATTTCGCTACAAGGTGACCTCAGGGGTTAGTTTTGGTTCAAGGTATCTCAGGGAAATAGTCTTGGAGAGTCCTTCAGTTTCAACCAGTCCAATAGGTCTGTTTTTTTTGTGTTCTTTAGGAATTTGAGGTTCTGTTCCACATTCTTCTCCCATTCTATCAGGGTCCGTCTATTGTGGCCCAGATTAGAATGGTCAGTAGTGGTAGCCGGGCAATATCTAGTTCTTCTGGTCTCAGGATAGATGAGGCTGTGGTTTGTGTAGCCTATTTGTCCTGTAGACTAGTTTCTGAAACAGTTTTGAAACATAAAATTTCCTAGGCTGCAGACATTTCTCCCCTAGTATGTCATAACTATAGGCTCAAATATTATCTAAAAGAAGAAAAAACTACATCAGCAAATAAGAGAATTATTCTGACTTTAATATTCACTAACTGCTATCTCATTCCGCCGCTTCCGAATTAATACTTAGAATAGGAAGTCGGAGCAAATTGCTACACAAATTCAAAATTTCCCCCAATCTGGGAGGGGAGGTGGTATCTCTGGTGGGATGTATTGAAGAAATCTTTGTTCGTGAACGGAATTCATTTTGATTTCCACGGGTAATACTCTTGTCCCACAATTAGGCTCAACTTCACAACTCAAGGGAAAGAAACCAAAGGGATTTTCATCAAAGTGATCTGCATCAAAGGAAAAAAAAGAAAACATTTTCAGCTATGGCATCAGGGACTTTGCACATAGTAGAAGCGTAAGAAGTTTGTATTGAATGAAGGAATGAATAAAGGAATTTGGAAGACAGTGAAAGTTGCAGGGCTTTCCTTGGATAGTTTCATATAAATTTGGGGTGAATTAATTCATCCTGACAGCACAGTTTAAGCAATCATAAATGTATATGTAGGCTTTCTGCGCTGTGAATAACAGGCAGTGGAATATAAGGACCTTAACCAAGGGGAGGATATTCATGGACAAACCTTTGAGGCCTCCAGGAAGTGACAGCATAAAATGGGAACACACACATCTATATCCCCTATGAATCTGATGTTGCTCTGAAGGCTTGGCTGTTTCTCAAGCCTGAGGGTGCCTAGTGGTACAGAGGGTATTATTTTTTCACACCGTGCTAATGCAATTGAGCTTCTCGCCACAAGTTTGATGGCAGCTTCTAGATTGCCATTGTAGAACCTGTGGCCCAAGAGGCTGAGCTATCTGCCCCACTGGCAGAATTACTGTCACAATTAACTGAGCACCTCAATGCGGGCCCTGGGCCCCTTGGCTCTCCAGGTCTAATGCTTGGTAATGATATATATATTATTGGTTGGTACAACATTAAAATCCTGGACATGGTATTTGCAACTTTTCTTCCAGAGTACAATAGGTACACATTTGGACTGTGTATTTGTTAATGAAACAATATCCCCCAGGAA
Organism: Elephas maximus indicus; assembly: GCF_024166365.1. Lineage (NCBI taxonomy): Eukaryota > Metazoa > Chordata > Mammalia > Proboscidea > Elephantidae > Elephas > Elephas maximus. The sequence continues at coordinate 19,505,661 of NC_064846.1, forward strand.
CAGCAGGGGATCCAATACTCAGTAACCCTTTTTGCAAAAAGTATATTTCCCAACCAGCCTCAACAGTGATCTACTAAGGAGGTGGCACGCCCCATGCCCTCCATATACTATGGCTCCCCAGTACCTCCATATGAGCACCAGAATATATCTGCAAGTTAGCTGGCCAGAGTTTGATGGACATTATGAACAGGAAAAGGTTTTTGCATATGAACCTCTAACTTTCCCATACAGAGATGGAGAATGAGACTCTATGCACTAGTCAACCAGCCTAAACAAGAAAACAGTGTTGCCTCATGCCATTCTGAAGCTGGTAGACACTTTGGAGATGATCCATTCTAGCCTCCTCATGCTGAAAGCAGAATGAATCTAGCTCCAAGTAGGGAAGTGATATGCCCAAGGTCACAGAGTAAGTGACAGAGCTGGAATTGGGCCAAAAGCCTTTTGACTCCAAGCTCAGCACATTTTTGGTCCATCATGCTGCTTTTAAGTAGGCTGCAACCTTTGGAAATACAACTGTTGTTTTCAGCCAACATAGTGAAAAATACATGTGAATGAGGCAGACCTACCACCAGTATTGAAAAGGTAGGAGAATGACTATAGCCAGGCCACCAGAAGTGGTCTGTGTGTATGAACTAGAGCCTACTTTGGTCTTTAAGGAAGGCAACCATAAAAAAAAGGAAAGAAAGAAAGGCAACCAAAGTCCATAGCACCATCATCTAATTCGAAGCACAGAACTGAATCATTAAAACGTTAACTCAAGTTCTTGCTCACTCTGCCTCTCTCTTTACTTTAGACCTATTCTTTCCCTCTACTTTCCTTCCCAATACCCCATCCTCACCTCAACATCTGTGTCTGCATTTAGAAATATGACTTCCTACGGACTAGGGTGAGAATCTAAGAACGATATGTAGTTGAGAGGGTTTTCCTGGTGCGGTGCAATGAGCATTAGCCTAGATGCCAGGAGACCAGAGTTCTGGCCTTAGTTCTGCTGCTGATGGGCTGAGTATAAGTCCATAAGTCATTTTTCTTTTCCCTGCTTAAGTTCCCTCATCTATAAAATTAGGGTATTAGACTAGACAGTATCTAAGGTTTCTTTTGTTTTTAGCCAAACCAAACCTGTTGCTGTTGAGTTGATTACAACGCATGGCAACCTCATGTGTTACAGAGTAGAACTGAGCTCCAGTCTCTGCTGGGGAGAAGCCTGTTGCTTTGTTTTGTGGGCAGCAAACTAGGATTTGAGGGAATCATTTCAAGTGACAGTAACAATGACAGAGAAAGCTCAAGGAGGTGGACATAGGAAATTCACATTTTATTCAAGAGCAAAACTTAAAAAAAATAAAGTCAACAATGCTCCTTTAGGTGTTCTGCAATTTTAACCACTGAATAATAAAAAATAAAATGACCCCAGATTCTTAAAGGTCAAGTACATCATCAAATGGACAAGCTGCAGGTGTCAGACCCTCACAGAATCTACTTTACCAAGGTTGTCATAATTTCCCTTTCTTGAGGTATTTAAAAAATATATTGTGACAGTGGATGACACAAAATGGAGCTTCCTGTGGACTCAAGAAGAAATTTAGAATAGCACCAACTAAAAAGCAGCCCCCTGTGGCATCGGAGAGCAGAGAAAGTTCTTTCCTTTAGTTTAAACAGCAGCTGTTACCAACAGGAGGCAGAAGCAATGCTGAGACAAAGGATGGAAGGAGCAAAGAAATGACCCCTCTGCCCACCATGGTCTCAGCCAGTGCCGGTGAGGAAGGAGATCCATGTGGTCAACCTCCAGACTTCCAGAGTTGTCTCCTTAGCATCTTGGGCTGCAGGAGGAAAATGTTTTCCTGGCTATGTGGATGCCTGCCATCTTAGAAGAGGCAGGAGTCCCAACTCCCCCTTCCTCAAAAAGAAAAAGCCCTTCACCCTTTCTTTCTCATTAGGCCTGAGACAACAGGTTTGAAACCAAAGGACCTGCCAAGCCAGGTAGGTCTACTCCCAACAGCAGCCAGAGAGCTAGGTGCCCTCTCAGGCTTCCTTTGTTTGGCCACCAAGGGAGAAACAATAGACAAAACAGAAAAACTGCTCAAAGCAGGTATAGCGCGGTAAACGACAGGTCTAAGAATACAGTGCCAAAAAGGCCAGTTAAAAAAAAAAAGGCCAAGAGAGACTGGAGCCCACCTTGTTTTTGGTTGGTTGTGGTTTCATAATGTTGATAGCACCTCAGCAAGACAGGATCAGGGACAGTCATATTAAAATACCATGGCACCATTTTATTTAGGCTATTTCAATTCATAAAAACGCTTCCTAGTCCATAAAACACGCTTCAGTAACCAAAAGAAAGAGATACTGGTTGAGGCACATCAGGGATATCTTTTTCATTTTCCACCAGCATCGCCTTGGTTTGAGATTATCGTGGTGGTTAAACATCAAGAAGAAAATCTGGCTGGATATCTCTCAACGAATTTAGGCTACCATCTACTCATCTTCAACCATCCTTGACATCTACTGTTGCTTGATGCGATGCAATTAAGCTCTGGCACTTCTTTCCTTGCTTTAGTGCTTTAAAAACCCCTTGTTCTGCAAACTACTGCTTCCAAAAGAGGCTGGTGGAAGGGCCAAATGGGGTAGGGTATAATCTCTTCCCATGCACATCTCTGTGTGACAAATTATTTTTTAATTATCCATAAATTTTTTAACCTCCCATCTCTCTCTCCTCCACTGGTACTAATAATCCATCAGATTGATACATATTAAGTTCACTAGGTGTCTCTAGTCACACCTTCTCCAAGAAAGAGCCCAAATACATACATGCACGTGTGCATTTAGTTTTGAAGGGGAAGCATTATGCAAGGCCAAGTACGTAGCCTCACGTTAATTCAATATCTCTAGAATATCAGTGTAGATGGCTAGCCTTTTTGTTTTCTCACCATTGGGGAAGCTTATGCCTGAAGGAGTGCCTTGTGCGGAGCTTACAGATTTGAAAGTGGAATTAGTTGCAGTTGACTTGATGGACGGTGTCAACAATTTGTGTTCAAAGGTTTTCCGCAGTCTCTTCTGTTTACTGCCAACGTTCAGCCCATATCTGCTGCTCACATCTGAAATGACACACAAAGAATCAAAATATAAAACTCATCAAACCGTGCAGTTAAGATGAGTGAATTTTATGGCCAGTAAATTGTACCTCAATAGCGCTGTTAAAATCACACTGATAAAGCTCAATGCACAGAGTGTTTATTCTGGGTGCCTCCAGGAGTCAGATTTTCTATGAAGTTGTGAGAAGTAAGTTTGTACTGTAATGAGTGGTACAGATGGGGCCAATTCACTTATCAAGGATGCCCACTTTCTCTAGAGCTTGGCACATGGGCTGGCAGGCTACTGGCACGTCCAGGGTACAGAAGGGGGATTTCCGCACTCCTTATAAAATCTTAGAGTTCAGGGACTGCCTTCCCTAAAGATTATAGACTGGGCTTTGATTGGGACTGAGTGAAGATGCCTGAATTAGATGGGAGAAACTTTTGACAGATAAAAAATCAGTTTGCTGGGACTGGAGCTATTCTCAAGGGAAGCGCCAGTTTTAAGAGGCAATGAGTCCCCTACAACTCCCATTCTGCAGGAAGGGCCATCGGTCCACTCTGGCATCCCACCTGGCCAGGTATCTTAGAAATGCTGATAAGTTCTGTCCACCTCCACCACAACTCCTCGTTCCCATAATTCACACAACTCACTGTTGGCTATGGGGCAGAAACCAAAAAAACAACCAAACCTGTTGCCATTGAGTCAATTCCAATTCATAGCAACCCTATAGGACAGAGTAGAACTGCCCCATAGGGTTTCCAAGGTGGGTTAAAACTGCTGACCTTCTGGTTACCAGCCGAGCTCTTAACAATCGCACCACCAGGGCTCCAGAAAGTGCCTGAAATCCAGTGCCTAGCACACAGTAGGTACACAATCAATACTTTTTTCATTGAATCGAGACTGAGGTGACTGCCAGGACAAGTAACCCAAGGAATCTGGGCCAAAAGAGAAGATTCACTTGGTTAACATATGGCCCAAGTCACTTTCTTCATCTGACTTCATTCATTGTACAAAAGTACAAATAATTTTTATGACATGGAAATAGTCTCTATTTTAATGATGATGCTGTACGAACTGCAGTGAGGAGACAAGTTAATCGGATCCATTTTGTACAGAATGTGAAATTCAAAACCTTACCCAAAGCGGCATCTTACCAGGAGAGTTATCCAATCGAAACCACTTGCAACAGAGGTGGATCTGCCACTGCTCCCGCACATTCTCCTTCATCGCACAGTGGAACACAAAAATGAGGAATCCTAAGCCAGGAAAAAAGGTTGGTCTTTTTCAGCTTCTCTCACCACCTGTCACCAATACCCAGACTCAGATCTGTTCTTGCCACCATAAGTACTATCTCCAAGGAACCTCAGGACCACCACTGGCTTTCCAATCTCATCTTTCTAGCCTCCCTTCCAAAGGCAGTGATAGCAGGAAGGTCTGTATCAAGATTTTATGTCAATCACAGTTTTCCCGCTGGGCTGATGTCTATCCTAGAGCATGAGAGATCAGGTCTGCTACGGTAGCCAGCCTCCAAAATGGCACCCAATGATCCCCACTTTCTGGCATTCACATCCCTGAGTAGTTTCTGCCCACACTGCACCAATAAAATATGACAGAAGTGATGGCGTGCCACTTCCAAGATTAGGTTATAAAAAACATTGTGTCTTTGATCTTACTCTTTCTCTCTCTTGCTCGCTCTCTCTTTTGGACCACTCATTCTGGAGGAAGCCAAGTGTTATGTCTTGAAGATGCCCTAGAGTGACAGCCCTGTGGAGAGGCCTACATGGTGAGTAGATGAGGCCTGCAGTCTACAGCCATGTGAGTGAGCTTTCTTGGAAACAGATCCTCCAGCCTCAGTCAAGCCTTCAGAGGGCTGCAGCTCCGGCCAACAGTTCGACTACAACTTCATGAGAGACCCTGAGCCAACTAGCTAAGCTGCTCCTGAATTCATGACCCTTAGAAATTGTATGAGATAATAAATATTTGTTGTTCTAAACTGTTACAATTTTGGGGGTAATTTGTTACACAGCAATAAATAACTAATACACCTGCTCCTTGGCATGAGTCCACTGCATGGAAAGTTCCACTGCAAGCCCTGATTTTGTCCTGCAAGTGGGAGGGAGGTGCTGAAGGTATCTACCAATAATACTGGTCACTTATCATCCCCCCACCCTCTAAAATATCACCTTGGAAGATAAATGGAGGACTCAAGATGACCCTAGTTGCAAATGTCCTGGACAGCCATTTGGATTTCCTTTAAAGTTGGGAGTGAATGGGGCAGAAGTAACCCAAAGCACTTGCTACACAAACTCTCACAGCCTTCTACGACCTTAGCAATACCTGCTTGGGCCTCAAAATATTTATTTTGATCACAACAGTCTTAACTCATTACAAACCGAGCACAAGTCAATGGTAAATGTTCCCTAAGCTATTTGCAGCTAAGTCATTTGTGGAAGTAAAGAATTTTGACTGAAGTAGGTGACAGTCTCCTGCCAATCTGCCCTAGTTTGACCATACCTCCACCAGCACCATGTTCAGTTTGGGATGCCACATTTTAAGAGGATGATGGCACACGGAAGTATTCCAGAATAGAGTAAACAAGGACAGTGGTGGGCTTGATGAAAAGCTGAAGGAGCTGGGATGTTTTATCTGGATAAAAGAAAACTTGGAATGGCAAACATAAGGTGAGGAGAGATGACAGCTATAGTCACAGATCTGAAAGGACTGTCATAAAAATGACCAGTTAGACTTGTTCTGTGAAGTTGCCAGGTTAGAACTAGAAGCAATGGGAGGAAGCTACAGACAACCAATTTTGGCCAGTTCTGACTCATGGCTACCACAGAACAACTATGTTGTAACAAGCCAAAGCTAGCATTTACAAAGCAATGACTATATAATAAGCATTGTGCTATTAGTCTCATTTTTACAGGTGAGAGACCCTGGAGTCCAAGAAGTCTAGTAAACTTGACCCAGAGAGCGGAGACCCACAGAGCTCACAGGGAGCTGCCAGTGTCAGGACTGAATGCAGGTCAGGCCGACTGCAGAGCAAAGGTCTTAACCACTGCACCATACTACCCTCAGGTACCGGCCACCAGTGAGAATCAGAGCTGATTAGCAGTTAAATGCTGTGCTTTATGGATGGTGGGTTCTCTGTCCCTGGAGAGTTTCAGGCAGAAGCCAGTGACTTCCTGTCTTAGAAAAGGGAGTTGACTCAAGGGCCTCTTGGCTCCCTGGCCCTAGCCCTGAGACTCTGGGATTGCAGGTGGGAGGCAGCAAGCCTTGAGGCTAAATGGAATGACTTGTCTCATTAATTCCTCATGGGCTTTCTCTACATTTGCCAGTGAACAACTGTGGTGATGAGTTCAGAGGTGTTCACTCTTTTTCTGAGCAGCAGCCACCTGGAAGGTGGCATGTGCAGCAACCCGATGCCAGCAAAGCCTGGCGTCAGAGCAGGTCAAAGCCCTTCAGCTTCAGTGCGAATGAGGGGCACCAGTGACCTCAAGTGCTTTCTTCCTGCTCTGATTTCCAGCATGGAGTTTAGTTAGTTCACAGACTGAAAGGTTAATCTGCAAATTCCAATGAGCCGCCTGCCAGCTCTCCCTCACCGCCTGCCAACCCTCCTTTTTCTTTCCAATAACAGATTGATCTGCTTACTCACTAGAACACAGGCATGAGGGAAGATGTCAGGGTTTTATTTGTGCATCTCTCCTTCACAAATGGCTCATCATGAGCATCATTTTCTTCACACCTGATCACAGAGCAACCTCCTTCAGCCAGAATTGTGAGCTTGCTATCCATCTCTTAAATAGTTAATTTGTTCGCTTATTTCATTCATTACATTCTTGTTTTGAGGTTGTTTGGGTCGTGGGGGGGGCTTGGGGGTGTGTGTGGTGTGTATATGTGCGTATGGGATGTGCATGTGTGTATGTCGTGTGGAGTGTGTGTGTGTGTAACTTGAGTTTGAAGCTCAGGGCTCTGAAAACACCCTCTCCACAAGATGGCATGGCACATCCTATCTTGTAGGCAAGACAAGGAATGTTTGGTGCCTGATTGATACAAAGCATGTCTGACAAACAGCTTGGCTCTGTTGATGCTGGATCTATGGGACTTTGGTTTTAGTCTTCAAAAGATCTTAGTTGGATTCTGCTTCTACCCATGTAGGCTACTGGCTTAGATACTCTTTCCCTTCCACTGTAGGAACAGAGCACTCCTGTCCTTTCCTAAAGCTCTATACTGCTTTGCTTTCTTGTTCTTTCACCGTCTTTCTCTTTTATCCCTCTTGCCACAGGTTGAGCGCATTTCTCCTTAGAATTAGCAAGCCAAAAAGAAGCCTGGAGTCATTGCCAAGGACGAAGTTCGCACAGCACTTGGCCCTGACCCACTTCCATGGGACATCCCACACCAAGGCTGGTTAGTTTTTGGAGTCAGGGCATCATGCTCTGAATAGGGTATTTCAGTGCACACCAGGTACTTCTGTCAAGAAAAAACACAGGACTATCACCAGAACCGCAGTCAGCATTCTAGGATACAATCCAGTGCTGGTAGCCTCAAAGGGACCAAGTGAGAGTGGTGTGAAGAGCTCCTAAGAATGACATCCTTCCTGCCAGAGGGACAGGAGAAAGGTGTGGCAGTCTGCTTCCGTAAATATTTACAGCCTTGGAAGCCCTATGGGACAGTTCTACTTAGTCCTATAGGGTCGCTGTGAGTTGGAATCGACTCAATGGCAGTGGCTTTGGTTTGGATCCCAGGGGGACAATAAAATAGCACGTGAAGGAACATCTCTTATGTCTTTTTACGTTCCAATCTGAATATGGCTGTATAAGGTTGGCAGAATCTGGTAGTACTGAAAGTTGCAGTTGATCTACCTCATTGTTCTATAAATGTCTTGAGTCAGAAAACATGAGAGCAAAACTATGCCTTACGCTAGATTGCTTCCCCCCACTCCAGTACTTTGCAATTGCCTGGCATGTAATGAATGCATGCTAATTCACATCTCCCAAGCCCCCTCAGGGTTAACAACCACAAGGACAAAGGGTTCTGAGGTCTTAAAAAACACTGGGTTAAAACAAACTTTTAAGGGTTTTTAAATTTCTTCAGCAGAATTTCTCAGAACTTTTGTCATGCTAATGCACGTTGCACCATTCCAAAAATGGGGGAATATAATTTACAGGTTGGTCAACTTTTTCAACCAAAGAACTCTTTTCTTGCTGGAGCATTCCATGGGCCCACTAGTGGACTGCACTTTGGTAAAAGGGTTTGTGGAATAAACAAATAGTAGAGAGCAGTAAGGGAGGCCCTGACTTAATGGACTACCCAAGTTGACTCAGCCTGCCCCAGTAGCCCAAACAGACTGAGCCAAACTTGGGGATGAGAAGATGGGGTGGAGTTGGAGACCTTAAGGAAATCATTCCTCATGCTTCTTCCCCCAACATTTTGTAATAGATAAAATCAAGTTAAAATAAACATCAACAATTATTGAGAGGTGTAGCAACCAGATCTCTAGCTTTAACTTCTCATACGATCTTGGTTTATAATTTTATCACTTCATTGATCACTTGCTCCTTTTCACCAGAAAACAGGAAGGAGATTAAAGAGCTATAGTACCCTTAGACAGCTGAACACATTGCCGTCAAATTGATTCCGACTTAAAGCGACTCTATAGGACAGAGTAGAGCTGCCCCCATAGGGTTTGCAAGGCTGTAAATCTTTATGGAAGTGGACTACCACATCTTTCTCCAGTAGAGTGGCTGGTGAGTTTGAACTGCTGACCTTTCGATTAGCAGCCGAGCACTTAACCACTGCACCGCCAGGGCTTCTTTTAGACAGCTTAGGACCATCTAATTCAATCAGTTGTAGTGACTTTCTCAAGGTTGGTTTGTGGCAAAGCCAAGGCTGGAACCTTGGTCTCTTGCTTTGGCCCTCTGTTCTTTGCTTTTGACCTTCATTCCCCTACAATTCTTCAATTTCCTAGCCTGGCTCTTTCCCACAACATTAGGATATTTGATGCGGCCAGGGCCTATGGGGTCAAAACAATGTTTGTACTGTCCAGCAGTTACAATGTTCAACTGGGTTGTACGCTTCAAAATGCTGACACGAGTGTTAATCTGTACATTTACAAGCACGATGTGTTGATGCAACGAATACCATAGAAGTATTGCCACAACTGGAGTTGTGTTAGCTATCTGAGTTTCTCTTTACATCCCTGAGTATTTATTTAATGAAGTCTTAACATCTTGTTAGTGTTTCCAATAGCTGCCTTTCAACTCATTAAGAGTAGAGGCCTCTTGGAGTATTTTTTCCCTCTTTCAAGTTTCTGGTAGGTGAGATTATCGTCAAAAACAACAAAAGAGTTGGTGGAGGTCTCAGTAGCCACAGAAAGGGGAAAGAAGTAGAATTTACCTTGCAAGGTGTTAAAAATGGCAAAAAGATACAAGAAGAAGATTCTCACAGGTCCCCAGGCAAAAAAGGCAAACCCCCAGGTGAGGCCGAGCAAGAATGTCAGGCTTGTCGTGCCTTTGAGGTCATGCAGAATCATCTTCCGCCGAGTCTTCTGGCTTTGGGCTTTCATAGAATTAAGTTGAACAATAACAGTGCAGAACATGGAGAGATTCATGATAAATATGAGGCAAAAATAACCCACAACTGAGATGTAAAAGACAGAATCGTCCTTAATCCAACAACTGTAAGAGACAAAGAAGGGAAGGCCATTGTGAGGTAGAGAAACAGAAACTCATATTTGTTAGTGAGACTTTGAGGATCACCTAGTCAGTTTCATTCCACTTGAGAACACCTAGACCCAGAGAGACGAATCAACTGAAGTTGACTCCGGGGGCACAGTGAACCCTGGTCTTCTGAGCCCGAGTCCAGGGTTCTTTCCAATGCCAAGTCAGAAATCCTAGACGATATTTCTGCCCTATATATGCAGAAACCTCTCAGTTCAATTCCCTTAGAGACTATTCTCTTCCTCAACAGCAGAAAAACAAATTATGTATTTTCCCCAAAATTGGCTCCCCCCACTTTCCACCTGAGCTTTTATTTGCAGGATGAACTCTGCTTTGCACGCTAAATATCACAGTGAAAGGACATGAGCAATGAATGGCTTTTCTAAACGCTATATCAAACAATGATGAGATTATCAAAGTTAATGAAAGTGCAACCAAAGGAGGTCAGCTCTAGTTGCACTGCTTTAAAATATGATGTATATCTTAAACCTCTCACCACAGCTACCACTTTGGACTTCAAAAGGCCACATTGGTCACTGGCTTAGTTAATGGCTCCATGTTTTTCTATTAAAGAAGGAATATGCAGTGGTTCATATGAACAGGTACTTCCTTTAATAACATTTCCAATTAATAGAGGCAATATCACTGATTTCTGAACACACAATCATGACTTATTTAACTCGAGGTCAACTTAGCTGAGACCTTCTTATGAGACCCAGAAAATCCCTTTTGGCTATGTTATTCATGTTAGTGTGGGTAATTTCACGCATGTATGAGTTTGTGTGTGTACGTGCGTGCATGCGTGCGTGCGTGTGTGTGTGTGTGTTGGGAGGGAGTAGAAAACAGTATTTAATTTTACTAATAGAGGAAACCTGGTGCCATAATGGTTAAGAGCTACAGCTGCTAACCAAAACGTCAGCAGTTCGAATCCACCAGGTGCTCTTAGAAATCCTATGGGGCAGTTCTACTCTGTCCAAAAGGTTGCTATGAATTGGAATTGACCCATTGGCAATGGGTTTGGTTTTTTCAGTGTTTTATTATAAAAACTGAAGAAAAAGTTTACACACAGAAAAAGAAAAAAAAACAATCTTTGATGGTTACGAGCGTTGCTATGAGTCAGAATCAACTCGACAGCAATGGGTTTTACAGGTTTTTAATGGTCAAATACTTAGGGTTCTCTAAATAATCAGCCTTGAAGGAGGTTATAGAAAGAACTTGCAAAATGAGGCAACTGTATATGTTTGGCTAGAGAATCATCTCCAGGAGATATTGTTAAATGAAAAGGGCAAGGTGCCAAACAGTGTCCATCTATCATTTGGGTACCAAAGCAAGCAAAAGAATATCTACATGAATTTGAGTGTCTATTCATAGACCATCTCTGGTAGGACATTCAAGAATTTGGAGAGAGAAAAAGGGTAGCTGGGAATGGAGGGTGGGGCTTAAGTTTCATCCTCTACCTTTTTGTTTTTTTTAATTTTGGACCAGGTACATGTATTTTTACATGTATTACCCCTTCAGAAAATAATTATCTTTAAAAACCTCTTAGCACAGTCTGCCTCTTACTAATTCACATATAAAAGGGCTTTTTAAAAAGGGGGGCGAGGGGAGTTGGTTTTGTCCTGATTTTGCTTTTGCATTTGCTCTTTGAGGAAGAATCACCATTAGATAGACACTGGAGACTCTTTAATCACAAAACAGGTGAGAGGGAGGTCAGGCGGGGGAGACTAGAAGGGAGGGAAAGAAACGATAACAAGGAATATTAATTAGAAAGCATCTGCTGAATAGGGCAATATAATTTTGACCCTCCGGAAACTTCCATCTCAATATGAAAGATGGGGTGGGGGGAGGGTCGTGGTGGCAGGACCTCCTGGATTTGATTCCAGGAGAGGAAATTTATAGTGGAAATGAATCTGAGAAGCAACGATAAAGAGAACGGATAGGGGTAAGTAAAAAGCAATCAGAAGTGCAAAATGAAATTGTGCAGCCTAAAGGACCACAGGTAACTATTTACACACCTGTAAAAGAAGGTTCTGGAGAGGTGAAGGGGAGTGAATTGTTACTCCCTTGTGACTGTGGATGAGAAAGCCAAAGAGATGGGCTTATACATCAATAACAAATAAAGAAACAAGAGGCCAACAAAGCTGAGACAGTTTAGAAAGGAAAGCTGTGAGTCTTCTTCAGTGGATACCTTCGTTGTTGAAAGGTAGAAAATGTTTTCCAACTCATCTCAGTTATGGTGACTATCTCAACTCCTTCCAGCGTTCTGTGAGCTGTCATCATAATAGCTACCAGACACATAGCACTCACCATGGCACCATGCTAAGTAATTTATATCCATGATCTCATTTTAATTTGCACACAACATGGAGAGAAAACATTATTATCCCCGTTTTGCAGAGGAGGAAGAGATGAGGGAACTTGCCCAAGGTCATACACAGTCCAGGCGCCTAACCATTGTGTGAGTGGAGCCACAACTGTGTTTAGGCAAGATAAGCTGAGGCTCAGTCTACCTGAAGCCAATGTCAAGAGCAAGCCTCAGGCCAGGAACACCCCACCATACCCTGAAGGGAAAGAGAGCCACCACCTTAGAGAAGCAGAGACACTAGTACTTACAATGGAGTCCCTGAGCTCAGAGTTCCATACAGATCTTTTTTCACACTGAGTATGATTGTCACCATAATAGCTGGGATTCCTAGAGTAAGAAAGCAAGCCAAAGACATCCCATTAGGAAGCAGATCAGAGGGACCCTGATCAATGATGTGGGCGCTGATAAGTTAAAACACTGTTTAACTGAACCACAGATGTGTGAGCATCAAAATACCATTGTTTGTAAAATGTTTGTGAATTCTTCCAAGTTAAACATGTCTAGGAGTTCTCCAATCTGCTAAACTAAACAGCATGCCAATGGCTCCAATACAACACCCACTGGTTATTAAAAATAGCTCAAATGCCAAAGAAAATCAACTCGGCAATGGAAGCATGTCATTGGCATCAGAATGCAAGTTCGCATGGAGCACTTCTCAGATGGTGGGCCCCCATTTTTTTCTCCCTGTCAGTACTGCCCCTTAGTTCGCTATATCTTTCTGTCTGGGTCACCTTGGAGGAAGGGCATAGGCAATCAGCTTCAGGCTTCACTGCTTTTTTGATAAAGAAGATGTTTCCACACTCGTTACTAGATTGACATTTTGACTAGATCGACCAGTTAACGACCAGTCAGTTCAGCTAGACTATAATAAGGTAATCAGTTTGGTCAAAATGGTCACACGTGACATGAGTGTAGACACAGGGTTTAAAAATCCCATTTCATGTATTTTTCCAAAACCTAAATTATTTATTTCTAAACATGTGTTTCTCCTAAACTAAGATAATGCACCCACACACATTTTGGGGATTTTGTAAGAGACTTTCTGCTCCAGAGAGTGCCAAGCATCTTGAAAACTCTTCCACTGTCCTGTTCCATGATAAACAGGACAATCCCTTCAAATCTATGCAGCCCGCACCTAGCAAGTACCTGGCATGATATAGATGTTTAAAAACTATTTCTTGAGGGGAGGGGTGGAGGGATGCCTCACATTTAGGGTGGAAGTTGCATGGTGGTCCTCAAGCTGTATTTACACTTAGATAATAATGACAATAATAACAAAATTGATCCCTACTGGTTGTTTGTCATAATGTAGACAAATCTGCTGTCTTGGACAGGGATTTAAGTGAAGAGAAGAAATGAAAAACAAAACAAAAACCTTTTCAACAGGTTCCTTTAGCAGTAGGGATGCAGAGCTTCGATCATAAACAGATGCTGGTATTGATTTTCCTTACCGTAACTGCATTTGTCTGATACTTAAGGTACTAAAACTCCCGTAGGAAAATGAGCACCCTGACGACCTTGCATGTTTCCACATAGTCCATGCAGGCAAAGGTATGACTTGAAGCTTATCTGAGCTTTGGCAGAGCGCCTTGTGATCTTCCACCAACACAACAGGACCGGAGGCCTGAGGGGCTGCCCCTAGGCCATCTTCCACTGGGCTCCCTATCTCCTCTGGGAGGCTGTCATGAGACAGTTTCTCATCACCTCCCAGGTTCTGATGAGGTGTGGTGTTGTCTGCCCTCCCCCCTCAAATTGTTGTTGGCTGCTGTAGAGTTGGCCCCAACTCATGGCGACCCCATGCACAACAGGATCAGGCCATTGTGTTCCAAAGGGTTTTCAATGGCTGGTTTTTGGGAAGCAGATTGCCAGGCCTTTCTTCCTAGTTTGTCTTAGTCTGGAAGCTCCATGAAACCTGTTCAGTATCATAGCAACAGGCAAGGCTCTGCTGACAAACGGGTGGTGGCTGAGCATGAGGTGCGTTGGCCAGGAATTGAACCTGGGTCTCCTGCATAGAAGGAGCGAATGCTACCACTGAAATGCCACTGTCCCCTCCCCTCAGAATAGAGTTGAAAAAATAAAACCACACAGTTACAATCTGGAACTGGCTCCTCAGCAATGAGGGATCCCGCAACTCAGGTTGCAGTCATCTGGTGCGTTTTGTTTGGGTATTGTTCCCTTTAGTGTGTGGGACAAAGATCTCTGGGAGCTGGCACCTTTAACTGCTCTTCCTTTCACTATGTGATAAACCAAATCCAAAAGGTGGCTCATTCTATCTTTATTGGCTGAAACTTGACCTTTGTCTTGCCTTGTCTTGTGCGTGTATTTGACACTCCCCAGATTTCTCCTGCCTTGAAATACGAGCCATAGCCTTTCCTGCCTCTCCCTGTGTGGAGTGAGAAGATCAAAGGGATAAGACACAAGCCATGGGGAACACCAGCATTTAAGGAGCAAGTGAAGGAGGAGGGGCCTGCAGAGGAAGCTAAGACTGAGTTATGATGAAGGAGAAGGAAAGCCAGGGCTGAGTGATATATACCGCCTTTAACAATTAGCCATATGGGGGTTATCCACTTCTTGGATTGTTCATGAAGGCTCTTCCACAACACTTTTCAGTCCTTCTGTTAAGTCAAGATGAGGAATGCCAGGCAAAAGGGCAGACTGACTGCTTTTGATCTGTGTTTTCAATGGCGTTTCAGAGGGCACTAAAACAATTTTTGGGGGATTACGCTGTTTAGTATTTGCCTGTTTCTGCTCCCCATACTAGCATAGATAATAGCACTGACTATGTATCCGATGGAACCCTGGTGGTGCAGTGGTTAAGCGTTAGGCTGCTAACCAAAAGGTTGGCAGTTTGAATACGCCAGCTGCTCCTTGGAAATTCTATGGGGCAGGTCTACTCTGTCCTATAGGGTCACTATGAGTTGGAATCGACTTGACGGCAATGGTAATGGGTATGTATCCAATAAAAGCATGTACTATGGTAATGAACTCATTAAAAGGATGAGTAGCTAATTGGGAAGGTATTGTCTTTACAAAGGTGGTGGAAGATAAAAATCTATCTTCCCATGTATCCCACATAAAACACAACTCTTATGTATCCCCTGGAGTCCCTGGGTGGTACAAATTGTTAGCACACTTGGCTGCTAACCAAAAGGTTGCAGGTTCAAGTACACCCAGAGGGCCTTGGAAGAAAAGCCTGGTGATCTACTTGAAAGATCAGCCATTGAAAACCCTATGGAGCACAGCTCTATAGCTCTACTCTGCAACACATGGGATTGCCATGAGGTGGAGGTGGCTCAAGGGCAACTGGTTTGGTTTTATGTATCCCATACATTTTCAGAACCCAGAATCTGTTTTGAATACAAATCAAACCTACCGCTATCGAGTCCATTCCGACTTATATCAACCTTATAGGACAGAGTAGAACTGCCCCATCGGGGTTCCGAGGCTATCATCTTTACAGAAGCAGACTGCTACATCTTTCTCATGGAACGGATAGTGAGTTCAAACCACAGACCTTTGGGTCAGTAGCCGAGCATGTCAAGGAGAAAAAGGAGCTGAGCTGACCATGTCAGTTAGAAATACGGGAAAGTAAGCCAATGAAATGCCATTTACATTGGGAGCTATTCATTCTGGGTTTCAGCCCTGGCTTCTTCCACAAGTCAGAAGTGATACCCATAGTCAGGAGGAGGGGTGAGAGTCAGGTCAAGTCTAACCCAGTGCCCCTTCACACATTTCAAACGCTTTAACTGTTCCTTACACCATAGGGCCATATGACAGAGGCTAAAAGTACAAACTATGGAGGTAGACTCCCCGGTTCAAAGCCCAGTTCTGCTACTTACTAGCTGTGTGGTTTATGGCAAATTACTTCATCTCCCTGTGCCTCACTGTCCTCATCTATTCAATGGGTATAATGATGGAACCTCTCCCATAGAGACATTGTGAGGGGTATGTAAATGAGTATGTAAAACACTTAGAACAGTATCTGGCATGTGCAAGCACTACCTAAGTGTTAGCTGTTATAACAGTAAGTATCTTTTGAGATTGTAACTTCTGCAAAGGGGCAGATCACATCTGACAGTTCACTACTGTAGATCCAGCATTTAGCATATTATACTTTAGCAGGTGCTCAATACATATTTGTGGGCAATTCCCCATTGTAAAGGTTAAAAGTTAAATTTATAGAGAAAAATAGGCAGAAAAAAAGATTACATCCAAATACTCGTAAATCAACCCTTAATTCCTTACCTATGAAAATGATAGAATTTGGTCCTGAGTAATTCATCTAATAGAGCTAGAATTAGAAAGGTAAACCAAACCCAAACCAAACCATTGCCGTCAAGTCGATTCCGACTTGTAGCAACCCTACAGGACAGAGTAGAACTGCCCCATAGAGTTTCCAAGGAGTGCCTGGTGGATTTGAACTGCCGACCTTTTGGTTGACAGCAGTAGCACGTAACCACTACGCCACCAGGATTTCCAGAATTAGAAAGATAAAAAAAAAAATGTTTTTTTTTATACACAGGCTTAAATCAGAGACATGAAGAACAATGGCAGATTTACTTACCCCAACCAACTAGACAAAATTTAAGGATGTAATTTGGGATGTATATATTGAAGACTTTGACTAGAGCAAAATACATGTGGACTGCCTCCAGGCCCATCCATGTCAAAGAGACGAGCAGGAAGTAATGAAGAGCCACTGCAGTTGTGATACAAAGTCCCACTTTCTGAAATGATGCTGACCAGGAATTGACCAGAAACACCATGTTTAGCATCAGTAGTGCTGTGCACAGGTTGATCAGGATTTTGGAAGGATAATCTTTTCGAAGTTTGCTAACAGAAAATGCACAATGTTAAGTTAGGTAGGATTTCTATTTTTAATCAAACATTGACACATCTTCTCTGCCTAGTTAGTGAGTTTTCCACCCCTTCCCCAGGTACAGTCAAAGTATCCCAAACACAGTGACCTACACTAAAAAACCTGTTGCCATTGATTGGATTCCAACTCATAGTGACCCTATAGGACAGGATAGAACTGCCCCATAGGGCCTCCAAGTCTGTAAATCTTTTATTTATTTATTTTATTGTACTTTAGATGAAGGTTTACAGAACAGACTAGCTTCTCAGTAAACAGTACACATATTGCTTTATGACACTGGTTAACTATCACAAAACACGTAAACACTCTCCCTTCTCAACCTTGGGTTCCCCATTACCAACTTTCCTGTCCCCTCCTGCCTTCTAGTCCTTGCCCCAGGGCTGGTGTCCCCTTTAGTCCCATTTTGTTTTATGGACCTGTCTAATCTTTGGATCAGGAGTGGCTTCGTTACTGAGCTAAAACGGGTGTCCAGGAGGCCATACTCTCAGGGTTTCTTTAGTCTCTGTCAGGCCACTAAGTCTGGTCTTTTTTTGTGAGTTAGAATTTTGTTCTACATTTTTCTCCAGCTCTGTCAGGGACCCTCTATTGTTATCCTTGTCAGGGCAGTCAGTGGTGGTAGCTAGGCACCATCTAGCTGTACTGGACCCAGTCTGGTGGAGGCCGTAGTAGTTGTGGTCCATTAGTTCTTTGGACTAATCTTTCCCTTGTATCTTTAGTTTTCTTCATTCTCCCTTGCTTCCGAAGGAGTGAGACCAGTGGAGTATCTTAGATGGCCGATCACAAGCTTTTAAGAGCCCAGGCGCTACTCACCAAAGTAGAATGTAGAAGTTATTCTCTTTAAAGTACGTTATGCCAGTTGAGCTAGATGTTCCCTGAGACCATGGTCCCCATAGCCCTCAGCCCAGTAATTCGGTCCCTCAGGGTGTTTGGATAAGTCTTCGGAGCTTCCATGACCTTACCTTGTACTGTTGTGCTGGCTTCCCCAGTATTGTGTACTGTCTTACCCTTCACCAAAGCTACCACTTATCTCTTGTCTATTTTAGTGTTTTTCCCTCCCCATCCCTCCCCTTCCTCGTAACCATCAAAGATTGTTTCTTTTTGTGTGTAAACCTTTTCGTGGGTTTTCATAGAAGTGGTCTCAGACAATATTTGCTCTTTTGTGATTGACTTATTTCACTCAACTTAATGTCCTCCAGATTCATCCATGTTATGAGATGCTTCACAGATTCATCATTGTTCTTTATTGTTGCGTAGTACTCCATTGTGTGTATGTACCACAGTTTGTTTATCCATTCATCTGTTGATGGCCATCTAGGTTGTTTTCCACCTTTTTGCTATTGTGAACAATGCTGCAGTGAACATGGGTGTGCGTATGTCTATTCATATGACAACTCTTATGTCTCTAGGATATATTCCTAGGAGTGGGATCGCTGGATCATGTATTTCTATTTCTAGCTTTCTAAGGAAGCACCATATCGCTTTCCAAACTGGTTGTACCATTTTGCATTCCCAGCAGCAATGCCTAAGAGTTCCAGTCTCTCCACAGCCTCTCCAACATTTGTTATTTCCTGCTTTTTTTTATTCATGCCAGTAATATTGGGGTGAGATGGTATCTCATTGTGGTTTTGATTTGCGTTTCTCTAAATGGCAATTTTTTTTAATGGCTAGTGATCACAACCATTTCCTCATGTGTCTGTTGGTGGCTTGAATATCTTCTGTTCATTTCCTTTGCTCATTTTTTCATTGGATTATTTGTCTTTTTGTTGTAGAGGTGTTGGATTTTCCTGTAGATTTTAGAGATTAGACCTCTGTTGGATTTGTCACAACCAAAATTTTTTTCTCAGTCTGTAGGTCTCATTTTACTCTTGATGAAGTCTTTAAGGCTGCAAATCTATATAGAAGTAGACTGCCATGTTGTTCTCCCACAGAGCGGCCGATAGGTTCCAACTGCTGACCTTTTGGTTAGCCAAGCACTTAACCCCCTTCCCACCAGGGCTTCTCGTGACCTATGCTAACAGGAATAAAATAGTTTCTCTCAGCTTGGCAGCCCCCCTTTTTCCTTTTTCTTTTGGTGAGAAGTGGGGGGAAGCTTCCTGGTTACTGTGATTCTATCATCACTGCTTCAGCAGACTCAAGGCCAGATCTATATATTACCAAATAGCAGGATGGCTATGGAAACCATTTCAAGCAGGTTTTTGGGTATTTACAAAGATCCAGACATTCGGCATCATATAAATGTGACCTTAAGTTTTCTAGGTGAACACAATTTCATCTGGTGGAAATTGATCCAGTATTTTCCAGATTAAAAAAACTCCCCTTTGATTCCTCATTTCCATTAGATATTTATTGATTTCAATTTTTCAATTTTCATTTTGTGTATATGTGGTTTTTGTTTTATTGAGACAAATAGTAAAGTACACAAATCTCAAGAATACAACTCGATGAAGCTTTACATAACTATACACTTGTGAAGCCTCCCCACAGATCAAGAGATAGGATATTTTCAACACCTCAGATGGCTTGGTTGGCCCCCTTCTACTCAATGCCCCCTACAAGAGGTAAGTAATATTCTAACTTTTGTCTGTATAGATTTAGTTTTGCGTCTACTTGGAACTTCATAGAGTACGTTCATTTTTCTGGCTTCTTTTGCTCAACCCCATGTCTATGAGATTTAGTCATGTTGTATTGATGCAGTAGTAGTTCATTCTTTTTTACTGCTGGGCAATATTCGATTTTAGGAATATACCATAACTTATTCATCTAGTCAACTGTTGTTGGGCATTTGGGTTGTTTCCAATTTTTGTTTACTGTGAATGAAGCTGCTATGAATATTCTGTGCGTGTGTTTTAATGGACATACGAGCTCATTTCCAGTTGTTCCACTACCTTGTTGATACTTGGTATTGTAGGTATTTTATTTATTTTGTTGTCGTTGAAAATATACACAGCAAGATATACACCAATTCAACATGCTTCTACGTATACAATTCAGTGACATTCATTACATTCTTTGAGTTGTGCAACCATTCTCATCCTCCTTTTCGGAGTTGTTCCTCCCCCATTAACATAAACTCACTGCCCTGTAAAGTTCTTATCTAATCTCTTTTGATCCCAAGCAGATAGATCTTGAAAGAGCACAATGCTCAAGGCAGACATTTTTCAGGAGTTAAGCTAAACTATTGTGTGCTTTTAAGAGGGCTTCAGAGGATATTTTTGGTTTAGGGTTTAAAGATTATCTCAGGGCAATAGTCTCAGGGGTTCATCCAGCCTCTGTGGTTCCAGTATTGTAGGTATTTTTAAACTTAGTCGGTCTGGTGAGTGAATGGGAGTATATAATTGTGGTTTTAATTTGCATATCACTGATGAATAATGATGTTGAGAACCTTGTCACATGCTTATTGGCCATGTGAATAAGGGTTAGGTTAAGGCATGGCTATCCTATTTTGTGAAGTACCTGTTCAAGTCTTTTGCTTATGTTTTCATTATATTTGTCTTTTGCTTGTGTGTAGTTTTGTAAATATTCTGTATACAAGTCCTTTGTCAGATATATGTATTGTGAATATCTTCTCCCAATCTGTGGCTTACCTTTTCACTATATTAATGGTATCTTTTGATGAAAGAAGTTCTTAATTTTAATGTTCAATTTATCAACTTTTTTTATGGTTAGTGTTTTCGTATTCTATTAGAGAAATCTTTTCCTATCCTAGCCCTCTTGTTTTTTTTAAAAACCAATTTTAATCTTTTTTTTTTAGAGGAGCCTTGGTTGTTTTGTTTTTAATCTATCCACTTTGTAATCTCTAATGAATCTGACCTCTTCCTATTATGATTTGTTCATTAAATTAACAAGCTGATAATGACAACAACACCCACCAAACAAAATTAAATTTACTCAAACTTACTCAGAGCAAGATTGTATCAACTTACTGAAAAACTAAGTATGTCACTATTGCAATTCCCAGGAAAATGGAGGAGATTCCACATCCAGTATATGTTATAAGCACTAATATCCTTTCATTCACTGCATCCACTGTAGCCCTGGATAAATCCTGAGGAAAGCAATATATTGCATTTCATACATTCGCTAGAGCATGTTTATGGCAAAACACAACCAGTGCTCACTAAGAGTAGATTCCCAGGATCTGTAGCATCTCTGCTACAGCTCTTATCAAACCAGAATATGAGGATAGGTATATGATAAGACTTTATATTGTTTGTTGAATAAGCCTAGTGCAATTTACTGCGTACAGTGCATGGAGGGCCACCAAAACACTGGCAGAACATTTAGTCCTTGATTTTATTGTCATTAGCATGTTCCACACTTAAAATAGATGTGAATTTGGGATACAAAGTGAATCATCTGTACTGAGTGTCCCAAAACACTACACAGAACGTAGAAAAAAAAAATGATCCTTTCCCTTAGACCTTAAATAACTTTCGTAAAATTAAGAGACAACTTTCATAAAATTAAGAGACAAAATGAGCTTTAGAAACCCCACAGTCCAGTAATTTCTTAGCCTGAGCTCCGTAAGAGACTTGAAATGTCATGGAGAATTGTTTGAATATATGTGTGCATTGGTCTGAGAAGATCTATATCTTTCATCGGATTATTATAGAGATTTATGACTCATAAAAGGTTAAGAAACACTGGTCCTACTCCAGTAGTTACCATCTAGGAGCAATATTTGGAGACTTGGGTGGGGAGAACGTGGCATCTAGTGGGTAGAGGCCAGGGATGCAGCTAAACATCCCACAATACACTGGGCAGCCCCCCACAACATAGCATTATTTGGCCCAGAATATCAACAGTGCCAAGGGTGAGAAACTCTGACCTACTCCAGGATTTCACATTTCAGAAGAAAAAAATCCAACCTAATCAAGATCATATAGCTATGAGTGACAGAGCTGGAACAAGAACCCTGGTCTTTTAACTCTTATTGTAATATTCTAGCCAATCTGGAAAGATCTAAAGAAAATTCTTACAATTCAACAAGTATCAGTTGTGCATCTCTTATTTTTTTGAATAAATACTATAGAAAAAAAATATAGAACAGACTCTCAGCCCTCAAGGAGCTTACCATTAGCCAGAAAAACAACTCACACATGTGACACATGCAGATAACAATATATAATAAAGTAACTTCAGAGAAGTAAGAAAATACTTAGATGTGGGTAAGGAAGAAGGGGCACATTTGAGAGCCATCATGAGGGGCAACTCAGCAAGTCCCAGTGTTAGGGGTACCACAAGGAATGAAGGTAATAGAAGAGTTAGTTACGACTCTGAGGTTTTAAGCCTGGGTATGCCAATTGATCAAATAACTGTTGTTAGGTTAAGTACTGCAAGTACTAAAAAAATCTTTCATAAAGTGCAATTTGAAAATAATTATTAAAATTTTGATGACATTCCCTATAACCCAACAGTTTTACTTCAATTGATTTATTCTACAGACATACTTACAGTGTTTTGACAGTGTTTGAAGACAAATGAATAAATAAGTGTATTGCAGCATTCATAATAGAGAAAAACAGTAACAACTAAAATGTCCATCTGTAGGAGATTGGTTACATTCATTGTGTTAAATCCAAACAATGCAAAGCAATAATATTATTTTAAAAATTGAAGCACTTGCCTGAAAGGTGTCATATATATTCCATAACCCATTGCCATTGACTCGATTCTGACTCATAGTGACCCTATAGGACAGAGTAGAAGTGCCCCATAGGGTTTCTAAGGCTGTACATCTTTACAGAAGTAGAGTGCCACATCCCTCTCCCAAGGAGCTGCTGGTGGATTCAAACTGCCAACCTTTTGGTTAGCAGCCAAGTGCTTAATCATTGTACCACCAGGGCTCCTTGTTCTATGAATTACTAGGTAAAAAAAAGCAAGTGGTAAAAACAGAATAATTTGAATTACAGTAATGTGATCTCGTTTTTATAAAACAAAAATGTATATTGATATATACATAGAAAAAGAATCTGAAAGAAAATACATACCAGACTGTTAACAGTGGTGATCTCTTGGGAGGGAGATTAAAACTCCATTGCCATCGAGTCGATTCCAACTTATAGCAACCCTACAGGACAGAATAGAACTGCCCCATGGGATTTCCAAGGCTGTGATCTTTACAGGGAAACCCTGGTGGTGTAGTGGTTAAGAGCTACAGCTGCTAATGAAGAGGTTGGCAGTTCAAATCCACCAGGTGCTCCTTGGAAACCCTATGGGGCAGTTCTACTATGTCCTATAGGGTTGCTATGAGTCAGAATCAACTCCACGGCAATGGGCTTGATTTTGGTTTTTTGATCTTTATGGAAGCAAACTGCCACATCTTTCTCCCCTGGAGCAGCTGGTGGGCTCAAACTGCTGACCTTTCAGTTAAAACTGAGCACTTTAACCACTGTACCACCAGGGCTCCAGGGAAGGGAATTACAGGGGGCTTTTTCTGTAATAAAAAAAAACCCACTGCCGTCAAGTCGATTCTAACTCCTAGTGACCCTATAGGACAGAGTAGAACTGCCCCGTAGAGTTTTCCAAATGGAAACCCTGGTTGTGTAGTGGTTAAGTGCTATGCCTCCTAACCAAAAGGTCAGCAGTTTAAATCCACCTGATGCTCCTTGGGAACTCTATGGGGCAGTTCTCTGTCCTACAGGTTGCTATGAGTCAGAATTGACTAGATGGCAATGGGTTTGTTTTGTTCATTTGTTTGTTTCTGTAATGTTTGAATTTTGAGGAGCAGACTTTAATTTTATGAAGAGAAAAAATTTGTCTGAATCTGCTCTACTTTGGATTAAAAAAGGGAAGGGGGCTCGTTTCTACTTGGGCATCAGTTTTCCGTGACTTAGTTCACACATACGTTACTTGTCTGTAGTCTAATAAAAAGGAGCCCTGGTGGCACAAAGGTTAAGCACTCAGCTGCTATCTGAAAAGCCAGCGATTTGAAACCACCAGCAGCTCTGCGGAGAAAGACCTGGCGAGCTGCTCTCGTAGAGATTACAGCCCAAGAAACCCTATGGGGGCAGTTCCACTCTGTCACATGGGGTCACTATGAGTCGGAATAGACTTGAGGGCACCCAACAACAACTATCTAATAAACGTTGTCAAACTTCTATGGAGGAGTGATTAAGAGACAACTCACCATTAAGACTCCAAAATGGGTGAGGTGGTCACACTGACAGATTGTGTAATTTACATTTGTCTCATTTACTGTACAGCCTGACGAATTCCATCCACCTAGGCCACCTGCAGGAGACAGAAGTGAATTTCAAAGCAATTTTGTTTTCTCAGAAATGTTTAGCTTCCCATTATATACACCATTTGAATGTGTGTTATAATTAGTATTGTTTGTTAAGACAGCAAGATAAAGGTATAACTGAACATTGAAATCAAATTAACTCTAATAGGCTAAATTGACTTTTGGGGGACTTCATAAATGGCATAAATTTTGGCTGTCACTGTCCCTGTTCTTGTACCATACTTCTACTGTTCAGGAGAGACTCTAATCATGAACAGTTCTGTCGCCATGATGGAATGACAGCGTAAAGGCTGCTTTTTAAGTAGCCAACAAATGGGAAACAGACAGAGCTAGAATGTTTTGAAGGACATGAGGCTGACACTTGGGCATACCCTGTGGGACTGAAAGAGACATCTGAAACAACCGGTTCAATCCAGAAGTCAAATGGCCTCAAGTGCTTTGTGCCCAAGCCAGATCCCAGTCTGGGGATGCTTAGGGCCAACTAGAGCCTCTGGTCTACTTGATGCCTGCCTAGTTTCTCGCTCCTGAGCATAATCAGTGTTCTAGAACCTAGCCCTCAAGCCTTCATAACCTGTAGATTGCAGGTACCCGATTCAAAGTAGAACCTCTAGGGTGGCACTAAGCCAAGGCGTTTATCCTAGGCCAGGCATCTAAGTGTGATCAAAATGTGTCCATCCAGGATAACTCCATAGATTTTAGAGGTCCTGGATCCACAGGTTGTGGAGGGGGGGTGGGGGGGGAAGGGTGACCTAGGAGGAGCCCAGTAACTGGCATTAATGAACACATAGATCAACTTTTTGAGGCTGTGGAGAACTAAGCTCATCTCTTTACAGGACTCTTATCCTGGAAGACTTAGAGGAGGCAGAGAAAGCCGGTGCTAGTTCTGTTGTAGGAAAGAAGTAATGCTCCTAAACCTAAGGGAGTAGGGTGGGAAGAGAATTTCCCCTTTTTCCCAGGGTTCCAAGGATACTAAAAAGGAAAAGTTCCCAGGCAGCGTTTCCACAGGTCAAGCACTCCTTACATAGCCACTCCTGGCATTCCAGGGGAAATTGGTTCTATGTGGGAATTCTCTGCTATTTGGCAGTATCCCTGGAGAACCAGTGGGGGTGACAAGCCTAAGAGGGACCTATTCAGTAATCACCTTCACTAACCCTTTCTCTTACTGTCCCCAAAGACTCATATATTATCCAACCAAGAAGTCTCATCCCCCCAATGAAGAGATAAAGAGATAAGGACCCAGAGATAAATGGCCTGCTCCAAAGTCACACAATGTAGAAGAAGTGAGGAAAAAGGTAGTAGATGTTGCAAATCCTCACGGAAAAGCCCAGAAAAAGAGCCCAGTATTCATTCCTCAACCATCTCCAAACAACTTGAAGCTACTCAGCACTGGGCCTTCCAATTTTTTTTTCTTCCAACTTTGTTTACCCCTGAGTTATGTGATTTTTATAGTCTCACTGTCATGGATTGAATTTTGTTCCCCCAAAATACGTGTATCAATTTGGCTAGGCCATGATTCCTAGTAATGTGTGATTCTCTACCATTTTGTCATCTGATGTAATTATCCTATGTGTTGTATTTCCAACCTCTATGATGTTAATGAGGCAGGATTAGTGGCAGTTATATTAATGAGACTGGACTCAATCTACAAGATTAGGTTGTGTCTTAAACCAATCTCTTTTGAGATATAAAAGAGAGAAGCGAGCAGAGAGACATGGGGACCTCATACCACCAAGAAAGCAACCCTGGGAGCAGAGCACATCCTTTGGATCTGAGGTTCCTGCACTGAGAAGCTCCTAGTCCAGGGGAAGATTGATGGTAAGTACCTTCCTCCAGAGCCAACAGAAAAAGAAAGCCTTACCCTGGAGCTGATGCCCTGAATTTGGATTTCTAGCCTACCATCTACATGCGGTATTTCTGTTATAGCAGCATTAGATAACTAAGACTCTCCCAAATAAGCCTCTTATCAAAAAGGAAGATATTTTAAAAATCACCATGCCCTAATCAGATACAAAATTCATAAATTTTGGTCAATCAGAGGGTGTGTTAAGACAGTAGCTTCAGTACAACTCCCTCTCATTCAACTGCCAAATAGCAAAGTAGTCAGAGGCAAAGTCTCATTGAGAGCCAAAGACAAGGCTACCTAAGAAAAATACTTACCGTTCTTGCCAAAGTCCCAAAAGGCACAGTGAACTTGACCATAACTCTGGAAAAAGATAAGTCAAAGGTAAACACCTTTCCTTGCAATAGTTACCACACAGTGACAAATATATACTAGTGTTTTCCTTTCAAAGTTCTTCTAACGGTAAACACACACACACACACACACACACGGATTGTTTGTGAGTTCCTTTTAAGACTAACCTCATTTAACTCTGGGTTTACATGTGAGAAAACATTATGTCACTGCAGGGAGATCTGGTATGTGGTACTTTCAAATATGTGGTAACACTGGCATTTGACCCCCCTCCTGGTACAGGGTAGGTATTCATGTTCCCTGTGAGGCTTTGGAATTTGGGGCTCACAACTGAGATCAAGTGCTATGGGTATTCATTTGGACTGCCTCCTCCTTAGGCCTACTGAGCATTCCCAAGGCCTCACCATCTCCTATAGTCTCCAGGGAACTGAGGGTTAGTCGAGGTGATTGGAGAGCTATGGCCCCAGCCCAATTCGAGAGAGCTTACCCATCCAACATGTTTCATTTGACATATATTTAATTCCTTCTCATTTTTTAAAAATTCCCTCCCTCACTCTTCCTTCTCTTCTAGAATCAAGACCACTGAAAAATATGCTGTACCATATGGTCTTTTAGATTAGGAATGAAGGAAGCTATTAAGGCTTCACACTGGACATATATTAACATCAAAGAATGGCAAAGCAGTTCATTCTTATACTAAAGTTAAATTTGATCATTTAGTAATATATACCTTATGTTATGCCAGCTGACTATGATTTTAGTCCTTTGATGATAATTAATGCACATTTTAATGGTCTTTATGGAAATTCAAAGACTACAAATGTTCAATTATTTTGAATGAAGTTGTTTGCCTCACTCAAAAGTAAATGGGATTAAATATCATTTAGTGTGATGGGACAACCAAAATATCAACCAGTCCCAAGTCTCTCCCCTGCCAATCTGTCACAATGCTACAATGCCCACCATTAGTTATCCCTTTAGGATAAGGCATATTTCCAGAAAGCCTCAGTTACAACACACCTCTGCTACCTGGAATGGGACAGTCTTCATTAAGTCTTAGAATCACATCTGTTAACTAGCCATTTATGTTTGACAGGAAAATCCTGGTGGGTTTCTGAGGCCTTTTTATTCTGAGATGAAAATGGATGCGTTACCGAGCTTCCTTCAATGTGGTGCAGAGTGATAACCACTGGGTCAGCCAAGTTCTGAATGGACATATCTGAAATGCTGGCACTCACAACATATGTGGTTAACGCTTTAGTGAAGTTTTTGATCTGCAGATGAAACACATCAAGAAGAGGAGTTCAGGTCCTAAATTTCTAATTTCTGACATGTTAATAATCAACCTAGAATTTTGAAGTAGGACACACAGGATTAGGTACAGGGATGCAGAAAATAAAATCACAAGCTGAGAATGAATTTTGAAAGGTCATTTAGCCCATCTCCCTGTCTTCACACAAGGTCTCAATTATGCCAATCTAGAATAATCCATTCATCCATCCATACATCTAAACATCTAGCCAACAAGCATGGATTCATGCCTGCTACTCAGTACTGCATTAGCAACACAATAGAACTTTCTTTGCTTTGATAACTCTCCAGACCCTGACATTTCACAACTTACTCCAGTTCTAATCCTCACGCATCCTTATCTATTTTTAAGGAGCCCCTCCTTGTAAGGAACTTCAAACAATCATGTGTTAGTGATAAACCGCTTCCTGTTCTACCCCCACTGGAGATGGAAGCCAGTTGATCAGCATCCAACTTAGTACAAGTCTCTGAAGACAGCCATCTCCTCCCTAGGAGACCATAAGCTCTGAGGCCAGAGCACAGGCCTTGTGCATCCTGATGTCCCCTGCCTGGTTTAGCACATAGCAGTTATTTTATCCAGTGCCCACTGGAAGCCAGGTACTCTGCCAAGTGCTTTCCTTACATACGCTATCTTCAGTCCTCTCTGAAACCATACAGGCATTTTTCAGACAAACCAAGGCTTGGAGAGGTTCGAAAACTTGGACACAGGTCACACAGCTGGTGAATGACAAGGCACTGATGCTTAATAAATGTTGGTTTAAAGGAAGGGAACTGGAGTGTACCTGTTGAGATGTGGAGCTTACTAATTAATGGGGCCAAAGTGCCATGGGCCAAGGCTCCAGAAGGCAAGCCAGCTAGGAGATTGCCTCTTCTGGAGCACATATGAAGTGACCAGAGACGCGGCAGGTATAAGACAAGAGGGAGAGGAGGCAAATACTCTGTGCACTTGTCAAGAGAGCCTAGAGGTGAGCCCACATGATGTCCCTGGGAGAGCCTGCCAGGCCACTTGTAGATGTCAAGCCCACACATTTCTGAAGGAACAGTGTCCAGATCCCCACTCTGCCCCACCTGAGCCCTGTAGACACTGAGAACTGAGGAATTGTGAATGCAGCCTGGGACTCCCCTGGAAGCTACCTACTTCCTGTTCCTAATTCTGTTCATCCAAAGCTAGCCTGATGGCTCAGTGCTCCCTTCTCGGTGGAATTTCCCCGGGGTAGGCCCTGGTGGTGCTGTGGTTAAGAGCTCAGCTGGTAACCAAAAGGTTGAGAGTTGGAATCCACCAGCCACTCCCTGGGAACCCTATGGGACAGTTCTCCTCTGTTCTACAGGGTCACTATGAGTCAGAATCAACTCAATAGCAACAGGTTTTTACGTGTTTTAGGCCGATAGAGAGATAGACCAGTAGCAACATCTGATAGATAGGGCCCTGGCTAGAA
Organism: Elephas maximus indicus; assembly: GCF_024166365.1. Taxonomy (NCBI): domain Eukaryota; kingdom Metazoa; phylum Chordata; class Mammalia; order Proboscidea; family Elephantidae; genus Elephas; species Elephas maximus. The sequence goes on from NC_064846.1 coordinate 19,534,877, forward strand.
GTCAAGGGACCAAGTACTAGCCAGAGCTCCCTTGTTCCTCAAAGTCTCCTTTCCTCTTCTGAGCCATTGGTGACATGAGGAAGGAAAGTAGGCCAGATAATAGCAAGAACCCTCCCAACTTAGTCTAAGAGATACAGTTTTCTGTAGTGGAAAGGCTAAAGGAGGAGACACACACAATGACCCAGCACTTAATTAACCTAGTCTCTGGCTTTATTTCACTTACCTACAAAATGATGGCCATGCAGGGAAAAAAACTACATTTTTTACCCATATACCCCCTTTTCAGGAGCCCTGGTTGCGCAGTGGTTAAGCACTCGGCTGCTAACTGAAGGGTCAGCAGTTCGAACCCACCAGGCACTCCATGGGAGAAAGATGTGGCAGTCTGCTTCCATAAAGATCTGCAGCCTTGGAAACCCTGTGGGGCAGTTCTACTCTGACCTACAGGGTCGTTATGAGTCAGAATTCATTTGATGGCACACAACAACATACCCTTTTTAACTCTATGCTCAAGCCATACTTTACCTGTTTCACCTCCAGACCTTTATACAAGCTGCTGCCTCCGTCTGAAACACTCTTCCCTACTCCCTTTCACCTGCTAACTCCTGTGAGCCTGCAGGTCTCAGTGAGACCTCCCTTGCACTAGGCCTTTCCTGATCTCCCAGATGGGGAAGCAACCTCCTCAGTGCTCCAACAGCACCTGTGCCATGTTGGACTGGCCTGTTGCCTTGTCCCTCTCCCCAAGCACTGAGACTACTGGAGGAGTGGGGGGAGAAGGAGGTTCATGTTTTCCAAGAGTGGTGTTGTATCAACGATTTTTAAGGCAATATGCTATATTGAGGAGCCCTGCTGGTACACTGGTTAAGAGCTCGGCTGCTAACCAGAAGGTTGGCAGTTCGAATCCACCAGCCACTCCTTAGAAATGCTATGGGGCAGTTCTCCTCTGTCCTATAGGGTTGCTGTGAGGTTCAAATCAACTCAACGGCAACAGGTTTGGTTTGGTTTATGCTATAATGACAGTTAAGATTTTGATCAAAAGATGTTGGAGGAAGCAGTGTGAAAGCAAGGCTGTGAGACTCAGGGAAAAAATAGCTAAAGGTGGGCATCTTTTGTAACTGTGCCCAGGTCCCAGCCTCGGTTCACCCACTTCTCTGTTCTCCCTCACCAGACTAAGTTCCACGAAGGCAGGCACCACATCTCCCTTGCTCACCATTGTATTTCCAGCATCCAGCACCATGCAGGACACATAGTAGGGATTCCGTAAGTATTTGCTGGATGAATAAATGACTGAGTGAATAAATGAACAAATTGTGTCACTGTCAGCAGGACCCTTCCCCTCTCTGGGCCTCAGTTTCCTCATTGGTAAAATGGGGAGATGGGACACAATGAGTTATGGGGGCCCTTCCAACTCTGAGTTTGATGGCAGGCTAGTTCTAATCCTCCTTCACCCGGCACTGTGACGTCTGTAGGCTAATTCTGGCAAAGGTCTTTAATCCCTTTCAGTGGAAGGTGTGAGTGAATAAAAATTACTTATTAAGTGTAAAATCTATGCAAAACAAGTTTAGGTCTTATTCCATGAGACCAGCATAGCTCTCTGAAGAAAGGAGAGATGTTATAAACAAAATAATGGCATCTCAGATGATACAGAAAACTTACAAGCCTATCAAAGGAGTCAGAGTGTTATGCACCACTTTTTTCATTTTAATTAAAATTCTTGTTCACTAACTGGTTTGTCTTGGGTCCAGTCTATTTTTTTTTTCCATTAGAAAGCCCCAATCAACATATATTTACTGAAAACATGCTGGGTTCCATGAGGAATAAAACACATCGGAGCCATGACATACGCCACAACCTACTTGGGGAAACCAGTCTAGCAACTAGGAAGAAGTGCAAGGCAAGAATACCGGCAGGGGTGTGGAGGAGGACAGGGGCTCACAAACTCCAGGCAGGGTTTCTGGGTGGTATTTAAGCTAAACCCACAAGAATATACAGAATTTAGAGGGACAGGGGAGCAGCTAGTGAATTCCAGGGGAAGGAAACATCCTATAGACATAGCTAGAGGTGATTACTCATGTGGTATGTTTGAGTTGTCCCAGTACAACATCAGCCAAAATAACTCCGTGAATATTTAACCACCAGAAATTCACCCCTCTAGATAACCTCTTTGGAAATGCAAACACATCTGGGCGAATTAATGTATTGACCTCTTTAATACATGAGATTTGGAGTCAGATGGCCCGGGTTTGACTCCTAGCTATGCCACTTCTTAGCTATGTGACCTTGGGCAAAATTACTTAACCTCTGTGTCTTAGTTTCTCATGAGAAGTAAATGGGCTAATGAGTGTGAAAATTTACCATCAACAGTATTCATCACCATCAACTTCACACAAACTTGGATTGCTATCTTCCCAATACCTAGACGAGATAGGGTGGGTGGAAGGAATGGGTCTTTTGTTGAGCAGAGATCCAAGATAGGGTAATAATAATAACAATGCAAAAACTTATATGGTACTTATTATGTGGCAAGAATATTCTAAACATTTTATGTGTATTGACCACTTTAATCCTTTAACATACCTATACCAAAAAAACCAAACCAGTTACTGTTGAATTAATTTAAACTCATGGAGACCCATGTGTTTCAGAGTAGAACTATGCACCACTGGGTTTTCAATGGCTGTTTTTTCAGAAGTAGATCATCGGGGCTTTTTCCTGAGGTGCTTCTGGGTAGACTTGAACCTTCAACTGTTTAGTTAGCAACCAAGCACTTAACTGTTTATATCACCCAGGGACTCCTTAACAGCCCTGTGAGGTACTATTATTACTCTCCTTTACAGAGGAGGAAACTAAGGCACAGAAAGGTTGAGTAAATTGCCCAAGGTCCTACAGGTAGAAAATGGTGTAGTCATGCTTTGAACTCAGCCAGTTTGGCCCAAGGCTCCATGCACTCTTAACTACCACACCATTTTGCCTTTCTGTTTTAATCATGGATAAGGACTGGAGGACTGGAGCCCTCAGAGAAGGTTCTGTGGAGGCAGTGAGAAGGAACAACAAATCCCTGCAGGACACCATCCAGCTTCAAATCAGTTTGGTCAGAGAGAGGGGGTACGTTGGGTTTACGGAGCCAGGGGAGATTCGGGAGGAAAGCAGTGACAAGCTGGAACAGTCTTTCATGACTAGAACTTGCTGTTCTTTCCTGGCTTTGAAACATCTTCAGGCCTCTGTTTTGTCATCAGATATTCTTTAAGGTCCTTTCCAAAGCTGAGAAGCTGTGAAAATTAAAAACTGTAGAATATCATTTAATGTAGACATTGATTCATGTTGACGGCCAGGGGTTGTGCTAGATTTGTGGAATAAATCACAGAACATATTTTAAAATAAACAGAACATCATGAAAATAGCAAGAGTTCATAATTCAATGAGTCACTGTATGTCAGCCCAGGAGGGTTACCTGAGGCAACAACTTACCTTGAAGAGTGAAGTTTGGCCAAAGAAATTAAACAAGACGGTCTGTAAGTTGTTAAGAGGAATTCTCTCCCTCAATGATTTAGGCAAATATATGGAAGCCAAGATCTTCCCCAGAGGGACTTCACTTAAGTAAATCTGCCATGAAAAGCAAGAAAAATGAAAACTGGTGTCTTCACCCATCATAGTAAAATCCTCCCCACTTTCCATCCTTGCCCCAGCCCCAGTGTCAGAGATGAAGAATGGTAACTAGCTTCATAAGCTATGCTACAGCTTTCTCCCTCTCTCTCTGTTTTCCCCCCTCCCCACAGAGGTCAAGACATGACCCTGGTACACATAAACATACACGCAGCCCACATTTTTTCCCCAAGCCTATCTCTGAGGTTCTCTCCCTTTAGCCTGCTTCCTTCCACCTGGGTAATAATAGAAGTGTGAAAGGCAATGACAAACTATGAGATTTGTCCTGATTCTCAGAGATAAAGGCCAATCTCTGAAATCAGGCTACCTTTCCCCATATTGCTCTGGTAGAGAAACACACACACACAAAAAACGATAGCATTAGACACTTTTCCCATAGTTTACAGAGCAATGTTAATGTCATTGGGTTGCACATATAAAAATGTTAAAATGGCAAATGTTTTCTTACATATGTATTTAACACAATTATAGATAGATACAGTGCGGCAGGAAAATGAGGCACTAACACAATTATAGATAGATACAGTGCGGCAGGAAAATGAGGCACTAGCCCTTGGGAATTCTTCTACAGGCCCACTATCATAAGAATTTGCTGATTTGACTGGTGTCTTAGGCTGGGTTCTCTAGAGAAGCAAAACTAGTAAAGTGTATAAGTATACATAAAGAGAGATTTATATCAAGGAAATGGCTCATGAAGTTGTAGAGGCTGGAACGTCCCAAGTCTGTGGGTCAGAATAGAGGCTTCTCTTGATTCACGTAGCTGCAGGGGCTGGCAAACCCAAGATTGGCAGTTCAGAGAGCAGAGCTCTTGCTCACAGTCTGTGAAGATCAATGAATCCCAAGATTGGCAGGCAAAACCACAGGTAAGCTGCTAGCTCAAGTCCCAAGAACCAGAAGTCAGACTAACAGGAGCCAGCTGCAAGATCCAGAATGAGCAAAAGCCCCCAAGCCCTGCTAGAATGTCCACTTACATTCAATGCAGGCCACACACTCAAGGAAACACCCTTTCAACTCATTGGCTGCTCACAGCAGATCCCATCATGAGGGTGATCACATACCAAATTTCAACAGAGAAGTGATCACAACATTACACAAGTGCCAAAACACTGAGAATCATGGCCCAGCCAAGTTGACACACAGCCTTAACCATCACAATTGGTAATAGTATTTGATAAGCACTAAAACATTTTTAAGAGTGAAAGAGGGTTTTTTCAATAAAATTACACAGGGGTTATAGCTGTAAACAAGGACTCTCCGAGGCAAAACATTTTGTATGGACACCCTTGCATGCATTCTCTCATTTAAACCCTCTCTCTTTTTTTTTTTATCAACCCTGAGAGATATGTTGTATTATGACCATTTAAAGTGATACCAGGAAATGGGGGCTCAGAGAGGTTAAATGACTTGCCTAGGGTCACAAAGCTTGGATGTGTTTGAACAAAGATATAGACCAAATCTATGTGACATTGGCCCACATTTTTCCTATTTTCCATGCTGCCCCTCAAGGAGCTATTATCTAGATGGGTGTGTTGTGGGCGATGAAAGACTATAATACTTCTAAAAATGACTCCTGCATCTAAAAGTCATATGGCTCTCTGGTACAAATTAACTCTGCTAGGGCCACTGAGTACCATGGAGAGGTTATGACTTAGCTTCAACACGTAAGCAGTTTGGTACCAAGAATGTGATTGGGATTAGTTGGTTTGTTTGTCTACCAAGGTTTATAACAGAAAACCCAGAAGTAAACAAAATGCAATGGGAAGTCAACTTCTGTTTCCAGTATGGCTGAGTAGCTCCAACTGGGCTTGACCCTCCTGCAGAAAACAACTATGAACTCTGGACAAAATACAAAATAACAATAACTTGAAGGCACTGGAGAGTGAACAAAAGCAGGCAGATTCTGGAGAGCAGTGAGTGCTTGGAAAAAGGGAATGTCACAAGGTGAGCTACCCATTTTGACAGCTTTTAGCCTGATGATAGGTGTGATCATTAAGGTTGCGTGTTGACTTGGCTGGACTATGATTCTTAGTGATTTGGCAGTTAAGATGTAGTTTGGCAGTCATATGATGATGTAATCACCTCCATGATGGGGTCTGCTGTAAGTAGCCAATCAGTTGAAAGGGAGTTTCCTTAGAGGTGTGGCCTGCATCCAATATAGGTGGACTTTCTGGCAAGGGTCAGGGGCTTTTGCTCCCTCTGAATCCTGTAGCTAGCTCCTGTTCATCTGACCTCCAGTTCTTGGGACTTGAGCTAGTAGCTTACCTGTGGCCTGGCCTGATGATCTTGGGATTTGTCAGTCTTTACAGCCTGTGAGCAAGAGCCCTGCTGTCTGTCCTGCCTATCTTGAATTCACCAGCCTCTGTGGCTACGTGAATCAGGAGAAGCCTGATTTTTACCAACTTGTGTAGCCTGAAACTGATCAAACATGCAATCAAGATACATTGATAATTACTGGTGACTGGAACGAAAAAGTTGGAAACGAAGAAAGACCAGTAGTTGGAAAATATGGCCTTGATGATAGAAAGGATACTGGCAATCACATGACAGAATTTTGCAAGAACAACGACTTCTTCATTGCAAATATACTTTTCCAACAACATAAACAGTGACAATACACTTGGACCTCACCAGATGGAATACACAGGAATTAAATCAACTACATCTGTGGAAAAAGACAATAGAGAAACTCAATATCGTCAGTCAGAACAAGGCCAGGGGCCAACTGCAGAACAGATGATCAATTGCTCATATGCAAGTTCAAGCTGAAGATGAAGAAAATTAAAACAAGTCCATGACAACCAAAGTATGACCTTGAGTATATCCCACATGAATTTAGAGACCATCTCAAGAATAGATCTGATGCATCGAGCACTAATGACCAAAGTCCAGATGAGTTGTGGGATGACATCAAGGACATCATACATAAAGAAAGCAAAAGGTCATTAAGAAGACAGAGAAGAAAGAAAAGACCAAAAGGGATGTCAGAAGAGACTCTGAAACTTGCACTCGAAAGCAGAATAGCTAAAACAAATGGAAAAAATGATGAAGTAAAAGAGCTGAACAGAAGATTTCAAAGGTAACTCAGGAAGACAAAGTACTATAATGCAATGTGCAAAGACCTGGGGTTAGACAACCAAAACGGAAGAACATGTTCAGCATTCCTCACACTGAAAGAACTGAAGAAAAAATTCAAGGCTCAAGTTGCAATATTGGAGGATCCTATGACCAAAATATTGAACAAAGCAGGAAGCATCAAAGGAAGATGGGAGGTCAGTACAACTGGACTAAACTAAAAGCAAAGAAGTTTCTTGAATAAACTGAATGTTTTGAAGGCCAGTGTAGCAGGGGTGAGGGTTTGGGGACCATGGTTTCAGGGGACATCTAAGTCAATGGCATAAGAAAATCTATTAAGAAAACGTTCTGCATCCCACTTTGGAGAGTGGCGTCTGGGGTCTTAAACATTAGCAAGTGGCCATCTAAGATGTATCAATTGGTCCCAACCCACCTGGATCAAAGGAGAATGAAGAACACCAAAGACACAAGGTAATTATGAGCCCAAGAGACAGAAAGGGCCACATAAACCAGAGACTCCATCAGCCTGAGACCAGAAGAACTAGATGGTGCCCAGTTACAACCAGTGACTGCCCTGACAGTGAGAGCAGTGGGATGCAGACTTCAAATCCTCGTAAAAAAGACCAGACTTAATGGTCTGACTGAGACTAGAAGGACCCTGGAGGCCATGGTCCCCAGACCTTCTGTTAGCCCAAGACAGGAACCATTCCCAAAGCCAACTCTTCAGACAGGGATTAGACTGGACTATGGGATACAAAATGATACTGGTGAATAGTGAGCTTCTTGGATCAAGTAGACACAGGAGACTATGTGGGCAGCTCCTGTCTGGAGAAGAGATGAGAGGGCAGAGAGGGTCAGAAGCTAGCTGAAGAGACATGAAAATAGAGAGTGGAGGGAAGAAGTGTGCTGTCTCATTAGAGGGAGAGCAACTAGGAGTATATAGCAAGGTGTATATAAGTTTTTTTATGAGAGACTGACTTGGTTTGTAAACTTTCACTTAAAGCACAATTAAAATTAACCCCCCTTAAAGAGGAAGATGGAAGGAATACAGAGAGTCACTGTACCAAAAAGAATTGGTCAATATTCAGCCATTTCAGAAAGTAGCACATGATCAAGGACCAACGGTTCTGAAGGAAGAAATCCAAACTGCACTGGAGGTATTGGCAAAAAATAAAGCTTCAGGAATTGACAGAATACCAATTGAGATGTTTTAACAAACAGATGCAGTGCTGGAAGTGTTCAGTCATCTGTGCCAAGAAATTTGGAAGACAGCAGCTACCTGGCCAATCGACTGGAAGAGATTCATATTTGTGCCCATTCCAAAGAAAGGTGATCCAACAGAAGAAGGAAATTGTCAAACAATGTCATTAATATCACAAGCACCATCTAGTTGTATTGGACTCAGTTTGGTGGAGGCTGACACACAAGTAAAATTTTGCTGACGATAACTCAAAAAACAGTTGCAGCGGTACATTGACAGGGAAAGGTCAAATTCAGAAGAGGACATGGAACCAGGGATATCACTGCTGATGTCAGATGGATCCTGACTGAAAGCAGAGAATACCAGAAAGAAGTTTACCTGTGTTTTCTTTACTTTCCAAAGGCATTCAACTGTGTGGACCATGACAAATTATGGATGACATTGCAAAGAATGGAATTCCAGAACACTTAATTGTGCTCATGTGAAACCTGTACATAGACCAAGAGGCAGTTGTTCGGACAGAGCAAGGGGATCCTGATTGGATAGGTGTGCATCAGGGTTGTATTCTTTCACCATACCTATTCAATCTGTATGCTGAGCAAATAATCCAAGAAGGTGGACTATATGAAGAAGAACGGGGCATCAGGATTGGGGGAAGACTCATTAACAACCTGCGTTATGCAGATGACACAACCTTGCTTGCTGGAAGTGAAGGGGACTTGAAGCACTTACTGATGAAGATCAAAGACTACAGTCTTCAGTATGTTTTGCACCTCAACATAAAGAAAACAAAAGTCCTCACACCTGGACCAATGAGCAACATCATGATAAATGGAGAAAAGATTGAAGTTGTCAAGGATTTCATTTTACACAATGAACAGCCATGGAAGCAGCAGTAAAGAAATGAAACAATGTATTGCATTGGGCAAATCTGCTGCAAAAGACCTCTTTAAAGTGCTAAAAAGCAAAGACGCCACTTTGAGGACTAAGGTGTGCTTGACCCAAGCCATGGTCTTTTCAATCTCCTCATATGCATGCAAAAGCTGGACAATGAATAAGGAAGACTGAAGAAGAATTGACACCTTTGAATTATGGTGTTGGCGAAGAATACTGAATACACCATAGACTTCCAGAGAATGAAAACCCTAGCGGCGTAGTGGTTAAGTGCTACGGCTGCTAACCAAGAGGTTGGCAGTTCGAATCCACCAGGTGCTCCTTGGAAACTCTATGGGGCAGTTCTACTCTGTCCTATAGGGTCGCTATGAGTCAGAATCGACTCGACGGCAGTGGGTTTGGTTTTTTTGGTTGGGTCCAGAGAATGAATAAATCTGTCTTGGAAGGAGTACAGGCAGAATGATCCCTAAAAGCGAGGGTGGTGAGATTGTGTCTCAAGTACTTTGGACATGTTATCAGGAGGGACCAGTCCCTGGAGAAGGACATCATGCTTGGTAGAGGGTCAGTGAAAAAGAGGAAGATCCTCAACAAGATGGATTGATACAGTGGCTGCAACAATGAGCTCAAACACAGCAACAATTGTGAGGATGGCGCAGGACCAGTCAGTGTTTCTTTCTGTTGTACATAGGGTAGCTATGAGTAGGAACCCACTACGTGGCTCCTAACAACCAGCTAAGAATGAATTTTACATTTGATTTTTAAAAGGGTTGTGGAAAAAAGAAAAGGAAGAAGGCAGGCAGGAAGGAAAGACAGAGAAGAAAATCATATAAGAGTATGTGACAGCTAGAGACCATGTTTAGCCTATAAAGCCTACAATTATTTACTATCTGACCTTTTACAGAAAAAGTTTAAGGACTCCTACTGTAGGGTCGCTATCAGTTGGAGTTGGCTCAATGGCAATGGGTTTGATTTTTTGGTTTACTATTAAGAGCTCGTCTGCTAACCAAAAGATCAGTTCAAATCCGCCAGCTACTCCTTGGAAACCTTATGGGGCAGTTCTACTCCGTCCTATAGGGTCACTATGAGTCGGAATCAACTTGTCAGCAGTAGATTTTTTTTAATAGAGCCTGAAGAGCCCTGGTGATGCAAAGTTTAAGCACTCAGCTGCTAACTGAAAGGTCTGTGATTTGAACCCACCAGTGGCTGCACAAGAGAAAGGACCTGGCAATCTCCTTCTGTAAAGACGACAGCCTAGGAAACCCTGTGGGGGCAGTTCTACTCTGTCATATACGGTCCCTATGAGTCAGGATCAACTCTACGGCACACAACAACAACAACAACCACTATAGGTCCTACGGGCATTTAAAAACAATAAGCGAATGCCATGAACAGTTATATGAAATAAATTCCTTGCACAGTACAACCAACCAAATCAGAAAATCTGAATGACTCTAGGTCCATTAAATAAAGTGAATTTGCTATAAAAAAAACTTCCCATGAAGAAATTCCAGACCCAAATGATTTCACTAGTGGATCTATCAAACATTTAATGAAGATATAACACCATTACACATGCTCTTTCTGAAAATGGAGGAGGTACCATTTCCCAGCTCACTTTATGAGTTGGCAAAACCCTAAAACTGACCCAAAAATTACTTGAAAAAAGAAAAAATTACAGACAAGTACCCTCATGAACATAAATGCAAAAATAGCCAACAAAATATAACTAAATCAAATCCAACAATATATAAAAAAGACAGCACATCATGACCCAAGTAGGGTTTCTTCCAGAAGATTGGCTTAATGTCCTAAAATCAATCGATGAAACTCAGCATATCAAAAGAATAAAGGAGAAAAACCAGATGATTGTTTTGAGAAATAGAAAAAACATTTCACAAAAATCAACAACCATTGACGATAAAATTCTTCAGCAAACTAGGAATAGAAGGTAATGTCCTCAGTCAGAAAAAAGGCACCTAAAACAAAGTCAAACAAAACTTGATAAACATCATTGTAAAATACTGAATACTTTTCTCCTAATCTCAAGAACAAGACAAGAATGCCCACTTCAACCACTTATTTTCAACGCTGTACTTTAAGTACTACACATCAAAATAAGGCAAAAAAGGGAATATAAAGATTTAAAAAAAGATGTAAAACTGTCTCTATTGTCAGATGGCATGATGGCTTACTTAGAAAGTCCTAAGGAATCTCTAAAACAACTACTAGAAAACTGATAGGTGAATTTAGCAAGTTCATAGAATACAAAATTAACATGTATGTAAATCAATTGTATTTTTATTCGGTAGAAGCAAATAACTGGAAAATAAAATTTAACAATAATTGCATGCTATAGCATCAAAAAACATAAAATACTGAAACCAGAAGTGCTAGATGGTGCCCAGCTACAACCAATGACTGCCCTGCTAGGGAATACAACAGAGAACCCCTGAGGGAGCAGGAGAGCAGTGGGATGCAGACCCCAAATTCTCATAAAAACACCAGACTTAATGGTCTGACTGAGACTAGAAGGACCCCAGTGGTCATGGCCCCCAGACCTTCTGTTGGCCCAGGACAGGAACATTCCCAAAGCCAACTCTTCAGACAGGGATTGGACTGGACAATGGGTTGGAGAAGGATGCTGGTGAGATGTGAGCTTCCTGGATCAGGTGGACACTTGAGACTATGTTGGCATCTCCTGCCTGGAGGGGAGATGAGAGGGTAGAGGGGGTTAGAAGCTGGTGAAAAGGACACGAAAAGAGAGAGTGGAGGGAGAGAGCAGGCTGTCTCTTTAGGGGGAGAGTAATTGGGAGTGTGTAGCAAGGTGTATATGGGTTTTGGTGTGAGAGACTGACTTGATTTGTAAACTTTCACTTAAAGCACAATAAAAATCATTTAAAAAAGGAAAACCACTGAAGCATATATATATATATATATATATATATATATATATATATATATATGTCTCACCCACCTGGATCAAAGGAAAATGAGGAATACCAAGGACACAAGGTGATTACGAGCCCAACAGACAGAAAGGGCCACATGAACCAGAAACTACATCATCCTGAGACCAGAAGAACTAGATTGTGCCCAGCCACAACCGATGACTGTCGTGACAGGGAACACAACAGAGAACCCCTGAGGGAGCAGGAGAGCAGTGGGATGCAGACCCCAAATTCTCATAAGACCAGACTTAATGGTCTGACTGAGACTGGAAGGACCCCAGTGGTCACGGCCCCCAGACCTTCTGTTGGCCCAGGACAGGAACCATTCCCAAAGCCAACTCTTCAGACATGGATTGGACTGGACAATGGGTTGGAGAGGGATGCTGGTGAGGAGTGAGCTTCTTCTTGGATCAGATGGACACTTGAGACTATGTTGGCATCTCCTGCCTGCAGGGGAGATGAGAGGGTGGAGGGGGTTAGAAGCTGGTGAATTGGACACGAAAAGAGAGAGTGGAGGGAGAGAGCGGGCTGTCTCATTAGGCGAAGAGTAATTGGGAGTTTGCAACAAGGTGTATATGGGTTTTTGTGTGAGAGACTGACTTGATTTGTAAACTTTCACTTAAAGCACAATAAAAATTAAAAAAAAACATAAAATACTTAGGAATAAAGTTAACAAAGTCCCTGGGTAGTGCAAATGGTTAATCACTTGACTACTAGCTGAAAGATTGCTGGTTCAAACCCACTTAGAGGCGCCTCGAAAGACAGGCCTGGCGATTTGCTTCTGAAAGGTCACAGCCTTGGAAACCCTATGGAGCAGTTCTACTCTGCACACACGGAGTCACCATGAGTCAGAATCGATGATATCATCAATAACAACAAAGTTAACAAAAGACATTCAATACCTCTCCACTTAAAACTACAAAACATTGCTGAGAGAAATTAAAATAGACCTAAATAAATGCTTCTGGATTAGAAGACTCAATATCGTTAAAAATAAATTCTCCCAAAATTGATTGATAGCTTCAACTCAATCCCAATCATAATTCTAGCAAGTTTTTTTGTAAGAAATTGATAAGCAGATTGTAAAACTCCGATGAACGTGAAAAGTGCCTAGAAGAGCCAAAGCAATCTTGAAAAAGAACAAAGTGGAAGGACTCACACCCTGTGAGTTCAAGACTATAGGAATCAAGACAATGTGGTAATGGCATAAGAATCTACAAAATATAAATGGAACAGAATAAAAGTCCAGAAATATACTCACACTTACACAACTATCTGATTTTCTTTTTTTTACAAAGGCACCGAGGTAAGCCAATAACCTGTTGCCGTCAAGTCAGTTCCGACTCATAACGACCTTATAGGACAGAGTAGAACTGCCCCATAGAGTTTCCAAGGAGCTGCTGGTGGATTTGAACTGCCGACTATTTGGTTAGCAGCTAAGCTCTTAACCACTGTGCCACCAGGGCTCCTCTAATTAAGCCAACAGGGAAAGGAAAGTCTTTTCAACAAATGGTGCTAAAATAACTGAATATCTATATGGAACAAAGTGAATACTAACGCCTAACTCACAGCATACACAGAAATTAATTCAAGCTGAATTCTATGATTTCATTTATATAAAGATCCAGAACAAACAAATATTAATCTATGGTGGAAAAAACCAGAACAAACAAATATTAATCTATGGTGGAAAAAAATATGAGGACAGTGGTTGCCACTGGAGGTAGTAGTTGCAGGGATTGACTGGGAAGTGACATGAAGGGAATTTCATGGGTGACAGTGATTTTCTGTATCTTGAAAGAGGTTTGGGTTACACAAATATAAATATTTGTCAGTCTTTGGCAAATGAATACTTAGGATTTGGCCATTTTCCTGTAAAAAGAAATCTGACCTTCCAAACTGTTTTGAGCAGGGGTTGGCGACCTATGGCCTGCAAAAGACTGAAGGAATGATGTGTGCTAGAAAGGGCCCAGGCCTGAAAGCCATTCAGACATAGGTTTGAGTCCTGGCTCAATCATTATGCTGTGTGAGCTTGGGCAAATTACTTCTCTGATTCCTTATCTACACAAAGACAACAGTAGCAAAATGTCTAGAGTATAATAAGCACTCCAGAAGTGGAAGCTAATAATAAAGCGACACTTGAGATGACTTCGGGTCACAGGGCCAAAGGTGGTATCATTGCACATCTCACAGACACCATTCCAATCAAGGTGTTAGCTTACTAAAGGATGTTCCCTGGGATATTTGTATTTTCATAAGGTCCCCTGAAGGTTAAAACCCTAAAAAAAAAGGGCACCCTCTTCTCCTTCACAAGGAGTAAATGAATGAAGAATTGGACCAGTACTTGGGGAAATTGGTCCTCATTGCCTCTCAGTTCCCTGAGCTACACTCACCTCAGGGTCTATGCCTTCTTCAAAAGAGCGAATGCTGAAGGCCATCCCTTCAAATCTGTGATCCACCCGAAGCACAGCCAAAGCCAGCCTGGCCACCGTCAAATTTGCTGTGTTCCCAAAAAACTCCATCTTGTGACCGGCACGATCGATTATCCTCAGAATTCTGCAAGGAACCACAGATAGAGAAGAGTATTCCTACCTTTTTGATGACCAATCCATCCTCCTTACAAGATTTACTCAAGAAGAGTTTTCTTTGGGGTTTAAACTGCTATCTGTGACTTTGTTTAGGAATTATTAGGTAAGAGTGCTGCCTTTGGAGTTAGGCCTCGGTCTAAATCTTAGCTTCTCTAATTTCTAGTTGTGTAGGCAAATGAAATCGCTTCACCGAGCTTCAGTTTCCTCGCCTACAAAGGTGGAGGCAATGTTAGCACTGATTTCAGAAGATTAAATGAAACTGTTGCCTGTAAAGCCAGATTCTGAAGGGCCTCGTGAGCCCTGGTAAGAGGTTTGGATTTTATTCTAAGAGTAATGGAAAGCAAAAAGCAAGATAATGGCAGGATCTGATATGTGCTTTAAAAGCTCACTCTGGCTGCTCTGTAGAAGATGGACCACAGAGGGGCAAGACTGGAGACAGGAAGAACAATTAGGAGGTTATTGTAGAAGGTGGTGCAGTGGTTAAGAGTTTGGCTGCTAACCATAAATGTCGAGGTTCGAATCCACCAGCCACAACTTGGAAACCGTATAGGGCAGCTCTACTCTGTCCTATAGGATCACTCTGAGTCAGAATTGACTCAACGGCAATGGGTTTGGTTTTTAGGTGAGATATATTGGGGTTAGGGCTAGGATTGTGGTGGTGGAGATGAGTTCAGTAGTGTCCCCCTAAAATTAATGTCTTTCTTAAAACCTCAGAATTTGACTTTATTTAGAAACAGGGCAATTGCAGATGTAAGCAGTTAAGATGAGGTCATGCTGAAACAGGGTGGGCCCTTAATCTAACCTGACTAGTGTCCCTATAAGAAGAGGAGAAGAGAGACAGAGTTACACAAAGGTGATGCCATGCGATGACAGAGGCAGAGGTAAGACTGATGCCAAGGAATGCCAAGAATTGCTAGTAACACCAGAAGCTAAGAGAAAAGCATGGAACAGATTTTCCCCTAGAGCCTTCAGAGAGAGCATGACTTCTAGCCTCCAGACTGTGAGTAAATACATCTCTGTTGTTTTAAGCCACCCACTTTGTGGTCATTTGTTACAGCAGCCCTAGGAAACTAATACAGGGATTAAAGAAAAAATGCACACACAATGCCTCAATCAAGACTTAATTACTCCTTACTCTACCTGATTTTAGAACCTATTACACCGCCACAGTAGTCAAAACAGCCTGGTACTGGTACAACAACAGATACATAGACTAATGGAACAGTATTGAGAATCCAGACATAAATCCATCCACATATGAGCAATTGATATTTGACAAAGGCCCCAAAACAGTTAAACGGGGGAAAAAAAATGGGGAAAGACAGTCTTTTTAACAAATGGTGCTGGCATAACTGGTTATCCATCTGCAAAAAAATGAAACAAGACCCATACCTCATTTCATGCACAAAAACAAGATCAAAATGGATCAAAGACCTAAATATAAAATCTAAAACGATAAAGATCATGGGAGAAAAAATAGGGACAATGTTAGGAGTCCTAATACATGGCATAAACAGTATACAAAACATTACTAATGAGACAGAAGAAAAACTAGACAACTGGGAACACCTAAAAATCAAACACCTATGCTCATCCAAAGACTTCACCAAAAGAGTGAAAAGATTAGCTACCCAGAAAAAAAAAACCCAGTGCCGTCGAGTCGATTCCGACTCATAGCGACCCTATAGGACAGAGTAGAACTGCCCCATAGAGTTTCCCAGGAGCGCCTGGCAAATTCAAACTGCCAACCCCTTGGCTAGCAGCTGTAGCACTTAACCACTACGCCACCAGGGTTTCCAAGATTACCTACAGATTGGGAAAAAGTTTTTAGCTATGACATGTCTGATCAGCACCTGATCTCTAAAATCCACATGATACTGCAAAAACTCAACTATAAAAAGACAAATAACCCAATTCAAAATTGGCCAAGGATATGAACAGGCACTTCACTGAAGAAGATATTCAGGTAGCTAACAGATACATGAGAAAATGCTCACGATCATTAGCCATTAGAGAAATGCAAATCAAAACTACAATGAGATTCCATCTCACTCCAACAAGGCTGGCATTAATCCAAAAAACACAAAATAATAAATGTTGGAGAGGCTGTGGAGAGATTGGAACTCTTATACACTGCTGGTGGGAATGTCAAATGGTACAACCACTTTGGAGATCGATTTGGCGCTTCGTTAAAAAGTTAGAAATAGAACTACCATACGATCCAGCAATCCTACTCCTTGGAATATATCCTAGAGAAATAAGAGCCTTTACACCAACAGGTATATGCACACCCATGTTTATTGCAGCACTGTTTACAATAGCAAAAAGATGGAAGCAAACAAGGTGCCCATCAATGAATGAATGGATAAATAAATTATATTATATTCCCACAATGGAATACTATGCATCGATAAAGAACAGTGACGAATCTCTAAAACATTTCACAACATGGAGGAATCTGGAAGACATTATGCTGAGTGAAATTAGTCAGTTGCAAAAGGACAAATATTGTGTAAGACCACTATTATAAGAACTCGAGAAATAGTTTAAATAGAGAAGAAAATATTCTTTGATGGTTACCAGAGGGGGGAGGGAGGGGGGTGGGAGAGGAGTATTCACTAATTAGAAAGTAGATAAGAACTACTTTAGGTGATGGGAAACATAACACACAATACAGGCAAGGTCAGCACAACTGGACTAAACCAAAAGCAAAGAAGTTTCATGAATAAACTGAATGCTTTGAGGGCCAGTGTAGCAGGGGTGGGGGTTTGGGGACCATGGTTTCAGGGGACATCTAAGTCAATTGGCATAAGAAAATCTATTAAGAAAACATTCTGCATCCCACCTTGGAGAGAGGCGTCTGGGGTCTTAAATGCTAGCAAGCAGCCATCTAAGATGCATCAATTGGTCTCAACCCACTGGGAGCAAGGAAGAACGAAGAACACCAAAGACACAAGGTAATTATGAACCCAAGAGACAGAAAGGGCCACATAAACCAGAGACTACATCAGCCTGAGACCAGAAGAACTAGATGGTGCCCGGCTACAACCGGTGACTGCCCTGACAGGGAACACAACAGAGAACCCCTGAGGGAGCAGGAGAGCAGTGGGATGCAGACCCCAAATTCTCATAAAAACACCAGACTTAATGGTCTGACTGAGACTAGAAGGACCCCAGTGGTCATGGCCCCCAGACCTTCTGTTGGCCCAGGACAGGAACATTCCCAAAGCCAACTCTTCAGACAGGGATTGGACTGGACAATGGGTTGGAGAGGGATGCTGGTGAGATGTGAGCTTCTTGGATCAGGTGGACACTTGAGACTATGTTGGCATCTCCTGCCTGGAGGGGAGATGAGAGGGTAGAGGGGGTTAGAAGCTGGCGAAATGGACACAAAAAGAGAGAGTGGAGGGAGGGAGCAGGCTGTCTCATTAGGGAGAGAGCAATTGGGAGTATGTAGCAAGGTGTAAATACGTTTTTGTGTGAGAGACTGACTTGATTTGTAAATTTTCACTTAAAGCACAATAAAAATTAAAAAAAAAATTGATGCCACTGAGATTAAGTTAGAGAAAAAAGACTTAATTACTGATTGGCTGTGAGGTAAAGGGAAGAAACCAGTATTAGGCTCAAATTGTTTGCTTGAGCACTGGGTAGATGCATGCTATAGAAATGGGGAACACTGGGGGAGTACCAGGTCTGGGGGAATAGATTGGAGGTTTAGTTTGGGGTAACTATTTATTAAGGAGACCTGGTGGTACAGTGGTTAAACCACTCAGCTGCTAACTGAAACATTGGAGGTGCAAACCCACCAGCCACTGCACGGGAGAAAGATGTGGCAGTCTCTTTTCTGTAAAGCTTAAAATGAAACCCATTACGTTTGAGTCAATTCAGACTCATAGCAACCGAATTGGACAGAGCAGAACATCCCCATAGGTTCACCAAGTAGCAGCTGGTGGATTCAAACTGCTGACCTTTTGGTTAGCAGCCTGAGCTCTTAACCATGGCACCACCAGGGCTACCTGTAAAAACCCACTGCTGTCAATTCTTACTCATAGTGACTCTATAGACAGAGTAGAACTGCTCCATAGGGTTTCCAAGGACTGGCTGGTGGATTTGAACTGCTGACCTTTCGGTTGCCGGCTGAGCTCTTAACCATTGCACCACTAAGGCTCCCCTGTAAAGATTACAGCCTTGGAAACCCTGTGGGGCAGTTCTATTCTATAGGGTCACTATGAGTCTGAATCGACTCCACAGCAGTCAGCTCTAACTGAAATGTAAGCGATTCGAACTCATCAGCTGCTCCATGGGAGAAAGATGTGGTGGTCTGCTTTCCTAAAGATTTATAGCCTTCATCTGGAGCAAAGGAGCATGAAGGAAACCAAAGACACAAGGGGAAGATTAGTCCAAAGGACTAATGGACCACAACTACCGAGGCCTTCACCAGATTGAGTCCAGTACAACTAGATGGTGCCCAGCTACCACCACTGACTGCTCTGACATGGATCACAATAGAGGGTCCCGGACAGAGCTGGAGAAAAATATAGAACAAAATTTTAACTCACAAAAAAAGACCAGACTTCTGGTCTGACAGGGACTGGAGAAAGCCTGAGAGTATGGCCCCCGACACCCTTTTGACTTAGTCCTGAAGTCAGTCCTGTGGTTCACCTTTCAGCCACAAATTAGACAGGCCCATAAAACAAAATGAGACTAAATAGGCACACCAGCCCAGGGGCAAGGATGAGAAAGCAGGAGGGGACAGGAAAGTCGGTAATAGGGAACCCAAGGTCAAGAAGGGGAGAGTGTTGACATGTTGTGCGGTTGGCAACCAATGTCACAAAACAATATGTATATTAATTGGTTAATGAGAAACTAGTTTGCTTTGTAAAGCTTCATCCTAAAGTACAATAAAAAAATAATTATCATCTGTTCTCTGAGACCATTTAGGAAATGGTCCTGCCCTTCAGGGTCTGGGTGATGGTCACACTCTCTGGATTCTGGGTGGAGGCCCCTCAGCCCTGCACTTCAGCTCTGCCCACTGGAATGGCAACTCTGCTCCCTCAGCTTTGGGAGGCCTCATTCTCCTAGTCCATCAGAGTGGCGACCCCGCCCCCTCAGCCCCAGAAAGAAAAAAAAAAAACCTATGGGGCAGTTCTACTCTGTCCTATAGGTTTGCTATGAGTCAGAATTGACTGGAGGGCAATGGGTTTGGTTTTTGGATTTTATGGTCAAAACAGTGGTTAGGAGAGTGTTTAAATAGCATTCTCAGTGCCCCCAAAAGGACCTAAACTGAAAAATAGACCACAGAAAGGTTGGGAGATAAAGTTTAGACAATCTCTTTAATTGCAGATTGGCTAGCTAGGTGGGTTGAGGAGGCGTCTTGAACTGGTCCACCTCTAATAATAGCAAGGAGCCCTGGTGCAAAGTGGTTAAAGCAGGGCTGCTAACCAAAAGGTCAAAGGTTTGAACCCACCAGCTGCTCTGTGGGAGAACAATGCGGTAGCCTGTTTCTGTAAAGATTACAGCCTTGGAAACCCTGTGAGGCAGTTCTACTCTGTCCTATGGGGTCACTATGAGTCAGAATCGACTTGACAGCAATGTCAGTAACTATTTATTTGGATGGAAATTCCTGGATGGTGTAAGCAGTTAACACGCTTAGCTGCTAACCGAAAGATTGGTGGTTTGAGTCCACCCAGAGGCAGCTCAGAAAATAGGTCTGATGATCTACTTCCAAAAAGTCAGCCAGTGAAAACCCTATGGAGCACAGTTCCACACATATGGGGTCTCCATGAGTGTCAACTCTACAGCAACTGGGTTTTTTTTTTTTTTTACTTGGAAAGTCATTATCATTAAGGATCAATTAGAATTTGAACGCATTCTCTCACAGTTGGGATATAAGTAAAATGAACCCATTGCATTGTACTAACTGAACTGTCAATTCATAACTATCTGTCCTTTAAAACAGGTGATGACTACATGCTAAGGGATAAATCATACATGTTTTACATTTTATGAAATAATGTATTTTACCAAAGCTTCAGTACTTACTCATTGCTCACTTCATGCACGTCAGATGCTGAATCGTTTTGCTTTCCCAAAACAGCATCGATTATTTGTAATATAATCTGGGTTAGGTTCACACTTATCCCATCACACTGTGAGATATCGGATACTTTAGAAACAACTATCTTTGTTTCTTCCTTATCCAGATGGGGGGATTCGTGTATCAAATTTAAAATGTGCTCCGCAACATCATCTGCATTCTCTGTGGGAAAAATTGAGACGTAAAACCTGTATTACTTAGTTTTAGGCCATGCTGGTCTGCTTCCTTCTGTTTCAATGGTAAAGGCAGTGCAATGGAAACACATATCAAGTTAACAAAGTTTACAGAAGAGAAGTGCTAAACCCCAATTTCTACAGTAGATGTAGTTCCAGAAAGTAACACAGAAATCATATTTTTTATTCATTAAATCCTTTTTTAAAATGCAGCAGGGAAACCCTTTTATCACTGAAGAGTTATCTTGCAATTAGATTCTAATTAAGACTTTTGAGTATTGGATCGAGTTAAACAGATCCCACCCGTACTCAATATCAGCAAGCACCTAGTCTATCTTTTCATAATCAAGAGTAGGGATTTTCTATGGAGAACCAGCAACCCACATAAAAAAGCAAATATGGACCCCCCTCCCACAATGAAAAGTAATTTAGGTTTTTTAGAGAGTAAGAACAATAGATATTAACTCGCTCACTTTTCCTCTTCACTTTTTATTGTGGAAATTTTCAAACATACACAAAAGTAGAAAGAATGGTATAATGAATCCCTATGTATCACTTAAACAAGTATCCGTACACTGCTAATCTTACCTACTCTCCAACCCACCTTCCTCCCACCCCCAGATTATTTTAAAGCAAGCCCCAGACATTGTATCATTTCATCCATAAATAAAACATATGAACTTTGGTTTGTCATAACCACAATACCAGATTCATATCTTTAAAACTTAACAACAATACTCAAAATCATCAAATATCCAGTCATAATTGTATCATTCCTTTATCGTCTCATAAATGCTTTTTTTATAGTTGGCTTGTTTGAATCCTCATCTACTTTTAAAGTCAAGCACTTTGCTAAACAACTACAACACAAACCAGATTTGGGTTCGATATAATCTATATAAAGCTGAGCTCCCTTGTGGTGCCCTCCTAGTTTAAAGCACTCCCAGCCAAGTCCACGATATCATGGAAAATAATTGAAAAATACAGTCCGTTGAGAAAAATTCTGGAGAGAGATTACATTCATGATGCATTTAACCCGTGTTATATTACAAATAACCAACTGTTTTTGGAAAACAAAACAATTCAGCATCTGACATAAAATTCTCAATTTTGTCTGTGACTGTCACTCTTGCTTCACTCTCCCTGTCTGCCTGTTTTTTCAAAACCTTTCACAGTTAGCAGCCTCTCCCCAAATCTCTCTCTTCTACTCCTAAAACCAAAAAACCAAATCCCATTGCCGTCAAGTCGATTCTGACTCATAATGACCCTACAGAACAGAGTAGAATTGCCCCACAGGGTTTCCAAGGAGTGCCTGGTGGATTCAAACCACCGACCTTTTGATTAGCAGCCATAGGTCTTAACCACTTCACCACCAGGGTTTCTCCTTCTACTTCAGGCCCCCCAAAACTTTACCACCAACACAGCCTACACAGGTATTTTCTCTATTTCCTTTCTCCCTGCAAATAACTCTTTGACCTAAACTGGCAAAGACAGTTCTCCCTGAGGACATGGGTGATGGGGTGGGATTGAGCAAAACTGTAATTACTTCTACAGTAATTTTTTGCCCCTGTTGCATCTATCTTACGGTCAGTTAAAGCAAGTGAGAAAACAGTAAGACTAGGGATGGAAGAAACCAATAGTGAGCTCCTTCTCGGATCTTTCCACTGCTCTTAATAAATTGTTCTGACTTCACTGTAAATGGGATAGCCACAGTTGCCTATCTTCGGTCATAATTGTTTGGGCTTCCGTGGTGCGACTTCACTTCCTCCAATCCCTGCGGTGGCAGAATGAAAGTAAACAACAGGCCAATGGGAGACTGACTGTATTGTGGAAAGTAATTATAGCCTTTTCATGTGGAATTGTAGAGTTTTTAAGTAAAAAAAAAAAGGTCGGGACAAATTACACTCACTGTGTAAAAATTCTAGGTCTCCAAGCAAAAGCAATAAAAGGAATCCTCCTTAATTAATTGTAGAAAAATAAATCACTGCTGCTTGAAATACTGCTACAATTAATCTGCCAGTAATTGCAACAACAAAAATAATAATGATATTTGTTATTTATTGAGTAATTTCTCTAAGCCAGTGTTCTAGTTATCTATTGCTACATAACAAAACACCCTGAAATCTACCGGCTTAAAATGACAATTTATTATTGTCTGTCATGGTTCTGTGGGTTGACCAGGCTCAGCTGGGAAGCTCTCATTGTGGTCTCTAATGCTGCTGCAGTCAGATAACAACTGAAGTTGGAGTCATCTGAAGGCTAGACTGGGCTAGGCATCCAAGATGGCTCCCGTGCATGGCTGGTAGTTGATACTGACCACGGGCTGGGAACTAGTCGGGGCTGTTGACTACAGTCACTATGCAGGGCCTCCCTTGTGGCTTGAGCTCAGTGGTGTGCTGAATCTGGAACCCGCTTGTACCAGCTTGTGAGAAAAAATTGTTAAATTTCCAAGAATTGTGTGATATGGTTGTTAAACATAGCCATTATTAAAAATTAACTTATATAACCTTACAATTAAATAAACTATATTCAAAACAATGGTGATACTCAAAATTCATCACTTCCTAATTGTTTCACTATGTTTTACTAATCTTCACTCTTGTCATTATTTATGTCCATTTTATCTGTGTGGTGCATCTCTTATCAACTTCGTGCTCAGTGATGGCACGTAGCTTCTATTCAGCCACGTTACGGTATTTACATAATGAAAAATGACAAATGCTATGAAGCAGTACTTTTTCTTATTTTTTGTAGAATTGATTGTTAAACATTTTCCAACACACCACTGTTTGGGCTTATTACAGCATGGTTTCTGTGTTCTGAGAGGAAGCATTCCAAGAGAAAAAAAGTTGGAACTTCCAGTTTCCTTAAAAGTTAGTCCTATAATTGGCACCATGTCACTTCTGTCAAATTCTTTTGCTCTAAGGAGTCACAAAAAACAAACCAAACCCATTGCCATTGAGTCGATTCCAACTCATGGTGACCTTATTGGATAGAGTAGAACTGCCCCATAGAGTTTCTAAGGAGTGGCTGATGGATTTGAACTGATGACATTTTGGTTAGCAGCCATAGCTCTTAACCACTGTGCCACCAGAGCTCCAAAGAGGCACAAGCCAGCCATAATTCATGTACATGCAAGGAAGGAAGGAATCAATGGTGGCCATTTTGGAGACAAGATGTCACAGTGAGGCATTGTACATCTATCTTCTCATTTAATCCTCACAATAACTCTATGTGATGAGTACTAATATTATTCCCTTTTTACAGATAAAGAAATTAAAAGACACAGAAAGGTCCTAATCCAGATTCTAACCCAGGCCTATTTGACTCTGAAGCTTGAGTTCTTCAGTATCACTTTCTACTACAGTGTCTTTGCCTTTGTCCCTTTTCTCCCCACCGTTGGTAGTTGGAGAACCTGTACTTTGCAGTCCTTCTCCCTAAAAAAAAAAAAAAAAAATCCTGGGAATTAGATCGTTCTCTCTCAGTCACTCACTATCCTTTCCTGATGGTGGAATGGACACCAATGGGAAACAGTTTTATGAAAAAAACCCAGTTAACTTCATTAGAGCCTGATGCATCTTCGATATCATGGAGGCAACAAAAATTGAGCACACCAAAGAACCCACAGTAGTTTGAAATACGAGTGTATTTTCTAACTCTGGGATATTAAGTGTGGAACTGAAGAATATTTCCCCAACCAAGATATCTAATGGTCATCAGCGAGATTGAGAGCTGAAGAAAATCAAATAGTTTCAAAGTGAATACAGTTTTCTTCCCTTTACATGGTATTCATTGTTCATTAAGCTCCTGACTTAAAAGAAGAGAAAGATTCCTCCCGAGCTAATAAACTTGATAGTTTACTTTTCAGTAATACATATTATGATCACCATCCAAATGTTCTCTTCCTCCATAGAATAATTTTCTTTACTAAATGATTTCTGACAGTTTTCTAAAAATCTCAACCAAATACAATGTTTTTTGTTGTTGTTGTTGTTGTGGCTGTTTGTTAACTTTTTCTTCCACAAGAGAAAATTCTATTAGCTTGTCTAAAGAAAATGTGTCACTCAGAAGGAAGGAGGTCAGTGTGAAGCACAGACCTATTTTGCCGCCCACTCACTTCAAGTTGCAACATTCCCCATGGCCCTGCCTCTTGATCTTGGATCTAGGAACCATCAGAGTTGTGCTTGCTTTTCTAACTCTTCTAGATCTTCCTTGTCAGGAATCACAAATTTACATCTTCTGCAAGAAAGACAAGTCTGAGAAAGTCATTGCCTCAAGACCAATTCCCTGGCCTTTCTGCAAGGCCCTGGAATGCCCGTGCCTCAATTTCCAACAATTCATTATGCAGTAGAACCATGCCTCACATGGTGTGTATAAAATGAAATTCTATGAAGAAAACCATTATGCATACTTACAGGAACTCTATGGAATACCTGTTAAAAATCAGTGATATGGAGAAGCCAAGGCTTTCATAATAGTGGTATGAGGAGGAGCTTAGGGAAACTTCTGTACCAGAGAGATATCATCTATTATGTTTGTCAAAATTAGGAAAGACAAGTGTTCAAAATATCCAGAAACTGATAAAAGGACTTGCAATGGATCGAGAAATACTTATTAAACAAAATCTATAGAAACTTGGTAAGTACAGTGGGAGACCATGACATTCAAGTTAAGCACTGCATTCATGCCCCACAGCTTTGTCTTGTGTAAGTACTGTTCCAGTGGGCTCGGCATCCAAGTAGTAGTTCCCATCTCCCTCCACTCCCTGAGGTGGAAGAGCTACTCTTGGTGTATTTGGCAGCTAATGAACACTGATAGATCCTATTCTTCTACATTTCAGCTGTGCGGGGGGCCCATACTGGCCAGTGGCAACAGCTGGGTGGCAGTACCAGTCATCCCTCCCCAAACACACAAACAGCTCCTGCTAGATAGGGAGGATCTTGACAATAGCATCTGGTGAAGAGCATGTTCCCCACCCCACCCCCAGCTCCTGCTCCATATGACAGAGGTTCTGCCCAGATGAGGGAAAGAGAAAGCCTCAAAGTTTGGTAATGTCCTACTCCTGCCAAGGGGATGAACTGGTATTGACCAGACTGTGGAGCAATTTATGGTTTTGTCAAAAACAACAGAACAATCAGTTACGGATTAGGAAGCTAACAGCTGGGTGTGACACCAATCCAGGCAGACCAGTGAGAGCTTAACAGGAAGATCAGATAAAGAGGCTGTCAAAAAGAGCCCACTTAAAACCACAGTCATCCTTGGTGGTAAGGGAAAATGTGTGCATACCCAAGGCTACATCTTCTAAGGAATGACATCAGAGGATATACATTGTAGGAGGAGGAATAGGCTTTACTGGACTAGTCCAGTCACATTACTAAACAAATAAGCAAACAATGACAATAATAAACCCCAGGTAGGGGTTCACAATCCAGAGTTGCTATGTTATCTAAAATATCCACAAGAAATTATGAGACATGCCAAGAAACCAAAGAGTATGACCCACATGCATTAAAAAAAGAAAAAAAAGCAGGCAATAGAAATTGCTTTTGAGGGGACCCAGATGTATTACTTGGCCTAAAAAGATTTCAACACAGCTATTATTATGATTATGTTCAAAGAACTAAACAAAATCATACTTAAAGAACGAAAGAAGGTATGATGGTAATGTCCCATCAAATACAGAACATATTACATAGAAATTATTTAAAAAAAAATAACCACTGGACATTCTGAAGTTGAAAAGTACAATAACCAAAATGAAAAATTCACCAGAGGGGCTTAACAGGAGATTTGAGATGGCAGGGGAAAGGATTGCCAAACTTGAAGATGGATCAATAGAGACTATGTAATCTGAAAAACAGAGAGAAAAAAGAATAAGGAAAAATGAACAGAGCCTCAGAGAAATGTTGTTGTGTTGGCTGCCATCAAATTGGCCCCCAATTCATGGCAACTCCATGCACAGTGGAACAAAATGACACCTGGTCCTGTGCCATCACCTTGATTCATTGCAGATTAGAATATTGTGACCCATAGGGTTTTCACTGGCTGATTTTTGGAAGAAGGTTGCCAGGCCTTTCTTCCTAGTCTGCCCTAGTCTGGAAGCTCCACTGAAACTTATTCAGCATCATAACAACACATAAGCCTCCACTGATTGACAAGTGGTGGCTGTGCTTGAGGTGCATTGGCTGAGAATCTAACCTGGGTCTTCCACATAGAAGGTGAGAATTCTGCCTCTGAAGCACCACTGCTGCCATCCAGAGAAATGTGGGACACCATTAAGTGCATCAGTAATGTGTAATGAAAATTACCAGAAGGAGAGGCGAGAGAAAGGAACAGAAAAAACATTCAAAGGAATAATGACTGAAATCTTCTCGAATTGGACGAAAAACAAGCCAATCAAAAGGTAGAGACTGTCAAACTGGGTAAAAATGAATAAATAAATAAACAAGATCCAACTATATGCTATCTACAGCAGACACACTTGATATTTAAAGTTACAAAATAGCTTAAAATTAAAAGGATAGAAAAATAATCCCAAGAAAACAGCAAACACAAGAGAGCTGAAGTGGCTATACTAATACCAGGCAAAATAGACTTCAAGACAATAATTTTCCCTAGGGAAAAAGAGCAGCGTTTTATAATGATAAAAGGGTCAACCTTCCATGAAGATATAGTAATTATATCTGGTGTAGTGGTTAAGTACTATGATTGCTAACCAAAAGGTCACAGTTCAAATCCACCAGGCCCTCCTTGGAAGCCTTATGGGGCAGTTCTACCCTGTCCTATAGGGTTGCTATGAGTCGGAATTGACAGCAACGGGTTTGGTTTTTTGATATATATATACACACCTAACAACAAGTATCCCAAAATACATAAAGGGAAAACTGACAGATTGAAGGGAAATAATTTGACTATGATAGTGGCACTCTCAGTAATGGACAGAACAACCAGGAACAAAATCAACAAGGATAGAGAAGACAATAAACCAACCAGACCTAACAGACATCTATAGAACACTCCAACCAAGACAGCAGAATACACATTCTTCCCAAGTACACATGGAATATTCTCCAAGAGAGACCGTATTATATAGGCCATAAAACAAATCTCAATAAATTTAAAGGGGACTGAAATCATGCAAAGTATGTTGTCCAACAACAATGGAATTAGACTAGAAATCAATAACAGAAGGAAATTTGGAAATTCACAAGCATGTGAAAATAAAATAACATTCCTAAATAACCAATGAGTTAAAGAAGAAATCACAAGGAAACTTAGAAAACACTTACATGAATGAAAAAAAAAAACACACAACATACCAAAACATTTGGCATGCAGCTAAAGCAGTGCTTAGAGGGAAATTTATAGCTGTAATCATCTATATTTAAAAAAAAGGAAGAAAGAGTCCAAATCAATAATCTAACCTTCCACTTTAAGAAACTGGGAAAATAAGAGCAAACTAAACTGACAGCAAGAAGAAGGAAGGAAATAATAAAGATTAGAGGAGAAATTAATGAAATAGAGTATAGAAAAACAGAAGAGAAACCAACAAAACCTAAAGTTGGTTCTTCGAAAAGATCAACAAAATTCAAAAACTTTAACTATAAATGACCGGGAATAACAGAGAGAAGACTCAAATTACTAAAATCAGGAATGAGGAGGGAACATTACTAACAACCTTACAGAAATAAAAAGGATTATAAGGAAACACTATGAACAATGGTACACCAAAAAAATTAAGTAACCTGGATGAAACAGACAAAATCCTAGAAAGATACAAACTACTGATACTGACTCAAGAAGAAATAGAAAATCAGAGTAGACATATAGCAAGAGATCAAATTAGTAAAAAAATCAATAAATAAATTAGCCTTCATCAAAATTAAAAATGCTTGTGCTTCAAAGGACACCACCACGAAAGTGAAATGACAATCCACAGACTGAGAGAAAATGTTTGCAAATCATATATCTGATAAGGAACTCGTATCCAGAATACGTAAAGACATTTTACAGTTCACCAACAAAAAGACAAATAACCCAATTTAAAAGTGAGCAAAGGACTTGAATAGGCATTTCTCCAAAGGTATACACATGGCAAATAATCATATGAAAAGATGCTCAACATCGTTAGCCATTAAGGAATTGCAAACCAAAACAACAATGAGATACCACTTCATAACCACTAGCATAACTATAATAAGAAAAGATGGACAATAACAAGTGTTCACAAGGATGTGAAGAAATTGGAACCCTCATGCATTGCTGGTGAGAATGTCAAATGATGCAACCACTATCTAAAACACTTTTTCAGTTCCTCAAAAAGTTAAGCAGAGAGTTAACATACAACCCAGCAATTCCTCAAAAAGTTAAGCAGAGAGTTAACATACAACCCAGCAATTCCCCTCCTAGATATATACTCAAGAGCATTCAAAACATATATCCACATAAAAAAACGCACACAAATGTTCATAGCTGCATTATTAATAATAGCCAAAATTTGGAAACAACCCAGATGTTAAACCATTAATGAATGGCAATCAAAAGCATATCCATACAATGGAATATTACTCATCGATAAAAAGAAATGAAGTGCTATACACACCTATGTTCATTGCAGCATTATTCACAAAAGCAAAAAGATGGAAACAACATAAGTGCCCATCAACAGATGAATGAATAAATAAGTTGTGGTACATACATACAACTGAATACTGCGAAACTATAAAGAATAATGAGAAGTTAGTGAAATATCTTGCAATATGGATGAATCTGGGGGACATTATGCCAAGTGAAATATCAATCAGAAAAGAACAAATATCGTATGATCCCACTATTATAAAATGTCAACAATAGATAAATATGCACAGAAAGCAATGTTCTTGATGGTTACCAGGGATGGTAGGTGGAGGGAGAGGGAATCCCTTTCTAGATAGTAGATACTTGTAATTTTTGGTGATGGAAAGGCTATACCAAATACGAGTGAAGTTTACACAACTTGAATAAATGAAGACGGTAAGAAAAAAAAAAAGGGACAATTTTGGCAAATGCTATAACATCCACAATTTTTCAACAATAGTAATAACAACCAAAATATATGTATATGGTTTCATAGGTAGATGTGTATGAAGGCATCTGAGAGTAAATGCACGTGTATGTATAGGTGTAGCTATAGCCATATGTATATACACATTTGTGTGTGCTGCATAAATATCCATATATATAATAAAACACATAGGGGGCACACTTATAGAGACTTCGTAGACATATCCAAACAACTCTTGAGATGGGTTTGCTGGGCTAAAAGATTTAGGACCATAGTCTTGTGGGGACGACTTAGTCAGCTGGCATAATATAGTTCATAAAGATAATGTTCTACAGCCTAGTTTGGTGAGTACCATCTGGGGTTTTAAAAGCTTGTGAACAGCCATCTGAGATACAACTATTGGTCTCTACTTGTCTGGAGCAAAAGAGAACGAAGGAAACCAAAAACTCAAAGAGGAAACTAGTCCACAGAATTAAGAGCCCACACAAATCACAGCCTCTTCTAACCTAAGACTAGAGCTAGGTGTTCTCTGGCTACCACTACCTACCATTCTGAGCAGGGACATAACAGAAGATCCTAAATAGGAGAAAAATGTAGGACAATTCAAATTCCTAAAAAAGGCAAGACCTACTGACCAAGAGAGGCTAGACGAATCTCTGAGACTATTGCCCTAAAATATCCTTTGAACTTGGAATTGAAGCTATTTCTGCAGGTCACCTTTCAGCCAAATAATAGATTGGCTTGTAACACCCGTGAGTAATGTGCTCACTTAAACAATCAACTATATGAGACTAAATGGTCAATATTTACCCAAAAGGCAAGATGAGAAGGCAAGGAGCGGAAGGGAAGCTGGATCAATGGAAACAGAACAAACAAAATGGAAATAATGAGAATGCGGACACATTGTAAAACTTGTAACCAATGTCACAGAACAATTTGTACAAAAATTATTAAATGGGAATCTAATTTGCTGTGTAAACTTTTACCTAAAACACAATAAAATACTTAAAAAAAAATGATGGAGAAAAATGTAGAACAAAATGCTAACTCAAAAAGAAAGATCAGACTTACTAGTCTGACAGAGACTAGAGAAACCCGGGAGTATGGCCCTGGACACCCTCGCAGCTCAGTAATGAAGTCACTCCCAAGGCTCACCCTTCAGCCAAAGATTAAAAAAAAAAAAAAAAAAAAAAGATTAGACAGGCCCATAAAACAAAACGAGACTAAAGGGGCACAACAGCCCAGGGGCAAGGACTAGAAGTCAGGAGAGGACGGGAAAGCCTGTAATAGGGAACCCAAGGTCCAGAAGGGAGAGGGTTGATGTGTCGTGGGTTTGTTAACCAGTGTCATAAAACAATATGAGTACTATTTAATGAGAAACTAGTTTTTTCTGTAAACCTTCACCTAAAGTACAATTTTTAAAAACGTGCATTTATAACAGTATCTATTAAAATGGAAACTTTGAGAGACTAATGTTTTCATTTATGGGCACACCGTTTTGAGTTGGCCATCTCTAGAAACATACTAAACAAATTTTAAGGATTAAATATGACAGACTGCCTAAAAAAAAAAAAGAAAGAAATGAAGTACTGATACATGCCACAACATGGACGAACCTCAAAAACATATGAAGTACCCAAAATAGGCAAAATTCATAGAGACAGTAGTTGCCAGGGGCTGGCAGGGAGGGGAAAATAGGAAGTGAGGTAATGTGTTCAGGCTTCTTTTTGGCATGGTGAAAATGTTCTGGAATTAGATAGTGATGATGGTTGCACAACCTAGTAAATAGACTAAAAACCACTTGAAATGGGTGAATTTTATGGTACATCACCATAACAATTTTTAAAAAACTACATTGAGATTTTTGCTTACTAAATTACCAAAGATCTCAAAGTCTGATAACACGCTGTCTTGAGGAAGGTATTCTGAAACAGGCACTTTCGTGCCTTGTTAGTGGTAGTATAAACTGGCACAACCATTACAGAGATAATTTTGACACCATCTGGAGTTTGACTGACCCAGCAACTCCACTTTTAAGAATTTATGCTTCCGATATATCCCACAGGCATAAAATGACATAGGTATGATAGCCATCACAGCAGTATTTTTAAAGTAAAGAGTTGACAACCTAAATGCCCATCCACAGGAAAACAGGTTAAATTAACTAAATAGTGGCATGTCCATACAGTATAATACGCTGCAGTGAAAAGAGGAATAAAGAAGTTCTTTATGCGCTGACATAATAATCTCTGGGCTGTACTGTTCTGAGAAAAACGCAAGATGCAAAACAGCCTGTAGACCATGCTACACTTCATGTACGAGAAGAGAGGGAGAATAGATATATTTTTTCCTTGCAGATGGATAAAATATTTCTGTGGAGGGTAACTGAATGGCTGGGGTCAGCTCTGGGAGGAAGATGTCTCACTGCATATATTGTTTTGTTTTTTAAACATGGTCTTACCTATTAAATTTTTTTATTAAAACAAAAAAAAATAGTAATCGGCCAAAAGTTGTAAAATGAAAAAAATTCTAAAACAAAACAAAAACAAAAAAATCACTGCTATGCTTAACTTCCCGTGCCCCACCACTGACTCCATCAACATTAACCATCTAGTTTCTGATAGTGTTGTAAGGTAGATTTTCCAAAATGAGGTTGCCTGTACTCTCTCTGGTCTCAGGTCAAGTAGACAAACTAACCCAGGTTCCATTATTCCTCTAATGTGTACAAAATAGTCTTACCATCATTTATGGTAATATTAGCAAGATCCACAATCTTATTGGGAAGTTCTTGAAGCAATTTGCATTGTTTATACTTTGGTTGTTCCCACTGAGATTTGCCAGTGTTGATACTGATTGAACTGAAAAAGAGAGGAGAGAGGAACAAAAGGTATTATCTGGTTTTCTCCTTGGAGGATGATGCAAAGATAGTCTTAAAGCAAATAATAAATGGACATGTGTATCTTTGGCATGCCTCCTCTTTGCCCACCTTCGTCTCCTGGCTCAGATAAAACAGGCTAGCATTTCTTTGAAAAGTAAAGAAAACTGCTTTTGGAGAGCAGATGGTTCTAGGGCCACCATGCAGGGGTGGGTTGCAGAGAGGGGGAAAAGCAGGCAAGAGAGCCTGGAACGAGGAATAGCAATGTTCAGCTGGCCAAGAGTCAAGGCAAAGATTTTGCCCCTGTGGGCATGGCTTCTTACTCTCACTTTCTCTTCTTACCCCTATTTTAAGGGGACATTCCTATTGGGATGTTGTCTCTAGCGTATTAATTTACTCAAGGCGTTTAGTATAGCACCCTCTATAGTCATCAGCTCTCATCATCCACCCTCCCCACTACATCATTCAATTCATCCCAGCTTCTTTCAATTCAGCTAACACATTGATTGAGCGCCCACTGTGTTCTAGGAATGATGTAGGTAGCACAGACGAACAGGGCAGGGTCTTGGCCCTGGAGGAGCTTATAAATAGGTGTCTTGAGACTCTAAATCTAATTGTCTTAAATTTAGGCAAAAGGTGATATGACAAGCTGTATAAACAAAGGTGAGTCTATCAAACCACCAAGCATGAAGAACTTATTTTTAATTTTTGAGCTGAGCTGGGCTTTGAAAGGACAGAGCTGGAAAAAGGCCCTCTAAGTAGAGCAAACAGCATAAGTAGAGGAAGAGACACAAGGAAGTGCTCCCTCATTCCAGAATGCCAGCTGGTGCTTTTTGCCTGGAGCCCATGGTAAGGAAGGGAGACTACCAAGCGAGATGGTAGGAAAGAAAGCCTGTGGGTCTTGGGTGCTGTATTTATTTAGGAGTTTGGACTTAATTCTTGAGGCAATGTGCAACCTGAGCAGGAGAGTGACAATATGGCAGTCATACATTAGGAAAATCACTCTGGCCACACTGTGAAGTATATTTGGGAGGGAGAGGGCCATTAGAGGGCAGGCCATTAATGGTAGGCAAGAGATAGGAGTTTGAAGCAAGGTAGTGGCAAGGAGGTTGAAAAGTCACATCTGGCTGTGACGGTAAATGTTGTATGCCCGGACACAAAAGGACAAACACTGTATGATTCCACTTATATAAAGTATCTAAAATAGGTAAATGCATAGAGACGGAAGCTTATAAGTGGTTACCAGGGGCAGGAGGTAGAGGAAAGGGGAAGTCACTGCCCAGGAGGCACTGAATTCCTCTTAAGGGTGATGGATAATTTTGGAAACCTAGAGTGGGGATGGTTGCACAAGATGATAACATAACTAAGGCCACATGTAAAAATGGTTGAAATG
Organism: Elephas maximus indicus; assembly: GCF_024166365.1. NCBI lineage: Eukaryota > Metazoa > Chordata > Mammalia > Proboscidea > Elephantidae > Elephas > Elephas maximus. The sequence goes on from NC_064846.1 coordinate 19,568,821, forward strand.
TCAAATGTTTGGATATATATATATATATATGCAAATGTTTGGATATATATATATATATACACATTCTTTTTGGTTACATATATTTTGCCACAACAATTGTTTTTTGAAGCTGCATGCCTTGCTGGCTGATTAGATGGAGGTAGGATGCAGTTCAAGGTGTCTCCCTCCAAAAGAGAGCTCTTAAGCCTCTGTCAAAACCTGCTGTTTCTCTGGTCTTGCCCACTTAAGTTAATGGCATAAACCATTAATAGCAGAGAGTAAGGAAAGAGGAGCTGCTGATTAAAAAAAGAAAAATGATGAAGTCGATAATAGAAGTGATTTAGTGAATATTACGGCCATCAACGAGATGGCTTCAGAGGCAGTTTTTCAAAATGATAAGAAGAGGAATATAAAAACATGGAAAATGTTTGATAAACCATTGAGTGAAAAGGAAAATTACGTTATTGGTATAAAGACAGTGATTGCTACTACATAAAACTTAAAGGCAGACAGAGAAAGGCTGGATGAAAAAATATGCCAATCTAAAACAGCTGTGTTCTGGTGGTGGCATTAACCAAAACCAACCAAACCCAGTGCCGTCGAGTCGATTCTGACTTATAGCGACACTATAGGACAGAGTAGAACCGCCCCATAGAGTTCCCAAGGAGCGCCTGGCGGATTCAAACTGCAGACCCTTTGGTTAGCAGCCGTTGCACTTAACCACTACGCCACCAGGGTTTCCGGTAGTGGCGTTATGGGTGCCATTTTTTTTCTTCTTGAAAATTTTTCTGGCATGTTATGATGTTGCATGCATAGCTTTAAGTAGATCCAGAAAGAGAAAGAGAATAAGAAAGAGAGAGAAGGAAGGAAAGTGAAGGGGAGGGGAGGGGAGGGGAGGGGAGGGGAGGGGAGGGGAGGGGAGGGGAGGGGAGGGGAGGGGAGGGGAGGGGAGGGGAGGGGAGGGGAGGGAGAGAAGAAAGAGGAAGAAAGAAAGGAGGGAGGAAAGAAGGAAAGAGGGAGGAGGCTGGCACAGAGATGGAGGGAGGGAACCTACTCAGACGAATGACATTGAAACATGCCCCCAATTAAGTGGATCTTTGTGTATGTGAACTAGCAATTAGAAGTTGGCTGGTACATACCAGATTCTAGTAGCGTTTCCATCCTCATTTTTTATGCATCTAGTTTGAGCTGTCTCGGTGGGGTTGGTTAATAGCCACTTATATGTCCCTTTGAATTTAGAGGCTGTTTCATCAGCTTTGCACCTTCCTGGCTCTAAAGAGAAAATGTATGCACATTTTAAGTGCCTTTTGCACATAAACATCAGCAAATAAAAGAGGAAACTTTTTTTCTACCAGGTCATTTAAACCAGGCTTCACTGAAAATAGCATTAAATAGTCTCTCTCTTTTTTTTTTTTAATAAGCCACACCAGTATAGCAGCACATTTAATCCTTTTCATTAAAACCACCAGTGGACAAAACAGTTTCTGCTTTTTACAAAATGATACATAGCCATTGGGGGAAAAAAAATCGAGCCACACAAAGGGGTCTAGAGTGAAAATCAAAAGCTCCCACCTGCCCCTAGCCCTCCTTCCTAGGTAAACCAGTTGCCACTGAGTCACTGCCAACTCATAGTGACCCCATGTGTGCCACAGTAGAACTACACTCCATAGGGTTTTCAATGGCTGATTTTTTGGAAGTAGATGGCCAGGCCTTTCTTCCGAGGCACCTCTGAGTGGATTTGAACTGCCAGCCTCTCAGTTAGCAGCCAAGGGCTTAACCATTTGCACTACCCAGGGCATCTTCCCTCCTAAGTAAAAAGTAAAAAGTACCTACTATTAATTTGCTATACAAGGGCAGGAGAGTGTAGGCCAACTTCTTTCTGAGTGGCTCCTCTCTTAGTGGACTCTGGAGTGGGTTTTGTTTTAGTAAACTCAGTGTATCTGACATCACCAATATAGACAGAGAAGCCCTACTCTGAGGTTGATGCTGGGGGACAGAACTAACGACCCTCCCCCAAGGGCAGGTAGGGCAAGGTTTTGCTGCCCACCATTGCCACAGAGACGGAGATGTGATAAGACCACCCACTGGGTGCATGACCCTGATTCCGGAAATCATTCCCTCAGGAGTGGACAGAGTGACTCAAGCACTGCCCCAGCCAGCCTTGCCCAGCCATCCCAGTCTCCTCTCTGGGGGAGGAGAAAAGGTGGCTTCCTCTCAGTCTCAAAAACCCACTTCCGTTGAGTCGATTCTGATTCATAGTGACCCTATAGGATGGAGTAGAACTGCCCCACAGGGTTTGCAAGGAGCGCCTGGGGAATTCAAACTGCTGACCTTTTGATTAGAAGCCGTAGCTCTTAACCACTACGCCACCAGGGTTCCTTCTCACTCTCAGGATACCTTCATTAGCGTCATTGGCATGGTGGGCTCTGCCTGTTGCTTCAACACTTCCCTGCCTTCCATCCCCCACTCACCTTGCATGATTACTGGCTGCCCTGCACTACTTAATTAGTTCGTTGCCAAGGACTGTGCGTTCTAATGTCTATGTGTGCTATCTGGGTTAGCTCAATGTTTTCACCACTGTCTATTGGGAGAAAGGAACAAAGCTGGCAGGAATGGGGAAGGAAGTAGAGGGGGGCCTGGTAGCCTTTTTCTTTTGTCACCAAAGCCTTGCTAATCTGAAAAGAAAATGCCCAGGAGAGAAATCTGGGACAGCTCCCAGATCATTTTCCAAGAAGAATAGGCTGGCTGAGTCAATCAACAAATTAGGGAGTACCTATAGGGCACTTATTACATGCAATGAAGAAGCTCCGCAGGTCTTTGCATATTTCTGCAAGAGAGGCAAGGCTCTCACTCTGTTGATAAACTGTCCACTGCTAACATCCAGGGCTGATCAATGGTCTTGGTAAGCCCTCCAGCACTGTTTCTTTTCAGACGCTCTTAAAGGTAGAAAAGTTGTCAGAGCAAGTGGGCACTGCGGATGTGGAAAAGAGCATGAAGGTGGCATCTCTGCCCACTAAACTCTGGTTCCCTTACTATGCATTATGGGCTTGATAATAAAGGGAGTGAATTCATACCAAAATAACCCCCTCAAAAAAAATAATTACCTAGTTTTTTTACTGCAACATGTTCAGACTTTACTAATAATGTCAATTGATCTTGTGTGAAGTTTGTATAGGTGAGGTTGCCATGTATTTTGCTTTTGATCTTGTTAATCAGTTCGGTGGGTGCTAAAGAAGAGTTGGCCTTTATGATGACCTGACAAACACAGCTAAAAAGGAGAGCAAAAAAGAAAGATGTCGCAGTTAGGTCAACAGAGTGTGACTCGGCCTATGGTGCTGAAATTCTCGACAGCAGACTTAACTGGTAGTCCAGAAACATCAAACGTGTTACAACTATTAAGTAGAAAATCTTAAGAAACGCTGGAAGGCAGCATATTGAAATCTTCTGGTACATCTTCTCATAACCAAAACAGACAACTCAAAACCTATTTTCAAAAGAACGGTCAGCAAGATTTGCATTCTGTTGAAATTGACTAGCCATGCAATTTCTCTAGAAGTTTGTAATCATTAATAGAGAAGTGAGAATATTCAGGATTTACTCCTTCAGAGAAAGCCTTTTATCTTTCCGATCTCTAATTTATCCATCATTATGACAAAAAGGCAAATAGGCACATGCTCAATTAGTTTATAAAGATGTGTTCCGCAGAAGGCCCGTGCTATAATAATAATGACAGTAATTAACATTTTTGGAGCTTTTTTCCCACATGTTTTGACTCATTTTATCTTCACAAGAACCCTATGAGGTAAGTGGTATTATTACCTCCACTCTACAAAGGCATTTCTGAATATTCTGTCCACTAAAAGATATTTTATGATAGAAAAAGGTTGTCCATGACCTCAACTCCATAGCAAGGTCCTTGAACATTCTAACTTCCTCTAACATTCCTTTAAGGAGCTTATTTCAGATTCACAAACTTATCTATCTATATATTCACTTCCATTTATAGATACATATTTTTGAAGAACACATTTCCAAAGTTTCCTATCAGTTGTAGACAGTTAGACATATCTGTGTTTACTCAAAACATTTGTCAATGTCCAATCTAAGCTATACCTCACCCCTCCTCTGATCCATATTTGGTAAAGTCCCTTCTCATCCCACCCATTCCATTTGCAGTCTATCTCTTCTCAGCTTTCGGCTTTCTAGTCTGAAGATGATTCCTCTTTTTAAATTTCTTCTCTTGCTTGCAACAGACCTCTAGGATCCTAGAAATTCCAGTGACTTTTCCATGAACCTTTTTGGCTATTACGTCCCTCTTAAAAGCCATCAAGCTGACCAAAGCAGCCAGTGATCAGGGAGGAGCTAGAGCACGAGTCTGAACGGGACAAAGGCTGCCTTCCATGTTGCCTTTCAATTTCCTTGCTTGATATTTTGTGGGCCTTTTTGACCATAACAAACCCTTTATTCCCCCACCCCCAAACTATGGCCACTTTGGACCCCATTTTCTCTTCACTACAAAGAGGCAGCGGGCAGGCTGCTAGGCTGTGCTGTGACCAACTGAAACAACGTACTGCATGAAGGCAAGAGCCCAATTACAGTATCTGTGAAATAACCACCGGGTACTTTGATCTCCTTCTGACAACTCTGACCAACAGGCTGCACGTACGGAATTAAATGGAAGGAAAATCAGAACTAAATGTACTGGCTATGAATAAACCTGGCTCTTACCTGTATGGTACATGGGAAATTGTAGCCATTCCTTGTCCTTCTCTCTGTGCCAAATGATGCAAAAGCAAAGTACATAGTCACTGAAACCTTTAAACCAATGTCACCATTGAGTACAAGGTTTATTGTTAATGACAACAATCATAATTACACTTTATATTTATATAACCCATTGCCTTTTGCAAATCACCTTCAAAAATATCAACGCATTCAGTCCTCATACCAACCCTGTAAGACGGAGGGATTGTTGCCCTATTTTCTAGCTGAGAAAGCCAAGTCTTACTTTAAATGATCTGCCCAGCATCACATAGCAGACCAGTCACAGTACTGGGAGTGGAATCCAAGCCTTCTGGATCTGGGTACTAGTCTGATGATGACAATGGTAACCACTATCAAGCATTTACTATGTTCTAAGCCCCGAGCTGAGGGTGGTGGTGGTTCAGTGGTAGAATTCTTGCCTTCCATGAGGGATATGCAGGTTCAATTCCCAGTCAATGCACCTCACGTGCAGCCCCCACCCATCTGCCAGTGGAGGCTACAGTGTTGCTATAATGCTGGACAGGTTTCAGCAGAGTTTCCAGACTGAGATGGACTAGGAGGAAAGGCCTGGTGATCTGCTTCTGAAAATCAGCCAACAAAAACCCTGCAGATCACAAAGGCCAGATTCTGTTGTGCTTGGGGTCACCATGAGTTGGAGGCCAACTCCACCGCAGCTAACAACAGCAAAGCCCTAAGCTAAACACTTGATGTAAAATATCTCATTCCATCCTTTCAACAGCCCTGTGAGGGAACAGTACTATGGTTAGCTCCATTTTATGGATGAGGAAACAGACACAGAGAGATTAACTAAGTTGCCCAGGTCTCACAACCAGGAAATGGAAGAGCAGGAATTCTAACCTAAGCAGCCTGACTCTGGGGACCACATTATTCACCAACAGGCTCTTACACTTATTACTTAAGAGGAATTTTAGCTGGGTTACGGTATCTATAATGTGATAAATAAAATTTCTGACTCAGCTGTTTACAGAAAGCATTTGAATGACAGCAGATAATTTGGAATTCACTGGAGCTTTGATTGTATTTTGTATCACTTACATACGTATCTCATATTTAAATACCTTGAAAGCTGTATGCTTACTAATCTTTCTAAGTGTGATATTATAAAGCTTTGAGACACAGGAATTACCAGTTGTCATCAAGTCAGTTCTAACTCATGGCGATCCCATGTGTGTCAGCGTAGAACTGTACTCCATAGGGTTTTCAAAGGCTGATTTGTTTTTCAGAAGTAGATCACCAGGCCTTTCTTCTGAGGTGCCAAGTACGTTAACCATTTGCACAACACTGGAAAATAAGTACTGAGAATTGGGGCAAGGGTGGTGGGAGATAGTTTTACAAAACTCTGACTTCAAATCCATACAACTAGAGGGTGGATTTATCGCATCACTCTTGGAAGAGCTGCTTTTTTGCAAGATGTCTACTACCAAGATATCCCATCAACCTTTTACAATTCCCAAGTCATTCCACAAGTCTCATAGGCCACAAAATATGCCTCAAAAACCTGCCACATGGATAGTTCAGAAAAGCAGAGAATGGTTTTTTTGATGAGTTCTTGTGCCCAGTCCAAGTAAAGTCATGTAATTTTGTCCTCAATTACCAAAAATGGGCCTTGCTCAATAATATACACTTGGCAGAAGAGTTATTGATTTATTTATCTTTGACGGAGTCCGTGAGTGATGTAAACAGTTAACGCGCTCGCTACTAACTGAAAGGTTGGAGGTTCAAGTCCACCCAGGTGTGCCTTGGAAGAAATGCCTAGCAATCTACTTCCAAACAAAATCAGCCATTGAAAACCCTATGGAGCGGAGTTCTACTCTGACACACATGGGGGCGCAATGAGTCAGAATTGACCTGATGGCAACTGGTACTGATAATCAGGTACAGAACGGGTCACATGCAGATTTGGTTTGAAAAAATTACTTACAAAAGCTCGGTCCATGGTTACTTCTTCCTCAGACATGTCTCTGTATCAAAAGCAGCACAAAATTACAGAAAAAGTAAATGTAGTACCAAATACATGAGGACACGAGATCAGGAGAAAGACACCTTTGAGGCAGAACAGTAGAACCCCTGAGCTGGGATCCGAATAGTGAAAGAACTCCAAGGGAACACTTCGAAAGAGCTTGGTCGTTACTTGCAGATCAGAGTGGTGGTGAACCTTTGACTCAACAATCTCATTTCCAGGAACCCATCCCACAGCAGTATCAGGAAAGGTGCATAAAAATATACACACAAGGGTGGAAATAACCCGAATGCCCAACACTAGGTAATTGGATAAAGACACCCATGCAAAAGTATCCTATTCAGCCATTAAAATGAATAAGCTAGATCTACATGTATTGACATGAAAAAATGCATATGATATATTCTAAAGTAAGAAAAGAAGGTTATAAAACAGTATGTGGAGTTGGATCCCATTCTCTCAGTAAATGCATGGAAACAAATCCAGAGGAATATATAAAAAGAAAACAAACAAAAAAAAACTGTTACCAGGAGTTCTTGATGGCAGGGGGAAGTTTCTAGAAATTTTCACTATCCATGTTATAAATATCTATAAAGATTTAAGATTTTATAATGGCCACTTATTACTTTTGTAATAAAGAAAAATAATAGACACATTTTTACAAAGAATGTTGTATATTCTAAACATCCCTAATTTTCTTTGAGCAATCTATCATGGATTCACATATATTAATTTATATGAACCTTCCTTGAACCTTTTTATATCTAACCATGTCAGAGAAACCAAAATCCCAGTGTGTAGAAAAAGGTAGCCACATGTATTTTAAAAATCAACTTACCATGGTATACAGAGCCATGCCTATTTATCAAAGTGCTGCTTCTGGGTGTTCCTTTAACAGAATGACTAGTATATGTGCAAGGTAAGAGCAGAGGAAATATTTCTGAGATGACCAACTGCCTTTGCCCTGGTCTCCTTGATATTACTCAGAGCCTGTGGATTTCACTGCAATCACCTTTCCAAATTTGGGCACGAGCAAGGCTTGGACTATTCAACATTCCTCACTTTAAACATTTCAAGTTCCCTTTGGAATTTGTAATTCTTGAAAGTGCATTGTCCTAAAATAAAAGGCCTTATAAATCCTCCTGCATTGACCATCCTTGCCTTTCGCCCTTTTAAAACATGATTTAAAACCAAAAAAACCACAGCATCCTAGAATTTCAGAGCTAAAGGGGCCATTAGCGGTAACTGGTCCAATTCCACTGTTTCCTCTATTTGTTTTCTTCTATTTTGTTCTCCCAATTGGCTCAGTACCCTACAGTAATCATGCAAATTTCATCTTCATTCCAGAAAGGATGCACATGCAGAAGGGATCATGTGACTAAAAATGCAGCAGTCCCTAAGACTCAGACATAAACAAAGGAAATCCTCTTTGGATATGAACAGACATGTTACCAGATGCACCCTCAAACTGCCCTTCCACCCACTGTACACAACTCTCACATACCTGCTTTTAATTTGGGTAGCCAGATTAGCAAGAGTAAATTCACTGTCTTGAAATATAAAATTCAACTGTGAAAGACAAAAAAAAAAAAAAAGTCCATCAGTGTTAGCATTCCCCCTCCTCTATCTTAACCCAGCAAAGTCACCTGGGACAATGTGATCATTAGGCTGCATTCATTATTTCAGTTGGCTCAACATTTCCATCCGCTCCATTCGGTTTTCCAATTTGCATTTTACCCACCCATTTTCAAGCACTATAATCATGTCATATACACGTCAAAATAAATGCTGATGGAGAGACCGGGGAAACAGATACTATCAGTCACTGTGAGTGGGGGAGGGCACAAATTAGTATAACATATCTGGAAGGCAATTTAGCAAACAGCTATTAAAATGTAAAATGCTTATGCCCTTTGACCTTGCAATTCCAATTCTAGGAATTTATCCTGTAAACATACTCATGCACCTCCAAAATTTATTCCAATGACATCATTTTCAGCATTGTTTCTAAATAGAGAAAAAATAGAAACAACATAAATGTCCACCAGCAGATGCCTGCATTAAAGGAAAAACAACGAAATTATAACCACCTAGTGAAATCCTATGCATCTGTTACAGTGTTTGAGGTAGACCTGTATTTACCAGCATGAATACACTCAAAGATACATGATTAAGTGGAGAAAACACAAGCTTCAGAATAGCATAACTAGTATGAGTCCACTTTTTTTTTTAAGGGACATACACATCCATGTGGGTATATGCACAGAAAAAAAATTCAGAAGAATTAAAAAAAAACCCAGTGCCCTCGAGTCAATTCCGACTCATAGCGACCCTATAGTTAATGTAAGGAGCAGTATTAGAAAGGACATTCATACACTTTCTGGGTTTCAGATTTCTATGTCTGAATTTTTTACATAGTCTATATATTACTCCTATTTTTTTTTTACCAGAAAAATAAGGATAAATAAAACATCACATTGGAGACAGAGAAAAAAATTAGAATGCAGAAAACAAAAATATTTAAATACAATGGCATAGACTTTGTCATCACTGCTCTCCAACTTCCCCCAAATAGGACAATTTGGCAAAGACTCAGAATTTGTGTCAGTGGAAGGAAATGTACAGATTTAAACAAATTAAAATAATAACACCCTGTTAAGGCTTACAACACTGGTACTATGGAATAGAAACTGCATACACCCTCATGATGCTGCTTACAGAGCAGATAGATTTACAGCAAAAAAAAAAGCTGTGAAATGGATTATGGGTAGAAAAAATAAAGCATAGTTTTAATCTACAGTTTCTTTCTCTCTCTATATATACATAGTCACATATATTTATGTGTAGCATAAATATTCAAAAGATTTTTTTACCCAATATTCTGCAAATTCATTTATAACACTGGTAATAGGGGTCCTTGGCTCTCCATCAAAGACTGAGAAGATCATTTCAATATTGTAGAAGGATACTGTAATTTAAAACAAGAAGATTAATTTTGTCCTTTCATTTGGTTCAAGAAATTTGACTGTCTGTAAATTTGGTCAAAAATGATTTCCATTTTACAGCAAACCAAACAGTGATGTCTCATTCTTAATCTTTGGTTAATTCCAAGAGCAAGAGCCAGCACTTTTGACCATATATCCAAAAGACAAACAATATGTTACCATCCAGTTTTTGCTTTATTTCCACGGTTCCCTGCTTTCTACACAGTTGATAGACATTCTGCAAATCTCCCCAAATCCTCCACTGTCATTGGCCAACAGATTTCCAGTCCATTCAGTGACCAAGCTGAATATTATCTCACAAGATCATTTGTACTGAGACAACAACTGTTTCTTTCTGTACCTTCCTTTCTCCTTCAAGCTATCCTCTCCTTATGTCCCTGTTGATCTTATGGATCCTATCAAATTTCAACTTTGGAAAGTTAAAAGTTGTAGGAGCATACAAAACTTGAGCAATATGGAAGCCAAATACTCCCTGGCCATGGTTAAGCGTTCCTACCCAGCTGGACGTGAGGACTGGAGAAGGCTGAGACCTGTTTAAGAGGTATTGATAAAGGCAGGATAGATTATCTTCTGGTGTTTTCTGATGTGAGGTCAATATGAGTGGCCCTAGGCCATCTAATCCTCTTACTGGGGAGAGGGTGAGGTCCCTGATCCATGTTCACATTGGCAGAGTCAAAGTCAAGGGCTCGGGAACAAAACTGGTGGAAAAGGGGGCTTAGAAATATCATACTGAGTGAAAAGATACATTTGCACCATAATTGAAAAAAGTAAAGATAAGCAAGATGGCTACAGAAGTCTATGTTTTGACCAGGTATCCACTGTTCCCACTATCTGAAGAAGGTAAGAAACATCACTGCACCCTTCTTTATTCTTTTCTTCCTTCAGAGAGCTGACCACATTGAAGAACACATGGCCCATTGTGCATGCATCCTGCTAGGTATACAAAAATATTTAAACACAATGGCATAGATTTTGTCATCACAATGGCACATTGTGGAACAGTACCTGTATACTCAGCAGCAATAGTGGAAGTCAATGTTTCTGTAGACAGAAAGGAAGGTGTGCTGTTCAGCCCGGTAGTCTCAAAAGAGGAAGAGATTAGTGAAGACCCAGTTGCTGTAGAAGGATGTGTCACTCCAGTGGATATGAGTGGAAATGAGGCTCTATTCGTAGGGGAAGTAGTAGTGGTTATATTTGGAAGGGAGTCCAGTGTGGGCTTAGGAAGAACTAAAGTAGGGGATACTGATACAGCTGGGATACTGCTCCATGAAGATGTTACTGTAGGGCTGGACAGAGGTATGGAACCAACAGACAGGGTGTGATCAGTTGTAAGAGGTGACATACTCATCCTGCTAAATGATGGAAGTAGAGACACAGTCCTGGAGTTGGCCATCACAGTGATTCTGGGGAATGCCCTAGGGGATGTGGAAATGTATGCATTGTCATCTGTGATTTTTACAGACACAGGGAGAGAAGCTGGGAATCCGGTAGGTGTAGGCATGGGGTTAGTGAGTATGGTGCCTACAGTAGCAAAGGGTAGTGTTGTAAAGTTAGTAAATGGGTGTGCTGGTGTTGTGTCAGAAGTCAGAAATGTGGATTTTGGCTCCTCTACTGTAGAAGTTATAACTTGAGGGGCTTTGGATACAGTTGCCAGAGGGGAAACTGAAGGGAAACTAGATGAGATCCAAATCAGCGTGGGTAAAGTAGCAGCCTTCGAAATTGTAGATCCTGCAGCAGCACTAGAAGGTTTCGATGGAAGTGTGATCCCAGGAGTTACAGATGTTGATGTCTTCTCAAATGTTTGCTTAATGTCAGCCAAGGTGGTAGGGATAGCTCTTGAAGATGCTGATAATGAAGGACTCTCAAACAGCCCAAAGGTAGAAAGAATCCCAGACATGGGAATTGATGGCTTTGAGGCAGTATCTTCAGATACGAGGCCAGTCTGAGGGGCTATGAATATTGACAAAGACCCTGGGACAAGTTGTAGAGTTGCTGTTTCCATGTTGTTGGGTGTAGGTACATGAGCAGTGGTGGAAACTGGAAATTGAGAATCTGTAGCTGTGAGTGTACTCCAGGAAGTCTTAAGAAAAGACTCAGAGTTACTAGATGTTATTGCTGTTCCCAGAATTGGAAATTCAGTCATGTGGGTTGTAGAAACTGTAGAGGTCTTTGTAGTAGAGAATTCTGTTTCAATACTATGAGGCGAATAAAGAAATGATGTCAAAGAGAGTGGAGTTGCTATGAATGGGGTCAATGGAGGATATGAAATAGGAGTATTGATAGATGTGGCACTTTTTGTTAGTTCATCTGTTAAGGGAGTATTTTCTGACAAGGAAGTCATCTTTCCAGTATTAGAAGAAAGGTAAGTGGTGACTTTCACACTTTTTGTGGGTCCAGGAATGCCGGTAAAGCTAGTCAAAGATGGGGAAACCTGAATATTCAAGGATGTATGGAGATTACCTGAAGGAGTAAGTGAAGGCACGTTTTCAGGGACAACAGTTCTGGAATAAGTATTTGTGAGAGCTGTCTCTGTACCACTACTCACAGTAGTTAGGGAGCTGTGAGTAATCCCAGGTAATAGGCTCAGAGTTGTAGCCTCATCTCCTTGTGATGGTTGTTGAGCTGTTGATAGAATTGGTGAAAATGTGATCGTTGGGGTGGAAGAAACAGCTTCAGTGTTCTTAGAACTGAGTAGAGAGAAGACAGTGGTGCCTATCAGTGGAGTCACTATCCCAGCCTTAACAGTGGTTGGGATGGTTTTCACAGAGGGAAAAGTTGACTCTTCCAGAGAGAAAAAGGTTGTAGGTGTGATGCTGGAAGACATCTTTGTCATTTCTGAAGTAGCGAAAGCAGGGGAAACCACTGTGCCTTTTGCAGAAGGCCCAGCATATGTCACAGGTATGACATCCAATGTAGATGTTTCTATGGTCATAGCAGTCCTTGGGGTAATTGAAGCTGATAAAGTAGGGAATGGCCCAGCTGTTGTGGAAGTACCAGAAGAAACCACCACAGGTGAGAAAGCAGAGTCATTAACTGGCAGTAAGACTATCTCAGACATTGGCCCAGAAGTGGCTGCAACTGAGCTTTTCCAACAACCTGGGGATGTTGTTTCAGAAGACTGAGTCATTAGAATTGTGGGAGTCTCAGGAATTCTTTTGGAAGTGAAAGCAGTGACATTAATTGGCAATGAGGACATCTGGGAAATGGGAATACGTGTTGCCATAGAGGTTTTCCCAAGAAGTGATGTAGGTACATTTGGAACAGAAAGGGCTGTAGTGATCCTGTCAGTAGAGATAATAGGAAAACTGGCATTGAATAGTTCCGTTGTGAAAAGAGACAGGGACTCAGGGGAAGCCTGTGTGCTTTCAGAAATAGGAGAGGAAACTGAAGTCACCTCAGTTTGAGTCCTAAGTGAAGGCAAGTGTGAAGTAGTTGTGTTGATGTTCATAAAATTCAATAATCTGGTTGTCCTAGGAGTTGCGGTATCTATAAATGAAGTATCCTGGTGGAATGAGACAAGGCGAGTCACAGAGGTGGGGCTTAATATCATTTCCACAGATCTGGGAGTATACACTGAAGGGGCACTCATGCTTTCTTTTTCCAGAGACAAAAAAGTGGTGGTTGTCAGAGCTTGTGGAGGGAGATCTGTTTTCCCAAGCCTGGTAGACATTTCTGAAATATGAGCATCTACAGTATTATTTGAGGTCAAAGTAGCTGTAGTCTGTGTGCTCCCAGAAGTGGAAGATGAAGCTGAATTTCCCTCAGGCAGAGTCCCAAGTGGAATCTCTGAAGGTGAATATGTTTGGTGACTGGAAATTTTTAGGGTTTCTGAAAATCCCATATCTGTCATTTTCAAGGATGAAGTACCCTGAGAATATGAAATAAAATAATTCTTTGATGGGGACATTTCTATTGTATCCATAGTTTTAGGAGTGTTTCCCAAGGAAGTGATCGCCTGCTCTTTGTCAGATGATACGGTAGAGGTGCCTATCATCAGTAGAGTGGGAACGGGTGTGTTTACAAGACGTGTAGAAGATTGAGAATTGTGAATGTCTATTGAGGTAGTAAACTTGTTGGCAGAGGTGTGTGAGGGCATGGTCTCGTCAACAACAGAAGTTTCTGTGGTGCCAGTAACCAAGCTAAGAGCATCTGTGCCACCACTCAAACTATGTAGAAAGCTCAGAGCATGGGTAGATCTTTCCAGCACTGTAGCCTCTGCCACCTGAGATGCAGATTGGGTTGCTACTGGTGTAGATGCAGTTGAGATCACATGAGTGGAGGACACAACAGGAATGTTGTTAGGGAGAGACGTGGAATAGGTAAGAGTATGTGTAGATGGAGTTACTGTGTCAGATGAGGTGGAATGAAGGGTGGTATCAACCTTAGTTGTCATAGGAGTGGGGGGTCTCAGTGAAGGGACTGGAGTTTCTGTCAGAGAGGGAAATGTCATGGGTGTCATTTTGACAGAGATCACTGTGCCTTCTGAAGTGGTGAGAATAGAGTCTCTGTGGGTAGGCATGTTATTGCTGGTTGTGGAAGCAGTCTGACTCAATGTTGTCATTGATGCTGTGGTCACGGTAGCTGATGGCAGAGTTGAGACATCTGAGAGCATAGATGTGGAGAAAGTCCTGGCTGGTGTTGAAGGCTCAGGCATGGTCACCTTAGTCTCATTAGATACCATCATAGAAGTGACAGCAGAGCCATTAACTGGCAGTGAGAACATATGGGTCACAGGCCCAGGGGTTGCTGGGGAATGGGTAGATATAGGCTGTGGAGGTAACATGCCAGCAGACAAGGACATAGCTGTCCTGTCCGTAGGAGTAGTGGTGAAAATGGTTCCAAGTATCCTTGTTGTGGATACATCCAGGAGTTCAGGGAGTGTCCATGCAAGCCCAGAAGTGGGAGATGGAACTGAGTTCCCCTCACGTAGACTCTCTGAAGTCCAACCTGCTGTATACGTATGGGTGGAATTAAAGATTTCTGTAGTTGCATTGTACGAACTCAAACTCTTAGGTGTGGTTTTCACAGATTTTGTTGTAAACCAACTTCTAACCTCGGTAGTTGTGTTTTTATTATCCACTAGGGTACTGGTCTTTTCTATATTGGGAAAAGGGGAAATGGTGGTCAAGGCTGTCACCATTTGCGCAGATTCATCTGTTACCTCCAGCATTGTTGAAAATGGAGAAACCTCAGATGTCACTGCTGTAGTTGATTTTCCTTTAAGATAATGGGAAGTTGTTTCTTTTCTTGTTACAGTAGCATTGGAAATTTGTGTCGCCACAGACTTTGGAACAAGGTCTGTTGTCTCTCCAAACGCAATTGTAACATTTGTTTCTGTTTGTGTGGTCTCAGAAGGGCTCTCCTCAGTAGAAAAATTTGATTTAACGTCAGCAAGGGTAGATGTCGTATCTTCTGGTGGGACAACTGTCTCCCTTGGTGTTGAAAGAAGTTCATTTGCAGCTACTGTGGACATAGGGGTGGTTTTTAGTAGTAACTCAGATGATTTGGGTACAGATGTGGTGCCAGAAACTGTGGAGAAATTAGTAAACCACAGTGACATCAGTTTGGATAGAGCTGTTGTATATCTGGCTGTAGCAGTAATAGTAGCATCAGCAGCAGTAGTAGCCTCGCTCCCTGTGGATGCTTCTGGTGGAGTGATAATGTTAGTAGTTGTGGATGAATGTTCTATATTAGAAGTACCCCCATGGAATGCTGATAGGAAATTTTCTTTAGGCATCAATGTAAGTATGGTGCTTGTATTTACAGATGTCAAAAGATTTTGATCTCGCCTGGGAGTCCGAGCGGTCTCATTGGTGGAGAATAGGTGAGCAGCTTCATCAGTTATAGTTGTGGGGCCCGATCCAGATACCTTGGCTGTGGAAGTTGATCTAGTGGAACTCAAAAGAAACATGTTTTCACCAGCTGTGGGCATATTCTGTGTATATACTGGCCCTGTGATTGGGGGGGAAAGACTAGTTTCAGCCACTGTAGGTTCAAGTGTGATTCCTGGAGTTAAGACTGTAAGTGTAGTCTCATCATCAATAACTGTCTGTACACTCTGAACTCCAATGAATGGAGAGGATGCCCTGAAAGAAAGGGCCATAGAAGAGGCCTCTTTTGGCATGGAGGTAGATATGGCATCCTCCACTCTGGGTGACGAGACATCCTGGAAATTTGTAGATGTCAATTCTGTTTCAGCTGTTTTTAGGGCAAGGGTGGTCTCAATAGGCCTAGCTGGAAGAGTCATTGAATGAACTGTAAATGCTATTTCCATATCAGCTCTTGCTGACGTAGATGCAGTCTGATTTCTAGGAAATACAGAGTCCACTGGAGCAGCTGTGGAGATGAGCTCAGGCTCAGGTGGGAATGCTAATGCAGTCCCAATGGTAGTACTTGTAGCTGAAGTCTGTTCCACTGTGGACCAAGGCACAGTTCCAGCAGTTGAAAATGCAAGAAACACCTGGCCAGTTGTGGATATAGGGAGTGCCCCAATATCTGTGGATCTGTGTTTGGGCCAAGATGTTGTAGTCATGGATGTCGACTCAACAGATGAGAATAAGGATGTTGTCTTTGTAATGGCAGACTGTGATCTAGTTGCTGAAGTTTTAGATACAACTGAATTATTGGTAAATCCAGATGTGTATAGAAAATCAGTAGCTGTAGTTTGATGAAAGGCCTCAGAAGTAATGGCTTCAGCCATTTTTGTTGTCATTGTCCTTTCTGATGATGGAGAATTACTTGTTTTCATGGAATTGTTATTAGTAATTATGGATATACTCTTGGTAGGCAGAGTGATGGCTGCTGAAGTAAGTAAAGTATCTGCTGCTAATGTGGATATCTCAGCTACGGATGGCTTAAAATTTTTTGATGCAGTCGTTGTTTCCAGAGGTGGAGACGTTGTGTTGGAATATGATATGGTTGTATAATTAGTTGCAAACACAGGTATACTTTTAGACATCACCGTAGAGGAATATAAAGTCTTTTGTGGTTTTAGTCCAGTAATTTGGGATGGAGTTGTCAAATCTATTTGTTGTGAAACAGTTGTACTTGTTCCTTGAATTGTTATATTATCAGAAACAACTGAAAAATGAGAAAGCATGTATTACTTTGTATTCAGCTTTAGAAATCAGAGACAATTACTTAAGAAAGAGGGAATAATCAGATATAATCAAATCACTGGATTATTTGGTTTTTCTCTAGATGATTTGCCACATTCTAAAGTCTCTACAGGAGCCCTGGTGGCACAGTGGTTAAGAGCTCAACTACTAACCAAAAGGTCGGCATTTGGAATCCACCAGGTGCTCCTTGGAAACCCTCTGGGGCAGTTCTACTCTGTCCCATAGGGTCGCTATGAGTCAGAATCGACCTGACAGCAACAGGTTTGGTTTTTTTTTTTTTTAAGTCTCTACATGGTTCTCATAGTGCACTGGTTAAGTAACTAGTAGAAGGCCATCCATTCCATAGTGTCTCCATAAACTATATATTGTTGCTGTTGTTGCATGCTGTTAAGTTGATTCCGACTCACAGCGAACCTACAGGACAGAGTAGTAATGCCCCATAGGGTTTCCAAGGAGTGCCTGGGGGATTTGAACTGCCAACCTTCTGGTTATCATCCTGAGCTCTTAACTGCTTTGCCATCAAGGCTCCATAAATGATATAGCCAAAAAAAATAAATAAGTTATATTTTACATATAAGAGGGATGCGTGCTAGTGCAGTATGCTAATTAGGAGGATCAGCTTTGGGAAATGGACAAATTAATTCCTTAAAAGACACAGCTATCAAAACTCCCTCAGGAAGAAATATATAATCTGAATAGTTCTATATTCATCAACAAAATTAAATTTTGTAGTTAAAAATCTTTCCAAATCCAGCTTTGGGTTCAAATAGATACAGTTTCAAATCCTGGATTCATCATTTATTCATTAGGTGCCCTTAGGCTAGTTACTTTACCTCTCTGTGCTTCAAGTTTCTCTTCTATAACGTGAGAATTACAATAACACCTACCTTATAAAATTGTTGTGAGAATTAAGTATATTAATGCATGTAAAGCCCTTAGCATAGTGCCTGAGCACTTAGGAAGTGTTCAAATATAGTTAACTGTTGTCAGTAAGGAAAGCCTGGTGGTGTAGTGGTTAAGAGCTACGGCTGTTAACCAAAAGGCTGGCAGTTCGGATACACCAGGTGCTCCCTGGAAACCCTATGGGGGTAGTTCTACTCTGTCTTACAGGGTCACTATGAGTCGGAATTGACTTGAGGGCAATGTGCTTGGTTTTTTTTGTTTGGTTGTCAGTAAAAACTTGCTACTTTAGACTTGGTCAAATTTCTATTGCCCGTCTAAACACTATAGATTGAAAATATTTTGATCTGGAGCCCCAAGATTAAAAAATTTTTAACATACACCACTTATGTATGTATATTTATCTATAATGTATACATGTGTATACCAAATCACCAAACCCATTGCCATTGAGTCAATTCTGACTCATAGAGACCCCACAGGACAGAGTAGAACTGCCCCATCAGGTTTCCAAGGAGAGGCTGGTGGATTCAAACTGCCAACCTCTTGGTTAGCAGCCGAGTTCTTAACCACTGTGCCACCAGGGCTCCATACATGTATAGAGATATTATAAATGTATACTATGTACATCATAAACTTACACAAAAATAGAAATTTCAAAAGAATGTGATAAAAATAAATATAAATAAATTCTACAGTATTTTTTCCTGCATACTAGTGGATTGTTTTTTGCATCCCTTAAAATATCTGCACCCCACTTTGAAGACTACTGGAGTCTAGTTTGTGTCTCAATTCAAGTCAATTAAATTTAACAAGTATTGTCAATACTATTCTAGGCCCTGTGAGAAATGCATAGAGTTGATGGCATACTTCTTCCCTCCAAGAGCTCACACCTTTTATTTTTTAATTTTTATTGTGCTTTAAGTGAAAGTTTACAAATCAAGTCAGTCTCTCATACAAAAGTTTATATACACTTTGCTATATACTCCTAATTGCTCTCCCCGTAATGAGACAGGACAGTCCTTCTCTCCACTCTCTCTTTTCATGTCCATTCGGCCAGCTTCTGACCTCCTCTGCCCTCTCATCTCCCTGCCAGGTAGGAGATGCCAACATAGTCTCATGTGTCTACTTGATCCAAGAAGCTCATTCTTCACAAATATCATTTTTTTGTCCCATTGTCCAGTCCAATCCCTGTCCGAAGGGTTGGCTTTGGGAATGATTCCTGTCTTGGGCTAACAGGTCTGGGGACCATGACTACTGGATCCTTCTAGTCTCAGTCAGACCATTAAGTCTGGTCTTTTTACGAGAATTTGGGGTCTGCATCCCACTGCTCTCCTGCTCCCTGTCAGGGAAGCCACCGGTTGTAGCCAGGCACCATCTAGTTATTCTGGTCTCAGGCTGATGTAGTCTCTGGTTTACGTGGCCCTTTCTGTCTCTTGGGCTCGTAATTACCCTGTGTCCTTGGTGTTCTACATTCTCCTTTGCTCCAGGTGGATTAAGACCAATTGATGCATCTTAGATGGCCGCTTGCTAGTGTTTAAGACCCCAGACACCTCTCTCCAAGGTGGGATGCAGAATGTTTTCTTAATAGATTTTATTATGCCAATTGACTTCGACGTCCCCTGAAACCATGGTCATCAAACCCCCGCCCCTCAGAGCTCACACTCTTATTGGAAAAGTCTTATATTACTGAAATATTTTTTAAATGTATAAAATAATATATTTAAAAAAAAATATAATAGAATACCAGTACAGTTTATAATAAAGTGAGCAACAGAATATACAAATGTCTCTGAAGTGCAATGGAAAGTCAGTGGAGCAAGAGATCAATGCTGGCTTCAAGCTAATAAGGAAAGTTTCTCTTAGAAGATATAGGCCTTTGAGAAATGCTGGGATTTGGGAAGAGAAGGCAAAGGCACAATGGCAATGAATCCGGGAGCAGGAAAAAAAATTAGCCTAGTTGGGAGTGGGAAGGAGTATATTAGATACGAGTGAGAAAGAATGTCAGGTTAGGAGATGACCTGAATAGGAGCGTGAGGAGACAGATGAGAGAATATTATACCAGTTTCCATGTATTGAGCACTTAGTACAAGCCAAACACTGTACTACATGCTGTCTCATTTAATGCCCTAAGAACATTGAGATATACAATTATTCCCATTTTAGAGATGAAGAAACGAAGTGTCAGAAACTTTACTTGAATTACTCAAGTTCACACTTGGAATTCAAACCAAGGTCTATCATCTGTGCTCATAACCACTACACTATTTGGAAGGATAGAGATTCTTCATCAAGGTGAATGAGTTGATAAACAGTAGTCTTTAAGGAAAATGAATTTCATGGCAGTACACCAGGAAGAGGAAACCCTGGTGGCATAGTGGTTAAGTGCTATGCATGCTAACCAAGAAGTCGGCAGTTCAAATCCACTAGGCGCTCCTTGGAAACTCTATCGAGCAGTTCTACTTTGTCCTATAGGGTCGCTATGAGTCGGAATCGACTCAATCGCAGTGGGTTTAGTTTTGGTTTGGTATACCAGAAAGATGTTTACCTGTGTTTTATTGACTATGCAAAGGAATTCAACTACGTGGATCATAACAAATTATGGATAACATTGTGAAGAATGGGAATTCCAGAACACTTAATTGTGCTCATGAGGAACTTGTGCATAGGCCAAGAGGCAGTCGTTCAAACAGAACAAGGGGATACTGATTGGTTTAAAGTCAGGAAAGGTGTGTGTCAGGGTTGTATCCTTTCACCCTATCTGTATGCTGACCAAATAATCTGAGAAGCTGGACTCTATGAAGACGAGTGGGGCATAAGCATCGGAGGAAGACTCATCAACAACCTGTGATATGCAGATGACACCACCTCATTTGCTGAAAGTGAAGAGGACTTGAAGCACTTACTGATGGAGATCAAAGACCACAGCCTTCAGTATGGATTATACCTCAACAAAAAGAAAATAAAAATCCTCACAACTGGACCAATAAGCAACATCATGATAAACAGAGAAAAGATTGAAGTTGTCAAGGATTTCATTTTACTCGGATCCGCAATCAACACCCATGGAAGCAGCAGTCAAGAAATCAGAAGACACACTGCACTGGACAAATCTGCTGCAAAAGACCTCTTTAAAATGTTGAAGAGCGAAGATGTCACCTTGAAGACTAAGGTGTGCCTGACCTAAGCCATGGTGTTTTCAGTAACCTCATATGCATGTGAAAGCTGGTCTATGAATAAGGAAGACCAAAGGAGAATTGATGCCTTTGAATTATGGTATTGGCAAAGAATATTGAATATACCATGGACTGCCAAAAGAACAAACGGGTCTGTCTTGGAAGAAGCATGATCAGAATGCTCCTTAGAAGCAAGGATGGTGAGACTATGTCTCACATACTTTAGACATGTTATCAGGAGGGATCTGTCCCTGGAGAAGGACATCATGCTTGGTAAAGTAAAGGGTCAGCGAAAAAAGAGGAAGAACCTCAATGAGATGGATTGACACAGTGGCTGCAACAATGGGCTTAAGCATAACAACGATCGTGAGGATGGCGCAGGACTGGGCAGTGTTTCGTTCTGTTGTGCGTAGGGTTGCTATGAGTCAGAGCCGACTTGACGGCACCTGAAAACAACAATATACAGAATGGGTAGGAATGAGACAAAATCTTGAAGACAAGGAAACTCTTCAGAAAGCTGGTAGAGTCCTCTTTGTCACCCTCACTCACCAGATGACCCCAACTCTGGACCAACCCAATTACCCATCTCCTCCATATCTGCACT
This sequence comes from Elephas maximus indicus, assembly GCF_024166365.1. NCBI lineage: Eukaryota > Metazoa > Chordata > Mammalia > Proboscidea > Elephantidae > Elephas > Elephas maximus. The sequence continues at coordinate 19,590,348 of NC_064846.1, forward strand.
CAAGCAGTCAAGCACTGCTGGATACAGTATCATGACAGGGAAAATTAATATTGCTATAAATTCGTTATCACCAACCTCAAATAGCCCTTCACACTGCTGAGCCATCCTGCTTTTCTCTAGTCAATTTGTGCGCCTACTCTGTGCAATAACTATTTCAAATCTTCCCCATCCTCAAACCTCCTACACACACCTCACTCCCACATGTTTATCAAATAACTGCACCTCCTACTTCACAGAAAAAAATAATTGAAGTCATTGGACAGAAACTCAACTGTGCTTTAGATCCTGTCACCTCTTAACTGCCTCAGAAACCTTACACCATCAGTTATCTTTTATTTCTCTAATGAGATTTTTCCTTTCAATTTAAAATATGTCCAAGTCACTTCCAAAAAAAAACTAAAAATCCCACAACCCTGTCCAGGTACTGCTCCATCATTCCCCTCTGCTCACACCCAAACTTCTTCAGAGGAAGTTTCTATATACTGACTGTTAGGGATTGAGTTTTGTCCCCCAGGAACATATATTGAATTCCTAACCCCCAATATCTGTGAACGTGACTATGTTTGGAAATAGGGTCTTTGAATATGTTATCTTTATATTGAGGTCACATTAGGGCAGGGTAGATTCAAATCCAATCTGAGTGATGTCTTTTCAAAAGAGGAGAGAGACGCAGAGAGACAGACAGAGGTAGAATGGCCATGTGAAAATGCATCTACAAGCCAAGGAATACCTAGGGCTACCAGGAGCTGAGAGAAACAAGGAAAAATCTTTCCCTAGAGCTTCTGAGGGAGCATGGCCCCTCCAACACATTGATTTGGACTCCTGGTCCAGAACTGTGAGGCAACAAATTTCTGTTCTTGTAAGTCACCCGGTTTGTGGTATTTTTTTGTGTCATGCCTAGGAAACTAATATATTGGCTGTCTTCACTTTCTCACTGCCCACAATTCTCCTCACTTCATTCTTTAACCAACACTAATATGGCATCTCATTGCTCATTGATCCAGTTGTGAGGATTTTTGCTGTCTTTTTTTATGTTGAGGTGCAATCCATACTGAAGGCTGTGGTCTTTGATCTTCATTAGTAAGTGCTTCAAGTCCTCTTCACTTTCAGCAAGCAAGGTTGTGTCATCTGCATAACGCAGGTTGTTAATGAGTCTTCTTCCAATCCTGATGGCCCAGTTCTTCTTCATATAGTCCAGCTTCTCGGATTATTTGCTCAGCATACAGATTAAATAGGTATGGTGAAAGAATACAACCCTGGTGCACACCTTTCCTGATTTTAAACCAATCAGTATCCCCTTCTTCTGTCCAAACAACTGCCTCTTGATCTATGTAAAGGTTCCTCATGAGCACAATGAAGTGTTCTGGAATTCCTATTCTTCGCAACGTTATCCATAATTTGTTATGATCCACACAGTCGAATGCCTTTGCATAGTCAATAAAACACAGGTAAACATCCTTCTGGTATTCTCTGCTTTCAGCCAGGGTCCATCTGACATCAGCAATGATATCCCTGGTTCCACGTCCTCTTCTGAAACCAGCCTGAATTCTGGCAGTTCCATGTCGATATACTGCTGCAGCCATTTTTGAATGATCTTCAGCAAAATTTTGCTTGCGTGTGATATTAATGACATTGTTCTATAATTTCCACATTCAGTTGGATCACCTTTCTTGGGAATAGGCATAAATATGGATCTCTTCCAGTCAGTTGGCCAGGAAGCTGTCTTCCATATTTCTTGGCATAGAGGAGTGAGCACCTCCAGTGCTGCATCCATTTGCTGAAACATTTCAATTGATATTCCATCAATTCCTGGAGCCTTGTTTTTGAACAATGCCTTCAGAGCAGCTTGGACTTCTTCCTTCGGTGCCATCAGTTCCTGATCATATGCTACTTCTTGAAATGGTTAAACATCGACTAATTCTTTTTGGTATAATGACTCTGTGTATTCCTTCCATCTTTTTTTGATGCTACCTGCATCATTTAATATTTTCCCCATAGAATCCTTCACTATTGCAACTCGAGGCTTGAATTTTTTCTTCAGTTCTTTCAGCTTGAGAAACGCTGAGTGTGTTCTTCCCTTTTGGTTTTCCATTTCCAGCTCTTTGCACATGTCATTATAATACTCTACTTTGTCTTCTCAAGAGGCCCTTTGGAACATAATGTTCAGTTCTTTTACTTTATCAATTCTTCCTTTTGCTTTAGCTGCTCAACGCTCTAGAGCAAGCTTCAGAGTCTCCTCCGACATCCATCTTGGTCTTTTCTTTCTTTCCTGTCTTTTCAATGACCTCTTGCCTTCTTCATGTATGATGTCCTTGAAGTCATTCCACAACTCCTCCGGTCTTTGGTCACCAGTGTTCAATGCATCAAATCTATTCTTCAGATGGTCTCTAAGTTCAGGTGGGATATACTCAAGGTCATATTTTGGCTCTTGTGGACTTGCTCTGATTTTCTTCCGTTTCAGCTTGAACTTGCATATGAGCAATTGATGGTCTGTTCTGCAGTCGGCCCCTGGCTTTGTTCTGACTGATGATATTGAGCTTTTCCATCGTCTCTTTCCACAGATGTAGTCTATTTGATTTCTGTGTGTTCCATCTAGCGAGGTCCATGTGTATAGTCAACGATGTGCAACATCATGGTTAACAGAGAAAAGACTGAGGTTGTCAAGGATTTCATTTTACTTGGATCCACAATCAACACCCATGGAAGCAGCAATCAAGAAATCAAAAGACGCATTGCATTGGGTAACTCTGCTGTAAAGGACCTCTTCAAAGTGTTGAAAAGCAAAGATGTCACATTGAAGACTAAGGTGCGTCTGACCCAAGCCACGGTATTTTCAATTGCGTCATATGCATGTGAAAGCCGGACAATCAATAAGGAAGACCGAAGAAGAACTGATGCCTTTGAATTGTGGTGTTGGTGAAGAATACTGAATGTACCAACGACTGCCAGAAGAACAAATGAATCTGTCTTGGAAAAAGTACAACCAGAACGCTCCTTAGAAGCAAGAATGGCCAGACTGCATCTCACATGCTTTGGACATGTTCTCAGGAGGGATCAGTCACTGAAGAAGGACATCATGCTTGGCAGAGTACAGGGTCAGCGGAAAAGAGGAAGACCCTCAACGAGGTGGATTGACACAGTGGCTGCAACAATGGGCTTAAGCATAACAATGCTTGTGAGGATGGCGCAGGACCGGGCAGTGTTTCGTTCTGTTGTGCATAGGGTCGCTATGAGTCAGAGCTGACTCGACGGCACCTAACAACTACAACAAAAACAATATGGCATCTGCTCTTATCATTCAAATGAACGACATTCACTAAAGCTACCAATGGACTCCATATAGGCAAATTAAAATACAATGGATATTTTTTCAGTTCTCATCTTACTTGACCTCCCAACAATTTTTGACAATGTTGACCACTGCCACTTCTTGAAATACTCTTTCTATTGGCTTCCATGACAAAACACTCTCTTGGTTTTTCTCCTAATTCTCTGATAACTCCTTCTCTATCACCTTTGCAGACTCACCTTATTTTACCTGGCCATGAAATATTAGAATTCTTTAAGGCTTGCTCCAAGCACTTTTTCTTTTCTCACACTATCGTTTCTTTACGCCTAGTATTTCAATTTACTCCCACGTGTCTGTCAGTTTGTCGTACTGTGGGGGCTTGTGTGTTGCTGTGATGCTGGAAGCTATGCCACCGGTATTCAGATACAAGCAGGGTCACCCATGGAGGACAGGTTTCAGCTGAGCTTCCAGACAAAGAAGAAGGACCCGGCAGTCTACTTCTGAAAAGCATTAGTCAGTGAAAACCTTATGAATAGCAGCAGAATATTGTCTGATATAGTGCTGGAAGATGAGCTCCCCAGGTTGGAAGGCACTCAAAAGATGACTGGGGAAGAACTGCCTCCTCAAAATAGAGTCGACCTTAATGACATGGATGGAGTAAAGCCTTTGGGAACCTTCATTTGCTGATGTGGCATGACTCAAAATGAGAAGAAACAGCTGCAAACATCCATTAATAATCAGAACCTGGAATGTACAAAGTATGAGTCTAGGAAAATTGGAAATCGTCAAAAATGAAATGGAATGCATAAACATCAATATCCTAGGCATCAGTAAGCTGACATGGACTGGTATTGGCCATTTTGAATCAGACAATCATATAGTCTACTATGCCAGGAATGACAACTCGAGAGAAATGGTGTTGCATTCATCATCAAAAAGAACGTTTCAAGATCTATCCTGAAGTACAACACCGTCAGTGATAAGATAATATCCATATGCCTACAAGGAAGACCAGTTAATACGACTATTATTCATGTTTACGCACCAAACACTAGGGCTAAAGACGAAGAAATAGAAGATTTTTATCAGCTGCTGCAGTCTGAAATTGATCGAACATGCAATCAAGATGCATTGATAATTACTGGTGATTGGAATGCAAAAGTTGGAAACAAAGAAGAAGGATCAGTAGTTGGAAAATATGGCCTTGGTGATGGAAACAATGCCGGAGATCGAATGATAGAATTTTGCAAGACCAACGACTTCTTCATTGCAAATACCTTCTTTCACCAACATAAACGGCAACTATACACATGGACCTCGCCAGATGGAACATACAGAAATCAAATTGACTACATCTGCGGAAAGAGACGGTGGAAAAGCTCAATATCATCAGTCAGAACAAGGCCAGGGGCTGACTGTGGAACAGACCATCAATTGCTATTATGCAAGTTCAAGCTGAAACTGAAGAAAATCAGAGCAAGTCCATAAGAGCCAAAATATGGCCTTGAGTGTACCCCACCTGAATTTAGCGACTATCTCAAGAATAGATTTCATGAATTGAACACTAGTGACCGCAGACAAAACGAGTTGCGGAATGACATCAAGGACATCATCCATGAAGAAAGCCAGAGGTCACTGAAAAGACAGGAAAGAAAGAAAAGACCAAGACGGATGTCAGAGGAGACTCTGAAACTTGCTCTCGAGCGTCGAGCAGCTAAACAAAAAGGAAGAATTGATGAAGTAAAAGAACTGAACAGAAGATTCCAAAGGGCCTCTCGAGAAGACAAAGTAAAGTATTATAATGACATGTGCAAAGAGCTGGAGATGGAAAACCAAAAGGGAAGAATACGCTCGGCATTTCTCAAGCTCAAAGACCTGAAGAAAAAATTCAAGCCTCGAGTTCCAATAGTGAAGGATTCCATGGGGAAAATATTAAACGACGCAGGAAGCATCAAAAGATGGAAGGAATACACAGAGTCTTTATACAAAAAAAAAAGTCTATATTCAACCATTTCAAGAGGTGGCACATGATCAGGAACCGATGGTACTGAAGGAAGAAGTCCAAGCTGCTCTGAAGGCACTGGCAAAAAACAAGGCTCCAGGAATTGATGAAATATCAATTGAGATGTTTCAACCAACAGATGCAGCGCTGGAGGTGCTCACTTGTCTATGCCAAGAAATTTGGAAGACAGCAACCTGCCCAACCTACTGGAAGTAATCCATATTTATGCCTATTCCCAAGAAAGGTGTTGCAAACGAATGTGGAAATTATCAAACAAGATCATTAATATCACACGCAAGCAAAATTTTGCTGAAGATCATTCAAAAACGGCTGAAGCAGTATATTGACAGGGAACTGCCAGAAATTCAGGCCAGTTTCAGAAGAGGACGTGGAACCAGGGATATCATTGCTGATGTCAGATGGATCCTGGCTGAAAGCAGAGAATACCAGAAGGATGTTTACCTGTGTTTTATTGACTATGCAAAGGTATTCGACTGTGTGGATCATAACAAACTATGGATAACACTGCGAAGAATGGGAATTCCAGAACACTTCATTGTGCTCATGAGGAACCTTTACATAGATCAAGAGGAAGTTGTTTGGACAGAACTAGGGGATATTGATTGTTTTAAAGTCAGGAAAGGTGTGCATCAGGGTTGTATTCTTTCACCATACCTATTTAATCTGTATGCTGAGCAAATAATACGAGAAGCTGGACTATATGAAGAAGAACTGGGCCATCAGGATTGGAAGAAGACTCATTAACAACCTGCGTTATGCAGATAACACAACCTTGCTTGCTGAAAGTGAAGAGGACTTGAAGCACTTACTAATGAAGATCAAAGACCACAGCTTTTAGTACGGATTACACCTCAACATAAAGAAAACAAAAATCCTCACAACTGGACCGATGAGCAACATCATGATAAACAGAGAAAAGACTGAAGTTGTCAAGGATTTCATTTTACTTGGATCCACAATCAACAGCCATGGAAGCAGCAATCAAGAAATCAAAAGACACATTGCATTGGGCAAATCTGCTGCAAAGGACCTCTTCGAAGTGTTGAAGAGCAAAGATGTCACCCTGAAGACTAAGGTGCACCTGACCCAAGCCATGGTATTTTCAATCACGTCATATGCATGTGAAAGCTGAACAATGAATAACGAAGACCGAAGAGGAGTTGACGCTTTTGAATTGTGGTGTTGGCGAAGAATATTGAATATACCATGGACTGCCAAAAGAACGAACAAATCTGTCTTGGAAGAAGTGCGGCAAGAATGCTCCTTAGAGTCAAGGATAGCGAAACTGTGTCTTACATACTTTGGACATGTTGTCAGGAGGGATCAGTCCCTGGAGAAGGACATCGTGCTTGGCAGAGTACAGGGTCAGCGGAAAAGAGGAAGACCCTCAACCAGGTGGATTGACACAGTGGCTGCAACAATGAGCTCAAGTATAACAACGATTGTAAGGATGGCGCAAGACCAGGCAGTGTTTCGTTCTGTTGTGCATAGGGTTGCTGCGAGTTGGAACTGACTCGACGGCACCTAACAACAACAACATTTCAATTTACACCTAAACACAGATGAATCTGAAAGTTATATCTCTCGTCCAGATCTCCATTTAAGCTCCACATTTATATAACCAATTGCTTACTTGACATCATCTCTGGATGTCTCATAGAAACCTCAAACTCAACTTGTACCATCTTGAACTTATTAGCTTCTCTCCACACTGAGGCCTCTTCCAATATCTCCTTAGTGAATGGCACCATCATACATTCAATTACGCAAACCAAAAGCCTGTCCCTCTCTCTTCTGCATTCTCTCCCTCACCTATCATAGCCAACCCATTACCTTGTGCTATAGTTCTTATATCCTACATATCTCTTGACACTATCTGTTTCTTTCCCTCTCCATCACATTGCACCCTGGTCAAACCACCACTATCTCTCACCTGGACTATTTTTGTAGCTTCCCAACTGGACTTTCTGCCTCTATTCATGGACCCCCTCCAATCTGTTCCATAATAAAACCAGATTGATCCTTTTGAAATGAAAATCTGATCATGTCAACCCACACACTCAGCTCCTTTTAGTGACTTTCCATTGCTCATAAGCTAAAAAATTTTCTTAATAGATCCTACAACACTATGCATGGTTTGGTTCTTATCTACCTCTCCAGCCTCAATTTGTGCTAAGTTCCCACCTTATTTTCTGAGCATCAACTATATGAATCTCTTTTTAGTCCTTCGCACTCTTTCCTTTTCTTGCCTGTGCTGTTACCATTACTCAGAATGTTCTTCCCACACTTCTTCATCTGATTAACTACTCGTTCTTCATATCTCACCTCATGCATTGTTTCTTCAGGGAAACCTATCTTCCCTGATCTCCATGACTAGATGAAACCACTATATTCTGGCTCTTATATTCATACCACTATACTCATACCTCTTCTTCAGAGTACTCATCACAGCTGCAGTTTTACATTTGTTTGAGTGTGCTTATTGATGTCTGCCTTGATCACAAGACCATACAGGCAGAGACTTCATCTCTTTGCTCACCGCTGTATTCCCAGTGCCTGGCATGTGGTAGATGTTCAATAAATATTTGTGGACTCACTGAATAAGTCGAAATGGCAAGAGCTTGGAATGAGGTGAGAACACTGTGGGAATAGAAATGGGTAAATTGGGAAGACAGCCTCACTGAGAAGAAAAACACCCAGTTCAGACGTGGACAAATTAAATCTGGCGTGATGGCGAAACATCCAAATGAAAATGATGCATGGTAAAATTCAAGTCTGAGTCACAATCTTTCTCCAAATCAAATCACCCAAAATGAAATCATGCATATTTACCTTGGGAGAAATTATCGTTTTGAGTTTATCCGTTTCAGAGGTGTATTACCTACAATGTAGGAGTAATTGTAATATTAGACATTCTACTAACTTGCGTCACTGTCTTGAGCATTAAAATTACTTTTAATTTGCATATCCAGAAATTCTGAGGTGTGTGGAGGATGCTTTTAAGATTCTGTGGTCACTAGCAAGTAGAACGAATGACAAGCAGAAGCCTGCAATTGACCATATAGACAAGTTGATGAAAGTACAAACAGTTGTAAGTGGAAAAAGTCAAAGCTGTATAAGAAGTACTTGTTATGGGTTGAATCGTATCCTCCCGAAAGAGGAAAGGGGCCATTGATATAGGTGCATGGGGATCTGCAGAGCCATCATCTCCCTGGTTGCAGAGGGTGGGGCCACCTAGAGGGCAGGGCCATCGCCTTCTTGGTTTCAGAGGGTCAACCACTGCTGATGGAGAAGTCCTGGCTGCCTCAGCCCAGGGTAGCTCAAAGGCCAGTGGGGCCTCCCCGGGCCCAGTAGGGCCTCTGTGAGCCCAAAGGGTGGATTCAAGCCAAAGAAAATTATTCTCAGGCCTTGAAATCTAACGGAATTTGCCCTGCTGGGTTTTGAACCAGCTTGGAGCCCATGACCCCTTTTTCCCTTCTAATTTCTCCCTTTTGGAATGGGAATACCTACCTTATTCTGTCTCACCATTGTGTTTTGGAAGCGGGTAACTTCTTTTCTAGGTTTGAAAGGTCCACGATGGAGAGAAATTTTACTCTAGGATGGACCAAACCCAGGGTCTCAGCCATACCTGGTTTAGATGATTTAGAAGATGACATTTGGGACTTTTTGAGTTGATTATATCTGGATGAGATTTTGGATTTAGAGTAAATGCTGGAATACATTAAGCCTTTGGGGGATAGGCATAAATTTTGGAGGGCCAAAGGAAAGTCCGTTATGGATTGAATTGTATCTCCTCCCAAAAAGATACGTTGAAGTCATAACCCCCAGTACCTGTGAATGTGACCTTATGTGAAAATGGCATTTTTGCGGGTATAATTAGTTCAGTAAATGTGAGGTCATATTGAAGTATGGTGGGCTCTAATCCAATATGACTGGTATCCTTATGAAAGAGAAGAGACACAGGCACAAACAGACACAGAGGGAAGATAGCCATGTCAAGACAGAGACAAGAATTGGTATTATGTTGCCACAAGCCAAGGAATACCTGGAGCTACCAAAAGTTTGGAAGAGGCAAGGAAAGATGTTCTCCTAGAGCCTTCAGAGAAAGCATGGTCTTCCTGACACCCTGAATTCAGACTTCCAGCATCCAGAGCTGTAAGACAATAAATTTCAATTGTTTTAAGTCATCAAGTTTATAGTACTTTATTACTACCAGTCTTAGGAAATGAATACAGCACTTTTCCACTAAATTTTACGACATTGTTTCAGTGATCAGAGATTCACTCTCTGTTGTTGTTGTTGTTGTTAGGTGCCGTCGAGTCAGTTCAGACTCATAGTGACCCTATGTATCACAGAACGAACTACCGCCCCGTCTCGTGCCATGCTCACAATCATTGTTATGCTTGAGCCCACTGCTGCAGGCAGCCACTGTGTCAATCCATCTCGTTGAGTGTCTTCCTCTTTTTCCATGACCCTCTACTTTACCAGGCATGATATCCTTCTCCAGGGACTGATCCCCCCTGACAACGTGTCCAAAGTGTGTAAGATGTTGTCTCGTCATCCTTGCTTCTAAGGAGCATTCTGGATGTACTTCTTCCAAGACAGACTCGTTCATTCTTTTGGCAGTCTATGGTATATTCGATATTCTTCGCCAACACCACAATTCAAAGGTGTCAGTTCTTTCTCAGTCTTCCTTATTGTCCAGCTTTCACATGCATACGAGGCGATTTGAAAACATCATGGCTTGAGTCAGGCGCACTTTAGCCCTTAAAGTGACATCTTTGCTTTTTAACACTTTAAAGAGGTTTTTTGCAGCAGGTTTGCCCAATACAATGTACCTTTTAATTTCTCAACTGCTGTTTCCATGGGAGTTGATTGTGGATCCAAGTAAAATGAAATCCTTGACAACTTCAATCTTTTCTCCGCTTATCATGATGTTGCTTATTGGTCTAGTTGTGAGGATTTTTGCTGTCTTTATGTTGAAGTATAATCCATACTGAAGGCTGTGTTCTTTGAGCTTCATCAGTAAGTGCTTCAAGTCGTCTTCACTTGCAGCAAGCAAGGATGTGTCATCTGCATAACGCAGATTGTTAATGAGTCTTCCTCCAATCCTGATGCCCCGTTCTTCTTCATATAGTCCAGCTTCTTGGATTATAATACAGATTGAATAGGTACGGTGAAAGGATACAACCCTGACACACACCTTTCCTGACTTTAAACCACCCAATATCCCCTCGTTCTGCTCAAATGACTGCCTCTTGATCTATGTAAAGGTTCCTCATGAGCACAATTAAGTGTTCTGGAATTCCTATTCTTCACAATGTTATCCATAATTTGTTATGATCCACAAAGTCAAATGCCCTTGCATACTCAATAAAACACAGGTAAACATCCTTCTGGTATTCTCTGCTTTCAGCCACGATCCATCTGACATCAGCAATGATATCCCTGGTTCCATGTCCTCTTCTGAATCCGGCCTGAATTTCTGGTAGTTCATTGTGGAAATACTGCCGCGGCCACTTTTGAATGATCTTCAGCAAAATTTTGCTTGCACGTGATATTAATGATATTGTTTGATAATTTCCACATTCGTTTGCAACACCTTTCTTGGGAATAGGCATAAATATGGATTACTTCCAGTAGGTTGGGCAGGTTGCTGTCTTCCAAATTTCTTGGCATAGACAAGTGAGCACCTCCAGCGCTGCATCTGTTTGTTGAAACATCTCAATTGATATTGCGTCAATTCCTGGAGACTTGTTTTTCACCAATGCCTTCAGTGCAGCTCTGACTTCTTTCTTCAGTACCATCGGTTCCTGATCATTTGCTACCTCTTGAAATGGTTGAACATCAACTAATTTTTTTTGTATAAAGACTCTGTGTATTCCTTCCATCTTCTTTTAATGTGAACTTATGTGAAAATAGCACATAAGTGTTGCTTAATATTTTCCCTAGAGAATCCTTCACTATTGCAACTCGAGGCTTGAATTTTTTCTTCAGTTCTTTCAGCTTGAGAAATGCCAAGCATGTTCTTCCCTTTAGGTTTTCTGTCTCCAGCTCTTTGCACATGTCATTATAATACTTTGTCTTCTCGAGCTGCCCTTTTGAATCCTCAGTTCAGTTCCTTCACTTCATCATTTCTTCCTTTTGCTTTAGCTACTCAACATCCAAGAGCAAGTTTCAGAGTCTCCTCTGACATCCATCTTGGTCTGTTCTTTCTTTCATGTCTTTTCAATGATCTCTTGCTTTCTTCATGTATGAAATCCTTGATGTCATTCCAGAACTCATCTGGTCTTTGATCATTAGCATTCAACACGTCAAATCTATGCTTGAGATGGTCTCTAAATTCAGGCGGGATTACTCAAGGTCATACTTTGGCTCTCGTGGACTTGTTCTAATTTTCTTCAGTTTCAACTTGAACTTGCATATGAGCAATTGATGGTCTGTTCCACAGTCGGCCCCTGGCCTTGTTCTGACCAATGATATTGAGCTTTTCCATTGTCTCTTTCCACAGATGTAGTCGATTAGATTCCTGTGTATTCCATCTGGTGAGGTCCATGTGTACAGTCACCATGTACGTTGGTGAAAGAAGGTATTTGCAATGAAGAAGTCTTTGGTCTTGCAAAATTCTATCATGCGATCTTTGGCATTGTTTCTATCATAAAGGCCATATTTTCCAACTACCAATCCTTCCTTTCCTTTTGGTTTCCAACTTTCACAATTCAATCACCAGTAATTATCAATGCATCCTGATTGCATGTTTGATCAAATTCAGATTGTAGAAGCTGGTGAAAATCTTCAATTTCTTCATCTTTGGCCTTAGTGGTTTGTGCGTAAATTTGAATAATAGTTGTATCAACTGGTCTTTCTTGTAGGCGTATGAATATTATCCTATCACTGACAGCGTTGTACTTCAGGATAGATCTTGAAATGTTCTTTTTGACAATGAATGCAATGCCATTCCTATTTAAGTTGTCATTCCCGGCATAGTAGGCCATAGGATTGTCTGATTCAAAATTGCCAAAGCCAGTCCATTTCAGCTCACTAATGCCTAACATTTTTTTAGGCCTTATCAGGAAACTGGTATGTTTCAGCAGAACAACACTTGCTGTTGTTGTTGTTGTTAGATGCCGTCAAGTGGGTTCTGACTCATAGGGACCCTATGCAAAACAGAACGAAACACTGCCCGGTCCTAGGCCATCCTTACAATCGTTGTTATGCTTGAGCCCATTGTTGCAGCCACTGTATCAATCCACCTCGTTGAGGGTCTTCCTCTTTTCTGCTGACCCTGTACTTTGCCAAGCATGATGTCCTTATGTAAGCTTTATGCTTTCAAATTTGTTCATAACTGCAAGTAAAAGGGACTTGTTAGGATCTTGGTTTCCATTTTTGCAAATAACTTTACCCCAGCCAGTTGGTTTAACAAACCTCTCTGCTAAAGTGTCACTTCTAGCACATTGGAGCACTGTGGCATCCCAGAGCCTTAATCACTCTCTGTGAATACACTAATTGTTCAGAGAAGAGTTTTCAATTCCACTGCTTTCCAAATGATTGATGATTGAACTGTGTTCATTTTTTAAAATTTTTTGTTGTGCTTTAAGTGAAAGTTTACAAATCAAGGCAGTCTCTCATACAAAAATTTATATACACCTTGCTATATACTCCTCCTAGCTGCTCTCCCTCTAATGAGACAGCACACTCCACACCCGCCTCCCCCCCCCCACCCGCCGCCTATTTTCATGTCCATTCAGCCAGCTTCTGACTCTTTCTGCCTTTTCATCTCCTCTCCAGGCGGGAGCTCCCCACATAGTCTCATGAGTCTACTTGATCCAAGAAGCTCCCTATTCATCAGTATCATTCTCTATCCCATAGTCCAGTCCAATCCCTGTTTGAGGAGATGGCTTTGGGAATGTTTCCTGTCTTGACCTAACAGAAGATCTGGGGACCATGACCTCCAGGGTCCTTCTAGTCTCAGTCAGACCATTAAATCTGGTCTTTTTATGAGAATTTGAGGTCTGCATCCCACTGCTTTCCTGCTCCATCAGGGATTCTCTGTTGTGTTCCCTGTCAGGAAAGTCATCAGTTGTAACTGGACACCATCTAGTTCTTCTGGTTTCAGGCTGATGGAGTCTCTGGTTTAGGTGGCCCTTTCTGTCTCTTGGGCTCATAATTACCTTGTGTCTTTGGTGTTCTACATTCTCCTTTGCTCCAGGTGTGTTGAGACCAATTGATGCATCTTAGATAGCCACTAGCTAGTGTTTAAGACCCTAGACGCCACTCTCCAAAGTGGGATGCAGAATGTTTTCTTAATAGATTTTATTATGCCAATTGACTTAGATGTCCCCTAAAACCATGGTCCCCAGACCCCTGCCCCTGCTACGCTGGCCTTCGAAGCGTTCAGTTTATTCAGGAAACTTCTTTTCTTTTGGTTTAGTCCAGTTGTGCTGACCTCTCCTGTATTGTGTATTGTCTTTCCCTTCACCTAAAATCGTTCTTATCTACTATCTAATTAGTGAATACCCCCTCCCTCCCTCCCTTCTCACTCTTGTAACCATCAAAGAATATCTTCTTCTCTGTTTAAACTATTTTTCGAGTTCTTATAACAGTGGTCTCATACAATATTTGTCCTTTTGCAACTGACTAATTTCACTTAGCACAATGCCATCCAGATTCCTCCATGTTATGAAATGTTTCACAGATTCCTCATTGTTCTTTATTGATGGGTAGTATTCCATTGTGTGAAAATACCACAATTTATTTATCCATTCATCTGTTGATGGGCACCCTGGCTGCTTCCATCTTTTTGCTATTGTAAACAGTGCTGCAATGAACATGGGTGTGTGTATCTCTGTTCATGTAAAGGCTCTTACTTCTCTAGGATGTGTTCCAAGGAGTGGGATTGCTGGATCATATGGTAGTTCTATTTCTAGTTTTTTAAGGAAGTGCCCAATTGATTTCCAAAGTGGTTGTACTATTTTATGTTCACACCTGCTGTGTGTTCCAGTCTTTCCACAACCTCTCCAACATATTTATTTTGTGTTTTTTGGATTAATGCCAGCCTTGTTGGAGTGAGATGGAATCTCATTGTAGTTTTGATTTGCATTTCTCTAATGGCTAATGATCGTGAGCATTTCCTCATTTATCTGTTAGCTACCTAAATGTCTTCTTTAGAGAAGTGCCTGTTCATATCCTTTGCTCATTTTTTAACTGGGTTATTTGTCTTTTTGTAGTTAGTTTTGCAGTATCATGTAGATTTTAGAGATCAGGTGCTGATGGGAAATGTCATAGCTAAAAACTTTTTCCTACTCTGTAGGTAATCTTTTTACTCTTTTGGTGAAAGCTTTGGATGAGCATAGGTGCTTGATTTTTAGGAGCTCCCAGTTATCCAGTTTCTCTTCTGCATTGTTAGTAATGTTCTGTATACTGTTTATGCCATGTATTAGGGTTCCTAGCATTGTCCCTATTTTTTCTTCCATGATCTTTACTGTTTTAGATTTTATATTTAGCTCTTTGATGCATTTTAAAGTCAGTTTTTGTGCATGGAGTGAGGTATGGGTCTTGTTTCATTTTTTTGCAGATGGATATCCAGTTATGCCAGCACCATTTGTTAAAAAGACTGCCTTTTCACCCATTTAACTGTTTTGGGGCCTTTGTCAAATATCAACTGCTCATATGTGGATGGATTTATGTCTGGATTCTCAATTCTGTTCCATTGGTCTATGTATCTGTTGTACCAGTACGAGGCTGTTTTGACTACTGTGGCTGTATAATAGGTTCTAAAATCAGGCAGAGTGAGGCCTCCCACTTTGTTCTTCTTTTTTCAGTTATGCTTTACTTATCCAGCGCCTCTTTCCCTTCCATATGAAGTTGGTGATTTGTTTCTCCATCTCATTAAAAAATACAGTTGGAATTTGTATCGGAATTGCTTTGTGTGTATACAGCACTTTTGGTAGAATAGACATTTTTACAATGTTAAGTCTTCCTATCAATGAGCAAGGTATGTTTTTCCACTTATGTACGTCTCTTTTGGTTTTTTGCGGTAGTGTCTTGTAGTTTTCTTTGTATAGGTCTTTTACGTCTCCGGTAAGATTTATTCCTAAGTATTTTATCTTCTTGGGGGCTCCTGTAAATGGTATTGATTTGGTGATTTCCCTTTCAATGTTCTTTTTGTTGGTGTAGAGGAATCCAACTGATTTTTGTGTGTTTATCTTGTATCCCGATACTCTGCTGAACTCTTCTATTAGTTTCAGTAGTTTTCTGGAGGATTCCTTAGGGTTTTCTGTGTCATCTGCAAATAGAGATACTTTGACTTCTTCCTTGCCAATCTGGATGCCCTTTATTTCTTTATCTAGCCTAATTGCTCTGGCTAGGACCTCCAGCACAATGTTGAATAAGAGTGGTGATAAAGAGCATCCTTGTCTCATTCCCATTCTCAAGGGGAATGCTTTCAGACTCCCTCCATTTAAGATGATGTTGGCTGTTGGCTTTGTATAAATGCCCTTTATTATGTTGAGGAATTTTCCTTCTATTTCTATTTTGCTGAGAGTTTTTATCATGAATGGGTGTTGAACTTTGTCAAATGCCTTTTGTGCATCAATTGATAAGATCGGGTGGTTCTTGTCTTTCATTTTATTTATATGATGGATTACATTAATTTTTTTTCTAATGTTGAACCATCCCTGCATACCTGGTATGAATCCCACTTGGTCATGGTGAATTATTTTTTCACAATTTGTTGAATTCTATTGGCTAGAATTTTGTTGAAGATTTTTGCATCTAAGTTCATTAGGGATGTACGTTTGGAATTTTCGTTTCTTGTGGTGTCTCTACCTGGTTTTGGTATCAGGGATATGCTGGCTTCATAGAATGAGTTTGGAAATATTCCATCCTTTTCTATGCTCTGAAATACCCTTACTAGTAGTGGTGTTAACTCTGCTCTGTAAGTTTGGTAGAACTCTGCAGTGAAGCCGTCCAGGCCAGGGTTTTTTTTGTTGTTGTTGTTGGGAGTTTTTTGATTACCTTTTCAATCTCTTCTTTTGCTGTGGGTTTATTTAGTTTAGCTCTGTTTCTGTTAGTTTAGGTAGGTAGTGTGCCTTGAAATTCATCCATTTCTTCTAGGTTTTCAAATTTGTTAGAGTACAATTTTTCATAGTAAATTGATATGATTCTTTTAATTTCAGTTCAGTCTGTTGTAATATTACCCATCTCATTTCTGATTTGGGTTATTTGCTTCCCCTGTTTTTTTGTCAGCTTGGCCAATGGTTTATCAATTTTGTTAATTTTTTCAAAGAACCAAATTTTGGTCTTGTTAACTCTTTCTATTGTGTTTCTGTTCTCTATTTCATTTAATTCTGCTCCAATTTTTATTATTTGCTTTCTTCTGGTACGTGAGGGTTTCTTTTGTTGCTCTCTTTTTATGTGTTCAAGTTGTAGGGATAAGTCTTTGATTTTGACCCTTCCTTCTTTTTGTATGTGTGCATTTATTGATATAAATTGACCTCTGAGCACCGCTTTCACTGTGTCCCAAAGGTTCTGATAGGAAGTGTTTTCATTCTCATTGGATTCTATGAATTTCTTTATTCCATCCTTGATGTCTTCTATAACCCAGTCGTTTTTGAGCAGGGTATTGTTCACTTTCCAAGCGTCTGATTTCTTTTCCTGCTTTTCCTGTTATTGTTTTCTACTTTTATGGCCTTATGGTCAGAGAAGATGTTTTGTAATATTTCAATGTTTTGGATTCTGCTAAGGCTTGCTTTATGACCTAATATGTGGTCTATTCTAGAGAATGTTCCACGTGCATTGGAAATAAATTGTACTCGGCTGCTGCTGGGTGGAGTGTTCTGTATGTCTATGAGGTCAATTTGGTTGATTGTGGCATTTAGATCTTCTGTATCTTTATTGAGCTTCTTTCTGGATGTCTAGTCCTTCACTGAAAGTGGTGTGTTGAAGTCTCCTACTAAATTGTGGAGCTGTGTATTTCACTTTTCAATGCTGTTAGAGTTTGTATTATGTATCTTGCAGCCCTGTCACTGGGTGCATAAATATTTAAATATGGTTATATCCTCCTGGTATATTGTCCCTTTAATCATTATATATAGTGTCCTTCCTTATCCTTTGTGGTGGATTTAACTTTAAAGTCTATTTTATCAGAAATTAATATTGCCACTCCTGCTCTTTTTTGATTGTTTTTTGCTTGATATGTTCTTTTCCAAATTTGAGTTTTAGTTTGTTTGTGTCTCTAAGTCTTTAAGGTGTGTCTCTTGTAGGCAGCATATAGACAGATTGTGGTTTTTTTCATCCATTCTGCCACTCTCTGTCTCTTTATTGGTGCATTTATTCCATTTACATTCAGCGTAATTATGGATAGGTATGAATTTAGTGCTGTCATTTTGATGTCTTTTTTTGTGTGTTGTTGACAGCTTATTTTTCCTGCTTAATTTTTTTGTGCTGAGTATTTTTATATATTGTCTTTTTCTCTTATTCATTGTTGTTGATTTAGTTTCTGCTGAGTCTCTATTTTTTTCTTGTATTTCATTTTGATGAGTAGGATTGTTAGTCTCCTTTGTGCTTACCTTAATATTTACCCCTATTTTTCTACGTTTAAACTTAACTTTTATTTCATTATATCGCCTTGTCTTCTTCTCCATATGAAAGATCTATGACTATGTTTCTCAGTCCCACTTTATTGTTTTAATGTTGTCTTCTTTTACAGAATGACACTTCTATTTCCCTGTTTTGAGCGTTTTTTATCTTGATTTATTTTTGTGATTTCTCTATCTGGGTTGACATCTGATTGCTCTGTCCAGTGTTCTAGTCTTGGGTTAATATCTGATATTATTGATTGTCTAACCAGAGAATTCCCTTGCAGTTTTGGTTTGGTTTTTATGAATTCCCTAAACTTCTGTTTATCTGGAAATGTCCTAGTTTTTACTTCATATTTGAGAGACGGTTTTGTTGGATATATGATTCTTGGCTGGCAAATTTTTTCCTTCAGTTTTTTTATGTAAGTCATTCCATTGCCTTCTTGCCTGCATGGTTTCTGCTGAGTAGTCCAAGCTTATTCTTATAGACTCTCCTTTTTAGGTGACTTTTTGTTTATCCCTACCTGCACTTAAAATTCTCTCTTTATCTTTGGTTTTGGCAAGTTTGATTATGTCTTGGTGACTTTCTTTTAACATCTACCTTATGTGGAGTTCTATGGGCATCTTGGACAGATATCTTTTCATCTTTCATGATATCAGGGAAGTTTTCTGCCAACAAATCTGCAACAATTCTCTCTGTATTTTCTGTTATCCCTCCCTGTTCTAGGACTCCAATCACTCGCAGGTTATTTCTCTTGATAGAATCCCACATGATTCTTAGGGTTTCCTCATTTTTTTTTTAATTCTTTTATCTGATTTTTCTTCATATATATTGGTGCCAAGTGCTTTATCTTCAGTCTCACCAATTCTGCCTTCCACTTGCTCAGTTCTGCTCCTCTGACTTTCTACTGAGTTGTCTAATTCTGAAATATTATTGTTAATCTTCTGAATTTCTGATTGCTATCTCTCTATGGATTCTTGCAGCTCATGATATTTTTCATTATGTTCTTGAATAACCTTTTTAATTTCTTCAATTGCTTTATCTGTGTGTTCCTTGGCTTGCTCTGCATATTGCCTGATCTCCTTCCCGATCTCATTCCTGATGTCTTGAAGAGTTCTGTATATTAATCTTTTGTATTCTGCATCTGGTAATTCCAGAAAATCACCTTCATCCAGAGGATCCCTTGATTCTTTGTTTTGAGAGCTTGTTGAAGCAATCATGTTCTGCTTCTTTATGTGATTTGATATTGACTGTTGTCTCCAAGCCACCTATAAGTTATAGTATTAGTTTATTTTATGTTTGCTTACTGTATCCTAGTTTCTTGCTTTGTTTTGTTTTGATATGCCCAAACAGGTTGCTTGAGTGAGCTAGCTTGATAATTTTTGCCTTTGAAGCTCTAACATCCTGTCAACAGATGGCTAGAGCTGTTATCAGGTATATCATTCCAGGAGTCCATTCACTTTTCTTGTATGGATTAAGCCTAGGTGTCCAGGTAGTTGGTCATCAAGTGTGTGGTACAGGCTCTGTCCTAAAGTCTTGGAGGGTCAGGGGTGATTGGTGTAGGTATCTGTATCTCGTTGCAGCAGGGTGTCACACTCTGAACGAGACAGGGAACTGACAACCATCCTCCAAGTGTCTGAGAGGAAAGTGCATTCCTGTTCCCTAGAGTGCACAGGTGGGAGGGTTCTGCAGACGGACCATGGGCACCCAGTGGTTTTGGTTCTAAGGACTGGGAGGTACCAGTTATCCTTGGGCCACTGTTGTGGGTGGCTGGGTGACCTGAGTGGAGCCACCAGTCTTTAGGCCCCTGATGTAGGACCCTGTTTAATGGACAAAGCAGTGTCACACTTCGAAAACCCACCTCTCCACTGCACAGCTGAAACAGTTGCAGTCTGCCCACAAGGGCCTATTCTCCTGAAATAGGCCCACACAGGTCCATGCAGGGTGGAAAGGTACACAAAGTCTGCGGACTTTTTATACCTGGACAAGAACCACTTCTGTCCTGAGCTCCCCAGGTTAGTGGAGCTGGCAGTTTATCTTTTCCCCTAATTGTGTATTGATTCCTTCTCCAAGACCGGGCGAATGGCTTAGGGCATGCAGCAGGATCTCTCTCAGGCCCGGGGGAATTGGAAGCCACTGAAGCTGGCTTGGGTGCTGGGGACATGGTAAAATATATGCAAGTACTTAGCCTTTGCCGAGAGCAGTTCCAGAGGTGTGAGTGTGCTGTGCGGCTGGCTGTTTCTCCCTGAGGAAATTGCGGTCAAACATTACCACCAGCCCACTGTCATCATTCCTGGGAATGGTGCCTGAGGCCTCCCGGTGATTCAGCTCCGGCAACTCCTCTCTGCTTCTGAACCATATCTCCTTCCCTCTGCCACTCAGTCCGTTTTCTTACCTTGGTTTTGATGTTCAGGGCTCCTAGCTTGTCATAAATATAATCGTTTCACTTGTTTTTTTAGGTCTTTATTGTAAGAGGGTTCACCGGAAGTGTCTGACTACTCTATCATCTTGGCCCCACCTCTGTGTTCATTTTTACAAGAAAACAATAAAACACTAAATACCACAAAAGCCTAAATTATATATTTTTGGTATAGATAAATAGCACTAATAGGAATCCATACAAGTAATGAGAAACTTTTTAGAACACAAGGGATAGGAGTTAGGCATGATATTTTTATAGAGAGAGGGCTGAGCCATAGATACAACAATTGTTATTGATAGTTCCAGTAAGTACCTCAAAAGGAAACATAAGATTTATAAAAAGAAAAACAGCTGGTAATAGGGAACCCAGGGTTGAGAAGGGAGGGTGTTGACATGTTGTGGGGTTGTTAACCAATGTCATAAAACAATGTGTGTAGTAACTGTTTGATGAGAAACTAGTTTGTTCTGTAAGCCTTCATCTAAAGTACAGTAAAAAAAGAAAAACAAAGAATTTGAGAAAAATTCCCAAGTAGGAGGCATTTTAAGTACCAGAGATCTCTTAAGAAGTAATGAGCTTACATTGCTCCATTTTGGCCTGAAGCCTGAGTTTGTATAGTTTAGAAAACCTCTCACTGAAGCTTTCATATGAAATATTTTTCCAGACTTACTACTGTATCCAGTTTTTCTTCTGAAGTTTTTATTAATAAAGACCGAAGTCTTCATTAGTTAAAATCACATAATTTTTGAACCAGGTATTGGAGATGGTATTCAATCTCTTCATTTAGAGATGAAGTCTAGAGAGATGCAGTGTTGAAAAGATGGGATTTCCACAGATGAACATTTAGAAAAAAAAAAGACAGTATGTGGCAATACCTCAATTACCTAGCATCCATAAGTGCATGCCCGCAATTTACACGGACCCATCAGAAGCCAAGGAAAAACACAATGAAGGAACTTTACCCAAAAGAACCAAGGAGAAACGAACTCCGATCATAAAAGCCATGCCCTACAAATGCTGAACAGCTCAAGGAACAGCAATGACCCAAACAGTAAGACAAAACCTTTAGAGGAAAGCGTCACAGTGCTAAATCAAAACACTAAGGCACCATCACCAGCCCAGGCATCAAAACCCAATGGGGATCCCAAATTCCCATTATGCCCTAAAACAATGACCGCCCTGAAGAATCATTCATATCCCAAATAAAAGCAATTCAGTCAAACTTAAGTAGCTTTTTTTAAACCAGAATCTGTAAGTATTAAAGATTCTTTCAAATCCTAAATCTAGCAATTAATTACAATGGATTAGTAAACACGTTCAAGGCTGTCATTGTGCAGTGTAGGCTCATCAGGAATATACGTTTCTTCAGTAACTTAGTTTGCTTATTGGTGCACTTTTTGCCTTAATCTGCATGTATTTTTGCTTGTTTTAATTCAGGAATCTGGATTTTCTGCTCACTGTTATTTCTAAAGAGTTAGCTTCACTGTACTTCTGGGTTGTCAATCTTTCTCTTTTCTCCATATGTAGTGAGGGCTTTTGCTTATTTATTTTGGTTTTTGATTTGGGGTTTTTTTGGTCCATAACTATTACACTTATCTCTATTGACTTCAATGCTCGTCCTGCTCAGAAAAGAATATGTTGTAAATGAGAGGAGTGGCTAAAATGCCAACCGTATCATCTCTATCACTTTGCTGCACCCTATTTCTCCACACATATCTAAGAGCTTCTACTGCTCAAAAATTGACCTTAAAAGAAAATGCAGCCTTCCAAACAAAACAAGATGGCATAGATCCATTTTTCCCTGCTCCTCCCACTAAGCACAACTATAAACCCTGGAAATGGTACAAGGGGAAACCAAAGGAGAATTACAGAAGGTGATAAGAAGAAAGTAAACTGGTTTGGGACCCCAGACCTGGAGGCAAAACATAGCAGCAGGGCCAACTTGCCTCTCTTGACCCAATATAAGAAGGTGACCCAGGACCTCCCTTTCCTGACCCTCAACCTAGAAACAGAAGGCAGCCCAACTATGCTCCTTTCTCCACTGGAATAAAGGGGAGTTTATCTGACTACATCAGGCAAGCCAGACACCACTATCAAGGGGGGACTAATTGAGAGCCCTGCTAAAAATAAGCAGCCAGAGACAGCCCTCTGCTTCTCTGTCAGGCCTGTGATTCCCCTTACCAACACCAGAAGACTCCAGTGGCTGGGCAGAGCCTGGAACAGGAAGACTATTGCTCCTGCAGCCCCACGACTCTCCTCACTTTCCCAGAGACACCAAAGTGAGCAGGTGTAACAGGAAAAAGGGACTCAGTAACAGCAAGTGGCCCAGTCAGAAAGCTTGGGCCAAGACTCTTCTTCCCTTCCAAGAGGCACCAGAGAACCCAAGGAGGACAGGTAGGGAGATCCCACCACACCCCTTCTCCACTGAGAAACACACGGCAGCCTGGCCTGGGGAAAACCCCTTCTGCTTCCTCAGGCAGCACTAGCAGGGACAGGTGGAAGCCCAAGAGGCACCAGATAAAGTAAGTAGACCAAAATAACACCACAAAAGCCTCTGAAAATTAAACTGTGTTTGGAAGCACAGCAATGAAAAAGAAACAAACAATTAATACATGCAAGAGCCTGGATGAATCTCCAGAGAAGTATGCTGAGTGAAAAAAGCCAATCCGAGAAAGTTCCGTACTCTATGATTCCACTTATATAACATTTTCGAAGTGACAAAGTTTTAGAAATGGAGGAAAGATTAGTGGTTGCCAGGGGTTAGGGTTGGAAGAGTGAAGGAATGGGGGAGAGGGTGATTATAAAAAAGCAGCATGAGCGATCTTTGTGGCATTAGAATTGTTCCCATATCTTGACTATGGCGAAGGATACGCGAACCTACACAGGTGAAAAAAAATTGTATAGAATTTATGACACACACATACAAAAATGGCTACAAGTAAAACTTGGGTAATTAGAACAAGATTGGTGAATTGTATCAATGTCAATCTTCTGGTTGGGTTATACTATAGTTTTGTAAAATGTTACCATTGGGGGAAACCGGGCAAAGTGTACAAGGGATCTCTAACTGCGTTGTGAATCTACAATTATCTCAATACAACTTTCAATTAAAAAAGAAAGCAAATGCAAAAATCCCACATTGCACAGGTAGTTGCACCATAACTGAACGCACATTCACACCGGGACATAGAGTCAACCTCCATCTTTGGAGGGCTGGCAAACATGTTTTGCCCAACTCATTCTGTTCCCATAGTGAACAAGTGATCGCTTGCACAAATGATTTACAGGAGCCTTGCTGTCTCTGTATTTTAAAGTGGAGATAATCCATGCTAATTTACAGGGGCCTGTGGACTTAATTGCCATTTGCTCCCTCACTCTAGACAAAATTGTATTATTGTAATCATTGGGAGCTGGAGAACAGAGGTATAGAGTAGCTGAATATTTATGAGGTATTTTGTTGCAGATGTACCTGCCAACAGAATATTAAGTAGAACATTTGCTAAGGTACCAAATTCTGGTTGTGATTTGGGTATATCACCTCATATTAAATCTGTGTGTTTTTCGAGCCCACATATTGCATCTGGGTTTACTTTCAATTACAACCTCCGTAAATATAATTCAGTGTGTTTATTAGATTTCTAAGAGATAATGGTGGCCAGAAACTGCCACAGACAGATCTGCCTGTGGGGAAGAAAAAAAAAATGAAATGAGCATCTTGAAGATGATGAGAAAAAAAATTTCCAAAATGGTGTCTGCTTTCAGTCTCCAGGAAAAGACATGAAAAATGAACCCTGCCATAGAGAGAGAATCAGGCTGGTGCTCCCATCTCAGAGTCTATAGGAGACCGTCACCCTGCGCAGGGGAATACAAATCAGGAGGCTTTGAGCGAACTACAAACAGCTCCTGCTTATCTTTAGAGATGAAAAACGAAGGTAGCACAGAGAATTGATGCACAAGGACAAAACTAAATTGCCTTTTAGCTAGTGAAGTCCATCACTATGCACCCTGTCCTATCAGAGCTGGTAATTGCATAGACGGCTTAAATAGTGGGTCGAACAAAGGCTTTCGAAAGTACATAAACTATGTAATCAGCCCCTGCATAGTTTAAGTATGGTCAGTTTGCAGAGCAACTCAAAACAGCTGGAGCATTAGATCAATTAATAAACCTAGCAAAACAATGGCCCCATGAATACAGGGACCCTAGGTTTTGATACATGGTGGATTTCCAAGAAGGGACTCAGTTCATGTCACTGCATTCTTTTAAATAAAGGGGATTTCTCATACGTATAACTAAGAATAATTTTTTGTATATGCCCTTGGGAGCCTCTTGGTCTTCATATGTTCCCGAGTCAGAACAAATCCTTTGATGGATCATGTGTCTGAGCTGAGATGAAGAAATTAGGCTCACCATACCTAGAGAGGAGCTTTAGTCTGTGATCAGTCTTTAATGGTCACCTCAAGAAATTTCTTGTCTAATTCTATCACCACCCATTACTTTAAAAATCCTGTAGACTTCCGTTACAGCTAAAAACTGGAAACAACTTAAAAATCCTTCAAAGGGAGCTCGTTGAACAAATTACAGCATATCCAATTCTACTGTACTATTCAGCACCTCCTTCAAATTATAAGATAGCTCTACATTTTCGGATACGGAAAGATTTCTAAAAATATCTTACTAAATGAAAAAAAAACAGGTACATACAATGATGATACCAATTATGAAACGAAAACTAATAATATTTACATGTAAACCCAAGTTTTAAATTTTTTCTGCAAGGATGCATAAGAAATTAATAATCATTACTTTTGGGGAGTGGCACTTGGTGTAAGGGATTAAAGAGAATGGAAACTGACCTTTGATTTTATACCTTCAGGTTTTTTTTTTCTTTTGGTATTTTTGGAAATTTTAAATGTGAGTATCTATTACTTTTACTTTAAAAATAAATTAGCTTTAATCAATAATTAATACAATAGCTAGTAAAACTGATAATTTAAATTGCATAGGGTTATACCCTTTTTACTGAGAAATTCTACTTGTAGGAACGTATCCTATGAAATTACAAGCCCATGTGTACCAAGATGTATGCACAAGGAAATTAATCACAATGTTATTGGTAACTGCAAAAACTTTGAAGCAGCTTACATGCACATCAATGGTGGGTCAGTTAAATAAATTATAGGACATCTATACAATGGAATATAGGCAGCCCTAAAAACGAATGAGGAGGATCTAAATGTACTGACATGCGTGTGAAAATATTCAGTTAAAATAAATCAAGTTGTACAAAAATATATATGTACTTATATCTTATTTTTGTTTTCTTAAACTACACACAAATGCACATAAACATACTTATAAATCTACAGGGGACCCTGGTGGCATAGTACTTAATTGCTACAGCTGCTAACCAAAAGGTCGGCTGTTCAAATCCACCAGGCGCTCCTTGGAAACTCTACGGGGTGGTTCTACTCTGTCCCATAGGGTTGCTATGTTTTGGTTCTTTTACAGGAAACCCTGGTGGCGTAGTGGTTAAGTGCTACAGCTGCTAACCAAGAGGGAAGCAGTTCGAATCCACCAGGTGCTCCTTGGAAACTCTATGGGGGCAGTTCTAGCCTGTCCTATAGGGTCACTATGAGTCCAAATCAACTCAACGGCAACAGGCTTGTTTTTTTTGGTTTAATAGGAAAAAAATCTGAAAAAAAATAGACACCTCTGTGGAAAGGATGAGGGGTAAGTTTTCCTTTATATTTCATATATGTCTGTATTGTTTGAGTCTATTTTATTCATAACCATCATGCACTGCATTTGTAATTTTTAAAAATAAAAGATGCTTTAAAAACAACTCCAGGAGCCAAGATGGCAGAATAGACCCTTCCGGTGAGCCCTCTTTACAACAAAGACCCGAAAAAACAAGTGAAACAAGTATATTTATGACAAGCTAGGAGCCCTGAACATCAAAGGCAAGCTTAGAAAATGAACTGAGGGGCAAGGGGAGGAGGAGACCGTTCAGAAGCGGAGAAGAGTTACTGGACATGAATTGCAGGGAGCCCGCAGGCACCATTCCGGGAGCAGCAGTGGGCTGGTAATAGCGTTCGTCAGGAAGAAGCAGCCAGTCCCACAGCCTACTCACACCTCTGGAACCAGAAAAGAATGGCGCTCTTGGCAAAAGCTAAGTACTTGCATATATTTTACCATGCCGCCCCCCACCTGCAAGCCGGCTTCAGTGGCTGAATTCCCTGGGCCTGAGATAGGCCCGGTTGAGCATCTAGAGCCATCCTCCCAGCCTTGGAGAAGGAATAAATTTGCAATTATTTACCAGCTCCGCTAACTGGGGGAGCTCAGGACAGAAGCGGCTGCTGTCCGGGCATAAACGGTCCGTGGACTTTGAGTACCTTTCCCCACTGCATGATCCTGCGTGGGCCTACTTCAGGAGAACAGGCCCTTGTTGACAGACTCCAACCATTTCAGCTGTGCAGCGGAGACATTGGTGTTTGATGTTTGACATTGCTTTGCTTATTAAACAGGGTCCTCACCTACCTACATCAGGGGCCTAAGGACTGGTAGCTCCACTCAGGTCACCCAGCCACCCATGACAGGGGTTCAAAGATAACTGGTACCGCCCAGTCCTTACAACCAAAAACTTTGGGTGCCCATGGTCCGTCTGCAGAACCCACCCACCTCCACGCCCTAGGGAACAGGGACGATTTTACCTCAGAAACACTCGGGGGTTGGTTCTCAGCCCTCTGCCTTGTTCAGAGCATGACCCCCTGCTGCAACCAGATAGAGGTACCTATACCAATCACCCCTGCCCCTCTAAGAGTGTAGGACAGAGCCTGTACCACACACTTGATGATCAGCTACCTGGACACCTGAGCTGAATTCGTACAAGAAAAGTGAATGGACTTACCTGATAACAGCTCTAGCCATCTGGGGACAGGGTGTCAGAGCTCCAAAGGCAAAAATAACCCAGCCAGCTCACTCAAGCAACCCATTTGGGCATATCAAAACAAAACAAAGCAAGAAGCTATGACACAGTAAGCAAACATAAAATAAACTAATACAATAACTTATAGATGGCTCGGAGACAACAGTTAATATCAAGTCACATAAAGAAACAGACCATGATCACCTCAACAGGCTCTCAAAACAAAGAATCCAGGGATCTTCTAGAAGAAAGTGCCTTCCTGGAATTACCAGAGCCAGAATAAAAAAGTTTAATATACAGAACCCTTCAAGACATCAAGAAGGAACAAGCCAAGGAACACACAGATAAATCAATGGAAGAAATTAGAAAGATTATTCAGGAACATAATGAAAAATTTAATTAGCTGGAAAAATCCATAGATAGACAGCAATCAGAAATCCAGAAGATTAACAATAAAATTACAGAGCAAGTGAAAGGCAGAATCAGTGAGATTGAAGATAAAGCAAATGGGACCAATATATTTGAAGAAAAATCAGATAAAAGAATTTTAAAAAATGAAGAAACCTCAAGAATCATGTGGGACTCTATCAAGCGAAATAACCTATGAGTGATTGCAGTACCAGAAAAGGGAGGGACAACAGAAAATACACAGAGAATTGTAGAAGTTTTATTGGCAGAAAACTTCCCTCATATCATGAAAGATGAGAAGGTATCTGTCCAAGATGCTCATCAAACTCCACATAAGGTAGATGTTAAAAGAAAGTCACTAAGACATATCATAATCAAACTTGCCAAATCTAAAGATAAACAAACAATTTCAAGAGCAAAAAAAAAAAAAAAATCAAAGATAAACAGAGAATTTCAAGAGCAGCAGAGGATAAATGAAAAGTTACCTACAAAGGAGAGCCAATAAGAATAAGTTCGGGCTACTCAGCAGAAACCATGCAGGCAAGAAGGCAATGGGATGACTTATATAAAGAATTGAAGAAAAAAAAAATTGCCAACCAAGAATCATATATCCAGCAAAACTGTCTCTTAAATATGAAGGTGAAATTAGGACATTTCCAGATAAACAGAAGTTTAGGGAATTTGTAAAAGCCAAACCAAAACTACAAGAAATACTAAACGGAGTTCTTTGGTTAGAAAGTCAATAATATCAGGTATCAACCCAAGACTAGAACACTGGGCAGAGCAATCAGAAGTCAACCCAGACAGGAAATCAAAAAAATAAATCAAGATTAAAAAAAAAATGCTCAGAACAGGGAAACAGTGATGTTATTATGTAAAAGAAGACAACATTAAAACAGTAAAGAGGGGCTAAGAAATGTAGTCATAGATCTTCCATATGGAGAGGAAGATAAGGCGATACAAGGAAATAAAAGTTGGGTTTAAATTTAGAAAAATAGGGGTAAATAATAAGGTAACCACAAAGGAGACAAACTATCCTACTCATCAAAATAAAATACAAGAAAAAAAATACAGACTCAGCAGGAAAAAAATCAACAACAACAAATATGAGGAAAGGACAGTATATAAAGATAATCTACTCAGCACATAAAATTAAGTGGGAAGAAGAAACTGTCAACAACACACAAAAAAAAGAGATCAAAATGATAGCACTAAATTCATACCTATCATAATTATACTGCATGTAAATGGACCAAATGCACCAATAAAGAGACAGAGAGTGGCAGAATGGATTAAAAAGCAAGATCCGTCTATATGCTGCCTACAAGGGACACACCTTAGACTTAGAGACACAAACTAAAACTCAGAGGATGGGAAAAAATATATCAAGCAAACAACAATCCAAAAAGAGCAGGCGTGGCAATATTAATTTCTGACAAAATAGACTTTAAAGTTAAATCCATCTTAAAGGATAAGGAAGGACACTATATAATGATTAAAGGGACAATAGGAGACTTCAACAGACCACTTTTGGTGATGGTACAACCACTTTGGAAATTGACTTGGCGCTTCCTTAAAAAGCTAGAAATAGAACTAGCATACGATCCAGCAATCCCACTCCTTGGAATATATCCTAGAGAAATAAGAGCCTTTATACGAACAGACATATGCACACCCATGTTCAATGCAGCACTCTTTACAATACCAAAAAATGGAAGCAACCAAGGTGCCCATCAACAGATGAATGGATAAAATAAATTATGATATATTCACACAATGGAATACTACGCATTGATAAAGAACAGTGATGAATCTGTGAAACATTTCATAACATGGAAGAATCTGGAAGGCCTTATGCTGAGTGAAATTAGTCAGTTGCAAAAGGACAAATATTGTACAAAACCACTATTATAAGAACTCAAGAAATAGTTTAAACAGAGAAGAAAATATTCTTTGATGGTTACAAAAGGGGGGAGGGAGGGAGGGTGGGAGAATAGTATTCACTAATTAGATAGTAGATAAGAACTACTTTAGGTGAAGGGAAAGACAACACACAATACAGGAGAGGTCAGCACAACTGGACAAAACCAAAAGCAAAGAAGTTTCCAGAATAAACTGAATGCTTCGAAGGCCAGCGTAGCAGGGGCAGGGGTTTGGGGACCATGGTTTTAGGGGACATCTAAGTCAATTGGCATAATAAAACCTATTAAGAAAACATTCTGCATCCCACCTTGGAGAGTGGCGTCTGGGGTCTTAAATGCTAGGAAGCGGCCATCTAAGATTAATCAATTGGTATCAATCCACCTGGATCAAAGGAGAACGAAGAACACCAAAGACACAAGGTAATTATGAGCCCAAGAGACAGAAAAGGCCACCTAAACCAGCGACTACATCAGCCTGAGACCAGAAGAACTAGATGGTGCCCGGCTACAACCGGTGATTGTCCTGACAGGGAACACAAGAAAGAATCCCTGAGGGAGCAGGAGAGCAGTGAGATGCAGACCCCAAATTCTCGTAAGACTTAAAGGTCTGACTGAGACTAGAAGGACCCCGGTGGTCATGGCCCCCAGAACTTCTGTTGGCCCCGGACAGGAACCATTCCCGAAGCCAACTCTTCAGACATGGATTGGACTGGACAATGGGTTGGAGAGGGATGCTGTTGAGGAGGGAGCTTCTTGGATCAGGTGGACCCTTGAGACTATGTTGGCATCTCCTGCCTGGAGGGGAGAGGAGAGGGTGGAGGGGGTTAGAAGCTGACGAAAAGGACACGAAAAGAGCGAGCCAAGGGAGAGTGCAGGCTGTCTCATTAGGGGGAAAGTAATTGGGAGTGTGTAGCAAGGTGTATATGGGTTTTTGTGAGAGACTGACTTGATTTGTAAACTTTCACTTAAAGCACAATAAAATTTTTTTTCAAAAAAGCGATAGGAAGAGAAAGAAGAGATTTCTGTCTGAGAAAGAATTTTAAAAATTGGATTTGTTTGCCCTTAGCCTGGGCGTGAAGACCCATTACTGACTAAATTCTTCCTGTTTCATCTGGATACACAAAGATGGGCTAGAGTTGGTAACTGGGGGGAACTGGCCCCTGATAGTATATCTATCTTCACTTATTAAAGTTAGACCAATGCTATTTTCTCTGTACTGAGTTTTATCAGAGACATTTTAAAGTACTCTTTACTTGCTTGCTAGAAAGCATCTGGGCATTTGTGAGTGTTTTCATGGATTTTTACCCATGGTCATAAAAAAAAACATAAGGTTCTTTTTTTTTTTTTTTAGCACCATTTCACTTCCTGATGTAATTGTTGATTAATTTTCAGATCACTCTATAAATCACGTTTTCCATGTCAGGCTGTCATACACACATTGAGTGTCCTGCAGAGTTGAAAAAATAAAAATTATGCTTCCTTCTCATTAAAAGAAAAAAACAACTCCAAAACTAAGTTACTAATGATTTACTGTTATTTTTATTTATCTCTGTTTACATATTCCTGAGACATCTCCAAGTATAGTGCATACATATTTGTTAAACCCTGGTAGAGCTCACTTTTCAGACAATGTTCCCCGAAAGCCTTGTTCTCATGAATATATACATATGTGTGTATGTGTAAATAAATTTATTGAGATTTGTAACCTAGCAATGTGCTCTTTAAAATGTATTTTTTAAAGGTCCTAATTCCTATGGACCAGAAATACCAATTTATTAGGAAAAAGCTGAAGGTAGACATTTTGCAGTTGCCCATATTTATTCATATAATTGCCTCCTTTTTCCTAGCTGTCATGGAGCCAAGACAGATGTAGGAGAACTTCTTTGGCGTTACAGCTCCTTCAATGGTGAGATGGGTAGTGTCAGCATCTGAGAGCCTAATGTCTCCAGGTGGGTTATCAGCACCAGCAACTCCCTTCAAAAGAAGCTTCTAAGAAAGTGGTTCATAACCTTTTAGGGCCATAGACTCTCTTAAGATAGTCCTGCATGGTGTGGGGGTGAAAAGAACATGGGCTGTGCAGCCAGACAAATCTTTGTTCAAATCCCAGCTCCACTGTTCAGTTGATGAGTGACCTGAGGCAATTTACTTATCCTCCCTGAGCTTCTCTTCCACCATCCATAAAATGCCTGGCACATGGTATGAACTTAGTAAAAGGCAGCAATTATCATATTATTATTTTATTATTATTATTATTATTTTAGAATGTGCTAGAAAGTAAAGTCTTGGTCCTCAGGTGGGAAAAAAAACCTTGCATTTTTAGGGTGTTGTGTACAATTTCAAGGGCTTCACCAACTCCTTGGAGACCATTCTGGACTCCAGGCTAGGAACCCCTGGATTAAGGTTTGGAAAGAACACTTGAAGAATCCTGAATAGTAGAGATAATGTTTTCTACCCTTGTTGCTTGATTGTCATTTTTAGGTTATGCTTTCTTTGTTTGTTACTGTGTAGGGTTAATTGTGTATTATGCCTACCAGGACTCAATCAGACCAAGAGGCTCGATTATACATTAAAAAGTGTACAAAAAAGAAAAATAAATGAGGGTTGTCTAGCACGTATCAGTTAGATTTAGCTAATTACCAGCTAAGGGGTTAAGAAAAGCCACGGCCGTTAGCTGGCCAGATCATGTTCTCAAAGATTACTGTCAAGTATATGGATTCAATAGGACCATGCTTCCGGTTCCTTAGATCAAAGATAAAGTTATTTTAGACTGCTTTGGGTGAGCTGTTCAGGCTTAACCTACTAGCCTCTAGTTCAGTTTTATAATCAGAGCTGGCTAGGACTATCATTTTTAAGGCTCCAGAAAAGAAAAACCAAATGCCTTCAGGTAGTTGCACAAAGGAATAGCTTTCCTGTTTTTCTGCATTGGTCTGATCTCAAAAAAACACAGAAATTCCCTGGAAAGTGCCTCTGCCGTTAACTCAAACAGCATCCAGACTGTTGGTGAAAACATATCCCCATAGTCTGTGAGAGCCCTGAGGCATAAATCTGCCCCTATTCCTTCCCTACCCCCACAAAAAAAAAAAAACCCATAAGGGTAGTAAATAATATCTGTCTATGAATGGATGAACATTTCAGGAATGGAGAAAAATTTAAAAACCCTATCCTGATGCTATCATCACTGGTCTTACCCACACTTCAGGATTGCTGCTGAAGATGGTGGAGAGGACTGGAGTGGAAGGGAAGGTGGGATTGTACAGAGAAAAACAATCCAATATTTCCATCTCAAAGTGGGAGAGAAGAAGAAAAATATACATGGAATTCCAGGAAGCCAGTTTTCATACAAGAACTCGATTCCAAACATTTCTCAATGTTATCATTGCTCTAAAAAAAAATTGAATTAGTTTATAAATACCATTACCCACCAAAAGGAGATAAGGATCCTTAGTAAAATGGCTGATTCTTGGGCTGAGCAGGAAAAGTACAAGATAAGCATGGAACATCTTGTGCTAAAAAGTAAGGACATGCTCAAAAAATGATGGGAACCTATCAAAAGGACATGGGAGCCAACTGGCCAAATCGGGGTCAATTCGAGCATCAAAATAAATGATAGTAACAGATGGTAAACCATTGAATAAAATAAGAATTCATGAATTCATATTGATGGAAACAAACACGTGAATGAATGACTGAGTAAACGTGGAGGTAGAGGAATCTCTTTCTTACAGTGGAACGCCAACTAAGAAAGGTAGAAAGAATGATGGAGGTTTAAAAACCATCCGAGTGTTAAGTGATTCAGGCAAGAATCAACAGTAGATGCAAAACTATTGGGTGAAAGTTTGATGAAGAACAGGATACTTACAGAGCCTCCAAATAGCTCGCCAGAAATTACCTACTAATTGCAAAGAAAAAAATAGTAACTTTTCAGTGGAGAGATCTGGCAGACATCACCAGAATCAAGTGATCAAATTTCTCATCACCAGTAATGAGACAAACTGGCATCTCATATCTCCTGATGTGAACTCAACATCACTTCTGTGGTATTCTTAGAAAAATGCCTTACCTGCCTCTGATCATGAGGATATATTAGACAAACCCAAGTTGAGGAACGTTCTATAAAATCACAGGACTGTAGGATAAAAATGTCTAGTCTAAAGAGATATGATAAATAAGCACCTTGTGTGATTCTAAATTGGATCCTGGGCCAAGGGGGAAAAAGGGAAATGATTAGGACAATTGACTAAATTTGAATATAGACTGTGGATTCGATATTGTATCAATGTTAAATGTCCTGATTTTAATAATTGTACTGTGATTATATAAAAGAATGCCCTTATTCTTAGGAAATATGCAATGAGATATTTTTAGGGGTAACAAAGCATCATGTCTGCAACTTATTCTCAAATGCTTCAGAAACCAACTGTGTGTGTGTGTATGTCTGGAGGAGGAGTGGAGGGAGGGAAAAAGAGAGAGATAGAGAAGACCATAAAGCATACGGGGAAATGTTAACGGTTGGTTAATCTGGGTAGAGTATATGGGAATTCTTTGTTCTATTCTTGAAATTTTTCTGTAAATTTGCAATTATATCAAAATGACAGGTAAAAGAAAAGAATATTCACTCTACATTAAAAAATAGATTACAAAACTGTGGCAACCCTGGGACCCTCTGAGGAAAACAGAGCCTTGGTCTAGGAGAGGGTTATTTGGAGTAACAAGCAGAGGAGTATGCTACCAATGCTACCCTTACAAAGGAAGGAAATTCATAAGTTACTCACAGCAGCGCAGTCTCTTGTCAACAGTTGGGATGATTTTGTTGATGAGCCAAGCATCTTCTTCCCAACTAACTACATTTCCTTCTAAACACTTCATAAATTCCTCGTTTTCCAGGATGTGGTCCCAGAGTTGAAAATAGTATAAGCTGCCGGTGAAGCTCCGCACTATACTTTTAACCTGGCTGTGCCCATTCTTGGGAAAGTGTCCTAGGACTACAGTCCCATTAGGTGTCAGGTTTTGTGGTTGATCCATCGTTACCAGTAGCCTTTCTTTATTCAGGAAGAGCTCTAATTTGCCCTTCACACCATCCCTCATCAAGCATACCGTGTGCCATTGAAGTGGAGTCAGGTGGTAATGGATATAAAAGATCTTGCCCAAGTTGTATAATATTAGTCGGTGGTGGTCTCCTGCAAGTCCAAGGTCTATGTCTTCTCTGCCCAGGAAGGTATTATTAGTAATATAGGAGAAGGCTATCCAATCACTCAAGTGGTCATCCGTGAATAGCAAGTCCATGCATACTGTGAATCGGCTGAGTTCAGGAATAGTGCTGTGCAGGATTACATATGTGTCACCTCTTTCGTAAAAATCCAGCTTTTTTCCTTTCAGCGAAAGTGCATCTGTCCAAATTCGGGGAAGGAGAAAGAAAAAGCAAATGAAATTTTAGTTTAAAAAACGTTATCATCTTCTTTGGCTAAATAGTCAAATCCGGATTATACAACACTATTATGAGTCAATATCAGTGCAAATAAGGCAAAATAGTAGAAGTACAAAAATCATCTCTATTTGACAATGGCATGTGATTTTTTTTTTTTTGGCAGAAGAGGTTCTTTCTAATTACATTTTTCTGGGCCAATATGAAAAGTTAGATTCGTGTTCCCAGAGCACACACCAGCTGGACAATTTGGAGAGGCAATCGGAAGTGTGTGGCTAGTAGAGGGAGGGCAAAGAAAAGGCAGCTGGGACTTAAAATGTGCTGCACTTAACCCTCACTCCAATAATCAGAAGATAACAATTTCCATCCACCTAACTGTCTTATCATATTCACGGTGCAACCACATTTTATTTCTCCAATGCCTTTTCCTGAGCCAAATTGTCTGATTTAGTCTACCTCTGGAGAGTGCTTCTCACTGAAAGACATTGACAGAGGCTTGAAGGGTGACCAACTGGACAATAATGAAGTTCCAGGACTTCTATTTGGACTCAGGAGTGGGAAAGATGGCACAGCACTGAGTGTATCCTGGCTTCCCTCCTTCCATCTCCTCACTAAGGGAGCGGTGGTGGCTTTCAGGGGCTCTCCGTGGTCATGGACCCAGTTTAAACGTTGGCTCTGGAGTCAGACAGTATGAGTTGGAATCCCAGCTCTGACGCTCATCAGTTGAGTGACTTATGAGCAAGTAATTTAACGTCCTGGTGCCTCAATGTTTGCTCCAGTAAAATGAGGCTTCAGGATCACGGTGTTGTATTACCACTGCACAGATTGTGTACAGCACATACCCTTAGGGGGCACCGTTCACATTATAGTGTATGCCAGATAATAACCCTTATCTACTGACCTTACAAGATTGAAGATGAAGTGAGATGATGTATGTAAAGCCCCCTCAAGCATTGCTGATGGGCATGTCCATTGATACAGCCTTTCGGTGGCCAATTTGTCAATATCTATGAAAATTTTAACTGGGTATGCTCTTTGTCTCGTAGGAAGGTATTGGTGAATGAACATGACACTATCGCCACTACAAATCTGCAAATCTCACACCCCAGGCCACTAGGCAGGTATCTGAGAATCTATAGCAACCAAGTTCTAGTCCCAGCACATCCCAAGCCAAATCAAAAAGCACTTTATGGCAGAGTGGAATTCTAACTTTTCCCTGAATTAGGGTTTCAACACTGGGACCGCCACTCTTTCACAGTGACAGCCACAGCCGTGTATTTGAGAGACTAGCAGGAAGTAGCCATTTCTCTGCTTCTGGGAGATGTCCCCCGCCCCACGAAAGCTTCCAGATAGTCTCTGGCACTACATTATTTTTCCCCTCCGTTCTTCCACTGAACACCCACAAAATCAAACAAGTACATGCCCCCTCACACACATACGCACACTTTCACACACACACACTCACCTGCACACACATCCACGTGCGGGAACTCATACCATCCACCTGCCAGGAAGCTATTTCTGAACTGTCCATGATGGATGAGCGAAAGCTTATTTCTGTCTCAGGCTTATCTGATTATATTATCTTACCATCTTTCATGTGGCCAATAAATCAAGAATTAACCCCACAAGGTGATAATTACTATAAAACACAAGCCTCACTTATGGTTGGTTAACTCTGGTTTTCAGTTGAGCCCTTCAAAATGACATCGAATATAACATTTAAGAACTGGTTTTATGGTGAGCATAAATCTCCAGGGCTTGGTTGTCTCTTAAAAGAGAATGTATCATAATGCCATATGATCAACAAGGGCCTCTCCTCTCTGCAATAGACTAACATAAAATCACTTGTCAGAGGGCATGAATGACCAGTTTTCATCATCGGAAATATAAAGGCCAATAATATAAAAAGATGCCCCCTCACTCTTTTTCAAGTGCAAATTAAAACAACGAGATGCTATTTTTTTCCTAATAGATTGATAATTGTGTAGAAGATTGAGAATAGCCAGTATTGTCAAGCTTGTGGGGAAACCAATCACTCTTGTACACTCTGGTCAGAATGCCTATATACAGCCTTTTTTTTTTCTTTAGGAAGGGGATTTGCCAATATCTTTGAAAATTTTAATTGTGTATAATTGCATATATACTTTTGACCCAGAAATTTCATTTCTATCAACTTATTCTATGAAATATACATGCATACTAAGATGTAAGTACAAGGATATTTAATATAGCATTGTTTGTAACTGAGAAAAATAGAAAAACCTATTTTTGCGTGTTAAATTGTTACCTCTGTTCACTGGAACATTAAATCAAACATGGTAAATCTATATAGTCATGGAAAGATTCCAAGACTAAATATTATGTGAAACGGGAGTTACATAAATATGGGTATAATATTATCCTATTAAAAGTATAAGAAGAAAATATGTATGTTAGCATATGTATAGAAAACAATGTATGAGAACACACATCAAACAGTTAAAAATTACTGCCTTTAGGTATGAGATTTGGGGGGGGTTAATTTCTATGTTACATAATTGAGTAATATTTGCATTTGTAAACAAGTATATATTACATTTATAATCAGAAAAAAGTAAAGATAGATGGATGGATGGGTAGACAGATTTTTTTAAAAAGCCAGTTGCCATCAAGTCAGTTCTAACTCATGGCAACCCCATATGTGTCAGAGTAGAACTATGCTCCATAGATTTTCAGTGGCTGATTTTTTGGAAGCAGGTATCCAGGTCTTTCTTCCAAGGTGCCTCTGGGTGCACATGAACTTCCACAGGCAGAACCAATCGTGTCCTTACTTGAGATTCTGTAGACAGAGGCAAATTCAACTTACAAATAAGCAGAAGTAGTGTTGTTGTTGTCATTGTTGTTGTTAGGTGCCGTTGAGTCGGTTCCAACTCATAGCGACCCTATGTACAACAGAACGAAATACTGCCCAGTCCCGTGCCATCCTCATGATCATTGCTATGCTTGAGGCCATTGTTGCAGCCACAGTGTCAATCCATCTTGTTGAGAGTCTTCCTCTTTTTCACTGACCCTCTACTTTACCAAGCATGGTGTCCTTCTCCAGGGACTCTTCCCTCTTGATAACATGTCCAAAGTATGTGAGATGTAGTCTCACCATCCTTGCTTCTAAGGAACAATCTGGTTGTACTTCTTCCAAGACAGATTTGTTCATTCTTTTGGCAGACCATGGTATAGTCAATATTCTTCACCAAATCGAACAATCAGTGGTATAGCGAAGTCAGAAAAGCCAAATTTGAGTCCCAGACCTGCCCCTTAGTAGCTGTGTGAACATGGACAATTAATGCACGTAAAAGCTCTTCAAACAGTGCTTGGCACACAGAGAACACAATATACGTGTTAAACAAATAAACTCATATCAGTTTTTGGCATCTCATTCTTCAGTGGTACATTGGAATAATAATTACCTATTTTTTTCAGGGCCCTTATAAAAGATGATGAAATAATAAGTAATGTTTAGGTTGTCCCTGTCGTTGTTGTTAGCTGCCAACAAGTCAGCCCCCGACTCATGGCGACCCCGTGCATCACAGAGTAGAACCGGTCCACAGGGTCTCCTCGGCTGTAATCTTTATGGAAGCAGTTCGCCAGGACTTCCTTCCTCAGAGTTGCTGGATGGGTTTGAACCGCCAACTTTTAGTTTAGCAGCCGATCACAAACCACTTGCACCGCGCAGGCTCCTAATGTTTAGGTCGTGTATGTGAAAATGTTTATAAACTGTGAAGCTCAATGTAAATGTCAGCTGTGACATTTGCCAGTGTCATTACTAGAACACTCTTTCCCCTCCCACAACCTCCTTTGCAGTCTCGTATGTGCAAGTGCATTTGCGCTGAGCCCTGATGCAGCCTCCAGGCCTCTAGCGGGCTCCGAGGAGGCCGGATGTGACAGGTAGGAGAGAAGCTTTGCCCTTCTGTTTGGCCAGGCAAGCTGCATTCACTGCTGGGCCTCTCAAGGGCTTGCTTCAAAGGCCACTTGCGTCTTTGCATACGATTTTGCTATCCGTTGCAGATGTCTGCTTGGGCGCTGCCATCTGTTCCCTGGCAATTCTCAAGTCCAAATTGCGTGATTGCTCCCCTGAAGCGTGTTCTCTCTTGATTTGGCTCCTCTGTGTCTCTTCACCTCTATCCATTGTTTCCTTTTTTTCTAAATTATATTTATTGTTTTCCCCACTTTAAAAATAGAGAGAGGGGTTTTTTTTTTATTAGAAAAGTAATACTGTACACACTTTCTAAAGTGGAGAGTACTAGAAAGTAAAAAGTCAGCTCGAGGGTCCCACCACCCAAAGACAATGAACAACCATTAACATCCTAATATATTTCCTCTGGCTTTGTTATTCTTTCTGTGCACACATTTTGCTTAATCCCTGGTGGCATAGTAAAGTGCTACGGCTGCTAACCAAAAGGTCGGCAGTTCGAATCCACCAGGTGCTCCTTGGAAACCCTATGGGGCAGTTCTGCTCTGTCCTATAGGGTCCCTATGAGTCGAAATCGACTCGATGGCAACAGGCTTGGTTTTTTTGGTTTTCTGTGGCTGGGATCATACTGTATGAACAATTTGGCGCCCTGCTTTTCTCACTTAACATTATAACATAGGTACTTTCCAAGTTAGGAAAAACTCACCATAAACCTTATTTAAATGACTTCCGAGAAGTGCTAGCCAACATCTTTTAACTCTCTAGCAGACAGATAACAGCAAGAGATGGTGCCCCAGGTCTTTCTCTGCCAGTATCTGGAAGCGAATAAAGCTTTTGCCACACTGGTTGCTCAAAAATATATTTATTGTGCCTTTTGCTAAATTCCAAAGCTACTTATGCCAGCCTATGTGTTTTCCAGAGATGCCATGTTAAAAAATTTTGAAGCAGAATCGAAGTCATCGGTCATTAAATAATGCCAGTTTTCCCCAGAACGCCCCAAGGACAATGACATAACCAGAGCCTTGTCCCCTGCTGCCAGTTTCCAGTGCCTAGCATAATGATCAGCACATAGTAGGTCCTTTATAGCTGGTGACTGAATAAATGGTTGTGCCCTGTGTTAGGGAACTGAGAGGGCTGTCCCTTGTGCCAAGACACCGGGGATGGAGGTGGAGCATCTCACATAGAGTGAGAAGTTCTGAACTGCAAACTGAACTTGTGCCTTGCTCTCTATTTTAGGGGACTTTTGCCAAAAGATCAGAGGGGACTTCCCACTCCCTATCGCACCCCAAAAGTAATAAATAGGTTCATTTTAGAAGTCAGTGAGTACAACTGTGCAAATATACTAAAAGCCACTGAATTGAACACTTTACATGGGTGAATTGTGTGGTGTTCGAGTTATATCACAACAAAGCTGTTATTTTTATTTTTTGTAATAATTTTTATTGAGCTTTAAGTGAACGTTTACAAATCAAGTCAGTCTGTCACATATAAGCTTATATACACCTTACTCCATACTCCCACTTACTCTCCCCCTAATGAGTCAGCCCTTCCAGTCTCTCCTTTCGTGACAATTTTGCCAGCTTCCAACTCTCTCTATCCTCCCATCCCCCCTCCAGACAGGAGATGCCAACACAGTCTCAAGTGTCCACCTGATACAAGTAGCTCACTCTTCATCAGCATCTCTCTCCTACCCATTGTCCAGTCCCTTCCATGTCTGATGAGTTGTCTTCGGGAATGGTTCCTGTCCTGGGCCAACAGAAGGTTTGGGGACCATGACTGCCGGGATTCCTCTAGTCTCAGTCAGACCATTAAGTCTGGTCTTTTTATGAGAATTTGGAGTCTGCATCCCACTTATCTCCTGCTCCCTCAGGGGTTCTCTGTTGTGCTCCCTGTCAGGGCAGTGATCGTTTGTGGTCGGGCACCATCTAGTTCTTCTAGTCTCAGGATGATGTAAGTCTCTGGTTCCTGTGGCCCTTTCTGTCTCTTGGGCTCATAGTTATCGTGTGACCTTGGTGTTCTTCATTCTCCTTTGATCCAGGTGGGTTGAGACCGATTGATGCATCTTAGATGGCTGCTTGTTAGCATTTAAGACCCCAGACGCCACATTTCAAAGTGGGATGCAGAATGTTTTCATACTAGATTTTGCCAATTGACTTAGAAGTCCCCTTAAGCCATAGTCCCCAAACCCCCGCCCGTGCTCCGCTGACTAAAGCTGTTATTTTTAAAATCAGTAAGTAAAGGTTTAAAACTCCAAGAGACAGACATCAATCTGAATTTTTTTTTTTTTTTTCAGCGAAGCTCCTTTATCTTCTACTGAAGACAGCATTATGTAATCATCAGCTATTTCCTGTACTGGTTTGTCTGCCCTCTCTTGGCAAGGTTTCTCCTTAAAATGTTAAGCTCATCAGCCTGTTAATGTTAAATGAAATGTTAAACGTTCTCAAAGGTTGAGGGGCTGAAATTCCAGGTGACCTGCTCTGCATCATCTTAGGAGGAGTGGCCAATCAAGGTTTGTTCATGGTCAGGCATTGTGGGCTTGGCCTGGTCACTGTTTCTCCCTGATTAGGTGACCTGCTTAGCTCTCTTTTACCCAATATTTCTGATCCAGACAGCCTAACAGAACATCAGTGCCTGTGTAAGCCTCAATGTTCAGCTAA
Source organism: Elephas maximus indicus (assembly GCF_024166365.1). Taxonomy (NCBI): domain Eukaryota; kingdom Metazoa; phylum Chordata; class Mammalia; order Proboscidea; family Elephantidae; genus Elephas; species Elephas maximus. The sequence goes on from NC_064846.1 coordinate 19,631,942, forward strand.
CATCTGGCAAAGCCTCCTATATCAGAGGAGGGAGAGGAGGCAGAGAGGATTTCAGGGATGGGGTCCCTTGCCTGGAGAATCTGACCACTCTGAGGGTGAGCATTTTGCAAAGGTACATCTTGCCTGCCTCAGCTGGGAAACATCACCACACACTCATAAAGGGGGAAGGGGGGCAGACATTCATTTCCACATTATACGAAACCTTTATCTGAGCAAGGGGTCTTCTGGCTCTTAGTATCACAAATCCTTGCAAGTGAATGTTCTGGAACATGAAGAACTTTGTGGACCAGGTCCTGATCTAGCAGACCCATGGCTGACTGAGTAGATACAATAGATAGGCACCTGGTACTTGGGAGCTCCATTAGCCACATCACCATGGCCATAATGTGGACAACCACAGAGAGCCAGAGTTACTATCTGCCACCCACTGCCCACACTTCCCAGTGGTCAATAGATTAACCAAGCCTGCCATATATAGAACCACCTAACCATGAGCCTCATCTCTGTCACCAGTCACAGAGTTATCTATCCAACACATCCCTTACTTCTGTACCCATGCTGCTGATGACATGTGTGGCCTGCCAAGAGTTCTTGGAACACGAGGCAAAGGAATTACCTCGACATAGGTAATGGGATTGAGCTTTCAGATCTTAGGTTCAAGGGCCATGCCTCACTAACAAAATGGATGTTCTCACTCTAAAGTCAGAATGATTCATTTACTCAACAAGGTAGGTCATTGAGCACTGACCATGTGCCAGTGATAGAGTGCAGTGCTAGAGTGGTGAATAAGACACAAAGTTCCTGGCCTCAGTCAGCTTGCATTCCAGAGAGGGAAAAGGAAGGAAAGCAGGAAGGACTACATTGTGAAAAGAGGTCTGAAGGAAATTACCAAGTTGATGAGCTAAATAATGATGTGAGAAGGTGAAGGAAAACGGAATGTCTACCTAAGATAGGACGGTTGGGGGGAGGGCTCTCTGAGGAAGAGTGATTTTAGATTAATCTCTTAAAGGATGAAAAAAAGCCAGGGTTACAAAGATGTGGGGTGAGAGTGACCCAGACATGGGGAAGAGCATGTGCAAAGGCCTCAAGTCAGGTGTGTATGTGGCATATTCAAGAGATAGCAAAGAGGCCAGTGTGTCTGGAGAGAAGGGAGGGAGAGGAAGCATGGTAGGAAACGGGGCTCAATAGGCAGTGGAGGTCTAGATCACGCCATGTCCTTTAGGCTTTATTAAACAGTTTGGATTGTAGGCTAATTATGATGGGAAATTATTTGTGAGTTTTGAATAAAGGAGTGACATAGTTTAAGTTACATATTAAAGGATTACGCTGGCTGCTGTATTGAAAAGAGGCTGTAGAAATCCTGGGGGCGGGGCCACCTCCTCAGTTCCAGAGGTCAGACAACAGCCTTCTCAACTTCAGGGGGCGGGGCCTCCATTTTTTCTGTTCCAGTTCGGGGATGGGGCCTCCACCTCTTCAACTGGGGGGGGGGGTGGGTAGGGCCTCTGTTTTCTCAGTTTCGAGGGTGGGGGCTCTACTTCCACGGTTCTGGGGTGGAGCCTCATAGGTACCAGGCGTTGGGACCACCTCCTTAGTTCAAGTGGGGCAGAGCCATTACCCCTTGGTTCCAGAGGGCGGGGTCGCTGTCCCCTCAGTTCCAGAGGGCGGGACTTCTACTTCCTCAGTTCCGGGAGCAAAGCCTCCACTTCCTCCTTTCTGGGGGTGGGGCCTCCACTTCCTGGATTCCAGGGGCAGGACTTCCGCCCCTTCAATACCAGGGGGCGGGGCCACTGCCTGGGTTCAAGAGGGTGGGGCCATCACCTCCTCTAACCAAAAGTGCAGGACTTCTGAGAACTCAATTCTGAGGGTGGGGCCACCTCCTCCTGGATTCCAGGGTACAGGGCCCACCGCCTTCTTGAGCTGAAAAGGAAGACCGAGGCATAGAAGTTTTTTTTCAGGCCTTGAAATCTAATGGGATTTGCCCTGCTGGGCTTCAAACTTGCTTGGGACCTGTGAACACATTTTTCCTTCCAATTTTTCTTTTGCAATGTGAATGTCTATCCTATGCTTGACCCACCATTGTCTTTTTTGGAAGCAGATAACTTGTTTTCTATATTTCGCAGGTCCACAGATGGAGAGAAATCTTGCTTCAAGAGAGGGGCCATGCCCAGAGTCTCACCCATACCTGATTTAAATTATTTACAATATGCAATTTGGGACTTTTTGAGTTGATCATCTTTTCATGATATTTTTTACATAACTTTTTTGAGTCAATGCTGGAATGCGTTAAGACTTTTGGGGTTGTCGCAATGAGGTGCATGGACTTTGCATGTGAGAAGGACAAGAATGTGGGGGAAACAGAGAGCAGACTGTTATGGGTTGAATTGTGTTCCCAAAAGAGATTTGTTGAAGCCCTAACCCTCTGGTACCTATGAATGAGACCTGATTTGGAAATAAGGTATTACAGATGTAATTAGTTAACATGAGGTCATAGTAGAGTGAGCCCTAATTCAGTACGTCTGGTGCCCTTATAAAAAGATGAGAAGACACACAGGCAGACAGACACATATGGAAGACGGCCATGCGAAGACAGAGGGAGAGATTGGAATTATGTTGTCACAAGCCAAGGAACACCTGGGTACTGCGCCAATTTGGACCACCATGTCACATTTTTTCAAACCAAGGTACACACTTTCATTATCAGAGTAACAGAGATAGAGAACTGGAACAGACAGTTGAAATATCAGTTGCCTAAAATGGAGGCATGAAGGGCTCTCCTGAACACTTTCACGATTGTGTGCTCTACAGATGACATGAGGAGATTCGAGGGAGAGTCCCCACTGGATAGATTCCTCTGCTTTTGTCAGGGGCCTGGGGAAGAGGGAGTGGGGAAGGATGCTGATATGACTATGCAATTCTTCTCATTGGCAAAGATAGTGGTACAACTATTTTTTATCTTTTCTCCACATCACCTCAACTTTCCATTTTCCTACTTGATGCAGTGGTCCCAGGGCTAGAAACTATAACTATACCTTAAAACCTTTATGTAAGAATTCCTAAGGACCTGATGGCATGGGCTGTGCCTCCACCACATCTGACAAAATTGATACTAGCATTGAAAGCAGCTGTATTGCCTCCTGGTCAAGAGAACCCACTAGTTCTGTTCCTATGTGACTCTAACCTATCTGAATGGGAGTAGACTGAGGGAGAGGCACTTGATAAACTAGTATTGCTACTGGCAGTCTAGACCTGCACAGTGACTGAACCTAAGGTGCCTTCTGAAGGTGGAAAAGTTTGGGTATAAATGGAAAGAAGGAGGAATAGTAGATGAGGGTAAAGCAATGAATAAATGGGTTATGGAACGAGGGCAATCCAATATAAATAAGCACTTCAGAAGAGACTCAGAAACAGAGACGATATTGTTCCTTAGCTCAATTATACCAGATGTCTAACAGGGTGAAACTATATGTTGTGCTAAGACCACTTATGCTTTTGGAATCTGAGAAGATTGAATGGAAGACTGAAAACCCAAGTGGCGTCACTCTGGGAGACATTTTGGTCATGCTATATGATACTAAAACCCACTGCCGTCGAGTATGATACTAGACTGGACTAACTGCTGATGAGTGAGTGGAACTCTAGTAATGTGTCAGTATCTTTTGACTCTTATTTTTCAGGTTACATCTACCACACTGCAATGTGATATAACACTGGCATTGCTGGTAAGATTATAATGTTGATACTAATAGTCAAATGTGTTAAGAAATTGAGTGAAAAGCCTCCTATCCCTACTCCCCACAAAGGCTCTTCCAAATGTTAGGCATATAAAAAGAACCATGGCCAATAAAGAATTTGGCTGGCCTTCTCTCCTGGGAGATAGCCTCTAGACTCTTGGAATTCCCCAAGTGATTGGGGTGTCTTGTCATTCACTGTGAGCCCCTCTGACCATATCAGATATTTTATGCTAATGAATGACTCAGGTTGGGGGCTGGCCACACCAGAAAGACTAACCATGTGATCAGAGGTTTGGAGTTTTGAGCCACAGGATATCAGCCTGACCACCGGGGGGGGGAGGGGGGGGGGGCTAGAGATTGAGTTCAACCATATGGCCAATGATTCAATCAATCATGCCTACATAATAAAGCTGCAATAAAAATTCTGGACACTGAGGCTTGGGTGAACTACCCTGGTTGACAATATTCTGCATATTGTCATATATTGATGTATCAGGAGGGTGGCACGTCCCTGAGGACAATGAACATTCTACATTTTGGACCTTTCCAGACCTTGCCCTAGGTATCTCTCCCTTAGGCTGGTTCTGATTTTTCTGATTTGTAGCCTTTTGCTATAATAAAACTATAATCATAAGTATAGCACTTTCCTGAGTTCTGTGAGTCATTCTAGTGAATTACCAAACCTGAGGGGGTTATCTATATTTTTCAACAACAGTAAAAAAAAAAAAAAAAAATTGCTCAGGCGGTAGTAGGAATCCCAGAATTTGTAGCCATCTGGTCAGAAGTGAGGGTGGCATGGGGACCCCCAAGCTTGTGGCTGGTGTCTGAAACGAGAGCAGTCTTGTGGAGGACTGTGCCCTTAAACTGTGAAATTTGGCCTAACTCTGGGTGGTTAATGTCAGAACTCATTGCATTCAGTCACTCAAACAACATGCTATATGTGAGCTTTTCTGGTCAGTTGTAAGCTGACTAAAAAAGCACCACCCACATGAAAAGATGCTAGATGTCATTAGCCATTAGGGAAATGCAAATCAAAACCGCAATGGGATATTTACCCCCACTAAGATGGCTATGGAAACCCTCGTGGCGTAGTGGTTAAGTGCTACATCTGCTAACCAAGAGGTCGGTAGTTCGAATCCGCCAGGCTCTCCTTGGAAACTCTATGGGGCAGTTCTACTCTGTCCTATAGAGTCGCTATGAGTCGGAATCGACTCGACGGCAGTGGGTTTGGTTTTTAAGATGGCTATGATCCAAAAAAGGAAAACAACAAATGTTGGTGAGGATGTGGAGAAATTGAAACCCTTCCTCATCCATTGCTGGGTGGTTTGTAAAATGGTATAGTCACTGTGGAAAACTGTTTGATAGTTCCTCAAAAAGTTAAACATAGAATTACCATTTAAAAAAAAAAACAGTGCTGTCGAGTCGATTCCAACTCATAGCGACCCTATAGGACAGAGTAGAACTGCCCCACAGAGTTTCCGAGGAGTGCCTGGTGGATTTGAACTGCCGACTCTTTGGTTGGCAGCCTTAGCACTTAACCACTATGCTACCAGGGTTTCCAAAGAATCTAGCAATTCCACTCCTAGGTATATTATTCAAAAGAATTGAAAGCAGGAAGCAAACAGATACTTGTACACCAATGTTCACTGCAGCAGTATTCACAAGAGCCAAAAGGTGGAAACAACTTAAAGGTCCATCAACAGAGGAGTGGATAAACAAAATGTGGTACATACATACAAGAGAATATTACTCAGTCATAAAGAGAAATGAAATGCTGATACATGCTACAACATGGATGAAACTTGAAAACATTATGCTGAGTAAAGTAAGTCACAGAAAGACAAATATTGTATGATTTCACTTATATGAGATGCTCAGAATAGGTAAATTCACAGCAACAGAAAGTAGATTAGGGGTTGCCTAGGTCTGGGTGGAGGATGAGGGGAAGAAGGGAAGTGACTACTAATCATTGCAGAGTTCTTTTGGGGGTGATGAAAATGCTCTGTAATTAGATAGTGGTGATGTTTGCACAACTCTGTAAATATACTAAAAACCATTGACTTGTATGATTTAAATGACTGAACTTTATGGCATGTAAATTCTATTTCAATAAAGCTGTTAAAAAATGTGTGTTCTCAAAGGGTCAGTTCCCACAGCCTTCTAGAACAGCACTGCCCAATAGAATTTTCTGTGATGATGGAAATATTCTATATCTTCACTGCCCGATATGGTAGCAACTAGCCACACATGGCTATTGAGTATTTGAAATGTGGCTTGTGTGACTGAAGACGAAATTTTTAATTTTAGTTAATTTAAAATTAAATAGCCATATGTTGCAAGTAATTAATATATTGGACAGCTCAGTTCTAGGATATACAGAAATTTACAGGTTCTACTAAAAGTTCATCCTTTTCTTTTCTCTCCAAATAATTTCCTTAAGAAAAGATGGAGCTGTTTCTGGACCCTGGCTACACAAACACCTTTCAAATCACGAGCTTTTTTACCTCTCCACTCCTGCCACATCCTGACTGGCCCTGACGTAGCTGGCTGGCTTCTACAGCATAATGGTAGATTTTCTGGCATCACTCTGGGACCCTCCTGTCTCAGAATGAGTCTTAGTTAGATTGTCTCTGTACATGTAAGAACTTCTCAAGAAAGTTGACTCCAGCCCAGATTGACTATCCAATATAGGAGGAAAAAGTGTTCACCACAGAGGCTGCCATCAGCACCCTAGGATCATGTGTCACAAAACTCCAGCCTCCTACATCAAGAATGTTCTAGAACATGTGTTACAGTCTTTGACCCAGCAAAGCCTGTCCTACTCCACTTGGCAGTGGAGAATTGTGTGTGTGTGTGTGTGTGGTGTATGCGTGTGCGTGTATGTGTGTTGGGGGAATTTGGAGACAATTGCTCTAGTCCTATGCCTTCAACCCAGACCCACTCAACTGTCCATCATGCAGCTAATAACCAGTGCCAATAAGAGAAGGGAATACCAGAAAACTAAGTCCTACTTACAGCCTAAGTCCTGGGCCCTCCCCTCTGGTTTCTATTATATTCCTTATCTCTTGCCCCGTTCCTGCAATTATTTCAGCTCCTGACCTCAGTCTTCATTTCTTCTTTCTGGCCCTGCTCTCAGCCCTTGGACCTTATTACAGATTTGGTTTCTCCTTCTTGACCCTTGGGATTCTTCCATGGACATGGTTTTGCTCCACACTTTGGCTCCATCCTGTTAGAGCATCTCTAAGTCATCTCTGCCTGACCTGGCCTTGAGCCCTAGCCCTGTTCCCATAATGCCCTTCACAGTTGGGAGGCTGGTGACTCTTCTGGAACCTGAAGGAGACTGAACCTTAGTTATACCATTGTTTCAAGAACAGAGTCTTTTTGTGCCAGGAAGAAAATAATGAATTTCTCACCATTGAAGGACAGTTATACGTAATTGCATGATAACCTAGAAGAATCATTCACTTGACTCATGAATTTGATACGTAAACAGTCTGAGAAACCTTGTGACTGCTTTAAAGTCGCGTCTGCAGGTTTAAAATCTCCACATCATAATTTTTCCTGACCAATGACATTCCCCACAACCCCATCCAAACTTTCCAGTACCACACACTCTTCCACGTTTTATTCCATGACTACACTAAAAACTCTCAGATACCTCTATTCCATGTCCTATGACCCCTCACAAAAAACAAAGCCACTGTAGTTTGTGTCATATGCATCACCACCATATGGGTGTTCAGAGTTCTGTAATTTCAAATTACATTAGTTCATTAACTCAGCAAATATGTACTGAGTGCCTAACCTGTGTGTCAAACTTATGCTAGATGTGTTGGATACAGAAATGGAGAAAACAGTCTATTCTCAATAACAATGACAAAATAAAATTGAAAAATAATAATAATAATAAAAAGAAATGGAGAAAACAATTTTCTATCTCTCAGGAAACGGGCAGGTAAAAGATTAATCAACACTTAGTAGTTGTGCAAGGCCTGGTGACAGAACTGCCACTGTGTCCTATAGTCTACCACTTCAACCTTTATCATAAGAAACATGGTTTCCCATCAGGCCCTGCATACAGCAGGATGCCAGTCAGTGTTTGCTGTTGATGGTGATGATGACTTGGTATTTTTCCAGAAGATTAGCTCTCAAATTTGAGGGATGTTCAAACTAAACCCAAGGTCTGTTTCATCAGGAATTGTCACTCACTGGCATGTATGACCTTTACGCTAAAGACTGACGTATTAAATGAGTAATTTTATCGACTGAATTTACTTAATATGAACAAGATTGCAGCTTTCCAAGACAGCCTTCTCCTTAAGTCTCCAAATTACCAGCTACTTCAGTTGAACTGTCTTAATCATCTATTCACTGCAAAATGGAAACAAAGAGAGAATCTGTCTCTATTCCTGTCACAATGTCTAGGCAAGGACTGGACCTCCCTTGAACATATGACTGTTTGTCACTGTGAGTCAGCTACCAGCTCTTGGCCCACCTCAGTTTCCCCATCTGTAGTCTATGATCACTACCATACGTGTATAATGGAGATGGAGTGACGATATAATGCTCCAAGGAGCTTTATATAAGAGGAAACAGTCCAAAAGAAAACCCAAAGCTTCTGTTAGGTGTGCACTAGCTGCCAAATGGTATTTCAGAGCCTCATTAAGAAAAATGGCAGAGCCCTGATGGTGCAGTGGTTAAGAGCTATGGCCGCTAACCGAAAGGTCAGCAGTTCAAATCCACCAGCCGCTCCTTGGAAATCCTATGAGGCAGTTCTACTCTGTCCTATAGGGTCACTATGAGTCAGAATTGACTCGATGGCAATGGGTTTTGTTTGGTTAAGAAATGGCAGACAGAAGTCCGAGCCACTGCTTCCTCGAGGCCAGTTCTTCATGAGTTGTACGTAACACTGAATGGATAGATTCATTTACTGAAGCTCCAGCTTGGCCTACAGCCATACTGACCAAAAGAAAGCCATTGAGAGGCAGCCCAGCAAATCTCAACTGGCAGAATTTTTCAAATGACTTATTTCCATAACCTACTGTACATGAAGGAGCCTTGGTGGTACAATGGTTAAAGTGCTTGGCTGCACTGTATATGACACATTGGTAGGTAGAACTACCAAAAATAAAGTTTCTTACCTGAGAGAAAGATAAAACTCGCCATGAGAATCAATCCATAAAGCATCTGAAATATGATGTGTTCTTTCATTGTCTAAACCTGTGTTCAAAATACGAGAAATATACCCATCTCAGATTCAGAATCAACAGTTTGTAAATGCATGTGACCACGTTTCTTCTCATCCCATGCAAGGCTTTTTCCTATTGCTTAAAGACATATCAGCCAACAACAAAATAGATGCTTGTCTGAGTTATTCAGCCTTGTTCGAAACCTCACTGATTGATGTATCTGCGTACTTGCTCAACAAACGTAAAATATTTATTGAACTCCCACTATGTGCCAGATACTGTATTACATACTGGCAATACAACACTGAGAAGACAGAGTTACCTGCCCTCATGGGACAGTTAGACCAGTGGGGAAGCAAGACATTAAATGCATAATTACAAATTTTGATGCCGTTATGGATTGAATTGTGTCCTCCAAAAAGATATGTTGAAATCCTAACTCTGGTATCTACAAAAGTGACCGTATTTGTAAATCGGGTCTTTGAAGATATTGTCAGTTAATATGAGATCATAGAATAGGGTGGATCCTAATCCCATTTGAGAGGTGTCTTATAAAAGAAGAGAACAGACACAGATAGACACAGGAGGAAGACGCCATGTGAAGATGCTTCTACAAGCCAAGGAACGCCAAGGATTGCTGGCAGCTACCAGAAGCTGGGAGAGAGGCATGGAACAGTTCCTCTCTCAGAGCCCTCAGAAGGCATCAACATGGCTGAGACCCTGATTTGGACTTCTAGCCTCCAGGACTGTAGACAGTAAACTTTCTGGTCTTTACAGTCATCTACCTTGTGGCATTTTGTTACAGCAGCCCTAGGAAGCTAAGACAGATGCATTCAAACTTAATGCACACAACTTCAATCCAACGACTTGCAGTTTTAATGATCCTAAACTTTTCGAGGAGCCCTGGTGGCGCAGTGATCTGCAAAAAGCCCTTATTGACGAAATTAGTTCATCAAATCACTCCTACTTTTAAAGCAGATCTTATGTTTCTGTTTAGAGAAACCTGACCATGTCAATATATTCACCCAGCTTCTTTCCTTAATTAATTGTAACTAAAGCTGCTTATTTGGGAAACACACTGAAAAGTTCCCTTTTCTCCAACCAAAATGGTGTTAAAACTACAAATCCTACTGAAACATATTAGAGAAGCTTGGCAATGGGGCACCAATGGGCATTTTCTGATTTTGAATAAAATACACTTCTGAATGATTTATGACTGATTTAAACCTGGCTTTTTCTATAGGATAATGCAATAGATTGTATTTCTTCCCACTTCTAAGTGGAATTTGGAGTGAATAGACTCAGCTTACTTTTAATGTAACAGAAGCCAATTAGGAAATCAAATGAATCTTGGACTTGCTATGAGAGCCAGCTATTAATAAAGCTCTTCATATTTATCAAGTGTTCTACTGCCATTCTCATTAGAATAATAGGGGAATTAGTATGACTTGGACGGATTTTCTAAACTACAAGCTTAGAAGTTAGGGGATGTCTAAATCTTATATGACTTGCAAGATGAAATGCAGCTTAAATTTCCAGCGCCATAAGAGGACTAGACCAAGAATCAGTAAGTAGCTGTGAGAACGTATTTATGTCCCTTAATTTCCCTCAGCCTCAGTTTCCTTATCTGTAAAAGTGGGGATAATAATCTGCCTATTTCCCAGAGCTGCTATAGAAGACGATCAAATGAGATGATATTTTGAAGGCAATTTTCAAAGTATAGAGTCCAATTGAAATGGATATGATGGCTATCTATAAAATGGAATTTTCAGCAGCAAACAATCCAATTTATATCTTTCTTACATTCCCTCTAAACTTTTATAACAACTCCAAGGTATGTTTCAGAAACTTACCTGGCACCCAATAAATAAATCATGGGACATTCTCACAACAGAATACTAGGCAAACATTAAAAGGAATAAGGTAAGTCAGACATGGAAAGGTGGCTTGGGGAAGTGGGATGGAATTGTATGCCATACAATTCTGTACTCTTTGATTCTTTTACAATGATCATACATTACTTATATAATTTTAAAGTTGAAGGAAACGAAGATGGAAAGAAGGGAAAGAGAAGGAAGAGAGAGACAGGAAGAATGGGAATTAAAAAGGTTTCATTTATACATTCTACATTTCTGTACTGGTTGATTATTTTACAATGAGTATCAATTACTTTTACAATTTATAAATTTTTTTTAAAAGGAGGAAAGGAAGAAAGAGAAAGAAAAAGGAAGAAAGGGTGGAGATTAAGGACTTTCATACCTTATATAATTATATGCCATTTGGTTCTTTTATGATGAGTATTATTTTCATAGTTTAAGAAAAAGTAAATAAAGAAAAGAGAGAAGGAAGGTAGGAAGGAAGGAGAGGAGGAAGGACCAAAGGAGGGAGGGAAGGAAAGAAGGAATGAAGAAAGGAAGGAAGGGGAAGGAAGGAGAGAAAGCAAGAGGGAAGGAAGGACAGAAGGGAGGAAGGAATGAAGGAAGGAAGAAGGGAGGAAGGGAGCATATGAGGGGAGGAAGGGAGAGAGGGAGGAAAAGAGGAAGCAAAACACTTACCTGAGAACTAGACTGCTTTAACTTCCCACCCTTGTGTCACTGTGGGACCCAAAAGAAGAGTTTCCTTTATGAATGATCAAATCTGGTCTTTAAATCCCTTGGTTTGTTATGAAATGGAACGAACAGAAAGCAGGAGGCTCATTATCTGCTGCCCTTGCCTCAGTCACCTTCTTTTCTGGATCAAACCAGCTTCTCTGCTCTTGGTTTTATGGGGCTTATTGACCCAAGCAGATCCTCTTTTTGTGGCTTGCAGCACGTCACAAGCCTGCTCTCCCGAGTATGAAATCAGCATGAGCAAAGTTCTCAGGTTATCACATACCTGCAATAACCTGTTCATTTGAGGGCTCCTGCCCAGTTTTCACTAAGGGCTATCTTCAGTTCCTAGTTGATTATCGCTTTAATTAAATTGGATATATTAACTGAGCACTTGCTCATTAAGTTTATTGAGAGAATGGTGTTCGGAACTACGAGAAGAGAGTGAAGGCCGAGAAGATATTAACTTGTTCACATCTCATACTGTCAGTAAAGTGAAGCCAGCTGTTTACCCTCACTGACGATCCATTATTCAAACTGCCTTGAAAATAGATTTACTGAACTAGTTTTGTGTCATTTTCAAGAGGGGAATGTAATTTTACCCCAAAAGAATTCATCACAAGCCCTTTGGGGGAGATGGAAATATCATCATATCCCATCAAGGAAGCAGCTGCTGGAGATCCAGAAGTGATCCCCACCAGCCTCCACACTTCCCAGATGAAGACATTCAAGTCCAGGCAGGAGAACAACTTGTCCAACGTCACCACGCTTGTGAGAGACAGAGCAGGAGCTAGAACTGACTTCTCCTGACTCCCATACCAGTGCTTTTTCCTCTCCATCTCGCACCTTAAATAGAATAATAATAAGCTGATTATAGTCTAATATTAGGCTGAATCAACTAATCTGTAGGTCAGTGATTCTCCGTGGGGCGAGGGGGATCAAAGGTGTATCAAAATCACCCATTAGTCACCTCCAAGCCCAGAAATGTTGATCAGTATAGTGGAGAAGAGTCCAGGCTTTATAAAATGATTGATTTGAGTTTGAACCTCAGCTGTGTGACTTAGGGCCAGTTCCTTAACCCCTCTGCTGCTCCTATTGTCCTCATTTATAACACGTGGATAATGGAATGCATCTCATACAGCTGTGAAGATTGCATGAGATAGCGTGTGTAAAGTGCTTAGCCTGGCACAGGGTCTCAGTGCCACTGCTCCTGTCTAGGATGCCATTGCTTTTCCTTTCCACTAGGCACAAGGCTTATATTTTGTGACCTGTCTCCTATATGGGGCCACACAGCTTACAAGAGGGTGAGGGGCAACTGCCAAAGAGCATGTTGGCACTTCCCTGGCATTTTCTTCAAATTTCACATCATGCCTGCTTATTGGTGTGTCTCTCCCCACAGCACTATGAGCTCTGAGAGGGGAGGAACCAGTTACGAGTTGCTGTCAACTCAGTTCCTACTTACGGCTACCCTGTGTGTGGAGTCCCCAGGTGGTGCACATGGTTAATACATTCAGCTGCTAGCCAAAAGGTTTGTGGTTTGAGTCTACTCAGAGGCACCTTGGAAGAAAGGCCTGGCAATCTATCTCTGAAAAATCAGCTACCGAAGACCCTATGGAGCAGAGTTCTGCTGTAACACCCATGAGATTGCTATGGGAGGACAGGTTGTTGTTGTTATTGTGTGCCATCGAGTCGATTCCGACTCATAGCAACCCTATATGACCGAGTAGAGTTGCCCCGTAGGGTTTCCTAGCCTGTAATCTTTACAAAAAGCAGATCACCAGGCCTTTTCTCCCACGGAGCTGCTGTCGAGTTCCAACTACTGACCTTTCAGTTAGCAGCCCAGTGCTTATTCAGTGGATCGTGCACCACCTGGCACATAGAGGGTGGTCAATCAATATTTAATAAACAAACGACTATGCTTATCTCCCCTACTAGAATGCACACTTCCTGAGGGCAGAGAAACCATCTCTATTTTCCTCGTGCTCTGCCCCAGGAGTTAGCACAGTGCCTGGCACATCGTTGTTGGGTGCTGTCGAGGTGATTCTGACTCACGCCGACTACATGTGACAGAGTAGAACCGCCCCCATAGTGTTTCCTAGGCTGTAATCTTTATGGGAGCAGATAGTCAGGTCTTTCTCCTTCGGAGCTGCTGGGTGGGTTCGAACCACCAACCTTTCCATTAGCAGCTGAGTCCATAACCATTGCACTACCAAGGCTCCTTTTGCCTGGCACACAGTAGGTGTTTAACGAATATTTTGTGGGATTAAAAAAAAATTTAGAGGAGAATATATTCACATACACTTGGATATGCCAAGAAAATTCTCTAGAAGGAGACCCTGGTGAGAATAGGCGCTTCTAGAAAGGGACCTTGGGTGGGAAGGAGGCTTGCTTTTCCCTGCATACACCTTTGTAATGTGAAAATTTTAATCATCTGCATGCATTACTTTTCAAAGGAAAGCATTGTTTTTATTTTGTTGAAGATCTAATGTGGTGCAGATGAAATAATTGACTGGAAAATAAAACCTGTACAGAAAAATGAAAAGGTTGGAGATCTTTGGTCAGGAAAATAATGCTGCCTGAGGAGGGAGTGCTTCGGTGAGTATCTTCCAGTCTCTGAAAGGTTATGAGAAGAATATTGACCATCTGTTCTCCATATCTAAAGAGTAATAGGAAATAGACCGAAATTGCAGTGGGAGATGTGAGTGAGTTAAGCATAAATAAGTCATTAATGACCATAGGAGCTGATAAACATGAGAAAAGGCTATCACGGGATGTTATGAGCCATCCAACCCTGGAAACTCGAAGGTCTTGTTAGCCATATGGCTCTGCTGACTTACATGTCGTCCCACGGGGTTAAGCGGAATGACTTGTTGAGGCACTTTGCTGTTTCTGACTCTAGAAAAAAAAAAGACTCTAGAAGAGACTCATAATTGGTTAAAGGTCTAGGCTGCCATGGTGTCCTCTTCCCATTCCTGGTGTGAGGATCCCACCAGGCCAAGTGGGAGTCTGGTGACTTCCTTACAGCATGGCCCTCAACCACAAGACAGCTATCACACTACATTGTTAACAGTAGCAAAGAAAAACTATTTGTGAGTGACTTCCTAAGAGATTTCCAAGGACAATTTTGATTATACCCAATTGTCACCTTAAAAATTACCATCCACCTGATTCTCTGCTGGTTGTTATTCTCACGTCATTCTCATGCTTACCTTTCTACTTGAACTACATATGTAGGCACCACTTTACAACATGTATTAACATTTTGTGTGGTAATGCTGCATGGTTTTAAACATCCCATAAATTAATGCTTTTAAACATTATATAAAGGATATCATATCACAGCATCGTAGTTAAGAAAACAGGCTCTGAAGCCAGTCTGCTTGGTTAACATCTCGCTGCCTCAGTTTCCTCATCTGCAAGATGGGGATGATGATGACTGCAGTGGCTCTTACTCTTCTTGCAGGATGAGTTGTTGCATTCTCTAATGCAGAAATGGCTGCATGGTAACATTAAGGCTCTGAGAAGACTGCATTAGCCAACTATAGCACAAGCAATTATCAGAAACAAACTAACAAACTAACAGTCCTTGTAACAGGGGCCTAGATTATGAAACCCAGGCAATGAAAACATGTTCCAGAATTCAACTGGGTCTGTTTCAGATAATCAGGTGACTTTTTCTCTGAGTTAGTCATAAACTGTTCTGCTTGCCCTGTCGTATTTATGTAAGCGTAACAAGTGGTATTTGTCATAACTCAGAGGAAACAGAGGACTATGTCCACAACAACTCTAGTTAACAAATTTGAACTAATCTGTTGGGATTCTAGAGCAGAAGTTGTGTCATTTATGATTTCTACTAGGGTCAGAGTCGGGTTTCAGACCTTCCTTCTGGTTATATCATTCCCCACTACAGGAATTACACGTAAAGGTCCCAGGGTGGTGCAAGCAGTTTGTGATGGGCTGTTAACCTAAAGGCTGGCAATTCAAACCCTCCCAGCAGCTCCGTGGAAGAAAGGCCTGGCAAACTGCTTCTGTAAAAGAAAATTATAGCCAAGAAAGCCCTATGGAGCAGTTCTACTCTGATACACATGGAATCACGATAAGTCAGAATTGACTCGATAGGACAGGGTTTGGTTTTGGTTTTTTGGTGTAGGCATAAAGAGGGAATCAATTATCCCTCCTAGAAGTTCTTCTGAATAATCCGTGTTTACCTTATTTTGGAGACTTCTGGGTATCCTTCTCAAGAAGACATGATCCATTGGAGGGATGGTTGTTTTAAATGTCCAATAGTTATCTCGAATACACAGACAGGGTAGTGTGTGGCAGGCTGATGTCTATATAAGAACTAATACCTTAGTGGAGAACAGATGACATTGGAAGTGTAACTATCATTTACTACAATAGGAGTGAGTCAATTTTGTGTCTCTCAAGATGGACCATCTGTTGTGTGGAGTTAAACAGTCCCTGTAAAGCAGGCTGAAGAGAACAAACTGACCATTGCAACCAGGATAACCTCAATATTAGTGTCTACTTCTGATTGACTAGGCCTTCTTGATAGGATTACAATGATTTCATTAGAAGCATTTTGTTGATGTGAGATCAAGGTCCAATTTTTACAAGGCTAAATCAGATTGGGATTAATGATGTGAGGCACACCTAAATACAAAAAGGGACCTGTAAACTGGAAGCTATCTCCTGAAGTGTTTAAAGGAACAGCTATAAAGCTTTTGTCAGCAGGGTTAGGTGGGGATGACAACCAGTAATCAGTTAAATTCAAAACAACCAAAACATATGAGAGTTTTGTTTTACCTTAAGTGGTAGAAGGAGAACATAGGGAGGCAAAAATAATAGGATGAGTATAAGGGAGATCACATTAGTTTTCTGGAAGGCATCAAAGTGGAGTGATAGGCAAGATTAGCAGAAGAGCTAAGAGACCGAAAAGGGTGTGGAAGAACCAGAAAATTACCCATGTTCTGTCATCCTGGGCAGAAGCTGTTCACTTTTGAGGTCAGGGGCTTCTTCTGCCATCTTGGGCAGTAGTAGTCCACCTCTAAAGTCAGCAGCTCCTGGGAGATTCCTAAGAATCCAAAGTTTGAGGGTTCCAGGTGGAATAGATATCCAGTAATCAGGGTGAAGTGATGTATATCTTTTGAGTTAGGAAACTTGAATCCAAGGATCAGTACCTTGGAGTTTTACTGCTGAATGGGTTGTTAATAGTGCCTAGTAAGACCCCTTCCATCGAGACTCAAGAGCAGTTTTTCTCCAGTGTCTTTTCCTGAAGACTACATCTCCAGGTTGCAGACCATGCAGAGGGAATTTAGGTGGATATTTTGGAAATGCAGTTTGTATCCGTTGGTGATAAAGCTGGAGGTGTCATATGAATCCATCGCTGTTAATTAATTATAACTGCTTGTAATAGGATAGCATCTAAGACTGAGGGTGAAATTCTCAAACACAGGGGGTGGCCTGTTATTAATTCATAAGGAGACAACTTGTAGATCCCAGAGCAGGTTGATCTTATAAACATTAAAGCTAATGGTAACATCTTCTGTAAAACTCTTTGTCATTGAGTCAATTCTGACTCATAGCGACCCTATAGGACAGAGTAAAACTGCCCCACAGGGTTTCCAAGGAGCAGCTGATGAATTCAAACCGCTGACCTTTTGATGAGCAGCCATAACCCTTAACCACTGCGTCAACTGTTATTCAGGAACTCTGTAAAGTTCTACCTTTTGCCCAGAAACTTCACTGTCCTTATCATCCACAGTCCTCATAAAAAGTGGAGATAACTAATGGAACTTGACAACTAAAACCAGCAAAGCTCTCAGAAACCCTATAATAATAATGTGATATACCTTAGGCCACGGAAGTCTGAGGGTTTCTGAGAGCTTTGCTGGTTTTAGTTGTCAAGTTCCATTAGTTATCTCCACTTTTTATGAGGACTGTGGATGATAAGGACAGTGAAGTTTCTGGGCAAAAGGTAGAACTTTACAGAGTTCCTGAATAACAGCACCCGTAAAATGATGTCCCCTGTCACTAGAGAGAGAAGTTGCAATTCCCCAGGTTGGGGGAAAAAAAATCAAGATTTTTTTTCCCACAATTAGGGCCATAGCTCTCTGACAAGAAGCTTTAACCCACCCTGAAAATAAACAAAGAATAACCAGGTGTATTTATAGCCCATTGCAGGAGGGATTTGCAGGTGTGCAAGGGGCCATTGAGGCTTTGGCTCCTGTCTGTGGCCCATCTTTTCAGGTTTACCAGGACCATGTCCTTGGTGGGTAAGACATGTTTTAGAAACATCCTTGGAATTGCCCGTAAAATTAGCCCACCAATATTGGTTTAATATTATGGCCAATTTACCTCTGCTGTTGTGAATATCATGAAGAATTTTTGCTAAATTCCATATTAAAGGATTTGGCGCTACCAGTCGGCCATCCTGAGAATGCCAAATATTATCTTGAAGCAATGAGCCTGCAAATGTTTCCCAGAATTGTTTTTCCAAATTAGGAGCATATCTCTGACTGACAACAACAATTTCATTTAATTCCTCTAAGGCGTCTCCTCTCTGAGTGATTACAGGAGTAGCTATCTTGGTTGCAGCTGCTTGTTTAGCATAGCAAGTCAGCTAAGGTTTTATCATAAAATTCTGCGTCCTTAGGCTTTGCATGACCCTCCACTTTTATTATAGCTATTTCCTTAAGTTAGCAGCACCTAAAAGAACCTAGAAGTTCTTTCGTTCGTCTGTTTTGTACACGTATTTCTGTCAAGATCAGAAAATCTTTGTTTTATAAGCATTTTATAATCAGACTAACCTAAAACCTTAGAAATATTTATTCTTTTATCAACAAGAAATTTGTTTTTTGTATATCAATATAAATATTTTCCATCTTTTGTCGGTCAGTAAGTCTAGGCTAAAGAGCCCTGGTGGTGCAACAGTTAAGTGTTTGGCTGCTAAACAAAAGGTCGGCGGTTCGAACCCACCCAGAGGCTCCATGGGAGAAAGGCCTGGCAACTGCTCCCATAAAGATTATAGCCTAGGAAACTCTATGCGGCAGTTCTGCTCTTTCACATGGGGTCTCTATAAGTTGGAATTGGCACAATAGCACTTAACTACAAGAAGTCTAGGCTAAGGCAATCCATTGAGCCATCTGAACTGATTTAATTTCCATGAGAAGTTTATATTTTGGGGGTAAATTTAAGTCTATGGTAGAATATCCTGCTTGGCAATTTTTAAATTTTTGTTTATATATATAAACAATTAACAAACACAAATCAAGATTACTTAAGAGAGCCTCTGGAAGGTCTGTGCAGTGTATAGACAGTTTTTTAACAGAGGTGAGTAATTATGAAGGAGCCCTGGTGGCACACTGCTTAAGCATTCAGCTGCTAACCAAAAGGTCATCAGTTTGAACCCACCAGCTGCTCCAAGGGAAAAACATGTGACGGTCTTTTTCCGTAAAGATTTACAGCCTTGGAAACCTTATGAGGCAGTTCTACTCTGTCCTATAGGGTCGCTAGCAGTCAGAAATCGACTCGATGGCAACAAGTTTGTGGGGTTTTTTTGGAAGGAATTATGGCGTTTTCCTTGTTCAGATAAAGGGAAGAGGGTGGCTAGGTTTAGAGTGTTTCAGCAAAGGACAGTGATAGGTGAAAGAGAAAACACTTTAGAGGAAGTTACCCACCGCCGTGGAGTCGATTCCGACTAATAGCAGCCCTATAGGACAGAGTAGAACTGCCCCATAGGGTTTCCAAGGAGCATCTGGTGGATTCGAACTGCCAACCTTTTGGTTAGTAGCTGAATGTTTAACCACTGTACCACCAGGGCTTCTAGAGGAGGTTAGGTAATTAGTTAAAAGGAGTGAGCATTTTTTTTAATATAAGAGATTTTACAGCATGGAGAACCGTTTAGTTAGAACTAAACTAACTGATGATTTCACACGCTTTGCTATTGCTGTTATAGTTCTTAAGCAAGGGGCATATGTCTTGGCTACTGGGTCTAATGAAAGACTGAAATAAGCAGGAGGCCTCTGATGGCTCCCATGTAACTAAGGCGGTATTCCCTAGTGCCTGCTCAGACTTTTTTTTCCAGGCTCTTTATGAACAAAAGGGGCTTGTGAACCTGGAATCCTGGGGGGAAGCTTTGGTAAAAAGTTACTATATCAATCTTTGTGCTTATACACGATATGTGTATTTTACCTTGAAAAAGTCTTCACTTATTGAAATACACACACACACAAACACATGTATCACCTAGTCCTGGTCAACTTATGCCACAGTTTAGGATAGGTCATAGTTAGTGGAGGAGGATACAACAGAGCAGTCTGGGAAGAGCCTGGGTATAAATACAGACGCCCCCCCAGAAACAGACCAGGCATTCAAGGAAAAGCCTGAATGAAGACATCACAAACTCACTGTTGAGGCGAGGCTCACATCCAGAAAATTACCGTCCATCCACAGACCAGATGAGCAGTCACACTTGACATCAATCAAGTCCCACAGTGAGACGCAGGACGAGAACAAGGTAGTGGGAGATTCCAGGAGGTACATGGAACAACTGGCTGAGTGGGGTCGCCAGGTGAGGGCTTAGGGGTGGTGGGATTCTCAAAGAGGGGCTATTTACTATTAATTTATATATGTATTTATTTCTATATTCTCTTTTTAAAACAAATTCAGAAATGTGGTGGAAGGGATAAATTTACTAAGCAGGTAACCTACTCCAGGGAGCAAGACAAAGATCCAGTTTTGATAAAGGGGTTTAATTCAGACTAGCAACCAAGAAGAGCATTTAAACTAAGGGGGTAGAAGAAGACTTCAAAGGAAATAATGGATCTGGACTTTTAAAGACAAATGGCATTTTTATGAAAGGAGACGAAATAACCAGAATTTCAGGTCAAGAGAAAGCACAGATACCTGCACTGAGGCCTGAGTAAGGTGCCTCGAGCAGAGATGATGGGGCGGAGTCTTGGGAGATGGATGAGTCTGGAAGTGGGGGAAAGACGGGACCTAGTAAGGAAAAAAATCATGCAGGGTCCTCAATGCCTGTGAAGGACCTGGACTCCGCTCCCTTGCATTCACTTTAGCACTTACCAAAGGTTTTGGAGAGTGGAGAAATATATTCAGAGTTATGCCTTAGAAAACTATGTAAGATGATTTGGCAAATGATGTGTCTCAATGTAAATCCTTATTATACCTGGGTTTGGGAGGAGGGACAGAGAGCAGTGTCTGTTTAACAAAGGTTACCAGTTATGCTGATGTCAGCACCTGTAAGACACAACTGAATGGCAGCAGGGACATTGGATGGGGGGAGTTGGGGATGAGGGAAGGAAATAGTATCAAGATATGCTTCAGGGAACTCAGAGTTAAAAATGGCCTTATGTATCTGCACCCATCCCCACAGGAAGTGTTTAGGCGGTTTCAGATGCCATCTCTGGCATTACTATTCACATGTCACCCCAAGGGTTTCTAAGTGGCTGAAGGGACACATGTGAGATGGGCATGATGCCTCTACTGTGGGGTGTTGATTGGCTTCTCAAATTAAAGATCCACATTGATTCAGCTGCACCAATAGCTAGCCTCCTGCTTAGTATTCTCCAGTATCTGCAACCAAAGTGACTTATTGCCTTCCCAGCTCCTGGTCCCACAGGGTTAGGCCATGCAGAGGAATAGGGGTTGGCCCTAGAAGGCAGTACTGCCCCCCAAGAAAACTTCACTTCCACTCTCTGAATCCCTGGCCTTCAGAAGGGATTCAGAGGGCTGCAAAATTAGCTCTGACGGTACTATTGTTGTGTTAGCCCAAGGAGAGAGAGGAACTGGAGGATTCCATTGTGAAGCCTTCCCTGCCCTCTCAAACTAAAGACTCCCATTGCTTCAGTTGGACCAATGGCTGGCCTTCTACTTAATAAGAGTCTTGTATCTGCAGCCAATGTGATTGGTTGCCTCCCAAGCACCTAGTCCCATAGGGTTAGGCTATTAAGAGAAATAGGGGTGACCCTGGAAAGCAGTGCTTCTCACCAAGACACCCCACTGTCTGCGCCCCGGCCCCATAGGAGGGGGTTCAGAGGATGGCAGAGGTCATCTCTAACAATAATACGTGCACATCACACCACAAGTCTCTCTGAATGACTGAGTGGAGGGGGCATAAATCTTCCATTGTTAAGTGTTCAGTGCCGTCTCAAACTAAGGACTCCCACCGTTTGAACTAAACCAATGGTAGGCCTCCAAATGAACTACATGCTTCAGTATCTGCAACTAAACTGATTAACTGCATCCCAGTACCTGATACCATAGGGATAGACCATTTAGGTGAATAGGGATGGCCCCAGAAGGCAGTGCTGCCCCTCAACACACCTCCATCCTCTCCACTCGTACCCATGGGAAGTATTTAGGGGATTTCAGATGTCATCTCTGACATTAGAACTCACAAGTCACAACAAGGATCTCTGTGAGTGGCTGAAGGGACCCAAGGAGAGGCAGGCCTGATGCCTCTATTGTGAGGCATTGATTGCCCTCTCAAACTAAGCATTCCCATTGGCTCAGCTGGACCAGTGGCTGACTTCCTACTAAATAGCACCCTCCAGTATCTGCAATCAAAGTGATTGATTGCCTCCCCACCTCGTGGTCCCACAAGGCTAGGGCATTTAGTTGAATGGGGTGGTACTGGGAGGCAGTGCTACTCCTTAAGACATCCCCAACTTTTCCAACCCTACCCCAGAGGAAGTGTTTAGGAAATTTCAGATGTCACCTCTAACAATAGAATTAATGAGTCACAACAAGGGTCTCTGTGAGTGGTTGAAGAGACCTATGAGGAAGGGAGGCTTGATGCCTCTATAGTGAGGCATTGATTGGCCTCTAAAACTAAGCGTTCCCAGTGGTTCAGCTGGGCCAGTGGCTGAACTCCTACTTAACAGCATCCTCCAGAATCTGTAAACAAAGTGATTGATTGCTTCCTGAGCTGCTAGTCCCACAGAGTTACGCAATTTAGATGAATAGGTGTGGTCCTGAAAGGAAGTGCTACTTCTTAAGACACCTCCATCCTCTCCACCCCTACCTCAAAGAAAGTGTTTAGGGGATTTCAGAAGTCATCTCTGATATCAGAACTCACAAGTCACAACAAGGGCTTCTGTGAGTGGCTGAAGGAACCCAAGGGGAGAGGGGCCTGATGCCTCTATTGTGAGGTATTGACTTTCCTCTCAAACAAAGGATTCCCATTGGTGCAGGTCGACCAATGGTAGGCATTCAACTTAATTGCATGCTTCAGCATCTGCAAAAAAAAGTGATTGATTGTGTCCCAGCTCCTGGTCCCATAGGGTTAGGTCATTTAGGTGAATAGGGATAGTCCTGCAAGGAAGTGCTACTCCTTAAGACACCTCCACCCTCTCCACCCCTACACCATAGGAAGTGTTTAAGTGATTTTGGATGTCATGTCTGACATTATAATTCACAAGTCACAACAAGGATCCCTGTGAGTGGCTGAAGGGAGCCATGAGGGAGGGGGGCCTGATGCCTCTATTGTGAAGCATTGATTGGCCTCTATCTCTAAGCATTCCCATTGGTTCAGCTGTACCAGTGGCTGACCTCCTACTTAACAGCATCCTCCAGTATCTGCAACCAAAGTGATTGTTTCCCCAGCTCCTGGTCCCACAGGGTTAGGCCAATTAGGTGAATAAGGATAGTCTTGGAAGGCAGTGTAACCCATCAAGAGACCTTCATCCTCTCCGCACCTACCCCACAGGAAGTGTTTAGGGGATTACAAATGTCATCTCTGACATTAGAATTCACAAGTCACAGAAAGGGTCTCTGTGAGTGGCTGAAGGGATGCAAGGGGCAGGGGGCCTGATGCTTCTATTGTGAGGCATTGATTGGCCTCTCAAACTAAGGATTCTCATTGTTTCAGCTGGACCAAAGGCTGACCTCCTACTTCACAGCATTCTGCAGCACCTACAACTAAAGTGATTGATTGTCTCCTGAGATCTAGTGCCACAGGGTTAGGCCATTTAGATGAATAGGGGTGGTCCTGGAAGGAAGTGCTACTCCTTAAGACACCTCCACCCTCTCCACACCAACACCACAGGAAGTGTTTATGGGATTTCAGATGTCATCTCTGACATTAGAATTCACAAGTCACAACAAGGATCCCTGTGCATGGCCAAAGGGACCCACTGGGGAGATGGGCCTGATGCCTCTATTGTAAGGCACTGATTGGCCTCTTAAACTAAGCATTCCCATTGGCTCAGCTGAACCAATAGCTGACTTCCTACTTGACAGCATCCTCCAGTATCTGCAACCAAAATGATTGATTGCTTCCCCACCTCCTCCTCCCACAGCCTTAGGCCAATTAGATGAATAGGGGTCGTCCTCGAAGTCAGTGCTACTCTTTAAGACACCTTCACCTTCCCACCCCTAACTCATAGGAAGTGTTTAGGGAATTTCAGATGTCATCTCTGACATTAGAATTCACAAGTAACAAGGGTCTCTGTGAGTGGTTGAAGGGACCCACAGGGGAGGGAGGCCTGATGCCTCTATTGTGGAGCATTGATTGGCCTGTCAAATTAAGCATTACCATTGGTTCAGCTGGTCCAATGGCTTACTTCCTATTTAACAGCATCCTCCAGTATCTGCAGCCAGTGATTGACTGCTGCCCAGCTCCTGGTCACACAGGCTTAGGCCATTTAGTTTAATAGGGGTGGTCCTAGAGGGAAGTGCTACTCATAAAAACAGCTCCACCCTTTCTATCCCTACTCCATAGGAAGTGTTTAGGGTATTTCTGATGTCATCTCCAACACTAGAATTCACAAGTCACAACAAGGCTCCCTGTGAGTTGCTGAAGGGACCCTAGGTGAGGGAGGCCTGTTGCCTCTATTGTGAGGCATTGAATGACCTCTTAAAATACGGACTGCCATTGGGTCAGCTGGACCAATAGCTAACCTCCTAATTAATAGTGTCCTCCAGTATCTGCAACCAAAGTGATTAATTGACTTCCCAGCTCCTAGTCCCACAGGGTTAGGCAATTTAGATAATAAGAATGGTCCTGCAAAGAAATGTTACTCCTTAAGACACCTTCACCCTCTCCACCCCTACGCCACAGGAAGTGTTTAGGGGATTTCAGATGTCATCTACGACGTTAGAATTTACAACTCACAACATGGGTCTCTGTGAGTTGCTGAAGGAGCTCATTGGAGAGGTGGGCCTGGTGCCTCTATTGTGAGGCATTGATTGGCCTTTCAAACTAACCATTCCCATTGGTTCAGCTAGACCAATGGCTGACCTCCTACTTAACAGCATCCTCCAGTCTGCAACCAAAGTGACTGATTGCTTCCTCAGCTCCTGGTCCATAGGGTTAGGCCAGTTAGGTGAATAAGGATGGCCCTGGAAGGCAATGCTTCCCCTCAAGACACCTCCATCCTCTCCACTCCTACCCCACAGGAAGTGTTTCGGGGATTTCAGAAGTCACCTCTGACATTAGAATTCACAAGTTACAGAAAGGGTCTCTGTGAGTGGCTGAAGGAACCCAAGGGGAGGTGGGCCTGATACCTCTATTGTGAGGCATTGATTGGTCTCTCAAACCAAAGATTCCCATTGGATGAGCTAGACCAACAGCCGACCTCCTACTTAACAAAATCATCCGGTATCTGCAACCAATGTGATTGATTCCCTCCCCAGCTCTTGGTCACACAGGCTTAGGCAATTTAGATGAATAGGGGTGGTCCTGGGAAGGAAGTGCTACTCCTTAAAACACCTCCACCCACTCCACCCCTACTCCACAAGATATGTTTACGGGATTTCAGATGTCAACTCTGATATTAGAATTCACAAGTCACAACAATGGTCACTGTGAGTGGCTGAATAGACCCAAGAGGAGGTACCCTGTTGCCTCTACTGTGAGGCACTGATTGGCCTCTCAAACTAAGGATTCCTGTTGATTCAGCTCAACCAACGATAGGCCTCCATCTTAATTTCATGCTTCAGCATCTGCAACAAAAGTGATTGATTGCCTTCCCAGCTCCTATTCCAACAGGGTTAGGCAAATTAGATGAATAGGTGTGGTGCTGGAAGGAAGTGCTACTCCTTAGGACACCTCCACCTTCTCCATCCCCACCCCACAAAAAGTATTTAGGGAATTTCAGGTGTCATCTCTGACATCAGAATTCACAAGTCACAACAAGGGTGTCTGTGAATGGCTGAATGAATCTGGGGATAGGGCCTGATGCCTCTATTGTGAGGCATTGATTGGCCTCTCAAACTAATGATTCCCATTGGTGCAGCTCAACCAATGCTAGGCCTCCAACTTAATTGCATGCTTCATTATCTGCAACCAAATCGATTGATTGCGTTCCACCACCTGGCCCCGTAGGGTTAGGCCACTTATGTGACTAGAGATGGTCCTGGAAGGCAGTGGTTTCCCTCAAGACACCTACATCCTCTCCACTCCTACCCCACAGGAAGAGTTTAGAGGATTTCAGATGTCATCTCTGACATCAGAATTCACAAGCCACAACAATAGTCTCTGTGAGTGGCTGAAGGGACCCAAGGGGAAGGGGGCCTGATGCTGCTATTCACAGGCATTGATTGGCCTCTCAAACTAAGCATTCCCATTGGTTCAGCTGATCTTCTGCTTAATATCATCCCCCAGTATCTGCAATCAATGTGACTGATTGCCTTCCCGATTCCTAGTCCCACAGGGTTAGGCAATCTAGTGAATAAGGATGGTCCTGGAAGAAAGTGCTACTTCTTAAGACACCTCCACCCTCTCCACGCCTATACCACAGGAAGTGTTTACGGGATTTCAGATGTCATCTCTGACATTAGAATTCACAAATCACAAGGGTCTCTGTGAGTGGCTGAAGGAACTCATGAGAAAGAGGGGCCTGATGCCTCTCTTGTGAAGCATTGAATGACCTCTCAAACTAAGCATTCACGTTAGTTCAACTGGTCCAATAACTGACCTCCTACTTAACAGCATCCTCCACTATCTGCAATAAAAGTGACTGATTGCGGGGCGGGGCCAAGATGGCGGACTAGGTGGACGCTACCGCGGATCCCTCTTGCAACAAAGACTCAGAAAAACAAGTGAATCGATCACATACATAACAATCTACGAACCCTGAACAACAAACACAGATTTAGAGACGGAGAACGAACAAATACGGGGAGGCAGCAATTGTTTTCAGAGCCTGGAGCCAGCATACCAGTCAGCGGATTTTCTGGAAAAACTTGTTTCCCAGAGATGGCTCGGAGACAGCAGTCCATACCAAACCACATAAAGATGCAGACCATGACAGCTTCTCCAACCCCCCAAACAAAAGAATCAAAATCTTTCCCAAATGAAGATATAATCCTGGAATTATCAGATACAGAATATAAAAAACTAATTTACAGAATGCTTCGAGACATCACAAACGAAATAAGGCAAACTGCAGAAAAAGCCAAGGAGCACACTGATAAAACTGTTGAAGAACTCAAAAAGATTATTCAAGAACATAGTGGAAAAATTAATAAGTTGCAAGAATCCATAGAGAGACAGCATTCAGAAATCCAAAAGATTAACAATAAAATTACAGAATTAGACAACGCAATAGGAAGTCAGAGGAGCAGACTTGAGCAATTAGAATGTAGACTGGGACTTCTGGAGGACCAGGGAATCAACACCAACATAGCTGAAAAAAAAATCAGATAAAAGAATTTAAAAAAATGAAGAAACCCTGAGAATCATGTGAGACCCTATCAAGGAGGATAACTTGCGGGTGATTGGAGTCCCAGAACAGGGAGGGGGGGCAGAAAACACAGAGAAAATAGTTGAAGAACTCCTGACACAAAACTTCCCTGACATCATGAAAGACGAAAGGATATCTATCCAAGATGCTCATCGAACCCCATTTAAGATTGATCCAAAAAGAAAAACACCAAGACATATTATCATCAAACTCGCCAAAACCAAAGATAAACAGAAAAATTTAAAAGCAGCCAGGGAGAAAAGAAAGATTTCCTTCAATGGAGAATCAATAAGAATAAGTTCAGACTACTCAGCAGAAACCATGCAGGCAAGAAGGGAATGGGACGACATATACAGAACACTGAAGGAGAAAAACTGCCAGCCAAGGATCATATATCCAGCAAAACTCTCTCTGAAATATGAAGGTGAAATTAAGATATTTACAGATAAACACAAGTTTAGAGAATTTGCAAAAACCAAACCAAAGCTACAAGAAATACTAAAGGATATTGTTTGGTCAGAAAACCAATAATATCAGATACCAGCACAATACAAGGTCACAAAACAGAACGTCCTGATATCAACTCAAATAGGGAAATCACAAAAACAAACAAATAAAGATTAATTTTTTTTAATAAATAAATAATACACATAACAGGGAATCATGGAAGTCAATAGGTAAAAGATCACAATAATCAAAAAAGGGACTAAATATAGGAGGCATTGAACTGCCAGATGGAGAGTGATACAAGGCGATATAGAACGATACAAGTTAGGTTTTTACTTAGAAAAATAGGGGTAAATAATAAGGTAACCACAAAAAGGTATAACAACTCCATAACTCAAGATAAAAACCAAGAAAAACGTAACGACTCAACTAACATAAAGTCAAACACTATAAAAATGAGGATCTCACAATTTACTAAGAAAAACGTCTCAGCACAAAAAGTATGTGGAAAAATGAAATTGCCAACAACATACATGAAAAGGCATCAAAATGACAACACTAAAAACTTATTTATCTATAAGTACGCTGAATGTAAATGGACTAAATGCACCAATAAAGAGACAGAGAGTCACAGACTGGATAAAGAAGCACGATCCATCTATATGCTGCCTACAAGAGACACACCTTAGACTTAGAGACACAAACAAACTAAAACTCAAAGGATGGAAAAAAATGTATCAAGCAAACAATAAGCAAAAAAGAAGAAGAGTAGCAATATTAATTTCTGACAAAATAGACTTTAGACTTAAATCCGCCACAAAGGATAAAGAAGGACACTATATAATGATAAAAGGGACAATTGATCAGGAAGACATAACCATATTAAATATTTATGCACCCAATGACAGGGCTGCAAGATACATAAATCAAATTTTAACAGAATTGAAAAGTGAGATAGACACCTCCACAATTATAGTAGGAGACTTCAACATACCACTTTCGGAGAAGGACAGGACATCCAGTAAGAAGCTCAATAGAGACACGGAAGACCTACTTACAACAATCAACCAACTTGACCTCATTGACTTATACAGAACTCTCCACCCAACTGCTGCAAAGTATACTTTTTTTTCTAGCGCACATGGAACATTCTCTAGAATAGACCACATATTAGGTCATAAAACAAACCTTTGCAGAGTCCAAAACATCGAAATATTACAAAGCATCTTCTCAGACCACAAGGCAATAAAACTAGAAATCAATAACAGAAAAACTAGGGAAAAGAAATCAAATACTTGGAAAATGAACAATACCCTCCTGAAAAAAGACTGGGTTATAGAAGACATCAAGGAGGGAATAAGGAAATTCATAGAATGCAACGAGAATGAAAATACTTCCTATCAAAACCTCTGGGACACAGCAAAAGCAGTGCTCAGAGGCCAATTTATATCGATAAATGCACACATACAAAAAGAAGAAAGAGCCAAAATCAGAGAACTGTCCCTACAACTTGAACAAATACAAAGTAAACAACAAAAGAACCCATCAGGCACCAGAAGAAAACAAATAATAAAAATTAGAGCTGAACTAAATGAATTAGAGAACAGAAAAACAATTGAAAGAATTAACAAAGCCAAAAGCTGGTTCTTTGAAAAAATTAACAAAATTGATAAACCATTGGCTAGACTGACTAAAGAAATACAGGAAAGGAAACAAATAACCCGAATAAGAAATGAGAAGGACCACATCACAACAGAACCAAATGAAATTAAAAGAATCATTTCAGATTACTACGAAAAATTGTACTCTAACAAATTTGAAAACCTAGAAGAAATGGATGAATTCCTGGAAAAACACTACCTACCTAAACTAACACATTCAGAACTAGAACAACTAAATAGACCCATAACAAAAAAAGAGATTGAACCGGTAATCAAAAAACTTCCAACAAAAAAAAGCCCTGGCCCGGACGGCTTCACTGCAGAGTTCTACCAAACTTTCAGAGAAGAGTTAACACCACTACTACTGAAGGTATTTCAAAGCATAGAAAATGACGGAATACTACCCAACTCATTCTATGAAGCCACCATCTCCCTGATATCAAAACCAGGTAAAGACATTACAAAAAAAGAAAATTATAGACCTATATCCCTCATGAACATAGATGCAAAATCCTCAACAAAATTCTAGCCAATAGAATCCAACAACACATCAAAAAAATAATTCACCATGATCAAGTGGGATTTATACCAGGTATGCAAGGCTGGTTTAATATCAGAAAAACCATTAATGTAATCCATCACATAAATAAAAGAAAAGATAAAAACCACATGATCTTATCAATTGATGCAGAAAAGGCATTTGACAAAGTCCAACACCCATTTATGATAAAAACTCCTACCAAAATAGGAATTGAAGGAAAATTCCTCAACATAATAAAGGGCATCTATACAAAGCCAACTTTTTTATACAAAGCCAACAGCCAATATCACCCTAAATGGAGAGAACCTGAAAGCATTTCCCTTGAGAACAGGAACCAGACAAGGATGCCCTTTATCACCACTCTTATTCAACATCGTACTTGAAGTCCTAGCCAGGGAAATTAGGCTAGACAAAGAAATAAAGGGTATCCGGATTGGCAAGGAGGAAGTAAAGTTATCACTATTTGCAGATGACATGATCTTATACACAGAAAACCCTAAGGAATCCTCCAGAAAACTACTGAAACTAATAGAAGAGTTTGGAAGAGTCTCAGGTTAGAAAATAAACATACAAAAATCACCTGGATTCCTCTACATCAACAAAAAGAACACCGAAGAGGAAATAACCAAATCAATACCATTCACAGTAGCCCCCAAGAAGATAAAATACTTAGGAATAAATCTTACCAAGGATGTAAAAGACCTATACAAAGAAAACTACAAAGCTCTACTACAAGAAATTCAAAAGGACATACTTAAGTGGAAAAACATACCTTGCTCATGGATAGGAAGACTTAACATAGTAAAAATGTCTATTCTACCAAAAGCCATCTATACATATAACGCACTTCCGATCCAAATTCCAATGTCATATTTTAAGGGGATAGAGAAACAAATCACCAATTTCATATGGAAGGGAAAGAAGCCCCGGATAAGCAAAGCATTACTGAAAAAGAAGAAACTGGGAGGCCTCACTCTATCTGATTTCAGAACCTATTATACAGCCACAGTAGTCAAAACAACCTGGTACTGGTACAACAACAGGCACACAGACCAATGGAACAGAATTGAGAACCCAGATATAAATCCATCCACATATAAGCAGCTGATATTTGACAAAGGACCAGTGTCAGTTAATTGGGGAAAAGACAGTCTTTTTAACAAATGGTGCTGGCATAACTGGATATCCATTTGCAAAAAAATGAAACAGGACCCATACCTCATGCCATGCACAAAAACTAACTCCAAGTGGACAAAGACCTAAACATAAAGACTAAAACGATAAAGATCATGGAAGAAAAAATAGGGACAACCCAAGAGCCCTAATACAAGGCATAAACAGAATACAAAACATTACCAAAAATGATGAAGAGAAACCCGATAACTGGGAGCTCCTAAAAATCAAACATCTATGCTCATCTAAAGACTTCACCAAAAGAATAAAAAGACCACCTACAGACTGGGAAAGAATTTTCAGCTATGACATCTCAGACCAGTGCCTGATCTCTAAAATCTACATGATTCTGTCAAAACTCAACCAGAAAAAGACAAACAACCCAATCAAGAAGTGGGCAAAGGATATGAACACACATTTCACTAAAGAAGATATTCAGGCAGCCAACAGATACATGAGAAAATGCTCTCGATCGTTAGCCATTAGAGAAATGCAAATTAAAACTACGATGAGATTCCACCTCACACCAACAAGGCTGGCATTAATCCAAAAAACACAAAATAATAAATGTTGGAGAGGCTGCGGAGAGATTGGAACTCTTATACACTGCTGGTGGGAATGTAAAATGATACAACCACTTTGGAAATCTATCTGGCATTATCTTAAACAGTTAGAAATAGAACTACCATACAACCCAGAAATCCCACTCCTCGGAATATACGCTAGAGATACAAGAGCCTTCACACAAACAGATATATGCACACCCATGTTTATTGCAGCTCTGTTTACAATAGCAAAACGCTGGAAGCAACCAAGGTGTCCATCAATGGATGAATGGGTAAATAAATTGTGGTATATTCACACAATGGAATACTACGCATCGATAAAGAACAGTGACGAATCTCTGAAACATTTCATAACATGGAGTAACCTGGAAGGCATTATGCCGAGTGAAATTAGTCAGAGGCAAAAGGACAAATATTGTATAAGACCACTATTATAAGATCTTGAGAAATAGTTAAAACTGAGAA
Source organism: Elephas maximus indicus (assembly GCF_024166365.1). NCBI lineage: Eukaryota > Metazoa > Chordata > Mammalia > Proboscidea > Elephantidae > Elephas > Elephas maximus. The sequence goes on from NC_064846.1 coordinate 19,664,010, forward strand.
GAACACATACTTTTGTGGTTACGAAGGGGGGAGGGAGAGAGGGAGGGAGAGGGTTTTTTTATTGATTAATCAGTAGATAAGAACTGCTTTGGGTGAAGGGAAAGACAACACTCAATACATGGAAGGTCAGCTCAATTGGACTGGACCAAAAGCAAAGAAGTTTCCAGGATAAAATGAATGCTTCAAAGGTCAGCGGAGCAGGGGCGGGGGTCTGGGGAACATGGTTTGAGGGGACTTCTAAGTCAATTGGCAAAATAATTCTATTATGAGAACATTCTGCATCCCACTTTGAAATGTGGCGTCTGGGATCTTAAATGCTAACAAGCAGCCATCTAAAATGCATCAATTGGTCTCAACCCACCTGGAGCAAAGGAAAATGAAGAACACCAAGGTCACACGACAACTAGGAGCCCAAGAGACAGAAAGGGCCACATGAACCAGAGACCTACATCATCCTGAGACCAGAAGAACTAGTTGGTGCCCGGCCACAATCGATGACTGCCCTGACAGGGAGCACAGCAGAGGACCCCTGAGGGAGCAGGAGATCAGTGGGATGCAGACCCCAAATTCTCATAAAAAGACCAAACTTAATGGTCTGTCTGAGTCTAGAGGAATCCCGGCGGCCATGCTCCCCAGACCTTCTGTCGGCACAGGACGGGAGCCATCCCCGAAGACAACTCATCAGACATGAAAGGGACTGGTCAGCGGGAGGGAGATAGATGCTGATGAAGAGTGAGCTAATTATATCAGGTGGACACTTGAGAGTGTGTTGGCAGCTCTTGTCTGGAGGGGGGATGGGAGGATAGAGAGAGAGGGAAGCTGGCAAAACTGTCACGAAAGGAGAGACTGAAAGGGCTGACTCAATAGGGGAAGAGCAGGTAGGAGTACAGAGTAAGATGTATGTAAACTTACATGTGACAGACTGATTGGATTTGTAAACGTTCACTTGAAGCTTAATAAAAGTTAATAAAAAAAAAAAAAGTGACTGCCTTTCCAGCTCCTGGCCACACAGGCCTAGGCCATTTAGATGAATAGGGGTTGTCGTGGAAGGAGTTGCGACTCCATAAGACACCACACCTTCTCCACCCCTATTCCACAGGAAGTGTTTAGGGGATTTCAGATGTCACCTCTGACATTAATATTCACAAGTCACAACAAGGATCTATGTGAGTTGCTGAAGGGACCCTGGAGTAGGGAGGCCTATTGCCTCTATTGTGAGGCATTGATTGGCCTGTCAAACTAAGGATTCCCTTTGGTTCAGGTCCTCCAATTGTGGGCTTCTAACTTAATTCCATGCTTCGGTATCTGCAACCAAAGTGATTGATTGCTTTCCAACACCTAGTCCCACTGGGTTAGGCAATTTAGATGAATAGGGCTGGTGCTGGAATTAAGTGCTCCTCCTTAAGACATTGCCACCTTCTCCAACCCTACTTTACACAATGTGTTTATGGGATTTCAGATGTCATCTCTGACATTAGAATTCACAGGACACAACAAGGGTCTCTGTGAAAGGCCCAAGGGATCCAAAGGGAGGGGGGCCTGATGCCTCTATTGTGAGGCATTGATTGCCCTCTCAAACTAAGCATTCCCATTGGTTCACCTGGACCAGTGGCTGACCTTCTACTTAATAGTATACTCCAGTATCTGAAATCACAGTGATTGATTGCCTTCCCAGCTCCTAGACCCACAGGGTTAGGCAATTTAGATATTAAGAGTGGTGCCGCAAGGAAGGGCTACTCCTTAAGACACCTCCACCCTTTCAACACCTATACCACAGAAAGTGTTTACAGGATTTCAGATGTCATCTCTAACATTAGAATTCACAAGTCACAAAGGTCTCTGTGAGTGACTGTAGGGACCCTAGGGGAGGGGAACTAATACCTCTATTATGAGGCATCAATTGTCCTCTGAGGATTTCCGTTGGTTCAGCTTTACCAATGGTAGGCCTCCAAGTTAATTGCTTCTTCAGTAGATGCAATCAAAGTGATTGATTGCGTCCCAGCACCTGGTCCCATAAAGTAGGCCATTTAGAAGAATAGGGTTGCTGCTGGGAGGCAGTGCTTTCCCTCAGGATACCTCCATCTTCTCCACACCTACCCCACGGGAAGCCTTTAGAGATTTTTCAGATATCATCTCTGACATTGGAACTCACAAGCCGCAAAATCTATGTGAGTGGCTGAAGGTACCCAGGGGAGGGGGGCCTGATGCCTCTATTGTGAGGCATTGATTGGCCTCTCAAACTAAGCATTCCCATTGTTCAGCTGGACCAATGGCTGACCTACTTTATAGCATCCTCCAGGATCCACAACCAAAATGATTGATTACCTTCCCAGGTCCTAGTCCCACAAAAACCAAAAAACCAAATCCCTTTGCTGTGGAGTCAATTCTGACTCATAGCAACCGTATAAGTCAGAGTAGAACTGCCCCATAGAGTTTCCAAGGAAAGCCTGGTGGATTCGAGCTACTGAGCTTTTGGTTAGCAGCCATAGCACTTAACCACTATGCCACAAGGGTTTCCCATGGTCCCATAGGGTTAGGCAATTTAAATGAATAAGTGTGGTCCTGGAAGGAAGTGCTACTCCTTAAGACAGTTCCACCCTCTCCATCTCTACCCCACAGGATGTGTTTAGGGGATTTTGGATGTCATCTCTGACATTAGAATTCACAAGTCACAACAAGGGTCTCTGTGAGTGGCTGAAGGGACCCACGGGGGAGAGAGTCTGATGCCTCTCTTGTGAGGCACTGATTGGCCTCTCGAGCTAAGGATTCCTGTTGGATGAGCTGAATCAATGTCTGACCTCCTACTTAACAGCATCCTCCAGTATCTGCAACCAAAGTGATTGATTGCTTCCCAGTTTCTGGTTCTACAGGGTTTGGCCATTTAGGTGAATAAGGATGGTCCTGGAAGCCCGTGCTGCCCCTCAAGACACCTCCATCCTCTCCAGACCTACCCCACAGGAAGTGTTTAGGGGATTTAAGATATCATCTCCGACATTAAAATTCACAAGTCACAACAAAGGTCTCTGTGAGTGGCTGAAGGAACCCAAGGGGAGGTGGGCCTGATGCCTCTATTGTGAGGCACTGATAGGCCTCTCAAAATAAGGACTCCCATTGGTTCAGCTCGACCAATGGTATGCCTCCAACTTAATTGCATGCTTCAATATCCGCAACCCAAGTGATTGCATCCCAGCACCTGGTCCCGTAGGGTTAGGCCATTTAGGTGAATAGGGATGGTCCTGAATGGCAGTGCTTTCCCTCAGAATGCCTCCATCCTCTCCACACCTATCCCACCAGAAGTATTTAGAGGATTTCAGATGTCACCTCTGACATTAGTATTCACAAGTCACAACAAGAGTCTCTGTGAGAGAATACAGAAACCCTGAGAATATGGCCCCTGGACACCCTTCAGCTCAGTAACGAGGTCACTCCTGAGGTTCAGCCTTCAGCCAAAGATTGAACAGACCCATGGAACAAAACAAGACTAAAGGAGTGCACCAGCCCTGGGGTAGGGACTGGAAGGCAGGAGGAAACAGGAAAGCTGGTAATATGGAATCCAGCGGTGACAAGGGAGAGTGTTGACATGTTGTGACGTGTGTACTGTTTGATGAGAAACTAGTTTGTTCTGTAAACCTTCATCCAAAGTACAATAATAATAAAAAAGAAATAAAAAGAACAAAACAATAACAAAATTTCAAGCAAACAAACAAGAGTCTCTGTGAGTGGCTGAAGGGACCCAAGGGGGAGGGGCCTGATGCCTCTATTGTGAGGCATTGATTGGCCTCTCAAACTAAGCATTCCCATTGGTTCAGCTGGACCAATGGCTCACCTCCTACTTAATAGCATTTTCCAGTATCTGCAACCAAAATGAATGATTGCCTTCCTAGCTCCTAGTTCCACAGGGTTAGGCAATTCAGATGAATAAGGGTGGTCCTAGAAGGAAGTGCTGCTCCTTAAGACAGCTCCACCCTCTCCATCCCTACCCCACATGATATGTTCAGGGGATTTTGAACGTTATCTCTGACATTAGAATTCACAAGTCACAACAAGGCTCTCTGTGAGTGGCTGAAGAAACCCATGGGGGAAGGGAGCCTGATGCCTATATTGTGAGGCATTGATTGGCTCCCCCAACTAAGGATTCCTATTGGATGAGCTGGACCAATGGCTGACCTCCTACTTAATAGAATTTTCCAGTATCTGCAACCAAAGTGATTGATTGCTTCCCCAGCTCCTGGTCCCACAGGGTTAGACCATTTAGGTGAACAGGGATGATCCTGGAAGGAAGTGCTACTCCTTAAGACAGCTCCACCCTCTCCACCCCTACCCCACACAATGTGTTTAGAGGATTTTATCTCTGACATTAGAATTCACAAGTCACAACAAGGCTCTCTGTGAGTGCCTGAAGGACCCCAAGGGGGGGGGCTGATGCCTCTATTGTGAGGCATTGATTGGCCTCTCAAACCAAAGTTTCCCATTGGATGAGCTGCACCAATGGCTGACCTCCTACTTGATAGCATTTTCTAGTATCTGCAACCACAATGATTGATTGCCGTCCTAGCTCCTAGCCCCACGGGGTTAGGCAATTTCGATGCATAAGGGTGGTCCTAGAAGGAAGTGCTACTCCTTAAGACACCTCCATCCTCTCCACACCTACCCCACAGGAAGTGTTTAGGGGACATTAGAATTCACAAGTCAGAACAAGGGTCTCTGTGAGTGGCTGAAGTGACCCATCGGGGAGGGGGACCCGATGTTTCTATTGTGAGACATTGATTGGCCTTTCGATCTAAGCATTCCCATTGGTTCAGCTGGACCAATGGTTGACCTCCTACTTAACAACATCCTCCGGTATCTGCACCCAAAATGACTGATTGCTTCTGCAGCTCCTGGTCCCACGGATTAGGCCATTTAGGTGAATAAGGATGGTCCTGGAAGGCAGTACTGACCCTCAAGACACCTCCATCCTTTCCACCCCTACCTCACAGGAAGTGTTTAGGGGATTTCAGAAGTCATCTCTGATATTAGAATTCACAAGTCACAACAAGGGCTTCTGTGAGTGGCTGAAGGAACCCAAGGGGAGAGGGGCCTGATGCCTCTATTGTGAGGTATTGACTTTCCTCTCAAACAGAGAATTCCCATTGGTGCAGGTTGACCACCTTAATTGCATGCTTCAGTATCTGCAACCAAAGTGATTGATTGCCTCCCCCAGTATCTGCAACCAAAGTGATTGATTGCCTCCCCAGCTCTTGGTCCCACAGTGTTAGGCTATTAGGAGGAATAGGGGTTACCCTGGAAGACAGTGCTGTCCCCAAGACATCTTCACATCCACCCTCTTCATCCGTCATTCAGAGGGTGGCAGAATTGTCTCGACATTACTATTCTGGTGTCAACCCAAGGGTAGGGAGAGGCTGAATGATTCCATTGTGAGAACTTGAGTGCCCTCTCAAACTAAAGACTCCCGTTGATTCAGTTGGACCAATGGCTGGCCTTCTTCTTAATAAGTCTTGGTATCTGCAGGAAGTGTGATTGGTTGTCTCCCCAGCACCAAGTGGCATAGGGTTATGTCATTAAGAGAAATAGGGGTGAACATGGAAGGCAGTTCTTCTTCCAAGACACTTAACCCTCTGTACCCCTACCCACTAGGAGGAGTTCAGAGGATTTCAGATGTCTACTCTGACATTAATAGTCACATGTCACTACAACTGTCTCAGTGGCTGAGGTGTCCCACATGGGGTGGAGGGGTGGGGGGGACATGATGACTGCATTGTAAGGAATTGATTGGCCTCTCATACTAAGGACTCCCATTGGTTCAGCTAGACCAATGGCTGGCCTCCTACTTAATACCAGTCTTGGTATCTGCAGCCAATGTGATTGGTTGCCTCCCCAGCATCTGGCCCCATAGGGTTAAGCCATTCAGAAAAATAGGGGTGGCTCTGGAAAGCAGTGCTTCCCTGAAGACATCTCACCTTCTGTACCCCTGGCCTATGGGAGACATTCAGAGGATTGCATAGGTCATCTCTGACATTAATATGAACATGAAATTCTGGGTCGCTGTGAGTTCCTGAAGTGACCCATGTGGCAGAGGGGCCTGATGCCTCTATTGTGAGGTGTTGAAAGCCCTCTCAAACTAAGGACTCCGTTGGTTCAGCTGGGCCAATGGCTGGCCTCCAACTTAATAGCATCCTCCAGTGTCTGCAACCAAAGTGATTGATTGTGTTCTAGCACCTGGTCCCACAGGATTAGGCCATTCAGAGGAATACAGGGGGCCCTGGAAGGCAGTACTGCCCCCCAAGACACCTTCACTTCCAGCCTCTGCATCCCCGCCCTATAGAAGTGGTTCAAAGGGCTGCAGAATTATCTCTAACATTACTATTCCTGTGTCAGCCCAAGGGGAGGGAGAAGCCTTGATGATTCCATTGTGAGGCCTTGAATGCCCTCTCAAACTAAGGACTCCCATTGGTTCAGTTGGACCAATGGCTGGCCTTCTACTTAATACCAGTCTGGTATCTGCAGCCAGTGTGATAGGTTGCCTCCCCAGCACCTGGTCCCATAGGGTTAGGCCATTAGAAAAATAGGGGTGACCCTGGAAGGCAGTGCTTCCCCTGAAGCCACCTCACTCTGTACACCCCTATCCCAAAGGAAATTCTTAGAGGGTTTCAGATGTCATCTTTGACATGTCATTCCAACCATCTCTTTGAGTGTCTTAAGGGATCCATGTGTGAGGGGGGCATGATGCCTCTACTGTGAGGTATTGAGTGTCTTCTCAAATTTAGGACTCCCATTTGTTCAGCTGGACCAATGGCTGGCCTCTTATCTAAAAACAATCTTCTTTATTTGCCAACCATGGGTGGGGTTTGTGTCTGTGTCAGTGTTAAAGGTGAAAAGGTCTCTCTCCCATTATCACTCCCCTGAGTCTACATGAAGCATATGCAGGTTTTTATGCAGAGATCATTTAGAAGCTCACAATCTTGAGAACTTAAGTTAAAAATGTCACTGATAATTTGTGGAATCAGAGAGACAGGATTACACAAAATGAGAACAAAATTTTAAAACCTCTTACCGCAATTATATACACAGAGTGTGTGTTTGTGTGCGTGAGAGAGAGAAGGTATGGGCCTTTTGCTGACCCCATTTGAATCTTTTGAGGCTGATTTTAATTTTCTTTTGGGATATATATATATATGAATTTGTCCATGGTTGCTATGGAGATCTCGAAGCTCATCCAAACTTCTCTCTGGTTATGTCTGAAATTATGTCTTTGGGGAGATTCAAATTATAAGAATGAGGGCTGTGTCTGCTCCTGAAGAAGCCACTTGTTATCAGCTACCATCATCTACTAAACTAGAAAAACTCATAGATTCCCAATCTTAATAGATGATTACATTTCATAGTAGATCTTTTATCCTGTCAACCATCATGAATAACATGCCAAATTAATTTGGGGGAATAAATGCATGAGCTTTTTAGGAGAGTTTGGCTCTATTTTCAGCTGTGAATTATGCATTAGTAAGAATTATTTGGACAGCATTCATCATCATTTCCGAAGTTAATGAAATTCCATTACACTTCAGTACATTTTCATTTCACTCAGTGGTAAATTAATTCTCACTCACTCTTTCTCTCTGTCTCCATCTCTCACTCCTCTTTTGCATCATTTACAGTAGTTACAGAGTGGGAACATGGAGAAGCTTCATAACTAAAATAAGTTAAACAAGGGGCAGGGAAGACAGATGTTACTGATTCCCTCTATAATGACGATGTGCTCTGTAACTCTGCACCAAGATGAGTAAGCCTGCTTGTTTTCACAGCTGCCACTGCTGTTTCCACTGCTCAAGGATTCAGGGCAAGGTGGGGGTGGAGGGACTTAGCTGGGCTACAACACACCACTCATATTTGTGAGCCGCCAACAGCAGCAGCAGCACATGTCACCCAGTCACCTTGCTGAATAGACTACTTGCCTTCTGAGGACCCTTGGGCAACTGATATCAACAGCATTACAAAGTCCAGCTTTGTCCCACTGAGAAAAAGCAAGGCTGGAGCTCTCCTAGGTTCTGGGCTTTTTTTAGTTATTAATGGCCTGCTGGTCCTGATGGCACAGTGGTTAAGTGCTACAGCTGCTAACCAAAAGGTCAGCAGTTCGAATCCCCCAGGCGCTGCTTGGAAACTCTATGGGGCAGTTCTACCCTGTCCTATAGGGTCGCTATGAGTCAGAATCGACTTGACGGCAACGGATTTGTTTTTTTGTTTTGATCCTGGTGCTACAGTGGTTAAGAGCTCGGCTGCTAACCAAAAGGTCAGCAGTTCAAATCCATCTGCTGCTCCTTGGAAGCCCTATGGGGCAGTTCTACTCTGTCCTGTAGGGTGGCCATGAGTCGGAATTGACTCGACAGCGATGGGTTCAACAGGTATGTCTCACCCTGCTTCTAGCCCTAGTCGTGGCCCAAGACAGATCCTACTCGCACAAGTCCTCTAGCCAACAGGCAAACAAATCTCTTCTGTCCACTTCTCTAGGAACTGACCAAAGTGCATTCTGGAAGCTACTTTCACCCCTATTCACAAGTGGCCCTGCCTGTTTCCAGACTCTCCTTCCAGTTAACAGCCGAGTGCTTAAAAGAGCTGGCTCTGAACTCAGAAAGACCAGGGTTTCAGTGCCGTGGACTACCGTGGGAGCACTGTCAAGTTCTGTACCAGCTTGAACCCTAGTTTCCACAGCATAAAATGAAGATGATAATGTCTGTCTCACAGCCTCATCTTGAGGAATAATTTTGAGATAATGTGTGGGAAAGCAGTGAGCACAAGATCTGAAACTAGCAAATGGCCATTATTATTATTAACTCATTCCAGTGATGGTCACTGACTACTTTCTGATTCCCTACTCCATTTCCCTTCTATCTGCTAGTTGCACAACTTCCTGCCCATCCCCACTGAGCCTTAAAGGGGTAGTGGTAGGCACAAAGTGTGTCAGGCCCTGCTCCAGACACTCATAGCCCTAGGCTAGTCCAGGGCTAGACTCGTCTCTATCCCCCTTCTCACATAAACATGCGCAGACACCTTTGTTTATGTCAATTACTTACAGGTCAGTGTTCTGCCTACAGAAAGTTTGGAAAGGGCAGGGCTTCTCTCTATGCTCTTGAACTGATTCATTCATTCCAGCACTGAGTCCCATCAGGCACTGTGCTAGGCAAAGAAATATTTATGGAGATGGCCCTGTGCTAGGCAAAGAAATATTTATTGAGCACCTGTTCTATTCCAGGTATCACACTAAATACCAAGAAATTAAATGGTAAGCAAAATTAGACATGGTCCTTGTTCTCAGGGATCTTCAACTAGGGAAGAAAAACATTAATAAAATAGACACATTAATGTTTTAATAACAAAACTAAGATAGGTGCTCTGTAGAGGTAGATTTACCTTGAAGCTGAGAAAGCTACTAAAGCCTCAGGTAAACTTCAGGACCCCTCACTTGCACAGGCCCCTGTAAGTGCTGGGAGTCACTAGGAATCATAGGGTGTCCTAGGAGGACAGGGATGTAGATATTAAAGCCATCCACAGGATGATGTAGGACTTGAGGTGAAGACGAAGACCATTTTCAGAGTGTTTAGTGATTTAATTATACAAGTAAAAGGTGACATTATAAACTTTCAGCCTTCAGCCAGATTTGTGGCATTTTGTGTGTGTGTGTTTGTTTAAGAAAGAGAATGGAACTATTGAATCATTTTCAGAGGGAACAAAAAAAAAAGAACCAAACATGTTGCTCTCCAGTCAATTCTGACTCATAGTGACCCTATAAGACAGGGCAGAACTGCCCCATAGGGTTTCCAAGGCTGTAATTTTTATGGAAGCAGAATGCCACATCTTTCTCCCTTGGAGCAGCTGGTGGGCTTGAACCACCGACCTTTCAGATAGCAGCCAAGTGCTTATCCACCACACCACCAGGATTCCTTTCCAGACGGAAAAGGCTTCCAAATTCCTGAATATCAAAATCATACAAAAGTAAACCTCTGATAGGGAACCAAGATGGCGGAAAAGACAGACACATCGGTCGAGCCCTGTTTACAACAAAGACCCGAAAAAACAAGTGAAATGAGTATACTTGTGACAAGCTGGGAGCTCTGAGCATCAAAGGCAAGCTTAGACAACGAACTGAGGGGCAGGGGGAGGAAGAGGCCGTTCAGAAGCGGAGAGGAGTTGCCGGACCTGAATCGCGGGGAGCCCTCGGGCCCCATTCCCAGAGCTGCGGCTGCGGCGGGCTGGTCCTAGCGTTCAGCTGCGGTTTTCTCAGGGAGAAGCAGCAGCCACACAGCCCACTCACACCTCTGAAACCTGAGGAGAAGGGGGCTCTCGGCAAAAGCTAAGTACTTGCGTATATTTTACCGCGCCCTCCCCACCCCCAAGCCTGCTTCAGCGGCTGAATCCCTGGGCCTGAGATAGACCCTGGTGAGCACCTAGAGCCACCCTCCCGGCCTTGGGGAAGGAAAAAAATTCCAACTGGGGGGAAAAGACAATTTGCTAGCTCCATTAACTGGGGGAGCTCAGGACAGAAGAGGCTCCTGTCCAGGCATAAACCATCCGTGGACTTTGAGCACCTTTCCCTTCTGCATGGACCTGTGTGGGCCTATTTTGGGAGAATAGGCCCTTGTTGGCAAACTCCAACCACTTCAGCTGTGCGGTGGAGAGGTGGGTGTTTGACCTTTGACATCGCTTTGCCTATTAAACAAGGTCCTCACCTACCCACATCAGGGACCTAAGGATTGGTAGCTCCACTCAGGTCACCCAGCTACCTGTGAAAGGGGTCCAAAGATAACTGATACCTCCCAGTCCTTACTACCAAAAACTTTGGGTGCCCATGGTCCCTCTGCAGAACCCACCCACCAGCACACTCTAGGGAAAGAGATGCATTTTCCTCAGAGACACTTGGGGGTTGGTTCTCAGCCCCCTGCCTTGTTCAGAGCGTGACCCCCTGCTGCAATCAGATACGGGTATATACGCCAATCATCCCTGCCCCTTTAAGACTGTAGGACAGAGCCTGTACCACACTTGATGATCAGCTACCTGGAAACCTGAGCTGAATTCATACAAGAAAACTGAATGGACTCCTAGACTGATATACCTGAAAACAGCTCTAGCCAGCTGGGGACAGGACACCAGAACTCCAAAGGCAAAAATAATCAAGCTAGCTCATTCAAGCAACCCATGGGGTATACCAAAACAAAAGAAAGCAAGCAGCTATGACACAGTAAGCAAGCATAAACTAATACAATAACTTATAGATGGCTCGGAGACAACAGCCAATATCAAGTCACATAAAGAAACAGGCCATGATCACCTCAACAGGCTCTCAAAACAAAGAATCCAGGGATCTTCTAGATGAAAGTGCATTCCTGGAATTACCAGATGCAGAATACAAAAGATTAATATACAGAACCCTTCAAGACATCAGGAAGGAAATGAGGCAATACACAGAACAAGCCAAGGAACACACAGATAAAGCAACTGAAGAACTCAGAAAGATTATTCAGGAACATAATGAAAAGTTTAACAAGTTGGAAAAATCCATAGACAGGCAGCAATCAGAAATTCAGAAGATTAACAATAAAATGACAGAATTAGATAACTCAATAGAAAGTCAGAGGAGCAGAATTGAGCAAGTAGAAGCTAGAATTTCTGAACTCGAAGATAAATCACTTGGCACTAATATATTTTAAGAAAAATCAGATAAAAGAATTTAAAAAATGACGAAACCTTAAGAATCATGTGGGACTCTATCAAGAGAAATAACCTACGAGTGATTGGAGTACCAGAACAAGGAGGGATAACAGAAAATACAGAGAAAATTGTTGAGGATTTGTTGGCAGAAAACTTCCCTGATATTGTGAAAGATGAGAAGATATCTATCCAAGATGCTCATTGAACTCCACATAAGGTAGACCTTAAAAGAAAGTCACAAAGACATAATCAAGGTTGTCAAAACCAAAGATAAAGAGAGAATTATAAGAGCAATGAGGGATAAACGAAAAGTCACCTACAGAGGACAGCCAATAAGAATAAGCTCGGACTACTCGGCAGAAACTATGGAGGCAAGAAGGCAATGGGATGACATATTTTAAAAATTGAAGGAAAAAAATTGCCTGCCAAGAATCATATATCCATCAAAACTGTCTCTTAAATATGAAGGTGAAATTAAGACATTTCCAGATAAACACAAGTTGAGGGAATTCGTAAAAACCAAACCAAAACTACAAGAAATACTAAAGGGAGTTCTTTGGTTAGAAAATCAATAATATCAGGTATCAAACCAAGACTAGAACACTGGGCAGAGCAACCAGAAGTCAACCCAGACAGGGAGATCCAAAAAAACGAAGCAAGATTAAAAAAAAAAAAAAAAGCCCAGCACAGGGTAACGGCAATGTTATTATATAAAAGAAGACAATGTTAAAATAATAAAGAGGGTCATACACCTTCCATATGGAGAGGAAGATATGGCGATACAAAGAAATAAAAGTTAGTTTTAAATTTGGAAATATAGGGGTAAATAATGAGGTAACCACAAAGGAGACAAACTATCCTACTCATGAAAATAAAATACAAGGGAAAAATACAGACTCAGCAGAAACAAAATCAACAACAACAAATAGGATGAAAGGACAATATATAAAGAAAATCTACTCGGCACATAAAATCAAGTGGGAAAAAGAAACTGTCAACACACAAAAAAAGACATCAAAACGATAGCACAAAATTCACACCTATCCATAATTTTTTTTTTATAATTACCCTGAATGTAAATGCACTAAATGCACCAACAAAGAGACAGAGTGGCAGAATGGGTTAAGAAACAAGATCCATCTATATGCTGCCTACGAGAAACATGCCTGAGACTTAGAGACACGAACAAACTAAAACTCAAAGGATGGAAAAAATATATATCAAGCAAACAACAACCCAAAAAGAGCAGGAGTGGCAATATTAATTTCTGACAAAATAGACTTTAAAGTTAAATCCATCAGAAAGGATAAGGAAGGACACTATATAATGATTGAGGGACAATACACCTTTTTTTTTTCCTACACCAAGAAGATATAACCATATTAAATATTTATGCACCCAATGGCAGGGCTGCAAGATACATAAATCAAACTCTATCAGCATTGAAAAGTGAGATAGACAGCTCCACAATAATAGTAGGAGACTTCAACACACCATTTTCAGTGAAGGACAGGGCATCCAGAAAGAAGCTCAATAAAGACACAGAAGATCTAAATGCCACAATCAACCAACTTGACCTTGTAGACATATACAGAACACTCCACCCAACAGCAACCAAGTATACTTTCTTTTCTAGTGCACACGGAACAATCTGTAGAATAGACCACATATTAGGTCATAAAGCAAGCCTTAGCAGAATCCAAAACACTGCAATATTACATAGCATCTTCTCTGACCATAAGGCCATAAAAGTAGAAATCAATAACAGGAAAAACAGGGAAAAGAAATCAGACACTTGGAAACTGAACAATACCCTGCTCAAAAAAGACTAGATTATAGAAGACATTAAGGATGGAATAAAGAAATTCAGAGAATCCAATGAGAATGAAAACACTTCCTATCAGAACCTTTGGGACACAGCAAAAGCGGTGCTCAGAGGCCAATTGATATCAATAAATGCACACATCCAAAAAGAAGAAAGGGCCAAAATCAAAGAAGTATCCCTACAACTTGAAGAAATAGAGAGCAACAAAAGAAACCCACAGGCACCAGAAGAAAACAAATAATAAAAATTAGAGCTGAACTAAATGAAATAGAGAACAGAAAAACAATTGAAAGAATTAACAAGACCAAAAGCTGTTTTTTTTAATAATTTTATTGTGTTTTAAGTGAAAGTTTACCAATCAAGTCTGTCTCTCACATATAAACTTATATACACCTTACTACATTACTCCCATTTACTCTCCCCCTCATGAGTCAGCCTGCTCCCTCCTTCCAGTCTCTCCTCTTGTGACCATTTTGCCAGTTTCTAAACCTCTCTACCCTCCCATCTCCCCTCCAGACAGGAGATGCCAACACAGTCTCAAGTGTCCACCTGATACAAGTAGCTCACCCCTCATTAGCAACTCTCTCCAACCCATTGTCCAGTCCATTCCATGTCTGATGAGTTGTCTTCGGGAATGGTTCCTATCCTGGGTCAACAGAAGGTTTGGGGACCATGACCGCCGGGATTCTTCTACTCACAGTCAGACCATTAAGTCTGATCTTTTTATGAGAATTTGGGATCTGCATCCCACTGTTCTCCTGCTCCCTCAGAGGTTCTCTGTTGTGCTCCTTGTCAGGGCAGTCATCGGTTGTGGCCGGGCACCATCTAGTTCTTCTGGTCTCAGGAGGATGTAAGTCTCTAGCTCATGTGGCCCTTTCTGTCTCTTGGGCTCATAATTATCTTGTGACCTTGGTGTTCTTCATTCTCCTTTGATCCAGGTGGGTTGAGATCAATTGATGCATCTTAGATGGCCACTTGTTAGCATTTAAGACCCCAGACGCCACACTTCAAAGTGGGATGCAGAATGTTTTCTTAATAGAATTTATTTTGGCAATTGACTTAGATGTCCCCTGTAGCCATAGTCCTCAAACCCCTGCCCTTGCTCCACTGGCCTTCGAAGCATTCAGTTTATCCAGGAAACTTCTTTGTTTTTGGTCCAGTCGAGTTGAGCTGACCTTCCCTGTATTGAGTATTGTCCTTCCCATCACCTAAAGTAGTTCTTATCTACTATGTAATCAGTAAATAACCCTCTCCACCTTCCCTCCCCCTTCTCATAACCTCAAAAGAATGTTTTCTTCTCAGTTTAAACTATTTCTCAAGATCTTATAATAGTGGTCTTATACAATATTTGTCCTTTTGCATCTGACTAATTTTTTTTTAATTTCACTCAGCATAATGCCTTCTAGGTTTCTCCATGTTATGAAATGTTCACAGATTCCTCACTGTTCTTTATCGATGCATAGTATTCCATTGTGTGAATATACCATAATTTATTTATCCATTCATCCGTTGATGGACACCTTGGTTGCTTCCAGCTTTTTGCTATTGTAAACAGTGCTGCAATAAACATGGGTGTGCATATATCTGTTCGTGTAAAGGCTCTTATTTCTCTAGGGTATATTCCGAGGAGTGGGATTTCTGGGTTGTATGGTAGTTCTTTTTCTAACTGTTTAAGATAACACCAGATAGATTTCCAAAGTGGTTGTACCATTTTACATTCCCACCAGCAGTGTATGAGAGTTCCAATCTCTCCGCAGCCTCTCCAACATTTATTATTTTGTGTTTTTTGGATTAATGCCAGCCTTGCCGGTGTGAGATGGAATCTCATCGTAGTTTTAATTTGCATTTCTCTAATGGCTAATGATCGTGAGCATTTTCTCATGTATCTGTTGGCTGCCTGAATATCTTCTTTAGTGAAATGTGTGTTCATATCCTTTGCCCACTTTTTGATTGGGTTGTTTGTCTTTTTGTGGTTGAGTTTTATCAGAATCATGTAGATTTTAGAGATCAGGAGCTGGTCGGAGATGTCATAGCTGAAATTTTTTTCCCAATCTGTAGGTGGTCTTTTTACTTTTTTGGTGAAGTCTTTAGATGAGCATAGGTGTTTGATTTTTAGGAGCTCCCAGTTATCTGGTTTCTCTTCGTCATTTTTGGTAATGTTTTGTATTCTGTTTATGCCTTGTATTAGGGCTCCTAGGGTTGTCTCTATTTTTTCTTCCATGATCTTTATCGTTTTAGTCTTTATGTTTAGGTCTTTGTCCACTTGGAGTTAGTTTTTGTGCATGGCATGAGGTATGGGTCCTGTTTCATTTTTTTGCAAATGGATATCCAGTTATGCCAGCACCATTTGTTAAAAAGACTATCTTTTCCCCAATTAACTGACACTGGGCCTTTGTCAAATATCAGCTGCTTATATGTGGATGGATTTATATCTGGATTCTCAATTCTGTTCCATTGGTCTGTGTGCCTGTTGTTGTACAAGTACCAGGCTGTTTTGACTACTGTGGCTGTATAATAGGTTCTGAAATCAGGTAGAGTGAGGCCTCCCACTTTCTTCTTCTTTTTCAGTAATGCTTTACTTATCCGGGGCTTCTTTCCCTTCCATATGAAGTTGATTTGTTTCTCCATCACATTAAAAAATGTCGTTGGAATTTGGATCAGAAGTGCATTGTATATATAGATTGCTTTTGGTAGAACAGACATTTTTACTATGTTAAATCTTCCTATCCGTAAGCAAGGTATGTTTTTCCACTTATGTAGGTCCCTTTTAGTTTCTTGCACTAGTACTTTGTAGTTTTCTTTGTATAGGTCTTTTACATCTTTGGTAAGACTTATTCCTAAGTATTTTATCTTTTGGGGGGCTACTGTAAATGATATTGATTTGGTGATTTCCTCTTCAATGTTCTTTTTGTTGATGTAGAGGAATCCAAGTGATATTTGTATGTTTATCTTATAACCTGAGACTCTGCCAAACACTTCTATTAGTTTCAGGGGGCTAGGGGTTAGGGCTGTGTCCGGTGCCTGCCCCGCCTCAGCAAGCCGCAATCAACCCCGCCACTTGGCACCAGGGAACCACGAGGGCTCAAGGCTGTGACGCGGGACGCAGGTTCCAGAGGCTGTCGCTGCTTCAGGGCGCAGCTTTTCACTCCCCTGTCACTCAGGTCAACACTTTAGATCTGTGTTTGATGGTCAGGGTTTGTAGATTGTCATGTATGTCATCGATTCATTTGTTTTTCTGAGTCTTTGTTGCAAGAGGGATCCAAGGTAGCTTCTACCTAGTCAGCCGTCTTGTCCAGCATCATGCTTTTTTCCAAAAGCTGTTTTTTTAAAAAAAACTCAACAAATTGATAAACCACTGGCCAAACTGACAAAAGAAAAACAGGAGAGGAAGCAAATAACCCCAATAAGAAATGAGATGGGCGAAATTACAACAGACCCAACTGAAATTAAAAGAATCATATCGGATTACTATGAAAAACTATACTCAAACAAATTTGAAAACCTAGAACACATGGATGAATCCCTAGAAACAGACTACCTACCTAAACTAATACAAACAGAGGTAGAACAACTAAATAGACCCATAACAAAAGAAGAGATTGAAAAGGTAATCAAAAAACTCCCAACAAAAAAAAAGCCCTGGTCTGGACAGCTTCACTGCAGAGTTGTACCAAAGTTTCAGAGAAGAGTTAACACCACTACTACTAAAGGTATTTCAGAACATAGAAAAGGACAGAATACTACCAAACTCATTTTATGAAGCCAGCATATCCCTGATACCAAAACCGGGTAAAGACACCACAAGAAAAGAAAATTATAGACCTATATCCCTCATGAATGTAGATGCAAAAATTCCTCAACAAAATTCTAGCCAATAGAATTCAATAACATATCAAAAAAAATGCAGATGACATGATCTTATACACAGAAAACCCTAAGGAATCCTCCAGAAAACTACTGAAACCAATAGAAGAGTTCAGCAGAGTATCGGGATACAAGATAAACATACAAAAATCAGTTGGATTCCTCTATACCAACAAAAAGAACATCGAAGAGGAAATCACCAAATCAATGCCATTTACAATAGCCCCCAAGAAGATAAAATACTTAGGAATAAATCTTACCAGAGATGTAAAAGACTTATACAAAGAAAACTACAGTACACTTCTGCAAGAAACCAAAAGAGACTTACATAAGTGGAAGAACATACCTTGCTCGTGGATAGGAAGACTTAACATTATAAAAATGTCTATTCTACCAAAAGCGATCTATACATTTCATGCAATTCTAATCCAAATCCCAATGACATTCTTTAATGAGATGGAGAAACAAATCACCAATTTCATATGGAAGGGAAAGAACCCCCGGATAAATAAGGTATTACTGAAAAAGAAGAACAAAGTGGGAGACCTTACTGTACCTGATTTTAGAACCTATTATACCGCCACAGTAGTCAAAACAGCCTGGTACTGGTACAACAACAGACACATGGACCAATGGAACAGAATTGAGAATCCAGACATAAATCCATCCACATATGAGTGGTTGATATTTGACAAAGTCCCCAAAACAGTTAAATGGGCAAAAGACAGTCTTTTTAACAAATGGTGGTGGCATAACTGGATATCCATCTGCAAAAAAATAACAAGACCCATACCTCACTCCATGCACAAAAACTAACTCAAAATGGATCAAAGACCTAAATATAAAATCTGAAATGATAAAGATCATGGAAGAAAAAAGAGGGACAATGTTAGGAGCCCTAATACATGGCATAAACAGTATAGAAAACATTACAAAGAACGTAGAAGAAAAAGTAGATAACTGGGAGCTCCTAAAAATCAAACACCTACGCTCATCCACAGACTTCACGAAAAGAGTAAAAAGATTACCTACAGACTAGGAAAAAGTTTTTAGCTATGACATTTCTGATCAGCACCTGATCTCTAAAATGTACATGATACTGCAAAAACTCAACTGCAAAAAGACAAATAACCCAATTAAAAAATGGGCAAAAGATATGAATAGACACTTCACTAAAGAAGACATTCAGGTAGCTAACAGTTATATGAGGAAACGTTCATGATCATTAGCCATTAGAGAAATGCAGATCAAAACTACAATGAGATTTCATCTCACCCCAACAAGGCTGGCATTAATCCAAAAAACACAAAATAATAAATGTTGGAGAGGCTGTGGAGAGATCGGAACACTTCTACACTGCTGGTGGGAACGTCAAATGGTACAACCACTTTGGAAATCGATTTGGTGCTAAAAGCTAGAAATAGAACTACCATACAATCCAGCAATCGTACTCCTTGGAATATATCCTAGAGAAATAAGAGCCTTTACACAAACAGATATATGCCACCCACGTTTATTGCAGCACTGTTTACAATAGCAAAAAGCTGGAAGCAACCAAGGTGCCCATCAACAGATGAATGGATAAATAAATTATGGTATATTCACACAATGGAATACTACGCATCAATAAAGAACAGTGAGGAATCTGTGAAACTTTTCATAACATGGAGGAACCTGGAAGGCATTATGCTGAGTGAAATTAGTCAGTTGCAAAAGGACAAATGTTGTATAAGACCACTATTATAAGAACTTGAGAAATAGTTTAAACTGAGAAGAAAACATTCTTTTGTGGTTATGAGAGGGGGGAGGGAGGGGGGTGGGAGAGGGGTATTTCACTAACTAGATAGTAGATAAGAAGTACTTTAGGTGAAGGGAAAGACAATACACAATACAGGGGAGGTCAGCACAATTGGACTAAACCAAAAGCAAAGCAGTTTCCTGAATAAACTGAATGCTTCAAAGGCCAGCATGGCAGGGGCAGGGCTCTGGGGACCATGGTTTCAGGGGACATCTAAGTCAATTGGCATAAGAAAATCTATTAAGAAAACATTCTGCATCCCACTTTGAAGAGTGGCATCTGGGGTCTTAAACGGTAGCAAGCAGCCATCTAAGATGCATCAATTGGTCTCAACCCACCTGGATCAAAGGAGAATGAAGAACACCAAGGACACAAGGTGATTACGAGCCTAAGAGACAGGAAGGGTCACAGGAACCAGAGACTACATTATCCTGAGACCAGAATAACTAGATGGAGCCCGGCTACAACCGATGACTGCCCTGACAGGGAACACAACAGAGAACCCCTGAGGGAGCAGGAAAGCAGTGCGATGCAGACCCCAAATTCTCATAAGACCAGACTTAATGGTCTGACTGAGACTAGAAGGACCCAGGTGGTCTTGGCCCCCAGACCTTCTGTTGCCCCAGGACAGGAACCATTCCCGAAGCCAACTCTTCAGACATGGATTGGACTGGACAGTGGGTTGGAGAGGGATGCTGGTGAGGAGTGAGCCTCTTGGATCAGGTGGACACTTGAGACTATATTGGCATCTCCTGCCTGGAGGGGAGATGAGAGGGTGGAGGGGGTTAGAAGCTGGTGAAATGGACATGAAAAGAGAGAGTGGAGGGAGAGAGCAGGCTGCCTCATTTTTTTAATTTGTTTTTTATTTTTTAATGAGACATTAGGGGGAGAGTAACTGGGGGTGTGTAGCAAAGTGTATATGGGTTTTTATGTGAGAGACTGACTTGATTTGTAAACATTCACTTAAAGCACAATAAAATTTATTAAAAAATTTTTTTAAAAACAAAAAAAAAAGTAAATCTTTTTCCATGGCTGAAAAAGTCCTTAGTTAATTCTGTCAGAACAGTTAGAAATGACCACAGTGAGTTGGATCGTTTTCTAGTTGATGGTATTTGGCCAAACTCACCAGGATGAAATCAACTAGATGGCAATCCCATTGATTGCACAGTCAGCAGTCATTTTCTAGTTCAAAAGAAAAATGACCTCCAAATGAGCAGTTCAGGCGTATAATAACGCAGACTCTTGCTTATACAGAGCGGTCATCACTTCAGATTATTTTTCAGCTTGATTTCATTGCCCTGTTTAACACAATGTATATTTATTCAGATTATTTGATGCTCTATATTTCAATTAACTCCAGACAGGTCCCCTCCAGAGCTGAAAGGCAGAGAGCTTAAGTTTATTTGCCTACATTAACCAAACTGGGGGTAGTCAGGCAAACACAACCATAACAACATCTGTCTAGTAAGCTGCCCAGAGCTCCCAAGCCAGAAGAGTGATTTGAGCCCAGTAGAGATAAGAGGGTATCTTGACTGTGATTTATAGTTGTCAGGAAATGACAGAACTGGAGAGGTGCCTTACTCTTCATAAAATTGAAAGTCATTAATGAGAGGAAGTAATCAGTATTATAGTGAAAGGTACAGTAAATCCTGTGACCACATGGATGTCTTTATCAGAAGATATTCTCCAAGAGTTACCAATCCTGAGAAGCTCAGGTTACTGTAAGTAATTTGGAACACAGCAAATTTGTACATAAACCGGAGGGCTAAAAGGCAGTATGATGCAATCACGCGAAGGGGTACTGGATTAGACTGGGCATCAGGAGGCCCAGGCACCGATCCTGACTCCACCACTGCATAACCTTAATCAAAAAACCAAACCCATTGCTGTCCAGTCGATTCGACTCATGGCAAGTCCACGTGTGGCAGAGTAGAACTGTGCTCCATCGGTTTTCCAGTGGCTGTGATCTTTTGGCAGCAGATTGCCAGGCCTTTCTTCTGAGGTGCTTCTGAGTGGACTTGAACCATCAACCTTTCAGCTACTAGCCAAGCTCTTAACTGTTTGCGTAACCCGTGAACTCCTTTGTGTAACCTTAGGCAAGTCTTTTCTCTCCTCTGGAGTCCCTGGGTGGTGCAAACGGTTAACGCGCTGACACACATAGGGTCGCCACGAGTCAGAGTCACCTGCCTTCACAGTAACTGGTTTACTGGTTTTCTCTCCTCTGGGCCTCAGAAAGCCCATCGCGAAAGGAGAAAAGTTGTACCAGCCAGTCACCAAAGTTCCTTCACACTCTAATTCTACAAACTCCTCTCTACCAGGAGGGGCCTAAAGAATTAATCAATTTCTTAAAATTGAAAGGAGACAAGTTGAAATCAGATTTCCAAACGTATGCAATTTTAATAGAAATAATTGTCAAATGAATTCCCCTTTTGGGGCCAGACTTCAGGCTGAGATCAGGAACTTAAGTCTTTCTGCAGGGTTCTTCATGTTTACTCTGGAAGGATTTAGGTAGTCACCACATAACATGTGACCACGACTGGTTTTAGTTACTGCCCCTGTCTGGACCTGTTTATTCAATATTTTCCCCTAGCAAGAAAAGCTCCGTTCTATACATGAGACTGAATTATTACACATTCTCATCCCCCTTTCCTTGAAACATTCCTTATCTCGCCAGCAATATAGGAAGCTTCCAAACGCTCTGCATCCTTGTCAGCGTTTGATATTACTGTTTTAGCCACTCTAATAGGTATAAGGTGGTATCACGTTGTGGTTTTGATTTACATTTCTCCAGTGCACACGTGGGGTAGCCATGAGTCGGGATCAACTCCATGGCAGCTAACAGCAACGATGACTGATGGTGTTGAGCATCTTTTCATATTTCTATTGGCCAGCATTATGCCTGGTACATGATCAATGCTCCACCCCAGGATTTCAGGTTGTTTCTACCCTCTTTGTTCTCAGATATATGATTTTAACAGAGGGGTTCTAGGGGCAAGAGCTTATCCCCAGAATCTTACGTTTTCCCACACGCCACACCACATAAGTGACCACAGAGCTCTGGTAGTAAGGATTGCTCTGATCCTAAAAATTCTTTTTCAGTGCTAGCTTGCTTCTCTGGGTTACGCTCACATCTACACTGCCTTCTTTTTTTAATACATTGTTTTAGAGTAAGAAGTACAGTAAAGCTAGCCAGCTAGACTGTAGGACAGCTGTAGTAAGTCACTGAAAAACTGCCCCAAAGTGCCGCTCACTGTCTGCATCATTACAGTTATGATCCATAGCAAATGAGATGAGAACACTTTCTATCTTTGCAATCTTCCCTTCACACTCTGAAATGAAGTCGCCATGGTTTCTCATATCTTTTGCTATTTCAAAATCAACAACCACAAAACGTGATTCTTGATGGCTGGAACTTGATTGCAAAGTACATTTTGATTCACCAGCCAATTCAACAGCTAAAAACTCTTATTTGTAGTCCACACTTAACACACGGAGTCTAGGCATAAGGCACGTCCTCTATTTTTTTATATCTACATATCCAGGCCTTTTCTCTTTAAATGACCCTCTGAACACAAAATTTCCTTCAAGTCTTGGGTTCACTTCCTCTGTTTGAACAGCATTCTCGGCTTGTGTTCAGCTATTTCCTGTTCACATTTCTAAATCCTCTTATTTATCTCTGCCTTAGAAAGAATTATAGAGAGACAACAGGAAATGCTATATAAGCCTTGGCATATATTGTTAGCCTATAACCCACTGCCGTCGAGTTGATTTTGACTCTTAGCAACCTTATAGGACAGAGTAGAACTGCCCCATTCTTTCCAAGGAACACCTGGTGGATTCGAATTGCCGACCGTTTTGGTTAGCAGCTCAAGCACTGAACCACTACACTACCACGGTTCCCACTGTTAGCCTATACAGCTCAAAAAATAAAAAGAGGGCTGGGGCGGGGGCAAGGCCAAAATCACTGTAAGGCGTATTCTGTTCTCATTACATGATTATGATGGATAGGTAGGTAGGTAGGTGGGTAGGTGGGTGGGTAGATAGGTAGATAGATGATAGAGATTTTTGTTTGTTTAAGGAACTTCTTCATCTCATTGATAATGTAATGGGAGGGAGAGGGAATTACTTTGACAATAAACAGAGGAAAGTCTATTTCTTTCAGGGAATAATTCTGTTTACTGGGCTTGTTTACTACTGAAGAAAATTTTGTGTTTTGCAAGAGAAAGTGGAAGGTCTGAATCACTTAACTAGACAGTCAATTCTTAATTACCCATGTTAATAGAGAAACGCAATTGCTCTGAGAAGCTGAAACAACAGATAATCAAAAATTATTCCCCTTAATTAGTCACCTATCATCCTACAGTCTGTCTCCCTCTCCGCCCCCTCCCAACAATTTTTGTAAACTAGGGAAAATGTTTTCCCAGTGTAATCTCTCCCCCTACAGGCAAGTAGCCTACCAAGCTGATGGATCAGTTCTTTCGGTGAGGAGAGGCTATATCACCGGAGTGCCTGTGCTTTCCTTGGCAGTGGGGGCTGTGGGTGGCGAGGAGGGGACCCACACATCTCTTGCTTTCCTGGTATTAGCACACCTGGGAAGCCAGCCTCTCAGGGAGGAGACGGTATAGAGCAGTAATTAAGAGCTGAGCTAGTCCGGGGTTGGGGGTGGGGGGGAGCTGAGTGACCTTGGGTAACCTGCTCTCTGAGCCTCAGTGTACTCAGCTATAAAATGGGGATCATGATAGTCATTACCTGTTGGACTGTTGCCAGATATAAATGAGATAATACAAAGCACCTGACTCAATGTGTGCCCTTGGCGCTGTCAGCCCTTATTATTATTATTAAGATTGTTGACTATGTAAAGAATCATTACAAGAGGAAATGGATCCTCTCAACTAGGGGCTGTGAGTTGGTTGTAAGCGATTGAGTAGATGTAGTGTAATAGTTAAGGTTTCAAAGCTTTTGTATTTTAAAAATACATGCTAGCAGATTTGTCATTTCCACAATGATTTTTGCTTTTCATTCTCATTTCCGCAATTCTTTCCTGATAGCAGAGAAAAAGGTAAGATTACACCTAGTGAGCTGAGAGCCTTAGAGACTCCCCCATGGGTGGGAATGTATCTCAGCTTCTCTAAGCCACGCCATCCATTCCTCCCCATCAGAATGACTTGGACTCACTAAAATATGTTCATATGCATGCTTACCAAAAAAGACTTCCCTTGAGTCGATTCCAATGGATAGCAACCCCATGAAGTTTCTAAGGCTGTAAACCTTTACGAAAGGAAACTGCCACATCTTTCTCCATCAGAGCCACCAGTGGTTTTGAACCCCTGACCTTCGGTTAGCAGTCCAGCGATTTAACAACTGTGCCACCAGGGTTCCTTCTATACGTGCTTAGGTCTCCTAATCCTGCTCCACGCCCAGGAACTATACTCTTTCTGAAGGCGATTTTGCAAGTATCTGATCAGTCCGGCTTTCAATCTACTGTCACCCTAGCCTACATTAACTTCCTGTGTGACCTTGTTCAAATCGTTTTTCCTCTGTACTATGACAAGGGTTGGCCTAGAAATTCTCCGAGGATGGTCCTTTCTTTCCTGCTCAGACCTTCTAGGATTCTGGAATTTCAGCTGGGAGAGGGAGAGTACAAGTGGGAAAGAACACAGTATAAACACATGGTTCCCATAGCCGTCGAGTCGATTCCAACTCATAGTGACCCCATAGGACAGGGTAGAACTGCCCCACAGGGTTTCCAAGGAGCGGCTGGTGGATTCGAACTGCCTACCTTTTGGTTAGCAGTGGTAGCTCTTCACCACTGCACCACCAGGGCTGCAAGCACATGGTTAGAGGATGTCAAAGAGTAGTTCTTCTCTCAATCCCGTTTCGATCAAAGGGAAGGAGATTGGATTGCAGATACTGAAGCAAACATTGTAATATTTAACATACCAGTGAAATGCCATAAGTAATCTGATCAACTGCATGATTTCTGGTATTTTTTTCACTCTGCGTGAAAGTCATGCTCCTTTTATTCGCTAGGTGGCAGCAACACTTAGCTTTGCCAAAGGGAAAAAGCATTCTTTCTATTGTCATTTCTATGACGATCTCTGTACGTTTGACTTGGAAGCATTATGATACTTTCTATTTTTGTCTTTCTGAACAACTGAATAGGTTTAAGCCCAAGTACAAGTAATCACAAATAATGGCACAGATTTCAGGAAAAGGCATACAATGTAAATCCTGGAAAAACCTATAACCGTAACTCTGATTTATAGAGGATGAAACAGAACTGAAGTTACTTACCCAAGGTCATACAACCTAGGGCTCAGTCTTTTAACTCCCCATCCCAATCTCTTCCATTTTTCTTTTTTGGGGAGATGAACATCCCAAATAGTTTCGTTTGTCTGTCCAGAGCAATATCTGAACATTGCCATTTAATAACTGTATACCCTTGGACCTATAAGGAAACCTTTCTGGGCCTCGAGCTCTTCATCTGCAATAAAGGAATAATAACACTATCTACTTCATAGGGTTTTATGAGGATTGAATGAGCTCATGCACACAAACCAGCACTCATTGGTCAGTTTGTCATACTGTGGTGGCTTGTGTGTGGTTGTGATGCTGGAAGCTATGCCACCAGTATTTCAAATACCAGCAGGGTCACCATAGTGGACAGGTTTCAGCAGAGCTTCCAGACTAAGGCAGACTAGGAAGAAAGGCCTGGTGATCTGTTTCTGAAAATTAGCCAATGAAAATCTTATGAAAAGCAGCAGAACATTGTCTGATATAGTGCCAGAAGATGAGCCCTTCAGGTTGGAAGGCATGCAAAATGTGACTTGGGAAGAGCTGCCTCCCCAAAGTAGAGTCTACCTTAATGATGTGGATGGAGTCAAACTTTCAGGACCTTCATTTGCTGATGTGGCATGACTCCAAATGAGAAGAAACAGCTGCAAACACCCATTAATGATTGGAACGTAGACTGTTCGAAGTATGAATCTAGGAAAATTGGAAATCATCAAACATGAAATAGAACACATAAACATCGATATCTTGGGCATTAATGAGCTGAAATGGATGGTTATTGGCCATTTGAAATCAGACAATCATACAGTCTACTATGCCGGAAATGACAAATTGAAGAGGAATGGTGTTGCGTTCATCTTTCAGAAAGAACATTTCAAGATCTATCCTGAAGTACAATGCTGTCAGCGATATAGGATAATACACAGGGTCAAATTAACCAGTAATCATGGGATGCACTGACAGTAAGCAAGGTAAAAAAAAAAGGTACTTGGGTTTAATTGTGTTTACTTATCTGCAGTGCACGATTTCACCTGAAATTGTGCAAGACGTGGTGAAACCCAGGTGAAAATGTGCACTGCAGATTAGTAAGTAAACACAATTAAGCCCATGCGTACCTTTCTTATTGGGTAATCCATCCCTGAATATCCATATGCCTACAAGAAGGACGGCTGTTATTCAAATTTACACACCAACCAGTAAGGCAAAAGATGAAGAAGTTGAAGGTTTTTATCAACATCTGCAGCCTGAAATTGATCAAACATGCAATCAAGATGCACTGATAATTACTGGTGATTGGAAACAAAGAAGGATTGGTAATTGGAAAAAAGGTCATTAAAAAGACAGGAAAGAAAGAAAAGACCAAAATGGATGTCAGAAGAGACTCTCAAACTTGCTCCTTATTGTAGAGTAGCTAAAGAAATGGAAAAAATGATGAAGTAAAAGAGCTGAACAGACTATTTCAAAGGGCAGCTGGAGAAGACAAAGTGAAGTATTATAATGATATGTTCAAAGACCTGGAGTTACTTAGAAAACCAAAAGGGAAGAACGTGCTTGGCATTTCTCAAGCTGAAAGAACTGAAGAAAAAATTCAAGCCTAGGGTTGCAATACTGAAGGATTCTATCAGCAAAATAGTGAATGACACAAGAAGTATCAAAAGAAGATGGAAGCAATGCATACAGTCACTGAACCAAAAAGAATTGGTTGACGCTCAACTGTTTCAGGAGGTAGCATAGGATCAAGAACCGATGATATTGAAGGAAGAAGTCCAAGCTGCTCTGAAGGCATTGGTGAAACACAAGGCTCCAGGAATTGATGGAATATCAATTGAGATGTTTCAACAAACAGAAGCAGCGCTGGAGGTGCTCACTCATCTATGCCAAGAAATATGGAAGACAGCTTCCTGGCCAACTGACTGGAAGAGATCCATATTTATGCCTATTCCCAAGAAAGATGATCCAACCGAATGTGGAAATTATAGAATAATATCATTAATATCACACGCAAGCAAAATTTTGCTGCAGATCACTCAAAAACGGCTGCAGCACTGTATCAGCAGGGAACTGCCAGAAATTCAGGCTGGTTTCAGAAGAGGACGTGAAAATAGTGACATCATTGCTGATGTCAGATGGATCCTGGATGAAAGCAGAGGATACCAGAAGGATGTTTACCTGTGTTTTATTGACTATGCAAAGGCATTCGACTGTGTGGATCATAACAAATTATGGATAACATTACAAAGAATGGGAATTCCAGAACACTTAATTGTGCTCATGAGGAACCTTTACATAGATCAAGAGGCAGTTGTTTGGACAGAACAAGGGGATACTGATTGGTTTAAAGTCAGGAAAGGTGTGTGTCAGGGTTGCATTCTTTCACGATACCTATTTAATCTGTATGCTGAACAAATAATCCGAGAAGCTGGACTATATGAAGAAGAACGGGGCATCAGGTTTGGAGGAAGACTCATCAACAACCTGCGTTATGCAGATGACACAGCCTTGCTTGCTGAAAGCGAAGAGAACTTGAACTACTTACTGATGAAGATCCAAGACCACAGCCTTCAGTATGGATTACACCTCAACATAAAGAAAACAAATATCCTCACAACTGGACCAGTAAGCAACATCATGATAAATGGAGGAAAGATTGAAGTTGTCAAGGATTTCATTTTACTTAGCTCCACAATCAACACCCATGAAAGCAGCAGTCAAGAAATCAAATGACATACTGCAATGAGCAACTCTGCTGCAAAAGACCTCTTTAAAGTGTTATAAAGCAAAGATGTCACCTTGAGGACTAAGTTGGGCCTGATCCAAGCCATGGTATTTTCAATGGCCCCGTATGCATGTAAAAGGTGGACAATGAATGAGGAACACCAAAGAAGAATTGATGGCTTTGAATTACGGTGTTGGTGAAGAATACTGAATACACCATGGACTACCAGAAGAACAAACAAATCTTTTTTGGAAGAAGTACAACCAGAATGATCCTTAGAAGAGTGGATAGTGAGACTTCATCTCGCGTACTTTGGACATGTTATCAGGAGGGACCAGTCCTTGGAGAAGAACATCATGCGTGGTAGACGGTAATCAAAAAAGAGGAAGAACCTCAATGAGATGGATTGACACAGTGACTGCAACAGTGGGCTGAAACATAGCAGCGATTGTGAGAATGGCACAGGACTGGGCAGTGTTTTGTTGTGTTGTACACAGGGTCGTTAGCGTCCCTATGAGTCGAACGGACCGAAGGCACTTAACAACAATGCACGTAAAGGACCAGGAAGCATATCACACACAGGGAATCCAATCCCATACAGGGAAGGCTGTCACGAACACGGAGACACCTCAGGGAAAGGGAACGGCCTCAGACACAGGGAGTTGCCTCACACAAGAAGACACGACATGCCCAGGGATGAGCCTCACACACTGGGAGGGGCACTCCGCCTCCGGGAGGCACGTCATGAAAAGGGAGGGGCTTCACACACTGGGAGGGGCATCCGCACAGGGACACACGTCATGCGCGGGGAGGGGCCTCAGACGCAGGGAGCCGGGCTTCACGTAGGGGTAGAGCGTCAGGGAAAGGGCGGGGCCTCACACACTGGGAGGGGCTTCACTCAAGTGGGAGGGGCTTCACATAGGAATATAACGTCACCGAAAGGGAGGGGCCTCACACACAGGGACGCCTGATGGCGTTTTGTGCCACAATTTCCGGGACAGTGTGTGATACAGCACACTATATACGTGGTTTTCCTTTTCTTTTGCCCACACAAGACAGTGCATGTTATTTTACCAAAAACAGTAAGGGTATATTCAGCAAATAAGATATGGAAGGGGGAGGTCACCATCCAATAAGAAGACAGCTAAATCCTCCCTCAATGCCAATAGTCTGGTAATATTCTCTGATCCTAGTATTAAGGTAGTATGTTTCTCTCTTAGGAGAGGACGTGAGAGAGACAGCCATCACTCACCCACCTACAGCTAAAGACCTGAGATAGAAGAGTCGGGTTTGCCCTGAGGATGGTATCTCAGTACCACACTAAATCTACAGTTCTTCTAAGGCATGTCTGAGACGGTTACAACTGATGACGTCAACACAGGTGAGTCTCTTTTTTTTTCTCCTTACGGATCTATGCAGGGGGAGCATTACACCTACAAATATCATAATGTAACTATGATCAGGGACACATTTCTCAGAAATTGGTCTTAGGACCAATTGGCAAGGTTGTGTGGCTGATAGAGTCCTATAGAGTCACTGTAGCTATATTTAATCTAAATGATGATAATGCCTTACATTTACGAAATGCCTACACATTTATACAATGCTTTGCTGACACTTTACAAAGCACTTGGTGGTTTTGATCTCATTTGATCCTTGAAACAACGTTGTGAAGTCAGTAGAACAGGTGGTATATCACCATTTTATAAATGAGGAGAGTCTGAGAGGAAGAACAAGATTAAACATAAAGGCCTTTGAATCGAACAGACCTGAGTTCATATTACAGATCAGGCACTTCCTAGCTGTGTGACTTTGGGCAAGTTAACTGATATTTCTAAGCCTCAGTTTATTCATCTGTAAAATGGGGAGAGTAATAGTGTCAACTCTAAGAGTTGTTGTGAGGGTTAAATGACATAATAATGCATGGACACAAAGGGCTTTAGCACTCAAAAATATCACTTACTATTATTAAATCATTGACAATTTGTAACAAGTCCTTTGGGCTAAATGTACAAATTCAAGGACATGGATACATAGAGCTACAGTTAGATTTTTCTTTCTAAAAAGACAGGATTTTTCTTATCAGCAGATGTGTGAAACCACAGTCACCCTTTTGTCCGTGATGAAAATCCACACAGGAATCTCCAACATTTGATTTGGTGAGGCACTTTGGATATTCACAGTCCTGGGTTTTTGGTTAGGTGTGTTTGTTAGATTTGGCCTAGTACTGACTCAGAAACTGTCCATTCTGTTCTGTATTCATAGGGTCACTTCTGCTCCAAGAGTCTGCATAGAAGGGAGAAGTTAGAAAAAGATCAGAAAGCAGTAACACTGCTGATGGGGGAGGGGTGAGGTGAGTAGGGATGGGGAGAATGTTTCAGCCAAGAAGTTCCATTTCTACCCCCAGTAGCGAGGAGTTAAACTGGTGGTATTACTCTGGAGAACAATCTGGTTTGAAAACTCTTTGTGTCTCTCACCCCACTTTTGAGAAACAGGAGAGGGTGGGAAGCTGTGTGAGGCTGTTCCAAGCAGCACTGTGTATAATAATGCTGTACCCCTGGAATCAGTCCCAGTGCTCAATAATGAAAGCATGTCTAAAAGGAGTAGAGTCTTTCGACGAGGTGGAATGTTATTTAGCTGTGAAAATGCTAAGTATGTATTAGGTGAAAAAAAAAAAGCAGGCCACAGTGTGGTATAGACACAAACATCACAACTATGTAAACCTAAAATGCACGCGGACATTTTCAAAAAGCAAAATTTATGGTGAAGTAGTTAAAACATTTTAATTTTGTTTTGTTTAGCTGCTATACCTGCCACTTTACAAGCATCTCATTTAATCCTTGTAATAACTAATTCTTTTGTCAATTTCTACCAAAAAAAAAAATGGCTGCTGGGCTTATACTTTGGATTGTATCTCACAGTATTTTGAAAATGGGACTTTGAAACAAATGGCCCTGCCTTTTACTAGGTGTCTGACCCTGGACAAGTCACTAAGTTGACTTCCTTTGCCAAATGAAGAGGAAGCTGGCTAAATTTTAAATTTCTAGATCTACAAATTCAGAGTGTCTGGAGGCGATCAAAGGTGTCATGATTGTAGTGTTTTCTATGTCTGTGCTCCTGAGACTCTCTGCTCAGAAGGCCCAACACGAAGTCCATTAACAACCTGTTGTTTTGAAAAATACAGTGCAAAATGCCACTGGAGAAAAATACAGTGCAAAATGCCACTGGAGAAAAATACAACTGACTTTCCTATTTTAAGAAAATAGCCCACAATTCAAAATATCTTACTGTTATTCATATTTCCATAAATTTGGGAGACCAGACTGAAACCACTTCCTTTCTACCACACCTAGGGAATTGGCAGAGATTGGAGCGGGGAGGGATCATAACTCAGAAAGAATTTAAACTCTGCAGTTGGAATGATGCACAGATGCTTCAAATGAAAAAATATTGAAATTCTGTGCTGGGGTATCGCCAAGGACAAAGTAAAACTTGAATCAGCGTTGTTTCCAGT
Source organism: Elephas maximus indicus (assembly GCF_024166365.1). NCBI lineage: Eukaryota > Metazoa > Chordata > Mammalia > Proboscidea > Elephantidae > Elephas > Elephas maximus. The sequence continues at coordinate 19,695,721 of NC_064846.1, forward strand.
TGGCATCGAAATCACCTGGTAATCTAGGAGGTTCTATTTCCCCCAAGTCCAAGCTGTCCTTCTGAGGAGGGTGAAACATGTGCTCACCCACGTGGTATGGGTTAACCCCTCTGAAACCTGACAGTCTTCATGGCCCATGAACCACCTTGTTTGCTGTCAACTGCTGAGGCTAACTATGGTCTTCTAGATCAGATTCTCATTTGCTGCAGCTTTGGCTTTACCCTTTTTTTTTTAATTGTGGTGAAAATATACATGACAAAACATACACCTTCTCAACAATATCTGCATGTACATTCAGTGACATCAATTACAGTCTTCAAGTTGTGCAACGATTTTCTCGATCCTTTTCCAAATCATTCCACCACCATTCACAAAAACTCACTGCCCCTTAAGCAAAAATTCACCCTTTCCCTCTCCCTCCCACTCCTGGTAACTACTAATCATCTTTGGTTTCTGTATACTTGCTTATTTCAAATAAATGAGATCATACAGCCTTTGTCCTTTCTTGGTGACTGACTTATTTCACTCAGCATGATGTTTTCAAGGTTCATCCACACCTTACTCTTGAGATTTTCTCTCCTTGCAAGATCTATCTTCCAATAATACCATTTCCATTTGAATAAAAAAGGGAAGAGTTCAAGCATCCTAGTGGTTGCCATCCATCTGTTTAGACTATATTTGCTCCCGCTTTCTGGCTTCCCCACTAGGAGATGTGTGTGCGGGGGGCAGGCTGTGACTGTACGCTGTGCTTTGCCACCACTTTGAGGAAATAGAACTTACCTGTCCCCTTCTGAAATAGACCTCCTCCTCCCCAACAGCTGAGGGAAGTGGGGGAAGAAAGTGAGAAGGGGCAGGAACACAAAGTGTACTGATTAACGTTCTATGAAGCTCCAGTATTCTGGTTTTAAAAGATTTCAAGTATATGAATGACTCCTGTGTTTATTTTCCCCCAAACAAGCCTCTTGGATAGTAGTTACACACAGTCCTTTGCATGAAAAATTGAACTCTTGTCTCCAACTGCAACCCTCTCTTCCAGCATTTGGTCGCAAAACTCTTGATCTCTTTGCCTCCTGTCTTGATTCTTTTATTATCAGATGAAACATCCCAGCCCTCTGTCCATATATGAAGACATTTAGGGGAAGTTGTCGGGGAGGGATGAGGGAGAAAAGGCTTTCCAGTAACTTTGGGGTTGGTGCGGGTTTAGGAATCATGGCATTATCTCTTCCAATTGGAGTTGTGTGCTATTATTATTAATAAAAGCCAAAAAAACTAAACCTGTTGCCGTCAAGTCAATTCCAACTCATAGCGACCCTATAGGACAGAGTAGGACTGCTCCATAGGGTTTCCAAGGAGTGCCTGGTGGATTTGAACTGCAGACCTTTTGGTTAGCAGCTGTAGCTCTTAACAGCTACGCCACCAGGGTTTCCTTATTATTAATAGTAACTAGGCATTTTAAGGGATAGTTCTATCAACCTCATAGTGTTATTATCAAGATGAAATGAGACTATGTAAATGAAGTGTCTAACCCAGTGCCTGGCACATAGTAAATACCTCCAAAATATTAGCTATTATTATTAATAACCATTTTGTAATGACTCCATGCAATATACGGGACTCACTGTACCTGATCCTTTATATCAGCTAATTTGAATATCAAGAAAGCAGTTTTAAGCAATGATCAGCTTCATTTTACAGATGAGGAAACTGAGACTCCGGGTTGTATAGTTCTTAAGTGGCAGAGCTGGGTGGGACCCAGGCCCTAAAGCCCATGCTGTTGTCACCACACAGCAGTGGGGAAAGGACACATTTCCGGGTTTTATGAGTGAGCTGGGCTGTTACCCTCTTAGCCAGCCTGTGACTAACTTTTGAATGCTTATTTAATGATAGCGTTTATCCCTGAACCAATTTGCTTCAAATGTCATTTCTTCCTTCTATAAACAGAAGGAACACATCCCTGACTCACATGTGAACAAAGTCATTTCACATTTTGAGTTTTCTTTCCCCTGCCGTCAGCCTGATGGCAGTTCCACAGGCCCAGGGCCAAATTCCAGCTCACAGTCGAGGATGTGTGAATGCCATAGGCTAAGAAAATAGCATGAGACTGACTGACAGTGGTCCCCAAAGAGTTGTCTTCCTCGGCTATTTCCCAGCAGACTGTGGATGAAGATGTAAATGAAATACGTGGAAATGGGAAAAAGCATATGTTAGGCGTGCTGGGGCCCACGTTCCTGTCAAGCGCCCACACCAGGTCATTTGTGATCACGCAAACACCACCGAGCAGGCTACCCAAATATTTCTACAGAACCAAACTGAAGTTAAGACTCTATTTCTCACACCTTCCTTTCTAAGGCAGCCTCATCCATAGCATCCCAGCGCACACACGTCCAGAAGGAACCAGAACTTGGCACATAGACACATACACAGAGAGAAAAGAGACAGACTCATTAGTTTCAAAAGACTGAACAGTTCTCCCTGGGTATTTTTCAGTTTGAATTCATTATCCCTAGGCATAATACTACTTGCTGCCATCATCATCCACAACAGAAACTCATTGAACACATGCCCTCTAGAGAGCACTGTGCCACGTTCTGAGGATAATACATCTAAGGCGTGGTCTCTGCCCGCAGAGAACTCCCCATTCAATAAATAGCAACCAAGCCCAGTTGTAAAAGCCATTTCTTCCATGAAGCCTCCCAGGCTAAGCTAGTGCTTTGGCCATCTCCCGCATTCTCACTTCCACGCCCAAATGCAAAGAGTAATTTGATTTTACCAAATGAGTCCTTGGCATTCAGTGCAGCTGTCTAAAGGCACTGTTTTAGGTAGCTCCTCATAGTGGTGGAAAGGTTAAGAGCTGTGAGATGGGGGAAGAGTAAAGATCAAGAGGTAGAGACAATGTGTGAGCCATGGTGTTTGCCTGGTGTTTAGTTAGTGCAGAAAAGGGCTTGTAGGAGGAAGTAGTGGGAGATGAAGTTGGAGCAGCAGATTGTTGTTGTTAGCTGCCGTCCAGTCAACTCCAACCCATAGCAACCCCAGGTACAACAGAAGGAAACGTTGCCCAGTCCTGGGTCATCTTCCCTTAACGATCACTGTCATGTTCAAGTCCGTCATTGAGGCTATTGTGGCAATCCATCTCACTGAGGAGCTCCCTCACTCTCATTGGCCCTCTACTTCGCCAAGCATGATGTCCTCTTCCAGCAATTGATCCCTCTTGATGACGTGTCTATAGCAAGTTAGTTGGACCATGTTCTGCTGTGATCCATAAGATTTTCGTTGGCTAATTTTTAGAAGCAGATTGCCAGGCCTTTGTTCCTAGTCCATCTTAGTCTGGAAGCTGCACTGAAACCTGGTGGCATAGCTTCCAGCATCATAGCAACACACATGCCACTATCAACTATTAATGGTTGTTAAAACATCATCTACTACTACTATTACCCGAGGAGACCCAGTGGCACAGTGGTTAAAGCACTAGGCTGCTAACAGAAGGGTCGATGGTTTGAATCCCCCAGCAGCTCTGTAGGAGAAAGATGTGGCAGCCTGCTTCTGTAAAGATTTACAGCCTTGGAAACCCTCTGTCCTATAGGGTTGCTGTGAGTTGGAATCAACTCGATGGCAACAAGTTTGGTTTCATTTTAGGTACTACTACCTACTACCTTTTACTGGTAGCAGAGCAGCTGATGGGTTTGAACCCCTGGCTTTTCAATTAGCGGCCAGTCTTAACCACTGTACCACCAGGGCTCCTCAAGCATCCTCTAAGTGTGCTTTTCACAGCTTAGCAGCATCTCCATTTATTTCTCTGCCATTTGGGAGGATATGGGTCAAATTCCAGCTGGATTACATGATGGTTTCCAGTATTAGATCAGCAATTCTCACATATTTTTCTTCCAAACGATTTTTTGAACAGTCTTCCACGTGTGAGTAGAGGCACTAGCATTAGATAGAGTGCCAGGAGACCTGGGTTTCTACTATGGGATCTTGAGTCACCACCTCTCTGAGCCTCAGAGGTAACTGAGACGATTAAGCTGGGTGGGGTGGCCTTGAAGGGACTCTCTGCCTCTAACATTCTGTGATCTGCCCTTGACAGTAACATCTGGAGACTAAAGTCAAGGGTATATACCTTTCATGAGAGCAGAGGATGATGGTCTCAGGGATAGCCTGCATTTTTTTCTCTTCTCCTGTTCATCTACTTCAAGAGTCTTCTCTGCAAACTCTTGTTTCCAAAGGCTGGCTGTTGGCCTAACCTGACCCTTAGAGGTTTTGCTCTGTATAGCCAAGTCCTTTACCCCAGCTGCACCCAGAGGTGATGGAAATCTATTGGAGAAACCTGCTTCACCTCTTGGCTGCCCATGTGTGCATTCCAATAGACCCATGCGCCCTGGAGAGCATGCACACAGGTTGCTTTGTATTCTCAGGCCTCTTTTTCTCTCAAAGTACACATTTTGTAAATAGATCAGCAAGCGGGACATGAAGAAAGTATGAGGTTTACAGTGCAGGCTTTCAACTAGTCAACTGTATAAGACTATTGACAAACAATTAAGTTTTGCAAAGGCAACTTCTCAAGAAGAGGCAGAGTAAGAACAGATTTTTAACTTCTGAAAGTGGTTTCAGCTTGAGTTTCAAAGTCTTAAAGATCTAAAAAACAAACAAAAAAAAAAACCCAGTGCCAAGATCTAAGACTTTTTATAATGTCATGGCAGGCCCAGATAGAACCTGACAATTAATTAAGTGTAATGTATAAATATGGATAAGATTCCTTCTATCCACACAGCTTCCACACATTTAGATCAGTACCCAAAGCTACAAACCATTCCCTATACAGTGAGTTGTATGATAAACTGGTGGCTGAGTATGGTCCTTTAGCGATGAGTGAGGGGATGTGAACCACCCTAAATCAATACTTGGCACAGCAAGAAGAGATCTGTGACCAAAGTTCCCTGGAAAACATCTCTCAGTTCATGAGAGGAGTTTTTTCATTTCACTTCCTGTGTGTGATTTGGATGCCTTTACTTTCCCTTTGTTCATCTAACTTGGAGTCCCTGGGTGGTCCAAATGGTTAAACACTTGGCTATTAAGCAAAAGATTGACTGTTCGAGTCCATCCAGGAGCACCTTGGAAGAAAGGCCTGGCAATCTACTTCCAAAAAAAATCAGCCATTGAATACCCTATGGAGCACGGCTCTACTCTGATACACATGGGGTCACTATGAGTCAGAGTCAACTCCACGGCAACTGGTCATTTTTGTTGTCGTTCATCTAACTGGGTAATTTCAAAACGTAGGTGCATGTGAAAACAGAAGGAAAACCGTGTATGCAGTGTATTATATCAAACTTTGTCTCAGGAAATTGTGGTGCAAAATCCATCAGGCATCCCTGCTGTATGTGTTGTACCGCCCTGTGTATTGTGATGTGCCTCCCTGTAACACCGTGGTAACATCATGGTGCACCTTGCCTTTCAATGTACTCTAGGGCAAAGTATTTGACTGATCTTAGTAGAAAAAAATAGGTATCCGTGATATAAACACTAGATCTGTATGATCAAGTCTAAAGTTTATCATCATAAACTTGTGATGATATTAAGCACTCAGCTGTAATGACATTGCACTTGACCTTATGCAGTACACTGCTTTAGAAGTGTGTGATAACACAGGTATGGACTATATCTTAATGAGAGTTTTAGCTTTTAAAAACTGCTAATGAACTTAAGACAGTTTCTTTTAAGAATCTCAACAGTCCCTGATTCTTTAAATCAAGATGAAACAATTCTCCCCCTCCAATTATAAAAGTAATAAACGTTCATTATAGAAAACATGGAAATAATACATAATACATTCTGCCATAATCAAAAGAAAGCAGTAGTGACATTTTGGTATATTTCCTTTCATTTTATAATATACATGCTCACCTAATCGTAGTCAGAATGTGAATATAATTTTTTAATCTGCTTTTTTTTACCTAAAATCTTCCTGATCATTACAAGCTCTTTGTAAAACATTTTAACAGATGCATAGCATTCCATCATTTGGATGATTCATAAATTATTTAACTATACTTCAGTTGCTGACTAGTTAGGTTGTTTTCACTTTTACATACTCATTATTATATTTCAATGAACATCTTTCTTTAGATTTCTGTAGGAGAGTTTCTAGAAGTGGAATTATTGGATCAAATGAGTGTGACCATTTTTAGGCCCTTGTTGCATACTGTCAACATAATGAGAACAAGTGTGAATATGTGAAATGTTTATTATACTCTAAATATGTGAAATATTTATTATAGTCTATGGCTGTTGTTGGGTGCCATTGAGTCACTTCCAACTCGTAGCGACCCCATGTGACAGAGTAGAATTACCCCCAGAGAGTTTTCTTGGCTTTAATCTTTACGGAAGCAGATCGCAGTGGTTTCCAACGTTTGGTCCCTAGACCATCAGTATCAACATCATCTGGGAACTTGTTAGGCAGGTGGAATCTCAAGCCCCATTCTAGACTTTAAAGAATTAGAAACTCTGGGATGGGGCCCAGCAATCTCTGTCTTAACAAACCACCCCAAATCCTCTTCTCGTTTTCTCCCATCTGGTTTTTACCAATTTTTAGCTCTATTCGAAATTCTGACGTGTTTTTAAAGGGCATTCCTTGATATTTGGTGCCTTTTAGCATCCTATGAAGCTTCCTTCACATTACAGGCCTGTATGTGGAATGAGAAGGCACGACCCATGTTTGCTCTACTTTATTTAGAGTCAAGAAAAAAAAAAAAGATGAGGACATTTTCTTGCCCTTTAATAATTTTAAGTCTAGATCTTTCTAAATATTTTCATTTCTTCCTCCTTCAGTCCCATGGAGGCTTTTAAGGACCTCACTCAGCAAATATTTGTTGCAGGATACACAGTGTGATAAATGTGGCACGTTTTCCTTCACACTTACATGTTGAAATAGACCCATGTACTCTGCATTTATTGAATCGGCTGAGCTTTCTAGAAAGAAGGCTGCTTCAGGGGAGTCATATTTCTCTCCATTGAAAGACCTATATTAAACACCCACTTTCAATGGTTTCTTATTCAGTAGTTTGAGTCAACTCTGTTAAAGGCTTAAAAGCCAGCTATGCTGATAGGTTACTCAGAAGCAGTAGTTGTGGGAGACCTTACCAATTAGAAAGTGCACCTTTGGAAAAGACTCAGTAGCCAGAGTGTGAAGAAGTGGATGACCCCATAGGAATTAAGAGTAGGCTAGGGCTCATCAGAGAGCCCCGTGGCATAGTGGTTAAGGGCTACGGCTCCTAACCAAAAGGTCAGTGATTCGAATCCACCAGCCGCTCCTTAGAAACCATGTGGGGCAGTTCTACTCTGTCCTATAGGGTCGCTATCAGTCGAAATCGGCTCGATGGCTATCTTAATTTATTGAAAACTCTCTAGGTGGACCAGACCCACGAACTAGACAGTGGAAGATTCTTACTGATGGCAGCAGGTGAGGGCTGATCAACTGGTAAATTGGAAGGCACAGTAGAAGGAGTACAAGCTCTGCAGTCAGATATACATGGACTTGAATCCTGGCTCAGCCACTTCCTTGAGCAGGTTAGTTAACCGCCACGTGCCTGTTCCCTCATCTGTAAGATGGGGATAATAATAGAAACTACCTCCTAAGGTTGTGGTGAGGATGACATGAAGAATCCATGTAAAGCCTTTAGCACTTGTCTGCCATTGAATAGGCATTCAACAAATGACAGCCCTTACTATCTACCAGTAAGTATCTAAGATCCACCTACTACTCCAAACAGACAGCCGCCGCAGCTATACCTTTCCTCTCTGAGGTTTGTCTGAATTTCTAGTTTGGAGGAGAATGCCCTCGGTGGTGGTGGTGGTGGTGGTGGTGGTGGTGGCCTCTTCTTACTCTCCTCAGAAATTCACTGCCCCGACCCTGGTGAGCTCAGGCCATGAAAGTCAGTCCCCACACCCACCCCAGGAAAGGTCTTGGACGTCCTAAAACGAGATGGCACAGAGCAGCCTGCTGCAATTCAAGAGTGAGGTCACCCTGGTCCTGGGTGCAAAGGGAAGAGGGGAGCTGAAGAGTTGGAGGGAGGGGGCGGTGGTGCTGCAGTTGGAATTCTGGACCTGTGAAGGCTGCCAATTAACCACGCAAGAAACCAGCAGAGCCTGAGGTATGTCTGCAACTTAGGAGAGAAGGAAGTGCAGATTTGGGGCAAGGAAGGAAAATGTGAGAAGATTTGGCAAGAGATGAGTCCAAAATGAAACCTCCATCTCCCCCTTGCATCAGCCAAGCTGCAACAGATGCAGGGCAAGAGTCAGAAACAGGACCCTGTCTCGACTGCATGTGTGAGGATGATTGGACAGGTAGTTCAAGATGGAGTGACAGAACGAGCACAAGGTATTAGGCTGAAAACTCAGAGGACACTGCTGTGGTGGCAGCACTCTGTGTGCAAATGTATAAAAAAAGACTTGCTAAATTCCCTCAATGGTCATTATATGTGAATTTAATTTTTAAACACATCATCTTTTAATAGAAAAGTGGCAACTCCCTGACCTCTTGCAACTGTGGCTTCTGAATACTTTTCCTGCTGTTGTAAAGTTTTAGAAAGAAATAGCTGACTAAAAAAAAAAAAAAAAAGAACTGGAGTAGGATTCCAGTTCTCTTCTGCTCTCTGGGAACTCATGCTTTCCAAACACAGGGGAGAGAGGAGAGAAGCCCCTTGGGTTCTTTCCAAACTCTCAGACTGTTTTGGTCCCAGATTAGATACTCCTCCCAAGCTGGCACCCCTCCATTCCAGCATTTTTCTCAGAAATGTACAGTCTCTTGGGGGCTCCTCAGGGAGCTGCTTTGGCCCCAAGAAAACACCTAAGGGGGCCTTAATGGGCATCATGAACTTAGTGAGATTTTAAGCCCTTGGAGAGCGGGGCCGTCTTTCCCATTTAAGTCTCCACACTGCCCTACAAAACATAGGGACTCAGTGAATGAATGGGTACTAAATGGCACAGTAATCTATCAAAGACGTTAGAAGGAAGGAGAAATCTATAGGGTTCAAAGACAAACCAATCAACTACACTGTATGAAGCTTGTTTGGATTTTTATTCAAACAGAACAATATGAGACAACTGGGAAATGTGAACATACGCCATGCTTTTCAAATTTGTAAACGTCATCATCTTAAAAAGAGGAGATTTTACATTAAAATCCATATTTCTGGCTTATTTTGAAAAACAAATGGGAAGATCTGGCCGTAGATGGGCATATTTTCCTACTCCTCAAGCTGGAATGGAGGAGCAGTTGTTGACTTTTGGAGGTGTGGCAAGTGCTGCTCTCTGCTTCCTGCAGTTCCCACCTCCTGTCCAGAAAAACTGCCATCTCTTCTTCCATGAAGGCTTCCCTGATCACCCAAACAGGAATGATTTCTCTTCCCACCGAACTCCTGGAAGGAGCCCTAGTGGTGTGGTGGTTAAGCCCACAGGCAGCTCTGCAGGAGAAAGATGTGGCGGTCTGCTTCTGTAGAGACTTACAGCCTTGGGAACCCTATGGGGGCAGTCCTACTCTGTCCCGTAGGGTCACTATGAGTCAGAATCAATTCAACGGCACACCACGGCTGGGCTCCTGGTACACAGTTTAATTACTCCCTCAGCTACTAGCACCTGCTGCCTGTATTTGGTGATTTATGGACATCTTATCTCCCTCCTGGGGCTGAATTAAGGCCTTTAGAGGTGCTGAGCATGGCAAAGATTATGTAAGGTGCCTCCCCGTATGGAATTCCAAATCAAATTTTATTTCTCAAAAGGGACACAATGCTTACACACAAACCGTCTAGATTTTTAAAAACTCTTCCAAGTCCTTATTTTGGAAGGATTTCAAACCTGCAGAAGAGCTGAAATAGTTCAATGAACATACATGAAACTCTAGATCCACCAAGTTTTAACACTTGGTGATATTTGCTTCATCTTTCTGCTTTTCCCCCTAAACTACTTGATAATAAGTTTGAGACATTATGACACTTCACCCCTCAGTTCTTCAGCATTTGTTTCTTAAGGAAAAGGACATTTTCCTATAACCATAAGACCATGATCATGAAATCTGACCTTGATACAATGATATTATCGAGTATACAGTTCGTATTCAAATTTAACCTATGGTCCCAATAATGAATGCCCTTTTAAAGCTGGGTTTGTTTTTGGTTTTTTCCAATCCAAGTTCCAATCAAGGATCCTGCATTGCGTTTGCTCTCTAGCCTCCCTCGATCTGGAATACTTCCCTGATTGTTTTTTTCTTTTAATCTGTCACGACATTAACATTTTGGAAGCATACAGACCAGTTGTTTACCTGATTGTTTCTTCATTATTGGACTTGGGTTCAGCATTTGTGCAACAAACTACAAAGTTGTTACTGCATTTTTCCAACTTTTCTGTTTGTGAAGTTCGCAAGTAGTTCATCAACACTGAACTTGTGTTTGTGTATGTGTGTGCTTGGCTGGTGCCCTAATGACATATGTGTCACATAAATATCATGGATACGGTCATGTGACAATGTTGCAAAGCATCTGTCGTTCTCTGTCTATGCTTAGGAGTAGGACTTTAGGCGCAGGATTGGCCATAATGCCAAACTGGTTTTCCCCACCAGAACTGATCTCCATCCTCACCAACACTTATTGGCCACTCTTTAAGTTTTGTCAAATCGGCAGGTGCAATATAATATCTTGTTGTGGTTTTTGTTTGAATTATCTTGACTACTTAAGAGTTTGAGCATTTTTGTTATGTTTATTGGGCATTTGTCTTTCCTCTTCTGTGAAAGGCCTGTTTGTGCTTTTCGCCCACTTCTTGGGAGGTTGTCTTTTTCTCAGGTATGATAAATTATATATTTTTCAGCATTATCATGAAACAGTATCCCATATGACCCTGTGCATGCATAGTGGGGTCAGACATTTTGGGTTCAAATTCCAGGTTTGTCAATTATTGTGTGAGACTCTGGACAAATTGTTTAACCTCTCTCTGCCTTAGTTTTCTTATCAGTAAAATGGGGATGACAATGGTATATACCTCATAGGATGGTAGGGGGTAAAATTAGTTAGTGTGTGTAATGTGTTAGAACTATACCTGACTTGGAGAAAATAAGTGCTATTATTAGCTTCTTCCATGATAGCTCCCATGTAATTTAGAGACACAGTGGGGTTATCAAAGTGCCATAGTGGTGTCCTGCATGCACCTACCACCCCCCCCATAAACTGTGCCCCTACAACCGTGTGTCACTCCACACTAATAACGTGGCAACTACACTTTGTGCAGGCAACAGGTCCATTAAGGTTTTCCTTGGGAATGGGGAAAAACAGTTTGCAACCTCGAGGGGCCTCACCCAAAATCTGAATAGATTAATGCCAGTAAGTCCTCTCCTTCACTTTAAAGACCCACAAGCCCCTATAGATATTTCCTTCAACCTTGAGACCTAACAGTGTCATGATTTAGATTTATTCGGCAACAATTTAAGGAATTCTTGATGGGTTGGCCCCTACACCCCTCACTGGGCCTCTTTCCCTCACTTGGGCCTTTCTTTCCGTCGTGTTTCAAAGACTAGGAAACTCATGGCACAAGTGCACAGGAGAGGCAGTCAGCGCCCCTGAACTGAGCGAACAATGGAAGGCTGGAATGTTACTGCGTTGCAGGTAGAGGTGATGAGCAGAATAAAGGAACAGAAGGCCAAGTCAGTGATGATTGGCTGGTCCTGAGGCTAGGCGAAGGGAGAGCTTGCCACTCAGGCTAGAGTCTCTCAGGAGGTGGTAGAGGCTGCTCCGCACCTGAGGAAGTGGTGCGTGGCAGGCACCATGGAGAGCCCACAAGAACCTAAGTGGGCGCGGCGGCGGCGACGGCGGGGAAGGCCACCGCTTCCGCAGCCAGAGCCAGAGCCTGAGCCTGAGTCGGAGTCCGAGTGGGAGTCGGAGACACCGCCCAGGCCCTCCCCGCCCCCGGCCCCCGTGCGGCCCCGGGCCGGGATTCACCCCCGGGCGCCTGGCGTGTGGCCTGACCGGGAGAAGCCCCGGTGCGCGAACCCTATAGTCTGGGAGCCGCCGGAGATCATCCGCTGGGATTTGAAGAAGTGGGAGGAGACCGACGCCTACTACCGCACATCCCTGAAGGGGCTAAGGCAACAGACGGGTGAGCGGGTCGGCGGCTCCGGGGAGCTCAGGCCTGCGCGGTGGTGGGCTGCCCGCGGCCGGGGGTCTTTGCAGCGGTGTAGCGGGCTCCAGCAAACTTCCCTCGGAGTTGCCCCGCGCCATCTGGTCCCCCTCACCCCTCCTGTCCTTCAGGGTTCCCGGGGCGGGACGCGGGCGGTGGGCGGGTGGTTGGTGGAACGCTTGGCCAGGGTCACCAAGGGCAGAACTCAGGCGCCAAGGGCTGCAGTCCGGCGGGTGGGCGGGGAGGGGGGTGGCGTCGAGGCTAACAGGCGTCGCTGGCCCGGGGGGGGGCGACCCCAGACCCGCAACGGCAGGAGCCTGGCTAGTGGTTGGGCGGCGACCGCCCGCGCGACCTAAGGCAACTGCCCCTCAACCGGCCGGGAGTGCGGGGACCACGCGGACCCGCGCGTGGAACTGCCGTGCGCCCGGGGAAGCCCTTCCAGGCGGGGGAGACTTGGAGTCCCCTGAGTCTGGGCTCGTCCCCTTTTGCTTTTGAAATCGTTGCCTCTTCCAGAGCTCCTCTGCACCCTCTTGCTCAAGGGCCGGTCAGGAAGGAGCTGTCGGGCTGTTTGTTTCTCCCAAAGTTGGGATGAAACTTGGCTCTCTGCTCTTCCTGATTTGCATGCTAACACGTGACTTCGACAAGATGTCACCTTCCGTGGGACATCTTGCAGTCCCTAGGCTGAACTGAAGGAGAATGAGCACTTCAAAGTGCTGTCTTCTAAACTGGTTCCATCACCCAAAAGTTTTTTCCTCCGCGAAAACCGTGAATTTTCTGAGACTTGGCACCATGTGTCCAGGAGATAGCGCCACTCGCTACCTGAGCGCGATCGAGTTTCTTGCTTTGCAGAGGGTCCTTTTTCGCCTGCTTTCAGACTACTTACCTCGAGTATGAGTCTGAGTACAACAATTTTGTTGACTTTACTGAAATCCTTAGGAATTTTTCATTGCAGTTAAAAAATTGAGATCTGACAAAAAAGATTAGAAGGCAATGGGGTAGTAAACGCCTTGAACCAAATCCCCGAAGAACGTGCCAGTAACAAATACACTTTCATCGTTCAGTAAGAATTTTCCATTCTCTAGTTCATGGGTCTGGTCCATCTAGAGAGTTTGCAATAAATTAAGATGATTTTATTGCTTTCTGACACCTAAGGCTCGCTGACATTGCTTTACATTAATGATTTCTATTAACTAGTACTAATTCCAGTGTGCTAAAGGAACTGTGAGGAGCCCTGGTCGGCAGTGTGAACCCCCCAGCTAGCTGCTCCACCTCGGGGCTGGTGGGGTTTGTGGCAGTCTGCTTCCTTAAGGATTAACAGCCTTGAAAACCCTACGGGCAGTTCTACTCTGTCCTATAAGGTCGCTGTGAGTCAGAATCCACTCCACGGTTCACAACACCAACAACCAAGGACCTGTGGTCTGTATATCCCCTAAAAAACCAAAAAGCCCTTTGCCATCGAGTTGATTCCGACTCATAGCAACACTATAGGACAGAGTAGAACTGCCCCACGGGGTTTCTGGTGGATTCGAACTGCCGACCCCTTGGCAAACAGCCATAGCTCTTAAGGACTATGCCACCAGGTTTGCCATCCCCTAAAAACATTTGGATATTGAATTTTGGAAAGTGTTTTAATATTATGTATGGGACAGTTGCTGGAATTCACAATACTTCAAACCAAAAAATTAAAGCAATGCAAAAAAAAAAAAGCCTTAACCCAGAACCCTAGTTTACATCCTTGCTTCCCACTTCATGCCAGGAATTGAAACATGACATGTTAGACTTTCACAGAGCACCAGCTTGACTAGAACTGCCCCTTGGGCTCAGCGTTTTCTTGAAGGGAACAAGGACAATGAAATGTCTTTGCTCACAAGCCCGTTTCTTCTCCTGTTGGACTCCTGGCTCCAAGAGTTAAAACACTGTCCTGAGCAGATAACTTACTTGGCACAGTAGAGAAGAGCATCTATAAAAACTGTCGACATACGTACATTATACACAGTACACATACATGTTTATCGAGTTATGTTTACAAAACACACATGTACGTTTTTTTACAGAAGTGTTTTAAAATAATATTTTTAAATAATATTTCAACCAAGTAAGCATAGGAAACATTGCCACGGACTCATCACCTTTCTCTTCTGATTTTCTGAATTGACAAATGACTTCTCAGTTTAGAATAAATTATTCCAAAGAATATTTTCTGCAGATGCGGAAGCATCTACTGAGACTGAGAGCCAGATTGCAGATTTTTAGGGCCACAGAAACCTGAAGGTCATCTAGCCCAAGTGTCTCATCTATAAATCCCATGCAGCTTCACCAACTCGAATGCACACTCTAATGGGGAGCTTAATATTTTTCCAAGTAGCCATTCCATTGTATTCTGCTTTAAATGGTAGAAAGTTATCTCTAATTTTCACTATCTTCCAGACATGCTGTCTTGTGGATTGCACTTGATGTCTTCTGGAAGTCAGCCCTGTGACTTTGACTGTTGTTTTAGGCAACAGTTTGCAAGTCGGCCTTATTTTTGTGGTTCCCTGGCTGCAGAATTCTTACTTTGGTTTCTTACGAACTTTTTCCTAATAGTTTCCCACCCTCTTCCTGGCCTAAGGATGTGTAACCTGTCATAATGTTATGAAGAGAGGCCCTTGGCATCAGTGGAATGGATCCCAACTGCTTTGAATTTGGGTGGATCAAGGGGCAGGGCCAGCAGCTGTGGGGAGAGTCAGCTCTTCCTGCTCCTAGCTGCTGCTTGACTCCCCAGCGGGAGCTCAAGATATGGGAGTTTGTGGCAATTGCTCATTTTTATTGTTATCCAAATAGCAGTGAGTAGGAACCCACTCAGCAGCTCCTCCAAAGAAAGGCCTGGAGACCTGCTTCAAAAAGATTACAGCCAAGAAAATCCTGTGGAGCAGTTCTACTCTGTAACACGTGAGGTTGCCATGAGTCAGGGGCAAACTCAATGGCAGTGAGCAGCAACAAGTACTCAATCTATTCATCTGCGAAAATGAGTTTCATGGTATGGTATTCTCTGCCAAAACCGTAGTCCTTTTTGTGGTAAGAAAACTTGTGATGTACTTTTGTGATCTATACCCTTTGCTGCCTAATAAAAATACTAGCTTATGTGATCTAATATTTCTAGTTAGCGCACCAGGAAGCATCTTGGGGGAAAAGGTCCTGGAGAGATGGGGCTAGAAATTTTATGTTGAGCTCTGAGAGGGATTTCAAGAGCAACAGCTGTAGCAGACAATTTAGAATTGCTGAATTAGTATTACATGAGTGTTTGTCATTGTCATCATGTGGTATTAAGCACTTTGAGGTAACTGTCCTTGAGCACAGCCTTAGGAAGATTATTGCCATGCTGAACAAGTTGTCTTGAAGAAGTATCCTCCTTCCTTCCTTCACTTCTGCCCTTCCTTCCTCCCTTTCTTCTCTTCCTTCCTTCCTTCCAGCTTGCCCTACTAGAGCCAGATGGTGTGTGTCTTTTGGGGTGGGGGCTGGAGAGAAGCAGAAACTTTCCACTACACTGAAGTCAGTAATGAGCTTTCTATTCAATAGAGAACCTCAACATTTGAATGACATCTTTTTTAAAATCTATTACATGCATTTCTTTTTCTCCAGTGTCTAAAAGGTATTCTTTAATTTTGGCTCCTAGCTTCATCCTAGTGGTTCTTAACTGATTTGGGTTTGTTTCATTCTGACACTTACTAGGTAGATAGGATGATTGGATAGGTAAGAATCTCCACCCTAAAGGGTTTGTCCACGTTTCCCCTGAGAGGAGAATGGTTTTCTTTTGAATGTCTTTTACAAATTTTCTCTAAACTTGGACTGTTCTTAGCCACAGCACAATAGTACTCTCTTTAAGAAGAAGAAGAAGAAATTAGGTGGTTATAAATGATGAATGTTGTATTTTTAAAATCTTTCCATTGCTGTATTTCAAAGTAAATTTTAAACCCAAATGTACATTTTTCATTTATTTATAGTTGAATCAACACTATACCTTTGGATCTTACTTCTTTCTGCCTGATTTTTTAAACAGAAATATGCATGGAAGTGGTGGTGGGAATAACGAACTAATTCATAGAAAAGTTAATGTGATTTTTATACAATCTAGCCCTTGAGAAGTAGGTTATATTTTATAATAAAGTTCCTTTTTACAATTAAACCAAGTTCTGATTTCCCCACTTACTACCTGTGTGACCTGGGAAAGTTATGATTACAGTAAATTTTATATCTTCTTCTCAGTCAATAGACATCCTATTTCTCCTGAAAAACCTGAACAAGAAAATGCTCGCTTCGACAAATATGGGTTTACATCATCTGCAGGTTTTCCAAATCCCTTTAGTAACGGTAAGTAGTTATTTCGTGTATTCTACTAAGTTACCATCACATGAAAACAATTCCTTATATGTATTTATACACTACCACTTCTTCTTTAGACTGCAGAACATTTAGATTTATTTCAGAAGAGCACCACACGATTCTCCAGTCAACAGAGAGAGGGATGGCATGACTATTTTATATTTTCACTTTCTTTCATAATTTATACTGTTAAGACTCACACACTTTCCAAGGATGAGTCTGAGAGGTCTTTTGTTTTATCATTTGTCAGTCTAGGTGGATCACATTTTCTCTTGTAATGGTCTAAGAACAGTCGATTTCATTAACCGACCCCCCCCCCCGAATAAGCTTTCCCAAAGCACTTTTATGTATAGCCGGGGTTCATTCACAGATTAATATGGGAAGATTATTCTCTAGCATCTTGCTTGTCATATGATAAAATTAGTTTTCCACCAACTAGATCTTCTAGAAAAATTTTTAAAAAATTAGATAACATAAATTGCAACGGCATGTTTAGATGGAAAGCCTGGTGGTGTAGTGGTTAAGTGCTACGGCTGCTAACTAGAGGGTCAGCAGTTCGAATCTGCCAGGCACTCCTTGCAAACTCTATGGGGCAGTTTTACTCTGTCTTATACGGTCGCTATGAGTCGGAATCAACTCGACGGCACTGGGATTGGTTTTTGGTTTTATGTTTAGATACTTTCAATTCAAGATATTGTAATTCTTTCATAAGCATTGACTACGTTTTACTATCTAGTTGCTTTAAGGAAATAGCAAAGATTTATCCCACAGACATTCATTACATTTTAATTTGATTAGCAACCACTCATATGCTTTGATTAATATGTCTCCTTGCTTCAGTAATGAGACATGGAAAGAGAAGAGGCAGAGGGTGAATTTCAAGGTAATGTGTGGTTAGATTGCACTGTGGGAGCAATTCCAAGTAACTTTTTAAATGATTTCTTTACTAGTTTATAATACGAGAAGATACATGCGGAAGATATTTTGTGAAATAACTTGCTTAAAGGTATACTATGTTGCACACTGTGAAATAATGAATGCTGTAAATACTCATTCCAGAGACAATAAAATAAAGCCTCTTCAATCCAGGGAGATCAACATTTCAAACTCAAATGAAGTGCAAAATCTAAAGAAACCTGTTTTAAATCTTGGTTGATTCAAATTGTCTATTTTCCGTTCACTCAGAGCTGACTCATGATAACTCATCATTTCTTACAGTATGCTAATGAAGGATTTGTTATTTAATCACGATTGAGTTGATCAGTCTTTTGTGGTTCATGAGACTAAATCACATTGTTAATTCAAGGAATTTTTAAATGACACTATATTGTCAATATGTACCTTAATTTACACGTCCCCAAAAGAGAAATTATTCTATAAGCCAGCATTCCCCAGTATTCTGAGCCAAAACCTTTCAAATGAAATGGAACAGTATCTACACAGAACAACTTACCCTAATGAATGACTTGGGTTGCTTAAACTGTGACATCTGTAACAAATGGTCATGCTCACTTGTGTTTCTAAGAAACACCGGTTATGACTAAATTATTACTGTTGTAGTAGACGTCTTGGATTGGGTCCCAAAATAGTCCTAATTTGGGAACTTTGACGTTGTTCTTCAGTATCTGACATCTTCCCTCTTAATTTTTACCATGTTCTAACTAATTTTATATCATTTCAGATAACTTACTAAAAGAGTAAGCTACTGTGCAGTTTGGGGATGTAGAATCTCTGCATAATATCTGAAATTAAATAAATTCTCATAAGCAAGGGTAAGAAGATAAAGGTTTGAAGAAAGGAGTGGTTCACTCCTGAAATAATATATTTAATTCTTTTGTGAAAAATATAATGTTCCTTTGTGCTTCATCTCTAGTACCAGACGAAAGAAGCAGAATCTCCTCTTTAGCTACAAAAGATATGAAGCCGCACGCATGTCCTGAACCGGAAAAACCACCAAGGGAAGAAAAACCACATGGTTAGTCATTTCTAAGAAACATCTAAAGTTTTTTTTTTATCTAAAGTAGTGCTTTAAAGGAGGTCAATGTATGTCAAGACTGACATGCTTGTGAAGTCAGGCCTAAAATTGGCAGCCAAAACACTCTTTTTTTTCTCTCTAAAAAAAAGTACCTTCCGTGCCATGCTTATTTGGCTGAGGCCAGATGAGTCTGTCTCTAAATGAAATATATAAATCCTACCATCATCTGAGCAAGGAGTCTCTACTGAAGCTGAGGAAATAAACCATAGGAAGTCGCAATAGATAAGAGAAATTTGTGCTGGAGGATTTGATTCACTTCCGACATTTCTTGTTTCTCTGTCAGCAGTTTGCGTTTAGAGGTCCTGAATTACTGGCCACATTTGGAACCCTGTTGCTTCACAGCATTCCTCACATATTCTTTGTGCACGTTTTCACGGCTGATGGTTGTGCCCAAGATGTCATAATTATTACTAAAAAAAAAAAAATTATTACTAAAGGACTTCTTTATTTAGAGTCATTTCCCTTTTAACATTTCCCTTTCTGACAGGCTTGTTGCTTTTGTGTTTTACCCGACCATCCACTGACAGAAAACTCTCTACTAAGTTTACTCTGATCAAATCCTGTTGGTGCAGGTCAAATGCCACTGTCACAGGAATCTTTATGAACATCAAGATTTAATGGGGCAAAATTTTTATGACAAAAGCCACTCTTAACAAAAGAACTCAGTCAATCCCTTAGAGCTTTAGGCAATGGCTTTGACCCCTGTGGTTGTCAGTGACATATATCTGTAGGAATTCATGTGAAATCATACAGAACTTTAGAAATTCAAAATAATTATTAACATTCTTATGTCGTATACAACTTTTTCTTTATATGTGGGTTCTTCCATAGAGACTCCATACAGTGGGGTATAGTTCTGCTAAATAGATTACTGAGATGCCTTCATTGGGGTTATTGCGGTGTGGTGTGGTGTGGCCTTTTCCCCTTTATTGCAGGAAAAAATCACTTACATAAAGGATAGGGCAGTCCAGTCAGATGGCAGTGTCCGGTCCCGTTGTGTTAAGCGTTGCTCTCACCGCCTCTACTTTGAGGCTGGGGAAGTTATCACTTGCAGCAGTTCACGTTGCTGTCTTGGCTTTGTGTGTATTTGTGAGACCCCACATTGAATCCACTTTGATTTGTTCTCATTTAGTTCGTTACTTGTATGGCAGCCCTCAGGAGAATGCTTTTGTCAGTCGTCTGCTTGTCCCAACAGAAGTGCCATTGTTGTCGTTGTTGTTAGGTGCCGTCGAGTTGGTTCCAACTCATAGCGAGCCTATGCACAACAGAACGAAACACTGCCTAGTCCCGAGCCATCCTTACAGTTGTTGTTATGCTTGAGTTCATCATTGCAGCCACTATGTCAATCCACCTTGTTGAGGGTCATCCTCTTTTCTGCTGACCCTATACTCTGCCAAGCATGATGTCCTTCTCCAGGGACTGATCCCTCCTGACAACATGTCCAAAGTATGTAAGACGCAGTCTCTCCATCCTTGCTTCTAAGGAGCATTCTGGTTGTACTTCTTCTAAGACAGATTAGTTCATTCTTTTGGCAGTCTGTGTTCTAGTCAATATTCTTTGCCAACACCACAACTCAGAGGCGTCAATTCTTCTTCAGTCTTCCTTATTCATTGTCCAGCTTTCACATGCATATGACGCGATTGAAAATACCGTGGCTTGGGTCAGGGGCACCTTAGTCTTCAAGGTGACATCTTTGCTCTTCAACACTTTAAAGAGGTCCTTTGCAGCAGATTTACCCAATGCAATTCGTCTTTTGATTTCTTGACTGCTGCTTCCATGGATGTTGATTGTGGATCCAAGTAAAATGAAATCTGTGACAACTTCAATCTTTTCTCCGTTTATCATGATGTTGCTCACTAGTCCAGTTGTGAGGATTTTTGTTTTCTTTATGTTGAGGTGCAATCCATACTGAAGGCTGTGGTCTTTGATCTTCATTAGTAAGTGCTTCAAGTCCTCTTCACTTTCAGCATGCAAAGTTGTGTCATCTGCATAACGCAGGTTGTTGGTGAGTCTTCCTCCAATCCCGATGCCCCATTCTTCATATAGTCCAGCTTCTCGGGTTATTTGCTCAGCATACAGATTGAACAGGTATGGTGAAAGAATACAACGCTGACGCACACCTTTCCTGACTTTAAAAAATCAATATCCCCTTCTTCAGTACGAAAAACTGCCTCTTGATGTATGTAAACGTTCCTCATGAGCACAATTAAGTGTTCTGGAGTTCCCACTCTTTGCAATGTTATCCATAATTTGTTATGATCAGCACAGTCAAATGCCTTTGCATAGTCAATAAAACACAGGTAAACATCCTTCTGGTATTCTCTGCTTTCAGCCAGGATCCATCTGACATCAGCAATGATATCCCTGGTCCCACGTCCTCTTCTAAATCCAGCTTGAATTTCTGCCAGTTCCCTGTCGATATACTGCTGCAGCCGTTTTTGAATGATCTTCAGCAAAATTTTGGCTTGCGTGTGACATTAATGATATTGTTCTATAATTTCCACATTTGGTTGGATCACCTGTCTTGGGTATAGGCATAAATATGGATCTCTCCCAGTCAGTTGGCCAGGAAGCTGTCTTCCATATTTTTTGGCATAGACGAGTGAGCACCTCCAGTGCTGCATCTAGTTGTTGAAATATCTCAATTGATATTCCATCAATTCCTGGAGCCTTGTTTTTTGCCAATGCCTTCAGAGCAGCTTGGAATTCTTCCTTTGGTACCATCAGTTCCTGATCATAGGCCACCTCTTGAAATGGTTGAACATCGACTAATTCTTTTTGGTATAATGACTCTGTGTATTCCTTCCATCTTCCTTTGATGCTTCCTGCGTCGTTTAATATTTTCACCATAGAATCCTTCACTATTGCAACTCGAGGCTTGAATTTTTTCTTCAGTTCTTTCAGCTTGAGAAATGCCGAGCATATTCTTCCCTTTTGGTTTTCCATCTTCAGCTCTTTGCACATGTCATTATAATACTTTACTTTGTCTTCTGGAGCCGCCCTTTGGAATCTTCCGTTCAGTTCTTTTACTTCACCAATTCTTCCTTTTGCTTTAGCTGCTCGACGTTCGAAAGCAAATTTCAGAGTCTCCTCTGACATCCGTCTTGGTCTTTTCTTTCTTTCCTGTCTTTTCAATGACCTCTTGCTTTCTTCGTGTACCATGTCCTTGATGTCATTCCACAACTTGTCTGGTCTTCTGTCACTAGTGTTCAATGTGTCAAATCTATTCTTCAGATGGTCTCTAAATTCAGGTGGGATATTCTCAAGGTCACATTTTGGCTCTCGTGGACTTGCTTTGATTTTCTTCAGTTTCAGCTTGAAGTTGCATATGAGCAATTGATGGTCTGTTCCACAGTCAGCCCCTGGCCTTCTTCTGACTGATGATATTGAGCTTTTCCATTGTCTCTTTCCACAGATGTAGCCAATTTGATTTCTGTATATTCCATCTGGTGAGGTCCATGTGTATAGTCGCCATTTATGTTGGTGAAAGAAGATATTTGCAATGCAGAAGTCATTGGTCTTGCAAAATTGTATCATATGATCTCAGGCATTGTTTCTATCACTAAGGCCATATTTTCCAACTACTGATCCTTCTTCTTTGTTTCCAACTTTCACGTTCCAATCGCCAGTAATTATCAATGCATCTTGATTGCATGCTCGATCAATTTCAGACTGCAGCAGCTGATAAAGATCTTCTATTTCTTCATCGTTGGCCCTAATGGTTGGTGCGTAAATTTGAATAATAGTTGCATTAACTGGTCTTCCTTGTAGGCGTATGAATAT
The DNA here is from genome assembly GCF_024166365.1 of Elephas maximus indicus. Classification (NCBI taxonomy): domain Eukaryota; kingdom Metazoa; phylum Chordata; class Mammalia; order Proboscidea; family Elephantidae; genus Elephas; species Elephas maximus. Next base: position 19,718,051 of record NC_064846.1, read on the forward strand.
TATCCTATCACTGACAGCGTTGTACTTCAGGATAATCTTGAAACGTTCTTTTTGATGGTGAATGCAACACCATTCCTCTTCAAGTTGTCATTTCCAGCATAGTAGACTATATGATTGTCCAGTTCAAAATGGCCAATACCAGTCCATTTCAGCTCACTAATTCCTAAGATATCGATGTTTATGCGTTCGATTTCATTTTTGATGATTTCCAATTTTCCTAGATTCATGCTTCATACATTCCAGGTTCCAATTATTAATGGATCTTTGCATCTGTTTCTTCTCATTTTGAGTCATGCCACATCAGCAAATGAAGGTCCTGAAAGCTTAACTCCATCCATGTCATTAAGGTCTACTGTACTTTGAGGAGGCAGCTCTTCCCCAGTCATCTCTTGAGTGCCTTCCAACCTAGGGGGCTCATCTTCCAGCACTATATCAGACAGCGTTCTGCTGCTTTTCATAAGGTTTTCACTGGCTAATGCTTTGCAGAAATAGACTGCCGGGTCCTTCTTCCTAGTCTGTCTTAGTCTGGAAGCTCAGCTGAAACCTGTCCTCCATGGTTATCCTCCTGGTATCTGAATACCGGTGGTGTAGCTTCCAGCATCACAGCAACACACAAGCCCCCACAATATGACAGTCTGACAGACACGTGGGGGAGAAGTGCCGTTAGCTAGAAGCAAAACTGTTGCTTCTTTTTATCCACCCCTGGAAAAGATCTTTCAGGTAATAGCCATTTGGGAGAAAGCTTAGGTGTTAGACTTTGCACTGAAAAATAGGCTGCACCACTTAATTTGTTACATTTAGGGAGAAAACTAATTTAAATCAATAGTTAGCAAATCAGTAATTTTACTTAATGCTTTATGTTGCATATTTCTTTTTTGACTTCTAGCATGATAGTTACTTGGTTATAGGTCATCTGTAGGATGAGAAAGCTAACTTTGGTGGTGGTTTCAAAGCTCTGTGGGTTGCTTGACGTGCACTTAAGTGAGGTCACTGCCTTCCAAAAAATACTGGATTTAAAAAGGATGGAAAAACTTAGTATCAAAGGAGAATGTTTCCAACTCCACCCTCTTTTTTTTTTCCCTAAATTATGGAAGAATAGCAATGAGCTCCTTTTCCACTTTTAAATAGGGAAATAAAGATTGTTGAAGTAAAAGAAAACAAATCTTCAGGATTATGTGGACTTTCTGATTTATAGGCCACTCAAACATGCCTGTGGGACCCAAAAAAAAAAAAAAACCCAACCCCGTTGTTGCTGAGTCAATTCTGACTCACAACAACCCTGTAGGACAGAGTAGAGCTGCCCCATAGTGTTTCGAGGACCGGCTGGTGGATTCCAACTGCCAACCTTTTGGTTAGCAGCCAAACTCTTTAACCACTGTGCCACCAGGGTTTCCACCTGTGGGTAGCAAGACCCAAAAAACCGACTGTGTTCCATAAGGTTTTCAATGGCTGATTTCTTGGAAGTGCCCTCTGGGTAGACTCAAACCTCCAACCTTTCTGTTAGTGGCCAAGCTTGTGAAATGTTTGCCCCAGCAGGGATTGCCAAAAGAAGCCATTAATAATGGAAAACTTGAATGCATTGTTCTTTCATTTTTTTTTCCTCTTTCTCATCCAGTCCACTTTTTCCTTTCTAGAATATATCCCACCTCCTTTGCTTTTTTCTGTCAATATTCTTTACGATTACTAAATGAATCAAAAATGGTACCACAGACTTTCTTGTAGTGCAGCCTTGCTTCCTTAAGTTCTAATTCCTGCCTTTGTTTCTGCCCTGTTGTATTTATGACAGATTATTTTCTGCCAGTCTGCCCCAGTCTACTGTAGGATATTTCTAATTACCTTCATTTTAATTTATCACACCCCCATCAAAAACTCACTATTTTGTCTTCAATTTGTATCAAAACGCACTGCCGTTGAGTCGATTCCGACTCATAGCCACCTTATAGGACGGAGTGGAACTGCCCCATATGGTTTCCAAGGAGCAGCTGGTGGATTCGCTCCAGCTGCCGACCTTTTGCTTAGCAGCCATAGCTCTTAACCACTATGCCACCAGGGTTTCCTAAGCTAATGAAAACTAGTTATCCTACTTAGGGTTCTGTAAGTTTTTCTGTAGCACAGAAACTATTGGTGTTCAATAGTGTGACTGTTTAGGGACATGCTGATAGGTAAATAAAATACTTTCTCCACCAAAAACGAGAAACTAATAATAGCATTTAATTTTGTCAAAACTTTTATTTGTAAGTAGCCAGTCTTTGGTAATTTGTTCTATTTGATGAACTCATGTTGCCAAGCCTTAGGAAAGCCACCACCAAATAAGTGTTTGAAAATGTTTGCTTTCATTATTTACACAAGCAATAAATATTTAGTATAGAAAAAAAATTTTTGATGTAATCAGCTATTATCCCAACCCACATCGATAACTTAAAATTTTTCTTTGCATTTATCTATATTTTTCACAAAATGGGATCATAACCCACTTGTACTTAAACTCAATATCTACCATTTTCCCTGTCCAAAAATTACATTTTATTACTCGTAGTGATTGTTTTAGTATAGTCCATATCTCCTGTTGACTATTGGGACTATATTTTCAGTTGTTTTAATATTATAAACAATGGTATAGTAAGCAACCTTGTACGTACACTTTTAGGTACTTATCCGATTTTCTCCTGAGGATAAATATCTAGAAGTGGTATTGTTAGGCCCCCCAGGGAGGCTGTACATAAATCTGTACTTCCACCAGCAGTGTGTGAGGTGGCATGGTTCCCAACATTGCTATTATTGTTTCCCCCATCTTAGCTGACAACTGATTATTTTGCCTTTTTTTTTTTTTCGGTCTTTGTCCATTTCAGGAAACCCTGGTGGTGTAGTGGTTAAGTGCTACAGCTGCTAACCAAAGGGTTGGCAGTTCAAATCTGCCGGGCGCTCCTTGGAAACTGTATGGGGCAGTTCTACTCAGTCCTATAGGGTCGCTATGAGTCGGAATCGACTCAATGGCACTGGGTTTGGTTTTGGTTTTTTGTCCATTTCGTACATAAAAAATATTTAGCTTTTCAAAGCTGGAAGAAACCTTGGAGATCCAACCCACTGCGGTGACTGTTCTAGTACATGCTTCAGTATTGGTGAGAAAATGCTCACCCTTACATTATATCCTAAAACAATCAAATATGGAAACCCTCGTGGTGTAGTGGTTAAACGCTACAGCTGCTAACCAAAGGGTCGGCAATTCGAATCCACCAGGCGCTCCTTGGAAACTCTATGGGGCGGTTCTACTCTGTCCTATATGTTCGCTATGAGTCAGAATCGACTCGGCAATGGGCTTTTTGGGTTTTATAACGGTGTACTCTCTGACCCTAATGAAGATATTTAGGTTACTTTTAAGGGGTGTTCAAGATCTTGTAATTTTCTGTGAAAATGATTCTGGAATACAGTGTGATTTAAACAGAAATGGCTTCTTGCGAACACTGACTTAGGAGAAGCATCTTATTTTCATCTGTAATAGAGTACTACTTTCACAACTGTTGATTTTCCTTCTGAATTATTAACCTCATGACGGTCCCATCCTGAGTCTGTGATCCATTTCACTAAAGATTCCTGTGTTGTGTGTAATCTCTGTGGTTTCCTAATAAACACAGTCTCTCTGTTCTGTGTTCCTACTCTTACACTGTAAGAGCTGTGGTGGTGCAATAGCTAAGCGCTCAGCTGCTAGCCGAGACGTCAGCAGTTTGAACCCACCAGCTGCTCCACAGGAGAAATGCCTGACGATCTGCTCCCGTAATGATTACAGCCTAGAAAACCCTATAGGGCAGCTCCTTTCTGCCTAGTTCCTTTCTGCCCTATAGGGTTGCTATGAGTTGGAATCGACTCGATGGCACACAACAACAACATTCTTATAATGTGTACTTTTTGCATTTTTGTCTTGTCAATTTTCTAACTTCTTGGAATTTCACCCTCTGTCCTCATTCACCTATAGGCATCGATATACTGCAACATATAAGGACGTCCTTACGTAACCAGAGTAATAACGAATTGAAGCCTACTGTCATGGCTCCTCAATTTAGAGTAATAATGCCTCACCAGGCAAAAATAGAAATCTCTCCCAAGGTAAAAGTAGAAGTGTCCCCCAAGGTCATGGTGGAAGTGTCACCTGAGGTCGTTGTGGAAACTACTCCTAAGGCCAAGGTAGAAGCCTTCCGGAACACCGGTGCGAAAGCCTGCAACAAAGCCAACATAGAAACTTCCCCTGTGGAAACGCTTCCCAAGGCTGGAGTCGCAGCATGTCCCAAGGCAAAAGTGAAAGGCTCAATAAAGGTTTGTTATTAATCACCATTTATCAACTCGACTGCATCAGGTTTTTTTTATTGACAATTTTTCTATTAAAATGTGTATACTTAGTTGTACAGATCATGATAGGTCAGATTTCACAATATACCTGACTTCTTATTTATAGTATTCTGCAATAAAATTTCTCCAGCAGGATAACTTGTTTAAACTAATCCCTTAAAATTCTCTGATATTCATTGTACCAGAGGTTTCCCCACAAAAACTGGAATATTAGCTAACTTTTAGTGCAAGAGAGAAAATGTAACAGCTTATATGAACTATGTTTCTAAACTCTGAAGAAAACTTTTTGAGAAGGGTTCCAAACCCTTAAATAGGATTTGGAAATGAAATTAGGTTTTGAAGAAAAAAAAAAACTTTAAAGTTTGTTGTTTCTGTAACCTGCTTGAATTGTATAATATGATTCGCTAGTCTGGAAGACTGTATCTCTATACCTAATGCTAAGAGGCACTAAGGGAAATTGTCAAGCATTAAGGAAAGCTGGAACTGTAATTGTATTTTATTCAGAATATTTTTCCCTTGAAAAGCCAGCTGCAGTAAAATAAATGTTAGTAATTTCTTATCTTACCGTACTGATCTGTTCAGAAATCAGAAATTGTCAAGAAGCCAGCATCTTCGAACATATCACGTTACAGACGGCCATCTTCTGCAAGCAGGCAGCATCCGCCCTCTCCCGGCAGGTAAGTAGCTTGCTCATCTGCAGCTGCGCTGGATAAGTGTTTACCAGGACAGATTTCACCAAAATGAAATAGTGAGGTATGCCTGGTAATGTAAATGTAAAGAAAAACTTTTTTTTAACCTTTAGATTTACTTTTGTCTGTTATAAAAATTTCCAGATTATGATATTGTTATCTCATGATACCAAGACATTATATTTTATGAAATTAGCACTCCTTCATTACAAAACCACATCATACTTGCTCATTAACTATTACTTTTTCCCAGCAGGCAAATCCAACAGAATAACCCTCCGTCGCCTTTACCTATCATATCGAGACAGTCAGCTACATCTTCTAATGCTTATAAAGTAACACCTGTTCGAGACACCCTGTGTGCACCAGACACATTAATAAGTATTACCAAAAAGAGAAAAGATGCCGTTTCTAAAGCCATTAACAAACGTCAGGCTCCGAGCCACAAAAATAGGATCAAGGAAGGTAAGTTCTTTCACCAAGAACTTTACTTTGACCACACCGAAACTCTTAAGGTAACTAGCATGGTTTGGGAATGGCCAACTTCATTTTATTCCCCAGTTTAGAGAAGTTTACAGCGTGATCTTTCTTTTAGATCAAGAGAATTTCACAAAATACTGGGACACTGGAATGCATCTTCTCTGCCTGTTTGTTCTTTATAAAACTTCTTACTCCCACCCCCTTGTTGTTTTGGAAAATTCATTTTTGGAACCAATGTTAGAAGTTCTGGTTGGACAAGAGGGTTGGCCTAGGTGATCCCTACTGTCCCTTCCAGCTCTGATTCTGGATGGTTCTTTGAATGGCCCTAAAGTATTTTCATCATCAGAGAGAACACATCTAGCCATTTGCACATGGGCAGGTTTCCATCCAGAGATGTAGGTAAGTTGCCACAGACAGACCATAGCATGTGACACATCTTGGTTTGCACAGTATGTGTGTTCCTCGAAGTGCTGTGTTGGTATTTTGCCTGTCACATATATTCTTAATACCTGAGGACATTACTTAATTTTAAACACATGAAGGCATTTTACTTTTGGAAGGAATTCCACAGTGAATCCTTTTGTGATAGAAGTCATCTTTCCAAGTGTTCATTCCTGATATCTAAAAAAATTTTCCTTTTCCTATGTGGTTTGTTTAAAATGAGGGAATTAGGCATGTAGACTAAGTTACTAGGCTAACAGGCCTCCAGGTGGTCACCTATTTTCCTAATAGCTGTGGTTTCTTTAGTTTCTATAGTTAACCACTTTATAATCAACCAAATACAGTAATATACTGCTCTCAGCGTTTAGCTGAACAGTAATTATTTAGTAAAAACCATGTACAAATCTCAAAACGTGTGCCGGTTGTATTTTTGTTTAGTCAAGCATTTAAGATTTTTTTTCTGATCCTTTGACTCTAGCATAAACGTGTCTTCCTCTATACTCAATATGTTTCATCTTTTCACATAGGGTCAATTTATTCAACTGTCCTAAAACAGCTAAAACCAAAGTAGGAGTACGTTATTCCATTTTAGAACAAGTAGTTGATAAAAAGGAACAAAATGCTACTGATGTTTTGAGGGGGGAAGTTGGGTTTTGAGCACAATCTGTAGATGACTTCTTGTTTATAGAGTTTAGAGCTATGCACATACTGCTTGGCTTTTGAATGTTTATGGTTGTGTTGCACCTCTTTGTTGAACTGAGGAGGCAGCAAGTTTCCCAAACTAATTGTTTCCTATGTTTGTTTAAACTAGAGGCCAGCGTTAAAAGCATATCTGAGACTATGAGTGTCGAGGAGATAGCAAAACTCCTGGAAGAAAAACGACGTCTTGCTCAGGAATGGCGAGCCAGAGAAGAAGAAGACAGAGCAAGAAAAGAAATACAAGAGAGGTCAGCCCAAACTCATCCTTTCCATACTGTACGTTGTGGCTGGCTTTGACTTTTGAACAAAGGTCCAAATTTTGAAAGTCGTAAATTTATTTTCAAGTGAGGTGTCTTATAAATTCTAAAAGACTAATTGACTTTTTCTTCCGTATGAATCAGAAATGACTTATGGCCTTCTAAACAAGTACAAAAAACTTCCCAAGCCTTTGTCAGTGGCTTAGCAGAGAGGCCACTGGTCTTCGGGTGAATGCTTAGCCCTTTTTAGGCTCCATGAATCATGTGCCAGTAAGATGTGAGATACAAATGCCGAAAGGGAACCGAGCTCTAGGCCAGGCTCTGGTCTCTCAGCAAGAGCAATGGAGTGATCACACAAGAGTGTTTTCATTTGCATTCACTGGTCTCAGCCCCTTATTTTTAAAGACTTTTGTAACTTTATAATTTGCAAAACTGCAAATTATACTTAATCCTGTTTTGCTTTGCGTGCTGTCCCATGACCTTTGTGACACCTGAGTCTCATCAGCCAGGCAAATTATTGCTGGAATGCTGTCCTGTGGGCAGCAGGGCACATGGACAGGTACAGACATTCAAACTCAGTCTGAGGTTTTCTGGATCCTTGGTCTTGAGGCCCGTTTTATGTTTGGTCCTGTGATGGAAACCTCTGTCCACTGCCTGCAAGGAATAACTGCACAACTCTACTGCCTCTGTTCTTAGGTATTAAGTGTTCTTTGAAACACAATCAACTACTTTCCATGTACTTTCTGCATTAAAGGAGGAGAAGGGGATATTGTGAATGGCAAAAGACTATAAATTATATTATTCATCTCACATAAATGACCTAATTAATTTCGCATTTTGAAAGCCCTGAATACCAGTCACTGGACGTTCCTCATCCAGGCACCACCAGACACTTCTCTGAATCGCCCTTCCATTCCCATGTGAGCTGGTGTGTGGCCTTTTGGAGGATCCCGTGTCTTTAAAACAGTTAAGAAGGAAGGAGACTTTGTCTCTGTCATATGTGCATGTAAGATACAAAGCAGTCTAGTACTTGATAGAATTCTTTTCCTACTCTCAAGGGTTAGTTTCCCGCCTTTAAAAAGGGTGAAATTGTGCAAATCCTGCATGGTAACAACAGAGAAAATATGAATCTGGTGTAAAATGTATTCTACACAAGCAATTTAACTCTAAAAATGCACATACTACTGCAAGCTGTATATGGTGGAGACCAAGATAAATACTAACTGTTACTTAAATATTCCCAGTGTCATCTGGAAAATGAAAGTGCTGGCAAAGAAAGCAACTACAGGACTAGGCGGAGATTTCTCCGTGTTTGAAGATGACCGGCAACGAAAGGACGTGAAAACGAAGAAGGGATATCAGAACTACCAGGATCGAGGAATACCGTCTCAGGTTTGCTGGCTCTGCACTTTATCAGGGGAGAAGAACCAGTCGAGAAAGTTCAATTGAAACCCAAAGCACAAATCTCTCCCTCCAAGAAAGAAGATGAGCAGTTGCAGAGTTCCTGTCTGCATTTTGACATTAAAAACTAGTTGTTGTCGACTGGACTCAGACTCTTAGTAACCCCATGTGTGTCAGAGTAGAACTGTGCTCCATAGGGCTCTCAATGGCTGACTTTTCAGAAGCAGATCACCAGGCCTTTCTTCTGAGGCACCTCCAGGTGGGCTCAGTCCTCCGACCTTTTGGTTAGCAGCTGAGCTCACGTTAACAGTTTGCACCAGTTTTTGTTTGTTTTTACTTAATTTTTTTTTCAATATGTATTAGGTGGTGCATTGGCTTATCCAGGTCACTTTTAGAACTCCTTGAGAATAATACCTAGTACCCCTCACACAGACCTTGGCCAATTTCTTAAGTTGCTGTTAGTTGCCATCAAGTTGTCACTGACTCATGGTGACCCCGTGTGTCAGAGTAGAACTGTGCTCCACAGCGCTTTCAATGGCTGATTTTTTGGAAGCAGATCCCCAGGCCTTTGTTCCAAGGCACCTCAGGGTTTACTCGACCCTCCAACCTTTCTGTTCGCAGCCAAGCAACATTAACCATTTGTAGCACCCAGGGACTCCAGATGAAAAGTCTCAATGGCAACTGGTTTACCTTTTTAATTACACTCTAGCTGCCGTCTAATACCACTGCAGGCTACTCTCAGCCACTCTCAGCCACCCTTGGCAATATCCTAGAATGAGAGAGGGGCAACTTAAAGATCAGCAGCCCTTTGGTTTGTCTACATAAACAAAATAGCAGTCTGGTGACAGCAAATCCAAATTGCTCGCACAGGTTTAACATCCTGTGTCAGTTTTCCCAATTTTGCATTCTGCGGTGCCACACACGACACTCACAACTACACCTCCCACCCCATCCCCCAACAGAAAAGAATAACACGAATACCTCTAGGAGTTTCATCAAATCAACCAGTAAGAATGTCTCATCCATCCACATTCAAATCACTATGTAAATAGATCCCCAGACTGTATGAATTATTAGCATTGCCAATTTCTATTTCCAAGTTTAGTGTACCACTCATGAAAACTGGCGATATGTTACAGAAAGGATAGTAGACATTTGCATTCGATGAGGAAGTCCCTTTGAGAAGGAATTCTCCCAGTGCTTTTGATAAATGTAAGAGTTGTGGCTCTGGTTGCTGTGTTACTGGCTAGCTACACAGTCACTTATTTTTAAACCTTATGGTCTGATGTTCCTCATGATCACCTTGAGCTCCTGGAGGAGAACAACGTGCCTTCTAAATCTTCAAGAAAATATTTAGCCTGGTTTCATGCATTCTAACAAGTGCTTTGGAGACTAATAATTTATGAATGTCATGTATATGAGAACTCTGGAGCAAAAGATGCCATTGCTTTGTTACGCTGGGTAGTGTTTACTGCTGAATTCTTTAAACTAGCATTCTCTGGTGTTGCTGAGATAGAAGAAGATTAGGTGGTATTTTTGTACAAATTGCTTAGAACGGGGATGCCAAAATAAAAACTTAGGAGGAAGCTGAGAAAGAGAAGAAGGAACGTGAAAGACTTACGTTGCAAAATTTGTAGGAAAAGATTGGAGAGAAAAAAGGTACTCTATGTTTTTTGGGTTTGATTTTTTGTTTGAAACAGCAATGGACACACGGTATCAGAACATGTTTTTGAAAATCAGAAGTAAGTTCTGTGCAAATGCCTAGTGGTTTTCCCACTATACTCTTTCCTTATCCAAGGATCTGACCTCTCCTAAATGGAAGGCCCTCTTCTTTGATTGGCCATACCCACTGGTGGCCATTACATTGATGCCTCAGTTGACCTAATCTCTAGGAACAAAGTTCATTTGAACCAAATTACTGGAGTCGTGGTGGGGGCTGGTGGCAGTTAGAGTTTCTTCTAAACTGGACCAGAAATGGCAGCAACTGAGTGAGGAGCGGTGGCCAAAGGGCAGGCTGTTTTTAAGGCAGGGCCTCACACCTGTCACTCACATCAGGGAGCAAGGAGGTCCAGGCTGAGGTGCTGCAGGGCCTCTCTGTCGGTACATGAATCACCCTGAGGAGGCCAGGGAGCTGCAGCTCTTTCTTCCCACCTTCAGGACAAGAAGGGGCACTGGGGAGGGAGTTCTTCTCCCTCCCTAGAACACATCTCTCCTCTGTCTCCTGTGTTTCTTCTCTTTCCCGTAAAGAAATCTCTGATAGTGTCGCATCACTGGGACGCACTTTTCATTATGACCAGCTTTCGTAACAGTCTTTTGAGGCTAAAATTAAGTTAAAAGCTCAGATTGGCATGCAGTAGTGCTTAGTCTTAAATAATGAATTTCCACGACTGCTAAGTTAGGAGGGAGAAGTTGTCACTGGGATTTCTATGTTATAATAACAAGTACAACTGCCGCCATTTAAGGCACTTTATAGATGAGTGTGAAACTGGAATTAGAAGATGGAGCCTGGTGTCCAAGGGCCTTTTGTTGGTTAAGTTTATGGTTTTAGACCAATCACAAATATTGGCCGCTTTTGCAAACTGGAAATAATCAACTTCTTCAGGACCGCTGTCTGGTTTTTAATCTGTGTTTTCATGTTTGGATTTTTATTTTCCTTTAAATAGAGAATAGAGGAAATTATGCAAAGAATGAGAAAGAGCGACATAAATTCTTCCAAAGTCAGTCTCCTGACCCCTACAGGCGGTGTGTAAGAATTCCTGTTGCTTCCCATTCTTGCCGACTGCCTCGTCTTTGCCAGTCTGGTGGTACTGAAATATAGTATCGTATTTGCATTTCCCCGATTATTTTACTCTCTTGCGAGAGATGCTTGTTCAGGTCTTTTGCGCATTTTGCTTTTGGATTAATTTGCCTTTTTCTGACTTGTAGTTCTTTAAATGCTCTAGATATGTTATATGTGTTGCGGATGCCTTCTCCCAGCTGATGCCTTGTCTTTCTTTTAACGTTGCCTCCTGCGGAACAGACGTTCTTAACTTTAACGTCATCGGACCTATCAATAGTTTTTGATGGCTGCTGAGGTTGAGAACTCTTCATATGTTTATTGGCCATTTGGATATCTGCTTTGGCAAAGTGCCTTTTCTCAAGTCATCTGCACATTTCTTCTTTGGTTATCTGCCTTTTTCTGATTGATTTGTAGGAGTTTTTACCTACCCTTATGAATCTTTTGGAAATGTGTATTGCAGGTATCTTCTGCCACACTGTCATTTGCCTTATAGTCTCTTACTGTCTTTTGCTGAACAGAAATTCATAATTTTAATGCACTCAAATTTATCCTTTGTTTTTCCCTGATGGTTAGTGCTCTTTGGTTCTGTTTTATATACATTTGCTTCCTCTAACTTCTTGTCTTTTAATGGATTGTATGCATTCAAGGCTTTTTTCCTCCATCTTTAGAGTCTATGCCACAAAACTGGTATGTTGCCTGTTCACCATTCCCTGGCTGTGGGCGTTCATATATTTAGGTAGCGCAAGAATCTAGAATAGAAGTGTCATTTCTGAAAGGTACTGGGAGTTACCATCTCAAAGATCGTTCAGCTCGTTGGACTGAGAAATTTTATCACAAGCAACAGCCAGGAACTTTTTAGCTATTCAGCATTTGGCCCCACCTTGTAGGAGCCCTGGTGGCACGGTGGTTAAGCATTTGTCTTCTAACCTAAATGTCTGCAGTTTGAATCCAAGGTGCACCTTGGGAACCCTATGGGGCAGTTCTACTCTGTCCTGTAGGATCAGTATGACTCAGAATCGACTCAAGGGCAACAGGTTTGGGTTTGGGTTCTTGGGTTAGCTAAGGTAGGATCCCTTGTGGGCAAAGAACGAAGGCCAACCCAAAGTAGCTGGAAGACACAGCTCGGACCATCTCTTCCTGCCTCTTGTAGATTCTTGGGGCCATTTAAAGAGCTTAGGTTTTGCCTTTGAATTGCAATGCTGACAGTTAACAACCAGTCCAGCCCTTTGAAACCTCTCTTCTTTGAAATAACTCAGCCGGGATGATTGACCGTTAGGCATGATCGTGGTTTCCTGTTTTTAACTGCAGGCCTCAGGGACACCTGGATACAACAGGGTGGAGGCGGATGAGACAAATGATGATGACGGAAGGACAGGATCTGATGATGAGTCATTAGATGAAATGGCCTCTTCAGGTTTGCTTGCCTTTTGAGTTCTGTTAGTCACCGTTTAGGAGCTAGCCTGCCTAGGTTCATAGCCAGGCTCCTCCACATCTAAGCTGTGTGCCTTTGGCCAAGTTACTCAACCTTTCTGTCCTCAGTTTTTCCCACCTGTAAAAGAGGAAACTAATGTTTTCCTCCTCATAGGGCAGGCATGAAATTTCAACAAGATAATCCATGCCATGCTAAAAATAGTGTCTGGCATATAGTAAACTCTCAATAAACATTAGCTGCTGCTGTTAACTATTTTCATGTTGTGCTAATAGATGCGATTAGCTAATAGATCCTAACTAAGGAGAGCTAGTACATCCACTCAGAGCCTAGTAAGGCATGTGTGCTTGACCACAGGTAGAATTTCACTTCCACCTCATTAAGAAAAACTGAAGTGTGTCTGGGATACCCGAGTGCCTCTAAAATTTATTGTTGATTTCCTTCTGAGCAAAACCTACTGTATAGTAGCAGGAATTGGCATGTGAGAACATCATCCATCCATCTCCCTCCTGCAAGTGGGTCTGGGACTCAGAAGTCAGGCACTCAGCACAGGGTGGTGGGGATACAAAGATGAAAAGACAAGGCCCTCAGCTTCTAGGAACCATAGCCAGTGGAAAGCCAGACATAAGCAAACAACTACCACAGATAATTGCATTCAAAGACATTTGGGCAAAATGCAATGAGAACATAGCAGCGGTAGGAGCACCTGGGTCTGCCTCAGGGCAGTGAGGAAAGGAAAGCTTAAGGGAGGAGGTCATGTCTGAGGTGAGACTAAAATAAGAGGCGGATTTGCCAGGTGGCTAATTCAGGAGAGGGATGAGAATCATGGTGCACTCCTGTCCTGACCCAAAGGGAAGAAGACAAGTTCCTTAAAGGTAGCCCCTTGGTGCTTTGAGGGTAGGGCAAGCAGCTATGCCACATGGTGGCCCTGTGCTTTCCTGGCCAAGGCCATGGCTGCAGAAAATGAAGCCACTCGGGGCCAGTGGGCCTGCCTCACCCTGTCTCTTACTGCCTTTAGGAAACCTCCCCCACCAGCCCCAGCCCCACCCCACACACAGACTCACTTGCTTTGGATTTGGATCCTAAGAGCAGTCAGGAGCATAGCCATCACCTGTGCATTTGTTGTTTAAACTCTGGTTTTAATCTTGTTCTTCTTTTTTTCTAGCAATTTTCAATGATATCAATATGCCCCATAAACTCAAAAACAAAATGAAAACTGGCAAAATTCCAATGAAACTGACCTACCTTCACGCTAGTGGAGAACACATAACGAAAGAAACCAAGTCATATAAGAGTAATGCAAAAATTCCTAAGAAAAATGCAAAAGACCCATTAACTCAGGCCAAAGGGTCAAGGTGAGTCACCCTGTGGGCTTATTACAATCAACTTCGTGGAACTGGGATTGACTATCCTAGAATTAAACAATATTTATTGAGCTCTTAGTTTGTACCAAGCACTGTCGAGCACTTGACTTACAGAAACAAACTCTGATCCTGACAACACCTGGCTAGGGAAGGATTATCATCTCCATTTTTACATGTAGGGGAACTGAGGTGCAGAGAGACAAAGGCCTCATCTAGTGCTGCTATAGCACAAATAACCAGAAGTGGGCGGCCTTAAAGAACAGACATTTATCCTCTCACAGTTCAGGAGGGTACAAGTCTGAATTCAGGGTGTAGCTGTAGGGGGACGTCCTTTGTCTATTTTATCTTCTAGTAGCCAACAGTCCTTGGAGGTCCTGGGCTTCTAGATTTAACTGCCTCCGTCATCAAAAAGCATCTGTCTTGCCTCTGGTCCACTCTGTTCTTTTTATAACTCAGGAGTGATTAGATTTAGAACCCACCCTACTTGGGTATGGCCTAATTAACACAACAAAGACGACCCTATTTCCAAAAGAGATTGCATCTGTAGGTACAGGGATTAGGATTTCAGTACACATTTTGGGGGAACATAATTCAATCCAAACACTCTTTACTGCTGTCTGATAAAAAAAGAGAAGGGGGCAACATTTATTGAGTGATGGCCATATCTCAGGCATTTCACATTACTTTCATTCTCATTGCAACTCTTGGAGTTGAATATTTAATATCCTTGTTTTACATATGGGAAACTGAGGATCAAATGTTAACTACACCTTACTGGCTGTGTTCTTAATCAACTTGAAGTGGGGACAGAGTCCTGGAGCCCTATGTACTTCCCTAGCCTCTAAAGCTTCATAGGACCTAACTTGTATTCTGTAATCTCCAGGGTCCCTTCCAACCTTCCCAGTCTATGATTCTGAAAGTTTATTTAGTTCCAGGGTGTTTCTTAGAAATTAATTAAAGGATAAAGCTGCTTTCGGGACAAAGCTGTTACAGCAATTTCACGAGTTAGAGCCGCCTGCCACAAATAGCCAATTCTTGAGACAGGGGTGAGGTGGGTAGCAAGAGCTTTATTAGATATACCAGTATATGGAGACAGAGGGGAATGATCTCCTCCTAAAGTCCTCTGTCTCACCAGACTACCGATGGGTTCGGGTTTTTAAGGGAAAAGGGGACATAAGTTTTAGAGTCTTGCGAATGTGCACTCTCTTTCTTCTGTTTGGTTTTGGTGGTCCTATCTCAAACATGTTGATTTTGTCCTGCCATTATCCCATCAGCTCAGGGGGTAGCTAGCACCATCTTTTGTCTTATTTGACAGGCTTAGATCAATATCACTTGTTTTCCACAGTCTTAGAGGAAACATTGGTTAACAACCATTTGGGGAGCTAACATCAGGATCTTGCTTGGAGGCAGGGATGGGCTATGGGAGGGAGGGGAGAGAAAGAAGAAAGAAGGAAAAAAATTGGCTCAGGTACTGTTTAAGACATGGCTGAGCAGCCTGTTTCAATCCCCCCTTTTTGTTGTAGGTTTCTCAATTTTGGGAAACAGGGCACCGTGTCTCTCTCTAGCTACTTCCTGCTGGATGGGGACGTCGGATGGGGAGAGAAACCTGACATCTACTGGGGTCATATACAGGTTGCGGTTTGGAATGATGAAATTTGGCAATGTCTTGTTGAATTAAGTGATGCACATCCCTGGAGTCTGGGAAAGGAGTAGTTTGGTCTACCAGGGCAAAGACCTCTCCAGCCTTGAGGGTGTTGGTGGCGCCCCTGGTAACCACTTTTATTAGACAGGGGGCACAAATGCAGACCAAAGTGACTGTTACTCCCAAAGTTATTAAAGGGGTCAACCAGGACCCCAAGATGGGGAAAAGTTTAGTGAACCAATCCCACATGCTCTCTTGCCTAGGTGTTGGGGCAGTCCATTCGGTGATAAAAAAAAAAAAAAATTTTTTTTTTTTTTTTTTTATCTAGTCCTACCTCTACTTTTCCGGTGGCATTTATCCAGGTTTTGTTAATCGCAGCACACACTCCTCCCTATTTGGCTAATAAGAAGTCTAAGGCGATTGTATTATTTAGGACCACTTCTCTTAAGGAGTTTAAAGAGGTTTGTTGTGCTCTAAGCACCTTTTCAGTTCCTAGGGCTAGCAGGTGGATAGTATCTGACAAGTCTCTAATGGCCGCTTCCATGTGGTACATTCCTAAGCCTGGAATAATTGTTCTTAAGAACCACCACCCAAACCTGTTTTTCTCTAGAACAAGGTTACTTTCCATCCCTGTCATTTCTAGGGATGTAGGATCTACTGAAAACACATCCCTTTTCTTTCGGGGGATCTTCATGGTGTGTTGGGCAGATGGTGGATGAACTTGGGTTGGGAAAGTCAGGAACCCCAGAGTACACTGTCCCACAAAGTGAACTCCTATTAAGCATTGAATGGCCCAGGTGTAAGGTGATGGCCTAGGGACAGGAACCTCACTGGTGCGGTAGGGTCTCCCTCCACATAGGAAGGTGTATCTTGGTGGAGCACACAAGGATAGATTCTTATTGGGGCTATTGGGAATACTAGAATTGATGTGAATCAACTGGGGTATGGTCAAAGATTCGTTGTAGGATGAAAGAAGCTGAAAGTCTTGAAAAACCTGCTGTGTGACTTTAGCTCGGGGACTTTGTGACTTTGTTTCCCATTTGGTTCCTGAGGTATGATTATAAAGATTAGCGAGGAGAAAACAAGGTATGGGAAATGGGTACTGTATGAGCCGAGTTCAGATTGGGGCCTTAGTGGCATGGTGAGTTAAGGTACAGTTAGGGACATCCTTGTGATAGTCAAAAATTGGGGCTGCCATGGGGCTTAAAGGTGCTCCTGACCAAGGAAGATGATGGCATATTCAGCAGTTGCTGAGATTTCCCGCCCCCCGGCCACTGCTTGGGACATGGTGACTAGGCCATTGGATGACCAGCCTCACCCATCTGGGAGGTGGGCAGGCTCTTGATATCCTACAACAACTTCCTGGATTCCTTCCCCTCTCCACTGATTTCAATATCTTTTGGCGACCCTTTTTAAGCTTCACACAGTAATAAAACTCTACGTCAGACAAGGTTATATCTGAAATAATGATTGAAAAGTCTCGATTGTGTGACCGAGTGGTGTTAGTCATGGGGGTCACTCGGGAGGAGGCAGCAGTTTTGAAGGCCCAGACAACCATCTGTTCTTTCTCCTGGGTTACCAGTATCCATTTAATGGGGCTGACTGGAGTCAGAGACGATACGACACATGGAAGAGTCAGGGTATCTCTTACTTGTAAGGTCAGAGTCCCTCTGGTTTGCAGAATCAAATGGGCCTGATTTGTTGCCACGGTGTAGTGTGCACCTTGGAAGAAAAGGAAAACAAAGGTTAAAACTATCATTTTGTAATTTTTTTAAACCTGTACTTTAAATTTTGAACCGGTGTGCAGGAATAAGGTGACTCTTCAGTTCCTTCCTTTTCAAGCGGAGTTGTTTTTACTCTGGAATGATGCACCCATGCAGTCACTCCCGCCAACTTTAAAGATGAGTGAGTAGTCAGGAGGACTTAAAAAGGCCCCTCCCATTTGGGAGCCAGCTGGTCTTCAGGGTGCTGGTGTCTCCAAGTCCTTAGTAATACCCGATCTCCTGGCCGGACTCTGTGAAGAGGGGTATCAGAGGGAAAAGACAGATGGAGAGAGGCATATTGGTTAATAATGTTTACAACAGCTCCCAGAGAGTGGATCCAGTCTCTCTTTTCCACCTCTGTCATTACCGAGGTGCGGAAGGTGGACTTTCTCAGGAATGGTCTCCCATATACTAATTCATAAGGGCTTAACTTAAGCCCACTTTGAGGGGCCACTCGGATTCTAAGCAGTGCAATAGGCAGGATGTGTAACCATGTTAAGTTAGTCTCCTGACATATTTTTGCCAGAGCCTTTTTTACGGTATGATTCATCTTCTCAGTCTTTCCTGTCGACTGTGGCCTCCAGGCAGAATGTAGCTTCCCATTTATATCCAGGGCTTTGCTGACTTCTTGGGTTATTTGTGCCATGAAAGCTCCTTCATTGTCCCTTTGAATTGAAATTGGCAATTCGAACCGAGGGATAATCTCTTTGAGTAGTACCTTAGTTACTTCTCGAGTTTGTTCGGTTTGACAAGGGAAAGCCTCTACCCACCCCGAGTAGGTATTCACAAAGACCAACAGATACCTGAAGTTTCCAGGTACCTGGGGCATAGCTGTAAAATCTATTTGCCAATCTTCTCCCATGTTAGTTCCTCGATGTTAGACTCCCAGCTCTGTTGGATGTGGCACAGTCTTTGGGTTGTTCTTTGCACAAAGGTGGCATCTTCTTGTGACTTCTTGAATGGCCTTGAGGAGACTTGGTCCTGCGACCACCTGTTGCATCCACTTAAGACTGGCATCTCTCCCATAATGAGTTCCTTCATGTAAAGTCAATACTATACTATATACTTGGGCTTCTGGTAACAGTACTTTTCCTTTGGAGCTCACTAACCAGCTGGAATGGGGAACCGGGTGAAAACCCCATTCTTCAGCCCTTTTAAAGTCTTGAGTGGTGTAGGTAGGTGCAGGAAGGTCAGCAGGGTGCAGGAAGGTCAGCAGGGTCCAGGTGAGGGATCAGGGCCATTTCTTTCTCCATCTCATTTTTGCCATCAGTCCAAACCCTGGTATCCAGATTCGACAAAAACCTGCCATCCCAAGAAAACCTCTAAGTTGTCGCTTAGAGGTAGGGGGCGCTACCCACATAATAGCTTTTCGCCGGTCCTGGAGAAGCTCTGCTGCCCCATGATATTTGGAACCCCAGATATCTTACTTGTTGTTGTGATATTTGGGCCTTCCTTTTGGAAACTCGGTACCCACACCTAGCCAGATGGTTTAAGACCAGGATGGTATTTCGATCTGAGTCTTCTTGACTTTCACTTGCCGCTAAAATATCGTCCACATACTGTAAGACCATCCCCTTTTCTAGTTGCAAGGCCCTCATGTCTTTAGCCAATGTCTCTCCGAAAATTGTGGGGGAGTTCTTGAACCCTTGGACCAGCACCTGCCATGTGAGGTGCCTTTTTGTCCCTGTTTCTAAATCAGTCCATTCAAATGCAAACAAAAGTTGAGACTCAGGATGCAAGGGAATGCAAAAGAAAGCATCTTTCAGATCTAATACTGAAAACCAAGCATATATGCTGGGTATGGTTACTAGGAGAGTATATGGGTTGGGCACAACCAGGTGAATATCTTCTACTATTTGATTAATCTTTCTTAAGTCTTGCACAAACCGATATTCTCCTGTCCCGGGCTTTAACACTGGCAGAATGGGGGTGTTATATGGTGACCGGCATGGTCTTAAAAGTCCAATTTCTATATATCTTTGGACCAGTGGAGCAATCCCTTCCAGAGCTTCTCTACAGAGCGGGTATTGTTTCTGATTTATAACAGGCGCTCCAGGCTTTAGGGGAATTTTGACTGGCTCAGTGAACCTGGCCCTTCCCATCCTCCCTGATGCCCAAACTCCCGGGTTCACTTCTTGTTGTATGTGGACAGGGATGTTGCTGGGGCCGCTGGTTCCTCTAGCAACAAGGCTGTTTGCAAAGCTCATGCCTGTTCGGGCAGAATTTGCACCAAAATTCGAGACGGTCCAAAGGTGACTTGTGCCCCAAGTTTTGACAATATATCCCTCCCGAGGAGGGGAGCGGGGCATTCTGGCATATAAAGGAACTCCTGGTATAACAAGTCTTTTCCAATTTCACAATTCACCAGTTGGAGGAAAGGCCAGGTTGAAAGTTTTCCTAAGACCCCTACCACTGGGGCAGTACGTGGACTAAGGGGAGATTCCGCGGTGTTCAAAACTGAAAAGGTGGCACCCGTGTCCAGAATAAAGTCAATAGGGCGTCCTCCCACCTTTAGAGTTACCCGGGGCTCGTGGTGGGAGATAGCCAACGAGGTTTGAGCCCCTGGGCCCCGTCATTCGGAATCATCTAATCGTGCCAGCCTTTCCTGATAAGTCTTCCCCTTTTCTCTGGGCACTCCCGCTTCCAGTGGCCTGTCGTTTACAGAAGGCATACTGGTCAGGTTGTAAAGGTCTCCCCCCTCGCCCCGGGGTGGTCCTTCTTATGGTTCTTATCTCCCTTCCCCCTTCTTCATTCGGGGGGGGGCTAAGGCTGCTGCTAGTAAGGCTGCCTTTTGTTTCATCTTTTGTTTTTTTGTTGTTGTTGTTCTGTTACCTGGTCCCGGTTATTGATCACCTTAAAAACTACTTCAAGCAGCTGCCCTATTGGCATCCCAAATCCTCCTTCTAATCTTTGTAATTTTTTTTTTGAATATCAGGGGTACTCTGTGAAATAAAAGTCAAGTTTATCAGCCGGGCGTTGTTGGGATCTTCAGGGTTGATATCAGTGTACTGACGAAACGTGTCTGTCACTCTTTCTAAGAAAGTAGATGAGTCTTCCTTTTCTCCCTGGATAATTTCTCTAACCTTTTGTAAGCTCTTGGGTTTGGGGGCCCTGTTTCTCAACCCAACGATTAGGCAGTCTCGATAGAACTGAAGCCTACTCGCCCCTTCTTCACGATTGTGATTCCAACCAGGATCTCTAGTAGGAATGGCTTCTGTCCCAGGGGGTCGGGCTCCATTACTAGAGTCTAAGTTATGGAGCCTATCAGCCTCTTTCTGAGCCTTTTCTAACACCATACGGCGTTCTTCTGAAGTTAACAGAGTGGTGAGGAGCGCCTGTATATCTGCCCAGGTAGGGCGTTGAGTAAAGAAAATAGAAAGAAACAGTTTAGTCATTTTGTTTGGGTCCCTCCGGTAGGGGGGGGGCTATGGCTCTTCCAGTTATATAGATCAGAGGTGGAAAATGGAGTATGTACCAGCATTGTGCCCCGTGGCTGCCCTTTATCATCCACTCCGGCAGGAACTTCTCTCAGTGGGTACTGCCCTGCCTGGACTCCTGAGGCAACCTCACCGAAAACGGTACCCTGACAGGTATGAGAAGGGGAGACCATACCTGAAGTAGCTGGACCTTCACTGTCTGATCCTCCTCCTCCATCAGCCTTTGGTGTGCTGGCCAACCTAGAATCGGGCTCGACCATTCCATTTGGAGACCTTGTCATTTCACGGTCCGACCCCTCGGCTTCTACCGCACCTCCCCTATACGGGGAAGGGAAGCCGAAATGGTGGCCATAGCACATCCCTCTAGGAGGGGCTCCTCTGATGAGGATTCAGGGAGTACTTTGGCCTTTGATTTTCCCTGGAAGAAAACCTGACTAGGGGGGTGCAAGGTCTGGTAGAGAGACATGAAGGCTTGTATATAAGGGACTTCTTCCCACTTTTTAGTTCTTCTGCAGAACAAATCCAATCGAAGTATTGTATTATAATGTAAAGACCCCTCTGGGGGCCACTGTTCTTGATCCCCCAACTGGTATTGGAGCCATATGCTGTTACACAGGCGAATCATCCACGTTTTGGTCATGGGCTCATAGCTATACCTTTTCCAATTGGCCAAAACGCAGCCCAGCGGGGATTCAGCTGGAATAGATGGACCTCCTCCCATGCTAATATCTCGTTTGTTTAAACTCGCCTTTTCCTGCCCCAGGCAGGATCAACTTGGCTTGACAAAGGGGAGAGTTTGAGCCTCTCGAGTACAATGCTTAATCTATCTCTTCTCTGATTAGGTTTAATTTTTTCAGGATTTCTTTTGTTCCTATCTTAGGACCCTAACTTCTTTGGGGACAGTCTTCTAAAATAGTCTGTACACAGACCAATGAAACCAACTGTCAGTCTCAAGAATTTAGGTTAAAACTGTTCTTGAACCTGGTGAGGGGTTTTGTATGAATAGGGATTTACAAGATGACGACACCAAGAAAAAAGAAAACCTCATGAGGACAAGTAATGGTACATAAGACAAACAGACAGACCGACAAAAGTAACAGAGATAACCTCACAGTCTCAACCTCCCAGACAGCAAGACGGGTTGTACATAAGACAAACCTGACAAACAGAGAAAAACACTCAGACCACAAATGCCAGAAAGGAAAGGGGGAACGAGGATAATCTTAGTGAGGTCTAACACATTACTAGGAATGTCTCAGTCTCCACTTCAATCCTCCAAATACCTCTTATCCTCAATGCCAGACGGAGGGGCTTCAATCTCCCAATCTAAACCGACAGAGATGTCTATACCCACTCCCCAAAAGCAGGGTGCACCAACCAGAGACAGACAACAATCCAAATACAAAAACGCACGGCCGATACACACTGATACACCTGCCCAGCTCTAGAGTCACCAAGAGTCCCTCCTTGCGATCCTACTCACGGGGATGGTCATCAAAGGCGCCACTCGCCTTAGAAACCAAGGGCCCAGTTCCAGTTCCGGAAGCCACGCTGGCCGGCCCTATCCACCCCGGCCCTGAGTGCAACAGGGAGAGGGTCGCGGACTCACCTCAGGATCTTGTTTAAGTCTTGCCTTCACCCACCTCTTTGGCGCAGTTGGGGACCGGTGAGGCCGCAGGGAAGCCTGGGTCTGGGGACAAACAGAGTCCCCAGGGGCTGCTTGGTAGGAGAACTGTCAATCAGGCCCAGGACCCGCCGCAGGGCCACCAAGTCTCAAAGGGCTGGAATCCCCGTACGGGCCACCAAATTGTTACCGCAATTTCGCGAGTTAGAGCTGCCTGCTGCAAATAGCCAATTCTTGAGACAGGGATGAGGTGAGTAGCAAGAGCTTTATTAGATATACCGGTATATGGAGACAGACGGGAATGATCTCCTCCTAAAGTCCTCTGTCTCACCAGACTACCGATGGGTTCGGGTTTTTAAGGGAAAAGGGAACATAAGTTTTAGGGACTTGTGGAATCTGCGCTCTCTTTCTTCTGTTTGGTTTTGGTGGTCCTATCTCAAACATGTTGATTTTGTCCTGCCATTATCCCATCAGCTCAGGGGGTAGCTAGTGCCATCTTTCCTCTTATTTGACATGCTTGGATCAATATCACTTGCTTTCCACAGTCTTAGAGGAAACATTGGTTAACACTTAACCATTTGGGGAGCTAACATCAGGGTCTTGCTTGGAGGCAGGGATGGGCTAGGGGAGGGAGGGGAGAGAAAGAAGAAAGAAGAAGGAAAAAAATTGGCTCAGGTACTGTTTAAGACATGGCTGAGCAGCCTGTTTCAAAGCCTCGGTAGAGGAATAATCAATGATTCTAACCGGAACACCTCTTTCCAGACCATCTTTGAAGAAAATGGTTGGCAACACTACTAAAACCATAAACTCATGTGGAGCACAGCACACTCTGGGAGCGTTCAATAGCCTGAGTGGTGAGGCACACGGCTGGATGTGCAACAACACCATCCATGTAGTTGGCCAGATGGGGCCACCCCTCTCAAGTTCAGATGCCCCTCTTGACAACCAAAAGGGACATGTAAAAGATACCATAAAATTTCTGCAAAATCCTCAGATGTGTTTTGACGGGAGGAAGAAGAATAAACCTGTGTCACCTCACCCTGGTAAGGCCTCATTTCATCTTCATGGTGCCTGAAAGGTGTAACTGACCTTAAATTCTCCTTAGTTTCCTTCTGTCACAGAGCAGTCTGCAGAGTGTAACTTTGGAGGGCAGGAAGAAAACAGCGTGGGCTCCAAAGTAAAGATGTAGAAGGGTTTTCTACTAAGTCAGTTTTGAGCATGTAGATGACTTGATTCTAATTTTCTGCCCCACACTTCCTGCCACATATTAAAAGAATAGGCTCTTTCCCCCAGATGCCGGAGCTTCCACCGAGTTCCTGTCCACCGGCTGTTTGACAAGCACGCAGATCATCACTTAGGGTGGGGGGTTAGTGATGTCTTCAGAATTAGTCTCTCGCCCCATGTTTCCGAAACCAAAAGGTCTTTGTTTCTCTCTCCTTGAGAAGCTCTCTTGGAAACCGATAGGGGCAGCTTGGGTCAGTTTGGGGACTGGGCATGCGTGTGACACTTAGAACAGTGCCACCATGTCAGCAGCTCCTGGAGGGGGGCTGCCAGTGTCCCCCAGGCCACCCTGAAGGGAGGCTGGGGCAGCAGGTGGCACCATCAGCATTTTCTTGCCTAACCTTCCTCTTGTCTCTCTTCCTTGGTTCAGAATTGTGAATGAACATCCGTGCCGCCTGGGAGATTATATCAGCTCCTTCCTAGTTCACCACCTTGACTCGCAGGGCTCGTCTTCTTTTACTTCATACAGCTACAGTGACCTGAACCTGGACAACAAAATGTCTGTATAAAACAAAATACACAAAGTCACGTTTACTTATCTCAGATGGTCTTGTTTCTGTCATCTAATTGTCTTGTCTTACAGGCAGAGAGGTGCTAAGTAAAAGAGCGGGTTTGTTTTCCTTGTAAGTATCTCCATTGTCTCTCATTTCTGGGTTTTCCTACCAATGTGGGGACTACAGCGAGTGTATATCCACGTTGTTTTTACAAACGATAACTCTCCAAGTTTCTAAAAGAATCCGCATTGAAGGAATAAGTTGCGTTTAGTACATATTTTCAAATCTTAAAATAACGTTTATTCCATTTAACAATTAACAATTAATGACTCACATTTGAGCTCATAGAGAATATAATGGAGCCTGCGAGGGACTCCAGATTGCTCATGAGAGCTTTGTCAGAGTGTTGCTAGTGAAAAAATACTGCAGGTTGCAAAATACAGTAAATTGGGTTTTATCATCTTATATAGGAAACGCTGGTGGCATAGTGGTTAAGTGCTATGGCTGCTAACCAAAGGGTCAGCAGTTCAAATCTACCAGGCGCTCCTTGGAAACTCTGTGGGGCAGTTCTACTCTGTCCTATAGGGTCGCTAAGAGTCGGAATCGACTCAACAGCACTGGGTTTTTTTTTTTTTTTGTGGTATATGTATATATATATATGTATATATATATATATATATACATCTTTCTTTTTGACTCTGACATCGTCTTCTGTGTCGGTGAGTCAAGAACGAATACCTGGATGCCAGAAATCCCAGCTAGCGTAACCTTGGAACAGTTAGCACTTTTCATGCTCTCGTGAGTGTTTCCTTTTGAAGAACCTGTGTTCTTTCGAAGAACATTTCTCTACGAAAACTGTATTATTTTTATTATGTACTTAAAGCAGTAGCAGCTCTTGTCTTGTGGAGTGTGCTTGATTACTCTGTTTGTAATCATTTTTCTGCTTACCCTCCCCAGGCCTGTCTGTCAGTACATGCTCAGGCTTAAGATATATAACCAAAATCTGCTTGCCTTTCTCTAGCCCATGGCTGCAAGTGAGTGACCACAGCAGCGTTCGGCTTCAGTTCCTGTGGTAGACACACAGATATACACACACGTGTACACACACATGCACACACCCACAATGGGTATATGTTTCCTGAAATCACTTCATCAAATCTTGCTTAAACCATTGGCTAAAACATGATTGCAAATTAATTGTCCTAATGTTAATGAGTTTTCAGGGTTGCAAATAGTTGGAAGCAGACCAGTGGTCCTTTCTGGCCAGCAGCCTTGGCTTAGAAAAAGGTAAGTGTTCTTTCTCATTTCCTAGATCTTTGCTGTTCAGAATACTGTACCACTGTTTTAGATTTGAGCAGTGCCTTAGGTTTAGAAACGACTTTTATATCCCAGCCCTTTCCTCTGGAAGGCAGAGACAGGCATCGTAACAACTGAGTTTCTGCTGTTTGCCTGAGTACGTCACATGTTGAAACACTGTTACACCTCCGTATAAATGTGTGGTATGTGAAGTGAACTCTGCAGGTAAAACAGGTTTTCTTCAAATTACAGAGCAAAAAGCGTACTGGTGATGGTGGAAAGGTGGCACCGAGTGTTACTTTCAAGCCATAAACACATGCAGCCAGCAAGCTCGATAAATACTCATCAGTCCCTCTGATTGCCTTCTTCCTCTAGTTGGTGACTTGACAGAGGTCCACTTCTGGGACATCAGGTGCACATTTCCAAATGCTCTATTCTTCTGACAGCGATTTCTGTGCTTGTTACTCTTCCTCATCTATGCTTCTCACTTGGAGTTGAGGCCTATTATTAACGTAACTGTTTTATTATTGTGGTAAAATTCACGCAACATCAAATTCACCATCTTAGCCATGTTAAAGTATACAGTTCAGTGACATTTAGTACATACACAGTGTCATGCAGCCATTACCACCATGTAGGTTCCGAACTTTTTCCTCCCCTTAAAAGAAAACCCTGTGCCCTTTAAGCAGTCACTTCCCAGTCCCTCCCCCAGCCCCCGAAGCCTCACATTTGGTACTTGCCATGGCTGAGGACAACGTGTTTCCTTTTCAAAGCCTGAGTGTGCCTTCTAGGCAGTTACTGTACTCTTTTATATATACATGTCTCTTCATGACATCACCGTTACGTGAGCTGCATAGCAGATGTTCTGATCTGCCCGTAAATGTTTAGTTTCCAATCTTGAAACGTGCTTTACTCCACTAGGTTTTGTTTTTCGTAAGGCGAGGTCTTGGTTTCTCCCCAGTCTTTGGAACCTGGTGCTCATGAGGATGGTGGCAGCCGCTCCCACCTTGGGCCTTCTGTATTCGGTACATTTGAACCCGCGCAAACTAGACACATCCCATTCCTCTTCAAGGTACCACCTTCCTCACCTTCATCCCAGCTAGAAACTCCCCTGCCAAGCCTGGCACCAAGTCTCATTACTTCATCTGTTGTAATTCTTGAACCAGAATATTCCTTGGTGATAGAACCTGAAACTCGGTCAAAGCACCCTGTTTACAACTCCAAGGTGATGGACACTGCTGACCTAGCCTTCCTTCTTCCCCACGCTGGTGTCCTTTAACCTATTATGGGAACACATTTCTCACATTTCTCTTCCTGACTGTCTGGATAGCCTTTTGGTGTTCTGTCCCCTGAGGGCCAGGTCCCTGGCCTCTCGCACTCCGAGGCTCAGAATGGAATCTGCAGATCTTGGGCACCGTGTGTAGGATAAAGCCTTTTAAAACCCCTCATCCCTAAAAGCCACAAAAATACAGTATGGAATACTGTAAAGAATACTAGAATCTGAGGACCTGCAGCCTAGCCCTAACTGCCACTAACTTGCCCAGTGACTTAAGCACGTTAGATCCCTACTCTGAGCCCTGTTCCTTATCTTTCAAAGGACATTTCTAAGGGCCCTTTCAGTTCCAACATGCCACAATTCAGCACCACCATTAACACATCATAGCAAAAGCCAGAAGACCTGGAGGCATAAAACAGAGCCCACCAACCCAGTGCCGTCGAGTCGATTCCGACTCATAGCGACCCTACAGGACAGAGTAGAACTGCCCCACAGAGTTTCCAAGGAGCGCCTGGTGAATTCGAACTACTGGCCCTTTGGTTAGCAGCCGTAGCACTTAACCACTACGCCACCAGGGTTTCCTAAAACAGAGCAGCTAGTGCCAAAGAAGCAAAAGCCTGCAGACAAATGGCCATCCCATTTTACCTTATGGAGCTCCACTCCCTGCGTCGCTTTCAGTGCCCCCGCCCCCTGCTGGCCTGCTTTGGTGAAGCAGGCCTCAGAAAGGCCTCCTTGCCTTTGGGCTCCCTTCCCACTAATCCAATTACCACTTGTCTGATTATAATTCCACTAACTCTGGTGTGATAATTGTAGTTACATTTACATGTACTATATTCCAGCTGCTTTATAGGCTCATTTTAAATCCTCACAACAACCCTGTGAAGGCTGGGGGCTCATTTTCACCTGTGAGGGCATTGAGATTTGTGGAGATGGGTACTTGTTCAAGGCTATACAACTCGAAAGGCAGAGCAAAGATTCGAATCCAAGTCTGTCAGATTCTCAAGCCAACAGCCCATACTGCTTTAGCGTTGGAAATAGTATCTCGTGGCTTACAGGGTGGATAATACACACCAGTGCTAGACATGAAATTGCTAACATTCACTGAATGCTTTTACTGGGTGTCAGTCGCCCTGCTAAACACTCACATTAACCTGTAATCTGCGTGTGATGCTGCAAGGTGGGAATTATAATTCTCATTTCACAACTGAGGAATCAAGCTCAGAGAGGTTAAGTAACTTGCCCAAGTTCTCATAACTAGAAAGTGGCAGAGCCAGGATTTGAACCCCAGCAGTGTGGCTCCAGAACCCACCCTGTAACCACAGGTAGACGTGTTCCTGATAATCTAATCCACTTAATTTTGATGAAGAAAATGTTTCTCTGCTTAAAATTTGACAACTAAAAATTTACCCTCATGATCCTTCTGAGCCTTGTGGTTATCACTCTTACTTACACTTCCAGATTTAACAAACACAAGTGGTAGTTTCCTCATTGTGATACGTCACTGTCGTTACCCTAAAGGGGCTCACCATTGAATTGTGAGGAAACACTGATATGTTTTTGACATGATATACTAGAGGTGTGTCCAGGGTATTGTTTGTCACTTATTAGCTGTGTGACCTTAGGCAAGCTTCTTAACCTCTCTGAACTTCAGTTTTCTCATCTGGAAAGTGGGGACGATGGTGTCAGCATTGGTTGTGAGGATTAGATACAATGTCTGTAAGGTGCTTGCTTCTCAAGATGCTTACTGTTAAGAGAAAGCATCAGGAGGCAAGGCAAGCTAGAGGCAGATTCTTGAGGCGGTGGAAAGGTGGTAGGAAGCAGGCTGTTGGGAAAATAAAGGGGAAGTGGCGAAGTGGTGAGACACTGATTTTTAGGAGTGTCGAAGGCCTCACGGGAGTTCATGCAATGCAGTGATGCAGTGTGAACTTCATTGTGTGTGTGTGTTTTTTTTTCCCAGCAGAGCTCTTTAGCCCTGGTGTGGGCCAGAATTTTGCAGCCATGTGGGATAGAAGGGCAAAGGAGTAACAGGACTGACGGGGGAAAGAATAAAGAGATAGACCGTAGGCTCCAGCGCAGGTAAGGAGGGAAATAAGGGTAGAAAGTGGTTGAGAGGAGCAATTAGAGCAGTGTCTTAGTCATCTGGTGCTGCTGTAACAGAAATACCACAAGTGGTTGGCTTTAACAAACAGAAATTTATTTTCTCACACTCAGGTAGGCTAAAAGTCCAAATTCAGGGCATAAGCTCCAGAAGACTTTCTCTCTCTGTCACCCTTCTCATCAATCTTCCCCTGGACTAGGAGCTTCTCCAAGCAAGGACTCCAGGTCCAAAGGACATGCTTCTGCTTTCTTGGTGGTATGAGGTGCCCCCCAACTCTGCTTGCTTCCCTTTCCTCTTATCTGTTGAGAGATAAAAGGTGGTGCAGGCCACACCCCAGGGAAACTCCCTTTACATTGGATCAAGGATGTGACCTGGGTAAGGGTGTTACAATCCCACCCTAGTCCTCTTGAACATAAAATTCTAATCACAAAATGGGGGACAAGCCCACAATACTGGGAATCGTGGCCTAACCAAGTTGATACACACATTTTTGGGGGTACATAACCCAATCCATGACAAGCGGTCAGTGTGCTGGAGGCTGAAGAACTAGTGCAGCCAGAAATAATGAGAAGGTGCACAGGAAGGAAAGGGTGTGTGGTTGGTGGAGGGATAAATCTGGCCGCTGAAACGGTCCAGGGCTCCGCCAAAGTGGAGCAAGCAGAGATGTGGCCAAGGAATCAGCCACTGGATGTGTCCTCCACGTGAACTTGGGAAGAAGAGCAAAAGCCAGGTGGCAAAGTCCTCAGCGAAGAGGGGTGGCCCCCTCTCCATCCCAGGCTTGTTTCTCCGGGGCTCCTTTCCTTCCTTGCAGTCTCGATTATGAGGGGGAAGAGACGTCAGCATATCACCAGTGTTAGAGGCTTGGCCGCTTCCTTGATTCAAGGGACAGAGCAGTACCCTTGGGCCCAGACGGGAGGGTTGCTGCCTCCTAGGTTCAAGGGGCAGGCCATCTCCTAGGCTTCAGCGGACAGGGCCACTGCCTACTCTTTCCAGAGGGTGGGGACGTTTCCTAGGTTCCAAGGTGGGGACACCGTCTCCTCAGCTCAAGAAGACGGACTATCTCCTCGGCACCAGAGGGCAGAGCTACCACCGAGTCCACTCAAAAGGAACAGTAGCCTTCTAGATAGAAGGGGCGGGGCCATCTCCTGGGTCCCAGGGGGTGGGGCCACTGCCTAGGCCAATCAAGAGTCGCAGCAACCTCCTTGGCTCAAGGTGCCGCACCTTCTGGAGTCCAGAGGGAGGGCCACCCTCTCCTCAGTTCAAAGGGCGTAGCTGTTTCTGGGTTTCAGGGGGCAAGGCCACCACCTACTCCACTCAAAGGGAACAGCAGTCTCCTAGGTTAAAAGAGTAGGGCCACAGCCACCAGGGTTCTAGGGTGTGGAGCCACCATCCCCTAGATCAAGAGGAGGGCTATTCCCTGGGTTCCAGGGAACAGAGCCAATGTCTCAATTCAAGAGGTAGGGCTATTCCTCGGGTTCAAGTGACAGGGCTACTGCCTACTTCACTCAAAGGGAACAGCAGTCACGTAGGTTCAAGAGGCAGGGCCACCACCACCATAGTACTAGGGGGCGAGGACACCATCTCCTGAGTTCAAGGGGCAGGGCTATTCCTTTCCGGAGGCATGGCCACAGTCACCTGTGTTCCGGGGGGGGGGCGTAACCACCATCTCTTCAGTTCAAGGGGAGGGTCTAGTCCTTGGGTTTCATGGGCGGAGGCACAGCCACTTGAGTTCCAGGGGGGTGATGCCACCATCTCCTCAATTCAAGGGGCAGGGCTATTCCTTTCAGGGGTCATGGCCATAGCCACCTGTGTTCCAGGGGGGCGTAGCCACCGTCTCTTCAGGTCAAGGGGAGGGGCTATCCCTCAATTTCAGGGACGGAGTCACAGCAACTTGAGTTTCAGGATGTGAGGCCACCATCTCCTCAGTTCAAGGGTCGGGGCTATTCCTTTTTCAGGGGGCATGCCACAGCCACCCGGGTTTCAGGTGGCGGAGCCACTGTCTCCTTGGTTCAAGTGGAGGGGCTAGTCCCTCAGTTTCAGGGTCGTGGCCACAGCCACCAGTGTTCAAGGGGGTGGAGCCACTATCTCCTGAGTTCAAGGGGAGGGGCTATTCCTCTTTTGGGGGCATGGCCACGGCCACCTGGGTCCCAGGTGGCAGAGCCACCAACTCCTCTGTTCAAGGGGTGGGGCTAGTCCCTTGGTTTCAGGGGCGGGGCCACAGCTGCCTGGATTCCAGTAGGTGGAGCCGCCATCTCCTCAGTTGAATGGGTGGGGCTATTCTTTCAGGAAGCATGGCCACAGTCACCTGGGTTCCAAGTGGCTGAGCCACCAACTCCTGGGTTCAAGGGGAGGGGCTATTCCCTCAGTTTTAGGGGCAGGGCCACAGCCAATTGAGTTCCTTGGAATGAGGCCACCATCTCCTCATTTGAATGGGCGGGGCTATTCTTTCAGGAGGCGTGACGACAGCCACCTGGTTTCCGGGTAGCGGAGCCACCATCTCCTCAGTGCAAGGGGAGGGGCTAGTCCCTTGGTTTCAGGGGCGGGGCCACAACACGAGTTCCAGGTGGTGAGGCCACCATCTCCTCAGCTCAAGGGGCGGGGCGATTCCTGTCAGGGGGCGTGGCCACAGCATCTTGGCTCCCAGGGGATGGAGCCACCATCTCTCCAGCTCAAGAGGAGGGGCTAATCCCTCGATTTCAAGAGCGTGGCCACAGCCACTTGAGTTCCAGGGAGGCCACCACCTCCTCAGTTCTAGGGGTGGGGCTATTCTTCCAGGGGGCGTGGCCACAGCGACCTCGGTTTCTGGGGGCGGACCCACCATCTCCAGTTCAAGGGCAGGGGCATGGCCGCAGCCACCCAGGTTCCAGGGGCCAGAGCCATCATCTCAGTTCAAGGGGAGAGGCTAGTACCTCGGTTGTAGGGGCGGAGCCACAGCCAGTTGAGTTCGAGGGGGTGATACCACCATCTCCTCAGTTCAAGCGGCAGGGCTACTCCTTTCAGGGGTCATGGCTACAGCCGCCTGTGTTCCGGGGGGTGTAGCCACCGTTTCTTCAGTTCAAGGGGAGGCGCTAGTCCCTTGATTTCAGGGGCCGAGCCACAGGCACTTGAGTTCCAAGGGGCAAGGCCACTGTCTCCTCACTTCAAGGGTAGGGCTATTCCTCTTCCAGAGAGCATGGCCACAGCCATTTGGGTTCCAGGGGACGGAGCCGCCATCTCTCCAACTCAAGGGGAGGGGCTAGTCCCTCGGTTTCAGGGCAGGACCACAACAGTTGAGTTCCAGGTGGTGAGGCCACCATCTCAGCTCAAGGGACAGGGCTATTCCTCTTCCAGGGGGAATGGCCACCTGGGCTCCAGGGGGCAGAGCCACCATCTCAGTTAGAGGTGAGGGACTAGTCCTTTGATTTCAGGGGCGGGGTCACAGCCACTTGAGTTCCATGGGATGAGGCCACCATTTCCTCAGCTGAAGGAGTGGTGCTATTCTTTCAGGGTGCGTGGCCACAGCCACCAGGGTTCCAGGGGGTGGAGCCACCATCTCCTCAGTTCAAGGGGCGGTGCTATACTCTTTCTGGGAGCATGGCCACAGCCGCCTGGGTTCCAGGGGGCGGAACTCTGGGATGGGGCCTAGCAATCTGTCTTAACAAACCGTCCCAAATCCTCTTTTCTTCTCGTTTTCTCCCATCTGGTTTTCACCAATTTTTAGCTCTATTCGAAATTCTGACGTGTTTTTAAAGGACATTCCTTGACATTTGGTGCTTTTTGGCATCCTATGAAGCTTCCTTCATATTACAGGCCTGTATTTAGAATGAGAAGGCACGACCCATGTTTGCTCTACTTTATTTAGAGTAAAGAAAAAAAAAAAGATGAGGACATTTTCTTGCCCTTTAATAATTTTAAGTCTAGATCTTTCTAAATATTTTCATTTCTTCCTCCTTCAGTCCCATGGAGGCTATTAAGAAATCTCATTCAGCAAATATTTGTTGCAGGATAGTGCGATAAATGTGGCACGTTTTCCTTCACACTTACATGTTGAAATAGACCCAGGTACTCTGCATTTATTGAATCGGCTGAGCTTTCTAGAAAGAAGGCTGCTTCAGGGGAGTCATATTTCTCTCCATTGAAAGACCTATATTAAACACCCACTTTCAATGGTTTCTTTCTTTTTTAATAATTTTTATTGAGCTTTAAGTGAACATTTACAAATCAAGTCAGTCTGTCACATATAAGCTTATATACACCTTACTCCATACTCCCACTTACTCTCCCCGTAATGAGTCTGCCCTTCCAGTCTCTCCTTTCGTGACAATTTTTCCAGATTCTAACCCCCTCTACCCTCCCATCTCCCCTCCAGACAGGAGATGCCAACACAGTCTCAAGTGTCCACCTGATACAAGTAGCTCACTCTTCATCAGCATCTCTCTCCTACCCATTGTCTAGTCTCTTCCATGTCTGATGAGTTGTCTTCGGGAATGGTTCCTGTCCTGTGCCAACAGAAGGTTTGGGGACCATGACCACCGGGATTCCTCTAGTCTCAGTCAGACCATTAAGTCTGGTCTTTTTATGAGAATTTGGGGTCTGCATCCCACTGATCTCCTGCTCCCTCAGGGGTTCTCTGTTGTGCTCCTTGTCAGGGCAGTCATCGGTTGTGGCCAGGCACCATCTAGTTCTTCTGGTCTCAGGATGATGTAAGTCTCTGGTTCCTGTGGCCCTTTCTGTCTCTTGGGCTCATAGTTATCATGTGACCTTGGTGTTCTTCATTCTCCTTTGATCCAGGTGGGTTGAGACCAATTGATGCATCCTAGATGGCCGCTTGTTAGCATTTAAGACCCCAGACGCCACATTTCAAAGTGGGATGCAGAATGTTTTCACACTAGAATTATTTTGCCGGTTAACTTAGAAGTCCCCTTAAGCCATGGTCCCCAAACCCCCGCCCTTGCTCCGCTGACCTTTGAAGCATTCAGTTTATCCCGGAAACTTCTTTGCTTTTGGTCCAGTCCAGTTGAGCTGACCTTCCATGTATTTTAATGGTTTCTTATTCAGTAGTTTGAGTCAACTCTGTTAAAGGCTTAAAAGCCAGCTATGCTGATAGGTTACTCAGAAGCAGTAGTTGTGGGAGACCTTACCAATTAGAAAGTGCACCTTTGGAAAAGACTCAGTAGCCAGAGTGTGAAGAAGTGGATGACCCCATAGGAATTAAGAGTAGGCTAGGGCTCATCAGAGAGCCCCGTGGCATAGTGGTTAAGGGCTACGGCTCCTAACCAAAAGGTCAGTGATTCGAATCCACCAGCCGCTCCTTAGAAACCATGTGGGGCAGTTCTACTCTGTCCTATAGGGTCGCTATCAGTCGAAATCGGCTCGATGGCTATCTTAATTTATTGAAAACTCTCTAGGTGGACCAGACCCACGAACTAGACAGTGGAAGATTCTTACTGATGGCAGCAGGTGAGGGCTGATCAACTGGTAAATTGGAAGGCACAGTAGAAGGAGTACAAGCTCTGCAGTCAGATATACATGGACTTGAATCCTGGCTCAGCCACTTCCTTGAGCAGGTTAGTTAACCGCCACGTGCCTGTTCCCTCATCTGTAAGATGGGGATAATAATAGAAACTACCTCCTAAGGTTGTGGTGAGGATGACATGAAGAATCCATGTAAAGCCTTTAGCACTTGTCTGCCATTGAATAGGCATTCAACAAATGACAGCCCTTACTATCTACCAGTAAGTATCTAAGATCCACCTACTACTCCAAACAGACAGCCGCCGCAGCTATACCTTTCCTCTCTGAGGTTTGTCTGAATTTCTAGTTTGGAGGAGAATGCCCTCGGTGGTGGTGGTGGTGGTGGTGGTGGTGGTGGCCTCTTCTTACTCTCCTCAGAAATTCACTGCCCCGACCCTGGTGAGCTCAGGCCATGAAAGTCAGTCCCCACACCCACCCCAGGAAAGGTCTTGGACGTCCTAAAACGAGATGGCACAGAGCAGCCTGCTGCAATTCAAGAGTGAGGTCACCCTGGTCCTGGGTGCAAAGGGAAGAGGGGAGCTGAAGAGTTGGAGGGAGGGGGCGGTGGTGCTGCAGTTGGAATTCTGGACCTGTGAAGGCTGCCAATTAACCACGCAAGAAACCAGCAGAGCCTGAGGTATGTCTGCAACTTAGGAGAGAAGGAAGTGCAGATTTGGGGCAAGGAAGGAAAATGTGAGAAGATTTGGCAAGAGATGAGTCCAAAATGAAACCTCCATCTCCCCCTTGCATCAGCCAAGCTGCAACAGATGCAGGGCAAGAGTCAGAAACAGGACCCTGTCTCGACTGCATGTGTGAGGATGATTGGACAGGTAGTTCAAGATGGAGTGACAGAACGAGCACAAGGTATTAGGCTGAAAACTCAGAGGACACTGCTGTGGTGGCAGCACTCTGTGTGCAAATGTATAAAAAAAGACTTGCTAAATTCCCTCAATGGTCATTATATGTGAATTTAATTTTTAAACACATCATCTTTTAATAGAAAAGTGGCAACTCCCTGACCTCTTGCAACTGTGGCTTCTGAATACTTTTCCTGCTGTTGTAAAGTTTTAGAAAGAAATAGCTGACTAAAAAAAAAAAAAAAAAGAACTGGAGTAGGATTCCAGTTCTCTTCTGCTCTCTGGGAACTCATGCTTTCCAAACACAGGGGAGAGAGGAGAGAAGCCCCTTGGGTTCTTTCCAAACTCTCAGACTGTTTTGGTCCCAGATTAGATACTCCTCCCAAGCTGGCACCCCTCCATTCCAGCATTTTTCTCAGAAATGTACAGTCTCTTGGGGGCTCCTCAGGGAGCTGCTTTGGCCCCAAGAAAACACCTAAGGGGGCCTTAATGGGCATCATGAACTTAGTGAGATTTTAAGCCCTTGGAGAGCGGGGCCGTCTTTCCCATTTAAGTCTCCACACTGCCCTACAAAACATAGGGACTCAGTGAATGAATGGGTACTAAATGGCACAGTAATCTATCAAAGACGTTAGAAGGAAGGAGAAATCTATAGGGTTCAAAGACAAACCAATCAACTACACTGTATGAAGCTTGTTTGGATTTTTATTCAAACAGAACAATATGAGACAACTGGGAAATGTGAACATACGCCATGCTTTTCAAATTTGTAAACGTCATCATCTTAAAAAGAGGAGATTTTACATTAAAATCCATATTTCTGGCTTATTTTGAAAAACAAATGGGAAGATCTGGCCGTAGATGGGCATATTTTCCTACTCCTCAAGCTGGAATGGAGGAGCAGTTGTTGACTTTTGGAGGTGTGGCAAGTGCTGCTCTCTGCTTCCTGCAGTTCCCACCTCCTGTCCAGAAAAACTGCCATCTCTTCTTCCATGAAGGCTTCCCTGATCACCCAAACAGGAATGATTTCTCTTCCCACCGAACTCCTGGAAGGAGCCCTAGTGGTGTGGTGGTTAAGCCCACAGGCAGCTCTGCAGGAGAAAGATGTGGCGGTCTGCTTCTGTAGAGACTTACAGCCTTGGGAACCCTATGGGGGCAGTCCTACTCTGTCCCGTAGGGTCACTATGAGTCAGAATCAATTCAACGGCACACCACGGCTGGGCTCCTGGTACACAGTTTAATTACTCCCTCAGCTACTAGCACCTGCTGCCTGTATTTGGTGATTTATGGACATCTTATCTCCCTCCTGGGGCTGAATTAAGGCCTTTAGAGGTGCTGAGCATGGCAAAGATTATGTAAGGTGCCTCCCCGTATGGAATTCCAAATCAAATTTTATTTCTCAAAAGGGACACAATGCTTACACACAAACCGTCTAGATTTTTAAAAACTCTTCCAAGTCCTTATTTTGGAAGGATTTCAAACCTGCAGAAGAGCTGAAATAGTTCAATGAACATACATGAAACTCTAGATCCACCAAGTTTTAACACTTGGTGATATTTGCTTCATCTTTCTGCTTTTCCCCCTAAACTACTTGATAATAAGTTTGAGACATTATGACACTTCACCCCTCAGTTCTTCAGCATTTGTTTCTTAAGGAAAAGGACATTTTCCTATAACCATAAGACCATGATCATGAAATCTGACCTTGATACAATGATATTATCGAGTATACAGTTCGTATTCAAATTTAACCTATGGTCCCAATAATGAATGCCCTTTTAAAGCTGGGTTTGTTTTTGGTTTTTTCCAATCCAAGTTCCAATCAAGGATCCTGCATTGCGTTTGCTCTCTAGCCTCCCTCGATCTGGAATACTTCCCTGATTGTTTTTTTCTTTTAATCTGTCACGACATTAACATTTTGGAAGCATACAGACCAGTTGTTTACCTGATTGTTTCTTCATTATTGGACTTGGGTTCAGCATTTGTGCAACAAACTACAAAGTTGTTACTGCATTTTTCCAACTTTTCTGTTTGTGAAGTTCGCAAGTAGTTCATCAACACTGAACTTGTGTTTGTGTATGTGTGTGCTTGGCTGGTGCCCTAATGACATATGTGTCACATAAATATCATGGATACGGTCATGTGACAATGTTGCAAAGCATCTGTCGTTCTCTGTCTATGCTTAGGAGTAGGACTTTAGGCGCAGGATTGGCCATAATGCCAAACTGGTTTTCCCCACCAGAACTGATCTCCATCCTCACCAACACTTATTGGCCACTCTTTAAGTTTTGTCAAATCGGCAGGTGCAATATAATATCTTGTTGTGGTTTTTGTTTGAATTATCTTGACTACTTAAGAGTTTGAGCATTTTTGTTATGTTTATTGGGCATTTGTCTTTCCTCTTCTGTGAAAGGCCTGTTTGTGCTTTTCGCCCACTTCTTGGGAGGTTGTCTTTTTCTCAGGTATGATAAATTATATATTTTTCAGCATTATCATGAAACAGTATCCCATATGACCCTGTGCATGCATAGTGGGGTCAGACATTTTGGGTTCAAATTCCAGGTTTGTCAATTATTGTGTGAGACTCTGGACAAATTGTTTAACCTCTCTCTGCCTTAGTTTTCTTATCAGTAAAATGGGGATGACAATGGTATATACCTCATAGGATGGTAGGGGGTAAAATTAGTTAGTGTGTGTAATGTGTTAGAACTATACCTGACTTGGAGAAAATAAGTGCTATTATTAGCTTCTTCCATGATAGCTCCCATGTAATTTAGAGACACAGTGGGGTTATCAAAGTGCCATAGTGGTGTCCTGCATGCACCTACCACCCCCCCCATAAACTGTGCCCCTACAACCGTGTGTCACTCCACACTAATAACGTGGCAACTACACTTTGTGCAGGCAACAGGTCCATTAAGGTTTTCCTTGGGAATGGGGAAAAACAGTTTGCAACCTCGAGGGGCCTCACCCAAAATCTGAATAGATTAATGCCAGTAAGTCCTCTCCTTCACTTTAAAGACCCACAAGCCCCTATAGATATTTCCTTCAACCTTGAGACCTAACAGTGTCATGATTTAGATTTATTCGGCAACAATTTAAGGAATTCTTGATGGGTTGGCCCCTACACCCCTCACTGGGCCTCTTTCCCTCACTTGGGCCTTTCTTTCCGTCGTGTTTCAAAGACTAGGAAACTCATGGCACAAGTGCACAGGAGAGGCAGTCAGCGCCCCTGAACTGAGCGAACAATGGAAGGCTGGAATGTTACTGCGTTGCAGGTAGAGGTGATGAGCAGAATAAAGGAACAGAAGGCCAAGTCAGTGATGATTGGCTGGTCCTGAGGCTAGGCGAAGGGAGAGCTTGCCACTCAGGCTAGAGTCTCTCAGGAGGTGGTAGAGGCTGCTCCGCACCTGAGGAAGTGGTGCGTGGCAGGCACCATGGAGAGCCCACAAGAACCTAAGTGGGCGCGGCGGCGGCGACGGCGGGGAAGGCCACCGCTTCCGCAGCCAGAGCCAGAGCCTGAGCCTGAGTCGGAGTCCGAGTGGGAGTCGGAGACACCGCCCAGGCCCTCCCCGCCCCCGGCCCCCGTGCGGCCCCGGGCCGGGATTCACCCCCGGGCGCCTGGCGTGTGGCCTGACCGGGAGAAGCCCCGGTGCGCGAACCCTATAGTCTGGGAGCCGCCGGAGATCATCCGCTGGGATTTGAAGAAGTGGGAGGAGACCGACGCCTACTACCGCACATCCCTGAAGGGGCTAAGGCAACAGACGGGTGAGCGGGTCGGCGGCTCCGGGGAGCTCAGGCCTGCGCGGTGGTGGGCTGCCCGCGGCCGGGGGCCTTTGCAGCGGTGTAGCGGGCTCCAGCAAACTTCCCTCGGAGTTGCCCCGCGGCATCTGGTCCCCCTCACCCCTCCTGTCCTTCAGGGTTCCCGGGGCGGGACGCGGGCGGTGGGCGGGTGGTTGGTGGAACGCTTGGCCATGGTCACCAAGGGCAGAACTCAGGCGCCAAGGGCTGCAGTCCGGCGGGTGGGCGGGGAGGGGCGTGGCGACGAGGCTAACAGGCGTCGCTGGCCCGGGGGGGGGGGGGCGACCCCAGACCCGCAACGGCAGGAGCCTGGCTAGTGGTTGGACGGCGACCGCCCGCGCGACCTAAGGCAACTGCCCCTCAACCGGCCGGGAGTGCGGGGACCACGCGGACCCGCGCGTGGAACTGCCGTGCGCCTGGGGAAGCCCTTCCAGGCGGGGGAGACTTGGAGTCCCCTGAGTCTGGGCTCGTCCCCTTTTGCTTTTGAAACCGTTGCCTCTTCCAGAGCTCCTCTGCACCCTCTTGCTCAAGGGCCGGTCAGGAAGGAGCTGTCGGGCTGTTTGTTTCTCCCAAAGTTGGGATGAAACTTGGCTCTCTGCTCTTCCTGATTTGCATGCTAACACGTGACTTCGACAAGATGTCACCTTCCGTGGGACATCTTGCAGTCCCTAGGCTGAACTGAAGGAGAATGAGCACTTCAAAGTGCTGTCTTCTAAACTGGTTCCATCACCCAAAAGTTTTTTCCTCCGCGAAAACCGTGAATTTTCTGAGACTTGGCACCATGTGTCCAGGAGATAGCGCCACTCGCTACCTGAGCGCGATCGAGTTTCTTGCTTTGCAGAGGGTCCTTTTTCGCCTGCTTTCAGACTACTTACCTCGAGTATGAGTCTGAGTACAACAATTTTGTTGACTTTACTGAAATCCTTAGGAATTTTTCATTGCAGTTAAAAAATTGAGATCTGACAAAAAAGATTAGAAGGCAATGGGGTAGTAAACGCCTTGAACCAAATCCCCGAAGAACGTGCCA
This sequence comes from Elephas maximus indicus, assembly GCF_024166365.1. Lineage (NCBI taxonomy): Eukaryota > Metazoa > Chordata > Mammalia > Proboscidea > Elephantidae > Elephas > Elephas maximus. The sequence goes on from NC_064846.1 coordinate 19,758,020, forward strand.
GTAACAAATACACTTTCATCGTTCAGTAAGAATTTTCCATTCTCTAGTTCATGGGTCTGGTCCATCTAGAGAGTTTGCAATAAATTAAGATGATTTTATTGCTTTCTGACACCTAAGGCTCGCTGACATTGCTTTACATTAATGATTTCTATTAACTAGTACTAATTCCAGTGTGCTAAAGGAACTGTGAGGAGCCCTGGTCGGCAGTGTGAACCCCCCAGCTAGCTGCTCCACCTCGGGGCTGGTGGGGTTTGTGGCAGTCTGCTTCCTTAAGGATTAACAGCCTTGAAAACCCTACGGGCAGTTCTACTCTGTCCTATAAGGTCGCTGTGAGTCAGAATCCACTCCACGGTTCACAACACCAACAACCAAGGACCTGTGGTCTGTATATCCCCTAAAAAACCAAAAAGCCCTTTGCCATCGAGTTGATTCCGACTCATAGCAACACTATAGGACAGAGTAGAACTGCCCCACGGGGTTTCCAAGGCCCGCCTGGTGGATTCGAACTGCTGACCCCTTGGCAAACAGCCATAGCTCTTAAGGACTATGCCACCAGGAATGCCATCCCCTAAAAACATTTGGATACTGAATTTTGGAAAGTGTTTTAATATTGTGTATGGGACAGTTGCTGGACTTCACAATACTTCAAACCAAAAAATTAAAGCAATGCAACAACAACAAAAAAAAGCCTTAACCCAGAACCCTAGTTTACATCCTTGCTTCCCACTTCATGCCAGGAATTGAAACATGACATGTTAGACTTTCACAGAGCACCAGCTTGACTAGAACTGCCCCCTTGGGCTCAGCGTTTTCCTGAAGGGGACAAGGACAATGAAAAGTCTTTGCTCGCAAGCCCGTTTCTTCTCCTGTTGGACACCTGGCTCCAAGAGTTAAAACACTGTCCTGAGCAGGTAACTTACTTGGCACAGTAGAGAAGAGCATCTATAAAAACTGTCGACATATGTACATTATACACAGCACACATACATGTTTATTGAGTTATGTTTACAAAACACACATGTTGTACCTTTTTATACAGAAGTGTTTTAAAATAATATTTTTAAATAATATTTCAACCAGGTAAGCATAGAAAACATTGCCACGGACTCATCACCTTTCTCTTCTGATTTTCTGAATTCACAAATGACTTCTCAGTTTAGAATAAATTATTCCAAAGAATATTTTCTGCAGATGCGGAAGCATCTACTGAGACTGAGAGCCAGATTACAGATTTTTAGGGCCACAGAAACCTGAAGGTCATCTAGCCCAAGTGTCTCATCTATAAATCCCATGCAGCTTCACCAACTCGAATGCACACTCTAATGGGGAGCTTAATATTTTTCCAAGTAGCCATTCCATTGTATTCTGCTTTAAATGGTAGAAAGTTATCTCTAATTTTCACTATCTTCCAGACATGCTGTCTTGTGGATTGCACTTGATGTCTTCTGGAAGTCAGCCCTGTGACTTTGACTGTTGTTTTAGGCAACAGTTTGCAAGTCGGCCTTATTTTTGTGGTTCCCTGGCTGCAGAATTCTTACTTTGGTTTCTTACGAACTTTTTCCTAATAGTTTCCCACCCTCTTCCTGGCCTAAGGATGTGTAACCTGTCATAATGTTATGAAGAGAGGCCCTTGGCATCAGTGGAATGGATCCCAACTGCTTTGAATTTGGGTGGATCAAGGGGCAGGGCCAGCAGCTGTGGGGAGAGTCAGCTCTTCCTGCTCCTAGCTGCTGCTTGACTCCACAGCGGGAGCTCAAGATATGGGAGTTTGTGGCAATTGCTCGTTTTTATTGTTATCCAAATAGCAGTGAGTAAGAACCCACTCAGCAGCTCCTCCAAAGAAAGGCCTGGAGACCTGCTTCAAAAAGATTACAGCCAAGAAAATCCTGTGGAGCAGTTCTACTCTGTAACACGTGAGGTTGCCATGAGTCAGGGGCAAACTCAATGGCAGTGAACAGCAACAAGTACTCAATCTATTCATCTGCGAAAATGAGTTTCATGGTATGGTATTCTCTGCCAAAACCGTAGTCCTTTTTGTGGTAAGAAAACTTGTGATGTACTTTTGTGATCTATACCCTTTGCTGCCTAATAAAAATACTAGCTTATGTGATCTAATATTTCTAGTTAGCGCACCAGGAAGCATCTTGGGGGAAAAGGTCCTGGAGAGATGGGGCTAGAAATTTTATGTTGAGCTCTGAGAGGGATTTCAAGAGCAACAGCTGTAGCAGACAATTTAGAATTGCTGAATTAGTATTACATGAGTGTTTGTCATCGTCATCATGTGGTATTAAGCACTTTGAGGTAACTGTCCTTGAGCACAGCCTTAGGAAGATTATTGCCATGCTGAACAAGTTGTCTTGAAGAAGTATCCTCCTTCCTTCCTTCACTTCTGCCCTTCCTTCCTCCCTTCCTTCTCTTCCTTCCTTCCTTCCAGCTTGCCCTACTAGAGCCAGACGGTGTGTGTCTTTTGGGGTGGGGGCTGGAGAGAAGCAGAAACTTTCCACTACACTGAAGTCACTAATGAGCTTTCTATTCAATAGAGAACCTTAACATTTGAATGACATCTTTTTTTAAATCTGTTACATGTATTTCCTTTTTTCTAGTGTCTAAAAGGTATTCTTTAATTTTGGCTCCTAGCTTCATCCTAGTGGTTCTTAACTGATTTGGGTTTGTTTCATTCTGACACTTACTGGGTAGATAGGATGATTGGATAGGTAAGAATCTCCACCTTAAAGGGTTTGTCCATTTTTCCCCTGAGAGGAGAATGGTTTTCTTTTCAATATGTCTTTTACAAATTTTCTCTAAACTTGGACTGTTCTTAGCCACAGCACAATAGTACTCTCTTTACGAAGAAGAGAGACTGACTTGATTTGTAAACTTTCACTTAAAGCACAATAAAAATTATTTTAAAAAAAAGAAATTAGATGGTTACAAATGATTAATGTTGTATTTTTAAAATCTTTCCATTGCTATATTTCAAAATAAATTTTAAACCCAAATGTACGTTTTTCATTTATTTATAGTTGAATCAACACTGTACATTTAGATCTTACTTCCTTCTGCCTGATTTTTTAAACAGAAATAACCGTAGATGTAGCTGTGGTGGGAATAACGAACTAAATCATAGAAAAGTTAATGTGATTTTTATACAATCTAGCCCTTGATAAGTAGATTATATTTTACAATAAAGTTCCTTTTTACAATTAAACCAAGTTCTGATTTCCCCACTTACTACCTGTGTGACCTGGGAAAGTTATGATTAACGTCGGTTGTCTCATTGGTTAAAAACATGGAGAAAATAACGACGTCCATTTTACAGGGTTGTTATGAGAATTAAATGAGGTAATACAAATTAAAAAAAAAAAAACTTTGTAAATGGTGAAGTGATATACCATATTTGTTATGGCCGTTTTTAAGGAAGGTACCATGTATCTCGATGAAGAGTCATAATTCAATTTTAGTAATAAATGCTATACATTTTGTTAATTTAGTCTCCAAGCAAAAGTCAACCCTAACTTGGGGTTTAGAATTAGTATAAGAGCTACAGAAAGATATGGGCATATTCTAAATACTGTGGTATACTTACTGTACCTTGCTGTTATTTTTAAATGAGTGTTAAGTAAATTCCCTCCAAATGAAGTTAAATAAAATGGTCACCGACTCTGGTAAGCCTAGACATAAAGGCTTTCTCCCTTTTCTTGGGCATTTTAAATAATTTTTAAAGCCTGTCCTCTTTGCAAATGTGTTTCCTACCAGTAGGAATTTGGGCATAAACGTCTAAAAAGTCTAATTTGTCTTTATTACCATATTAATGTTTATATGATCTAGTCCATTATTCTCAACACAACTCCTTCTAAGGTTATTTCTGTTTAAAAAAAGTTTTCAGCTGGTGAGATTGTGCGTTTGGGGGGAATTTGTCCTTAAAGTCAGCTAAATTGTGTCAAAATATGAACTTCTTAAGACTTCTAAGCAGGAGAGCTGAATGTGCAAAAATGTAACTACAAGGTACTTTATTGTTTTCTCTGCTCACATAGAAATGTTGCTAATGGAGGCTGTGTGGGAGGGTTTAATTAATTTATAGTCTAGATTTCAGAATTTTTCTTAATGCACCAGTGCTCAAATCCAGAAGACAAATATAGTCCACAAAATTGTTAGTAGTTGAATGATTTAGGAAGCTGAGAAGAGTTTCATCTTCTAATTTTTACTGAAATCATGGATTATTTGAGCTGTTAGGTCTCTGGGATAAAAAAAAAAAGGGCTTTTTTCTCTTTTGAAATGAGGTTTGCTGTGGTAGCAATTATGATGTCACATTGAAGGTTACACTGTAAAATGGCTCCAAGATCATTTTGGCAACTGACGTCTCAGAGTGGCAACTGACATCTCAGAGTCCATCCACTATAGAAATACAAAGACAGCCCCTCCATTCTCTTCACTGCCCCTCTTCATTCTTCTCGAAGAAACCAGAATTGTATGCATTACGCCACGGATGTATTTCCTGTGATTTTATATAGGAGTAGAATAGAGTTTTTGGTATTATTCTCCATCCCATCCCTATTGCCAGCCAGTCAATTCCGACTCATTGTGACCCTGTAGGACAGAGTAGAACTGCTCCTTAGGGTTTCCAAGGCCATAAATCTTTATAGAAGCAGACTCCCACATCTTTGTCCCACAGAGCAGCTGGTGGGTTCCAACTGACGACCTTTTGGTTAGCAGCCAAGCACGTTAACCGCTGCTCCACTAGGGCTTCTGTGTTTGTTCTCCATACTCTTCCTGAAAGTGCCCGTTATTTGGGGGCATTTGAGACACAGCCATACAGGGAACTAAAAGGTTCAGCGAACCTCCTATAATAAGTCTTACATGTATCACCCTATAATTTCAATTTTTATCACTTTCCCTCAGATTGTACTCCCCTGGTCTTATAGTTGGAGCCCTGGTGGCATAGTGGTTAAGAGTTCGGCTACTAACCAAAAAGTTGGTAGTTCAAATCCACCAGCCGCTCCTTGGAAACCCTATGGGATAGTTCTACTCTGTCCTTTAGGGTCATTATGAGTCGAAATCGACTCGATGGCAACGGGTTTGGTTTTTTGGTACTCTTCTAATTAACTCTAATGAAGTTTATTTACCACTTCTATGCCTGTTTACACAAGCAATATTAGCACGCCATACAATTTATATTTGTTTGTTTGACATTTTTCTACCTGGAATGATATCATCTCATAGGATATTCCTTCCAGATGGGCAGTTCTCCACCTTCTCTGTGCACCAGAGTAGAGCTTTTCAAAACTGGAGATGCCTGGGCCCCACCTCCAGAGATTGGGGGTGGAGAAGAGGCATTGCTAGTTTTTTTTTTTTAAGTGAGTTAGGTGACAGTAGTATGCAACCAGGGTTGAAAGCCCCTGGTCTAGGTGATTGATTAATAAGTGTACTTCTTAATATCGGGCCTCAATCTCTGAGGATCTCACTGATGACACTTTTACATCCGGGTCCCAATCCATAAATTCTTAACCTTTTATTTTCTAAATTCCCAATTTATGCTGCAACAGATTTTTTTCCAATTTCTTGCTGGCTCTGTTTTTCTCATATGTAGTATTATGTCTGAGGCATTTTTGAAAGCAAATGATCATTTGCCCCAACTCATCTACAAAAGCATGCTGCTACCACCACTAACATACCCGGACATATCCACGGTATTATCTTTGTTCCTGACCCAGACTGATCAGCCTTGACCTCACCTAACAGAGGAGTCTGTAACTTTCACTGATTTGATAGGATCAGTGATAACCTTCAGTGATCCTGTTCTTTATCATCGAAGCCAGATGACCGTGGGTCACCGACTCCTGTACTAGCTCTTTGTGTTTTTGAGGGCTTCAAACCTGTTCACTCTGGTTCACGCCCCTGCTGAGAATTTGCATTTCCACCCCAGGTAGACTGGATCAGAATCTACAGTTTAACAAGATCCCCAGGTGATTCTTATGTACAATAAATGTTGAGAACCGCCACTCTACTAGAGGTCCTCAGAACTGGTCCCTAACCAGCAGTATTAGCTTCCACTGGGAACTTGTTAGAAATGCAAATTCTCAGCATGAGTTCGAACCAGAATCAACCAGTTCGAAGCCCTGGTATTTTTAATATCTAATCCCTTTCCTTTCTCACCCTGTATTTTAGCTGCCATAGCTCAAGAAATAGCTGAAGAGAAACGGATGAAAAAGTCATTTGGATTTGTTCCACCTCTACCTTCCAGTGAAAGATCTGCGTTTAAGCCTGGTATGATTTCTATAATGCTTTGATAGATGTCAGAGTGTTATATCTTTAAAATTGGATATCCTATTAATGTCTAACTGTATTCTTTTTTTTTCCTGATAGAACGATCTGTGCTTGACAATGATACGAGGCAAAGGCTAGTGAAAGAACGCAGAGAAGGACGTGAGAGGTTACAACATGGTATATTTGAGACTTTTTAAATCAAAATGAATGAATTTTATGTTAAGGTTATGTATTTCCAAAGTAGTTTTACTTTACCTAATCATTTTACATGATAGATTACAATTTTTATATGACATATGATGTTCCATTAAATACTTAGAGTAAATCAGGTAAAATAGGCCCATGAAGAATATTTGACTAACGTAATTTTTGAAAAAGTCCTTTCTGTTACCTTTAATTTTCTGAAAACTAAAGTTTCAAAATTTCTTCGCCATTTAGAGAAACAAGGAGAATGGAGTTTCAGTAAAAAGTATTCCAAAAACTGCAAAGGAAGCTGCTCACACCCTTAACCTGTAGATATGGTGTCTTTTTACGGATTGCTATGCTTCTAAGGTGCCACTTTGTATAAGTTAGGCTCTCAAGGAAGACCCATTCTACAGCTTGAAAGAATGCTTTTCCAACTGTCTTTCTTTTTAGTCTTCTAAATCCACTGACAAAATGAGTGCTCAGCTTCATCCACATGGAATAGAAATTACCTCAGCTTTGGTGGAGCAGCTATTTCTTCCTGTAGCAGATACTCTGCAGGCTTTGGTGAGGGAAAAAAAATTGAATACAGAACAACTTTCCCTATTCTATCGTGTGGTATGTGACTAAGTCCATTAACAGAAAACCAGCATGGTTTTTATAAATGAGGCCTTTGAAAGAAGTTTCCTAGTAGAAGGACAAATTCTTATTTTAATGCCGAGCATGGTAGTCTGGTGGGGTTTGACTTGAGCTCAAACCAGCAGACATCTCACATGAAAGAAAATACTGTTTCTTAATTTGGAATTTTAATTTGGACAGGATGAGAGTCATCAAAGCCAATCTAACTCTCCGAAGTTAAGTGCACACCCAGTAAAAATGGTCTTTAATGCTCATCTCTGTTATTAGTTGTTAGCACAAGTTATGTTAAAAAGAAAATGAGATATATTAACTTTTTCCTTCTATATGTATTATATGGAAAAATTACTTAAGTACTCTCTTGGCTTTTATACCTTGAAAATGTATCTGGAATATTTCAGTCGACAAGGAAAGGCACATAGCTGAAAAAGACATCGACTCCAGGATCCTTTATGAGAAACACATTCAAGAACAACAGCGCAAACTCGCAGCACAGAGAGAAAAAGCTGGACAGCGGTGGGAATCTGCACAACTCAGAAGAAGACTAAAATTTGAAGAAGAAAGGGTACATACTTTTATAGCCTGTTACTCAGATGATATGCTGTGTTTCCTGGGTCTAGTGTAAGATATTTTTTTCTTAGCCCATCTCTGCCTTTACTGGTCCAACCTGTGAAAACAGAACCCCTCCATTCTTCCTCTCAACGTAGAGGCTCTTGCTCCTGTCCTGATAAGATCCCAGGAGTTTAGATGACTGCAACGGGTTTGGTTTGGCTATCCTAGGCCCTGTCCCACTTCAGGACGCAACACGTGCAGTACCTGTGGCCTGCATTTCGCTTGACTACTAAAAAGAGTTCAGCATTGTCCCGCTGCCTAGTGAATAAGGGCTAGACCCCACCTTCGGGCCCTCCCCAATATGCTCCCATCTAACCGTTCCAGCTCCTCCGTGCCTCACCCCCAGGCAAAAGGACCCCTAGTGGTGCAGTGGTTAAATGCTTGGCTGCTAACCGAAAGGTTGGTGGTTCAAACCCACCCAGCAGCTCTGCAGGAGAAGGAGCTGGCGATCTGCTCCTGTTATGAGTCAAAATCAACTCGACAGCACCTGACAACAACCCCAGGCAAAAGAGAACACCTCTGCACCCTTCCGTATCCCCCCCGCCCAGCTCACACGTGTGTGTTCGCGCTCTCCCTCTCACTGTCCCTTGTGCTCTTCGCTTTCCCTTCCCTGACCCCTGGGCCCTCTGGGCCTGTGTTGCAGCCAGCATTCTCTCTCCTGCCCTCTCCCTCTCATTCTGTTGTGTTGTGGCACTGCTGCTGTCTTTTCCTTTCTATACTCTTTCTTGGTGTCCTTGGCACTCTGTTAGTATGGGTCAGTGGCTTTGTCATGTCCCCTCTTTTTCCCTCTGTCCCCCTTCAGTCGGTTTGTCTTTTGTTCTTTATACTGGACATCTGGCTACCTGTCTCATTCTGTATAATTCGCTCTCTTTGTCACTACTTTACTCTGAGTCTGCTCCACTCTTTCTTCTGAATCTGGCATGTTCGCTCTGAGGCAGTTCTCTTTCTTGTCGGCATGCTCTCTTTTCCTTTATTCCAGTGACTTTTAGCTGTCCCTAATAAGTCTTCGTCAGCCTGTCTCTGGTTCTCTGTCTGACTCTGGTATTCATGTGTTAACCGCTAATTATCATAAGGTAATTGTCTCTGCATTATTGTCAGGTACTATGGAGTCGGTTCCGACTCATAGCGACCCTGAGCACAACAGAAAGAAACACTGCCCGGTCCTGCACCATCCTCACAGTCGTTGTTATGCTTGAGCCCATTGTTGCAGCCACTGAGTCAATCCACCTCATTGAGGGTCTTCCTCTTTTGCACTGACCCTGTACTTTGTCAAGCATGATGTTCTTCTCTAGGGACTGATCCCTCCTGACAGCATGTCCAAAGTATGTAAGACACAGTCTCGCCATCCTTGCCTCTAAGGAGCATTCTGGTTGTACTTCTTCTAAGACAGATTCGTTTGTTCTTTTGGCAGTCCATGGCCTATTCCATATTCTTTGCCAACACCACAATTCAAAGGTGTCGACTCTTCTTCGGTCTTCCTTATTCATTGTCCACCTTTCACATGCATATGATGCGATTGAAAATACCATGGCTTGGGTCAGGCACACCTTAGTCTTCAGGGTGACATCTTTGCTCTTCAGCACTTTAAAGAGGCCCTTTGTAGCAGATTTACCCAATGCAATGCGTCTTTTGATTTCTTCACTGCTGCTTCCATGGGCGTTGACTGTGGACCCAAGTAAAATGAAATCCTTGACAACTTCGATGTTCTCTCTGTTTATCGTGATGGTGCTCATTGATCCAGTTGTGAGGATTTTTGTTTTCTTTATGTTGAGGCATAATCCATACTGAAGGCTGTAGTCTTTGATCTTCATTGGTAAGTCCTTCAAGTCCTCTCACTGTAGAGCAGCGACAAACCAAACTCAGTGTTGCTGAGAAAGGGCGAGTGCAGGCAGGATAGAGCCATGGGAGCCTGTGAGGCAAGAAGGAACCTGAAAGAGCACAGAGGAACAGTGACTTTAGAAGCAGTGGGAGAGAATTGTTAGGAATCAGAAAAGTTTGAATAATACAAGCTTAATCTCTTCTTCAAATATTATTTCTAAGTGATTTAGAACAGTTGATTTACTGTTAGAAAATATCATTGGAAAATGCTGCCATTCGGTCAATATTAAGAATTGCAGTTTTTCCTGGTATGTTTAGCTTTGCCCTCAGAGAAACAGTGGGGACTTGGTATGGATGATATTGCTATGAAACAGTTGTTGTCAGGGAAGAATAGAAAACCTTCTGGCCCTGAAGTTGATTTGCTTAGCTGAGTATAGCACATCATATGGTATACCACAGGGATAGGAAAAGAAAACTGTAACCCATTTCTGGAAATGTGGTGTTTACATTTGTATAGTTGTTGTCCAGACCAGTTTAAATTGAAGTTGAGGTCAAGAGAAACACATAGGTTATCTTTTCTGAAACTTTATTTTTGTCAGTTAGCCCCAGAATTGAAGATGTTCCAAATATGGATATCATAGATGGCTGACATAGATTTCATTTTGCTTATGTGTATGTTTAGTTGATTTTTTTCCTGGCCTATTCTACAAATAATTTTTTTTAATCGTACTTTAGATGAAAGTTAACAGGACAAACTAGCTTCTCATTAAACAGTTAGTACACATATTGTTTTATGACATTGGTTAACAACCCCACAACATGTCAACACTTCCTTCTCAACCTTGGGTTCCCTATTACCAGCTTTCCTGTCCCCTCCTGCCTTCTAGTCCTTGGCTGAAGTGTGAACCTAATCTTTGACTGAAGGGTGAACCTCAGGAGTGACTTCGTGACTGAGCTAAAAGAGCATCCGGGGCCATGCTCTCAGGGTTTCTCTAGCATATACGTACCACACCAGGTGATAAAATAAATGATTGAGGAATCAAGGAGAGGGGAAAATTAAAGTAGGAAAATAATAAAGTGTAGGGTGTGATAAGCAAACACAAATGTGTACCACTCAGTTTTTGTACAGTTGGCTAGAAATAGGCTACCAAATGTCCTGATGTTATAAGCAAAGAGGGAAGTATGATCAGTTCCTGGATGCAGGGCCCATAAGATTAAAAACTGGCTGTTCTGGAGAAGTACTGCTTATTAAGTGATACCTGAAACATGCCTCAAATTATTTATAAACTTTTGCCTGATACAAAAACAGAAAAGTTTGTGGTGGGGTTGTTTTATAAACCACAGATCAGAATCGTATTAAGCAATATAATGAATATGTAAAAAATTTGTTGGCATTTATTTTGAACAGGACAAATTCAGAGGTATACTTCTCCAGACCTTGATACGAACCAACCGTATTGATCTAAAAAGATTGTCATGGGAATTCCCTGCCACAAAGTCAAGGAGAAGATCTGGTAATTAATATAATGGTTATGCTTGAAGTCCATTAATGTTCGTATTTAAATATTGGCTATCAGTATGTTTTTTTTTTTTATCAGTATGAGGTTGCATTTACCGTATGGTTTTAAACTTTGTATGCTAAAGGAAGATGCTCATATGTAGTCTTTGGAGTCCAGAGTAAACTTATATTTAAAAAATTTTATCATGTGAGATTGCATAAGACACAGATGAAATTAATTTTAATAATCTATTTTACTGAACCAGCATATCCCAAATATTACCGTTTAAATGTATAATCAGCATAAAAATTATTAATGCTTCAGCTTTACATAGCTTGGCCAAGAAGTGTTTTAAGCATAAACTAAGTCTGCCTTGCTTACTATTGATCCACTATAATCTTTCCTGTATGTGGACATAATTCTACACAATTTCTTTAAAAAAAAAAGTTGAACGTATGTAATTTGGAAGGAATGACTGACAGTAAACATTGTGTACCTCATTAATACATGTCTGTCCTCCAGAGAACTACACCATGAAAACTCATTTTGTTTCAGCTCATGAAACTTTCTTCTTTAAATATGATTACACTAAATTTTATATCTTCTTCTCAGTCAATAGACATCCTATTTCTCCTGAAAAACCTGAACAAGAAAATGCTCGCTTCGACAAATATAGGTTTACATCATCTGCAGGTTTTCCAAATCCTTTTAGTAACGGTAAGTAGTTATTTCGTGTATTCTACTAAGTTACCATCGAATGAAAACAATTCCTTATATGTATTTATACACTACCACTTCTTCTTTAGACTGCAGAACATTTAGATTTATTTCAGAAGAGCACCACACGATTCTCCAGTCGACAGAGAGAGGGATGGCATGACTATTTTATATTTTCACTTTCTAGTGTGAAGTTTGGGGATGTAGAATCTCTGCATAATATCTGAAATTAAGTAAATTCTTATAAGCAAGGGTGAGAAGATAAAGGTTTGAAGAAAGGAGTGGTTCACTCCTGAAATAATATATTTAATTCTTTTGTGAAAAATATAATGTTCCTTTGTGCTTCATCTCTAGTACCAGACGAAAGAAGCAGAATCTCCTCTTTAGCTACAAAAGATATGAAGCCGCACGCATGTCCTGAACCGGAAAAACCACCAAGGGAAGAAAAACCACATGGTTAGTCATTTCTAAGAAACATCTAAAGTAGTGCTTTAAAAGAGGTCAATGTATGTCAAGACTGACATGCTTGTGAAGTCAGGCCTAAAATTGGCAGCCAAAACACTCTTTTTTTTCTCTCTAAAAAAAAGTACCTTCCGTGCCATGCTTATTTGGCTGAGGCCAGATGAGTCTGTCTCTAAATGAAATATATAAATCCTACCATCATCTGAGCAAGGAGTCTCTACTGAAGCTGAGGAAATAAACCATAGGAAGTCGCAATAGATAAGAGAAATTTGTGCTGGAGGATTTGATTCACTTCCGACATTTCTTGTTTCTCTGTCAGCAGTTTGCGTTTAGAGGTCCTGAATTACTGGCCACATTTGGAACCCTGTTGCTTCACAGCATTCCTCACATATTCTTTGTGCACGTTTTCACGGCTGATGGTTGTGCCCAAGATGTCATAATTATTACTAAAAAAAAAAAAAAATTATTACTAAAGGACTTCTTTATTTAGAGTCGTTTCCCTTTTAACATTTCCCTTTCTGACAGGCTTGTTGCTTTTGTGTTTTACCCGACCATCCACTGACAGAAAACTCTCTACTAAGTTTACTCTGATCAAATCCTGTTGGTGCAGGTCAAATGCCACTGTCACAGGAATCTTTATGAACATCAAGATTTAATGGGGCAAAATTTTTATGACAAAAGCCACTCTTAACAAAAGAACTCAGTCAATCCCTTAGAGCTTTAGGCAATGGCTTTGACCCCTGTGGTTGTCAGTGACATATATCTGTAGGAATTCATGTGAAATCATACAGAACTTTAGAAATTCAAAATAATTATTAACATTCTTATGTCGTATACAACTTTTTCTTTATATGTGGGTTCTTCCATAGAGACTCCATACAGTGGGGTATGGTTCTGCTAAATAGATTACTGAGATGCCTTCATTGGGGTTATTGTGGTGTGGTGTGGTGTGGCCTTTTCCCCCTTATTGCAGGAAAAAATCACTTACATAAAGGATAGGGCAGTCCAGTCAGATGGCAGTGTCCGGTCCCGTTGTGTTAAGCGTTGCTCTCACCGCCTCTACTTTGAGGCTGGGGAAGTTATCACTTGCAGCAGTTCATGTTGCTGTCTTGGCTTTGTGTGTATTTGTGAGACCCCACATTGAATCCACTATGATTTGTTCTCATTTAGTGCGTTACTTGTATGGCAGCCCTCAGGAGAATGCTTTTGTCAGTCGTCTGCTTGTCCCAACAGAAGTGCCATTGTTGTCGTTGTTGTTAGGTGCCGTCCAGTTGGTTCCAACTCATAGCGAGCCTATGCACAACAGAACGAAACACTGCCTAGTCCCGAGCCATCCTTACAATTGTTGTTATGCTTGAGCTCATCATTGCAGCCACTATGTCAATCCACCTCGTTGAGGGTCATCCTCTTTTCTGCTGACCCTATACTCTGCCAAGCATGATGTCCTTCTCCAGGGACTGATCCCTCCTGACAACATGTCCAAAGTATGTAAGACGCAGTCTCTCCATCCTTGCTTCTAAGGAGCATTCTGGTTGTACTTCTTCTAAGACAGATTAGTTCATTCTTTTGGCAGTCTGTGTTCTAGTCAATATTCTTCACCAACACCACAATTCCAAGGTGTCAAGTCTTCCGTCTTCCTTGTTCATTGTCCAGCTTTCACATGCATATGACGCGATGGCTTGGGTCAGGGGCACCTTAGTCTTCAAGGTGACATCTTTGCTTTTCAACACTTTAAAGAGGTCCTTTGCAGCAGATTTACCCAATGCAATGCATCTTTTGATTTCTTGACTGCTGCTTTCGTGGATGTTGATAGTGGATCCAAGTAAAACAAAATCCTTGACAACTTCAATCTTTTGTCCATTTATCATGATGTTGCTCACTGGTCCAGTTGTGAGGATTTTGTTTTCTTTACATTAAGGTGCAATCCATACTGAAGGCTGTGGTCTTTGATCTTCGTTAGTAAGTGCTTCAAGTCCTCTTCACTTTCAGCAAGCAAGGTTGTGTCATCTGCATAACACAGGTTGTTAATGAGTGTTCCTCCAATCCTGATGTCCCGTTCTTCTTCATATAGTCCACCTTCTCGTAGTACCTGCTCAGCATGCAGACTGAACAGGTATAGTGAAAGAATACAACCGTGACGCACACCTTTCCTGACTTTAAACCAATCAATATCCCCTTGTTCTGTCCGAACAACTGCCTCTTGATCTATGTAAAAGTTTCTCATGAGCACAATTAAGTGTTCTAGAATTCCCATTCTTCGCAATGTCATCCATAATTTGTTATGATCCACCCAGTCAAATGCCTTTGCATAGTCAATAAAACACAGGTAAACATCCTCTGGTATTCTCTGCTTTTAGCCAGGATCCATCTGACATCAGCAATGATATCCCTGGTTCCATGTCCTCTTCTGAAACCAGCCTGAATTTCTGGCAGTTCCCTGTCAATATACTGCTGCAGCCGTTTTTGAATGATCTTCAGCAAAATTTTGCTTGCGTGTGATATTAGTCATATTGTTCTATAATTTCCACATTTGGTTGGATCACCTGTCTTGGGTATAGGCATAAATATGGATGTCTTCCAGTCAGTTGGCCAGGAAGCTGTCTTCCACATTTCTTGGCATAGACGAGTGAGCACCTCCAGCGCTGCATCTGTTTGTTGAAACATCTCAATTGATATTCCATCAATTCCTGGAGCCTTGTTTTTTGCCAATGCCTTCAGAGCAGCTTGGAATTCTTCCTTCGGTACCATCGGTTCCTGATCATAGGCCACCTCTTGAAATGGTTGAACATCGACTAATTCTTTTTGGTATAATGACTCTGTGTATTCCTTCCATCTTCTTTTGATGCTTCCTGCGTCGTTTAATATTTTCACCATAGAATCCTTCACTATTGCAACTCGAGGCTTGAATTTTTTCTTCAGTTCTTTCAGCTTGAGAAATGCCGAGCATATTCTTCCCTTTTGGTTTTCCATCTCCAGCTCTTTGCACATGTCATTATAATACTTTACTTTGTCTTCTCGAGCTGCCCTTTGGAATCTTCCGTTCAGTTCTTTTACTTCACCAATTCTTCCTTTTGCTTTAGCTGCTCGACGTTCGAAAGCAAATTTCAGAGTCTCCTCTGACATCCGTCTTGGTCTTTTCTTTCTTTCCTGTCTTTTCAATGACCTCTTGCTTTCTTCGTGTACCATGTCCTTGATGTCATTCCACAACTTGTCTGGTCTTCTGTCACTAGTATTCAATGTGTCAAATCTATTCTTCAGATGGTCTCTAAATTCAGGTGGGATATTCTCAAGGTCACATTTTGGCTCTCGTGGACTTGCTTTGATTTTCTTCAGTTTCAGCTTGAAGTTGCATATGAGCAATTGATGGTCTGTTCCACAGTCAGCCCCTGGCCTTGTTCTGACTGATGATATTGAGCTTTTCCACCGTCTCTTTTCACAGATGTATTCAATTTGAGTTCTGTGTGTTCCATCTGGCGAGGTCCATGTGTATAGTTGCCGTTTATGTTGGTGAAAGAAGGTATTTGCAATGCAGAAGTCGTTGGTCTTGCAAAATTCTATCATTCAATCTCCGGCATTGTTTCTATCACTAAGGCCATATTTTCCAACTACTGATCCTTGCTGTTTGTTTCCAACTTTCACGTTCTAATCGCCAGTAATTATGAATGCATCTTGATTGCATGTTTGATCAATTTCAGACTGCAGCAGCTGATAAAAATCTTCTATTTCTTCATCTTTGGCCCCAGTGGTTGGTGCATAAATTTGAATAATAGTAGTATTAACTGGTCTTCCTTGTAGGCGTATGGATAGTATCACTGACAGCGTTGTACTTCGGAATAGATATTGAAACGTTCTTTTTGATGATGAAAGCAACACCATTCCTCTTCGAGTTGTCATTCCCAGAATAATACTTCCGGATAGATCTTTTTTTTTTAAGTAATTTTTATTGTGCTTTAAGTGAAAGTTTACAAATCAAGCCAGTCTCTCACAAAAACCCATATACACCTTGCTACACACTCCCAATTACTCTCCCCCTAATGAGACAGCCTGCACTCTCCCTTTGCTCACTCTTTTCGTGTCCTTTTTGCCAGCTTCTAACCCCCTCCACCCTCTCATCTCCCCTCCAGGCAGGAGATGCCAACATAGTCTCAAGTGTCCACCTGATCCAAGAAGCTCCCTCCTCACCAGCATCCCTCTCCAACCCATTGTCCAGTCCAATCCATGTCTGAAGAGTTGGCTTTGGGAAAGGTTCCTGTCCTGGGCCAACAGAAGGTCTGGGGGCCATGACCACGGGGGTCCTTCCAGTCTCAGTCAGACCATTAAGTCTGGTCTTATGAGAATTTGGGGTCTGTATCCCACTACTCTCCTGCTCCCTCAGGGGTTCTCTGTTGTGTTCCCTGTCAGGGCAGTCATTGGTTGTAGCCAGGCACCATCTAGTTCCTCTCCTCTCAGGATAATGTAGTCGCTGGTCCATGTGGCCCTTTCTGTCTCTTGGGTTCTAAATCACCTTGTGTCCTTGGTGTTCTTCATTCTACAGGATAGATCTTGAAATGTTCTTTTTGACGGTGAATGCAACACCATTCCTCTTCAAGGTGTCATTCCCAGCACAGTAGACTATATGATTGTCCGATTCAAAATGGCCAATACCAGTTCATTTCAGCTCACTGATGCCTAGGATATCGATGTTTAGGCGTTCCATTTCATTTTTGATGATTTCCATTTTTCCTAGATTCATACTTCGTACATTCCAGGTTCTGATTATTAATGGATGTTTGCAGCTGTTTTTTCTCATTTTGAGTTGTGCCACATCAGCAAATGAAGGTCCCAAAACCTCTACTCCATCCACTTCATTAAGGTCGACTCTACTTTGAGGAGGCAGCTCTTCCCCAGTCATCTCTTGAGTGCCTTCTAACCTGGGGAGCTCATCATCCAGCACTATATCAGACAGCGTTCTGCTGCTTTTCATAAGGTTTTCACTGGCTAATGCTTTTCAGAAGTACAGTCCCGGGTCCTTCTTCCTAGTCTGTCTTAGCCTGGAAGCTCAGCTGAAACCTGTCCTCCATGGGTGACCCTGCTGGTATCTGAATACCGGTGGCATACCTTCCAGCATCACAGCAACACACAAGCCCCCACAGTATGACAAATGGACAGACACATGGGCGAGAAGTGCCGTTAGCTTGAAGCAAAACTGTTGCTTCTTTTTATCCACCCCTGGAAAAGATCTTTCAGGTAATAGCCATTTGGGAGAAAGCTTAGGTGTTAGTCTTTGCACTGAAAAATAGGCTGCACCACTTAATTTGTTGCATTTAGGCAGACAAATCATTTAAATCAATAGTTACCAAATCCGTGATTTTCCTTAATGCTTTATGTTACATATTTCTTTTTTGACTTCTAGCATGATAGTTACTTGGTTATAGGTCATCTGTAGGATGAGAAAGCTAACTTTGGTGGTGGTTTCAAAGCTCTGTGGGTTTCTTGACGTGCACTTAAGTGATGTCACTGCCTTGTAAAAAATACTGGATTTAAAAAGGATGGAAAAACTTAATATCAAAGGAGAATGTTTCCAACTCCACCCTCTTTTTTTCTGTTTCCTAAATTGTTGAAGAATAGCAATGAGCTCCTTTTCCACTTTTAATTAGGGAAATAGATTGTTGAAGTAAAAGGAAACAAATCTTCAGGATTATGTGGACTTTCTGATTTACAGGTTACTTATTTTTTTTTTTATAGTGGGAAACATGCCTGTGGGACCCAAAAAAAAAAAAAACCCAACCCCGTTGTTGTCGAGTCAATTCTGACTCATAGCAACCCTATAGGACAGAGTAGAACTGCCCCATAGGGTTTCAAGGAGTCGTTGGTGGATTCCAACTGCCAACCTTTTGGTTAGCAGACAAACTCTTAACCACTGTGCCACCAGGGTTTTTACCTGCGGGTAGCAAGACCAAGAAAACTGACTGTGTTCCATAAGGTTTTCAATGGCTGATTTCTTGGAAGTAGGTCACTAGGCCTTTCTTTCGAAGTGCCCTCTGGTTAGACTCAAACCTCCAACCTTTCTGTTAGTGGCCAAGCTTGTGAAATGTTTGCCCCAGCAGGGATTGCCAAAAGAAGCCATTAATAATGGAAAACTTGAATGCATTGTTCTTTCATTTTTTTTTCCTCTTTCTCATCCAGTCCACTTTTTCCTTTCTAGAATATATCCCACCTCCTTTGCTTTTTTCTGTCAATATTCTTTACGATTACTAAATGAATCAAAAATGGTACCACAGACTTTCTTGTAGTGCAGCCTTGCTTCCTTAAGTTCTAATTCCTGCCTTTGTTTCTGCCCTGTTGTATTTATGACAGATTATTTTCTGCCAGTCTGCCCCAGTCTACTGTAGGATATTTCTAATTACCTTCATTTTAATTTATCACACCCCCATCAAAAACTCACTATTTTGTCTTCAATTTGTATCAAAACGCACTGCCGTTGAGTCGATTCCGACTCATAGCCACCTTATAGGACGGAGTAGAACTGCCCCATATGGTTTCCAAGGAGCAGCTGGTGGATTCGCTCCAGCTGCCGACCTTTTGCTTAGCAGCCGTAGGTCTTAACCACTATGCCACCAGGGTTTCCTAAGCTAATGAAAACTAGTTATCCTACTTAGGGTTCTGTAAGTTTTTCTGTAGCACAGAAACTATTGGTGTTCAATAGTGTGACTGTTTAGGGACATGCTGATAGGTAAATAAAATACTTTCTCCACCAAAAACGAGAAACTAATAATAGCATTTAATTTTGTCAAAACTTTTATTTGTAAGTAGCCAGTCTTTGGTAATTTGTTCTATTTGATGAACTCATGTTGCCAAGCCTTAGGAAAGCCACCACCAAATAAGTGTTTGAAAATGTTTGCTTTCATTATTTACACAAGCAATAAATATTTAGTATAGAAAAAAAATTTTTGATGTAATCAGCTATTATCCCAACCCACATCGATAACTTAAAATTTTTCTTTGCATTTATTTATATTTTTCACAAAATGGGATCATAACCCACTTTTACTTAAACTCAATATCTACCATTTTCCCTGTCCAAAAATTACATTTTATTACTCATAGTGATTGTTTTAGTATAGTCCATATCTCCTGTTGACTATTGGGACTATATTTTCAGTTGTTTTAATATTATAAACAATGGTATAGTAAGCAACCTTGTACGTACACTTTTAGGTACTTATCCGATTTTCTCCTGAGGATAAATATCTAGAAGTGGTATTGTTAGGCCCCCCAGGGAGGCTGTACATAAATCTGTACTTCCACCAGCAGTGTGTGAGGTGGCATGGTTCCCAACATTGCTATTATTGTTTCCCCCATCTTAGCTGACAACTGATTATTTTGCCTTTTTTTTTTTTTCGGTCTTTGTCCATTTCAGGAAACCCTGGTGGTGTAGTGGTTAAGTGCTACAGCTGCTAACCAAAGGGTTGGCAGTTCAAATCTGCCGGGCGCTCCTTGGAAACTGTATGGGGCAGTTCTACTCAGTCCTATAGGGTCGCTATGAGTCGGAATCGACTCAATGGCACTGGGTTTGGTTTTGGTTTTTTGTCCATTTCGTACATAAAAAATATTTAGCTTTTCAAAGCTGGAAGAAACCTTGGAGATCCAACCCACTGCGGTGACTGTTCTAGTACATGCTTCAGTATTGGTGAGAAAATGCTCACCCTTACATTATATCCTAAAACAATCAAATATGGAAACCCTCGTGGTGTAGTGGTTAAACGCTACAGCTGCTAACCAAAGGGTCGGCAATTCGAATCCACCAGGCGCTCCTTGGAAACTCTATGGGGCGGTTCTACTCTGTCCTATATGTTCGCTATGAGTCAGAATCGACTCGGCAATGGGCTTTTTGGGTTTTATAACGGTGTACTCTCTGACCCTAATGAAGATATTTAGGTTACTTTTAAGGGGTGTTCAAGATCTTGTAATTTTCTGTGAAAATGATTCTGGAATACAGTGTGATTTAAACAGAAATGGCTTCTTGCGAACACTGACTTAGGAGAAGCATCTTATTTTCATCTGTAATAGAGTACTACTTTCACAACTGTTGATTTTCCTTCTGAATTATTAACCTCATGACGGTCCCATCCTGAGTCTGTGATCCATTTCACTAAAGATTCCTGTGTTGTGTGTAATCTCTGTGGTTTCCTAATAAACACAGTCTCTCTGTTCTGTGTTCCTACTCTTACACTGTAAGAGCTGTGGTGGTGCAATAGCTAAGCGCTCAGCTGCTAGCCGAGACGTCAGCAGTTTGAACCCACCAGCTGCTCCACAGGAGAAATGCCTGACGATCTGCTCCCGTAATGATTACAGCCTAGAAAACCCTATAGGGCAGCTCCTTTCTGCCTAGTTCCTTTCTGCCCTATAGGGTTGCTATGAGTTGGAATCGACTCGATGGCACACAACAACAACATTCTTATAATGTGTACTTTTTGCATTTTTGTCTTGTCAATTTTCTAACTTCTTGGAATTTCACCCTCTGTCCTCATTCACCTATAGGCATTGATATACTGCAACATATAAGGACGTCCTTACGTAACCAGAGTAATAACGAATTGAAGCCCACTGTCATGGCTCCTCAATTTAGAGTAATAATGCCTCACCAGGCAAAAATAGAAATCTCTCCCAAGGTAAAAGTAGAAGTGTCCCCCAAGGTCATGGTGGAAGTGTCACCTGAGGTCGTTGTGGAAACTACTCCTAAGGCCAAGGTAGAAGCCTTCCGGAACACCGGTGCGAAAGCCTGCAACAAAGCCAACATAGAAACTTCCCCTGTGGAAATGCTTCCCAAGGCTGGAGTCGCAGCATGTCCCAAGGCAAAAGTGAAAGGCTCAATAAAGGTTTGTTATTAATCACCATTTATCAACTCGACTGCAGCAGGTTTTTTTTATTGACAATTTTTCTATTAAAATGTGTATACTTAGTTGTACAGATCATGATAGGTCAGATTTCACAATATACCTGACTTCTTATTTATAGTATTCTGCAATAAAATTTCTCCAACAGGATAACTTGTTTAAACTAATCCCTTAAAATTCTCTGATATTCATTGTACCAGAGTTTTCCCCACAAAAACTGGAAGATTAACTAATTTTTAGTGCAAGAGAGAAAATGTAACAGCTTATATGAACTATGTTTCTAAACTCTGAAGAAAACTTTTTGAGAAGGGTTCCAAACCCTTATTTAGGATTTGGAAATGAAATTAGGTTTTGAAGAAAAAAAAAAGACTTTATAATTTGTTGTTTCTGTTACCTGCTTGAATTGTATAATATGAATCACTAGTCTGGAAGACTGTATCTCTATACCTAATGCTAAGAGGCACTAAGGGAAATTGTCAAGCATTAAGGAAAACTGGAACTGTAATTGTATTTTATTCAGAATATTTTTCCCTTGAAAAGCCAGCTGCAGTAAAATAAATGTTAGTAATTTCTTATCTTACCGTATTGATCTGTTCAGAAATCAGAAATTGTCAAGAAGCCAGCATCTTCGAACATATCACGTTACAGACGGCCATCTTCTGCAAGCAGGCAGCATCCGCCCTCTCCCGGCAGGTAAGTAGCTTGCTCATCTGCAGCTGCGCTGGATAAGTGTTTACCAGGACAGATTTCACCAAAATGAAATGGTGAGGTATGCCTGGTAATGTAAATGTAAAGAAAAACTTTTTTTTAACCTTTAGATTTACTTTTGTCTGTTATAAAAATTTCCAGATTATGATATCATTATCTCATGATACCAAGACATTATATTTTATGAAATTAGCACTCCTTCATTACAAAACCACATCATACTTGCTCATTAACTATTACTTTTTCCCAGCAGGCAAATCCAACAGAATGACCCTCTGTCACCTTTACCTATCATATCGAGACAGTCAGCTACATCTTCTAATGCTTATAAAGTAACACCTGTTCGAGACACCCTGTGTGCACCAGACACATTAATAAGTATTACCAAAAAGAGAAAAGATGCCGTTTCTAAAGCCATTAACAAACGTCAGGCTCCGAGCCACAAAAATAGGATCAAGGAAGGTAAGTTCTTTCACCAAGAACTTTACTTTGACCACACCGAAACTCTTAAGGTAACTAGCATGGTTTGGGAATGGCCAACTTCATTTTATTCCCCAGTTTAGAGAAGTTTACAGCGTGATCTTTCTTTTAGATCAAGAGAATTTCACAAAATACTGGGACACTGGAATGCCTCTTCTCTGCCTGTTTGTTCTTTATAAAACTTCTTACTCCCACCCCCTTGTTGTTTTGGAAAATTCATTTTTGGAACCAATGTTAGAAGAAGTTCTGGTTGGACAAGAGGGTTGGCCTAGGTGATCCCTACTGTCCCTTCCAGCTCTGATTCTGGATGGTTCTTTGAATGGCCCTAAAGTATTTCCATCATCAGAGAGAACACATCTAGCCATTTGCACATGGGCAGGTTTCCATCCAGAGATGTAGGTAAGTTGCCACAGACAGACCATAGCATGTAGCATATCATGGTTTGCACAGTATGTGGGTTCCTCGAAGTGCTGTGTTGGTATTTTGCCTGTCACATATATTCTTAATACCTGAGGACATTACTTAATTTTAAACACATGAAGGCATTTTACTTTTGGAAGGAATTCCACAGTGAATCCTTTTATGATAGAAGTCATCTTTCCAAGTGTTCATTCCTGATATCTAAAAAATTTTTCCTTTTCCTACGTGGTTTGTTCAAATGAGGGAATTAGGCATGTAGACTAAGTTACTAGGCTAACAGGCCTCCAGGTGGTCACCTATTTTCCTGATAGCCGTGGTTTCTTTAGTTTCTATAGTTAACCACTTTATAATCAACCAAATACAGTAATATACTGCTCTCAGTGTTTAGCTGAACAGTAATTATTTAGTAAAAACCATGTACAAATCTCAAAACGTGTGCCGGTTGTATTTTTGTTTAGTCTAGCATTTAAGATTTTTTTTCTGATCCTTTGACTCTAGCATAAACATGTCTTCCTTTATATGCAATACGTTTCATCTTTTCACATAGGGTCAATTTATTCAACTGTCCTAAAACAGCTAAAACCAAAGTACAAGCACGTTATTCCATTTTGGAACAAGTAGTTGATAAAAAGGAACAAAATGCTACTGATGTTTTGAGGGCGGAAGTTGGGTTTTGAGCACAATCTGTAGATGACTTCTTGTTTATAGAGTTTAGAGCTATGCACATACTGTTTCGCTTTTGAATGTTTATGGTTGTGTTGCACCTCTTTGTTGAACTGAGGAGGCAGCAAGTTTCCCAAACTAATTGTTTCCTATGTTTGTTTAAACTAGAGGCCAGCGTTAAAAGCATATCCAGGACTATGAGTGTCGAGGACATAGCAAAACTCCTGTCAGAAAAACGAAGTCTTGCTCAGGAATGGCAAGCCAGAGAAGGAGAAGAGGATAGAGCAAGAAAAGAAATGCAAGAGAGGTCAGCCCAAACTCATCCTTTCCATACTGTACATTGTGGCTGGCTTTGACTTTTGAACAAAGGCCCAAATTTTGAAAGTCGTAAATTTATTTTCAAGTGAAGTGTCTTATAAATTCTAAAAGACTAATTGACTTTTTCTTCCGTATGAATCAGAAATGACTTATGGCCTTCTAAACAAGTACAAAAAACTTCCCAAGCCTTTGTCAGTGGCTTAGCAGAGAGGCCACTGGTTTTCAGGTGAACGCTTAGCCCTTTTTAGGCTCCATGAATCATGTGCCAGTAAGATGTGAGATACAAATGCTGAAAGAGAACCTAGCTCTAGGCCAGGCTCTCGTCTCAGCAAGAGCAATGGAGTGATCACACAAGAGTGTTTTCATTTGCATTCACTGGTCTCAGCCCCTTGTTTTTAAAGACTTTTGTAACTTTATAATTTGCAAAACTGCAAATTATACTTAATCCTGTTTTGCTTTGCGTGCTGTCCCATGACCTTTGTGACACCTGAGTCTCATCAGCCAGGCAAATTATTGCTGGAATGCTGTCCTGTGGGCAGCAGGGCACATGGACAGGTACGGACATTCAAACTCAGTCTGAGGTTTTCTGGATCCTTGGTCTTGAGGCCCGTTTTATGTTTGGTCCTGTGATGGAAACCTCTGTCCACTGCCTGCAAGGAATAACTGCACAACTCTACTGCCTCTGTTCTTAGGTATTAAATGTTCTTTGAAATACAATCAACTACTTTCCATGTACTTTCTGCATTAAAGGAGGAGAAGGGGATATTGTGAATGGCAAAAGACTATAAATTATATTATTCATCTCACATAAATGACCTAATTAATTTCGCATTTTGAAAGCCCTGAATACCAGTCACTGGACGTTCCTCATCCAGGCACCACCAGACACTTCTCTGAATCGCCCTTCCATTCCCATGTGAGCTGGGGTGTGGCCTTTTGGAGGATCCCGTGTCTTTAAAACAGTTAAGAAGGAAGGAGACTTTGTCTCTGTCATATGTGCGTGTAAGATACAAAGCAGTCTACTACTTGATAGAATTCTTTTCCTACTCTCAAGGGTTAGTTTCCCGCCTTTAAAAAGGGTGAAATTGTGCAAATCCTGCATGGTAACAACAGAGAAAATATGAATCTGGTGTAAAATGTATTCTACACAAGCAATTTAACTCTAAAAATGCACATACTACTGCAAGCTGTATATGGTGGAGACCAAGATAAATACTAACTGTTACTTAAATATTCCCAGTGTCATTTGGAAAATGAAAGTGCTGGCAAAGAAAGCAACTACAGGACTAGGCGGAGATTTCTCCGTGTTTGAAGATGACCAGCGACGAAAGGACATGAAAACGAAGAAGGGATATCAGAACTACCAGGATCGAGGAATACCATCTCAGGTTTGCTGGCTCTGCACTTTATCAGGGGAGAAGAACCAGTCGAGAAAGTTCAATTGAAACCCAAAGCACAAATCTCTCCCTCCAAGAAAGAAGATGAGCAGTTGCAGAGTTCCTGTCTGCATTTTGACATTAAAAACTAGTTGTTGTCGACTGAACTCAGACTCTTAGTGACCCCATGTGTGTCAGAGTAGAACTGTGCTCCATAGGGCTCTCAATGGCTGACTTTTCAGAAGCAGATCACCAGGCCTTTCTTCTGAGGCACCTCCAGGTGGACTCAGTCCTCCGACCTTTTGGTTAGCAGCTGAGCTCACGTTAACAGTTTGCACCAGTTTTTGTTTGTTTTTACTTAATTTTTTTTTTAATTCTGTATCAGGTGGTACATTGGCTTGCCCAAGTCACTTTTAGAACTCCTTCAGAATAATACCTAGTACCCCTCACACAGACCTTGGCCAATTTCTTAAGTTGCTGTTAGTTGCCGTCAAGTTGTCACTGACTCATGGTGACCCCGTGTGTCAGAGTAGAACTGTGCTCCACAGCGCTTTCAATGGCTGATTTTTTGGAAGCAGATCCCCAGGCCTTTGTTCCAAGGCACCTCAGGGTTTACTCGACCCTCCAACCTTTCTGTTCGCAGCCAAGCAACATTAACCATTTGTAGCACCCAGGGACTCCAGATGAAAAGACTCAATGGCATCTGGTTTACCTTTTTAATTACACTCTAGCTGCCGTCTAATACCACTGCAGGCTACTCTCAGCCACTCTCAGCCACCCTTGGCAATATCCTAGAATGCTTTCTAAGTGAAACAAGCAGAGAGGGGCAACTTAAAGATCAGCAGCCCTTTAGTTTGTCTACATAAACAAAATAGCAGTCTGGTGACAGCAAATCCAAATTGCTCGCACAGGTTTAACATCCTGTGTCAGTTTTCCCAATTTTGCATTCTGCGGTGCCACACACGACACTCACAACTACACCTCCCACCCCATCCCCCAACAGAAAAGAATAACACGAATACCTCTAGGAGTTTCATCAAATCAACCAGTAAGAATGTCTCATCCATCCACATTCAAATCACTACGTAAATAGATCCCCAGACTGTATGAATTATTAGCATTGCCAATTTCTATTTCCAAGTTTAGTGTACCACTCATGAAAACTGGCGATATGTTACAGAAAGGATAGTAGACATTTGCATTCGATGAGGAAGTCCCTTTGAGAAGGAATTCTCCCAGTGCTTTTGATAAATGTAAGAGTTGTGGCTCTGGTTGCTGTGTTACTGGCTAGCTACACAGTCACTTATTTTTAAACCTTATGGTCTGATGTTCCTCATGATCACCTTGAGCTCCTGGAGGAGAACAACGTGCCTTCTAAATCTTCAAGAAAATATTTAGCCTGGTTTCGTGCATTCTAACAAGTGCTTTGGAGACTAATAATTTATGAATGTCATGTATATGAGAACTCTGGAGCAAAAGATGCCATTGCTTTGTTACGCTGGGTAGTGTTTACTGCTGAATTCTTTAAACTAGCATTCTCTGGTGTTGCTGAGATAGAACTAGATTAGGTGGTATTTTTGTACAAATTGCTTAGAACGGGGATGCCAAAATAAAAACTTAGGAGGAAGCTGAGAAAGAGAAGAAGGAACGTGAAAGACTTACGTTGCAAAATTTGTAGGAAAGATTGGAGAGAAAAAAGGTACTCTATGTTTTTGGGATTTGATTTTTTGTTTGAAACAGCAATGGACACACGGTATCAGAACATGTTTTTGAAAATCAGAAATAAGTTCTGTGCAAATGCCTAGTGGTTTTCCCACTATACTCTTTCCTTATCCAAGGATCTGACCTCTCCTAAATGGAAGGCCCTCTTCTTTGATTGGCCATACCCACTGGTGGCCATTACATTGATGCCTCAGTTGACCTAATCTCTAGGAACAAAGTTCATTTGAACCAAATTACTGGAGTCGTGGTGGGGGCTGGTGGCAGTTAGAGTTTCTTCTAAACTGGACCAGAAATGGCAGCAACTGAGTGAGGAGCGGTGGCCAAAGGGCAGGCTGTTTTTAAGGCAGGGCCTCACACCTGTCACTCACATCAGGGAGCAAGGAGGTCCAGGCTGAGGTGCTGCAGGGCCTCTCTGTCGGTACATGAATCACCCTGAGGAGGCCAGGGAGCTGCAGCTCTTTCTTCCCACCTTCAGGACAAGAAGGGGCACTGGGGAGGGAGTTCTTCTCCCTCCCTAGAACACATCTCTCCTCTGTCTCCTGTGTTTCTTCTCTTTCCCGTAAAGAAATCTCTGATAGTGTCGCATCACTGGGACGCACTTTTCATTATGACCAGCTTTCATTACAGTCTTTTGAGGCTAAAATTAAGTTAAAAGCTCAGATTGGCATGCAGTAATATGTGCTTAGTCTTAAATAATGAATTTCCACGACTGCTAAGTTAGGAGGGAGAAGTTGTCACTGGGATTTCTATGTTATAATAACAAGTACAACTGCCGCCATTTAAGGCACTTTATAGATGAGTGTGAAACTGGAATTAGAAGATGGAGCCTGGTGTCCAAGGGCCTTTTGTTGGTTAAGTTTATGGTTTTAGACCAATCACAAATATTGGCCGCTTTTGCAAACTGGAAATAATCAACTTCTTCAGGACCGCTGTCTGGTTTTTAATCTGTGTTTTCATGTTTGGATTTTTATTTTCCTTTAAATAGAGAATAGAGGAAATTATGCAAAGAATGAGAAAGAGCGACATAAATTCTTCCAAAGTCAGTCTCCTGACCCCTACAGGCGGTGTGTAAGAATTCCTGTTGCTTCCCATTCTTGCCGACTGCCTCGTCTTTGCCAGTCTGGTGGTACTGAAATATAGTATCGTATTTGCATTTCCCCGATTATTTTACTCTCTTGCGAGAGATGCTTGTTCAGGTCTTTTGCGCATTTTGCTTTTGGATTAATTTGCCTTTTTCTGACTTGTAGTTCTTTAAATGCTCTAGATGCGTTATATATGTTGCGGATGCCTTCTTCCAGCTGATGCCTTGTCTTTCTTTTAACGTTGCCTCCTGCGGAACAGACGTTCTTAACTTTAACGTCATCGGACCTATCAATAGTTTTTGATGGCTGCTGAGGTTGAGAACTCTTCATATGTTTATTGGCCATTTGGATATCTGCTTTGGCAAAGTGCCTTTTCTCAAGTCATCTGCACATTTCTTCTTTGGTTATCTGCCTTTTTCTGATTGATTTGTAGGAGTTTTTACCTACCCTTATGAATCTTTTGGAAATGTGTATTGCAGGTATCTTCTGCCACACTGTCATTTGCCTTATAGTCTCTTACTGTCTTTTGCTGAACAGAAATTCATAATTTTAATGCACTCAAATTTATCCTTTGTTTTTCCCTGATGGTTAGTGCTCTTTGGTTCTGTTTTATATACATTTGCTTCCTCTAACTTCTTGTCTTTTAATGGATTGTATGCATTCAAGGCTTTTTTCCTCCATCTTTAGAGTCTATGCCGCAAAACTGGTATGTTGCCTGTTCACCATTCCCTGGCTGTGGGCGTTCATATATTTAGGTAGCGCAAGAATCTAGAATAGAAGTGTCATTTCTGAAAGGTACTGGGAGTTACCATCTCAAAGATTGTTCAGCTCGTTGGACTGAGAAATTTTATCACAAGCAACAGCCAGGAACTTTTTAGCTATTCAGCATTTGGCCCCACCTTGGCTAAGGTAGGAGCCCTGGTGGCGCGGTGGTTAAGCATTCGTCTTCTAATCTAAAAGTCTGTAGTTTGAATCCAAGGTGCACCTTGGGAACCCTATGGGGCAGTTCTACTCTGTCCTGTAGGATCAGTACGACTCAGAATCGACTCAAGGGCAACAGCTTTGGGTTTGGGTTTTTGGGTTGGTTTTTTAAGGTGATAGGATCCCTTGTGGGCAGAGAACAAAGGCCAACCCAAAGTAGCTGGAAGACACAGCTCGGACCATCTCTTCCTGCCTCTTGTAGATTCTTGGGGCCATTTAAAGAGCTTAGGTTTTGCCTTTGAATTGCACCCAGTCCAGCCCTTTGAATCCTCTCTTCTTTGAAATAACTCAGCCAGGATGATTGACCGTTAGGCATGATCACGGTTTTCTGTTTTTAACTGCAGGCCTCAGGAACACCTGGATACAACAGGGTGGAGGCGGATGAGACAAATGATGATGACGGAAGGACAGGATCTGATGATGAGTCATTAGATGAAATGGCCTCTTCAGGTTTGCTTGCCTTTTCAGTTCTGTTAGTCACCATTTAGGAGCTAGCCTGCCTAGGTTCATAGCCAGGCTCCTCCACATCTAAGCTGTGTGGCTTTGGCCAAGTTACTCAACCTTTCTGTCCTCAGTTTTTCCCACCTGTAAAAGAGGAAACTAATGTTTTCCTCCTCATAGGGCAGGCATGAAATTTCAACAAGATAATCCATGCCATGCTAAAAATAGTGTCTGGCATATAGTAAACTCTCAATAAACATTAGCTGCTGCTGTTAACTATTTTCATGTTGTGCTAATAGATGTGATTAGCTAGTAGATCCTAACTAAGGAGAGCTAGTACATCCACTCAGAGCCTAGTAAGGCATGTGTGCTTGACCACAGGTAGAATTTCACTTCCACCTCATTAAGAAAAACTGAAGTGTGTCTGGGATACCCGAGTGCCTCTAAAATTTATTGTT
Source organism: Elephas maximus indicus (assembly GCF_024166365.1). Classification (NCBI taxonomy): domain Eukaryota; kingdom Metazoa; phylum Chordata; class Mammalia; order Proboscidea; family Elephantidae; genus Elephas; species Elephas maximus. The sequence continues at coordinate 19,787,736 of NC_064846.1, forward strand.
GATTTCCTTCTGAGCAAAACCTACTGTATAGTAGCAGGAATTGGCATGTGAGAACATCATCCATCCATCTCCCTCCTGCAAGTGGGTCTGGGACTCAGAAGTCAGGCACTCAGCACAGGGTGGTGGGGATACAAAGATGAAAAGACAAGGCCCTCAGCTTCTAGGAACCATAGCCAGTGGAAAGCCAGACATAAGCAAACAACTACCACAGATAATTGCATTCAAAGACATTTGGGCAAAATGCAATGAGAACATAGCAGCGGTAGGAGCACCTGGGTCTGCCTCAGGGCAGTGAGGAAAGGAAAGCTTAAGGGAGGAGGTCATGTCTGAGGTGAGACTAAAATAAGAGGCGGATTTGCCAGGTGGCTAATTCAGGAGAGGGATGAGAATCATGGTGCACTCCTGTCCTGACCCAAAGGGAAGAAGACAAGTTCCTTAAAGGTAGCCCCTTGGTGCTTTGAGGGTAGGGCAAGCAGCTATGCCACATGGTGGCCCTGTGCTTTCCTGGCCAAGGCCATGGCTGCAGAAAATGAAGCCACTCGGGGCCAGTGGGCCTGCCTCACCCTGTCTCTTACTGCCTTTAGGAAACCTCCCCCACCAGCCCCAGCCCCACCCCACACACAGACTCACTTGCTTTGGATTTGGATCCTAAGAGCAGTCAGGAGCATAGCCATCACCTGTGCATTTGTTGTTTAAACTCTGGTTTTAATCTTGTTCTTCTTTTTTTCTAGCAATTTTCAATGATATCAATATGCCCCATAAACTCAAAAACAAAATGAATACTGGCAAAATTCCAATGAAACTGACCTACCTTCACGCTAGTGGAGACCATATAATGAATGAAACCAAGTCATTTAACAGTAATGCGAAAATTCCTTTGGAAAATGCAAAAGACCCATTAACTCAGGCTAAAGGGTCAAGGTGAGTCACCCTGTGGGCTTATTACAATCAACTTCGTGGAACTGGGATTGACTGTCCTAGAATTAGACAATATTTATTGAGCTCTTAGTTTGTACCAAGCACTGTCGAGCACTTGACTTACAGAAACAAACTCTGATCCTGACAACACCTGGCTAGGGAAGGATTATTATCTCCATTTTTACATGTAGGGAAACTGAGGTGCAGAGAGACAAAGGCCTCATCTAGTGCTGCTATAGCACAAATACCAGAAGTGGGCGGCCTTAAAGAACAGACATTTATCCTCTCACAGTTCAGGAGGGTACAAGTCTGAATTCAGGGTGTAGCTGTAGGGGGACATCCTTTGTCTATTTTATCTTCTAGTAGCCAACAGTCCTTGGAGGTCCTGGGCTTCTAAATTCAACTGCCTCCGTCATCAAAAAGCATCTGTCTTTCCTCTGGTCCACTCTGTTCTTTTTATAACTCAGGAGTGAATAGATTTAGAACCCACCCTACTTGGTTATGGCCTAATTAACATAACAAAGATGACCCTATTTCCAAAGGAGATTGCATCTGTAGGTACAGGGATTAGGATTTCAGTACATATTTTGGGGGAACATAATTCAATCCAAACACTCTTTACTGCCCTCTGATAAAAAAAGAGAAGGGGGCAACATTTATTGAGTGATGGCCATATGTCAGGCATTTCACATTACTTTCATTCTCATTGCAACTCTTGGAGTTGAATATTTAATATCCTTGTTTTACATGTGGGAAATTGAGGGCCAAAGGTTAACTACGCCTTACTGGCCATGTCCTTGATCAACCTGAAGTGGGGACAGAGTTCTGGAGCCCTAAGTACTTCCCAAGACTCTAGAGCTTCATAGGACCTAAGTTGTATTCTGTAATCTCTAGAGTCCCTTCCAACCTTCCCAGTCTATGATTCTGAAAGTTTATTTAGTTCCAGGGTGTTTCTTAGAAATTAACTAAAGAATAAAGCTGCTTTCAGTACAAATCCTCAGTAGAGGAATAATCAATGATTCTAACCGGAACACCTCTTTCCAGACCATCTTTGAAGAAAATGGTTGGCCACACTACTAAAACCATAAACTCATATGGAGCACAGCACACACTGGGAGGGTTCAATAACCTGAGCGGCGAGCCACAGGGCTGGATGTGCGACAACACCATCGATGTAGTTGGCCAGACGGAGCCACCTCTCTCAAGTTCAGATGCCCCTCTTGACAACCAAAAGGGACATGTAAAAGATACCATAAAATTTCTGCAAAATCCTCAAATGTGTTTTGACGGGCGGAAGAAGAATAAACCTGTGTCACCTCACCCTGGTAAGGCCTCATTTCATCTTCATGGTGCCTGAAAGGTGTAACTGACCTTAAATTCTCCTTAGTTTCCTTCTGTCACAGAGCAGTCTGCAGAGTGTAACTTTGGAGGGCAGGAAGAAAACAGCGTGGGCTCCAAAGTAAAGATGTAGAAGGGTTTTCTACTAAGTCAGTTTTGAGCATGTAGATGACTTGATTCTAATTTTCTGCCCCACACTTCCTGCCACACATTAAAAGAATAGGCTCTTTCCCCCAGATGCCGGAGGTTCCACCGAGTTCCTGTCCACCAGCTGTTTGACAAGCACGCAGATCATCACTTAGGGTGGGGGGTTAGTGATGTCTTCAGAATTAGTCTCTCGCCCCATGTTTCCGAAACCAAAAGGTCTTTGTTTCTCTCTCCTTGAGAAGCTCTCTTGGAAACCGAGAGGGGCAGCTTGGGTCAGTTTGGGGACTGGGCATGCGTGTGACACTTAGAACAGTGCCACCATGTCAGCAGCTCCTGGAGGGGGCCTGCCAGTGTCCCCCAGGCCACCCTGAAGGGAGGCTGGGGCAGCAGGTGGCACCATCAGCATTTTCTTGCCTAACCTTCCTCTTGTCTCTCTTCCTTGGTTCAGAATTGTGAATGAACATCCGTGCCGCCTGGGAGATTATATCAGCTCCTTCCTAGTTCACCACCTTGACTCGCAGGGCTCGTCTTCTTTTACTTCATACAGCTACAGTGACCTGAACCTGGACAACAAAATGTCTGTATAAAACAAAATACACAAAGTCACGTTTACTTATCTCAGATGGTCTTGTTTCTGTCATCTAATTGTCTTGTCTTACAGGCAGAGAGGTGCTAAGTAAAAGAGCGGGTTTGTTTTCCTTGTAAGTATCTCCATTGTCTCTCATTTCTGGGTTTTCCTACCAATGTGGGGACTACAGCGAGTGCATATCCACGTTGTTTTTACAAACGATAACTCTCCAAGTTTCTAAAAGAATCCACATTGAAGGAATAAGTTGCATTTAGTACATATTTTCAAATCTTAAAATAACGTTTATTCCATTTAACAATTAACAATTAATGATTCACATTTGAGCTCATAGAGAATATAATGGAGCCTGCGAGGGACTCCAGATTGCCCATGAGAGCTTTGTCAGAGTGTTGCTAGTGAAAAAATACTGCAGGTTGCAAAATGCAGTAAATTGGGTTTTACCATCTTATATAGGAAACCCTGGTGGCATAGTAGTTAAGTGCTATGGCTGCTAACCAAAGGGTCGGCAGTTCAAATCCACCAGGCGCTCCTTGGAAACTCTGTGGGGCAGTTCTACTCTGTCCTATAGGGTCGCTATGAGTCGGAATCGACTCAACGGCACTCGGTTTGGTTTCTTTTTTTTTTTTTGGTATATGTGTATATATATATATATACATCTTTCTTTTTGACTCTGACATCGTCTTCTGTGTCAGTGAGTCAAGAACGAATACCTGGGTGCCAGAAATCCCAGCTAGCGTAACCTTGGAACAGTTAGCACTTTTCATGCTCTCGTGAGTGTTTCCTTTTGAAGAACCTGTGTTCTTTCGAAGAACATTTCTCTACGAAAACTGTATTATTTTTATTATGTACTTAAAGCAGTAGCAGCTCTTGTCTTGTGGAGTGTGCTTGATTACTCTGTTTGTAATCATTTTTCTGCTTACCCTCCCCAGGCCTGTCTGTCAGTACATGCTCAGGCTTAAGATATATAACCAAAATCTGCTTGCCTTTCTCTAGCCCATGGCTGCAAGTGAGTGACCACAGCAGCGTTCGGCTTCAGTTCCTGTGGTAGACACACAGATATACACACACGTGTACACACACATGCACACACCCACAATGGGTATATGTTTCCTGAAATCACTTCAACAAATCTTGCTTAAACCATTGGCTAAAACATGATTGCAAATTAATTGTCCTAATGTTAATGAGTTTTCAGGGTTGCAAATAGTTGGAAGCAGACCAGTGGTCCTTTCTGGCCAGCAGCCTTGGCTTAGAAAAAGGTAAGTGTTCTTTCTCGTTTCCTAGATCTTTGCTGTTCAGAATACTGTACCACTGTTTTAGATTTGAGCAGTGCCTTAGGTTTAGAAACGACTTTTATATCCCAGCCCTTTCCTCTGGAAGGCAGAGACAGGCATCGTAACAACTGAGTTTCTGCTGTTTGCCTGAGCACGTCACATGTTGAAACACTGTTACACCTCCGTATAAATGTGTGCTATGTGAAGTGAACTCTGCAGGTAAAACAGGTTTTCTTTAAATTACAGAGCAAAAAGCGTACTGGTGATGGTGGAAAGGTGGCACCGAGTGTTACTTTCAAACCATGAACACATGCAGCCAGCAAGCTCGATAAATACTCATCAGTCCCTCTGATTGCCTTCTTCCTCTAGTTGGTGACTTGACAGAGGTCCACTTCTGGGACATCAGGTGCACATTTCCAAATGCTCTATTCTTCTGACAGCGATTTCCATGCTTGTTACTCTTCCCCATCTATGCTTCTCACTTGGAGTTGAGGCCTATTATTAACGTAACTGTTTTATTATTGTGGTAAAATTCACACAACATCGAATTCACCATCTTAGCCATGTTAAAGTATACAGTTCAGTGACATTTAGTACACACACAGTGTCATGCAGCCATTACCACCATGTAGGTTCCAAACTTTTTCCTCCCCTTAAAAGAAAACTCTGTGCCCTTTAAGCAGTCACTTCCCAGTCCCTTCCCCAGCCCCGGAAGCTCAAATTTGGTACTTGCCATGGCTGAGGACAACATGTTTCCTTTTCAAAGCCTGAGTGTGCGTTCTAGGCAGTTATCGTGCTCTTTTATATATACATGTCTCTTCATGACATCACTGTTACGTGAGCTGCATAGCAGATGTTCTGATCTGCCTGTAAATGTTTAGTTTCCAATCTTGAAACGTGCTTTACTCCACTAGGTTTTGTTTTTCGTAAGGCGAGGTCTTGGTTTCTCCCCAGTCTTTGGAACCTGGTGCTCATGAGGATGGTGGCAGCCGCTCCCACCTTGGGCCTTCTGTATTCGGTACATTTGAACCCGCGCAAACTAGACACATCCCATTCCTCTTCAAGGTACCACCTTCCTCACCTTCATCCCAGCTAGAAACTCCCCTGCCAAGCCTGGCACCAAGTCTCATTACTTCATCTGTTGTAATTCTTGAACCAGAATATTCCTTGGTGATAGAACCTGAAACTCGGTCAAAGCACCCTGTTTACAACTCCAAGGTGATGGACACTGCTGACCTAGCCTTCCCTCTTCCCCACGCTGGTGTCCTTTAACCTATTATGGGAACACATTTCTCACGTTTCTCTTCCTGACTGTCTGGATAGCCTTTTGGTGTTCTGTCCCCTGAGGGCCAGGTCCCTGGCCTCTCCCACTCCGAGGCTCAGAATGGAATCTGCAGATCTTGGGCACCGTGTGTAGGATAAAGCCTTTTAAAACCCCTCATCCCTAAAAGCCACAAAAATACAGTATGGAATACTGTAAAGAATACTAGAATCTGAGGACCTGCAGCCTAGCCCTAACTGCCACTAACTTGCCCAGTGACTTAAGCACGTTAGATCCCTACTCTGAGCCCTGTTCCTTATCTTTCAAAGGACATTTCTAAGGGCCCTTTCAGTTCCAACATGCCACAATTCAGCACCACCATTAACACATCATAGCAAAAGCCAGAAGACCTGGAGGCATAAAACAGAGCCCACCAACCCAGTGCCGTCGAGTCGATTCCGACTCATAGCGACCCTACAGGACAGAGTAGAACTGCCCCACAGAGTTTCCAAGGAGCGCCTGGTGAATTCGAACTACTGGCCCTTTGGTTAGCAGCCGTAGCACTTAACCACTACGCCACCAGGGTTTCCTAAAACAGAGCAGCTAGTGCCAAAGAAGCAAAAGCCTGCAGACAAATGGCCATCCCATTTTACCTTATGGAGCTCCACTCCCTGTGTCGCTTTCAGTGCCCCCGCCCCCTGCTGGCCTGCTTTGGTGAAGCAGGCCTCAGAAAGGCCTCCTTGCCTTTGGGCTCCCTTCCCACTAATCTAATTACCACTTGTCTGATTATAATTCCACTAACTCTGGTGTGATAATTGTAGTTACATTTACATGTACTATATTCCAGCTGCTTTATAGGCTCATTTTAAATCCTCACAACAACCCTGTGAAGGCTGGGGGCTCATTTTCACCTGTGAGGGCATTGAGATTTGTGGAGATGGATACTTGTTCAAGGCTATACAACTCAAAAGGCAGAGCAAAGATTCGAATCCAAGTCTGTCAGATTCTCAAGCCAACAGCCCATACTGCTTTAGCGTTGGAAATAGTATCTCGTGGCTTACAGGGTGGATAATACACACCAGTGCTAGACATGAAATTGCTAACATTCACTGAATGCTTTTACTGGGTGGCAGTCACCCTGCTAAACACTCACATTAACCTGTAATCTGCGTGTGATGCTGCAAGGTGGGAATTATAATTCTCATTTCACAACTGAGGAATCAAGCTCAGAGAGGTTAAGTAACTTGCCCAAGTTCTCATAACTAGAAAGTGGCAGAGCCAGGATTTGAACCCCAGCAGTGTGGCTCCAGAACCCACCCTGTAACCACAGGTAGACGTGTTCCTGATAATCTAATCCACTTAATTTTGATGAAGAAAATGTTTCTCTGCTTAAAATTTGACAACTAAAAATTTACCCTCATGATCCTTCTGAGCCTTGTGGTTATCACTCTTACTTACACTTCCAGATTTAACAAACACAAGTGGTAGTTTCCTCATTGTGATACGTCACTGTCGTTACCCTAAAGGGGCTCACCATTGAATTGTGAGGAAACACTGATATGTTTTTGACATGATATACTAGAGGTGTGTCCAGGGTACTGTTTGTCACTTATTAGCTGTGTGACCTTAGGCAAGCTTCTTAACCTCTCTGAACTTCAGTTTTCTCATCTGGAAAGTGGGGACGATGGTGTCAGCATTGGTTGTGAGGATTAGATACAATGTCTGTAAGGTGCTTGCTTCTCAAGATGCTTACTGTTAAGAGAAAGCATCAGGAGGCAAGGCAAGCTAGAGGCAGATTCTTGAGGCGGTGGAAAGGTGGTAGGAAGCAGGCTGTTGGGAAAATAAAGGGGAAGTGGCGAAGTGGTGAGACACTGATTTTTAGGAGTGTCGAAGGCCTCACGGGAGTTCATGCAATGCAGTGATGCAGTGTGAACTTCATTGTGTGTGTGTGTTTTTTTTTCCCAGCAGAGCTCTTTAGCCCTGGTGTGGGCCAGAATTTTGCAGCCATGTGGGATAGAAGGGCAAAGGAGTAACAGGACTGACGGGGGAAAGAATAAAGAGATAGACCGTAGGCTCCAGCGCAGGTAAGGAGGGAAATAAGGGTAGAAAGTGGTTGAGAGGAGCAATTAGAGCAGTGTCTTAGTCATCTGGTGCTGCTGTAACAGAAATACCACAAGTGGTTGGCTTTAACAAACAGAAATTTATTTTCTCACACTCAGGTAGGCTAAAAGTCCAAATTCAGGGCATAAGCTCCAGAAGACTTTCTCTCTCTGTCACCCTTCTCATCAATCTTCCCCTGGACTAGGAGCTTCTCCAAGCAAGGACTCCAGGTCCAAAGGACATGCTTCTGCTTTCTTGGTGGTATGAGGTGCCCCCCAACTCTGCTTGCTTCCCTTTCCTCTTATCTGTTGAGAGATAAAAGGTGGTGCAGGCCACACCCCAGGGAAACTCCCTTTACATTGGATCAAGGATGTGACCTGGGTAAGGGTGTTACAATCCCACCCTAGTCCTCTTGAACATAAAATTCTAATCACAAAGTGGGGGACAAGCCCACATTACTGGGAATCGTGGCCTAACCAAGTTGATACACACATTTTTGGGGGTACATAACCCAATCCATGACAAGCGGTCAGTGTGCTGGAGGCTGAAGAACTAGTGCAGCCAGAAATAATGAGAGGGAGCACAGGAAGGAAAGGGTGTGTGGTTGGTGGAGGGATAAATCTGGCCGCTGAAACGGTCCAGGGCTCCGCCAAAGTGGAGCAAGCAGAGATGTGGCCAAGGAATCAGCCCCTGGATGTGTCCTCCACGTGAACTTGGGAAGAAGAGCAAAAGCCAGGTGGCAAAGTCCTCAGCGAAGAGGGGTGCCCCCCTCTCCATCCCAGGCTTGTTTCTCCGGGGCTCCTTTCCTTCCTTGCAGTCTCGATTATGAGGGGGAAGAGACGTCAGCATATCACCAGTGTTAGAGGCTTGGCCGCTTCCTTGATTCAAGGGACAGAGCAGTACCCTTGGGCCCAGACGGGAGGGTTGCTGCCTCCTAGGTTCAAGGGGCAGGCCATCTCCTAGGCTTCAGCGGACAGGGCCACTGCCTACTCTTTCCAGAGGGTGGGGACGTTTCCTAGGTTCCAAGGTGGGGACACCGTCTCCTCAGCTCAAGAAGACGGACTATCTCCTCGGCACCAGAGGGCAGAGCTACCACCGAGTCCACTCAAAAGGAACAGTAGCCTTCTAGATAGAAGGGGCGGGGCCATCTCCTGGGTCCCAGGGGGTGGGGCCACTGCCTAGGCCAATCAAGAGTCGCAGCAACCTCCTTGGCTCAAGGTGCCGCACCTTCTGGAGTCCAGAGGGAGAGGCCACCCTCTCCTCAGTTCAAAGGGCATAGCTATTTCTGGGTTTCAGGGGGCAAGGCCACCACCTACTCCACTCAAAGGGAACAGCAGTCTCCTAGGTTAAAAGAGTAGGGCCACAGCCACCAGGGTTCTAGGGTGTGGAGCCACCATCCCCTAGATCAAGAGGAGGGCTATTCCCTGGGTTCCAGGGAACAGAGCCAATGTCTCAATTCAAGAGGTAGGGCTATTCCTCGGGTTCAAGTGACAGGGCTACTGCCTACTTCACTCAAAGGGAACAGCAGTCACGTAGGTTCAAGAGGCAGGGCCACCACCACCATAGTACTAGGGGGCGAGGACACCATCTCCTGAGTTCAAGGGTCAGGGCTATTCCTTTCCAGAGGCATGGCCACAGCCACCTGGGTTCCAGGGGGTGGAGCCACCATCTCCAGTTCAAGGGGAGAGGTTAGTCCCTCAGTTACAGGGGCAGGGCCACAGCCACTTGAGTTCCAGGAGGTGAGGCCACCATCTTCTCAGTTCAAGGGGCGGGAGTATTCCTCTTCCAGGGGGCATGGCCACAGCCACCTGGGCTCCAGGGGGCGGAGCCACCGTCTCAGTTCCAGGGGAGAGGCTAGTCCCTGGGTTTCAGGGGCAGGGCCACAGCCTTCTGTGTTGGAGAGGGTGAGGCCACCATCTCCTCAGTTCAAGGGGCAGGGCTATTCCTTTCAGGGGTCATGGCCACAGCCACCTGTGTTCCAGGAGGGCGTAGCCCCCGTCTCTTCAGTTCAAGGGGAGGTAGACGTTCCTGGGTTTCAGGGGTGGAGACACAGCCACTTGAGTTCCAGGGGGTGAGGCCACCATCTCCTCAGTTCAAGGTGCAGGGCTATTCCTTTCAGGGGTCATGGCTACAGCCACCTGTGTTCCAGGGGGGTAGCTCCCGTCTCTTCAGTTCAAGGGGAGGGTCTAGTTCCTGGGTTTCAGGGGTGGAGACACAGCCACTTGAGTTCCAGAGTGTGAGGCCACCATCTTCTCAGTTCCAGGGGCGGGGCTACTCCTGTCAGGGGGCGTGGCCACAACCGCCTGAGTTCCAGGGGACTGAGCCACCATCCCCTCAGTTCAAGGGGAGGGGCTAGTCTCTGGGTTTCAGGGACGGGGCCACAGCCTCTTGAGTATCAGGGGGTGGGGCCACCATCTCCTCAGCTCAAGGGCCCGGGCTAGTCCCCTTTCAGGGGGCGTGGCCACAGCCACCCGTGTTCCAGGGGGTGCAACCAGCATCTGCTCAGTTCAAGGGGAGGGGCTAGTCCCTTGGTTTCAGGGGCGTGGCCACAGCTACTTGAGTTCCATGGATGAGGCCACCATCTCTCCAGTTGAATGGGAGGGGCTATTCTTTCAGGAGGCGTGATGACAGCTACCTGGTTTCCAGGGGGCATAGGCACAGTCTCAGCTCAAGGGGAGGGGCTAGTCCCTTGGTTTCAAGGGCGGGGCCACAACACTTTAGTTCCAGGTGTTGAGGCCACCATCGCCTCAGCTCAAGGGGCGGGGCTATTCCTCTTTAGGGGGTGGCCACAGTCACTTGGGTTCCAGGGGATGGAGCCACCATCTCTAGTTCAAGGGCAGGGGCGTGGCCGCAGCTACCCATGTTCCAGGGGGTGGAGCCACCATCTCCTCAATTCAAGGGGAGGGGCTAATCCTTAGGTTTCAGGGGTAGGGCCACAGCCACTTGGGTCCAAGGGGATGAGGCACCATCGCCTCAGTTCAAGGGGCGCGGCTATTTTAAGGGGGCGTGGCCAAAGCCACCTGGGCTCCAGGGGGTGGAGCCACCATCTCAGTTCAAGGGGAGAGGCTAGTCCCTCGGTTTTAGGGGTGGGCCCACAGCCACTTGAGTTCGAGGGGGTGACGCCACCATATCCTCAGTTCAAGGGGCAGGTCTATTCCTTTCAGGGGTCATGGCCACAGCCACCTGGGTTCCAGGGGACGCAGCCACTGTCACTTCATTTCAAGGGGAGGGGCTAGTCCCTTGATTTCAGGGGCAGAGCCACAGCCCAAGTTCCAAGGGGTGATGCCACCCTCTCCTCAGTTCAAAGGGCGTAGCTATTTCTGAGTTTCAGGGGGCAAGGCCACCACCTACTCCACTCAAAGGGGACAGCAGTCTCCTAGGTTAAAAGAGTAGGGCCACAGCCACCAGGGTTCTAAGGGGTGGAGCCACCATCCCCTAGATCAAGAGGAGGGCTATTCCCTGGGTTCCAGGGAACAGAGCCAATGTCTCAATTCAAGAGGTAGGGCTATTCCTCGGGTTCAAGTGACAGGGCTACTGCCTACTTCACTCAAAGGGAACAGCAGTCACGTGGGTTCAAGAGGCAGGGCCACCACTACCATAGTACTAGGGGGCAAGGACACCATCTCCTGAGTTCAAGGGTCAGGGCTATTCCTTTCCGGAGGCATGGCCACAGCCACCTGAGTTCCAGGGGGGCGTAACCACCGTCTCTTCAGTTCAAGGAGAGGGTCTAGTCCTTGGGTTTCATGGGTGGAGGCACAGCCACTTGAGTTCCAGGTGGTGAGGCCACCATCTCCTCAGTTCAAGGGGCGGGGCTATTCCAGGGGGCGTGGCCACAACCGCCTGAGTTCCAGGGGCTGGAGCCACCGTCGCCTGGGTCCAAGGGGAGGGGCTAGTCTCTCTGTTTCAGGGGAAGGGCCACAGCCATTTGAGTTCCAGGGGGTAAGGCCACCATCTCTTCAGTTCAAGAGTCAGAGCTATTCCTTTCCGGGAGCATGGGCACAGCCACCTGAGTTCCAGGGGCTGGAGCCACCGTCGCCTTGGTTCAAGGGGAGGAGCTAGTCCCTCAGTTTCTGGGGTGGGGCCACAACAGCAGGCGTTCCAGGGGGTGAGGCTACCATCACCTCAGCTCAAGGGGTGGGGCCGTTCCTCTTCCAGGGGGCATGGCCACAGTCACCAGGGTTCCAGGGGATGGAGCCACCATCTCCTCAGTTCGAGGTGAGGGACTAGTCCTTTGGTTTCATGGGCGGGGCCACAGCCACTTGAGTTCCCTGGGATGAGGCCACCGTTTCCTCAGTTGAAGGGAAAGGGCTATTCTTTCAGGGGGCGTGGACACAGCCACCTGCTTTCCAGGGAGTGGAGCCACCATCTCCTCAGTTCAAGGGGAGGGGCTAGTCCCTCGGTTTTAGGGGCGGGGCCACAGACGCTTTAGTATAAGGAGGTAAGGACACCATCTCCTCAGCTCAGGGGCGGGGCTATTCCTCTTCAAGGGGCGTGGCCACAGCCCCCTAGGTTCCAGGGGACAGCGCCACTGTCTCTTCGGTTCAAGGGAAGAGGCTACTTCCTCAGTTTCAGGGGCGGGTCCACAACATGAGTTCCAGGGGGTGAGGCCAGCATCTCCTCAGCTCAAGGCGCGGGGCTATTCCTCCTCCAGGGAGCGTATCCACAGCCACCTGGGTTCCTGGGGGCGGAGCTCCTGTCTCCTCAGTTCAAGGGGAGGGGCTAGTCCCTTTGTTTTAGGGGCGGGGACACAGCCGCTTGAGTCCCAGTGGGCGGAGCAATTGTGTCAGTTATTACCTAGTTTCAGGGGGCAGGACTACTGTCTACTCCACCCAAAGGGAAGAGCAGTCTCCTAAATTCTAGGAGAGGGGGCCGCCATCACCTCAGTTCAAGGGGCGGGGCTGTTCCTCTTTCAGGGGGCGGGGCCATAGCCTCCTGGGTTCCAGGGGTCAGAGCCACTGTCTCCTAATTTCAAGGGGAGGGGCTATCTCCTCAGTTTCAGGGGCGGTGCCACCACCTACTTCACTTAAAGGGAACAGCAGTCTACTAGGATGAAGGGGTGGGGCAACCCCTGCCATGGTTCTAGGGGTTGGGGCCACGACCTTCGTTCAAGTGTAGGGGCTATTCCATCAGTTCCAATGGGCGGAGCCACTGTCTCCTCAGTTCAAAGGGTGGGGCTATTTCTCCGTTTCAGGGGATAGGACCATTGCCTACTTCACTCAAAGGGAACAGCAGTCATGCAGGCACAAGTGGTGGAGCCACCACCACCATGGTTCTAGGGGGCAAGGCCACCATCTCCTTCTTCAAGCAGTGGGGCTATTAGTTTCAGGGGTCGGGGCCACTGTCTACTCCACTCAAAAGGAGCAGGCTTCAAAATTCTAGGAGGTGAGGCCACCTTTGCCTCAGTTCAAGGGGTGGGCCTGTTCCTCGGTTTCAGGGGGCAGGGCCACAGCCACCTGGGTTTCAAGGAGCAGAGCCACTGTCTCCTCAGTTCAAGGGGAGGGGCTATGCCTTGTTTTCATGGGCAGGGCCACAGCCACCTTGGTTCCAGAGGACAAGGCTATGTATGGCCTTCCTGGTTTGAGGGGTGGTGGGGAGTGCCTTCTCGATTCCAGGGGGAGGAGTCGTCATCTCCTCAGTTCAAGGGACAGGGCTACCTCCTCGGTTCAAGGAGCAGGGGCACCACTTCCTCAGTTCAAGGAGTGGGGAGTCCACCTCTTCAGTTTCAGGGTTTGGGGCCACCATCTCCTCCATTTCAGGGAGCAGGGCCACTGCTTCCTCTGTTCCACAGGGAGGGGCCATCACCTACTCTTTTGGTTCAAGTGGCAGGACTACCAGCTCCTCAATTCCAGGGAATGAGGCTGTCGAAGCTCTGGGCTGCTAACCTAAAGGTCAGAGGTTCGAACCCACCAGTGATTCCACAGGAGAAAAGACCTGGCAATCTGCTCCATAAAGATTACAGCCTAGAAAACCCTATGGGGCAGTGCTCCTCTGTCACGTGGTGGTCACTATGAGTCCAAATCTACTCAGCAGCATACAACAGCTACCACCACCTCAGGTTTCTCTTCAGGTTCCAGGGGTGGGGCCACCATTTCCTCATTTCACAGAGTCAGACCACTCTCCTGGGGTCTATGGGCAGGACCACCTCCTGGCTCAAGGGGTGAGGCCATCTCTTCAGCACGGGAAGGCAGAGGGAGCAAGGCTGCAACCTTCCAGGTTCAAGGGGTGGGGCCACTGCCTTCTGGTTTTAGCTGGAGGGGGCGGACCACAGGGCTCCTTAAATCAAGGGGCCAGGCTGTCTCAGGTTCAGGCTTGAACCACCTAAGCGGTTCAAGTGGCACAGCTGACTCTTAGGTTAAAGGGAGGAAGACATTGCTTCCTAGGTTCAAGGGGTGGGGACACTGCATCTTCGGGTTGTGGGGGGCCTACCCGTTCAATTCCAGAGGGTGGGGCCACTGCCTTCTCTGTTTTAGAGAGGCGCAGGCAAGGCCTCCTTGGGACTAGGGGGTGGGCCACTGTCTCTTCAGCTCAAAGGGTGGGCCCACAGCCTCCTGGCTTCCAGAGGGCGGGGCCCCCAACTACTCAATTCGAAGGGCGGGGCCACCACCTCCTCAGTTCCACAGGACAGGGTGACAGTTTTCTGAATTCAAGGGTCAGGACTGCTGCCCAGGACAGAGGGCGTGGGGCCACAGGGCTCCTTAAATCAAGGGGTCAGGCTTGATTTTTCCAGTGGCCTGGGAGGATGGGTCCCCTGCTCAGGGTCCAGAGGATGGGAGGGCAGAGGGTTATTTTCAAGCTTTAAAATCTAATGAAATTTGCTCTGCCGTGTTTCGGATGTGCTTGGGGTCCGTGACACTTTTTTCCCTCCCATATTTCTCTGTTTGAATGGGAATGTCCATCCTATACACCTTCCATCACTGTATTTTGGAAGCAGGTAACTTGTATTCTAGGTTTCACAGGTTTACAGATGGAGAGGAATTTTGTCCCAGTATGGACCATATTCAGAGTCTTATCCATACCTGGTTTAGATGATTTAGATGAGATTTTGAACTTAGAGTTGATGCTGGAATGGGTTAAGCCTTTTGAGGGTGCTGGGATGGGGTGAATTATTTTGCACACGGGAAGACCATGGATTTTGGGAGGACAGAGGGCAGATTGTTACGGATTAAATTGTCCCTCCAGAAAGATATGCTGAAGCCTTAGTCCCTGTACCTGAACATGACCTTATTTGGAAATGAGTCTTTACAGATGTGGTCAAGATGACCTCATACTGGTATAGGGTGGGTCCTAATGCTACGTTGCTATTATTGTTAGTTGCCCTTGGATCAACTCCAACTCGTGGCAACCCCATGTGTGCAGAATGGAACCGCTCATAGGTTTTCAAGGCTGTGACCTTTCGGAAGCAGATCAGCAGGCCTGTCTTCTGAGGTGCCTCTGGGCGGGTTCAAACCACCAACCTTACCGCTAGTAGTTGAGTGCTTAACTGTTTGCAACCACCCCCAAAAAAAGACTGTTGCTGTCAATTCTCACAGCAACCTTATAAACCCTATAAAAAGAGAAGATGCACAGCAGCTGCAAGCCGAAGAATGCCTGGCGCTACCAAAAGCTAGAAGAGAGGCATGGACCAGATTCTTCCTCAGCGCCTCAGAAGGAATCACCAGTGCCCACACCCTATCTCGGGTTCCCAGCCTCTAGAACCAAAATAATGAATTTCTGCTCTTAAAAGCGGCCTAGTTTATGGTGTTTTGTTATGGCAGCCCTAAGATGGTAGATGTTAGTCCCAAAGGACTGCCCTTTGCTTTTATCATCTTTGACATGAGGTTCATCAAAGACTAACACCTTAGGGGCCCTATGGCTTGTAGACCCTTCCATCACGGGGACGAGAGTGCAATCAGACATGCTTCACTGGGCCTCTTATGCCATCCTGAAATGACGTGTGTGGGTAGGTCATATGTCCGAGAGCATGAACCTCAGAGGTGAATTACACTGGCGTTTTTTTTTTAGTAGTGAGGCTCTAAAAGCAGCAACTGGGGAGCTGGAATGAGGGCAACCTCTTCCTCCTCTGCCCTAGCTGAAGTACATGGGCCAAAATGTGCAGCCTCTCAAATAAGCAACAGCCACAAGCAAGGGCAAGGTTGTCATGAACACCGAACAGTAGAGGGCGCAGTAGCTGAGGACACAGTGGTGCTTAGCAGGGCTCCGGAGGGCACAAGAAAAACGCTGCTGGAGAGGAGCAGTGAGGAAGCCCTGAACAAAACCGGCTGTTATTTTCAATTTTCAAATGACATCCTTTATCTGGGATTCCCTTCCCAAACCCCATAATCCCGGCTACATAAAATTAATCATTTTTAAGGGATGTGAAAACCTGGGAGTGCGATTTACGATCAAAAGTGGTTTTTTACTGGCTGGAAGTGGTGTTGGACGTTGGTTTGATTTGGTTTCTAATTCCTTTGTTCCACGCAACTGCACTGAACTGAGTATATCCTTGGAGTAAAGAAAGGCATCATTCGGGTTTCTGGATCAGGCGTGTCGCTGTAGAGTGATTCCACTGGGCAGAATGAAATAAAAGGCAGGAGGCAAGCTATTGTTATGCTGCTTTATTTCTGTAAGGATACACTGAAACGTTAGATGAGAACAGCTAATGACAAAATGTAGAAATGAGGCATCAGCTTCTATAACCACTCCTACAAGAATGTTAATACATATTGTCATTACATGTTTACGTCTGATATTGTCTCATTAGACTATGTAATAATGTAGAATACAGTAAGGAGGAGATCCTGCATTTCTTATAAGCAATAGGTAGAAATCCCGTTCTGCCCGTGAGGATGATGGCCTCCCACTCCCCCACAGATCCAGCTAAGCTCTTGAGGAAAAGTCCTAGGAATCACAAGAGAAGGGACTTGGTGGCCCTCCCTAACACATGGACAAAGAGCTGACAACTACTATGTCACAAGGGATTCAACTCGTCACCGCTTTGAAATGCCACATCCATGTCGATGACGGCTCTGGCACTTGCTCAGCTACCCCTGTAGAGTTGTACTTCTGTGGGATGAATTTCAAAACTGCAGGAAGGTTCGAGGGGGCTAAAATAGTGTCATGCAAGTTTCAAAACTCAAACTATGTCGCTACTAATTAAAACAAAGAAAAATATTCATTAAAAAAATAAAAAGGACAGCGGGGTTAGTTTTGTTAAGCTTCCAAAAGTATCCGCTGTGACGATGTTCATCCATAACAGGCTCGTTTTTTTTTTTTTTTTTTCTCGAATCTGCCTACACTTTCCCAATCACCTGCATGTTCCAGACTTTAAGGTAGGAACACTCAGAAAACACACCGCACAGGGAACTCAAACGTTAGTATGGAGAAAGGTCAGTTCTCGATAGAAGTACAGCTACGTTAGATGTTAATTTTCTGGAAAGTCGAGTTAGTCATTCGAAAGCACAAAGAACAGAAGGAAGCTAAGAGTTTGGATGAGGACGTTAAACCATGCATTGTGGGGAGTTCTTTGCTCACAGAGCTGGGTGAGCAGCCTGAGTTAAAGCAGCCGCTGCAACTCCTGCATGTGACTATGCGTGTGACTACACAGTGGGTCCCAGCTGAGCCATGAAAGCTGCCTCAGTGGGGGGTTTATCGCTTATGCTTCTTGCTTACATCACTAAGTGGCTAAATGGATAGCACTGTTCTGCTCTATGATAAACATGCAGAAGAGTCAATCTAAGTTTGAATTTTTTCAGATCCCAGCTACAGAGAAGTGAAGTTTGCCGCAGCGTTGCTGTTTGCTAAATCCTAAGTATGATCACTGTGTGCCCTTCATTTGAGTAATACTGTAAAATGGGGGAAAAAAAGACAGAGAAACAACTTTGAGGAGGTGAAACACCACTCTTTCCCTATTGATGGTATAGGGCAGGAAGAGGACACAAAGCACAAGCTGCAGATTCCATTTTACAGGACAGGAGCCCCTGTCCGTTTACAGCTTTTTGGCACAGTCGGGGCAATACACCTGCTCCTCATGGAAAACAAAGCGCTTGTTGGCCAGATTCACGGAGCATTTTTTGCAGTGGAAGCAGTAGTCGTGCCAGGATTGTCCTTCATAGGCCACCACACTGGAGCCTTTACCAAACCCTGTTTGAAAACAAAAGAGAAGAAAAAAGACAGCTGAGTGAATACAGGTGAGGCAACTGTGATGCAGAGAGATACAATGATGACTTGTCCCGGTCGCAGAGCCAACAAGCACACAGAGCCAATGTCGCCCGGCTCCCGGCCACCCCTTTCCACCACCGCGCACTCTGCCCGACACCAGTGCTCCCCTGCTATGGCGCTCAACGTCCAGTACCGCCCCAGCCCTGCAGAGATGCCAGGGCTCAGCCAAGGGCATCCCTGACTTCAGTCCCCACATTCCCAGGCCACTGCTAACACCCTGTGACGCGCACCGACCTCCCAGC
The DNA here is from genome assembly GCF_024166365.1 of Elephas maximus indicus. Lineage (NCBI taxonomy): Eukaryota > Metazoa > Chordata > Mammalia > Proboscidea > Elephantidae > Elephas > Elephas maximus. The sequence continues at coordinate 19,805,802 of NC_064846.1, forward strand.
ATAACCAGTTTCTTAAAGGTCAGGGCCAAGGCATCAAAGTGGCCACCAGGAGGCAAACTTGGGCTGTTTGTGGGGTGTGCACTTACCGGGCCTCGAGGAGCTGCTAAGCTTCGATTTTTTCTATAAAGAACAACCACCCACGAGGGACAAGTTCTCTCTCCACCCGGATGCCTGCCCCGGATGTTGGCGCTGGGAAACAGGGTGAGAGGCAAGCGTTTCCCGTGGCACACTGGGGGCTTCCTAGCTTTAGAGACTGGGTGGCTCACTCTTGACACAGTCCTTTTCCCTGAGGATGGCAAAAGTCTTCTCAAATGTACATTTCAAGGCTCCCCGGGGAGATGGGAACATTGGAGGCAGGGGAAGGGCCCAGGGCACTTGGATCGCGGCCACGAGATGAGGAATGAAGTGATTAGCTGTGCTTCTGATCGCAAACCACTGCCAACAGGCAACTCTGAACTAACCTTCATCTACGGGGTTTTAGCATCCCAGGTTCACTCTCACCAGCCTCCCCGACCCCGGCCCCTCCCCACGACCTCCGCCCCCCCCCCGCCCCCCCTCCCAGAGCCCCACGTAGTGCGTGCCTGTGGCCCGGTGGGTCTCAGGCATGTGAATTCCCGGCAGCATTCATCAGCAGTGGTCAGGAAGTGTTCTGTATTGCAAAGGCTAACCTGGCCTGGGGGAGAATCCAAACTATGCGGGGGGGGCCTTTAGGACCACAGTGGCAGGGGAAGAAGGGCATTCTTAGGGGCCTTTGTGGATGAAACCGACGACATAGGAAAATGAGAGATGGTTACCAAGCGCAAAACCTAGTCTGGCAGACTTAGCAAGGACTCTTTAGCCTACCAGTGATGGGGTTCTTGCATCCAGCACACTTCTTGGCCACAAAGTTCTTGTAGCAATCCACGCAGTAATACTGGTCCTCCACAGCGGTGAAACGCTGCCCAGCAAGCTTCTTAGAACAGGTAACACACACAAAGCAATCGGCATGCCAGGGTTGATCCTGGTAAGTGATTCCTCCAGATGTGATGGCCTAGACCAGGGAGTGTAGCACCGGATTCAGATTCAACAACCCTTTGGCTGAATGCCTACTATGTGCCAGGCACTGTGCTGGGCGCTTGGGTATACAATATCTCATTTAATCTCCACAGCAACCATGGGAGGTAGGTGCTATTATTATCCCCAATTTACAGATGAAGACACTGAAGCTCAGAGGAGGTGAGCCCGTTTCCAAGGTTACATGGCAACTCTTAAGTGGTGGAGCCAGGCCACCAAAGCCAGAGCTGCCCAACCCAGACTGCAGTGTGAGCACCCCACACCATGGCGGCTACAGGGGCCACCGGAGTGGGCACACACATGACAGCTTGATGTGGCCACAGCACTGCTTTCTCTACCGGAGTTTCCTCATCTGTCAAGTGAGCATAATAATTCCTACGTCACAGGGCTGTCATGAGGATGGAATGGGATAGTGTGTGTGCAAGTGCTCTGCAGACTGTCAAACACTTGTAGAAACAAGAGTGAACGCAGAGCTCCCACGGCAACATACCTTATTGCACTTCACGCAATGCTTGGCAAATTTGGCCTCGTGGCAAGTCACGCAGTAGAAGTTCTCCCCTTTCGGGAAGAAGCTTCCAGTCCCGATGACCTGGTTGCAGTGACTGCAGGTGAAGCAATCTTTGTGCCAGACGGTCCCCTTGTACTCCACGTTTTGATCTCCTGCAGGGGAAGCAATCAGATAGCCCCACTGACAGTGCTCTGCAGGGGGCTGCATCCACTCAGCTCCCCACCCCGGCCCCTCCCGAGTTGAGGGAATGCAGTCCCTGCAGTGATTGGCCTCAAGCTTCTAATTCTCATGCCCATGGGGCCTCGTCTCTAATGTTTGGCTCCTGCTGGTGCCAACCCAGGATCCTGTCATGGGAGGGGGCCCCAGCTTCATGATTTCAGGGCAGACGCCTGAATCCCCACTCCCCCCTCAGACCCCTCGTGGCCTTCCAAATTCAAAAGGGGAAATGACCTGACCCAGAATTCTAGAGGCGCTGGGAAAAAGCATGCTTTGGTCACTTACTATACCCAAATGAGAAAGCGCTACATACTTTTCACTTCATTCTCTTGCCACAGACAGTTCTCTCCAGTGTTCTTTAGTTTCCGAGTGTGTGCGTGTGTGCGAGCATATATGTGTACGCATACATACGTGTATATATGTGTACATATATATGCTAAAATCTAAAAGCAGCTAACAGCAACATTAGCCCCATCATCATAAGCAAACCCACATCATCGCTGCCCTCGGAGCCTCATCCCTGGTAGCCAGCTACAGGGTGGCAGCCACAGGCCCTGTGACCTAGCTCCGGGGGCGGGGGGGTGTGAGCGTGTGCAGTACCTGCCACAATCGGCTTGAAGCACCCTTTGCACTTGGGGGAATCCTCACGAGTGGTGCACTTGTTGCACAGGATCTTGTTGTCCTTGGCCACAAAGGTCTCATTGGCCAAAGGGCGATGGCACTTGTAACAGTGGAAGCAAGTTTCGTGCCAGTAGCGGTTCTTATAATGCAGCTCCTAAGAATGAAGCAAAATCACACAAGCCGCTGTGGGCCCCACCTCAGACAGCTAGGGAAATGAAGGCCCAGGCAGTGGCAAGGGCTTCCTCGAGGGCAGCCAGTCCAGGGCAGAACGAGGACCTGCTCCTGGGCCTCCTCCACTCCCTCGCCTACACGTCACTGCCTGTCCTGCCTTCCCCTCAGGTGGCTACAGTGATGAGGACAAACTACACTCAAATGCCACGTGGGGATGACTGTTACCTTGGAATCCGCACCGATGGGCTTGCGGCACTCTGCACAGGTGTTGGCGCAGAACTTGTCAAAGCACCTCAGGCAGCAGTAGTGGCCGTCCTTCTGCACGTACTTCTTTCCCTGCAGGGGATCCCGACAGTAGTGACAGTCGAATTTCTCAGCCATGGTGCCCACCTTGTAGCTGGAGGGACCTGTGAAGGGAAGCAGGCAGAGTAAAATGACCAACTGAAACCCCAAGAGTGCTCTGCTGGGGAGGCTCCAGGAGACCCCTGGGCGATTCTGCACCAGTCTGAGAAAACCAGTCTGAATCCACGGGGTCTAGGAGACCAGGGCACAGCTTCCCTTCGAGTCCAGCTGGCCCCCAGGCACCAAGGTGACAGATATTTCACCCCAACTCCTGGTGAGATGGAAGCCTGAGTCTAGTTCCCCACTGGCCAGAAGGCCATGAGTCTTTGGGGTGGGAAAAGCCCCTGCTTGGACAGACCTCCGTGCTGGCTCACCAGGAATACAAAGGCAGACAAGAGGACCAGACAGGACTTCTGGGGTGCTTTGAGCAGTGATATGAAGGAGTGCAAGGTGGCATAGAGCAGGCAAGAAAGAAGAAACTTAGACAAAAGGCACAGCCTTGGGCAGTGGCCGCAAGCTGAGGAGGGCAGGCAGACACGCAGTCTGTGAGGGCATCACAGCTCCGCAGAGAAGAGCTGTGCTGCCTCCGCAGGCTGCCGAGAACTCTGCTTAGGGGCTAGGCAGTAGCTCGGGAGCCAGGAGCCCTTCCGCCAGATTTCGCTCCTCCTCGGTCACTTTTTAGGGAGGACAGTAGCCTCTGGAGCCTCAAAAAGTTTACTGCTGACTCTCTATGCTACCTAGGCACAGAAGCAAGCCTTATGGATGCATTTCAAATGGTTTACATTTACTTTGAATCTGGCAGGAAAGATTTAAATCCCTTTATTCCAATTTCATTTACTGACTTTCGAGGCTTGATGAAGACAGGAACAAAAGATCAATAAAACTGGCTTCCTCAACTGGTGCTGGCAATCTATGGGACTGTGAATTCTAAACAGTGAGGGGCAGCTGTGTGACACACCAAAATTGGGGTCCCTTTGTTCAAGCGAATGCAGATCAATATATTCACAGAAGTGTCACTATTTGGGACACTTACAGGTTTAAAAATGGCCATTTTAAAGTATGATCTGAAAAATGGCTTTTAAAAAACACGAAGAAAATTTTGTTTTAAAGTGTTAAGCTGATGATGATTCCACAAGTTCCTGCCCTTTGCGTGGCCCACCCTCCTTCCAACCCCGCCGACAACATAACACGCATGGCTAAGGCACTCCACCGCAACCCCTGTCAACTCATTTCCTACGAATCGAATCCTGTTGCGTTTCTGTTAAACAGCTCTCAACGGCTTTAAACTTCTGCAAATTTGTTCCTCTCCCTACCACCCCCGGAAAAAGAAACTTACATGGGTTAACAGATAGCGATTATTTAATTTGCCCAGGAAACCTGAGAATGGAGACTGTTTTCTCGGACTATCCGTAAACATGGTTATTGTGCTAGCACGCATTCAGAGTGTAATTTAGAGACAAAGAAGGAAGGGAAAAAAACGAGCAGTTGCCCGGTACTCACCGCAGCTCTTCCACGAACTGAAAGGCCCCAAACTCCCACTTTGGGTCCCATTCCCAGTTTGTTTTATACAAACACATGTCCAAGCTGTTTGGTTCCTGTTGCCACAGGCAACCAAATAGCAGAGAGTGAGCTAAGGAAACCACACCCTGTGTCTCAGAACCCGCCTTAGCAAAGGCTGCTTGAACTCTCACTCAGAACCACGTTGATTCTGAAGTGAGCCTCCAAACAAAGAGAACCAGGCTGCTGACGAGCACAGCATCTGGACACGCTGACATGCAGACAGCCCCCCTCCCCATCTCCAGAGAACTGACAAATGAAGCAAACTCGGGACACACTTGTGCAAGGACAGTTGTGCCACAGTTAAAAGCTTTCCTAAGACTAGAGGATAGTTAGTTATTTCTACTTTTCCCTAAAAAGAAAACTGGGCTGTTCCCTCATATAACTGGGTTCGACACACAAAGTAGGGACACAATGAAACTAGAGTCTATCTCCTTGAACCGTGTCCTGTTTACACAAGGCAGCTTTTTACCTGCTTTTAGCCTCTGTGTTCACATCAAAAAAGAACCGGTTACAGAGATAACATGCTGAAAATCACTTTCCTTATTTCATTCTTGCTGTTCTTCCCCGTCACATAAAATCCTTGTCTTAGCTTTTCCATTTTGAAATTGTGCACTAAACAAAGATTTACTTTCTTGTTAAGAGCTGAGTGGAGAAACTAAATACATCTCCCGTAACAGTAAATGCCGACGAAATGAAATTATCAGTGGCTCCTAAATGCCATTTGGCAGGAAAACAGACTTTGGAAGATTAGACAGCACTGGCTTCCTTCATGGCTAGTAATCATAGCTGGTTTAGCACTTCAGAGGCTATCTGCTTGGACCATATTTGAAAATTCCTCATTCTCCCTTACTGAGGTCTCTATTTAGGATAACACTATGAGCCTACTCATTTTATCATCACTCTCTTTTGATGTCTTTCAAAAATGAAATGGATTCCACATAGTTTTGTATTAGAGTACCACATAGAGTCCCACAAGAAGAGTCCCACCTCTTGGAATTTTTGAGACCTAGCTTTCTGGTAAAAATACAGATATTAGTGTAATGCAAAAGGAAAAACACTAGAAAACAGTAAATTCTACTTCAGGGTGTTGAGAGGTTCTGAAGAGAAGGCAAACTGTACTACGGTTCACGGCACCAGAGCGCTCTTACCTGCCAAGTCTTCCCCACTTTAAAACCACACACTTTCCGAGCTGTTATATTACTAGTGCCAAGTTCTTCACTGGTTACTTTCATAGTTCTAGAAGACAAATCACTCAGCATTTCTAGGCACCCAGACGATGAAACAATCCATGGCCCACCAATGAACATGGAAGTACCAAGGTGTACTTTAGTCAATGGGAAGTTGCTTGCCATATGGTAATGGGTCTTAAACCCAGGAAAAGGAAAATTAAAAGAATCAACCCCAAGTTAATAGTACCACTGAGAAGAGTCCCACCTCTTGGGATTTTTGAGTCCTAGCTTTCGGCAAGATTATTTTCTTCTGTAGTACGAAAAATCCAGGGTCATCTGATTTTCCCCATTGCCATATACTTAAACCCAAAGAGTCTGTATCCAGATGGAAGAACAGATTTCAAAAGGGCATATTCTTTTATAGCTGATTTCGACAGTTGACTGAAGCCTGTTTTGTGTGTGGGGAAACACTTATTTGTCAAGATAAAGAGGCACTTCTAGGAATGCTGGCTTTATTGCCTAATAAGTAAAGAGGCTGGAAATACTCAAAGTATGCTAACAATGTCTATGTCAAGTTTATGAACTTTAGTACTTTTTCTGCAATAAATCTAACGGAGTGGAACTCTGAGCAACCCGAATTAGCTTGCCATGTATTTTTCTAACGTTATGATTATTTAGTACAAAACTATTTCAAGCCTTTACACAGCATGTTTGGGATGGGGTTGGAATAATACTTTCCTACTGAAAAGATAGTTACCATGTCAAAAAAGTTAGCGACTCTAGGAAAAAGGCTTATAAATGAGAATGCTGAGATAGACAAGGGTTAAGAGGTTCCTAAAAGTCAGAAAATACCCAGATTTGTAGGCTTTGTCTGATACAGAGTCTAAAGCCACAGTTAGGCTTTGACTTCACGAGGAGAGAGGAGCTTTGCACTTTCCTTTGTTTAGAAACGGTAACAGCATAGAAAAAAATGGAAGATGGCCCTTTACCTCTTCTTTTGGGCTCCCTCTAATTTTACTGACCGACATGTACTTAGGCATTCACCTTTTAGGGAGTCATTTTTTTTTTAATTCCCTTAGCAATATCTAAGTCCCTGATATATGAAGCCTTTTAACCTTCCAAAACTTCCAGATATGTTTGCCTTGACCTAATGCTGTTATCTGGAAAAGGGCATGTCATCAATCATTAAACGAAACGTTTGATATTTGACATGTGTAATTCCCATGCTACTTCCTTTCCTGCCTATCTTTCTTTGTCAAGGGCATGACATCTGCCCTAAGGCAGCTCTTTGACTATTGTAATGCCCTCGTCTGTACTCAGTAGCCAGATTTCTCTATCACAGGAAATTTTGCAAATACACTGGGAGCCCGGGATATGTAACCCAGAACAGGGGGACAGATCACATGACCCTAAGGTGCAGAAGTCTAGCCTCCAGTCCTTTACAGACTTAGTGGGTTAGGATACAGTTAGAAATGTGACTGGGTGATCACATTTTGGATCTTTATTCCAAGATGGTTGCCTGACTTCACTTAACCGCCAAACTTCCTCTTTCAGAAAATTCCTGAACTACATCCAAAATGCTAAGAGGTACCTAAATAAACCTTGGAATCTCGATAAACAGTTTTGGCTTTCAATTTAATCACATACATATACAAGCAATACAACATTGTCACATTTGTTGTTTTATGTTTTTTCTTAACTATAAGCTACTCGTTCCAAAACCAAAAAAACCAAACCCATTGCCGTCGAGTCGATATAGGACAGAGTAGTACTGCCCCATACAGTTTCCAAGGAGCACCTGGTGGATTCGAACTGCCAACCTTTTGGTTAGCAACTGTAGCTCTTAACCACTACGCCACCAGGGTTTCCAGTCACTCGTTAGAGAAGATTCAAGTTGCATTTAATGAGTCTTTTTTGTGTTTTTATACGTATTTTCTCATGTATTGCTTGCTAACGTTCATTTTTTTCCCCTGGTGCCCAAGGGGCTCAAAATAACAATGCTTAAGGAAAAGTGAATCTTATGACTAGGTAGCATTTTTTGTAACTATGTGCTTTCCCTGGGTGGTATAACATACAGTGTAAACAATGAACAGCCACCCAAATGGAAAAAAAAATTCAGGTTATTTTTGGTCTGTTAATTGCTAAGTCCAACATACCCGTACATTAGTCACTCCACATATAAATATTGGCCTCTGAAGAAAGGGTATATTGCTTTCTTGAGAACATTCAACAAATGGAATGAAGGCTTAGCTGATGAATAGGACACTTGTGTGGAAACATGCTAACACGCCTAGAGGTGTCGTCAGTCGTTTGGGAATAAATACCTAAATAGCTGCAATGAGACAGAGTTCATGAGTCATGGCTGAGAAGTAGTATTTCATAGAGTTTCATAGAAAATCAGAAAGTATTTTTCCCCTCAAAAACTGCACATGTACAGAATGAGTCAATATTATTAGCAAGTTCACTTGTACACTGGTCTTAAAAAAAAAAAAAACCAAAAACATAAATCTCTTTTGGGTCACTGATATACAAGTAACAGTAACTTAGATTATATGTGGCATCAGGAAGGTTAGATATAGACTATTAAACGAAAAATTAGGTGCCACTGGAATTCCAGCGGGCCGCATTCTGGTCTAGTACTATTTTGTCCATTAGTGAAGCTTTTTTTTAACGTTGCACGTTCTGTCTTTCCTATAGGAAAAAGCCAGGGTTTCCAAGCTTCTGACCCAGCAGCTATTAAACATGTGTTTTTAGTTTCTCTAGTTGTGGTGAGGTAGTAGGCGGTGATCTGGTGGTCATTAAAAGTACAAAACGTTCAGTTTCACTCTGACCAAATCTTCTGACTACCATTTTTCAGCTGTTTTAAGAATCCCATCCCATTTTATCACTCCTCTCTCGCCGCCCCTTGCATTTTCTCTTCTCGCCCTGACAACAGATTGACAGGTGTGTGTAGCCCACGGGGCAGTGGCTGGGAAAGGGAATTAACAGCTGGGTGAATATGGCAAATGATCTTCCTGCCCTCCTCACCCCCACCCCATTCCTCAACTTGAAAGGCCAAAGGATGAAAGAACTGAATCTGTATAATTTTGCAGGTGGAAAGTGTTCAGTAACAAAAGCATAAATTCTGGTCCTCGAAATTTCCTCTCGGTATATGGAGGGATGCTAAAAATGGATTTTGATTCAGTTACCGGAGGCTGTATTCTGTCTGTACAAAACCTATTTCAGGGAAACACTGACTTTCTTTCTGTGAGGCTTTGATGGACCTATGACTCTAATGCAGTACAAAACGGTATTTACTAATTTTAAAAATCATCTAAAGGGTGTCAATAATTTCTCAAATTTTAACCACAGTCATAGCCTCTAGATTTACATAAGCAAGAATGACATAAGGATTTGACTCGAGGTTGAGTATGCTATAAATATGTCACCTTTCAAATACATTTCCCTATTCTGACACTAAATGAGTAAATAAAATGAGGCATTATTCTACCAGTTAACATGCATTCAAGGTACATTAGAACAACTGGTACTGACTAGTTTGCCTACACCCAGAGAATGTGTATGTTGGCTGATAACCGCAATCTCAGGCATGTGGTACCATGTTTGTAAAATGGCTCCAGAGGGTGGGGTGGGCGGGGGGAACCCAGACAGCTTTTGAACACTTGGGAACAAGGAAGACAATGGATATTAATTCACTAAAGTAGGGAATTCAATTGCAGCGTATTTGCTTCAAAACACCAAAAGAGAAATTTCCAAAAGTATTTCAACTGTTGAAAAGGGACAGGCAATTACACATTTTCAGGAACAAATTTTCCAAAAACCTGTCACCAATGCTGACTTTGTCCCTTTCACTGAAAGCTGGGAGTCAGGATAAAGTGCTTGGTTTCTTATTTACCAGCTCAAAGAAAGGGAACCGTCACTTAGGCAGAGGGTGAGAGATCAAAAGTGCCGTTCCCGGCTTCAGGGGAGAGCCAGGCAGCAGGCTGACTTCCGAGAGCTGGGCTTTCTCGGAAACCTCCCTGTCCTTCAGCCCCTATTCCACAGGTGTCTTGTCGATGGGCGAAATAAATAAATAAATAAAAGGGCTTTCTTAATGTCAGTTTACAAAACAAAAGGAAGACTCTCATGGTAATGATGGTCTCGAGCGTCTGAATCTTTGCCTCTTTTTCTGACAGGAACAATTAATAGCATACTATCAAAAGGATGGTAGCTGTTTCTTCAGGAAGATTAAAACCACTGTTCAGAAAAGGGGAAGCTAGGTAAGTCATTACGGATTTTCTTAGTCATCAACATTTCCCCTTCTACCTCGACAGTCAATTTATGTCTTTCTAAAACACTTTAAATTAGATTTAAAGCAATGTCCAGATGAAGGATTATATTTTATAAATAACCAAAAATTCCTAGCCAAAACAAACCCTCTTTCCTCACACTATTTCTTATAGTTTCATAAGCTGTCCTGGAAAATGCAAAAATATATTAATATTTTATTTGTTACTTTCTAAAAAATGTCGAACCATTCAAACTGCTAACTTGACCTGAATAAGAATAATCTTTTCTTTGAACTAGTACTAGAAGGCAAGAACAAAGCAGACAAACTATGACTGACTGACTTAGATGCAACTAAATTCATTAATCACAAATTACCTTTTTGTCAAAGGATGGATTCACTGTCTTAATAAAACTGCTCAATTTAAGATCAAGAACAGTTAAGTTTTTACCTGAGTGTCTATGAGAAGCCATTGCTCAGAGGCCAAGTTCAGGAGCAGCACCTAGACCAGTCTTCCCTCAACCTCAGCTGATAAAGCTGTGGCCCATTTGTGAACATACATTTAAGGGGAAGCAGCTAACACAAAAATAACCGAGAGCAGATGTCCCACCCCTCCCCAGAGATCACAACCTTAATCCCACTAGAAAATTCTTAACCATTTTAGGTGATCCAAGGGAGAAGAATAGGATCCAGTAAAAATACCAAACACTACATATAAATACCTGCGGGGCTACTCAGCATCCAAATTTGCTCCAGAGCCAGAGAGGCCACACAGAAAGTCATCCCTGTACCGGAATAAAATTTGGACTCTGCTCTGGCATAGCTTAATGCTGAGCCAACCTTATTAATCTATTTTCTAGGCCTAAGGAGCTTGCATTTGGCCCTATAAATAATTCATTTTTGTGCTGTTAACAATAAAAGTAATTATAATAGATAGATTTGTGTTACCAGGATAATTAAAGGGAATTAGGCACTATGAATAAACAGATTAAGGGCATTATAGATGTTTAACTCTATGTCCTCCTTGGTACGCACTACAGATCAGCAGAATACTGAAAAGGGGAGCAATTTTTTCCACAAGCAATCATATCTCCTTAAAAAAAAAAATCTCCTTAGCATCAGACAAAATAGAACAGGGTGGGTATATACGTGCATATACCCACTATATACCCAATGAACATATCTTGTCCCACAGGCAAATTAAATCTCCTGCCTTTCACACAGTGAAAGTAATTATATGAGTGCAGATGAAGACAACACTTAACAGGCCATCAAATGGCTGAAGACTGGTTACCTGGAACCAGTTTCAGGAAAAGTTAAAGTCCTTGGGATGCCTTATAAGTCCTTCCATGACCCCTCCCCCTCCCATCACTACTGTTGTCTCATCCCTTGTCCCCCTTGCCCTGTCTCCCTTTGTTCCAGCCTCACTGGCCTCCTTGGACACACCCTCACGTCAAGGTCCCAACAATGATTCCCTAGGCACAGATCTCACTGTTGCTCCTCTACTTCCTTCAAGTCTTTGTGCCAAGTCATCTATTCAGTGGAGTCTTCTTTGATCACAGTATTTAAAATTGCAACCATGCTCCCCCCCACACTCTCCCTATCCCCCTTCCCCAATGTGTTGTTCTCTACAGTACTTAGGACCTTCTAGTATGTAAGAAGCCCTGGTGGTACAATGGTTATGTGCTTGGCTGCTAACCAAAAGGTTGGCAGTTTGAACCCACCTAGTGGCTCCACGGGAGAAAGACCTGCCAATCTGCTCCCATTAAGATCACAGCCAAGAACACCCTTATGGGGCAGTTCTAATCTGTCACATGAGGTTGCTATGAGTCTGAATCGACTCAGTGGCACCTAACAACAACGATGACGACTACCTACTATGTATTACACCTATTTACCTTCATTGCCGTCCGATTCTCCCTTCTGTTCCATGAGGGCAGGAATTTGATGATATTTGCTGCTGTTGGCCCCAGCACCTAGAATTCTGCCCAGCTCACAGGAGGCTCTCAGAAACTATTTGTTGAAAAATGAATGAAAAAGTAGCAAAAAAAAAAGAAAGTTAATCAAGCCTCATTTAAAACCAAGCCATGGTCCCACCAGGAACCCTAAAAGTAGCTTTAGTCATTGAACTTCAAGGCAAGCAGTTGGCCTTCACTCAGGGACTGTCCCAGGCTCCACACTGTCTTGTTTACTAGTGTCTGCCATTGGTTTGGGCCCTGTTCACACTTTGCCCCTACCAGACCATGCCCCTACCAGACCAAGGGCCGAAGTGGTGTTTGCTTGTCTTCATTGTCCTACAGCATACAGTAGGGAATCCTAACTGCTTCACGAATAAATGAATGAATTTTACAATTTTTACGCTCTTCAAATGTTTAATGAAAAGTTAACTCTAAAAAAGAGCTGAAATTGTCGGTAACTCCTGATTAGCAGGAAAACGACATAACAATAAAAACCAGGATGTTACAGGCAAGTTTATTACATGTTAAGGTCAAAAACTAAGCCTGGGAAAAGGGAAGTCACATTGTGCTCGACCCCGCCCCTCCCCCCCAAATGCTTTTCTAGCTTTCTTATCCAGGCTAGTAAATTATGGCAGGGAGACTGGCCAGTTTTGACAGTGCCACACCCCTAAAATAAACTTAAGCCTTGACCTAGGGGAAATGCTCTTATTTTATTAGATGATTAACCTTCATGGGCCCTAAGTTTTAGACTTTAGTGAGGTATATTTTTAGGTAGGGCGAAGGTATTTTTAAATGCCCCTCTTGTTGGACTGTGAACAATCAGCTTCCTGTGCCAAATCCTTTCCTTTAGCGAGTGAATTCTAGTTGCCAGCCATGCATCGGGGGGTATATTCTTTCAGCAAGTATAGGTGCTCGTTTAGGTCCTAATCATTTTGAAAAGTCACAACAGAATACAGACAGACGTATAGCCTTATGAAGTTAGGAAATATACTTAAGTCTGTTTTGACTGAGATACTGCTACAAAAGCTTACTTTCTGACCACTACTTAAGTAGTCAACTAGGGCACGCCAGTGTGAGCTGGGAGCCTGACCCTGCGAGAACAGCATTGAGTCCACCTGCAACCGACATCCACCAGGTAACTCTGCCATCCTAAAAACTTCAGGAAGCAGGGCCACTGCCTGCTCTAACATTTGGCCCCACTGCCCGTGTCAAGTCACAAAGCCACACCTGTCGCAAAACCAAACAAGAAAAGGCCCCTTGCAACATGAAAAAACAATTTCTCTGTAAGAAGTGTTGGTAACTCTGACCTGTTTTGGATCAGTGGTTCAGAAATCTCGGCAGTTACTTTAGTAGATAGTAAAACCCTGAACCGCCACTGGTTTCATTGGTACCTGCTCCAACTCTGTTACCCATTAACAGTATGGTGTTCATAATAGTCTTACTAACCACTGTACTGTTTGCAAAGCCCTTTTATATGCAGCTGGTGGAGCTGGCTGGTGTTTGGGGAACAATTCTCTTTAGTGTTTGAAGGCCACGTTTCAGGCCTTTTAGTCTCTCATGCTCTAGCATACACCATAATTTTTAGGGAGTGCTAGGCATCAAAAAAGGAGGCAGTGGTGGCTCAGTGGTAGACTCTTCACCTTCCATGTGGGAGACCGGGGTTCGATTTCTGACCAATGCACCTTATATGCAGCCAACGTTCATCTATAAGTGGAAATTTACGTGTTGCTGTGATGCTGAATAAGTTTCAAAGGAGCTTCCAGACTTGTGTTGCTGTGATGCTGAACAAGTTTCAAAAGAGCTTCCACAATAAGGTGGACTAAGAAGAAAGGTCTGGAGATCTACTTCTGAAAGTCAGTCAATGAAAACCCTACAGATAACAACATCCATTGTGCATGGAGTCGCCATGAGTTGGGGGCTGACTTCACGGCAGCTAACAACATCAACAAGGCATCCAAAACCCTAAGCTCCTTCCTTAAATGGGATCTTTTGAGAACCATTTTCCTTCAGAGTTTATCTACACATTCTTGTCTTCTAAACACTCTGCAGGAGCACTATAACATTACCTTTGCAGTCCACCCGTAGATGACACCACCCCATCCACTGATTCACATTATAGGACAAAGATTTACTGAACAGATGTTCTCCTATGTGCGAGATATTTTGGTGGTCACAAAGAATAAGATACAGCCCTTACTTTCAAGTTTACCAAGATAATTATACAAATGACTATCATGCAAGGCAGAACATGGCAAGCATTACTAAAGAGATCCAAAGTGTTACTAAATTTATCAGAGGGATAGGGATGGAAAGAAAATAAAAGAGTTATCAGAGGGAGAGGTTATATGAGCTTTGGGGAGGATCAGAAAAGACTTCATGGATGTGATGGCATTTGACCTGGTCCCTGGAGAATGGTGAAGACTTTAATATACAGACCAGTGGGAGTGGACAGTCCAAAAAAAGGAATGGTGTGAGCAAATGTAGGAGAACACAGGGCCTGCTCAAGAAGCACTACGCAGCCAAGTGGGGGTAGAAGCATAGGATAAGGAAGTGGTATGACATGGAGCTAGAAAGGAAGGGACAGCCGGAGCATGGAGGGCCTTTCAGCAATGGTGCGAGGGAAGGGTGAGGTCAGAGCAAGGCCAACAGTGATAGGAAGGGTGTATCACAGAGGAGGAGTCTGGAAGCAGGGACAAACGCAGAAGGGCACTGCATCCGCCCAGATGAGAAAGGCAGTGGTGCTGGGGATGGAAGGGAAAGAACAGATGCAAGGGACACTGCGGACAGGACTAAAAGGCCTGATGAGATGTTCAGAAGAAGAAGGAGCTGAAGAGCCCTCGGAGGTTTTGCTTCTGGGTGCCCAGGAAATTATTGGGGAGCTGAGGAGGCAGAGCTGGTGTGGAGAAGAGTGAAACTTTATTTGGGACTTTATAATGAGGTTCTTCTGATATGTCAAGAACTAGCCCCAGTGCCCCACCTTTAATGGGATCCAAGTTGTTGAGAGAAAAATAGGGCTAATGGTAAGATTACTGTGGAATCACGTTCGTGGGGACTCTCACAATGCAATCTAATCCTAGACTGTCTACCTCAGAAACACCACTGGGAGGATCAAACCTCAAAAGTGCAAAGCGGTGCAACCTAAGAGTCAAACAGCAAATTCAGTGACCCACTTGGCCCCCGTCTCAAGAGTTCCTAGTTCACAACTTGGCTTATGGTCATCCAAATCTCCCTTTCCTACATTTTTCTTTTACTGAAGAAATTTTCAAATGGCTGGAACGTATTCAGATGATTACTGGCCATTAGTCATGGCCACAGGCAAGAAGGTGACAACACCCTGGAGTCTGTGGATTTATCAGTAGTTTCATCTTAATTTTTTTTATGTTCTTATTCTTCTCCTAATGCCTACTACGAATAAATTGATACCCTCCAAGTTTGTTTTCAATATAATTTTGTCGGGCTCCCAGTCCCTCGGGCAACAAAATTTCTACTGAGTGACTCCAACTGCAAGGTTAAGGCATCTAGTCATGCACTATGATATGATGTGATTCAGTGTTGAGCTCTCTGGAGTATTTCTTGTCCTGTGTGCTCCTGCCAGAAAAAGCCCGGTACAGCTCCTGTCATCTCATGTTCCTGTCAATCTTTAGGGTGGGAAGAGTACTTTTTCCTACTGACAAGTCAAATTTTGCAAAGTCACTGCTTAAATGTCACAATTCATGACATTACCTGCCAAAGAGTAAAATGAAGGAGCACCCCCAAAGCCACATGAGAGGTGAATTCATATGCCAAACCCAAATGAAAGCAAACCTGGAATTCCTCCTCCCTCAAGGGTCTCTAAGGAACTCTGGTGGCACAGTGGTTAAAGCATTTGGTAGCGCTTGGCTGCGAACCAAAATGTTGGCAGTTTGAACCTACCAGCTGCTCCCCAGGAGAAAGATGTGGCAGTCTGCTTCTGTAAAGATTTACAGCTTGGAAACCCTGTGGGACAGTTCTACTCTGTCCTCCAGGGTCACTATGAGTTGGAATCGACTCAACAGCAGTGGGTTTTTTGGGTAAAGGGCCTCTAGGAGCCTTGGTGGTGCAGTGTTTAAAGCACTCGGCTGCTAACCAAAAGGTTGGCGGTTCGAACCCACCAGAAAAATGTGGCAGTCTGCTTCCGTAAGAATTTACAACCTTGGGAACCCTATGGGGCAGTTCTACTCTGTCCTCACAGGGTAGCTATGAGTCAGAATTGACTTGATGGCAATGGGTTTGGTTTGGTGGAAAAGATCTCTGAATTTCAGAGCAAAGCAAAGGATGGCTATGAAAAGGGGGAGGCTTGTTACAAATGAGGTAAAACACATGAAGTTAAAAAAAAAAGAGACCCTGGAAATAGCAAAGCACCTTGAAAATGTTACTTAACTCCACTGAAAACCTATTTCACAATCAACCAGGGCTTAGAAAGTTTCATTATAATATTCACTGAGATTAAGAATTTAAACACGTGCCATGGCCTCTAACATCTGGTTTTTGGAAATGTCATTCCATGATTAGTAACAGTTTTAAACGTCTCCCCTCTCCAAAGCCTGCCCTTTCCTGTACCACTACTAGGCTCATAGCAAGATATAGGAAATATCCCAACCACATCCTATGATATTTTATGGACCTCCAACTAGACAACACTATCAAGACAACACTAAAAAAACAATGACCTTTAAAGCAAGTCACTATGATAATCTCAGATTTAAAAAAATAATAATAAGAGTGGTACTTAAAAGAGAGAAAAAAAAGGAAAAAGTGACAGAAGACATGGAAACCAGGAAGACTCTTAGAAAGAAATATATAATACAAAGACAGAATCTCAGATCAAGAGGAGATGAATGCTTCATGAAACCGAGAAGCTAGTAGGGATAAATCCTTGCCATAGTTCAGGTGTTAAAATTCTCTTCCAGTCTATTTCTACCACTCACTTGTGATATATCTGTTTTATTTCCATGTTGCCATGTGCCATGACTCAAAAAACCTTTTCAATCATGCTAAGTCCTGGCATTCACCAAGCCCACCTGTTATGGACATTTGAAACTTCTGATAGATGCTTAAGGACTGAACATTCCATGACCCTATTCTATAACTGACATGGCTGATTAATATCCATAACAGGAAAGAAAAAAATGAGCTTTCATCTATACCTTTATTCTTAATGCTGGTAACTAAGGTCAACTGCCTTGACCAGAGGTGTTGTCACAATAATTCATGAGTCCTGCTTCCTGGCGTGGAACATCAAGACTAGTAACATATAATCTGTCCTCATTTACCAAGGGACTATAATTAATCCATTACTGTATCATGCATTGGTGTTTTCAAACCTCACACAGAGGATAGCCTCGGAACTCAGGGTGAAGGTAAAAGAAACCATGAGTGGCTCTGCGGGGTCTGGTCAGTAGAACATTTGAACTTGATATGGTGCACGGCAGTGGGAGTGTGAACCTGGGACAAGGAAAGAGATCAAGCAGTGATTTGGGTGTCACTCCAGAGCTCTGTATTTTGTTAGGCCACAGGGTTGACTATTTTGATAGCAGGGGCAATCTGGATTTCTGAAAGACTGAAAGTACATAAGGTGTCTCCCTGAGGGCCACTGATGTTTAACCTGAGTAGTGCCTCAATCTGGATTTGACATAGGAATACTTACAGGTGGACCGAAAAGCATGGTGCCCACAGTAATCCATGTCTGAGCAAGCAACTTTCTGTGGAAAGTGCTATTCTGTTGCACAAGGACAGATATTATTATCTGAAAACTCAGCAGCAGGACCACAGTGAAGGCTAGTGTGACCTTGCTGGTGTGTGGTCCGCCATTGGATTACTGCCCAAAGGGTAGCTTGTTCTCCTTGTTCGTCAGTTGGTACATGATGATGATACAGTATAGGTTCCTTCAAGAGTCAGAGACACTTGGAGGACTTTAAGATACAGTGGGCTGGGTCTGTGGATACTTCCACCTTCATAAAGATTACAGAATGATGTTTTTGTTGTTAGGTGCCATCGAGTCAATTTTCGACTCATGAGTACCCCATGTGTCAGAGTAGAACTGCCCATAGGGTTTTATTGGCTGTAATCTTTACGGGAGCAGATCACCAGGTCTTTCTCCCACAGAGTTGCTGGGTGTGTTCGAACCACCAACCTTTTGGTTAGCAGCCAAGCGCTTAACCATTGTACCCTCAGGGTTCCTTTCACAGAATGATAGAGTTGGAAATAATCTTAGATATCATCTAGTCCAACCACCCATTTTACAGATGGGAAAACTGAGGCCCAGAGATGAGAAAATGATTTACTTCACTGAGATAACAGGAGCCTAGGTCTAAAACTTGGGCATCTGGACTCCCAAGGCAGCAAGGAATCTTTACTCACGATGATGTAAAACTTGGCAGGGTGGTTTAGAGTAAACACAGTTCATGGTCCCTTGATTTTTGATAGTCCTCAGCAGAGTCTAGGTGTCTGGGTCACAGGCCTTGAGACTTAGTGACAACCGTGTGATTTGTAGATGAAACACTGTAGATTCTCTCAAGAGTATAGTCAAAGGGACCATAAACTTCAGCTGAGGATAACCAGGAAGTGGTAGTTGAATAGGGAGTCAAGAAAGAGAAAGTCTAGGTTGAATGGAGGAGCAGAGAGTCTAGCTACAATAGCTCACACTCAAGAAGCAATAATGACTTCAAAGCTCTTGAAGTCAAGCAACATATTTACCGTGCCAGGCAGCGAGTATGTGAAATAGAATGACAGGAACATGAAGTCCAGAAAATGGAATGTGAGGACAGCCTGCAACTAGAGTAGCAGAAGCCAACAAAGGTCACTAACTCAGCAGGAGTACATCACATTTACCTCAACTCCCAACCCTTCTTGTTCATTTTCAAGCAGTATAATTTAAGAGAACAAATACGTAAAGTACATACCTAGTGTACACAAGACTGGATTGGCTAAGGTATAGAAAACTAAATAGTGGTGGTGATTATTCTACTGCATTCAAAGATATTCAGATAAAATGGTTTAGACCAGCACCATACCTATCTTTGAAAGTTTCCATGAAAGAAATCCATGGATTAATTTTATATAAGATTGGTTGAACAATTAACATTGTTAGTTTAAAGACAAATAATATGGAATTTGCCCCAAGTTTAATATAAACTACCCCCCACAAAAAAAAAAAAAACCACCTTTGCCATCGAGTTGATTCCGACTCATAGTGACCCTATAGGACAGAGTAGAACTGCCCCATAGGGTTTCCAAGGATCCATTTTATAAAGTTTCAAGGGAATATGGTGTAGTAGTTAAGAGTATGGACTCTTAATGTCTACATTAAAATCTGGCTGTGTGACACTGGACAAGTTTCACTTAACTTTTTAATAGGGCTGTTGTGAGAAATAAAGAAAAAAATATTGGTAACATTTAGAACAGTGGCTGGCACATAGTAAGCACTATACATTATTTATTCAACTACATTGTAAAGACGTGGATGTCCCAAGCAGCAGATTCTTGCAAAAGAGCAATTTAGCAAGTTTATCAGTTCACAGGGGGATACAAGTGCACGTGCAAAAGAGATAAGAACTCTGGATCTTTGGTGAAGAGCACAGCCGTAAGAACCACGGGTCTGAGAATGACTCGGACACCAGAGAGCAAATTGAAAAGTCCTAGGGACTTAAAAGATCAGCCTCTGGCAGCAGTGGTGAAAGTTTTCTGTTCAGCATGGATAAAGGAGGGTTTATGGACAGATGAGGGAGCCCTGGTGGCACAGTGATTAAGCACTCAGCTGCTAACCAAAAGGTCGGCAGTTCAAACCCACCAGCTGCCCCACAGGAGAAAAGATGTGGCAGTCTGCTTCTGTAAAGATTATACCCTTGGAAACACTATGGGGGCAAGTTCTACTCTGTCCTATAGGGTCGCTATCAGTCAGAACCAACCCAACAGCAACGGAAGGAATGGACAGATGATGGAGATCTAGGGAAAACAAAACTCTGCTCTCTCGACTTTCTAGCTTCGTGAAAAGCCCCAATAGGTTGCGGTCACCTGATCAGTCAGAGTGGGAAAGGGGCTTTCCAGCATCCTTCCTACTGAATAAAGACCCAGTTAGGCCAAAGGACAATTCAATCTTTTCTGACTAGAGTTAATAGACTTTCCGGCACAATCAATATGGGTTTGTTTTTATGATCACTTATCTCTGAACTTCAGTTGGCCTATGAAGACCAACAACTAAAAGGGGTTACTTACCATCAGGAATGGTAGCTCCAGAGAAAATGCTGATTAGTTTTACATTATGTGAGTTAATTCTGAATGAATGCCCAGGACATGGACCCAAAAGACCCTTGTTGGATCACTTAAAGGAAGGACTCAGCTGCTCAAGTGAGATGAGGTTGGCTGTGTTGAGACTTAGCTTGAGTGAGTATGCCAGTGCCGAAGGTCTTAGGGGTGGCAGAATTGGAATATTCACCATCTACCCCACTCTTGACCACTACGCCACCACTGAGATATAATTCACATACCATTAAATTCACCCTTTTAAAGTATACAATTCAGTGGCTTTTAGTACACGCATAAGGTTGTACAACCATCCAAACCAAACCCAAACCTGCTGCCCTCAAGTTGATTCTGACTCACAGTGGCCTTATAAGACAGAGTAGAACCGCTCCACAGAGTTTTCAAGAAGGGCCTGGTGGACGAATGGGTACAACCATCAGCACTATCTAATTCCAGAACATTTCCATCATCCCAAAAAGAATCCTCCTGTTCCCATTAATACTCACATTCTATTGCCCCCTCCCTCCAGGCTCCGGCAACCACAAATCTACTTCTGTCTCTATGGATTTGCGTATTATGGACATTTCATATAAATGGAATCCCATAATACATGGCCTTTTGTGGCTGGCATAACGTTTTCCATGTCATAGCATGTATCAGGTCCTTATTCTTTTTTCTGGGTGCATAATATTCGACTGTATGGCTATACCACATTTTGTTTATCTACTCATCAGTTGATGGGTATTTGGGATATTTCCACTTTTTTGCTACTATGGGTAACATTGCTATCCACATTCATGTACAAGTTTTTGTGTGGATTTATTTTATTTTTAAATATGTATTTCTAAAAAAAATACAAATATTTTTATTTTTTTAAGAAACACATGTTTCTTTGAACCAGCAACTACATCATCCTGAGACTAGAAGAGCCAGATGGTGCCCGGCTACAACTGATGACTGCCCTGACAGGGAACACAACAGAGAACCCCTGAGGGAGCAGGAGAGCAGTGGGATGCAGACCCCAAATTCTCATAAGACCAGACTTATTAGTCTGAGACTGGAAGGACCCTGGTGGTCACGGCCCCCAGACCTTCTGTTGGCCCAGGAAAGGAATCATTCCCAAAGCCAACTCTTTGGACATGGATTGGACTGGACAATGGGTTGGAGAGGGATGCTGGTGAGAAGTGAGCTTCTTGGATCAGGTGGACACTTGAAACTAGGTTGGCATCTCCTGCCTGGAGGGGAGATGAGAGGGTGGAGGGGGTTAGAAGTTGGCGAAATGGACACGAAAAGAGAGTGGAGGGAGACAGCAGGCTGTCTCATTAGGGGGAGAGAAATTGGGAGTGTGTAGCAAGGTGTATGTGGGTTTTTGTGTGAGAGACTGACTTGATTTATAAACTTTCACTTAAAGCACAATAAAAATTATTTTAAAAAAAGAAATACATGTTTCTAAAAAGGGTTGGCCATTCAAACCCACCAGGTGCTCCTTGAAAACCTAGTGGGGCAGTTCTACTCTGTCCTATAGGGTTGCTATGAGTCGGAATTGACTTGATGGCAATGGGATTTCTAAAAAGGTACAAAGAGTATATAACAAAATGCCTTCCTCTTCCTGCCTGTCTCCAGCCACACACTTTTCCATCTCCATCGGTAACCAATGATACCAGTGTCTTCTTTATGCTTCCAGAGATACTGGGCATACAAAAACACATAGGTACCTAAGGTACCTATGTACGTATTTTTCTTGTCTTTTTCCTTTTTTTTTTAAACCTAAATGGTGGCATACCATAATACTCTTTTGCACATTGCTTTTTCTATTTAATATATTTTTGAGAACTCCATGTCAGTATATAAAGAACATCTTTTTTAACACCTACATAGTATTCAACTGTGTAGGTATACCACAATTTACTTAAGCAGTCCCTTACTGACATTTAGTTGTTTCCAATCTTTTTTATTATTATTATTAAAAACAATGCTGGCAAGAAATACACAAATTTGTAAAAGATGGAGTGACCCATCCAAAGAAAAGTAATAAATTAGTGTAGTCAGACTGCCTTTCTCTAACACCCAAGTTAGCTGCACTACAAGAATAGGAGTTTTGAATTACAAGGAAAGGGAGAAAGAAAAAGGAAAAGGATGAAAGGATCTCAACAGGATCAGGGTGCACCCACTAAAGCTTACTGAAATGGCAGATCACTTTTGTTCAGGCAGAGAAGATGCCATCTGAAAATCCCATGCCAACTACGATAAGGTTACTCTCAGCTAATAAGCCGCCCAGAGAGGAAGTGGCTTTTGATTTCAAGTCTAGTGCTCTTTGTGCCAAACCACAATGCCTTGCCAATAAATTAGAAAACAATAAACTTAGTAAAGAGGGCATTGGTGGTTCAGTGGTAGAGTTCTCACCTTCCATGCAAGAGTTCCCAGTTGGATTCCCGGCTAATGCACCTCATGGGCAGCCCCCACATCTGTCCCTGTGTTGCTATGATGCTAAACACGTTTCATGTGAACTTCCAGACTAAGACTAGAAAGTAGGCCTGGCGATCTACTTCCCCAAAATCAGCCAAGGAAAACCCTATGGATCTGCAACTGATCATGGGGATGCCATAGGACCAGGCAGCATTTACTTCCTTTGTGCATGGGGTTGCCATAATGTGGGGGCCGATTCCACGGCAGCTAATAACAACAACAAACTTCAGTAAAACATTTACCATGAAAGTGTCCACATACGCTCATGCAGTGCCACACCATGCTCTATCAGTGGTAATGAAAGGTCTACTTCCCACAATTAAGGAGGCACCTTAAAGTTCATCAAATCTTTAGGCTGAAAAGCTATAAAGTACATAAAGTACTTGACTCTCAAATGTACATGCTGTCTTCTGTATCTATTTTAAAAAAAATAAAAGATGGCATCTCAGCTGGGGATTATAATGGAGCAACCTGAGCTGGGCACAAGTCCTTCTGGGCAACTAGACTGGCAACATGTCCCTGGTGTCTACCACCATGGCAGTGCATAGCTCTGAGTCACAGGTCTGACCTTAAAAAACCACACACTGCGAAAACAAAACACCGTGCTTCTTATATAATTCTGTCAGGGATTTTTCAACTATATTGGTATCAGAATTTTCAATTAACTGTGTAAAATTGTGTTTTCTTTGACACCAAAGAATAGCACAATGTCTGTTGCCTCAACTGTCATTCTTTTCTGAAACGGGCATTTGTTTTTTAAAGGCCCCATAACTAAATGAAGCCAGGTGACCCATGTTCTGTGGCTGTCACTGATTTACTTAGATTGTACCTCTCTGTTTCTGTCAATAAACAAAAGAAATGCTCACCAGCACCCCCACTCCAATCTCACAGTGGACGTGTAAGAAAATGGAACCCTTTTGAATTCAGAAACGGGGCTGGTGTTTACAAATCCACCACTAGGCCACCAAGGTTTTCATAATATGAACAGTGGCATCACTGAGGGGGTGAGGACCGCAGCCCTGACACTGTCAGAGGGGGTGACACCAAAATGACCCCAGAGTTTGCGGAAGCCACCACCACCAAGGGAGGGGACACCAAGGCAGTGGCATCACTAGGGTTGTTGAAACTCATAACCCTTCCCCAACGTCACCCGCCAGTTAGGGTGCGCTCCACTGGGCCCCAACCCTGCCATTGGGCAGAAAGGAGGGTCTTCGCCTTGGCCAATGGGAGAGGGAGGAGCTGCGGGGAGAAGAAGGGGCGGGGCAGGGACCAGGCCATTCCGCTCACGAGGCAGAGGAGGGGGCGGTAAGGGTGTAACGGGTGGCCGGCCCCATCCACTCTGGGCAGTGGGGGTGACACCATGAGTTACCACACTGGGTGACAACAGCCATAGTGACGCCACTAACTATATAAATCAAATTATATATAAATCAAATTATAATACATGCAAATAATTTTTAATTTTTTTTTAATGCTAAAACTGGGTTCCCATTCATGGTGTCGTGGCAATTCAGTATGGCAAACCAGGAGTACTATAAAAACTGCAAAACAGCATTCATTTTTAATTTATTTCAAATTGTTCACTCATTTAATGTCACAAAGAAATGCTAAAGCCTATACAAACTATCACATTGGTCCAGTAACAGAGATGAGTTTGACTGAGGAGTTGTGAAACAGGACACTTCATTTTCAAACATTTTTAGCAAGATTCAAAGCCAATTAAAAGTTAACTTGGTAAAAATAAATTTCTAGATAACTATAAATGTTCAATTAATTAAACAACAAAAAAAAAACTCAATTAATTTAAAACTTTCATTTAATGAAAGGAACCAGGAATGTTTTGTTGACTTTGTTGTTTTGTAACTCAAGAAAAGAACACTAGACTTGGACTTAAAAAAAAAAAAAAAAACCCGGATATAATCCCTGACTCGACTGCACTGCTTCCTGGTCATGCTAATTTTTTCTTCCTCATCGATAAAATGGGAATAGTAATACCTGTCCTGCGTTCCCTATAAAATTGTTTTAGGAACAATATTAAATAATATGTGTCTAAGTAAACCCTGGTGGCGTAGTGGTTAACTGCTTTGGCTGCTAACGAAGCGTTAGGCAGTTCGAATCCGACAGGCGCCCCTTGGAAACTCTATCGGGCAGTTTTACTCTGTCCTATAGGGTCGCTATGAGTAGGAATTGACTTGACGTCAGTGGGTTAAGTACTACATAAATTGAAAAGTAATAAAAATAATATATTTGTAACAAAAAAATGTATATGTAATATTTTGTACCGAAGCAGGTAGGTACACAGTCGTCTAATTTCTCAAGTGGACTTAATTTTTCCCGTGACACTAACAAACACACGCATTAATCACATGCCATAACATATAGTGGCAGATCGTTGTGAAAAGACTGGCAACCTTTGTGAGAGGGATTCTCTGTCATTTTAGCCCCAACTGTCAAGGATATAAAACCAAAAAAACCAAACCCGTTGTCGTGGAGTCAATTCCGACTCATAGCAACCCTATGGGACAGAGTAGAACTCCCCCATAGAGTTTCCAAGAAGCATCTGGTGGGTTCCAACAGCCGACCTTTTGGTTAACAGCCGTAGCACTTAACCACTACCCCACCAGGGTCTCCGTAAAGGACAGAGAATTTAGAAAATAGTAATAGGGGTATTTTAGTTTTACTTAGAGCCTAGCTGTTTAATCCTTTTGCTATTTAGGTAATATTTAATTCTTTGAAAAGGCTGTGAACAAATGTATAAATAAGCAAGCTCCACATAATCTTGGCTCTCTTTGATCTAAAACTCCAAAGCATATTCCTCTGCATATTTGTAGAGGGTATTTCTAGTTGCTTTAAGTAACTGACATGGTTTACCTTTCATTCGCTACAAAGAAAATAACTTGGAAAGCCCTCGACAATAGAAAAAAATTAAACCAAGGTTAGTTAGAATTTTATTCTGGAAAAATGAAATAAAATAAGGAACGCTTTTCCACTCTGTTGTGAAAGGGCTGGAGGGGATTTAGTAACAACTTGAAGAAGTGAGTTAATCCCTTTGTAACCCAGCCAGCAGAAGGTTTATTTTCCTACTGTTATGATGGTAACTTAGAACACACAGGACAACAATATCAAATATCAATTCCCTCCAGGGTTGTAACTTTCTAAATGTAGTAATTAGTAATTTGTCAAGATTATCATTCAACATAAAATAATATTTACGCAGTAACTTGAACCTCCACGCTACCTTTTAGATCAAGCCTCGAATGCTATCAAATATAAACCAGGTACCGTTTTCGTGAAATAAGAATACAGGTGTTATAGATGGATAAACTGAGACATTAAAAAGATTAAGTGTCTTGCCTTAAGAGAGGGGGGCGAGGTCAAACTAAGAATAGAAGCTCAAGTACCGTCACCTGTCCTGGTCATAAATCTAGAAAACTTTCCTCCTTCCTCTTAGCAATAAGGACATACTGTAATCAATTTTTATGGATTTTAAACATGTGCTTTACAGAAAGAAAATGAATCTTTTAAACTGTCTTGTGGAAATACAATTTAATTAAGTGTGGCACTGTACAAACCAACTAGAGAATATAAAGGATTCATACACAAAACAGCCATTTTCAGGTAATATTACATCAGATTTGAAAGCTTAATGCTAATATGTAAATGTTAATAAAATAATTCTTGAACTTAGACTATGACAGAAACTAGCTATAGTTTTAAACTCATATATTTTACTATATACAGTAAATCAGTTTTATTACCTGTGATTATCAAACAATTGGAGCCCTGGGGGCGCAGTGGTTAAGAGTTTGGCTGCTTATTGAAATGTCGGCAGTTCAAACTCACCAGCGGTCCCTTGGGAACCCTATGGTGCAGATCTACTCTGTCCTATAGGGTCTCTATGAGTCAGAATCGACTCGAGGGCAATGGGTTTTTTTTTTTTTTTGCATCAAACAATCACAGAACAAGTCAGTCACATTCTGAGGTCAAAGAGCAAGTCAGTGGTAAACCAATTCATTGCCATTGAGTTGATTCTCACTCACAGTGACCCTAACCACTACGCTAGCAGGGTTAGTGGTAGAAAAAAAAACTTTGCAGCCTAATAGTCTCTTCCAAGGCCAAACTACATGCTATTCTATCTTGCCAAAGTGTTTTTATGGGCTTTAAGCGGTAACGTGTCTGAGGGGGGCGGTAAATTTTTTACAATCCCCTGTATATGTTTTTTTTTTTACAAAAATCATGTTCTACTGACACATTTAAAATATATTTAATTACCAAGTTCTCCACATAGGCCCCACCTCAAAGATTTTCTGTCATAATTTTCTGTTTTTATACATTAAATTTTCTTAGACGGTCCGGATCGGGAACATAGCAGAGATCTGTGTCTACCCAAACAGCAGCAGCTGGAACTGAAGTGGAGACTACAGGATTAGCCCCTATAGGGAGTGGGGAAAACTGCTTGGAAATGCTTTTAAGAGATTTCCTGCCAGCTAGCTCAAGAGTGCTAGTGAAGACTTCCAGAAGGATATACACCCAGTCAACCCCCTGGGCCAAAGGAGAGAGAGTGTTTGGACATAATTGTGGGGACTGAGAATAAAGGGAGCAACAACGCAGCTTTTCAAGAACGTAGGGAGTGCTTGCCACATAAATAGGGGCAAAAGCCATACACTAAAATCATCTCCATCCCTCTCTCACTGTTTGAATTATAACAAGAGCATTTTTTAATAATTTGCACTTAACACCTTGACACCAGGGTTTGGGATGGGATCCAGCACAGACTGATTTAGTCCTCTGTTAACTGCTCCTCTGCCCTCTAAATCCGATAGGTTTTGTCAGAGTGACCCACACTTAATGTTTATAACACTTTGAAAGGTGACGCTGCCTCTCTATAAGAACAGAAAGTTATTTGGATCCTACCTCTTTGATGAAAATAAAATTTACAAGTGTATCCCTCTTTGTTAGGGGTCAACAATGTCTGAGTCAGAAAAAAGTTCAGATTTAAAAATAAGCCAGTATTTTGTTTTCCAACTGTATGCCAGGATGCCAGAAAATCTGTTACTTGTAAAAATAAGGCTCCTAAATTTTATCCCAGTCACTGGAGCATTGATTTTACATCTTCTTTCACCTCACTGTATGCCAATTTGGCACACTGGGGTAATGCTCAAAAAGCCAAATTCCAAGTATATAAAACACATGAAATTTACCAGTGAACTCTACATTTACTTTGAAATGCATCCAAAAATAAGGTGAACCAGTGGATGGATAGATGGAGGGGTAAAAACCAAACCCCATGGGTGTCAGAGTAGAACTGTGCTCCATGCGGTTTTTCAGTGGCTGATTTTTCAGAAGTAGATCACCAAGCCTTTCTTCCAAAGCACCTCTGGGTAGACTTGAACCTCAAACTTTTCAGTTAGCAGCCAAGTGTGTTAACTATTTGCACCAATATGTGATAAAATGTTGCTAATGGTGGACTCTAGATGATGGTTATACGGTTATTCCCCAAAAAACTGTTCCAACTTTGAAGTTTTTTATTAAAAATGTTAGGGGAAAAACAAAATATAGATAAGCAAAAATTTAAAAATCAACTGCAGCTAAACACAAGCAGGGACCGACTTCCAAAAGGCACTTTAGACTGTAAGCACAGAATGTGGTACAATCCAGAAGGGAGTCAAAGTGAGCACCTACAGTCTCCAAACGAAAGAAACCTGCCACACCCAATTTACACGTTTTCAGGCATAGTCGAAGCAGCCCTGAAAATCTCGTCAGGAACTGCAATACTGCACACATCTATTTTCACACTTGTGTTGAGCAGTTTGTACTGTGGAGTAGTAGACAGACCTTTCTGACAGTTCCCCTAATCCACTGACACAAGCCCAGCTGAGGAATGACACTGGAGCCTTGCTGTCACAGGGCCAGCCTCTAGCCTTTTAATCACCTCTCCCATTTTATGGTGGCTTCAGGTTTAAAGCATAGACTCATCTGTTTCCAGATTCTTAAAGGTACCAAAAAAAAAATCTAAATATAACAGATGGATAAGTGTTCATGGTAACTGGAGACCAAAATGTAACTTCAGCTTTCACAGGTCAATGTCTTAACACCCATGGCTTTAGTGTAATGGCCTCATGGTAGACCTTTTGTCTTTATTCCCACAACTGAAATGTCACTCCAGCTTTGATGGATGACAGATAAATGTTATTCAAGTTTTTATTATTAAATAGATATCAATAACCTTTACATTTAAAAAGTCAATCAATAAGTGTTCTCCAGCATGTTAAAATTTACTACAAAGCATAGTTGAGTGTGTCTGTTGTTTTTTTGTTAATTTTTAAAATAATTAAATACACTTTTAAAAATGTAATTCAAATGTTAGTGGAATCTCTGAAATATTTCCAAGAAATACAATGTGGAAACCACTAGACTAGAGGGACTCTGTTTGTATTAAACAAAAAATTAAATCTATGGCCTTGAGGTAATAGAAGCAGCCCACTAAACCTTCTCTAGACTTCATATACGAAAGTGGTACCCAGCTGGTGACTTCCCAGATTCTGAATTTCTTTCCCCATTCCCATCCTTATGGTACATAACTCTAACCTTCTGCCCCACTATCCTCAATTCCAATTCTCCAATTTCATTCAGTAAACAAGATTCCCAACTGTGCTTCCTAGGCTGGGAGGCAAAGTTTCAAAAATACAAATAAATATAGCTAAATGTTCATTGTAGAATCTAGGTGGTGGGAATATGACTGTTCACTGGACAATCTTTGAACTTCTCTGTTTGAGAAATTTCCTAATAAAATGTTGGAAAAAAATGATACCATGGTATAATGAGGTAGGAGAGAATTGTTCCATTTGGGAATGTCCTCCAGTGATGGCAGAATACCACTGAGTCAAAAAAAGAGCCTGAGATGGTCCCGTGTAACCCCATGGTAATGCTATAAAGTTAATGTATTTCTATTAATTGCCTACTAAGTCCCCGGCACTACATAGTCAATGATATGGAGGACATAAGAGCAAACAGATCAGGGTTCTTGCTCCTAACAAGCTTTCCGTTTCCTGGGGAAAGCACAGGACAATTCAAGACCGTAACTCTGACCAGATCCTTTACCCTTTGTGCTTTAGACTGTCCCATTCAGAAATAAAAATGGAAAATGCCCATGTGAGGACCAAATGAGTCAGGCCAAGATCCTGTGTAGAATCTACCAGAACTGAGAATATAGAGAGCATAGTAGGAAACAAAACAGATGGACTAAAAATACTGGAGCGTGTTGTACTGTTTCCAGGTTCCAACCTGCCATCTGACCCCAGTGCAAAGCATGGAGCTCACTCTCTCCAATTATTCGGCATTTGAACCACTTTAGTGAGCAAATATGTTACCTTGGAGGACGAAGGTGCACCTAACCCAAGCCATGGTATTTTCTATCACCTCACATGCATGCAAAAGCTGGACAATGAATAGGGAAGACCAAAGGAGAATTGACACCTTTGAATTATGGTGTTGCTGAAGAGTATGGAATATAGCATGGACTGCCAGAAGAATGAACCAATCTGTCTTGGGAGACGTACAGCCAGAAGTAAGGATGGCAAGACTTCATCTCACGAACTTTAGACATGTTATCAGGAGGGACCAGTCCCTGGAGAAGAACATCGTGCTTCGTAAAGTGGTCAGCAAAAAAGAGGAAGACCCTCGAAACAAGATGGATTGACACAGTGGCTTCAACAACAGGCTAAAGTATAACAGCAATTGTGAAGATGGCCCAGGACCGGGCAGTGTTTTCTCCTGTTGTACATAGGGTCACTATGAGTCAGAACTGACTCGACAGCACCTAACAACAGTGAGCAAAAGACACTTGTTGTTGTTGTTGTTGTTAGGTGTTGATTTGACCCCTAGAGCTGTTTAAATAAAACTGAATATTAAAAAGTAAAGAAATAATTAAATTATAACTGTTACTAGCACAGTCCTCCATACTGGGCTTTCAACATGTGATACAAGGTTGATGTGATTAATAATGGTGATGACAAAAAGTGCTATTCTTTCTCAAGTATGATTAAGAGCTTCAAGCCATAATTTTTGATTTCTGTAAAATCTGTAACTTCAGCTATGCTTATTGTATTGATCATAATAAAATTTATATGAGTTACTTATGACTTTAAGAATTTTTCAGAAATGTGAGCCAAGGTTTCAAACCTTGAAACTAACGGGCATCCAACATTCATGTCACAAGTATGGATCACTTTTACAACTTAGCATCTGTTGTTGGCTTCTCAAGTCTTTGTCCTATTAATAGAAGAGTTGATGATGGAGAAAATCTTAAAACAACTTCCATAACCACTGAGCTTTTATGATGTTAAAGATCTTAATAAAAGCATTAAGTATTCACAAGTTCCTACTGCAGTTAAACTGAACTATAATATTTTATACCTGGGGAGTGAGGATATAACAGCACGTAGGACGCTTCCTTGCCTCAGACTTTATGCAATCCTTATTAATCATTTATTGACTCTTTTGGTTTGAAATAAAATTCACATATGTGAGTTTGTTCTTCGATAAATTAACCGTGAGTTGAAACAATCAGCCTTAAATAAAGTAAAACACTCTGACTAGATTTGGGATAAATTATTAAATATCCTAAAACTGCAATATCTCTGTAAGTCTCAAAGCACAATATGAGAGAGGATAAAAAATTCCAGAGAGTAATTTGAACCAATGGAAGTCCAAGATAGTTTGGCTCTAGCTACCTTATAGATCAGATATCTGTGCCTTCATTCACATCAATTGGGTATAAATGGGACATGAGATTTGAAGTTCAATGTCCAAAATCTTACTTCTTCCACGAGAATCCTAATAAAAACCAACCCTTATTATGGACTTCCACGGCACAGTTCAATACACTTGAACTCTGAAATATGGTTTGAACATTGATATGTAAGCAAATTGATAATCCTGTAAGGACAAAGGGGCTACTTTTTTAAAAATACAAAGTCAAATCAATGTTCCCATCAACTTAGTACTCTAATAAAAGGTTCTCTTACAAGAAGTTCTCACAGACAGTTCATTCGCACTGACTACACAATACTTTATTTCACTGAAAAGAAAATTATTTCCTTAGGACATTGGTAACGTGTGTGTGTGTCCAAAATTACGTAAAAGGCTTCCTAGCTTTCTTTACAACTGCTCTATGCACTCTGATTGAAGACTGCGTAAGAGCCAAGGACAGCAGATTCAGGGTGCCATCTCCCAAATCACAGATTCCACTTTTCAAGAGTCCAGTTAGGACCCTTTTACTCGGTAAGGCAGTTTCTCTCCTCAAGTGAAAATGAATTCCTTCTCCATCAGAGGCTGGGAAAAGTCAGGAGATGTA
This sequence comes from Elephas maximus indicus, assembly GCF_024166365.1. Taxonomy (NCBI): domain Eukaryota; kingdom Metazoa; phylum Chordata; class Mammalia; order Proboscidea; family Elephantidae; genus Elephas; species Elephas maximus. The sequence goes on from NC_064846.1 coordinate 19,837,747, forward strand.
CAAGAGGTCAAAATTAAGTCCATTAAATCCCAGCCCCGGATTTAGTCACCATAGCGACAGGAGAGATAAATAAACCAGCAACCTTAACAAATGTGCTGCACCGTTGCCAGGCATATCTCTGACTTACCATTATTTTTACTTAAGCATCTTTTCGTCCAAACATAACTGACTACGAAGACTACAAAACCAAACAAAACTAGGCCCAAAAGAAATATGAAAGCTCATTCAGGCAAAGAGCAGGCAAAAGGTTCAAGAGCTACCCGCCGCCCCCCGCCTTAGTAATGTGCTCCCTGTTCCTCTTGAAAAACGATTGCAACATGAAGCTCCAGAGGCAATGACATGTGAGGAAAATATGTGGTGTTAAGCCAGAGGAAACCATGTCAAAAAAGAAAAACAGACTTGAAGCAACTGACCTAATTAAAAGAGAAAAGTATACTTACAGCAGGGAAACAAGTACATATGAAACAAGAACTACAACTGGGGGGATACCATAAGAAGGTTCAGAACATTAAAGTGAGTTTTTGTCACTTGTCTAAAGAAAATGGAAATAGACACTCCCCTTGAATTACAGTTCCATTAAGAGTCTTAAGTGCACGCTGGACCTTTAGACATGAAGATCCATTCCCTGGCATGGCTACACATTCATTAAAAGCTCTTAAACAAATATTTCTGCTTTTTCGTGTGGGACACCAAGATGTCTGTCTACCAACCACAGAAAACAGCAGAAGAAAGAGACATTGGGGCTTGGGATGATGGAACAAAACAAGCAAGAAGGAACTAGGTCATCGGAACTCATGTTTGGGCTCTGGGCAGAAGTTACCACCATGCCACATGGTTATTTACTAAACCTAGCTTGAATTTGTGCTCAAGCTAAATGGGACTATCACTGCTTGCTTTATGGAATTCATTTAATTAGGTACAAGCTGGAGGTTTTCAACCTGTAAGCTAACATATATTTATGGTAAAAACCAAAAAAAAAAAAAAAAACAAACCCGTTGCCGTCGAGTCGAGTCTGACCCATAGCGACCCTACAGGACAGAGTAGAAACTGCCCCATAGAGTTTCCAAGGTGTGCCTGGTGGATTCGACATGCCAACCTTTTGGTTAGCAGCCGTAGCTCTTAACCACTACGCCACCACGGTTTCCCATATTTATGGTACAATGTACAAATAAAATCACAACAACATGAATAAAACCCCAAATACTGTGTTACTTACATTTTTCCATGTACCTTCTAGTGCTTGTCCATATGTACAAATCACTTTACATGGTTATAATCACAGCGTATATACAATTTTGCATTTTTTAGTGAGGCTATATTATACAAACACTTTCATATAGTTATACAAGTGTCAAAATTACAATTTTTAACAGATTCATGGAATTACACTGCATTTTTGTTGTTGTGTGTCATCAAATGGATTTCCACTCACAAGGACCTTAAAGGACAGAGTAGAACCGCCCCCATAGGGTTTCCAAGGCTGTAATCTTTAGGGGAGCAGACTCTCAGGTCTTTTCTCCCGAAGGGCAGCTGGTGGGTTCCAACCACCAACCTTGCGGTTAGCAGCCCAGCACTTAACCTTTGCGCACCAAGGCTTCTTTTACACTGCATAGATGTTACCATAATTTACTTAACGAAAAATAAATATTTGTTGAGTTAACAAATGGACCATTTTTCTAATGTTGGACATTTAAATTCTATTCTTTTGTCCTTACAAGTAATACTGTGATGAATACTTGTAACACATAGCTTATCCCTTCTTAGAATAATTTGTTTCTTGAGCAGTGGCATCACCAGGGGTTAGGGGGAAGTATGGACCACACCCCCTGGCACTTTCAGAGGGGGTGACATCCAAATGACCCCACAGTCCAAAGCAGCAGTGGGCAGGACAGCACTGCTGCGGGAGGGGCCACCAAGGCAGTGGCGTCACTAGAGTTGGTGTCACCCCTCACCCAGTACAGTAACTGGTCACCAACCCCCCTCCTCACCCTCCAGTCAGGGTGCTGACAGCTGAGGGTCTGCCTTGGCCAATGGGAGAGGGAGAGGGAAGAGCTGTGAGGAGCTGCAGGGGGTGGGTTCAGGAGGGGTGGGGCTGCTGCATTTCACTCTGCCCTGTGCTGTGTGGGGGCGGGGCAGGGGGCAGCGGGGGGAGGTTCCCCGCTGGCTGTGTGTGTGTGTGTGTTTCTGTGCGTGTGTTTCTGTGTATCTCTCTGTGTGCGTGTGAGAGAAAGGGAGAGTGAATGAGTAACACCTTAGTATGTGCCTGGTGTGTGTGTGAGAGAGAGACCCTAGTGATGCCACTGTTCATAGGTGTGTGTGTGTGTGCGCGTGTGTGTGGTATGTTGAGAGAGAGACCCTAGTGATGCCACTATTCTTAGCTCTGTGTGTTTGTGTGTATGTGTGTGTGTTTGTGTGTGGTGTGTTTGAGAGAGAGACCCTACTGATGCCACTCTTCTTAAGTGTGTGTGTATGAGAGAGACCCTAGCGATAAGGCTGTTCTTAGGGGTGTGTGTATGTGTGTGTGTGTGTGGTGTGTGAGAGAGAGACCTAGGGATACCAGTGTTCTTAGGTGTGAGTGTGTGTGTGTGGTGTGTGTTAGAAAGAGACCCTGGTGATGCCACTGTTCTTAGGGGTGTGTGTGTGTGCGGTGTGTGTGAGAGAGACCCTAGTAATGCCACTTTTCTTAGGTGTGTGTGTGGGTGTGTTTGATAGACCCTACTGATGCCACTCTTCTTAGGTGTGTGTATGTGCTGTGAGAGAGACCCTAGCGATGTCGCTGTTGATAGGGGTGTATGTGTGTGTGTGATGTGTCAGAGAGACCTGGTGATACCAGTGTTCTTAGGTGTGAGTGTATGTGTGGTGTGTGTGAGACAGAGACCCTGGTGATGTCACTGTTCTTAGGAGTGTATGTGTGTGGTGTGTTGAGAGAGACATTACTGAGGCCACTGTTCTTAGGTGTCTGTGCACGTGTGTCTGTGTGTGAGACCCTAATGATGCCAATGTTCTTACGTGTGTCTGTGTGTGTGCGTTTGGTGTGTGAGAGAGGGAGACCCTGGTGATACCGCTGTTCTTGAACGTGTGTATGTGTGTGTGTGCTGTGTGTGAGAGACAGACCGTAGTGATGCCACTGTTCTTAGGTGTCTGTGTGTGTCCATGTGTGGTGTGTGTGAGACCCTAGTGATACCAGTGTTCTTGGGTGTGTGTGTGTGTGTGTGTGTGTGTTTGCTGTGTGAGAGAGGGAGACACTAGTGACCCCTCTGTTCTTAGGTGTGTGTGTGTGGTGTGTGTGAGAGTCAGATCCTAGTGATGCCACTGTTCTTAGTGGGGTGTGTGTGTGTGTGTGTGCACGCATGAGAGACCCTACTGATGCCACTGTTCTTAAGTGTTTGTATGTGGTGTGTGTGAGAAAAACCCTAGTAATACCACTGTTTTTACATGTGTGTGGTGTGTGAGAGGGAGACACTAATAATGGCACTGTTCTTAGTTTTGTGTGTGTATGTGTGTGTGTGTGGTGTGTGTGAGAGAAAGATACCCTACTGATGCCACCGTTCTTAGCTGGGTGTGTGTGTGGTGTCTGTCAGAGAAAGACTCTAGTGAAGCCACTGTTCTTAGGTCTATGTGTGTATGTGTGTGTGAGTGTATGTGGGAGAGAGAGAGACCCTAGTAATGCCACTGTTCTTAGGTGGGTGTGTGTTTATGTGTGTGTGTAGTCTCTGAGAAACCCTACTGATGCCACTGTTCTTATGTGTGGGTGTGTGGTGTGTGTGAGACCCTAGTGATTCCACTGTTCTTAGGGGTGTCTGTGTGTGTGTGTTGTGTGTGAAAGAGACCCTAGTGAAGCCATTGTTCTTAGGTGGGTGTGTGTGTGCGGTGTGTGTGGGAGAGAGAGACCCTAGTCATGCCACTGTTCTTAGGGGCGTGTGTGTGTGTGTATGTGGTGTGTGAGAGAGACACACCCTAGTAATGCCACTGTTCTAAGGTGTGTGTGTGTGTGTGGTCTGTGCGAATGAGAGATCCTAGTGATGCCACTGTTCTTAGGTGTGTGTGTGTGTGTGTGGTGTGTTAGAGGGAGGCCCTAGTGACACCACTGTTCTTAGGTGTGTCTGTGTGTGTGGTGTGTCTGTGAGAGACAGACACTAGTGATGCCACTGTTCTTAGGTGTGTGTGTATGTGTGTGTGTGGTGTATGTGAGAGACAGACACTAGTGATGCCACTGTTCCTAGGTGTATGTGTGGTGTGTTAGAGGGAAACCCTAGTGATGTCACTGTTCTTAGGGGGGTGTGTATGTGTGGTGTCTGTCAGAGAGAGACACTAGTGAAGCCACTATTCTTAGGGGTGTGTGTATGTGTGTCTGTGGTGTATGTGAGACCCTAAGTGATGCCACTCCTCTTAGGTGGGCGTGTGTGTATGTGTTTGGTTTGTGTGACAGAGACCCTAGTGACGCCACTGTTCTTATGTGTGTGTGGTGTGGTGTGTGTGAGAGACCCTAGTGATGCCAGTGGTTTTCGGTGTCTGTGTGGTTTGTGTGAGAGAAAGAGACCCTAGTGATGCCACTGTTCTTAGGAGTGTGTGTATGTGGTATGTGTGAGAGAGGCAGACCCTAGTGATGCCAGCGTTCTCAGGAGTCTCTGTGTATATGTGTGTGGTGTGTGAGAGACCGTAAGTGATGCCACTGTTCTTAGGTGTGTGTGTATGTGTGTTTGTGCTGTGTGTGAAAGAGAACCTAGTGATGCCACTGTTCTTAGGGGCATGTGTATGCTTGTGTGTGTTTGGCGTGTGTGAGAGACACCCTAGTGATGCCACTGTTCTAAGATGTATGTGTGTGTGTGTGTGGTTTGTGAGAGCAAGAGACCCTAGTGAAGCCACTCTTCTTAGGTGTGTTTGTGTGTGTGTGTGTGTGTGTGTGGTGTGTGTGACAGACCCTAGAGATGCCACTGTTCTTAGGTGTGTATTTGTATGTGTGTGTGGTGTGTGTGTTCTGGGTTTGGGTGGTGGTGTGTGTCAGAGACAGACCCTAGTGATGCAACTGTTCTTAGAGGCGTGTGTGTGATGTGGTATGTGTGAGAGAAACACACCCTAGTGATGCCACTGTTCTAAAGTGTATGTATGTGTGTGGTTTGTGAGAGACCCTAGTGACGCCACTGTTCTTAGGTGTGTCTGTGTGTGTGGTGTGTGTGAGAGACAGACACTAGTGATGCCACTGTTCTTAGGTGTGTGTGTATGCGTGTGTGTGTCATCTGTTAGAGGGAGACCCTAGTGATGCCACTGTTCTTAGGTGTATGTGTGTGTTTTTGGTTTGTGAGAATGAGAGACCCTAGAGATGCCACTGTTCTTAGGGGTGTCTGTGTGTGTGTGGTGTGTGAGAGAGACCTAGTGATGGCACTATTCTTAGGTGGGTGTGTGATTAGGTGTGCGTGTGGTGTGAGAGAGACCCAAGTGATGCCACTATACTAATGTGTGTCTGGTCAGTGTGAAAGAGGCCCTACTGATTCCATTGTTGTAGGGGTGTGTGTGTGTGGTGTGAGAGAGATGCTAGTGATGTCACTGTTCTTGGGTGTCTGTGTGTGTGTGTGAAGACCCTCGTGATGCCAACGGTGTCCTGGTGTGTGTCTGTGTGGTGCGAGAGTGACCCTAGTGATGGCACTGTTCTTAGGTGTGTCTGTGTGTACGTGTGGTGTGTGTGAGAGACCCTAGTGATGCCACTGTTCTTACGTGTGTGTGTGGTGTGTGTGAGAGACCCTAGTGAAGCCACTGTTCTTAAATATGTATGTGTGTGTGTGTGCTGTGCGAGAGGGAGACCCTAGTGATGCCACTGTACTTAGAGGTGTCTGTGCATGTGTGTCTGGTGTGTATGAGAGACCTAGTGATGCCACTATTCTTAGGTGGGTGTGTGTTTATGTGTGTGTGTGGTGAGAGAGAGACCCAAGTGATGCCACTGTTCTAATGTGTGTTTGGTCTGTGCGAGAGAGGCCCTAGTGAACCGACTGTTTTAGGGGTGCCTTGTGTGATGTGTGTGAGAGAAAGAGACCCTAGTGATACCACTGTTCTTGGGTGTCTGTGTGTGTGTGAGAGAGACCCTCGTGATGCCAATGGTCTCCTCCTGTGTGTGTGCTGTCTGTGAAAGAGACCCTAGTCATGCCACTGTTCTTAGAGGCGTGTGTGTGAGAGAAACACACCCTAGTGATGCCACTGTTCTAAAGTGTATGTATGTGTGTGGTCTGTGAGAGACCCTAGTGACGCCATTGCTCTTAGGTGTGTCTGTGTGTGTGGTGTCTGTGAGAGACAGACACTAGTGATGCCACTGTTCTTAGGTGTGTATGTGTGTGTGTGGTGTCTTAGAGGGAGACCCTAGTGATGCCACCACTGTTCTTAGGTGTGTCCGTGTGTGTGGTGTGTGTGAGAGACAGACACTAGTGATGCCACTGTTCTTAGGTGTGTGTGTATGTGTGTGTGTGTCGTCTGTTAGAGGGAGACCCTACTGATGCCACTGTTCTTAGGTGTATGCGTGTGTTTTTGGTTTGTGAGAATGAGAGACCCTAGAGATGCCACTGTTCTTAGGGGTGTCTGTGTGTGTGTGGTGTGTGAGAGAGACCTAGTGATGTCACTATTCTTAGGTGGGTGTGTGATTAGGTGTGTGTGTGGTGCGAGAGAGACCCAAGTGATGCCACTGTACTAATGTGTGTCTGGTCAGTGTGAAAGAGGCCCTAGTGATTCCACTGTTGTAGGGGTGTGTGTGTGTGGTGTGAGAGAGATGCTAGTGATGTCACTGTTCTTGGGTGTCTGTGTGTGTGTGAGAGACCCTCGTGATGCCAATGGTGTCCTGGTGTGTGTCTGTCTGGTGCGTGTGAGAATGACCCTAGTGATGGCACTGTTCATAGGTGTGTCTGTGTGTACGTGTGTGTGGTGTCTGTGAAAGAGACCCTAGTGATGCCGCTGTTCTTAGGGGCATGTCTGTGTATGTGTGTGTGGTGTGTGTGAGAGACACACCCTAGTAATGCCACTGTTCTAAGTTGTATGCGTGTGTATGGTTTGAGAATGAGACCCTAGTGATGCCACTGTTCTTAGGAGTGTGTGTGTGTGTTTGGTGTGTCAGAGAGGGGGACCCTAGAGATCCCACTGTTCTTAGGTGTGTGTGTGTGTGTGTACGTGTGTGTGTGGTGTCTGTGAAAGAGACCCTAGTGATGCCACTGTTCTTAGGGGCGAGTGTGTGTGTGTGGTGTGTGTGAGACCCTAGTAAGGCCACTGTCCTTAGGGGGGTGTGTGTGTGTGGTGTGTTGAGAGACCCTAGTGATGCCACTGTTCTTAGGTATGTATCTCTGTGTGTGTGTGGTGTGCGAGAAGGAGACCCTAGTGATGCCACTGTTCTTAGGAGTGTGTGTGTGTGGTGTGTGAGAGCCTAGTCAAGGCACTGTTCCTAGGTATGTGTGTGGATCCCTGTGTGTGTGGTCTGTGTGAAAGAGACCCTAGTGATGCCACTGTTCTTGGGTCTCTGTGTGTGTGAGAGAGATCCTCGTGATTCCACTGGTCTCCTGGGGTGTGTGTGTGTGAGTGTGTGTGGTGCGTGTGCGAGACACACCCTAGTGATGCCACTGTTTTAAGGTGTATGTGTGTGTGTGATTTGTGAGAGTGAGAGACCGTAGTGATGCCACTGTTCTTAGGTGTGTGTGTTGTGTTTGCTGTGTCAGAGAGGGAGACTGCAGGGATCCCGCTGTTCTTAGGTGTGTGTATGCATGTGGTGTGTGTGAGAGAGGGAGACCCTAGTGATGCCACTGTTTTTAGGTGTGTGTGTGTGTGTGTGTGTGTGGTCTGTGAGAGCCTAGTCAAGGCACTGTTCCTAGGTATGTGTGTGGATCTCTGTGTGTGTGGTGTGTGTCAGAGAGACCCTAGTGATGCCACTCCTCTCAAGTGTTTGTGGGTGTATTTGCTGTATGTGAGAGACACCCTAGTTATGCCACTGTTCTTATTGGTGTGTGGTGTGTGAGAGACCCTAGTGATGCCACTGTTCTTACATGTGTGTGGTGTGTGTGTGAGACCCTAGTGATGCCACTGTTCTTAAATATGTATGTGTCTGTGTGTGTGCTGTGCGAAAGGGAGACCCTAGTGATGTCACTGTACTTAGGGGTTTCTGTGCGTGTGTGTGTGGTGTGTGTGAGAGAGAGACCTAGTGACGCAACTATTCTTAGGTGGGTGTCTCTTTATGTGTGTGTGTGGTATGAGACAGACCCAAGTGATGCCAGTGTTCTAATGTGTACGTGTTTGGTCTGTGTGAGAGAGACGCTAGTGAATCGACTGTTTTAGGGGTGCCTGTGTGTGTGTGGTCTGTGTGAGAGAGACCCTAGTGATGCCACTGTTCTTGGGTGTCTGTGTGTGTGTGAGAGAGACCCTCCTGATGCCAATGCTCTCCTGGTGTGTGTGGTGTGTGTGAAAGAGACCCTCGTGATGCCACTGTTCTTAGCGGTGTGTGTGTGTGTGTGTGTGTGGTGTCTGTGAAAGAGACCCTACTGATGCCACTGTTCTTAGGGGTGTGTGTGTGGTGTGTGTGAGAGAGACACACCCTAGTGATGCCACTGTTCTGAGGTGTATGTGTGTGTGTGGTTTGTGAGAATGAGAGACCCTAGTGATGCCACTGTTCTTCGGTGTGTGTGTATGTGTGTGTGTGGTGTGTCAGAGGGAGACCCTAGTGATGCCACTGTTCTTAGGTGTGTCTGTGTGTGTGGTGTGTGTGAGAGACAGACACTAGTGATGCCACTGTTCTTAGGTGTGTGTGTATGTGTGTGTGTGGTGTGTTAGAGGGAGGCCCTAGTGACACCACTGTTCTTAGGTGTGTGTGTGTGTGTGTGTGGTGTGTTAGAGGGAGACCCGAGTGATGTCACTGTTCTTAGGGGTGTGTGTGTGTGGTGTCTGTCAGAGAGAGACACTAATGAAGCCACTATTCTTAGGGGTGTGTGTGTGTATGTGTGTGTGTGGTGTGAGACCCTAAGTGATGCCACTCCTCTTAGGTGGGCGTGTGTGTATGTGTTTGGTTTGTGTGACAGAGACTCTAGTGATGCCACTGTTCTTATGTGTGTATGGTGTGTGTGAGAGACCCTAGTGATGCCAGTGTTTTTAGGTGTGTGTGTTTGTGTGAGAGAAAGAGACCCTACTGATGCCAGTGTTCTTAAGAGAGTGTGTGTGTGGTATGTGTGAGAGAGGCAGACCCTAGTGATGCCAGAGTTCTTAGGAGTGTGTGTATGTGTGTGTGGTATGTGAGAGACCGTAAGTGATGCGACTGTTCTTAGGTGTGTGTGTATGTGTGTTTGTGGTGTGTGTGAAAGAGAACCTAGTGATGCCACTGTTCTTAGGGGCATATGTGTGTTCGTGTGTGTTTGGCGTGTGTGAGAGACATCCTAGTGATGCCACTGTTCTAAGGTGTGTGTGTGTGTGTGGTTTGTGAGAGCAAGAGACCCTAGTGAAGCCACTGTTCTTAGGTGTGTTTGTGTGTGTGTGGTGTGTGTGTGAGAGACCCTAGAGATGCCACTGTTCTTCAGTGGGTTTGTGTCTGTGTGTGTGTGATGTGTGTGTGAGAGACCCTAGAGATGCCACTGTTCTTAGGTGTTTATTTCTATGTGTGTGTGTTGTGTGTGTTCTGGGTTTGGGTGGTGGTGTGTGTGAGAGACAGACCCTAGTGATGCCACTGTTCTTAGGGGTGTGTGTCTGAGTGTGTGGTGTCTGAGTGTGTGGTGTCTGTCAGAGAGACCCTAGTGAAACCACTGTTCTTAGGGGTGTGTGTGGTGTGTGGGAGAGAGACCATTAAGTGATGCCACTGTTTTTAAGTGTGTGTGTGAGTGTGGTATGTGTGAGAGACCCTAGCCAAGGCACTGTTCCTAGGTATATGTGTGCGTCTGTGTGTGTGGTGTGTGTCAGAGAGACCCTAGTGATGCCACTCCTCTCAGGTGTTTGTGGGTGTATGTGAGAGAAACCGTAGTGATGCCACTGTCCTTATGTGTGTGTGTGCTGTGTGTGAGACCCTAGTGATGCCACCGTTCTTAGGTGTGTACCTGTGTGTGGGTGTGTGTGTGGTGTGCGATATGGAGACCCTAGTGATGCCACTATTCTTAGGTGGGTGTATGATTAGGTGTGTGTGTGGTGTGAGAGACCCAAGTGATGCCACTGTTTTAGGGGTGTGTGTGTGTGGTGTGTGTGAGAGACACTAGTGATGCCACTGTTCTTGGGTGTCTGTGTGTGTGTGAGACCCTCGTGATGCCAATGGTGTCCTGGTGTGTGTGTGTGGTGCTTGTGAGAGTGATCCTAGTGATGGCACTGTTCTTAGGTGTGTGTGTGTGTACCTGTGTGTGGTGTCTGTGAAGGAGACCTTAGTGATGCCACTGTTCTTAGGGGCGTGTCTGTGTATATGTGTGGTGTGTGTGTGAGAGACACACCCTAGTGATGCCACTGTTCTAAGGTGTATGTGTGTGTGTGGTTTGTGAGAATGAAAGACCCTAGTGATGCCACTGTTCTTAGGGGTGTGTGTGTGTGTGTGTGTGTGTGTGTGTGGAATGTGTGAAAGAGCCCGGTGATGCCACTGTTCTTAGAAGTGTGTGTGTGTGCTGTGTGTGAGAGATCCTATTCAAGGCATTGTTCCTAGGTATAAGTGTGGATCCCTGTGCATGTGGTGTGTGTCAGAGACCCTAGTGATGCCACTGTTCTTAGGGGTGTGTGTGTGCACGTGTGTGTGGTGTCTGTAAGAGACCCTGGTGATGCCACTGTTCTTAGGGGCGTGTGTATGTGCATGTGTGGTATGTGTGTAAAAGAGACACACCCTAGTGATGCCGCTGTTCTAAGGTGTATGTGTGTGTGTGGTTTGTCAGAATGAGAGACCCTAGTGATGCCACTGTTCATAGGTGTGTTTGTGTGTGTGTGGTGTGTGAGACCTTAGTGATGCCACAGTTCTTAATGTGTGTGTGTGTTTGGTGTGTCAGAGAGGGAGACCGTACTGATCCCACTGTTCTTAGGTGTGTGTGCATGTGGTGCGTGTGACAGAGGGAGACCCTAGTGATTGCACTGTTCTTAGGGTGTGTGTGTGTGTGGTGTGTGTGAAAGACCCTAGTGATGCCACTGTTCTTAGGTGTGTGTATGGTGTGTGTGAGAGAGACCGTGAATGATGCCACTGTTCTTAGGTGGGTGTCGGTGTATGTGTGTGTGAGACCCCAGTGATGCCACTGTTCTTGTGTGTGTGTGGTGTGTAAGGGACCCTAGCGATGCCACTGTTTTTAGGTGTGTGTGTGGTGTGTCAGAGACCCTAGTGATGCCACTGCTCTTAGGTGTGTGTGTGTGTGTGAGAGAGACACTCATGATGCCACTGATCTCCTGGTGTCTGTGTGTGTGTGTGTGTGGTGCATGTGAATGACCCAAGTGATGGCATTGTTTTTAGGTGTGTGTGTGTGTGTGTATGTGTGTGGTTTGTGAGAGAAACCTTAGTGATGCCACTGTTTTTGTGTGTGTGTGTGGTGTGAGAGACCCTACTGATGCCTCTGTCATTAGGTGTGTGTGTTTGCATGTGTGTGGTGTGTTGAGAGAGACCATAGTGGTGCCACTGTTCTCAGGTGTGTGTGTATATGTGTGTGCGTGTGTGGTGTGTGTGAGACACCCTACTGATGTCACTTTTTAGGGATGTGTGTGCATGTGTGAGAGACCCTAGTGAGGCCACTGTTCTTAGGGGCGTGTGTGCATGTGTGGTGTGTGTGAGAGAGACACACCCTAGTGATGCCACTCCTCTAAGGTATATGTGTGCGTGTGTGGTTTGTGAGAATGAGAGACCCTAGTGATGCCACTGTTAGGTGTGTATGTGTGTGTGTGGTGTGTTAGAGGGAGACCCTAGTGACGCCACTGTTCTTAGGTGTGTGTGTATGTGTGTGTGTGTGGTGTCTGAGAGGGAGACCCTAGTGATGCCACTGTTCTTAGGTGTATCTGTGTGTGTGGTGTGTGTGAGAGACAGACACTAGTGATGCCACTTCTTAGGGTGTGTGTGTGTGTGTGTGGTGTGTTAGAGGGAGGCCCCCTAATGACGCCACTGTTCTTAGGTGTGTGTGTGTGTGTGTGGTGTGTTAGAGGGAGACCCGAGTGATGTCACTGTTCTTAGGGGTGTGTATGTGTGGTGTCTGTCAGAGAGACAGTAGTGAAGCCACTATTCTTAGGGGTGTGTGTGTGTGTGTGGTGTGAGACCCTAAGTGATGCCACTCCTCTTAGGTGGGCATGTGTGTATGTGTTTGGTTTGTGTGACAGAGACTCTAGTGATGCCACTGTTCTTATGTGTGTGCGGTGTGTGTGAGAGACCCTAGTGATGCCAGTGTTTTTAGGTGTGTGTTTGTGTGAGAGAAAGAGACCCTAGTGATGCCAGTGTTCTTAGGAGGGTGTGTGTGTGTGTGGTATGTGTGAGAGAGGCAGACCCTAGCGATGCCAGTGTTCTTAGGAGTGTGTGTATGTGTGTGTGGTGTGAGACCGTAAGTGATGCCACTGTTCTTAGGTGTGTGTATGTGTGTTTGTGGTGTGTGTGAAAGAGAACCTACTGATGCCACTCTTCTTAGGGGCATGTGTGTGTGTGTGTTTGGCGTGTGTGAGACACCCTAGTGATGCCACTGTTCTAAGGTGTGTGGGTGTGTGTGTGGTTTGTGAGAGCAAGAGACCCTTCTGAAGCTACTGTTCTTAGGTGTGTTTGTGTGTGTGTGGTGTGTGTGTGAGCGAACCTAGAGATGCCACTGTTCTTAGGTGTTTATTTCTATGTGTGTGTGTTCTGGGTTTGGGTGGTGGTGTGTGTGAGACAGACCCTAGTGATGCCACTGTTCTTAGGGGGGTGTGTGTGTGTGTCTGCGTGTGTGTGTGATGTCTGTCAGAGACCCTAGTGAAGCCACTGTTCTTAGAGGTGTGGGTATACATGTGTGGGTGGAATGTGTGAGAGAAAGAGCCCAGTGATGCCACTGTTCTTAGGAGTGTGTGTGTGCTGTGTGTGAGAGATCCTAGTCAAGGCACTGTTCCTAGGTATGAGTGTGGATCCCTGTGTGTGTGGTGTGTCAGAGACCCTAGTGATGCCACTGTTCTTAGGGGTGTGTGTGTGTGTACATGTGTGTACATGTGTGTGGTGTCTGTAAAAGAGACCCTAGTGATGCCACTGTTCTTAGGGGCATGTGTGTATGTGCATGTGCGGTGTGTGTGAGACACACCCTAGTGATGCCACTATTTTAAGGTGTATGTGTGTGTGTAGTTTGTCAGAATGAGACCCTAGTGATGCCACTGTTCACAGGTGTGTTTGTGTGTGTGTGGTGTGTGAGATCTTAGTGATGCCACTGTTCTTAGATGTGTGTGTGTTTGTAGTGTCAGAGAGGGAGACCGTACTGATCCCGCTGTTCTTAGGTGTGTGTGCATGTGGTGCGTGTGACAGAGGGAGACCCTAGTGATTGCACTGTTCTTAGGGTGTGTGTGTGTGTGTGTGTGTGGTGTGTGTGAGAGACCCTAGTGATGCCACTGTTCTTAGGTGTGTGTATGGTGTGTGTTAGAGAGAGAGACCGTGAATGATGCCACTGTTCTTAGGTGGATGTCTGTGTATGTGTGTGTGAGACCCCAGCGATGCCACTGTTCTTGTGTGTGTGTGGTGTGTAAGGGACCCTAGCGATGCCACTGCTTTTAGGTGTGTGTGTGAGACACTCGTGATGCCACTGATCTCCTGATGTCTATGTGTGTGTGTGTGTGTTTGTGGTACGTGTGAATGACCCAAGTGATGGCATTGTTCTTAGGTGTGTGTGTGTGTGTGTGGTTTGTGAGAGACCCTAGTGATGCCACTGTTTTTGTGTGTGTGTGTGGTGTGAGAGACCCTACTGATGCCTCTCAGGTGTGTGTGTGTGTATGTGCTGTGTGTGAAAGAAACCCTAGTGATACCACTGTCCTTAGGAGTGTGTGTGTGTGGCTGTGTGAGAGAAAGAGGCCATAGTGATACCAGTACTCTTAGGTGTCGGTGTGTGTGTGCGTGTGTAGTGCGTGTAAGAGAAAAAGAGACCCTGGTGATGACACTGTTCCTACGTGTGTGTGTGTTTGTGTGTTGTGTGAGAAAGGCCCTAGTCATGCCACTGTTCTTAGATGTGTGTATGTGGTGTGTAGTGTATATCAGAGACCCTAGTGATGCCACTGTTCTTAGCTGTGTGTCTGTGTGCTTGTGTGTGGTGTGGGTGAGACCCTAGTAACAGCACTGTCCTTTGTGGTGTGTGTATGTGGTGTGTTGAGAGACCGTAATGATGCCTCTGTCCTTAGCTGTGTGTGTGTGCATGTGTGTGGTGTGTTGACAGAGACCACAGTGGTGCCACTGTTCTTAGGTGTGTGCATATATGTGTACGTGTGTGTGAGAGACCCTATTGATGTCACTGTTTTTAGGGGTGTGTGTCTATGTGTGTGGTGTGTGAGACCCTAGTGATGCCACTGTTCTTAGGTGTGTGTATTTCTGGTGTGTGTGAGAGAGAGACCCTGGTGATGCCACTCTTCCTAGGAGTGTGTGTGTGGTGTGTTGAGAGACACTACTGATGCCTCTTAGGTGTCTGTGCATGTGTGTGAGAAGCTGTAATGATGCCAATGTTCTTAGGGGTGTGTGTGTGTGTGCTTTTGGTATGTGAGAGAGGGAGACCCTAGTGATGCCACTGTTCTCAGGGGTTGGGTGTGTGTGTGCATGGTGTATGAGAAAGACCCTAGTGACGCCACTCCTCTTAGGTGTTTGTGGGTGTATTTGGTGTATGTGAGACACCCTAGCGATGCCACTGTTCTTACGTGTGTGTGTGAGAGACCCTAGTGATGCCACTATTCTTAGGTGTGTGTCGGTGTATATGTGTGTGTGGTGTGTGAGACCCTAGTGATGCCACTGTTCTTATGTGTGTGTGTGTGTGTGTGTGTATGGTATGTGTTAAAGAGATCCTAGTGATGCCACTGCTTTTAGGTCTGTGTGTGTGTGTGTGTGTGTGTGTGTGAGAGAGAGAGAGAGAGGCCCTCGTAATCCCGCTGGTCTCTTGGTGTGTCTGTGTGTGGTGCATGTGCGAGAATGACCACAGTGACGGTACTGTTCTTGGGGGTGTGTGTGTGTGTGGTTGTGAGAGAGACCCTAGTGATGCCACTGTTCTTTGGTGTGCGTGTGTGGTGTGAGAGAGAGACCCTACCGATGCCACTCTTCTTAGGTGTGTGTGTGTATGTGCTGTGTGCAAAAGAGGCCATAGTGATGCCACTGTCCTTAGGGGTGTGTGTGTGTGGTTGTGTGAGAGAGATCATAGTTATACCAGTAGTCTTAGGTGTCAGTGTGTGTGTGTGGTGTGTGTGAGAGAGAAAGAGACCCTGGTGATGGCATTGTTCCTAGGTGTGTGTGTGTGTGGTGTGTGAGAAAGACCCTAGTGATGCCACTGTTCTAAGGTGTGTGTGTGGTTTGTGAGAACGAGACCCTAGTGATGCCACAGTTCTTAAGTGTGTTTGTGTGTGTGTGTGGTGTGTGTGAGATCCTAGTGATGCCACTATTCTTAGGGGCGTGTGTATGTGTGTGTGTGGTGTGAGACACGCTAGTGATGTCACTGTTCTAAGGTGTGTGTGTGGTTTGTGAGAACAAGAGACCCTAGTGATGCCACGGTTCTTAAGTGTGTTTGTGTGGTGTGTGTGAGACAGACCCTAGTGATGCCACCATCCTTGGGTGTGTATGTGTGGTGTGAGAGACCCTGGTGATGCCAGTGTTCTTAGGTGTGTGTATCTGTGTGCATGGTGTGTGAAATACTCTAGTGATGCCACTGTTCATAGGTGTGTGTCTGTATCGAGTGTGTGACACCCTACTGATGCCACTATTCTTAGGTGTGTGTGTGCGTGTGTGTGCGTGTGTGTGTTGAGAGAGAGGCCCTAGTGATGCCACTGTTCTTAGGTGTGTGTGTATGTGTGTGTGCTGTGTGTAAGACCCTACTGATGTCACTCTTCTTAGGGGTGTGTATGCTTGTGTGTGGTGTGTGTGAGACCCCAGTGATGCTACTGTTCTTAGGTGTGTGTTGTCTCTGTGTTTGTGGTGTGTGTGAGAGGGATCCGAGTGATGCCACTGTTCTTAGGAGTGTGTGTATGTGTGGTGTGTATGAGAAAGAGACCCTGGTAATGCCACTGTTCTTAGGTGTCTGTGTATGTGTGTCTGTGTGTGAGGCCCTAATGATGCTAATGTTCTTAGATGTGTGTGTGTGTGTGTGTGTGTGTGCACTTTTGGTGTGTGAGAGGGAGACCCTAGTGATACTGCCGTACTTAGGTGTGTGTGTGAGAGAGAGAGACCCTTGTGATGCCACTGGTCTCTTGGTGTGTCTGTGTGTGTGTGATGCATGTGAATGACTAGTGATGCACTGTTCTGGTGTGTGTGTGTGGTTTGTGAGAGAAACCCTAGTGATGCCACTGTTCTTGTGTGCGTGTGGTCTGTGTGAGAGAGACCCTAGTGATTCCACTGTTCTTAGGGGTGTGTATGTGTGTGTGTGGCATGTGTGAGAAAGAGACCCTAGTGATGCCACCATTTTAGGTGTGTGTGTGTGTGCTTCTGTGGTGTGTGAAAGAGACCCTAGTGATGCCACTGTTCTTGGTCTCTGTGGTGTTTGCGAGATACCCTAGTGATGCCACTGTTCTTAGTGGTGTGTGTGTGTGTGTTTGGTGTGTGTGAGAGACTGTAGTGATGCCAATATTCTTAGATATATCTGTGTGTGTTGTTTATGTGAGACAGGTCCTAGTGATGCCACTGTTCTTAGGTGTGTGTGTGTTTATGTGTGCGTGTGGTGCATGGGAGAGGGACTCTAATGATGCCACTGTTCATACGTGTGTCTGTGTGTGTACTGTATGTGGGAGACCCTAGTGATGCCACTGTCCTTAGGGGTGTGTGTGTGGTTGTGTGAGAGACCATAGTGATACCAGTACTCTTAGATGTCAGTGTGTGTGTGTGGTGTGTGAGAGACCCTGGTGATGGCACTGTTCCTACGTGTGTGTAGTGTGTGAGAGAGACCCTAGTGATGCCATTGTTCTTAGGTGTGTGTGTGGTGTATATGCGAGACCCTCGTGTTGCCACTGTTCTTAGCTGTGTGTCTGTGTGCTTCTGTGTGGTGTGGGTTGAGACCCTAGTAAAGCCACTGTCCTTAGGTGTGTGTGTGTGCATGTGTGTGTGTGGTATGTTAAGAGACCCTACTGACACCACTGTTCTTATGATTGTGTGTGAGTGGTGTGTGTGAAAGACCCTAGTGATGCCACTGTTTTTAGGTGTGTGTTTGTGTGCTGTGGGTGAGAGGGACCCTAGTGATGCCACTGCTCTTAGATGTGTTTGTGTGTAAGACTCTCATGATGCCACTGGTCTCTTGGTGTATCTGTGTGTGTGTGTGTGTGGTGCATATGAGAGAATGACCCTAGTGACGGTACTGTTCTTAGGTGTGTGTGTGTGGTTTGTGACAGAGGCAGACCCTAGTGATGCCACTGTTCTTAGGGGTGCGTGTGTGTTTCGTGTGTCAGAGAGAGACCCTAGTGATGCCACTGTTCTTGGGGGTGTGTGTCTGTGTGTTTGGTGTGTGTGAGACTGTAGTGATGCCACTGTTCTTAGGGGAGTGTGTGTGTGTTTGCTGTGTGTGAGAGACTGTAGTGATGCCACTGTTCTTAGGTATGTCTGTGTATGTTGTTTATGTGAGAGACAGACCCTAGTCATGACACTGTTCTCAGGGGTTTGCGTGTGTGTGTGGTGTCTGTCAGAGACTCTAGTGAAGCCACTGTTCTTAGGTGTGTGTGTTTGTGTGTGCATGTGGTGTGTGTGAGAGACCCTAGTGATGCCACTGTTCATAAGTGTGTGTGTGTGTAGTGTGTGAGACACCCTACTGATGCCACTGTTCTTAGGTGTGTGTGTGCGTGTGCTGTGTGTCAAGAAACCCGAGTGATGCCACTGTTGTTAGGTGTGGGTATATGTATGTGTGTGGTGTGAGACCCTACTGATGTCACTGTTTTTAGGCGTGTGTGTGCATGTGTGTGGTGTGTGTCAAAGAGCCTAGCGATGCCACTGTTCTTTGGTATGCGTTGTCTGTTTGGGGTGTGAGAGAGACCCTAGTGATGCCACTGTTCTTAGGAGTGTGTGTGTGTGTGTGTGTAGAGTGTGTGAGAGACCCTAGTAATGCCACTGTTCTTAGGTGTGTATGTGTGTGTGTTTGATAGAGACCCTACTGATGCCACTCCTCTTAGGTGTGTGTGTTTATGTGCTTTGTGTGAGAGAGACCCTAGCGATGCCACTGTTTTTAGGGGTGTGTGTATGTGTTTGTGGGTGGTGTGAGAGACCTAGTGAGACCAGTGTCCTTAGGTGTGTGTGTGAGAAAGAGACCCTGGTGATTCCACTGTTCTTAGGAGTGTGTGTGGTGTGTTGAGACACTACTCATGTCACTGTTCTTAGGTGTGTCTGCTTTTGGTGTGTGAGACAGGGAGACCCTAGTGATACCGCTGTTTTTAGGGGTGTGTGTGTGTGTATGTCTGTGTTCTGGTGTGTGTGAGAGACACCCCAGTGATGCCACTGGTCTCAGGGGGTGGGTGTGTGTGTGTGCATGGTGTGTGAGAGAGAGACCCTAGTGATGCCACTCCTCTTAGGTGCTTGTCGGTGTATTTGATGTGAGAGACATCCTAGTGACGCCACTGTTCTTATGTGTGTGTGTGTGGTCTGTGTGACACACTCTAGTGATTCCACTCCTCTTAAGGGTGTGTGTATGTGTGTGTGTGGTGTGTCAGAGAGAGACCCTAGTGATGCCACTGTTTTAAGGGGTGTGTGTGTGTGTGTGTGTGGTGTGTGTGAGAGAAAGAGACCCTAGTGATGCCACTGTTCTTGGGTATGTGTGTGTGTGTGAGAGGGACTCTTGTAATGCCACTGGTCTGGTGTGTGTGGGCACGTGTGTGTGTGGTGGATGTGAGAGTGACCCTAGTGATGGCACTGTTCTTAGGTGTGTGTTTACGTGTGTGGTGTGTGTGAAAGGGATCCTAGTGATACTGTTCTTAGCTGTCTGCGTGTGTGGTGTCTGTGAGAGAAACCCTAGTGATGCCACTGTTCTTGGCTGCGTGTGAGTGTCTGTGTGTTGTGTGTGAGATACCCTAGTAATGCCACTGTTCTTAGGGGTGGGTGTGTGTGTACGTGTGTCTGGTGTCTGTGAAAGAGACCCTAGTGATGCCACTGTTCTTAGGGGTGTCTGTGTATGTGTGTGGTGTGTGTGAGACACACTCTAGTGATGCCACAGTTCTAAGGTGTATGTGTGTGTGGTTTGTGAGAATGAGACCCTAGTGATGCCACTGTTCTTAGGCGTGTGTGTGTGTGCTGTGTGTGACAGACCCAATGATGCCACTGTTCTTAGGGGTGTGTGTATGTGTGTGTGTGGAATGTGTGGAAGAGCCCAATGATGCCACTGTTCTTAGGAGTGTGTGTGTGCTGTGTGTGAGAGATCCTAGTCAAGGCACTGTTCCTAGGTATGTGTGTGGATCCCTGTGTGTGTGGTGTGTGTCAGAGAGACCCTAGTGATGCGACTCCTCTCAGGTGTTTGTGGGTCTATTTGGTGTGAGAGACACCCTAGTGATACCACTCTTCTTACGTGTGTGTGTGGTGTGTGTGAGACCCTAGTGATGCCACTCTTCTTAGGAGTGTATGTGTGTGGTGCATGAGAGGGAGACCCTAGTGATGCCACTGTACTTAGGGGTGTTTGTGTGTGTGTTAGAGACCGTAGTGATGCCATTATTCTTAGGTAGGTGTGTGTGTATTGTGTGTGTGGTGTGTGTGAGACACCCTAGTGATGCCACTGTTCTAAGGTATATGTGTGTGTGTGTGGTTTGTGGGAGCGAGAGGCCCTAGTGATACCACTGTTCATAGGTGTTTCTGTCTGTGTGCATAGTGTGTGTGAGACCCTAGTGATGCCACTGTTCTTAGGTTTGTGTGTGCATGTGTGTGGTGTATTGAGACCCTTGTGATGCTGCTGGTCTCCTGGTGTGTGTGTGTGTGTGTCTGTGGTGCATGTGAGAGTGACCCTAGTGATAAGCACTGTTCTTAGGTGTGTTTGTGCGTGTGTGTGTGTGTGGTTTGTAAGGGAACCTAGTGATGCCACTGTTCTCAGGGGTGTGTGTGTGTGTGTGTGTGGTGTGTAAGAGAGACCCTGGTGTTGCCACTGTTCTTAGGTGTGTTTGTGTGTATGTGTGTGTGTGGTGAGAGAGAGAGAGACCATAGTGATACCACTGTCCTTAGGTGTGTGGTGTGTGAGAGAAAGAGACCCTAGTGATGCCACTTTTCTTAGGGGTGTGTGTGTGTGTGTGTGTGTGTGTGGTGTGTGAGACCGAGACCCTAATGATGCCACTGTTCTTCGGTGTGTGTGTGTGTGTGGTGTGTGAGAGAGGGAGACCCTCATGATGCAACTGCTCTTAGCTGTGTGTGTGTGCATGGTGTTATTGAGAGAGAGGGACCCTAGTGACGCCACTGTTCTTAGGTGTTCTGTGGTGTGTGTGAGAGACTCTAGTGATGCCACTGTTCCTAGGTATGTGTGTTTGTGTGTATCTGTGTGTGGTGTGGGTGAGAGAGACCCTAGTGATGCCACTGTTCTTAGGCGTGTACCTGTATGTGGGTGTGTGTGTGGTGTGCTAGAGGGAGACCCTAGTGATGCCACTGTACTTAAGGGTGTGTGTGTGTGCATGTGTGGTGTGTGTGAGACCCTAGTGATGCCACTGTTCTTAGGTGTGTCTGTGTGTTGTGCGTGTGAGAGACCCTAATGATGCCAATGTTCTTAGGTGTGTGTTGTGTGGTGTGTGTGTAAAAGAGAAACCCTAGTCATGCCACTGTTCTTAGGTGTGTGTGCATGTGTGTGTGTGGTATGTGAGAGAGAGACCTTAGTGATGGCCTATTTTTAGGTGTGTGTGTATGTGTGTGGTGTGTGTGAGAGAGACCCCAGTGACGGCACTGTTTTCAGGTTTGTGTGTGTGTGTGGTGTGTGAGACACAGACCCTAGTGAAGCCACTGTTCTTAGGTGTGTGTGCGTGGTGTGTGTGTGAGAGCAAGAGACCCTAGTGATGCCACTGTTTTTAGGAATATTGGATCAAAGGGTATCATCTTTGTGACCTTTCCTATAAATTGCCAAATAACTTTCCAAAAGGCTTTCTACCAACTTGCAAAGCATACATGGTTTCAAGTTAACGATATTAGCATCAAGTTTTCTTTTCGTTTTTGTTAATAGGTGAAAAATGTACCTTGTTGATGTTCAAATATGCTTGTCTTCGCATACCAGTGCAGCTGAACGTATCTCTGGCATTTGTTTACTTACTTTGTGAAATAACGTGCAGGTCTTTTAGCCATCTGTCTATTGGAGAATTCATTCAGCCAGCAGTTACGGATCCTCCCCCATGTGCCAGACCTTGTGCGTGCCTTTCCAAATGAATTATCTTGTCATATGCGCTGCAAATTTTCTCCGGTGTGTTCTCCTTTTTATTTTCATTATAGAATTTTGTACATTTAAATCTGCTGATCCCTTCCTTTCTGACTTTTTCCCTATCATGTTGTAGCTTACGAGGTTCTCAGCTATGCTGGAATTTGATAATTAGCCTATTTTCTGTGGTCTCATTTATAAGTTTTCTAGAGGAGCCCCTTAAACATATTCTCCTATAATTATAAGACTGAAGGCTCCAATCCCTTTCATAGCTTTTCTTTTTTACTAGAATGGCTTAATTTCAAACAATTCATTAAACTAAATTCAGCTTTACCCTTTATACAGGCTATCCTGTATCAACCTACTCCGCTGCAACTAAAAGTGCACCCCAATTTATCCATGCAGACTCAGCACAAAATAGCTTGGCTAAGAGGTCCTTTTTCTCAGGCCAAAGAAAAAGATATCTAGAACCATCACTGCCTGGCTACAACTCAAAGAGAGGAAGGTCCCTGGACCAGCAGCGATGTCACCTGGAAACTAGTAAGAAATGCAGAATCTCAGAGCCTATCCTAGACCCGCTGACTCAGAAGCTGCACGTTAAAGTTTCGGATTCACTGAAGTGGACCACAGAAGTCCTCCAAGCCAAGCTAAAACACCTGTCATCTGCAGACGCTCCTCCTAATCAGGTAGGAATCCCTGTCCTCAAATGTTTATCCCCAACCTTTTAACACGTCCTCTGCAAAATTAACATCACTCAACACCACACACCTGAAAATTTGCAAGCTGATATTTTGAGAGAAAGTATGGCCCCAAATTTGCAGCCTCAATTTCATCTAGACTTGGGGCTGAGAACTCACAAGCCTCCAGGAGTCAAGCAGGTTTTGTAAACGAGTGAAACATTCAGATAATGGCAACTGACCCTTGTCCTTGGTGTCAGAGAGACAATAGAGAGTAGTGTCTAAAGATGTAGCCACTATTTGGCTCCAGCCTAGTGTTGCCAAACAGGAACGCAGGCTCAGTGTTGCCAGATCTTCTGATATTTCAAAACAAATTGAAAATCTGGACGTCTAGAATGTGAAATCTCTCCATTTTAAAATGCTGGCAATTCACTTAAAAATTTTTTAAAGAACACCTCTGTGTGCCAGATCCAACCTACCAGTTTGAGACCCTGGCTCTAAAGTGATGTTTTCCCAACTCTTTAGGCCTGTGTAACCCATCTGTGCTGATTTTCACGCTTACTACTAACGCACCAAGAAGAGAGGTCACATCAATATAAATGGCACAAATCAAATCACTATAACTGCTGTGTATTTTAAAATTTTGTTTTGTGAATATTAAAAGACTGCCAAATCAATAACGAAAATGGCCATATGTCAAGGATACAAATATTTCCTAGATGTGAAATACATGCCTAATTAATTAACAATATTGAAACTACTATGGTACAAATACATACAGTACTCCATGTATTTGGAGCCCCTGTAGGTGTTATAAATTACATGTGTTCAAGTTTTTGTTCCAGATAATTTTATAATGAAAAAGCCACCTAATGGAAATAATTTCCAGCTCTTGAATTATAAAGTTTAGCTATGATAAATGCTGGGATAAAACGCCAAAATATCCTCATGTGGAAGCTGAAAGTTTATTTTCCTAAACTGTTCAATTATTCCAAACTTTTAAAAAATGGAGGGGGAAATAGATTACATTCATTTTCATCTGAGGGGCATTTGGGACTCAGGCACAGCTGCCTCCCCGGCAGTTATCTCATGCTTTATTATTTGTGCATGCTTATCTGAAGGTGACATAAATCAGACTCAAATAGCAGATAAGAGATGGGGACCGTGGACTGTACTCCTGATTTTGCTTTTTTTTTTTTTTCCTGGTAAGCTGCCCAGTATTGAGTAGACCAGTCTGTACCCCTGAATCCATACTGGTCTACTCAATACTGGGCAACTTACCCCCCCAAAAAAAGCAAAATCAATTTTCAGTTTCCTCATGTGCAAAGGGACATCCTCTACTTGAAAAATATCAGACCCAAAATGTATTATTATTCCTTATGTTTTGTTGACCATTATATTTCTGGCCTGGCACATAGTAGGGCTGAATCAATGAATAAAAGAAGGATCACAAGATACAACTACATCTTTATTGTTCAGCCATTTTATATACGTCCTACGCACCTCCATTACAATGAAACCTAATTCAACAGATTCTATTCAATTAACTTACCTGAGAAACTCAGTGCTCTAAAAGAAAACCTAGAGACACTAAGTTTTGGTCAAATTAAAGATGTCATTGGGGCATCTGTGACATCACAAGCCCACTTGAAATATGTGTTTGGAAAAACTTCAATTACAATATTTTATTTTAAGCATAGAGCCTTGTACATACAGTTTCCATTGAATTTTTCTACCCATGGAGTTTGTCAAAGTTGCAGGTTGTTGTGGAATTACTAAGGGCAAACAATGAATGTGAATTTCAAGTTTGACCTACCCAACATCTCCGACCAAGTTGATGGGAGGACGTGTTACCCTTCTTTATATCTCCTTAAACAATCTAGTCTTTTTTTTTTGTGGCTTGTTTATGGGCACAGAGCTAAAATCTATGCTCTTTAGATAGACTACTGTGCTTTCCAACTGCCCTAGGGTTCCTCCTCTGTTTTAGATGAAGATTGTGAATGATAGCTACGGCAGGGTTTAGACCCCAAAATGAAGATTCCACCTCTGGCAGCTGAGAGAATCTGCTAAAGCTTTTATCACCAGGCTAGTTTACCACCCAGCCACCATCACCCTCCCCACCACTCCCCGCCCCACCCCCAACCTTGGGAAGAACTTCAGACTACTACAATTGATGAAACTGGTAAAATTCCGACTAAACATTTCCAAAAACGCGTCTCATACTTTTAGCTGTTTGTATATTTTTAAAAATCAATGGGAAATTCCACAGCAAGTAGATGTAACAAAGGCAACTACTGCCACCCAGTGACCACCTACCCTAATGGAAATGTAAGTACCTAGAAAAAAAAAACCAAACCTGCTGGTGTAGAGTCCATTCTGATTCCAACTCATAGTGACCCTACAGGATAGAGTACAACTGCCCCATAGGGTTTCCAAGGAGCGCCTGTTGAATCTGAACTGCCTACCTTTTGGTTAGCAGCCCTAGCTCTTAACCACTGTACTACGAGGGCTCCATTGAATGTAAAATGTTGTCCAATAGAGTGCTGGAAGATGAGCCCCCTAGATTGGAAGGCACTCCAAACACAGAGTGGCAAAAACAATGGGCTCATACCTACCAACGATTGTGAAGATGGTGCAGCCCTGGGCTATGTTTTGTTCTGTTGTACATGGAGTTGCCAGGAGGCGAAGCTGACTGGACAGCAAGTAATAGTCTGAATGTGTGATGGGGGTGGGAGTGTGGGGAGGTGGAATGGTAGTGAAGGTAAATAAACGCAACCTTCTGATGGAGGAAACGGAAAATCCTGGCTGGTATAGTGCTGGCAAGGAGCCCTGGTGGTACAGTGGTTAAAGTGCTCAGCAGCTAATCAAAAGGTCAGTAGTTCAAACTCACCCGCTGCTCCACAGGAGAAAGATGTGGCAGTCTGCTTCCATAAAGATTTACAGCTATGGAAACCCTACGGGGCAGTTCTACTCTGTCCTATAGGGTTCCTATAAGTTGGAGTCAACTCAACAGCAACGGAATTGTGCTGCAAATGTTACATCCTCTCTTGTAAACACATGCCGACTAAGGCATAAAAAGTAGGAACCATTATTAATTGTCTTAGAGGAACCATCTTTTAGAGGCCCTCATTTCATTATTTTCAAAGGTGAATGTCCCATCTCTCAAGAAGAGAAATGAGTGACCTAGGATCACCTATGATTAACCCACTGCTGCCGAGTCAATTCCGACTCATAGCGATCCTATAGGACAGAGGATGCCTATCCTGTGTATGCTACAAGAAAGGAGTGGTCAAGCTGGTTGTTCACACCAATGCAGCAGGGCTGCTCTGAACTTCAGTACAAATTCGAAAAAGATTTGCTGGTCCATGTTACTGTAACCCAATGGAAGCACCCTTTCCCATTCCTGCCACCAGATTTTGAAGTGGCAGTCCCTCCCCTTGGCTCCTCTGACCCCACAGCACAAAGGTTCCTGACAGCTGATTAGGTCAGCCCAATCTCACAGTTATCACAGGACTCTCCTCCCTCTTATCCCAGTATCTGTTCCACGCAGCTTTCCTGCACCCTACTGTTCATGCTGTGACATAAGCAGATCTGTATTTTAAAGCAAGCCTAACAGTTCTGTGGTGCCTGGCAGTGGTGTCACTAGGAGGGTGTGAGGGGTGTGGACTGCACCCCAACAATGTCAGAGGGGGTGGCCACATAATGACCCCAGGGTCCACGGCAGCTGGCAGGTGGGCTGGCGCTGCCGGGGGAGGGGTTGCGAAGGCAGTGGCATCACTAAGGTTGGTGTCACCTGTCACCCAATGAGGTAACTCATCACTCCCCATCACCCACCTATCAGGGTGCAAGTGGCCAGGCCGGGGCACTTGCCATTGGGTGGAGAGGAATGTCTCAGTCTTGGCCAATGGGAGAGGGGAGGAGCCTCGCAGGCGGGGACAGGAGGCTACTGCACTCAGCCCTGTGCAGGGATCAGGGAGACCCTTGGGCGGGGGGCCGGGGGAGGGGGCTTGGTGGAGGGGGTGATGGTGGGCAGGAGGGTAAAGGGGCTGGAGGAGTGGGGAAGCGGTGCGGGGGGGTGTGGCCAGGGGGTGGGTTTGTGACACCATGAGTCACCTAACTGGGCCTTACCAACCCTAGTGCCTGGCACATAGTTTTCATGCCCCCAAGTTAAAAGCAAATGAGATTATTCCTTGGAAAAGGCATTCCTCAGAGAGCTAATATTTAGTGTAAACAGTGATACTGGTTGGGTCAATTAAAATGAACCCTCTGAAACCTACTGTACAAATAAAGCTCTTCATACAATGTCAACCCTACCATTGGAAATTGGAAGGTTGGAGAATAGCCTAAAAATTTGTGCCAATTAGTAAAACTTACCTCACACTAGATGGGTGGAAAATACGATGTATTCTGCGAGGGCTGGACAGAGTTGTTGAGAACTTCCAACGTGCCTAAGTTAGGAAAAAATGAGAATCAAGAGGCAAAATTCATTACCTTTTCAGAAGAAAAGTTAGAAATAAAAAAAAAGTCAACTTCCTTTGAAATGGCTCATGTTAACACATTCAACTTTGTATTTACAACCCTTAAAGTTAAGGAAAACTGCCAAAATGTTCTGCATATTTCTCCAAATGTCTGTTTATCATATAACATTAGCAATGGCAGCCGATCTGGCTCCCTCATTATCAAGCTGTATTAGCTCAAACGCTCAGCATTGTTAGGGGAGTGAGCTCATGGCCTATTTCAGTTTTAAGTTAACATTTGGCAATCACCCGGGTAATCAAAACAAATGACTCAGTCGTTTAGAATAGATTAATTTTTTTTTTCTGTTTTAACATCTTTAGAATATTTTGCCACAGGAAGGCTGGGATCTGGACAGAATCTGAGCACAAGTCACCAGAGGAATATTTAGAGGTGTTGCTGTGGAGACAAGGTGTCGGGTGACCACTGAAATTATCTCTAATCAACAACAGGATTAGGATGCAGGCTACTGAGGACTCACCCAGTGCGGATGGTTCGGCTTCACTAGGAAACAGGTGTGCCCTGTGCTTTCCCATCACTGACATAAATACAGCCCGCCACGACATGCCACGATGCCACGCTTCCCGTGCTCACGTGGCTTCCCCACGCACAGCCACATCACTGCCATACCCCCGCCCCTATTACTCAAAAAAGGACTGGCTGGGGTTAAAGCGAAAGGAATCGTGATCATTGTATTTTCCCATAAGTGCAAAATCCTACAGCTCACACCAAATGAACTTTGGAATGAACTGTAAAATGTACACAAGCAAACGAAATCTAAGGAAAAGGCAGCTCCCTGAGAGCAGCCTCCCTTGGTTTTATTCGCTGCTCCAGCCCCACACCGAGAACAGTGCCACGCACCCAGAAGGCTCTCAAGAAGTATCCACCGAATATAACAGTTGGCAAACCCAAACTCAGGGCTGTAACCAAGCTTGTAACCCGCCGGGATCAACTGCTTCCAGGCTGGTCATCAAACAAGTAGTGGTTCTAGATAAAAAAAATGTTACTGTGCCAGAAAATAAACAGGTGCTCCAGTTACGTTCGTATTCTAATGGTTTCGTCTGCTTAGAGATCTTAATGACGACTGTCATCGTTGAAGACAACCCTTTCAAACTCAAAATGGACAAGTCTGTAGGGTCGCTATGAGTCGGAATCAACTAGACCGCATACCGGGTTTGGATTTTGGTTCTTTTGGTTGATTACAGGAAGGAGGCTCTTGCCCGCCAGGTGAAAAGCCCAGAGGAAGGCAAATTTGAATGTTTGAAAGTGGCTGAACTTAAAGGAACACCTTCTAGCCCCTCTTCCTACCTATACTTAAGTAAAGCCCCAAAACCCAGGGTGGTCGAATCAATTCTGGCACACAGCGACCCTACAGGACAGGGCAGAACTTCCCCATAGAGTTTCCAAGGCTGTAATCTTTACAGAAGAAAACTGCCACATCTTCTCCCTGGGGAGCGGCTGGTTTAACTACTGCACCACCAGGGCTCCTTCTATACGTAAGCAGAGACACTATTTTCATATTCTATTACATGTACATATACTATTTGTTTTTTGCTTGTATGTCTTATTTGTCCAATAAGAATTTGTCTCCTGATAGCAGGGACAAAATCTTACTTCTTTTATATCTCCCAGCGCTTAGCATGGGGTGTATATACAAAAGGCTTTGATCAGTCTCCTCTCCCACCACCCAAACTCCATTCATATGGAACTCACTGTTTCTAGAAGGTGCCACACCCTTTCGTGCAGCTGCGGTGAGATGGCAGCACAGCACAGCTGTTAACAGGAAGGGTGCTGGAGTCAGTCTGCCTGGGTTCAAATGCTGGCTCTTCCTCATATTAGCTGTCCCACCCTCTCTGAACCTCATAATGGTATTACCTCACAGAGGTGCTGTGGTAGGTCGTCAAGGAGATAAATGCATGTAAAGCACTTAACAGTGTCTAGCCCATAAAAAGTAACTCGTTGAATATTAGATATATAATGACCGCTATTATTATAGCAGGTAAAAACAAAAATGTATTCCAACTTGGATAATGACTTCATATGCTACCTCAAATCCTTGGCACCAAATATACCCTTCTTTAGGTTCAAGTGAACATAAACGTATACCCTGAATCCGTCACACTCTAGCCTTAATATACTTTTTCATCTTATTCACCCTTCTGAAATTGATTTTTCCTGGAAATGGATATGGTATGTAGTGGGCTCTACTTGAAGAGTCCAGCATAGCTTCCTTCCTGAGATTCCCAACTCTGCCAATACCTTCCTTGCCTTCTCTCTGTATGTTCCTATCTCCACAAGTTCAGACTTTGGGGGACTACACATGGGGAAGGGACAGAGAACTTGTCCTCTAGTAACCAGACCAAGACCCTGGCTCATCCCTTTCAGAGAAAGTCCCTGCATTTCATGTTTCCCCACACCCCTAGAGGGCAGAAGAGAGAAAGGCCCAAAGGCTGGGTAGGCAAGCTCTCACACTGTGGTTCAACTTAGGCCCCTGCCAGAGTAGCTTTCTGGTCCATAGTTCATGGTTTCACCATCAAGAATAGCCCACAAATAATAAAAATTTACACTGAAATTTTTAACCATTTTGGTATCTGTTTCACTTTATCATCTGTACTAGTGTATCCTACCTAACATTAGCTGGAGTTGTGAAGGTGAAGAAACTCAGGGCACGTATGTTTGTGTGTACTTATTTTAAATCTGCAGTGTATAACTGTGGCTCTGAGCAGACATAATACAAATTGTGTTGACAATGGTGCGCAAGTCAAAGAATAAAAACAGAATAGCAGCCAAACACACTGGGTAAAATGTGATGACAGCGAAGTAATCCAAAATAAAACCCAAACACTTTAGTGCCAGTCATGCTTTAAAAATAAATCATGTTAATCTTATCCTACCCTGACAGAATTAGTAAGTGAAATTCAACAAACCATTTCTATTATTCCAGAAAAAGCCAGCAGTTATGTTTTGGGACATTTAACATATACAATCACTCTCCTTCCGTTTAACAATAGTCTTGTGGACATGGACACTGTTGACCCTATCACTGCTCCAGCTAAGCTTAAATGATCCCCAAATCATGAATCAGTTGGGTGAATTATGTAGAAAAATAAAATCCAGAAACAACTACTATTTAAGTGGACCTGAAAGACCAGGCTGAATCAATCAAAATGGGTGGTCTCTACAGATTCATTGTCTCCTGTACATTCCCTGAATGTGATTGTCATGGTAACCATTCCTTAATCATGTCCTTCAGACTATTCTCTCTCACCTAAGAAATCAAAGAGAGGTGAACCCCCAACATCCTCTTAATTGGGCCACTTGAGATGGTAACTGGCAGCTCAGACTTATCCTTCTTTGTTCAAATGCTTAGGCTACTATGGTAGTCAGAAAAATTGGCATATACACTGTTAAAAAACACATTTTAAATGTTACCATAAAATGCCATAATAAATGCAAACGAGATGGCTACTGGTTCATTTCCTTTAGCAGAACTGACAGGCTGGCTCTTATTCAGCAAAATAATTTACTGGAAATAACTGGTTCAGATGAAGGATGCCTCATTTTTAATAATTTCAACATAATCAAGATATTTGACATAATCAAATCTTTAGGAATATATTAATGTAATAAATAAAACCCAAAGGATATTACCAGTTATAGAAATATAATAAAAATTTGATTTTACACCCTTATTTTAAGATTTAGTATAGAGTATGTCTAACAATGAAGGAGCCCTGGTGGCACAGCAGCTATAACCTGGTGGTTAGCAGTGCTCAGTGGGGTCAACAGTTTGAACCCACCAGGTGCTCCATGGGAGAAAGATATGGCAGTCTGCTTCCTTAAAGATTTAGAAACCCTATGGGGCAGTTCTACTCTGTCCTATAGGGTTGCTATGAGTCAGCATAAACTTGATGGCAATGAGTTTTTTGGGTATATCTAACAACATACTCTATACTAGGTCTGGAAGACAATTTATTCCACGCAAGTCTCCACATTAATTTTATGTGATATCTCATCATCATAATATTCTTCACAATTTGGAAGGAGACAGGTTTTATTTGTACCCAGTTTGGAAAAAGACTGGTTATATTTTTGGAAGGAATCTACTAGATATACCACAGATTTAAAGTTGTGATTAGTCTAGATTTTTTTCCCCAGATTTTTGCAGCCCCTTCAGAAAACTAAAAAATGCACAGGTTTTGATCGTTTACTTCTTTTACCAATATTGAGTAGTGAGCCATTTTTAACTTCTCATTTGAATATGTGTAACCCCTTAAAAATATTGAATTTGTTTTTATAGGTTTCCAAACCCATAAAATAAAAATAAAGAAAAAGTGTTTTTCCTTCTGGATATGGCACAACCTATAAACTAACAAAAGGTGGAAGAGTCAGTAGTGTACCCCCACCACACCCCAAACAAATACCATGGAGCTTTTTTGATAGGCCATTTCTGGATGTAAATTTTTGAAATTGGTCATAAAAGGGGATAAGAAATAAAAATAGACTTGTTTGATTAGCTTATTAAAACATTGAGAATACGTATGAATTAAAAGGCATCAAAAATAGAATAGAGGAAGCTAAAATCATCAGGCATTAGGAAGAAATGGGAACCAAGTACCAAACAAGAATTCAAATCAAATGGCAAAATCCAGCAAGGAAATAATGGAGCAGCAAATATTTGCTAAAGTCAAAAGGTAAAAACTTGGAATTCTTGTCCTTTGCCCTAATGTTCAATGGTATTTTTGTTTCATTTTAAAAATATGGAGATTGATGTCCTTTTGATGACTAATTGCAGCAGCTCCCAAATAAAACAAATGATAAAATAAAAATTCACTTAATTGACTGATGGCCTTGAATTTATCATTGCCAAGTTTACAAGTTTCCCATAACTGCTAGCATTTTGTTGTTAAGAAAAACAGAACTATTCCCCTGTCATGATGACCACGGGTAGCTTCCTAGGTGACTACATTTCTATATTTTTATATAACTCTCTGGAGAAAACTCCAAAAATAGACCCCCCCCAAAAAAAGCTAAGCAGTGAGGAACAAAGGATGAGTAACACATCAATAAAACATGACATTTCTGACAGATGCATCTAGAGGTCCCTGCCCCTCCCAGAAGTCTGAGGGAACTCATGAGCCAAGACATTCTAACACTGTCATCACCCCCACAACCAGTCACCAATCCTGCCCATTTTTTCTTGCAAAAGAGCTATCATGCTTTTTCTTCCTTTTAATCTCATTTCTACAATCCTAATTCAGCCCACTGGCGCCCTGGTGGTGCAGTGGCTAAGAGCTTGGTTGCCAACCAAAAGGTGAGCAATTCGAATCCACCAGCCGCTCCTTGGAAACCCTGTGGGACAGTTCTACTATGTCCTACAAGTTCTCAGTGAGTTGAAATTGACTCGACGGCAGTGGGTTTGGTTTGGGATAATTCAGCCCATTACTTCACACCTAGACTACTTCATCAGACTTTGTAACTATGGACATGCTCCCTTCCTCATATAACTGACAGAATAATCTTTGGATCTTGAACATACCACACCCTTTTCCTAAAACCTTCCTCCATTTTACGAGTAGTCACCGACTTATGACGAGATTCCATTCAGATGACTCCTTCTGACATAAATCAAATACCTCATTTTTTTTAAGTTTTCATTATTATTGCCTCTTATTATCAGTATCTCTATAAATCTGATCTTGTCTTTAGGGGTGGGCAGGAGAATAATAATATCAGCAAAGTATGTGTTGCAAAACCGTATGTAGTACATATTACTAATGATAAGATGTAAAAAAAGAAAGTCACAAGTGCAGTTCGTTTTAACTGAAATATGTCCTAAGATGGGGACTACCTATAATCTAAATCTCAGCATGAAATTCAAGGCCTTACATTCAAACTCTAACCCATTTCTCACCTTCCCCCATACTCAGTCCTGGCTTTGGCTGACTATCTCTGAGGTCCGTCACCACTAGAGAATGACAGGTGCTTTGGCTCATACCACCCTCCCCTCCTCTAAAACCAGTGATACTCAGAAATTGGCTTGTACCCTGGGAGCCGTAGCAACTAGTGATGCCTGGACGCCCCCTCACACGCACACATCAAAGAGATTCAGATGTGATTGGTATGAGATGAGGCCTAGTCTTCTGGATATTCAGAAGTTCCCCCAGATGAATCTAATGTGGAGCTAAGGCTGAGAAACACTGCCCAACATTCCTATAACCAGTAAGTTCTCAAAGTTTAGTATGCATCAGAATCCCCTGGGAGGGCTTTTTATAAGATGCAGATTTCTGGGCCCCATGAATTTCCATTTCTAACAAGCTCCCAGGTGATGCTGATGTTGCTGGTCCAAGAACCCCACATTGAGAAACACTGGTCTACAGCTGTAATGAGTATAATTATCTACTGTAACTACAATGTAGTGTAAATATATATATCATATACATGTAATCGTTATCATATGCACAATTCATCTGGCGACAGAAAATGTACCATCTTCTGAAATCTCTTCCATTATTGCCTTCTGCTGTTTAAGTTTTTTATACATTTGTTTATAAATGAATCCACAGAATGTCTTAGAGATGATAACGTCCAATTTCCTTTTTATAAACTGAGACCTGAAAGGGGAAGTGATTTGCCAAGATCAAGTGATTTGTGGCAGAACTTAGGCTAGAATTCAAAACTCCTGATCACTCCCACTCAGTTCAATGCTTTTTCACCATATCCTCTAATAGAAAAAAGTTCAGATTTTAAAAGTAAGCCAGTATTTTTCCCTCTTAATAGCTTCTCCAATTAGGATGGACGTTCCTTTTTTGAAGACGTCACACTGTTTAATATTCCTCACAGCATCTAGCAAGCCTAGCAAAGTGCCTTGTACGCATAGTGAGCAGTCAATAAACATTTGCTGAGTTTATTTTGTAAAGTCCTCAGTCCCTTACTTTTTATAAGCTGGGTCTGGCACTCTGTGAACTGTTTCCTTATGCTTTGGCAATTGGCAGCCCTGCTCCAATCAATTAGCCATTTCGTAAACCCTTCATCCTGGCATGCGTGCTCATGTTATCTGCCGTAGGGGCAATTATAAACATATAAAGACAAATTATGGGTTTTTTTTTTAAGTGGCAGGAATGATTACTAAGTTTTTAAGGAGATAAAATCCAACTTTCAAGTTACACGTCAGAAAATGTTCACTAAGACCCTAAGTTCCATTTTATACCTAACAGACTACTGAAACAGTAAAAATCTGGCAGTCAGAGAATTATAAAGTACATTACTCTGGTCATCTGAGTACTCAGAAGCAGTTGGGTGAGCCACAGGGGACGAGAGGATGCTGTCACACACCTACCACTGCCACTACAGTTCTCTAGTCCTTTCTGGTATTTCTACCAGGTAGGTATTTCTATGCTAGGCCTCACAACTGACTTAGCCTATCTATACTTGTGAAACAATATATTAAGATTTGGTCAGGCCATAAATTTTGCCATCTTTACAATCAGCAGAAGGATTTGTTCTAATACCAAGTCAACTGCAGAATTTGGGATCAAGTGTGAAAATGATTAAAAGGAAGGCAGAGCCTATGCCACCATTTCATTCACCACTGGCACAGGGCATCCGTTATCTTGATAACTGAACTGGAACCTCCGGCCTCCATCTTGGAATGTGACTCAAGGAAATGGTTGTTTCTGTCCCCTCTCTTTTGCCTTCCTCCTATTAAATATCTGCTCCTTCTAATAGAGGTACTACCACATATATAATCAGTCAATCAGGCAGGCAGTGAAATCAAGAAAAAAAATAAGTAAACCTTTGCCTATTAACAGGTGATTTAACAGTATTTTTTTTTATATACACAACAGATCCACACATAAAAACTACTTCTGATTTACAAAAGAGATGCTAAGTTAAGTAGGTAAACTCTATAACCAATTCTCTATTTTACTGGTATTTTTTCAGATAGCTTATCATGATGTTTTTCACCCTGGGTCTTATCACAAACCTGATGGCCACCTTCCCTAAACACCCACATCCTCCAGAAAATCATTCCTTGAGTGATCGCCCTCATTTATGTTCTAATCCTTGATGTCTTGTTGGTTTTTTCTCTTCCAGTGGTTTTAAAAGTCAACATCACCAAAACATCTGCTTCCTTCCCTTCTTAATCTCAATGTCCCTCTCAGACTTGATCCCTAAGGTTACCACCACCTACCACAGAATGTTCTGTTTCCACAGCCAACTTGGGATAGCAACACAGAGTTGCTCATCAGAGTTACCCAACCCCAATGCATAGAAGCCATTCACAATAATACTTTTAAAAACTTAATTTTTTCACACAGGTTTACGGTTGAGTTGGCCATACTGAGTCACTTCATGGAGGTTCTGGTGTTAAATCAATGCTTCAACAAGGCATGCAATGGCCTTTGGCCCAAAAGCAATCAAACGCTGACCTGGCATGAGCTCACTAACAGTCACTGTTGCTAGTGACACCACAAATGCAAGGGTCAAAAAAGAGCTCATTGGGCTGTAAGGCAAGAAATCCATCAAGTCTGGCACTCCATACTTCCCAAAGATGACATGATGCTCCAATGCGTAGCAGACAAGGAAAGTCCCAGCCTCATGCTCATATTGACCTGCCCATTGACAATTATTATGTAACCAGACTCAGGGTTTAACAGTACTGGTCAACTCTCTTGGAAATTCATGCTTTTACTTTTGGGGCAGTTCTACTTTGTCCTATAGGGTTGCTATGAGTCAGAATTGACTCGACGGCACTGGGTTTTTTATGGTAAGTTAAGGGATCCGTTAGTGGCATAAACAGTTAAGCGCTTGACTACTAGTGAAAAGGTTGGCAGTTTGAACTCACCCAGAGGTGCCTTGGAAGACAAGCCTGACACTCTGCTTCTGGAAGGTCACGGCCTTGAAAACCCTATGGGGCAATTCTACTCTGCTCACATGTCATGAGGTGGAATCGACTCAGCAGCATCTAACAACAACATATGTTACGTCACTCAAAGGAGAAGCACTTCTCTTATTTTACTCGTACTTAGAAACAACCATTGGGCTTTAATCTTCAAGTTGACAAAAAGTGCCTGATGTATTCTTTGTATTTCTGAAACTCAAACATATGGCAGTTTTACAAAAATACCTTTAGAGTACACTCTGAGGAACAATAAAGTACCTTACCTCAAGACAATTTTAACTGCTTTAGCTTTATTAAAGGAAGTTTCATAAGGAAACTATAATGCAAATCGTTTCTT
This sequence comes from Elephas maximus indicus, assembly GCF_024166365.1. Lineage (NCBI taxonomy): Eukaryota > Metazoa > Chordata > Mammalia > Proboscidea > Elephantidae > Elephas > Elephas maximus. Next base: position 19,873,594 of record NC_064846.1, read on the forward strand.
TTTAATGACTGGTGCTTTTAAAGATTGTCATAACATAGCCCAGCAGATATATTCAGCTTTGATTATCTGAAAATCAACCTTTCGCAACTCTCAAACCTCCTGTATAGCTCCAAAATAGAAAGGGGTCTGAAAAAATGATTTGACCAAAAAGTAAGAAATACAGCCCCCAAGATTATATCTACACGTTAGAGTTAGTTTGCTGACTACCCTGTCTGGAGATGTTTATTAAAAAATGGCTTTGTCATGAGGAAGCAGAATCATGTACAAAATGCAGCAACAGGAGACAGAAAAGACAAGGAGAAAGAAAATCAAGGAAGGAAGCTGGACGGAGAGGGCAGAAGCAGTAGAAACCAGGAGTGACAAATGGAGACTAGTTGCAGAACAGGGCGAGGGTAATCGAACAGAGAGCCAGCTACAAACATGAATAAACAGGCACTTGGCATTTTTTGAAGGGGTCAGTGAGGAAGGGACAAACTTCATCTCAATACTAAAAAAAAATTTTTTTTTTCAATACTACTAATACTACAGCCCTTAAATTGCCTAATAATTAATTATTTGTTCAATTGAATATTTAGCAATGAGAAAGTAATGTTTAGCATAAAGCTTGCTTTGTAGGTAAGTGTGTAAAGATGGTACACCTTCTGTGTTCAGAAAATTCCCTCTGAAACCTGGTTCAAATCTTTCACAAGGCTCAAAGAATAGAGTTATTCCTATATAACGATCCTATATACATACACCACCACTACAGTTTGTTATACTGTGGTGGCTTGTATGTTGCTATGATGCTGGAGGCTATGGGTCACCCATAGTGGACAGGTTTCAGTGGAGCGTCCAGGCTAAGACAGACTAGGAAGAATGGCCTGGCAATCTACTTCCAAAAATTTGCGAATGAAAACCCTATGGATCACAACAGAATGTTGTCTAATATAATGCTGGAAGACGAGCTCCCTAGGCTGTAAGGCACTCAAAATACACAGTGGCCACCAACCATCCTAAATATGGTGCAGGACTGGACAATGTTTCATTCTATTATACATGGGTCACCATGAGTCAAAGCCAATTTGATGGCAGCTAACAACAGCAACATATATATACACTACATGGAGGTTGGAAACCCTGGCGGCGTAGTGGTTATGTACTACGGCTGCCAACCAAAGGGTCGGCAGTTCAAATCCATCAGGCGCTCCCTGGAAACTCTATAGGGCAGTTCTACTCTGTCCCATAGCGTCGCTATGAGTCGGAGTCGACTCGATGGCACTGGATTTGGTTTTTGGTTTTTTGACATGGAGGTTTGTATGTATCTATGAAAAAAATGAGAATACTTTCCTTTATGAATAATTGTGAAGCAAAATTCAAATTATTTTTTGTTCTTGGGGGACTTGACATCCTACTGTAACTACTTCAGAGGAACATGTATGTACTGCTTTTATATTTATCAGCTTGCTTCTCTTTTAGTTGTAATTTCCCTTCAATCTGAGTATATAATAAGTCTATTTACTAAGTATGCTATAATTTATCTACAAGCAAATTCTTAAGTATTTATCTTTAGTACCTATAATATCTCTGCAATATCATTTTATCTTAGAAATACAGAAGGAAATTGTGATTTGGATATAAATCTGGTCTTTGGCGAGAGAAGGATTCCACAAACTTTCAAATTTCAGTTTAGAAAATGGCTCTCACAAAAGAAGCTCAATGGTTGTATGAGGAAATTTGGGGAGACAAAAATATTCTATATCCTGATTATGGCAGCGGTTTCACAGGGATAAACATCTGTGAAAACTCATCAAATTGTACACTTTAAGAGGATACAGTCTATTGTGCATAAATTATACTCAATAAAGTTGTTGTTTTTTTTTTAAACCAGCTCTCACAAAGGCCGACTGCTTTATCTATAGATGCAACTATATAAACTTCCACCTCATTAGTTTGGCTGCTTGGTTTCTTTCCTTAGTATAGTTAGATATGCTTACTATGCTGGAAGAGGTAGAGCTTCAGGGTCCTAGACAGAGCTGGAGAAAAACATAGAACAAAATTCCAACTCAAAAAGAAAGATCAGACTTACTGATCTGACGGAGACTGCAGAAGCCCCGAGAGTATGGCCCCAGAACACCCTTTTAGCTCAGTAATGAAGTCACTCCTGAAGTTCACCCTTCAGCTGAAGACTAGAAAGGCCCATAAAACAAAATGAGAGTAATGGGGCACACCAGACCAGGTGCAAGGACAAGAAGGCAGAAGGCGACAGGAAAGATGGTAATAGGGAACCCAGGGTTGAAAAGGGAGAGTGTTGTGTCGTGGGGTTGGTAACCAATGTCACAAAAAAATGTGTACTAGTTGTTCAATGAGAAGCTAGTTTGTTCTGTAAACCTTCATCTAAAGTACAATTTAAAAAAAGAAAGAAACCGTAAGGATCATAACAGAAAAAAAAAAAAAAGAGGTAGAGCTTCGTGTGGTCTAGAACGCAATGAGCCTAGGGTTTTAAAGCTTGAGTTGACCATTCAAAACTGTGGAATCTTTGACATGGAACTTAAAGTGCCACTTTAGCTTCTAGAAGCTATCTAGAAGAGGACTTCAATTAATTTTATCACTTTTTAAGTATTTGAAACTACAATCATTTACAGGGTAATTCTTAGCAACAATTGAAAAAAGTTTTGTTCATTCAAATGTCTAAATCCATTACTATGGCTTAAAACCTCTTGCCATCGAGTCGAATGCCACTCATAGTGACGCTATAGGACAGAGTAGAACTGCTCCATTGGGTTTCCGAGGCTGTAATCTTTATGGAAGCAGACTGCTACGCCTTTCTCCTGTGGAGCAGCTGGTGGGTTCAAACTGTCGACCTTTCAGCTAGCAGCCAAATGCTTAATTAACCACTGCACCACCAAGGCTCCCTTACTATGGCTTAGTGATGGAAAAATGTTTGTACTATATAAGATCAGTGCTGAATCTGTGAAACATTTCATAACATGGAGGAATGTGGAAGGTATTATCCTGAGTAAAATTAGTCAGTTGCAAAAGGACAAATATTGTATAAGACCACTATTATAAGAACTCAAGAAATAGTTTAAACAGAGAAGAAAATATTCTTTGATGGTTACGAGAGGGGGGAGGGAAAGAGGGAGAGGGGTCTTCACTAACTAAAAAAACTAGATAGTAGATAAGAACTACTTTAGGTGACGGGGAAGATAACACACAATACGGGTGAGGTCAGCACAACTGAACCAAACCAAAAGCAAAGAAGTTTCCTGAATAAACTGAACGCTTCGAAGGCCAGCGTAGCAGGGGCAGGGGTCTAGGGACCATGGTTTCAGCAGACATCTGAGTCAATTGGCATAATAAAATCTATTAACAAAACATTCTGCATCCCAGTTTGAAGACTGGCATCTGGGGTCTTAAATGTTAGCAGGCAGCCATCCAGGATGCATCAATTGGTCCCAACCCACTTGGATCAAAGGAGAATGAAGAACACCAAAGACACAAGGTAATTATGAGCCCAAGAGACAGAAAGGGCCACATGAACCAGACACTACATCATCCTGAGACCAGAAGAACTAGACGGTGCCCGGCTACAACTGATGATTGCCCTGACAGGGAACAGAACAGAGAACCCCTGAGGGAGCAGGAGAGCAGTGGGATACAGACCCCAAATGCTCGTAAAAAGACCAGACTTAATGGTCTGACTGAGACTAGAAGGACCCGGATGGTCATAGCCCCCAGACCTTCTGTTGGCCCAGGACAGGAACGATTCCCAAAGCCAACTCTTCAGACGTGGATTGGACTGGACAATGGGATGGAGAGGGATGCTGGTGAGGAGTGAGCTTCTTGGATCAGGCGGACACTTGAGACTATTTTGGCATCTCCTGCCTGGAGGGGAGATGAGAGGGTGGAGGGGGTTAGAAGCTGGCGAAATGGACACGAAAAGAGAGAGTGGAGGGAGGGAGCAGGCTGTCTTATTAGGGGGAGAGCAATTGGGAGTATGTAGCAAGGTGTATATGGGTTTTTATGTGAGACTGACTTGATTTTAAGTTTCACTTAAAGCACAATTTAAAAAAAAAAAAACCGTATACACACATCTTCTCTCTGAGCATCTTATATGTACAGTAGTTAAAAAGGAGGGACACACAAATCTCAGTTGTTTAAATACAGATGAAAACCACTTTTAAAAGAGAAATGCAACATAACCACAGGAAGCTGTGAAGAGTGGGCTGCTTAACTGACAATGCATATATTCATTATCAGGGAATAATGAGGAACAGGAGAGGAAACTATTTAAAAACACATCCCTAGGCAAAGGTATAATTTTCTCATTTGTTCAAATAGTAAGCCCTTCGCAATGAGTATCCCTATTCCTTATTTCACATAGCTTTAGCATTTCCTGGGGCTTTTTTTTTTTTTTTTTTGTCTAGAGAGTCGGATATTTCTGTGTTCACAGGTTTACACGTGTAATGTAGCCTTTGTAATCTCTGTACATATTTTAATTCCATTTTGTCAGTGACACTTCTGTATAGAGTGCTGCCTGCTCTTCTCACTCCATACCTGCTCTGGAGATCAGCTTCCCCGCCTATCCTAAGCTGAGAAACAGCCCTAGTCTAGTCCAGGATGGGTTAATGGTAATGCTGACAAAGGGGATAAGAAAGCTGCAGTGGCAGATGAACGTGATTAGAGGGAGGTGGATACAGACAGCAGGGAAGAAGGGAAGTGGGCAGTCAGAAGGACAGAAAAATAAGTCACCCTGCAAGTGAACCACACTCAAAGGAGACCCAAAGAAAGAGTGAAGGGTAAGACAGGACACAGTACTGGGGAAGCCAGCAGAACTTGACCAAAGCAAAGTCATGGAAGCTTCATAGACACATCCAAACTCCCTGAGGGACTGAACTGCTGGGCTGAGGACCATGGTCTCGGAGGACATCTAGCTCAATTGGCATAACATAGTTCATAAAGAAGTTTGGTGAGTAGCATCTGGGGTCTTAGAAGCTTGTGAGCGGCCATCTAGGATACTCCACTGGTGTCACCCCATCTGGAACAAGGGATAATAAAGAAAACCAAAGGCACAAAAGATTAGTCCAAAGGACTAATGGACTACAACTACCACAGCCTCCACCAGACTGAGTCCAGCACAACTAGATGGTACCCGGCCACCACCACTGACTGTTCTGAAAGGGGTCACAATAGAGGGTCCCAGACAGAGCTAGAGAAAAATGGAGAACAAAATTCTAACTCACAATAAAAGACCAGACTTACTGGCCTGACAGACTAGAAAAACCCCAAGAGTATGGCCCCGACACCCTTTTAGCTCAGTAATGAAGTCACTCTTGAGGTTCACCCTTCAGCCGAAGATTAGACAGGCCCATAAAACAAAACAAGACTTAATGGGCACACCAGCCCAGGGGCAAGGACTAGAAGGCAGGAGGGGACAGGAAAGCTGGTAATAGGGAACCCAAGGTTGAGAAGGGAGAGTGTTGACATGTTGTGGGGTTGGTAACCAATGTCACAAAACAATACGTTTACTGATTGTTTGATGAGAAGCTAGTTTGTTCTGTAAACCTTTATCTAAAGCACAATAAAGAAAAAAGAAAGTGAACCACACAGCCACAGAAAGAAATGACAAGGGACAGGGAAATAAAGGGAGAAAAGCTTACCAGCTTACTTTTTAATACTGCCAGATTAAAACAGCAATCCTTAGTGCATGTATGTTTTAATGAAGCTACACTGCCAGCATTTGCCAAAAAAAAAAAAATTTAACTTTCTACCTCAATTTGGAAGCAGATGCCATCTTTAAAATCTCTTTCCCACAATTTTGACATCTAATTTTATCGAGGAAAAAATACTTTCATGAAGCAATAGCCCCAATTGTGGTCTTTCAGACTAACATCTCTAAGGACTATTCATTTTTTGTAACTATAGGCATACGTGATATCACCTCTTGGTACCTGTCCCACAACCAGTTGCCATCCAGTTGACTCATGGTGACCCCATGTGTGTCAGAGTAGAATTAGGCATACGTGATATCACCTCTTGGTACCTGTCCCACAACCAGTTGCCATCCAGTTGACTCATGGTGACCCCATGTGTGTCAGAGTAGAATTGTGCTCCATAGGGTTTTCGATGGCTGGGTTTTCGGAAATAGACTGCCAGGCCTTTCTTCCAAGGTACCTCTGGGTGGACTCCAATCTTTCAGTTAGCAGCCACCCAGGGACTCTGCTTGCCCCATAGAGTTAGATGCATGCAAGAGGTTTCCCATCACGAATGTTCTCTTTGAATAAAGCAAATAATACGAAAAACTTCTCTACTACTCACAACTGTCTTGATCATTTTCTGAAATTACCAAGTATTTAGCCTTTTAGTACACTTTAATCCATTGCTGTCAAGTTGATTCTGACTCATAGTGACCATACAGGACAGAGTAGAAGGCCTCATAAAGTTTCCAATGGAAGGCTGTAAATCTTTACAGAAGCAGACTGCCATATCTTTCTCCCATGGAGCAGTTAGTGGGTTCCAACCACCCACCCTTCAGTTGGCAGCTGAGTGCTTAACCACTGCACCACCAGAGCTGCTTCTTTAGACTACTTTAGAGTATAGTTAATATATTTCAACCATAAAAGCTTGTTCTTTTGCAGGGCAGGCCACCAACAAGTTCTTCTTGATTTTAAAGAGTTCTTAATTAAACCAAACCAAACCCATTGCCACTGAGTTGATTAGAACCCGTAGCGACCCTACAGGACAGGAGAGAACTGCCCATAGGGTTTCCAAGGAGCGCCTGGTAGATTCGAACTGCCGACTTTTTGGTTAGCACCTGTAGCTTTTAACCACTACACCACCAGGGTTTCTAGTTCTTAATTAGGAAATTTAAAAAAAGTTATCTATACATGAAGGAGACCTAAAAATTCAAACTAGAACTCTGACATTATCATATTGTAGAACCTTGGACTAGGTGTTAAGCCTCTCTGAGCCTCAGTTTCCTCATCTATAAAACAAAGGGGGGTGGACACTGATAGCCCCTATTTGCACTGAAATTCTATTCCTCAAGTAAGAAAAGGAACAATTTTAAGCAGCAATCCTTAAGCTCCTTTAGATAGCTTACATGGGGGGAGTATAGTTCTTTAGCTCCCTAGCAGCTTTTCCATTTCACCCATTGTGGCCATGGCTTCTATCTAAAGATCCAGCAATAGTTCAAAAAATATTTTGGTTAAGTTAAAAAAAAAAAGAATTTAGACTAGATTTATAAGTTGGAGATTTTACAATGGACTTGAGTCCACCATTAAAAAATTACTCCATTTTTTTTAGAAACAGGCAAAATATTGTCACTAGTTTCTAGGTGGTGGATTATGAGTGATTTTTATTGTCTTCTTCAGGCTTTTCTATATCCTCCACATTTTTTCCTACTTGGAAAAGTGGTACTTTTATTTAAAATTAGATATTTGAATGGATTATTGCATTCTTGCAAGTTTTATCAGATCTCTCAAGTCTACTCTGAAATGAGGGGGGCAAATCAGATGGTATACACAGTGGCTGATTACCCGAGTAGCTGATTGCTGTAGTCAGAATCAAGAGATTATTATTATAACCAGAATTTATGGCTCACAGTCTTTGCGTAAATCAAAACATCCATTTTATCTAAAGAACATTTCTTTTTTCCCTCAGAATCCTGGCCCTTGAGAATCATGGTTAAAATTCCTTTCCAATTTAAAGTAAATGAAATGAAACACGAGGCTCTTCTACCCACCAAAAAAAAAAAAAAAAAGTGCTTGCCAGACAAAACAGGATTACTATTGGGCTGTTTTTTATTTTTCCTCTTTTTATGCCCTAAAACACAACACGTCAAAAGATAAAATAAATATTTAGCTGTCAAAACAAAACACACCCCCACGTGGAAAACACATGTATGAATTTGATGCCGTTTTTTGTAAAAACAACTTCCATAGCAAACACAAACGTTTAAATTGTGTAAAAACAAGGCAAAACCAAATGCTGTCGCTACTCAGTTCTATAAAAAAAAAACAAAAAAACTCACTGCCATCCAGTCGATTCCGATTCATAGTGATCCCATAGGACAGAGTAGAAGTGCCCCATGGGGTTTGCAAGGAGCGTCTCACGGATTTGAACTGCCAACCTTTATGGTTAGCAGCCGTAGCTCTTAACCACTACGCCACCAGGGTTTCCACTAAGTTCTATAGGTCACTCCTAAGAAAGGTAGAAAGGGAGTTGCTAAAAGGATATAAACACAATTAGGCAATTTCCAGTTTCACGGCTAACAAAACACTGAAAAATTGGATAGGATAGAAAAGGAAGCTATCCAAAATGACAACCACAATCTCGATTTGGGTAGATCTCTATAATTATAAATTCCACATTGAATTAAATTTTCACCAGTTGACAAAGGTACCACAATTCCCTTCTCCATTTCCCACACGCAGATAAATACACTGTCTACTACACGTTATCTCTGAAATTACTTCTTCCAGGACCAGTTACTTCCTTCTCTCAGCATGCTCCTCAACTCACCCTCCATCGTCAACCCCAAACCCTGACTTTTAGAGTAAGCATCGAGGACAGTGGTTTAGTTACAGGTCATGAGTTCAAATCCCAGCTCTGACACTTATTAGTTGTGAGATCTTGGATAAGTTACTTAACTAACCTCTCTCATTCGTAATCTGTAAGATGTGCATCATAACAACTACTTTGCAGAGTTGCTGCGAGGATCAAATTAGATAATGGCTGGAAATTCAACCACCATATTTTTTGCAACTGTAGTCAATGTTGGTTCCCTCTACCCCTTGCCACTTTCTCCAAGTATGGACAAATTCAACATTTGGGTTTTAATTACTCTTAAGTAAGCTCAATGGGCTGTGTGGATGTGCATATATATGTGTATATACATATATATATATACATATACACACACCCCTATATATATGACATGTAATAATTTTTAATTTTGTTTAATAAGATTTTGAATGAGCATGTCACAAGGGAGACAGTATGACATTGCGGCCAAAACCCTCTACTTCGAAGGACTACAACAGTCTTAAATTTGGTTTCCACTTCCAACATCTACCAGCTATGGGACCTAGTTAGGTCAAGTTACTTTACCTCTCTGAGCCGGTCCCTCATTTATAAAATGAATAGAATTTGTAATGTGTTTAGGTGTCTGGCCCAGAGTAAGTACCATAAATGGCAGCTGATATCATTCTTTTAATTATCAAGGTTGGTGGACAGGAACTAGTCCCTTTAAAGCTAGTGAAGTGAGTTTAGCCAATTCCTCAATCACATCAAGACAGTGTCATCATTCTCTGCTCTCCTGAAGTTCCGTTTTACTGTATTTGTTGAGGAAGTTACACCAACCTCTTCCCTACCAGCATTCGTGGCAGAATAACTCTGTTGTAGGGGGCTGCCCTATGCACTGTAGGATGTTTAGCAGCATCTCTGGCCTCTATCCACTAAATGCCCGTAACACTCGGACTCCCCCACTGGCAGTTCTAACAACCAAAAACGCCTCCAGACATGACCAAGTGTCCCCTGGAGAGGTGGCCCCTGGTTGAGAACCACTGGTGTAGCAAGCACTATCTACAACTGGAAGATTCTCAGGAGGCAGCCCTGCAGGAGGCCAAAGGTTTACGGGAGCTACGCTTTAGCGCTATCTACTCTTCTGGGCTCCATCATCCATTATTAGCAATAATTCAAAGGTGACCATGCAAAGATCCTTGTTTTGCCCCAATATGCAGTCAGAAGAATGCTTTAAGTCACAAGAAGGGAGGCTGGCCATTGCCTCAGTGACACCGAAACCCGATGCCATTGAGCCAATTCCAACTCATAGCGACCCTACAGGACAAGAGCAAAACTTAGGGTTTCCGAGGAGTGGCTGGAGGATTCAAACTGCCGACCTTTTGGTTAGCAGTTGAGCTCTTAACCACTCCACCACCAGGGCTCCAGGTACAGCAATAAAAAAAAAAAGACATGTAGAATTTAAACCCCAAGGAATTCAAGTTAGAACCCACGACCTACTGAAGTTACACAAAACTTATTTTTTAAAAAAGAAAAGGCCATAGATTCTAAGGTGTTTTAATAAACCATATACTTACCTGAAATGGAAAAGTATGTCTTAGTTGGGAAGGTACGCTAGAATGTATGTGGTGGCTAATACACAAAAGGAATTGCTCCATCGTTTACACGGCTGAAGCATGTTTAAGATATTTAAAACAAAAACCCACTAATTGCTGTCCAGCCAATTCCAACTCATAGTGACCCTACAGGACAGAGTAGAACTGCCCCATAAGGTTTCCAAGGCTGTAATCTTTACGGAAGCAAACTGTCACATCTTTCTCCTGTGGAGCGGTTCGAACTGCCAACCTTTCAGTTAGCAGCTGAGCACTTAACCACTGTGTCACCATGGCTCCTTTGTTTAAGGTATATATATTAAGTGCTATATTAATGTCCAAAAGACTGGGCACCTTTTGATTGTCACAACAAATTCACTGTCTAGTTTACATTTTAATAACTGCATCCAATTATCCACCGCATAGCTCCTCACCTAGCACAATCTCCGACAGAGGAGGTAATATAGCAAACGTTTGTTGAACAAATGAATGGTCACATATTCTGCTTAATTAAGAACTCCGTGGACAAAAAAAAAAAAAGAACCTTTCTTTGCTCTTATCCAACAGGAGCGGAAACAAAAGATCTTTTCAGAGAAAATAATTATGACTGACTCCTTTTTACCCCAAATCCAGACAATTAGAAAGTTCAATTAACCAAAAACTTTTGTAGGCAAAAGTTGGGGAATGCAGCCTAATAGATGAGGCCTAAAGTGCAAGCAAGCATGAGCTTTTGTTCAACTCCCACAAGGTTACAAAAGCCATCGTTGCTGGCGTGGGGGGAGGGGGGATATAAAAAAGAGAGGGGCGAGAGAGCGGGAAAACAGGGATCAGTCTCAGAAGATAAGCTTCCACTTTTACAAAACCCCTTGCATCCCGCTGATTCTGACTCATAGCGACCCTAGGACAGAGTAGAACTGCCCCCATAGGGTTTCCAAGGCTGTAATGTGAAAACAGACTGCCACATCTTTCTCCCACAGAGTGCTTGGTGAGTTCGAACCGCCAACCTTTTGGTTAGCAGCCAAGCCCTTAACCACTGAGCCGCCAGGGCGCCTTTCCACTGCTTCAACAAACTTATCTTTTCAATGTCAAAATTTCAGAGGCGACCATGTAGAAATTCACAAAATGTTGTGTTGTGTGTATATTACAATTAAAAAAAAAAGTTGAGATGAGGGTCAATTTCTTACACAAAGACTTGATTTACAAATTACTTTTCAAATGGGTATTAGCAAACTTGAAGACTATTTTAGAAAGATATTTAATCACACCTCCATTAATTTCTGACACTTACTCATTTTTTTCCCCCTCCAGTCCCACAAGGCAGAGAACAGGTTCTCAAGCCAGGTAAAAGACACTCCATTTGCTTTTTTTCTCTAGAGAGAAACCTAACACCCATCACCAATCAACACACTTTTTTGCAGAACATTTTACCACACTTAACTTTCTTAGACTGTATTGTAAAAATACTCTATTTTCAGACTGTTGCCTATGTACAAAACGCCTCTCATATTAACATTAGAAATGGCACAAACAATAGTGGAAATAATTGCACTGTCATCAATCTTTGAGTCCAAAACGCTCCATTTCCACTTAAACATTTCCAGTTTAACATTGCCAGTAAACAAGTAATAATTTTAAGTGGTCTATTAGTTTAAATATATATTAAATTAAATTAACTCCAAATGCGTTGCTCTTATATGAGAGGAATTTTACCAATTTAAATCTTACACAAATTTTTTCAAAGTTTCACTCAAAAATCTAGACTTGGTTGAAAAAATACTTTTCTTCTCCAAAACTTAAATATAGGAATAGTAGCTTAGAATTTCAAAAACCATATTTGGTTGAAGAATCTATATGGTTGTCTTAGACTGTGTACTTATTGTGAGGTGGTTTCCATAAATCATGCCCTAACGATCTGACCAACCTTCTGTTGCATAAAGATTATATTTGCTCTTCAAATGCTAAATAAGCATTTTTAAGGACTAAAGGTAAAGACTAGATTGGAACCTTATGTAGCCAACATGTGAATGCACATATATTTTCATCACAATAAAGGCGGATGCCTTTTCAATGCACATTGTTCTTAAACAAAAGTGAGTATGAGTTTCCAAAGGCAAAACTACCACCCCAGAAGCCCTTGCAAGGCTTCAGGATAAAGAATGGGGAGGGCTCCCTTCTGTAGAAGATGAGAAAGGGTGGGAAAGGCTTTGCACAATTCCCAGGGGCCCATAATTCAAACTTGTGCATATTTTCAAGGAAGAACATAAAATTTACATTAAAACTGTCTTAATCAAGGTAGTGAAAAAAATTATTCCTGGTGTTCTATAAGCTTGCCATAGATTTGATAACCCAGAGAAGAACTACAGGCAATTACAAAATGATGGCTCCAATTAGCAAAACTGGATCTATTCCAAACTCAAATCAAAGGGGGCTCAGATAATCCTGATGGAATGATTTAAAAGAATACTGGGGACTTCCAGCAAAGACCTAAGGTTCTTCTACTGTTTCTACCCTCCTGAAAAAAAAAAAATGCTACAATGAGGTATCTCTTGCCCTTTGGGGAATTCAAAAACCGAACCTGGACTCCCCTTAATAAACCTTGTTCTTTTTTTCCCAAGGAGTATCCCTGGTATGGGGTTTTTACTGTAAAGGGCAATAAAAACAAACCTGAGAAACCCGCAGAAAATACAGCACTGAACACACAACCTTTCCCTTAGCCTCGCTGATTTTCAAATCTCTACCTAGTCCTGGACAACTCAGAAGAGGCCGCGGGGAATACAAGAGAAACTCCGAAGGCAGAAACCTCTCGCCCAGAGCTTAGAACAGAGGGCACCTTGGAGGCATTTCATGCTTTTTTAGACGGAAAGGTCACACCCTGCAGTTTTGAAAATCCACGGTCTAGGGCTCAACCCCCGAGGTAGAGCCTCCCTCTTGCTTCCCTAGATCCATGCTGGAGGTGAAATACTCACTCTCCCCACCCCCACTCGCCAACTCCCCTCCCCCCCCCACCGCCCCCTTAAAGAGAAGACCCGCAGCGGGGGTCCTCCTTCATTCTCTATGCACTCCACCCCCGCCCCTCCATACCCCCAGCATTCCCCCTCACCTCCACTCCCTCTCATCCCCACCCCCACCCCGCCATCCTCGTGGAGAAAACTAAGGCGCGTCCCCCACCTCGCCCCCTCCCCAATCCCAGTTATCCTTGATGAAAATAGCAAGAGTACCCCGCACCTCATCTTCACTCGCTCCCCACAACCCCACCATCACCTCGCCCCACCCCCACTGCCCGCCAGCCCGTGGAGAAAACCATGAGTCCCCCCTCACTCCCTCCCCACGCCCCACCATTCCCGCAGAGGAAAGCAGGGAGAGCCCCCATTTTCACTCCCACCTCCACCCCAGCCGGCCCATCCCCATCACCGCCACCCCAGTGGAGAAAGCCCCGGGGAGGCTGAGGCACGCAGCCTAGGGGACCTCACAACCCCTCAGCCCAAAGCCACGGGGCGCCCCCTCGCCCTGGCCAGGCCGTCCAGGCCCGAGGCTGCAGGTACCCAGCTCTGCAAGTCGGCAGCCAGTGCCAGGGGCCAACTGGGATCGCTGGCTCCCGCGCGGGGCAGGAGGGCAGCCTCCGCCGGGACGCGGGCCAGGCGGCGGGAGGCGCCCCGCACGCACATGCCTAGAGAAAAAGGGCTTACTGCGTGGGATGCTCGCCCGCGCGGCTGCTCGGTGGTGGCGCCGCTGCCTGCACCGAGGCCCAGGCGGCAGCGGTGGCGGCAGCGGCGACGGCGGCGGCGACTGCGGACTGAGCCCCTCGGCCGCGCTGGGTGTGCGCGCAGGAGGGGAGCAGGGGCGGCGCGCGCAGGAGCGGCGGGGGGCGTGAGCGCGCGAGGAGGGAGGGCGGCGGGGGTCGTGAGCGCGCGGGAGGGGACCGGTGGGAGGCGTGAGCGCGCGGGGGGCGGTGGGGGGCGTGAGCGCGCGGGGGGGCGGGGGGGCGTGAGCGCGCGGGGGGCGATGGGGGCGTGAGCGCGCGCGGGGGCGGGGCTGCGGTACAGGGGGCGCGCGCCGGAGCCTGTTGGCCCTCGGCGGGATGGGGGCCGCCACGCACCCCACGCGGCCACGTGCCCGCCCCGGGAGAGGCCCAGCCGGAGGCCTGCAGGGCGCGGGCGCGGGAAGTCTGTTGCGGGAGGCGGGCACGAGCGTTGCCCCAGAGGGCCGACGGGGGCGCCAGGCGGGGGGCGCCCGGGGCCCCTCCCTCGCGCCGCGCCAGGCCATAGGCCTTCGAGGCCGACGGGAGTCACGAGGCACCGCAGGCAGGCCCCGCGAGGGCAGGGGAGGTGGGAGAAACAAAGGCAGGCGAGCAAAGGTGGCGGCTCGGCTCAACAGGGGCCTCAGCTAACCTGTGCACTCCGGTCAAGCCGCAGGTGCAGTAGCGCATCACGTTCCCGCCTGGTTTGCGGAGTCCCGCCGGCGACCCCTCCCCTGAGTCACAAGCTGGAGGAAGCAAAGGGAACCCCCGCCTTATACTGGATGCCAGGATCCAGAGGGCTTTACTCGGAAAGCACGGGTGGCGAAGTGGTACTAGGCAACTCGTTCATTCATTCAACATTCAGTCGACTGAGCCCTCACCATGTGCCAAGCACAGTGCCAGGCGCTGGAGGTACAGTGCAGTCACTCAGACACTGTCCACCATACCCTCGGAGCTTGCAATCTAGCGGGGGAGACAGCAACAAAGAAGTGAGGATATGAATTTCGGATAGGGCCTCTGCAGGCAAAGAAAACCAAAAAAAAAAAAAAAAAAAGAACCCCGTTGCTGTGGAGTCAATTTCGACTCATAGTGACCCTATAGGACAGGGTCAGGGTAGAACTGCCCCATAGAGTTTCCAAGGAGCGCCTGGTGGTTTTGAACCGCTGACCCTTTGGTTAGCAGCAATAGCATTTAACCACTACGCCACCAGTGCAAATTAGTGTAGTTGGGAAGGGAGGAGGTGGCCTTTAAGCTGAAAGTTATGAAAGAAGCAACCTTATGAAAAGCCAGGGAAAAATCCTTCCAGAAAGAGGGAGCAAATGTATGAAAGCCAGAAGGGAGGGACAAATCTTGATGGGAATTGTGATTGGCACCGGGAAAGCTGGGGAGAGTGGCACAATATAAGGTTGGACAGATTGACAGGGACCAAATCGTGGAATGCATCATCTTCCATGGGTAGAAGTTTCCATTTTATTCCAAAATCAACGGGAAGCCATTGAGTGAATGAATTGACGTAGGGGCATGACATGATCTGATTTATATTTCTTTTAATTAATCTTTTGTTCTATTGAGATAATTGTAGATTCACATGCATTTGTTAAGAAATACAGAGAGGTCCCCGTGTACCCTTTACCTACTTTCCCCCAATGCAAAACTATAGTACAAGATCACAACCAGAACGTTGACAGTAGTACAATTCACCAGTCTTACTCAGATTTTGCCACTTTTACTTGCATTCATTTGTGTGTGTGTATTTAATTCTACACTTGCTTGAGAAAAAGGTTAGCAGACTCACCCCATCCTGGCCAATCAGCTATTCCGCAGGTGGTTTCCACCCAATACCAGCCCTGCCCCCAGCTCAAAAGAAACAGATAAGAGGTACTCAAGATGGAAGGCACTGGACCAAGGGCCCTCTCCCAGGGAAACTTCTGGCCACTCTTTGGCACTGAGTCAATGTTAGTTGTGGTTCAGACCTCCCCAGCCCCCTCCCTTCTTTGCCCTCTTTTTGGCCATTCTTCCTTCTTCCCCAACCCCCTTCCTTCTTGCTTCCTTCCTTCTTCCCTCCCCCACGTCTTTCCTCCCTTCCTCTCTTCCGCAGACATTTACGGTGCTCATACTAGGCATAAGGTAAGGTCTGCTGCCTGAGCACATTGTCCTCTTTTATCTGTGCACAAAGCCAGCCCTGGCTGCCTCCTAACACATCTTTTTGTTCGGTGCTGTCGACGCCATGTACAACAGAACGAAACATTGCTGAGTCCTGCAACAGCCTCACAATCTTTGCTATGTTTGAGCTCATTGTCGCAGCCACTGTGTCAATCCATCTCGTTGAGGGTCTCCCTCTTTTTCGCTGACCCTCTACTTTCAATCGCCTAACACGTTAGCTCCTTGGATTTGGACTTCATGGGTCATGAAAACACAGAGTTCCACATTTTAAAGCATATGGGGGATTGTGACACCTGTTGCAGAGGAAGCAAACAGATAAAAGATAAATGTAATGTGTGCACAAATTGCAAACGTGTGCACACATTACATTTTGTTAATGCTTTCAGGATTAAGAAGCAAAAAGAAATTAATAGACTAAAATATTTAATTTCCAATTCTCCCCAACGCACACATAGTATTTTAAAGCAAATCCAAGATATCATATTATTCCATCCAGAAATACTAAAATATATATGGGTAAAAGAAAAAAACTTTTTTTTAAACATAAGCATGCTATCATCATCACACCTAAAAGTAGTTAACTAAAATCCTTTATTAGCCACAAAGATCCAGTCAGAATTCAGAATTCCACAGTTGTCTTACAATTTTTTTTTTACAGTTTATTCCAACCAGGATATTTTTAAAGGCCCATTTATTACATTTGGTTGCTATGTCTCTAATTAATGGTTCTCAAATGAATGAGTGCATTCTCCCCACCTTCTCTCACCCACCTCTCCTCCTGTTAGTCCAAATTCTACCCATTTTACAAAGACCCATCTCTCTGATGCTGTAACTTGCTTGAGCTATTCTCTGATATTCCAGCTAAAAGTAATCTCTCCCTCCTCTCGTAGCATTTCTTGTAAATTTAACCTTATTACATTTAACCTTATATTAAAGATTTTGTGAAGACAGCTGTATTAGTTTCCTAAAGCTGCCTTAACAAATTACCACATAGTAGGTGGCTTAAAACAGTGTAAACTTATTCTCTCACAGCTCCGCAAGCTTCTTGTTGTTAGGTGCCGTGGAAGTTGGCTCCAACCTACAGCAACCTTATGTATAATGGAATGAAAGTTGCCCGATGCTGTGCCATCCTCATAATTGTTGCTATGTTTAAGCCGACAGTTGCAGCCATTGTGTCAATCCATCTCATTGAGGGTCTTCCTCTTCTTCGCTGACCCTCTACCAAGCATGTCTTTCTCCAGTGATTGGTCCCTCTGGATGACGTGTCCAAAGTGAGCAAGATGAAGCCTCACCATTCTAAGAGGCATTCTGACTGTCCTTCCTCCAAGACAGATTTGTTTGTTCTTCTGGCAGTCCATGGTATATTCAATATTCTTCGGCAACATCACAATTTGAATGTGTCAATTCCTTACTCCTCCTTTTTCAATGTCCAGGTTTCACATGCATATGAGGTGATTGAAAAGACCACGCACACCTTACTCATGAAAATGACAACTTTGCTTTCTAACACCTTTAAAGAGGTTTTTTGCAGCAGATTTGCCCAATGTATATGTCTTCTGATTTCTTGACTGCTGCTTCCATGGGCATTGATTGTTGGTCCAAGAAGAATAAAATCCTTGACAACCTCAATTTCTTCACCATTTATCACTATGTTGTTTATTGGTCCAGTTATAAGGATTTTTGTTTTCTTTATGCAAGCTAGTAAGTCTGAATTGAGAAATGTACAGGGCCATGCTCTCTTCAAAGGCCCTAAGGGAATATCTTCCTTGTTTCTTCCAGCTTCTAGTAGCCCCAGGCTTTCCTTGGCTTGTGGCAGCATAACTTCAATTCCGCCTCTGTCCTCAAATAGTGTTCTTCCCTGTGTGTCTCTTCGCTTCTTATTAAGGACATAAGTCATAAAGAGATTAGGGTTCAGCCTAGTAACTTCATCTGAACTTACCTAATTATATCTGCAAGACCCTATTTCCAAACAAGGTCACATTCACAGGGATCGAGGTTTAGGCCTTCAAGACATTTTTTTAAGGACACAATTGCCAGCCCCCTGGCCTCCTGAAATTCAAGTCTTTTCCACATGCAAAATGCATTCACTTCATCCCCACACCCCCAAAAATCTTGACCCATTCCAGCATCAACTCTAAATCCAAAATCTCATCTTCTAAATCAACTAAATCAGGTATGGGTGAGACTCTGGTATGGTCCCTCCCCTGGGGCAAAATTCTTCATCTCTGAACCTATGAAACAACAACAAAAAAAAGTTATCTGCTTCCAAAATATGATGGTGGGACAGGCATCGGAAAGACATTCCCATTCCAAAAAGGAGAGATTGGAAGGAAAAAAGGGGTCACAGGTCTCAAGGAAGGGTAAAACCCAGTAGGGCAAATTCCAATAGTTTTCAAGGCCTGAGAATAATTTTCTGCAGTTCAATCAGCACTCTTGGCTGGCAGAGGCCCCAAGGACCTTTCATCCCACCTGGGATGAGGAATCCTGACCTCTCAGCCCACTGTGGCGGCTTCATCCTCTAGAACCCAGGAGGCAGTGACCTCTGTCCTCTGAAACCAAGGAGGCAGCGGCCCCGCCCTGGGGAGCCCAGGAGGAGGTGGCCCCTGCTCTGCAACCAAGGAGTCAGTGGCTTCACCCTCTGGAATTCAGAAGGCCATGGCACTGACCTCTGGAAATGACAAGACAGAAGCCCCGCCCTCTGGAAGAGATGCGGCGGATGCCCCCACACTCTGGAACCGATGAGGCAGAGGCCCCGCCCCCTAGAACCGAGGAGGCAGAGGCCCTGCCCTGTGAAACCCACCAGGCAGAAGCCCCACCCTCTGCAGCTGACGAGGTGGAGGCCCTGCCCTCTGGAACCAATGATGCAGAGGTTTCACCCTCTGGAGCCCAGGAGGCGGTGGCCCTGACCTCTGAAACCAAGGAGGCAGAGGCTCCGCCCACTGGAACCCAGGAGGCAGAAGCCCCGCCCTCCAGAGCGGATGAGGTGGAGGCCCCGCCCCCTGCAACCAAAGATGCAGGGGCTCTGCCCCCTCGGGAACTGAGGAGGCCATGGCCCCACCCTCTGGAACCCAGGAGGTGATGCCCCCCCTCCCCCCATCACCGTTGAGGCAGTGGCTCCGCACTCTGGAGCTGACGAGGCAGAGGCCCCGCCCTCTGTAACCAAAGAGGTGGAGGCCCCGCCCTCTGGAACCCAGGAGGCAGAAGCTCCGCCCTCCGGAGACAGAGCTCACTACCAATTTTCTTTTGATTCGTTTATTTTCTGAAAAGGTAAGTTCTGGGAAACTGTTCACTTAAATAAGTATGAGGCAATGAAGAGTTTTTCCGTTGCATTGCCACACTATTTTTTGTATTTCTTTTAAATATATGCCAAAAACTCTATTGTGATCTATCATGCAAAATTAATTTTTGTCATTTATTAGCTGACAATTTCATTAGATCCTTCTGTAATTTTGTTGCAAGCAAAGAATTGGAAACCACTTGTGTTGCAAGAGGTCTTGTTATGCAGTGATTATGAGTTTGCTACTTACTAGGATCCCTGAGGAGCCCTGGTGTCGAAGTGGTTAAGAGCTCAGGCTGCTAACCAAAACCTTGGCAGTTCGAATCCACCAGCCACTCCTTGGAAACATTATGGGGCAGTTCTACTCTGTCCTGTAGAGTCACTGTGAGTCAATCGACTCGATGGCGCACAACAACAACAAATAAGGACCCTGGTGGTGCAGTGCTTAAGAAGCTCAGCTGCTAACTGAAAAGTCAGCAGTTGGAACCCACCAGCCAGATGTGGCAGTCCGCTTTCCTAAAGATTACAACCTTCCAAACCCTAGCGGGCAATATTACTGTCTCTGATAGGTCACTATGAGTTGGAATCCACTTGATACAGTGGGTTTGGTTTTTGGGGGGGTACTACCTACAGGGTCACTACAAGTTGGAACCAACTTAATGGCACCTAGCAACAACAACAACAACCTAAAGATTAATTGGAGAAGCTGCACTATATGAAGACTATGAAAGCAGCATCAGGATTGGAGGAAGACTCATTAACAACCTACATTATGCAGATGACACAACCTTGCCTGCTGAAAGTGAAGAGGACTTGAAGCACTTACTGATGAGGATCAAAGACCACAGCCTTCTGTATGGATTACACCTCAACATAAAAAAAAAAAAATAAAGAAAACAAAAATCCTCACAACTGGACCAGTGAGCAACATCGTGATAAACGGAGAAAAGATTGAAGTTGTCAAGGACTTCATTTTACTTGGATCCACAATTAACACTCGTGGAAGGAGCAGTCAAGAAATCAAAAGATGCATTGCATTGGGTAAATCTGCCGCAAAGGGCCTCTTCAAAGTGTTGAACAGCAAAGACTTCACCCTGAAGACTAAGGTGCACCTGACCCAAGCCATGGTATTTTCAATCGCATCATATGCATGTGAGAGCTGGACAATGAAAAAGGAAGACTGAAGAATAATTGACACCTTTGAATTGTGGTGTTGGCGAAGAATATTGAATATACCATGGACTGCCAAAAGAATGAACAAATCTGTCTTAGAAGTACAGCCAGAATGCTCCTTAGAGGCAAGGATGGTGAGACTGCGTCTTACATACTTCGGACATGTTGCCAGGAGGAATCAGTCACTGGAGAAGGACATCATGCTTTGCAAAGTACAGGGTCAGTGGAAAAGAGGAAGACCCTCAATGAGATGGATTGACATAGCGGCTGCAACAATGGGCTCAAGCATAACAACGACTGTGAGGATGGTGCAGGGCCGGGCACAGGACCGGGCAGTGTTTCGTTCTGTCGTACATAGGGTCGCTATGAGGCAGACGGAACTGACTTGGTAGCACCTAACAACAACACTGTGACTTAGTTTACCTCGTCACAGTTTCCACGTATGCAATTTGGGAATTGTTGTTGTTGTTAGGTGCCGTCAAGCAGGTTCCAACTCATAGTGACCCTATGCACGACAGAACGAAACACTGCCTGATCCTGCGCTATCCTTACGATCGTTGTTATACTTGAGCTCATTGTTGCAGCCACTGTGTCAATCCACCTCATTGAGGGTCTTCCTCCTTTCCGCTGACCCTGTACTCTGCCAAGCATGATGTCCTTCTCCAGGGACCGATCCCTCCTAACAACATGTCCAAAGTATGTAAGACGCAGTTTCGCCATCCTTGCCTCTAAGGAGCATTCTGGCCACACTTCTTCCAAGACAGATTTGTTTCTTCTTTTGGCAGTCCATGGTATATTCAATATTCTTCGCCAACACCACAATTCAAAGGCGTCAACTCTTCTTCGGTCTTCCTTATTCATTGTCCAGCTTTCACATGAATATGATGTGATTGAAAATACCATGGCTTGGGTCAGGCACACTTTAGTCTTCAGGGTGACATCTTTGCTCTTCAATACTTTGAAGAGGTCCTTTGCAGCAGATTTGCCCAATGCAATGGGCCTTTTGATTTCTTGACTGCTGCTTCCATGGCTGTTGATTGTGGATCCAAGTAAAATGAAATCCTTGACAACCTCAATCTTTTCTCCGTTTATCATGATGTTGCTCATTGGTCCAGTTGTGAGGATTTTTGCTTTCTTTATGTTGAGATGTAATCCATACTGAAGGCTGTGGTCTTTGATCTTCGTTAGTAAGTGCTTCAGGTCCCCTTCACTTTCAGCAAGCAAGGTTGTGTCATCTGCATAATGCAGGTTGTTAATGAGTCTTTCTCCAATCCTGATGCCCCATTCTTCCTCATATAGTCCAGCTTCTCGGATTATTTGCTCAGCATACAGATTAAATAGGTATGGTGAAAGAATACAACCCTGACGCACACCTCTCCTGACTTTAAACCAATCAGTATCCCCTTGTTCTGTCCGAACAACTGCCTCTTGACCTATGTACAGGTTCCTCATGAGCACAATGAAGTGTTCTGGAATTCCCATTCTTCGCAGTGTTACCCATAGTTTGTTATGATCCACACAGTCGAATGCCTTTGCATAGTCAATAAAACACAGGTAAACATCCTTCTGGTATTCTCTGCTTTCAGCCAGGATCCATCTGACATCAGCAATGATATCCCTGGTTCCATGTCCTCTTCTGAAATAGGCCTGAATTCCTGGCAGTTCCCTGTCGATATACTGCTGCAGCCGTTTTTGAATGATCTTCAGCAAAATTTTGCTTGCATGTGATACTAATGATATTGTTCTATAATTTCCACATTCGGTTGGATCACCTTTCTTGGGAACAGGCACAAATATGGATCTCTTCCAGCCAGTTGGCCAGGAAGCTGTCCTCCATATTTCTTGGCATAGACGAGTGAGTACCTCCAGCACTGCATCTGTTTGTTGAAACATCTCAATTGATATTCCATCAATTCCTGGAGCCTTGTTTTTCCCCAGTGCCTTCAGAGCAGCTTGGACTTCTTCCTTCAGTACCATTGGTTCCTGATCATATAAAGCCACCTCTTGAAATGGTTGAACATCAACTAATTCTTTGTGGTATATTGACTCTGTGTATTCCTTCCATCTTCTTTTGATGCTTCCTGCACCGTTTAACATTTTCCCCATGGAATCCTTCACTACTGCAACTCGAGGCTTGAATTTTTACTTCAGTTCTTAAAGCTTGAGAAACGCCGAGTGTGTTCTTCCCTTTTGGTTTTCCATCTCCAGCTCTTTGCACATGTCATTATAATACTTTACTTTGTCTTCTCGAGAGGCCCTTTGAAATCTTCTGTTCAGTTCTTTTACTTCATCAATTCTTCCTTTTGCTTTAGCTGCTCGATGCTCAAGAGCAAGTTTCAGAGTCTCTTCCGACATCCATCTTGGTCTTGTCTTTCTTTCCTGTCTTTTCAGTGACCTCTTGCTTTCTTCATGGATGATGTCCTTGATGTCATTCCACAACTCGTCTGGTCTTTGGTCACTAGTGTTCAATGGGTCAAATCTGTTCTTCAGATGGTCTCTAAATTCAGGTGGGATATACTCAAGGTCATATTTTGGCTCTTGTGGACTTGCTCTGATTTTCTTCAGTTTCAGCTTGAACTTGCATACGAGCAATTGATGGTCTGTTCCACAGTCGGCCCCTGGCCTTGTTCTGACTGATGATATTGAGCTTTTCCATCATCTCTTTCCACAGAAGTAGTCAATTTGATTTCTGTGTGTTCCATCTGGCGAGGTCCATGTGTATAGTTGCCGTTTATGTTAGTGTAAAGAGGTATTTGCTATGAAGAAGGCATTGGTCTTGTGAAATTCTATCATTCGATCTCTGGCAGCGTTTCTGTCATCAAGGCCATATTTTCCAACTACCGATCCTTCTTCTTTGTTTCCAACTTTTGCATTCCCATTGCCAGTAATTATCAATGCATCTTGATTGCATGTTCGATCAATTTCAGACTGCAGCAGCTGATAAAAATCTTCTATTTCTTCATCTTTGGCCCTAGTGGTTGGTGCATAAATTTGAATAATAGTTGTATTAACTGGTCTTCCTTGTAGGCGTATGGATATTATCCTATCGCTGACAGCGTTGTACTTCAGGATAGATCTTGAAATGTTCTTTTTGACGATGAATGCAACACCATTCCTCTTCGAGTTGTCACTCCCAGCATAGTAGACTATATGATTGTCAGATTCGGAATGGCCAATACCAGTCCATTTCAGCTCACTAATGCCTAGGATATCGATGTTTATGCGTTCCATTTCATTTTTCACGATTTCCAATTTTCCTAGATTCGTACTTCGTACATGCTAGGTTCCGATTATTAATGGATGTTTGCAGCTGTTTCTTCTCATTTTGAGTCTTGCCTCATCAGCAAATGAAGGTCCCGAAAGCTTTACTCCATCTACATCATTAAGGTCGACTCTACTTTGAGGAGGCAGCTCTTCCCCTGTCATCTTTTGAGTGCTTTTGAACCTGGGGGGACCATCTTCCAGCACTATACCAGACAATGTTCCGCTGCTAGTCATAAGGTTTTCACTGGCTAATGCTTTTCAGAAGTAGACTGCCGGGTCCTTCTTCCTAGTTCGTCTTAGTCTGTAAGCTTAGCTGAAACCTTTCCTCCATGGGTGACCCTTACTGGTGTCTGAACACTGGTGGCATAGCTTCCAGCATCACAGCAACACACAAACCCCCACAGTACGACAAACTGACAGACACATGGGAGTTAATTTGGGAATAAAAAAATTTGGGAATAGCATTATGTAAATCATAGGATTATTGAGAAGATAGAATTAAATTACAGACCACACATAAAGTACCTGCACAATGTCAGGCACATAGTAGATATTCAGCTAATGTTAGATTCCTTCCCCATATTTCATCTCGACATTCACATTTTTACACACAAGTATGATTATCTTTTTTTTTTCTCCTTACAGTCTACAAAGCATATACCAAAAGAGATTGTGTGATTTGGGCAACATTACACATGAAATCAATAAAAATGGGCTGAGAATCTAATTCAGGGCTTTTTGTCGTGTATTTTAAAAAAAACTTTCAGACATTTTTTAAAAAGGAAAAGTACAAACAATAGTATAACAAACACTCATGCTCTCACCACCCACGATTAATAACTGTTAACATTTTACATTTGCTTTAAGTTCCACTTTTGGGAAATAAAAGAATTAAATGTTACAGATAAATACTTAATGTTGGCCACTGCCTCCAGTCCCACCCCCTTCTCTCCCCCAAGTCAACCATGACTCTGAGTTGGTTTTGTTTTATTATTTCATGTTTAATGTACCTTACCAAAACGAAACAAAACGTGTTGCCGTCCAGTGCATTTCCACTCATAGCGACCATATAGGACAGAGTAGAACTGCCCCATAGGGTTTTCCAGGAGCGGCTGGTGGATTCAAACTGCTGACTTCTTGGTTAGCAGCCGTAGCACTTAACCACTGTGTCACCAGGGCTCCATTTAATGTCCCTTAGAACTACCAAAATGTATGTATCCTTCTGCAAATTATTTTTGTCTGTCTGTTTGACTCAATATCATGGCTTTATTCTTTACACCCCATCCGCACCCCCCATTTATTTTGGAAGTTATGCATTCAATTCGTATCCTTTTAATCTAAAAGTAATCTGTATCTCTTCTCTTCCCAACCAAGACAATTTCTCCCACCCTCAAATCTGGTGTTATTATTGTCTCCAATCTTATTTCCAGTTGCTTTATTAATTGAGATATAATTCACTTTCCATAAAATTCATCATTTTAAAGTGTATAATTCCAGATTTTTTAGTTCATTCACAAGCTGTGCAACCATCACCACTATCTAATTCCAGAATATTTTCATCACTTGAAAAATAAACCCTTTAGCAGTCATATCCCATGTCCTCCTCTCCCCAGCCCCTGGCAACCACTAATCTGCTTTATTTTTCCCTGGATTTACCTATTCTGGGCATTTCATATGAATGGAAACATACAATATATGGTCTTTCGTGTCTGACTTTTTTTACATTGTATAATGTTTTCAAGATTCATCTTTTTATTGCTGAATAATATCCCATTGTATGGACTTACCACTTTTTAATAGCCGTCCATCAGTGAAAGGACATTTGGGTTGCTTCCACTTTGGGGCTGCTATGAATAATACTGCTATGAACATTTGTGAACAAGTTTTTGTGTGAACATGTGTTTTCATTTCTCTTGGATATATACCTAGGAGTGGAATTGCTGGGAGATATGGTTAGCTCTATGTTTAATTTTTTTGAGACACTGCCAAGCTGTTTTCCAAAGTAGCTGCACCATTTGACATTCTCACCAGCAGCGGATGAAGATTCTGATTTCTCCATATCTTGTCAATACTTGTTTTTATCTTTTTGTTTTATTGTGGTAAAATATATATAACAAAAAATTAGCCATTTTCAAGTGTACAATTCAGTGCCACTAATTATATTCTCCATGTTATGCAACCATCCCCACTATCCATTTCTAAAGTTTTCCATCACTCCAAACAGAAACTCAGTGCCCCTTAAGCAGTTACTCCCTACCCTCCACTCCCAGCCCCTGGTAACCACTAATGAACATTATTTTTAATTGTGGTAAAAGTACATATAACAAAACATTTGCCATTCCAACATTTTTTTTACATATACAATTCACTGACATTAATTATCTTCATTATGTGTGCAACCATCACTATCCATTTCAAAATTTTTCCATTGCCCTTCACAGAAACTCAGTGCCCCCTTTTCTCCTTCCTCCTGTCCCTGGTAACCACTAATGAACTTTGGTCTCTATAATTTGCCTATTCTAAATGTTTCATGTAAGTAGGATCATACAATATTTGTCCTTTCGTGTCTGGTTTATTTCACTCAGCATAATGTTTTTGCGGTTCATCCATGTTGTAGCGTATATGAGAATTTCATTTCTCTTTGTGGCTGAGTAATATTCCATTGTATGGATATACCACATTTTGTTTATCCATTCATCTGTTGATGGACACTTGGGTTGTTTCCACCTTTTGGCCATTGTGAATAACGCTGCAATGAACATTGGTGTACAAGTATCTGAGTCTTCGCTTTACAAGTCTTTTGGGTGTATACTTAGGGAAGGAATTGCTGGATTGTATGGTAATTCTATATTTAACTTTTTGAGGAACAGTCAAACTGTTTTCCACAGTGGCTGCACCATTTTACAATCCCATCAACAATACACAAGGGTTCCAATTTCTCCACATCCTCGCCAACATTTGTTATTTTCTGTTTCTCTGATAATAGCCATCCTAGTGGGTCTGATGGCTATGAGTCAGAATGGACTCGACGGCAATGGGTGGTGGTGGTGGTGGGTCTGAGTGGTTTTTCATTGTAGTTTTGATTTGCATTTCTCTAATGACTAATGGTGTTGAGCATTCTTTCATGTGCTTATGGGCCCTTGTGTATCTTCTTTGGAAAAATGTCTATTCAAGTCCATTTTTAAATTGGGTTGTTTGAGTTGTAGGAGTTTTTTTGCATATTCTGGATATTAAACCTAATGAGATATATGGTTATCAAATATTTTCTCCCATTGTGTAGGTTACCTCTTCATTTTCTTGATAAAGTCCTTTCATGTACAAATTTTTAAATTTTCCTGAAGTCCAATTTATCTATTTTTTTCTTTTGTTGCTCGTGCTTTTGGTGTCATATATAATATTGTCTGTCTTTTTGTTTACAGCCATTCTAGGGGATGTGAAGTGGTACCTCATTGTGGTTTTCATTTGCATTTTCTTGACTAATGATGTAGAACATCTTTCATGTGCTTATTGGCCATTCATATGTCTTCTTTGGAGAAACGTATATTCAAATCTTTTGTCCATTTTTAGTTGTTTTTTTTTGTTTTTTTATTGTCGAGTTGTAAGAGTGATTTATATATTCTTGATGAACTACCTTCTCAGATATATGATTTGCAAATATTTTACATTCTGTGGGTTGTCTTTTCACTTTCCTAATGGTATGCTTTGAAGCACAAAAGTTTTAAATTTTAATAAAACTTCATCAAAATTTAGCTACTTTTTTTGTTGCTTGTGCCTTTGGTGTTATATCTAAGAAGGCTTTGCCTAATTCAAGGAAAGTTTCAACTCTTACATTTAGGACTTAGATTCAATTTGACTAAATATATGTGTATGGTGTGAGGAAAGAGGTCCAATTTCATCCGTTTGCATATGGATATCTAATTGTCCCAGCATCACTTGTTGAAAAGGCTATTTTCTCCCCATTGAATTGTCTTGGTACCCTTGTCAAAAATCACTTGACCATATGATGGGAAATTTGGCAACAATTATGGGTGATGGCTTCACAGCAGGACTAATGTATTTGATATCACTCAAGTGTGCAACTGAAAAATGTTGAATTGGCACATGTTGTGTTATATATATTTTTACAATAAAAAAATGTTTAAAAAAAGACCAATTGACCATAAATGTGGGGGTTTACTTATGGACTCTCAATTTTATTCCATTGATCCTTATGCCAGAACCACCTTGTCTTGATTACTGCAGCATTGGAGTGAGTTTTGAAGCTGGGAAGTGTGACTCCTCTAACTTTGCTCTCCTTTTTCAAGAATTTTTTGGCTATTCTGGGTCCCTTGTATTTCCATATGAATTTGAGGATCAGCTTGTCAATTTTTGCAAAAAGCCATTTGGAATTTTGATAGAAATTGCAGGTTTCAGAGTATAAATTTTGCACCTTTTTTTTGTTAGCTTTATTCCTAAGTATTTTATTCTTTTTGATGCTATTGTAAATCGAATTTTTAAAATTTCATTTTCAGATTGTTCATTGATAGACTGTAGAATACAATCAATTTTTGCATATTGGTCTTTATCTTGCAACATTTCTGAACTAGTTCTAGTAATTTTTTTTGTGAATTCTGTAATATTTTCCAAAGATAAGATCATGCCATCTGCAAATATAGTTTTACTCCTTGCTTTCTAACCTGGATGCCTTTTCTTTCTTTTTCTTGCCTGATTACACTGGCTAGAACCTCCAATACAATCTTAAATACGAGTGGTGAGAGTGCACATACTTGTCCTGTTCCTGATCTTAGCAGGATGGCTTCCAAATTTTCACCATTAAGCCTGATATTACCTGTGGACTTTTCATAGATGCCCTTTATCATTTTGAGCAAGTTCCCATCTATTCCCATTTTGTTGAGTGTTTTTATCATGAAGTAATTTTGGATTTGGTCAAATGCTTTTTCTGAGAGTATTGAGATGATCATGTAGTTTTTATCCTTCATTCTATTGATATTTGCTGTTGTTAGGTGACATCGAGTCGGTTCCGACTCATAGTGACCCTATATGCACAACAGAATGAAACACCGCCTGGTCTTGTGCCATCCTCACAATTGTTGCTAAGCTTGAACCCATTGTTGCAGCCACTGTGTCAGTCCATCTCATTGAGGGTCTCCCTCTTCTTCGCTGACCCTCTACTTTACCAAGCATGATGTTCTTCTCCAGGGACTGGTCCCTTCTGATAACACGTCCAAAGTATGTGAGACAAAGTGTCACTACCCTCACTTCTAAAGAGATTCCTACTAAGTTGACTGAGGCTTTGTCAGACCTACCACAACATTCAACTTCTTTCTCTTCTCCATTCTGCTTCCTTCTGCCATACTTTCATATTTGTTGATCCTTGGTAAACATCTTGTACTGTATTTCAAACTCCATTCCATTGTCTGCTTTCAGAGAACCCAACCTGAGACATGCGGTATTTAGAATCCAAGAACTAGGTAATGTGTGCTCCTTTTTCCTGGGGTGTCATTGCTTCTAGGCCCATTTGGTACACAGATATATGTTTTAAATCATGAGCTCATACTAATACCTATAGTCCAATCCAACAGCACAAGGTTTTCACGCAGTGAGAACCTTGACTCCCAGCACCATCAATGTATTTACTCATTTGCTCAATTCCATGATATACACAAAATAGCTTCAGAATTGTTACAATGTCATTACCAATAATAAACCTACTAAGGAATGTTCAAGATTTCTTTGCAATTCTTTTTATCTATATAATATATCCCACTGAGGATGGACAATGAAAGTACTGTGTCAAAAGTTGTTGGATTAATTCTTTTTATTCTGCTGAGTAGTTATGTTTTCAATGTGATATGCAGTTAGCCAGTAAGTAGTTGCTGTCAAGTCATTTCTGACTCACAATGACCCCATGTGTGTCGGAGTAGTACTGAGCTCCATAGGGTTTTCAATGGCTGATTTTTCAGAAGCAGATTACCAGACCTTTCTTCTGAGGTGCCTCCGGGTGAACACAAACTACCAACCTTTAGGTTAGCAGCCAAGCAGGTTAACCATTTGAACCACCAGGGACTCTGATATGCAATCAATTTATTTCTTTTTGGATTAAATTCTATTATTTTTCTCATATTGATTTACTTTTTTAATATGTAAAAGAAAAAATATGCAAAAAATATACTCAGAGAATTGCCATTGCCCTTCTTATCCTTTGCATCTCATTCTCGCCCACTCCCTTTAGGTAACCAATTTCCTTAATCTCTGGTTTTTCTTTCCTGCAAAATACATTTTGCAGATATTAGCAGATACGTCTATATACATTTTCCCTTCTTACAGAAAAGGCAGTATACTATATATGGTATGTTTCACCTTGCTTTTTTCATTTAACACAATATAAGTGTCTGAAGATTTTAAACAGGCTTACTTGAAAGTCATTTTTAGATTGTTCTGTTATCTCCATTTCCCCAGATATTAGGTCTGTTGGCCACTTTTCATGGTGCTCAATTTTTCCCCATAAATTTTGTTTAGGAGCTAATCTTCTATGGGGATTTTCTTCTGAGTGAAACTCCCTGTGGGGGTGGTTTCTCAGTTGCCTCAGTTCTGGTTCCTCACATTGCCAGTGGCTCAGTTCAGAGCTTCTTCCCACAAGATTTAGCAGTTCTAGTGTCCATACAGGAGCCCTGGTGGTACCAGTGATTAAGCTTTTGGCTGCTAACCAAGAGATCAGCAGTTCAAATCCACCAGTTGCTCCTTGGAGGGCCAGTTCTACTCTGTCCTACAGGGTCACTATGAGTTGGAATCAACTGGACTGCAACAGGTTTGGTTTTTTTTTTTTTTTGGAGTGCCCATACAAGGAGCCCTGATGGCACAACAGTTAAGCGTTTGGCTGCTAACCAAAACGGTGGTGGTTTGAATCCACCCAGAGTCTCTCTGGGCAAAAGATCTGATGATCTGTTTCTGTAAAGATTACAGCCTAGGAAATCCTATGGGGCAGTTTAACACTGTCACATGGGGTTGCTATCAGTGGGAAATTGACTCGATGGCTCCTAACAACAACACCCATATTCACATGGTACAAACCCATTTATAGGACTCATGTTGGAGTTCTCTGCTTTAGCTGCCTTCTCAGGCCCAACCCCGGTAGGCAGACGCAGTTCTTTCAGCACTGCTGCCAGGCAGAAGGCATGGTCTTAGGCCCTAGTTTCACACTGGGAGCCTGGTTATAGTCCTCTACTACATACTGGGCCAGTTCCGCCCCATTCCTTCATGGGCTTGAAGCCCTGGCTTACTGCTGTGTTTGTGGCTTACTACTGTATTTTCTTTCTTTGTTTTGGTCTGGGATGATTTTCCTTTCGCATTTGATCGTTATGTACTTGTAAATCTATTTTTTGAAGACTTTAGAGACCATTCCTGTGTGTTTAAAACAGAGTGGGGGAGAATTATGCATATGCTCACTTCATCAACGGAACCCACTAATTCATTTATTCAACAAATATTTATTGAGACCCACTACGTGCCAAGCACTGATCCAGGTTTTTGGAATACCAAAATAAATAAAAGAAATGATCATGGAAACCCTGGTGGTGTAGTAGTTAAGAGCTATGGCTGCTAACCAAAAGGTCAGCAGTTCGAATCCACTGGGTGCTCCTTGGAAACCCTATGGGGCAGTTCTACTATGAGTCACAATCAACTTGATGGCAACGGGTTTAGTTTTTGTTTTGTTTAGTCAGAGTTCAAGCTTGTATCTCTTTATGCTTGAAGAATGTCCACTTTGTTTTCATAATACAATTAAACTTTAAAAATATATTAGGATTGCTAGACTATCTTGAATGGGTGCCCACTTCCTCCTCCCTCCACTGCTTTAACTGAATTGCTTGGGCTCTCGTCCTGTCCTATTAAGCCTATCAAAATAAGACAGATGCCAATTGCAAGGGAAACAGAAAGTGGTCATTTATTGTCTATGCAGGCAAGGAGCAATGTGGGGCCTATTGGCGGAAAGGCCACACAGTCCCCGCCCCAGGGGATCGGGGACCTTTTATGTCCTTGAGTCCCCAGTGGGCAGGGATTAGTGCCTGAAACCCTACACCCAGAGCCCTCCTATGCCCAAATTTAGAGATTCAGATGGTGAGTCATGTTGAGTCACTTTTCATAGGAAGTCCGAGTTGTGGGACTTCTTGCTTTGCAAAGGGGCTCCGAAGGTGCTGTGTGCCAGAGAATATCTCCCCCTCCAAAGACGCTCAGGTCTGGAGTCAGGTCAAGGCACAATTCTCCAGATCTACGCATGCGCCAAGGTCCCCGCTGGCGCATGCGCAAAGATCTGGCGCCAAATACAAACCGCAGTTAGAGACCTCAGTCTGCAAGGGCTGGGGGCTCTGAGAAAATGGCGGTTAGAGACACCGGTTTGCAAGGGCGATGAACAAAGGGAGAGGGGGAGGCGGGGGGAGGGGAGTTGAGGCAGAGCAGGGTTTCACCGCGCCTTGGATATACGCTCTCTAAAGAAAAGACTCTTTTCTACAGAAAATAAAAGCCCGGCCCCAAAAGAAAGCTTCTTTTATTCCTTTTATCATTCCCTTCAGTTGCACTGATAATACCCTCGAGTCCTTAAATGCTAAAGTGGACCACATGTAACTGCTTTTAGAAAAAAATCCTGCCACCTACTCAATACTCCGTATTACTAAGACCGCTTCTTGTATAGATAGGAGTCCTGAATTTTTTTAATTCTAAATTATGTTCAAGAATTCTGTTGTGATGACGAATGCTGGCTGCCGGGCAGGCCTCTCACTTATGCTGCCACCCTCTCAGCATTTCTCCTCTGACGAATGTGGACTTAGGCCGTGCGTGACATTTTTCCTGATTATTGTATCTCATGTCTTTTCATCCTTCTCTGGAAATGCTAAAATAAGATGCATTTTCAGTCCCAGGTTCAATGCTCTTTGCTTTTTAACAAGCTTATGTGCAGACTAATTTTGCAGCAGCTTTCTCTATTAGAAAGCTTTCTCTCTTTCAGCTGCTAAATATAGCCTCGGACATGGTTTCTGATCAAAGCAACTTAATTAAACATTGCTTTTCATCCATTAATGTTGCAGTTGCTCACTGTTTAAACATAAACAATAGCACTATAGAAAAAGCAATTCAAAACAAAAGCTTGTAGCTATCCAGAATATTTAAATGTAATATTCAACCATTTTTTCCCTCACTTTTTCAGAACTGAAAGCCACTGATAACTGTAAAACCCCTCCCCTTTTTTTAAAAAATGAGGTCACGCACATCATAGGCTAATGTTCCCTTTTTAGAATTATGGGAGCTGAAGGAGGCCAGAGAGACCCACTGAGGAAGTGCCAGTTTAGGCTTTGGACGTTTGCTCTGTTTGGGGTTAAATCGTGTTAATGTAATTATTTTCTTAGTCCAGATTGCCACATTCAGACTTCTACCATATATGCTTATGGGACAGATATGCACAGTCCTCTTTGCCTGGGCTTAAATCGTGCTTGGAGTAGGCTGAACATTAACAGCGGTTGAATTCTGAAGAGCTAGATAATTGATGTTTATTAATTAATGGCTTTGGCAAAATTGAGCAAAACCAGAGGCCAGTGATTTTTTAAATCTCTTAGCTGTGAACATAATACAAATGTAAAACTCTTAATTCTTTTTTTTTTTTTAAAAAGGGCAGGACTAAAAATATAAATAACAATAGCTAACGTTTGTTGACCACAATGTGCCTGGCATTGTTTTAAGTGCTTTCTATGTATGATCTCATTTAATTTTTGCAGCAACCCTGTGAAGGAGGTAAGGAGCCCTGGTGGTGCAAATGGTAAAGGCCTCGACTGCTAACCGAAAGGTCAGCAGTTCAAACACACCAGCCACTCCACAGGAAAGAAGACCTGGCAATCGGCTCCCGTAGATTACGGCCTAGAAAACCCTAACGGGCAGTTCTACTCTGTCACATGGGGTCACTAGGAGTTGAAATCAACTCAAAGGCACACAACAACAACATGAAGGAGGCACTATATTATCCCCATTTTATAGATGAGGAAACCGAAGACTCGAAGAGGTTAAGCAACTTGCCAAATGTCACACAATTATTAAAGAGGGTAGCTGGTATTCAAACCTAGGCACTCTGATTCTACTAGACTCGTATAAACAGACTTCTTTTCATGCATGTGTACCTGACCATTGCATGTAAACTTTTTTAGAGAGACTGGATTTGCCATTGACTTACATAAATTTGGGGGGGGGGGAATTTTTGACCATACATCGGCAAGATTCCCTTCTCCCTGCAACTTTTTTTTTTATTAACTTTTATTAAGCTTCAAGTGAACATTTACAAATCCAATCAGTCTGTCACATATAAGTTTACATACATCTTACTCCGTACTCCCACCTGCTCTTCCCCTATTGAGTCAGCCCTTTCAGTCTCTCCTTTCGTGACAATTTTGCCAGCTTCCCTCTCTCTCTATCATCCCATCCCCCCTCCAGACAAGAGCTGCCAACACACTCTCAAGTGTCCACCTGATACAATTAGCTCACTCTTCATCAGCATCTCTCTCCCACCCGCTGACCAGTCCCTTTCATGTCTGATGAGTTCTCTTCGGGGATGGTTCCTGTCCTGTGCCGACAGAAGGTCTGGGGACCATGGCCGCCGGGATTCCTCTAGTCTCAGTCAGACCATTAAGTCTGGTCTTTTTATGAGAATTTGGGGTCTGTATCCCACTGATCTCCTGCTCCCTCAGGGGTCCTCTGCTGTGCTCCCTGTCAGGGCAGTCATCGATTGTGGCCGGGCACCAACTAGTTCTACTGGTCTCAGGATGATCCCTGCAACTTTTTAAAAGTCATTGTCTGGAAGGTTCATAATTCTAAGAGAGGCTGCAGTCAGAAGGGGTTCTCAATGGAGCCCCTTTGTATTATATTCTAGATAATATTTAGTGATCATCAGCTATGACCCACACTGGTTTCCCTGCCCTCAAGTTGATTTCTGCCTTAACCGGTGAACTGTTTCAAAGATCTGAGCAGATTCCAGAGGCCAACCCCCTCCCTGCTCCCTCACTCCCACCACCCACTATCCTCCAAGGGCTTGTCCACAGCCAAACACTGTAGCACTACCTGCTTTCTATCTTTTATACCTAAAATTATGACACTGATGACATCTAATTACAACTTTGCCTTTCTCATTTGAGGTACCGACTTACAGTCGTGCTTTCTTCTCCACAGAACCAAAAAAACCAAACTCGTTGGCGTCAATTCCGATTCATAGCGACCCTATAAGGCAGAGTAGAACTGCTCTGTAGGGTTTCCAAGGAGCACCTGGTGAATTATTCGAACTGCTGACCTTTTGGTTAGCAGCCCAATGCTTAGCCACTACGCCACCAGGGTTTTCTTACTCCATAGAGTCCCATAGAATTCTCCAGAGTTCTCATGACACCATGTAAGGTGTAAAGACTTGCTTCCAGTCCCCTTGTTTCATTCTAGGAGGCTTTTCTCTTGCAAATGGGGTGTTTCTAAGTCCTGCCACACCAGGCCGTCCTAGTGACAGCCTGCTTCCAGATGATTGTCTGGGGCCTCTGAGCCAATAATCGGTCAACGAATTAATAGGTATTTATTCATTTATTCAGCTACTACTATATGCCAGGAGTCCCTGGGTGGTACAAATGGTTGAGTGTTCAGCTACTAACGGAAAGGTTGGTGATTTGAACTCACCCAGAGTTACCTCAGAAGAAAGGCTTGGTGATCCACTTCCAAAAGGCCACAACCATGAAAATCCTATGGAGTGCAGTTCTACTCTGCAACACATGGGGTTGCCATGAGTCAGAATTGACTCAATGGCAACTGGTTTGGTGGTTTACTACATGCCTAGTACTGTGCAGACTGCTGTGGAAGACTCAGAAGGAACATAAGGCATGACCAATATAATGGACAACCCTCCAATGGCTTTGAAAGCAGAATAAAATCTCAACCTCTTGCTGTGGCCTACAAGACCTGGACCCTGCCTCCCTCTCCTGTCTCAGCTCCTGCCAGTCCCCACCTCTTTCCTTGCGCTCCAGCCACACTGGCCTTTCCCTTCACTGAACACACTAAGCTTGTTTCCCTTTCAGGAATATGTACTTGTTTTTCCCTCTACCTAGAACAATCTGATTCCTTGACATCGAGCCTTCTCTAAGTACTCTATCTAAAGTAGTTCCCACCCCCCCAGGTCACTGTCACATTATCCTGTTTTTACGGTGCCTGTAACTGTCAGAACGGCTCTTGTTTATTGTTGACTTAGCATCTCTCTTTCGCACTAGAATGTAAGCTGCAGAAGACATTTTTGTCTCTTTCATTCCCTATGCCATCCCAAGTGCCTGGCACAGCACTTGGCAGCTAGTAAGCACTCAAATAAATATTTACTGAATGAATGAATGATGAAGCACTAACTTGCTTGTTCCCTGGGCATATAAGCAAATCAGAGAAGTTCAGAAGAAGGGGAGAGAAAGGAAAGAAAATTTTGTAGAGGAGGTCAGCC
The DNA here is from genome assembly GCF_024166365.1 of Elephas maximus indicus. Lineage (NCBI taxonomy): Eukaryota > Metazoa > Chordata > Mammalia > Proboscidea > Elephantidae > Elephas > Elephas maximus. Next base: position 19,909,788 of record NC_064846.1, read on the forward strand.
CAGAACTGGGGGATAGGCAAATGAGAAAAAAGGATTTCAGGACACATCTTATTGTTTTTAGATGTGCTTGGTCTTTCTCTAGCTGTGGCTCCTTTAGATCCTCAGGGAGTTCATTATAGGTTGTTGTTGTTGTTAGCTGCCATCAAGTCAGTTCTGACTCATAGCGACCGTACAGGACAGAGCAGAACTGCCCCAGAGAGTTTCCAAGGAGCGCATGGTAGATTCAAACTGTGGACCTTTTAGTTAGCAGCCAAGTTCTTAATCACTACGCCACTAGTATAGGTAAAAAGCCTAAATATACCAGTGGGGATGTCATTCAAGCAAGACAATTCTGTTAAAATTTAGACTAATTAGGCCTTCCCTAACTTTATCTGTTTTATAAATAATGCTCTTGTGACAAAAGAAGTTTAGAAACTGATTACTAATTAGTTGTTGACTTACTTTGGGCAGAAATGATTTTGCCAAACCTCAGTCTCAAAACCTCAGGTAGTTAAACCAGCTAGCTCAACAGGCACAGACTCAAAGGGCAGGCAGGTCAGGCAACTGAAGAAAGGAAACCGGAGGATGACGTTGGCAAACTGGGGTGCTCATGCCCCCCACATGGGCCAGGCTGCAACATGGGCCTCACATAGTCAGTCTACCCGGTTCTTCAAGAAAAGCCCTAAATCCAGATTTTTATGTGAAACCGCCTGCTTTTTTAGATGTTGGCAACTAATTTAAATAGTTTAAAAATACTGCAGAGGCCAAATAAAACATGTCTACAGACTGAACTTGGCTCACAGACCCTTGCTCTGGCTTTCTAAAGCTCCTTCCAACCTCTCAAATGCCTCAAGTCTATGACATTTCTTTCAAAAAGTTGACACAAAATCTGGGTAAACATTTAAAAATCTTGATTAGCATAGAAAGCTTGTTTAAGGTCAAAATAAATTATTGTTTCAAGTAAAATAAATTAACACTGCGTACTTGAGTTCTGACCAACGTAATAGAAGTTTCAATAAAGCGGCTGACTATTTAATTAAGTGTAAAAAGGGGAACCACCAATCTAAAGAGAGGAAGAGGGTATGTTAGCTATGATGTTTCAGGGCCAGCATGGAGAAGAAACGGAGGGACTAACCTCTTTAAGTGAGGGAGCTGGTGTGAATTTACGTCTAGTCCAAAAAACAAAATTCACGCAGAACATTCACAGCAGAGTCCTGAGCCTGGTCCTTGAGTAACAGTCTAAACTCATTGGTATAATGCTCAACTGGCGAAAGCAAAGGGGAGATTAACACCAGCACTTCAGGAACACTGTGTCCTTTAGGGAAAGAACTATAATAATAGAAATATCCACTCACCCAAGAAGCGTATTAAATACATTTCTTATCAGAAAGCTTTATGGACCAACCAAAGTAAGCAGATGCATATTAACTTTTCTCAGATAGGGTGGGGTTGGCTTGGAATTTTTTATGATAATGTTAAATCCATTAGTGAAGTCAATTGTTTCCACATTACCAAAACAGATTAATGGGATAAATTTAAAGGCTTTATTACTGTGCAGGCCATTGTAAAACGTTGGGATCCCTGAACAAAACGAACTAAGAATATTAACAACCGTTGATTTTAAACTCAGGGACTGATCACAGTCATCTTTTACATATTATTCAAAATGTCACAGGAACAATTTGGAAATGAAACTAAGAAAACAATTCCATTTACAATGGTATCAAAAAGAATAAAATATTTAGGAATATATTTAATAAAAGAAATATAAAACTGGTACTCTGAAAACTAGAAAACATTGTTGAAAGAATATGGAATATTAGGCAACCATAAAAAGGAATAAAGTATTGATACATGGTACAACATGGAAAGGAACCGTGAAAACATTATGCTAAGTTAAAATGCCATCACAAAAGACCAAATGTTATATAACTCCATTCATATGAAATGTCCAGAATAGGCAAATCTATAGAGACAAGAACGTAGATTAGTGGTTGCCTAGTACTGGCTTCTGGGGCAGTTCTACTCTGTCCTATAGGGTTGCTATGAGTCGGAATCGACTCGACGGCACTGGGTGGTTAGTAGTACTGGCTTCAGAAACCCTGGTGGCGTAGTGGTTAAGAGCTTCGGCTGCTAACCAAAAGGTCGACAGTTTGAATCCACCAGACGCTCCTTGAAAGCCCTATGGGGCAGTCTATTCTGTCCTGTTGGGTTGCTATTAGTTGGAATCGACTGGACAGCAATGGGTTTTTGGGGCTTTAGTACTGGCTTATTGGGGGAAATGGTAAGTGTCTGCTAATGGGCATGAGTTTGTTTTTTGTTTTGTTTTGTTTTCTGTTTTGTGTGTGTGTGATGAAAACGTTCTGAAATTAATTGTGGTGATGGTTGCACTAGTCTGTGAATAGACTAAAAACCATAGAAGTGTATGCTTTTAAAGGATGAATTGTCTGGTATGTGAATTATACCTCTGTAAAACTGTTAAAAATGTTATAGCTTTCTTCCAGATTTACAGAAATTGAAGATTTAGTTATTTCACCATCATTGATTGAGTACCTACTATGCACTGTGCTAGGTGCCACTGGAGCCAAAGGAAAAAAAAAACCTAAATTTTACATCCCTATTTTTTTTTTTTTTTTTATGGGAGGAAGGCCTGCTCTGTCATATAAGGTTGCTCCGAGTTGGAATTGACTGGACGGCACACAACAGCAACTGTCTCAAAGAGTTTATGGTTGTCTGGAGGGGAGATGGGAGGGTAGAGAGGGTTAGAAACTGGCAAAATCGTCACAAAAGGAGAGACTGGTAGGGCTGACTCATTAGGGGGAGAGTAAGTGGGAGTATGGAGTAAGGTGTATATAAGCTTATATGTGACAGACTGACTTGATTTGTAAAAGTTCACTTAAAGCTCAATAAAAATTATTAAAAAAAAGAGTTTATGGTAAAGTACACATGCATCAGTGACTACAATACATGAGAGAAAGTGAAGATTGCCCCCAAGGAGGTACCAAATATTATGATGAGGTAACAATCAGTTTTTAATGGAGGCGGTGCTATTTGGGGCTTTGAAGGGTAGTGGGATTTGGACAGGTATCTTCAGTGAGAAACGCACTCTAGCTGTGTATGGGTGTGAGGGCAGAGATGGGGGTAGCAATACACAGCAGGAACAATGACATGGATGTGAAAAGCACTTTTGTGTTTAGGAAATGTTAAGTATTCCAGGTGGCCTGGAAGAAAGTATTGTTTTGTTGTTGTTAGGTGCTGCCGACTCAGTTCCTACTCATAGTGACCCATGTAAAACAGAACGAAATACTGTCCAGTGCCTTGCCGTCCTCACAATCATTGTTATGCTTGAGTCCATTGTTGCAACCACTGTGTCAGTCCATCTCGTTGAGGGCTTTCCTCTTTTTTGCTGACCCTCTACCTTACCAAGCATGAGGTCCTTCTCCAGGGACTGGTCCCTCCTGATAACATGCCCAAAGTACATGAAACAAAGTCTCGCCATCCTCACTTCTAAGGAGCATTCTGGCTGTACTTCTTCGAAGAAAGACTTGTTCATTCTTCTGGCAGTTCATGGTACATTCAATATTGTTTGCCAGCACCATAATTCAAGTGCATCAATTCTTCTTCAGTCTTCCTTATTCATTGTCCAGCTTTCAGATGCATATGAGGTGATGGAAAACATCACAGCATGGGTCAGGTGCACCTTGGTCCTCAAAGGGACTTCTTTGCTTTTTAACATTTTAAAGAGGTCTTTTGCAGCAGATTCGCCCAATGCAATGCGTCTTTTGATTTCTTGACTGCTGCTTCCATGGGCATTGATTGTGGATCCAAGTAAAATGAAATCTTCGACAACTTCAATCTTTTCTCCCATTTATCATGATGTTGCTTATCGGTCCAGAGATTAAGGGAAGGTCCTAAAACCCTCCAGAAAACCAGTCACATAGAATATACAAAGGAGAATCAAAACAATATCAGGCTTCTCAAGCACAACACTAAATGCTAGAAGATAACTGAGCAATGGCATACAAAATCCAAGGGAGAATAGTTTCTAACCAAGAAGTCTATGCCCAGCTAAATTAATAATTACATGTGAGGATAAAGACCTTTTCAGACAAGCAAGAGATGAGAAATTTTATCTACCATGTGTTCTTTCTACGAAAGCTACTGGAGCTCTAGTAAAATGAGTGTCTTAGTTATCTAGTGCTGCCATAACAGAAATACCACCAGCGGATGGCTTTAACAAAGAGAAATTTGTTTTCTCACAGTATAGGAAGCTAGAAGTCCAAGTTCAGGGCGTCGGCTCCAGGGGAAGGTTTTCTCTGTCGGCCTTCTCATCAATGTTCCCCCAGACTAGGAGCTTCTTCATGCAGGGACCCCAGGTTTAAGGGATGCACTCTGCTCCTGGCGCTGCTTTCTTGGTGCTATGAAGTCCCTAACTCTGCTTGCTTCCCTTTCATCTCTTGAGAGATAAAAGGTGGTGCAGGCCACACCCCAGGGAAACTCTCTTTACATTGGATCAGGGAGGTCACCTAAGTAAGGGTGGTGTTACAATCCCATCCTAATTCTCTTAACATAAAATTACAATCACAAAATGAAGGACAACCACACAATACTGGGAATCATGGCCCAGCCAAATCAATAAACACGTTTTTGGGGGGACACAATTCAATTCATGACAAAGAGGAAGTAAAACAAGACTGGAGAAGACATGGGACTCAGGAAATTAGATCCAATCTAGGAGAGTGGCATGGGGACAACTCAGGATGACAACTGTGCAGCAGGTCTAAAAAGCAACTTGGCTAGATTGAGGCAGGAAGATGGTAGACTCTGGAAAGGTGGTCTCTGAGAAAAAAAGGGGATTTGATAGACTATCTAATATTATGGAGCAGTTATAAAGAATCAAGGATATGTGGATGATAGATGAGGCGAGAGAAAACAAAACAGAACAAATGGTAATTAGAAATTCCAGGAAAAATATAAGGAAGGAAAAATATTACAGTATATTACTAGATTCCACAGTAAACTACTGTGGTTTCTCATTATAACACTTTTGATATGGAATTATTTGTTTCTAATAATATTAATATATTCTATTCATACATATTTTAATTATACAATTATAAAAATGAACTCGAACTCCGGATGAGCTGTGCAGGTTTACCTGGAGAGAGTAGAACAATAGTGCAATAGTCCTAACGAGAGACAATGAAGGTCTGAACTAGGCTGGTCAGGTTTTCTTTAAAATACTGGGAACCAGAATCGCATTCAACTGTTTTATCGCTTAAGAGGTGGTCCATAAATTATCAAACAAATATTCAACCAGATTTATTCAATTCATATTGATAAAGGCATCTTTCTGTTAGGAATCTCATTAGAATGTAATCTCCTTTGGAGTAGGAACCTTGTCTATTTTGTTCACTGCTGTATCCCCTGCACTTAGTACAGTGCCTGGCACCTACTAGAAGCTTGATAAATATTTGTTGAGTGAATGAATGAGTAAAGCTTAACACAGTTCTGCAAGGCCAAATTGTTTTCCTTCTGATTCCTAAAGTGATGCTTCTTTATAAAATGAATGCTTCCTTGGATGGCAACAGAACAATAACCACATCACTCTTGTCTCTCCTTTTCTGAAAAAGATAGAGTAGGGTGAGACCCATATAATCTCATGGAAAGCCGGGCACAAAAAAACATCTGTAATGCTGATGAGCGTATTCCTAGGTAAAGGGTTAGTGCAGAGATGACGGTGGGTTGGGCTTGTTTTATTTGGACCTAAGAGCTTTGGGGTTTCCAAGATTCCATTCTCTTTATCTTTAGGAAATAGATCCTGATCAAATGCATAGTTCAAAATCATAATCTGAATATTTTCCAAACAAGGTGTTTTACCATCAGAATTTTGTACAGAATCACCACAGGCTTAGTTGGAATTTGAGAAGGCTCAGTAGTTCAAGGGGCTAAGTGCCCAAGAAGTATTATGTCAAGTTATACAACTGTCTATAAGCAGTGTCAAAGAAGTTCTGCATCAACATACTGGAAAATGAGAGCGAGATGTTGGTTACCCACTAGATGAAAACAACTGAACATATATTTAGTCTGCAAATCCACTTCCTGAATCCTCTTGGAACTCAGAAGATTTAATTTTTAAGTTGACGCTCCAGTGGTAAAGGACACAAGCAAGACTAGAATCTATATAAACCCCACCATTTCAGCAATTGCTAGGTAGGTTATAGACAAAATTAATTCCTCTATGGGTAGTGGTAGAATCTGACTATTTTAATAAGAGATGATATTATATCCATAAAATAAAGAAATATCTATTAATTGCATGAAAACAAGTTACCAAGGCAATAAGCCAGACACAGGGGAAGAAGGCAAGAATCATGTTAGTAGCTATTGGTCTCTACTCATCCAGAGCATAAAGAGAAAGGAGGAAGCCAACGACTCAAAGAAGAAACTAATCTACAGGACAAATAGTCTACACAAACCGCAGACTCATCTACCCTGAGATCAGAAGGGCTGAATGGTGCCCTGCTACCATGACTGACCATTCTAATCAGGGCCACAATAGATGAACTTTGATAGAATGGGAGAAAAACATAGAACAGAACCTCAAATTCCTAAAAAACAAAAACAAAAAACCCAGGCCTACTGGACTAGTTGAGACTGGAGGACTCCGTGAGACTATTCCCCTGAGGTGCTCTTCAAACCCTGAACCGAAACTAATCCCTGAGGCCACCTTGTAACTAAATAACAAACTGGTCTAAAAAATAATGAATATCACCCATAAGTACTGTGCTCCTTTAAAAAATCACTTATATGTGACCAAACAGTCAACAATTACTTTAAAACAAAGATGAGAGTGTAAGGGGGCCGAGAAACTAGATTGATGGAAATGAAACAACCAGAACGGAAATAACAAGACTGTTCACGCAATCGACTTGATGGCAATGGTATATATTATAAGCAGGTTTTGTAATCAGAGGACAAAATTATCAATTTGCCTTCAGATGAAGCAATTCATATGGGTAATTAGCAAAAAAGCTTTACAATTCTTAGCATATTCTTTCTAATTATTAATCTTAAAGACTACAGTATTAGTTTTGTTTTATAAAATGGAGAGCCTAAGGATCAGAGAAGTTGAGCAATTTAGCTGAAGTCAGACATTTAGGCAGGGCTAGACTTCAAACCCCCCACATGTCTGTCAGAACATTTCAAAATCTATCCTGAAGTACAATACTGTTAAGTGATAGGATAATACCAATATGCCTACAAGGAAGACCAGCTAATACGACTATTACTCAAATTTAGGCACCAACCAGTAAGGCCAAAGATGAAGAAACTGAAGAATTTTTACCACCTTCTGCAGTCTGAAATTGACTGGACATGCAATCAGGAGGCATTGATAATGGTTGAAGATTGGAATGCGAAAGTTGGAAACAAAGAAGAAGGATCAGTAGTTGGAAAATATGGCCTTGGTGATAGAAGCGATAGGGATCACATGATTGAATTTTGCAAGACCAATTGACTTCTTCACTGCAAATACCTTTTTCACCAACATAAACAGTGACTATACACATGGACCCTCACCAGATAGAATACACAGGAATCAAATCAACTACACCTGTGGAAAGAGATGATGGAAAAGCTCAATATCATCAGAACAAGGCCAGAGGCCAGCTTCGGAACAGACCATCAATTGCTCATATGCAAGTCCAAGTTGAAACTGAAGAAAATTAGAACAAGTCAATGAAACCCAAAGTACGACCTTGAGTATATCCCACCTGAATTTAGAGACCATCTCAAGAATAGATTTGACGTGTTGAACACTAATGATCGAAGACCAGATGAGCTGTGGAATGACATCAAGGACATCACACACGAAGAAAGCAAAAGATCATCAAAAAGACAGGAAAGAAAGAAAAGTTTAAAACGGATGTCAAAAGAGACTTTGAAACTTGCTGTTGAACGTCGAGTAGCTAAAGTCAAAGGAAGAAATGATGACATAAAAGAGTTGAACAGAAGATTTCAAAGGGCGGCTCGAGAATTAAAAAAAGTATTATAATGACATGTGCAAAGACCTGGAGATGGAAAACCAAAAGGGAAGAACACATTCTGAATTTCTCAAGCTGAAGGAACTGAAGAAAAAATTCAAGGCTTGAGTTGCAGTATTGTAAGATTTCATGGGGAAAATATTAAATGACTCAGGAAGCATCAAAAGAAGATGGAAGGAATATATGGAGTCACTATACCAAAAAGAATTAGTCGCTGTTCAACCATTTCAAGAGGTGGCATATGATCAGGAACCGATGGTACTGAAGGAAGAAGTCCAAGCTGCTCTGAAGGCATTGGCGAAAAACAAGGTTCCAGGAATTGACAGAATACCAATTGAGATGTTTCAACAAACGGGTGCAGTGCTGGCAGTGCTTACTCATCTATGCCATGAAATTTGGAAGACAGTTACCTGGTCAACTGTTTGGAAGAGATGTATGTTTTTGCCTATTCCCGAGAATGGTGATCCAACCGAATGTGGAAATTATCAAACAGTATCATTAATATCACATGCAAGTAAAATTTTGCTGAAGATCATTCAAAAGCTACTGCAGCAAGGAACTGCCAGAAATTCAAGCTGGATTCAGAAGAGGACTTGGAACCAGAGATACCATTGCTGATGTCAGATGGATCCTGGCGGAAAGTAGAGAACACGAGAAGAATGTTTACCTGTGTTTTATTGACTATGCAAAGGCATTCAACTGTGTGCATCATAACAAATTATAGATAACATTGTGAAGAATGGGAATTCCACAACACTTCATTGTGCTCATGAGGAACCTCTACATAGAGCAGGAGGCAGTCGTTCAAACAGAACAAGGGGATACTGATTGGTTTAAAGTCAGGAAAGGTGTGCGTCAGGGTTGTATTCTTTCACCATACCTATTCAATCTGTGTGCTGAGCAAATAATCTGAGAAACTGGACTATATGAAGAGGAGCGGGGCATCAGGATTGGAGGAAGACTCATTAACTACCTGTGTTATGCAGATGGCACAACCTTGCTTGCTGAAAGTGAAGAGGACTTGAAGCACTTACTGATGAAGATCAAAGACCACAGCCTTCAGTATGGATTGCATCTCAACATAAAGAAAACAAAAATCCTCACAACTGGACCAATAAGCAACATCATGATGAACGGAGAAAAGATTGAAGTTGTCAAGGATTTCATTTTACTTGGATCCACAAGCAACACCCGTGTAAGCAGCAGTCAAGAAATCAAAAGGCCCATTGCATTGGGCAAATCTGCTGCAAAGGACCTCTTTAAAGTGTTGAAGAGCAAAGATATCACGCTGAAGACTAAGGTGCGCCTGACCAAGCCATGGTATCTTCCATCACATCATATGCATGTGAAAGGTGGACAATGAATAAGGAAGACCGAAGAAGAATTGACGCCTTTGAATTATGGTGTTGGCGAAGAATATTGAATATACCATGGGCTGCCAGAAGAACGAACAAATCTGTCTTGGAAGAAGTACAACCAGAATGCTCCTTAGAAGCGAGGATGGGGAGACTATGTCTCACATACTTTGGACATGTTGTCAGAAGGGATCAGTCCCTAGAAAAGGACATCATGGTTGGTGAAGCAGAGGGTCAGTGAAAAAGAGGGAGACCCTTAATGAGATGGATTGACCCAGTGGCTGCAACAATGGGCTTAAGTATAACAACGATTGTGAGGATGGCACAGGACTGGGCAGCGTTTTGTTCTGTTGTACATAGGGTCACTATGAGTCAGAACCAACTTGATGGCACCTAACAACAACAACAAACTTCAAACCTGGAATGTTACATAAGCCACATTCAGATTCTAATTGCTTAATATGGGTTGATTTTCAGTGTTTTTTTTTTTTTTTTTTTTACTGTTGTAGTGTGTTCATCTCACTCAGCTGAAGTCTGGAAATATGAAAGGAGTCGGGGAATTCAAGGCCTCATTTCAGATTGCAAAACACAGAGTAAGTGTGAGAAATACACTGCAACACTATAAATGAAGAAATAAGACATTTACTTTTTTTTATTTTGGGGGAAACATATGAAAATTTCATTTGGAACCTTAAAAAAAGTAGACAGAACATTCCATCACATTGGTCCAGACATCAGTTTCTCAGAACTTTTCTGATTGTTGGTTAATTACATGAGGCCAAACAGGAATGTATATAGCTCAGAAGCAGAATGTGAAATATGAAGAAGGTATTGCAAAAGACCTTGCTATTTTCCAGAAGCATATTAACAGAAGTCTAACATGCAGTCCAAAAGATTTGTAAATTCATCTTTTTTGTTTATCCTGTATTTTTGAATCTCTTGTGAAGTGTACTACAGAGCCAGACAAGGATTTGAGCATTCCAGAGTCCATGGCCCGTGGCCACGTGAGACATGCGTATTATCTTTACAGACTCCAGTCAGCATGGACTGAGAGCTAGAGAGGGACAGGGAGGCATAAGGTGCTCACTTGTATGTCATCTAAGAATGTAGCACAGTGCTGGAAACATAGTCAGTAAATGTATTTCAACCTGAAGACAATGGCATGGGGAAATGGTTTTTATTTTCTTCTTTCTTTTTTGTACACTAAAATCTTTTTTGTTGAGGATATGTGTACAGCTTGGTGAATTTTCACAAAGCAACCACACATGTGTAACTAGTGCCCGTTTCCAGTGGGGAATTTTTGACAAAGGAATGAGCAAAAATGAGTAAGACCTGGCCTCTTCCCTGAAGGAAGGCGTAGTCCATTAGAGGAGACAGACAACAAACAAAACAATTACATTGTAATCAGTGCACTGAATGCTGTAATAGAAGTATATACATGGTACCAAGGAGCAAGTTAGAGGAAGTGGTTCACTTTATCTTGATTCTTAGTGAAGACCTCACAGAGGAGGAGACACTCGAGATGGGTCTTAAAGGATGAATAAGAGCTTGTCAGATGGAGAAGAAGTTAGGTAGACTTAGCATGTGGAAAGACCAGTATGAACAAAGACAAGTCTGGGAGAACTGTGAGGACAGTGTGGCTGGAGCACTGGGAATATGCACGCCTCTCCCTTGACTCCAAAGCCCTCTCCATCAGATACCCCTGTTTCCTGTCCCTTTCACAGCCCAACTTCTCCAAAGAATCATCTACTTACCCCTTTCATGACCCACTGGACAGATATTGCCCACCTCTATTTTCCGCCTCTCAGGTTCATTGGAAAGTTGCTTTCCCACTGATAGCGCATGCTGCTGGCAGGTGGGGCCCTACATAACTGTTTGAAATGGAAGAAATGGGCTTGGGCTGCAAATTGCTGTTTTTACAGGGTATTGTATTAGGTGGTACATCCTGGAGGTGTGATTGTGTAAAATTTTGTCTGTTTTGGCTTTTATACAGTGAGATAAGCCTTGTAAGTATATTTTTGGGCTCCTTTATGTAATTTGGAAATTGTGTCTCTCGTGATGATTCCACGTTCACGCACATACCACAGTTTCAGGCACCATACATTGTATGCACCTGTCAACGGGTCTAGAAGGTGATAGAGAGTCCAGAGGGACACATGTGACCCACATAATTCTACCCGCCCCCCAGAGTCCAGAGTGACAAATATGTCCTGTATAATCTACCCCCAGAGTCCAGAGGGATGTTTGTCCCGCATAATCCTACCCCCAGTGTCCAGAAGGATATATTCCTACAGCTACTGCTTTTGTTGCTTGTTTCTAGTGCTTTACCCTCTTTTGGTTGTTTTCTTAACCCTGTCCGTGAGTTGCCGTCGAACTGATTCATGGCGGCCTCATGTGTTTCGGAGTAGAACGGCACTCCATAGGGTTTTCAATGGCTGTGGTCTTTCAGAAGTAGATCACCAGGTCTTTCTTCCAAGGCACCTTTGGGTAGATTTGAACCAAGAACCTTTCGGTTACTAGCTGAACACTGAACCATTTGCACCACCCAGGGACTCCTGCCCATGTTTTGGTAAATAGCCTTGGCATTAAACTCTGTTCAGTTAATCTCTTTTGGGTATGTCATCTGTTTCCTGCTAGTGCTCTGAATGGCCCAGGTGGCTGCTGCAGGCAAAAAGATGATGATTTCTTGACTGCTGCTTCCTAGGATTTGGGCCTGATCAATTGGTGGTGCTGTTTACCGAAGCAGGAAAGTCTGAGCGAGATGGAAGCTTGTAGGAGATAGAGGAATGAAATTTGAGTTGTCCATTAGACATCCAAATGGAGATGTCATGTAGCTGTGTAGACATGCAAGTCTGAAACTCAGTAGAGTTGTTTGGCTAGAGACAGAAATTTGGGATCCATCAGTATGTAGCAGTATTTAAAACCATAGGGCTGGATGAGATCACTTACAGAGAGAGTGTGTTGGAGAATCCTCCATCGTGATGGGAGGCAAGTCTTGCTTTCCACTGAGGAAATTGACAAGACCAGACGCTCACCTTCCCTGACCCCTGGAAGCCCAACCAACCAACAACCCATTGCTGTCAAGTTGATTCCGACTTGTAGTGACCCTACAGGACAGGGTAGAAGTGCCCCATAGGGTTTCCGAGGAGCAGCTGGTACATTCCAACTGCCGACCTTTTGGTTAGAAGCTGAGCTCTTAACTACTGCACCACCAGGGCTCCTCTGGAAGCCCAGCCATGGGCATATGACCTAAGCTCAGCTAACCTAGGACTTCTGTCCAGGACTTTGAATCTGGAGCCAGTGTTGCAAAGAAGTAAAGGATAGTTTAGAATTCATTCGGATGGCAGCAACTGTGGCATCCAGTGTTCATTGGCAGTGATTATAGGCACGGTATCCACAGCCAGTGCTGGTGGTACCAGTGTCAACAGTCAATGTCCAGGGGTGGGGAGTGGCAGAGGCACCTAACCAGCCTGTTCCTGTGGTGTGAGCTTGGCTGAGGCTCTGATCCCTGAAGTTCCCTCAGTCTCAGACTGTTTCCCAAACCTGGTTACTGACCTTCCTATCAATTCTATTTGCTACCTGATTTTTTGCCAGTAAATTCCTTTTCTCCTTAGATTAGCCAGAGTGAGTTTCTGTTGACTGCAACTAAGAACTATTTCAGTACAATGCCTTGAACTTGGTAGGCAGTCAACAAATATCTGCCGAACAAGTGTCTGATCTCTTTCCCCTTAATTTGGAATCATTCAGTAAGCAGTCCCATGCTTTTCCACCATGGCTGCCATGGTCTAACGGCAAGTACTCTTTTTTCTTAATCGACAGCTTTCCTTGGAGTTTTCAAAGGGCAAAGAAACAAAAAGTCAGCAGCTGGAGTAACTGTCATTCCAATGGAATAGGAATAAACATATTGACTCATGGGTGAAGTCAGTTTCCTTCTAAAAATGACATATGGAAATTATCATTCACGGGGAGGGATTCTTCTCTGGGTCCTCTGGTATTTAAAGATGCTCCAGAGCAACCCACCCACCATTCCCATATTTTAAGCAGACGTTAGAGAAGCCTAGGAACTCCTCATTTTAAGATGTATACCCACAATGAAAGCAAGGCTACCTTTTGTTCTTTGCAACTGGAATAAAGAGATTGAGTTTCACTTTTCAAAACTTCTCAAGGTAATTCAATTCCTCCCTCTCCTCAAGTGCTTTTAAATGAAAGTCAACTGTTGTCTTTGAAGAAACTTAAAGAAATTATTGAAACGGCTAGAGTCTAAATCTGCTTTGGCAAAAAAAAAATGTGGAATTATCCTACACGGTTTTCTTTTGTATTTTATTGATTCTGAGCTGTATTAGGGGCCATCTGCTGGGGCTTCTGAAAAGAAATCAACTTTCTGTCTACAGTCAGCTCCATACCCAAAGAGAAGGCCAGCTCCTCCACCGTAGTATGAACCCAACCCAGGAGAGTGGTCACTTGGAGCTGTAGTTTTAACAAAATGGGGATGTCAGCAGGTGGAGAAATCAGGTAATACAAAAAGGATCAATAAATATGATGCTAAATCTTGTCAGTTCCACTTAAGATCACTGGTCTCCATTTCCATTTCCATTTTGTCTTGGCCAAGCTTCTCAAACTCTCATATGAACACGAATCACCTGGGGATCTTATTATAACGCAGATTCTGAGTCAGCAGATGTGCAGTGGGGCCTGAGATTCTGCATGGCCAACAGGTTTCCAAATGAGGCACATACCACTTTTAATAGCCACGGTCTAGGGCCCCATACCATATCTGACCTGAATGCCTGTAAGGAGCTTTCTAACTTGTCCCCCTACCTCCAGACACTTTCAATCGATGCTTCACAGAGGAAAAAAAAAAAAACCCGTTTCCATTGAGTCGATTTCGACTCATGGTGACCCCATGTGTTACAGAATAGAATTGCTCCATAGGGTTTTCTTGGCTGTAATCTTTCCAGAAGCAATTTGCCAGGCCTTTCTTCTGTGGTGCTGCTGGGTGGGTTTGAATTGCCAACCTTTAGTTTAGCAGTCAAGCACAAACTGTTTGTGCCACCCAGGGAACCTCAACTTTGAACAAGGACAGTTTTATTTCTTCCTTTCCAATATGTGTATGTTTTATTTCTTTTTCTTACCTTGTTGCATTGGTTAGCACTTTCAGCACTATATTTAAAAGTGTTGACAGTGAACATCTTTGCCTTGTTCCCGATCTTAGGGAGAAACTATTCAGTCTTTCCCCTGTAGATTTTTTGTAGATGCTTTGTTATCAGGTTGAAGTTCTCCTCTATTACCAACTTGCTGAGAATGTTATGAATGGGTATTGAATTTTTTTCAATTACCTTTACTATGTCAATTGATATGATCATGAAATTAATTCTTCTTTAGCCTGTTGACATGGTAGATTACATTGACTGATTTTCGAATGCTGAAGCGGTCATGCAGTCATTTGGTCATGGTATATGATTCTTTTATTACATTGTTGAATTTGACTTGCTAATATTTTCTAAAGGATTTTTGTATCTATGATGACTGATATTGGTCTGTAACTTTTGCTGTGTGTGTGTGTGTGTGTTGTCTTTATCTGGTTTTGGTATCAGGTTAAAATTAGCTTTATAAAATGAATTTGGAAGTATTCTATTCCAAGTAAATTACAGGAAGGTAGAAAAAAAGAAAGAGAGGAACAAGAAACAGAAAACAAATAATAAAATAGCAGGCTTAAGTCTTAATATATCAATATTTATGTTAAATGCAAATGATTTAAATACACCGATTAAAAGGAGAATGGCAGAGTGAATGAAAAAGCATGAACCAAATACGCTTTCTACAAGAAACTCACTTCAAACTTAATGACAAATGTAGATTGAAAGAAAAAGGATAGGAAAGAAAAGATACACCATGCAGTCATTAATAAAGGAAAGCTGGTATGGCTATATTAATATCACATAAAGTAGACTTAAGACCTTTCACATTTTACAAGGAGAAACCACGCTGCGTCTTCTACACTTCGCTTGGAAATCTCCTCAGCTAAATATCCAAGTTCATTGCTTACAAGCTCTACTTTCCACAAAACAGCAGAATTAGTTCAGCCTACTTCTCTGCCACTCTTTAGCAAGAATACTTTCCGTCCAGTATCCAATAACATATTCCTCACTTCTGTGCTCACTGAAATCACATTTAACATTGAGATTTCTAGTAACATTTTTCATGATGGTATATGTATTCTTTCAGATGATAGAAGCTTTTGTTATAGCTCTCCTCACTTTTTTTTCTGAGCCCTCAGCAGATTTGCTTAAACCAAAAACAAAACAAACAAAAACCCGTTGCATTCAAGTCAATTCCGACTCATAACGACGCTATAGAACAGAGTAGAACTGTTCCATAGGGTTTCTAAGGAGTGGCTGGTGGATTCCAACTGCTGACCTTTTGGCTAGCAGCCTTACCTCTTAAGCACCATCTCGAGCAGGATCCATTAGTGGTCCTCTTAGCGCTACCTAGCCTATGGTCATTGAGTGACTGCTTCTTCCCACGAGGGCCGGCTCTCTACCTTTTGCAGTGCCTTGAGCATTAGAAGTTTCTTTATTAATACGGGACACAAGTTGGCTTCACCGTCACACCTACTTGTAGGTCTTAGCTCTGCCCTCTGGAGTGAACAGATAAGTCTACTCCCTTCCAATATTAAAAACGAAACAATCCAGGGAACATGCTAATACCTATGTGCAGCCATTACTAGTCATTTGCTATCTGTTCAACATGCCCATTGGGTATGCCTGTAAGGATAAACCACCAAGCACTTTTAACTGGAAATGCACCAGAAATAGAAATAAATCTGCTCCCTGAGGAGCCTTTGCAAAATGGAGATAATACCAACTCCTGGGTTATGTTTTCCAAAAAGAAAGACCAGTTCCAAATGCTATCTAGACTTTCCAGTCTATTTGTGGAGCCACCCATTTCAAAATCTTGCCTCTGTCAAGTACCATGGAAGAGGCCTTGTTATGACGCTTTTAAAACGCATCCTCTTCAGCCACACTCTCCTTGCCCCTCCAAAACTGAAGTCAGCTATGCAGAAAACCTGTCTGATCTTTATGCTTACAATCAAAGTGTTTTTGCTTTAACTGGATTTAATTTAGCAGAGTTGGCATCAATTATAAAGGATCATGACATCATATGTAGTCAGCCTGACCTTGTCTGTCCAGAATGCAAAGCTTATTTTATTATATGGCTGTAAAAATATTGTCATAAATATCTATGATTATGTATAAAGTACGTTCATAAAGTTATTAAAACACATTCTCTTACTAAAAAAAGCACAAAAAATGCATAAATAAAACTAAAAGCAAGCACATTTCATTTGCTTAAATAACACTAAGGAAGCAAACCACTGAAGCAAGGCTTCTGATGGGCTGGCAGGCGGAAGGGAGGCAATTTCAGTGACTATATGACATGATAAATTGCCTCTGCTTGTACACGATTTTCGCACCCGAAAACTAATTCATCTACTCCTCCCATCACATTGTTCATTCTCACTGATGCATATGTCAGTTCTGTTATCTCCGAAGTCTGAGCAAGACCAAGTTTGGCCTTTGTGGGTATAGCTCCAAAGAAGCAAAAGCATTAAAGAAAAATAAGCCCACAAAGCCCAGGCTACTTTTGTGCAACTTCTAAAATGCAAACATCATTGCTTGGGTCCCATTTACCTATTTGCGGAAACCCTGGTGGTGTAGTCGTTATGTGCTACAGCTGCTAACCAAAGGGTCGGCAGTTTGAATCCGCCAGGCGCTCCTTGGAAACTCTGTGGGACAGTTCTACCCTGTCCTATAGAGTCGCTATGAGTCGGAATTGACTTGACAGCACTGGGTTTGGTTTTGGTTTGGCTTACCTGTTTGCATTGAGAGTCTAGAGATATCCATAGACTAATACTCTGTTGAGGCAAGGTGCCTTGAGACAAGGCAAGGGCAGCGACACGGTGACCCTATGGAAGCTTGATCTGGGGTTCTAGCACTCACTAGCAGTTCACTTAACACTTCAGTTTCCTTATTGGTAAAATAACAAAAAACATTGCTGTCGAGTCAATTCTGACTCATAGAGACTCTACACGACAGAGTAGAAGTGCCCCATAGGGCAAGGCTGTAAATTTTTACGGGAACAGACTGCAACATCTTTCTCCCATGGAGCCGCTGGTAGGTTTGAACCACCGACTTTTTGGTTAGCAGCTGAGTTCTTAACCACTGTGCCACCAGGGCACCTTATCCATAAAATCTATAAAATAAGGATCATAATAAGACTTCCTAGAGTTGTTTTATGGGGGCATTCGTGGTTCAGTGGTAGAATTCTTCTTTTAAGGAGTTTTACTGTAAAAGAAAAGAGAAAAATGGGCAGTTGCTGGAAAGGGAAGTGGGGTCAAGAGGCATGTTTGTTTGCTGATGGGATTGATCTCGCAGAGCAAGACAAGACAATGATTCAGAAGGGAGAATTGTTATAGTCCTTTCCTTGAGTAGGTGAGAGGGGCTGGAAATCTAGGAAACAAATGGAAGAGTTGGCCTTAGATAGGAGCCAGACACCTCTTCCACTGTAACAGAATTGATTGTGGCAGCTTCTTATTTTCTAATCATTTCTATTTTCTCAGTGAAAGAGGAAACAAAATCACCTGATGTTATGGATTGGATTGTGTCCTCCCAAAAGATATATCACAATCCTAACCCTTGTCTGGAAACCCTGGTGGCGCAGTGGTTAAGTGCTACAGCTGCTAACCAAGAGGTCAGCAGTTCGAATTCGCCAGGCACTCCTTGGAAACTATATGGGGCAGTTCTACTCTGTCCTATACGGTTGCCATGAGTCAGAATTGACTCGACGGCACAGGGTTTTGGAACCCCTGTCTATCTGCCTGGTGAATATGACTTTGTTTGGAAATAAGGTCTTTCTTTGAAGATATTATCAGTTAGGTTTACATGAGGTCATAACAGAGTAGAGTGGGTCCTAATCCCTTTTGATTGGTGTCTTATAAAAGTGGAGGACAGACACAGTGACACGCACCTGCGAAAGACCCCATGTGAGGATGCGTCTACAAGCCAAGGAACACCAAGGATTGTTAGCAGCCACCACAAGCTAGGAGAGAGACATGGAATAGCTTCTCTCTCAGAGGCTCCAGAACTGTGAAACAATAAGTTTCTGTTCTTTAAAGCTACCTACTTTGTGGTATTTTGTTACAGCAGCCCTAGGAAACTAAAATATCTGCTGAGAGGGAAGACGCAGGAGGTGTTGGAGGTTCAAGGAGAGAGGAGTAGATGTGACGTAGTCGTCAAGGAGAGTTGGAGAGCGAATGCCGAGGAAAATAGTTTGATTGTCAGGCAGCTCTAAGGACCCACTTGTGGTTGCTGTTAGTTGCAACCTTTCAGAACCTTACGTATGAATTTAAAGTGAGACCAGGCGTTGTGGTTTTGTATTTTCCTCCAGCCATGTTTCAGCCACAGATGCAGAGTAGGGAAAGAGCTGAACTTAACAAGGTTTGGGGTTTTGTCATGTGAGCATGGAGATGTAACAGATGCAAGGAGTTAGAGCGTATGCAAGGGAGTGATGATAATTATTGAGCACGGAATATATACACAGTAAGGAAGGAAGAGAGGGCATCAGTGGGGCAAGGGACAGTGAAAAAGTAGTAGGGGGTCAATGGATTCAAAGTTCCATAGAGTCAAAAGAGCTGGAGTCACTAGTGGGAGTGAGCTGGACAAATAGGAGATGGTAGTCAAAGACTGGAATGCTTGAAATAGAGATTAATGAGACGTTGCAATTTTTGGTAGAAAAATTGGTAATAACCAGGTCTAGGGTATGATTGGAGTCACTGGGTGGTGCAAATGGTTAACATGCTTGGCTGTTAACAGAAAGGTTGGTGGTTCGAGTCTACCCAGAAGCACGTTGAAAGAAAGGCCTGGTGATCTACTTCTGAAAAATCAGCCATTGAAAACCCTATGGAGCATACATCTACTCTGACACACAAGGGGTTGCCATAAGTCAGAATCAACTCAAGGGCCATTGGTTAGAGTATGATCATGGAAGTAAGTGACTGAAGTGTGGGGAGGGAAAGATCATTGGAGGAGAGGAGGCGAAGGGACCAAAAGACCAAGGGTGAATGTCTCTTCTTCATCAATATTGAAGTAGAGGTATTAGTAGAAGAGGTTGTGGTTGTGGTGGCAGCAATAGCAGATGTAATTGTTATTGTTATTATTGGGAGGAAGGAGGCAAGGGCAGCTCCACAGAGAGTTCAAATGTTTCCCCTTCTGAGAGGTCTTCTCTGACCATCCTGGTTAATGGAGCCTCTCTCAACACCCCACCTTATCTCCTTACCTCCCACCATCACTCTTCACCCTGCTACCCTACTTTATTTTCTTTAATGCAGTCATCACTTTCTGCTAATATTATGCTCATTTAGTTGTTTTCCAGATTGTCTATCTCTTCTACTAGAATGTAAACTCCATGAGTTTGTCTTCTCCAATGCCCTGTTCTTAGGGTCCATAACAGTGCACTTAATAGAAGGCAGTTTAAAAAGGATGAAGAGGAGGCGGGGCCAAGATGGCAGACTAGGTGGACGCTACCGCGGATCCCTCTTGCAACAAAGACTCGGAAAAACAAGTGAATCGATCACATACATAACAATCTACGAACTCTGAACAAGCACAGACTTAGAGACGGAAAACGAACAAATACGGGCAGACAGTGACCGTTTTCAGAACTAGGAGCCAGCATACCAGGCAGGTGACCTTCGGAGCCCGATCTGGGGCAGAGCCCGGGGGGCAGACGGCACAGACAAGAGGCCCAGCCCTACCCCCCCGAACGCATCCCAGGAGGGAGTCTAGCTGGTTGGCGCGGGCGGCGTAGGGGCGCAGCCGGAGGGAGAAGCACCAGGGAGGCAGTGACTGATCTTGGAGCAGGGAGAGCAGCGTCCCAGCCGGGGAGCCATCCCGCCGGGAGTTTGGTGGGAAGCGGGCGGGGCGCGAGCGGGGAGGGTCAGCTATATTTCCCTAAAGTGACCCCGGGGCGGGGCCCACACGTTCGTGCGGGGGAACGCCCACCCAGTTCGCGGGTGTGGTGCGGCGCACCAGAGGGAGAAGTCCCCGGGAGGAAGTGACAGGTCTTGGAGCAGGGAGAGCAGCGTCCCAGCCGGGGAGCCGTCCCGCTGGGATTTTGGCAAAAGCGGGCGGGGCGTGAGTGCGGGGTCCAATTATATTCCCCTGAATTGACCCAGGGGGCGGGCCCACCTGATCGTGCGGGTGACGCCCACCCAGTTCGCGCGAGCGGTGCAACGCACCGGAGGGAGAAGTCCCCGGGAGGAAGTGACTGGTCTCAGAGCGGGGAGAGTAGCGTCCCAACCGGGGAGCCGTCCCGCCCGGATTTTGGCGGACGGGGGCGGAGCGTGAATGCGGTGATCAGCTCTATATTCTGTGGTGCTACACTCCTAGCTCTCTGATCCCTCCCCCACCCTCCCCAGGCGGCTCCATTAACATCCGAATACCCGGAGCCAGAGGGAGAATTCAGATAGGGATCTGACTGCATTTTTTTTTTAGCTGATTACCTGGAAAATCTAGTTTCCCAGTGATGGCTCGGAGACAGCAGTCCATATCAAACCACATAAAGAAACAGACCATGACAGCTTCTCCAAGCCCCCAAACAAAAGAATCAAAATCTTTCCCAAATGAAGATACAATCCTGGAATTATCAGATACAGAATATAAAAAACTAATTTACAGAATGCTTAAAGATATCACAAATGAAATTAGGATAAATGCAGAAAAAGCCAAGGAACACACTGATAAAACTGTTGAAGAACTCAAAAAGATTATTCAAGAACATAGTGGAAAAATTAATAAGTTGCAAGAATCCATAGAGAGACAGCATGTAGAAATCCAAAAGATTAACAATAAAATTACAGAATTAGACAACGCAATAGAAAGTCAGAGGAGCAGACTCGAGCAATTAGAATGTAGACTGGGACTTCTGGAGGACCAGGGAATCAACACCAACATAGCTGAAAAAAAATCAGATAAAAGAATTAAAAAAAATGAAGAAACCCTAAGAATCATGTGGGACTCTATCAAGAAGGATAACTTGCGAGTGATTGGAGTCCCAGAACAGGGAGGGGGAACAGAAAACACAGAGAAAATAGTTGAAGAACTCCTGACACAAAATTTCCCTGACATCATGAAAGACGAAAGGATATCTATCCAAGATGCTCATCGAACCCCATTTAAGATTGATCCAAAAAGAAAAACACCAAGACATATTATCATCAAACTTACCAAAACCAAAGACAAACAGAAAATTTTAAAAGCAGCCAGGGAGAAAAGAAAGGTTTCCTTCAAGGGAAAATCAATAAGAATAAGTTCAGACTACTCAGCAGAAACCATGCAGGCAAGAAGGCAATGGGACGACGTATACAGAGCACTGAACGAGAAAAACTGCCAACCAAGGATCATATATCCAGCAAAACTCTCTCTGAAATATGAAGGAGAAATTAAGATATTTACAGATAAACACAAGTTTAGAGAATTTGCAAAAACTAAACCAAGACTGCAAGAAATGCTAAAGGAGATTGTTTGGCCTGATGACCAATAACATCAGGTACCAGCACAATACAAGGTCACAAAACAGAACGTCCTGATATCAACGCAACTCAAATAGGGAAAGCACAAAAACAAACAAATTAAGATTAATTCTAAAAAATAAATAAATAAACAAAATAATACACATAACAGGAAATCATGGAAATCAATAGATAAACAATCACAATAATCAAAAAGAGGGACTAAATATAGGAGGCATTGAACTGCCAGATGGAGAGTGATACAAGGCGATATAGAAGGATACAAGTTAGATTTTTACTTAGAAAAATAGGGGTAAATAATAAGGTAACCACAAAAAGGAATATCAATTCCATAACTCAAGAAAAAAGCCAAGAAAAACGTAACGACTCAACAAACACAAAGTTAAACATTATGAAAATGAGGATCTCACAAGCTACTAAGAAAAACGTCTCAGCACAAAAAAGCATGTGGAAAAATGAAATGGCCAACAACACACATGAAAAGGCATCAAAATGACAGCACTAAAAACTTATTTATCTATAATTACGCTGAATGTAAATGGACTAAATGCACCAATAAAGAGACAGAGAGTCACGGACTGGATAAAGAAACACGATCCATCTATATGCTGCCTACAAGAGACACACCTTAGACTTAGAGACACAAACAAACTAAAACTCAAAGGATGGAAAAAAAGATATCAAGCAAACAATAAGCAAAAAAGAAGAAGTGTAGCAATATTAATTTCTGACAAAATAGACTTTAGACTTAAATCTGCCACAAAGAATAAAGAAGGACACTATATAATGATAAAAGGGACAATTGATCAGGAAGACATAACCATATTAAATATTTACGCACCCAATGACAGGGCTGCAAGATACATAAATCAAATTTTAACAGAATTGAAAACTGAGATAGACACCTCCACAATTATAGTAGGAGACTTCAACACACCACTTTCGGAGAAGGACAGGACATCCAGTAAGAAGCTCAATAGAGACACGGAAGACCTACTTACAACAATCAACCAACTTGACCTCATAGACTTATACAGAACTCTCCACCCAACTGCTGCAAAGTATACTTTTTTTTCTAGTGCACATGGAACATTCTCTAGAATAGACCACATATTAGGTCATAAAACAAATCTTTGCAGAATCCAAAACATCGAAATATTACAAAGCATCTTCTCAGACCACAAGGCAATGAAGCTAGAAATCAATAACAGAAAAACTAGGGAAAAGAAATCAAATACTTGGAAAATGAACAATACCCTCCTGAAAAAAGACTGGGTTATAGAAGACATCAAGGAGGGAATAAAGAAATTCTTAGAAAGCAACGAGGATGAAAATACTTCCTATCAAAACCTCTGGGACACAGCAAAAGCAGTGCTCAGAGGCCAATTTATATCGATAAATGCACACATACAAAAAGAAGAAAGAGCCAAAATCAGAGAACTGTCCCGACAACTTGAACAAATAGAAACTGAGCAACAAAAGAACCCATCAGGCACCAGAAGAAAACAAATAATAAAAATTAGAGCTGAACTAAATGAATTAGAGAACAGAAAAACAATTGAAAGAATTAACAAAGCCAAAAGCTGGTTCTTTGAAAAAATTAACAAAATTGATAAACCATTGGCTAGACTGACTAAAGAAAAACAGGAAAGGAAACAAATAACCCGAATAAGAAACGAGAAGGACCACATCACAACAGAGCCAAATGAAATTAAAAGAATCATTTCAGATTACTACGTAAAACTGTACTCTAACAAATTTGAAAACCTAGAAGAAATGGATAAATTCTTGGAACAATACTACCTACCTAAACTAACACATTCAGAAGTAGAACAACTAAATAGACCCATAACAAAAAAAGAGATTGAAACGGTAATCAAAAAACTTCCAACAAAAAAAAGTCCTGGCCCAGACGGCTTCACTGCAGAGTTCTACCAAACCTTCAGAGAAGACTTAACACCATTACTATTGAAGGTATTTCAAAGCATAGAAAAAGACGGAATACTACCCAACTCATTCTATGAAGCTACCATCTCCCTGATACCAAAACCAGGTAAAGACATTATAAAAAAAGAAAATTTTAGACCTATATCCCTCATGAACATAGATGCAAAAATCCTCAACAAAATTCTAGCCAATAGAATCCAACAACACATCAAAAAAATAATTCACCCTGATCAAGTGGGATTTATACCAGGTATGCAAGGCTGGTTTAATATTAGAAAAACCATTAATGTAATCCATCACATAAATAAAACAAAAGATAAAAACCACATGATCTTACCAATAGATGCAGAAAAGGCATTTGACAAAGTTCAACACCCATTTATGATAAAAACTCTTACCAAAATAGGAATTGAAGGAAAATTGCTCAACATAATAAAGGGCATCTATGCAAAGCCAACAGCCAATATCACTCTAAATGGAGAGAACCTGAAAGCATTTCCCTTGAGAACGGGAACCAGACAAGGATGCCCTTTATCACCGCTCTTATTCAACATCGTACTTGAAGTCCTAGCCAGGGCAATTAGGCTAGACAAAGAAATAAAGGGTATCCAGATTGGTAAGGAGGAAGTAAAGCTATCACTATTTGCAGATGACATGATCGTATACATGGAAAACCCTAAGGAATCCTCCAGAAAACTACTGAAACTAATAGAAGAGTTTGGAAGAGTCTCAGGTTAGAAAATAAACATACAAAAATCACCTGGATTCCTCTACATCAACAAAAAGAACACCGAAGAGGAAATAACCAAATCAATACCATTCACAGTAGCCCCCAAGAAGATAAAATACTTAGGAATAAATCTTACCAAGGATGTAAAAGACCTATACAAAGAAAACTATAAAACTCTGCTACAAGAAATTCAAAAGGACATACTTAAGTGGAAAAACATACCTTGCTCATGGATAGGAAGACTTAACATAGTAAAAATGTCTATTCTACCAAAAGCCATCTATACATATAACGCACTTCCAATCCAAATACCAATGTCATATTTTAAGGGGATAGAGAAACAAATCACTAATTTCATATGGAAGGGAAAGAACCCCCGGATAAGCAAAGCATTACTGAAAAAGAAGAAGAAAGTGGGAGGCCTCACTCTACCTGATTTCAGAACCTATTATACAGCTACAGTAGTCAAAACAGCCTGGTACTGGTACAACAACAGGCACATAGACCAATGGAACAGAATTGAGAACCCAGATATAAATCCATCCACGTATGAGCAGCTGATATTTGACAAAGGACCAGTGTCAGTCAATTGAGGAAATGATAGTCTTTTTAACAAATGGTGCTGGCATAACTGGATATCCATTTGCAAAAGAATGAAACAGGACCTATACCTCACACCATGCACAAAAACTAACTCCAAGTGGATCAAAGACCTAAACATAAAGACTAAAACGATAAAGATCATGGAAGAAAAAATAGGATCAACCCTAGGAGCCATAATACAGGGCATAAACAGAATACAAAACATTACCAAAAATGATGAAGAGAAACCAGATAACTGGGAGCTCCTAAAAATCAAACACCTATGCTCATCTAAAGACTTCACCAAAAGAGTAAAAAGACCACCTACAGACTGGGAAAGAATATTCAGCTATGACATCTCCGACCAGCGCCTGATCTCTAAAATCTACATGATTCTGTCAAAACTCAACCACAAAAAGACAAGCAACCCAATCAAGAAGTGGGCAAAGGATATGAACACACATTTCACTAAAGAAGATATTCAGGCAGCCAACAGATACATGAGAAAATGCTCCCGATCATTAGCCATTAGAGCAACGGAAATTAAAACTACGATGAGATTCCATCTCACACCAACTAGACTGGCATTAATCCAAAAAACACAAAATAATAAATGTTGGAGAGGCTGCGGAGAGATTGGAACTCTCATACACTGCTGGTGGGATTGTAAAATGGTACAACCACTTTGGAAATCCATCTGGCGTTATCTTAAACAGTTAGAAATAGAACTACCATACAACCCAGAAATCCCACTCCTCGGAATATACCCTAGAGATACAAGAGCCTTCACACAAACAGATATATGCACACCCATGTTTATTGCAACTCTGTTTACAATAGCAAAAGCTGAAAGCAACCAAGATGTCCGTCAATGGATGAATGGGTAAATAAATTGTGGTATATTCACACAATGGAATACTACGCATCGATAAAGAACAGTGACGAATCTCTGAAACATTTCATAACATGGAGGAATCTGGAAGGCATTATGCTGAGCGAAATGAGTCAGTTGCAAAAGGACAAATATTGTATAAGACCACTATTATAAGATCTTGAGAAATAGAAAAAACGGAGAAGAACACATACTTTTGTGGTTACAAAGGGGGGAGGGAGGGAGAGGGCTTTTTATTGATCAATCAGTAGATACGAACTGCTTTGGGTGAAGGGAAAGACAACACTCAATACAAGGAAGGTCAGCCTAATTGGACTGGACTAAAAGCAAAGAGGTTTCCGGGATAAAATGAAAGCTTCAAAGGTCAGCGGAGCAGGGGCTGGGATCTGGGGAACTTGGTTTGAGGGGACTTCTAAGTCAATGGGCAAAATAATTCTATTATGAAAACATTCTGCATCCCACTTTGAATTGTGGCGCCTGGGGTCCTAAATGCCAACAAGCGGCCATCTAAGATACATCAATTGGTCTCAACCCACCTGGAGCAAAGGCAAAGGAAGAACACCAAGGTCACACGACAACTAAGAACCCAAGAGACAGAAAGGGCCACATGAACCAGAGACCTACATTATCCTGAGACCAGAAGAACTAGTTGGTGCCCGGCCACAGTCGATGTCTGCCCTGTCAGGGAGCACAACAGACAACTCCTGAGGGAGCAGGAGACCAATGGGATACAGACGCCAAATTCTCATAAAAAGACCATACCTAATGTTAGGACTGCGACTAGAGGAATCCCAGAGACAATGCTCCCCAGACCTTCTGATGGCACAGGACAGGAACCATCCCCGAAGACAAATCATCAGACATGAAAAGGACTGGTCAGTGGGGGGGAGAGAGATGCTGATGAAAAGTGAGCTAATTAAATCAGGTGGACACTGGAGAGTGTGTTGGCAACTCTTGACTGGAGGGGGGATGGGAAGATAGAGAGAGAGGGAAGATGGCAAAATTGGCACGAAACGAGAGACTGAAAGGGCTAACTCAATAGGGGGAGAGCAAGTGGGAGAAGGGAGTAAGATGTATGTAAACCTACATGTGACAGACTGATTGGAATGGTAAATGTTCACTTGAAGCTTAATAAAAATTAATTTAAAAAAAAAAAGGATGAAGAAAAGAATGAATGAGTTTTATCATGAATTGCTGCTTCCTTGTTGTACAGGGGGACCCTTGATGAGAACTTTGCCATGGTGGGCGAACAGAATGCATTCAGGAAAGCGTGAGCCTGTGGCAACTAAGGATAGGAGGCTCTGGGAAGGGGGTGGCCTTTTGTGAAGGGCCGAGGACCCAGTTATGAGTCTTCAGTTTCTGGAAAGTGTTGTCGTTGTTTTCTTTCAGAAGGCTGTTAGGCGTTACATGTTGAAGAATATAGAGCTCATCTGAGTGGCTTCCCCATGCCGAACCCATTGGGGATTTGATCTCAGTTCCCAGCATAAGACCCAGTAGCAGTGGAGAGTGGTGCAATCCTGGGCTGCAAAATGTTGGAGCTGCTCAGAACTTTCTCTCCACTTTTTCACCTGCCATTCTTTTCTCCTTTGGTTCCAATTAGGTTTCCATGCTTCCTCGCCTCTACTGAAGTAGCTCTTACCAAGGACACTTATGGTCTCCCTATAGCAAACTCAACAGTCATTCCATTGTCTCTGTCTTGGCGCTCAGCAGCAGTATTCAAAACATTGATTTCTCCCCCCTCTCTTAAACACTCCCTTCTTTCAGCTGCTTCGCAGATGCACCTTCCACATTTTTCTATCTCACTGGCTGCTGCTCCTCCTCTAGGAGCCCTGGTGGTGCAGTGATTAAGCACTCAGCTGCTAACTGAAAGGTCGGCAATTCGAACCCACCAGCCGCTCTGTGGGAGAAAGATGTGGCAGTCTGCTTTTGTAACGATTTATAGCCTGGGAAATCCTATCCTCTGCTTGATCTCTAAATATGGTGATAAGGGCCTCAGGGCCTTCAGCCTATTTCTGCTAGTGTCCCTTGGCATTTCCTCTCCACTCGCATGGCCTCAACCGCTACAACTCCCATCTATCTACTCGGAGCTCTTTGTATGCCAGAACTTTCCCTTGGGCCCCAGACTCCCGAATTTCCTTCTGCCTACTGGACATCTTTTCAAACTCCAAGTATCCAGGATGGAGTTCTTTATTGTGCTCCATTCCCTCACCAATCTCTTACTCCCTGTGTCTTGCCTGTCTCTTTAAATAGCATCGACATACATCCTAGCCTAGGAGGCATCATTGACTCCTCCCTCTCCTTCGCCCACATATGCAAAGCCCTCACCAAGCCCTGACAGTTTTACCTTCTCAATATCTTGTGACTCTGTCCACTGATTTTCACCCCACCAATCACTGTGGCCCAAGCCAACATCACCTCTCACCTGGATGACTGCCCTCATCTCCTAACTGATCTTCCTGCCTCCACTCTTGCTCCCCTACAGTCCATAGCAGCCAGAGCAATGACCTTTCCAAAACATAAAGTGGATTATGTCTCTCCCCCACTTAACATATTGTTTAATGGTTCCTCCATTGCCACCAGAATCAGAATTCTAAATCCATAACATGCCCATGTCTACTTCTTCAGTCTCACCTCACACGACACCTCCTCCTCAAACTCTGTGAAATTTTCTTGGTCCTGTGAGTGCTGGCCCGCACCTATATTATTCCTTCTACTTGGGGGGACGCTTTTTCTCCTCACTTCACCCTCACTATGTTGACCTAGAAAACTTCTATTCATTCTTCATGCCTCAGCTTAAACGCCACTTCCTCCAGGGAGCCTTTTCTGACCCTCGCACTCAGCCTTCTTGGGCTCTTGCTCTTTGTTTCCATAGTTCTCTGTATACTTCTCCTTTCATGGCATTTATCTAACTGCATGTAACTGTGTATCAAATTGTCTGTCTACCCATCTACATCGTAAGCTCTGGAGGGAAGAGAGCTCTTCCCTTTTGTTCCCCTCTATTCCTCAAGTACACCAGCTCTTCCTCGAACCGGGAATGCTCTTCACCCTCATCTTTAAAAATCTGGCTACGTATCCTTCAGATCTCAGGTTAAAGGTCATCTCCTCATAGATGCCATCCTTGACCGCCCTATCTGAGCTAGCCACCCAGTCACTCTATCACATCAATGTACTTTCCTTCTCTGTGTTGCCCCTGTCCCTCTTGGATAATTTCCTTGTCTGTTTCTTTTTGTTGGTGCATTGTCTATCTTCCCCAGCAGGAATGTACACTCCATGAGAATTGTCTGGTTTTGCCCCACATTGTAACCCAGCACCTAGGTTAAAGCTTAACACATGGCAGGGTCTCAATAACAACGTGTTGGATGAATAGAATGAATGAACAAATGAATTACTGAATCAGTCAATCAAATGTAACCCACCAGAGGAGAGCAGCAGCCCTCAAGTGGAAGTGGTAAACACCAAGTGAGGAGCCTGTGAAGCCTCAGCCAGGGCCCAAGATGGGTCATCAATGGTTCCCTAAGGGCTGTGGCCTATATTCTCCCAGCAAGAACTGCCTCTGGTCCTTGAGAAAAGAGAACACTGGGGAGGGTACTTTTGTTTGTTTGTTTTATCTCTGAATGGGGCAGATAGAGAGAGAACAAATAGCTACCCAAGGCAGGCTGAAGGGAGCAGCTGGCAGAAGGTGTCTTCCCAGAACTTTTGGAGAGTGATAGAGACTGGTTAATCAGTCACAAGTAAGACCTAAGACCCAAATATCCTATGAATACTCATGGAAATCAGCATGCCATTGCTTAGTGCCAAGATCCAGGGCAGGCCTGAGCTGCCCTGGTGTCTCATGGCCCTTTTGAACAGTTAACAGCATTTCTGCCTGGCAGTGAAGAGGAATATTGGCAAACGGTTCCTGCATTCTGTCGCTGCCCTGCCTCTAGCTGCCTTCCTCCCCGCTTCCCACCCCTTCCACCCCCACACCACCACCAGCAAGAACAGAGAGTCATCCTTCCACCTCCAGAAGCTCTGCCCACAGGAACGTGTCCAACCTACTAAACGGAGCGCTTTACTCCTGGGAATACTAAGAAGTGAACCTAATCGCAGCCCCTGCCAACACAACTTCTCCCTTGCTCGGCATCTAAACTGAGGTTCTGAGCTTTCAAACATTCCAGCAGCTACCTCCTTTCTCTTCTTAAAACTGCAAACTGAAGGGCTCTCTTGCAAAAAGCCCCTCCCCCCAGCTCTCCCTTTGGTGGTGAGCCATGCCAGTTTGGACATCTCCCAAGGACCAGTGATGCCAGGCTTTTTATGAACAAAGCACGAGTTCCTCCAAATGTTGTCTGGCTATTGGAAGTCCTGTGGGACTTGACTCTTGAAGGATTCACACCCTAAAATTAGTAAGCACTAACAGAATAGACAATCAGCTCAAAACATAAAGCCAAATACCCCAAAGTCTCACTTACTGCTATCTCACATACTGTTGTAGGCAGTTAAACCCATTAGGTGCCCTCTAGTCAAAGAGATTCCGCCCTGTGTGGTGCTGCACAATGTTGTTGTTATTAGGTGCCATCCAGCCGGCTCCAACCCTTGGTGACCTTATGCACAACAGAACAAAAAGCTGCCCGGTCCCATACCATCTACATGATTGTTGGTATGTCTGAGTCCATTGTTGTAGGTATCGTAGTGCCTTCCAACCTAGGGGGCTTATCTTCCAGTACTATATCGGGCAATATTATGTGATTTATAGGCTTTTTATTGGCTAATTTTCAGAAGTAGATCACCAAGCCTTTCTTTTTAGTCTGTCTTAGTGTGGAAGCGCCACTAAAACCTGTCCACTGTGAGTGATCTTACTGGTATTTAAAATTCCTGTGGCATAGCCTCCAGCATCACAGCAACATGAAAGCCACCACAGTATGACAAAATCACAGACTGATAGTGGGCACAAACAATGGAAGGCATAATTCCTACCCATGGAAAGGTCCAGTAGGGCCAGATCGCCATATGTGCAAAGGACATAAGTGTTAATGAGGAAAATTGTACTGCAAACAAAAATGGTGGGCCCAGCCTCCTCTCTTTGTACCCCTTCTGGTGACAGGTCTGAGGCTCTCAGCTTTCCTTTGGCACCAAGACACAAAGACCTGGCTCCATAATATCAGAGCCAGATCCCATTCAAATTTAAGTATAAATTAAGCTATATTGGAATTCTGGTCGTTGGAGCAAGAACATCTCAGAAGAGACCCTTCCCCTACCCACCCACCCAAGCTACTCCCTAATTTGTCTTTTGTAAACTAAGAGTCAACTGTAAATCATCAGCAACTCCCTCCCTGAGGTTCCCCCTAGATCTGGAGGTGGGGTATGACTCTGGGAGCCCTGGGGAGGCATTTCCACTTGTAGCTCCAGTCCCTAATCCTTCTTGCTTCTTAGTAAGCCACTTGCTCCTACTCCCTCCCACCAGCACTCTGAGTTTCATGGGAAGTCAAACGGCAAGCATGGACCTGAGCAACTGCCCCCACAGACTCCTGTATCTGAGACCCTGGATGAGCAGAAATCAATGTAGGAACTGTGAGCAGAGGAAGTGTAGACATTTTGAGTGGGAGGCAGTGACCCTTAGGGAAAAAAAAAAACCAACTTGCTAAACTGGTTATCTTTTTGCTTCAGGACTGGCCACACAATACCCTCATTGCAGAACGAGTGTAAAGAAAATGAGAAAGCAGAAGTGTGGAGCAATACATAGGCATTTCCTGGTTTTCAGAAACCACCGAAGTCCACACCCCCTCACCACAGCAGGCCTGGCCACACAGTGGTTCAGGAGATGCGAGGGACCACCAAAAGTTGACATGTCCACTGCCTGTCATCTCTCCCCACAGCCCTGGGCCCACCCATAGCATCCCAGAATCCAGCTCCCAGGGGACTCTTTCCCATCCAAACTTGGCTGTGCGAAAGGGAATGGAGCAGCAAGTTCCCTCAACAGCCCACGCTGTTTATAGCCAAATGGGTACAGTGCCTCAAGCCACAGCAAAATCCCCTGCAAAGGGATAGAGAAATATAGGACGGATTGGAAAGTAGTCTGAAGTATGGAAGTGGTACTGAAATAAGGAGAAGAAATCCACATGCTGTGCATTTTGTTTTGTGAAAAATGTTGTTGTTATTAGCTGCCATCGAGTCGGCCCCTGACTCATGACAACTCCACACACAGCAGAGTGAAACACTGCCCGGCTCTGCGCTATCCCCATGATAGGTTGTGGATCCGACCATTGTAATCCATAGGGTTTTTGTTGGCTGATTTTGAGAAGTAGTTCGCTAGACCTTTCTCCTAGTCGGTCTTAGTCTGGAAGCTCCCTTGAAACCTGTTCAGCATCAAGGCCACACATACGCCTCCACTGGCAGACAGGTGGTGGCTGCACAGGAGGTGCATCGGCTGGGAATCAAACCCGGGTCTCTTGCATTAAACAAAAACAAAACAAAACAAAAAACCCAAACCTGTTACCGTAGAGTCGATTCCAACTCATAGCAACCCTATAGGACAGAGTAGAACTGCCCCATAGGGTTTCCAAGGAGTGGCTGGTGGATTCGAACTGCTGACATTTTGGTTAGTAGCCGAGCTCTTAGGGTTTCCCGAATGGAAGGCAAGAATTCTACCCCTGAACCACCATTGCCCTCTTGTGAGATATAAAATGGCCAAAATGCTGAAAACCATCTCACAATCAAAAAAGGTGTTTCCCAAGTATAACCTTAACTCCCAATTCCTTGGGCAAGCCTACCTCTGCCTCTGAGGAAATTGTTATGTTGAACGCCTTTTAGGGTACAGCCTTCAGAACCTGCAGCTAATTCCTTGGAATATCCTTCTTGTTGTTGCTGTTAGGTTTCTTTGAGTCAGTTCCAACTCATAGCGACCCTGTGTACAACAGAACAAAACCCTGCCTAGTTCTATACCACCCGCACAATTGTTGTTGTGCTTGAGCCCATTGTTGCAGCCACTGTGTCAATCCATCTCATTGAGGGTCTTCCTCTTTTTCACTGGCCCTCCACTTTACCAAGCATGGTGTCCTTCTCCAGGGACTGATCCCTCTTGACAACAAGTCCAAAGCATGTGAACATAGTCTCCGAATCCTTGCTTCTAAGGAGCATTCTGATTGTACTTCTTCCAAGACAGATTTGTTCATTCCTTTGTGCTAGATATCTTTAGAATATTCTTAGTGCTAGAGTTTATTGTTTAAAAATCAACCAGCATTGATCCATTGCAAGAAGGCAGATGTTCCGAGAGAACCACACTACTTTAGGTCCAACAAGAAGGTGATGTGGATTTTCCCAGGTGTCATGTCACTTGGCTCTGATGAGCAACCTGTGCAATGTCCAGCACACTGGCAGAAGCAGTGGAATAAGTGTGCAATCTCCCTGGGGAACTTCTTGGAAGGACAACACTCATTTAGTAAATGTGAAGGTTCTGATGTCGTTTAATAAATATCAAAGTTCTGATATGCTTGTTAAAAATCAATCTCTGCTTTTTTGTTGTACCATGTGTTTGGGGAGGAGGGAAAGGGAATGGGTAGTACTCAGTCACGGGATACTACCAAATTCCTTTGGGTGAAGAGGGTGAAGGCTCTCGTGCAGGGGTTGGCATACTTTTTCTGTAAAGGGTCAGATAGTAAATATTTTCCACTTTGTGGGCCACATAGTCTCGGTTAACATCAACTGAGGTCTGCCATTGTAGTGCCAAAGCAGCCATAGACAATACTAAACAAAAGCGCGTGGCTGTGATCCAATAAAACTTTATTTGCAAAAACAGCTGGGCGCCGGATTTGGTCTCTGAGCCTGATAGGGTATGCCGGTTGTGGTTTGCTGACCCCTGCTCTAGTGCAAAGCGAAGACTCATTTGCAGATTTGTTCTTGTTCAATGTCTCCAAACAAGTTGCTGAAAAGTACAGAGACAAGCAGAGGTCCCTAGGCTCCCATAATCACTTCTCTTGCTTCTCTTAAACCATTCTCGGCTGAATCCCATGATGTCATTCTGAAATGCAGTGGGTCATTGACAGGGTCACATTACTCAGAGAAAAACAGGATGTTTGACACCTAAAATATTCAGAACAAGACCAGAGTTCATCGCTGCAAAATGCTGTTATATAATGGAAGCCAGGCAAAAGGGAAGGCAGCATGGAACGCTGAGTGGGGAGAGCCCCCACAGAGAAGGCGCGCTGGGTCAGTGTTATATGGTGGGCCTGCAGTCCTGGAGAGCACGTCCCCATTTGCAGCTGTCACTCCAGTGGACAGATGACTTCATTTCCATCTCCCCCAAAAAACAGGCAAAAATCTCTCACTTGGAAGAAATATCATATGGTAGATACTTTGAAAAGTTGTAAGAAAAGTATAAAGTACTTAGGGGGAAAAAGCCAGTTCCAAAAGCATGAAATTTGGCTACAAAAGGATCAGGCAGTTTCTTTGAAATACCATAGCTTCCTAGAAAATTGAGTCTAAATCAGTGGGATTAGGTAACAAGAGGGGCATTATGAAGGCAAATTAACAGAGGGCTCTCGTTTCTTGTGTTTACGTACCTTTACCTGTTGCTGTCAAGTTGATTCCAAATCATAGCGACCCTACAGGACAGACTAGAACTGCCCCATAGGGCTTCCAAGGAGCAGCTGGTAGATTCAAACTTCTGACCTTTTGGTTAGCAGCCAGGCTTTTAACCACTGAGCCACCAGAGCTCTTAGTGCAGCTCAAATCTCCAAGGCTTATTCACAAAGGCCTCCCGTGACCTGCCCCTGATGAAATCTCCAGCCTGGAAGCCCACCACCCTATCTCATACCACAGGCTCAAAAATACATAATGGGTGCTAATCTCCCAAACATCCCATGTGGCTTCATGCCTCTGGGCCTTTGCACATACCATTTCCTTGTTCCAGAAGGCCCCTCTGGAAAACCAGTTACCCTCAGGTCAATTCCAACTCACGGTGACCCCATGTGTGTCAGAGTAGAACCGTGCTCCATAGGATTTTCTTTTTTTTCCTTTACCTGAGGCGGAATGTTTTATTTATTTATTATTTTGTTGTTGTTACTGAGAATATACACAGCAGATCATATGCCAATTCAACCGTTTCTACACGTACAATTCAGTGACATTGAGTACATTCTTTGAGTTGTGCAACCATTCTCACCCTCCTTTTCTGAGTTGTTCCTCCCCCATTAACATAAACTCACGTTCCCCTAACATTCCCATCTAATCTTTCGAGTTGCTGTTGTCCATTTGAGCCCATAGAGATAGATCTTGGAGGATCACACTGCTCTCAGCAGACATTCTTCACTAGTTAAGCTAAACATTATTTGGTTTTAAGAAGGCTTCAGGGGATATTTTTGATTTAAGATTTAGAGATTATCTCAGGACAATAGTTTCAGGGGCTCATCCAGCCTCCATGGCTCCAGAAAGTCTGGAGTCCATGAGAAATTGAAATTCTATTCTGCATTTTTCCCCTTTTGATCAGAATTCTTCTATAGAATCTTTGATCAAAATATTCGGTAATGGTAGCTGGGCACCATCCAGTTTTTCAGGTCTCATAGCAAAGGAGGCAGTTGTTCCTGGAAGAAATTAGCCACACATTCTATATCCTCTTCTTATCCCTGACTCTCCTGTTCCTCTGTTGTTCCAGGTGAATAGAGACCAATTTTTGTGTGTTGGACGACTGCTTGCAAGCTTTTAGGACCCTAGGCAGTGCACATCAAACTAGGAGGTAGAATAGAAGCACTAAACACATTATTAGGCAAATTAACTGTGATGTCCCATGAAACCAGGACCCTAAACCTCCAAACCAAGGAACCAAATCCCATTAAATATTTGGTTGTACTTAAGCAGCCTCAGCAGTTCCAACCCCCCCACACTTTTTTTTTTTGGTCATTGTTGTAAATCACACAGCTTTTGCCAATTCAACTTTTTACAGGTGTACAACATTATTGACAGCACTTACAATAATCGACTGTGCAACCCTACCCTTAATCAGTGTGATTTTTCTATCACCATATACTGAAACTCAGTAGTCCATAAGCTCCACAGGGTTTTCAGTGGGTGAGTTTTCAGAAGTAGGTTGTCAGGCCTTCTGAGGCACATCTGGGTAGATTCAAACCTCCAACCTTTTGGTTAGCAGCTGAGCGTGTTAACTGTTTGTAGCAACCAGGGACTCCGGAAGGCCCTCTAGTCCTCCAAAATTCAGGCCAGACGGTGCCTCCTTCAGCTGTTTCCTGGCCCTCCTAAGGGTGTCCATCGACCCCTCTTCTGTGCTACCTTGGGATCTTGTATATATCTCTTCTGTTGTACTCACCACACTCTCCAGTCACTTATTTGATTATGTAACTTATTTCTTCCACTA
Organism: Elephas maximus indicus; assembly: GCF_024166365.1. Classification (NCBI taxonomy): domain Eukaryota; kingdom Metazoa; phylum Chordata; class Mammalia; order Proboscidea; family Elephantidae; genus Elephas; species Elephas maximus. The sequence continues at coordinate 19,946,246 of NC_064846.1, forward strand.
TACCCTGAGCTCCTTGCTGTCTGATTGGTCTCTGGATCCCTCAAGCCTATATAGTGCTGGACACATGGGAAGAACTCCCTAAACCTTTGTGGAATTGGATGTCCAATAGTGGGGGCACCTCACTTGCTCGGTTGCTCTTCTTTGGACCAGAACTATTATTTTCCAGGGATAACCTAGAATGGAGTCCCTGGGTGGTGCAAACGGTTAATGTGCTTGGCTGCTAACTGAAAGGTTGGTGGTTTGAGTCCACCCATAGGCACCTTGGAAGAAAGGCCTGGAGATCTACTTCCAAAAGATCACAGACATTGAAAACCCTATAGAGCAAAGTTCTGCTCTGACACACATGGGATCTCCGTGAGTTGGCATCGACTTGATGGCAACTGGACTGGTTTAATCTAGGTTGGGGCTCCAACTGGAAATCTCCAGAACAAAACCACCTGTAGTCTTGGACTCCTCAGCATGATGCTCTGGTCAACCAAGTTATTGGGGCAGCTCTTTCATTAACTCTCCTAACTAAACTCTTATACACCAGTATTCCCAGTCTAATTCTTGAGAGTCTCCCAGCCAGCTCCTTCTTATCCTTCAGGGCTCATCTTACATGTCCCCTCTTCCAGGATGCCTTCCTGGCTCCCCAGTTTCTCCATTACTCTATCTTGCACCCCGTCCTTTTGCTTTGTAGCACTTATCACAATCTGTAATTTTAAAAATTCCTTCTTTGCATGTTTATTGTCTGCCTCTCCCACTAAAAGGTGAGCTGCATGAGGAAAGGGACTGCGTTTGTCTCATTTGGTCTTGGCATTTAGTAGGCATTCAATGAAATCTGTCAAATGAGTGATCGAAGGCATGTTGTGATGTATGAGTAAGGTAACACCCATGGAATGCTTCACCCAAACCTGTTGCCGATAAAACCAGTTCCTGTCGAGTCGACTCCAACTCATGGCCACCCCACGTGTGTCAAAGTAGAACTGTGCTCCATAGGGTTTCAGTGGTTGACTTTTCAGAAGTAGATCACCAGGCCTTTGGGTAGAGTCAAACTTCCAACCTTTCATTTAGCAGCAGAATGTGTTAACTGTTTGCACCACCCAAGGATTCTGCACATTTCATTATCAGCATCTCCTCAGACACACTAATCCCAGGAAGCAACTAGGATAATGAAGTGACATTTTCCCCACTCCAGTGCTTGCAAAATGCTGCCTTCTACCTACAGACAAATGTAAAGGAGACAAATGCTGACAGGAAGGCAATTGTCATCCTTCATATATAAATAAGACGTGCAGAAGCCAATAGCATTCATCTTTCTTTCAAGAGCAGCAGAAGCTAAATTCCCCACAGCCTGAGTGAACGGGAAGACAAGAAATGTTCACACATAACCTTAAAAGTGGATGTGACCATACAGCCAGGCGAGACAAGCGCGAGGAGATTATGCCCATATAAGGCCCTGCAGGCAGCTCCCTGTGGAGCCTGAGATAATTTGGCACCTCTCAGCAAAGACCAACAGAATTGCTTTCAGGACTTTGTTCATAAATAACCCCAACTCTGCTGTCTACATTTTCATCTAAACATTTGATGAAAAACCTAATACCACCCTAAACATCCCAGGCATCGAAGACTCCAAAAGAAGCGCTGAAAATAACTTGAAGACAGCCATCGGCCAAATGCTTATGCAGGGCTCCCTGAAGATTGCCCTGATCTGCTGAGGAAGAGCTGGGACAAAAGGGCAGGACTCTGGGAATCACCTGAGCTTAGAGAGGGGCTAAGACCGGCTTCCTTTTCTGCCATTGGCCTACTAGGTCAGAGGTCAGCAAACTCATGCCAGAAAGGGCTAGACAGTAAGCATTTTAGGCTTTCAGGCCATAAGGTGTCTGCTGCAAGTACTCAAATCTGCTGTCATAGGGGAAAAGCACCCTTAGACAGTCCATAATGAACAGGCATGGCTGTATTCCAATAAGGAGTCCCTGGGTGCTGGAAATGGTTAATGAACTCAACTACTAACTGAAAGGTTGGCGTTCACCCAGTGGCACCTTGGAAGAAAGGCCTAGCAATCTACTTTCAGTTGACTACTGAAAACCCTCTGGAGCACAGTTCTACTCTGACACACATGGGGTCGCCATGAGTTGGAACTGACTTGATGGCAACTGGTGGGGTATGGTAGCACAATGTCTGGCACAGAGTAGACACTCATGAATTGTTCCTTGAATGAATAAAGTGAATAAAACCCCACTGAAATGCAGCAACTGATGCTTTCACTCAGTCGCTGCCCTGGCTGTCAAGTTGCAACCTGCCCTACTTCCAAACTTTTCATTCCAGCCCAGCTTCTTGGTTGGGTCATCATCACTGGGGACAAGTAGTTGGGGCTGGGCTTAGCACTGGTTCAGATATGCACATAATAGGTGCTCAGTCATAGAATGAACGAACAGCTATTGCCTGAGCCAAGCCCTCCAGTCCAAGAAAAGCGACACCCCCATGCCTAGGGCTCACGATGCTGGGAGGGGTCACTCGGCTGTGGGGGACCTCCTCGAAGATCTGCTGGGGAGGCAGAATGAAATTATCTTCTTCAGCCTGGCCCCCAGGGGAATGCTGGCCCACCCACCACCTGCCTTCCTAGGAGACCAGCTCTCACACAAACAAACTGGCTGGGGCTTCTCCAGAGCCAAGTCTCTCTCTGTATCCACGTCCTCATGCAGAAGGCCATCGCTCCAGCTGTGAAGGTAACAGTGGGGTTAGCCAGTGATCCTGGCCCGTGTGCTTCATGGGGAAAGCCATTGAGTTTTCCAGAAACAGCATATGGTGCTCATCTACCCCTCACAAGGAGGCTATGGAAATTCCTGGCAGGCGGGTACTTTTCAGTTTCAGAGTCTCTCCAGGGTCCTGGGGAAAAAAGCTGCCGACAACATGGAAAAAGAAATCAGCTCGAGCAGTCCCCAGCACCCCGAAACCATGACTGACATCACGGATGGCTCAGCAGCTGCAGCCCAGCCCTCCCTGGAGAAAGGCCCCAGCAAGCCCAGGCCAGGCTGATATGGTGTTGGCTTCCTCACCCAAAGAATAAGCGTCTGATCAACGAGCACACTGTGCCAGGCCAACAACTGCCAGGAAAGCCTCAGCCTTGTGCTCCATCGGAGGGAGGCTGCGGCTGCGTAAGCAGACAAGACCCTTCCAGGCTCCAGCTTTCCTCCCGAGGAAGGCTTGACTTGGCTCCGACTACACATACTGTCAACCACATCATAGCTGTTTCACAAAAGCACTCAGAAAATGGAAAATGGTAAGGACATTTGTGGGAACCGAGAAGGAGCCAAAACCCAGCACAGCGTCATTTTCCCCACCACCCATGAAGCCACCTTTCCAAGTCTCCAAGAAGCAGAAAGGAAAGCTGGGGGCTTTGGGGCTGTTGAGCAGGCCGCCATAAGCTCCCAGAGGCCAATGGGAGTCTGCAGCTCAGAGCCTGCTGTGGGCCTGTGGGGCTGGCTGCTCAGACTGTGGCATCAGCCATTTCCTCTGTAATAATAATCATGACAGCTACCATTGAGAGAGTGTTCACTACAGCCCAGGCACTGTGCTAAGTACCTGTGTGACCCTGGGCACTCACTGAACCTCTCTGAGCCTCAATTTCTTCCTTATCTGGTGGCATAGTAGTTAAGCACTCGGCTGCTAAGTGAAAGATCAGTGGTTCGAATCTATAAGCCTCTCCATGGGAGAGAGTTGTGGCAGTCGGCTTCCATAAAGATTACAGCCTACGGAGCAGTTCTATTCTGTCTCACGGAGTCACTATGAGTCAGAATGTACTCCACAGCACCAAACGACAATAGTGCTCACTTACAGGGTTGTTGAGGATTCAGTGAGGCAATGCATGTGCCTAGCCCATAGAAGGTGTCCAAGAAGTGGCAACTACTGCTACTACTACTATTGTGTCCCTGAATGGCACAAGCAGTTTGTGATCAGCTGCGAACCTAAAGGTTGGCAGCTCCAACCCACCCAGTGGCACTGTGGAAGAAAGGCCAGGCGATCTGCTTCTGTAAAACAGCCTTGAAAATCCCACTCAGCACAGTGATATTCTGTAACACATGGGGTCACCATGAGTTGGAACCAACTTGATGGCAACGGGTTTGGGTTTTGGTACTACTACGCTTACTATTACTACATGTAAGAAATATCCAATGATTACGATCAAAGGGAAAAATGAGAACAGCTTTAAGACTGCCTCCACTGTTTTTTTTTATATATTTTATTTTGTTGCTGGTGAGAATATACACAGCAGATCATATGCCAATTCAACCGTTTCTACACGTACAATTCAGTGACATTGAGTACATTCTTCGAGTTGTGCAATCACTCTCACCCTCCTTTTCTGAGTTGTTCCTCCCCCATTAACATAAACTCACGTTCCCCTAACATTCCCATCTAATCTTTCGAGTTGCTGTTGTCCATTTGATCCCATAGAGATAGATCTTGGAGGAGCACACTGCTCTCAGCAGATAGTCTTCACTAGTTAAGTCAAACATTGTTTGGTTTTAAGAAGGCTTCAGGGGATATTTTGGGTTTAAGATTATCTCAGGGCAATAGTTTCAGGGCCTCATCCAGCCTCCATGGCTCCAGAAAGCCTGGAGGCCATGAGAAGTTGAAATCCTCTTCTGCATTTTTCCCCTTTGATCAGGATTCTTCTGTATAATCTTTGATCAAAATATTCAGTTAATAGTAGCTGAGCACCATCCAGTTCTGGTCTCCTGCATGGCAAAGGAGGCAGTTGTTCCTGAAAGCAATTAGCCACACATCTTATACCCTCTCCTTATTCCTGACTCTCTACTTCTTCTGTGGCTGCTGGCAAATAGAGACCAATTGTTATGCTTTGGATGGCCACTTGCAGGCTTTTAAGACCCCAGGTACTATGCATCAAACTAGGAAGCACTAAACACGTTATTAGGCCAATTAACTGGGATGTCCCAAGAAACCAGAACCCTAAACCTCCAAACCAAGGAACCAAATCCCATGAGATGTTTGGTTGTACATAAGCAGCCTCAGCAGCTACTCTTTTTTTAAAAATATCACACAACTTTTGCCAATTCAACTTTTTACAGGTGTACAACTTATTGACAGCAATTACATTAATAGGCTGTGCAACTCTACACTTAATCAATGGGATTATTCCATCACCATAAACCGAAACTCAGTACTCCACAAATAATAACACCTCTTTCCCATCCCTGGTAACCACTAAGAAACTTGGGTATCTATACATTTGCCTGTTCTTGTCTTTTTATATAAGTGAGGTCATAAAATACTTGTCCTTTTGTGATTGACTTACTTCACTCAACATAGTCTTCAAGCTCTATCCATATTGTAGCTTGTATCAAGACTTCATTTCTCTTACCGGCTAAGTAATATTCTATTGTATTATGTGTTGCATTTTGTTTATCCATTCATCTGTTGATGGGGATTTAGGTTGTTTCCACCTTTCGGCTATTGCGTGTAGTGCTGCGATAAACATTGGTGTACATGTCTCTGAGTCTCTGCTTTCAAGTCTTTTAGGTATATACCTAGGAGTGGAACTGCTGGGTCATAGGCTAGTTCTATTTTTAGTTTTTTCAGGAACTGCCACATTGTTTTCCACAACAGCTGTACCATTTTGCATTCTCACCAGCAATGGCTAAGGGTTCCAATTTCCCTATATCCTCACCAACATTTGTTATTTTCTGCTTTTTTTTTTTTAATCTTAGCCATCCTAAACCCATTGCCATCAGGTTGATTCCAATTCATACCAACCCTATAGACAGAGTAGAAGTGCCCCATAGGGTTTCCAAGGCTGTAAATCTTTATTATTATTATTGTACTTTAGATGAAGGTTTACAAAGCAAACTAGCTTCTCATTAAACAATTAGTATACACATTGTTTTGTGACCTTGGTTAACAACCCCACGACATATCAACACTCTCCTCTTCTTGACCTTGGGTTCCATATTACAAGCTTTCCCATCCCCTCCTGCTTTCTAGTCCTTGCTCCTCGGCTGGTGTGCCCATTTAGTCTCGTTTTGTTTTATGGGCCTGTCTAATCTTTGGCTGAAGGGTGAAAATCAGGAGTGACTTCATTACTGAGCTAAAAGGGTGTTCGGGGGCCATACTCTCGGGGTTTCTCCAGTCTCTGTCAGGCCAGTAAGTCTGGTCTTTTTTTGTGAGTTAGAATTTTGTTCTACATTTCTCTCCAGCTCTGTCCAGGATCCTCTATTGTGATACCTGTGTCTTTGGTTTGCTTCATTGTCCCTTGCTCCCAGAGGGCTGAGACCAGAGGAGTATCTTAGATGGCCGCTCACAAGCTTTTCAGACTCCAGACGCTACTCACCAAAGTAGAATGTAGAACATTTTCTTTACAAACTATGTTATGCCAATTGAGCTAGTGTTCCCTGAGACCATGGTCCCCACAGCCAAGGCTGTAAATCTTTACGGAAGCAGACTGCCACATCTTTCTCCCATGGAGCGGTGAGTTTGAACCACTGATCTTTCAGTTAGCAGCTGAGTGCTTAACCACTGATCCACCAGGGCTCCTTAGCCATCCTAGTGGAAGTGAAATTGTATCTCGTTGTGGTTTTGATTTGTATCTCTCTGATGGCTAATTACGCTGAGCATCTTTTCATGTACTTGGTGGCCATTTGAATGTCCTCTTTGGTGAAATGTCTGTTCAAGTCCTTTGCCCATGTTATGATTGGGTCGTCTTTTTGTTGTTAATTTGTTGAAGTTTTATATATATTTTGGTTATTAGCTTCTTACTGAATATATAGTTTCCAAAGATATTCTCCCAGTCGGTAGCTTGTCTTTTCACTTTTTTGGTAGAGTCTTTTGATAAACAAAACTTTTTGATTTTTATGAGGTCTCATTTATTTGTCTTTTGCTGTTTGTGCTGTTGTTATTATATTAGGTAATGCATTGTTAAAAGCTATGCCCAACAGCATTGTCCTGCATTTTCTTCTAAGAATTTTATGGTTTTAGTTTTCAAACTTAGGTCCTTAATCCATTTTGAATTTGTTTTTGTGTATGGTGTGAGGCATGGATCCTGTTTCATTTTTCTGCATGTGGAAATCCAATTTTCCCAACACCATTTACTGAAGAGACTCTTCTTTTCCCCCATTGAATGGACTTAGCACCCTTGTCAAAAATCAGTTGATCACAGATGTGTGGGTTTATTTCTGGACTCAATTCTATTCCATTGGTGCCCCATATTGCTTTCGTTCTTCCTACCTTCAACCTCCTCACCTTACCCTGGTTCTCAAACACAGACCCTTTTGGTTCTCTCCCACCACCAAAAAGGTCAAGCAGGGCAAGAGCTGACCTGGCAGTTGAAATGCATGATCTAATCAATCACAGGTCTGTGTGGCCATTGACACAGAAAGAAACAATCTCTGATGGTTTCAAGGGAGAGAGAAGGCGGGGAAGAGAAATCACTAACTAGACAATAGATAAGTAGCAGCTTTGGCGAAGGGTAAGACAGTACTCAATACTGGGGAAGTCAGCACAACTTGACCAAGGCAATGTCATGGAAGCTTCATAGACACAAACTCCCTGCAAGCCTGAATTACTGGGCTCAGGGCTGGGGATCATGGTCTCGGGGAACATCTAGCTCAATTTGCCAACTATAAACATAGTTTATAAAAAAATGTACATCCTGCTTTGGTGAGTAGCGTCCGGGGTCTTAAAAGCTTGTGAGCAGCCATCTAAGATATTCCATTGGTCCCACCCCATCTGGAGCAAGGGAGAATGAAGAAAACCAAAGACACAAGGGAATGATTAGTCCAAAATACTGATGAACCACAACTACCATTGCCTCCACCAGACTGAGCCAGCACAACTAGATGGTACTTGGCTACTACCACTGACTACTCTGACAGGGATCACAATAAGGATCCTGGACAAGAGCTGGAGAAAAATGTAGAAAAAATTCTAACTCACAATAGAAGACCAGACTTACTGGCCTGACAGAGACTGGAGAAACCCCAAGAATATGGCCCCTGGACATCCTTTTAACTCAGTACTGAAGTCACTCCTGAGGTTCACCCTTCAGCCAAAAATTAGGCCCATAAAACAAACAATAATACACGTAGCTCAACCATGTATACAAAGCTAAATGGGCACATCAGCCTTGGGGCAAGGACGAGAAGGCAGGAGGAGACAGGAAAGCTGGATGAATGGAAATGGAGAATCCAAGGTCAAGAAGGGGAGAGTGTTGACACATCATGGGGTTGGCAACCAATGTCACAAAACAGTATGCATATTAATTGTTTAATGAGAAACGAATTTGCTCTGTAAACCTCCATTTAAAGCACAATAAAAAAAAATCCTATGTAGCACAGTTCTACTTTGACACACATGGGGTCATCCTAAAGTTGAAACTGAAAAAAAAAAAGCAGCTTGAGAGGTTGCTTCTATGAGTCACTGTGGTTTTGTTCCTGTTTCTTGTCCATCTCTGGGCCTATTGATCAGGCTCTTGCCTCCAACCCTCAGGGAAGAGTTAATCCTTAAGAAAATGCTCACAAGATTAAGTTACAATATATGATACAAAAATACCAAATTCCTTATACAGTATGATTCCAATTTTATAAATATTTTCTCTTGCTCTCTCCCTGTGAGTGCATGTAACTGGAAAGAATGCATATACCAAAACGTTAACAATGGTTATCTTTGGGAAGCATTTTTATATCTTCTTTTTTTTTCTTAGTTAAATCTTTTCTTTTTTCCACAATGAACATGTATTATTTTTGTAACCTGAAAAATGATGCTATTGATATCAAGAGTTAAAGGGTCAGCAAAGGCTACATACTATGATTATGTTTATATGATGTTCTGAAAAAGGCTAAACTATGGGGACAGAAAATAGGTCAGCGGTTTCCAGGAGATGGGGGTGGGAGAAGTGTTTCTAGAGTGACAGAAACACTCCATACCTTGGTTGTGGTGATGGCTACATGACTGGATGTGTTTGTCAAGACCCACAGAACTGTACACTAAAAAGAGTAAATTTTCCTATATGTAAAACTCACCTCAAAAAACCTGACTTGCAAAAAAGATCATTTATCCTGTTCTATTAACTCTGGCAAATCTAATGGACCTAGGAATATAATGAAAAATTCAGAGGATATGCTCTAGAAAGGAAGATTAAAGAAAATGATAAGCATTTTCATATTCTAATCAGTCTCTCAATGTTCAGCTTTCGGTGGCTGGGGCTTGAGTTTTCTTTTTTGTTCTCTGCCTCCCCCCCCGCTTTTTGAAAGTCACTCAAGACTAGAATTTACGCAAAAGACATCATTTGTCTTGGTATTTAAGGAGGTGACTTCAGTATCAATTCAAGTGTATGCTTTACAACTCGAGTGATATCTTTATGAAACATTTACATCCGTGAGAACACCCAATAAAATTTTTTATTGAAAACATCGCTTGTATGGTTAGAACAGACTGTCAAAACAATCCCCCTTGGACCAGACACATCACAAGTTCATCACTTACCCTTTTGTTCTTGCCAGTGTCATGTCTAAATTCAATCTGATGAGGAACAGAGAAAGGAGAAAGCCGAAGGCATCATTTTCTTTATGAAGTTTGGTGTTTCCATTTACTAGAAGGGACACAACATAAAGACTGTCTTAGAGTAAGAAAGGACATGAGCCAGAAGCTGGCAAGAATTTAAGATTATTTGTTGAAGGCAAGAGAGATATATAGACACAGCTCCATTCATGTATAAGGACTTGAGGGCCCGCCGTGTTGATGGCATAGGGATATGTGCTACAATTCCTCTTGAGAACTACCAGGGTAGACATTGTTTTTCAAATTCAGTCATGTCATTTAAATATTTGAGATCTGTTTTGTGGTTTAGTTAACATAGAATTGCAGCATTTGTCCATAACCAAAAAAAAAAAAAACCATTGCTGTTGAGTCAATTCCCTATAAACAGAGTAGAACCGCCCCATAGGGTTTCCAAGGAGTGCCTGGTGGACTCGAGCTGCCAACCTTTCAGTTAGCAGCCATAGCTCTTAACCACTGTGCCACCAGGGCTCTGTTGTCCATAAGTACTGACGTTAAAACCCAAACCAAACTCATTGCCATCGAGTCAACTCCAACTCATAACGACACTATCAGCCAGAATCTGAAGCTGTTTCTTTCACTTCTTCCTTAGGTTAACAACAGAAAGCTCTATAATATAACAACATTATGGAAAAGAGGTAGGCAACTGGCTCAATACAGAGAGAAGGGTTGTTCCAGGTTCTTTTGTTTTTAATCTACCTTATATGTTCTTCTGTAGAGTGTAATGAGGACAAAGTTGCTGGCTCCATTATTACAAAGGCCAGTCAGCTTTGCCCCGGACTATACCCATAATCCAACTGTGAACCATAACCAGTAAGTAACCTTGAAAACCTAAGGTTGGTCACAAAGAGGTGCGGGTGAGAATGCAGAACCATTAACCCAAATAGTGGTGGGTTCTCGCCCCAGTAAGTAATTTTCCTTTCCTCATTGGTGTCCCAAGCTGGGTTTCCGTGATAGGGTGGAATCAGTGTTGTTTCAAGAAAACCTTGGGAAGGGGGAGAGGAGAGTTTTCTTCTTCCTTAGTGTACCTAGAGGCTACACATCTAACCCACCTTGTTCTGGGAAAGAACAAGGTGAGCCACTAAAGTTTTGTTGTAGGTGAAGGGCATACCTTGTGAGGTTCTGTGTTTAATATGCATTTTTAGGTCAGCACCTCAGTACAACAGTTTCTGGGTGGAGGAATAAAATCCTGCTAAGGGGTGTAATCATGGGTTAACATAGAAGCAATTTCAGAAAATACCTATCAGGACCAACATTACATTTAAAAAAAATGACACCACTCTGTAGATCATCAGATTCTCTAAAGGTAGTTCTGAAGCGTCTTTTCCCAGTGACTCCACAGGCAACAAGGACTTCATTTTGGAAACATTGGCTGGATGAGCTGGTGACTCACACCTCAGATGAATTAATAAAAGTTGAGAAAACAAAAACCAGATGTTTCCTTCATCTTAACATGGGCCTCTATGCTTTTTTTTTTTTTTTCCGGTTATACTGTCAATTGCTGATTTCCTTTCACTGAGGCAAAAATCAATTCTGAAAAAGTTTGTATCCCTGCATATTCGATGAACTCTATCCCAATAGTTGCTATTTGGCTGAAACTTCCACAAAATCTGATGTTTCAGCAAGCTAATGGCACACAGCATTTGAGAACAGTGTACCAGAGGGCTTTGAACCCTAGACTGGATTTTCTACAACTCTTGCAATAGTCTTTGGGAAAAAGCAAAAAGTGAGGCTATCACCTTGGTTGCATGTCAACCTCCACAGAACCAGAAAGGGTCTGTCCGACTAGCTGTGTCTTCCTTTCCATATCTAGTATTCATTCCTTGGCCCTTGACCTTCTTGGAAAATGCTAGAACTGCATTTTAGGGTGCCTAGAATATATATTTTCATTCTTCGGGCCAGACCAGTGGTGGGATACACTGAACTCCAGAGTGATACAATTTTAAAATTTCCCGGAGAACTTCTGAAGCATTCTGCTTTTTCTAAGGAGGAAAACTAATTTATTTTATCTTCCATCTATTGTACTTTGGTTCAAGCAATTCTTTTCCCCAGACACCACCCGGGGCAGAAAGCTCCAGATGTTCTTACGTTATGATGGGAAAATGGATTACAAGTCCTTGTGTTTTTCACACTTGCATCCCTTTCTCAACCTCCTCATCTGGGGCCCTTAGTTCTCTTCCCCCACCCCTCTCTTCCAGATTAGGCTCCATCTGCCCTTACTGAAGTGATCCAGAAGCAAATTTACTTTGTAAATTTGTACTTTTACTGCTACATCTCTGAACCTCTTGGACCTAATAGGTATTTTCCAAAATTGTAGTTACTGCTCTTTCATCCACCCAGTTGCCCAATCCTGATCGTTGGGAATCATAGTAAACGCCTCCCTCTCACTCATCTACTGCATTTAGTCTCCACGTCCTGTTCAGTCTACTTGCTCAATGGCTCTTATACCTGTTCCCTCCTCTCCATCTCTACTGACATTTCTCTAGTGCCCACCACTCACTCTCACCTGGACAAGTCTTCTAACCATCATCCCTGAGTCCACTCTTGCCCCTCTCCAATCCATCCTTCCCACTGCAGCCACAGTGACAGTGATCTTTCTAGAAAACAAATCTGATCATGTCTTCTGTACACTGCCCCCCTCTGGTAATGTAGAGAGCATGGTGGCCTGGGAAAATTCCTTACACCAGCCAGTAATGTGGAAGCATTAGTTAAAGCCGAGTCAAAGTCATAGAAATGCCAGGGCCTTCTCCTACCACCTGGCCCTTTCCCAAATAGTACATTTATCACCTGGACTTTTCTCCATCATGGCTCCTATTGGCTGTATCACAGTTCTGTATACTTGCTAGTCTCCCCCACTAGACTGGGAACTCTGGGTCTTGTTCATTTCTGTATCTGCAGTACCATGCACAGTATCTGGCACTAAACAGACATTCAGAACTAAATAGTAACAGAGACAATACTCTCTCCCTCAAAGGCAGTGCATTGGTTTTCTATTGCTACCATAACAAATGGCCACAATTAAAACAACACCCATTTGTTATCTTAAGATTCTGGAGGTCAGAAATCTGAAATGGATCTCATGGGGCTAAAATCAAGGTGTCAGCAGGTCTGTCTTCCTTCTGCAGTCTCAAGGAGAGAATCCATACCCTTGCCTTTTCCAGCTTCCAGAAGCCACCCCTTCCTCCATCTTCAAAGCAAGCAAGGTATCTCTTTCTCTGACCACAGCCAAGAAAGGCTCTCTGATTTGAAGAGCCCATGTCATTAGACTGGAGCCTTGGTGGCACAGTGGTTAAGAGCTCAGGCTACTAACCAAAAGGTCAGCAGTTCGAATCCACCAGCCGCTTCTTGGAAACCCTATGGGACAGTTCTACTCTGTCCTTTAGGGTTGCTATGAGTCAGAATTGACTCCATGGCAACAGGCTTGCGACTAGACTGGTTTCACCTGGATAATCCAGCTACTCGTCCCATCTCAAAGTCCCTAACCTTAATTACACCTGAAAAGTACTTTTTGCCCTGAAGCATAACATATTCACAAATTCCAGGGATTACCCTGTAGACATTTGGAGTGTGGGGGGCGCATTATTCTGCCTACCTTGACGGACCTGAATTCCATACAGCAGCCCCATTCCAATGCTTTCCACACAATTGCAATGCTCTTACCTAGTCAGCTACAGGCTCCTTTAGATTGAAACCATGACTTAGTCACCTGTGTATCCCCAGTACCTGGCCCAGGGCTCAGCCCTGTGAGGTGTTCACTCTCTGTTGACGGACTGTAACTAAGCAAAATATTGGTTCACTGGAATGTTTATCAGCCTCTTCGTTTCCCCTTACAAAATAGAGCTTTGACTGTTGAGGATTCCAGAAAGTGTTACAAAGCCAACTTTGTTAGAACAATCAGGGGGTCCAATCGCCATTATCTTGCTTTCTCATACTTAGCCAGCTCTAAGATTTTAAAAACAGGCAACATCAATTATCTGACAGACTCTTCCAGATGAAACTCTTTCAGATGAAAGAACAGCTCACATGCTCTTTGCCTAGGGAACACAGCTGTATAGGAAATTCAAGTGAAGAAACAAAAATTCATGCAATAAAGCCTCATGACTCCCAAAGCAACCAAGAATTGAATCCTTCTCAAGCAATTTTTGTAGGATTAGTACGTAATGCTCAGTGAACCACTTCAGTTCCAACAAATCTGGAGAAATTAAACCTGGTTTCCAAGAAGTGCTCACAGAGGTTGCGATACATTTTTCCATCACAGCAAAGGAAAGAACTTGCACAACTAAGCTGTGTCTCTTTAATGGGACCCATTGCCCACCAGGCAGCACCAGGCAGAAGATAACCAGGCCTGATGTCCAACCGGGACGCCAAGGGCAGAGCTCCCCAGGCTGCAATTGCACTAACGGGTTTATGATAAAGGAAAGCAGTTCTTTCACTCAGCAGAACTGGCTAGAAACTGTCAGGTCTCATGGAGTTCAGGCTCCAGACATGACAGCTCCAGCTAAACCAGCTTGCAGAGCTCAGCCTTCACTGTGGCAACTGCTTGGGATACCTCCAGCTTGCTGAACTGGAGATTCTGAAGGAGAGCAGCCCAGCATAGAGGCATGGTTTGTTAAGTGTTGTCCATATCTTATTTCTACAGCACCTCATCAGCAAAAGCTTACAGAATACTCAACCTCGGTTTCAAGAGTCTTCTGAATCCTTGTCAAAATGGTTCAATGCGCATCACTTCCTCTGATCCCCCTAACAGGCCTGGGAGCTACATGGGGCCAGAACCCTAATCCAGTATCTTCCCCAGTGCCTGGAGCATGGTAGGAGCTCAATTACAGTTGACTGAATCAATGAACTGTCATCATTTTATAACAGAAGAAAGAGGCTCAGAGAGCTTTAACTGGCTTCCTAAAAGCACCCCGTGGCAGGCAGGGCTGGCACCCTATTAGCCGATTGGTTCTCTGATTCCACCATACTGTCACTTGATAACCCTACTAAAGGTCAGAGTGCATTTTCCTCCTTTTTAACAAACAGTTGGTGGGCATCAGACCTTTTCATCACCTCTGTTCTGTGCCTGGCTGGGTATTTGAAGGCTTGGTTTTAATATTGACTCCTAAGCAAGATCTCCTGACCGCTCTATCTAAACTAGGCCCTCCTCATGCCCATTACCCTGTATCACATTTTCTATGTGTCTTATTACACTTGTGTAATAAATTGTGGACAGAGCCCTGGTTGCACAGTGGTTAAGTGCTGGGCTGCTAAGCAAAAAGGTCAGTGATTCAAACCCACCAACCACTCCAAGGGAGAAAGATGTGGCAGTCTGTGTCCATAAAGATTACAGCCTTGGAAACTCTATAGGGCAATTCTACTCTGTCCTATAGAGTTGCTATGAGTAGGAATCAACTCGACGGCAATGGGTTTTTATTTTTTAATAAATTATGTTGGAATCCTAACCCCTATACCTGTGGAGGAAACCCTGGTGGCACAGTGGTTAAGAGCAATGGCTGCTAACCAAAAGGTCGGCAGTTTGAATCCACCAGGCACTCCTTGGGAACTCTATGGGGCAGTTCTACCCTGTCCTATAGGGTCGCTATGAGTTGGAATTGACTTGACAGCAATGGGTTTGGTTTGTTTGTTTTTGTATACCTGTGGATGCAATCCTGTTCAGAAATAGGGTTTTCTTTGTCATGTTAATAAGGCCATGTCAGTGTAGGGTGTGGACTAAACCTAATCACTTCTGAGTTATAAAAAGAACAGATTAGACACAGATGCCATGTTAAGATGTCTAAAGTCAAGGAACCAAGGAAGGTCTAGGGCTACCGACAGAGAAGGAATCCATACGGTCGAGACTTTGATTTGGACTTTTAGCCTCCAGAACTGTGAGAAAATATGTTTCTGTTCTTTAAAGCCACCACTGTTCACCCTGCCTGGAATGCTCTTCATCCCCACCCCCTTCACCTGGCTAACCCTTTACTTACTCTTGAGGTCTGATAAAGGTCACTTCTTCAGGAAAATCTTCCCTCCGACTGACATGGGCTGCTCAGCCATATCTTGAACAGTACCTGAGCGATTTTTTTCCTTCTTCTTTTTTCTTTCTCTTCTTTCCTTCCCCTAGCCCATCTCTGTTTCCAAGTAAGATCCTGATGTTAGCTCCTCCAAAAGGTTAAGTGTTAACCAATGTTTCCTCTAGGACAGGGGAAAACAAGTGATATTGATCTAAGCCTGTGAAATAAGACGAAGGATGGTGCCAGCCACCCCCGGAGCTGATGGGATAATGGCAGGAAAAGATCAACATGTTTGACATACGACCACCGAAACCAAACAGAAGAAAGAGAATGCACATTCCACAAGTCCCTAAAACTTATGGCCCCTTTTCCCTTAAAAACCCTAGCTGGCCTGTAGTTGAGGGAGACAGACGACTTTAGGAAATCATTCCCCCCTGTCTCCATATACCAGTATATCTAATAAAGTTCTTGCTACCCACCTCACCCCTGTCTCAAGAATTGGCTGTTTGCGGCAGGCGGCTCTAATTCATGAAATTGCAGTAACACCACCAACCAGATTACAGTACCCTCTCATAGCCTCTAGTAATTTTCCATCATAGCATTTATATTAAGTTTGATGTCATTTGCTGAATATTTAAGATACATGTTCTCTTAATAGAAGGCAATTCACATTTCTTGCACAAATAACTCCTAACAGCACCATGAGATCTCTGTCAGGATCTGCTGTAGACTCCACTCCCTGAGAGCAGAGACTGTGGTTTAGTTGTTTCTTGTTATATCCACTGTGTGTGGCACAAAGTACACACTCAAATACTTGTTGAAGGAATTCACTTTATAGCTTAGAAAAGCTCAGAGAAGTCAAGTAACTGGGTCATGTTACAGAATAAGCAAGAAGTAGAGCCTGTATTTGAACCCAGGTCTGGGAAACTACAAAGCCTGGGCCTTTTCTACTACACCAAACTATGTGAACACAAAGCCATTGTTCAGGACTGCAACCTCTCCCATGAAAGTCGGAACCCTTGGTGAAAATGCTGGAATGCAGAGTATGAAGCGATGTTCCTAGCCAGGTTGCCTGGCTAATGGGCTTGACGAAACACAGGAGGGCACTTTGCTAAGAACAAGAGAACCCTCCCAACCAGGAGAAAAAATGTCCAGCAGCCAACACTGCAACAAACGACGGGACAGAGCTGAGATGGCATGCCCTACCTTGGCCTGATGACAAGCTGGTGGTGGGCAGCAGCAGAGAAGCCTGCAATTCCCTTCATCAGTCTTCTCATTACACTGAAGATAGATTAGCATGCAGGCTGCCTTTGGAGCCAGTAGAGTAGTAGTTAAGAATCTGGGCTTTGGCATCAGACTGGGCTTGAGTTGTGACTCTGTCACTTATGAGCAGTGTGACTTCTCTGCACCTCAGTTTTCTCATCTGTGAAATGAGAACATAAGAATTTACCCACACAGCATTATTAAGAGGAAATTAAAATGTAGATTAAAAAATACCTACTGTACTCATTGCCTATACCTAATACCCACTGCCATCGGGTCGATTCCGACTCATAGCAACCCTATAGGGCAGAGGAGAACTGCCCCATAGGGTTTCCAAGGCTGTGATCTTTTTTGTTTGTTTGTTTTTTGGGGGAAGAAATCTTTCCAAATCATTTATTTTAAAAACCCTCAAGTATCTGAGTATTTTGTTTGGAATTCATTGAGTTGGTTTTTGAACTTTTTAAAGGGTCTTTTCTCTGCCTTGGTGATCTCATACATTCCAGTGGCTCTAAATACCAGCTGCATGCCAACAACTCCCAAATGTGTGCTCCCAGACCAGTCTTCTCTGAGCCCTAGACTCATACAACCAATGGTTGTTGTAGACATCCCAAGAGACAGCATGTCAAAACTGCGTTTGTCATGGATTGAATTATGTCCCCCAAAAAATATGTGTATCAATTTGGCTGGGCCATGATTCCGGGTATTGTGTGGCTTTCTTACATGTTGTAAATCCTGCCTCTATGATGTTAATGAGGGAGGATGGGCGGCAGTGTGTTAGTGAAGCAGGACTCTATAGGATCAGACTGTGTCTTGAGGCAATCTCTTGAGATATAAAAGAAAGAAGTGGTGGGGGGCAGATCTCATACCACCAAGAAAGCAGCACTGGGAGCACAGTGCATCCTTTAGATCTGGGGTCCCTGTGCCTGAGAAGTTCCTCGACCAGGGGAAGATCGATGACAAGGACTCTTCTTCTGGAGCTGAGAGAGAAAGCCTTCCCCTGGAGCTGACACCCTGAATTTGGACTTGTAACCTACTAGACTGTGAAAGAATAAATTTCTCTTTGTTAAAGCCACCCACTTGTGGTATTTCTGTTATAGCAGCACTAGATGGGAAACCCTGGTGGCATAGTGGTTAAGTGCTACGGCTGCTAACCAAGAGGTCGGCAGTTCAAATACACCAAGTGCTCCTTGGAAACTCTATGGGGCAGTTATGCTCTGTCCTATAGAGTCGCTATGAGTTGGAATCGACTCGATGGCAGTGGGTTTCTTAGCACTAGATAACTAAGACAGCGTTCTTTGTGGAACCTCCAAAATGTCCCTCCCATAGTCTGCCCACTTGGTAAATGTCCCCATTATCCTCCACTCAGTTGCTAATGCTAGAAAAAGGGGGATGTTTCTTCCTTTCCTTGTTTAATCTTCCAGCACATCCTCTTGACTTTACCTCCTAGATGGGTCTTGAATCTAGTCATTCTTGTTCTTCTCCATTGCCACCACTCTAGTCC
Organism: Elephas maximus indicus; assembly: GCF_024166365.1. NCBI lineage: Eukaryota > Metazoa > Chordata > Mammalia > Proboscidea > Elephantidae > Elephas > Elephas maximus. The sequence goes on from NC_064846.1 coordinate 19,964,555, forward strand.
AAGCCTCTTCTCTCCTCTCTAGGTGATTGCCGTAGGCTGCTAACCAATTTGTCAGCTTCCATGCTTCCCCGCCTCTATGCCATGTTACACCTAGCATTCTCCATGGTCTTTTATTCTCCCCCAGAGTAATCTTTTAAAAACATAACTTAGATTTTGTAACTCCAATACTTAAAATACACTAATGGCTTCAAGTTGAAGCTGAAAAAAATTAAAACAAGTCTGTGAGAGCCAAAATATGACCTTGAGTATATCCCACCTGAGTTGAGAGACCATTTCAGGGATAGATTTGATGCACTGAACACTAATGACTGAAGACCAAACAAGTTGTGGGATGATATCAAGGACATCATACCTGAAGAAAACAAAAGGCCATTAAAAAGACAGGAAAGAAAGACTAAAATGGATGTTAGAAGAAACTCTGAAACTTGTTCTTGAACGTAGAGTAGCTAAAGCAAACAGAAGAAATACGAAGTAAAATAGCTGAACAGAAGATTTCAAAGGGTGCCTGGAAAAGACAAAGTATTGTAATGAAATGTGCAAAGACCTGGAGTTAGAAAACCAAAAGGGAAGAACATACTTGGCATTTCTCAAACTGAAAGAACTGAAGAAAAAACTCAAGCCTCGAGTTGCAATATTGAAGGATTCTATGGTCAAAATATTGAATGACATAGGAAACATCAAAGGAAGATGGAGGGAATATTCAGAATCACTGTACCAAAAGGAATTGGTTGATGTTCAACCATTTCGGGAGGTAACATATGATCAAGAACCAATGGTACTGAAGAAAGAAGTCCAAGCTGCACTGAACGCATTAGCAAAAAGAAGTCTCCAGGAATTGACGGAATACCAATTGAGATGCTCCAACAAATGAATGTAGCGCTGGAAGTGCTCACTGGTCTATGCCAAGAAATTTAAAAGACAGCTACCCGGCCAACCAACTGGGAAGAGATCCATACTTATGCCCATTCCAAAGAAAGGTGATCCAACACAACACGGAAATTATTGAACAATATATCAACGTCACACACACAAGTAAAATTTTGCTGAAGATATTTTCAAAAATGGTTGCAGTATACATTGACAGGGAACTGCCAGAAATTCAAGCCGGATTCAGAAGAGGACATGGAATGACGGATATCATTGCTGATATCAGATGGATCTTGGCTGAAAGTAGACAATACAATGTTTACCTGTGTTTTATTGACCGTGCAAAGGGATTCGACTGTGTGGATCATAACAAATTACGGATCAGATTGCGAAGAATGGGAATTCCAGAACATTTGTTTGTGCTCACGAGGAATCTGTACATAGGCCAAGAAGCAGTCGTTTGAACAGAACAAGTGGATACTGAGTGGTTTAAAGTCAGGAAAGGTTTGCATCAGCGATGTATCCTTTCACCACACTAATTCAATCTGTACACTGAGCAAATAATCCGAGAAACTGGACTATATATGAAGAATGGGACATCAGGGTTGGAGGAAGATTCATTAACAACCTGTGATATGCAGATGACAAAACTTTGCTTGCTGAAAGCAAAGAGGACTTGAAGCACTTGCTGATGAAGATCAAAGCATACAGCCTTCAGTACGGATTACACATCAGCATAAAAAAAAATCCTCACAACTGGACCAATAAGCAACATCATGATAAACTGAGAAAAGATTGAAGTTGTCAAGGATTTCATTTTACTTGGATTCACAATCAATGCTCATGGAAGCGCCAGTCAAATGACATATTGCATTGGGCAACTCTGCTGCAAAAAAAAAAAAGCTCTTTAAAGTGTTAAAAAGCAAAAACGTCAGCTTGAGGACTACAACACACCTGACCCAAGCCATGGCATTTTCAATTGCCCTCATATGCATGCAAAAGCTGGACAATGAATAAGGAAGACTGAAGAAAAATTGACACCTTTCAATCGTGGTGTTGGAGAAGAATATTGAATATACCACGGACTGCCGAAAGAACCAACAAATCTATCTTAGAATAAGTGCAGCCAGAATGCTTCTTAGCAGCGAGAATGGCAAGACTTCGTCTCGTGTACTTTGGACATGTTTTCAGGAGGGACCTGATGGTGCAGTGGTTAAAAGCTACAGCTGCTAACCAAAAAAAGTCAGCAGTTTGAATCTACCACCTGCTCCTTGGAAACCCTATGGGGCAGTTCTACTCTGTCCTATAGGGTCACTATGAGTCAAAATGGACTCGATGACAATGGGTATCAGGAGCGACCAGTCCCTGGAGGAGGACATCATGCTTGGTGGAGGGTCATTGAAAGAGAGGAAGATCCTCAATGAGATGGACTGACACAGTGGCTGCAACAACGGGCTCAAACATAGCAATGACTGTGGCGATGGCACAAGACCAGGCAGTGTTTCACTGGGCAGTGTTTCCTTCTGTTGTACATAGGGTTGCTGTGAGTCATAACCGATTTGGTAGCATTTTTTTAACAACAATGGCTTCCCATTCCTTTGAGAATAAAGTCCCCTCTGTTGACCACGGCCTGGCTCCTGCCTGGCTTTCCTCTGGCATTGCAAATCATCTCTGATGGTGAATTTTATGCGTCAACTCAACTAGTCTATGATGTCTGGTTGTGTGGTCAAGCACTAGTTTAGATGTTGTTGTTAGGTGAGTTGAGTTGATTTTGACTCATAGTGACCCCATGTAACAGAGCAGAACTGCCTCATAGGGTTTCCTAGGCTGTAATCTTTAAGGGAACAGATTGCCAGGCCTTTCTCCCTCGGAGCCACTGGGCGAATTTGAACTGTTAACCTTTCAGTTAGCAGCCAAGCGCTTAACCATTATGACACCAGGGCTCAACCAGATGTTGCTATCAAGTATTTATGTGTGATTAGTATTTAAATCAGTTGGCCTTACGTAACCTGATTTAAGTACTAATGTGGATGGGTTTCATCTAATCAATTGAAGGTCTTAAGAGCAAAAGCCTCCCAGAACAATGCCTAGCACATGGTAAGTGCTGAACAAGTATTTATTAAATGAATTAATGAGTTCCCAAAGTAGAGTTACTGGATTAGAGAATATGTGTTTTAACACTTTACCAGATGTTGCCTCATTGCTTTATAGAAATTAACACTTCCACCAGCAATGGATACAAGTACTCTTTTCATAGCATCCCCACCAGCAAGAGGTGTGGTTGCTGTTCGTAGATATGCCAGTCAGATGGATGTAAATACATATCTCGTCATTACATTTGTGTGTGTGTGTGCGCTTTAGGCAAAGGTTGACAGAGCAAATTAGTTTCCCTTTCAATAGTTTATACACAAATTGTTTCATGACATTGGTTGCCATCGCTGCAATGTGTCAGCACCCTCCCCATTACCACCCTGAGTTCCCCATTTCCATTCGTCTCATTTTCCAGCCCCCTCCCTGCCTTCTTATATTTGCTTTTGGGCATATGTTGTACTTTTGGTCTCATATAGATGATTGTTCTAAGGAGCACTTTCCTCATGTGTGTTATTGCTTGTTTATTATCTTTTATTTGGCTGAAAAGTCATCTCCAGAATTGGCTTCAGTTCCAAGTTAGAGAGGAGGCCACGGTTTTGGGAGTTTCTCCAGTCTCTCCCAGACCAGTAAATCTGGCCTTTTTTATGAATTTGAAATTTGCTCTACATTATTTTATTTTTTGTTTTTTCCCACTCTAACCAGGACTTTCTATTGTGATCCTGGTCAGAGCAGTCTATAGTGGTAGCTGGGCCCCATCTAGTTCTTCTGGTCTCAGGCTGGTGTAGGCTGTGGTTCCTGTGGTCCATTAGTTCTTTGGACTAATTGTTGCCTTGGGTCTTTGGTTGTCTTCATGTTCCTTTGCTCTGAATGGAAAGAGACCAACAACTGTATCTCAGAAGGCTGCTCACATGCAGACAAGGATGCCCTTTATGACCACTCATTTAACATTGTGCTGGAGGTCCTAGCCAGAGCAATTAGGCTAGATAAAGAAATAAAGGGCATCCGGACTGGCAAGGAAGAAGTAAAAGCATCTCTATTTGCAGAGGACATGATCTTATATATAGAAATCCCTAAGGAATCCTCCAGAAAACTACTGAAACTAATAGAAGAGTTCAGCAGAGTATCGGGATACAAGATAAACATACAAAAATCATTTGGATTCCTCTACACCAACAAAAAGAACAATGAAGAGGAAATCACCAAATCAATACCATTTACAGTAGCCCCCCAAGAAGATAAAATACTTAGGAATAAATCTTACCAGAGATGTAAAAGACTTATGCAAAGAAAACTACAATACACTTCTGCAAGAAAACCAAAAGAGACCTACATAAGTGGAAAAACATACCTTGCTCATGGATAGGAAGACTTAACATTGTAAAAACGTCTATTCTACCAAAAGTCATCTATAGATACAATACAATTCTGATTGAAATCCCAATGACATTCTTTAATGAGATGGAGAAACAAATCACCAACTTCATATGGAAGGGAAAGAGGCCCCGGATAAGTAAAGCATTACTGAAAAACAGAAACAAAGTGGGAGGCCTCACTCTACCTGATTTTAGAACCTATTATACCGCCACTGTAGCCTGGTACTGGTACAACAACAGATACATAGAGCAATGGAACAGAATTGAGAGTCCAGACATTAATCCACCCACATAAGAGCAGCTGATATTTGACAAAGGCCCAAAGTCTGTTAAATGGGGAAAAGACAGTCTAACAAATGCTGCTGGCATAACTGGATATCCATCTGCAAAAAATTGAAACAAGACCCATACCTCACACCATGCACAAAAATGAACTCAAAATGGATCAAACACCTAAACATAAAATCTAAAATGATAAAGATCATGGAAGAAAAAATAGGGGCAATGTTAGGAGTCCTAATACATGGCATAAACAGTACAGAAAACATTACTAACAATGCAGAAGAAAAACTAGATAACTGGGAGCTCCTAAAGATCAAACACCTAAGACTTAACCAAAAGAGTAAAAAGACTACCTACAGACCGGGAAAAAGTTTTTACCTATGACATTTCCGATCAGGGCCTGATCTGTAAAATCTACATGATACTGCAAAAACTCAACTACAAAAAGACAAATAACCCAATTAAAAAATGGGCAAAAGATATGAGTAGACACTTCACTAAAGAAGACACTCAGATGGCTAACAGATACATGAGGAAATGCTCATGATCATTAGCCATTAGACAAATGCAAATCAAAACGACCGTGAGATTTTGTCTCATTCCAACAAGGCTGGCATTAACCCAAAAAACACAAAATAATAAATATTGAAGAGGTTGTGGAGAGATTGGAACACTTCTACACTGCTGGTGGGAATGTCAAATGGTACAACCACTTTGGAAATTGATTTGGCGCGTCCTTAAAAAGCTAGAAATAGAACTACCATACGATTCAGCAATCCCACTGCTTGGAGTATATCCTAGAGAATTAAGAGCCTTCACACGAACAGATATATGCACACTCATGTTCACTGCAGCACTGTTTACAGTAGCAAAAAGATGGAAGCAACCAAGGTGCCCATCAACGGATGAATGGATACATAAATTATGGTATATTCACACAATGGAATACTGTGCATCGATAAAGAACAGTGAGGAACCTGTGAAACATTTCATAACATGGAGGAACCTGGAAGGCATTATGCTGAGTGAAATTAGTCAGCTGCAAAAGGAAAACTATTGTATAAGACTACTATTATAAGAACTCTAGAAGAAGTTTAAACACGGAAGAAAATATTCTTATTTACTAATTAGATAATAGATAAGAACTACTTTAGGTGAAGGGAAAGACAACACAGAATACAGGAGAGGTCAGCACTTCTGGACTAAACCAGAGCAAAAAGTTTCCGGAATAAACTGAATGCTTCGAAGGCTGGCGTAGCAGGGGCGGGGGGTTGGGGGCCATGGTTTCAGGGGACATCTAAGTCAATTGGCATCATAAAATTTATTAAGAAAACATTCTGCCTCCCACTTTGGAGAGTGGCATCAGGGTGTTAAATGATAGCAAGCAGCCATCTAAGATGCATCAATTGGTCTCAGCCCACCTGGAGCTGAGGAGAATGAAGAACACCAAAGACAGAAGGTAAATATGAGCCCGAGAAACAGAAAGGGCCACATGAACCAGAGACTGCATCAGCCCAAGACCAGAAGAACTAGATGGTGTGTGGCTACCACCAATGACTGCCCTGACAGGGAACACAATAGAGAACCCCTGAGGGAGCAGAACAGCGGGATGCAGATCTCCAATTCTCGTAAAAAGACCAGACTTAATGGTCTGGCTGAGGCTAGAAGGACTCCAGAGGTCATGGTCCCCAGACCTTTTGTTAGCCCAAGACTGGAACCATTCCCAAACGCCAACTCTTCAGACAGGGATTGGGCTGGACTTTAAGACAGAAAATGATACTGGTGAGGAGTGACCTTCTTGGCTTAACTGGACACATGAGACTATGTGGGCAACTCCTACCTGGAGGCGAGATGAGAAGGAAGAGGGTGACAGGAGCTGGCTGAATGGACATGAGGAATACAGAGCGGAGAGGAGGAGTGTGCTGTCTCATTAAGGTGAGACCAGCTGGGAGTGCACGGCGGGGTGTATATGGCTTTTTGTATGAGTGACTGACTTGATTTGTAAACTTTCACCTAAAGCACAATAAATAAAAACAAACAAACAAACAAACAAAAACATGGGCTTGTGCAAGAAAAAAGCCGGTTGTCTGCAGACCCACCGCCTCTCTCTCACTGGGCCATGAGAAAAGGGAGCTGGGGTGGATGGAAACAAAGCTGCCATGGCCCTCCACAGCACAGACAGTGTGGCTGGTTCCATTACTAGATTAGACAAAGTTGCCATCAGAAAACTCTAACCTATAAAGCTTCTCATGTACCAAAAGCGAGCTGTAACTTTAAGTTGGAGGAAGAAACATTTGTGTGAACATGCTCTCAACCAAACCTGGCACTGCCTCTCTACCTAGCTGGGTACAGAAGTTACTCTCCCCATAGAATGGAACTAAAATGTTCATGATATTATCTATTACTGAGCTAATAGGCTACGAATCAATGTAACAGAACTAGACTGCTTTAGGTATTTCTTAAATGGTTCGATTGTGACCATAAGCAAATACACCCACCTTTATACATAAACACCAAGACTTTGCCACCCCGTAAGTTAAGTTCCATTTGGTTTCTGTTTGTTTCTTTTTCAAACATCAGTCTTCCCCATTTCCCAGTAGATATATAGGTGGAAAAATACATGAAGTCAGTACTCTTTACTTCTCAATAGAATAAATGGTAACTCAAATACGTGAGTGGTTATTTGCAAGGCTATCATTTTTTTTTTAATGGCAGATTTTCCTCTAAGAAATCACTATAACATCTGTCGAAGAACTCCAAAGGAAAACAAAAGACACATAAAGATTAGAAGTCTATTACTTTAACAGCACATTGCCAAACACAGACAACTAGGATAAAATGCCAAGGAACCTTAAAAAATAACTTTAAAAGATGCAATGTTCAAGTCAGTCGAACGTGTAGTTCCACAAACAACAGAAAAACAAGTCCAAGAGCAGTTCTACTGTGCAGGATGGCAGCTCACACTGTACTTCATCAAAGTTCATTCTGGTGTCTAAAGCCAGCAGGCCTCTGAGCAGGGCGGGGGTTTTCCTCTTCGCTTGGAGATGTGCATACGGGCTGGAGGAGAGGATAGTCTTCCAGGTGCTGACGTGGGCACGGCAGTCCTGGTTCCCCTTTGATAAAGTACGAAGGCAGATTTAGTGGACTCAAGCTTTGTCAGCGTCCCTAATAAAGTTTCATGCATGCCGAAACAGACGAGTTACTGAATATGTCATGCTAAGTATTTACAGCCATTTTCATCAAGTGAGCTCAGTAACCTGACAGAATAAAAAAGGTAGTTGTTAATTTATTGTATAACCTTTCACAACTTGAGTGACTCTGTGGGTGAACGAGGCTGAAGCTCAGACATACATTAACAAGAGATTATTTACTGCGTGAGGAGGACAAGTCGTACAAAACGCACACTTCACAGGGTTCCTGCATAGCAGGAAAGTTGCTACCGCTACACAACAAAGGGCAATGCCAACAGTTACAGCTGCCACTAAAGGGGGTGACGGCACAATTCCCTCAAAATCTCAAGGACTGTTTTCACCAGCACGGATTCCTCTTGGAGAGCATGTACATATTTGGTCTGGAAAGATGTGTTACGTTGGAAAATCTGAACATCACGTAAATCAGTTTTCTAAATGGGTAAAATGTAAGGCAACGCTACTCAGACCTGAGGGGGGAAAAAAAACACCCCGAAGTTTGTATTTTTCTTCAAAAACATTAACAGGTCAGAAGCGACATGAAAAAGGATTCCCTTTTGAAGTGTACTTTATCAGTGCGCCTTTAGTATTTTTATCATTGCCAAATAAAACTCCCTTTCACACTCCAAATATGAAATGAGAAATTTTTCCGTGCTCTTCCTTGAAACATGTAAACGCACACACACACACACACACACAGATACACGGCAGCTTAGGTGTTAATATTAAAAAAGATAACACAGAAAGGAAGACAACTACACCCACCGAGTGCACACAAGGGCGCCGCCAGCTCTGACCACACATGCTCAGGAGAGGGCGCCCCAAAGCCTTTCCGTGTCTCTTACCACTGGTGTAGTGGGAAACTAGCAAGGACTCATAAATTAACTTGTAACATCAACTACAGACTAACAAATGACAATCAGACACAGTAAGTTCAAAAATTTTACATTTTGCTCCTGTCTGGCTGCTAAAGAGCAGCAATTTCAAGTGATACAAAAACTTCTGACCACAAAGCTCGCTATACAGATAAAGTCCATAATCAAAAGTTAAGCAGCAATTACATTTCTTAAACTTATCTGGTACAGAATATTTACATGTCTGCAAAGAGAGAGCTCTGCAACCCCCAGGCTCTTTATTTGCCCCCTGCCCTCTGCCCCCTCCGGCCCCAGCCTCTCCAAGTGGAAACCGCCAAGTGCTCTGAACTATATACCCCTGTACTTTGGCTCAACAGGCTGGATGTAACTCTGATGGGCCGGCTCCGGGGAAAAAAGAAAGTCTTGGAAGTCATTTGCAGCCTCCTTTTCTCCACAGCAGTGTATGGTAATGGCCGAATCTGTCTTTTCACAGCAAGGGGGAGAAGGGCCCCATACTTTCCTCCCCAACCTGAATGGGGCAAGATCCAATGCCCTCAGCCTTACACTTCAACAACTCCGTGACCACAACAGACCCGTCAAAGAAAGGGGTGAAAGAAAGGTCACAACAAAGGCAGCAGCAGTCAACAAAAGTTCTCCAACAAAAGAGCCTCTCCTCCCTCGCTCCTTGCTCCACGGCCCTTCCTCTTCCGGCTCCCTCCCCCTGCGCACAAAATAAATTCACATCACAGGAACTTGGCACACCAGTTAAGTGTCAGGTCAACATGAAAAGGAGGAAATTCGTCACTTCTGATATTTAGAAATGAGACAGAAAGCTAACAGAACACACAACATCACTGTGAAAAGAACTTTCTAAAACGAATCCATTCTACATAGTGCAGCCGATAAAACAGAAAAGGGATAGTTTGTTCACAATTTGCCTTGTACAGGATATTTATATTCTTTCTATGCCATATAAATAGTATTTATACAGCTTGGACATTCCGAGACATGCACTGGGACTTCGTAGGTAGTACAGATTTCTTCACAATCACATGTGCAAATGTCACAAATCACTAGGTGAGGATTAAGGAGCTTAGGCTGGACTGTGTCTCGTATTATCTAACATATTTAACGGCGGTTCAGAATCATCCATGGGAAGAACCAGGCGTGTGCCCCGAATGACCAGTTCGTGGTCCCCGAAAGCAAGCTCCCGATCCAAGGCATCTTCCGAACTGTTTTCCATAAATCTCCTAGGAGCGCCGGATGCTGCCGACTCCGTGTGCACGGTAGAATCCCCGTATGTCAAACTGATGTCACCATCATTGAGAATAAGATCTGAGTCGTCATCTTTCAGTTGTTCCTGGTTCTAAAGGCAAAGCAATTAAGTTTTAAGAATTGTGAAGAAATTTCAGAAACATTTCTACTAGGAGAATTTTAAGATTTCCTCTTAAAGATCCTTCAGTGGTATCCCACTGCCCTCAGGATAAAGTCTAAAGTCCTTACCTTGGCTTAGACGTAGACGCTGTGACTTGGCCCCTTTAGCTTTATCTCCTGCCACCACCTGCCTCCTCTGCCCGACATCCCCATGGAGTGCCAGTCGGATGAACTGCTGACGGTTGCCCAAATCTTTCCCTCACCTCCAGGCTGGTCTACATGTTGTCCCCTCTGCCCTCCTTCATAGGACTAACGCCTACTTGTCATTAAGGTCTCTGCTTACAAGTCACCTTGTGCAGGAAGACTTCCTTGATCTTCCAAGACTAGGCGAGATGCCCCTCCTGCACGCTCACGTAGCACCCTGCACACAGCCCTACCCTAGGGCACAGCGGACCCCTCATCATAACTGCTGCATACTGATCTGCTCCCCACACCCCCGCTAGACTGTAAAAAAACTGTAACCCCCATAAAAGGAGGGACTACATGGTCTTCGGTGCTCAATCCAACTATCTAAACACAGTGTGTGGAACACAGGAAGTACTCACTAAATGTAAGTGGAATTACTTAATGGCTTTAAATAGACAAAGCTTTCACTTCTGTATTAACAATGCCTAGAGGCACTAGGTTTTTTAGGTAGAAGTACAACATTCCCCAAATGTACTGACCCCATACTTGTCTCCCAGCTTGGTAACCTTTGGTTCTAATGGGAGTTTTGTGGCCAAAATAGTATATTAAATAGACTCCTACAGAAAAGAGTCAAGAAAATATAGCCCTGCTTCGGTAAATAAAAAATATACATATGCAGAGAAAAATCTGGAAGGGCATTTTAAAATGATGAGTACATAGTGTATTACTTTTAAAAATCAGAAAAAAGGTCATTTCTTTTTCTAATGTAAAGAGTAAGAATCCTTCTAAATACTCATATTGATCTTGCAAAAAAAGTCTGTGATTAATACTCCCTGAATGAAGTAGAACTGATAGAGACATTTTATATGCAAATCTATCCTACATATGTAACTTTATATACTTGGGTAAATTTATACGTACAAGCATGTCCACTGTAATGGTTGTTTGCAGTAGCAAACAAACCAAAAAAAGGAAACAAATATCTATCCATAGTATGCCACACAATGGAGTACTAAATTATGCCACACAATGGAGTACTAGGCAGCCATAAAAAAGAGAAAGTAACATAACTAATGTACTCATATAGAAAGAGATCCATGATGTATCATTAAATGAAAAAAAGTAAGTAACAGGACAATACACTTATTACAGTTCTATTTGTGTAAAACAATGCCAGAGTTATATACACATATACAATGAAACCTATGACAGCTGGAACTCCATGGGACTGCCTTGTTTTTCTGAGTCTTGCAAGTTTTCCGCCTTTGACAGGGTGTACTCACCACTTTTCCATTGCTCTCTATTAGTGGAAAATATCTGAGTTTTCCTTCTCTGACAGGTTTCCACCTTGCACAGATTCCAGCTTTCACAGGTTTTACTGTATGAGTTTGTACAGAGAAAATACATCAGGAGGTCTACAATAAGCCTTTAATAAAGACCACCTCTGGGGAATGCAGGTGGGAGCAGAATGGCGAGTTTTAGTTTTCGCTTTGTACATTCCATAGTGTTTGAATATTTAGCCATGAATTTGTCACTGTTGTAACTAAAAAAAGTAGTTAACAACATGAAAAAATAAATATAAAACATTAAGTCTGATGGTGTGTTCTACTTTATTATATTCCACAGAACATACAGTCCTTGTGGAACTCCTTGGCTTTCAGTGATGGTGAATGGGTCTCTGGAACCCAAGAGCCAAGCCTCAATGGCTTAACTGACAGAGATGCCTGAGCCCTCTGCACAGAGTTATGTAGGCACACGGCGCCCAGAGGAAATGGAGACCATGCTTGCGAGGGGAGCCTGGACAATGTGGGAAGGAAAGACAAGGACAAGGCAACATGGCCAGTTACCCCAGTCTACCAGCCAAAGGTCAGAAGTGTACACTGACTCCACACAACACAAAGCTGTAGAAGCTGTAGGGCACTCCTCCCTGATCCAGGGTGCCGCCCCCACCATGTCTACTCATTCCCATCTGTTCCCTGTAAGCTCTGACTCCTGCCACTCATGAAGTCTGGCTGCTCCAACATGCCACAACAGAGGTCGTAGGGAACTGGCGGTGCGGGTGCATGTCTATACTGCTTCACAACAGCTTCCCCTCTCTATTCAAAGCTCTGACTGGTGTATCAGAGGAACAGAAATAGGTTTTTTTTTTTTTTAACATGGGTGCCTACTTGATGCCATCAATTATTTCCAAAGGCTTGGTTCAGAATTAGAAAGCTTAAGTTTCAAAGGTTCACATTCAAAAATAAAGGCTGCTTAGCATATCTGTCATTTATTCCTCACCTGCAATACCTACGAAGTCCCCAGTCATGTCAGTAGCTCAGGCACAAATCTGGAATCTTGATTGTATCTAGATATGCTCATGTCTCCCAGCAACGGGGCACAGAGGTAGAGAAACTTGCCCTCCACCCAAATTGGATATAATAGACCATCTGTTGCACTCTTAGGTGCATCATGTTTTTTACTAATCTTCTCTATGTCACTGTGACAGCTCTAATTTATAGATGAAAACATACATTTAATACTGAGCTCAGGTCACATATTGCAAATAAATGGAAGCCAGCACAGCACGGAAATTGAATTCTTTACTAAAATCACTTACAGTAAGATGAGGTACTATTCTGTACCCGCTTTCAACTGATATTTCAAAGGCTATGAATTATATTTATAGATTTCTGTGTATTGTCAATCTACTGAGCAAAAATATGCTTACATTCTCTCTCGTGGTTTTTGTAACACAAAGGCAAACAAAACCAGCAACGCATCCATAAAGCAAGTAGATTCAGCTTAATGAAGAACTTAGTTGTCATATATCTAACTTACTTCATAAGCCTGAGGACTGGTCAGGCATCTCGCAATGGGTCCGCAGCAGGCAGGGAGGGTTGTTGTAAGAGGAGGCCCGCTATGCGTCAGCAGAGGCTTCAGGTAGCTGTGCTGGTTAAGGAAGAGCTTCATTCCTTTCTTCACAACTTTAAAACAACAACTCATTTGATAATAACTACCATCACAGTGCACCAGCCACTTCAGAGGAAAACAAAGGGCTTTCACCTGCATTTTCTCATTTCGTCTTCACATTATGTCAGTGAGATAGCCAAGGGAGAGTTTATGATCATTTCTAGTTCACAGATATGGAAACTGAGGCACAGGGAGCTCAATGATCTGCCTCAAGTCACACAAGTCAGTAAATGGGGGACCAATACTCTAACCCAGATTGGTTTGACTCCAAAGCCTGTGTGCCCTTTCCACTACACCGTATTGCCTTTCTGGTCTGATTAAAACCAAAAGAAAGAGAAAATCACTCTAAAGTGAAGGAGACAGGGTGAAAGTAAACAATGATAACAGTCACAGATGAGATTAAATATTCCAGTATATAGAAGACAACAATAAAAATGGCTTTGATGATTTATTGGGGAGTAAGCTGGCCTCTTGAAGGGTATAAGCTGAACTTCAGCATCAAGTTGTTTCTTTTCCTATAAACCTTTAAGGAGGAAAGGAAAGTCAATTCTAAAGACATTTTAATTATGGCTAGTGAGTTTCTCTACTATAGACCCTCATTCAGTATTCATTTATTCTCCTAAAAAAATAGATGTGATAATATATGATTCTCATAAAAAGAGGGAATCACAGAAAAAGGAGCGAGAAAAGGGGAAAGACACATATATCATATGCCTACTTTCTAAAATTAGAACTTAAGGTTGTTCTCAATTGAAAATGGGAAAAATATTTTAAGAATTTCCATCATTATAAATTCTAAGTAAAGATTAAAGCAGTCTATATAAATACATACATGTACTTTATAAAACATCTGGCCACACAAAGAAACTGAAATACTGGAATGATGAATTCTACTAGTGTATCAAGTAAACAAAACTACCAGGTCTTAGTCTAGTGGTACTTAATAAAGTAGTATTAAGGCAACTCTTGGTATTTGAACTCTACCAGAACAAATTCCTTAAAACCAAAAGTTGCCCAAAACTCCCCCCCCTCAAAAAAGAAGAAGAACGGAATAGTCCTGTATCCATTAAAGAAATCGAAAACCTTCCCATACAACAAGTTCCAGGCCCAGACGGTTTCATTGGTAAAGGCTTCCCAGCACTTAAGGAAGAAACAACACCAATCTTATACAGACTTCTCCAAAGAACAGAAAAAAAAGGGACTACTTCCCAAGTTATTTCATGAAGCCAGCATAATCTTGTTACAGAAACCTGACAAAGACATTATAAGAAAAAAATTCGTATGTCAATATCTCCCATGAAAATAAACACAAAACTAAAGACCCCAAAAGTCAGTGATTTAAATACAGTGACATATATAAACAATTAACACATCATGACCAAGTGTGATTTGTTCCAAGAATACAAGAATGGTTTAACATTCCATCAACCAACAGAAATCAGCATAGTAACAGATTAAAAGGAGAAAAAAAAAAAACACATGATCATCTCAACTGATGGAGAAAAAACATCTGATAATATCTCTTTAATGACGTGGATAGAATAGAGCTTCTGGAACCTTCATTTGCTGATGCAACACAACTCAAAATGAGCAAAAATAGCTGCAAACATCCATTAATAATCAGAACATGGAATTCATGAAATACGAATGCAGGAAAATAGGAAATTGTCAAAAATGAAATGGAACATTTGAAGATAGATATCCTAGGCATTAGTGAGCTGAAATGGACTGGTATTGGCCATCTTGAATTAGAGGGTCTAATAGTTTACCAGGGAGCCCTGGTGGTGCAGTGGTTAAGAGCCTGGATGCTAAGCAAAAGGTTGACAGTTCAAATCCACCAGCCACTCATTGGAAACCCTATGGAGCAATTCTACTCTATCCTATAGGGTCAGTATGAGTTGGAACTGACTCGACAGCAATGAGTTTACTATGCCAGGAATGACAAAATGAAGAGGAACAGTGCCACATTCATCGTCAAAAAGAGCTTTTCAAGATCCATCCTGAAGTACAGCACTGTCAGTGACAGGATAATATCCATACACCTACAAGGAAGACCAGTTAATACAACTATTATTCAAATTTACGCACTAACCACTAGGGCCAAAGATGAAGAAATTGAAGATTTTTACCAACTTCTGCAGCGTGAAATTGATCAAACATGCAATCAAGACGCATTGATAATTACTGGCGATTGGAATGCGAAAGCTGGAACCAAAGAAGGAACAGTAGTCGGAAAATATGGCCTTGGGACAGAAAAGATGCCAGAGATCGCATGACAGAATTTTGCAAGACCAACAACCTATTCATTGGAAACACCTTTTTTCAACAACATAAACAGCAACTATACATGTGGACCTTGCCAGATGGAATACACAGGAATCAAATCAACTACAACTATGGAAAAAGACAATGGAGCAGCTCACTATCAGTTAGAACAAGGCCAGGGGCCGATTGTGGAACAGACTATCAATTGCTTATATGAAGTTCAAGGTGAAGCTGGACAAAATTAAAACAAGTCCACGAGAGCCAAAATGCAACCTTAAGTATATCCCACCTGAATTTAGGGGCCATCTCAAGAGCAGATTTCAAGCATTGAACACAAGACTGAAGACTAGGGGAGTTGTGAGATGACATCATACATGAAGAAAGCAAGGGATCATTAAAAAGACAGTAAAGAAAGACAAGGCCAAAATGGATGTTAGAAGAGACTCTTGAAACTTGCTCTTAAATGCAGAGTAGCTAAAGCGAGGAAGAAATATGAAGGAAAGCAGCTAAACAGAAGATTTCAAAGGGTGGCTTGAGAAGAAAAAGTATCATAATAACATGTGCAAACACCTGGAGTTAGAAAACCAAAAGGGAAGAACACTCTCAGAATTTCTCAAGCTGAAAGAACTGAAGAAAAAATTCAAGCCTTAAGTTGCAATATTGAAGGATTCTATGAATAAAATACTGAACAACACAGGAAGCATCAAAAGAAGATGGAAGGAATACACAGAGTCACTGTACCGAAAAGAATTGGACAACATTAAACCATTTCAGGAGGTAGCATATGATTAATAACTGATGGTATTGAAGGAAGAAGGCCAAGCTGCTCTGAAGACATTGGTGAAAAACAAGGCTCCAGGCACTGATGGAATACCTATTGAGATGTTTCAACAAACAGATGCAGCGCTAGAGGTGCTCACTCGTCTATGCCAAGAAATATGGAAGACAGCTTCCTGGCCAACTGACTGGAAGAGATCCACATTTATGCCTATTCCGAAGACAGGTGATCCAACCGAATGTGGAAATTATCATTAATGTCACATACAAGCAAGATTCTGCTGAAGATCATTCAAAAATGGCTGCAGCAGTATATCGACAGAGAACTGCCAGAAATTCAGGCCGGTTTCAGAAGAGCACATGGAACCAAGGATATCATTGCTGATGTCAGATGGATCGTGGCTGAAAGCAGAGAATACCAGAAGGATGTTTACCTGTGTTTTATTAACTATGCAAAGGCATTCGACTGTGTGGATCATAACAAACTGTGGATAACATTGCAAAGAATGGGAATTTCAGAACACTTAATTGTGCTCATGAGGAACCTGTACATAGATCAAGAGGCAGCATTCGAACAGAACAAGGGGATACTGATTGGTTTAAAGTTGGGAAAGGTGTGTGTCAGGGTCATATCCTTTCACTATACTTATTCAATCTGTATGCTGAGCAAATAATCCAAGAAGCTGGACTATATGAAGAAGAATGGGGAATCAGGATTGGAGGAAGACTCATTAACAACCTGTATTATGCAGATGACACAAACTCGCTTGCTGAAACAGAAGAAGACTTGAAGCATTTGCTCATGAAGATCAAAGACCACAGCCTTCAGTGTGGATTCACCTCAACATAAAGCAAATAAAAATCCTCACAACTGGACCAATAAGCAACATCATGATAAATGGAGAAAAGATTGAAGTTGTCAAGGATTTCATTTTACTTGGATCCACAATTGACACCCATGGAAGCAGCAGTCAAGAAATCAAATGACATATTACATTGGGCTCTGCTGCAAAGGACCTCTTGGAAGTTTTGAAAAGCAAAGATGTCACTTTGAGGACTAAGGTACGCCTGACCCAAGCCATGGTATATTCAATTGGCTTATATGCATGTGAAAGCTGGACAATGCATAAGGAAGACAGAAGAAGAATTGATCCCTTTAAATTATGGTGTTGGTGAAGAATATTGAATATACCATAGACAATCAGAAGAACGAACAAATTTGTCTTGGAAAAAGTACAGCCAGAATGTTCCTTGAAAGTGAGAGTGGCAAGATATCATCTCAAGTACTTGGGACATGTTATCAGAAGGGGACAGTCCCTGGAGAAGGACATCAAACTTGGTATAGTAGACGGTCAGCGAATGGGAGGAAGACTCTCAACAAGATGGACTCATACAGTGGCTGCAACAACGGGCTCAAGCGTAACAATGATTGTGATGACGGCTGGCCCAGGACCGGGCAGTGTTTTGTTCTGTTGTACAAAGGGTCGCTATGACTTGGACCCAACTCAATGGCACTTATCAACAACAACAATATCTAATACCCATTCATGACACACACACAAAAAAGTCAACAGACTAGAAATAGAACTATTTTCAACTTGACAAAGGATAGATCCAAAAACCTACAGCTAACATCATACTTAATGGTGAAAATATTGAACAATTTTCCCCTAATGCCACGAATAAGAATGTCCACTATCATTACTTATAGTCAACACTGCACTGGATAGGCCCAGGCAGTGTAAAAAGATTTAAAAAAAAACATAAGGTACTGGAAAAGAAATAAAAATTATGCATCATTATTCTCAGAAGATATGACTGTATAAACGGAAAACAAAAAGAACCTATAAGCTATTAGAAATAGTAAGAGAATTTTGCAAAATTGCTGGTACTAGGTCAATGTATAAAATCCAGTTGCATTTCTATATATTAACAAAGAATTGGGAAATAAAATAAATAGCATTTCAGTAGTATCAAAAAACCTAGGGATAAATCTAATGAAAGATGTACGAGACTTGCACACTGAAAATTACACAAGACTAACGAGAAATTAAAGACCTTAATAAATGGAAGGATGTACTGTGTTCATGGATTTGAAGACTCAACATGTTAAGATGTTCTTTCCAGATTGATCTATAGATTCATATATGAATCTAAGAAAATTGCCAGCAGGTGTGTCTCTCTGTATGTGTGTGGGGAGGGGAGGGAGGGGAATTGGCAAGCTGTTTCTAAAATTAAGATGGAAATGGAAAGGATTTAAAATAGCCAATACTGAAGAAGAACAAACCTAGAGGATTTACCCTACCAAACAGAAAAGGTTTATTAAAAAGTCCAATAATTAGAAGAGTGTGGTATTGGTGCAAAAAAAATAGGCAGATAGTAGAGAGTCCAGAAACAGACTCCCACATATATGGCCAAGTGATTTACAACAAAGGTTCCACTACAATTCAGTTGGGTAAGGAGTCCCTGGGTGGTACACTTAATGTGCTTGGCTGTTAACCAAAAGGTTGGCAGTTCAAGCCTGCCTTGGAAGAAAGGCCTGGTGATCTACTTCTGAAAAATCAGCCACTGAAAACACTATGGAGCACAGGTCTACTCTGACACACACAGGGTTGCTCTAAGTCCGAATCAACTCAAGAACAACTGGTAATGATGGCATTTTCAATAAACGGTCCTCTGTAAATTTTTTTCCATATGGAAAAAAAGTAGATCTTGACCCATACCTCACACCAGATATAAAAAATTAATTTGTGATGGATCAAAGGCCTCAATGTAATAGCTAAAACAATCATGCTACCTATATAAAGATCAGCATCCAAGGGAACACAGGGCAACTTCTAGAGCACGGATCTTTATATAGGTAGTTATAGAGGTCAACATTAAGCTGTACACTTAAGATTCATATACCTTAGTATATCTAAGATATGCCTCAATTTAAATAAACAAGCAATCTAGCCACACAAAGGAACCAAAATCTAGAATAATCAATTTTTTAAATTCTATTAGTGCACTAGGTATTTAAAACTACCAAGCCTTAGTCTAGTAGTACTTAACAGTAGTACTGAGGCTAACAAGTGTTGGTGTTTACTTCTGTAAGAATATACAGAAAATTAAGCTATACTATTCTACTTTCTCTACATTAGGTCATTTAATAGTTTTATGTAGTATGAAGAAAATGTACAAAACATTTCATGCAGGAAACACTAAAATTTTTTTTATTAAATGAGAAGTATGAAAAAGCCCCAAGAGATATAAGTGGCTTGGACCCAAAATGCTAATAATGGAGCCAAAAGCAATGACACAACCATTAAAGAATCTTAAAGAGCCAGGATCTCTCTTTCTAATGGGTGTCTTAGTACCACAGATATATTTCTATTATCGTTTCCATATAATTTAATTTTGAAGTACTTATAAAATTTGAATGCACCAATCTAATGTACATAAGTAGTAGCTTCTAACAATTAAGTGTCAAGTGTATTTCTTTTCAAACATACAAGGCTTTGATCAGAAAAAGTTGAAAGCAGGGAAAAAATTTTTGCATGGTTGTCTCAAAGTTGTTTCAATGGAACATAAACCATGTTTTGATTCATGTATTGGTAAACATCAGCCCGAAAGAACTTCATGGTTCCTTTTTCTGGTGTGATTTTCAAATAAGGAATTACTTTTACTAAACAGTGATCAAATGCTTTAAAAGAAATTACCGATTTAAACAGGTCACAGAATATCAACACTACCTAAAGTAAAGCTATGAAGTAGACTTCCAAGAAGACCAGAAGGAAATTTGGTCAAGAACGAAAACACGAGCTGTTTGTGGCAGTGCGAATGGAGAGGGGAATCTCACTGTCTCTGGAAAGCTCAGGCGAAAAAGGCACATTGCTGAATGTTTTGGTATCTAATACAACTGCATTTTTATTTCATTCTCACGCTTTTTTCTAAGACAGCCTTTCCTCTTTCACCCTCGTAGGTTCACTGGCAAGAACCAACAAATACGTTTTGCCAGATTCACTCAATTAGCTTAGGGATAATAAATATTAAAAGCTGCTTACTAAATATACCTGTACATCCAAGAAAGTATGTGATTAGGGCTCTCAAGTCCCTTCGCACAGCCAGCTTCTGCAGTCACCTGTCCCTACCGGCTTCATGGGTTTTCAGAAGAGCTCATTTGTGTGGGTTCCTTTAAGAACCTCCTCCACTACACTGAGGGGAAAGGGAGGACTAAAGGCTGCTCCTATATTCCGCCTTGAGAAGGAAAAAGTCAAAATAAACTGTATTTATCCGTCTATCTATTTATCAGTCTATCCCATACTGTCATTTTTTCCTCAATTAAGGATACTTATGATCAAAGTTGTACCATATCCGGAAAAGCCAAGCACTCTCTGCTTTGGTAGTCCTTCTTTCATTTTCAGGAACACCCTAGAAACAGATCATCAATAAATCAATGCATATACAAAGATTAAAACACATTTATGTAGAGACGGTCCTTTGTAGATCCAGAAATAGTGCCTGCTACCTATAAAACTCTCTAACATGGGTAACATTCGAAATTTAATAGCTTGTATTTGTAGCTTTGGAAGAAAAAATAGAAATTTTGTTTCTGAACACCTTTATTACTCAGACTGTTTACTGATTTATGAGTCTATTATCATTTAAAAATCAGTGTGGGATAATTCACAGCTAAATCGCAAAGATTTACATTCCCAATGTGAACAGTATCTTAAACAGAAAACACCACATCAACATCCCTATCTTTGGGGATTGTCATGGATTCCAAAAATAACCAGCATTTTCACAGTTGCTACTATGTTCTTAGAACACCAAGCAAAATGAAAGCAAGTAGGGAAATTCCATGGTAAGCCTGACAGACTAGGAGGAAAAACTAAGATAGCAAGCAGGCACCTTCTGAAAGAGCTTCCAACATCAACTGTGTCCTGATTTGTAGTATGGTGTGGTCAGCAGTCAGGCAGTTAGACGATCTGGCAGTTTGAGCCCCGGCTCTGACATTACAATTTGGAAAAGTTCCTTTCCCTCTCTGGACCTGAATTACTTCATGTGTAAAATGTGACAGATAATCCCCAAGGTCCTTCCTAGCTCTAATGTTCTATGGTTCCATGCTTTTCTTTTCTAAGAGCACAGGGTTTACATTTTGGCTTTTGGTTCCTTTCCTCCTGTCCTTACTGACCCTCAAAATGAATTTGTCTTCCCCTCAACATCTATCAAAGCATTCACAGTATAAAAATGTTTGAGGGAACACGGTGCGGGCTTACAAGGGCCAAAAAACATCCTCTGTATCTTTCATATTATTAGGCGTGGGTTTGTGTGTCCCCCCAGTTCTTGAAGAGCCAAAGAACTTTCTCGATTCAACTATAAATCTCAGTGTCTCTTCACCATACCCACACGCCTGTTTAACCCAATGCCGTCCCCGCTCCATACTTACTATAATGTTCCTCTGTGCTTCCTAGTGGGCACTTAAAATATTGAGTAAACAAAATAACAAACCAAGACATCCACAGGGTTTTGAAGGCAAGCGAAAAATGGGATTTTTTTTTTTCTGTCTGTCACAACTGGTACTCACCTCCCTGGCTCTCTCCCTGTCACTGCACTTCCATTTCTCCCCTGTGGCAACAGAGGTGACATAGCAGATGGAGACTTACACAGTGATCATGCATTTGCCTTGTGGGCTGGGTGATAACTTGATTCTTGTTTTGACACAGGGGTGGAGGCATTGAGCAGCTCTTATACCTGGGAAACCACCCCAGCAGCTTGGCATCATGCGAATTTATCCAGCTCGGTTTGAATAATATTTCAAGCCCAAAGAATTATATTTTAAGGTTCTGACCACAAAAGAGGGCAAATACTTTTTATATCACACACACACACTCTCATCACTCAACAGCTAATCAAATTAGCATCTAGAGAATAAATCAGATCACTTTTTTTTTGACCACACCCTGAAGACAAGATACCAGGGCTTGTTTCAGACATAAGAATTGTGTTTTGAAACCAAATGCTACCATGAGATGCCTTCCATCTTCAAAACCTAATTTCTTTGATTTCTCATATAAACCCTTATAAATATTGTCCAGCAGAGTCATGTATTCAGCGGTGTGCACACACGCATACACGCACACACAAAAAGCGAATGGAAAATACCAGAAAGGGGTGGTCAGTCTAAAAGGGAACCGAGTTACACGGCACTCAGTCCAACAGGCTCAGGTTCCCAGGAACAACTGAGAAAATGACACATGGAAGCAAGCCAGGAAATCTGGACAAGGTTGAAGCACAGGGTAAGAAAGTACACTCCCCTTAATAGGCAGGGAACACTGGTTGAAAATTCAAAAGCTTCTAGGCAGTTCTCAAGGGCAGCTGCTGGTCATCCAATTTGAAAGTGACACAGGAAGAGCAGCTGGAGTGGGGCTTACATCAGAGGCAAGTCCTTCATGCGCAAGCCAAAGTGGAAAACGGCTTCCCATGCCAGAGCAGTCACTTGAAAACCCAGAAGCACTTAAGAGATTGCTCTCCTCTGCGGCAAAAGCCCAGTATGGCCACATATATGAATGCTGTCACCCCTGATAACTACACCCTGTTGCAAATTTGGTTTTGTCTCTATCAAGTAGTGAGAAAAGCCAGGAATTATGTCAGTTAAAAGCTGATGCGAATGGGACAGGATCTAAATAATAATGGAACGAAGCCTACAGTAGATTGTTTTCTTTCCAGAAGACTACACATTCGACAGAAATGCCAGAACAATACAAACACATATTTACCAAATGTTCTTGGTCTGAATCAACACCAACCCTAAAGGAGAAACACAAAAGGCAAATGAGATTTCAAAGCCAAAAAAGGATCCATTCACATGTGTACATTGTCAGGCAACTACTTTTCTCAACACAGAAGCTACGGGATAGTTAATATTTTCTTTGTTCTCTCTGATTGTTGATGTAGAGTTTTGGCTACTGTCACTTCCTTTAGCAACAGCTTGGATTCTAAGTCAAGAAGGGTCTACTAATGATTCTCTTCCTGATAATCCCACTTACCAGCTTCAGAAAAAGAACATCTCCTTCTCTGGATGTAAACACACTGGAAGCAGAGTCAAGGAAAGCAACACTGCCTCAGTTGCCAACTAGGTGCCACCGGGGAGCTATTCCAGACACAAGGCTGGCACAATGCAACTCCGGGAGGGAGCTGCATGTTTCTGGACCTCCTGGCCCTTATGGCAGAATGCTGTTACAATGCCTGGAGACAGAGTCCAATTACTATTTTTTCACAGCTAACTTTACCTTTGGTTCTTCATTCTTTTTCATCTACTTAAAATTCCTGCTTTCTGTCTCCCAGGGAACAGCTTCCTCATGAAGAAGTTTCTTCGGCTTCTCTCTACCCCCCAAATATGAGCACTCACGAACTCTGGTGATTCTTGCTCTAGGCTCTCTCAGGTCTTTCCTCCTCTCCATCCCAACTACTCATGCTCAGGCCCTCATTCAGATTCATGGCGTCTATATCCATTGGCTGTGAGGTTTTTCAGCTGCCAGGCTCTCCCCTAGAGTTAGCTGTCTAAAGCATAGAATTCACTGGGTTATTCCCTTGACAAAAGACTAAGAGTGGGTTACAACCCAGAGGGTCAAGTCCAAAGTCCCAAGTGTGGCACTCAGGACTTTCTAAAAACTAGTGACTCTACACCCCAACCTACCTTTCCACCCTCACTTCCCGTGACTCTCTTCTACATACTAGCCAACCCCGACTAGGCCTCTCCCCAACTCTGTCCTTTGCTCATGCTATTCTATCTGAAATGTACCTTCCCTCATTTTTTTCTACTCATTTTTCAAGTTCCAAGTTAACCACTTCGTGACTCCCTCAGGCAGAATCATTTATCTCTCTGTGCTTTTGCAGTACTTCCTAGATTCCTCTATTATAATACTTAGCACAGTAGATTATAGTTATTTACCTGTCAGTCTCCCCAAATAGACTGTGAACTCCGCGAGGGTAAAGGCCATGTCTCAATTCATCTCTGTATCCCCAGAGTCTAGCACAGTACCTGACACACAATAGGTGCTCAAATGTTTATCGATTAAGCTAACTACTACAGAAAACACAGCAGTGTAAGAAGCCTGTAGCAGTAACACCCCAGAATACAAACAGCATTGAAGGGAAGAAAATGATACAAGACCTCATCTGGAACGCAAGTGAATCACGGTCCAGTACTTGAAAACAAATGTCCATGACCAGATTCATAATTCAAAGAAAGGTTCATTTCTTCTTTGTTAAAAGTACCAGAGGCTATTTAGTATCTTCTTACTCACATTAAACTCTAACCAGATTTATGCATCTAAAGTGACATCTAGTGGTCTTGAAGACAGCACATCTGTAATAGCCAGTTGTACTTTATCTGCAGCCAATTCAATGCAATAAACATTTATAGAGCACCTATTATTTGCCAGGCACTGTACTAGGCACAGGGCATAGGCATGAATTAGACATGGCCCCTGTCCTCAAGGAGCTCAGACTAGTGGGGGAGACAGACATAACTATAACGTAATTCCTAAGGGCTTTGCAATTCAGGGGGAGCTGGGCTCAAATTTGAACTCATTTGCATTCTAGCTGTGTAAACTTAGTCAAGTTATACAGCCCTATGAACCTTAATTTTACCACCTGGAAAACGGGGATAATGTCCACTATGCAGAGTTGCTGCAAAGATTAAAGGAAAAAAAATGTATCTAAAGATTTTAGCAGAGTGTTTGATACATCATAAAACACTCACTAAGCTGTAGCTATTATTATAACAAGGCTATTATTGTTAATATTATTATTACAAGGCTGAATGACATAAGTACCAGAGTACAGATACCCAGCGGTACGCAAACAGAAGAGTGGTTCGGATAGAAAAGATCGAGATCAAAGGAGGCACTTTAGCTGAGTCATTTACTAGGAGGAAAGGAGAATTCTAGGCAGAAGGAACAATATGAAAAAAGGCTCAGAGACAGAAAAGTGCAAAGTATGTTTGGTAAATGGCAGGGAGCCAAATGTGACTGTCACAAAGTTATGTGAAAGGAGGCAGAAACAGCTGGCTGGCTCTAACTCACTGAGGACCCATTGTTCACACAACAGCTAGAGTGATCCTTTTACACTGCAAATTAGATCATACCATTCCTTTGCTTAAAAATCCACCAAGATTTCCAATTGTAATTTAAAAATCCAAACTCTTTACCATGTCCTACAAGACCCTATAGCAGGAGTCTACAAATGACAGCCCATGGGCCAAATCTGACGTGTCATCTATTTTTGTAAATAAAGTTTTATTGGAACACAGGCACACCAATTAATTTATATATTGTCTATGGCTGCTGTCCTACTAGAGCTGAAAACAGAGACAGAGACCTTATGGCCCACAAAGTCTAAAATATTTGCTACTGGCCCTTTATAGGAACAGTCTGTTGACCGCTACCTTTGTAAGATCTTGCCCAACCTCATTTCCAACCTCCCCCTCAATCACTATACTCCAGGTACGTGGGCTTATTTTTCTGTCCATTAAACAGGCCAAGTTTGTTCCTGCCTCAGGGCCTTTGCACTTGCTTTTCCCTCTGCCTGCACTACTTTTCTTCTGATCATCGTGTAAGTGGCAACATCTTGTCATACAGGTAGACTGAGCTCAAATGTAACCTTTCAGAGGGAACTTTCCTGACTTCCTCCTAAAAAATAAACCTCCATCCTCAGTCATTATCACAGTACCTTGTTTGATTGTCATCACAGCATTTAATACCATTTGAAATTGTCATACTCATCTACTTGTTTACTAGTTTATTGTATCTCACTCAAGTATAAACTTGAGGAGACCAAGGACCTTTTCTCATTACTATCACTGTACATTTCTAGAGCAAGGTTTCTCAACCTTGGCATTCCTAACATTTTGGTCCAGATAATTCTTTCTTGGAGGGTGGTATTGGGAGTGGGTTAAAGGAAAGCATGTCCTGTGCACTGTAAAATGCTTCGCAGCATCCCTGGCCTCTATCCACTAGATGCCAGTAGCACCCCCTCCCCCAGTTGTGACAATCACAAATGTCTCCAGACACTGCCAAATGTCCCCTGGGGGCACAATCGTGTGAGTTGAGAACCACTGAGCTAGAGCCTAAAACAGTGCCTGACAGATGGCCAGGTGCTCAGTAAGTATTTGCTAAATGAATGAAATGCTGTGCTAAGAGCTTTACATACATTACCTCATTGAATCTTCACAACAACCCTAAGAGGTAGAACTGTTATACACATTCTACAGATGAGGAAAAGTGAGGCTTAAAATGTTAAATAACTTGCCCAAGATCACAGAATTAGTAAGTAAATGAGCAAGAACTCCAAAGCTAAGTCTGCGTGAATCTTAAACTTTAAGAGCTTATCAGCATCCCCAAAGCTAGGCAAATTTGGAGGAAGGGAAGAGAAGTTGCAAACACAGCTTCTGTTCTCAAAGAGGCAAAACAAACAAGAATATGAATTTATCTAAGCCTGTGAGGCAATGGATATAATTAAGTGCCAAACTGTATGCTACAGGGCAGGTGAGATGGGGCCAGACAAAGAGCTTTCAAAGCTCGTGAGGGGGATTAAACTTTATGTGAGTAGGTGAGTCTGGGGGGTTTAGGGGAGTAGGGGTAAGTGTGGGTGTATTGTTGGTATCAAGAGCATTTAGGGAAGAGAACTGATTCTACTTGAAACTATGAGATTCTACTGAAGAATGTTATTTTTCCTAAATTATATTTAATTTTGTTCTCCTTGGTGGAATAAGAAGCCTTCTTTTACAAGGTCGTGAGAAAAGACAGGAACCTCCTCCTGCCAAAAATTTACCACCCTCATTTCATGATACAACACAGCATAGAAGAAATGAAGTGAGAGCAGAAGCTCCTCAGCCCACCATTTAATTATCTGCATGACTTCAGCAACTGAGAATCTTTGTGAGGCTCTCTTTCCTCACACATAAAGTGGAGTTACTGTGACTGGATAGGATGTAAAACGCGCTAAGCACAATGCTCAGCATGCAGTAGACACACAACAAATGCCAGGTCATCTCTGAAGTAATAATTAGGGTTATAAGAACATGAATTTCATGTATTTTCTATTGTATGCAGTAACAGCACGGAAATCATAAAAAAGAGATTTGAATATAAACAGAAGTGAAGATAATAAGAACATTCAAAGCGTGATTTAGGGCTGGCTGGTTTTTAGAATGTTAAAAGAAAGGCAAGAGAATAATGAAATGAAAAAAATGGGAAGCAGATTCTATAAAATGTGAAATACTGTTTTCTCTAATGAACTCTGCAGATTCTGGAAGCTCAATAGCTCTTAAGGTCTATGAAGAACACAGAACTAAGATTTACAAAGGTTTTAGCAAGGCAGCTGCTGTATCCATGGAAACAAATGCAAAACTCTGGAGAAAAAAGGGAGCTTTCGAACTGAATACATTAACTAGAACACATTTAAGACTAAGACCCCACAATTTCAGCCGCGGATCGTTAGGTTTCTAACAACTGTTAGAAACAACCATAATAATGAGAGAATGATAATATCTAGTGTTGATTAGGGTTGAGGTAAAGTACAACCAACAGGGATTCAGTCAAATAAATTATGAGCTATACCAAACCCTTGCTGTCAATTCTGACTCATAGTGACCCTATAGTACAGAGTAAAACTGCCCCCTTAGGATTTCCAAGGCTGTAAATCTTTATGGAAGCAGACTGCCACATTTTTCTCCCAAGGAGCGGCTGGTGGGTTCAAACAGCCGGCATTTTGGTTAAAAGTCGAGCACTTTAACCACTGCGCCACCAGGGCCCCTTCTGAGCTATACAGCCATTAAAAATTATGATGTCAATATATTTGCTAACATAAATGCCCATACTACGTTACACTGAAAAATCAGTTTACAAAAGTGTACTTTTAGTGTTGCCCCTTTTTGTTAAAAATATATATCATGCACAGGAAGAGGTCTGGAGAGATACCCCTCAAGATGTTAACAAATGATTTTTCTTTTTCTTTTGCGTATTTTCAAGTTTTTCCTAAAATACATGCTGTAGACTTGAAAAAACTGTGGTAAAATACATGTAGTAAAACCTTTGCAGTTCTCATCATTTTGAAGCGCACAATTCAGTGATAGCAACTACATTCACCATGTTATGCAACCATCACTGCTAGCCATTTCTAAAATGAAACATTACGGACTCATCAAAGCCTAAAATTGTCTCATGACTGTAAGAAAAATGAACGGAGTTACAATTTCATATTAAAATGAGGTCTCCAGTCCCTACTTACCTTATATGCAAGCATGACAACATCGCAGTGGTACCACCGCCAAACACCCACACAGTGAAAAACACAATTAGAAGTGTGGTGCTAAACATCATCTGCCGGGCATAAGTGGCAGTGTCTCGAATGGCCAGGGCAAAGGCCATTGCACCACGAAGCCCTACAAGGGAATGAAGAGGCATGTCTTCTATTAACTCATTACCAATGGGAGCTTCATAAATTCATATAAGTATATTCTAAAAACTTACGAGCATGTTAACAAATACGCAATATATATTAACATATACAAATAGAGAAAAATAAATAGAATTAGTATATGATGTTCACATGCATTGATCTTTCAATAATTTTTAGCAACCCTATACGACAGAGTAGAACCTCCCCATAGAGTTTCCAAGGAGAGCCTGGTGGATTCGAACTGCTGACCTTTTGGTGAGCAGCCGTAGCTCTCAACCACTGTGTCACCAGGGCTCCATTTTTTAATTTACATACTGTAAAATGCACTCTTTTTGGTATACAGTTGCATGAGTTTTGATAAATGCATAGAGGTACATCACTACTACCACAATCAAGGTAGGGAACAGTTTCATCACCTCCCAAAATTCCTTTGTGCTACCCCTTTTTAGTCCAATCCCTATCCTGCCAAACCCCTGGCAATCACTGACCTGATCGCCATTGCTATGGTTCTGTCTTTCGGAGAATGTCACATCAATGGAATCATACAGTATGAAACCTTTTGAGACTGTTTTCTTTCACTCAGCACAATGTCTCTGAGATTCATCCATGTTAATGTGTGTATTAATAGTTTGTCCCTTTTTAGTGCTAAGTGGTATTCCATTGTAAGGATGTACCACAGTTTGTTTATCCACTCACCCATTGAAAAACAGATTGTTTCCAGTTTTGGGCAGCTATGAATACAGCTGCTATGAACATTCACATACAAGTTTTTGTTTGAACATGAATTAATCTTTATTTTCACCTTCATGTAACATTATTTCTGAACCAGAACACACAGAAGTCCCATAGAAGAGAATGGAACTCAATAAAAAGAATTTTCTATCTGACGTTGTTTAATGGAGTCTTACAACATCAGCCTATCATTTCAGTTTGACATTAAACTGGCATGTGCATTATGAGTGATTTCTTGGGGTAGGCAAGAGAAGGAAAGTTGTAACTTACCAGCAAACATCATCATGTGTTGAAAATTTGATCCAATCTTACTTCTTCTACCCAAATTAAGTAAGAGGGACAATGGGTAAATATTGGCAGCTCTTCCCAAGAAAATAGCAATCTGAAATTATTAATACGTTAAGGATGATTTCCTTTTACTTTCAATATTATTTAGACTATACAATCAAGATGGTGGAAGATTATCTTAGGGAACTCAGTTTCTAACAGTCTTTTGATTCCGCTATCTAACGCGACGCTATCTAACAGAACTTTCTGCAATGATGGCACTGTTCTGTATCTGCACTGCCCAAAATGGTGAGTGCTTGAAATGTGGCTAGTGTGACTGAAGAACTGAAATTTTAATTTGATATAACTTTAAATAATCACATGTGGCTAGCTGCTACCAAATTGGACAGTGCAGGTCTAACATATAGGAAATTATTTAGATGAATAGAAACATGTTTAAAATTTACATTTAAATTTCTATGTTTAAAATTTATATAATAGGTTAACTCATTTTAATTGCCAGTGTTGATAAAATGAACAGCAATACTGGCTAAAGTTTCCTTTTCTTCCTCAGAACGATGAAAAAGGGAAGCTCAAATACCTCCTACCACTGGAATTCCTGCTAGCCCTGTTGTGTCCCACTGAGTCCCTACTTCCATCTGCTGCAAAGGAGAGGCTGAACTGCTGTCATGGATTGAATTCTGTCCCCCAAAAATATCTGTCAGGTTAGCCGGGCCATGATTCTCAGTACTGTATGACTGTCCACCATTTTATGTGATTTTCCTCTATGCTGTAAATCCTATCACTATGACGTAATACGATGGATTAGCAGTAATTACATTGACAAGATGAACCTGAACCAACTTGCAGCGCCAGAAGTTAGGAAGTACTTAACAAAAAACATAATGATGGGGGTATGTCAAAGGGACACAGGAGCCAACTAAGAGAGCTCCCAATGGCCATGGCCAGAACAATTTGAGCAACAAAATATAGTAGTATGGGATTATAACCCAAAGCATAAAATAAATATTCGTAAGTCCATACTGATATAAATAAATGATTAAATAAAACAATAAGTGGGGAGAACAGACAAATCTCCAAAGGAGAAGAATTCCAAATAATTTATGCGGACATTCTGCCTTCAAGGAGGTGGGTGTGTGGATATCCACTCCCTAAGCGTGGGCTGCACCCAGTGATGTGTCTCCAAAGAGTACAGTATGAAAGGTGGGAGTAACTTCACAGCAGAGACACTTGACATGCACCACCTCAGCCCCGCAATCAAGATTAACATGAACGTTGATAAGACATGTTAATAGGTCTATATCCTTGATATGATATAATGAGAATAGCACCTCACCTCTGTGGTCTTCCTCCCAATAACTCCAGTCTAATCATGAGAAAAGCATCAGACAAATTGCAACTGAAGGACATTCTACGAAATACCTGACCAGTACTCCTGAAGGCCATCACAAACAAGGAAAGTCTGGGAAACTGTTACAGCCAAGAGGAGCCTAAAGAGACACGATGACTAATTGTAATGTGATATCCTGGCTGGGATCTTGGAACAGAAAAAGGACATTAGGTAAAACCAAAGAACATGTGAATAAAGTACAGTTAATAATAACGTATCAGTACTGGTTCATTAACTGTGATAAATGTATACTAATATAAGATGCTAATAAGTTATGTTAACAGGAAACTCGTGGTGGGGTATATGGGAATTCACAACTTTTCTGTAAAATCTAAAATAAAAAGTTTATTTAAAAGAAATGATTCCCTTAAAAAATAATAAAACAACAGAACACGTAGTTACCCCCACCATCTGTTCTCCATTCTTCTTTAGTAGTAGACACCTTACCCCTCACCTCCAACTTTTATCTGATAAAGAATATAATTCCCCGCCTCCCTTGCAGGTAGGTATAACCAATGGGATTGCTAAGTAGAAGTGAAGTGCGCATCTTCTGGGTCATGTCCTTAAAGGAAACTGGCAGCCACGAGAGTGAGCCACTGTGGGTGGTTAAGAACAAGGGCAACTCCCTATTGCAACGAGTTAGAAGCTTGGGTCCCTGATGACACCACCTCATGCTTTTACATGAAAAAGAAAGAAACTTCTATCTTGTTTAAGCATTGTTCATCTAGGTCTTTGTCACATGAAACCAAACCTAAGTTTAACCAACAGAGTCAGAAAGAGAACAACTCTCTCCTGTTAAGAGTCAATTTTCATGGTAGGATTTTTAATTGAAGAACTTAATTCCTAAGAGATTCAGAAATCTACAGAGAATATTTGGCCTTGTTTCCAGATTAAATATAGTGTTGCTAGTTCATCAAGCCACTTGACCGCTCAAAAATCTCTCAAAGACTAGCAGGTTATGAAGTTACCAATTTCATGGTCATCTTCCAGTTCAGTTTCTTCTCTTATTAACAGGGCTTTATCTTTTTTGCCTGAAAGTTCATTTCCAGAATAAGACTCTTCAGAATGGCATTTCGGTAATATCTCACTTTCTAACAAGGATCTTACATAGCGTTTTAATTTTAAAAATATTTCCGCTGATGCTTCTGGCAAAATCTTCATTCTGAGGTAGGCTTGTTTACATTTTGGAAAATCACTAATTCAAACATTCTTCTCTCTGACCATAACTCTCCTTCCATGTTTCTTGTTCAACCCTCCAACTCTGATCATTTTTCTACCTTGATGCATGCAGCCTCCAGTCCAATGATTCCTCTACTTTTTCCTCAAACAACCAGTCCTCTTTCTTTGCATTCCTTCTTATCCATCATTTTAATAATACTCTTTCCAATGCCCTAAATTCACTTGCCCCTCTGTGTTTTCACTGCATCCATTTGACCAAATCCCAACCTTGGATGGATCCTCATTTATCTCTTTTCTCCATGCTTACAGCTAAACACTTCCGGACAAAGTCATACAACAGGGCAGACTGCTTCAACTGTTAATACCTAATCTCCAAACTCAAACAGGTCCCTTATACTGCTCAGAAATCCTATGGCATTTCCTTTGGTCAACTCACTCTTCCAGTCTCTACAACAATTCACAAACCTTCTCTAGTCCCCTCAAAACTCGTTATCACCTATGGAAGCCAGCCTCCAAGATGATCGCCAATGGCCCCCGCCTCCTAGTATTCACACACCGTACCAGGATGGTCTGTTCAACAGAATACGGCAGAAGTGATGATAGTTTGTCACTTCCAACATTAGGTTATAGAAGACACTATAGCTTCCATCTTGTGTACTTTCTATCTCTCTCTTAGTTCACTCTTGGAGAAGCCATACAGTGAGCTGCACTACGGAGAGGTCCACACAGAGAAGAACTGATGCCCTGCCAACAGCCATGGGAGTGAGCTTGGAGTGGATCATTCGACTCCAGTCAAGTCATCAGAAATTGCAGTCCCACGTTCCAACAGACCCAACTGAAATAAAAAGGATCATAACAGAGTATTATGAAAAACTATACTCCAACAGATTTGAAAACATAGAGGAAACGGACAAATTTCTAGCAACACAATACCTCCCAAACTAACACAAAATGATATTGAAAATCTGAACAGGCCCATAACAAGAGAAGAGATTGAAAAGGTAATTAAAAAAACTTCCCACAAAAAAAGCCCTGACTCAGATGGCTTCACTGGAGAATTCGACCAAACATTCAGAGAAGTGCTCACACCAGTACGACTCAAAATATTTCAGAACATAGAAAAGGAAGCAATACCTTCGAATTCATTCCATGAAGCCAGCATAACCCTGATACCAAAACCAGGCAAAAACACTACAAAAAAAGAAAATTACAGACCAATATCTCTCGTGAGTATACATGCAAAAATTCTCGCCAAGAGAATTCAGCATCATATAACAAAACAAAACAAAACACACTTCACCAAAAAAGACATTCAAGCGTCACAATCACTAGCCATTCGAGAAATGCGAATCAAAACCACAATGAGATACCATCTCACCCCAGCGGTTACTGGCAGGAATAAAAAAAAAACCAGAAAATAACAAATGCTGGAGAGGCACTGAGGAGATCAGAACTCTTATACACTGCTGATGGGAATACAAAATGATACAACCATTTTGGAAAACAATATGGCGCTTCCTTAGAAAGCTAGAAATAGAAAAATACTATATGATCCGGCAATTCCACTCATAAGAATATATCCTAGAGAAATGAGAGTTGTCACACGAATAGACATATGCACACCCATGTTCACTGTAGCACTGTTTACAATAGCAAAAAGATGGAAACAACCTAGGTGCCCATCAATAGATGAATGGATAAACAAACTCTGGTATATACACACAATGGAGTATTACAAAACGATAAAGAACAATGATGAATCTGGGAAACATCTCACGACATGGCTGAATCTGGAGGGCACCATGCTGAGTGAAATAAGTGAATCACAAATGGACAAATATCGTATGAGACCACTAGTATAAAAACTCATGAAAAGGTTTTACACATATAAGGAAACAATCTTTGATGATTACGAGGTAGGGGAGGGGTAGGGGTGGAAAAACACTAAATAGACAACAGATAAGCAGTAACTTGGTAAAGGGTAAGACAGTACACAATACTGGGGAAGCCAGCACAACTTGTACAAGGCAAGGTCACGGAAGCTTCATAGACACATCCTGAGGAACTGAATTGCTGGGCTAGGGCTATGGGAACCGTGGTCTTGGGGAACATTTAGCTCAACTAGCATAACATAGTTTATAAAGAAAACGTTCTACATTCTACTTTGGTGAGTAGCATCTGGGGTCTTAAAAGCTTGTGAGCAGCCATCTAGGATACTCCAATGGTCCCACTCCTCTGGAAGCAAGGGAGAATGAAGAAAACTAAAGATACAAGGGAAAGATTAGTCCAAAGGACTAATGGACCACAACTATCATGACCTCCACCAGACTGAGTCCAGTACAACTAGATGGTGCCCGGCTGCCACCACCAACTGCTCTGACACAGACCACAATAGAGGGTCCCGGGCAGAGCCGGAGAAAAATGTAGAACAAAATTCTAACTCAAAAAGAAAGACCAGACTTGCTGGCCTGACAGAGACTGGAGAAACCCTGAGAGTATGGCCCCTGGACACCCTTTTAGCTCAGTAATGAATTCACTCCTGAGGTTCACCCTTCAGCCAAAGATGAGAGAGGTCCATAAAACAAAATGAGACTAAAGGGGCACACCTGCCCAGGGACAAGGATAAGAAGGCAGGAGGGGACAGGAAATCTGGTAATAGGGAACCCAAGGTCGAGAAGGGAGAGTGCTGACATGCTGTGGGGTTGTTAACCAATGTCATACAACAATATGTGTACTGATTATTTAATGAGAAGCTAATTTGTTTTGTAAACCTTCATCTACAGTGCAATAAAAAAAAAAAAGAAATTGCAGTCCCAGCTAACAGTATGACTGCAACCTCATGAGAAATTCTGGATCCTGGATACCTGTCTCTCAGAAGGCTTATGAGATAATATTTTTTAAGTGGCTGTTTTAAGGTAATCTGCTCCGTATCTCCCTCTCAGCAGATGACCTCACCTCCTACTTTACAGGTAAAAACAGAAGCCATCAGACAGAAACTCCATCTCACAACTGTGCCTTCATCTCTACATAGCCTATCCTCTCCTGTGACAGTGGAGGAGCCATGCACCTCCTACTGAAGGACAATCCTCTCCCTAGGCTTTGGACTCCATTTCCTCCTGCCTCCTCACCAGGCTAGTACTACTGATTGCTCTCTTTCATATACTCAGCTTCTCCCTTTCAACTGTTTTTTTTTTTCTTAGACTCAATTTGCTCTTGGGGTGGGGAGACAGAGAGAGGAGAAGATAAAGAAGGGAGAGGCGAGAAACAGAGACAGGCGTAGGGAAACAGACAGAAGGAAAAAGATTAGCCTCATTCAGTCTCTCATTATCTTTCAACTACTACCCAGCAGCACAGACTGCTAACTGTTCCCCAATATCCAATCTCTCCTTCTCTTTAGTAATAGAGGGCAACCAGTTTTCTCTTTTGGGGCTGCTAGGATGGTAGAAGACTTTTCTGTCGTTTAATCTATCAACACTATTTACGCAATAAACAAAAATGTCATTCTAGTATTTTAAGATAGGAAAAAAGGTTGAAATCCTTGTTTGTTTTAATCACAGGAAATTTTTATATATTTAGATGTATTCTTATCAACCACATCACCCCTTCAGAACACAGGAAAATTTCAATTTTTAAAGACATTTTCCAAAGAAAACACATAGTAAAGGATACAAAAGCTCCTACTACAAATGTTGGGTTAAAAACATGGTTTTGGAAGGTGAACAGTGTCAGCCCCATGTAGGAGAAGATGAAATTCTCTGCCAAGAAATTGAGAAGCTCAAACAACTGAAAGAAAATTGAAAAAGTTAGTCCAGTAACAAAACTGAGTTACATAATTTGAAAACACGAGTTTTACTAAAATAACGAAACAGATATTTCAAATACATAAAGTTCATGTAACCAAAAAAAAAAAAAAAAACCCATTACTGTCCCATCGATTACAACTCAAAGAGACCCTGTAGGACAGAGTAGAACTAACTGCCCCATAGGGTTTCCAAGGCTTTAATCATTATGGAAGCAGACTGCCACATCCTTCTCCCGCAGAGCAGCTGGTGGGTTCCAACCACCAACGTTTCCGTTAGCAGCTGAGCACTTAACCATTGCGCCACCAGGGGCTCCTTGTAAAGTTCACATACACACCTTAAGATATGTGATTCAGAGGGGAGAGAATGGAGACATGACATTTCTAGCCCCAAAGAAAAAGCCAGAAATGTTACTTCCTCACTTGCCCCAATCGGCTTCCCTTCTCCAAATCTCCATTTTTTGTTTACTTTACGCAGGTTTACGCTCCTCCAAATCCTGCCCATTTTTCTTTCATAATATTTCCTGTGCCCCTGCCATTGCCCTAGTCTAGCTCTCATCACTTCTTATCCATAATGCTACAAAAGGATCCTAACTGGAACCCTGCCTCCAACTTCTCCCCTACCCCCCACCCCCATTTCCCACACCCCCACCAAATAACTCTCTCAAAATGGCCATTTCAAAGTACTTCCCTCTTTATAAGATCCAGTTCAACTTCCTTCATCCTAGCACAGGGTATCTTGTGCCAGCTCTTGTATCACTGCCTTGCTGTGTGCTGATTTCACTTTTCACCAGGGTCTTGCCCCTCATTTGGGGAGCAAGTTCCCTAAGCACAGGGCTTACATATTGCAGTCCTGTGCCCTGGACCCTCCTCCAAGCTCCCTGCCCACCCCCTTTCACATCAGGGCATAGCCAAATGTTACTAACACAGCAGGGATGCTAAGTGCTGAATGGATGAGTTGAAGGCCCTCCATAATCTGGCATCCCTCTATCCTCTCTTGCTCCTTAACCGGAACCCTCTACTCCACAACCAGAGGGTAGTGGTTAAGAACATGGGCCCAGGAGTCAAAACGCCTAGGCTTGAATTCTGTCTTCCCCATTTGCTGGCTATGTGCCTTTGGGTAATTTATTTAATCTTTCTAAATCACAATGAGAATAGAAATGGAAATCAATAAATATATCTTATTTAAATTAAAATGATTTAACATACCAATTATTACTATTTGCTTATTTAAGGATAATAGCTAAACTTTATCAAGTTTTTATTATGTGCCAGATAATATGCAGAGGACTTCGGATGCATTATCTTGTTTTAATCTCACAATCACACCATAAGGTAGGTAGCTATTATTATCTCTATTTTAAAAGTGAGGAGATTGAAGTGTTGAGACGATATGTAACTTGCCCAGGTCAGCTGCAAGAAAGTGTGGGACTGGGATTTGAAACAATACAATGACTCCGGAGCCCATGTTTTAATCCACTATACCAGGGTTGGCAAACTTTTTCTGTAAAGAGCCAGACAGTAAATAATTTAGGCTTTGCAGACCACACAGTGGTCTCTGTCATGCCTATTCGAACCTGCTGTTGCAGTTGCAAAAACAGCCATAGACTATAAATGAATGGGCATGGCTGTGTTCCAATAAAACTTTACTGATGGACAATGAAATCTGAATTTCCTATAACTTTCACATATCACAAAATACTATTCTTCTTTTTTTAGCCCACCTTTAAAAATCTAAAAACACTTCTTAGCTCCCAGACTTTACAAAACTAGACAAGGGCCTCAGTTTGCCAACCTCTGCATTACTGTAGCTCTGCAGTGCCTGAAATGAAGACTGAAGGAGTTCATCTTATCTGGATCAGACAGCAGTAGCTCTAGGCAGATCAGAAGTTAATTTCCTCTGTATCACACAGCAATAGCTCTAGTTAGACCAGAATGAGCTTCCAAAATATTCCTCTTATGCTGTAAAAACACTAAGAGGAAAGCAAGCTAACTGACTGGTTGTTGCAGCCCTAATCATAATAGCTCCTGTCTATTCTGCTGACCCAGTGCCACCCTAAAAGCTGCCAACCTTCAGCTTGCCTGTCCCATCAATTTCTGGAGTCAAAGGAAAAGGTGCTGAAATTAGCAGATTATCGTTTTAAAGCAGATCAAAGGTTATTTTTGGGTAAAAAGACTTCTGTTATGCTGAGAGGAATAGTTTATTCACGAACTATGAAGTTTCTCTTACCTGTTTAGTTCTATGTTGAGACTCCGTGGACAAGTTATTGTATGTATAATGTGCCTGTGTGATGCCACAAAACAATACTGCAACCACACCTATAAAGACAATGAGTTCCGAGTTCACATATAAAAGGATGGTTCGCAACTTTTTTTTACTGAAGGTTCTTATTTTAGAGAAGTAGGTTATATGCTTATGTTAGAATTCTCATTTGTGACTTACTTTGTTGAGAGGGACCATGTCTATTGAAAATCTTCTTTTACACTCTAAAGTGGGAGCATAAATTCCAGCCATAATAAGCATGTTCAAATAGTAGCGGAGTTTGTCCACTTGTTGAACAAGTGACTGGCAAAGTCACTTCTTGTGAGGGTTTAAGATCATAAAGAGAAAGCAACCTACCTGTGAAACCCCACGCTTCAGCCAGGAGAAAGGTACTCCAGGACATCAAGAAGAACAGGCCCGTCTCCAACAACTGGAACTCTCGTAATTTGGTGAACTTTGTTACGTAAGACCGTTAAGGCTGGTGACACGATCTCTTAATACAGAAGTGTGGCTAGGAAAATCATAGCAAGGCAACCATAAAAACAAGAGGGATTCTCTCATCCTTCTAACAGTCACAGAATGAGGAGGCACCAAAGTGAAGTAACTCTTAAAATGAGCACTTTGCTGAGAGTCAGCAGTCTCCTTCAGTGAGGACGTCTTACAGCTCAGTCAAGCCAATTGTTTTATGGGTATCACATACCTTGCTTCCAGAAACCATGCAGAAAAGGACAGGTAAACACCAGAGCCACAGATCAGATACATAACACCTGAACTCTGACTATTAATTTGCAACCCCAAGCAAGACGGCTTCCCTAATTATAGCAATTTACATTGATAAAAACAAGTGAGTTCCATGGGATTTCACAGTTATTTTCTCCTCTAAAACCTCTGTGACACAGGGCGTTTCATGAGGAAGAAACTGAGGCACATCACTGACTTATACTAGTCTAAAAAGTATTTGTACATTGAGGTAGCAGCTGTGTCAAGCTGTGACAAATCTTAGGCTAGAATCTAGATTTACTCTAACGAATGATTAACAACGAAAAGATTAACAAGATATACTCCTACTCTCAAGGAGCTTATAAGATAATGGGGAAGAGATACTATCTGTCCTGGCTTTTGCTTCGGAACTCTTTCTACTGCTCCTTTATGCTTCAGTTCGCCTGTAAAAGGCCATAAAGCAAGTCTTTCCACCACAAGGCAAACTTCGAGATCCTTATAAAAGAATAACGTATTTGCTTTATATAAGAGCGTCTTGGAAGTTTCAGATTTGGAAACTCTTTAGAACTCATCCAGTCAGTCCCAATCACCTTTACTGCCATCTCTGCCCCCTCACTTTCCTACGCTGAAGTCCAAAGAGGCAAAGTCTAAAAGCTTCTAACATGCTTGTGTCTGCCACTCTACCGTGAACTCCACGAAGGCAGGGCGCACATTTGTCTCATTTATCTTTGTTACTCAGAGCCTAGCATAGCATCTGGCATATAGCAGGCACTCAGTAAATGTTTCTTGAGGGAGTACAAG
This sequence comes from Elephas maximus indicus, assembly GCF_024166365.1. Taxonomy (NCBI): domain Eukaryota; kingdom Metazoa; phylum Chordata; class Mammalia; order Proboscidea; family Elephantidae; genus Elephas; species Elephas maximus. The sequence continues at coordinate 20,004,386 of NC_064846.1, forward strand.
AATGACCAGCCCAATACTTCTAATAGTTAACCAGTGGCAGTGCCAGGACTACAACCTAGGTTCCTTTGGCTTCCAGCTCAGGACTCTAAAGCAGAAAGGTTAAAATCAAGGAGAGCTGAGATGTACTCCTATATATCCTAACACAGGGACCATATTTTGTTCACTTGGCAACAGGTCCTATTTGTCTTATTAAACAAAGAGCCAAAGACTGCCAGGCTGAGCACAGAACACACAGAGGCTCTTTGAACTATCTCTACCTTTATGCTTTATATCAATTCAACCTACAACCTTAAAACTTCACCCCCAAAGGGTCACTGCATCTCATTAGACCTTTGAACCTAAGGCCCTAGGGCACTATGCAAAACAGTGAAGTTAATTTATTTATTTATTTATTTATTGGTAAATATTATTGCCTAATGTTTTCAAGGAAACCCTGGTGGCATAATGGTTAAGAGCTAAGGCTGCTAACCAAAATGCTGGCAGTTTGAATCCACCAGGCGCTCCTGGGAAACCCTATGGGGCAGTTCTACTCTGTCCTCTAGGGTCGCTATGAGTCAGAATCCACTTGAAGGTAACAGGTTTGGTTTTTTAATGTTTTCAAACTTGGTTATACAGTTAATAATTATAACATAATTCCAACTATGGAATTAGGAGAAACCACTGAACACAGCATTTCAACTACTCTGTCAGGTTAACAAGAAACGACAAATGTAATAAAAGGATATTAAAGCTGTCACCACCCCAGTAGCAGCACCCATCGCAAAAGATCCACTGAAGATCCCCAGGAAAATCCCAATGGACTTGAACATGGCTGTGACATCAAAGGTGTGACTGTTGTCTCCAGCTGGCTGGTAGGCCACTATCGAGCTACAAAAGAGAGATTGCTCTTACTTCTATGAGCAAATGGTACTTTAAAAACTATGACAGATATCCCCTGCTTCTCAAAAGTTTGCTTTATGCCACTTCGCTCTTAAGAAACACCTACATTAGTACTTCTCTTCACTACCTGAAAGAATCTGAAGAAAATTTTTGCTTTTATTTTTTTAAAAAAAAGGCAAAAAGCAAAAATAGCATTCAACAAGAGAGCCACACCCATTCTCACTCCTCAAGAGCAAGCCAGATATTTGGTAAAGTATCTACATCAAGGCCTTTGCCACCCGTTTTACATAGTGGCTTGAGCAAGCTCCTTTCAAACTCATCCACCCTTATCGAACAACCAAGCCACATCCAGCCAAATGCCTGGTGACGTATAAACACACCATGCTTCGCAAGATCCCATCCTGGACTCATCGTCCCCTGTGCATTTCTCTAATAGTAGGACTCATCCTTCGGCAACTGCAGTTAGCATAAACCCCACTCTTCCGCGGGACTGGAACCCCGGCCCTTCAACCCAGCCCCATGTGCCATTGCTAGCTAGGTTACTGGGACTCCCATCATCACCACCCCTGCTCAGCCTCCAGCGTGCTCGCTGTCTTCCCGATTCTGGTAAATGGCACAACACTGTACACATTATTTCTACTTTATATAGGCTGTGTTCATTTTATCATTCCTGCTTTTACTATACATTAGCATTATTTTAGGTTTTATGTGTTATTTGGTATGATTTGGTGGGTTGTTTTGGGGGGTAAGGAAACACTCAAAATTTTTTCCTGTATATTAACGGTAATTGCTTCTTCGCTTTACCCCATTTCGGTTTACAAAAGGCTTCATAGGAGACTACATCTGGATAGCGGGGGAAACCTGTATCTAGTATAGCACTTGAAAGATGAAATCAGAGAAGGAAAGAAACTTTGGATTCAAATTGCTGAAATAAGGACAAAAAAAAAAAAAGGGACAAAAGGTTACCAAAAACCCACCAGTGTATCCAGGTAACAAGAAAATTCAGCTCTTACTTAAATGACACTTTCAGGAAGCAGGACATTTAGAAGTCCTTTTTCTACATGAAAGCTGTATGGAGCCTTTCCCTCCATCCTCAAGACACTGAACAGCACTATTGTTTCGTGACTCTAAGATTTACCAGTGCCTGAGTGTCCTAAAGCCCAAATGTCTGAAAGCCCTAATGTACTAACGTGAACAAACTAATGAAAAATTCCACTTATTTCCATCAGAGGTCTGAGAATATAAAGAATATTGTGCAAAACTCAATCTCATCACAGTTTGTTTTTCCTATGGGAAAAACAAAGATGACTGAAGTACCTTTTCAACCTTTGTTGTTGTTGTTGCTAGGTGCCATCGAGTCAGTTCCGACTCACAGCGACCCTATGCACAACAGAACGAAACACTGCCCGGTTCTGCGCCATCCTCACAATCATTATGCTTGAGCTCATTGTTGCAGCCACTGTGTCAATCCACCTCGTTGAGGGTCTTCCTCTTTTCTGCTGACCCTGTACTCTGCCAAGCATGATGTCCTTCTCCAGGGACTAATCCCTCCTGACAACATGTCCAAACTATGTAAGATGCAGTCTCACCATCTTTGCCTCTAAGAAGCATTCTGGCTGCACTTCTTCCAAGACAGATTTGTTCGTTCTTTTGGCAGTCCATGGTATATTCAATATATTTCACTAACACCACAATTCAAAGGTGTCAACTCTTCTTTGGTCTTCCTTATTCATTGTCTAGCTTTCACATGCATATGATGCGATTGAAAATATCATGGCTTGGGTCAGGCACACCTTAGTCTTCAAGGTGACCTCTTTGCTTTTTAACACTTTAAAGAGATCTTTTTCAGCAGATTTACCCAATGCAACGCGTCTTTTGATTTCCTGGCTGCCGATCACATGCGTGGTGATTGCGGATCCAAGTAAAACGAAATCCTTGACAACTTCAATCTTTTCTCCATTTATCATGATGTTGCTCATTGGTCCAGTTGTGAGGATTTTTGTTTTCTTTATGTTGAGGTGCAATCCATACTGAAAGCTGTGTTCTTTGATCTTCACCAGTAAGTACTTCAAGTCCTCTTCACTTTCAGCAAGCAAGGCTCTGTCATCTGCATAATGCAGGTTGTTAAAGTGTCTTCCTCCGATCCTGATGCCACATTCTTCTGGTTTGGAATACCAAAATGGACCAAATGCTTAGTATCTATTCATATTCACTGAAATGGACTTTTCTAGACAAGAAAAAGGGCTTGAAAGGCCTTCCAAGAGATTAAAATTCACTCAACAGTACGTCTAGCATACCCAGCTGGACCGTCCACCGCAAACTTCTGAAAGAAAGCCACTCTGTAACGGACCGGGCAGGCAATTACGGGAGCCACTCTCCATCTTGAACTTACAGTCCAAAGCTGGTCTACGAAAGCTTCTATGACAGCAGCCACCACAGGAAAGAGAAATGGCTGGGAATATCACTGTTGCCAGCAGGTCCCTGACAAGAGTGTTCACCATTACTAAATCACTTCTCATCTCAGATAATTAAGGTACCAGTGTTACAAAAAGTCCTGACTCAAAGACATCATACAAGTCATGTCAAAGCAGAGAACACGGAAAAACACATTCCTACAAATATAATGAATTCTTCCTGTGGTTACTCCAATTTTTCTGAATAAAGGAAAAAAAAAGGTGGTTGCTGTGCTATCTACACCAATTTCTCTTCATATCTCCCCTAGTTCAAGTAAGCAAAACAAAACAAAAACTAAGAGCAAATTAAAATTTCCTAATCTGTGTCTATTTTATTGTAAGTATAGCACTCACATTAATTTCTGGTGGTTGCATTTAGAAATTTCTGAGGCTCAAGGAGAACCAAACATTTTAAACATCTGACTTTAAATGTTCAAAGTAACCAGATCATTTTGGGAACAGTAGATTTGATATTGCTTGATATTTGATATTGTTTGATATTTGATATTGTTTGATATTGTATGGAATAGCCTTTAATATGCTACCGTACCTACACAAAAGGGCCCTACCACCATAAATAAGATTTGACCACATTAAAACATGATGATATAAAAAAATAAAATAAAATAACACATGACAATATAGCAACCAACTGGAGAAAAGATATTCGACAACCTTATTTCTCCTTGGCCACATTTTTCAAAATGCTGGCTGGAAATAGACTATTCCTACGGAACGTCCTTTGGAACACATAAAAGGAAAATGAAAGCTGATGACAAGCATTTTGCTGAGCCCTCCAGCTAGTAACCTATTTGCTCAGCTCCATTAAGACAAGTACACGGCTAACAATTTCCCTCTTAGGATACACTCTGGATATAACCCTTCTCTACCAGAGTTGCACCAGAGTATATGATGAATTAACTTATAGCATCCTTAGGAGAAGTGAGAAAAGAGTCACTCAAATCCATTTCTAGAAGGCTTCATTCTCTCACAGAATCTTCCCCAAGAAAGGCTGCAATAGAAGGGCAAGCACGTCCCTTTGTGAGAAGTGCTACGGGAAGGGCATTCTCCCTTTAACACATCTATTTTTCACCAACACTGATATTTATACTCCCAAGCTCAAAACCTTTCAGTGAGCTTTCTTCCTTTTACACTATTCAGCTGTTCTTAAAGTTGCGAGAGTTACTTTATTAATGGAAAAGCTAAGGCACAGGGCACATGAGCTTCACATAGGGCCAGAGAGAGATTTTCTATCTCTTAATCCATTACGGCAACGAAGAAGGAACACTTAGCAGTAAGATGATTAAGTAGCGTAATAATTTGCCAGGATAGGGAACTGATGCTCAAAGCAACTGCCTGTACCTTATTCTCTTCGCCTGGTAACACCGGTGACCTCGCATGTACCTATGTTCTGAAAGCTTCAACAACCTTTGTAGTCTCATTTTTTTTAATAACACACAAGTTACAACAGTCATGTTTTCCTACCGTCAAATAATATAAAACTTTTACTTTGCATCTGTCGTCATTGAAGGTGCTTACATTCAGTATCAATATGAGCTACAGTCTTTAGATTTTATTTCTCTAAATTTACATTAGCTATAGAAAAAAAACAGATACAAAAAAATTCTGACAATATGAGGAGGGTAAATTTATATACACTGCATTCACAAAAAAGGATCTGACCTTTTGTTTATCTTAATTAAGGTTTTAGTGTTAGAGTCATCTAAGAAAAAATAATTTTCTACTTTGCAGGAAGGCAATCAGTTTACACAAACCAGAGTCAGTGACTTATTACCACTGTTTTATAGTTATCAAAGTGGAAATTAAGGAGGGAAATAAAAAAAGAGAGAGAGAAAATATATGAAGAACTTTTACTTCTCTCTCATAGAAGTTCTAGAATGGGGTAAAGGCAACTGTCTATACAGCTGTATATTTGCTTAGTAGGAGTGGACAGTCAAGATTGAGTTCCTCAGAGGTTCAGACCCATTTTTTCCATCTACAAAACCTTTTAATAACATGTATTGTAATTTCTATAATTACAGAAAAGTATCACTGATTTCAATAATTATCTTCAATAAAAAGTATATTATTTAATACTTCTAAAGATTAAAAAGTTTTTCTGAAATTTTAAACAAGAAAAATACAAGTTAAACTACAATGAGATATTTCTCAATTATCAAATTGGCAAAAACATAAAAGTGTGACAAATACTTTGTTGGGGAAGCTGTGAGGAAACAGGCACCCCCATACTTTACTGGTTAACATGCAAAATGGTACAATTCCTTTGACAGCCAATTTAGCAAGGTCTAACAAAATTACCAACATATTTATCCTTTAATCCAGCAATCTCACTTCTGAGAATTTACCCTACCAATATACCTACGCATGTATGAAACGAGTTAAGTTCAAGGCTAATCACTGCAGCATTGTGTGTGACAGCAGAAGCTCGAAAACACTCCAAGTATCCAGCGGTAGGGGACTGATTGAATAAACTATAGTACAGTTCACAGATAATACAATGCAGCTGCAAAAAAAGAATGAGGAGACTCTGTTTTGATATGGAATGATCTGTAGAATATGCTGTTAAAGTAAGAAAAAGCTAGGTATAGAACAGATGTAGTTGTTACTTTTAAAATAAAAAAATGGGAGGCAAAAATGAATAAATATTTGTCTCCCTTTTTTTTATTTTAAAAGCTTGTATTTGAATAAATAGAAATACAAGAAAAAATTTTAAATGGTTACCTATAAGGGGTGGTGGGGGACAGGGTAGATGAGGACAAGAGTAAGAACGTGAAGGTGATTTCTGAACCATGTGAATATATTATCTATTCTAAAAATTTTAATTTAATAAAAAATAAAATTTTGTTATAATGTTAAATACAAAATTATATGCATATACTACAATCACAACTGTGCAAAAATACTATGCATAGAAAAAAAAAAGAGTCAAAGGAAAGTCCTAGAATATTTATAGTAATTATCTTTAGACAGTAGGACTATGTATCATTTTTTTCTTCCCTTCATTTTCCAAATTATCTATAAGGTATGCATGGCTTCAAAAGTAAAAAAATGACTCGTTCTTCCAAACATCTCCATTCATACTATATTTCATTCGATAAGTGACTTTCGGTTCCTAGTACCCTAACATTTACTGTACAGAATATATGAGGAAAACAACTTACGAAGAGAGCACTATGGCAACAGCATCATTGAGGACACTTTCACCAAAAAGAAGCGCATAGAGTTCAACATCAACTTGAAGTTCATGGAATATGGCAAGAACGGTCACTAGCAAATGGAAAGAACCAGATATTACAAATAATACACCCCCTCAATAGATAATTACAATAGTTATTTGGAATTTCGTCTCTTTCCCTTAGAAATCAAACCTAGTAAACATTCCCTTACCATATTAAAAATTTAGTAATTTTATACCAATATTTTTCTTTCCCTAATTATGTACACTCACTACCTCCTTTTTCTCTCCCTGAAAATAACCTTAAAAGGGCTGAGTAAGCTTATATTCTTCATGCAAATATTACTAATCTTGTCTTTTACATTTCTTTTCCATGACGGATAGATTCAGAATTTGATGATGAAAAAAGTGTGTCCTGCTAAAAAGTTCATTTTTTACTTGGAGCCTTACAACTCACTTCTATCTGATGTGCAAATTTTAAGCACATCAGTTTAGCAAAGAGAGGAAATGAAAACACAGGTTTAGTTTTTGGCTGGGGTAAAACATATGACCAGAATTACAGCTGCTATATTTAACAAAAGAAGCCAACTATCAGGACAGTACAGCATGAGAAGAAAAGAGTCTTCTTTTAGGAAAAGTATTACACAAGAATCCTTGAAAAATCATATGATATGGAAGTTGCATTATAACCTTCATTGCTGAGTCACATACAGCTCACTAGCTAAATAAACTCAAGCAGACGTGAAAAACTAATATAACTAGAGATGGAAGAGCCCCCTCGATGCCAAGTAAAAAACAGGATTCTTGCATTTTAAAACATATAGTTTCTACTGTAGAGCATTTCATCTAGAATATACTGATACTGAAGCTTACAAAGAGAGACGGAAAAGGAAGGTGGGAGCAAGATGGCAGAATTTTGAAAGAACTTATGGCCCACCCTTGCCATAGAATTGGGACGAATGCCTATACAATTCAGAAAAAAATATAACCGTACAACTTATTTAAGCCAAAGATCTGTAACTGCACTATTCGGGTCATACTCCTCCCAAAACAAAGTAGAAGGTTGAAGTAACGTAGCCAGTCTGATCGATTCCAGTTTCTCACAGGCTTTGAAAAGTTGAGGAGCTTGCTTTCAGTTAGAAGACACAGAAAACCAAGACCACTGGCTCCTTGCAGAAACCATTCTGCTTTCATACTGACAATGTAAGCGGGCAGCCTTGATAAGTCTTTAAGGAAACGATTTGATCTCCAGTTTAAAAAATACTAAACTACATAAATGTCTAAAATGGTCTTCTGCCTGATGTTTTAAAATCATCTCTTACATAGAGTGCATTTTTTCTCCTTCCTATAATGCCTTGCATTGTCAGAGTTAACACAGGAATTCAGAGATAACCTTAGGATTCTACATTTAATTGTGCTGGAAGACAATTAAAGAAGATGATTAACTTACAAGGTCAAAAGGTAAAACAGAACAAACCTCTATCAGAATCATGAAGTACTATATAATAAAAGAAAACTTCCATTCTTAGTCCTAAAACTTCAGTCTATGTGCCTACCCTTACTTCTTCAGCCTACATTTTCTCTAGCCTCCTAATTTAAATGCAGCTGTTAAACTTGCCAATACTATATTAGAAAAAATAAACCTAACTCAATACAATTAAATTCATTCTACATTATTTTTTAGAAGATCTGACACTAAAAAGCACAAGGGAAACAAGCTGCGCTAATATCAAAACAGTAACAATTTTATAACCTTAAGTCCAATTTTATAAGAACAATTATTTAATGTATGTTAAAGCACACCAATGATCCAAAACGGTACCTGTGTTAGCTCAACTGCCTTGTAACAATCATTTTAAAACTGTTTTTCTCTTACCGTTAAATCCAGGTAAAACCCCAAAACCAAACCCACTGCCATGGAGTCGAATCTGACTCATGACAACCCTACAAGATGGAGAACTGCCCCACAGGGTTTCTAAGGAGTGGCTCGTGGATTCAAACTGCCAACCTTTTGGTTAGCGGCTGAGCTCTTAACCACTGCATCACCAGGACTCCTTAAATGCTGGTAGCGGAATGTAAACAGAAGATTTTTAGGGAACTGGTTTTCTAGAAGCTTGAAAGAAACTGTACAATTATTATCCTTTTCATTAATCTGGCTAATCTCTTACAGCTGGAGCCCTGGTGGTGCAGTGGTCAAAGCGATTGACTGCTAACCAAAAGGTCAGTGGTTTGAAACTACCAGAGGCTCAACGGGAGAAACGTGTGGCAGTAATAGAGATTTACAGCCTTGGAAACCCTATGGGGTCACTGTGAATCGGAATCAACTTGACGGCAGGGGGTTTTTTGTTTTGTTTTGTTTTAATCTCTTATATTCAATCAGTAGAGATACAGGTCAATCAAAATTCCTAAAGAAAACACCTTACAGCCCTTGCCTAAATAGCATCAAATTGCAGGCCAGTAATAGGCAAATGTAACAAACAAGTAAAAGAAAAACCTAAACATGTGCTTAAGCCAGAAGAAACCATGAATTTTGTTTTCTCTTTTACAGTTGGCAAGTATAGTACTGTGGAAAGTACCTAATCATGAATTCTACACTTAAAAGGAAGAAATACCCACATACGCTTTGACTGCAATGTAAAACATACCCGGATCAGTTGCTGAAACGATGGCACCAAACAGCAGGCAATCTGTGAAGTAAAAATCTCCTGCAAGCTGTCCAGTTACTTTCATCAGTGTTACACAGCCATACATTACTGACCTGTTAAATGAAAATATTTCTACTTTAGAAAACCGACAACTGCTAAAGAAGAGTAAGATGAGGCTAATGTAGTACCTTTTGATTAATCCCAAATTTAATTCATGTCATTGAAATATGGTAATACCTTGGCTTCAAGGGAAATTCAAACAACTTATTACCTGTGTGAATACATTTTACTGTATAAAGCCCTTAGACACATCCAGGAATACAATACTGCATAAATCAAATACACACTGTTTTCAAACTATAATTGGAAAACTAGAAAAAAGTATTTTAAGCTTCAAGTACTTACCCAATAACAAAACAAGAAATTGCCGTTCCAAGAAAAGCATATGCTAGGATAGATCCAAGGTTTCGAAAGAAATGTCTCTGACAAAAAAAAAAAAAAGTTACACTGTGTTAGAATTCTTAACAATCATTTGAAAAAGTTTTCTATTCTAGTGTGCTATGCTAATATTAAATGCATTATTCAGTACAGGAAATAAGAGGAAGCATTCTCGTCAGGCTTAAATTTCAGCATCTAAAAAAGTTAAGAAATTAAAAGAAATGGAGAAGAGAAGGGAGGGAAACCTGGAAAGAACCGTGTTTCTGAGGTGTCAAATATTATAAAGCTCCTGGAGTTTAAGTTTGCTCAAAGTATTTGAAACACAAAAGCACTTACCCTTTTCAGACTATATCCCGCATAAAATATGATAGGAGGAAGTAATATGTTGAAAAATACTTCTGGATCAAAAGTTACCTGTTGAAATAAACAGGGTTCTTTTAGATGAATTTCTTTAGAAGAGCTCATATGACCTGACCAAGTTATCAGAAAGGAAAAAAAAAAAAAACTGCTAAACCGAACAAAGGCAAGAATATTAATATGGTAACATAAAAAATATTTCACATAGGATAGCTATTGTTCTACCTCTCAACCAAACAAGGACACAGTGTTAGGACAATTGGTTAAATCATAGCTGTGAAAAGTGTGTTAAAATACTACGACATTAGAAATCTTAAAAAGAGAAGAAAGGATGAACATTTTTGCTTTGAATACGACAGGCTGAAAACTGGTAACAAAATGTGGGGTACGGCATTATAGTCGACATGAGGAAACAGACTTCTGTCTAGGTGACATTTCTAAAAGTATACACCGTAATATTATGGCAAACAGTTCCTGCACAAAACAGATTTCTAGTCCTCACAGCCCACCTACTTTAAGACCAATTAAGTATAATAATATTGATGGCCTCTTTGGTTCATGAGGCTGTAGCTGAATTTGACATGAATTCAAAGAAGCAACACATATACCCATGCTAAAACTTAGTTTACTAGAACTTCTAAGGAACTGGAAATCTTCCACAGGTGGAAAGAACTCTCGCTCCAAAGTAAAGTTTAAGTTTATACGAAATTTTGAAAGCATTAAAGATGGTCAGGAACACAAATCAAGTAGCTATAAAAACCAAGTCCTGCCAGGGACTTGGTCACACTTGATAATGATGGGAGGGACAGGAGAAAGCAACTCCAGGAATGTCTGGAAACCAGTAAGATGTAACCCAACCTCCTACATAAATCTGTACGCACAGAGTGGTACAATAACTGATACTCCTATCAAAGTCCCTGAAGTTGTGCCAAATTATGAATCAAAGAAAGATTTAATTGTACTCAGTACAGAATATAATCAAGGCAAGAAAAATATTCAAAAAAATATTAACCCATTGCCATCGAGTCGATTCTGACTCATAGCAACCCTACAGGACAGAGTAGAACTGCCTAATAGAGTTTCCAAGGAGCACCTGGTGGATCTGAACTGCCGACCTTTTGGTTAGCAGCCGTAGCACTTAAGCACTATGCCACCAAGGTTTCCAAATAAATTAGTCAATTAAATAAATGGAATATTTAAGGTATTATCAAATAAACTCAATGTGCTAAAATGCTATAAAACTATAAAGATCACCTAAACACTCGAATTCTGCTTAACTCAATACTGTGCACAATTTATTATAACTGTAAACAACACAGAGTGAAACAAAAAGGATTATAGCATTCAGACTCAATCAGAAAATGAAATTTACAGACATGTCCATTTCCATACCATTACATTACATTCACTGAGGTTTCACTTCATTTGTAAAGATTCTCAATATCATTAAAAATTCATCATTTTTCTTCTGAATCACTTTGCTGCTAGTTATACACTTAAAAAAAAAACCCCAAAGATTCCCTATAACTAAAAACTTACCTTTCGAAGCATTTCATTATCTTGAACGTTATTGAGTTCATGTGAACTAATCTCTCCTTTCAGCGTATACTCATAAAATTTTCCACTAACATTTACCAATAACGTAGTTGGACTTGACTGCACTTCACAGCTCAGGGTCACATTATTTACATCGCTTGGAACATGAATGCCGTATCGCAGGACAAGGCCCACCAAAAGACCTGGAAACAAAGGAGAATGTAAGCCGTTCTTACAGAGACTACTTCTTTTGTTCTCCATACATCTCTTTAGATTGATAACAGAAATTTCCTCACGATAATCCCCTATGACTCAGAATGAATTTCTGGACCAAATGCCATTACATTTTGAAGTATTACTGAATTCACAAGTCTGAGAGCCCAATATTCATATAATTCAGTGGACAGGAGAGGAAAATATTCCCTAGGGTAATAACACAGATGACTACATTTCTAAAAAAGTGATGAGGAAGGTAACGACATGAGAAAATATCCTCAAATGAGCTGTACTTAGAACAGGCTCCGAGGTTTCCCAACCTGACAGTACAACCATGTTAGAGACGTGTCTTCCACCTCCACCCATCAATTCACAAGACGGTTACACATGTATCTTCTCAGATTTATTCCTAAAGCACAGGGCTGGCCAAATAACACATATTTAACAAATCTGAAAGTCAACGATATTTGTAGGTTGACTGAGTTCTACTACTACTAAAAGGTCGGATTTTAATTTTAAAATATCTGCTTCAAATCAAAACAAGGGATAGAAGTCATGAATCTGGTTCTATGAGGTCAACGTATTGCCTGGATTTTGCCTGGATCGCCCTATCACTATTCAAACATGCACGATGTTCTAGGCACTACAAAGCTATTTGGACCAGCTGCAATTCTTAAATACCAGCTTTACTGAAAAACAATTCACATACCATAAAGTTTACCCATTCAAAGTGAATAATTTGTGTTTTTTAAGTATATTCATGAAGTTGTATTTCAATCACCACTAATTCCAGAACATTTTCATTACCCAAAAAGAAACCCTGTACCAGTTAGCAGTCATACTTTTCCACTCCCCCCATCCGTCCAGTCCCAAGCTTTCTCTCTCTACAGATATGCCCATTCCAGACATCTCATATAAATGGAATCACAATGTGGTCTTCTGTGTCTGGCTTCTTTCACTTAGCATCACGTTCTCAAGGTTCCTCCATGTGGTAACATGTATCAGAACTTCATTTCTCTTTATGGCTGAATAATATTCTCTATTGTATGGCTATATCTCAACTGCAAATTGAAACCAAAATCCTGAAACTTTTCTGAACTCCAAGGTACACAGGCTACCGCTACTAGTTACATTTTATATTCTTGTATCCTTTCATTCCGACCAGTCTGCCATACTTACATGTATTATGTATGCTAAGTAATCCCAATCCCCCAGGGTTCATCAATCAAAACAAGCCCCCCATTTCAAGAAGCTCTAAATCCAGTTAGGAAAAACAGACCAAATAAACAGTTATAATACATATATATGTATACAAGGTATTATAAAAACCTAAAGAGGTACCTAACCAAGGCTGAGACATTAAAGAAATCTTTCCAGAAGTGTTACCTGAGCAAATAACAAAGTAGAGGAAGAGGTATTCCAGGTAGGGGGAACAGTTGCACAAACCAAGTTGAAAAAGAATGAGAGAGCACAGCCCATTCAAGGGAATCACAAGTAGTTCACAATGTTTGGCTCATAAGATACAGGTAAAGTGACAAGAGCTGAGGTCCCCAAGATCAGCAGGGGCTGAATCGCAATAGATCCTAGATGTTGAGGAAGGGAGTTTGGACTTTATCCTGAAGGCAAAAGGAAGTCATAGAAGGATTATAAGCAGGGGCTTGACATAATACTTCCAATTTAGAAAGATTAGTCTAGACTTGTTGTTAGATGCTATAAAGTCGATTCCAATTCATAGTGACCCTATAGTACAGAGTAGAACTCCCCCATAGCATTTCCAAGGTCGTAATCCTTTACAGAAGCAGACTGCCACATCTTTCTCCCATGGAGGAGCTGGTGGGTTCAAACCACTGACCTTTTGGTTAGCAGCCAAATCCGACAGAAGACCACTGCAGTCTTTCAGGCAAAAAGAGCTTAGGGCCTAATTTAGCCAAAAAACAACCAAACCTGTTGCCACTGAGTTGAATCTAACTCAGCGACCCTACAGGACAGAGTAGAATTGCCCCATCAAGTTTCCAAGGAGTGGCTGGTAGATTCGAACTGCTGACCTTTTGGTTAACAGTTGTAGCTCTTAACCACTGCACCACCATGGCTCCTTCCATGTCCTCAAGCTCAATTATACGAAGAATAACATCCACTGGACCTACTGAATCCCCAACCCTATCTACTGGGTCTATTACATTCCTGGTCTTACACTAAAACATCATTGGGTACCCTGAGACAAGTGTGAAACACGTACCTTAGAAGTTCAAACAACAGCAAGAGGAATAATTACTTAGGTTGGAAAAATATCAATATCTTTTTATTACAGCATCAGGCATCTGAAAAATTGGGATTTCTCTGAAAAAAGTCCACAGATCAAGTAAATTTGGGTTATGGAAAAGGTCAAATCCTAATCATGGAGCTAAAACAATTCTCAGTAAAGAGAAAGTACACAAAGAGTGTTTTGTTAAGAGGGTAAAGGAGAAACTCCTAGCCTCCTACATAGACAAAGATACTGAAAATACTAAGAAATTCAAAATGACCATAATAGGAAACAAAGAATACAATCACAAAGAGATATCATTCACAAAACAGATAGGCCCCACCCCTCCTACACATTCCTGACCCACTTGTGGGGACTACTCCCTGAGATAAGTAACTCAGTATCACCCCAGGCCCCCTCCCTTGTCTGATTGTCACTGTTGGTGCAAACTGTTCACAGCCCATCCTTCTAGCCTATCACACTTCATATCTCTGACACTCAAAATTGCAGGAGGAATATCCCTGGGGCATTAGGTATGGCCCAAACTGGTCAAATTTCTACAGATTAAAAAGATATATATATATATGCTTAAGGAAGGTTGTTAGATTCTGTGTTAAAAGCTAATTAAACTCCCAGATAGTCAAGAAAGTCAAGGCTTTTGCTGACCTCCAGTTTTAACCGTGTTTATTCATCTCTTTGTCTCCTAGCACCTTCCTGACAGCAGCTGTTCCAACCTTTATCCTCCTTCTCAAGTCTTCAACCTTATTGCCTACCTTTCTGAGAAGATGGGGGACATCTGACATAAGCCACCTCAATTCCAAGCATCTCCATCTCAATGTAAGCTCAGCTATGCTTAGCTCTCCCCCTCAGGAAAGATTTACCTCTTTTCCAAGCAAACCCTTTTACCTAGGTCCTTGAACCAATCCCCATCCCGTTTCTGCATCTATTATCTCATCCTCATAACCCTGTGAAACAGACATAAATCTATCCGTCTTTGTTTCCTCATCTATAAAATGGGGATAAGTGACTTCCCCAGCCTTATTCAGCATTAAGTGACAAAGCCAGAACTGAAATCTAGGTTTTCTAACTCCCAGGCTTCTATGATTTTCTAATCATCATCTCTCGCTTCACCACCAACTTCTTACCTTCTCCAGTAGCTCTCTGGAGAACCAGAATGGTTTAGGTCTTCATTATCTCCTATCCCTCCAACTCTAAGTACTCTCTCCCTGTATGTTTAATATCATGAAATTAAGCACAGTATAATATAAGATAAAAGCACAAGTTTGAAAGACAGATGTATGACTTCTGGTTCCATGAAGTTCCAGTGTGTATCCTTAGGGTAGATAACCTCTCCATGAACCTCAGTTTCATCAAATGTGGGGACAGTAATACTAAACTATGGGGTTGCTGAGAGTATTACATGAAATAATTTTTATAAAGAGCTTAACATAGTATCTTGGTCCTGGTAAGTACACAATGGTACATACCTCCCCCCCTTCTTCTAAACTTCTTGAAAGAGTTATTTGCACACTCTCAAGCTACATTGCCTAGATTCAAATCTCAGGTCTGCAGTCCTGTGTGGCCTTGGGCAAGTCACTTAGCCTCCCTGTGCCTCAGTTTCTTCATTTGTAAATGGGGACACTAATAGTACCTACTACCCCATAGGGTTGCTGCTGAGGATTCGATGAGTGAATAAACGTAAATGTTATCTACTATTATTACCTATATCTTACCCCCAATTTCTCTTCAAATTCTTACAATCTCATCTTTGCACTCTCTAAAGAAATGATTGTCAGCTTTTTTGGGGTGACAGACCCCTTTGAGAAGGTAATATCGATTCTTTACCCCTGCCCCAGAAGTGGATACACACACACACACACACACACACGCTTTTGCACACAGTATCGGGACCCTAAAAGCCCAGGTTCCTTTCATCTTTTCTATTCCTCGCCCCATCCACCACTTGGCCAACGGTACTGTACTCTCTCACTTCAGAAACAATGCTCTATCTTTTCCTCTTACTTCAGCTGCTTAAAACAAAGGCATCACCCAAGGTTCTCTTTAGAACCTTTTCTGGCTATCCATACTATCTATTCCTTGGTAACCAGGTTTTATAAGATTATCTAACACTCTCTAACTGGCTGTCTTGCCAGATGAAAGTTCAATGTGTTTAGAACTAAACTGAACATACTTCCCATTATTCTCCTCTCCCCTCTCCACATAAACTTTTTTTTTTTCCTATTTCTGGTAGTCGCCTAGGTTGAAATTATCGGTCTCTTTTGATATTGCCTTCTTCCCTTAAATCCCATCGGTTGACAAGTCCCGTCCCTTGGAAATCCTGGTGGTGCAGTGGTTAAGAGCTACAGCTGCTAACCAAAAGGCTGGCAGTTCGAATCCACCAGCTGCTCCTTGGAAACTCTATGGGGCAGTTCTACTCTGTACTATAGGGTCGCTATGAGTCGGAATCCACAGCAATGGGTTTGGATTTTGCTTATCTAGTCCCTTATCATATCTGATCAATTCCAACAGCTTCCTTTCCCTTTCCCCCTTTTCCCACTCCAATCTCTTCTACATACTATGACCAGATTTATCTTCCCAATGAACAGTTGTAATCATATCTAACCTTGTTTTTCAGCCTTACCTCTCACTTTCCCCTTTCGCATATCCTAAATGGCAACTAAAGGGGACTACTCACCATTTCCTGAACCTGCTCCACACTCCCCCCATCACACTGTCTTTGCTAGAGCCATTGTCTCCTCCTAGAATACCCTTCCTCCTTTACCATAACACACCACCAACACCACCTTTCAGTGGAAATTCAAAGGCCTGGTTTTAAAGCCTACTCTGTACTTGATGGAGCCTTTGCTGGTAATTCCCAAAGTGCTTCTTTCTTGTCTCTTCTGCTTTGTCTTTATAGTGAAGATTTATCTCTTCCACATGAGGCAACGTGGTTTAGGGGCTAAGAGAATGGGGTTTTGGGTCAAACTGACTAGGTTTGAATCCTGGATCAATAGTTAATCCTGATATAACTTCAGGCAGTTCATTTAACTGTGATCCAATTTCCTCATCTGTAAAATGGGAAAACTAATAATACCATCTCACAGGCTTGTTAATGAGGTTTAAACGAAATAAGATTTGTAAAGCGCCTAGTATAACAAACATCTAACACATTATACTGCTCAATAAATGTTTATCTACTAAGTCGCTTTACCACCCGTCTGTCAGTTTGTGGTGCTGTGGTGGCTTGAGTGTTGCTGTGGTGCTGGAAACTATGTCACTGGTATTTCAAATACCAGCAAGGTCACCCATGGTGGACGGATTTCAGCAGAGCTTCCAGACTAAGACAGACTAGGAAGAAAGACCTGGCAATCTACTTCTAAAAATTAGATGATGAAAACCTTATGGATTACAATGGAACACTGTCTGACTTGTTTACTTTGGAGGAATTAGATGCTGGAGGAAGATATTCTATTAGGTGAAGTAGAGGGAGACCCTCAGTAAGATGGATTGGCACAACAGCCACAACCATGCTGGCAATCATGCGGATGATGCAGAACTGGCCAACATTTAGTTCTGTTATACATAAGGTCACCATGAATTGGCAGCCAATAAGGTCACCATGAGTCGGCAACTATCTATCTATTAAGTCACTAGATTGCAAGTGCTTTGTGGACAGGGACTATTTCCCATCAGAGACAATAAATGTTTATTGACGAAACACATTAGTTAAGCCTGGGACTCTGGATACCTTAAGTTTAAGGAAAAAAATATTTCTTTCCTCTCTTTTGCTTTTCACACCATCTGTAGGCATGCTGCAATGGTGATCACTTTTCAGACTTAACTACCTTGACGATTTTTACTAACAGTGACTTGCTTTTAAGTTTCTGAAGAAACCCAAACGAACAAAGCACTTTGTTGCCTTGAGATTGTATGTTTATAACTGAAGCAATTAGTGTATACTACAATCTAGAAACTGACCACACTGGCAATTTACATTTTTTTATCCTTGCTTTTTAAAAACATACAGGAGAGGCTTATTTAAATAGCACTCTTCCAGGATTTAAGTAGCTAAACCGACATCAAAGGAATAAAATCAACAGTGGGCTGAAACTGAGAGGTCCAAACATTCCCAGAGTAAACAGCCTTTTCACCCGGAAATCAAACTGAAAATAAAGGTGTTAAATAAAATAGCAAGGCAATGGCTGTGATGGTGCAAGATTCATGAGAAAAAGTAAATGACGGACAGTAATCAGGATTAGAAAATTGCAATTTCTGTGTGTTATGGATTATATTCCCCCAAAAATATGTGTTGTAAATTCTAACCTCTAGGCCTGTGCTATAATCCCACTTGGGAATGGGATGTCTTTGTTATGTTAATGGACAGGATTAGTGTGGGATGTGTCTTGAGTCGATCTCTTTTGAGATATAAAAGAAATTAACAAGCAAGTAAGCAGAAAAGGGGGAAGAGAGATGCCAAGCCACATAAAGATCGCCCACAAGGACCTTCCTCTTGAGCAGACAGAGAGAGAAAGCTTTCCTCTAGAGCTGGCACCCTGAATTCAGACTTCTAGCCTCCTAATTGTGAGAAAATAAATTTCTGTTTGTTAAAGCCACCCACTTGTGTATTTCTGTTATAGTAGCACTAGATAACTAAGACACCGTGGTATTGGAAATACTCTGGCCCTATCCCATCTTTTCTTAAACTGGACTTGGGAGTTAGTGAGGAGAATAAGTCCCCAGTCCCTATCCTGAGAAAATGTGGCAGGCGAAAGAACGCCAGGCCGTGGCAAAGTCAACCCCAGTGTTGACTCCCAGGTTAACACTCTTCCAATTTATATTCCCCAAGAAAAACCTTTATTTTTCTTCACAAGATATTAACACCAAGGTGCTCTCTTGATTTTTTTCCTGTGAATAATTTTATTTTTTGTGGTTGTTGGGAATATACACAACAGAACACACACCAATTCAACAATTTCTATTACATGTACAATTCAGTGACACTGATTACATTCTTCAAGTTGTGCAACCATTCTCACTTTCCTTTTCCCGATTGCTCCTCCCCCGTTAACATACATTCACTGCCCCTAAGCTTCCTGTTTAAACTTTCGAGTTGCTGTTGTCACTTCGAACCCAGTTCCTTGAGATTCAAGCCCCTGATGGGAATTTGCATTTCCACCCCAGATACACTGAGTCAGAATCTGTAGTTTAACAAGATCCCCAGGTGATTCTCATGTATAACTTGTCAGAAATGCACATGGGGGGGTTCAAATCGGGGAAGGAACCAGTCTGAAGCCCTGGTTTAAAGGAATAAGCATAGACAGATAAGATAGGAATGCTGATACTAGCTGTTACAAACAACAACCCATTGCCTTCAAGTCAATTCTGACTCACAGCGACTCTACAAGACAGAGTAGAACTGCCTGCCCCATAGGGTTTCTAAGGAGTGGCTGGTGGATTCAAACTGCTGACCTTTTGGTAGCTCTTAACCACTGTGCCAGGTACTAGCTATGGAGCCTTAAAAATATTAGCTAACATTTCTGAACTTCAGTTTCTTTTCTAGTAAAATGGAAAGAATTTCATTTAGTCATACCCCATGTAAATATCAGGGGGCTTATAAGGAAGCGGGGATAACAACCTCTACCTCACTGGGTTGTCCTGTGGATTAAAGAGGCTATGAGCAGAATCGACTGGATGGCAAGGGGTTTGGTTTCCAATTTATATGTAGAGCATGGATTCCCCAGGTAGGGCAACTCCCTCGCTTTTTATTAACTTAGAAACATCAGGAAATGCAATCATTAATCAATCCTATTTTTCTACTTTAGCTCGAGAGTTAAACGAGGTTAATGATACCTGCTACCAAACAGCAAATATGTTCCAGGTAATTCTAAACCCCTATTTGATTTGCTAAAAATATTGTATTTTTCTCCTAATTTAAAAGACTGACCAATTAAAAGAACTGTTTGAAGCCTAACCCGAGAAAACAGTTATACTAACAATAATAATAGCACACCTATCATTTATTGAGCATTATGTAGGAGTCAGGCTAAAACATTTCTTTCTCCCAATAATCTTACTATCATTGACTCCAATTTATAGATGAGGGTAGAAGACAGTAAGGAACTACCCAAGTCTGACTCTAAAGCCAAAAAACCAAAAACCAAACCCATTGCCATGGAGTCGATCCCGACTCATAGTGACCCTATAGGACAGAGTAGAACTGCCCCATAGAGTTTCCAAGGAGCGCCTGGTGGATTTTGAACTGCCGACCTTTAGGTTAGCATCCCTAGCACTTAACTACTACGCCACCAGGGTTTCCAACTCTAAAGCAGGGGGTGGCGAACTACAGCCTGTAGTTCGCTTTCTGTATGGCCCAGGAGCCCTGGTGATGCAGTGGTTAAGAGCTACGGGTAACCAAAAGGTTGGCAGTTTGAATCCACCAGCAGCTCCTCGGAAACCCTATGGGGCAGTTCTACTCTGTCCTGTAGGGTCACTGATACTAGCTCTTACAACCATGGGTTTGGTTCTTTTTTTTGGTTTATGAGCTAAGAATAATTTTTATCGTTTTAAAGGTTGTTTAAAAAAAAAAGAAGAAAATGCAACATAGACAGAGACCTATGTGACCCACAAAGCTGACAATATTTACTATCTGGCCCTTTAAAGAAAAAAAAAAATTGGCCGATCTGTGGTCTAAAGCTTTGCACCTTTAACCACTACCACATGGTACTATCCCTCTCCATACGCAGGATGCATCTGTGATCAGTTCCCTTATTTTAAAACTATAATACTCCTTTGGATTTTAACCAAATTTAAGATGCCATTTTTTTATATGACCTATCTACCCAAGAAGAATGATGATAAGTTCCTTGAAGGCAAGGATCTTATATCTTTGTATTTTCTGTACATAATATATAGTAAACTGCTCAGTAAACGTTTGTTCAGGATAATAGATAAATCACATACTATTATACAGACAAATTATATTGAAATGCATAACTTGGAAACCCTGGTGGCATAGTGGTTAAGTGCTACAGCTGCTAACCAAAGGGTCGGCAGTTCGAATCTGCCAGGCGCTCCTTGGAAACTCTATGGGGCAGTTCTACTCTGTCCTATAGGGTCGCTATGAGTCGGAATCGACTCGACGGCACTGGGTTTGGTTTGGTTATCCGAATGATGCAGCTTAAGGGCCACGGCAAATTAAACTGAAAAACGTGAAATGTAAAAACCACCTAATATGACCAAAAACTAGGAATCCTGGTGAGCAGAGACCATGTACACCCAGTCTTAGAATTTTATTACCTTACAAATGAAAAATATGCCTAGGTTTACACATTTTCACCTTCCCTTGCTACCCTTGAGATGCATGTTCCAGAAGTCTGTAGCTACTGGAAAGGGGTTGGGGAGAAGGTGTGGAGAGATTTCTTTTTGTGCCAAGGCTTTTTCTACCTACTTGCAAGTCTGAGACACAAACCTCAACAAGCTGATCAGTTAAGTCTGTTCTAAATGAAGATAAACCACCTTCACTGCACAGAAAGGACTGACTGTCCGCCCTCATCTCTTCGGCCATACTCACACAGTCATCTTCGATTAAAAAAGTCAGCAAAATATATCTTCTCTCCTGAGAGGGACCGGCATACCTCAAAAGACCTCCGAGCCCACGGTTTGATTTACCATTCTCTCCCCATTAGCGAGAAACAAACATAAATAAATAACCTCAAAAAGAAAGCACACTGAGGCAACAGAACTGAAGCCAATGACAATACGGACCCGTCAATAACCTCATGCCAACATCCAGTCACCCAGACAGCATCTGCGTGGCATTTGTAATTACTGTTTGGCTCAACTGTCCTGATCACCGTAGAGTACAACACACTGCTAAGGGAACCTTAACTCTTCCTTGTCCTCACTTGTGTCCACCTGAATCCGAAGGGTCAACCAGAGGGATCCTGACCAGGTACTACAGGCACAGGACAAGAGACCAGAACGTCATTAAAAATACCCTACGCCTTCCTGAGCGTATTTCACGCTCAGGTTTTTATGCGGGCTACACAGAAGTAAGGTTTTCTTCTCAACCTCGGAAGGACAGGGCGTAGCAAGGGCTGAGTGATGGGTAAAGGTCGGCTCTGGCTCCCAAAGAACACCCGATTGTGGGCAGTAGAGCTACTACTGCAGCTTCGATGGGCTGGCCACCACCTGACTCCCGGAGAAATTGATGGAAATGGTGTCTTCCCCTCCCCCAGCCCCCAGCCCAAGCCGAGCCACCGCACCCACTCCCCTCCCATCCTCAGTCCGGGGCCCCAGCTCGGTAGACAGAGGAAGGGGGTGGGGTCGGAGGAGAAAGAGGGGGTGGAGAGACAGGAAAAAGGGGGTGCAAGGCAGAGAAAAGGTGGAAAGGGGGTGAGGCGGAGAAACGGGGGGCGAGGCAGAGAAACGGGGGGAAGGCAAGGCAGCAAATGGAAGGAATCGCGGGGAGCAAGCGTAGGCCGAGAAGGGCCAAGCGGGCAGAGAACCGGGGAGCGCCAGGGGGCAGCCAAGGCTGAAGCACTTGCCGTAAATCATGGCCAGGCCAGTTTCGTGCAGGAAGCGGGCCCGGCGGTGCTTGAAGAGCCAGATTGTGAGGATGGTGAGCGTGAGCAGCAGGATGAAGATGAGCAGGTTGGCGCTGTCCTGCCGGTGGCTCTCCTCCGCTTGCTTCTCGGACACGATCTCCTCGTCCATAGCTCCTGCCGCTCCGCCAGCGCCCTCCGAAGCCCCGGCCCAGCCAAAGACACCCACTGCGAGGAGCAACCAGAGAGGCCGCGTGAGCACGCGGGCCCGGGGACCGCCGCCGCCCAGTCCGCGCCCGATGAGCGCCCGCCGCCAGCCGCGCCGCGCCATGTCTCCCCCGCCCCCCACCCGCACCTCACCGGCAGCCACCCGCGGTCGGACCACTCCCTGAGGGCTCACGGGAAAGGGGTGGGGCCCCGGGCAGCCGGCGGAGCGCGCGCCGCCTCCGCGCCACCGCTCTTAAAGGGGACGCGCCACCCCGAGCTGCTGGGCCCCCCTCTCCCCTTCTGCCCACAGCACGTCTTTCTGCACCCTCATCACGCACGCCCAAGCTCTGCCCTGGAAGGAAAGGCCGTCGAATTTAGCCCACTACCATCTGAAAGAGAGGCATCCGTTCAGTGTGCTCCAGGAGAGGCAGATGGAGCTATGGCTACTGTGAGCCTATTCTAAGACCTCTCAGGAGAATTGATCGTTCCTAACGCATCTGAATATTATCCCCCTGCGTCTCTTAACAGGCTAAGAAGTTGTCCCCCTGGGAGTGGCTTACATCTCCATCTCTGTACATTTACATCGGATTCTCCTTGTTCTGTTTTCACTGGAAAAAACAACAACACTGTAGTAGTTCATAAAAGAATTGACTCAAAGACATGGGTTTTCCATGTGTCTGTGTAATAGGTTTTCTTTACAATGTAAACACCTAATATAGTCATCTTTCACGTCAGGAACGTGTACAAAGAGACTCATCAACCTCACAAAGAAGATTCAATCGCTTTGTGCCCAGATTTACCCGTGCTCAAAAAGCTCTCCCCTCCTGACTAAAAGAGATGTTCTGTGGTGCCATTTCTCTCTCCTCTTGATCCTGTTTACTGATGTCTTAGAGCACATTTCCCCAGCTCGGAAGTCACCTTTGACCCGCTCATCTGTCTTCTTCAGAGTTTTTTTTCTCTGTTCTCAGCCTCCTCCACCTCTCAACCTGCACACCAGAATTTTCAGTTCTCACCTCCATACTCAAGCTTTGTCTTTGAGACCAGTGTATTCCGGTTTTCTCCATACTTCTCAGATCGCTCCTAATTCTGTGTTAGCTTTGTTTTCTGTAGACTCCCATTTCTATCTCCACGGGAATGAACTACAAATCTCCCACCCTGACCTGTCCTCTCTTTAGGCCTCTACCTGTTAGATACTGAGCCTATCCTGTTGAGGCTCCTGCCAACCTCAAAAACTAAAAAATTTTAAAAAATGAACATTTTATCTTCCACCTACAAACACATATTCTTTCTCAAATTCTCCATACCATCAATAGCAGGTACTATCAATCCAGCTCCAGCATTCTGCCTACATGATTCTCAAACGTTTTCACGTCATGGTCATATAGTCTCCCTGCTAAAACAAGTAACACTCAGGAATCTCCAAGCTGTCCCAGTGTGAATTCAGCCCCACTAACCAGCACTTTTTTTAACCAGCACTGGGAAACCCTGGTGGCATAGTGGTTAAGTGCTACGGCTGCTAACCAAAGGGTCAGCAGTTCGAATCTGCCAGGCGCTCCTTGGAAACTGTGGGGCAGTTCTACTCTGTCCTATAGGGTCGCTATGAGTTGGAATCGACTCGATGGCACTGGGTTTGGTTTTGGTTTAACCAGCACTGAGGAAACCCTGGTGGCATAGTGGCTAAGAGTTCAGCTGCTAACCAAAAGGTCAGCAGTTTGAATCCACCAGGCACTCTTTGGAAACCATGTGGGGCAGTTCTACTCTGTCCTATAGGGTCACTAGGAGTCAGAATCGACTTGACAGCAATGAGTTTCAGTTTAACCAGCACTGAGGAGTCCTGCTGGTATTGTAGTTAAGAGCTTAGCTGCTAACCAAAAGATTGGCAGTTCAAATCCACCAGCTGCTCCTCGGAAACCCTATGGAGCAGTTGTATTCTGTCTATAGGGTCACTAACCCCAGTGCCATCGAGTCGATTCTGACTCATAGCGACCTTATAGGACAGAGTAGAACTGCCCCATAGAGTTTCCAAGGAGCGCCTGGTGGATTTGAACTGCCAACCCTTTGGTTCACAGCTGTAGCACTTAATCACTACGCCGCCAGGGTTTTCATAGGGTCACTACAAGTCGCAATCGACTTGATGGCAACGGGTTTGGTTTTGGGTTAACTAGCAGTGGTTTTGGTTTTGGTAACCAGCTCTTTAGGAGCCCTGGTGATGTAGTGGTTAAGCACTTGGCTGCTAACCGAAAGGTGGGTGGTTCAAACCCACCAGCTGCTCCTCGGGAGAAAGATGTGGCAGTCTGCTTCCATAAAGATTTACAACCTTGTAAACCCTATGGGGCAGTTCTACTCTGTTCTACAGGATCGCTATGAGTTGGAAGTGACTTGATGGCACTCACTGGGTTTGGTACAGCTTTAACCAGCTATTTAAGCTCTGTGAGAATTATGAGCCTCAAAAAGTGTTACAGGGCAAGGCTTCCCAGCTCAGGACTAAGCCCTGCCTAGGTTCTAACCTTCTTCTGACCAAGAATGACCAGGATAGGCTCAGAGGTTCCACAAGAACAAAGGTTTAGTAGGGACAGAAAGAAAGTAAAAGGCTCACGAGGGAGAGAGGGAGAGGGGTTTCCACCTACACCAGCGTCCAGTCTCTCTGAACAAAGGATCTCCTGTTGTTGTTCTTCTTCTTCTTAGGTGCCGTCGAGTCAGTTCCGACTCATAGCGACCCTATGCACAACAGAACGAAACACTGCCCGGTCCTGCGCCATCCTTACAATCGTTGTTATGCTTGAGCCCATTGTTGCAGCCACTGTGTCACTCCACCTCATTGAGGGTCTTCCTCCTTTCCGCTGACCCTGTACTCTGCCAAGCATGATGTCCTTCTCCAGGAACTGATCCCTCCTGACAACATGTCTAACATATGTAAGACGCAGTCTCGCCATCCTTGCCTCTAAGGAGCATTCTGGCCACACTTCTTCCAGGACAGATTTGTTCGTTCTTTTGGCAGTCCATGGTATATTCAATATTCTTCGCCAACACCACAATCCAAAGGCGTCAACTCTTCTTCAGTCTTCCTTATTCATTGTCCAGCTTTCACATGCATATGATGTGAATGAAAATATCATGGCTTGGGTCAGGCGCACCTTAGTCTTCAAGGTGACATATTTGCTCTTCAACACTTTGAAGAGTTCCTTTGTAGCAGATTTGCCCAATACAATGGGCCTTTTGATTTCTTGACTGCTGCTTCCATGGCTGTTGATTGTGGATCCAAGTAAAATGAAATGCAAGGATCTCATTTTTTATGTTTAAGGATCTCCTAGGGCTTATAAATGTTCTTAGGTGGGGCGGGGGGTCATTATCTTTATTCATTAGATGGGTGGAGATTTCCAGGAGAGGGAGAGGGATTATGAAAATCAAATGCAAACGCAATTAGAATTGGACTTCCTCGCAGAGGTTGCTGGAACCAAGAAGGAGTCTGTCACAAAGGCTGTTGGGTCTGGGATGTTGTGCATGCGTGATACCTCTGGTTCTTGGTTCAAGCCCTGGCGAGGGGTCCCTGATCATGTTTGTCTCACGTGAAAGGTCATTCATAGGCCACGTTCACCTTTACTGTGCATGGTCTACACCTGGTGAGGCCTTGAAAAACAACTCAGAATTATCAGTAATTTATAGCTGGTCAAGCACACAGGGCCTTGAAATGTAGCCCCTTATCTTGTCTAAGCACCTAGTTTGTTAATTGTAAGTAGTTCTCGGGTGCCCACAGTAAAAGTTATATGGTGGTACACACTTAGGTTTAGATTTAATTATAGCTGGTCAAGCACACTGGGCCTTGAAAAGTAGCCCTTATTTAATTCAGCCAGCCCGATCTCTTCCCTGTCTCAAAAGCACTGAATAGTCTTTAAGTCCAAGTCTGTCCCTGTCAGGTCAGCAACTGTCCCAGACTCGGGACAATGACTGTAAGCCCATTCTTTCTCATTACTACCTGTGTCTTTCTGTGCCTTCCCAAGAAACTTCATGGCTGCCTGTCTCCTGGACCCTGACTTCAGCCTAACCACATTGCTCAGTTCACACAGGGCTAGGCTTTGCAGAGGCAAGAAACCCAGGTGAAGACCCTTCCCAGGCTCCTCCATTGACTCCACCCCAGACCTATCTTGGTCACCCCAGAAGACCTAGCGAATGAGCTTACCTGCTTCTTCAGGCCTGACTGCCCAATTCAAGGCTGTTTTGCATCAGCGCAAAACCACTTTTCACTCTTCAAGTATTTGGAACTTGAAAAACCAAAGCCACAGATTGCTTGCCTGACCACAGCAAATGTCTTCAAGCCCTAGACGCTACCTGGCCCCTTTGTTTACATAACCCCAGCAACTTAGTCTTTGCCTCCCCAGCAAATTCTTTATATCCAGGTCCCAGGAGGAATCTTGAGATGGCAATAACTCCACCAAGCAGCTAATGCCTTGCTCCCCTCTGAATGCACCTCTCCCTCAACCTAGCACTGCTCTGTGCTTTTGACCCCACCCCGCAGTTTCTCCTCTCACTGCTGCCCTTCACTGCGAACTGCGCAACTCTCCCAATTGCTGCCTTGATGCTCCCTCCATCTCCTCCCTTCATCAGTAACTGAATCTAACCCAGGACACTCCCTGCTCTGAAGCTGTTTCAAGTGGAGGCTGTTCATCTCCTCACAACCCTACTGTCCTACACATCTGTCCACACATCCACATCCACACACAGCTCACCCTATATCACGTGGCCTAAAGAAGGAGTTGGCACTCTACCCACTCTCCATTGTTGTCTCCAGCCCATTACTCCTCCACCTTCCCTGAAGCTCTGACACCCTCTCCCTGCCTTGTCATCTAATGACTTCCTGGTCGCTCCCACACATTCCTTAAGTGCTTAGGCATCTGGTTCACAAGCTTCCTCTTTTCCCCAACCCCAAAGCCATCCTGGGTGATTTTAGTGTCAGACAACTCATGTGGAATTCAAGTCTTGCCTCTTTGCTCACTGGGAAAATCAAAGTCCTGAAGAAAATAATTCTCACCTTCCTATTCTGTGGCCTACTTAAATACCCCTGTCAGTGTCCACCCTTCCTTCCTCCATTCCAGCCTAAATAAACGAGAAGTTTCCTCCTCCCTTTTGAAGCTGATTCCTCAGCCTGTACTCTGCATTTCATCACCCCCTTCCTGCCTCTTCCAGGATCTACTCCAACGATCACCCCTACCACCACTACTAGTATCTTCAATGGCTCCTTCGCCACTGTCTCTTTCTGCTCTCTATAAATACCTTCAGGTCTCTTCTGAGAAACAGTGTCCATCAGTAAAGTTCTATTGGAACACAGGCACGACCATTCATTTATTTATTGGCAGTGGTTAAAGAAATCAACTGCTAACTGAAAGGTCGGCAGTTTGAAACCACCAGCAGCTCCTCAGGAGAAAAGATGTGGCAGCCTGCTTCCACAGAGATTTACAGCCTTGGAAACTCTACAGGGTCACCATGAGTTTGGTTTGGGTTTTTTTCGCACTACAAGGGCAGAGTTGAATAATTTTGACAGACCATATAGCCTGCAAAGCCTAAAATGTTTACTATCTGGCCCTTTATAGAAAATGTTTGCTGCCATATCTTTCTCCCAAAGAGCAGCTGGTGGGTTCAAACTGCCGATGCTTTGGTTAGCAGCCAAGCACTTTAACTACTGCGCCACCAGGGCTCCTCGACCACTACTTTCGCCCCTTCAAATCATTCCTCCACACTTCTACCCGCGAGGTCTTTCTGAAGCACAAATCTGATTCTATCACACCCCTGCTCCAAACCCTCTACTGGCCACCCATTGCCTTCAGTTGTGGCTCCTAAGCCTGGCACACTGTGCATCACATGCCCTGACTCCAGACTGCCTCTTCATCCTTACATCCTGCCCTTCTTCCCCAAATTTATTTTGCTTCCGCCATCCTGAACTTCTTGCAGTTCCCTGAATGCTTCTTGTGGTTTCATGCCATCTATGTGCCTTTCCAGGAGCCCTGGTGGTGCAGTGGTTAAGCACATGGCTGCTAACTGGAAAGGTCAGTGGTTTGAACCCACCAGCCGCTCTTCTGGAGAAAGATGTGGCAGTCTGCTTCTGTAAAGATTACAGCCTTGGAAACCCTATGGGGCAGGTCTACTCTGTCCTACAGGGTCTCTATGAGTTGGAATCGACTCGATGGCAATGTCTTTGGTTTTTGGTTTTCCATGAGTTCCCTCTGCTTGGGTAGCCCTTCAACCTCTTCCTCACCTATCTAACTTCTACTTGTCTGACAAAACTCAGATTAAAGGTCATCAAGTATTCAAGAATGCTGAGTTAGGAGCCCTCCATTTGGTCTACCACAGCCCCTCAGGCAAATCTCTACCCTAGCCCTCAGGATGTAGTATCACGTTTGGTTTACAGGATTGTTATCTCACAGGCTGGGAGCACCTTGGGGGCAGGGACCAGGTGTTATTTATTTCTTTACTGATAGCACCTAGCACAAGCTCTACCCAAGGTCCAAACCCAAAACCAAACCCGTTGCTGTCGAGTCAATTCCAACTCATAGCAACCCTTTAGGACAGAGTAGAACTGCCCCATAGGGTTTGCAAGGAGCAGCTGGTGGATTTGAACTGCCAACCTTTTGGTTAGCAGCCGAGCTCTTAACCACTGTGCCACCAGAGCCCCCTACCCCAGGTTTTACTCAGTAAAACATATCTATGCATCAATAAATGTCTCTTAAATTTAATTGAGTACACAGGAAATCTCCACGTTTGCAAATAACATTAAGGTCCTCTGGAGACAAGTTCAATTCAAGAAGGATAAACTGGAAGAGAGCTTTACATACTGAGTACATGTTAAGTGCTCAATAAATACTTGATAACTGAAAAGTAGAGATAAGTTTAGTCCAAGGTTTTGCACAGTCCCTGGTTCATTGGAGGGGCATGATAAACACTGAATTAATTAATTCATGTATTGGGGGAAGGCTGAACAGCTGAGGTCATATTGTAAAAGGTCTTTATGCCTCAGAAAATTTTAACTCATTCATTTCCCCGATCAAAAACCTTTCCAATATTAATTTGGCAGCAGAAAGGGAGATGAATGAAATGCAGGAAGATGGGCAGGTAGGAAGGCCAACTAGAAGGTTAGAAAAGTAGTCCTGCTGAAAAGTAATGATGCCTTAACTAGGCCAATGCAGTAGGAATGGAAATGGGAAGCTAGATGCAAGAGTTAACGCAAAGGTAGGATTAATCTGTCTGGAGTCCTGGTGGTGTAGTGGTTAAGAGCTTGGCTGCTAACCAAAAGGTTGGCAGTTCAAATCCACCAGCTGCTCCTTAGAAACCCTGCAGGGCAGTTCTACTCTGTCCTATAGGGTCACTATGAGTCAGAATCGACTCGACAGCAACAGGTTTTGGGTTTGGCAATTGATGGGTGGGCAGGGGGCAAGGCACTTGAGGAAGAAGGATTGAAAGGTTTTGAGCCTGGATAATTGGAAAAAACAGGACTGCTAATAGCATTAATGTATTGGTGGTTCAGTGGTAGAATTCTCACCTTCCAAGCGGGAGACTCGGGTTTCGTTCCCAGCCAATGCACCTCATGTGCAACCACTGACTGTCAGTGGGGGCTTGTGTATTGCTATGATGCTAGACAGGTTTCAGGGAAGCTTCTGGACTAAGAGAGACTAGGAAGCAAGGCATGGTGATCTACTTCCGAAAATCAGCCAATGAAAATCTTACGGATCACAACTCTTTCATAAGCAACAGATCATGGGGATGGCTCAGAACCAGGCAGCATTTCGTTCTGCTGTGCATGAGGCCACCAAAAGTTGGGTACCTACTTGGTGGCTACTATCAACAACAACAATGGCATTAATATGGGAGTCAAAAGGAAGACCTTGGTCATGGGAATGTTGGATTTAAGGAACTGGAGGGATATCTAAGAGCAGATATCAAAATAGGTAGTTGGAAACTTGGGTCTGGAGTTGAGGGAAGTCAGACTAGTGATAGATTTAGGAGCTATAGGCACAATACTGAGGCTGTGGGAACTCATGTGATCTCCAAAGAAGAAAGTAGGAAGAGACTCGGTCCTACAGTAGTACAGGAAATGCCTATAATGTATTTAAGGACTAGAACAAAGAATAGGTCATACGCTATCAGTTAGAACCCGGTATAAGGATGCTGAAGTTTTCATAGTTTATTTCCTGAACATACCAACTCGATGTGCTAAAAAAAGCAAATAAGATTTTCAATATCATTGGGAAGGCTATTGAAATGAATCATCATATTACCATCATACAAGTAACCTAGGATATTTTGGGCAAATGTGGTAATGAAACCCCAAGAGAGATATTAGTAGATCTGGAAATGGTCCAGAGAAGAGGAATTAAAATAAAGGGGAGAAGCAACTGATGCTTTAGGAAAGATTAAAAGAATAAAGAACTTCTTCAGTCTGGAAAATTAGAGCTAAAAGGGTCACTAACACCACCACCACCACCAATAATAACAATGGCTAACATTTACTGAGTGCTCACTATACGTGAGACTATTTTAAATGCTTTATATGTATACCCACTAAACCAAACCCAGTGCCATCGAGTCGATTCTGACTCATAGTGACCCTACAGGACAGAGCAGAACTGCCCCATAGAGTTTCTAAGGAGCACCTGGCAGATTCCAACTGCTGACCTTTTGGTTAGCAGCTGTAGCACTTAACCACTACGCCACCAGGGTTTCCTCATATGTATAGTCTCATTCAGTTCTGACAACAATCTTATCACGTAAGTAGTAGTATTATCTCCATTTTGCAGGTGAGGAAACTGAGGCACAGTAAGGTTAAGTAACTTGTCCAATTTCACAGAGCTAGAAGAGGAGAAGCCGAAATTCAAACCCAATCTGATTCCAGAGCATATGCTTTTAACCACCAACAAACAAACAAATCTTAAAAATATGAATCATTTGACCACAAGCTTGTTTGCTAAGATTCAAGATTCTAAATACCAAGGCACCACTTAATGCTTTAAGAGGAGTACATTTTTTGTTGTTGTTTGAATTTTTTTTTTTTTGCAATGAACACAATCACTTTTGTAAAGAAAAAAATAAAGAGGATGCAATTTCAATATAAATACTGAGAAATACTAGTTTACCCAGCAGGTACTAAACATCTAGAATTTGTTACTCAGAGTGGTTGTAATAAATAAAAATAGTTTGAGGAATGGTTTAGCACATACAATAGATTTATACCTCTTATTTAAAAAAAAAAAAAAACAGTTGCCATAGAGTCGATTCTGACTCATGGCGACCCCACGTGTGTCAGAGTAGAACTATGTTCCACAGGATTTTCAGTGGCTGATTTTTCAGAAGTAGATCACCAGGCCTTTCTTCCAAGGTGCCTGTGGGTGGACTCAAACTTCCACCTTTCAGTTAGCAGCCAAGTGCACTAACCTTTTGCACCCTCTAGGGACTCCACATACCTCTTACGGATACCCGTAACAGGTTATTAGGAAATTATTCCTGGAGAAAATGGAATTTTGAACTGGGTAGGAAAGGAGAGAGTATGCCAGACAGACGGGGAATCTGCCTGGGAAATGGAGACATGGATGAGCTGTGTATGAAGAGACTCCTGTAGTGTAATAAGGTTAATTAACAACTAACTTGAAAACAATTCTGGGCTAGCAATTCTTTCTCTATTCCACAGACTATCTGAGGAAATGTGAAGAGTCTTCACAGGTAACATCGCTGTAGGAAATGCTTTAGAGATCATTATCTCCCACCTTTAATAACATCCACATCATTTATCCACTGTGCATATGGAAAATGTCTGTTTCTTTGGGGAAACTAAAGCCACTCCTCCTTTAGTTTGCTTAGGAATTTAAATGCTCTTTCTCATGAGGTTTGACTTTTGTTCTAGGAGCTCCTGAAAATAGTGCTGCCACTAGCCATACTTTACACCTTTGGGATTAATCCTACCCTAGAGAGTGGTCTCAAAGTATTTATTTGACCCACACAGTACTTGGTAACTGTGACTATGAACACCTTGACTTTCCTCAAGGTTGGAATCCACAGATAAAACAATTAAAAGACCCCCATCCATGAACATGAATTAACCATTTATTTCCAGAAAATGTGAAACTAGGTTTGTTTTCTTATACTCGGTACATGTGTAAGAGGTTAAAAAGAAGAGGGTGGGGAGTGCATTTTAGGAGGGCAACGGGGAAAACAAAACTCAATGTCTGGGCACAGGTCATTTCCCTGAAGACTAGGACAATGTGTTGGTAGCTTATACAAATACCAGATTCCTTACTGAAACCAAAACCCAAACCCGTTGCCATTGAGTCGATTCCTATAGGGTCGCTATGAGTCCGAATCAACTCGATGGCAATTCCTTACTGGCTCTGTCTTTTATCCATAATCTCATCTTTTTTAAAAGAAAGGAGCTAGATCTGAGATCCCTTAAGATACCTCTTAATCAACACTAAC
The DNA here is from genome assembly GCF_024166365.1 of Elephas maximus indicus. Taxonomy (NCBI): domain Eukaryota; kingdom Metazoa; phylum Chordata; class Mammalia; order Proboscidea; family Elephantidae; genus Elephas; species Elephas maximus. The sequence continues at coordinate 20,037,550 of NC_064846.1, forward strand.
CCTCCCCTGCAAAAACAAAACAAAAAAACCAACCCTTTGCAATAGAGTCAATTCCAACTCCTAGCTATGCTATAGGACAGTGTAGAACTGCCCCATAAGAGTTTGCAAGGAACGGCTAGTAGATTCAAACTGCCAACCTTTTGGTTAGCGGCCAAGCTTCTTAACCATACTAAAACCAAACAAAAAACCAAACTTATTGCTACTGAGTCAATTCTGACTCATAGCGACCCTACAGAACAGAGAAGGACTGCCCTGTAGGGTTTCCAAGGAGCACCTGGTGGATTCAAACTGCCAACCTTTTGGTTAGCAGCCTTAGCTCTATAACTACTACGCCACCAGGGTTTCCTCTTAACCATACTAGGAGAGGTAATTTTTTTTTGAATGAGTGAATTTAATTTTTTTAATTAATTTTTATTGTGCTTTAAGTGAAAGTTTACAAATCAAGTCAGTCCCTCACACAAAAACCCATATACACCTTGCTACATACTCCCAATTGCTCTCCCCCAATGAGACAGCCCACTCCCTCCCTCCACTCTCTCTTTTTCGTGTCCATTTCACCAGCTTCTAACCCCCTCTACCATCTCATCTCCCCTCCAGGGAGGAGATGCCAACATAGTCTCAAGTGTCCACCTGATCCAAGAAGCTCACTCCTCACCAGCATCCCTCTCCAACCCATTGTCCAGTCCAATCCCTGTCTGAAGAGTTGGCTTTGGGAATGGTTCCTATTCTGAGCCAACAGAAGGTCTGGGAGCCATGACCACCGGGGTTAGGACAGGTAATTTAACAGGGTACCTGAAAAAGCTAATTTCGATTTGACTGTTATCAAAGCTGAAATGAAATATAAAAAAGTTTTCTTGTCAACTATCTTTTCTATCTTGCCATCTCCCAGGTGTGGAGAAGGAAGAACTTTCCTGCCAAGTACAAGATACCATCTCCTTGTTCCTCCTGATTTTGAGGCTTATAAATAGGACTACATTTTAAGGAATACATTAACCCACCCAGTGCCCTCGAGTCAATTCCGACTCATAGCGACCCTACAGACAATATATAAGGAATACATTATACTCTTGTTAATATTGATCAAGTACTGTGTAAAATGTTGGCTTAAAATGTTGGCTTAGAGATGAATAAATTGGAAAAGATCCAGAGAAAAATAATAACAATAATTAAAGATTTGGAAAAAAGGAAAGATCCAGGAAAAAATTATATGAGTAAAGTTGAGGAAACCTGATGAATCTTGGATACCTTCTTTATTTGCTAGTTTTCTTTTTTCCAGCTTTGAAGAAGCTCAAGTATATCAGAAAATGTTTATAATCAAGTGGGTCATCAAAATTTGAGTGCTTGCAAAGGTATATATGAAATAGAATTGAAAGCAGAGGCTCAAACAGATACTTGCACGCCAACATTCATTGCTGCGTTATTCCCATTAGCCAAAAGGTGGAAACAACCCAAACATACACCAACAGGTGACTGGATAAACAAAATGTGGTATACACATACAACAGAGTATTATTCAGCCATAAAGAGGGATGAAGTTCTCATACATGGTACAAATTGATGAATCTTGAAAGCATTATGCTGAGTGAAATAAGGCACAAAAGGGCAAATTCAATGATCCACTTATGTGAAATATCTAGAGCAGGCAAATGCATTGAGACCAAAGTTTATTAGTGGTTATTTGGGGATGGGGGAGAGAGGAATGGGGAATTATTGCTTAATGGGTACAATATTTCCATTTGGGGTGGTGGAAAATTTTTGGAAATAGATGGTGGCGATGGATGCACAACCCAGTGAATGTAATTAATGTCACTGAATTGTACACTTAAAAATGGTTTCAGAAAAACGAGTGCAAGTCCATAAGGATTTCTGAACGCAATTCAAAACAATGGAAGGACTCTCTAAGGAGATCCTTTCAAAGAAGAATACATCCCTCCCCTTCTCTTCCTTTCTTCATTCATTCAACAGACATTTACTGAATGCCTACCATGTACCAGTGAACATTCTAGGCATAGACAGCAATCCCTGCCCTCTTGGAGCTTACATTCAAATGGGAGAATGGATATAGTAAAATATAATAGCGCAACGAACATAATAAATAAGTAAATTACATAGTATGTTACAAGGTGATATAAAAACAGAGCAGGCTGAGGGAGATCAGGAATAGGGACATCGCAAATTTAAAAGGGGTGGCCAGGCTGGGCATCTTTGGTCACGTGTGGTTGAGCAAATTGATACAGCTAAAATGCAGAATTCTGATAGGGCTGAGGGAAAAGAATTATGATCATACTTTACTTTTACCTTGTATTTTGAAGTTTACAAAGCTGTACCAATCAGTTAGGGGGCATTGGAGAAGCTGGTGCAGATTTTGAAAAAAAAAATGATGAATTCTGTTTTGGCCAGTTTGAAGTCCCAGAGGACCACTTAAACAGAAATAATTGTCCAGCAGGTAGTCGGAAATACAGATCTGGAGTTAAGGTGAGATATTGGAAATAGAGACGCCATTTGGGATCACTGAAATATCTAGATGGCTGCAGCAGTGGGAATGAATGAGTGAGTCGGTGAGCAAGTGAGTGAGTCAGTGAGCAAGCTCGTCAGAGGAGAGCAGAGTGAAACGAGGTCAAGGGGAGAACCTCACTACTGAATGTCTGTATTTTTAGGGGATGAGGACAAAGAAAAATAGGTAAAGGAGAGTACATTTTATTCTGATCATTTCGAGAGAGAAAGAATGAGAGAGAACTGCTGTCGTTTCTTCCTGAACGTAAGCTGATTCTCTTTATGACAAAACACTCCTGCTATGCTTCACCATTTTTGGTGTCAATCCTTCTCCAAGATCTTTTGAAGGTAAGGATAAGGGAACTAACATTGAGTGAGCATCCCACGTGTGCCAAGTGCTGGTTGTCCTGTACAGCCCATCTGCCTCCACACTTCAACACCCTCGCCTCCTCCTACACTGCTGGTTCCCAGAGGGCTGAAGCACAAGAAAGGCCTGCCGAAAAAAAAAAAAAAAGGACATGGCTTGAGGGGGGAAACCCAAACACAATCAGTGTTCTGGGATGGCACTCCAGCAGGGACAGATTACCCAATAAGCAAGGTACACACGGGCTTACTTGCTGTTGTTGTTGTTAGGTGCAGTTGAGTCAGTTCTGACTCATAGCGACCCTATGTACAACAGAACAAAACACTGCCCGGTCCTGAGCCATCCTTACAATCGTTGTTATGCTCGAGCTCATTGTTTCAGCCACTGTGTCAGTCCATCCCGTTGAGGGTCTTCCTCTTCTTTGCTGACCCCCTTCTTTACCAGCGTAATGTCTTTCTCCAGGGACTGGTCCCTCCTGATAACACGGCCAAAGTACATGAGACGATGTCTCGCCATCCTTGCTTCTGAGGAGCATTCTGGCTGTGCTTCTTCCAAGACAGATTTGTTCGTTCTTCTGGCAGTCCATGGTATACTCAATATTCTTCACCAACACCATAATTCAAAGGCATCAATTCTTCTTCACTCTTCCTTATTCATTGTCCAGCTTTCACATACATATGAGGTGATTGAAAATACCATTGCTTGGGTCAGGCACACCTTAGTCCTCAAAGTGACATCTTTGCTTGTTAACACTTTAAGGAAGTCTTTTGCAGATTTGCCCAGTGCAATACGTCGTTTGATTTCTTAGCGGATGTTTCTATGGGCAATGACTGTGGCTCCAAGTAAAATGAAATCCTTGACAACTTCAAGTTGAAGTTGCCAAGGGCTTACTTGTGCTTACTTACTAATCTGTAGAGCACAATTTCACCTGTTTTTCACCACATCAAAGATACCTTGCTTACTGGTTAATCTGTCACTCGCCCCCAGAGCTCAGGCCCTTTAGCCTCCAGCCCCTCCGCCCCTCTTCCGGCAGAACACGCCCCTTTCTTCCTATGCCCGCACTCATTGGCTGGCGTCCTTCCTCTCCACCTCCCCTAGAGCCCCCTTCCACTTTTCCTTTAATCCCTCAGCTGTGCTTTGCCCTTCCCTGGGTGGCCGCACCCCGCAGGCTCGAAGGCTCTCGCTGACCTTTTCCGTGTCGCCTGTCCCTTCTCGTCACGCCAGTTTCTGCTTTCTCAAGGCTCGGTGGCTGTTCCACCACTGAGGCGCTTGGCGCCCAGGGTTCCACTGACGTCATCTCTCTGCGCTGCGCGTAGAAGCGCCGGTGGCAGCAGCAACGGCTCCACCACCCTTTGCTTTTGTAGGACTGTGCTCCGCGGGATCATGGCGCCGTCGCTATGGAAGGGGGTGGTGGGCATCGGCCTTTTTGCCCTAGCCCATGCAGCCTTTTCCGCTGCGCAGCGTAAGTGCCTGGGGGACGGGCGCCGCTCCGATGCGGGACCCAGGAGACGGTGTGTGGGCACACACCTTAGGGAGTGTCGGAGCGAGTGTCCGAGAAATGGTTGTTTCAGGCCTTTGACTTTCGGCTTGAAGTTTGAGTGGGCCACCTGAGATTGTGGGAAGGTTGGAGCAGGGATGTTTAGGAGAGGGCGCAGAGCAGGACAGGCGGGCCGAGGGGTGGGCAGAGAGGGAGTCTATCCGGGAATCCAGGACAAGTGATGTGAGTTCTAGCATGGGGCTGGGCAGGCAGAGCGTGGGACTGATGACTCCCGAAGCTCGGGGTCTCTTGACAGCTAGGTAGGCAACATCTTGGACACTCCTTCCTGGGCTGTCCAGGTAAAGACGGGGAACTTAAGTGAGACCCGTTGCCTCAGGGAGGCACTGTGTTACTCGAGAAAGAGCACTGGATGGGAGTCCTAGGAGCTAGTTCTTAAAACTTGCTTTACCGCCGAAGCTGTGTGACCTTGGGCAAGTCACGTGCCTTCTCTGAGTTGCAGGGAAGTGAATTTGAATTATTGCCCTTTCTACCATACAGAATTATTGGGAAGTTTAAATGAAAAAAAATTTTTTTAAGCACTTTATAAATTCTAAAATTTCATACAAATACAATTGTATTGTCAAAAAGAAACTTGAAGGCCAGCAAAGGATGCCGTGCACTCTTGAGATGGCTGATTTGTTTGAGGTCTCCTCTCTCAGACCAGGGTCAGCAAACTATGGTATGTGGGCCAAATGCAGCCTCACTCCTGTGTTTGTAGTGAGTTGAGAATTTTTTTTAACCTTTTTAAATGGCTGGGGGGCGGGAAACAAAAACAAAAGAAGAATAACATTTTATGGCCTATGAGAATTACATAAAATTCATATTTCATTGCACATCAATGAAGTTTTATTGGAACATAGCCACAACCATTCATTTAGGTACGTCTGTACGCTGTGAGTCGGAATTGACTCGACGGCACTGGGTTGTTTTTTTTTTTTTTTTTTTTGGTGACTGCTTTCCAAGGACAGAGTTGAGTAGTTGTGATAGAGACAGTATGGCCTTTGAAGTCAAAAATATTTACTCTGTGGCTCTTTACAGGAAAGGTTTGCTGACTTCTAGCCTGTGAAGCCCAGGGGGCAGGGACCAAGCATATTTTGTACATGGCTATACACATGTGTCTAGCACAGTGTTGACCACAGTGGTGCTCAGTACATTTGTTGAATAAAGAAAGTAAATTGAAAGTTGAACCTTATTCCTTTATTTACTTTTCTAGATTACTTTCCATCTCCCAGAATAAAGTAGAAAATTAATATGTATTGGAATTCCTTCAAAGCTCCAATGTTTTTTTGAAGTGAAATGTTTTGTTCTATTTATTATCAGTAATTGAAACTACCCAATTATTTAAGGAACCCTGGTGTTGCAGTGGTTAAAGTGCTTGGCTGCTAACCAAAAGATCAGAGGTTCAAACCCACCAGCCGCTCTTAGGAAGAAAGATGTGGCGGTCTGCTTCCATAAAGATTTTCAGCCTTGGGAACCCTATGGGGCAGTTCTATTCTGTCCTATAGGGTCGCTATGAGTTGGCAGTGGGTTTGGTTTGGGTATCCAGTTATTTAAACTACTTTGTACGTATGTGTATTATAAAAACATTTTGTTTGACAAGCTCAGCTTTATTTTTTTAATTTGAAATTTAGATTTACACAAAAGTTGCAAAGGCAGTACAGAGATTTATTGTATACCCTTCATCCAGTTTTCCCCATTGTTCATATCTTACATTTACCATGGCATACGGTCGTAACTAAGAAACTAACTTTGGTACATTACTATTAACTAAAGTCTAGTCTTTATTTAGATGGCACCAGTTTCTGTTAATGTCTTCTTTCTTTTCCAGGATCCAGACCATGGGTTTAGTTGTCATGTTGCCCTAGTCTCCTTTGGTCTGTGATACTTCCTCTAAAACTCCAGTCTTTAATAACAGCAATAATAACTAACATTTATTAAGTGCTAACTATGTGCCGGGCACTGAACTAAGCACTTTACATGTATTATATAATTTAATCCTCCTCAAAGCCCTGTGAGGTAGTTAGTATTATTATTATCCCCTTCTGAAAGATGAAACATCGGACACATAGGCAGCTGGGAAACTTGCACAAGAGTGCAGAGATAATACATGGTGGGGCCAGGATTCAAACTCAAGCAGTTTTGACTCTAGAGCTTATGTACTAGACTGCTTTATAAAACTGAGTCTCGGGTAGTTGGTTGAAATTGTGCCGTGCTTAGGTGCTAGAGGTACAGTGAGGTCCTGAGGGAGTTCAGAGTCTAGTGGAGAGACAAGTGGATGGAGAAAGAATCACAATAAAGCATTATAGATGCTATGCTAAAAGTATGTAAGAATGCATAGAGGTGGGGGCGGTCAGTTGTTTTGGGCAAAAGATTAAGAAATATATCATAGAGCCTGGCTGTCCAAAGTGTGGTTAACAGACCAGCATCCCTGGCCTCGCCTGGGAGCTTGTTAGAAATATAGAAACTTTGGCCCCACTTCACACCTACAGAGTCAGAATCTGTGTTTCAGTAAGATCCCCAGGTGATTTGTATGTGCATTAAAGATTGAGAAGCGTACTCCTAGAGAAGATTAGCGTACACTGGACTACTGTGTCGTTTTCTACAATAAGCTTCGGCTGTAAAATTATACAACAGTAGTGCAAGAAGGACCCTTGAGGATCACTAAAGTCTGACCCATTCATTTTATAGATCAGGAAATGCCTGGTAAAGGTAGTGTTAATGTCAGATTGGGCTTCAAGCAAAGAAGAAAGCTAGCTGGTAACTGGAACAGACAGTAGGTTAGCAGGTTAGCTAAAATCTAATTTTTGTATTGATTTGAGTTTTCTTTTATATCGGTCCTTATGTTAAACCCCAAAACTTAAAACTTAAGGGATGTCTCTAAATACACTCTTTAGGAGTCAATACATGTTCACTCAAAACAATTCAGGTTTTTCAGTCCAAAATACATTATTGAATAGGGATTGTGCAAGGCTCATCAGGAATTAGGATTTTGTATTTTTATGTTTCAAGTGATAAGAACGCCTTGTGGGTTTACCACTGCAGTGGGACCTCTTATAATGCTTATGCTGGGAAGAGACTAATACTTTGAGACTAATTATGTTGTGTCAGGTTGTGGCAGCAGATAGCATGCTATGGGGCTGTGGTTTGCTCATCTTTGCTGTATGAACTTTGTTACACCAGCACACCCATCATGTACCGTATCTCATTTAATCTTCATATCACTCCCATATACTGTTAATGGAAACTGAAGCACTGAAAGGATAAACGCTGTATGTCTTTGATTCGAAGACACGCTCTCCCCTCACATCAACACTCTGAAATTAAGATACATCTTAACAGTCAATGAGGGTCTCTTAAATGAGAAATAGTAAGTTGGAGAGCTAGTATTAAGATTCAGGTTTATAAGCCTCCAAACCCTATCCTTTTCCTTTGTACAGGTGGTCCCTGACTTATGATATATTCAAATTTCGACAAACGACACTTATGACCATCCTTTTTTTTTCGTACATCTTATCATTAGTAATATGGACTACGTACAGTGTTATAGCATGTAATTTGCTTATATTATCATTCTCATGCCAGCCCCGAAAGACAAAGATCAGATTTATAAAGATACTGATAATAAAAAGCAATAGTAATGAAAACTAAAAAAAAAAAAAAAAAGGGTTTTGGCTTACATCAGAACCTATAGAGTCATCGGAATGGAACGCCCTCCTAACTCTTGAGCTACCTGTAACCTGCTGCCTCCTAAGATTAAGCCAGCAGGAGAATTATAAACTAAATGGTAGAGGCAGAAATTCACGTCCTAGAATTCCTATTCCACCACTGGCCCAGCCTAGCCTCTCAGGAAAAACATTTCCATACCACTGTTACTCAGTACAAGGAGCCCTGGTGGTACAACGGTTAAGCACTTGGTTGCTATCCTAAAGGTCAGAGGTTTGAACCCACCAGTGACTGTGGGAGAAAAGACCTGGCGATCTGTTCCTGTAAAGATTTCAGCCTAGGAAACCCAGTGGGGCAGTTCTACTCTGTCATATATTGGGTCACTGAGTCGGAATTGACTTGATGGCACGTGACAAGAACATTACTCAGTACGATCTACAGAGTCCCTGGGTTGTGCAAATGGTTAACGCGCTGGGCTGCTTTGAGTCTACTTCGGAAGAAAGGCCTGGCAACCTACTTCTTGAAAAATTAGCCATTGAAAACCCTGTGGAGCACAGCAATACTCTGACGTAGGAGGTCACCATGAGTCAGAATTGACTTGGCAACTGGTATTACTTTGTCCATCGTATGAGAGTGTGGTGCACTTTTAGACCTGAGATTTTCTTTAGACTTTTTCATTTTTAAATAGCTGTGATTTCTTTGACCAGTTAGTAAAAGAAATTATGTTCTTTTGCTTAGTTTCAGAGGTTTCTAGTATAGTAGTGAAAGGAAAGTTAGGTATTTCTGCCTCATACATGCTCATCTTTTATTCTTACCCCCTTTTATAAGGTGACAAGGCAGGTCATGATGAGAATAAAATATTAAAATAAGGCTGATTGACTTACGAGATAGAGGTTTTTGGGGAATCTGGGGTTAGCGTTACTTTATGTGACATAGGAGCCCTGGTGGCACAGTGGTTAAGAGATCAGCTGCTAACCAAAAGGTCAGCAGTTCGAATCTGCCAGCCACTCCTTGGAAAAACCCTATGGGGTGGTTCTACTCTGTCCTATAGGGTCGCTATGAGTTAGAATCGACGACAATGGGTTTTTGGTTTATGTGACATGTAAGTGATGGTATATTTATTTGCTTGCATTTTAAGAAAAAAAAAGGGCTACAATTTTCTTAATGGTATGCTTCTGGTTTATAGATCGTTCTTATATGCGATTAACAGAAAAGGAAGATGAATCGCTGCCAATAGATGTAAGTTTTGGTCATTTATATTCCATTAAAATATATTTTTAAAATTAGCCTCATGGCTTATAATAATTCTTTTGACTGATTTTTATGCTCTTCAGTTTTTCCAGACGTGAAATAACATCTGTTCTCTACTTTTCTTCAGTCATTATAAAACCCAAAGAATTGGAAACCTTAAAAGAATTCTGTTTCATTTCCAGAGCTGTGGTTTAATACTCTTTCCAGAAATTGTTGTGTCCATAGTATGAGATGGACTTAGAAAGTTGATTATTTGGCTTTATTTTTTAGAAGAATTTCTTTTATGTAAAGTAAAAAAAAAAAAAGTAACACATTATTTAGGGACACATAAGTGGTAAAACTAAAGAAAAATAAGGAATTTTTTTTTAAGCTGAAATGATATATATGTTAGCTTCACTCACAATTTTTAGCTTTACTGGATTTTAAATTACAAAAGTTGTACCTTCTTTGTAACAGAGTCAAATAATAAACATAAAAATGAAAACTGACCCCATTTCTCAGCAATTCCACTTCTACTCCCAAGATGTACCAGCCACTGTTAACAGTTTGGAGTGTACTAGTTCAGTATTCTTCCTATGCATAAACAACATTATGTACGTGTAGTTTTATCTAATCGTACACACACACACACACAGAATTTTTTCCTAACGTTATTATGCATGTGTGTATAGTTTTGTAATTAGCTTTTTCTTTTTTTTGTCTCTACTTAATCTATCTTGAACATGTTCTCATGATAATTCATATAGATTTACTACATTCTTGTTAACAGTGCCTGTGATTCCACTGTGTGAAATAGGCCTTGGTACCCTGGTGGTAGGAACGTAAACTGGTATAATATATTACATAACGTTTTAATTTAGAAAGTTTGAATAATAGCGTGTGACTAATCTTGACTTTGGCTGTCTATAATTAAGGATATGGTATATATGCCTATTAACTCATTATCCAGTCACCTTTGCTTTGTGGTAGGTAGATGTATGTATGTATGTGTATATGTATATATTCACTTATAAGTATTGTAAATAACTTTCTTCAGATTATAAATTTTAAAAATACAGAAAATCACATTCAAGAAAATAAGAAATGCCTATATTCCCGTGTCGGTTAATATCAAACATCACAAACTTTTAGTTGCACAATCTCTTTCAAAAGCCTGTTGGTGTCACCTAACAAAGCCGAGCGTGTGGGTACCCCGCACCCAGCAGTTCCTCTCCTGTGCGCCAGGAGACATGCATGAGAGTATTTGTATTGACGTTGTTTGTAAAAGTTACAAACAGAAAACAGCCCAGATGCCTATCAATGGTAGAATGAATAAATTGGGGTGTTTTCGTGTAATGAAATGCAAAACACAATGAAAACAAACGGACTCCTACTGCATGTTATAACAGGAATGAATCTCACAAACATAATGTTGAGGGAAAAAAGCTAGACCCCCAAAAATACATTTGAGTCCATGTATATAAAGTTCTAAACAATATGTATATTTCAGAGATTGATACGTAAAAAAAAATTTTTTTTAATGGTATAAAGACAAGCAGGGAACTAATCTGATTAATACAAAATTTGGGACAGTAGTTAACTGTGGGAGAAAGGGCGAAGGATGTAATTGGAGAGGGACAGGCAGGACTTGAAAGCCACTGGTAGTGCTCTATTTCTTAAGCTGGGTGGTGGAGGAGTGGTGGTCTCTTTATCGGTTTTCTGAACGCTCTACACATACGCATCATAAACGCTTTTGTACATGCTAGTTAACAGTAACACATTGAAGAAGCTCCTAGTTGTTCATGGAATCAGGTAATATTCAGTAATCCAGTTTTGAATGGCTCGGTGCCTGCTTTTGCTATTTGAGCACGTTACTGAGTTCATCTTTGGAAGCAGTGGAATTATTTTTGCGGAGGTTTTTATCGTGTCTTGAGTCTAAATCATTTAAAGTGAAAATTGACTACTTCATGAGTAGCACTTGGATATGGGAGGAGTACCTGTTCGAGGCCAAAAAGAGAGGGAGGGAAAAGTATAAATTTTTATACTAATATTTCTATATTCCTCAGTAATCTCGATCTTTACACTCACAGATAGTTCTTCAGACACTTCTGGCCTTTGCAGTTACCTGTTATGGTATAGTTCATATCGCAGGGGAGTTTAAAGACATGGATGCTACGTCAGAACTGAAAAATAAGTAAGTCTTTCCCTTTTCAGAGGTGTTTCATTTCATAGGGGTTTCCTTCATTTACATAATTTAAAATGCATGTTTTCTGCTATATAAAAGTTGGTCTTATTTTTTGATTATGCAGTTTGGATGAGTAAATGAGGTAAAAATATTGAGATAGTGTTTGACATGATAGGGAAAGTGAAAGCTGAATGTCAGATTATTGACATTAGAAATAAGATGTTCTTAAATTATGGTGTTCACTAGTTGCTTAAAATTATTTGTTGATTGGTCGGATGGATGGTTGGATGGATGGATGAAAATAGACAGAAGATTCCCTCTGAGATCTTAGCTACCTTTCCTCCCTCCCCCTCTGCCTACCTCTTTTTACCCTCTTGTCCCAGCTTAGTTTTTGAAGGAATAAGGGGTTTTCTGTTTGCTCAGTCACTTCAACTGAGTCTGTGACATAAGCTCTCATTCCTGGGCCCTTTTCTATCCCTGTATTAAAGCATATTTGTTATTCTGCTTTTTTTTTTCCTCCTCCTATGTTCTTCTAGGGAGCCCTGGTGGCACTCGGCTGCTAACCAAAAGGTTGGCAGTTCAAACCCATCCAGCAGCTCTGTGGGAGAAAGATCCGGCAATCTGCTCCCATGAAGATTACAGCCTAGAAAACCCCATGGGGCAGTTCTGCTCTGTCACATGGGGTTGCTATGAGTCAGAATGAACTCGCCGGCACCTAACCTAACAACATACTTCTCCTAAGTTACTTTCATGAGCTTTATTCACCTTTCTTCTCCATACGATATCTTACTTTCCTAAAAGCGTCTTTTAAAAAAGTCTTTTAGCTTTGTCCAATTCCATCTCCGGACATTACCCACTTTCCTGGTGCTGGAAATGATAACCCTTTACACTATTTTCTTAAAAGGATTCACAGTGAACATTTCTGGGCTAGAGGAAAGTCACCCTCCTTTTACTTTTGCTTCCTTGTTAGACATTTGGAATACGCAACATCTCAGGCCACATGTTTTGTATGGGGGTATGCTTGAGTTTTTAGGTGGGCTGACTTTGAGATTTGAGTTTTTATCAAAGAAAGAGTTCTGTTTTTTCCAGAAAAATATTTAAAAACAAACCAACCTTAAAGACCATATACTTAATTAGGTGTTTGTGAATTAAAAAAAAATGTATATATGTATGTATGTACGTGTGTATCACTGAAAAAGAAGAAAGGACCCTTCACTATCATCAGCCACTACTGCTCATACAGAGTCGGCCAGCGATCACAGGCAAGGGGCCAGAAAAGAAGGAATTAAGACAGAATGGCATTAAGTAGGTAGTAGCAGAATATATGAGTTTGGACGATAGCAGGTACAGAGGGCCAAAAGTTATTTTTCGTTGTACTTGAAAGATTCTTGGGAAGCAGATCTGTGAACTGACCACGCGGCTTGAATAATGAGGGCCCAATGAGAATAATCAAAGGTGCAACCTGTGTACTGGCTTTTTAAATGACTGTTTGGCTCGGGCTTGTATTAGATTTACAGAGGCAATTAAAGTTGACCTAGTACTTGTGTACTTGTGTTATTATTCATAGGCATCTTTGACGGAAAAGCTGAATGAAAAAGAATTTTTGAGGGCTTTATGTTGGTTTTCTGTGTTTCTTATTTTCCTTGTACAGGAAAAAAAATGAAATAGAGTCTGATGACCATTCACAGTCTGATTTCATGGATTTATACTTAGTTTAAAATATAACCAATAGCAGATTCGTAGTTTTTTGGAAGTTTGCTTATTTTCAGATAGGCACTTATAAAGATTTACTTAAAATTGATACTTTTTTTTCTTTTAAGGACATTTGATACATTAAGGAATCACCCATCATTTTATGTATTTAATCATCGTGGTCGAGTACTGTTCCGGCCTTCGGATGCAACAAATACTTCAAACCAAGATGCACTGTCCTCTAACACATCACTGAAGTTAAGGAAACTCGACTCACTGCGTCGTTAAGATTTTTACAAATTCTATTAACAGGACAGGACACAGAGTTGGAATATTGGAGTTTGGGGTATAAAACACTCCCCCAGCAGTATTTATATTGATCTCCCAGACCTAATAAAAACAGAGTCTGTGGCCCTTGTTTGTACACTGTTAATCAAGTCATTAATGCAATATAAGTTATCTGTGAAACAAGTCTGACTTTTTTCATAGAGGAATTTTTTTTTTTCATTGAAAGCAAATTCGCATCTTTTGTAAAAGTCACTGTTTTGGACATATTTCTTTGGAAAATGTTGATGGGTTTTGTAACTATTTATTTTCTTAGATTTCTTTTCTTTTGCACTACAGTTTTTAGGATCCTTTTGGAAATACTGTGTGACGACTGCATTTGGCACTATGAATTCAAGGAAAATGTTCTTCCGTTCCCAGCAACAGACGGACTTTACTAAGGAGACCAAAATGGTGATTCATCAGGTTTTCTTGTGCCCCCTAAAAAGTGACTCTCCTTCAGCAGATACTTGCCAGGTTTTAATTTATCCATGACTTTTCACTTCACCCCACTCCCATATGCCTTCGAACATCAGCCGTCTGGTTTCATCACTTCTCTGAGATTCTGTGTATGAAAGTGAGCAGTTTTTATGTCAGAAATTCTTGGTTTTACCAAGTATATGTAACAAACAGCTTGCTGTAAGCGAGTTGTGTTGCCTTTGTTTATCTGTAAGAATTTGCCCTAGTTGATTATGTAGTGTAAGAATAGTTGACGATCGACCAAAAAGACCATTCATAACTTAATTATATCACCTTTGTAGAAGAGTAGTGAGGAAAACCCATTACATGTCGTTAGCCAGTTTGACTTATTTAAAACCTCTGTTAGTTTACTGCATACTAAACTTGAGAATTTGGAAAATAAAGACCACTTCTCATTAATCTGAAGTCAGACTTCAAAGGAATTGGGCCAAATGAGTTCTAAACATTTGGAACTAATATCTTTAATTTTTAAAAAATTAAGGTCATTTAAGAAATTGTTGCGTAGCTTCTGATTTAGAGCAGGCTCAGCGTTTTCCATCTTCACTGGATGTTGCTGAAGGTGAGGATGAGGGTACAGAGTTGAATTATTTTTTTTTTTTTAAGAAATATTTAGTAATTTTACTTTTAGGGGAAGTTTGGCTAGCACTTTGATCTTCCGAAAGCTCAACATTTCTTTGTAGAACAGATTGCTTTTGCTGAATTGTATAGGTGTAAAAGGAATAACTAGAAGCAGGTTTGAAAAGGAAATGTGCTTTAGGCAAGAGTCATATGATGCCCTTATACTGGATGAGAGTTTTTCCTTTGAAGATGAACATGATACCCTTATGCTTGATGTAATCTTTTCCCTTGAAAATGAACGTCAGCTCTTCTATTCTGCCTGGTAATGCACAAGCCCGAAGCATGAGATTGTTTTGTCATAGGTTGTTTTTGTTGTTTTACCAACCAGTCTGTCTGTAGAATACTGACTCTGCTCTCTAATGAGAACAAAGTTAGAAATCTGCTAATAACTACAAATAATTTAGAAATGATTTATTAAACTGTGAAATCAGGGGTTAAAATGATTTTTACAGCAAAATAATGTGTACGAGGTCAGCTCCTTAAGTCAGGCATGTCTATGTTTCCTTCAAGTATGACTTGATTTGGAAGAGCCTCTTGTTTTCTTCTTTTGGGGGGCTGGTTTCCTTTCCTAATACTTTTTTTAGTAACTTTATTAAGGTGTAATTCATATACTTCACAGTTCGCCCATTTAAACGGTACCATTCAGTGGTTTTTAAGATATTTACATTTGTGCAACCACAGTCAATTTTAGAACATTTTCATCATCCCATACCCATTAGCAGTTACCTCCTCTTTCCTTGCCACCCCTCCCCAGCCCTAGGCTTCCCTTTGTCCCGATAGATTTGCCTATGGATTTATACAGTATGTAGTCTTTTGTGACTGGCTTCCCAAATATGGTTTTACTCTGTGGAATTTTTCTCATCTTGAGAACTGTTATTGCTGTGAAAGGAAGTGGTTGGTTAATTGGTAGATTTCAGGAGAGGGGTCAGATGCCTAGCAGGTTTCTCAGTAAATCTTAACGTGGAATGGTTTTTCATCACAGACAAGCATTCATGATACACTTATAATATTTTGGCTAATCTCTGGAATGGATATTGAAGTCTTTGCCTGCCCAGTCAGGAATGTACTGCTAAAAACGATGCCAAATAATTTGGCAAATAATTGACACGGCAGTTTTCAGATATGTTTAATTTTGCTGGTAGTTTAAAAAAAAAAAAAGTATACCTTGGGCCAGGTGAGCTTCTAAAAAATATATTTTTAATGCCCTCCATTGCATTTCTGCTGTCTTTTTAAGTATGTACCTTAGGACTGAAGGTGATTTGGGTGCAGTGTAACACTGCTAAATAAAGCAAGTACAGATTTTTATTTACAGTACTATAAGATGGTGCATTACTACCTAGGGTAGTCTAAAAATATAACCACATGAGCTACTTAAGCCTGCAGTTAACTGTTGTTTCAGTGATATTCAGAAGTGTGTACTATGCAAGGAACTCTAGAATAGAGAAAGGCACTTCTTAAATATCTAGGGAACCAGCCAAGTACTGTTGGCTAATGGCCCACCCGATGAAAATGCACATAGGTTCATTGGAGGCTGTTAAGCTCTGTAACGTCCTAATGATTGTTTACTAAGCATTGTGTCTGATTTTTTGAGTGGCATGAAAGCATCTTCCTGGTTCTGTGTGGCCTATTTCCATGATGTATTGAGTAGTGTTGTTTGTTGTGAGCATTGATGCCTGTAACACCAAGCAAAACACGTTTTTTGGATATGTTTCCTCTCTTTAAATGACTTGCCCTGTCCAATAAATAAATGATTGTGTCACGCTGTTTTTGGTAGTCTTGGATTTTTTTCTTTCCATTTTCTTCCGTTTCTCTGTCCCCAGAAAACAGTAAGCTGATTTTATGACTGTATTTTTTTCCAGTGTGATGCTGTTTTACTAAATTCAAAAGATACTTTACTTTTTTTCTGTCAAGCAAAAATATTCTTTATTCAGATTTAATGGAGACAGGGGTCACTATACTTTGCAAGATGGGGAAAAATAAAATTAAAATAATGTCTTGTTTTTATATAAAACAGTACAGTTACACTACCCGAATATGGAACTCTACAGTTTATTTTATGGGGGTTACTGCAGGTATCGATTTTCCTCGACTGTGCTAGTCACAGCTTTGTTCATTCCAAAAATATGAAACCAAAGTGGTAGGAAACTTAAGACTTTGTACTTGCACTAAGTGGTACGTTTTTTAAAATCGTGGTGAAAATAATACATACACCAAAACATTCGCCAATTCAATAATTTCTGTGTGTAAAATCCAGTGACAATTTTACATTCTTCATATTGTGCAACCATTAGCACTAGATACTTTACGTTTTATTGTACATGTAACATCTTACTGCAGTTTTGGGGGTTATTTTTTAGGATAGTAGAATTTATAATCATATATATATATATACTCTTAAAATTTTACATTAATGGGCTCTTAACTATATACAGTCTTCCATACCTTGCTTTTTCACCTCCTTGGTTTACCCTAGAAGGTCATTCTGTACCAGCATATACACAAAGGAAACCCTGGTGACACAGTGGTTAAAAGCTACAGCTGCTAACCAAAAGGTCGGCAGTTCGAATCCCCCAGGCCCTCCTTGGAAACTCTGTGGGGCAGTTCTACTCTGTCCTATAGGGTCGCTGAATCGGGATCGACTCCATGGCAATGGGTTTTTCCTTTTTTAAGTATGCAGAAATACCTCACTCTTTTTAATGACTGTGGAATTCCAGTGTATCATAAATGTTCAAACACTGATGGTCTTTTAGGTTGTGTCCAACGTTCTACCATAACCAATCCATATTGCAGAGAACATTATTGTACATACAATGAGAGCGTATCTACATGATTAATTCCTAGCAGAATTGCTGGGCCAAAGGCATTTTTCATTTTTAGTTCAGTAATTACTGTCAAATTGCCCTCTAGAAATCTTTACTTCCACGTATAATATATGAGAATGGCTATTTACTAGACCAGTGCCAATCCTGGGTACTAATTAATCTTTGAGCTTCGATAATCTGAAAGGAAAAATACATTGCATTTTAATGAGGGTATAGCACATTTTCATGAAGGAGATGGAGCACATTTGATGTTTATTGGTTCCTTATATTTCGTCTTCTGTGAACTGTGTGGTCATCTCCTGTTTTCTATTCTATGATTTGTTTTTCTACTGATTTGTATGAGCTCTTGGTAAGATAAGAAAATTAGTCCGTTGTCATATGCTTACTGATATTTTCCTGAGTTTTATTTATTCATGCAGCTAAACTTAACAGTCTTTATGGCTTCTGGGATTTGTGCCTTGCTTAGAAAGGTCTTCTTTACATTTAATAATAAATGTAACACTTTTTCCCAGTACTTTTATGGTTTTCTTTTTAACCTTTACATCTTTGATTCATTTGGAATTTATTTAGATATAAGGACTTAGGAGTGAGGAGTCATCATTTTTCTCCCCCAGATAGCTATCTGGTTATCCCAATCGCATTTATTAGCTATTGTCTACACTGATTTGAAAAGCCATCCTTATTCATATACTGAATTTCTATATGCGTTTGTATGTGTTTCTGGACTCTGCAGTCTGTTGGAAACAATACCAGGCTTAATTATTTTAAGTTGTTATACATCTTCCTATTTGACATGGCTAGTCCATACCTCATTATTCTTTTTCAGGATTTTTTTCTGGTTACATTTGCATGTTTATTTTTGCAGGTGGACTTTAGTATCATTTTATCCAATTCTAAAATCCTGTTCGTATTTCATAAAATTTGATTTTGAAAAATTGCAAACCCACAGAAAATCTGATAGTATGAACACCAGTATACTTTTAGATCCACCGATTCTTAACACTTTGCCACCGTTGCCTCTTTTTTTTTTTTTAATGTATTTTTGGTGACAATATACACAGCAAAACCTGCTCCCGTTCCACAGTTTCTAGACAATGATCAGTGACGTTGGTTAAATTCTTCACATTGTGTCAACATTCTTATTATTTCTGTTCTCGTTGTTTCACTTCCATTTACTTAATCTTCCTGCCCCCTGACCTCATTTATGCTTTAAAATAGCTGTTGACCCTTTGGGCTTATATAGATAAAATTTTTTTTAAAAGTAACGCAATACTCAAAGGTGACAGTCGTTACTCTTTGGGCTAAACTCTTACATAGTTTAAAGGTGACTTCAGAAGATAGTTTCAATTCAAGGTTTGTAGAGCCACTCAGGGGCATAGTCTTGGGAACTCCTCCAGACTCAACAGATCCAGTAAGTCTGGATTCTTTAAGAATTTGAAGTTCTGTTCCACATTTTTCTCCCTTTCTATCAGGATTTCTTGATTCTAACCTTGATCAGAATGTTCAGTAGTGGCAGCTGGGCGTGCAACCTTTGCTTCTGATTTCTCCAAATGTACTTTTTTTTTCCTCCTGAATCATTTGAGGTAAGTTGCAGACTTCATCATGGCACTTCATGACTCATGACATCCCCAGGTATGTCAGTGTTCCTCTTCTGAGAGTACAGACATTCTCCCATTTAACCACAGCACCATTCTCACACCTAAGAAAATGATCAGCCATCCAATATTACTTCATATTCAAATTTCCTCATGTATCCCCCAAATGGCTGTAGCTGTCTCCCCCTAAGGTTCACGCATTGCATTAGTTGATGTGTCTGTAGTTTTTTTTTTAAAACACTCCCTCTACCTCTTTTTTTACTTGGATTATATTTCTCAATAAACTTTACTTTTTAGAACTGTTTCAGATTTACAGAAAATTGCGAAGATGGTACAGAGTTTCCAATACCTCGCGCTCAGTTTCCTCTACTATTAACATTTTACATTAGCATGGCACATTTGTTACGATCTAAATGGACCAATATTAATACATTATTATTAACTAAAGTCCGTATTTTATTCAGATATCCTTAGTTTTTAACCTAATGCCCTTTTTCTGTTCCAGGATCCCAACCAGTATACCACACTGTTTAGTTGTCATGTTTCCTTCGGCTCCTCTTGACTGTGACAGTTTTGCAGACTTTGTTTTTGATGACTTTGAGAGTTTTGAGGAGTACTAGTCAGGCATTTTGGAGAATGTCCCTATACTGGGATTTGTCTGATGTTTTTCAAATGATTAGACAGGCATTATGTATTTTAGGGAGGAAGACCACAGAGGTGAAGTCCCTTTCTCATCACACGATATCAAGGGTACGTACCTATTAACATGTCTTAACAGTGTTGGTGTTAATCTCAGTCACCTGGCTGAAGCACTGCTTGTCAGCTTTCTTCGCTGTAAAGTTACTATTTCCCCTTTCCATATAGTATCTTTTGGAAGGAAGTCACTATGTGCATCCCACACTTAGGAAGCAGGGGAGTATGCTCCCCCTCCTTGAGGGTGGACTATCTACATAAATTATTTGGAATTCTTTTACATGGAAGATTTGTTTCCCCCCTCTAATAATTTATTCAATCATTTATTTATATAAGTATGGACTCATGGATATTTGTTTCATACTTTGGATTATAGTGTGTAAAAATGGCGTGGGGGAAGGTGTCTGACTTCCTCCAACCCCACAAAGGGGAAGGAGAAGCAAGATCAACAGCCCAAGGCTGATTCCTACGAGGTGGAGATCAGACATGCCTCCTCTTTCCACCATCTCTTACCATTTCTGACACCAACCGTCCCTCCCACAACACTCTCTACTGGGTTTGATAATTCATTGCAATAGCCGCATAGAACTCAAAGACCATACTCAAAATTATGGGGTTTATTATAAGGGAAGTAACAATTAAAATTCAGACTCAGGAACACTCAGGATACAGTTCTTTCATCAGGATAGCCTCTCACCAGCTGTGCTCACAGGCACGCCTCTCCCTGGCCCTTGGTCTCTGCCCAAGGGCACTCAGCTTTCTGTCTCTGTGGGCCAGGAAGCCCACTGCACCGTCTCCTGCTGATGGGTCTCTCCTTCCTTGGTGATGGTGGACTCCTCTCCTCTGCTCTGGAATTGGCTCTTTTTTAAGGCAAAACTAACCAATCTCCTTGGATTACCCTACCACAGTCCCGCCCAATCACCTGGATGGGAGTTACAAGACCACGGCTAGAAAGGCAACACAAAAGTAATCAATCACACCGCATAGTGCAATACTATACTGAAGTCGTTCCAGTTTTGGACATCAGTAGCTTTCAGTTGGCTCTCTTTGACATACGACCATAATTATGGATTTTTTTTTTTTTTGGAGCACTTTCTTTCTGGCGCTGCAAGAAGCTCCAGGCTCATGTTGTATATTTCCTTCCTTACCCAGTCCTAGAATCAGCCATTTCTCCAAGGAGCAGTGGTTCCTTTTACTGGAGAATGATATTAGAAACCAAGATCTGGGTGCCAGGTGTGCTCATCGCTCCCAGAGTGTTGTTGTGTCTCGGCCCCTTCAGCTGACAGAGCAAGGTAATACATGTGTGTGTACTAACCCATGCCTATATATGAATACTTCTATCTATAACATCTCGACAGCACTGGGTCTTTGAGTTTATCTGTAACACCTGTATATTAAGGGGAACGTGAGTTCATGCTGATGTTTAACCCATTACCACATGGATCGTTCTAACCTCTTCCTCTCGTTTATCTGTAAACTCCAGTTCCAACACGGAGAAACCTGGCTTCCACCATCTGCTATCCATTTACTTGAATTATTTGATTCCAATATACATGTAAAGTGTAAAGAATTGTTAACTTGTGCTGCTCTTGGGAAACAACTTTACAATTAGGTTATGTGCAGTTTCTTTTGCCTTTAGGTTTGCAGATTACACTCATTTCCAAAGTTACTTAGGTCAGCATCTCCCCACACTCCGCTTCAGTTTTGTTGTTTCATAAACTTACAATACAGTTAGGTTGTTTTGTCGCATTCTCCATTCCATCCTGGGATTCCCTCAACCTTCCAAATGATTTTAAAAATTTGTATATATTAAAGTTCATTTTTTTTGTGCTGTAAATTTCAGTGGGTTTTGACAAATACATAATACCATGTATTCACCATTATAGTATCGTACACAATAATTTCACTGCCCCAGAAAATCCCCTGTGCTTCACCTATTCATCTCTCCTCCCTCTCCCTTGAATCCCTGGAAACAACTGATCTTTTCACTGTCTCTATAGTTTCCCTTTTACAAAATGTCATATTATTGGAATCATACTCTATGTAGCCTTTTCAGATTGGTTTCTTTCACTTGGCAATACGCATTTAAGGTTCCTTCCTGGCGTCCTGTCTTTTTATGGCTTGATAGCTCATTTCTTTGTATCTCTGAATAGCATTCCATCATATGAACGTACCCCAGTTTGTTTATCCACTCACCTATTGAAGGACATCTTGGTTGCTTCCAATTTTTGGCTATTTTTTGAATAAAACTGCTATAAACTTTTGTTGAAGGTTTTTGTGTGGACATAATTGTTCAAATCAATTGGATAAATATCTAGGAGCATGATTGCTGGATCATATGGTTTGGCTTTATAAGAAACTGCCAAACCATCTTCTAAAATGGCTGTATTATTTTGCATTCCCACCACCAATGAATGACAGTTCCCATTGCTCCACATCCTCACCAGCAATTGGCATTATCAGTTTTTTTAATTTTAGCCATTCTAATAAGTATGTAGCGGTATCTCATTGTTGTTTTAATTTGTAACTCCCTTAGGACACATAGCATTGAGCATCTTTTTTAAAATAATTTTTATTGTGCTTTTCAAGTCAGTCTCTCATACAAAAACCCATATACACCTTGCTATACACCCCCAATTATTCTCCCCCTTTTTTTTAATGAGACAGCCCGCTTCCTCCCTCCACTCTCTCTTTTCGGGTCCATTTCGCCAGCTTCTAACCCCCTCCACCCTCTCATCTCCCCTCCAGGCAGGAGATGTCAACATAGTCTCAAGTGTCCACCTGATCCAAGAAGCTCACTCCTCACCAGCATCCCTCTCCAACCCATTGTCCAGTCCAATCCATGTCTCAAAAGTTGGCTTCGGGAATGGGTCCTGTCCTGGGGCAACAGAAGGTATGGGGGCCATGACCACTGCGGTCCTTCTAGTCTCAGTCAGACCATCAAGTCTGGTCTTATGAGAATTTGGGGTCTGCATCCCACTGTTCTCCTGCTCCCTCAGGGGTTCTCTGTTGTGTTCCCTGTCAGGGCAGTCATCGGTTGTAGCTGGGCACCATCTAGTTCTTCTGGTCTCAGGATGATGTAAGTCTCTGGTTCCTGTGGCCCTTTCTGTCTCTTGGGCTCACAGTTATCGTGTGACCTTCGTGTTCTTCTTTCTCCTTTGATCCAGGTGGGTTGAGACCAATCGATGCATCTTAGATGGCTGCTTGCTAGCGTTTAAGACCCCAGATGCCACTCTTCAAACAAAGTGGGATGCAGAATGTTTTGTTAATAGATTTTATTATGCCAATTGACTCAGATGTCCCCTGCAACCGTGGTCCCCAGACCCCTGCCCCTGCTATGCTGGCCTTCGAAGCATCCAGTTTATTCAGGAAACTTCTTTGCTTGTGGTTTAGTCCAACTGTGCTGACCTCCCCTGTATTGTATGCTGTCTTTCCCTTCACCTAAAGTAGTTCTTATCTACTATCTAATTAGTGAATGCCCCTCCCCCCTCTCTTAACCACAAAACAATGTTTTATTCTCAGTTTAAACTATTTTTCAAGTTCTTATAATAGTGGTCTTATACAATATTTGTCCTTTTGCAACTAATTTCACTCAGCATAATGCCTTCCAGGTTCCTCCATGTTATGAAATGTTTCACAGATTCCTCACTGTTCTTTATTGATGGGTAATATTCCATTGTGTGAATATACCATAATTTATTTACCCATTCATCCGTTGATGGGCACCTTGTTTGCTTCCAAGTGTTGAGCATCTTTTTATATGCTTATCTGCTCTTCCAAATAGGGAGAAATGATAGTTTTTTGAGTTGGGATATGGCATAAAGGAGGTCATCCCATTCTCAAACCTGTCTTGAAGGGTAAAGGAGTTTTTCTGGACTTAGTTATTTGTGCCTGTAGGCAAGTGTAATGATGGACTTAGTAAAGATCGAGTTGAAGGGAGATGATTCAAGGTCCTAGAACATGATGATAGATTTAAGATTTTAAACTCTGGTTTAGATACACATCACTAAATGAGTCTATGATCATAGTGTGGCAAAGGGATCATACATTTCAGCTGTGTAACATAAATTTGTTTTATAGTGAACTACCATTTTCTGGTGATCTACCAGTTACCTCACGTAGTGTTCTAGTAAAAAAAAATGTGTTGTGGTCAGGAATATCTGAAGACACTGGCTTCTCAACCTCAAGACATCGATCCAGACCAGTCAAAAAGATTTCCAACTTTTGGCAATCTACTTAAACAAGATAAGAAGGTAGGATATTTATTTCTATTTCTGCCCAAATTGTGACATCTTTGTTATAATTATTTTCTTCTTGGCAAGATGAATATATATCAAAGATTTTCCCTCCATTTGTTTAAAAAATAAAACATAACCTTCAGCTATTATGTGGTAGCCTCCTGATGCAAGAGTGTATTGGTTCAACAGACATAATAAAAAAAATAGCTCCCATTTATCAAATACCTACCAGGAGCCGGTGTTTTAAACTATCACATTTAATGCTCAACTGTTCTGCAAGGGGAATATTACTAGCCTTCTTTTAATAAGAAGAAATCAAGACTCACAGTGTTCAATGGCTTGACTAGAGTGACAGCTGATAAGAGATAGAGCCAGGATTTGAACTTACATCTTTCTTTCTCCAGAGTCTATATTATTTCCCACAAGCCCACACTTCAATGGCTTGACTAGAGTGACAGCTGATAAGAGATAGAGCCAGGATTTGAACTTACATCTTTCTTGCTCCAGAGTCTATATTATTTCCCACAAGCCCACACTAACTCCTTTAATATTTAGATCACAGTCTACTTCATCTGCTTCCATTATGGAGATCACTAGTGCTCTATCTGGACAATGACTACGTGTCCCTCTTGAAATATGAGGTACCAGGGAATGTTGCCTTATTTGGATTGTCCTATTGGAGAGTGTGTATGTGAGAGAGACAGACATACTGACTTTACCATTGAAGCATGAAGACAAATGAGATTATATTTGTACTCATGGAGGAAGTTATTGGTATAAAGGCCCAGAATATGCAACAATCTCTTCTGAAACAATGATAGACTTCAAGGTTTTCCACTTTGCCCCAATTCTCACTTAATTGGAGTTTTTGGTAATCTTTCTATGCTTTTGTGACTATGGGGATAATAATCACCCCAACTCATGGGGCTTTTTGGAGGGTTAAGTGAACTAATACATGTAAAGCATTTAGAACAGTATCTGGCAGGTAGGAAATGCTCAGTGAAAATGTCACACGTTCTAGACTCCTCTTTTATGAGAATTACAAACGGTTCAGTAATAACGGCAGGTTATATTCTTGTGTTATTCTTGGATGATAACAGCTTCAAACTAACCTATACCACACGATTCATCTTTTATCTACCACCAACATTCACATGCCGCCCCAGCTCTTCTGCACCCAGCTCAAGGTGGGCATATTTGACTCTCTGTGGGATCATGGGTGGGTGGATTTACATTTTCAAATTACCCTGCTCTTCACCATCTACATGTAGCATTTGGTAAAGTGTTAATCAATATTTCTTACTCATGAGCTTAAAGAACAAAAGGAGTAAACAAGGAATTTTTTTCAGAATGGTTTGTACTTCTTCAAAGAAGTTACTGTATGTTTATCCCCTTTTGGTAGATGAGAGCCACTCAGTGAGCTTCAGAGAATACCTTCTACTTTATCTTCCTCCTTATATCACTTAAATGAGATTAAAGTTGAGTTTCGTTTACTGAAAAGAGTGTGTGTTGGGTGATAGTAAATCCTTGGCTCATGAATAAGACTTAACACTGTAAATTCATGTCAGTATATGTTTATGAAAACTGTGATTTTGCAACGATTGTATTTCTGACTTTAATGGAATATGCTTGTTGATTTTTCAGCAAATGGTGATTGATGAAGTAGATGAGATTGCAACAGGTCCTCAAAACAAAGTGAAACATGGAAAACCCAACTGTTGAACCTCATCTAAGAGAAGGCAGAGTATGACCATGTTGTTAATGAATCAGTCATGTCATAGGAAGATGGTAGTTAAGTCTTTGAGAGATGGAGAGATACAAGCATGTTTGCAAGTGGAAGGGCAATGAGATGCAACTATTAAGAGTTACTGCCAAGAGTTAGAAGGATAAAACCAGTCCCTGATTAGGCAGGCATGAGCTCAAGGAGAGAATGAGTCTGCACTCAGTTTTTGACTGTCCTCACGTCTTGCCCATGCTCTAACCCGGTGCAGTCTGATACCTGCCTTCTCAACTCCATTGAAACTGTTACCAAGGCCACCAGCATCTGTGGACATTGCCATGAATTCTTCAGCAGCACTTGGCACAGTTGTTCACTCCCTCCTCCATGGAAACCTTTTTGTATTCCCATACATCAAACTCTCCTGGATTTCTTTCTTCTTACTGGTGACTCCCTTTCATTTTCTTTTCTGAGTTTTCCTTTTTTTTCCCACCTACAAATGTTGCAGGGCCCCAACTGCTTCTATGTGTTCAAACTGAACTCCTGAACGCCCTGTCTTCAACGCTGCTCTACTTTTAGTATTCCTCATCTCAGTCTATGGCACCACCCAGAGGTGTGCTGGTAAAGCTGTAATTGTCCACTGTCCAAGGGAATGTGGGCACGGGAGGGTGGAGAAGCCCTCATCCTTAGAGTTTGCAGATTTCCATAGTGTAAATGCTCCCACCGAGGCTGATTTCAAACCACCAACGTGAGAACACTGACCACAGAATCAGGAAGAGTTGCTCGCTATCCACCCTCGTGATCTGTTGCCTGATGGCTCCCATGGACCCCGGCACAATGATTTTTCCAATGGTTCAGGTAAAAAACATCAAAGTCACCGGGATTTTCTTTTCTTATTCTCTCACTTATGATCCATTAGTATGCCCCCCAAAACGTGATGCCAATACAATCCTGCATCCCACCATTCTCTCTATTCCTCTTATCCACACTGCCACCATCTCTTCACCAAACTACCACAATAGCTCCTTAGCCGATTTGCCTTCTTCCCATGCTTGATCCCAGCTAACTCACTTTCTGCTCTGTGGTCAGAATGATCTTGTAGGCATGTAAATCAGATCATGCCATGTCCCACTTGAAAACCCTTCATTAACTTTCCTACGCACTCAGAACAGAATCTAAACTCTACAAGGCTCTGCATGTCCTGCTCCTTCCATCCTCTTCTAACATGTCTCCTACTGGTCTCCTCCCTGCTCTCTCTGCTGTCTGTCCTCTCCTCAGTTGCACCAGGCTGGGTGCCCTCATGGCCTCTCACTGTGCCGTTTCCACAGCCTGGAGCACTTACCCTGGGTCTGCACATGGCTGGCTCTTTGTCCTCCTCCAGGGCTCAGCTCAAAGGACGCCTCCTGAGCAAGGCCCTGCCTGCCCACCCTGTCCACTGAGGCCCCTCCCCCACTCTCCAGCACAGCCATGCTCCCTGCCCCCCTTACAGGAATCCAGGCTCTCATCTCTCTGTTTGCTCCTTGGACACCTTACTGTCCAATTCCCCACAGAAATGTCAGAACCATGAGGCTGGGCATTGTTTCTGTCTCTCTTGTTCACTGCTGATCCCTGGCATGGTGCCTGGCACAGAGGAGGTTGAATAAGTGAGGTAGACATGGCAGACATGGAGTAAAAAGAAAATCACTTCTCTGAGACAGAAGCGAAGGATGAGGAGAATGACATAACCACAGGGCTGTTTGGTGATGGAGGGGAGACACAGCGTTCAGATCTAACTGCCACTTCTGTTTTCTCAGAAGGTTTGAGATAGAGGTGAGGGGTTGTGGGGGCCACGTTGTCTGGCTGCCAGCTCAATAAAGCATGACAGCTTGTATGCGAAATTCAGGAATCACATCATCAAGCGAGACTTGCAGCTTTGCAACTCGTAAAGGGCAACAAGACAGAGCTAAATCATGAGTACCAGGGGTCTGCGAATGTTTGTTTACAAGTTGTACTATCTCACTTGGTTTCCTTCTGTATTCATAGAAGGGAAGATGATGGTTTTGTTGTGTTATTTTTCCTGAGCTCTACTTGAGGAATCTGAGATTTCCACTTATTACATTCTCCCGATTCATGAAATACATGATTCCCTGGAGACTGAAGAGCACAAAGATGTACCTTTGGGGGAGAGGAAATTCCCCCACCTCTCGGCTCAACCCCTTAATTTGGTTTCCAGATGCTATTGCCATTCACAATGACCACGAGGAGATGATACAAAATGGCCAACCACCACCTGACAGTTTCTCGTCAAAATCTGTCCCATCAAAACCTAGGAATATAGCAGGACATGGTATTCCATCCAGCAAATTGGATGCTCTGTCTAATGACTTCACTCATCTCGGGAAACACAGAGTGATTCAAAAACCTGGAAGCAACACACTTGTAAGAGAAACCATTACCAGCAATCTGTCTGCACGTGACCACGAAGTTACAGCAATGTCGACGTTGGGGACTGTGCCAAATGCATCCATAATAAGTCCTGCTATGGCACAGAAAATCAAAGATGATATAAAATACCAATTAATGAAGGAAGTTCAAAACTTTGGATGCAATAGTGAAGTCTATCGATAAAGCAATGGGAGTTTGCTCTTATGCTATGATTTAGAAGAGATACAAGCTACCTCTTGAGGTGCATCTTTGAAAGAATTGTGTTTTCACCTAATTTATGACGGTTCATTCTTCCTTTCACTAAAAAGGACCAGTAATGCCTTTTCTCTCCCTTAATTGTCTAGTAGCGTTCACAAGAATTTCCATAGTAGATATGAGCAGGTGTCTTTATTTAAGTATTTAAAAGACAAACTGTTTCTAACAGTTTAACCTACAGAGAATGGTTATTGAGGTAGAGGATGCAGGAAGACTGAACAGTGTTTCATCTTTGTCTTAGTTATCTAGTGCTGCTGTAACAGCAATACCACAGGTGGATGGCTTTAACAGACTGAAATTTATTTTCTCACTGTTTGTTGTTGTTGTTGTTGTTAGGTGCCTTTGAGTCGCGTCCAACCCACAGCAACCCCATGTACAACAGAATGAAACATTGCCTGGTCCTCCACCATCTTCACAATCGTTGCTGTGTTTGAGCCCATTGTTGCAGCCACTGTGGTCTTCCTCTTTTTTGCTGGCCCTCTACTTTACCACGCATGATGTGTTTCTCCAGGGACTGACTCCTCCTGATAAACCACGTGCAAAATATGTGAGACATAGTCTCACCATCCTTGCTTCTAAGGAGCATCCTGGCTGTACTTCTTCAAGGACATATTTGTTCGTTCTTTTGGCAGTCCGTGGTATATTCAATAATCTTCGCCAACACCACAATTCAAAGGCACGAATTCTTCTTCGGTCTTCCTTATTCATCATCCAGCATTCACGTGCATATGAGGTGACTGAAAACAGCATGGCTTGGATCAGGTGCACTTTAGTCTTCAAGGTGACATCTTTGCTTTTCAAGACTTTAAAGAGGTCTTGTGGAGCAGATTTGCCCAGTGCAATGCGTCTTTTGATTTCTCACTGTTGAGGAGGCTAGAAGTCCAAATTTAGAGCACTGGCTCTTGGGGAAGGTTTTCTCTCTCTGTGGGCTCTGGAGGAAGGCCTTTGTCTCTTCTGAGCTTCTGCTCTTGGGCCATCTTCACGTGGCTTGGAATGTGTCTTCCCCCATCTCTGCTACTGGCTTGCTTGTTTAATCTCTTATATCTCAAAATAGATGGATTTGAGATTCACCTACACTAATCCAGTTTCATTAACGTAACAGAGATGACCCATTCCCAAATGGGATTATAACCACAGGCACAGAGGTTCAGACTTACAGCTCATATTTTGGGGGGCACAATTCAATCTATAACAATCTTCATATTTTTAGAAATACTGAAAGGATTTTTTTTTTCTAGTGTCTTCAGAATTTGGAAGAATCTTCAGTTTGCTTGAAGAAGTACAAGGACCTCTAAGTCAAAAAACAGTTTGTTGAATATACCATCAAGGAAGCAGGAAGATGGATGTAAAGAGAAATTTCAATATTGTGTTAAGTATTACGGCCCCTTACAGGATCAGGGAGGGTAGGTACAGGCCCTGCCTTGTCCTTCTCAAACCCAGGCCCTCACTCTTACGTTGTCTCCACAGGTGTTTGGGTTGATATTATCTGAGTCTACAGCATTCTTGCAAGCCCACAGGGCATTCCAGACTCTCCATAGTCTGGGGTGGGCTTAGACGTTCAGCTGACTCTGTTGGCATTTGCTACAGTGTGTCTTTCCATGAGGGCGCATTTTCTATTCCCAGGTAGATTGTAAGCTCCTTTTTGTAATTTCCACAATGCCTCCAACATCACAGGTGTTTTAGGTATCATTGTTTAATGAAATATGCCTTTATTTTCAGATTTAAAAGGCAAGTCTCAGTTCAGTCTCTTGAGAAGCTACTAGAAAACGTAAATTCCAATCACCACCTTGTCGGTAAAGTTAACCACATCCAAAACACATAATCGTGTTATCGCAACAATCAAGGAGAAACACAGGCAGGTTTGCTGTGCTCTAGAGTGGAACCAGATATTGCTGAAGCTTCCCAGAATGTGGCAGTCAAGGGAATTGCCTTCCAGAGGCCAAAAACAGCAGTGGAGCTTTACAATGTTACGATCCTCTTTCAGTAAAAGCTGGGCTTTTGCCCCATAAATCTCCTTTGAAAGCATTGTTTATTGGTTGGTTATTTGTTTTCCCGCCTGAGAAGAAGGATTCTAATATCTCACCAAGCTAAATGCTATGACAATCTTGGTTTATGCAGATGGCTACACGTCAGTAGCTGGTATTTATAACTGCCCTCTTTCGTTAACTATTTTCTTATTCCCTTTCTCCTCAGCAAGTACCTCAGCTAGTTCTTTCCGAGGAGGATGACTTAAACCTTCCTTCCTGAAGGGTCTGGCCATTTGATACCCTTCCCGAATTGGGTCGTTGTGTTTTCCATCAACTTTAATAAAAAAACTCCGGAGTAGTAAGAACTGCTCCAGTCCTATCAGACACATTCTTCCTTGTCCCCTTTGTAGTAGCAACACATTGCCCTTTGCTAGTCAGGTTCCATTACCCCAGACAGTACGGGACCTCCTTTTGTGCCTACTGTCTGAAAGGTATGCAGAGTCCAAAGTGGTCAGCTGGGAGTTTCAACTTCTAATTTAAAGGAATCGCTCTTTTATCCACTTCTGTAAAGATTTCTCCCATTAAAACTAAGACCTCTAGTTCAGCAGAGCTTAGTCATTGGGATGGCAAGCCACAGTTTCGCTAGTGGATCACTAGGGGTGCTAGTGAGAGGAGGTACTCCCATGTCCACAGCCTGTTTCCTGGACTCCTGCGTGCTGGCTATGGGAGAAACAGCACCATACTAAATGCTGAGGTAGAGCATTACTACCTCCTAGAGGACATTTGAATAATAGTCATATTAAGTGGTCTTCCTCCTAGGTGTATGGATATTATCCTGTCACTGACAGCATTGTACTTCAAGACAGACCCTGAAATGTTCTTTTTGAAGATGAGTGCAACGCCCTTCCTCTTCAAGTTGGCATTCCTGGCGTGGTATACCATATGGTTGTCCGATTCAAAATGGCCAATACCACTCCATTTCGGCTCGCTAATGCCTAGGATATGGATGTTTATGCATTCCATTCCATTTTTGAGGATTTTCAAATTTCCTAGATTCATACTTTGTATATTCCACATTCTGATTATTAATGGATGTTTGCAGCTGTTTCTTCTCACTTTGTGTCATGCCACATCAGCAAATAAAGGCCCCGAAAGCTTGACTCTATCCACGTCAGTAAGGTCAACTCAACTTGGAGGAGGCACATCTTCCCTCTTCGTATTTTGAGTGCCTTCCAACCTGAGGGGCTCAACTTCCAGCATTACATCAGACAATGTTCCACTGCTTTCATAAGGTTTTCGCTGGCTAATTCTTTTCAGAAGTAGACTGCCAGGTCCTTCTTCCTAGTCTGTCTTAGTCCGGAAGCTCAGCTGAAACCTGTCCTCCATGGGTGACCCTGCTGGTATCTGAATACCGGGGGCATAGCTCCCAGCATCGCAGCAACATGCAAGCCCCCACAGTACGACAAACTGATAGATGCCTGGGAGGGGGTCTGTCATTTCAGGAGGTGGCATATGATCAGGAACCGATGGTACCAAAGGAAGAATTCCAAGCTGCACTGAAGGCACTGGCAAAAAACAAGGCTCCAGGAACTGACAGAATACCAACTGAGATGTTTCAACTAACAGATGCAGTGCTTGAAGTGCTCACTCATCTATGCCAAGAAATTTGGAAGACAGCTACTTGGCCAACTGAGTAGAAGCAACCCATATTTGTGCCCATTCCAAAGAAAGGTGATCCAACCGAATGCGGAAGTTATCAAACAGTATCATTGATATCACATGCAAGTAAAATTTTGCTAAAGACGATTCAAAGATGGCTGCAGCAGTATATCGACAGAGAACTGTCAGAAACCCAGGCTGGATTCAGAAAATAGCTTGAAACCAGGGATATCATTGCTGATGTCAGATGGCTCCTGGCTGAAAGCAGAGAATACCGGAAAGATGTTTACCTGTGTTGTAATGACTCCACAAAGGCATTCAACTGTGTGGATCATAACAAATTATGGATAACATCGCAAAGAATGGGAATTCTGGAACACTCGATTGTGCTCATGAGGAACCTGTACATAGATCAAGAGGCAGTCATTCAAACAGAAAAAGGGGATGCTGCATGGTTTAAAGTCAGGAAAGTTGTGCGTCAGGGTTGTATCCTTTCACCATACCTATTCAATGTGTATGCTGAGCAAATAATCCCAGAAACTGGACTGTATGAAGAAGAACGGGGCATCAGGATCGGAAGAAGACTCATTAACAACCTGCGTTATGCAGATGACACAACCTTGCTTGCTGGAAGTGAAGAGGACTTAAGTCGGAGCACTTACTGATGAAGATCAAAGACCACAGCCTTCAGTATGGATTACACCTCAACATAAAGAAGACAAAAATGCTCACAACTGGACCAATAAGCAACATCATGATAAATGGAGAAAATATCGAAGTTATCAAGGACTTCATTTTACTTGGATCCACAATCAACACCCATGGAAGCATCAGTCAAGAAATCAAAAGATGCGTTGCATTGGGCAAATCTGCTGCAAAGGACCTCTTTAAAGTTTTGAAAAGCAAAGACGTCACCTTGAAGACTGAGGTGTACCAGACCCAACTCATGGTGTTTTCAATTGTAACATATGCATGCAAAAGCTGGACGATGAATAAGGAAGACAGAAGAAGAATTGACGCCTTTGAATTGTGGCGTTGATGAAGAATATTGACTATATCATGGACTGTCAAAACAACGAACAAATCTGTCTTGGAAGAAGTACAACCAGAATGCTCCTTAGAACCAAGGATGGCGAGACTACGGCTTAAATACTTTGGACGTGTTATTAGGAGGAGAAGGACATCATGCTTGGTAAAATAGAGGGTCAGGGAAAAAGAAGAAGGCCCTCAGTGAGCCCACTGGCTGCGACAATGGGCTCGCACAACGATTGTGAGAATGGTGCAGGACCGGGCAGTGTTTTGTTCTGTTGTACATAAAGTCG
Source organism: Elephas maximus indicus (assembly GCF_024166365.1). Taxonomy (NCBI): domain Eukaryota; kingdom Metazoa; phylum Chordata; class Mammalia; order Proboscidea; family Elephantidae; genus Elephas; species Elephas maximus. Next base: position 20,070,828 of record NC_064846.1, read on the forward strand.
CTATGAGTTGGAGCTAACTCAATGGCACCTGACAACAACAACAACAGAGGACACTGGCAAGCCCTACCTGTGCCTGTCCCCTAGCTAGAATCATAACGGAGTCTTCAAAAGGCCATCTATTCTCTATTGAGCCAGCCACTTCAGAATGATGCGGGACAAATAAGACCTGTGAATTCCATTAACTTGGCCCTATTCCCTGTAAAGGAAGTTCCTTATTTAGAAGTGATGCTGTGTGGAATTCTTGGTGTTGGATAAAGGATTTTCTAAATCACAGATAATGGTTTTCAAAAAAGCACTGCGTGTACGGAAGGAAAATCCATACCCAGAATAATTGCCTGTTCATGTAAGAACAAAGTGTCACCCCTTCCATGATGGAAGTGATCCGGTGTAAGTAACCTGACACCAGGTAGATGTCTGATCCCTCTGCAGATGCTGCTATATTGGGGGCTCAGTGTTGGTCTCTGTGGTTGGCAGATTGGGCACCGAGCAGTGCCTCTAGCCAGGTTGGGCTTGGTGAGCAGAAGGGCATGTTGCTGAGCCCATGCAAAATTCCATCCCTGCCACCACGGCCACTTTGTTCGTGAACCCACTGGATTACAACACGAGGGCTGCGGAAAGAGGCTGATTGGCATCTAGAGAATGAGTACCCTATGCATCAGGTTATTAAAACTCTGCTCTGACGAGGCTACCCTTTGCTGGGCATTCTACTGAGTAACTAATATCTTCATACCCTGTGCCCATTTGGACATGTCTATCCACATACCACTTTCCCAGACGTACTCGTTACAAATTTTCAACCGCGTGCCGTCAAAGTTCCTGACCCTCGGCCAATCATTTGGACTCAGCCTGTACAAGGATATACATTCGTAGCTGTAGCCACCTCTCCTCCAGGCCGAAGGAGCAAACAGGTGTACTGCTCACACCTCTGCCCTCTGGGAGGAGTGCCCTTCACAGCGTCCTTCGGGGCCGTCCCAGAGTGGGACTGTAGTGCTGCAGCTGTCCTCTGTAGGCTTGTGTGGCAGACAGGATTCTAATTATGTCCATCCAATGTCCTGTCTTCTGGCTATCCAATCAAACACGCATATGAGTATTGCTATGATGGAATATTGCAGACGTAATTAAAGTCCCGATTCACTGGACCCTGAGAGATACGGAGATAACGCTGGTGGGCCTGACCCACTCAGTTGAGTCCTTTAAAAGCAGATCATTTTCTCTATCGGGGAGCGGAAGAGCAAGTCAGAGACACTCGATGGACAAGAAGGATTTGACACAGCTTTATTGCTTTGAAGACGGAGGGGTCCATGTGAGAAGGCATGCGAGTGGCCCTAGGAGCTGCGATCAGCCCCTGGCTGACAGCCAGCAAGGAAATGGGGATCTCATTTCTAGAACCTCAAACACATGAAAAGATCCTCAACAGCATCAGTCATCAGGGAAGTGGAAATCCAAACCACAATGAGATACGTCTCCACACCCACTAGAATGGGTACCCAGTACCCAGTGCCGTCGAGTGATCAGAAAAATGGAAAACAACAAGCGTTGGGAAGATGTGGAGAAATTGGAACCCTCAACCATGGCCGGTGGGAATGTAAAATGGTGCAGTGGCTGTGACAAGCAGTCTGGTTGTTCCTCAAAACATTAAAAATAGAGTTATCATATGAGCCAACAACTTCACTCCTAGGTATATACCCAAAAGAAATGGAGCATATGTCTACACAAAACTCGGACACAAAGATTTGTAGCTAGATCCAACATTATATTGCTTCCTACTTCATATCCCACCCCTGAGGACCATTCCCACACGTATTCCCCGGGTCACAGTTTCTATATATTGGAAAAATCATGCAGTTCTTTTCGGGCATAGCACACCTGCTTGGGGGCGACAATGTGTCCCTCACATTTCGGCCTGTGGGAACGTGAGTCTAGGTGTAGGTTAAGGAGCGATGACCTCTGGTGGATGTAGCTCCCGAGAAGGGTCAGCAGTGCCATGGGAGGCAACCACCTTAGGTGAGACCATAGCAAGTTACTCAGGCAAGAGATAAGTAACCTCCTTAGGCAAGAGTGGAAGGGCTACTTCTACATGCAAAGTCAATGTGCAGAATTTAGGCATTCAAAGGCTTCATTGTAATCTGTTCATGTGTTCTCATTCCAATTTCCAGCTTCTCACTCCTTCTCAATTACTGCCCTAATATTAACAGAAGACCCAACCCAATCATATGATTTTGGAGAATCAGTTTGTGCTGTAATTCAGCCGCTCATAGGATTAGGCTTTGGTATTTGGTTTTCCCAAATCTTGGCCCTGTGGCTGCTAGAAATCATATTTGCTTTCAGGGAAGTCATAGAATCCTTGAGTCCTTCAGTCAGACCTCAGGGTGGGAAATCAAAGCCCTGAATTCATCATTTTCTTTCCCAACTCTTATGGATTGAATTGTTCCCCCCCCCCAAAAAAAATATGTGTGTCAACTTGGCTAGCCCATGATTCCCAGTATTGTGTGATTGTCCACAACTTTGTCATCTGATGTGTTTTTCCTCTGTGCTGTAAATCCTACCTCTATGATGTTAATGAGGCAGGATTAGAGGCAGTTCTGTTAATGAGGCAGGACTCAATCTACAAGATTAGGTTGTGTCTTAAATCAATCTGGTTTGAGATATAGAAGAGAGAATTGAACAGAGAGAGATGGTGACCTCATACCACCAAGAAAGTAGTGCCAGGAGCAGAGTGCGCCCTTTGGACCTGTGATCCCTGTGGTGAGAAGCTCCTAGACCAGGGGAAGATTGATGACAAGGACTTTCCCCTAGAACTGACAGAGAGAGAAAGCCTTCCCCTAGAGCTGGCACCCTGAATTTGGGCTTCTAGCCTCCTAAACCGTGAGAGAATAAATTTCTCTTTGTTTAAGCCATTCACTTGTAGTATATCCGTTATAGCAGCACTGGGTAACTAAGACACCCACATTCTGTATTTTGAAATAACAAACTAACTCCTTTAACTCCTTGTTTTGATTAAAAGATTCTAAAACAGCATTTCCTTGGTCACCTGGGAACTTGTCTGTTGCTGGTATACTTGATTACAGGTGTCTAAAGGTAAAAATTTGAGCAATGCTTTCCCACCTCCTGCTAAGATTCCCGGTGTCCACTTTACCACTGGAACAAAGTCAGTAAAGCTTTAAATCTGGTCAGATTAAAGAATGTATTGCAGAAACCTAGAATCAGTTCAGAGAATGAACCCTCAAGGTCCTGATCCTCTCTACCAAAATCTGTCAGTCAGACTTCAACCAGAAAAACAGAACCATCAGGAGATAAAAGTGTGTGTGTGTGCATATTAAAAGGAGTTGCCCTGGTGGTACAGGGATTAAACTCTCGCTGCTAACCAAAAGGTCAGCGGTTTGAACCCACAAGCTGCTCCAGAAGAGAAAAACCTGGCTATCTGCTCCCGTAAAGATTACAGCCTAGGAAAACCTAAGGGGCAGTTCTACTCTGTCATATAGGGTCGCTATGAGTCAGAATGTACTTGATCCCACACAACAGCAACAACTGCCTATACCAGTCAGAGTTCAACCAGAAGCAGAAAAAGGGTTAGAGATAGGTAGGTAGGTAGGTAGGTGGGTCGGTAGGTGGGTAGGTAGGTAGATAGGTAGGTGGACAAATGGGCAGACCGATAGATAGAGGACAGATTTGTTAAAGGAAGTTGGGCTTGTGGAATTGTAGAAGGTGCTTAAGCAGGTTACATAAGGCTTTGTCATAATTGAGGGTGGGCAGGTAACGAACAGGCTGGAACCCACAAACATGATCTGAACCTATCAGGACAGATTAAAATACATCTCCACTCTTGTTGCCTCTGACCTTGGTGACAAGAGTATCTTAAAAAATCCAGGACCCTATTAAACCCTGGTGGCGTAGAGGTTAAGTGCTCACAAAAGGGTCGACAGTTCAAATCCTTGGAAACCATATGGGGCAGTTCTACTCTGTCCTATAGGGTCACTATGAGTCGGAATCGACTCAATGGCAGTGGGTTTTGGCTTGGTTTATTACACGAAGAAAAACATAAACCTCAGGCTATCCAAAAGACAGAAAAGCTGACAGGAGGCCGGGGAAGGTAATAATGGGAAATAGTGTCAAAATAAGGGTTTCCGCTGCTGGCGGGAGTGTCAAATGGCACAACCGCTTTGGAAATTGATTTGGCGTTTCCTTAAAAAGTTAGAAATAGAACTACCATACAATCCGGCAATCCCACTCCTTGGAATATACCCTAGAGGAGTAATTGCCTTCTCACTAACAGATATATGCACACCCATGTTTATTGCAGCTCTGTTTACAATAGCAAAAAGCTGGAAGCAACCAAGGTGCCATTAACGGATGAATGGTTAAATAAATTGTGGTATATTCACACAATGGAATACTACGCATCGATAAAGAACAGTGAGGAATCTGTGAAACATTTCATAACATGGAGGAACCTGGAAGGCATTATGCTGAGTGAAATTAGTCAGTTGCAAAAGGACAAATATTGTATAAGACCACTATTATAAGAACTTGAGAAATAGTTTAAACTGAGAAGAAAACATTCTTTTGTGGTTACGAGAGGGGGGAGGGAGGGAGGGGGTGAGAGGGGTATTCACTAATTAGATAGTAGATAAGAACTACTTTAGGTGAAGGGAAAGACAACACACAATACAGGGGAGGTCAGCACAACTGGGCTAAACCAAAAGCAAAGAAGTTTCCGGAATAAACTGAACCCTTCGAAGGCCAGCGTAGCAGGGGCAGGGGTCTGGGGACCATGGTTTCAGGGGACATCTGAGTCAATTGGCATAATAAAATCTATTAACAAAACATTCTGCATCCCACTTTGTTTGAAGAGTGGCTTCTGGGGTCTTAAACGCTAGCAAGCGGCCATCTAAGATGCGTCAATTGGTCTCAACCCACCTGGATCAAAGGAGAATGAAGAACACCAAGGACACAAGGTGATTACTAGCCCAAGAGACAGAAAGGGCCACACGAACCAGCGACTATATCATCCTGAAACCAGACGAACAAGATGGTGCCCGGCTACAACCGATGACTGCCCTAACAGGGAACACAACAGAGAACCCCTAAGGGAGCAGGAGAGCAGTGGGATACAGATTCCAAATTCTCGTAAAAAGACCAGAGTTAATTGTCTGACTGAGACTGGAAGGACCCCGGTGGTCATGGCCCCCAGACCTTCTGTTGGCCCAGGACTGGAACCATTCCCAAAGCCAACTCTTCAGACATGGATTGGACTGGACAATGGGTTGGAGAGGGATGCTGGTGAGGAGTGAACTTCTTGGATCAGGTGGACGCTTGAGACTATGTTGGCATCTCCTGCCTGGAGGGGAGATGAGAGGGCGGAGGGGGTTAGAAGCTGGGGAAAAGGACACGAAAAGAGAGAGTGGAGGGAGAGAGTGGGCTGTCTCAGGGGGAGAATAATTGGGGGTGTACAGCAAGGTGTATATGGGTTTTTGTGTGAGAGACTGACTTGATTTCTAAACTTTCACTTAAAGCACAATAAAAATTATTAAAAAAAAAAAAGCTTTTCCAGAACTCGGGAAACTAACCAAAGGCTCGCAACAATCTGAGCAGCGTGTACTGGGGAAACATGGCAAATGGCAATAACAATGGCAAGCTTTGTGGCGTGTTAACTTGCCCTGTTCCCATTCCCCTCTGCTTGGCTCCTGGGTAGCCTTGAAAACAGACAATAGCAACTGCAGCACAGCTGTGAAAACTAGCAACTTCTTGGCCACTGGAGGGGGCCCAACAAATTTGGAGCTCCCCACAAAGGCTCCATCCCCAGAGAAAAATCACTCTTTGCCATGCCTGGCAGCTCCCTGAAAGGCACCATTCTCGGGGCCTGTCCTTACTTCCACTGACTCGGAGCTTGCTCTGTGTGAACAGCCCTATCCACTATCTTCAGATGCAAGCTAGGTATCCCTGCAGCGCAGTGTTGAACAGAAGTGATGATAGCGGGCATTTATGTCTTGTTCTTGGTCTTACAAAGAATACTTCTAAATATTTCTCCACGAGGAGTAATGTATGCTGTAGGTTCCTGCTCCATACCCTTCTTAACAAATGCTTTTACGTTTTTACTCACGAACGGTTGTTGCACTTTGTCACATGTGTTTTCTGCATCAGTTAGGATGATTGCAAGATTTTTCTCCTTAATCTGTTAATGTCAAGTGCTGGTTATCGATATATTGCTCCTTAGCTCCGCATTCACCCTTTTTGCCTGCTCTGTGAAAATGGTTCTGGTTCCTTTAAATATTTTTTTTTCCTGTGGCAGCTGTCGCTGAAGAATGTCTGTAGGGGGCACTAGAGAAATATTCCAGGGAAAAGTTTTGCTTCCTGGTCCTGCTGTTCACAAGGCTTCTCCAGCACCAGGCTCTAGCACTGCACGGCTTCTCCGGTGCGTGGCTGGTGCAGGGCACGGGGGCCAGCAGCACCCAGTGGCCAGTAGTTTTCCTTATACCTCTCTCAGGTAGGATTTATATCAGAGTGATTCTGGTGAGATGCCTTCTCATGTACAATATCCCCAGAAACCCCAGAGGAGGGTTTCTAGAAAGTTCCACTGGTGTGGTACCACAACGATTTTACTATCAGCTATGGCATTCCTTCCAGGCTCCTCCAACAGGGTGAGGGTTATAACAGGGAGGGTGGGGGATACTTTTTATTGAGTGATATATCTCATCTCTGAAAGGGGCTTTTCCTGGGGTGTTCTCAGTGCAGGAGGTGGTACTGTTTACTGAATGCTTTATCTCAACAGTGCAGTGGGGGTCTCTTCCTTGGGCCCTTATCTGAGCACTGGGGGAGGACTTTGCCTTGGGTGAGTGCTCAATCTCAGGCATGGTGCTCGATTTCAGCTCTGGTAGAATACTCTTTCTTGAGTGCTCTATAGCAGCCATGTGGGGGTCTCTTGGGTGCTTGTCTTAGCACCTGGTGGGGGGCGGAGAGTAGATTTCTTTTGTGTTCTCTCTCTCAGCCATGTGGTGGGGGGGAGGTGCTTTCCTTGTGCTAGATTTCAGCCCTGGTAGGGGACTCTTCTTCCTTGAGGGCCCTCTCTCAGCCCTGTGGGGGAAGCTCTTCCTAGGGCACCCTACATTAGCCATGCTAGCAGAGTTAGCAGAGGGATTTTTCCTTGGGTGCCGTGCCTCAGCCCTGGTGCAGGCCTTTTTTTCCTGTGTCAGTTGTAACCAAGGTTAGTCTGTAGCAGACACTAGAGAGACAATGCAGAGGAAAAGTTTTGCTTCTGGTGCGCATGTGGCTTCTCCAGCCCCAGGCTTGGCACCGCACACAGCCTCTTCAGTGCCTGGCTGGTGAAAGGCACAGTGGCCAGCATCACTCAGTGGCCAGCAGTTTCCCTTACAGACTCCCTCGAGCAGTATTATATCATAGTGTTTCTGGCCACACACCTCCTTGTGTACAACATTCCCAGGCACCACAGAGGGTGAATTTTCGGCAATTTCCAGTAAGTTCCGCTGGTGTGGTACCACAACAACTTCACTGCCATTCTTTGATTTGCTTCCAGGCTTCTCCAACAAGGAGAGGATTTCAATGCTCACTAGGGGTGGGAATACTCTTCCTTGGATACTCTACCTCAGCCGTGCAAGAGGGGGAGGGTGGTATTCGAGGACTCCATTTCAGACCTGTAGGGGGAGCTTTGCAAGGGCACTCTGTCAGCCATATTTGGGGAGGGACTTTTCCTTGGGTGCTCTGTCTCAGCCCTGAGCAGACAGTCTACCTTGGAGACTACATCTCAAATTTCAGAGAGTGGATTTCCAGTGAGTTCTGCCAGTGTGGCACCACAACAAATTCTCTGCCACACATTCAGTCACATCTGAGCCTCTCCAACAAGATCTGGACTTCAGTGTTTGTGAGGGAGTGTTCTTTGTGTGCTCTCTCTAAGCCCTGTGGAGGACTTTCATTGGCTACTCTATCCAGGCCTTTTCAGCACTGGGGGTGGGGGTGGGGGGGGCAGAAGAATTTAACTTGGGTATGTTGTCTCAGCTACTTAGTTGGGGGCTTTCTTTGGATGCAGTATTGCAGCCCTGGTGGGGATTCTTCCTTGTGGCTTAGCTAAGATTCTGAGGGGGGAATGTTTCCTTTGATGATTTTTATCAGCACTGTGGTAAGAATCTCCATACTGTGTGCTCTATCTCAGTCCTAAAGTGGGGGGTCTTCTTTGGGTAATCCTCAACATTGGCGAGAAAGGGTTTCCTAGGATGAGCTATATCAGTCTGGTTTTGGGGTGCACTCTTTAGGAGAGCTTTATCTCAGCCCTGTGGGGGTCAGAATCTTCCTTGGTTGCTCTATCTCATATTGCAGAGGGCAGATTTCCAGCAGATTCAGTCAGTGTGGAACTACAATGCCTTCTCTGCCATTCAGGAGTCACAGCCAGATCCCTCGAAATAGGTCAGGATTTCAACATTGGTTTCATGGTACTCTTCCTCCGATGTTATGTCTCAGCCCTGCAGGAGGGGCGATTTCCTTAGTGCTCTATGGGAGCCCTGGGAGGGACTGACTCCTCCTTGGGAGCTCTGGGTTAACCTGGGAACAGGGAGTGCAGGGAGAGGTCTCCTTTGGTCTTCTATCTTAGCCTTTCAATGGGAATGTTCCTGGTGCTCTGCCTCCGCACTGTATGGTTATTCTCTTGCTAGGTGCTCTGTCTCAGGCCTGGAAGGGGCACCTTCCTTGTGGGCTCTAACTTACCCCTGAATAGGATCTCTTTCTTTGGGGGCTCCGCTTGGTGGGTGTGGAGCTCTTTCTTGGGTGCTCTATCTCAGACATGTGGTGGGGGATTTTCTTGGATACACTCTCTTGGCCTGGGGTTGGGGGTGGGCCTATATTATATGTGCCCTCATGGAGGGGTCCTTTGGTATTAAGGCACAGGACATGCAATAATATCTTCTGTAACAAAAGAAGATTGTCAGATATTCTACCTCACCCCAATCGCCAATTGACTGGACATTTTCTTGGTCTCTATGCTTTGGTTTCCTTATTTGTGACAATGGGTTGATAATCGTACCTACCTCATAGGCGTCAGAAAGAGATTAAGTGACTTAATTGCAGGTCAAGTGGTTACAACAGTACCAGGCAGGTAGTATATATTTAGTGAAAATGTTTTTTCCATTTCTGTACTTTTTTTTGCTTTATAAGACTTTTTAATTTTTAATAATATTTCATTGTGTTTTCAGTAAAGATTTTAATAATATTTCAATGTGTACTTCTGGTGAAGATTTACACAGCAGTTGAAGTTCCTATTCAACAATTTCTACACAAGTTGTTCAGTAACAATGGTTACATTCTTAACAATGCATGAACATTCTCATTATTTCCACTCTGGTTGTTCTGTTTCCATTAATCTAGTTTCCCTGCCCCCTTACATTCTCATCTTTTTTTTAATGTATTATATATATATATACATATTCTTATTATTATACTTTAGATGAAGGTTTAGAGAACAAACTAGCTTCTCATTAAACAATTAGTACACATATTGTTGTGTGACATTGATTACGAACCCCATGACGTGTCAACATTCTCCCTTCTTGACCTTGGGTTCCCTATTACCAGCTTTCCTGTCCCCTCCTGCCTTCTTTTGGTAAAGTACAGGGTCAGCGGAAAAGAGGAAGACCCCAAGGAGATGGATTGACACAGTGGCTGCAACAATGGGCTCAAGCACAGCAACGATTGTAAGGATGGTGCAGGACCAGGCAGTGTTTCCTTCTGTGGTACATAGGGTCGCTATGAGTCCGACCCGATCCGACAGCATCTAACAACGACAACCTGCCTTCTAGTCCTTGCGCCTGGGCTGGTGTGCCCCTCTAGTCTCTTTTTGTTTTATGGGCCTATCTAATCTTTGGCTGAAGGGTGACCCTCGGGAGCGACTTTATTACTGAGTTAAAAGGGTGTCCGGGGACCATTCCATTTCTCTACTTTTTGTTTACAGGAAATGTAAATGGTCGGGAAAGGTTGTTTCTCACTAGTTTGTTTCAATAACGGTAGGGCATATTCTTGGGTTATCCTTGGATGATAACAGCTTTAAGAGAGCCTTGTATGCCCCTAGATCTCTTCTTTTATCTACTACCGACATTGAAAAGGAGTCCTGGTGGCACAGTGGCTAAAGGACTCGGCTGCTAACCAAAAGGTTGATGGTTTGAACCCACCAGCGTCTCCGTAGGAGCAAGAAGTGTCGGTCTGCTTCCAAAAAGATTTACATCCTTGGAAACCCTATGGGGCAGTCTACTCCATCCTAGAGGGTTGCTGTGAGTCGGAATCGACTCCACTGCAATGGGTTAACATTGAAAAGTACCCCCAGCACTCTGCCTGGCTCCAAGGTTGATATATTTGAGGTCCTGGGGAGCTGAGAGTAACGGAATTTCAATTTTCAAAGTACCCAGCTTTCATCATCTACGTGTAACATTTGGTAAAGTGTTAATGTTTGTTAATGATGAGTTTAAAGCACGAAAAGGCAAAATATAAAAATAAAATGATTTTATTCCCTCAGCAAGAGTGGACACAGAATGTTTTGTACTTTTTCAATAGATAACCATCTGTTTATCTATCCCCTTTTGGTTGATGATAGCTGCTCAATCGCCAGACATTCTGACAAACCATGACTGTGTTATGTGTAGCTTTCGACAACACCTTGGATGTAACCTTACTCCTTATTTCACTTATACTGGTGGCCTAATGGTTAAGACCTACAGCTGCCTAGAAAAAGGGTGGCAGTTCAAATTCACCAGGTGCTCCTTGGAAACCCAATGGGGCCTTTCTACTCTGTCATATAGGGTCACTATGAGTCAGAATCGACTGGACAGCAATGGGTTTGGTAGTTTTGGGGTTTGGAGTAAAATTGGGGTGCATTTCTGAGACCAGAGTGTCTCTTGGGGGATGGTAAATCTTTGGCCCCAGATTAAAACTTATATTAATGAGGCAAATGCATGATCTTATATGATTATGAACACTGTTTGCAATTTTGCAATCATTGGATTTTTGTCATTAATGGAATATGTTCATTGATGTTTTTTAGCAAATGATGATGGATGAAGCCGATGAGTCTGCAACAGGGCCTGCAAAGGATGTGAAACTCCCCGAAGAAGCCGACGGCTCTTCGTCATCTAAGAAAATGTGGAGCTCCGCCGAGCCACTAATGGAGCGGGAAGGAAAAAGAGGATCTCGTCTTAAGGGCTCGGCCATGCCAAAGGAAGATGGTAGTTAAGCCTCTGAGGGATGGAGAGACGAGAGCATGTTTGCAAGTGGAAGGGAAAGACTCCTATTGCGGGCAACCATTTGGGGTTACTGCAAGAGTTAGAAGGACAAAGCAGGTTCCTGAGGCAGTAGCGGGGTGGGCTCAACCAGAGGATGGGTCTGTTCCCCGCTCTCGGCCTGGCCTCACTCCTGTCCATGCTCTAACCCAGCGCAGTCTGGCATCTGCCTCCTCAACTCTGCTGAAACCGTCCTTGTCAAGGTCACCAGCCTCTGTTGCATGGTACCTACGGGTAACTTCTCAACAGGAGTTGACATTGCTGTTTACTCCTTCCTCCATGGAAACCTTCTTAGGTTCCCAGACACCACACTCTCTTAGTTTTTTTTCCCTGCTTATTGGCAACTCCTTTTCATTCTCTTTTCTGGTTTCCCTTTTTTTCACACCTCATAATACTGCAGGGCCCCAAGCTGGCTCCGGGGCCCTCTCTTCTTCACTACGTTATCCCTAGGTGGTGATCCCAGATAGTCTGGGGCTTGTTATGTTTCAGCTATTCCAGATATGTTTCTCTGGACTGTAATTTGCTCCTGAACTCTAGACTCAAATATAACCGCACTCGTGGTATCTCTGTCCTTGTTGTGTGCCGTTGAGTCAATTCTGACGCACAGCGATCCTACAGCACAGACTGGGGATTCCTAGGCGGAAATCTTTACAAGAGCAGATTGTCAGGTCTTTTCTTGTGTGGGGTGGCTGGTGGGATCGAACCACCAACCTTTCGGTAGCAGCCAAGCACTTAATCATCGCTCTACCAGGGCTCCAATGGTTTCTCTAGTTGGGGTCTAATGGACATCTAACACCACAGGTTTCAGGTGATGAAGCTGCACTCCTGGACTCCACCTCCCCAAACCTTCTCTACTTACAGCCTTTGCCAACTCAACCAAAGGACACCATCCACTGGGTGCCGGTAAAACTGCAACAACCGGCTGCTTAAACATTTGGGGTGCTGTGGAGGATGGAGAGGCCCTGGATTGTGGTGTTTACAGTTTTCCATGTTATAAATTGATCACAAAATGTTTGATGTCACGCTAACAATGTGACACCGCTGAATAGAGAATCAGGAAGGGTTGCACAGAGGCTGGTCTGGTGAGCTGTTGCCGGCCGGCTCCTGCACACACTGGCACGATTATTTACCCAGTGGTTCAGGCCCAACCCTTAGAGTCACCCATGATGTAGCTTTTATTCTTCTCTCCCTTCCCATCCATTAGCAAATCCAGGCCACTTGGCCTTTGAAATAAACCCTGCACTCTGCCATTTCTCTCTATTCCTCTATTTCGTCTTACATTGATCTCTCAGCAAGCTGCCACAGAGCGCCTTAGCTGATCTCCCTGTTTCCCGTGCTTGAGCCCAGCTAACTCATTTTCTGCCCTACGGTCAGGCTGATCCTGTCGACATGTGATGCTCTCCCACTGGTCTCCTCCTTGCTCTCTCTGCTCTCTGTCCTTTCCTCGGTTGCACCAGGCTGGCTCCCTCCTCACGGCCTCTGCCCGTGCCCTTTCCACAGCCTGAAGCACTTACCCTGGGTCTGCACATGGCTGGCTCTTTGTCCTCCTCCAGGGCTCAGCTCAAAGGACGCCTCCTGAGCAAGGCCCTGCCTGCCCACCCTGTCCACTGAGGCCCCACCCCATTCTCCATGCTCACTGCCCCCCTTACAGGAACCCAGGCCTTCATCTCTCTGTTTGCTCCTTGGACCCCTTACTGTCTGATTCCCCAAGGGAATGTCGGAGCCACAGGGCTGGGCATTGTTTCTGTCTCTTTCGTTCACTGCTGATCTCTGGCACAGAGGAGTCTGGATAAATGAGACAGACGTGGCAGACGTGGAGTAAAAAGAAACCCACTTCTCTGAGACAGACAGAAGCGAAGGATGAGGAGAATGACGTAACCACAGGGCTGTCTGGTGATGGAGGGGAGACACAGCGTTCAGATCTAACGGCCGCTTCTGTTTTCTCAGAAAGTTTGAGGTAGGGGCGAGGGGTTATGGGGGCCACGTTGTCTGGCTGCCAGCTCGGTAAAGCATGACAGGTTATAGGTGAATTTCAGAAATTACGGCATCAAGTGAGACTTGTAAATGGCTACAATATAGCACTCAATCGTGAGTACGAGGGGTCTGCGAATGTTTATTACTTACACCTTCTTACTTGGTTTCCATGTGTATTCATAGTGCCAAGAAGGGAAGAAGATGGTTTTGTCATATTATTTTTCCCGAGCTTAATTTAAGGCATCTGAGATTTCCCTCTGTCACATCCTCTTGCTTCTTGAGATAATGTTCTCGAAATTGAGGAGCACAGAGATGTACCTATGGAAGTGATGAAACGCACCTCCATCACAGCTCAACCTCTTAATTTGGCTTCTAGATGCTAGATTCTAGATTCATGATTTCCATGAGGAGGGGATGGAAAATGGTCAAACAGCACCTGATGGCTTCTTGTCCAAATCTGTCCCTCCAGATTTCATAAATATGGCAGGAGATGGTGTTCCACCCAAGAAATTGGATTCTCCCTCTGATCAGTTGGCTTGTGTCGGGCAAGATGGAGCAATGCGCAAACCTGGTAGTAGTGCACGTGGAGGAGGAGCCGGGAGCAGCAGTCTCTCTGTAGATGGCCCCAAAGCCGCAGCAATGTCTGCTTTGGGAACCATGACCAATACAGTGCAAATAAGTTCACAGAGAGCCAATGATGATATTAAACATGAATTAATGAAAGAAGTTCGTAGATTTGGACGAAGTAAGTAGTGAAAGAACATGTATAAATAAAACACTGGGGAGTCTCTCGTTTTATGATTTAAAATAAATACAAGCTACCTCTTGAGGCATATCCTTTGGCAGAATTGGGTTTTCACATAATTTGGAATGGTTTCTCTTTACTTTGACTAAAAAGTCTCAACACATCTTTTTTCTTTTTCATTCCTTGCTTGGTTGCTGTTCACTAGAGTTTCCCTAGTAGATATGTGCAGGGCCCTGATTTAAGTGTTTAAAACACAAACTGTATGTACGTGGGGATCCATGAAGAATGATTACCGAGGTTGTGGATGCACTGAGGTTGGGTTCTAGTTCATTTTCATATTCTATCATCTGCTTGAAATGATGGTTTTCTTTTTCACATCCTCAGAGTATGAAAGAATCTTCATTTTGCTTGAAGAAGTGCAAGGACCTCTGGAAGTCAAGAAACAATTTGTTGAATTTACCATCAAGGAAGCAGCAAGGTGGGTGTAAAGAGGAACTCTTCAATATTTTTAAGGTAAAGGGGTGAGAGCTGAGGGGAGCCTTGCCTTGTTTTTCTCAAATCCTCACCCTCGTTCATAGTTCATATTGTCTCCACAGGCATTTAGATTGCTATTATCTGAGTCTAAATCATTCTTCCAAGGCCACGGTGCCTTCCAGGCTCACCATAGTCTTAGGTGGGCTTGGGCCCTCAATTGACACACTTTGTATTTACTGGACGTTATCCTTCCACGAGGATACGTTTTCTACTCCCAGGTAGATTGTAAGCTTTTTGTATCCCCTCAATGCCTCCCACATCATAAGCGCTTTAGGTAGCTTTGGTTAATGAAACGTCTCTTCATTTTCAGGTTCAAAAGGCGAGACTTAATTCAGCACCTTGAGAAGTTACTAGAAAAAATAGATTCCGACCACCTTGTGGAGGATGAAAACATCCAAAATGTGTAATCGTGTTATCACAACAACCAACATGAGCAAGTTTGCCGTGCTCTAGAGTAGAACCAGATATTGTTCAAGTTTCTTAGGATGTAGTGGTCAAGGGAATTTCCTTCCAGAGGTTAAGTACAAGCAGTGGAGCTGTAAAGTTTTTTGATTCTCTGCCGGTAAAAGCTGGGCTTCTGCCCCATAAATTTCCTTTGAAAGTAAAACATGCTGTTTGTTTTCCCACCTGAGGAGGGGATGTTATTCTAACTGCCTTCATTCACCACCCATTTCTCATTTCTTTTGTCCTCAGCCAGCATCTCAGCTGGTCACAATTCTTGGTCTGGTGGGATGACTCACTCCTTCATTCATGAAAGGTCTTGGCCACTAAATACCTTTCCTCAATTGGGTTGCTGTAATTTTCAACAGCCTTTAATTTCTTGTTTTTTAATTTCAAAACATGGGAGTACTAGGAAGGGCTGTAGACATTGCAGACAAACTCCTCCTTAGCTCCTTTTGTAGTTAGAACCCAATTTCCCTTTGATAGTCAAGTTTAATCACCCCAGCCATTACAGAATCCCCCTTCTCTGCTGTTGATTGAGCGGGATAAGGAGACTAAAATGGACAGCTGGCAGTCTCATCAGCCCTGTCATACAATCGTTGCTATGTTTCATGGAGAAAGCATTTCTTCCTTTGGAATTAAGCATTCGGCTGCTAACCAGAAGGTCGGCAGCTGAAATCCACCAGGTGCTCCTTGGAAACCCTATAGGGCAGTTCCACTCTGTCCTCTAGGGTTGATTTGGGTAGCAATCGACTCCATGGCAACGGGTTTGATTTTTTTTTTCTTTCCTTTTTTAGTTCAGCAGAGCCTTAAGTCAGGGGTACGAGAAGTGAAATTTTTGCTACTGGATCGTGAGTAGTAGTAGTGAGAGCAGACACTCCCATTTCCATCCCTTGATTCTGGCCTCATGAATCCTGGTTATGGAATACTACAAGGGCATAAAAAAAAAAAGAGTGCATTCCGACTCATAGCGACCTTATAGGGCAAAGTTAGAACTGCCCCACAGGGTTCCCAAGGCTATTAGGTTAACAGTAAGTGTTTAACCACTGCACCACCAGACCTCCTTTATCAGAGTATCGCCCATCCCATTGCCCATTGCCGCCGAGTACTTTCTGACTCATAGCGACCCAGTACAACAGAGTAGAACTGCCCGAATAAAGCTTCCATCGCTGTAAATCTTTACAGAAGCAGACTGCCACATCTTTCTCCAGCGGAATGGACAGTGAGCCTAAACGCCTGACCTTTCAGTCAGCAGTCGAGGGCTTTAACCGCTGTGCCACCAGGACTCCTTTTATGAGAGCATTACCACCTCCTAAAGGATGTTGCCCTCTAGATAGGAACATAACAGAGTCTTTAAAGGGCCATTTGACTGGTCTGTTGAGCCACCCACTTCAGGATGATGGGTAAGGTAACACCGAAAAAAAAAAAAACCCATTGCCATCGGGTCGATTCCAACTCATAGAGACCTTATTGGACAGGGTAGAACTGTCCCATAGGATTTCCAAGGAGTGGCTGTTGGATTGGAACTGCCAAACTTTTGGTTAGCAGCCATAGCATTTAACCACTGCGCCACCAGGGCCCCAGGGAACATAGTGAGACCAGTGAATTCCATGACCATAGACCCATTGCTGCACTTCATTTCCTGTGAAGTGAGTTGCTTGCTTAGAATTTATGACTTGCAGGATGCCATGATAGTGGAAAAGGTAATTTTTAAATCCATAAACGTTGATTTTCTCAAAAGCACTGTAGATAGGGAAGGAAGATCATATTAAGAGTAAGTTTCTTTTGAGTAGGACAAAGCACTGCCCTTTTCATGATGTAAGCACCTGTTAACTGGCTGATCACTCTGGGTACGGTACCATAACAGGTACTCAGTGTTGGTCTCTGCTGCTGGCAGATTGGGCACTCTGTAGTGCCTGTAGTGAGAGGGGCATTAGTGCTTGGATGTCCGTGTTGCTGAGTCCGTGCATAACCTCCATTGCTGCCACCATGACCATGACACAGCATTATTGCTTTAAAGATGGAGGGGCCTATATAAGAAGGTATGAGGCCTCCTGCCAGGAGAAGAGAAGAAACCTGGGGATTCAACCAATCATGGTGAAGTGCTGTAAAAGTTGTAACAAAAATGTAGCAAGAGTGGACTTTTCTGAAAAACAACTATTATGGGATGGTTATTACCCTTAACCCTTTCATGACTGCCTGCTTCACCCTAACCCACAGTCTCACATTGGCCCCTACTTGTCAGGTTACCCTGGATCCAGAACATTCTCTACTCACTCCCCCTCCTTGACAGGATCACCCAAAGCAGAGAGAGCCCCCCCCTCATCTGCCTGTGCCTCAGCCACTCAGCTCTCACTTCTCCCAGGAAGCTTTACTTGTTGGACAGGGTCCAACTACTCTCACTCAGCCCATCCCTGGTCCATAGGGCAGGTCTTCTCTCTGGGTTTCTAAAAATAGAGAAATAAAAATCAGTGTGTAACATACCTGGAGCTTCTCTGAGCCTCAAAGCTGGTAGCTTCTACCGGGTACTTGGCCATGACCACTGTTTCTGAAGTTTCTGACTTGCAGAAGAAGTCCCAGGGATAACACTGACTAAGGACTGAATATATGCAGGCATTTGGTATGGGAATAATGGTTTCATCATTTCCTTCTTACCTTCAGGAGGCTCTGGGTGGTGCAAATGGCATTGAGCTACTAACCAAAAGCTTTGTGATTCAAGTCCACCTAGTGGTGCCTCAGAAGAAAGGCCTGGCAATCTGCTTCTGAAAAATCAGCACTTAAAAACTGTATGAAGCACAGTTCTACGCTGAAACACGTGGGGTCACCATGAATCAGAGTCGACACAGAGAATTGTATTTTTTTTTCTTGCTTTTACTCTTACATTCAATCCCCTCAGCAACCACATGAAGTAGGGGCTATCATTTCCACTTGATAACTGAGCTGTGAAAGGTAAGGCCACTTGCCCAGAGTCAGAGGACTGGTTGGTAACTGAGTCCAGATTAAATTCGGGTGCGCTTCACTCCACAGCCCATGGTCTCAAGAACTATCCAGTGCTGCTATAACGGAAATAACACAAGTGAATGGCTTAAACAAAGAGAAATTTATTCTCTCACGGTTTAGGAGGCTAGAAGTCCAAATTCAGGGTGCCAGCTCTAGGGGAAGGCTTTCTCTCTCTGTCAGTTCTAGGGGAAAGTCCTTGTCATCAATCTTCCCCTGGTCTAGGAGCTTCTCACCACAGGGATCCCAGGTCCAAAGGGCACACTCTGCTCCTGGCACTACTTTCGTGGTCTCTCTCTGTTCAATTCTCTCTTCTATATCTCAAACCAGATTGATTTAAGACACAACCTAATCTTGTAGATTGAGTCCTGCCTCATTAACAGAACTGCCTCTAATCCTGCCTCATTAACATCATAGAGGTAGGATTTACAGCACAGAGGAAAAACACATCAGATGACAAAGTTGTGGACAATCACACAATACTGGGAATCATGGGCTAGCCAAGTTGACACACATATTTTTTTTGGGGGGGGGGAACAATTCAATCCATAAGAGTTGGGAAAGAAAATGATGAATTCAGGGCTTTGATTTCCCACCCTGAGGTCTGACTGAAGGACTCAAGGATTCTATGACTTCCCTGAAAGCAAATATGATTTCTAGCAGCCACAGGGCCAAGATTTGGGAAAACCAAATACCAAAGCCTAATCCTATGAGTGGCTGAATTACAGCACAAACTGATTCTCCAAAATCATATGATTGGGTTGGGTCTTCTGTTAATATTAGGGCAGTAAATTAAAAAAAAAAAAAATTGAGAAGGAGTGAGAAGCTGGAAATTGGAATGAGAACACATGAACAGATTACAATGAAGCCTTTGAATGCCTAAATTCTGCACATTGACTTTGCATGTAGAAGTAGCCCTTCCACTCTTGCCTAAGGAGGTTACTTATCTCTTGCCTGAGTAACTTGCTATGGTCTCACCTAAGGTGGTTGCCTCCCATGGCACTGCTGACCCTTCTCGGGAGCTACATCCACCAGAGGTCATCGCTCCTTAACCTACACCTAGACTCACGTTCCCACAGGCCGAAATGTGAGGGACACATTGTCGCCCCCAAGCAGGTGTGCTATGCCCGAAAAGAACTGCATGATTTTTCCAATATATAGAAACTGTGACCCGGGGAATACGTGTGGGAATGGTCCTCAGGGGTGGGATATGAAGTAGGAAGCAATATAATGTTGGATCTAGCTACAAATCTTTGTGTCCGAGTTTTGTGTAGACATATGCTCCATTTCTTTTGGGTATATACCTAGGAGTGAAGTTGTTGGCTCATATGATAACTCTATTTTTAATGTTTTGAGGAACAACCAGACTGCTTGTCACAGCCACTGCACCATTTTACATTCCCACCGGCCATGGTTGAGGGTTCCAATTTCTCCACATCTTCCCAACGCTTGTTGTTTTCCATTTTTCTGATCACTCGACGGCACTGGGTACTGGGTACCCATTCTAGTGGGTGTGGAGACGTATCTCATTGTGGTTTGGATTTCCACTTCCCTGATGACTGATGCTGTTGAGGATCTTTTCATGTGTTTGAGGTTCTAGAAATGAGATCCCCATTTCCTTGCTGGCTGTCAGCCAGGGGCTGATCGCAGCTCCTAGGGCCACTCGCATGCCTTCTCACATGGACCCCTCCGTCTTCAAAGCAATAAAGCTGTGTCAAATCCTTCTTGTCCATCGAGTGTCTCTGACTTGCTCTTCCGCTCCCCGATAGAGAAAATGATCTGCTTTTAAAGGACTCAACTGAGTGGGTCAGGCCCACCAGCGTTATCTCCGTATCTCTCAGGGTCCAGTGAATCGGGACTTTAATTACGTCTGCAATATTCCATCATAGCAATACTCATATGCGTGTTTGATTGGATAGCCAGAAGACAGGACATTGGATGGACATAATTAGAATCCTGTCTGCCACACAAGCCTACAGAGGACAGCTGCAGCACTACAGTCCCACTCTGGGACGGCCCCGAAGGACGCTGTGAAGGGCACTCCTCCCAGAGGGCAGAGGTGTGAGCAGTACACCTGTTTGCTCCTTCGGCCTGGAGGAGAGGTGGCTACAGCTACGAATGTATATCCTTGTACAGGCTGAGTCCAAATGATTGGCCGAGGGTCAGGAACTTTGACGGCACGCGGTTGAAAATTTGTAACGAGTACGTCTGGGAAAGTGGTATGTGGATAGACATGTCCAAATGGGCACAGGGTATGAAGATATTAGTTACTCAGTAGAATGCCCAGCAAAGGGTAGCCTCGTCAGAGCAGAGTTTTAATAACCTGATGCATAGGGTACTCATTCTCTAGATGCCAATCAGCCTCTTTCCGCAGCCCTCGTGTTGTAATCCAGTGGGTTCACGAACAAAGTGGCCGTGGTGGCAGGGATGGAATTTTGCATGGGCTCAGCAACATGCCCTTCTGCTCACCAAGCCCAACCTGGCTAGAGGCACTGCTCGGTGCCCAATCTGCCAACCACAGAGACCAACACTGAGCCCCCAATATAGCAGCATCTGCAGAGGGATCAGACATCTACCTGGTGTCAGGTTACTTACACCGGATCACTTCCATCATGGAAGGGGTGACACTTTGTTCTTACATGAACAGGCAATTATTCTGGGTATGGATTTTCCTTCCGTACACGCAGTGCTTTTTTGAAAACCATTATCTGTGATTTAGAAAATCCTTTATCCAACACCAAGAATTCCACACAGCATCACTTCTAAATAAGGAACTTCCTTTACAGGGAATAGGGCCAAGTTAATGGAATTCACAGGTCTTATTTGTCCCGCATCATTCTGAAGTGGCTGGCTCAATAGAGAATAGATGGCCTTTTGAAGACTCCGTTATGATTCTAGCTAGGGGACAGGCACAGGTAGGGCTTGCCAGTGTCCTCTGTTGTTGTTGTTGTCAGGTGCCATTGAGTTAGCTCCAACTCATAGCGACTTTATGTACAACAGAACAAAACACTGCCCGGTCCTGCACCATTCTCACAATCGTTGTGCGAGCCCATTGTCGCAGCCAGTGGGCTCACTGAGGGCCTTCTTCTTTTTCCCTGACCCTCTATTTTACCAAGCATGATGTCCTTCTCCTCCTAATAACACGTCCAAAGTATTTAAGCCGTAGTCTCGCCATCCTTGGTTCTAAGGAGCATTCTGGTTGTACTTCTTCCAAGACAGATTTGTTCGTTGTTTTGACAGTCCATGATATAGTCAATATTCTTCATCAACGCCACAATTCAAAGGCGTCAATTCTTCTTCTGTCTTCCTTATTCATCGTCCAGCTTTTGCATGCATATGTTACAATTGAAAACACCATGAGTTGGGTCTGGTACACCTCAGTCTTCAAGGTGACGTCTTTGCTTTTCAAAACTTTAAAGAGGTCCTTTGCAGCAGATTTGCCCAATGCAACGCATCTTTTGATTTCTTGACTGATGCTTCCATGGGTGTTGATTGTGGATCCAAGTAAAATGAAGTCCTTGATAACTTCGATATTTTCTCCATTTATCATGATGTTGCTTATTGGTCCAGTTGTGAGCATTTTTGTCTTCTTTATGTTGAGGTGTAATCCATACTGAAGGCTGTGGTCTTTGATCTTCATCAGTAAGTGCTCCGACTTAAGTCCTCTTCACTTCCAGCAAGCAAGGTTGTGTCATCTGCATAACGCAGGTTGTTAATGAGTCTTCTTCCGATCCTGATGCCCCGTTCTTCTTCATACAGTCCAGTTTCTGGGATTATTTGCTCAGCATACACATTGAATAGGTATGGTGAAAGGATACAACCCTGACGCACAACTTTCCTGACTTTAAACCATGCAGCATCCCCTTTTTCTGTTTGAATGACTGCCTCTTGATCTATGTACAGGTTCCTCATGAGCACAATCGAGTGTTCCAGAATTCCCATTCTTTGCGATGTTATCCATAATTTGTTATGATCCACACAGTTGAATGCCTTTGTGGAGTCATTACAACACAGGTAAACATCTTTCCGGTATTCTCTGCTTTCAGCCAGGAGCCATCTGACATCAGCAATGATATCCCTGGTTTCAAGCTATTTTCTGAATCCAGCCTGGGTTTCTGACAGTTCTCTGTCGATATACTGCTGCAGCCATCTTTGAATCGTCTTTAGCAAAATTTTACTTGCATGTGATATCAATGATACTGTTTGATAACTTCCGCATTCGGTTGGATCACCTTTCTTTGGAATGGGCACAAATATGGGTTGCTTCTACTCAGTTGGCCAAGTAGCTGTCTTCCAAATTTCTTGGCATAGATGAGTGAGCACTTCAAGCACTGCATCTGTTAGTTGAAACATCTCAGTTGGTATTCTGTCAGTTCCTGGAGCCTTGTTTTTTGCCAGTGCCTTCAGTGCAGCTTGGAATTCTTCCTTTGGTACCATCGGTTCCTGATCATATGCCACCTCCTGAAATGACAGACCCCCTCCCAGGCATCTATCAGTTTGTCGTACTGTGGGGGCTTGCATGTTGCTGCGATGCTGGGAGCTATGCCCCCGGTATTCAGATACCAGCAGGGTCACCCATGGAGGACAGGTTTCAGCTGAGCTTCCGGACTAAGACAGACTAGGAAGAAGGACCTGGCAGTCTACTTCTGAAAAGAATTAGCCAGCGAAAACCTTATGAAAGCAGTGGAACATTGTCTGATGTAATGCTGGAAGTTGAGCCCCTCAGGTTGGAAGGCACTCAAAATACGAAGAGGGAAGATGTGCCTCCTCCAAGTTGAGTTGACCTTACTGACGTGGATAGAGTCAAGCTTTCGGGGCCTTTATTTGCTGATGTGGCATGACACAAAGTGAGAAGAAACAGCTGCAAACATCCATTAATAATCAGAATGTGGAATATACAAAGTATGAATCTAGGAAATTTGAAAATCCTCAAAAATGGAATGGAATGCATAAACATCCATATCCTAGGCATTAGCGAGCCGAAATGGAGTGGTATTGGCCATTTTGAATCGGACAACCATATGGTCTACCACGCCAGGAATGCCAACTTGAAGAGGAAGGGCGTTGCACTCATCTTCAAAAAGAACATTTCAGGGTCTGTCTTGAAGTACAATGCTGTCAGTGACAGGATAATATCCATACACCTAGGAGGAAGACCACTTAATATGACTATTATTCAAATGTCCTCTAGGAGGTAGTAATGCTCTACCTCAGCATTTAGTATGGTGCTGTTTCTCCCATAGCCAGCACGCAGGAGTCCAGGAAACAGGCTGTGGACATGGGAGTACCTCCTCTCACTAGCACCCCTAGTGATCCACTAGCGAAACTGTGGCTTGCCATCCCAATGACTAAGCTCTGCTGAACTAGAGGTCTTAGTTTTAATGGGAGAAATCTTTACAGAAGTGGATAAAAGAGCGATTCCTTTAAATTAGAAGTTGAAACTCTCAGCTGACCACTTTGGACTCTGCATACCTTTCAGACAGTAGGCACAAAAGGAGGTCCCGTACTGTCTGGGGTAATGGAACCTGACTAGCAAAGGGCAATGTGTTGCTACTACAAAGGGGACAAGGAAGAATGTGTCTGATAGGACTGGAGCAGTTCTTACTACTCCGGAGTTTTTTTATTAAAGTTGATGGAAAACACAACGACCCAATTCGGGAAGGGTATCAAATGGCCAGACCCTTCAGGAAGGAAGGTTTAAGTCATCCTCCTCGGAAAGAACTAGCTGAGGTACTTGCTGAGGAGAAAGGGAATAAGAAAATAGTTAACGAAAGAGGGCAGTTATAAATACCAGCTACTGACGTGTAGCCATCTGCATAAACCAAGATTGTCATAGCATTTAGCTTGGTGAGATATTAGAATCCTTCTTCTCAGGCGGGAAAACAAATAACCAACCAATAAACAATGCTTTCAAAGGAGATTTATGGGGCAAAAGCCCAGCTTTTACTGAAAGAGGATCGTAACATTGTAAAGCTCCACTGCTGTTTTTGGCCTCTGGAAGGCAATTCCCTTGACTGCCACATTCTGGGAAGCTTCAGCAATATCTGGTTCCACTCTAGAGCACAGCAAACCTGCCTGTGTTTCTCCTTGATTGTTGCGATAACACGATTATGTGTTTTGGATGTGGTTAACTTTACCGACAAGGTGGTGATTGGAATTTACGTTTTCTAGTAGCTTCTCAAGAGACTGAACTGAGACTTGCCTTTTAAATCTGAAAATAAAGGCATATTTCATTAAACAATGATACCTAAAACACCTGTGATGTTGGAGGCATTGTGGAAATTACAAAAAGGAGCTTACAATCTACCTGGGAATAGAAAATGCGCCCTCATGGAAAGACACACTGTAGCAAATGCCAACAGAGTCAGCTGAACGTCTAAGCCCACCCCAGACTATGGAGAGTCTGGAATGCCCTGTGGGCTTGCAAGAATGCTGTAGACTCAGATAATATCAACCCAAACACCTGTGGAGACAACGTAAGAGTGAGGGCCTGGGTTTGAGAAGGACAAGGCAGGGCCTGTACCTACCCTCCCTGATCCTGTAAGGGGCCGTAATACTTAACACAATATTGAAATTTCTCTTTACATCCATCTTCCTGCTTCCTTGATGGTATATTCAACAAACTGTTTTTTGACTTAGAGGTCCTTGTACTTCTTCAAGCAAACTGAAGATTCTTCCAAATTCTGAAGACACTAGAAAAAAAAATCCTTTCAGTATTTCTAAAAATATGAAGATTGTTATAGATTGAATTGTGCCCCCCAAAATATGAGCTGTAAGTCTGAACCTCTGTGCCTGTGGTTATAATCCCATTTGGGAATGGGTCATCTCTGTTACGTTAATGAAACTGGATTAGTGTAGGTGAATCTCAAATCCATCTATTTTGAGATATAAGAGATTAAACAAGCAAGCCAGTAGCAGAGATGGGGGAAGACACATTCCAAGCCACGTGAAGATGGCCCAAGAGCAGAAGCTCAGAAGAGACAAAGGCCTTCCTCCAGAGCCCACAGAGAGAGAAAACCTTCCCCAAGAGCCAGTGCTCTAAATTTGGACTTCTAGCCTCCTCAACAGTGAGAAATCAAAAGACGCATTGCACTGGGCAAATCTGCTCCACAAGACCTCTTTAAAGTCTTGAAAAGCAAAGATGTCACCTTGAAGACTAAAGTGCACCTGATCCAAGCCATGCTGTTTTCAGTCACCTCATATGCACGTGAATGCTGGATGATGAATAAGGAAGACCGAAGAAGAATTCGTGCCTTTGAATTGTGGTGTTGGCGAAGATTATTGAATATACCACGGACTGCCAAAAGAACGAACAAATATGTCCTTGAAGAAGTACAGCCAGGATGCTCCTTAGAAGCAAGGATGGTGAGACTATGTCTCACATATTTTGCACGTGGTTTATCAGGAGGAGTCAGTCCCTGGAGAAACACATCATGCGTGGTAAAGTAGAGGGCCAGCAAAAAAGAGGAAGACCACAGTGGCTGCAACAATGGGCTCAAACACAGCAACGATTGTGAAGATGGTGGAGGACCAGGCAATGTTTCATTCTGTTGTACATGGGGTTGCTGTGGGTTGGACGCGACTCAAAGGCACCTAACAACAACAACAACAACAAACAGTGAGAAAATAAATTTCAGTCTGTTAAAGCCATCCACCTGTGGTATTGCTGTTACAGCAGCACTAGATAACTAAGACAAAGATGAAACACTGTTCAGTCTTCCTGCATCCTCTACCTCAATAACCATTCTCTGTAGGTTAAACTGTTAGAAACAGTTTGTCTTTTAAATACTTAAATAAAGACACCTGCTCATATCTACTATGGAAATTCTTGTGAACGCTACTAGACAATTAAGGGAGAGAAAAGGCATTACTGGTCCTTTTTAGTGAAAGGAAGAATGAACCGTCATAAATTAGGTGAAAACACAATTCTTTCAAAGATGCACCTCAAGAGGTAGCTTGTATCTCTTCTAAATCATAGCATAAGAGCAAACTCCCATTGCTTTATCGATAGACTTCACTATTGCATCCAAAGTTTTGAACTTCCTTCATTAATTGGTATTTTATATCATCTTTGATTTTCTGTGCCATAGCAGGACTTATTATGGATGCATTTGGCACAGTCCCCAACGTCGACATTGCTGTAACTTCGTGGTCACGTGCAGACAGATTGCTGGTAATGGTTTCTCTTACAAGTGTGTTGCTTCCAGGTTTTTGAATCACTCTGTGTTTCCCGAGATGAGTGAAGTCATTAGACAGAGCATCCAATTTGCTGGATGGAATACCATGTCCTGCTATATTCCTAGGTTTTGATGGGACAGATTTTGACGAGAAACTGTCAGGTGGTGGTTGGCCATTTTGTATCATCTCCTCGTGGTCATTGTGAATGGCAATAGCATCTGGAAACCAAATTAAGGGGTTGAGCCGAGAGGTGGGGGAATTTCCTCTCCCCCAAAGGTACATCTTTGTGCTCTTCAGTCTCCAGGGAATCATGTATTTCATGAATCGGGAGAATGTAATAAGTGGAAATCTCAGATTCCTCAAGTAGAGCTCAGGAAAAATAACACAACAAAACCATCATCTTCCCTTCTATGAATACAGAAGGAAACCAAGTGAGATAGTACAACTTGTAAACAAACATTCGCAGACCCCTGGTACTCATGATTTAGCTCTGTCTTGTTGCCCTTTACGAGTTGCAAAGCTGCAAGTCTCGCTTGATGATGTGATTCCTGAATTTCGCATACAAGCTGTCATGCTTTATTGAGCTGGCAGCCAGACAACGTGGCCCCCACAACCCCTCACCTCTATCTCAAACCTTCTGAGAAAACAGAAGTGGCAGTTAGATCTGAACGCTGTGTCTCCCCTCCATCACCAAACAGCCCTGTGGTTATGTCATTCTCCTCATCCTTCGCTTCTGTCTGTCTCAGAGAAGTGATTTTCTTTTTACTCCATGTCTGCCACGTCTACCTCACTTATTCAACCTCCTCTGTGCCAGGCACCATGCCAGGGATCAGCAGTGAACAAGAGAGACAGAAACAATGCCCAGCCTCATGGTTCTGACATTTCTGTGGGGAATTGGACAGTAAGGTGTCCAAGGAGCAAACAGAGAGATGAGAGCCTGGATTCCTGTAAGGGGGGCAGGGAGCATGGCTGTGCTGGAGAGTGGGGGAGGGGCCTCAGTGGACAGGGTGGGCAGGCAGGGCCTTGCTCAGGAGGCGTCCTTTGAGCTGAGCCCTGGAGGAGGAGAAAGAGCCGGCCATGTGCAGACCCTTGGGTGTCTTAGTCATCTAGTGCTGCTATACTAGAAATACCACAAATGGACGGCTTTAACAAAGAGAAATTTAGGAAGGTAGAAGCCCAAATTCAGAATTCCGGCTCGCGGGGAAGGGTTTTTGTCTCTGTCAGCTCTGCAGGAACATCCTTGTCATCAATCTTCCCCTGGACTAGGAGCTCCTGAGTTCAGGGACCTTGTGTTCAAAGGAAGCACTATTTTCCTGGCTATACATTCTTGGTGGTAAGAGGTCCCCATGTCTCTCTGTTTGCTTCTCTCTTTTATACCTCAAAAGAGATTGGCTCAAGACACAATTCAGTCTTGTAGATTGAGTCCTGCTTCATTAACATAAATGCCCATAATCCCATCTCAACAAAATCATAGAGACGGGGTTTACAGCACACAGGAAAATCACATCAGATGACAAAATGGTGAACAGTCACACAATACTGGGACTCATGGCCTTGCCAAAACAATACACGTATTTTTGGAGGGCACAATTCAATCCATGACACAGGGTAAGTGCTACAGTGGAAAGGGCATGTAGAGGACATGAAGAGGGAGTGAGCCTGGTACAACTGAGGAAAGGACAGAGAGGAGAGTAAACAAAGAGGAGACTGGTAGGAAAGCATCACATGTCGACAGGATCAGCCTGACCGGGGAAACTGAGTTAGGTGGGATCAAGCACGGAAAACAGGCAGACCAGCTAAGGCACTCTGTGGCAGCTTGGTGAGAGATGAATGTAAGATGAAATAGAGGGATGGAGAGAAATGGTGGAGTGCAGGGCTGATATCAAAGACCAAGTGGCCTGGACTTGCTAATGGTAGGAAGGGAGAGAAGAATAAAAGCTACATCACGGGTGACTCTAAGGGCTTGTCCTGAACCACCGGGTAAATAATCATGTCAGTGTATACAGGAGCCGGAGAGCAACAGCTCAACAGACCAGCTTCTGTGCAACTCTTCCTGATTCTGTGGTCAGTGTCCTTGCATTGATGGCTTGGAATCAGCCCTGGTGGAGTATTTACACTGTGGAAATCTGCAAAATCCAAGGACCAGGGCTTCTCCACCCTCCCATGCCCACATTCCCTTGGACAGCGGACTATTAAACCTTAACAGCACACCTCCTGGTGGTGCCATTGACTGAGATAAGGACGGCTGAAAGTAGAGCAGAATTGAAGACAGGGCGTTCAGGAGTTCAGTTTGAACACATGAACCAGTTGAGTATTAGATGTTTATTAGGCACCTGTGGGGATATCATGTACACAGTTGACCATGTTCAGGAACATGTTTTAGTCTAAAGATATAAAGCTGGGAATTATAATGTGAATCATACTTAAAGCCTCACCTAGGGAAATGGTGTATTAAAGAGAAGAGGGCCTAGGATCAAGTTTTGAGGCATTGCAATATTTAGAGGTGGGAAATAAGAGGAAACACCTGGAGAACGAATATGAGTCACCAGAAAAGGGGGAAGAAATCCAGGAGAGTGTGGTGCCTGAGAACTCAACAAGGTTTTCACGGAGGAGGGAGTGAACAGCCCCTGTCAAATGCTGCTGAGATATGCATGGCTCAGTGCAGTAAACACTGGTGATCCTGATGAGAACAGTTTCAGCAGAGCTGAGAAGGCAGATACCAGACTGCACTAGGTTAGAGTATGGACAGGAGTGAGGCCAGGCAGAGGGGGAGGGCAGGCCCATCCTCTGGTTGAGCCCACCCTTCTACTGCCTCAGGAACCTGCTTTGTCCTTCTAACTTACAGCAACCCCAAATGATTGCCCCTCATTAGAGCCTTTCCCTTCCACTTGCAAACATGCTCTTATCTCTCTATCCCTCAAAAACTTAACTACCATCTTCCTGTGACAATACTGAGTTCCCACTATGGAGTCCCCTGCTCTTTCCTTAATCACAGGGGCAAAGTCTGCCTTCCCTTAGATGAGGTAGGACTATTGGGCTTTCCAGGATGTTTCACTTCATTTTGAGGCCTTGATGCAACCAGATCTGCTTTATCAATCTTCATTCACTGAAAAACA
Source organism: Elephas maximus indicus (assembly GCF_024166365.1). Lineage (NCBI taxonomy): Eukaryota > Metazoa > Chordata > Mammalia > Proboscidea > Elephantidae > Elephas > Elephas maximus. The sequence continues at coordinate 20,100,083 of NC_064846.1, forward strand.
TCCATGAACATATTTCAATTAGAGATGAAATCCAACCATTTCATAATCTCAAGCAGTTTTCATAGGCATATACAACCACGCATTTATATCATTAATGTCAATTACAATTATGGTCCTAAGAGTTCCCAAATAGACAAGAATCTAATCTCTAAAATCTGTAGAATGCCTCAACACCCCAACAACAACAAATGACAACTTAATTAAAAAATGGGCAAAGAGTACGAACAGACACTTCACCAAAGAAGACATTCAGGCAGCTAACAGACATATGAGGAAATGCTTGAGATCATTAGCCATTAGAGAAATTCAAATCAAAACTACAATGAGATACCACTTCACCTCAACATTACTGGCACTATTTAAAAAAACAAAACAAACAAACCAAAAAAAGCCAGAAAATAAAAATGTTGGTAAAAAGACCAGACTTAATGGTCTGAGACTGGAGGAACCCCCAAAGCCACAGCCCCTGGAAGCTATGTTAACCCAGAACTAAATCCATTCCTGAAGACCACTCTTCAGACAAAGATTAGACTGGACTATAATAATACTTGTGAAGAGTGTGCTTCTTAGTTCAAGCAGATACATGAGACCAAATGGGCGGCTCCTGTCTGGAGGTAGGATGAGAAGGCTGGAAGGGATAGGAGCTGGTTGGATGAACGTGGGAAAACCGAGGTAGAAAGGGGGAGTGTGCTGTCACATTGTGGGATTGCAACTAGTGTCACATGACAATATGTATATAAAATTTTGTATGAGAGATCAACTTGAGCTGTAAACTTTCACCTAAAATACAATTTAAAAAAAAATAACACATGTTGGAGAGATTGCAGGGAGATTGGAACTCTTAGGCACTGCCGGTGGGAATGTAAAATGGTACAGCCACTGTGGAAAACAAGTTGGCACCTCCTTAAAAAGCTGGAAATAGAAATGCCATGCAATCCAGCAATCCCACTCTTGGGAATATATGCTAGAGAAATAAGAGCCATCACGCAAACAGACATATGCACACCTATGTTCCTTGCAGCATTATTTACAATAGCAAAAAGATGGAAACAAACTAAGTGCCCATTCACAGATGAATAGGTATACAAATTATGGTACATATGCACACTGGAATACTATGCAACGATAAAGAATAATGATGAATCCAAGAAATATCTCACAACATGGATGAATCTGGAGGGCATTATGCTGAGTGATATAAGTCAATCACAAAAGGACAAATATTATATGAGGTCACTACAGGGTCTCTTTGAGTTGGAATCAACTCAATGGCAACGGGTTTTGTTTGTTTATTATCAAAACCCAAAAATAGGTTTACACACACACACAAAAAAAAATCTTTGATGCTTACGAGGGATGGAAGGGGTGTGAAGGGGAAATCACTAACTAGATAGTAGACAAGTGTTAATTGGTGAAGGGAAAGGCAACACACAATACAGGGAAAGTCAACAAATCTTGACCAAGACAAAGTCACAGAAGCTCCCTAGACACATCCAAACACCTTGAGGGACTGAGTTACTGAGACTGAGGGCTGGGGACCATCTAAGATACATCTCTTGGTCCCATCACGTTTGGAGCAAAGGCAACTGAAGAAAACCAGAGACACAAGAAAAATATTAGTCCAAAGGACTAATAATGGATCACATGAGTCAGAGCCTCCACTAACCTGAGCCCAGGAGAATTAGATGGTGCCCAGCTACCACCATCGATCACCTAGACAGGGATCACAATAGAGTGTCCCGGACAGAGCGGGAGAAAAATGCAGAAGAAAATTCAAATTCACACAAAAAGATCAGACTTACTGGTCTGATGGTGACTGGAGGAACCCCAGAGACTACGGCACCTGGACACCCTGCTAACTGAGAACTGAAACCACTCCTGAAGTCCACCTTTGATTAGACGGGCCTATAAAATAAACAATAACACACATGAGGAAGGTGTTTCTTAGTTCAATCAAGTATTGGAGACCTAATGGGCAGCTCCTGCCCAAAAGCAAAGATGAGGAGGCAGGAAGGGACAGGAAAACTGGATGAATGGACACTGAGAACCCAGGGTGGAAAGGGAAAGCAGAGAGTGATGACACATTGCAGGGATGACAACTAATGTCACAAAACAATTTGCATTTAAATTTTTGATAGTATTCAGTTTAATCGGCGGCTGTTTATTTACAAAGTCACTTTACCTCATTTAAAAAATTTTAAGCCTGGTCATCTGTCTACAAAATTAAGCAGATCGTGGCATGAACACAACCCTAAAATTATTCACCATGTTTTGTGTGTAAGAGAACTTTTCTGGGAAGAAAGTCTGTAGATTTAATAAAATTATCAAAGAGGTTAAGACCTACTACCCAAAGTTCTCTAGATGATAAGAAACTGCCATGGAGTTTCCCATTAGGTTCTTCCTAATGGGAATAAGTATGATTTTTTGAGTTGGGATGCTGATATAAGGAAGGTCAGCCCATTCTGAAACCTGGCTTGAGGCATAAGGAAGTTTCTGGGCCTTGTAATTTGAACCTGCAGGCAATACCAATGGTGGATTGAGTAATGACTGAGATGAAGGGAGATGATTCTAGATCTTAGAACGTGATGCTAGATATGAGATTCTAAACTCTGGTGCTGAGGTACAAATATCTAAACAAGTCTATGATCATGTCCTCTCAAAAGGATCATACATTTCAGCTGTATATCATTAATTCCTTTTCCGGTGACATTCCAGTTTCTCTTCAGAGTGTTCTAGTCACACGAGAAGTTAGCTATCAGGAATATCTGAAGACACTGGCTTCTCCACTTTAAGAGATTAATCCAGGTCAGCCTAAAATACTTCATACTTTCGTCAATCCATTTAAACATGATAAGAAGGTAGGATAACTATTTTCTATTGCTGCCCAAATTATAACATTCTTGCTGTGATTATTTTCTTCTTGGCAAGATGAATATAAATCAAATGGTGTACTTGTATTTGTTTAAAAGATAAAATATGACTGTTAGGGTCTTATGCGGATGGGCAATGGGAGTATCCTGACACAAGAGTTTGTTGGTTGAACAGAAATAATAACTGCCATTTATTGGGCATCTACTAAGATCTGGTGTCTTAAATTATTACATTTAATGCTCACAATCATTTTTCAAGGAGAATATCGCTACCCATCCTCTAATAAGAAGAAATCAAGAGTGACTGGTCTAATGGCTTACCCCAAGTGACACAGCTGATAAGAGATAGAGCCAGGATTTGTACTTACATCCTTCTGGCTCCAGAGTCTGTATTCTTTCCTATCACCCCACACTAACTCCGTTTATATCAAGATCATCACCTACTTCATCTGTTTCTGTTATGGAGATCACCTGTGCTGTATATAGACAACGATTAAGTGTTTCTCTTGAAATATTAGGTACCAGGTCATGTTGCTTTGGATTATCCTACTATACATCTTAATCTGAGGTGTGTTGTGAGTGTATGTGATGCATAGTGACTTGACCATCCAAGTAGGAGGACAAATGAGATTATATCTACACTCATGGAAAGGATCATTGGTATAAGGCATAGAACATACAATAATATATTCTGTAACAAAAGTAAACTTCAAGGTGTTCCTCCTCACCATAATCCTTAATTATTTGGAGTTTTCTTAATTTTTCAATGCTTTAGCTTCTCCATTTTTGAAAATGAGAATAAAAATTGCACCTAACTCATAGGTCTCTGCAGAGGGTTAAGTGAGTTAATACATGTAAAGCATTTAGAACAGTACCTGGCAGGTAGGAAATGCTCAATTAAAATATTTGCACCCATCCTGCATTCCTCTTTTACGGAAAATGCAAAGGGCTCAGAAAAAAATTTAACATGGTTTTATTCAAATAATGAGAGTTATATTCTTGGGTTATCCTTTGACGATAACAGCTTTAACAGCTTTCTATAACCCTTCAATTTCATCTTTTATCTACCACCAACATTGAAAGGCACCCCCACCCTAGCCTGACTTTAAGGTCGACATATCTGAATCCCTGTAAGGTTGGAGGTAGGGAAATTTAGATTTTCAATCTACCCTATCCTGTATCATCTACATGTAGCAGTTGATAGCATCAATCAATATTTGTTAATGATGTTTTTAAGCAGAAAGGACAAAAAAGGGAGGCAGAGCCAAGACCGCAGACTATTCAGATACACTAAGCCATCCCACTGCAACAAAGACTGAAAAACCAAGTAAAACAGATACAGACACCAATCCTGGCACACTGAACCGTAAATGAAGGGATAAAGTATTAGATTGGAAGTCACCGAGGAGAAGAAGAAACTGATAGAAAAAGGGGAGGGAATAGAGATATGGAGTGGAGATTCCTGGCCAAAAGACATGACTTAGTGTGACCATCTTGGAATAAAGCCAACAACCCCACACACACAAAGGCACCTCCGCAGAATTCTCAGTAGGAGATACAGGTATGGTGTGGACACACCCAGGACTAAGTAAGATGATATTTTCTGGTTGTAACTCAAGGAAAGCCCAAGCTCTCTCACCTGGTAACCACAGGACCACACTCCTACAACCTACACTGCTCTGGTGAACAGCAGCTATAATCACCATCAGGGCAACCCCAACTGCCAGGAACCACAGGACCAATCCAACCTATTGCCCTTCTCCATCTAGCCCCCTCTTCCCCTGACTTCATTCACCCTCCTACCTCTCTCCTCTGTCCTGCTGGCTATGGCCCCGAGGGAAACCAGCCAGGACCACAGGCCTCTTCTCACTGGCCCCAGACTTCTCCCACCACACCTATGGCTCTAAGGGGACTCAGCCCAGAGCCCAGGCCCCTTCCTTCCAGCCCTAGATCACCCTCCCGTCCCACCCATGGGCCCAAGGGAACCCATCCTGACCTCAAGCCCCACCTTGCTGGCCCCAGGCCCCCCCCACCAACCACCACAGCCCTGCTCCAGCCCCTGGCCTGGTTCATGCTGCAGACAAATGACCCATGCCTGTCCCTTCCCCCCATGCTGCACCATAGCTGAGCAACTGGCCCTGCACTCGTGGACAAGGTGGTGAGAACTGTCGTGCACACAGATGAGCAAGCAACAAAGCACGCCCAGCCCACTCGTCCAGACATAACCAAACAAAACAAAAAAAGCAGGATGAAACAAACAAACCTACAATCAATGAAGAAATAATACTTGGATGTCTCAGAGACAGCAGATAAAATCAAAACATATTAAAAAAAAAAAAACAGGACAAGATGGTTCCAGTAAGCTACCAGAATAAAGCATCAGTTGACTTTCTGGCAGAAGAAAACGCACTGGAACTACCTGATAAAGAATTCAAAAGTCTAATATTCAGGGCTTTCCAAGAGATTAGGAAAGACATCAAGGAAAACACAGACAAAATCATGGAAAACATGGAAAAAACTGACCAAAATATAGCCCAAATCAAGGAAAACACAGACAAAGCAAAATAAATAAACAATTAGAAATTATACAAAAACAGCAATTAGATATTCAAAAGTTTGACAACAAAATTTCAGAAATGGACAATGCAACAGAAGGTTTTAGGAGCAAATTTGAAACAATGGAAGACAGTCAGCAAATTTGAAGACAAATCCGTGGACGTCACTTTGAGGCAAAAATCAGAGAAAAGAATGAAGAAAACCTAAGAATTACGTGGGATACAATCAAGAGCAAAAATTTGCGTGTGATCAGGGGAGAAAATGGAAAACACAGAGAGAAGATCATTGAAGATTTGCTGATAGGAAACTTGCCTCATATCATGAAAGATGAAAGGTCAATGAAGCTCAACGAACCCCATGTAGGATAGACCTCAAAAGGAAGTCACTAAGACATATCATAATCACACCCCCCAAAACCAAAGACAAAGAAAGAATTCTGAGAGTAGCACAAGAAAAACAAAAAGTCACATACAAAGAGGAAACAATAAGACTAAGCTCTGACTACCTGGCAGAAACCATGCAGGCAAGCAGGCGATGGGATGATATATATAAAACCTTGAAAGAAAAAAAATTGCCAACTGTCTTAGTTATCTAGTGCTGCTATAACAGAAATACCACAAGTGGATGGCTTTAACTAAGAGAAATTTATTTTCTTACAGTCTAGTAGGCTAGAAGTCCAAATTCAGAGCGTTAGCTCCAGGGGAAGGCTTTCTGTCTCTGCCAACATTCTCATCAGTCTTCCCCTGGACTAGGAGCTTCTCCACACAGGGACCCTGGGTCCAAGGGTGCATCCTGCTCCTGGCACTGCTTTCTTGGTGGTATGAAGTCCCCCACTCTCTGCTTGCTTCCTTTTCCTTTTATCTCTTGTAAGATAAAAGGTGGTGCAGGCCACATTTCAGAGAAACTCCCTTTACATTGGATCAGGGATGTGACCTTAGTAAGGGTGTTACAATCCCACCCTAATCCTCTTTAACACAAAAGTACAATCACAAAATGAAGGACAACCACACAATATTGGGAATCATGGCCTAACCAAGTTAACACAAATTTTGGGGGGACACAATTCAATCCATGACACCAACCAAGAATAATATATCCTGCAAAACTCTCTCAAATATGATAGCAAAATTAGGGCATTGCCAGATAAGCAGAAATAAGGGAATTTGTAAAAATGAAGCCAAATTTACAAGAATTATTAACGGGGGTCCTTCAGTTAGAGAACCAACAACATCAGACAACAACCGGAATCTAGGACACACAGGTCAGTATCAGCCAAATACCGACCTAGGTAATGAACCCTCATTTTTTCCTTTTTTTCCCCCCTAACAAGGTGGGAACAAGGATTGCAGCAAAATGATGCGTGCTTCTTCAAAGAAGTAAACATACGCTTATCCCATTTCGATTGAGGATATCTACTCAACCCCCAAGTATCATAATTAACCTTGGTTGTACTATGATTGGCTTTGGACAACACCTTGTATATTACCTCCTTTTTTCACTTAAACTTCATTAAGATTTGGTTACATTTTCTTGAAAACAGATTACCAGTCTGTAGGTTTTTTTACTCTTCTGGCAAAGTCTTTTGATGAGCCTAAGTGTTTAATTTTTTGGAGCTCCCGGTTATCTAGTTTGTCTTCTTGTGTTTGTGCATTGTTAGTTATGGTTTGTACTTTATTTATGCCATGTATTAGGGCCCCTCTCATAGTCCCTATTTTTCTTCCATGATCTTTATTGTTTTAGGTTTTACATTTAGGTCTTCAATCCACTTTGAGTTAGTTTTTGTGTATGGTTTGAGGTATGGGTCCTGTTTCATTTTTTTTACGGATGGACTTTCAGTTTTACCAGCATCATTTTTAAAAAAGATTCTCTTTTCTCCTTTTAAGGAACTTTGGTCCTCTGTGAAACATCAGCTGACCATAGACAGATGGATTTACATCTGGGTTCTTAATTTTGTTCCATTGGTCTATGCGTCTGTCTTTGTTACCAGGCTGTTTCGACTACCATGGCTCTATAGTAGGTTCTGAGATAAGGTAGTGTAAGGCCTCCTACTTTGTTCTTTTTCTTCAGTAATGCTTTGCTTATTTGGGGCCTCTTTCCTTTCCATATAAAGCTGGTGATAAGTTTTTCCATCTCGTTAAAGAATGCTGTTGGTATTTGGATCGGCATTGCATTATATCTATAGATCACTTTGGGGAGGGTTGACATTTGCACAATGTTAAATCCTCCTATCCATAAGCATGGTATGTTTTCCCATTTACGTAGGTCTCTTTTGGTTTCTTGCAGTAGTGTTTTGCAGTTTTCTTTGTATAGGCCTTTTACATCCCTGTTTAGATTTACCTCTAAGTATTTTATCTTTTTAGGGGCTATTATAAATGGTATTTGTCTTAGTCATCTAGTGCTGCTCGAACAGAAATACCACAAGTGGATGGTTTTAACAAAGAGAAGTTTGTTCTCTCACAGTCCAGTGGGTTAGAAGTCCGAAGCCAGGGCACCAGCTCCAGGGGAAGGCTTTCTCTCTCTGTTGGCTCTGGAGGTAGATCCTTGTCATCAGTCTTCCCTTGATCTGGGAGCATCTCAGTGCAGGATCCTCAGGTCCAAAGGATGCACTTTTCTCATGGCACTTCTTTCTTGGTGGTATGAGGTCCCCATGTCTCTCTGTTCGCTTCTCTCTTTTATATCTCAAAAAAGATTGGCTTAAGACACTACCTAATATTGTAGACCTCATCAGTGTAATTTCTGCTAATCCATCTTATTACATCGTAGTGATAGGATTTACAACATATAGGGAAATCACATAAAATGATGAACAGCCACACAATATTGGGACTCATGGCCCAGCTAAGTTGACAGATATTTTGGGGGGACACAATTCAATCCATGAATGACAGTATTGTTTTCCCGATTTCCTTTTTGAAGTTCTCTTTGTTGGTGTATAGGAATCCAAGTGGCATACAGGAATGCTACTCTGCTGAAACTTTCTCTTAGTTCCAGTCATTTTCTTATGGAATCACTGGGGTTCTCTATGTATAGGATCATATCATCTGCGAATAGGGATAGTTTCACTTCTTCCTTTCCAATTTGGATGCCCTTTATTTCTTTTTCTTGCCTTATTTTTCTAGCTAGGATTTCCAGCACAATGTTAAATAGGAGTGGTGATAAAGGACTTCCTTGTGTTATTTCCGTTCTCAGGGGGAATGCTTTCAGCGTCTCTCCATTGAGAATGATGTTGGCTGTTGGTTTTGTATAGATGCCTTTATCATGTTGAGGAATTTCCCTTCTATTTCTATTTTATTGATGGTTTTGATCAGGAATGGGTGTTGGGCTTTATCAAATGCCTTTTCTGTGTCAATTGAGATGATCATGTGATTATTTTCTTTTGTTCTATTTAAGTGATGGATTATGCTGATTGATTTTTCTAATGTTGAGCTGTCCTTGCATACCTGGTACTAAAAAAAAAATCCCACTTAGTTGTGGCATATTACTTTTTTGATATGATGCTGAGTTCCATTGGCTAGAATTTTTGCAGCTATTTTCATGAGAGATATTGGTCTGTAATTTTTGTGTGTGTGTATGGTGTCCTCGTCTGGCTTTGGTATCAGAGTTATGCTGGCTTCATAGAATGAATTCGGGAGTATTCCTTCCTTTTCTATGCTCTGAAATAGTTTGAGTAGTACTGTGTGAGCTCTTCTCTGAATGTTTGGTAGAATTGTCCAGTGAAGCCGTCCAGGCCAGAGCTTTTTGTTGTTGTTGTTGTTGGGAGGGTTTTTTTTTGTTGTTGTTGTTGTTACCTCTTCAATCTCTCCTTTTGTTATGGGTGTGTTCAGAATTTCTATCTGTTTGTGTTAGTTTGGGTATGTAGTCTGTTTCTAGAAATTTGTCCATTTCCTTTAGGTTCTCAAATTTGTTGTAGTATGATTATTCATAGCATTGTGTTATGATCCTTTTTATTTCAGTTAGGTCTGCTGTAATGTTCCCCATCTAATTTCTTATTTGGTTTATTTGCTTCCTCTCCTATTTTTCTTTTGTCAGTTTGCCCAGTGGTTTGTAGATTTTGTTGATCTAAGAGCCAATTTTTCGTCCTGTTGATTCTTTCTGTTGTTTTTCTGTTCTCTATTTCATTTATTCGTGCTTTAATCTCTATTATTTCCTTTCTTCTGATAGCTGTGGGCTTCTTTTGCTGTTCTCTTTCTATTTGTTCAAGTTGTAGGGTTAACATTTTGTTTTTAGCCCATTCTTCCTTTTTACGTGTACATTTATTGCTATGAACTGACCTCTGAGCATTGCCTTTGCTGTGTCCCAAAGGTTTATGGTATAATGTGCTTTCATTCTCATTTAATTCTAGGAATTTTTTTGTTCCAGCTTTGATTTCATCTATTACCTGGTTGTTTTTAAGCAATATGTTATTCAGTTTCTGTGTATTTGATTTTTTTCCTTGCTCTTCCTGTTATTGATTTCTACTTTTATGGTGTTGTGATTACAGAGAATTCTTTGTATTATTTTGATGCTTTGGATTTTATTGAGGGTTGCTTTGTGGTCTAAAATGTGGTCTATTCTAGTGAACGTTCCATGTGAGTTGGAAAAAGATGTCTACTCTGCTGCTGCTGGGTGGAGTATTCTATATATGTCTATGATGTCAAGTTGGTTGGTTTTGGCCCTTAGATATTCTGTATCGAGTTTCTTTCTAAATGTTCTGTCCTTTACCAAGAGTGGTGTGTTGAAGTCTCCTACTATTATTGTGGAACTGTCTATTTCTTTTTCAGCGCTGTTTAGAGTTTGTTTTATGTATTTTGGACCCCTATTGTTGTGTGTGTAGATATTTATTAAGGTTATGTCTTCTTGATCGTTTGTCTGTTTAATCATTATATTTCCTTCCTTGTCTTTTCTGGCTGATTTTGGCTTAAAGTCTATTTTATCTGAAATTAGTATTGCCACTCCTGCCGTTTTTTAGTTAATGTTTGCTTGATATATCGTTTCCATCCTTTGATTTTTAATATATCTATGTCTTTGTGTCTAAGGTGTGTCTCTTGTAGACAGCATATTGATGGGTCATGCTTTTTTATCCATTCTACCACTCTCTCTCTCTGTTTACAGGTGCGTATAGGCCATTTGCATTCACTGTGATTATCAGTAGGTATGAGTTTATTGCTGTCATATTGTGTTCCTTTTGGTGTTGTTATTGTGCCGACATTTTCTTTGTTCCTCTTACTTTCCTGTGTTGAGCTCCTTTTGTTTGTGGATTTTCTTTTCTTTCATTATTGTAGATTTTGTGTTTACTGAGACTTTATGTTTTTCTTTTTTATTCTGTTGATTAGGTTTGTTAACTTTCTTTGTGGTTACCTTGGAAATTTACCCTTGTTTTCCTAAGTTTCAACCAGTCTTTTACACTTGATATCACCTTGACTTCTCCATTTGAAAGTTCTATACCTACACTCTTTATTCCCCGTTTTATAGTTTTGACATTGTCATTTACAGATTGATGTCTGTTTTTCCCTGTTTTAAGTCTTCTAGCTTTGTTGGTATCTGGCTGATGCTGTTCTGTGTCCTAGACTCTGGTTGCTATCTGATGTTGTTGGTTTTCTAACTGAAGGACTCCCTTTAATATTTCTTGTAAGTTATATTTGGCTTTTACAAATTCCTTTAATTTATGTTTATCTGGAAATGTCCTAATTTTGCCATCATATTTGAGAGAGAGTTTTGCAGGGTATATTACTCTTGGTGGGCAGTTTTTTTTTTTCTTTCAAGGTTTTATATATGTCATCCCACTGCCTTCTTGCCTGCATAGTTTCTCCCTCGAAATCAGAGCTTAGTCTTATTGTTTCCCCACTGTAAGTGACTTTTCATTTTTCTCAAGCTGCTCTCAGGATTTTCTTTGTCTTTGGTTTTGGCAAGTGTGGTTATGATATGTCTTGGTGACTTTCTTTTGGGGTCTATCCTATATGGGGTTAGTTGAGCTTCTTGGATGGTCAGCTTTTTGTCTTTCATAATATTTGAGAAGTTTTTGCCATCAAATCTTCAATAATCTTTTCTATGTTTTCCATTTGCCCCCCCGATCATGCATAATTTTTTGCTCTTGATTGTGTTCTACATAATTCTTAGGTTTTCTTCATACTTTCTCTGATTTTTTCTCAAACAAAGGGGTGTCCATGGATTTGTCTTCAATCTCACTTATTTTGTCTTCCATTGTTTCAAAAATTCTCCTAAAATCTTCCATTGAGTTGTCCGTTTCTGAAATTTTGCTTTTTATCTTTTGGATTTCTAATTCTTGTTTTTATATGATTTCTAATTATTTATTTTGATGTTTTGTTCTTGTATTATTTTCCTGAATTCTTCTGTTACTTTGTCCGTGTTTTCCTTGATTTTGGTTGTTTTTTTTCTGTGTTTTCCACAATTTTGTCTATTTTTTTTCCTTGGTTTTGTCTGTGTTTTCCTTGGTCCTTTTCGTAATCTCTTGGAGGGTCCTAAATACTAGTCTTTTGAATTCCACATTAGGCAGTTCTGTTGCCCTTTCTTCTACTGGAATGTTATCTGATTCTTTATTTTGGTCACTTACTGAAGCCATCTTGTCCTGTTTTTTTATGTTTTGATATTGTCTGGTATCCTTAGACATTAATGTATTGTTTTCTTTATTTATTGATTTATTTGTTTCATCCAACTTTTTGTTTTGTTTTGATATGTCAGGTGTGCTTTGCTGTTTGTTCATCTGTGGGCATGTTAGCTCTCACTACTTTGTCCAGATGGGCAAGCAGCATCAGGCAGGGTGAGCCCACTTCTCTGTACACTGGTTTGGTGAGATGGCTGAGGGTGGACTAGGCAGGCACTGTTTGCCTCCTGATGTTGGTCCAGTGGTGTGGGAGCATTCACAGCCACTCTCCAGTTTGGCAGGGGTGTCAGATGGGGAGTGGTATGCCATTGCTTCCCACCATTCAGCAGCCTATCAAGTGGTGGGAGGGGAGGGGTGTTACAGGCCTGAGTTCTGGGGGTGTTCTAGCTATGGCAGCATGGCTGGGGCTGGTGGGAAGGGGTGTAGGTGGTGTCCAGGGCTAGCTGGAATAAAAAAGAAATAAAAAGGGGGCAGTGCTGCAGAAGCTGGTGGGTGGGGGTGAGGTGGTCCCAGGGGTTGGTGGGAAGGAGGGAAGGTGGTGTACAGGGCTAAGTGGGAGGGAGAAGAAAAGAAAGAAAAAGAATAATGAAAAAATGGCAGTTTAATGGGAGCCGGTGGGTGGGGGCAGGGTGGACCTGGGACAGCAGGCCAGTGTGCTGGTGGCTCTCTAGCCATGGCAGCATGGTGGGGTCCAGTGGGGCGTGGGGGGGAGGTGCAGTATAGGACCAGGTGGAAGGGAAAAAAAAGGAAGACAGAAAAAAAGCCGGTCAGCAGAATGGGAGGGGGCAGGGCCATCTCGGGGGAGGGGCTTCTAGGGTGAGGGAGTTCTTGTTGCTGCTATTTACCAGAAGGGTGAGCAGTGGGAAACCGTGTTTCTCTGGTTACCAGGTACTCTGTCTCCTGTTGGGAACTCTGTGATGTTGCCTTCCTGCACTCCCTGTCTGGCTGTGTTTCAAGATGGCCACACTGTGTCATGTTAGTTGGCAGTTAACCTCCACTCTGTATCTCTCCTTGTTTTCTGTTTTCCATCAGTTTTTTCTTTCATTTGGTGTTTGATCTAGTTTTTTATCACTTCATTTGATGTTAAGTTTTCCAGGATTGACGTTTTTAATCTGCTTTACTTAGTTTTTCAGGTCTTTGCTGCAGAGGGATGCAGTGGTGCGTCTGTCTAGGGTGCCCTCTTGGCTCCACCCCGCCCCTTTAACATTTCTTGTAGGGGAAGCCTACTAGCCAAAAACTTCTTCAGCTTTTTTTTTTCTTTTTAAATCTGGGAATGTCTTAATTTCTCCTTTGTTTGTGAAGAACAGTTTTGCCAGATATAGAATTCTTGGTTAACAGGTTATTTCCACCCCCGACACTTTAAATATGTCATCCTACTGCCTTCTGGCCTCCATTATTTCTGACTAGAAATCAGCACTTAACTTTAGTGAGGCTCCCATGTACATCACAAGTCACTTTTCTGTTGCTGTTTTCAATTTTCTTTTTGTCTTTGTGCTCAAGAGTTTGATTACAATGTTACTTGGCATGGATCGCTTTGAATTTATCTTACTTGGAGTTTGTTGAGCTTCTTAGATATATAGATTCATACCTCTAATCAAATTTAGGAATTTTGGGCGTTGTTTCTTTAGTCTCCCTTCCCCTTTTTTGCCTCTCCTTCTGGGGGATCCCATGGTGTTTCTGTTGTTATGCTTGATGGTGTCTCACAGGTTTCTTGGGCTGTGTTCATTTTTCTTGATTATTTTTACTTTCTTTTCCTCAGACTGGATCATTTAAATTGACCTAGCTTCAAGTTCATGGATTCATTCTTCTGCCTGTTCTAGTCTGCTGTTGAACCCCTTTAGTGAATTTTTCATTTCAATTATTGTAGTTTTCAGCTCTGGAGTCTCTATTTGGGTCCTTTTTATAATTTCTATTTCTTTTTAATATTCTTTGTGTGGTGAGACATTATTATCCTGGTTTTCATTAGCTCTTTGCCGATAGTTTCCTTTAGCTCTTTAAGCATATTTAAGACAGTTGGTTTAAAGTATTTGTCTATTAAGTCCAATTTCTATGTCCCTGCTAATTAAAAAAAAATTATTTTCCTATTAATGGGCCATGCTTTCTTATTTCTTTGTATGTTTCATAATTTCTTGTTGAAAACCAAATATTTTGGATATTATGACGTGGTAACTCTGGAAATTAGATTCTGACCCCTCCCCAGTATTTGTTTTCTCTTTCTGTGGGTTGTAATTGCTTATTTACTGGCTTTTTGAAATGGTTTTTGTAGACTGTATTCTTTGCCATGTGCGGTCTCTGAAGCCTCTGTTTCCTTAGCTTAGTGGTCAGTAAGTTGTTCAACAGAGATTACCTTACATGCCTGGAGCTGAGACAGAGACAGAGACAATATACTTTCCAGGTATTTTTAGATTGGCTCTATGTTGTACCATGCCAATGATTAGCCAGGCTGTTTATAACCCTGCCCTAGCCTTCCCTTCCTAATTGTGCTGAGTCTGAAGATCAGCCAGAGACGAAAGCCTCTGCAGTCTTTTATGACTATGAGTTCTAACCCAGGCAAGTGCATGGGCTTCTAGATACCCCAGTATACGTGGGTCCTTTTCAAAGCGTTTAATTCCTAAAGTATCTTACTCTGCAGTTTATTCCCTCCAGTCCTTCGGCATGTCAATTGTTTGTCCCAGGTGACAGAACCTTGTTCATTTCTCTTTCTCTTTCAGTGTTTTTGAAGAACATCCTACACATAGCTGCTTCTCTGCTCTGAGAGTTCTGAGTTAGGTGAAACAAAGGCAAGCCCCTTGTGTCAGTCCTTCAGGGAACCCTAAACAATTCAAAACAGACAAACACAATTTATTGGAAACAAGGTCAGCTATGCTTCCTCTTGAACTAAGAACCCACACTCAGAATGAAGGCTGTCATCTTCCAGACCACTGCCAACCTTGAGAGGGGGTGGAATAAGGGTAAGTTAAAGTGTCAAAAGCTCTCCTAAAATGTTTTAGTGGCTTTTCTCCTGATTCCATGTTCATTTGGTTGCTGTAAACATTTGCCTATCTTCCAGAGTTCTGACAAAGTTGACTCTTACAGTGTTTTTTTAGTGTTTTTGGGGAGGGATTGGTTCCCAGAGTTTCCTACTCCACCATTTTTACTAACACTTTGTTATGTGAGTGATGTTTTGAAGTTTAAATCCTTATGCTCACATCTTAATGTCTTTAAAGAAAATTGTGCACTTTTCTTCTGGAAGGAATAACAAATCATGAGAAAGACATAATTAGAAATTTCTCCAGCATTAATACATTTGTGGAAATCAATAAAGTAATTTATTTTATATATGCAAAGTCAAAATATTTTTGCACACTTAAATTTTTGCAAATTAATAAAAACATACCAATACTGCTCTATATAAACTTTGTATAAACATTAAAGGAAAAATACACATTATTTTGTTTTTCTTTTAGTGCTTCCAAAGCACAGAATGTGCAAGTCCACCTTAAGACTTTCTGTCCTTTGTTACATGCAAAAAAGAACAGATGGCAGGGGTTTGGGCAGCCTCAGGTGCACTTTATAATGTCTCTCATCAAAATAGAAAGGAGTTGGAGGTAGATTGCTTTGTGACTCCCTCCTGCCCCCTCCCACAGAGAAATAAGTTACAGGGATGCCTTTATTGTTTAATAAAACCCAAAATAGCAGCTTCTTTACACTTTGATTCAAACTAGCCTGAATCTTTCATGGTTTAAAAGGCACAACTAGGAATTGCTGAAAACTTTGTTTGGCATACACAAGATTACCGGTTGGATTCTGTGCACCTATTCCTTCTAAAGGACATAGTAAGAGCTCCAAGTAGTGCTGCATTTACAAGTGGCCCCTCGTCACTTTGGAAATGCCCAGAAGGGCAAAGTTCAAATGAAGGAATCCTTATCACTTTGGTAGGGGCAGCAATGTTTACTCAATTAACATCACCTTCCTCAAATGGAAAACAAACAAAAAACCAACAAATTATACTTTCAAAGAAAATTCTTAGGGCAAAATCTCAGCTTTTACTGACAGAGAATCATAACACTGAAAAGCTCCACTTCTTTTATTTAGCCTCTGGAAGACAATTCCCTTGACTGCCACACTCTAGGAAGTTTCAGCAGTATCTTGTTCCATTTTAGAGCACAGAAAACTTGTCCTTGTTTCTCATTGATCTTTGCGATAACATGATGATCTGTTGTTGATGTGATTAACTTTGTTGAGAAAGTGATGGGAATTTATTTTTTCTAGTACCTTTTCAAGGTACTGAATTAAGACTCGTCTTTTAAACCTGAAAATAAAGAGACATTTCGTTAACCAACAGATATACTTAAAGCACCCATGATGTGCAAGGCACTGCGGGGGACACAAAAAGGCACTGTGGGGGGCACAATCTACAGGGGAATATAAAATACATCTTCATGCAAAGATAAACCGGTTGCCACAGAGTTGATTTGTGACTCATGGCAACCCTGTGTGTCAGAGTAGAACTGTGTTCCATACGGTTTTCAATGCCTGATTTTTTTAGAACTAGATTGCCAGGCCTTCTGAGGCACCTCTGGGTGCCCTCAAACCCCCAACCTTTTGGTTAGCAGCCGACCATGTTAACTGTTTGCACCACCCAGGGACTCCCATATGGTTTAGCAAATATGAAGAGTGTTAATTGGCGGCCCAAGCTCCCCAGGCTATGGTGAACCTAGAAGGAACTACAGGCTTGGATGAATGAGTTAGATTCAGATAATGTCAATCTAAATGCCAGGGGAGACAGCATGAACTATGATTGAGGGCTAGGGTTTGAAAACACAAGGCAGAACCTGTTTCTTCCCACATCCTGTAAAAAGTCCTACTGCTTAAAAAGAGTTTCTGTTGACACCCACCTTGCTGCTTCCTTGATGGTAAATTCAACAAATTGTTTCTTGACTTCCAGAGGTCCTTGCACTTCTTCAAGCAAAATGAAAATTCTTTCATACTCTGAAGATATTAAAAAGAAAGCCTTCAATATTTCTAAAAATATGAAGAGGAAATAGAACTCAATCTTTGGGCATCCTCAGTAATCAGTCTTCATGAGTGGAAAGCTAAATAATAGATTGAAGTTCAAACACTTAAATCAAGATATCACATATCTACTAAGGAAATGCTTGTGAACACTAACCAAGCGTACTAGGCTGAATAATGTCTCTCCAAAGCTGTCCATAATCCCTGGAACCTATGAATATGTTATCTTATATAGCAAAAAGGACTTTGCAGATATAATTAAGTTAAGGATTTTGCAATGGGGAGATTATTCAGAATTATCCATTATCTACTGTAACCACCAGCATCCTTATAAGAGGGAGACAATAGAGTTAGGGCCAGAGAGAGAAGATGTAGGGATGGTAGCAGCGGCCAACAAGGAGAAGATGCTACGTTGCTAGCTTGAAGATGGAGGAAGGTGCCACGGGCTGAGGATTCTCCAGAAGCTGAAAAGGCAAGGAAATAGATTCTCTCATAGAGCTTTCAGAAGGAACACTGGTCTACCAAAACCTTGATCTTAGTCCCAAACCAAACCAAACCCATTGCCGTTGAGTCGATTCTGACTGCTAGTGACCCTATAGGACAGAGTAGAACTGCTCCATAGGGTTTCCA
Source organism: Elephas maximus indicus (assembly GCF_024166365.1). NCBI lineage: Eukaryota > Metazoa > Chordata > Mammalia > Proboscidea > Elephantidae > Elephas > Elephas maximus. Next base: position 20,117,735 of record NC_064846.1, read on the forward strand.
AGGAGCAGCTGGTGGATTTGAACTGATGATCTTTCAGTGTGCAGTTGAGCTCTTAACCACTGCACCACCAGTCCAGTGACAATGAATTCAGAATTCCGACTTCCAGAACTGTAAGATAATAAATTTATGCTGTTTTAAAGCCCTAAAGCTTGTGGTAATTTGTTAGAGCAGCAATACAAACTAATATATCAAGTAGGAAAAAAAGAAAACGGTGTATTGGGTCTTTTTGTTAAAGAGGGACCACTTTAACTATATGTAAACTGAATACTGCCCAAAAATGTGACTTAAGAGGTAACTTGAATTAGTCTAAATCACAAACATTGTTTTTAATAATAGATGTTCTTTCACTACTTACTTCGTCCAAACTTTCGAACTTCCTTCATTAGTTGATGTTTTATATCAGCATTGATCCCCTGTGCCATAGCAGGAGTTATTTGCACTGTATTTGCCACAGTTTCCAAAGTAGCCATTGCTGTGGCTTTGGGGCCATCTATTGAGAGGCTGCAGTTTACAGCTCCTCCTCCAAGTGCACTACTACCAGGTTTGTGAATCAGTCCATCTTTCCTGAGACAAGCGAAGTCATCAGACGGAGAATCCAATTTGTTGGATAGAATATCATCTCCTGCCATATTCATGAGCTTTGGAGGGACAGATTTTGACAAGAAGCCATCAGGTGCTGTTTGACCATTTTCCATTCCCTCCTCATGGAAATCATGAATGACAGTAGCATCTGGAAGCCAAATTAAGATTGAACTGTAATGGAGGTGCATTTCATCACCCCCATAGGTACATCTCTGTGGTCCCCGGTTTTGAGAATATTATTTATTTCAAGAAGCAAGAGGATGTGACAGATGGAAATCTCAGATGCCTTAAATTAAGCTCAGGAAAAATAATACGACAAAACCATCTTCTTCCCTTCTTGGCACTATTAATACACATGGAAACCAAGTAAGAAGGTGTAAGTAATAAACATTCGCAGACCCCTCATACTCACGATTGAGTGCCATATTGTAGCCATTTACAAGTCTCACTTGATGCCGTAATTTCTGAAATTCACCTATAAGCTGTCATGCTTTACCGAGCTGGCAGCCAGACAACGTGGCCCCCATAACCCCTCGCCCCTACCTCAAACTTTCTGAGAAAACAGAAGTGGCCGTTAGATCTGAACGCTGTGTCTCCCCTCCATCACCAGACAGCCCTGTGGTTACGTCATTCTCCTCATCCTTCGCTTCTGTCTGTCTCAGAGAAGTGGGTTTCTTTTTACTCCATGTCTGCCACGTCTGTCTCATTTATCCAAACTCCTCTGTGCCAGAGATCAGCAGTGAACGAAAGAGACAGAAACAATGCCCAGCCCTGTGGCTCCGACATTCCCTTGGGGAATCAGACAGTAAGGGGTCCAAGGAGCAAACAGAGAGATGAAGGCCTGGGTTCCTGTAAGGGGGGCAGTGAGCATGGAGCATGGGGTGGGGCCTCAGTGGACAGGGTGGGCAGGCAGGGCCTTGCTCAGGAGGCGTCCTTTGAGCTGAGCCCTGGAGGAGGACAAAGAGCCAGCCATGTGCAGACCCAGGGTAAGTGCTTCAGGCTGTGGAAAGGGCACGGGCAGAGGCCGTGAGGAGGGAGCCAGCCTGGTGCAACCGAGGAAAGGACAGAGAGCAGAGAGAGCAAGGAGGAGACCAGTGGGAGAGCATCACATGTCGACAGGATCAGCCTGACCATAGGGCAGAAAATGAGTTAGCTGGGCTCAAGCACGGGAAACAGGGAGATCAGCTAAGGCGCTCTGTGGCAGCTTGCTGAGAGATCAATGTAAGATGAAATAGAGGAATAGAGAGAAATGGCAGAGTGCAGGGTTTATTTCAAAGGCCAAGTGGCCTGGATTTGCTAATGGATGGGAAGGGAGAGAAGAATAAAAACTACATCATGGGTGACTCTACGGGTTGGGCCTGAACCACTGGGTAAATAATCGTGCCAGTGTGTGCAGGAGCCGGCTGGCAACAGCTCACCAGACCAGCCTCTGTGCAACCCTTCCTGATTCTGCATTCAGTGCCCTCACATCGGCAGCTTGATATTGACCATTTTGGGAGCTTTTACACTATAAAAAAAAAAAAATAGATATCTTCAAACACTACAAATCAGGGCCTCTTTGCCTTCCTACCCCCAAAATGGTGAACGGTCACTTGTTACAGTTTTTCCAGCACACTGACAGATGGTGTCGTTTAACTGAGCTTGCAAAGGCTGTAAGTAGAGCTGGTTTGAAGAGGCCAGTTTGGGAGTTCAGCTTAAACACATGGAGCCAGTTGAGCATGAGCTATCGATTACACACCATAGTGGAGACTGCATGTACATATTTATATATGAATGACTCTGGAGGTCAAGACCAAGGCTGGGAGGTGTTGAGATGTACATCATATTTAAGGCCCAAAGATTGCATGGAATCACTTAGAGAAAGGGTGCATTGAAGTGGAGAGAGCCAATGATTGAGCTTTAAAAATAGGGTTGGGGAAGAAAAGGAAAACCCAGAAAAGGAAATGAAAGGGAGTTGCCATTAAGAGGGAAGAAATCTAGGTGAGTTTGGTGTATGGGAATCCAAGAAGACTTGCATGAAGAGGGTGTGAACAACCATGGCAAGTGCTGCTCAGGAATTCATGGCAATGTCAGCAGACACTGGTGGCCTTGATGAGAACAGTTTCAGCAGAGTTGAGGAGGCAGATGCCAGACTTGCAGGGACAGGAGGTGAGGCTAGGCAGAGAGCCAGGGCAGACCCATCCTCTGGTTGAGCCCACCCCCCTCCCACCTCAGGAACCTGCTTTGCCCTTCTAACTCTTGAAGCAACCCCAAATGGTTGCCCCTCTTTTACCTTGCCTTAGCAAAGCCAACTGACTCATATTGTCCATTTCTCCATTCCAAGTTAATTACCATTCAAGTGTGGATCTTTTTTCTCCTCATATAGATGGAGCTCCTTGAGACAGGGTCTCTGCTTTTCGTTGGGCCTATTGTACCTACCACGTGGATGATTTAATAATGGTTCACTTGATGAACAAAATTGAACACAAAAGAAATTAATACAAAGGAAAATAGGACTGTTTAGGGTCTTAGTCTTCTAGGGGCCATAAGGAGCTCACACCACTACTCTATACCTGTGTGTACTAGTGTGGGTTTTATGAGGTTTGGATAAGATGGGAACCACGAGGCTGAGAGTGATCCCTTTCTGCCCACATGGTTAGTTACAGTAGGTGGTGTTTGTGGTTTCCTCAACAGCAGGGACATACTCCGCCTTCTCTTAGATGACATAGGACTGTTGGGTTCTCCAGGCCGTTTCACTTTGTTTTGAGGCCCTGCTACAAACTCATCTGCTTCATCAATCATCATTCCCTACAAAACATCAAGGAATATATTCCATTAATGATGAATATTCAACTCTTTCAAAATTGCAAACAGTCTTCAGAGGCTTATACAACCATGTATTACATCATTGTTTTTAATTCACATACTAGACTTTTATTAAGGGAAATCTGCTGTCAAGAGGGATTATTACATTCTATATTTAGATGCACTAATGAAAACAGTTTTGCTGCCATTCAACAAACATCAAATAAGTCCAAGAACTGTACTAGGTGTTTCATGTAGCTATCACGTTTACTCCTCACAGCAACCTTATATGGTGTTTAAATGCATGTTTTTAGTTAGAGAAACATCTCAGAAAGTTTAAGAAATCTTTTTAAAAGCACATGATTAGCAAGTGGTAGAACTAAAATTTGAAACCGAATACTTCTGTCTCCCCCTCCCCCATTCGACCAGTTCCTGTCCCTTCCTGACTTCTCATCCTGCTTTTGGACAGAAGCTGCCCATTTGGTCTCTTATACCTGATTGAACTAAGAAACACATTCCTCACATGTATTATGAAAATATGGAAGGCTTCATGAATTAGCGTGTCATCCTTGCACAGGGGCCATGCTAATCTTCTCTGTATCGTTCCAATTTTAGTATATGTGCTGCTGAAGCGAGCACACATTACATCATTAGTAGAAGTTTTAATCATGGGCCAAAGATTTATCATCCCCCAACACACACTCTGTTCTCAAGAAATGCAACTCAATTTTAACGCAGTCTGAAGGGAGGTAAAATACAAGGTGTTGTCCAAAGCCAAATATGGTACAACCATGGTTAACCAGAAAGCTGGGGGAATGAACAGATATCATCAACCAAAATGGGATAAACCCACCTTTACTTCATTGAAGAAGTATCAACCCTTGTTAGGGGAAATAATTCCCTATTCTGTGCTTTAAACTCATCATTAGCAAATACTGATTATCACTGTATACAACGCTTTGTAGACATTGAAAGTCAGGTAGAAGGAAAATGTAATTTGCCCAGCCCCCAGCCCCACAGATATTCAAATATGTGCACCTTGGTGCCAGGCTGATGGGGAGGTGCTTTTCACTGTTGGGGATAGATAAAAGGTGAGAGTCAGTGGTATAGAAGGTTAGCTTAAATCTATTCTCATTCAAGGGTAACACAAGAATATGCCCTTTGTTATTTGGATAAAATCATGATAAATTATCTGTACCATTTGTATTTCCCATAAAAGAAAAGCGCAGAAAAGGGGAAAATATTTTCACTGAGCATTTCCTACCTGCCAAGTACTGTTCTAAATGCTCTACCTGTATTAACTCGCTTTATCCTCTGCAAAAACTTATGAATTAGGTGCAATTATTATCACCAATGTTATGAAAGAGGAAATTAAGGCATAGAACGATTAAGAAAAACACCAATTAATTGAAGATTAGGGTAAGGTGGAATACCTTGACGTCTACTTTTGTTACAGAAGAGATTCTTGCATGTTCGGGGCCTTAATACCAATAAGCGCCATGAGTACAAATATAATCCCATTTGTCTTCATGCTTTGATGGTCAAGTCAGTAGGTCTCTGTCCCTCTCTTTTTCTCTTACACACACACGCACCCCACATGAAGATTTCCAGTAAAACCAAAACCAAACCCACAACCATCAAGTGGATTCTGACTCATAGCAACCCTACAGGACAGAGTAGAACTGCCCTATAGAGTTTCCAAGGCTGTCATCTTTACTTATGGAAGCAGACTGCCACATTTTTTTCCCGCAGAGCGGCTAGTGGATTCAAATTGCCAACCTTTCAGTTACAGCTGAGTACTTAACCACTGCACCGCCAGAGCTCCTAAGATCTCCAGTAGGACAATCCAAGTTAGGCAACATCCCCTGGACCCTCATATTTCAAGAGGAACACTTAGTCATTGCCTAGATAAAGCACTAGTGATCACCATAATGGAAATGGAGTAGATGGGGATCTTGATATTAAAGAAGTTAGTGTGGGCAAATATTGTGTGATCCCATTTATATGAACTCTCTAGAACAGGCAAATGCATAGAGAAAAAGTTTATCAGTGGTTACCAGAGGCTGGGGGAAGGAAGGAAGGAATGGGAGTTATAGCTAAAGGGGCACTGAGTTTCTGTTTGGGGTGATGTAAAATTTTGGAAATGGATAATGGTGATGGAAGAACAACATGGCGAGTGTGATTAATGTCACTAAATTGCACACTTAAAATAGTTAAAATGGCACTTTTTGTTATACATATTTTACCACAGTAATTTTTTTTTTTTTAAAGAAGTTAGTGTGGAGTGGTACGAAAGAATACAAAGTCTGGGGCTGGAATGATGTGGGTTCAAATCCTGGCTCTACCTCTTATCATCTGTGTCATTGGGGCAAGGCATTTGACCACTGTCAGCCTTGATTTCTTCTGACTAGAGGGCAGATAGTAATACCTACCTGCAGAACAGCTGCAAACATTAAATGCAATAATTCAAAACACCACCCCCTAGTAAGTACCCAATAAATGGCAGGTATTATTTCTGTTCAATCAAAAAACTCATATCAGCAAGCTCCTAATTTCCACCCACATAACAGCCCCTGTGTCATATTATATCTTTTAAACAGAGAGCATCCAAATGTATTCATCTTGCCAGAAGAAAAGAATTTTTGCAAGTACAGGTAGTCACCAACTTATGACGGGATTCTGTTCTGACAACTCCGTGTCGTAGGTCGGTTCTGACGTAAGTAGAATACTTCATCTTCTTTTTAGTTTTCATTATTATTGCCTTTTATTATCAGTATCTTTATAAATCTGATGTTTATTTGTCTTTGGGTGTTGGAAACATTGCATATAAACTTACAGATCTATTTTAATATCATACGTAGTACGTATTACTAACAGTAAGACATATTAAAAAAAACAGATGTTCATAAGTGCAGTTTGTCATAACTCGAATACATCGTTAAGTCGGGGACTACTTGTACATCACAATTTACACAGACATAGAGATAGGTATCTTACCTTCTTATCTTGTTTAAATGGATTGCCAAAAGTATGAAGTCTTTTTGGTTGGTCTGGATCAATCTCTCGAAGTGGAGAAGGCAACATCTTCAGATATTCCTGATAGTTTCCCATTTGTGCAACTGGAACACTATGAAGTGAATCTGCCAAATCACCGGAAAAGAAAGAAATGCTATACGTCTGAAGGGTATGATCTTTTGAGAGGTTGTGATCATAGACTGCTGTCTTGGCACCAAATACAGTCTAAAATCTCGAATAGCATCATCCTATCCTTGGTCTAGAATATTCTCCCCTCGTCTCAAGTCATTAATCAGCCCACCATTACTCCTGCCTACAGCCTCAAATAACTAGGCCCAGAACAATTCCCTTACCCTTCAAACCAGGCTGACCTCCCTTATATCACCATCTCAACTCAAAAAACCATTATTTGTTCCCCATTAGGAGAAATCTAGGCTCCATGGCCGTCTCTTATCATCCAGAGAACCTGGAGGAGTGGGTTTTAACTTCTTTGAGAATTTGATTTAATCTACAGATTTTCTTCCCAGAAAAAGTCCCCTTTCACACAAAACTTGGTGTATAATTTGAAAGGGTTGTCCAGGAAAAGATTTGCTCAATTTAGTGGACAGATGGCTTTGCTTAAAATTAACAAAATGGAGTAAAGGGGAATTTTAAATAGTCATCAATTATCCTGGATCCTATCAAGTCCATTATTCTCATGTAGATGAGGAATTCTCTATTGAACTCATCACGGCAGATTGTGTGGTATAGTGTTTGGGTGTGCGGTGTCCAGACACTGACGGACCTAGCTTTTGCCACTTTCAACTGGCTAAAGCTGAGCAAACTCCTTAAATACTCACGCTCAGTTTCTATGTCCATAAAACGGACATGAAAACAGTATCTACCTCATGGGGCTGTTTTCAGGATTATGAGAGATAAAGCATGGGGAGTGTAGTGTAAGCACTGAGTAACTCATACTTCTTGCATCTGAGAAATACTTGTATCTGGGTAAACATTGGGATTCAGTGAAAACAGGCATTCTAAACATTAAAACGTTACAAAATAACCTACTCATTGTGCAATAAGAACCTTTATGTAAGTCAGACTTGACATTTTCATAATCAAGGAAATGTGCCTCACTGTTCATTTACCTTCATCTTGGCCAACAATAAACTTGTGTGTTTTCAGTAAATTAGATCTCATTCTGGTTAATTGGTCTAAAAGACCACTACGTGGAATATCATAAGCATTTCTGTATGTTTGCGGTTTCAAATCCTGTTTGAGATGAAACAAATAATTTCAGTTACTCCTGAGGCGTTTAATACAGGCGTGTAATACTTAACCCTCCTAAAATATTAATGAAGGACTCTACAATCAGTACAACAAACAATAGGATTTTCCCAGTGGAAAATTTCCACTTGTTGGCCTTGTTCTTCATTCTAATACACCCACAAAGCCTTAAAGTCACTAGGAATATCCTTGTTCAAGTATGTTATTTGAAACATGAAATCCTGAGATTTATGCTTGCAGCAGACTTGCAGGACTGTGGCTTGTCATCTAGATTTTATCTCTGCCAGCCATGGAGGTGAATGAGCCACTGGGATCTCCCTTTAGGAAGCAATTGCCGATCCACTGTGAGCAGTGCAGTTAGTTGAAAGCCATCAGCTTGCAGTGCCTTTGGGATCTGCCACAGTGGTTAGCTGAGGCCATACTCTTCCCAGACTGCCCCAGACGATGACTGAGAACAGTGGGGTGTTAGTGACTGCCCGGTTTTGCCCAACGGGGACCTCCTCTATGGGAAATCTTGGTGCCAGAGGTCTCCAGGACTTTCTACATGCTATACCATTCTTCATACCCATCGCTCCTTACTTCCCCCTCTTCCCTCACAGGTGCAAGATCGGCACTGTGGTCTGAAGGCTCTCCCTGCTTCCTCCTGCTCCCTTCTCCATTTTTCATGGCTATTGCTCCCCCCAAATATCTTGTACTTTTAATTCTGTAGTTTTAGGGGGATGTATAAAGTTCTTTTGTGTGCATGTGTGTGATTTGGGTGAAACTTTACAGCTCAAGTTAATTTTTCACTCAAAAATTTACACATATTGTTTTGTGACGTGTAATTTTTGTGACACAATTCTATATTGACGTCTGCTGGCAGGAAGATCCAACCTACCTAATTCTTAAACTGGTCAATTAATAATTATTAAGTCTCAAACTGAATCATCATTATTTCAAAACGAAAGCAATGTGAAAGACGTAAGTGAATCAGATAAACAAATACGAACTGTTCACATCACAATTTACCTTGTTTAAGAGCCCTATTTGGAAACCAGCAAATTCTTTGATACTCAGTTCTGCCAGTCTTAGTGCAGCTTCCCCTGTGATTTCATTCAACAGCTTTCTAAAATTTTGACTGTGAGTCAAAGACACTCCACTTCCAGCATGATTTTTCACTTTGATTCCGATTTCCTGGGGAGGTTTCTTCCCTACTGATGCTAGTATTCGCTCTGACTCTAGTTTGGTCTAAAATGAAAGTACATAGCATGTTATGAAAAGACCTATAATATCACTGTCTTCTTAATATTTAAGAAAGATAATACTTTAAGAACCCAACAGAACAACTTTTCCATTGCAAATCACAGAAAAATGGATAATTATAATTTCCCTATGCTTCTCTGTACTACCACAAGACACAGAGAGGGGAGAATAGATAGGCAATTAACCTTAATACTTTTTTCTCTTGCTGAGTGTCAAGTTATGATTGAGTCATGGAAAGAATGGACACCAGGGATAAGAATGTCTTTCAAAGACACTTAGAAGCACATGTTGTTATGGTAAAAATGAGTCTAAGTCAACATCTGAGACTCAGATGAAAAGTTTTAAGACTCTGTATTTATAAATGCAAACTAGTGCTGAAATTCAGGTTACAGATTTGGCATTATATCTGAAAAAGTTAAACTATGTATTTTTAATATCAGACCATCCAAAAAACATCTTAGAAGATAATGCTTAATTTAATAAATATGGCCAAGTAAATAATTTTTAATGTATACTCCATAAGTTTCCTACTAACTTATAAAGAAAAATCCCCTTAATAGACACTATTATCTCATATTGATAAACAGTGCTTAAGAGTGAATTGTTGCAACATATTACATTTTGAGCATATTTTATGTTTTACATACATCAGAGATAGTTCAAGGGACACTGATGACATAGAGCTTTTATATCTACATCATCATAAGTTAATAACGATCTTTTCTTTTTCTCTAAAGGTAGAACTCCACCAATGTTTGATAAGTCCAAAATAATTATGGGGTTCTTGGGGTTTGGTCAGAGATATTTATCAATTTGCTCCAATTATTGGAATTAAGTATGTTTATTCTCTTTAAAAAATTCTTAAGTCATGAAATACAGGATAAGAGCAAATGAAGGCTCTGTTTTCTTAAATGGTCTGGGAAGTTCATTTATAAAAATATTCAAGCAATGTGTCCTAGAAGGTCCTAGAACTTATATTAGTTTCAACTCTGTTTAGTATTCTTCCTTCTGGCCATACCCTGCTGATACAGCCTTAAAGGCCCAAGGTAAACATCAAATAAAGAAATAAACCAATATATAAATAAATTAATAATCAAAACAAAACATCATCAACAACAACAAAAACAAAAACCTATTAGCAGAAAAGAAAAGGGATTAAGGGGACACTTGGTAGATCAGAAATCTGGGTTTGCCTTTATTTTCGGTTTCACTTATGAGCACACTGGACTGGTAGGAGCTGGTAAACTCCAGGTGGTACTTAAGTTTCTGCCAGTTCCTAGCAAGGTGTGTCAGCATCCCAATCATGGAACCGTTTTGGTTTTTGAGGGAAATCTGTCACTTTGCTTACTACTCTCTTGTTTTCTAAAGGGCCAGCTTCCAAACATCTCCAGCTTGAAGCATTATAGTCACTGCAAGTGCTTACTACTGTTTCCTACCTGGGAATATGTTTGTACATAAGAAGAAAGTACAACTGCAGCATTGATTTGTCATAGAACGTAATACATATTGTATGGCAGTAAAGCTCTAAGTTGGTAGTTGTCAAACGCTTCCACCCTGCAAGAATGGGCTAGGTAGAGGTGAGAAGTATGGTAAGGAGGGGTGAGTGGAGAATGAGGCACTAATAGAGAGGGGCAGGCAAGGGACAAGGTAAACAATGGTAAATGAGGTGGAGGTACAATGGATTTTCTCTCTTCAGGTCCCCTTGGGGCCTACCACCCTCCGGTTTGAAAAACGTTGGTCTCATCTCCCCCCACCCCCCAGGAAAAGCATAGGGACATTTATCCAAGGGCTAGCATGTGAGTGTAAGTCCTTCACATGCCTGAAAATTACTTTTAGGCAAGTCATGTAAACCACACCATGCCTCAGTGTGCTGACCTAAAAAAATAAGATGCACTTGTCCAAAGTAATTTGAGGAGAAACTAGATTGAGGATAGACAAAAATGTGACCCAGGAGATAATTCTATTAAGCCTCTGCCCCTCTTAAGCCACAGAATATCCACCAGCTTGTGGGCAGGGCAAACGGGTAAGTAAAAGGAGAAATGGCACAGCATCAAATGATACTGACAGACCCTTAGCTGCAGTTTAATGGTAAAGCTAGAAGCCATAGAGAATCACATTGTTACTAATCCATAGAGTGCAGAAATATATACACATTTAATTGGAAAAATTACAATTACACTAAAGAATAAGGAAATGCACTTCTGAGGGCAAAGGAGTTTTTTTGTTTGTTTTTACCAATACTACCTGTTGGCTGAGTTTTTTAAGGTAAGAGATAACACTGTAACTAAGTCCACAATCTAAATTATCTGATATCAGATTTGGAGCTCCCATCATCCTTAGTGCTTTCTTTAATGGCTATAAGGAAACAAAATACACAACAGTAAGAATAGAATAAATCTTAAAATACTCAAAGTTCAGTTACAAGGGGCAAAGGGACATGATTCATTTCTTAGAAGTCAAGGTGCTGCACATAAAATCAAACATGGAACATTAAAAAGTGGGAATGAAAAATAGCAGAGAAGTAAGGAGCAGAAAGTAAAAAAATCAGAGGAGAGTGGGATCAGAAGAGCAAGTAACAACAAATTCAAACAATTGGCAAATTGCTTTCAGTCTTAAGTCCCAAGCCCTAAAATCATTTCACAGTGCATTTTATTGTGCACCCCATTCCTACCATGGCAAATCCTAACACAACCCGATTTCTCCTCCCAGTGACACCAGTGATATCAGTTAAGGCTCTACCTTTTCACCTCTAGAAACTTGGCTCAAAGTTTACCAAGTCAACCTCTGAAACAATTGGATGATCTTAATTTAGGCCATATTACCTGTGGCCGTAGAGTCAATTTTGACTCATGGTGACCCCATGTGCTTCAAAGTACAACTGGTCCACAGGGTTTTCCTGGCTGTTATCTTATGGAAGTAGATTGCCAGGCCTTTCTTCCACAGTACCACTGGGTGGATTTGAACCACCAACCTTTTGGTTAGTAGCTGAGAGCAAACCACATGCACCACCCAGGGACCAGTTCAAAAATTATCATAATTTTTTCAAATCATAAAAGCCAAAATGAAGCCAAGAAGGTTTTTACTCTCTTTGTACCCCCTCCAGCACCCCACTTCTTGCAGTTTCTAAAACACGTTGAACAGGAAATAAGTATATATAATGACTACAGAAAATCTTCTTTTTTCAGAGGGAAACCCCACATTGAGAATTTCTAGAGTTAAAAAGGGAAGCTGATATAATACATGAATCCAGACCTAGTTATTCTTAAATTCCAAAATTACAATCTCATAAGGTTAGTTTTAATAAGAGAAACACAGAAGTGTTTTATAAAAATAACCATGACAGTTAAAGTAAATAAAATAGTTCTTTTTTTTTTTGCGCTGTCATTGATATCTCCAAACTCTTACATATGGTTTGAGAAGACCATGACAACACAAAATACTTGTAAAATAAAAAAGATAACTATCTTATTTCAGGGGTAAAGCTCGAGACAAGAATCATCATTTCTATAGTTAATGCATATATACACATAAATACATACTAATAAGAAGTATGGAGGCAGAGTTTTTAAGTAGCTGTCAAAAGCCTGTCGCCACTTCAGATTGGGCTTAAGTTTGTGAACTTTAAACAAGTCATCTGTAATAGAAAACCAAGGAAAACGTTACATTATTCCAGTCCTGCATGCCAAAAGCGAAATCAAGCAATCCACATCAATTATGTCATTTACTAGAAATCTTGATTTTTAGTTACATTAAATGAACCTTTCATTGGAGTTTATTTAATGATCTTTTTTGGTGGTGGTAGTATTTATTAAAATTATATATAGTATTTTTCTAGAAAATAAAATACATTCTTAAGTGTTACGGATTAAATTGTGTTCCCCCACCAAAAGATATGTTGAAGTTCAAGCCCCTGTACCTGTGAATATGACTTCGTTTGGATATAAGATCTTTCTTTGAAGATGTTATCAGTAAAGTTAATGAGGTCATAATGGAGTAGGGTGGGTCCTAATCTCTTCTCAGTGGTGTCTTATAAAAGGGGAGAACAGACATGGACACAGAGTCACACAGGAGACACTACTTGAAGACACATTGCAAAGCCAAAGAATGCCAAGACACGCCCAGGGCCACCAGAATCTGCAAGAAACAAGGAAGCATCTTCCCCTAGAGTGGACAAAGAGAGCACGGCCCTGCCCATGCCCTGAATTTTGACTCCTAGCCTCCAGAATTTCGAGAAAAAGAAATTTCTGTTCTTCAAAGCCACTCACTTTGTGGTAGTTACGGCAGCCCTTGGAAACTAAGACATCAAGTTAAACATTACTCTTCCATCTGTGAAGCTACATACAACATAACAACACCAACACCGACTCTGATCCACCTGAAATACTTCTCTGACCTGTTACATATTAGTAACACTACTGTAAGAATTTTCACCTGAGGGGAAATCCACCCTCACTGGTTGATGGAATAACATTTTTTTTTTATTTAAACATAGAGGGCATTGTACTTTTTGTTGAAAGGTCAAGGTAAGAGACTTTACAAAGTCTATGAGAACAAAAGCTAAGCGTCTAATTTCTAGGCAATGAAGGCAAACCCTAAATTGTCTTTTGGAGTCTCCTTAATCAGCCCAAACTTTCTTTAGTCATATTTCCTCCCCCCTCACTTCATTTCTTTGATTTTTGGAGTCAAGCATTTTGAGCCAAAACTTGGGCCTTTCATATATTAGTTAACAATTGGGTGATGGCACTAGCGATAGCCTATAGTGGTGTTAACTTGAAGTTTAAAATTTCATATGACTAAACATGTTTCTTGAATACCATGTACATTAATATAACTAAAAATATTTACCTCAAATAAACAGACACCTTCTATCTTTTCATATGTAAATATAATTATCCTAATAATCTAAGTATATTATATATAGAAAAACAAAAACCAAACCCATTGCCGCCAAATCAATTCCGACTCATAGTGACCCTATAGGACAGAGTAGAACTGCCCCATAGGGTTTTCAAGGAGCGCCTGGTGGATTCAAACTGCCAACCTTTTGGTTAGCAGCCATAGCTCTCAACCACTGCACCACCAGGGCTCCATATTATACACACTATATGAAAATTTCCAAAACATCTCATCATTTCTTTCCCTGGGTAAAAGAAAAAAAAGTTTCTTTCTAATGTAATAATTCAAAATTGGTACCTCCAGACATCAACAAGAACCTGCCACGCTTACTATAAGTACCAAAGATATTGTACATTCATCCTCTATTTTGGCTCTTCGGATTTTATGGGTTCTTATAAAAAAAAATCGAAACCATCCCTTTGCCACATGCTTGATTTCTGTACAAACAGGGCTATTCTTTGAAATTCTGAATTACTTTATTTAAGCAACTATATATTTTCTTCTTTTTACTCCTATAATAAATTATTCCCTCCAGCTGACACCAATTTAAATGAATTCACAAAGTCATAAAATTTAGGTCTTTTGTTCTTTTGTTACAGAAAGAGCAAACTAAAAAAGATATGCGGAGGTTTCTGCTTCATTATAGCAAGGAGGTCTTTTAAAGACCATTCATATCTTGACAGAAAGCAAAGAGAGACCCTGGACATATCGTGTTATATTGTGTCTTTATGTGGAATCTGTTGGGAATTAGGCAGATTTGGGAAAGTAACTGACAAATTTAAATACCACATGACAGGAGAGACTTTTAGATATAAATACATTAGGTCATCAGAGTTAATAATACTCTTAATACTTCTAACAATGCCAAGTTCAACGATTCCATCCAGGAGCTGGTTTAGTCTAATTATGTCTTGCTGGATTTTTTTTTTTTTTGACTTTTTATCTTTCACAGTCTAGATTAAGAGTGACGCTGCTTTAGTCATTACCTCTGTGGTTCAGAAAAATGACTTTTCTGGTTTCATATTTCCATTCAAATGGAGTCTCTAGGATGGTACAGTAAAGATGTCAGAAACAATTGGCTAACCAACATTTGAAAGATGAAGACATGATAGAGTAAAATGATACCACCAACATCTCAAAAATGACTGACACTTTCTCTTCCGGTTCCTTTCTCCCCATTTCCCTCTTCAAAGAGGGAGGAGACCTGGGTTTGAGTCCAAGCTCAGTCACATCCTTAGGTGAGTGAGCTTCAAGAAATCACTTCCTCTTTTTGAGTCTCGTCTATAAAATGGGTTTAATGATAATTGCTTTACCACAAAGGATTGTTGCAAGGAACTCGATTACGTATGTGAAAACACTGCATAAAATGAAAAGAACTGTGTAAACCATAAAGCATTAGACACAGAGTGATTGGTACACAACAAATTATCCTCCTGTTCTCTATCCCCGCACTTCTCTCCTTCTTCCTCCTCATCATAAATGGCCTAATACGGTAAAAAATTTTGTTTTTTTGTACAAGTCACCAGTTCTTGAAGAAAAAAAAAAACAAAAGTGAATTGAATATGGTGAATTTAAGAAAAAAAAAAGCGAAGTTGCTACAAATGCCCTAGTTTCTTCAGTTATTGGCCCTTAATAGAAAAAATAATCTCCTAATTGAGAGATAATTCCCTGGCCAACTGCAACAATCTTGTGTCCACCCTATTGATATGATTCTTCTGGTAACTCATTGATCCACTTAAGCTTCATTTATCTATCACCAGGAAATGAGATGTTTCACATTTCCCAGGTCAGCTTTAGTGCCTAAATAATTAAACCTTTGTTAACTATTTGTGATGGAAATATTACATTAGTGAAGAGGAAACTGGGGTCATCACTACAGAGAATTATTGTATCATACAGTAATATAATGATGTTTCTGGACATTATGAAGTATGTGTGACTTAACTTTTTATTAAATGCCCCTGACCACTAAAACTTCAAAACTCTCCTATATCCTTACATTATATCCTTCGTATAGAATACCAAAGCCTTCAAGAGCTACTAAAATAATGTGAATATTAATAAAGACAATAATAATAGCACTTATTGAGCACGTACTATTTGCCAGGCATAGTTCTAAGCAATTCACCTGTATTATTAGCCCATTTAATTCCAACTAAATCCCTTTGAGGTAGATACTGTCATTATTCCCACTTTATGGATGAGGAAACTAAGGCACAGAGAAGTTAAGTATCTTGTCCAACGTCACAAAACTAGCAAATGGCAAAGCCAGGATTCATACTCAGGCAAACATGCCTCATAGCTCATACTCTTAACCACTGTGGAACTTACACTACCCCAAAAATGAAGTAATGGTGGAAATGCTGAGTTTGTGTGTATTTCAGAACCTCCACATGAAACTAAGTGGGGATTCTGAGGCAGAAGTACTTATAGCTTCAAAGGGGGTGAGAAACTCTATGCTCCTTAGAAGACACAGAGGGATGAATGAAGCCAAAGGCAGAATGGGAGCTGAGTTAAGAGTAGGAAAGCCCTCAACTGGATGTGTGGGGTTAAGAAAGGGGGAGGAGTCAAAGATGCCTCCAGGGTTTCCAGTTTGGGACATCTGTAGAAGGATGCTGGTGTCACTAACTAGAGTGTGGACAGAGGAGGAAGAGCATGGTAGGAATGGGTAAGATAAGTTCTGCTTGGCTTGAAGTCACCCTAGAAACATCCAGAAGGCTGTTGGGCAGCTAGAATCATTTAGGTCACCATGCTCTAGGCAGGAGTGCAGACTAAGGAGGGCCAGGGACAGATGCCACACATGCCTTGCTGGTGACAGAAGACATTTCAGACAGAAGGACAACTTGGCATTTGGGGAATAGAGTGGTGCAGTAACCCAAGTAACCCAAAATAAATTAGGAAAATGAAAAACAGAGAAAACAAAAATATAAAATGGAAAACTTGAACCCCGACATAACAATAATTACATTAGATGTAAATACCCTACATACATCCATTAAAATACAGAGATTGACACAGTGGAAGAAAACACATGACCCAAAAATGTGCTGTCTACAAGAAACTCACTTCAGATATAACAATATAGGCAGGTTGAAAGTAAAAGGATGGAAAAGGATATATCAGGCAAACATTAATCAAAGAAACGCAGGGGTAGCAACACTAGATAAAGTAGAACTCAGACCAAAGAAAATTACCAGAGACATAATGATAAAAGGATCAGTCCACCAAGAATATACAGTAATATTAAGTGTGTACGAATCAAATAACAGAACTGTAAAATACATGAAGGAAAAACTGATGGAACTGAAAGGAGAAATAAACAAATCCACAATTACAGTTGGAGATTTTAACACACAAAAAAATCCCCAAATTCCCCCAATATGATAATTTGAATAGCCCTATAACTATGAAGGAAATTGAACTAATAATCTTAAGACTCCCAAAAAGGAATCTCCAGGCTGAGGTGGTTTCTGGAGAAATCTACCAAATGTTTAAAGAATTAATACCAATTATATACAATCTCTTCCAAAAATAGAGTAGGAGAGAACACTTCTCAATTCATTTTATGATGCTAGTATTACCTTGATACCAAAAGCAGACAATTAAAAAAAGAAAAGAAAAGAAAACAAACTACAGACCAATGTCCTTCATGAATATAGATGCAGAAACCCTTAAAAAAAATCAGCCCATAGAATTTAGAATATATAAAAAGAATTATGCATCATGACCAAGTAGGGTTTATTCCAAGGATGCAAGGCAGGCTCAATGTTTGAATATCAATCAATGTAATACATCATAGTAGCGGGATAACTAAAAAAAAAAAAAAAAAGATCACATCAATTGATGCAGGAAAAACATTTGGCTAAATTCAACACCCATTCATGCTAAAAAATACTCTCAGAAAAATAGAAATGAAAGGGGAACTTCTTCAACTTGATAAAAGAAATCTACAAAAAACTTACAGCTAACATTATACTTAATGGTGAAAGATTGAATGCTTTCCAACTAAGATCGGGAACAAGGCAAAGACAGTCACTCTCACCATTCTTAGCCAACATAGTGCTAGAAGTTTATGGATTAGAAGCACAAAAATATAAAGATGGCAATTATCCCTAAATTTATACACATACTTAATGCAATTCCTATCAAAATCCCAGCAAGAATTTTCACAGATAGAGACAAAGTTATTCTAAAATTTATACGGAAAATCAAAAGAACTAAAATAGCCAAAATAATTTTTAAAAACAAGAATGAAATGGGGGGAATCTGTCTACCCAATTTCAAGACTTATTTATATAACTACAAGTTACCAAGACTGTGTGGTATTGGTGGAGAGATAGACAAATAGATCAATGGAATAGAACAGAGTACCCAGAAATGACCCCATGTAAATATAGCCATCTGATTTTTGACAAAGGTGTAAAAGCAATTCAGTGGAGGAAAGGGAGCCTCTTCAACAAATGGTGCTAGAGCAACTGGTCATCCACAGGCAAGAATAATAAACTTTAGCCTACATTTTATACAAAAATGAACTCAAAATAGATCACAGACTTAAATGCAAAACATAAAACTACAAAATTTTTAGAAAAAAAAACATAGGAGAAAATCTGCAGGGTCTAGGGCTAGGCACAGTGCTCTAGGACGACACCAAAAACATTAACCAGAAAAGGAAAAATTGATAAATTGAACATCAAAATTAAAAACTTTTGCTTCAAAAAAGACCATGAAGAACACGAGAAAACAAGCTACAGAGTGGAAAAAAGCATTTGCAAGCCATATATCCAGCAAAGGACTAGTATCTAGAATATATAAAGAACTCTAAAAACTCAACAATAACAAAAATAAACAATCCAATTAGAACATGGACAAGACATGAAGAGAGACATTTCACCAATGAGGATATAAAGATGGCAAGTAAGCACATGAAAAGACGTACAGTATAGTTGTTGTTGCCGCTGAGTCAATTCCAAACCCCATGTGTGCAGAATAGAACTGCTACGTAGGGTTTTCAAGGCTGTGACCTTTCAGAAGCAGATCACCAGGCCTGTCTTCTGAGGTGCCTCTGGGTGGGTTCGAACCGCCAACCTTTTGGCTAGTAGTCAAGCACTTAACCATTTGTGCCACACGTTAAAAAAAACATCCAATTCCTGTCAAGTTGATTCCAATTCATGGAGGCCCCCATATGTGTCAGAGTAAAACCGCACTCCACAGGGTTTTCAGTGGCTGATTTTTGAGAAGTAGGTCATCAAGCCTTTTTTCTGAGACTCCTCTGAGTGGACTCGAACCTCTAGTCTTTCAATTAGCTTTACCATTTGTACCACCCAGGGATCTTTAACCATCAGGGAGCTTCAAATTAAAACCACATTGCTATACCACCGTAAACACCAATCAGAATGGCTAAAATTAAAAAAAAAAGTGACACCATCAAATGTTGGAGAGGACGAAGAGAAATTCAATCATTCACACACTGATGGTAGGAATGTAAAATGGTCCAGCCATTCTGGGAAACACTTTGGCAGTTTCTTAAAAGCTAAACATGCAACCACCACAGGACCTGGCAATTGCACCCCTGGACATTTGACCCAGAGAAATGAAGACTTATGTTCACACACAAACCTGTACACAAATGTTCATAGTAGATTTATTCACAACAGCCCAAAAGTGGAAATAACACAGATGACCCTCAACAGGTGAATAGTTAAACAAATTATGGTATACCCGTAACATGGATACTACTCAGCAAAAAAAAAGAAAGAAAGAAAAAGGAATGAAATATTGATATATGCAACAACCCGGTTAAATCTCTGGAGAATTATGCCAAGTGAAAAAAGCCAATCCCAAAAGATTATATACTGAATGATTCCATTGATATAACATTCTTGAAGTGATGAAATTATAAAAATGAAGAACAAATTAGTAATTGCCAGCAGTTAAGGCTAGGGAGTGGAAGTTGGAAGGAAGCAGGTGTGGCTGTTAAAGGCAACATGAGGGGTCCTTGTTGATGGAACTGTTCTGTCTTGACTGTATCAGTGTCAACATCCTGGTTGTGGTCTTGCACTACAGCTTTCCAAGATATCCACTGGGGGATACTGGGTAAAGGGCACATGGGATCTTTCTGTATTATTTCTTATAACTGCATGTGAATCTACAATTGTCTTTTAAAAAGTTTAATAAACAGAAAAATACTACTACTAACGGAGTCTCAGTGAAGATCATCTAGTCTTCACTTTATAGTTGTGGAAATTGCGGTCATAAAGGCACATCTACGAAAAGGGAGTAAAGAAACCCACAAAATACAGATACTTTGGTGCTGTCACTCTTAGTCTCAGAAACATAATCTATATTTTATATCAGTGATGACCAACTCTTAGAAGATATTTTAGATTGGACTAACAAATAAAGTAGATAAAAAAAACACTGCTGTTGAGTCGATTCCGACTCGTAGCGACACTATAGGACAGAGTAGAACTGCCCCATAGGGTTTCCAAGGAGCACCTGGTGGATTCGAACTGCCGACCTTTTGGTTAGCGGCTGTACCTCTTAACCACTACACCACCAGGGTTTCCCAATAAAGTAGATAGGCTACCCAAAACAACCATGCTAATATATTTGTGATGATCCATCTTTAACCTTCTTAACTCATGATGTTTTAAAGTATTGCTTTTTCAGTACACACAACACATGTAGTATTCATAGCCCGAAGAAAAATGTCATGCTTTTCATGACTATTGAAAACTTAGTAAAGGTCTGATCCCTTTCACAAAAATTAAGAAATCCCACCAAATCAAAATGTTCACAACTTTACCAGTAGAAGAATACCACGCAGTACTTTAGTCCTCTGAAACGATGCGGCTTTTCAAATGAGAAAAAAAATCTCCACAGACATTTTTAGTAGTATCTGAGTAACAGCTTCTGGAGTTGTTCCTTTTACAATTTTGCCATGGAAACCACAGCTTCTACAACTAGAGGTATTGCAAAATTTAGTCTTGTACCTAGTTCCTCAATTTGCTACCATGCCTAAAACATATGCCTCAAGAGCATTTAGCATTCCTCTGTGGAGAAAATACTGTAAGCCAATGCCCCCACGGAAGTCCTATTTTCTGAAGGAAACCATGTGGTTTGTGTGGCATTGACCTCAATCCACAGTACTTTTTGGCCCAAACTAGTGTATAAAAAAGCTGACTGCACTTAAAACTGGGGTGGGGGGCATCAGTGCTTGCACCCTAAAGAACAGCATAAGAATCACGCACCAGAGGTTGTCTCTTCTTCCCTTTGATCTAAACACAACAAAAGAAAATGAACACAACAAAAAACTGTATGCAAATTTTACCCTTCCCAATCAGTTTTTAGACTTACACATCCTGCTACCAATTATTCTTTGATTACATTTAAAGTACTTAGTCCGTGACCTAGTTTTGTGTTTGCTGTATTACAAAGGTGATGAAATGGCACAGATTGTACTTACCTAAAAGAGGGAGTAAAACTGGGTAGTTGTAAGGCATCACAAAGAGGTTTACACAAGTTAAAGTCGTACTGGCTTTTAAATAACCAAATGGATATCCAAGTTCATTGTATTTTCCGCTGTTATTAACAAACACCTGACAAGAACAGGAAATCATGTATAGTTACGACAATAAGGATTTCATGTAAAGCCAAACACGCGGTATTCCATAGCAACATCTATGGCCCAATTTAATAGTAATTTTAAGATAGGAATAGGGCTTTTAGCCTATGATTATATCAAAACATATCATATTAAATAGGAATGTGCAGATTAGGATTTCTTCATAAATTATATTAAGAAACAAAGCTACACTATGCCATAGTCATTCGGAGACCACAGCCTACATCAACAGTACCCAAATATTTACTTGGCTAAAACAAACAAAAAAACCCAAACTCGTTGCCATTGAGTTGATTCCAATTCTTGGGCAGCTGCCTTAACTCTTAACCACTATGCCACCAGGGTTTCCTTACTTGATTAGCACAACAGAAAATAAGGCTGAAATACTGCTAAGTGATAGAAAAAAAAAAGTGATACCAGCCATTAAAACAAATTAACTTCTCAAAAGAGCAAGTAGTGACCAGAGTGAAGACTTTAGGAAAATGGACTAAGGTCCAATGCCTAAAGCACACGTTTACCACAAGAGAGCCCATGTAAAGCATGATGCAAACAGCCCTGTATGTACTACTATTAAGTCTTGCTTACCCCTTTCTGCTCTACTTCCCTTTGCTGCTCCATCTCTCTATCCATTTATTTATTTTTCATTCAATAAGTACTGGGTTTTTTGGTTTTTTAAGTATTTCGGAGCCCTGGTGCTGCAGTAGTTAAGGGATATGGCTGCTAACCAAGAGGTTGGCAGTTCAAATCTATCAGCTGCTCCTTGGAAACCCTATAGGACAGTTCTACTCTGTTCTTTAGGGTCGCTATGGGCTGGAATCGACTGGACAGCAATGGGTTTGGTTTGGCTTTTTTTCAGCTATAAGCCAGGCACTGGTGCTAATTATTTTGAGGCAGCAAGGAGATACTTTGGTTCAACCTGGAAGACATTTTCTCTTCTAAGTTATGCTAGTAGTGCAAACATGTAATAATGATTAAAACGTTTATTTTTATTCCATATGACTATCATCTTATTCCTTATCGAGATTCAGGATTTGATGTATTTTTACCTCATCAGTAGCCTCCACATACTCGCTATGCTGTGCTAGAGTCCTCTAGCTACCAAGTTTTCTCTTTGTTCCATGTTAAGACTCTTTGGTCCAAGTCAGGACCCCAGTATACACTTTTAGGGACTTGTTGTTGGTTGCCACCGAGTAGGCTCAAACTCATGGTGACTTTATGTAGAAAGAATGTAATGTTGCCTGGTCCTGTGGCATCTTCATGATCATTGATATGTTTTAGTCCATTGTTGTGGGTATTGTGTAGTAACTTCCAATCCAAGGGGCTCATCTTCCAGCACTGTATTGGACAATATTCTGTTATGTTCCATAGGGTTTTCATTGTCTAATTTTCAAAAGTAGATCACCACCAAGCCTTTCTTCCTAGTGTGTCTTAGTCTAGAAGCTCCACTGAAACCTGTCCATCATGTGTGACCTTGCTGGTATTTGAAATACTGAAAGTATAGCTTCCAGCATCATAGCAACACACAAGCCACCACCGTACAACAAACTGATAGACAGGTGATTGTTCAAAGACCTAGACATTACCTTTTCCAAAGTCTTTTAGCAGGATCATTTAAGACAAAAGTCAAACCCTGATATTTAACAGAATCCATTTACCTTGCCAGTCTTTTGTACCAGCAATGTCATCTAGCAGTTCATTAAACTCTTGCTATATTTTATTATAGCTAAGGAGAAATGTTTGTTATGTTATTTATGACTCCATAAAACAATGAATTGTGCTAAAACATGATTTTAGATTTCATGTCTTAATTTGAACCTTAATAGAAACAAAGATAGCTGTAATACAGCATCCTATTTTTCCCCCTACTTCCTAAGTGTGCATATTAGAAGCGGGGGGTGGGGAGGCGGGGAATAACCATAAAGACTAAAAAAAAAGTCAGATACACAGGGTCAGACCTATGATTCCGATGAAAGGAAAAACAGTAGCACTGTTTTTGTTGTTGTTTTTGTTTTCTTTTTCTGTATTTCTCTCTCTCTTTCTCTCAGCATAAGCTTCTTGAGTTTTTCCAAATACCTTGTTACCCACAGATACATAGAATTTTGGGCTTGGAAGGATCTTTAGAAACCATCTAGTCCAGAGAAAGTAAGTATCTGGTCCAAAGCCACATAGTTGGTGGCAGAGCTGGGGCTAGAATCTAGTCTCCATTATGGTTTTGCCAAATTTCCTGGCTCCTGGTTCATCATATTCTTTTTCACTCCCACTAATTCATCACATGAAAACTATTCTAGACTGAAGTAACATAAGGTACAGAGCAAAGCACATGGCATATTTGAGGAGAGGTACAGGGAGCGAGGACAGGGTTTCTTTGGAGAAAGTTATGAGGAATTTCCTATACAGAAAAGAGGGTTTATTTTAGGGGAAAAGTATAATGTGTCATTTTATTTGCTTCCATTGTAAAAACATTTTTCATCCTATAAATCAAACCTCACATCTTGATTTCATGTTTGCATCCTATTATTCACACCTCTAAATTTCTAGCACTTTTTGGTGAATTTTCTTGAAATATAAACACATCCAAAAAACAGCATGAACTAGAAGTATACAGCTCAATGACTGTTCATTCCTACAGTGAATGCACACATGCAACCAGTGCCCAGGTTAGGAAACAGAACCAGACCAGAAACCCCTTCATGACCTCTTCTGGTCCCTAGCCTGCACCTCCAAGAGAAACCGCTCTCCTGACTTCCCACACAGCAAGTGAATTTTAGCTGTGCTTGAACTGGGATGAAGTGAAATCGTACCATCTGTGAGCTTTCTGTCTGGCTTCTTTTGCTCAATATTATGCTTGTGAGAGCCTTCTGTTTCTAGCACTTTTACATCCTTGTTTTAAGCCAATCCCTGTTTTTCAACCTGGTTTTCACATCTTGGGAGAATTTAAGTAGCTTAAAGACAACTAGTAGTGTTCATCACACATTTCAGGGTGAAACAGATGGCAGTCTGAAAGTGTTTCTTATGTAAATAAAACCTAACAACTACTGACGGCTATATGGTCCTGTGGTTCATAAATAGAACAGGCATCCTCACAGTGAAGGACTTCCTTGTTTTATTTTTTTTAAAAAAAGGCTGTGCCTAGATTTTGCAAAATAAAATCCATAGGTAAATCTATCAACCAATCTCCAAGCTCTTCTGGCTGAAGTTGAATACTTGGAAGAACCAGTGTTACGACATCTCTGTGCATTTGCCTCATCCAAGTAAAATCCACACTACCTATGCCAGTGTGATTTGCACTACAGGCAGCAGAAGAGTTTTATTATATTACACTAATATATAAATTTGTTTCAGGGCTTATGGCTCTCTGCCAAAAAGATTCTGTACTTTCAATCTGCCAATTTCAAACTAAGGGCTGAGAACCTTGCTTCAGCTGTAGAAGCCATACTTGAATAGGATTACGTCCTTTAAGTTGTTGCTGTTGGCTACCATTGAGTTGGCTCTCGACTCACAGCAGCCCCATGCACGACAGAACAAAATGCTGCTTGTCCTGCACCATCCTGATGATTGGTTGCAGATTGGACCATTGTGATCCATAGGGTTTTCATTGGCTGATTTTTGGAAGTAGGTCACCAGGCCTTTCTTCCTAGTCTATCTTAGTCTGGAAGCTCCACTGAAACCTGTTCAGCATCACAGCAACACGCAAACCTCCACTGACAGACGGGTGGTGGCTAGGCATGAGGTGCACTGGCTGGGAATTGAAGCCAGGTCTCCTGCATGGAAGGGGAGAATTCTACCACTGAGCCACCACTGAAATTCATCCTTTAAGCTAGGGATTCTTAATCTGGGGTCCATGGATAGGTTTCGGGGGGACAGGCTTCCCCCAAATCCTTCAATACATAGGTTATATCATAGTCTAAGTGGCAACATACAATAGGCTAAAATATCAGTCTGAAATTATTTGCTTGGCTCTGTTTCTTATTTGATAGTATTTGTGAGAAATACCATTTACAGACTTAGATTAACCTTTGAAACTCCTTTAAAAAAATTCCCAGATCCAGAGTGGTTACAGACCTCTGACTACCAGGTGAGGATAAGTACCTGCCAGCAGGTATGGGGAGATTTGCGTTCCAAGATGTACTGAGTTAAGGGTGAAGGTTCAAGTTCATATTTGTCAAAGGGAAGTTTGTCTATTACCATTGGCTCACAATCTACACAGGAGAACCTCACAACAGGATGAGATGTTCGTGGTGGCTAAAAGAGAAGAGGAAAAATATGGTCAGTTATCATGTGAGCTTCCATTTCTGACAACTCTGCAACCCCTTTTCAGTTTTGTTCACCCATCACTGAGATACAGATTAGTGTTTCCAGAAAGAGGGTTCTAGATCTCTAGACATCACCAACATCTTCCATGGGGAAGGGGACTCAGATTCTTCATCTCCACCACACACTTAGTATTGGGAAGAGGAAAGGTAAATTACAACGCTCGTAACGAGGATTTAAGCAAAGTTAAAAGAAAAAAAAAAGAACCACTTTGAATATAGTTTAAAAATTCATTTATGATTCACAGGCTGAACCCTGAATTTCAAATCCACTTTGTAACCTCCAAGCATTATATGCTCTCCATCCCTTTATACAATGAGGTTACAGATAGTCCAGACTTTGGTGGAAAAGAAGAAATCCATGAAACTTTCTAACGAGGTAATGACAAAGTTAGAGCCGCTAATAAGTGCAATGAAAAAGAGTAAAGGCACAGAAAGGGCAAGATAGAGACTGATACTGAGCCAGTCACAACTCTGGGACCCAAATGAATTTTTACAGCAGCCTCACACCCACACACTTGCCTTGTATAGCTGGGGTTCAGGATGCTTTTGGCTGGGCTGCAAAGGCCTGTGTCCCTGGAGTACCAGAACAAATGAATGGAGAAGCCATTTTATTTTATTAATATTTGTTTCTGGTGAAAATATACAGGGCAAAACATGCACTCACTTACAATTTCTACACGTACAGTTCAGTGGTATTGGTTATATTCTTCACTCTGCGTCAATAATCTCACTATTTCTGCTCTAATTGTTTCACCACCATTCACTTAGACTCACTGCCCCCCTAAACTTCTTATCTATGCTTTAGTTACTATTGTCAATTTGGTCTCATGTATATAATCTCTCAAAAGAGTGCAGTACTCAAGGCATGTGTTCTAATTGAGCTAAACTGTTGTTTAGTTTAAAAATGACTTCTGGGGATAGTGTTTGTTGAAGGTTTAAAGAGTATCTCATGGCAATAGATTCATGGGTTCCTACTGTCTCAATGGGTCCAGTTAGTCTGGAATCTAAGAATTTGAAGTGCTGGAGGTGGGGCCAAGATGGTGGAGTAGTCAGATGCTTCCGGGGTCCCTCTTACAACAAAGACCCCCCAAAACAAGTGAATTGATTATATATGACATTCTAGGAGACCTGAACATCAAAGGCAAAGTTGAGGAGTCAGACTGAGTGGCAGGGAGGAAGAGATGGTTCAGAAGTGGCAAGGAGTTGCCAGACCTGACTCGGCGAGAACTGGCACCTTGCAATCCAGGATTGACTGGCACCAGCAGTGAGGCAAGCCGTGGCATTTGGGGTGCATTCTCCACATCGGGAGAGACTGAGTGGTGGAGAGTCTACTCACACCTCCAGAATCAGCAAAAAACGGCACTCAATCAGCAAAAAATAAGTACATGCGTCTAACCTACTCACGTGGATCAAAAGCACCCCTTTGGGAAAAACCTCTCTCCCACTTACCTGCCCCCTTACCACTCTGCACTGGGTCTGAGCCAGCTTCAGAGAGTGCCGTGTCCCCTGGGCTGGAAATAGGACCTGTCACGCACCCTGAGCCATTCTCCCGGCCTTCGAGAGAGAATAAATTAACAAATGGAAAAAATAATCTGCAGGCTCCCCTAAGCAGGGAACTCAAGGCAGGCACAGCTTCTTTGCCTAGGTACAGGTATAAGGGGTCCAAGGACTTTGAATGCCTTTCACCCCTGCATAGACCTGTGTGCGCCCATTTCAATAGTGTAGGCTCTCATTAGCCTAGCACAACAGGGTATATGACCAAAGTCTAACTTCAACTGTTTCAGCTATATGGTGGAGATGGAGGTTCATGACATTTGACACCACCCTGCCTATTAAGCAGGGTCCTCACCTACGCACATCAGGGGCCTGAGGACTGGTGGCTCTACCCATGCCGTCTAGCCACCTGCGACAAGGGTCCAAGGATAAGTGGTGCCTCCAGTCCTTAGCCAACAGCATTGGGTGCCCAGAGTGTGGCTGCAAAACCCACCCACCTACACACTCTAGGGAATGGGGGCACACTTTCCACACAGACACTCAGAGGCAGTTGTCAGCCCCCTGCCTTGCCCAGCACATGATCCCCTACTGCAGCCAGATACCCGTACCTACACCATTCACCCCTGCTCATCTAGGACTGTAGGTGAGAACCTGCACCACACACTTGGTAACTGATTGCCTGGACACCTGAGCTGAATCCATATAAGAAAAGCAAATGGATTCCTGGGCTTACATACCTAGTCACAGCTCTAACCACCTGGTGAAAGGTTGTTAGAGCTTCAAAGGCACCAATAATCAAACTAGCTTGCTCAAGCAGCCTATGTGGGCATATCAAAACAAAAAGCTAGCATACAGTAAGCAAACATAAAATAAATGAATACAATAACTTTTTGATGGCTCAGAGACAACAGTCAATACCAAATCACATAAAGAGGCAGACCATGATGGCTTCAGCAAGTTCCCAAAACAAAGAATGAAGAAATCTTCCATATGAAGAGAGTTTCCTGGAATTACCAGAAGTAGAATACAAAAGATTAATATACAGAACTCTTCAAGATAACAGGAAGGAGATCAGCCAAAATGCAGAACAAGCCAAGCAGCGCAAAGACAAAGCAATAGAGGAATGTAAGAAGATTAGAGAAGAGCATAATGACAAATTTAATAGGCTGTAAAAATCCATAGAGAGATAGCAAACAGAAATCCAGGAGATTAACAATAAAATTTCAGAATTAGAAAACTGGATAGAAAGTCACAGCAGCAGAATTGAGGAAATGGATTTCAGAATTAGTGAGATTGAAGATAAAGCACTTGAAACCAATATATTTGAGGAAAAATCAGATAAAAGAATTTAAAAAATGAAGAAACCCTAAGGATTATGTGGGACTATATCAAGAAGAATAACCTACAAGTGATTGGAGTACCAGAAGGGGGGGATAACAGAAAATACAGACGGAATTTATTGAAGATTTGTTGGCAGAAAACTTCCCTGATATCATGAAAGATGAGAAGATACCTATTCAAGATGCTCATCGAACCCCACACAAAGTAGATCCCAAAAGAAAGTCACCAAGACATATTGTAATCAAACTTGTCAAAACCAAAGATAAAGAGAGAATTTTAAGAGCAGCTAGGGATAAACAAAAAGTCATCTACAAAGGAGAGTAAATAAAACCAAGCTCGGACTACTCATCAGAAACCATGCAGGCAAGAAGGCAATGGGATGACTTTATAAAGCCTTGAAGGAAAAAGTTGCCAGCCAAGAATTATCTATCCAGCAAAACTGTCTCTCAAATATGATGGCAAAATTAGGACATTTCTAGATAAACAGAAGTTTAGGGAATTTGCAAAAACCAAACCAAAATTATAAGAAATACTAAAGGGAGGCCTCTGCTTAAAAAAATCAATAACATCAGATAACAACTCATACTAGAACATAGGATAGAACAACTAGATATTAACCAGATACGGAAATCACAAAAATAAATCAAAGCTAAAAAACTCAAAACAGGGAAACAGCGACACCATTATATAAAAGATGACAACATTAAAACAAAAAAAAGTGACTAAAAATGTAGTCATAGATCTTTCATATGGAGAGGAAGTCAAAGAAATATAAAGAAATAAAAGATTGCCTTAAACTTAGAAAAATAGAGGTAAATATTAAAGTAACCACAAAGGAAACTAACAATTCTACACATCAAATTAAAAACGAGAAAAACATAAAGGCTCAGCAAATACAAAATCAACAACAATGAAAAAGAGGAAAAGAAAAAATACATGAAGAAACAAGACTCAGCACAGAAAATTAAGTGAAACAAAAAAACTGTCAACAACACAGACACAAAAAGACATCAAAATTACAGTACTCTAAACTCATACCTATCAGTAATTACGCTGAATGTAAATGGACTAAATGTACCCATAAAGAGACAGAGAGTGGCAGAATGGATTAAAAAATACGATCCGTCTATATGCTGCCTACAATACACACACCTTAGACTTAAAGACACAAACAAACTAAGACTCAAAAGATGGGGAAAAAATATACCAATCAAACAACAATCAAAAAAGAACAGGAATGGCAATATGAATTTCTGACAAAATAGACTTTAAAGTAAAATCCACCACAAAGGATAAGGAAAGACACTATATAATGATCAAAGGGTCAATACATCAGGAAGACATATGCACAATAAATATTTACGCACCCAATGACAGGGCTCCAAAAATATATAAAACAAACTGTAACAGCATTAAAAAGAGAGACAGACAACTCCACAATAATAGTAGGAGACATCAACACACCACTTTCTGTGAAGGACAGAACATCCAGAAAGAAGCTCAATAAAGACACAAAAGATCTAAATGCCACAATGAACCAACCTGAGCTCATAAACATATACAGAACACTCCGCCCAACAGCAGCCAAGTATAGTTTCTTTTCCAACACACATAGAACATTCTCCGGAATAGACCACATATTAGGCCATAAAACAAGCCTTAACAGAATCCAAAACATTGAAATATTACAAAGAATTTTTTCTGACCATAAAGCCATAAAAGCAGAAATCAATAACAGAAAAAGCAAGGAAAAAATCAAACACATGGAAACTGAACAACACCTTGCACAAAAATGACTGGGTTATACGAGAAACTAAGGATGGAATAAAGAAATTCATAGAAGCAAATGAGAATGAAAACACATCGTACCAGAACCTTTGGGACACAGCTAAAGCAGTGTTCTGAGGTCAATTTTTAGCAATAAATGCATACATCCAAAAAGAAGAAAGGGCCAAAATCAAAGAATTAACCCTACAACTCAAACAAATAGAGAATACCAAAAGAAGCCCTCGGGCACCAGAAGAAAGCAAATAATAAAAATTACAGCAGAATTAAATGAAACAGAGAATAGAGAAAAAATTGAAAGAGTTAACAAGATCAAAAGCTCGTTCTTAGAAAAGATCAACAAAACCATTGGCCAAAATGACAAAAGAAAAACAGGAGAGAAAGCAAATAATCCGAATAAGAAATGAGATGGGCGATATCACAACAGACCAACCTGAAACTAAAAGAATCATATCAGATTACTAGGAAAAATTGTACTCTAACAAATTTGAAAACCTAGAGGAAATGGACAAATTTCTAGAAACACACTACTGACCTAAACTAACACAAACGAGGTAGAACAATTAAATAAACCTATACCAAAAGAAGAGATTGAAAAGGTAATCAAAAAATTCCAAGAAAAAATGCCCTGGCCCTGACGGCTTCACTGGAGAATTCTACCAAACTTTCAGAGAAGAGTTAACATCACTACTACTAGAAGTATTTCAGAGCATAGAAAAGGATGGAATACTCCCAAACTCATTCTATGAAGTCAGCATAACCCTGATACCAAAACCAGGTAAAGACACCACAAAAAAGAAAATTACAGACCATATCCCTCATGAACTTACATGCAAAAATCCTCAACAAAATTCTAGCCAACCGCATTCAACAACATATCAAAAAAAAAATTCACCACGACGAAGTGGGATTCATAACAGGTATGCAGGGATGGTTCAACATCAGAAAAACAATCTGTGTAATCAAAAACATAAATTAAAAAAAGGCAAGTACCACATGATCTTATCAATTGATGTAGAAAATGCATTTGACAATGTCCAACACTCACTCATGATAAAAACTCTCAGCAAAATAGGAATAGAAGGAAAATTCCCCAACACGATAAAGGGCATTTATACAAAGTCAACAGCCAGCATCATCCTAAATGAAGAAAGCCTGAAAGTATTCCCCTTGAGAACAGGAACCAGACAAGGATGCCCTTTATCACCACTCTTATTCAAAACTGTGCTGGAGTTCCTAGCCAGAGCAATTAGGCTAGAAAAAGAAATAAAGGGCATCCAAAATTGGCAAGGAAGAAGTAAGAGTATCTCTCTTTGCAGATGATATGATCTTATATGCAGAAAACCCTGAAGAATCCACAAGAAGGCTGCTGGAACTAGTGGAAGAGTTTAGCAAAGTGTCAGGATACAAGATAAACATACAAAAATCAGTTGAATTCCTCTACACCAACAAGGAGAATGTCAAAGAGGAAATCACCAAATGGATACCACTTACAATAGACCCCAAGAAGATACAATACTAAGGAATAAATCTTACCAGAGATATAAAAGACTTATACAAAGAAAACTACAGTACACTTCTGCAAGAAACCAAAAGAGACTTACATAAGTGGAAGAACATACCTTGCTCATGGATAGGAAGACTTAACATTATAAAAATGTCTATTCTACCAAAAGCGATCTATAAATTTAATGCAATTCCGATCCAAATCCCAAGGACATTCTTTAATGAGATGGAGAAACAAATCACCAACTTCATATGGAAGGGAAAGAGGCCCCGGATAAGTAAAGCATTACTGAAAAAGAAAAACAAAGTAGGAGGCCTCACACTACCTGATTTTAGAAACTATTATAGTGCCACAGTAGTCAAAACAGCCTGGTACTGGTGCAACAACAGACACATAGACCAATGGAACAGAACTGAGAATCCAGATGTAAATCCATCCACATACAAGCAGTTGATATTGGCAAAGACCCAAAGTCAGTTAAATGGGGGAAAACACAGTCTCTTTAACAAATGGTGCTGGCATAACTGGATATCCATTTGCAAAAAAATGAAACAAGACCCATACCTCACACTATGCACAAAAACTAACTCAAAATGGATCAAAGACCTAAATACAAAATCTAAAATGACAAAGATCGTGGAAGAAAAAGTAGAGACAATTTTAGGAGCCCTAATCTATGGTATAAACAGTATACAAAACATTACTAACGATGCATGAACACCAGAAGAGAAACTAGATAACTGGGAGCTCCTAAAAATCAAACACCTGTGCTCATCCAAAGACTTCACCAAAACAGTAAAAAGATTACCTACAGACTGGGAAAAAATTTTGGCTACAACAAATCCGATCAGCGTCTAATCTCTAAAATCTACAAAATATTGCAAAACCTGAACAACGAAAAGACAAATAACCCAATTAAAAAGTGGACAAAGGATATGAACAGACACTCCACCAAAGAAGACATTCCGGTGGCTAACAGACACATAAGGAAATGCCCACGATCATTAGCCATTAGAGAAATGCAAATCAAAACTACAGTGAGATACTGTCTCACCACAACAAGGCTGGCATTAATCCAAAAAACACAAAATAATAGAAGCTGGAGAGGTTGTGGAGAGACTGGAACACTTATACACTGCTGGTGGGAATGTAAAACGGTACAACCACTTTGGAAATCAATTTGGCGCTTCCTTAAAAATCTAGAAATAGAAGTACCATAGGATCCAGGAATCCCACTCCTTGGAATATATTGTGGAAAAATAAGAGCCGTCACATGAATAGATATATGCACACCCATGTTCATTGCAGCACTGTTCACAATAGCAAAAAATGGAAACAACCTAGGTGCCCATCAATGGATGAATGAATAAACAAATTGTGTTATATTCACACAATGGAATACTACATAACGATAAAGAACAATGATGAATCTGTGAAACATTTCATAACATGGAGGAATCTGGAAGGCATTATGCTTATTGAAATTAGGCAGTTGCAAAAGGGCAAATAGTGTCTGAGACTACTATAATAAGAACTCAAGAAAAGGTTTAAACACCGAAGAAAACATTCTTTGATGGTTACAAGAGTGGGGAAGGAGAGAGACGAGTATTCGCTAACTAGATAGTAGACAAGAATTATCTTAGGCAAAGGGAAGGACAATACACAATTCAGGGGAAGTCAGCACAACTGGACTAAATCAAAAACTAAGAAGTTTCCTGAATATGACCAAACACTTCAAGGGACAGAGTAGCAGGGGCGGGGGTCTAGGGACCATTATTTCGGAGGGCATCTAGATCAATTCGCATAACAAAGTTTATTAAGAAAACATTCTGCATCCCACTTTGGTAAGTGGCATCTGGGGTCTTAAAAGCTTTCCAGTGGCCATATAAGATGCATTAATCGGTACTAGAGGCAACTATACTATCAAACTGTCTTCTACAAAACGAAGGGAAGAAAAAGGCAAGTCTAAGTTTTGGTGTTGCTGCTGTGTACTGTCGAGTCAATTCCAACTCATAGTGACCCTCTATGACAGAGTGGAACTGCCCCATAGGGTTTCCTAGGCCGCAAATCTTTATGGGAACAGACTGCCGGTCTTGTCCCCTGTGGAGCCACTGGTGGGTCCGAACCACCAACTTTCCAATTAGCAGCCGAGGGTTTAACATTTGTTTGACAAGGGCTCCTTAAAAAAAAACAAAAAACAACTCATTGCCCTTGAGTGAATTCCAACTCATAGCAAGCCTATAGGATGGGAGTAGAACTTCCCCCAGGGTTTCCAAGGAGTGACTGGCTGGTGGATTTGAATTGCCAATCTTTTGGTTAGTAGCTGTAGCTCTTAACCACTGCACCACCAGGGGGCTCCTAAGTCCTTGCTTAGGGATCATTTTACAAGTGTTGCTTAAACACCCATAATTGAAAGGAGCATTGCTATGGTACAGTGGTCCACTGGTTACAAAAGGATGAAAAGGGGGCCTACAAAGTTCCATTAAGTTTCAAATGAAGGTGATTCCCTAAGAAGTTGAATGACTTCTGTTTTGAATATGTTCCTAGAACCTATACAAGGTATAAACTAAAACCGGGTCCGAATTTCCAGAGGCTGTACATGCCAAAGGAGCCCTGGTGGTGCAGTGGGTAAAATGCTTAACTGCTATCCAAAAGGTTGGTGGTTCAAACCCACCAGCCACTCTGAGGAACAAAGATATGGCAGTCTGCTTCCGTAAAGATTTACAGCCTTGGCAACACTATGGAGCAGTTCTACTCTGTCCTATAGGGTCGCTGAGTCAGAAACGACTTGACAGCAACAGGTTTGGTTTTTGGCTTAGACACGTGTTTATTATGTAAAGCAAGTCAGCTTCTCTGTAAAAACCAAGCCGCAGATTAGAACAGCATCACACACAGCAATGTTTTAACATCCAAAGAGGGCAGTTCAAGTGGCAAGTAAGAAAGAAAAGCACCAGAATAGAAGGAAGTCCTCTGTTGTTATTAAGCAGGAGCCAGACTCCCAGCAAGAGACAGAAGGAAAAGAAGAGAAGACTTACCTGCCTGTGGCATGACTTAAAAGCCTCGAAGTTATTTGAAAAGGTTCACTGTAATCAGAAAACTGAGAATACCAAATGATGTTTACCTTTTTTTTTTATGATACTTACTAGGGACGGTAAGTTCTGATCTGGCCAGAAAGCTTCTGGAATTGGCCAATGTCCAACAGGAACGCCAGTTTTAGGATTCGGTCGTACATAAATGAGCTTATGACAACTATGCCAGGGTTGAGCAGCAAATGGATTGCTTGGCTTAGATGAATCTGTAAGTCCATCTAAAAGTTAAACAAAAGGCAGTTAATCACTTTTTAGAGCTGCTGATCTTCTTTTAAGAACATTGCCAGCTAAAAACCAAGTACAAAACAAAATGAAAATGATGATTCATGAAAAATGGTAGAAGAAAAAAAAGCAACTCTACTAGGAGTTCTGAATGTTGTTTCCAGCAACTTTTTTTCCTTCCATCCATTCTAATCCAATGCCAACCTCCCACCCACCCCACCTGATCCTCAACCTACCACCAGAACATGCAGTTATGTGAAAAATTATTTTAAAGCTACCTATATACCCATTGCTGTCAAGTCGATTCCAACTTATAGCGACCCTATAGGACAGAGTAGAACTGCCCCACAGAGTTTCCAAGGAGCACCTGGTGGATTCGAACTGCCGACCTCTTGGTTAGCAGCTGAACTTTTAAAGCTAGTTTTAAAATTTCAGAGACTTGGGCTCCTAGATTAAATACACCAAAATATCTCAGTTGTTTTTCCAGAATTCAATTACCAAGTTAAGCAAATGAAATTGCTCATTCCAGGTATACTTTTTAAGTTTACATTTTTGGAATCTGACAAAATAGGCCATAAACTCCATTTACATAATCTTTCTATCCCCCCTAGATGAAAAGTTATTCAACAGTTAGACCTTATTAAACAGTTAGACCCAATGACCACAAAGGCAAAATAAAAGCTATCCAAATTCATTTAAAGGTGGAAGGAATGCTGATAACATTATCTATGTACAAATTAATCCCTGAATAGTTGGCGAGGGGAGCACAAAAAAAAGCATCAAGTTTATTGTGGACCAATTCACCATTAAAATTCCATGGAAAGTAAGCATTTTATAATGAGAAATACTGTATCCTAAATGCATTTTAATTCTTTAAAGTAGCACATTTCCTTTGCCCCTCAAAACAGGGCAAGACACAATTACATAACCTTTATGCAACAGGTTTTAGTCTAAATTACATTTGTAAAAGACGTTTTTTGGTGAAGTCTAATTTATCTATTTTGTCTTTTGTTGCTTATGCTTTTGGTGTCATATCTAAGCCTGCACTGACAGACGGGTGGTGGCTGCGCGTGAGGTACATTGGCTGAGAACTGAACCCGGGTCTTTCACATGAAAGGCAAGAATTCTACCACTGAAGCACCGCTACGCTGTTCCCTGTAAAAGATATGCTTTAATGATTTCAGTCTCATTTTTCTTAACTTAGACCAGGAGATTTACTGGGGTCCATAGGAGCCCTAGAGCCCTGGTGGCGAAGTGGTTAAGAGCTCAGGCTGCTAACCAAAAGGTTGGCAGTTTGAATCCACCAGGTGCTCCTTGGAAACGCTACGGCAACAGGTTATGGAGCCCTAGGGAATACATTTAATGGCTTCAGGGGACCAAGAGACCCCTCTAAAGTTGAGCTCACAATTCTGGGAATGTGCATTTTTCTGAGGAAAGGGTTATTAGCTTTCATCAGAATCTCAAAGGTTAAGAATTCTGGACAAAGGGGAGCTGGAGTTAGAAAGAAAATCTGAGTTGTACATCAAGTGGCCTCCCACTAGGATTTCAGTATGAAAATTCCTGGTTCACATTAAAGTAATGAACATGAACTTAGGGACTGAGTAGTCAGTTGATTGGTAGCAATATAACATGCCCTTCCTTTTTCCTTTACGAGGAAACCCTGGTGGCGTAGTGGCTAAGTGCTATGGCTGTTAACCAAAAGGTCGGCAGTTCGAATCTGCCAGGCACTCCTTGGAAACTCTGCGGGGCAGTCCTACTCTGTCCTATAGGGTCGCTATGAGTCAGAATCGATTCGATGGCACTGGGTTTGGTTTTTTTTTTTTTTCCTTTACAATGAATTTAAAATAGGCTGTGAGCCCTCAGTCCTATATGGCAGATGTTCTTAACCTGGAGTCCATCTTTCGAGGGAGAGGGGGTCTGTATTTTTCAACAGCTTTTCAAAGTGGTCCAGGAATTGAAGAGAAAAAGGTCAGGAACCAGATGATCACTGCTTCAGACAGAAATGTGTGTCTATCTTCCCCTAGACACTTGTCCCCCTGGCTTCTCTAGGCAGCTACTACTGATCATGACCAATGTGATTAAAGTCTATGGATCAGATCAGACAAACACCATGGTAATGATAGAGTCCAGATATGCACAGGTACAGATGTGTGTGAACAGACAGAAGTGAGGACGAGCAATAGCCCACAGTAGTGCTCTACAGAAGCCTGGTACAGGGGGTCTAAACTCGGAGAGATGGAGGCCCCTTCCCCCTATCCAAAAGTACCCAACAACCAGTTGCCATGGAGTCAACTCTGACTCATGGCACCCCCCTGTGTCTCAGAGTAGAACTGCATTCCATGGGCTAATCTTTTAGAAGTAGTTCACCAGGCCTTTCTTCCGAGGCACCTCTGGGTGAACTCGAACTGCCAACCTTTCGGTTAGCAGCCAAGTGCATTAATCACTTGCAACACCCAGGGACTCCAAAAATAGCTCTGCTTTTATCTATTCTTATATGTTGAGCTTTCTATAAAAACTCATTAAAAAGAAAAGAGATTCTGTAATTAAAAAGTAGCCTGGAAAATACTAGCATACAATCTTATAGAGTACTAGTAGTTCTTAGATAAACATGCATCACCTCTTGCCGCCCTTCGGTAACTGACACAGACAGCTTGGCACATTTGGGGCCCACAAGGCCAAAACCAAGAGAGCTAGTTCAGTGGCATGCCGTCGTGAATCTCCACACAGTTTGTGACTAGAGAGGTCAATGGTCCAGTGGTATCCCAAGACTGGGACCAGGGAATAGAAGGGGATCTCTTAGAAGGTTTGACATTAAATTCAGTTCTTAGAATTCGGCCACCTGCCAGGTACACATAGACAGTGAAGGAATGGCAGCTGTTTGTTCTTTATTATATTTATTATTTTTTGATCAGGAGCTGTTTTTGGATAGACGTTTGTAATCACTCAAATACATGTGGATAGTGAAGACTGTCCATTATGTCTATATACACTTTAGGGTAAAAAAAAAAAAGAGAGATGATGTACTGTACCTTCACCAACAGGAAGTGGATCTGGTCCCGTTTTTTCAAAGTTAATAACGACACCACTCTGAACTTTTTGAACTAGGGATTCTAAACATTGATTCAGCATTCTTTGTGTTCTGACACAATAGGAGCGACCTATACCAGAAGGAGAAACACATAACACAATTTTGATCAAATAAAATATGATTTAATAATAACAGCATTTGAAATCCTAAAATATGACTTGAAATAATCACTGTTACATTGGCAGCAAACATTACACCATGATAAGCTTAAGCAGCAGAGTTAAAATAAATCCCTGTTAACCATTTTGAGGGCAAACAAGTAAAGATTAGATATGGCATTTAATGAAAACTATGGGATTTCTCTCCTAGACCGCATTTTAAAAGTACTGTTGTTTTTGTTAGGTGCTGTTAGGTCAATTTCGACTCAGCGACTCCGTATGACAGAGTAGAACTGCCACATAGGATTTTCTTGGTTGTAATCCTTACAAAAGCAGATCGCCAGGTCTTTCTCCCATGGAGCCACTGAGCGGGTTCGAACCTGTGGGTCGGCAGCTGAGTGCTTAACGGTTGTGCCGCTAGCACATAGAGTAACAGCGAGCGACTCGAACACACCAATGATCACGAAGATGGTGCAGGACTGGCCAACGTCTCATTCTGTTATACAAAACGTTGCCATGAGTCTGAGCCAACTCAACAGCAACTAAGAACATGCTCTGCCTCCCTGACTGCTTTCTTCGGAAATATTAAACATCACCGTTACCTCCTGTGACCTCACACATCTGTGTGATGGCAGACTCATCAGTTGGTACACTCCCTAGATGCTCTGGTTCAGTAGAAGCCACTCCAGGCAAACGCAACACCAGGGCAAATAACCTTTGATCCCAACGAAAAGGTTCTTTGGTTAGTTCACTTCCGGGCAGAGGAGAATTCAAAGGAAGAAAAAGCTGATAAAGCAAAAAGTGAAAAGGTTCAGCTTGACAAGCCAGACCAAAATGAAGAGTTAAAGGGGTTCACTTTTCTTTCATGTAACTCAATCAAATGAAGCCATCTTTCATGGATTACCAAGCTCGAAGGCTTGATGAAGCTTTTTCTGAACTAGAAATATATGCCTCCCACAGAAATAACTGCATGTTCTCTGCCATTTAAATGAAATTAAAAGAAAAAAATTCAATCTCACCTCTTCTTGAACACCAGCAGTACTTGTTAACTTGTTTCCATCTGTGATGGTTATTAAAATAGATGGTTCTAAAAAAAATGGATTTCTACCCTAAAATACATTTAAGAAGTATTAGAGCCGTGTAAAGAAATACAATTTTATTTAAACTTTGACATTTGCCTTGCAAGTGATTTCTCAACTGTTTGATAAAGTGCTTATTTGCCTGGATAAATAAGAAGGAAAAGAATAGGGAAGGAAGTAGGTGGGAGTCAGAGTGACAACCCCTGAAGACGTGACTTTCAGTATCAACCGAGCAATTCTTCTCCTCGGGGAACTCCCCAAACTACAGCGAAACCTGTGGGAGCCAGAACTGAGAGGGATTGCCTTGTTTTCCCAGGTCTCCCAAGTTTTTCTGCCTTCAACAGGGTCCAGTCACCCCTTTTCTATCATACGTTTTAGTGAAAAATATGAGTTTTCCTTCTCTGACAGGTTTCCACCTTATACAGGTACCGGCTCTCGCAGGTTCAACTGTATAATATCCAAATAAATGCCCCCTTCTCTCTGTTTTCCAGGTAATCACAAGAGAATGAGATTTAAGAGATGATAATGGCTGTCTCATCCATACGAATATCTCATGAATCCATTCACCTGAGTTGAAACTTTGGCACTGACAGGTGAACATTAGTGGCTTATGCCCTACGCCCTCAAGAGTGACTCTGGTTATTGTGACCAGAGTTTTTAGAGTAGGAAAGGATAATGGCAGCAGCAGCAAATGCTATTCTGTCTTCATCTTATTCTAGAACTTTTTCATTGAATTGGAGGAGAGGGGAGGAAGGGTTAAGGATACTGAAAGTTTCTCTTCAATTGTCTTGTTCCAATATTCCTCAACAATTTATCTGTCCCATTCTCTGATAGCTGATGATAGGTGATTTTGGCTATTTTATAATTAAGTTGCATACAAGACCCAAAAAGAGGGATTAAAAAAAAATGCATTCAAAAAGTATACGAACCTCCTTTCGGAGATTATAAAAAGTAGCAGAAAACTTCGTAACCAGCCCAGTTTTAAATTCTGACCCCAAGCCATCAAAATAAATTAGCTGTACTCACTCAAATTTTTTTTTACCTGTCCATAATTGTCTATTCCAGATATTAATCTATTGAGATTTAACAAATCAAATGAGGATCTTAGAGCCTGACCAAGAGTAGTCAGTCCAGAAGCCTGAAGATTTTTTAGTTCACTCATGAATGTTGCGTGATTTTCCTTCCAACCAGCCTGAAAACCAAACATTTACAAAGAAATTCCCGATTATACAATGAACAATATGTAAAGCACAAACAACCACTAAACAGCAAGTAGCAAACCTTTTTAACAAATCAATAGCTGTCATCATGAATCAGAATCAACTCAGCCAGCAACTGGTTTTTCTCTTTTTTTGACCTAATTCTATCGTACATCTTGGCTGATCAAGCAATCAGTTTCAGAAGGATCTCCCATCTTTAATGACAAACAGCAAAGGACTCAAGGCAACGATATGTTCATCCATTATGGCTGAAGGGCTTTGGCTCAATAAGTCGAGTCTTCTATTCAGGCTCAACCAAACTTACCAAAACACCTGTTACCTTAGTTTGACATTGGTGATGCGCATGGAGTAAAGGGAGGAGGAAGCGGTAGTTATTTTCTAGATGCACGGTCCTTGATATAGACAAATAATCAACTATTGAGTGCCTGACCTACGTGCATTTTTCTAACCAAGGTCAACATGCTTTGATTCATTGGTTTGCCAGTGAGAAAGGAGGAAAGAATCATGCTAACTGGTCAGTGACAGCTACAAAAACAAAGCAGCACAAAATGCCAAGAACAGAAGCCAACAGGTGGTTACAGAGGAGTGGGCCAGCAAGGGCCAGAGCAGGCAGCAGAGCCTGGCAGCAAGGTGGAACTGCGACCTGCGCCTCTGTAGCCCTGGGGGTTGCAGTGTGATATGCTGAATGCTGCAGTCTCGCCAACCAGGCCAGGACAGCAGCCTCAGGGGGGTAGGGGGCGGAAAGCAAGAGCAAATTGTATAGCGATAAACTAAACGATTTAAATTTCATGTTCAGCTGAAGGCATATCGTCCATTATCCACACAATCATAGCAAAGCCCATCTTTTTTCCTTTCATGGTTTCCAGGGGTAATTTGGATTAATAGAAAGACTGAGAGGCAGAGAGGGGGCAGGTTATTGCCTGGACTCTACCTTGAAATATCTGTGCAACCTTGAGCAAACCTGTTAGCTTCTTAAGACCTAAACTTCCTCATTTCAAAAGGAAGAAGGATTAGATAAGCAGGGTTTGCCATGTAAGGTTGTGCAAGATACAGAGGCGGAGGGAAGGAAGGGTGTCATTCTCATTGTAACCTAGGGGAATGGCGCCCCCTAGTGTTCAAAAGTACACTATGCATAACCATACAAGGTGAAGGTAGGTTAACTGGCTAAAATCTATTCCAGGTCTAATAGTATGGGATTCTGTGAAATGAAAGATGTACCTAAAAAAAAAAATTCCAACATATCCCATAGGTCAAAGGGTCTAAAGATCTAAAGGTAAACCCTTTCCATGTGTTCCTTTGGCCACATACCTGTATATAGTACCTGTATGTACTAGCTAGGGAAAGTAGGAAATGAAAATAATTCCTTGTGGCCTAAGGAAAATCTTATTGGACTGGACAAACTAAACGTTACTGAAAAGGTAGGATTATTACTTAAATTGTACTCATAAAATACCTAGAAATACTAGCAGGTGATTACAAATCACATTGAATTCTGAAATGAGCTCTCCTCTTTGGGGTAGAGAAAAGATGCACAGTGAAGGGATAGCATTAATTCTTTCCTTTATTTATTCAACACATTTTTTTAAGCAGCTATGCTATGTTGGGCAGAATACTATATGCTGGGGATATAGAGAGAAGTTAGCCTTTGAGGAGTTCCTGCCACAATGGAATAAGGACTCCAATAATGGAGACTGAAAGAACGAGTGATGATAGAGTGAGGGAAGGTTTCTCACAGAAGATGGGGCATTCGAGGAAGCCTGACGGGATGAAGAGACCCCGGGTGGTGCAAAGAGTTAAGTGCTCGACTACTAGCTGAATGGTTGGCAGAAGAAAGGCCTGGTGATCTACTTTCAAAAAACCAGCCATTGAAAACCCTATGGAGCGCAATTCTACTCTGACACGCATGGGGTTGCCATGAGTCACAGTTGACGGCAACTGATTTGGTTACAGGATGAAGAGAATATCATGGGGAGTGGAGGGGGCATTCCAAGGAAAAGGAACAGAGTGCAAAAAAGGACAGGGCTTACTGGGAAGTCACAAGTGATATGATTATCTAGTAATCTGTGTACATGGCAGGAGGCTAGGCTGATGAGCTGGGATCACACTGTCAAGTACTTTGCACAGCACGCAAAGTAGTTGGATTTTATTTGTTGGCCCTGGGAATAACTTGACGTTTTTAATTAGTTGGGTGGCATGATCAGATCTGTGTTTTAGAAAGACCATTCTGCGGGTAGTTGGAGAATAAATTGTGGGGTGCAGGAGAGGCTGAAGCTGGAGGCAGGGAAACAGGTTTGGAGACTGTTGCAATAGCTCCTGAGAACAGTGACTCGAGCCTGAGTGCCGGTAGTGGGGCTGAAGAGGAGGCTACAGATTAAAGACATAGTTCAGTGATGGTGTCATAAAGACTTGGTAACTAATTACAGGGATGGGTAAGGGAGAAAGGGTCACACACGAGGTTGAGGTTTCTGGCCTGGGCAAACTTGGGAACGGTGGAGCTCTTTAGCCTGAAGCCACCTTACAGAGCCAACTTTCTTTCTTTCTTTTTTTTTTTTTTAAAGTTACTTAGTTTACCAATCTTACTTCCACACAGTAAACTTATAGTTACATGATAGTGGAAGATATGAGTAAAGAAACACTAATGGACTATTCGATTTGAACAAAATCCCTGAGGGTTGCAAACAGTTAAGTGCTTGACCTACTAGCTGAAAGGGTGGTGGTTCCAACCCACCCAGAGATGCCTCAGAAGAAAGGCCTGGCAATCTGCTTCTGAAAAGTCACAGCCTTGAAAATCCTGTGGAGCAGTTCTACTCTGCACACGTGGGGTCGAGGTGAGTCAGACTTCACTCGAGGGCAACAAACCATAACAACAATTTGATTTCGTGATGGATTGGGACAAGATTTGTGTACCACTTGAGCAACCAAGCGATCAATATTTAAAATAATGTATGCTGACTGTTAGGAGTATTATTAATCCAGCCTTCAGAATAATTGCTCTTTAAATTTTCCTGTATAATATGAATTGGAGGCATTTGACAAGTACTTTCTGCATTTTTTTTTCTCTGCATCTGAATCACTGGCATTCTGTTTGGAGGCCAATTTCAATTCTTTGCAATGAATTGAACAATCCAAAAGAATTTCGAACATCGCTCCCACCTCAGCACTACAAAGTGTACGTGCTACAAAAGCACGACTTGTTGGTAGCAGTCCAGTTCCTATTACAAGAGAGAAAATAAATGGCCCTCAACCCCTCCCTCAAAATGTTGACATGGGGAAAAAAGGCCTGCAGATGAACAGAAAGAATTAGAGAACCTTATTACTGTAATAAGTTTCTTCCCAAAAGATAATTATGAAGAGAGAGGGGGAGACAGTATACATTTATACTTTCCATTCATTTCTTGGAGTCAATTTTTTCACCAATGAATTCTAATAATTTACCTTCTTAATACGGTCTTTTCTTTTGAGTTATTTTACTCCGAAGATACCTTACTGTCATATCAGTAAAACCCTTACTTCCAATAACAAGTTCAATACATTTTGTAGAGCTTGAGCTTACAAAATACTTTCACACTTCACATTCACTTAGGACAACCCTATAAAACAGGCACAGTAGTACATCCCTGTTACTATTTTTTTTAACAAACAACGAAGAGGTAAGAGTTAGGTATGTCTTGTTGGTGGGGGTGATGGTGGCGGCAAGTCACATTCTGGGGCTGCACTGTCCAGCACTGCAGCATCTGGCCACATGTGGCTATTGAGCACTTGAAATGTGGCTAGTCTGAATTGAAATGTGCCGTAATTGTAAAACACACCCAATTTCAAACACTTAGAACGACAACAACAAAAAGAACAGAATGTGAAGT
Source organism: Elephas maximus indicus (assembly GCF_024166365.1). Lineage (NCBI taxonomy): Eukaryota > Metazoa > Chordata > Mammalia > Proboscidea > Elephantidae > Elephas > Elephas maximus. Next base: position 20,162,243 of record NC_064846.1, read on the forward strand.
ATCTCGTTAATCATGCTTATATTCATTCAAAAACGGCTGCAGCAGTGTATCGACAGGGAACTACCAGAAATTCAGGCCAGATTCAGAAGAGGACGTGGAACCAGGGATATCATTGCTGATGTCAGATGGATCCTGGCTGAAAGCAGAGAATACCAGAAGGATGTTTACCTGTGTTTTATTGACTATGCAAAGGCATTCGACTGTGTGGATCATAACAAACCATGGATAACACTGCGAAGAATGGGAATTCCAGAACACTTCATTGTGCTCATGAGGAACCTGTACTTAGGTCAAGAGGCAGCTGTTCGGACAGAACAAGGGGATACTGATTGGTTTAATGTCAGGAAAGGTGTGTGTCAGGGTTGTATCCTTTCACCATACCTGTTCAGTCTGTATGCTGAGCAAATAATATGAGAAGCTGGACTATATGAAGAAGAACGGGGCATCAGAATTGGAGGAAGGCTCATTAACAACCTGCATTATGCAGATGACACAACCTTGCTTGCTGAAAGTGAAGAGGACTTGAAGCACTTCGTAATGAAGATCAAAGACCACAGCCTTCAGTATGGATTACACCTCAACATAAAGAAAACAAAAATCCTCACAACTGGACCAATGAGCAGCATCATGATAAACGGAGAAAAGATTGAAGTTGTCAAGGATTTCATTTTACTTGGATCCACAATCAACAGCCATAGAAGCAGCAGTCAAGAAATCAAAAGACACATCGCATTGGGTAAATCTGCTTCAAAGGACCTCTTCAAAGTGTTGAAGAGCAAAGATGTCACCCTGAAGACTAAGGTGTGCCTGACCCAAGCCATGGTATTTTCAATTGCATCATGTGCATGTGAAAGCTGGACAATGAATAAGGAAGACCGAAGAAGAGTTGACGCCTTTGAATTGTGGTGTTGGAAAAGAATATTGAATATACCATGGACTGCCAAAAGAAGGAACAAATCTGTCTTGGAAGAAGTACAGCCAGAATGCTCCTTAGAGGCAAGGATGCTGAGATTTCACCTCATGTACTTTGGATATGTTATCAGGAGGGACCAGTCCCTGGAGAAGGACACCATGCTTGGTAAAGTACAGGGTCAATGAAAAAGAGAAAGACCCTCAATTAGATGGATTGACACAGTGGCTGCAACAACGGGCTCAAGCACAGCAATGATTGTGAGGGTGGCGCAGGACCAGGCAGTGTTTCGTTCTGTTGTACATAGGGTCACTAGGAATTGGAACCGACTCTACAGCACCTAACAACAACAACATGCTTATGTTGATTACATGTTGAATGATAATATTTCGGGCATATTGGGTTATATAAGATATATTATTAAAATTAGTTTCATCTGTTTCTCTTTACATGTTTAATATGGCTAGTTGAAAAATTTAAATTACGTGTATGGCTAGAATTACATTTCTATTGGACAGAGCTGTTCTTGAAGGTCAGGCAGGAGAGCTTGCCTTTGATTCAGCAGACAATAGAGTCATTAGAGATGCCAAGGCAGGGGGAGCAAGATTTAAAAAAAAAAAAACAGCATTTATGGTTCCTAGGTGGTGCAGATGGTTTGCACTTGACTACTGTCATGGATTGAACTGTGTCCCCTCAAAATATGTGTCAGCTTGGCTAGGCCCTGATTCCCAGTAGTGTGTGGTTGTCCTCCATTTTGTAATCTGATTATCTTCCATTTTGTGATGTGTTGTAAATCGTAGCCTCTATGCCTGTGGTGCAGCCCTGATGGAACAGTAGTTAAGAGCTTGGCTGCTAACTGAAAGGTGGGCAGTTCAAATCCACCACCTGCTCTTGGAAACCCTATGGGGCCATTCTACTCTGTCCTATAGGGTCGCTATGGTCGGAATCAACTCGACAGCAACAGGTTTGGTCTTTGGATGCCTGTAGTTATGGTCTTATTTGGGAGCGAGCTGCCCATTATGTTAATGTGGCAGAATTAGGTCATGTTAATGAGGATTAGTTTATGTTTATTATATTAATGAGGTAAGATTAGGATGAAATGTATCTTGAGTCACTGCCCTACAAGAGATAAAAGTGAAGAGAATAGAGCAGAGAGAGAGGGACTTCCTGCCACCAAGAAAGAAGAGCTGGGAGTGGAGTGTGTTCTTTGGACCCGGGGTCTCTGTGCTGAGAACCTCCTAGACCAAGGGGAAGATTAATGAGGACTTTCCCCACAGTGGACAAAGAGAGAAAGCCTTCCCCTAGAGCTGGCATCTTGATTTCAGACTTCCAGCCTCCTAAACTGTGAAAGAATAAATTTCTGTTTGTTAAAGTCACCCATTTATGGTATTTCTGTTATAGCAGTACTAGATAACTAAGACAACTACAAACCTAAAGGTTGCTGGTTCAAACCCACCCAGCCACACTGGAGAAGAAAGGCCTGGCAACCTGCTTCCATAAAGATTACAGCCAGGAAAACCTGATGGAGCAGTTCTACTCTGTAACACATGGGGTTGCTATGAACCGGAATTGACTTGACGGCGACAGGTTAAGGAAGATGGAGGCAGTGGTCGTTAAGTGGCAGAATTCTTGCTTTCCATGAGGGAGACCTGGGTTTTTTTCCTGGCCAGATACCATTGTGTGTGGGGTTGCCGTGAGTCAGGGGCCAACTCGAGGGCAGCTAACAACAATAACAGGGTGCTAGCTATTTAAAGGGAAGCCCTGGTGGTATAGTGGTTAAGAGCTACAGCTGCTAACCGTATGGGTCGGCAGTTCGAATCCACCAGGTGCTCCTTGGAAACCCTATGGGGCAGTTCTACTCTGTCCTGTAGGGTTACTATGAGTCAGAATCAACTCAGCGGCAATGGGTTTGGTTCATTTGGTTAGCTATTTAAAGGCACTGGCAGTGGATCTTTTCAAAGAGCAAAAATAATCCTTCACACTATTAGGTAGCTCACTGAGGATATTAAAGAAGGATGGTAAAGTTACAGATTTTTGATGAATCTTAGCAACATCTTGTTTAACTTTGCCAATGGTATTAATTCGAGAGCAATAGGAGATGTTAGCAATGGTGTAAACCTTTCTTTGCTGGGCTAGTAAAAAATCTAAAGCTATTTGATTATTAATTACTGCTTTAGTGGGCTTTAACCAATGAATTAAGGGATTGTAGTTGTGTCGTCATTTCATATGCAATATTGTCAGCTATTTCACCTATGGTAGCTGACAGGTTACAGATTGAAAAAAAAACTGTTTTAATTGTATTGCGTCAAACCAAGGAATGGTTGTTGGTAAAAAGGACCAGTTCCATCCGAGGTAGTCGGTAACGGAATTGCTGGTGTTAGGCTATGTTGGGCTAAATAAAATTTCAAATCACTGGTCTAATGAAAACTTTTATTATGGGTGTAAATATCTAGAGAAACTCTTAAGGTTCTCAATGTACATTGACATTTTATTCTCTATCTAAGCATGGTGTGGCCTATGCATAAGGAAAATCTTTAGGTGGGGATCATCTATAGTGAACCTCTACAAAGGAATAAGTAACCATGATGAGCACATAGGGCCTGTTTAAAATCAGAGGAACTAGGGATACATAAATGTGCATTTACTAGCCAAGTTTCTATGTGGACATTATTATAAATTGATAACTTTTCAAAGTTTAATTCTCACCAGGTATAGTTTTGTGAACACAGGTTATTGTTATGGTCTTAGGCTGGGTTCTCTAGAGAAGCAAAACCTGTGTAGAGTATGTATATACATACGTATATAGAGAGAGAGAAAGAGAGAGTGAGATCAAGGAAATGGCTCATGCGGTTGTAAAAGCTGGAAAATCCCACGTCTGTGGATCAAACATCAAGCTGGAGGCTTCTCCTGACTCATGTAGCTGCAGGGGCTGACGAACCCAAGATCAGCAGGTAAGACAGCAGGCTGCTGTTTCAAGTCCCAAGAACCAGAGGTCAGATGATAAGGAACCAAATGCAGGATTCAGAGCAGTGGAATGAGCCAGGAAGCTTTGCCACAAAGTCCATGTATATTGGATGTAAGCCACAACCCCAGGGAAACTTGCTTTCAACTGATTGGCTGCTCATAGCAGACTTCATCATGAAAATGATTACATTTTATTAGATCTCATCGTGGAAGTGATTACATCAATATGTAACTGCCAAACTACATCATAGCTGCCAAACCACTGAGGATCATGGCCCCACCAAGTTGACATACAACATTAACCTTTACAGTAATGTTTAATAGTTCTATTCAGTGTCTTAAAGTAATTATTATACCAACTAGAGTATAATTGGGCTTCTTCAGGATATTGTTTTGAAACCCTGGTGGCGTAGTGGTTAAGAGCTATGGGTATTTATCTCTTTAGTTCTGGCATAATCATATGGAATAAACAAAACAACAGGGATTATTATAAAAAAAATAACAAGCAAGTAATACTATAAATATTTAGACAAAATAAATACTCTAAAAAAACCAATCTTTCAATATTATAGATTTTCACAAGCCAGGCACTTGCCCACAGCACAAGAGACCCATTGTAGCCACACACCTCCCCATAGCCTATCTGGACCCTCTTGTAAACAGTAGTGCAGGCCAGTCCAAGCCAGCACTTTACAGTGAATGAATAAAAAGCTTTGCAGAAATCCAAAGAGACTACACATGTTGCTTCCCTCTCATCAAGAAGACTTTTAAATCTTTTATTAAAGGAAGGTAAATCGGCCTGGTAATATTTGCCCCGCATAAACCCATTTGAGAACTTGGGTTCTTCTAGGTGGTTCCAAACTAGATGGTTAACGAGTTTGAGTATTTTCCCAGATGTCCCAAGTTAAAGCTGAAGAGTCTAAATTTAGCAGGGCCATTATTTCTCTTGTTGAAAGAGAAACTGTTTTCCTTTGCCATCTGCTCTCCTCAAGTTTGGGGGATACTTGCTCTGCAACAACACAGCCAATTTGAAGAAACCCATTTCAACAGCATTCTTAAAGCAATGTACTTTCTTCTCCAGTTTAGCATTCTAGCATCTTTGTTATCACCCACTGTCCTTGCATTCGTAAATGGATCAGGGAGACAGGGTGGTATGTAAGAATAAGAAGCCCTGCTTTTCCCATTAACTCTGTCTCCTGAGGAGACAAATGACTTTTCCCTTGGTCTCTGCCCTAGCCTTATACCAAATATTTGAGCAAGTTAAAACTTTTCAACTTCAACAATTTTCTTCTCACAACGAAAATGGATTCCAACTCTGCCCTCTTGGGTAAACAGAACATGACTACCATACAAAATTGTACCTCATGCAGCTATCGCACTGTGACAGCTGCATAACCTTAAAAGGTTAAAATTTTCTTTTAAAATTGTGTGTACAGCTGTTGTTGTTATGTGCCGTCCAGTCGATTCTGTCCTATAGCGACCCCATATGACAGAGTAGAACTGTCCGATAGGGTTTCCTAGGCTATCATCTTTACTGGGAAACTCTGGTGGTGTAGTGGTTAAGAGCTACAGTTACTAACCAAAAGGTGGGCAGTTCAAATCCACCAGGTGCTGCCTGGAAATTCTATGGGGCAGCTCTCCTCTGTCCTATAGGGTCACTATGAGTAGGAATTGACTCGACGGCAACAAGTTTATAATAGAGTAGAACTGTCTCAGGGTTTCCTAGGCTATCATCTTTACTGGGAAACCCTGGTGGCTCAGTGGTTAAGAACTCAGCCGGTAACCAAAAGGTGGGCAGTTTGAAGGTACCAGCCGCTCCTTGGAAACCCTATGGGGCAGCTGTACTCTGCCCTATAGGGTCGCTATGAGTTGGAATCAATGGATTGTTTTTTTTTTTTTTTTTTGCAATCTTTACTGTAGCAGATCATCAGGTGTCCCTTCCGCAGAGCTGCTTGGTGGGTTCCAACCCTCAACCTTTTGGTCAGCAGCTAAGGGCTTAACCATTGTGCCACCACGGCTCCGTGTCCAGCTAGCACAGCTACAAAGGCGGCTGTTAAAATCGTGCAGCACACATCAGGAAGACACTGTATCATTAAAAGAATGGAATTATCTTGCTTCTTTAGCCTCCTTTAAAAACTCTCTTCTTGCGTTATATTTTCTGACCTTGTCTGACACAATGTTTTTCCCTTAATACTCTTTAGCAATTTGGCCTGATTTCACTTTTTTGTGGTTTTCTCACTTGGCTGAAGGTACTGACATACTTCTAGGTTTAAAGGAGGCATTTTATTATTCTGTGTTTCATGTGTACTAGCATAGCTTGTTCTTATAAAATTATTTGTTTTAAAAGTATTCAGCTCTCTTACAGTGCCTTGTCTCAAAGTTACTTCCCCAAGGGCCCTTCTTACTAGCATCTTAAATTTGCAAAGTCCGTCTTATTTGATTAAATCAGTTCTCTTCCTGGGAACACTGAATGCTACCATTCTGTGGTTTAGTCTACCAATTTTCAGCCACATGCTTCAGGAAACACAGCCAGTCAAGACCACATAAAAGAAATCTAGCTTACTTGAGTCTTCTCTTTTTTAAAAAGTTCTTAAGAAATTGACCCCCTAATATATTACAGAAGCCTATTTGACCGTCTGTGGCCTGCTGACTTGTTTTCTCAGATGGTTAAAGACTCTCATGACCACGTATTTTTTAAGTCGACTGGGCAAAGAAATGACTTACAGTTTGATTCTACTTTTGTGTTACTAACTTCTTTAAAATACCTAGGCTGCTGTTGTTGTTGTATGCCATAGGGTCAATTCCTACTCTTAGTGACCCTATAGTGGATAATCAATTATAAGGAATAGTATAAAAATATTTGCAAAATACATTTATGAGTTTTCAATTCTTACTTCAGGGAGCTGGGAGAGAATTCTGTATCAGCACACCTCTCAGGTTCACTTGAAAGCATGATAGGATCAAAAGAAATTTGGTCTTCACCAGTGGATGGTAAACATGTGGAAACTGAATTTTAGAAACTTTCCTTCTCTGTCCAAGAGTCAATTGCACCATTATTGAAGTAGAAACATCTCGGAGTTGCAAAGAATTTACCAAATGTGGTCAGATATAAATGGTAAAAAGTTTCCTTTCCTGATGGCAGACGGTTTCAACTGTAGCTATTGACCAATACCTATCATGGGGCGGGGGTGCTATTGTGGAGATCGCGTGCTCGATTGTTTAGACTTTGGTTTTTAATAAGAGAAATTCTTTATGAACACATACCCAAAATAAAAATTAACAAAGATGCCCTTGGAAAAATATACAAGGACAGGAGTGAAACCAAATATTTTTGAAAAAGTTGGAATAAATGAGGTAGCAGAATGGCTCTTTTTTACTTTCTAAATATTATATAGCATCTCTTTCCTCCAGACTAATTCTTTTTTTAAAAAAAACTCTCAATTTTTTTTTTATGAACTGCTTTTTATATTAGAAAAGTAACACACATTTATGGTGAAAAATCCCAGCAGAAATGCAAAGTTAGTGTCTTTCACCACTAAACTCTCCCCAGTGCATTCTTCACAGGTAACCATTGACTGGAATTTGCCCCGAACAGTCAACTGTTCACAGCAAACAGAAATGGCATCACCAGATGGAGTGACATTTACCAGCTTAACCAGAAAGTGTGTGGTATAGCACACTGAGCGCGCACAGGAACCGTTTGCTAAAATTTGCTCTGTAGGGAAACTAAAGCAATTTTGAAATCACCTCGAGTTCCAAGCCTAATTATTCCACTTCCTGCCTTGCAATTATACAATTCTCTCCTGTACTTTTTCGGAAGGAACAGTGGAAATAATCTAGTCTAACCTCTTCATTTTACAGATGGGGAAACTGACACCATAAAAGGTTAAGTGACTGGCACAGGGTCATGCGTCTCTTAAGCAGCAGATTCAGGATAAGAACCCAGGTTTCCTGCCTTCCAGTCCAGCCCTCTTTACAGAGTGTCTAAAATGATACAACTTGCCTTATTCAAATGGCAGTAGATGCTGTGATCCACCAGACCGGTGGAACTAAGAACACTTTTTAAAATCTGATTTTTTGTAAAAGGATCTAAATAGTTGCCATCAAGTTGACTCAGACTCCTAGCCACTCCATGTATGTCAGAGTAGAACCGTGCTCCACAGGGTTTTCAATGGCTGAGTTTTCGGAAGTAGATCACTAGGCTTTTCTTCTGAGGCACTTCTGGGTGGACTTGAACCTCAACCTATTGGTTAGCAGCTGAGCCCATCAACCGTTTATACCACCAACAGTCTAAATATACTTCTAATATACAGCTCAAACACATCACTATGAAACAGAGTTTACAGTGTCTGTACATATGTGGAAACCCTGTAGGTGTAGTGGTTAAGTGCTACGGTTGCTAACCAAAAGGTCGGCAGTTTGAATCCACCAGGCACTCCTTGGAAATTCTATTGAGCAGTTCTATTCTGTCCTATAGGGTCGCTATGAGTTGGAATCGACTTGATGGCAACAGGTTTGGTTTTTTGTTTTGTACGTATATGTAAGCTTTCAAGAAAAAGAGAGGGAGAGTTTTGATCCTCACATCTCCATCATTCTCCTATAAGAAATAAAACAGCAGGTACCCTCAACTTTCCAACGTCATGGCTGTATTAAAGGCCAGGCATTCATTCACCCTAGGACCCTATTGTCTAATGTCTAGTTATGTGGGCTCCGTTGTGCAGAGACAAAAATGCAGAGACCGGGGCTTCTTATTAGACAGCAGCGCCTCTGGCAACTTCAGGCCAACTTAAATCAAACCATGTTGGTCTAGTTCAGGCTAATCAACCACTGAAGGTCATACTCCAGCTCCCTTCCCCCTTCCTTCTGCAACATCTCATTACCTAATAGCAGTTTTAAAGCACCTTCTGTCACATCCTCCCCCTCAAGGCACACACTTAATGGAATGCCACTGCATTCAGTTCACTTCCTTTCCTCCCCCAGGCCTCCTGCTGGCCTTCTCTGTGTCCTCTTTTCCTTTGGTTAAATGATGTTCTCAGGGTTGGCATCAGGAATGGAGAGGCACAGTTTAGGGGGTGAAAGAGACAGGTATGGCTGAAGTGCAGGGCTCCTGTGAGGAAATGATGGGATATAAGTCTGTACAGCCACCACCTGTCTGTTAGTTTGCTGTACTGTGGTGCCTTGCATGTTCCTGAGATGCTGGAAATTATGCCACCAGTACAGTCATGTGCCACATAATGTCCGTTCAGGCAATGTCCAACTCCATATACATCCGTGGTCCCATAAAGTTTTTCTTTTTTAAGGAAAAGCAGCTCTCCTTTTGTTTATTATGTCCTCCTAATGATTTGAAGGAGCCTTTTTTGGGTGGCACAGTGGTGCAGTTCGAATCCACCAGGCACTCCTTGGAAACCCTACGGGGCAGTTCTATTCTGTCCTCTAGGGTCGCTATGAGTCAGAATTGACTCCATGGCAATGGGTTTTGGTTTGGTTTTAATTGTTTTAAAGACCCCAAGCCCAGACTCTTGCAGCACTGGACCGCGGGTGGTATACAGGCAAGCGAGGAAGAGGACATGACTCTGGGCTCAAGCCCTCAGGCTTTGTCCGGCAGGCAGGCAGGCAGCAGTGGCAGGGGTTGTAGGGCCCAGGCACCTCTTGCTCCTCAGGCAGGCGGAACAGCGGGCGGAGCTGCGCGCGCTCAGCTCCCTCCTCACTTGCTTTCTCTTGCTTCGCGGCCCTGCGGTCACCCTCTCAGCCGCGCCGGTTCCTCTGGCCTTCCCCAGCAGCTCCAGCAGCAGCCGCCGCAGCAGCAGCCGCCGCCGCCACCGCAGCAGCAGCCGCCGCCGCCGCCGCAGCAACAGCAGCAGCGACAGCAGCGGCAGCTGCCGCAGCTGCAGTGACGAGAACGACCGGAAACGGGCTCCCATAAGGTTTTAACATAATAGGCTTTAAGGGGGTTGGTTTGTAACTAAGGGTTGTACATAAATCAGACGTTCATAACCCAGGGGTTGCCTGTATATAATATAATGTTTGCACAACATCCAAGTCACATAACGTCCTATTTCACAGAATGTATTTTTTATCATGATGTTAAGTGACACGTGAATGTATTTCAAATACCAGCAGGGTCACCCATGGTGGGCAAATTTCAGTGGAATTTCCAGGCTCAGACTAGAAAGAAAGGCCTGGTGATCTCCTTCTGAAAATTAGCCAATGAAAACCCTATGCATCACAACAGAGTATTGTTTAATAGTGCTGGAAGATGAGCCCCCTAGATTGGAAGGCTCTCAGAATAAACAGTGGCCATGACAACAGACTCAAGCATACCAACAACCGTGAAGATGGCACAAGACCGGGCAACATTTCCTTCAATTGTACATAGGTTGCCATGAGTAGGAGTTGACTTGACAGCAACTAATAAGTTTATACAGACACAGGGAGCAGATCCTACAGAGCTCTGAATGGCAGGCTGAGCAATTTAGACGTGATTCCACAGGCATGGGAAGCCTTTGAAGGCTTTTGAGGGGGAAGTGATCCGATGACACCAGCTTTTTTAGAAAGCTACCAGTTAGTGTAAGTAGGAATTTGGGAGACACTTAGGAAACCCTGGTGGCGTAGTGGTTAAGAGCTATGGTTGCTATCCAAAAGGTCAGGAGTTCAAATCCACCAGGTGCTCTTTGGAAACTCAATGGGGCAGTTCTACTCTGTCCTATAGGGTCGCTATGATTCAGAATCAACTTTATGGCAATAGGGTCTTTTTTTTGGTAGGAGACCACTTAGAAGGTTGTCATAGTGGTCAAGGCATAGAAGCATGAGGACCTGGATTAAAGTGATGGCAGTAGAAACTGAAATGAAGGAACATATGTAAGAGACACTTCAGAGGAATTATAGATGGACCTCAGTGCCTAACTGAAGATGGAAAGAAAGAATCAAAGATTAACAATGCCTGGCTTTCAATCCTGGGTAACTAGAAGATGAGGAATATGGGAAAGGGGGTTGGTTTTAGAGATAAAAAAAAAAAATAAGGTGGTATATAGGGTCACCATAGGGTCACTATGAGTCAGACTTGACTCAATAGCAATGGGTAATGGATTGGGTATGCTAACTGTGAAGCTAATAGCAGGATAAACAGCCAAGTAGAGTGTCTTATAGCCAAACCAGTTGCCTTTGAGTAGATTCTGACTTGTGGTTACCCCATGTGTATCAGAGTAGAACTGTGCACCATAGGGTTTTCAATGGCTGATTTTTCAAAAGCAGATCACCAGGCCTTTGTTCTGAGCTACTTCTGGGTGGACTCGAACCTCCAACCTTCCAGGTAGCAGCGAAGCACATTAACCATTTGCTGATTAATCACTATAATCACTAAGAAATGGCCTTCATAAAAAGCTGATGATGGAAAAGCATCGTCATAGAAAAAGTACTTGAAACCATGAATGAGGTAGGATGCTTTCACCGAAGGAAAAAATTTCGAAGATAGGAAAAGAATTTTCAGTGAGAAGGGGGAGAAATGGAATAGAGGAGATAAGTATCTTTAAGAAAGAGGCAGTAAACGGTTTCAAATGTCAAGGGCAAAGAGAATAAACAACGAAAGAGCAAGTGCTATTAATGAATAGTATAGTCAGGTGAACATGGTTGAAAATACAAAAACTTCCTTTTTCTATGAACATCAGGCACAGCCCCACAAAAGTCTTCATGTAACTTTTCTCTGGTTAAGAGCTCAGTGCCTGGTTTGGCAGCTTTTATGGATTGAGTTGTGTATCCCCCCAAAAAAGTCCTAACCCCTGGACTGGTAAGTGACATTGTTGGGGAAATAGGGTCTTTCTTTGCAGATATTATCAGTTAAATTAACAAAGTTATACTGCAGTAGGATGGGTCCTAATCCTAATCTCTTCTTAGTGATGTCTTATAAAAGAGAAGGAGAAACACTAAAAAAGAGTCAGACACACAGAGGAAGACTACATGTAAGGATCCGTCTACAAGCCAAGGAACCTCAAGAAATACCCAGGCCTACAGAAACTGAAGGAGAAAAGGAAGGATCTTCCCTAGAGCCAAAAGAGAGGGAGAGAGAGAATAGCTCTGACTACTGACACTCTGAATTTGAACTTCTACCCCCATAACTGTGAGAAATTTTCTGTTCTTTGAAGCCACCCACTCTGTGGTATTTTGTTATGAGAGCCCTAGAAAACTACAGCAGCAGCATCTCCATTTCTTCTCTGAAATTCACCCCTGGCCCCTGGGCACCTAACTAAACAGGTGAATAAAAGCTAACTGGCTATGACAGGGGTGTGCCTTGAGGAGAATGGGAGATCTGGATGAAATGAGGACTGCACCAGCAGGTGAGGCACAGCTGATACAGAAAACTCTGGAAAGGCAGTATGGTCCGTTCAGGCCTTTAAAAAAAAACACTTCTGCTTCCCAACAGATTGGAGATTAGAAAAAACTAAATAGCTAATGTGGAAACCATTGCATTCATTCCCCACCCCTCCCCCCCCACAGGAAATACATTTATCAGGAGAATAATAAATCAAAGATGGTATATCAGTTTCTGATAGCCAAGGTCTAACCTGTTGCTTTATCAAGCCTACCACTCTTCCTACAGAGGCCACTCAGCCTATGTCACCTGCCCCCACCCCCCAACACACACACACACTACATCAGGCTCCATCAACAACTCCACTGCTGTCCCTGAGTAGGGGCATAACTGTGGGACATCAAAGGCAAAAGTGTGTCACAAACAAATGCAATATGAGGGACAAGGTCCCCGGGTGTCATAAATGGTTAAGCTCTCGGCTACTAATTGAAAGGTTGGTGGTTCAAACCCACCCATCGACACTGCAGAAGGAAGGCCTAGCGACATGCTTCTGGAAAGATTACAGCCAAGAAAGCCCTATGGTGTTCAGTTTCACTCTGTAGCATGTGGGTTCACCATAAATCGGAATCAACTTGATGGCAACAGGTTTGGTTTTTTTTATTTCAGTCAAGGAAATACAGACAATCCCAGGATTATGAACAAGTTCCATTCTTAAATCTGTCTTTAAGTTGAATTTGTATGTACGTCAGAACAGTTAGGTACAGTTCATATCTAACATCAGTGAGTCAAATGTTTGTCTTAGTATCCAGTATATAGGGTACCTTTCTATGCATAAGGAAACCCTTGTGGCGTAGTGGTTAACTGCTGCTGTTGCTAACCAAAGGGTCAGCAGTTCAAATCCACCAGGCGCTCCTTGGAAACTCTATGGGGCAGTTCTACTCTGTCCTGCAGGGTCGCTATGAGTCGGAAGCTACTCGACGGGCAAAGGGCATATATATATATGTATATAGCATTTTCCCTGGTACCAAAAGGGAAAGAGAACTTCCCCCTCCCGTTTTCTTAGAGCCTTTACTATGAGTCGGAATCAACTCGACGGCACTGGGTTTGGGTTTGGTTTTGGTTTTGGTTTTCCACGCGTAAAAAACATTAAAGAAACACTTCCAGATACACTAAAACCAGGGCTTCAAACCAGTTCTACCCAGTTCAGTCACGGCTAACGAAGCAATACTCAAATGGATGAATTTTTAAAATGTGGATGAAGTGGAATGATAATTAGACCAGGAAAAATTAAAGGTCAAAGCCGTGCTAGAAACTTAATCTCCCTCTTAGAAAACAAGAGCAGCGTGTACGTGGCATAGCAACCAAATCTCTTGACCTGCAGAGTCAGAAACAGCAGTGCCCCACTCAAAGATGGCAGCCTACTGTGCTGCTTTGAATGTGTTTCACTCCCCACGGTCCTGGCAAGAATCCAGTCACCTGCATCAGGCTCCTGAAAGGGCTCACTACAGCTTGTCTGAGTCTCCCATTCCAGAGCTTTGACCCGTAATTTTTCCTGCTCCACTTCACCCAAATTTAAAAAATTTGAGTCTGTTCCAATTTCGCTTCGTTGATCGTGACTGACTCAGTTTGAAGCAGTTCAAAACTTTGACTAAAACATCTTCAACATAATAACATAGTAATAATAATAATAATGTTTTGATGAGCATCACAAAGTAGCACCCATTTGTTATTACAAACCATTGTACGTACCTCAATTTTTTAATATAACAGGCTTAAGAGGGTTGGTTCGTAACTACGGGTTGTACATAAGTTGGACATTTGCAACCCAGGGAATGCCTGTACTAAAAATGATAATACTAAGCAGTGATTATTTTCATTCATTGAATGCTTGCTATAATACCCAGCATTGTTATATTAAAAACAGCTATAAATAATTGTATGATAATTCTGTCTAAAAACGTATGGCTCCAGGACATATATCATAATGAGTAAATACCAGTGAGACATTGTTAAAAGGACTGCTCTATTATGATCGATAGGAAAAGTGAAGTGGTTAATTACTTAAGACGCTAGGATTGAGACAGACCTGGGTTACTATTCAGCTGTGACTTAACCTCTCTGGGGCTGGGTTTCTTTATCTGTCAAATGGGGATAATAATAGTATCCATAATATAGGCTGGTGGGGAAGATAAACAAAATAAGCACTTTATATTCATTGGCACACTGCCCTGTACATAAGCACTACTCAATAAATGTCAACTGCCATTATAAGAAAAAAAAAGGAGTCCTGGTGGCACAGTGGGTTAAGAAATTGACTGCTAACCGAAAAGTCAGAGGTTCGAACCCTCCCAGCCGCTCTTCAGGAGAAAGATGTGGCAGTCTGCTTCCGTAAAGATTTACAGCCTCGGTAACCCTATGGTGCAGTTCCACTCCATCCTGTAGGGTCACTATGAGTCGGAATCAACTCAATAGCAACATTTTCTTTAATTTGTTTTGTTTGTTTTATTATAAGAATCAATTATAATACTGCTCATTATTACAAGGAAACAAATATTAAGTCAAATCATATCTGAAATATAAGGATATGCTAGAAAAGCTGGGGCTGTAACATGGAATTTAGAAAGATCCAAAACTAAAGCTATAAAATGGTTCCACCTTATATCTGTGGCATTTATCAGTATACCTGTACTTTCATCCAGGCTCAGAATGAGACATTGGTAATTCATGGAAGCCACCCACCACCGTCTGTTAGTTTGTCTTACTGTGGTGGCTTGTGTTATTATGATGCTGGAAGCTATGCCACAGGTATTTCAATTTCCAGCAGGGTCACCCATAGTGGAGAGGTTTCAGCAGAGCCTCCACACTAAGGCAGACTAGGAAGAAAGGCTTGGTGATCTACTTCCAAAAAGTAGCCAATTGAAACTTCATCAATCACAACAGAAAATTGTTTGACTCGCTTTCTTGGATACACCATCAGGAGGGATCAATTGCTAAGGGAGGACATCATATTTGGTAAAGTAGAGGGCCAACGAGGGTGAGGGAGACCTTTGATGAGATGGATTGACACAACAGCCGCAACAATGGGCTCAAACATACCAATGACCACAAAGATGGGGCAACGCTTAGTTCTATTGGACATGGGGGTTGCCATGAGTCAGAGCCGACTGTACAGCAACTAACAACAACAAAAATGTCGTAGTAACAGAAATGAACACCATCAGTCACTCCTGTACCCCTCACTAGGAGGACAGAGTTTAGAGAGAGCTAACTGCTGCCAGAAGGAATAAGCACGGGAGCCCTCCTGTCACGTGGCCCTCCCCTCCCTGCTTTTAATGCTACTGATGACTTCCCATAAGACAGGGCTCTGCGAGAGAACATCAAAAAAGCCTTCAATAAGAGCAGTGATACAGACCCCCCTTTGTTTCTTAGGTTTTATACTAAGCCGCGCTACAGAATTTATTCTTTATTCCGCTTTTCTTGAAGAATACTGTTGGTGAGCATCATCGGGCTGAATAGCTATGTAAATCTGATAAGAAGCATGTAACATATTCCTAATAATACTAAAAGCATGAACTGTTTAGTGACACTGGTGAGCACATATTACAAACAGATTTTTGAATTACTGTAGTTGCATTGGAAACCAGAGTTCATATGTATATTCTACTGTACTTAGCCCAGGAAAAAAAAAAACTTCTAACCCAACCAGTTGGATCACCAACGGCATCCAAAAGTCTAAGCCACCAAACTGGCTTTCAATACAAACAAGAATGGGATGCTTTCATATTTTGCCCCAGGGCTAAGGGTTATCAACCCATCAACTCTGAACTGTATGATAACCTTTCATGTATAAAGAGTCCTTTATGGCATTGTTATTTTTAAACAGAATTTCAAGAGAAAGGATCCTGCCTCAGAAACAATTTCTAGGACAGGAACATCATAAATTATCTTAAAAATGAGTATCAACTAACACCGTCTAATAGAAATATAGTGCAAGCTGCATAAATAATTTTTTTAAAAAAAGTTTTTATTGAGCTTTAAGTGAACGTTTACAAATCAAGTCAGTCTGTCACATATAAGCTTATATACACCTTACTCCATACTCCCACTTATTCTCCCCCTAATGAGTCTGCCATTCCAGTCTCTCCTTTCATGACAATTTTGCCAGTTTCTAACCCTCTCTACCCTATCTCCTTATATTTTCAAGTAGCTGAATTTAAAAAAAAGGAAAAAGATGAAATTAATTTCAATAATACAATTTATTTAATACCTATTTAGTATATCAATATAATGTTAATTTAATAATATCCAAAATCGTATTTAAACTTATAATCAATATAAAAATTCTTAGTGAGGTATTTTATATTCTTTTATTCATAAAAAGTCTTCAAAAGCCAGTGCTTTACACTTATAACACATCTGGAATCAGACTAGGCACCTTCCAAGTGTTCAATAAGCACACGTGGCGTGGCTAGTGGATACTGCACTGCAACAGTGCGAATATAGCAAAGTTACAGATATAACTGGTAAGTCTGAGGAGCCATGCCTACCCCCACTGCCACTTCAGTCCCTTACCCTGTTCCTGCAGTCTTTATAGTGCCCCCACCCCTCACTGGACTCACCATCCACAGAGTTGTCAGGAAGAAGGGGGGAAGGATATGTTTTCAACAAACCAAGTTGGAAATCCAAATCCTTTCTCCAATAGAAACAATACTAAACACAATAGTTCTGTGGTTAAGTGACATTAAGGGTTAAAAAGGCTTTCCTGAAGAGGAAAGTCTGGGAACCTAATCACTATTTCCAACATTGTATTCAGCAGATAATGTGTTCCAAGTTCCCAATACACTAGAGGCCATGTTTACATAAGAGTTTTTCATTTAAGGACTTAAATTAAACCAGTCGGTTTCCTTATTCATCCTCCTATACAGAGGGTCCTTCCATCCTGCTCTTGTCTGGAAAGCACATTTCTCCCTGAGATGTGGAACAGCTGCCATGTTTAGCCGTTCTGTAAAACTGGGAATCCTGTCTCTAATCATCTTCCTGAAGCAAGGGCATATACTTGCCCTTTCCTTACCTGTGCCCTGCCCTTCTGCCATCCCTCCCACCCCAATCCCAACTCTCAGGCCAAAGGCTCTCAACCAGGCCAGCACTAATGCAAAACTAGGCAATTGCAACTGCTTCTGGGTCTCTCCCACCTTTCATTCTCCCACCTCCCTCCAGCCCATCTCAATTTATAGTTCTGCATAATAATAAGCAAGCGAGCATACCGGCAACCAAACCAAAAACCAGTTGCCATCCAGCTCCTCAAATCCACCAAATAGCTCTTCACCCCAGGGGAACATGTACAAACTCCAGCTTGTAGGCTTCAAAGCACTTTTGCATCCAATCCCAACTAGACACAATCTTGACCTGATCAACTGTATTCTCTTGAGGCCCCTTGTATCTTCTCTTCCTCATCTCCTATCCTGTGGTTAAAGATCTCCTCTTCTCTTGACACCTCCCATACCTTAACCTGCCTTCTCCAGTTACCTCTGGCTATCCTCTCAGACCCTTGAGAGCTAGGACCATGTCTTCTGTTATTCTGGTGTCCCTTGGGCCAGATCTTTCTTAGTGTCATCTTAGATCCCTATAACGGAGCTTGGAACTGAGGAAGTGCTCAATCAACACATATGGTGAATGAATGTCTAGGTTGCTGTAGTAGCCTCATAGCTAGTTGGTCCCCTTTCACAAACCACTGTCAGACTAATCTTCCAGAAACACACCATTTTTATCATATCACTTATCATGGTGATAAAAGTCAGGACAGTCAGAAGGGGAAGGGGAATTGCAGGAAGAAACATGAGGCACTTTCTGGGGTGATAGAAATGTTCTGTATCTTGGCCTATGGTGGTGGCTACATGAATGTGTAAATATTTAAAAAGTCATCCAGTTGTTCACTCAAGATTCCTGTATTTTACTGTATATAAGTTATACTTCATCCTTCCTTCTAAGGAGCATTCTGGCTGTACTTCTTCCAAAACAGATTTGTTCATTCTTCTGGCATGATCGTGGTATATTCAATATTCCTCGCCAACACCACAATTCAAAGGCCTCAATTCTTCTTCGGTCTTCCCTATTCATTGTCCAGCTTTCACATGCATGTGATGCGATTGAAAGTATCATGGCTTGGGTCAGGCACACGATAGTCTTTAAGGTGACATCTTTACTTTTCACTACTTTAAAGAGGTTCTTTGCAGCAGATTTGCCCAATACAATATGTCGTTTGATTTCTTGACTGCTGCTTCTATGAGTGTTGACTGGGGACTGCCCTCCACAGGTCAGTGGGAATAGGAGGGGGCTTGGGGGCTTTAATGTATATTGCTTGAAATCTTTTTCCCATTTATTGAGTGCCTACTAACATCTAGGCACTCCTTTGGGTACTGGGGATACAAATACAGAGAAGTTCAAATATGTGCCCGTAAAGAGCTCACATGAGAGCGACGAACATGAACAGTAATAATCACCACATAACATGCTAAATGCTATATTTAAGGTATGGATAAAGTGCTGTGGGACCACAGAGGGAGTGGCTATACCCTGTTTGGAGTCCGCATGGGGCAGTGGGGGAGAATGAAGAGCTGAGGCATGTCAGCTGAACCAAAGTGTGTTCCAGGTGGGGGAAAAGAACGTATGCAATGAAAACAGAAGTAAGAGGCATTGTGTGTGGGGGGAAGGAGGTCTAACAGCTCAGAGTGGCTGGAGTCAGTCTGAGGTCCGTGAGAAGAGAATAGGATACAAGGTTGGAAAGGTAAGACAGGGACAGATCATGAAGGGCCTTGGAGGCCAGGCTCAGGACTTATGATTTTATCCTGAAGGATTTTTAGTAGAAGGACGACTTTTTATTTTACCTTAGTTTACTTCATTTTATTTTGCTTTTTTACTTTATTTTATATTAAGAATGATCAACCTGGTGGCAGCAGGGTGGGGGGGAACTATTGGAGAGCAAGAATGGAGTAAGGGAGGGCAATGGAGTGGCTGCTGCAACAATGGTGCAGGTGAGAAATGATGAAGGTTGAAACAAGGGAAGAGCAAATAAGAATGGACAGATACGAGAAAGATTTAAGATGCTTCACAATTTTGTCAGTGTTCCCCAGTCAGCTTCCAGCTGGTGCCACAAGTCTGAAGACTGCACTTACGCCCTTGCCCATGAATCTAGTGGTCTACCAATAACTCTCCCCTTTTCTCATTTCAAAATACTATCATCGTATGTTTAAAACGGCCAATGAGGAAGGCAAAAAAGGAAACAAGATCTCTCGAGAGAAACAATTCATCATAAAAGTCAATGCACTGCCTTTGTGGCATTTTGAGTTCTAAAAGCACCTTCCATTTTCTTTGAGGGCTCTCTCAGACTAAGTCACTACTGCTTCACCCAAAAGCACTTCCTTAGCTTCCTAACTACAGTGAAAGTCTCCCCTAAGAATCAGTCCTTTTCCGAATAAGTCCCATAGAATATATTTATGGGCATATGAAAAAGTGATTCCTTAGTTAAAATTCCAATAAATGTCTGGAACACAGATAATTTTTTTTTTTATAAAGCGTAAGTTTACTTCCTAAACCTGTAAGCTGAAATTCTTCCTGCTGACACACATTGACAAAGGCACGCAGAGAGCAGTAAGCAAAGGTAGCTACAGGATGTTAAAAGGTGACATTCAAGGACAATTTTTACTTGTTCAAATGTTGCATGTTTTCAAATTACAGACTTACGGTATTTCTTTGAAACACTCTCTCTTCCTATTTTTTAAAAATTCTGACCACTATATGTGGATTTCAGCTATTTCCAGAAAAGTGGCTCCGTTTTATGATAAAAAGCATTTCTTTCAATAAAAAAAGGATATCATTTTAAGAAGTATTTCCAAACGTAAAACTACTTTGAATATTACATCCTAACTAAAATAAGTACTTTTCTTCTCAACAGAACACCCTGTCTAATGATTCACTTTCTTCCTGGTACTTTCAATTTGCCCACAGTTAATAGTAGTAACGAGCCTACCTCTGCTATGTACTGAATAAAAGGAAGTTATGATTCATAGCTAAACAAAACATACATGACAGCAGAACTTCAGCCAAGGCTATTAAGAACTCATCTACAAACACACACACACACACACACACACTTTTTAAAACCACAGATTAGTCTTAAAAGAACACATTGGAAATTTAAAAATATTAACAGGGTTTCATTCTGTGTACACTAAAGACACCATTGTTTGAATGTGGTTGACTCCAAAGTAACAGTGGAAACAGATGTAGCACAAAAGGCTTGCCCTTCATATGCTTTTTATATGATGGCACAATGGTTAAATGCTCCACTGCCAATTGAGAGGTCAGCAGTTCGAACTCAGTAGCCACCCCTCAGAAGAAAGATGTGGCAGCCTTGGAAACCCTGTGGGGCAGTTCTGCTCTGTCCTATAGGGTTGCTATGAATTGGAATCAACTGGATGGCAACAGGTTTTTTGGTAAAACAAAATTTCATCCATGCAGAGCTAACTGGAAGTAACAGGTATGACTAATTTTAAAAGAGCATGTAGCATGTACTATGGAGTGTGCAGTAAAATGCTACTAAGTCTTCAGTGAAATACTATATTCACCTACTTAACAGTATATATTCATGAAAAAAATCCCAGTTACAGTAGTTTTTCACAACAAGATTTATTGTCAGAGCTTGTAAGTGGATATACTGGGAATAGTTACATGCCTATTAGGAAAAATCCTCCCAACCAAATTCACAACTCATGCCTGTTACAGCACCAGTAGAAGGGAATCTACGAGTAAAAAATAAAATTCATTTTGCAGTGTTTAGAGTTGGGTATAACCAAGGCCTGACAAATAAGCAGCTATTGTGAGAAGAGATAAACGATGGCTCTCCCACCTTAGAGAAATTAAGAAAATATACTTCACATTATTCTGCAGGAAAATAAGGTACAGATAAAACCCTATCTAACATCACTGATGGAAGGACCTCAGAATCCTAATAAAGAGTGAAGTTTTAAGTGGGAACTAAGACGCCTGCTGACAATTGAAGAAAGACCTATCTGATAACCAGTGTGACAGAAAACAGACATTTATGGCTCCAAGCTATTAGTAAGTGAAAGACTAGACTAAGTTTTAAGAAAAATTCACCAGATGTTCTAAAATTTCAAACCTTCCAAACTAGCTAGACCCCAAATGTAAAAGAACAAATAGTTACCACATGCTGCGGGGAGGGGTGGGGGTGAGCAGGGGGGAGCGGTCAAAAGAGCCTCAGAAAAAGAAAATGTTCCGGAAACATGGCCTACCATTAGCAAAATGACAAGAACATAATGAAAATCATAAACCATTTCCTAGTACATGTAGTTATCATATAAGATTAAAATGAAAAACCTGAATAACCTTGGAAAAGCATAGACTACAAAGATAACTGATTATTAATGATAAAACCATTATGCAAAGTATCTTCCCATGTCTGACCTACATATGAAAAAAAATCAAATTCAATTTGGAAGAATTTTTTTGCTTTAACAAATGTAGTAGATAAGATAAAAAAAAAAATGACAAGATAAAAAGTTAATGGATGAAATTTGCACTAAAAACAAAACCCAGCTTTTCCCCCTCTGCTCATAGAATGATCTGGAGCCTTTAAAATACCATAGATAACTTACACAGTAAAAATTTTAAGTATGAAGACTATGTGGCAACCCAGAAAAATTCATAGGATAAAATAGGTGGAAAAAGCAGAATACAAAGTAAAATGTACAGTTTATTTTTTGTGTGTGTGATTATGATGCCATGTAAAAAGAAGCTTTGACAGTGGTTATTAAAGTGAGGTGAGACTTCTTTTTCAAGGATTCTGCAAATATTGCCATTTAAGTTTTATAGAATAAAAGTATTTTTAAAGAAAGAAAAAAGCCCATCTACAATCTGGGCACTCAGAAAATGTTAAATAGTTGTTGCTTTAAAGAAAAAAGAAAGGCACACTTCTTTGTAGTTTATTCTTTTTACTACTTAAAATCAAAGAGCAAGACTTCAATTATCCACACTAGAAATGGTGGGTTCTTATCTGTGCTAGTAGTCAAAGGGTGTAGACCTTCAGACTTAGGACATGCAAACATCTGCTCTTCTATGCGGGGAAAAAAAATGGTCACACCCTTGGGGAAAACTGACATTTTTAAAGGCTTATGGAATTTTGGAAGATGTCACTTTTACTCCCATTTTTCTAAATAGAAAAATTAAAAACCGGTAACAATGCAATGAAGCCAGAACACTTTTAAGGAGGAACGTATTAATCAAACTGTTAACCGAAGCCACACGTTACAAAATTAACCTCCCTTGAGTCTTCTTTCTGAAGGAACACTCTCTAAGGCCAACTCTTCAGTTTGGCAGATTCCAATCATTAAAACACCTCATTCTGCTGAAGCGGCTTACAACACATCCAGACTGCGCCCCCTCAGCACTATTAAGATAATTCTGAGAAAAAAACATGCCTAGCAAAGGGCGTCAAGGATTATGGTAGTAATATTTTTAAAGTTCAAACATTCAAGCAGGACTCTGATGCCAGGTTGATCTTATTTGCGCTCTATTTGACCTGGCCACCACAGGCAAAGCCATTCATCTCCTCACTATAGGAACATAAATTGTTAACGACCCCACAGAAGTGAAGTCCCCCCTACTTTTCTCCTGCAGGTCAGAACCCTGGGAAGCAAATCATGGAATGTGCCAGTAAGAACTGTGCACAGTCCAACCCTCCCTCTCTTTCTTTTTCCCAGGACAACCCCCCACGTGGCTAACACAAACTCCATTACGATATAAGTAGGTAGGCCAGGTCCCTAAAATGCTCAGTCCGGGTGGATTCTGACTGGCATCCCGCCCCCACCCCATCGTGGCTCCGCTGGAATCGCCAATGAAACAGTAGCAGTAACTAGGGTAACTGGACAAATTCCAGAGAAGCAACGGAAGGCGTTTCTCCGGGTCTGGGCGTGGGGAGGCTTGCAGGGCGGACAGAATTGCCATTGGGTGGGGGTGGGCTGGAGGCGACAGAAGTGAAAAAGCAGCCTTGGTGAAGGCCGGTGGCCCGGCTGCCACGCTCTCAGCAGGAAGAGGAGGGAGCAGGAGGAAGGGGGGAGAAGGAGACTAAGAAGCCGAGAAGAGCGGGAGGTGGCGGAGGAGGGGAGGCAGGGGCGGGGCGGGGCGGGGGCGGAGCTAAGGCCCCTGGAAAGCCCGCGCGCAGCGCCACCAGCCGCCAGGGGCGGAGCCGCGCGCTAGTCCCGCCCCTGGGCGCAGCGCGTGCGGAGCGCGCCCGGGGCTGGGCCGCCTCGCCGCCGCCCTCCCTCCCGCCTCCTTCCCTCCCTCCCTCTCAGCACCGTCCTCAGTCTTCCTCTCGCCGCCTCATACAAAAGCAAAATGTCCGCCATCTTCCGCGGCTGCGGCGCTCACCGCTGCTCCTAACCCGGCCCGCCTGCGGCTTCCCCGCGGGGCCGCCCACCCGGCCCCACCCCACCCGCGCCGCCGCGACTCGGAAGCCGGCGCCGCTCCGCCCGCCCTGGGCGCGCCCCCGCGGCCCCCGGGCGACGCAGGACCGCCGCGGGCGGGGGACGGGGGTAAGCTGCCCCGCCGACCTGCCCCCTCCGCGCCCACCCACCCAGAGGGCCCCTTTACCTTGATGCAGTACGGGGGCTCATCGTAGGTGACCAGCATGTACCTGTCTCCGCGACTGGCCGGGTCGCGGGCGCGCAGCTGCGGAGCAGAGATGACGGAGGGCAGCGCAGGGAAGAGGGAGGGGGCGACACGGACGTTACAGAAGCACCTGAATCCGACCCATCCCTGGGGGCTCTCCCTGCCTCTCCCCTCCCCTCCCTTTACCTTCAGGAATAACTCCACAGCGCCTTTGGCAACGTCCAGATAGGAGGTGCCCAGGTCAGTGCGCTGGTTCATAGAGGCGGACGTGTCTATGAGGAAGAGCAGGATGGGCATCTTCCTTGGCACCCCTGGCTCCGGCTCCCCGCTCGCCTGGCCCTCTGGTCCTCACTGCCCTGCTGCACGACCCAAGCCCTCAACTCTCGCCGAGCCAGGGAGCAAGAAGCAGAGGGGGAGACGGTCCGGGGCAGATGGGACTGCTGCCGTTCTCTGCAGCCCCACTGTCCCCTCCCTCCCAGGGAACTTGAGAGTGGAAGCTTGTGTAGCCCTGGGGCCCTCCCCCTTCCTCTCTCCTGCCACCACTACTGCCGCCACCGCCGCTGCCAGGACCACTGCCCGAGCATCCGTCCTCGCTCACTCGAGTGCTCCTCCAGACTGAGAGCCCTCTCTGTTCGCCGCCACACAACTTCTGTCCGCTCACCTACCATGGGCACCATGTGACCAGGACCCGCGCCATTGGCTGCCAATTATGTGAGATTTGCATATTCATTAGATGACAGAACAAGGGGAGGGACTTGGGCGAACCCTGGGAGTTGAAGTTTGAACCTAGGCAGGAGGTAAGGGGAAAAGTTAAGGACCCTCGCTAGGATACTCCTTTATAGGACTTGGAAGCTGTTACGATGATTAATTCGGGTATTTGGGATGGAATTTCTCTTGCTCTTCAAAGATGATGGTGCGAAAGGAAGAGAGAGTTTGAGCAACAGTTGTACACAAGTACAGAAGCAGATGGTTGCACAGGCTGCACAGAAAACGCTTTGCTAACTGCACTCGATGATCAGTCGTGCCAGTGGCTAAGATCAAAACATTTCAGAAGCTGCAAACTTCTTTCCTGGCAAGACCTACTCACTCGCATTCCTTTAGTTCCCACCCCTGCCCCCATCAGTATTTGTAGTCTGCTGCTGGCCTCACATTCCACATATATCTACTTAGGAAGGAAACTTTTTTAAGTTTAAACACAGTTGCCTAAACCAGCCTGTTGTATGCACAGCCTTCTTCAGTTTCATTGAGCGCTTTGAAGTACTGCCTGCCTGTGATAATTCCACTAGCTGCTGGGTCTACACACAGGAGGTTTGTCAACCTAGATTCTGATTCAACTCATATTTATTGAGCACCTATGAAGTGTCAGGCACCCACAGTAACCTCATGTAATCTTTGAAATGGGTACGCTAGATGGCATTGTGTTCAATTTTCAGTAAAGGAATCTGCAGCCCAGCGAGGTTACGGTAACAATGAAGGATGCTCTCAGGTCTGGCTCTGGCGAGATGCTCAGTCAGTGGCAGAATACGCTTCCTTGGCTGTATGTAACACAGTTTTTAATTATGGAGGTGTGTATTCCTAGCAGTACGCTGTGTACAACACGTAAGCCTGGGCTTCAATAAATTCAATAAATATATGTACACATAAATACCCAGTGTATGTGTGTGTGTGTGTGTATATATATATATATATATATATATATATATATATATATATATATATATATATATAGCCCTGGTGGCACAGTGGTTGAGACCTATGGCTGCTAACCAAAAGATCGGTGGTTTGAATTCACCAGCCGCTCCTTGGAAACTCTACGGGGGCAGTCCTACTCTGTCCCATAGGATCACTATGAGTCAGAATCGACTCTACAGCAATGGGTTTATATATATATAGGACAGGGTAGAACTTCTCCATAGGGTTTCCAAGGCTGTAATCTTTCTGGGAGCAGATTGCCAGGTCTTTTCTCCTGTGGAGCCACTGGTGAGTTCTAACTACCCACCTTTCAGTGAGCAGAAGAATGCTTAACTACTGTGTACCTACCAGGGCTTCTTCCATATATACATATACATATATATATACACACACACACACACACATATATATATACACATACACACACACACAACACACACATTCTGTTTTTTGTTCCATATGTTACACATACGTATAGCTCTGGTGGCACAGTGGTTAAAGTGTTCAGCTGCTAACCAAAAGGTCAGCAGTTCAAACCCACGAGCTGCTCCAAGGGAGAAAGATGTGGCAGTCTGCTTCCATAAAGATTTATAGCTTTAGCAATCCTGTGGGGGCAGTTCTACTTTCTAGACGCCATGTTAAAAATTATATATAATAGATTTTTTTAAACCCTCCAAGGTGAATACTACTAAAATAATTTTCAAAAACAATTTACCAGTATTCCACCACCACTGCCAGTTGTTGATCCCAACTCATGCTGACCCCAAATGTGTCAGAATCAAATTGCACACCATAGGTTTTTTTGTTGTTGTTGAAAATATATGCAGCAAAACATATACCAGTTCAGCAGTTTCTGCATGTACCATTCAGTGACACTGATGACATTCTTCGAGTTGTGCAACCATTCCCACCCTCCTTTTCTGAGTTGGTCCTCCCCCATTAACATAAACTCACTGCCCCCTAAGCTTCCTGTCTAATCTCCACAGGGTTTTCAGTGGCTGATTTTTCGGAAGTAGATGGCCAGGCTTTTTTTCTGAGGCACCTCTGGGTAGACGTGAACTGCCAGACTTTCCGTTAGCAGCCAAGCATGTTAAATGGTGCACCATCCAGGGACTCTTATCAGCGTTAGGGAAGCACAAATGGTTTCAGTCACGCAGTGCCCCAGTGGTTAAGGACATGCAGGTCCTCCAGGATGGCCCTCTGGGGAAAAGATACTCTCTCTATGCAGGTGAATGCTTTTTTATGTATTTATTTATTTTCTTATCAGGGCATGTTATTGACTCTTTTTTGGCATAACTCAAATGGAATTGTAATGATATAAATATAGAATCTGAAAAATATCCGTGCCTCATTTGAAACTACAAAAGCGACAGTATACATAAACCATAACCATTTAGTCGATTTGTAGACTGATTCCAATTAAACCAAAGCCCAGATCCTCAACATAAAACCTCTCTTCTTCGTTTCCTGGAGGAAAGTAGACCCTGTATTATGCCCGAGTGTGCGCAGACCTCTTTATTACAGGGTTTTTTTTTTTTTTTTTGGCACAAGTAACACTAAAATCCCCAGAGCCTTTTCTACATCTTTCTCTGCTGTAAAACATCAGCTACCTTGTGTTATAGGTTATTCATGGCTTGGCTTTGTCTCTCATACTAGAATGGAAACTCCTTGAGAGCAGGCAGAGCCTACAACCTACGCCTGATACAAAGTACATGCTCAATAAAAGATTGTTGAACAAGATTGTTGACTAGGCTGTGGCTTTCATCCTTTCATTGTCTTCCCAGGTGCTCAGACATCGCCTGTAGCTCCTCTCCTCCAGTTCATCAGCCTTGCTTGTTGCTCCCTGCCTGACAGCTCCCACCCAAGCGGAGTGGGAGGTCCAGCTCCCCATCCTTGTGGCCTTCCAGGTTTGGGCCCCAGTCCGCCATCAGGCCAAGCCCTCGACCTGATACCCGCCTCCCGAGCTGACGCAGCTCCCCTTTTGTTCTATTCATGCTTCCTTGTGAAGCAGCTCTTCTTTGAGCCACTGCTCACTGTTTGTCTCTCTCAGCTAAATCCTCTTCCCAGCTGCTCCCAAATTTCAGGCCTGTTTCCACTGTCAGGCCACTGGCCAGTTGATGGAATTCTTTTTCCATTGCAGCACTATGACCTGCACTAACCATCCTGTCTTTCCAGTTTTCTCATGCTTTTTGAACTCATGGATTCTTGAAAATACTTTCCTCTTTCCTCATGTCTCTGCTCTTTATCTGCTTTTATTTCTCTTTAATACCTCACCATACTCCCCCATTCCAGACCTTTCCACCTCAGGTCTGGGGCTACAAGACATATCTCAGGAAGGCATTCCTACCAGGCACCGCTCTCCAGGCCTTCATTCCCTTCAGAACAAATGTTAGCATACTTGGCCCCATGTTTACATTTTATGTATGTAGCCCACAACCAGACAGCAGACGCTTTGCTTTGGAGGGGGCAGGGCTTAGCTACTTGCCACTCACCAAAGATTTGCTATCTTTTGCCGGTAAGTGAACCCTCATTACCACATCTTGACAAAATGACCTTACTTAACCTACTCACGACCCCTTCCCAGCCCCAGCCTTTCATGGCTCCCAGGGGAGTATAAGCTCACTGTCTGGTTTCTCCAGCACCCACTTCTTCCTCAAGCGCCTGCAATCTGGTTTGTTTCCCCAGCACTCCATGGAAACTGCTCTGAGGTCCCCAGTGGCCTGCTCCTGGCCAAATCCCATGGTCTGTTCTATATTTTCCTTTGTTGACTGAGGAGCTATATGTCACTTGCCCTCCTGAGGCCCCCCGCTCACTTTGTCTTTCAAAGCCTGCTGTCTCTCCTGTCGGCCTCCTCTTCCCTGAACTATTTGATTTCACCGTCACTGGCTCTGAAACTTAATCTCAGACTCGCTCTGTGGCTACCCCTTTTTCTCCCACTGCCCCCACAAAAGACTTTATTATTTGCACTATTTATTTAGTCATTCATTCATTCTTTCATTCAGCTCTCTCTTGGGTGGGTTTTCTGTATGACAAACAATGAGGATACATTGGTGAACAAGGAAAATGACATAGTGGTTAAGAGCATGAATTTAAGGGTTCAAGTCCTAGCCCTACCATTTACTAGCAGTCTAACCATGGGCAAGTTACTTAACCCTCTGTCTGCTTCAGCTTCATCATCTGTATACCGGTAATAATGATAGCACTTCATAGGATTGTTAAGAGGATGAAATGGAATTAATGTTTGTAAATTGCGTATAAAAGTGCTTAGCGCAGAGTAAGGTTTATGTTGTTGTGGTTAGCTGCCATTAAGTCAGTGTCTTAGTCATCTAGTGCTGCTATAACAGAAATACCACAGGTGGATGGCTTTAACAAAGAGAAAGTTATTCTCTCACAGTCTAGGAGACTAAACGTCCAAATTCAGAGTGTCAGCTCCAGCGGAAGGCTTTCTTTCTCTGTCGGCTCTGGGGGAAGATCCTTCTCATCAGTCTTCCCCTGAACTGGGAGCTGCTCAGCACAGGGACCCTGGATCCAAATGATGTGTTCCCCTCCCAGTTCTTCATTCTTGGGGGCATGAGGTGCCTCTGTCTCTGCTCACTTTTCTCTTTTAGCCTCCTAGGCTCAAGATACAGCCTAATCTTGTAGATTGAGTCCTGCCTCATTAACATAACTGCCTGTAATCCTGCCTCACTAACATCGTAGTGGTAGGATTTACAACACATGGGAAAATCACATCAGATGACAAATTGGTGGGCAATCACACAATACTGGGAATCATGGCCTACCCAAGCTGACATAAATTTTACATTTTTGGGGGACACAATCCAGAACAGTTGGTTCCAACTCGTACTGACCGTGTGTGCAACAGAACAAAACACTGCCCGGCCCTGCACCATCCTCGTAATCATTGTTATGCTTGAGCCCATTGTTGCAGCCACTTTGTCAACTCATCTTGTTGAGGGTCTTCCACTTTTTTCACTGACCCTCTACCAAGCATCCTGTCCTTCTCCAGGAACTGATCCCTCCTGATAACATGTCCAAAGTATGTGAGACGTAGTCTCCCCATCCTTGCTTCTAAGGAGCATTCTGGTTGTACTTCTTCCAAGACAGATTTGTTCATTCTTCTGGCAGTCTGTGGTCTATTCAAGCTCTATATAAATGTTAAATAAGAGCAAGAATGGATATAGTCCATGCCCTCATAGAGCTTACATTCTAATAGGGAAAACAATCAAAAGAGCGGATGCAATATTATATTAAGGACTATGAGAGAGGAAATGCAGGGCGCTCTGGGAGCACTGAGAAGGAGCATATATTTTAGGGGGGTTGGGGAAGTTAGAGGATATACAGGGAAGGTTTTCTGAAGGATATTGAAGCTGTCACTTCAGGGAAAGTAGGGATTAGCCTGGTGAAGGAGAGCTGGTGCGGGGTGAGGAATAGAGCAGGGGAGAACAGAGAATGTTCCAGACAGGCAATGGTGAGATAGTCAGAGAGGGAGAAAGAGGCCCATTGGAGGAAAGGAAAGAAAGTCTACCTGGCTGGGGTGTGGGGAGCTGGGAGTGGGGGAATAGGACAACGAGAGAGATAGCTAGACATGAGCTTGGAGAGGTGAGCGGGAGCCAGGCCATGAATAGCCCGTAGGCCCTGCTAAGGAGTTAGAACTGAATCCTGGAGGACATTGGGAAACCTTGAAGGGTTCTCAGCAGATTGTGTTTTGGTAATATCGTTCTATCCTTAGGATGGAGAATGGTTTAGATGAAAGCAAACATGGATCAGGAAGACAAGTTAGTCTATTTCTGTAATCCAGGTGAGCTGAATTGTAGTGACAAGAGGGTATATGGGGGTATAAGGTACACTTAGGAGGCAGAAGAGTCAGGTCTTATCCATTGACTGAAGATAGGAATTGAGGAAAAGAGAGGAGTCAAGGTTGATCCTTCCAGTGTTCTGGCTTGGGCAGAAATGGTGGAGCCACTTACTGTGACAGGGGACAAAGGAAGAGATGCAAATTTGGAGAGGGGTCATTCATTCACTCAACAAATATTTATTAAGCCTCTATTATGTGCCAGGCGTTGTTCCAGGAGCTGTATATAAATCAGTAAACAAGACAGACCCAAATCCCTGCCCTGGGGACAGGTAAATAAACAAATATATAGCGTGTCAGATGGTGACAAATGCTATGGAGAAAAAATAAAGGAGAGTCAGTCTGCAGGCAGGGGGACAAGGTACATTTGGATTGCCTGTGGGACACCCAAGGGGAAATAACTAGGAGGCAAGCTGGCTGAGTAAATGATAAAAATAAGGCTCAGGCAGCAGACCACCAGTTCAGGGCTCCCATTCGAGTCTGGGGAACCTCCCACTCCATCGTGTTCCTCATATTGTACAGGCGGCTGTTTCCTCCATCTGTGAACCTAGGACGGGGGACCTATGCCCCTTTCAGAGACTCAACGTAGATGAAGCTACGCAGAGCCTTTTCCTTTCCAGCCAGACTGACCCCGTTCCTCCTGGGCTGGGGTCTCCACACACAGCTTTTAGCCCCTAGGCCTCCTGCCTTGGCATGGCCTGTGACTTACATGGACCTATGAAGATTGTACCAACATTGTGTACTGGCTGCAAACTAAAGACAATACAATGGTGACATTAAAGTTAATTAATGTTTAATTAAATATCTTTTAAAAGGTCTCAGAGTGGGAGAAACTACCCAGGAAGATATTTCGGAATTACATTAGGGTTGTAGATGCTTCATGTCTTGAGCACTAACCTTCTTTCAGGGCAGCAATCTTGTGAGGGAGGTCCTGTTGTCACTCTTCCCATTTTACCAGGTGAGGAAACTGAGGTGCTGGGTCAAGAGTCCAAGGTCCCTCAGCTGGGCAGCTTCCTGGCCCCTGAACCCAAGCTTCCCCTTCCCATTCAGCAGGAGCAATACCAGAGGAACAGAGTGTCTGCTGGAGGTCAGAGAACCCAGACATGTCTTAGAAGAAGCCCAGCAAGGAGTCGGCTCACCAGCAGAGGGGCCCAGGGAGCCGGAGTAGCAGGGTGCAGAGGGCCCAGAAGAGACAGGAAGAGGCAGCCCAGGTGTCACTGCAGTGTGGAGACTGCCCTTCCTCCCTCACCCCCGAAAAGATAACCCAGCCTGTGGGATGGTGTAGGAGCTGGGTTTGCTATGAGCTGCCTACGGCCCCCTGTTGATTGTCCCTGTGCTCACTGAACCCCACTCTCTGAACCAGAAGGCTGATATGAGATAGTGGTGATGATGGAGTGCCCAGAGAACTGAGGCTCGTGGCCCAGAAGGCAACCTGGGGCACCTAGACCCGGGCATCTGCAGTTCAGAGCACCAAAGCACCCAACAAAGGGCCTGCCACAATACTTTTAAGTGGCTCCCTTCTGCTCCGGCCCAGGTACAGCAAGTTGTGTGAACATTTATAGACCTGGTTACTCCAAGAGGAAGGAGCCCTTGTGGCACAATGGTTAAGCGCTCAGCTGCTAACTGAAAGGTCAGGAGTTCGATGGCGATCTGCTCCCATAAAGATTTCAGCCTAGGAAATACTATGGGGCAGTTCTATTCTGTCCTATAGACTCACTAGGAATCTGAATCAACTTGATGGCAAATGACAACTCTAAGAGGTGGTGTGGGCTAAAAATAAAAGTTGTTGATGAAACTTGGCCCAGGGAAGCCCCGAGACAAGCTCCCCAGCACGTTTTCCCATTTGGGTAACTTGCTCACTGGTCAGGGCATAGGTGCTCTGGGCTGAGGCCCTGGAATCCTGTGATGTCCCCTTCCCTCCACTCACCGTCCTGCGACTCCTGCCCCGTGTCACCATGAGGCTGCAGGGGTGCCCATCATATAAAGGGAGTGGTCTCAGTGCAGTGGTGGGGAAGGCGATGCCTGCCGTGGCCGCCCTCAGCCTCTCCTGCTTCCTAGGAAACCAAATCTGCCGGCTCTCTCCTCCCCCACATCCACTAGGCCATCAAGGACTGTTGAGGTTTTTACCTTTGAAGTATTACTCAAATTCATCTCCTCACTTTTCCCTTGGTTTAGGCCCTTGGCATCTTACAGAGTTCAAAACTAACATCCCTTTAGCTTCCCTTCTAATTTCCAGGGAGGATTAGTGTTGTGAAATATTCATTAAAAGCTTTCACAGCAAGCCATTTCCATTAATCAAAAAAAGAAACACTTCTATTCCTGCAAAAGCATAGATTTCATGATTCTTCTCTCTTTCTCTTAAGGCTATTAAAATTTTTTTTAATAAGGTTTAAACCACATTAGAGCATGTCCTTTAAAATGTAACAATAGAACCATGTTTTTATTTAGGTGTAGCAACAACCCCTGTAGTTGTTTTTGGGTGCTGTCAAGTCGGTTCCAACTCATAGTGACCCCACGCACAACAGAATGAAACACTGCCTGGTCCTGAGCCATCCTCACAATCATTGTTATGCTTGAGCTCATTGTTGCAGCCACTGTGTCAATCTACCTCATTGAAGGTCTTCCTCTTTTCCACTGACCCTGTACTCTGCCAAGCATGATGTCCTTCTCCAGGGACTGACCCCTCCTGACAAAATGTCCAAAGTATGTAAGACGCAGTCTCGCCATCCTTGCCTCTAAGGAGCATTCTGGCTGTACTTCTTCCAAGACAGATTTCTTCATTATTCTGACAGTCCCTGGTATATTCAGTATTCTTTGCCAACACCACAATTCAAAGGCATTAATTCTTCTTCAGTCTTCCTTATTCATTGTCCAGCTTTCACACGCGTATGACGCGATTGAAAATACTAGGGCTTGGGTTAGGCACACGTTAGTCCTCAAGGTGACATCTTTGCTTTTTAACACTTTAAAGAGGCTTTTTGCCAAATGCAACGTGTCTTTTGATTTCTTGACTGCTGCTTCCATGGGTGTTGGTTGTGGATGCAGGTAAAATGAAATCCTTGACGACTTTAATATTTTTTCCATTTATCATGATGTGGTTTGTTGGTCCAGTTGTGAGAATTTTTGTTTTCTTTATGCTGAGGTGTAGTCCATACTGAAGGCTGTGGTCTTTGATTTCATTAGTAAGTCCTTCAAGTCCTCTTGGCTTTCAGCAAGCAATATTGTATCATCTGTATATCACAAGTTGTTAATGAGTCTTCCTCCAATCTTGATGCCCCGTTCTTCTTCATCTAGTCCTGCTTCTCAGATTATTTGTTCAGCATACAGATTGAATAAGTATGGTGAAAGGATACAACCGTGACACACACCTTTCCTGATTTTAAACCACGCAGTATCCCCTTCTTCTGTTCAAATGACTTTCTCTTGGTGTATGTACAAGTTCCTAATGAGCACAATTAAGTGTTCTGGAATTCCCATTCTTCACTGTGTTATTCTTCCATTTTCCCTCCTATCACATGGAGATGGAAGAGCTCTCGACAGCAAAGCAGGCTGACCTTCATAGCCACATAAGGAGTCACTTAACTGGTGTTCAATTCACCAGGTATTAACTTAGGCCTGCTCTGCCTAGAAGGTCCCTGTGTGGTGCAAATGGTTTGCTAACCTAAAGGTTGGTGGTTCAAACTCATCCAGTGGCATCGTGGAAGAAAGGCCTGGCAATCTGCTTCTGTAAAGATTACAGCCAAGAAAACCTATGGAGCAGTTCTACTGTATAACACATAGGGTCACCATGAGTCAGAATCAACTCTGTGGCAACAGGTTTTTGCTCTGCTTGGTATTTTGCTAAGTGCCTGGGGTACAAAGATGAATAGGACATGGCTCCTACCTTGCTTAGCTTTTACTCCACTGGGGAAGGCCGGTATGTCAATAATACAATACAATGTGGTAAATCCTAAGATAAAGAGAGAGTTGCACAGGGTTCCATGAGAGCATAGAAGAATAGGATTTAGCTAGCCAGTTATCAGAGAAGTCTCCTGGAGGAGTTGAGATCTGAACTTCACCTTGAAGAAGAGTCAGCGAAAAAAAAAAAAGAGGCCGTCATATTCTGGGTAAAAGGACTAGTATGAGCCAGCATCTGAAGCCTTGAAACAGTTGAAAGTATGCGATGGCCCCTGTGGTATACTGACCGGGTCCCCTTTACTTGGCCAGAACAGCCACCTCATAACTACTGATTGTGGGTTGCTGAGAGCTCACAGGTGCTCCCCTTCTCCAGATAACTGCCCTCAGAAATGGGAAATACCTACATTGGCACGGAGGTTAGGCACCATGCCGTGTTGGCATTGGCCGCCTGCCCACCCCTCCTCCCCCAGCCCCCTTGTCACAAGATGGGATAAACTTGGTGGTGCCATTTGTGCTTTAGGGATCAGCCTGAAGCTAGATTCCAAAGGAGACCACATCTTTGCTGAGCTCCACCAGGCTCCCTAACCTATCCTGCTTCCCTTACCCCCTTTTTCCTGAGAGCACTGCCTCGGTAAATTACAAGGACCAGAACCCTGTTTTAGGCTTCGCTTCCAGGGAACCTGACTTAGATAGCATGTTCAGTGAACTTCTAGAAATTTGGTATACCTTGTACTTAAGTTAAATAATTGGAAGTTTAAGCCCAAGAATTAGGCAAGAGCCAATCATTGAGAACTTTCTATGCCATATTAAAAACCTGTGAGCAGTACATTAAAGCGCCCTTGATCAAATCATTCTCCCCACTTTTAGTGATGTAACCTCCCCACCCTTTGTGATTTACTTATTTGGGTAAAAGCATTGGGGGTACTGTTTTCTTTAGCTAAATGCAAATCTCCCTGAAAGTGATAATCCACTGAGCCATTAATAGTCTAATTCTCATTAAGGCATTATGTAGTGTGACAGATTGCCCACCTATGAATTTATTGCACCCTACATGCTCTTTTTATGATGGGACTGACATTCTTCCCATTGAGAGGTGGGGTCTATGTTCCCTCCCCTTGAATCTGGGGGAGGAGAGGGGAGCTGTGACTTCACTGACCAATGGAGCACAGCAGAAGCAATGCTGTGCAACACCCAAGGCAAGGTCATAAAAGGCAATATGGCTTCCCCTGGATCTCTCTCTCTCAGCCACCATATTGTAAGGAAGCCCAGGCCACTTGGAAAGAGCACACATTGGTGTTTTGGCCCCAGTTAGGCCTCCAGCTAACACCATTATCAGTTGTGAGACATGTGAGTGAAGGAGCCTTCAGATGATTCCAGCTCCCAGCTCTCAAGTCTTTGAGTTGAAGGCCCAGCCATCAAGGAGCAGAAGTAAATCTTGCCTGCTGTGTGCTGTCTGTCTCCTGACCCACAGAAACTGCAGAGATAATACATGATGGTTACTGTTGTTTTAAACCACTAAGTTTTGGGGTGATTTGTTTTATATCAATGGATAACTAATACACCTGGCTAGGCTCTGAAGTTATGATTTCCTCTCAAAACCAGCACCCCTGGCTTCCCCATAAGGTTAATGGTATCTCCAAACTTCTTTGGATCACAGATCAAGAGGCAGCTGTTCAGATAGAACAAGGAGATACTGAGTGGTTTAAAGTCAGGAAAGGTGTGCGTCAGGGTTGTATCCCCTCACCATACTTATTCAATCTGTATGCTGAACAAATAATCTGAGAAGCTGGACAGTATGAAGGAGAACGGGGCATCAGGATTGGAGGAAGACTCATTAACAACCTGCGTTATGCAGATGACACAACCTTGCTTGCTGAAAGTGAAAAGGACTTGAAGCACTTACTAATGAAGATCAAAGACCACAGCCTTCAGTACGGATTACACCTCAACTTAACAAAAATCCTCACAACTGGACCAATGAGCAACATCATGATAAACGGAGAAAAGATTGAAGTTGTCAAGGATTTCATTTTATTTGGATCCACAATCAACAGCCATGGAAGCAGCAGTCAAGAAATCAAAAGACACATGGCATTGGGCAAATCTGCTGCCAAAGACCTCTTTAAAGTGTTAAAAAGCAAAGATGTTACTTTGAGGGCTAAGGTGCTCTTGACCCAAGCCATGATGTTTTCAATCACCTCATATGCATGCTAATGCTGGACAATGAATAAGGAAGACCAAAGAAGAACTGATGCATTTGAATTATGGTGTTGGTGAGGAATCTTGAATATACCGTGAACTGCCAGAAGAACAAACAAATCTGTCTTGGAAGAAGTTCAGCCAGGATGCTCCTTAGAAGTAAGGGTTGCGAGACTTCATCTCACATACTTTGGACATGTTGTTAGGAGGGACCAATCCCTGAAGAAGGACATCATGCTTGGTAAAGTAGAAGGTCATCGAAAAAGAGGAAGACCCTCAATGACATGAATTGATACAGTGACTGCAACTATGGGTTCAAACATAGCAATGACTACGAGCATGGAACAGGTGCAGGCAACGTTTCGTTCTGTTATACGTAAGGTCGCTGTCTTAGTTATTGTTATGGATTGAATTGTGTCCCCCCAAAATGTGTGTCAAATTGACTAGGCCATGATTCCCAGTATTGTGTGATTGTCCATGTGTTGTAAATCCTACCTCTATGATGTTAATGAGGCAGGATTAGAGGCAGTTATGTTAATCTCTTTTGAGATATAAAAGACAGAATCGAGCAGAGAGGAGAGGGGACCTCATTAACACCAAGCAAGAAGAGCCAGGAGCAGAGCGCTAGACCAAAACAAGATTGATGACAAGGACCTTTCCCCAGAGCCGACAGAGAGAGAAAGCCTTCCCCTGGAGTTGGCACCCTGAATTTGGACTTCTAGCCTCCTAGACTGTGAGAGAATAAGTTTCTCTTTGTTAAAGCCATCCACTTGTGGTGTTTCTGTTATAGCAGCACTAGATAGCTAAGGCAGTTATCAACCAGGTTCAAACCACTGACCTTTTGGTTAGCAGCTGAATGCTTTAATCGCTGTGCCAACAGGGCTCCTTATTACAGGCATAGAGGTTGGGATCTACAACACATATTTTGGGGGAAACAATTCAATCCATACCTTAGTCGCTATGAGTTGGAACCAACTCAATAGCACCTAACAACAACAGCAATGACATCTTATAATGCTATAAGGATTAAATGAGATCCTGAATATAAAGCATATGACTACTCAATAAATGTTAACTATTGGATCCCTGGTGGCACAGTGGTTAAGAGTTTGGCCACTAACCAAAAGGTTGGGAATTCAAATACACCAGCCGCTCCTTGGAAACCCTATGGGGCAGTTCTACCATGTCCTATAAGGTTGCTGTGAGTCAGAATCGACTAGACTGCAACGGGGTTTTTTTTTATTATGTTATTGCTCTATCTCATTCCTTTTATGCCTGCATTGTATTATGTAGTACGAATGGACCAAAATTTCCTGTGTTCATG
This sequence comes from Elephas maximus indicus, assembly GCF_024166365.1. Taxonomy (NCBI): domain Eukaryota; kingdom Metazoa; phylum Chordata; class Mammalia; order Proboscidea; family Elephantidae; genus Elephas; species Elephas maximus. Next base: position 20,200,074 of record NC_064846.1, read on the forward strand.
CCATGTGTTCTGATAGCTCTGGGAACTTTGGAAAAAAGGAGCTATGGGATTGGTGTAATCCAGTTTTTGAGGTGGTGAAGGAACTATGTAGTTTCCAATAGATGCTGGCCCAGGCTTTAACCAAGGCAGAGTTTCTCAAGCTTGGCTGTACTGACATCTTGAACTGGTCAGATTCAACTAGATGGCAGCGGGCTTTTAATTTTTGTTGTTGGGGACATAGTAGGATGTCCTATGCATCATAGGATGTTTAGCATCATCTCTGACCTCTACTCACTAGATGCCAATAGCATATACCACTCCCCACCGGTTGTGACAACCAGAAATATCTCCAGACATTGCCAAATGTTGCCTGGTAGGGCAAAGTTGCTCCCAGTTGGCTGAACCAGGCACTCAAGAAAGACCCTTCTGGCTGGACTGAACAAAACAGGATGAAAGTTGGGTAAGGAAGATATTTTTTTTTCTTATTTTATTTTTTAATAATTTTTATTGTGCTTTAAGTGAAAGTTTACAAATCAAGTCAGTCTGTCACATATAAGCTTATATACACCTTACTCCATACTCCCACTTACTCTCCCCCTAATGAGTCAGCCCGCTCCCTCCTTCCAGTCTCCTTTCGTGACGATTTTGCCAGTTTCTAACCCTCTCTACCCTCCTATCTCCCCTCTAGACAGGAGATGCCAACACAGTCTCAAATGTCCACCTGATACAAGTAGCTCACTCTTCGTCAGCATCTCTCTCCAACCCACTGCCCAGTCCCTTCCATGTCTGATGAGTTGTCTTTGGGAATGGTTCCTGTCCTGGGCCAGCAGAAGGTTTGGGGACCATGACCGCTGGGATTCCTCTAGTCTCAGTCAGACCATTAAGTCTGGTCTTTTTATGAGAATTTGGGGTCTGCCTCCCACTGATCTCCTGCTCCCTCAGGGGTTCTCTGTTGTGTTCCCTGTCAGGGCAGTCATCGGTTGTGGCCGGGCACCATCTAGTTCTTCTGGTCTCAGGATGATGTAAGTCTCTGGTTCATGTGGCCCTTTCTGTCTCTTGGGCTCATAGTTATCATGTGACCTTGGTGTTCTAAGGAAGATATTTTTGTAGATTTTTTATTTAAATTTCTCTGTTGGACATATAGATGACAACAATAATAACAGCTATCATTTACTAAGTACTATTAGGCACTTCACAGATTTAATTTATTTAATTGTACCAGCAACACTATGAGGTTGTTGTTGTTGTTGTTAGGTGCCGTCGAGTCGGTTCCGACTCATAGCAACCCTATGCACAACAGAATGAAACACTGCCTGGTCCTGAGCCATCCTTAAAATCGTTGTTATGCTTGAGCTCATTGTTGCAGCCACTGTGTCAATCTACCTCATTGAAGGTCTTCCTCTTTTCCGCTGACCCTGTACTCTGCCAAGTATGATGTCCTTCTCCAGGGACTGATCCTTCCTGACGACATGTCCAAAGTACGTAAGATGCAGTTTCGCCATCCTTGCCTCTAAGGAGCATTCTGGCTGTACTTCTTCTAAGACAGATTTGTTCGTTCTTTTGGCAGTCCATGGTATATTCAATATATTTCACCAACACCACAATTCAAAGGCGTCAATTCTTCTTCGGTCTTCCTTATTTATTGTCCAAGTTTCACATGCATATGATGCGATTGAAAACACCATGGCTTGGGTCAGGCACACCTCAGTCTTCAGGGTGACATCTTTGCCCTTCAAGACTTTGAAGAGGTGCTTTGCAGCAGATTTGCCCAATGCTATGCATCTTTTGATTTCTTGACTGCTGCTTCCATGGCTGTTGATTGTGGATCCAAGTAAAATGAAATCCTTGACAACTTCAATCTTTTCTCTGTTTATCATGATGCTGCTCATTGGTCCAGTTGTGAGGATTTTTGTTTTCTTTATGTTGAGGTGTAATCCATACTGAAGGCTGTGGTCTTTGATCTTCATTAGTAAGCGCTTCAAGTCCTCTTCACTTTCAGCAAGCAAGGTTGTGTCATCTGCATAATGCAGCTTGTTAATGAGTCTTCCTCCAATCCTGATGCCCTGTTCTTCTTCATATAGTCCAGCTTCTCATATTATTTGTTCAGAGTACAGATTAAATAGATATGGTGAAAGAATACAACCCTGATGCACATCTTTCCTGACTTTAAACCAATCAGTATCCCCTTGTTCTGTGTAAACAACTGCCTCTTGATCTATGTAAAGTTTCCTCATGAGCACAATTAAGTGTTCTGGAATTCTCGTTCTTTGCAATGTTATCCATAGTTTGTTATGATCCACACAGTCAAATGCCTTTGCATAGTCAATAAAACACAGGTAAACATCCTTCTGGTATTCTCTGCTTTCAGCCAGGATCCATCTGACATCAGCAATGATATCCCTGGTTCCACGTCCTCTTCTGAAACCGGCCTGAATTTCTTTCTGGCAGTTCCCTGTTGATATACTGCTGCAGCCGTTTTTGAATGATCTTCAGCAAAATTTTGCTTGCATGTGATATTATTGATATTGTTCTACAGTTTCCACATTCAGTTGGATCACCTTTCTTGGGAATAGACTGGATCTCTTCCAGTCAGTTGGCCAGGAAGCTGTCTTCCATATTTCTTGGCATAGATGAGTGAGCACCTCCAGCGCTGCATCTGTTTGTTGAAACATCTCGATTGATAATTCCATCAATTCCTGGAGCCTTGTTTTTCGCCAATGCCTTCAGAGCAGCTTGGACGTCTTCCTTCAGTACCATCGGTTCCTGATCATATGCCACCTCTTGAAATGGTTGAACATCGACTAATTCTTTTTGGTATAATGACTCTGTGTATTCCTTCCAACTTCTTTTTTTTTTAATAATTTTTATTGTGCTTTAAGTGTAAGTTTACAAATCAAGTCAGTCTCTCACACAAAAACCCATATACACCTTGCTACACACTCCCAATTTCTCTCCCCCTAATGATGCAGCCCGCTCTCTCCCTCCACTCTCTCTTTTTGTGTCCATTTCACCAGCTTCTAACCCCCTCCACCCTATCATCTCCCTTCCAGGCAAGAGATGCCAACATAGTCTCAAGTGTCCATCTGATCCTAGAAGCTCACTCCTCACCAGCATCCCTCTCCAACCCATTGTCCAGTCCAATCCATGTCTGAAGAGTTGGCTTTGGGAATGGTTCCTGTCCTGGGCCAACAGAAGGTCTGGGGGCCATGACCACCGGAGTCCCTCTAGTCTCAGTCAGACCTTCCAACTTCTTTTGATGCTTCCTGTGTCGTTTAATATTTTTCCCATGGAATCGTCACTATTGAAACTTGAGGCTTGAATTTTTTCTTCAGTTCTTTCAGCTTGAGAAACACCAAGCGTCTTCTTTCCTTTTGGTTTTCCATCTCCAGCTCTTTGCATATGTCATTATAATACTTTACTCTGTCTTCTTGAGACGCCCTTTGAAATCTTCTGTTTAGTTCTTTTATTTCATCAACTCTTCCTTTTGCTTTAGCTGCTCAACGTTCGAGAGCAAGTTTCAGAGTCTCCTCTGACATCCATCTTGGCCTTTTCTTTCTTTCCTGTCTTTTCAATGACCTCTTGCTTTCTTCATGGATGATGTCCTTGATGTCATTCCACAACTTGTCTGGTCTTCAGTCACTAGCGTTCAATGCGTCAAATCTATTCTTGAGATGGTCTCTAAATTCAGGTGGGATATCCTCAAGGTCATATTTTGGCTCTCGTGGACTTGCTCTGATTTTCTTCAGTTTCAGCTTGCACTTGCATATGAGCAATTGATGGTCTGTTCCACAGTCGGCCCCTGGCCTTGTTCTGACTGATGATGTTGAGCTTTTCCATTGTCTCTTTCCACAGATGTAGTCAATTTGATTTCTGAGTGTTCCACCTGGTGAGGTCCATGTGTATAGTTGCCATTTATGTTGGTGAAAGAAGGTATTTGCAATGAAGAAGTCGTTGGTCTTGCAAAATTCTATCATTCGATCTCCAGCATTGTTTCTATCATCAAGGCCATATTTTCCAACTACTGATCCTTCTTTGTTTCCAACTTTCACATTCCAATTGCCAGTAATTATCAATGCATCTTGATTGCATGTTCGATCAATTTCAGACTGCAGCAGCTGATAAAAATCTTCTATTTCTTCATCTTTGGCCCTAGTGTTTGGTGTGTAAACTTGAATAATAGTCGTATTAACTGGTCTTCCTTGTAGGCGTATGGATATTATCCTATCACTGACAGCGTTGTACTTCAGGATAGATCTTGACACGTTCTTTTTGACGATGAATGCAACACCATTCCTCTTCGAGTTGTCATTCCCAGCATAGTAGACTATATGATTGTGTGATTCAAAATGGCCAATACCAGTCCATTTCAGCTCACTAATCCCTAGGATATCGATGTTTATCTGTTCCATTTCATTTTTGATGATTTCCAATTTTCCTAGATTCATACTTTGTACATTCCAGGTTCCAGTTATTAATGGATGTTTGCAGCTGTTTCTTCTCATTTTGAGTCGTGCCACATCAGCAAATGAAGGTCCCGAAAGCTTTACTCCACCCATGTCATGAAGGTCGACTCTAATTTGGAGAGGCAGCTCTTCTTCAGTCATCTTTTGAGTGCCTTCCAACCTGGGGGGCTCATCTTCCAGCACTATATCAGACAGTGTTCCTCTGCTAGTCATAAGGTTTTCACTGGCTAATGCTTTTCCAAAGTAGACTGCTGGGTCCTTCTTCCTAGTCTGTCTTAGTCTGCAAGCTCAGCTGAAACCTGTCCTCCATGGGTGACCCTACTGGTATCTGAATACTGGTGGCATAGCTTCCAGCATTATAGCAACGTGCAAGCCCCCACTGTACGACAAACTGACAGACATGTGGGGGCACTATGAGGTAGGTATTAATATTCCCATTTTACAGACAAGGAAAACACAGCTCAGAAAGGTTGAGCTACGTGCCCAAGACAGTGGCAGAGATGGAATTGGAATCTGAGTCCAATTGACTTCTAAGTTTATACTCTGACCTACCATAGTATTAATTTTATTAGAAATGTCATTTCCTCTATGGGATATTCAAATCTAACACACATTGTATGAATCCTCTCTGATGACCTTATTAGCATAACAGAGTTGAACATCATTTTAGATAGGAAATAGACTAGGGGGTGACTTTTTGATCTAATACCTATATAGCCATGGGGTAAACTTAATTGAAGGTTTGCTTTGATGGATGACAGGGACTTCTGGGGTAAGATCAAAGAGACATTTGCATAAGGCCTTGAGGGACCAAATACCCATCTCATTGGTTCTAGAAGCCATGGACATAATTAGTCAAGCATGCTTGTGAGGGTTCTCTCAGGAATTTTCTGATATCTCTAATCATCTCCCTCAAGGGGAACATGGTGTTCCACTACATCTGATTGACCCCAGGCCTGGCTGGTAAGCCCTTGGTTTAGTTGAGGAGAAAGAAGTTTGGGGGAATGTTGACCACTAGCTCTAACCTCTGCAGTGTTTTTCCAACTCCAGGTCACAACACATTGTTGTTGTTAGGTGCCGTGAAGTGGATTATGACTCACAGCGACCCTATAGGACAGAGTAGAACTGCCCCATAAAGTTTCCAAGGAGTGGCTGGTGGATTTGAACTGCTGACCTTTTGGTTAGCAGATGAGCTCTTAACCACTACTCCACCAGGGCTCCTCACGACACATTAAACAAAAAAACCAAACCAAACCCATTGTTGTCGAGTCGGTTCCAACTCATAACGACCCTTTAGGACAGGGTAGAACTGCCCCATATAGTTTCCAAGGTGCGCCTGGTGGATTCGATTTGCCAACCTTTTGGTTAGCAGCCGTAGCACTTAACCACCACGCCACCAGGGTTTCTGATAAAACTAAAAACTCGTTGCTGTCGAGTCGATTCCGACTCATAGCGACCCTGTAGGACAGAGTAGAACTGCCCCATAGAGTTTCTAAGGAGCACCTGGTGGATTTGAACTGCCGACCCTTTGGTTAGCAGCCCTAGCACTTAACCATTATGCCACCAGGGTTTCTGGGTTTCCGATAGGGGTCATTAAGTCAATTTAGTGGATCCTGACAAGCATTTAAAAAGAGATAGCGATGACTAGAGTAGAAGGTAACACAGGGCCTCACACACTGTCAGCAGAACCGGCTATATAATTTGCAGGCCCCAATGCAAAATGAAAATGCAGGACAGCTTTTTCCTTTCTTCTGTGGCCTCCCTTTCTGCTTGTCATGTTTTTTTTCTTTGCTATTCATTATCATTCTAAGTAAAGAAAATTCAAAATTTAAAACCATTAGCATGGATTTTACTGTTCATCTTTATATTTTGCAGCACGGGTTTAAAAGGCAAATGTAAGTGCCTTTAACTCATATACAGAATCACCACACTTACACAATTCGGATTTTGTAGTTTGTACATGCTTAGGTATTTAGTTCTTACTAGACTAGTGGAAACATTCCACAAAACGAACTCATTTCATTTCTTGATACACACACGTTCTACCAGTACTCCCTACCTTTGGCTAATAGATGAGTAAGGAAGGACTGAAAGAGAAAGAGCTGCCCTACCTTTCCCTTTCCTTCTATGTCATCATTGTCAGCATAACTTGTTGGCTAATACATGAAAGTAATGCAACCGGCTATGATAGGGTTCCATGGTCTTCATGTTTCTTAGAACTCTGCTGCATTCTTTCTACACTGGAAAGAAGTTCTGGTTGGAAAGGAAAGCATGGCCTCGCTGCGCTGTCAGCCCCTGCCCGCCACACCTACTCAGTTGTGGATGGAACATAGTTATCTTGCACTGGCTTGGAGTCTCACTAAATTCCTTCCTACACATTCACTGTGGGTCTCCCAGAGTTCTGTGCTCATGGGGCCGGTGAACGCTATATGCAAATGAGGCACCAGGGAAAGGCAGCTGACAGACAGATTGTCAGCGTCTTCTCCTCTGCTCAGGTACATACGTCACTGCTCCATCCGCGTTCGCTTATAAAACACAAGTTCAAAAATAAAATTATTAAGAATTTTAAGACAAAAAAGCATTAAACCCAGGGCAGGGCCCTACTGTGCACAGGGTCCTGTGCTACTGTGCAGGTCATATGTCCAGGGAGCAGGCCCAGATTACGAGGGACTGTTTTGTGGAAGTTTTGTTTCAGGTGTGTACTTGAGTGTGTGGTATGTGTGTACTTGGGTTGTCGTCAGAGTTTGAGAGTCCCTGCTCTAGGGGAAGCCCAGGGCTTCTCCCCTTTCCCTCCCCTATTAGAGGTTGGGGCTTTTTCTGGGAAGAGTAAAGTGGTTTTAGTTACAACAGAACTGGGGCCAATCTCTTCAGTATGTTGCAAGTTCTCCCGGAATTCTCCCTTAACCTCTCCATCTCACGTGGCGGGTATGACAAGAGAGCCCAGGGTTGCCTCCCGCTTATGAACAGGCACACCTGACCTTACCCAGGGTGGGGCCTAGGAGAAGAAAGCCAACTTCTTAGGCCTGTCTTTAGTCTAAGTTCCTTTTTAGCTTAAGGGGCAAAAGGAGTCCTCTCACTTCACACATAGCACAGCCCAGTTTACCAGGATATGTGACTACTTAGAGATTCAGTATTAGGTAGTCTCTTTCCTGGGGCATCTTCTGTACCTATTTCATACTCTAAGAAATCTGTGGGTGGGCACCAAGGTAGACTTCAAGAATCCAGAGAACCTTAACCATACCTGCCTTTTTCACTAGTGACATAACAGGCTTTGACAGTATTTTTTATGCTGTGAAAGTTCTACAAGCTCCCTAGAGAATTGAGAAGATACAGAAAACTAGACAAAAGGAAATAAAAATTGCTTATTGCCTATAATTCCATGATCACCATTGCAGGGGTGGGGGTGGGGGAGAACAGTGGAAAGAACACCATGAGATGGAGACAGACATTGGAATTATGCTGCCACTGCAAGCCAAGGAACACTTGGAGCTACCAGAAGCCCCGGGGAAGATAAGAAAGGATCTTCCCCTAGAGCCTTCAGAGACAGCATGGCCCTGGTGACACCCTGAATTCTGATGTCTAGTGTCCAGAACTGTGAGGCAATAAATTTCTGTTGTTTTAAGCCACCCACTTTGTGGTAATTTGTAAAAGCAGCCCCTAAAAATTGAATAACATATTGGTGGGTTTTTTTTCCATGCATTTTTCTATGGGTATACATTGCAATTAAAGACAATGGATCGTATCGTCTATACAGGTTAGAATCCTGTTTATTTCACTTAACAGTATATGAGGAGTTTCAGTTTCTCTTTCCCTTAGACAGTGCTGCACATAAACAAGTCTCTCACTTTCTCTCGCCTGCCTTCTACATATATTGTTTTTTTAGATACATTATTATCATTGACTAAGGCAAAGTTAAAGCCGTTGTTTCCTTGAGGCTAGGAAGCATTCCCCGCCCCCCATCAGTTTCCCTCTCACTGGAGATCCTTATTCCAAATTTTGTCATTGTTCTTGTAATTTGCACCCTCTGGGTTTTTGGTTTTTAATGGGGCCACTAAATAATGGGGAAAACATGAAGAGTTTTCCTTGGAGCTAGAGTCAAACTTCTATACCAAGTTCAACTTTCACCAAGAGAAAATGTCTAGCTATTATAGTTCTATAAGTATCAAAACTTTAAATGTGATACCCATTAAAGCTGCTAGCTAAATATAAAGCCTGAATTATGTACATTTGTCTTTTTTCTAAGCAAGGGCAGTCTTTACTTGTCCTTCAAACTTGACCTTGACAGTTAAGAATTTGTCTTCTTAAACTTATTTGCGTTTACCTTGGTGTCTAAACCTTTGGCTGTGCCATTTTTTGCTTCAGTCTCTGGCTTCCTGCTGTCCTGTCCTGGCCAGGGAACCATCTCTCCTCAGCTGTATACTCCCTAACTGGAAAGGCAGGGACAGTGTTTTTTTTTTTTTTTTTTTTTGTTGTTGAAAGCATATGCAGTAATACACCAATTCAACAATTTCTGTATTTACAATACAGACATTGATTACATTCTTCGAGTCGTGCAACCAGTCTCATCCTCCTTTTCCAAATTGTTCCTCACCCATTAACATGAACTCACTGACCCCTGAGCTTCCTATCTGCCCTCTCCAGTTGCTAATGTCAATTTGATTCCATATAGATAGTTCTTCAAAAGAACATGATGTTCAAAGCAAACATTCCTAACTAAATAAGCAAACTTATTGTTTGGTCTAAGGAAGACTTCAGGGGTTTTTTTTTTTTTAACTTAAGGTTTAAGAGGAAACCCTGGCGGCGTAGCGGTTAAGTGCTACGGCTGCTACCCAAAAGGTCAGCGGTTCCAGTCCACCAGGCGCTCTTGGAAACTGTATCGGGCGGTTCTAATCTGTCCTATAGGGTCGCTATGAGTTGGAATTGATGGCAGTGGGTTTGAATTTTTTTTTTTAAGGTTTAAAGATTATCTCAGGGCAAAAATTTCAGGGGCTTATCCAGCCTCAATGGCTCCAGAAAGTCTTGATTCTATGAGAATTTGGAGTTGTGTTCCACATTCTACCCCTCCTCCTTTGATCAAGATTCTTCTATAGAATCTTTGATCAAATTGTTCAGTAATGGTAGCCGGGCACCATTCAGTCCTTGTGGTCTCATGGGAAAGGAGGTATTTGTTCATGGAAGCAATAGGCATGCATTCCATTTCCTCCTCCTATTCCTGATTTTCCATCTTCCTCTGTTGCTCCAGGTGAATACAGACTAATTGTCATGCCTTGGATGGCCACTTGCAAGCTTTTAAGACCCCAAGACTACACAATGATCTAGAAGGTAGAAGAGAAGCACTAAAAGCGATATTAGGCCAATTACCTGGGATATCAGGGACAGTGTTTTACTGATAATATAGAATTGTTATTTTTAATTAAATAGCTGAATTATAATAGTAATTATAAAGTAACTACCCCCTTTCCATAGAATATAGCTTTTTAAACACATTTATACAGAAGAAAAACAGGGGTTTTGAAATAGTTGAAAGAGAGGGCTTGTTTCCACTATTAGAGGCTTTTACTGAGCCCGTGGTTCCTGAACTGAATTTCTTCCTCCCACCCTCCTTTTTTCCCCACTTCTAAGAATCACCACACAGTTTCCTCATGAGAGTCAACCCTAGTCAAGAGAGTTGGGGGGGTCTGCCCCTGGTATGTCCCAATACATCCAAACAAGGAAAGAGCATTTGAAGCAGATCTCTAAGGAAATGCCTCTGCCTGTGTTGCTATCATAAGTACATTCTAGAATAGATGAGAAATGATGGTGGCAACTAGCCAAAGATCTCATAGCTTTAGTTATCTCAAGTTTGCAATGTATGAAAATCATAGACTGTCAGATTCTGGAACTCATCCTGTCCCACTTCTTCGTTTTACAGACACAGAAAGAGATCCAGAAGGTGAAGGAACTGGCCTAAAGACCACGTATCTAGTTAGTGGCAGATCTGAGACTAAAAGCCCGGATCTCCTGACTCGGAGTTCAGCGCTCTTTCAACTCTACCAAACTATCTGAAACTGGCAGTTGCTGTACTTGCAGAATGATTCCAGGCTGCAATGAACAGCAGCGCAGTGGATGAGAGAAGCGCTAAAGGCAGCTACTGCCACTTGCTGGCAGCATATGTAAATTGACGGGGCAGTTAAAGGGAAATTCATTCATTTATGTGTTCATTCAATTCCACAGGTACTTCCTGCCAGCCTAGCATGTACAAGCACTATGCAGTGCACATGGGGGTCTCCTGCCTTCACGGGGCTCACATCTTTGTAGGGGGCATATAGCGTGGTCATAAAACAGCTACTTAGTAAGAAAGTATAAGTGCCATGAGAGCAGTATAGATATGCAGGAGCTCAGGGGACAGACAGTTTATGCTTTCTGATGGGGATCTGAGAAGACAGGGCTATGCAGAAAGGACAGGTAAATTTTGCTTTGAAGGATGAAGAGTTTAGGATTTGTCAAAATGCCCATGAGGCAGAGAATTCAATCCTAGATCTGGCTAAAGACCTAAAGCCTGAACTCTTTTTTTTTTAATTGTGGTAAAAACTATATATAACAAGACATTTGCCAATTCAACATTTTTTACATGTACAATTCAGTGACATTGATTACATTCAGCATGTTGTGCCGCCATTATCACTTTCCAAATTATTCCACCACCATTAACAGAAACTCAGCGCCTTCTAAGCAATTACTCGCTCTTAACCCCTCCCTATCACCCCTGGTAACCACTAATAAGCTTTGGTCTCTATACATTTGCCTATTTCATGCAAGTGAGATCATACAATATTTGTCCTTTTGTGACTAACTTATTTCATTCGGTATGATGTTTTCAAGGTTCATCCATGTCGTATCAGCACTTCATTTCTCTTTACGTAAAGCTTAAAGCCTGAAACATTATTCTATGCAAGCACTTTGGCTAGGTTAGGATTCAGGGTTGGGAAGTAGAATTGGGCCTTGAATGCAATGCTTGGTGGTTTGGATTTGTTCTGTAGGCAACCGGTAGCCGTGGAAGGTTTTGAAGACAGTGGTGTGATCAGAACTCTGCTCCGATTCCAAATGTGCCGAGCGTTTGGAACATTAGGCCCCTGAGAGCAGAGCAAAGACAGCAGTGCAAAGGACTGGGTTCTGTCAAAAGCTCTGATGATGGTAATTATTCTGCAGCTTTAAGTGCTCAGAGCCCTTTGCTAAGCTCCACTCTGTTACACTTGGCCGGTCAAGTTAAGAGCTGTCAAATCCATTCCCTGAGAATTAGACTGGGGTTTTCTCAGAAATCAGCTTTTACTCTTTTATGTTTTACCTTTTTTCAAAAATGTCATTTCCTGGTCCCCAAATTGTCTAACATTACAGAACTATACAAGTATTCTAGAAGCTAAAAGTGCTTCATAATCCCAGTCCTACTGATAACTGCTGTTAAGTTCCTCCAATGTTTTTTTCCTTGTATGTATAATAGCATTTATTAAGACAAAAACAATTTTCGAACAAAATATTCATGCTGTTTTGTAATTTTCTTTTTTTGCTGATCTTTTTTTTTTATACAGCATAGATGTCTTTCCATGTCTGTACCTGCAGATCCACATATATATATATTTTTTTTTTTTTTACAAAATGCACCATAGTTTATTTTCTCAATTCCTCTCTGGATAGACATTTGGGTTGCTTCCATTTTTATCTATTACAAACAATGGTGCACTAAACATCCTTTTGCATAAATGTTTGCACATCTCTGGGGGTGTTTCTATAGGATAAATTTTTAGCGCTGTAAATGATGGTTCACAGGGTCTGAAAAGATCCTTTGATACTACCAAGCTGCCTGTTGAAAAGATTATACAGGTTTACACATCCAAGTGAGAGTGTGCTGACTTGTCCATCTGCTCCTTAACACTTGCAAATATTTAAACCTTTTCTACTATTAGGGCAAAAAGAGATATCTCATTGTTCTAATAATCAATATACTTTAAGCATCCATATTTGGACTGAATTAGGAAGCTAATCTTAACAACCCTGTAAATCCTTCAAAAGTTCTTGGGGCCATTTCTCAGGGCTTGGCATGTTAGATACCCACACTGGGAACACACACCATGACATATGTCTTTTATATATTACTAGAGTTTGTCTATAAGAAATATAGGTAGAAATGGCCAACATGTTTGACTTAGGTTGCATAGTAGCCTGATTCAAGGAGATGGCTGACTCACCCATCAAAGGACACAGATGAAGAAAATCTTCATCAGATAACAAAGACCTAGAGAGTGTAGTGGATCTGTCCTGGGCCTGCTGCTTGGCTTTTGGTCTTGTTTCATTCACACCATGTACAAGACACATTCCCCAAATGGTGACAACAGCATCACTAATACTGTGGCCCAAATAATGCAATCACTTTGCCAAATGACTTCGCATTGTTGGCTCAGACCCAAGAACAGATGATGGCATAGTTTCCAGTCAGGAAGAGCAACAACAGCATCAAAACCATCTAAACCCAAATATTTGAGTAGTTGGTTCTCTGAACACGGTAGACAACAACCAACTTGGCACACAATAATCATAAATAACATCTGTTTTAGAGAAGTCTAGCCCTCACGTACATGGTTCTAGTCTAGCTGGTTCTCTTCTTCTGAGCACATTGGATGATTCCACTTTCCCATGTCCCTTTGCAGTTGGGAGGGGCCACGTGATTCATTCTGGCCAATGAGTTGTCAGATAAAATGACATTTTATGACTACAACCTTTAAATGCCTGTGTGAGGCACTCTGGTCTCTGCCACTCCTCCCTCATAGTGATTGTGAAAGCATGTGTGGAGATGCAGTGCCCCAAGATCAAAGCAGTAGGATTGCTGAGTCACCACACGAAGGAAAGCTGCCTGGACTATCACCTGGACAGCAATAGACTCTGTGAGAGCAAGAAATGACATTTTGTTGTAGTCAGTCACTGAGATTTTGGCTATGTTTGTTGCCACAACATAACTAATATGGTATCCCTTGGCCAAAATAAATCTGTTAAATGGCCCAGCATGTAGAGAGGCAGAATGGTCAAGTAAAACCAAGTGCCTCCCGTGTGCCCAGGAGCATGCTAGGTGCATGTGCAATGCAAAGATGGCTGAAACACATTCAAATTCTCACTGTCTCTGTGGTCCTCTTTGACTTTCTTCCTTCCCACTGGACAGAACTCAATGCTCTCTCTTGTATGCTCTCATAACGTTTTTGACTCCCTTCCTCTACACCTTTCAGCCAGGCTAAACTACTGGCAGTTCCATGAACAAGTCAGGATCTCTCTCCAGGCCTTTGCCAATGCTGCTCCTTCTGCTGGGCATGTTATTTCTCCTTCCCAGCTCCTTGCCTGGCTAGCTCTTACTTATCCTTCACGTCTCAGGATCATGACACCACTTTTTCTGGAAACCTTCTCTGCTTTCCCAAGAGAGGGTTAGGTGCCTTCCCACTGTGCTCCTATGGCTCCCTACGCCTCCTTCATCATACCACTTATGCTGCCATTCGATTGCTTTTCTACCCGATATACTGCATCAGAATTTACATTTTAACAAGATCCCCAGGTGATTCTTATATATAATAAATTTTGAGAACCACTGCTCTACTAGTGGTTCTCATAATTGGTCCCTAACCAACAGTACTTTTTTTTAACCAACAGTATTAGCATCATCTGGAAACTTGTTAGAAATGCAAGTTCTCAGCAGGGGTTTGAACCAGAAAGAACCAGTTCTAAGTCCTAGTTTAAGGAATGGATTGAAAATGAGAGTTATTGTGGTTATCCAGGACATCTAATGATCATTCAGGCAGGAGAAAGTGAGAGCCTGAGCCAGGTTGGAGGCGGTGGGACTGGAGAAGAATAACCAATGGTAGAATATTTATAATCATCATCAGTAGGAACCTGGGAAAATCATCCCAGAATGTCTCCTCTGACCATTGAAATCTATTTTTCAAATCAAGATAAAATCCAATGAAAATGCATATTGAGATAGTCTTAAGGGGAAAAACAGTCACAGATCAGAATGATTGAGGGTGGCTCTGGAAGAAACACTCTCTTGCCTTGGTGACAGAGGACTGTTTGTGTGGCTATGAAGTCTTGAGACTAGTTCAGTGGCTGCCAGAGAAGCCGATCTCACCATTTAACAGTTGCACTTTATGAGGCTCAAGTCATTATTTTTTACTACCAGGAACTTTATTCCCTTTCCCAGCCTCCCCACCCCGTTTCCATGAGTTCCAGCATGGTGGGGCTCCCAAATTTACCTCCTCAATGACTTGTGTCTTAGTTACCTAGTCTTGCTATAACAGAAATACCACAGGTGGATGGCCTTATTGAACAGAAGTTTATTCTCTCACAGTTTAGAAGGCTAGAAGTCCAAATTCAGGGCACCAGTTCAAGGGGAAGGCTTTCTCTCTCTGTCGATTCTGGGAGAAGGTCCTTGTCATCAATCTTGCCTGGGACCTCAGGTCCAAAGGACGAGTTCCAATCCTGGCTCTGCTTTCTTGGTGGTACGAGGCGCCCCTGTCTCTCTGCTCGCTTCTCTCTTTTATATCTCAAAAGAGATTGACTCAAGATACAAACTAGTCTTGTAGATTAATGAACATAAATTCCTCTAAATCCTGCGTCATTAACATCATAGAAGTAGGATTTACAACACATGGGAAAATTACATCAGATGACAAAATGGTGGACAATCACACAATACTGGGAACCATGGCCTAGCCAAGTTGAAACACGTTTTTAGGGGACACAATTCAATCCATAACAACTTGAAACAAAGTGTGTGGGGGGGGTGGTGTTTAACAGCCCTGTCACGGAAATAGCATCTAGAAATGTAAGGCTATTATAGGTAAGGTCCTTCCTTTCATAGATATGCTGAGCTGAATTCTTTCTTAAAAGAAACACACACATATAAACACACACACAATTAAATAAGAGGAGTGGATGAATTGAATGAGTTAGCCCAAATTAGAGAAGTTTGCCATAATATGTAGCAATAGAGGATTCTGATTTCTCTGCATAAATTAATGACGGTGAGGCCTAGAGCAATGCCATTCAAGATAATCTAAGAATATGTGTCCAGAATGGACATAGAAGCATTAATAGGAATATTAAACAGCATAGTCAATTGACATGTAGATTTAATATGCACATTTGATGTTATACGGAACCCATTAGAGTGAGGCAATTAAGAGAACAGGCTCTGCAGTAAATCACTGAGCCTTTATCAGGATCACCTGTATCTGGGGATATTGCTAACGATTGTTAATGGTTGACCTTCTGTAATAACTTCATGTACTTTCAAAAAGCTTTCCATATTATATAGCTACTATGGACCTGAATGTGAAATTATCTTGAAAAGGCTTTTCTCTCACAATAGTCCATCTTCTAGTTCTAGTTTGACTTAGAACACCTGGGAGACTGCTGTTCAAAAGTCATTCATTTTTACCCTGGTGTAGTCTTAAGATCCCTAGATGGCACAAACGGTTTGCACAAGACTACTAACCTAAAGGCTGGCAGTTCAAACCCACCAAGCAGTACCATGAAAGGAAGGACCGGCGATCTGCTTCCGTTAAGATTACAACCAAGAAAACCTTATGGAGCAGTTCTACTCTGTAACACATGGGGCAGCCATGAGTTTGAATTGACTTGATGGCAACGGGTTTGTTTTTTGTTTGTTTATAGTCTTAAGAGCATGGATTCTGGAACCAGACTGCCTGGATTCAAATCCTGGCAGCACTATTTGATAGCTATGTTCCCTTAGGCAAGTTGCTTAACCTGTCTGTACCTCAGTTTCCTCATCTGTAAAGTGGAGATAATAGTACCTCCCTCATAGGGTTGTTGTGAGAATTAAATGAGATAATCCGTATGCTACTTTTTGCTATTTTGTTTTTATGTATATGTACTGTCTTCCCAACTAGGTTATAGCACATACCTTTGAGGGCAGGAACTTTGTCCTATTCATCTTTGGAATCAATGTCCAATAGATATTCGTTGTTGGTGAAGGGGAAACCTGAAGTGATATTTTTCCTTAATACATCGATTTTGAAAGACAAATCTCTGCAATTGACAGAAGGCAGTTTTTAGTTGCTACTTTCTATTTAGACTGAAAGTGGGTCAATGAAATGGGTCACCTACCACTCTAGCTTTATAAAACAAAACCAGATACTTCTCATAAAACAATTCAAATCTGAAGTAGATCTGTCACTCAATATAGCATGAAGTTTTGGCCTTTGTTTTAAAGAGATCCCAAAAGTGTTTTTAGCAAAGTAAAGAACTTCTGCTGTGGGTATGGTATTGCATGGGATTTTTAGGTTTGCTTCCTAAAGAAAAAGTCTTTTTTTTTTTTTGGTGCACACATAATTGGCCACAGATGGATCCATCCTGATTTGTTGTCGACTGACAGCCAAAGGAAGTCACCCCATGGTGAGCCCCAAGTCTATCTGCCATTATAGTTTTACACAAAGCTGCCCTGTAGCAGTGTTTGGCGAAAGCAATACAGCACTACTTGATCTCAAAATGGTTACTTTGGGGAAGTCCTACATTCTGAAGCCTTGGTCTGCTCTGGGGTGCCCTGGAACCATGAAAGAGATTTGGGTTGAGATAAGAAAGGATCCAGTGGCTCCAATGTAAACCCCTAGTAACTCAGCATTGCCATCTCCAAATCTGTTTCCCCCCCCTCAGAAACTGCACCAAGCCCAAGCCCACTGCTGTCAAGTCAATTCCGACTCATAGCGACCCCATAGGACAGAGTAGAACAGCCCCATAGGGTTTCCAAGGAGCGGCTGGTGAATTTGAACTGCCGACCTTTTGGTTAGCAGCCAAGCTCTTAACCGTGGCGCCACCAGGGCCCCAGAAACTACACAGGGAACTATTATTCTGTAACCCTTTTCAAAAAATTTTAACCGATTCGACTGACTCAGGGATCTGGCTTCAATCAGAGTCCCCTCTCTAATCAAAACTCTTGAGGGTCTTTGACTGCCTTATTTTCCGTATACCTGTTTTAGTTGTTTCACCTTTACCAGACTCCAGTCCTCTGATCCTTCCATTTTTCTCCTAGTCAATTAACCCTGTTTTCTATACAACTCCTTCCCAACCCAGACTAGACCTGTGGTCCATCATTCAATGACGTACTATTCCCTTTATCCTTCCATTCCACTCCCCAGAAACACTCCAACCAATAAGCAGTCCAACTCCCTGCTTTCTGCTTTCTTACTCTAAGGCTGCTGAGCACTGCTCCATCTTCACAATCATTGCTATGCTTGAGCCTATTGTTGCAGTCACTGTGTCAGTCCATCTTGTTTAGGGTCTTCCTCTTTTTTGTGTCTTAGTTATCTAGTTTTCTTGTGTCTTAGTTATCTAGTGCTGCTATAACAGAAATACCACAAGTGGATAGCTTTAACAAAGAAAAATTTATTCTCTCAGGGCACCAGCTCCAGGGGAAGTCTTTCTCTCTCTGTTGGTTCTGGAGGAAGGTCCTTGTTATTAATCTTCCCTTGTCTAAGAGCTTCTTATGCGCAGGGACCCTGAGTCTGAAGGATGCTTTCTGCTCCCGGTACTGCTTTCTTGGTGGTATGGTGTCCCCTTGTCTCTCTGCTCGCTTCTCTCTTTTATGTCTCAAAGAGATTGACTCAAAACACAACCTAATCTTGTAGTTTGAATCCTGCCTCATTAACATAACTGCCAATAATCCCACCTCATCAACATCAGAGAGATGGGATTTACAACACATAGGAAAATCACATCAGATGACAGAATGGTGGACAATCACACAATACTGGGAATCATGGCCTAGCTAAGTTGACAGATATTTTTTGGGGAGGCACAATTCAATCCATGACATTCCACCCTTTGGCCCCCCAAAATTCATGTCCTTGCTACATGTAAAACACATTCACCCCATCATATCACAGCAAAGGCCTTAAATCAACTTCAGGTTCGAATTCCATCCTGGGGCAAAATTCCTCTTCATCTGTGAAATCTAGAATATAAGTTATCTGCTTCCAAAGTACAGTGGTGGAACAGGCACAAGCTAGACATTTCCATTACAAATGAGAGAAATTGGAGGGAAAAAAGGGATAATAGGCACCAAGCAAGTCAGCAGAATGCATTATCCCTGAAGGCTTGAAAACAATCCTCTGTTCTCTAAGACCATTTACACAATGGGCCTGCCCTTCAGGCTCTAGGTGATGGTCACACTCTCTGGATTCTGGGTGGAGGCCCCTCAGCCCTGCACTTCAGCTGTGCCTTCCAGGCCCACTGGAATGGCAACTCTGCTGCCTTGGCTTTGGGAGGCCCCATTCTCCTAGTCCATCTGAGTGGCGACTCCACCCTTTGAGACCCCAGAGGTTGTGACCAACTTGTTCCAAGACAGACTTGTTCATTCTTCTGGCAGTCCATGGTATATTCAATATTCTTTGCCAACACATAATTCAAATGCATCAATTCTTCTATGGTATTCCTTATTCAGTGTCCAGCTTTCCCGTACATACGAGGCCGTTGAAAATATGGCTTGGGTCAGGTGCGCCTTTGTCCTCAAAGTGACATCTTTGCTTTTCCATACTTTAAAGAGGTCTTTTGCAACAGATTTGCCCAATGCAATACATTGTTTGATTTCTTGACTGCTGCTTCCATGGCTGTTGATTGTGGATCCAAGTAAAATGAAGTCCTTGACAATTTTAATATTTTCTCGTTTATCATGATGTTGCTTATTGGTCCAGTTGTGAGGATTTTTGTTTTGTTTATGTTGAGGCATAATCCATACTGAAGGCTCCTAAATAAGTCTTTTCAGAGTTTTGGAAACATACGCAAGAATTTTAGACCTGAAACACTAAATGTTGCATGCTTGTGAGTGTCATTAGTCCAAAATCCAGTCTGCAGAAAAGGAAATGAGATCCCAAAAGGTTAAGTGTCTTGCCCAAGTGCACACAGCCAACAAGCTAAGACTAAAAGCAAGGTTTCTGGACTTTCGGTGCCATTCAGTTCTCACTATAGATTATGCTGCTCCCTTGTTCCAGCCTGCTTCTTTCTAGACTGAGCCTATCTTAGCTAGGCTCCAGGGGCAATTCCTCTGAATCCAAGTAGAAACCAGCTCTGTGGTGTTTCCTAAGATGGCAGCTGCTCATTGCCTGGTTCCCCAGTCAAGAACGTGGAGCCTCTCTCCTCCCCTCCCCTCTCCTCCCCTCTCCTCACCCCCTCCTGTCTCCTCCCCTTGCCTCTCCCCTCTCCTTCTAGTCAAGACTAGAATTACTCTTGAAGCTGGGAAAGATTCTGCTTTTCTCTGAAACCGTTTGAGGTCAGGAGCTTGGAAACACCCTTCTGTTTTGTCATTTTTCCTGCCTCCAGCTCTTCCCTCAGGGCTTCCTCCTCTGCCAGGATGTAAAGTTTAAGAAACGCAGGTACAAGGATGACTCTAGATCCATAGCTGTCTTTGCTGAATTTAAGGGCAGGTGGAGAGTGGGGGTCAGGTAGAGGAACATCTAGTATCAGTCTGTTACTTCCTAACCTCACTCGGGAAAACTCTTCAATCAGTGGATCTTACATTTCTGTTGGCCACAGGCCCATTTACGAAACTGATGAAAGCTATGGACACTTCCAAATTCACATTAGCACAAAGTTATGACTACAATTTCGGGGCCTTCAAAGACCATCTGAAGCCCATTCATGGTCGGCAGATAATTGTGGGAGATTTGATCACAGTGGTTACTTCCTAGTCTCAAGCAGAGATACAGTTACGATCATTATGGAGAGAATTTTATCCCTGCAGGTTACTTCCTTTTCTCAAACACAAAGCAAGGGTAATCATTGTGTCTCTGGCAGGGGGTGGGGGAGCTTTTTATCATGGCAGGTTTTTCCGAGGTTCAGTCACACAGATGGCTGCCTGCATAATGGGGGGGGGACATTATCACAGTGTGCTGTTTCCTGAAGTCTTCCTGTTAATGTGCTTCTTGGGCATAGGATGCAGCATTATTCTACCCTGTCAAAAACAGTCTCAAGCTCCAGGTTGGGCTACAACATTGGGAACAAAACGCTGCTTATGATAACTTCTAGTTAGCTTTTAGGATTATAGTGGAGTTAACTTGCAGTTATCTTTGCAAGAATACCAGAACAAGGTTGCCAAATAAATCCCTACAGCAGTCTTTCCCTACTCATACGGTATGTTCCCGAAAACAATGGTAAGAGAATTTACGGTGGATGGGCTTAGAATTGTATGGGGAAAGTTGAATCAGGGAACAAAGGTCAAATTGTGAATGCACAAAAGCTCTTAGAAAAAAAAATTTTTTTTGGTTTTCACTAAAATGAAATGTTAAAGATGTCACATCAAATAAAAAGAATGTCAATTATTAAAAAATACATGCCTTAAATTAGAAATACCCAACCCTGTTGCTATGGAGTCATCTCCGATTCATGGCAACCACATGCATGTCAGAGTGGAACTGTGCTCCATAGGGTTTTCAATGGCTGATTTTTTGGAAGTAGATAGCCAGGCCTTTCTTCTGAGGCACCTCTGGGTGGATTTGAACTACCAACCTTTCAGGTGGCAGCTGAGTGCATTAACCATTTGTGCCACCCAGGGGACAAATTAGAAACAGTCATAAACATTTCTTTCTGTTGTTGTTAGCTGCCATCAAATCAGCCCCTGACTAATAGTGACTGTATATACACAACAGAATAGAATGCTGCCCAGTCCTGCACAATCACCATGATTGGTTGCAGATCAGACCATTGTGATGCATAGGGTTTTCATTGGCTGATTTTTGGAAGTAGATTGCCAGGCCTTTCTTCCTAGTCCATCTTAGTCTGGAAGCTCTGCTGGCAGACAGGTGGTGGCTGACCATGAGGTACGTTGGCCAGGAATGGAACCCGCATGGAAGGCAAGAATCCCCAATACCTCAGCTTCCAGCTACCATCCCTTAATCATTAGAATATTTTCAAGAAATCTCTCTTCCTCTGTTTTTTCTTTGTAAGTGTTATTTATTTTAAAAGTAACATTCTTGTAATAATTTAATCCACGCAGAAGTGTTGTAAAAAAAAAGCAAGTCTCTTGAATCTCACCACTCCCCACTCAGGGATAACCACTACTAACAGAAGCACATTTGGGCTGCTTCCTTTTTTTGGTTCATTTTTCAGGCTGGTGGTTTTCACAGCTACTGGGATTGCAAGACTGCTGATTTTTAAGGCTCCCGTGAAGCTGAGGAGAAGGGGATGGAAAGAGTCCAAATTAAAAAGCCACAAACCCTGCTGTTCTCACTGAGATCCAGCATCTTTTCTTGACTGAAAGCTTTTCAGGCTGTTGTAAGCTTTTGGTTGGTTTCCAGGACTCTGAAAAAGTTGATTTTGATCATTTAGGCCAACGTTTTCATTGCTCTTATGGAAGAACAGGTTTATGGAGGTACTCGCCCTGGCATTCTAGACTTACTACCTCTATCCAAGTCTTTTGTGTCTCTGTCCTGCTCCTCAAAAATATTTTCTTTGTCATACTTATGCCAATTTAGATGTGAATCTTAGCTCTACCACTTGGTAGAATTGTGATCAGGAACAGGTAGACAATCTCACTGAGCCTCCAGCTCCAAATTTGTAAAATAATATTAATAATCTCCATCTTCCCCTGCCTTTGTGAAGATCAAATGAGATCATGGACAAAAGGCTTTTGGCTTAGGGCTAGCCATACAGCAAGCATTCAACAAATAGTTTAAATCTGTGGTTGCATGTATCTAGCATCTTTTGGGACTGATGGGGTAATATACCAGTACACCTTACATTTCAGTATCTCTTTTAAGTACTCAAACTTTTAATACTTTTTTCATAGGAACTTAGAGTATTATGTGTCCTTTGCTTCTTAAACTAAGTACCCTGAAAATAACGTACTCTGTTTTTGATGACTAAAGATCACCCTTATAAATATTAATTATTTGTACTAATACTTATAATAAAGCAATATATGATATTAACTCTTATTAGCCTTTACTTTTATGTTATTAATTTCAATACCTTATGCTTTCAGAGTTACGGAAGTTCATTCCTTCACTACATGGTCACAGTCTGTAGTTTTAATATTTTTTTTTTGCTTACTTTGTTATTACCATACCCCCTGTCAACTTCTATCTGCTGGGAATCTACTACCTTATTTTATATATGGTGGTTTTGGGAAGTATGTGGATTTTGGTTAGCCATACTCATTTCTTATTTTATAATACTTTACTGTGTCTTCTTGAGCCGCCCTTTGAAATATTCTGTTTAGCTCTTTTAATTCATCATTTCTTCCTTTTGCTTTAGCTACTCTATGTTCAAGAGCAAGTTTCAGAGTGTCTTCTGACATCCATTTTTGTCTTTTCTGTCTTTCTTGTCTTTTTAATGACCTCTTGTGTTCTTCATGTATGATGTCCTCAATGTCATTCCACAACTCGTCTGGTCTTCAGTCATTATTGTTCAATGTGTCAAATCTATGTTTAAGAAAAGATGGTCTCTAAAATCAGGTGGGATATACTCAAGGTTGTACATTGGATCTCATGGACTTGTTCTAATTTTCTTCAGCTTCGACTTCAACTTATATATGAGCAATTAGTGGTCTGTTCCACAGTTGACCCCTGGCCTTGTTCTGATTGATGATACCGAGCTTTTCCCTCATCTCTTTCTGCAGATGCAGTCTATTTGATTCTTGTGTATTCTATCTGGCAAGGTCCATGTGTATAATCACCATTTATGTTGGTGAAAAAAGGTATTGGCAATAAAGAAATCTTTGGTCTTGCAAAATTCTGTCATGGAATCTCCGGCATCATTTCTATCACCAAGGGAAGGCCATCTTTTCCAAACATCAATCCTTCTTTTTTTTTTTCAACTTTTGAATTCCAATTGCTAGTAATTATCAATGCATCTTGATTGCATGTTTGATCAATTTTAGACTGCAGAAGTTGGTAAAAGTCCTCAATTTCTTCATCTTTGGCCTTAGTGGTTGGTGCGAAAATGTGAATAGTAATCATATTAGCTGGTCTTCCTTGTAAGTGTATGGATATTAGCCTATCACTGACAGCGTTGTACATCAGGATAGATCTTGCAATGTTCTTTTGGGCAATGCATGCAATGCCATTCCTCTGCAATTTGTCATTCCCAGCATAGTAGACCATATGATTGTCTTATTCAAAATGGCCACTATCAGTCCATTTCAGCTCACTAATGCCTATGATATCAATGTTTATGCATTCCATTTCATCTTTTATGACTTCCAATTTTCCTAGATTCATACTCGAGTTGCAATATTGAAGGATTCTAAGGGGAAAATACTAAATGATGCAGGAAGCATCAAAAAAAGATGGAAGGAATACACAGAGCCACTGTACCAAAAAGAACCAGTCAATGTTCAACCATTTCAGGAAGCAGCATATGATCAAGAACCGATGATATCGAAGGAAGAAGTCCAAGCTCGACTGAAGGCATTGGCAAAAAACAAGGCTCCAGGAATTGACAGAGTACCAGTTGAGATGTTTCAACAAATGGATGCAGTGCTGAGAGCACTCAGTCACCTATGCCAAGAAATTTGGAAGACAGCTACCTGGCCAAATGACTGGAAGAGATCCACATTTGTGCCCATTCCAAAGAGAGGTGATCCAACAGAATGTGGCAATTATCAAACAATATCATGTCCAAGTAAAATTTTGCTGAAGATCATTCGAAAATGGTTGCAGCAGTACATCAACAGGGAACTGCCAGAAATTCAACCTGGATTCCAAAAGGATATCATTGCTGATGTCAGATGGATCTTGGCTGAAAGTGGAGAATACCAGAAAGATGTTTACCTGTGTTTGATTGACTATGCAAAGGCATTCGACTGTGTGGATCATAACAAACTATGGATAACATGGGGAAGAATGGGAATTTCAAAACACTTAATTGTGCTCATGAGGAACCTTTACATGGATCAAGAGGCAGTTGTTTGCACAGAACAAGGGGAAACTGATTGGTTTAAAGTCAGGAAAGGTGTGCGTCAGGGTTGTATTCTTTCACCATACCTATTTAATCTGTATGCTGAACAAATAATCCAAGAAGCTGGACTATATGAAGAAGAACAGGACATCAGGATTGGAGGAAGACTCATTAACAACCTGCATTATGCAGATGACACAAACTTGCTTGCTGAAAGTGAAGAGGACTTGAAGCCCTTTCTGGTGAAGATCAAAGACCAAACCCTTCCAGGATTGCATCTCAAAATAAAGAAAATAAAAATTCTCACAACTGGACCAATAAGCAAAAAAAAAAAAAAGGCAAGATCATAATAAACAGAGAAAATACTGAAGTTGTCAAATATTCATTTTACTTGAATCCACAATCAACACCCATGGAAACAGCAGTCAAGAAATCAAACTAAATATTAAGGTAACCACAAAGAGGTATAAAAACTCCATAACTCAAAATAAAAACCAAGAAAAACATAACGACTCAGCAAACATAAAGTCAAATACTATGAAAATGAGGAACACACTATTTACAAAGAAAAATGTCTCAGCACAAAAAAGTAAGTGAAAAAATGAAATTGTCAAAAACACACATAAAAAGGCATCAAAATGACGACACTAAACACTTACTTATCTATAATTACGCTGAATGTAAATGGACTAAATGCACCAATAAAGAGACAGAGAGTCTCAGACTGGATAAAGAAACACGATCCGTCTATATGCTGCCTACAAGAGACACACCTTAGACTTAGAGACACAAACAAACTAAAACTCAAAGGATGGAAAAAAATATATCAAGCAAACAATAAGCAAAAAAAAGCTGGAGTAGCAATATTAATTTCTGACAAAATAGACTTTAAACTTAAATCCACCACAAAGGATAAAGAAAGACACTACATAATGATAAAAGGGACAATTGACCAGGAAGATATAACCATATTAAATATTTATGCACCCAATGGCAGGGCTGCAAGATACATAAATCAAATTTTAACAGAACTGAAAAGTGAGATAGACACCTCCACAATTATAGTAGGAGACTTCAACACACCACTTTCGGAGAAGGACAGGACATCCAGTAAGAAGCTCAATAGAGACACGGAAGACCTAATTACAACAATCAACCAGTTTGACCTCATTGACTTATACAGAACTCTCCACCCAACTGCTGCAAAGTATACTTTTTTTTTCTAGCGCACATGGAACATTCTCTAGAATAGACCACATATTAGGTCATAAAACAAACCTTTGCAGAATCCAAAACATCAAAATATTAACAAAGCATCTTCGCAGACCACGAGGCCATAAAAGTGGAAATCAATAACAGAAAAATTAGGGAAAAGAAATCAAATACTTGGAAACTGAACAATACCCTCCTGAAAAAAGACTGGGTTATAGAAGATATTAAGGAGGGAATAAGGAAATTCATAGAATGCAACGAGAATGAAAATACTTCCTATCAAAACCTCTGGGACACAGCAAAAGCAGTGCTCAGAGGCCAATTTATATCGATAAATGCACACATACAAAAAGAAGAAAGAGCCAAAATCAGAGAACTGTCCCTACAACTTGAACAAATAGAAACTGAGCAACAAAAGAATCCATCAGGCACCAGAAGAAAACAAATAATAAAAATTAGAGCTGAACTAAATGAATTAGAGAACAGAAAAACAATTGAAAGAATTAACAAAGCCAAAAGCTGGTTCTTCGAAAAAATTAACAAAATTGATAAACCATTGGCCAGACTGACTAAAGAAATACAGGAAAGGAAACAAATAACCCAAGTAAGAAACGAGATGGGCCACATCACAACAGACCCAACTGAAATTAAAAGAATCATATCAGATTATTACGAAAAATTGTACTCTAACAAATTTGCAAACCTAGAAGAAATGGATGAATTCCTAGAAAAATACTATCTACCTAAATTAACACAATCAGAAGTAGAACAACTAAATAGACCCATAACAAAAAAAGAGATTGAAACGGTAATCAAAAAAGTCCCAACAAAAAAAAAGCCCTGGCCTGGATGGCTTTACTGCAGAGTTCTACCAACCTTTCAGAGAAGAGTTAACACCACTACTACTAAAGGTATTTCAAAGCATAGAAAATGACGGAATACTACCTAACTCATTCTATGAAGCCACCATTTCCCTGATACCAAAACCAGGTAAAGACATCACAAAAAAAGAAAACTACAGACCCATATACCTCCTGAACATAGAGGCAAAAATCCTCAACAAAATTCTAGCCAATAGAATTCAACAACATATCAAAAAAATAATTCACCACGACCAAGTGGGATTTATACCAGGTATGCAAGGCTGGTTTAATATTAGAAAAACCATTAATGTAATCCACCATATAAATAAAACAAAAGACAAAAACCACATGATCTTATCAATTGATGCAGAAAAGGCATTTGACAAAGTCCAACACCCATTTATGATAAAAACTCTCACCAAAATAGGAATTGAAGGAAAATTCCTCAACATAATAAAGGGCATCTATACAAAGCCAACAGCCACCATCACTCTAAATGGAGAGAACCTGAAAGCATTTCCCTTGAGAACGGGAACCAGACAAGGATGACCTTTATCACCGCTCTTATTCAACATTGTGCTAGAGGTCCTAGCCAGAGCAATTAGGCTAGACAAAGAAATAAAGGGCATCTGGATTGGCAAGGAGGAAGTAAAATTATCTCTATTTGCAGATGACATGATCTTATACACAGAAAACCCTAAGGAATCCTCCAGAAAACTACTGAAACTAATAGAAGAGTTTGGCAGAGTCTCAGGTTATAAGATAAACATACAAAAATCACTTGGATTCCTCTACATCAACAAAAAGAACATCGAAGAGGAAATAACCAAATCAATACCATTCACAGTAGCCCCCAAGAAGATAAAATACTTAGGAATAAATCTTACCAAAGATGTAAAAGATCTATACAAAGAAAACTACAAAGTACTACTACAAGAAACTAAAAAGGACCTACTTAAGTGGAAAAACATACCTTGCTCATGGATAGGAAGACTTAACACAGTAAAAATGTTTATTCTACCAAAAGCCATCTACACATACAATGCACTTCCGATCCAAATTCCAATGTCATTTTTTAATGAGATGGAGAAACAAATCACCAACTTCATGTGGAAGGGAAAGAAGCCTCGGATAAGCAAAGCATTACTGAAAAAGAAGAAGAAAGTGGGAGGCCTCACTCTGCCTGATTTCAGAACGTATTATACAGCCACAGTAGTCAAAACAGCCTGGTATTGGTACAACAACAGGCACATAGACCAGTGGAACAGAATTGAGAATCCAGATATAAATCCATCCACATATGAGCAGCTGATATTTGACAAAGGCCCAGTGTCAGTTAATTGGGGAAAAGATAGTCTTTTTAACAAATGGTGCTGGCATAATTGGATATCCATTTGCAAAAAAAGGAAACAGGACCCATACCTCACACCAAGCACAAAAACTAACTCCAAGTGGATCAAAGACCTAAACATAAAGACTAAAACGATAAAGATCATGGAAGAAAAAATAGGGACAACCTTAAGGCCCTAATACAAGGCATAAACAGAATACAAAACATTACCAAAAATGACGAAGAGAAACCAGATAACTGGGAGCTCCTAAAAATCAAACACCTATGCTCATCTAAAGACTTCACCAAAAGAGTAAAAAGACCACCTACAGACTGGGAAAGAATTTTCAGCTATGACATCTCCGACCAGCGCCTGATCTCTAAAATCTATATGATTCTGTCAAAACTCAACCACAAAAAGACAAACAACCCAATCAAGAAGTGGGCAAAGGATATGAACACGCACTTCACTAAAGAAGATATTCAGGCAGCTAACAGATACATGAGAAAATGCTCTCGATCATTAGCCATTAGAGAAATGCAAATTAAAACTACGATGAGATTCCATCTCACTCCAACAAGGCTGGCATTAATCCAAAAAACACAAAATAATAAATGTTGGAGAGACTGTGGAGAGATTGCAACTCTTATACACTGCTGGTGAGAATGTAAAATGGTACAACCACTTTGGAAATCTATCTGGCATTATCTTAAACAGAAATAGAACTACCATACAACCCAGAAATCCTACTCCTGGGAATATATCCTAGAGAAATAAGAGCCTTCACACAAACAGATATATGCACACCCATGTTTATTGCAGCTCTGTTTACAGTAGCAAAAAGCTGGAAGCAACCAAGGTGCCCATCAACGGATGAATGGATAAACAAATTATGGTATACTCACACAATGGAATACTACCCATCAATAAGGAACAATGAGGAATCTGTGAAACATTTCATAACATGGAGGAACCTGGAAGGCATTATGCTGAGTGAAATTAGTCAGTTGCAAAAGGACAAATATTGTATAAGGCTACTATTATAAGAACTTGAGAAATAGTTTAAAGTGAGAAGAAAACATTCTTTTGTGGTTACGAGAAGGGGGAGGGAGGGAAGGTGGGAGAGGGGTATTCACTAATTAGATAGTAGATAAGAACTACTTTAGGTGAAGGGAAAGACAGCACACAATACAGAAGAGGTCAGCACAATTGGACTAAACCAAAAGCAAAGAAGTTTCCTGAATCAACTGAATGCTCCAAAGGCCAGCGTAGCAGGGGCAGGGGTTTGGGGACCTGGGTTTCAGGGGACATCTAAGTTAATTCGCATAATAAAATCTGTTAAGAAAACATTCTGGATCGCACTTTGGAAAGTGGCTTCTGGGGTCTTAAACGCTAGCAAGCGGCCATCTAAGATGCATCAATTGGTCTCAACCCACCTGGACCAAAGGAGAATGAACACCACCAAAGACGCAAGGTAATTATGAGCCCAAGAGACAGAAACAGCCACCTAAACCAGAGACTCCATCAGCCTGAGACCCGAAGAACTAGATGGTGCCTGGCTACAACTGATGACTTCCCTGACAAGGAACACAACAGAGAATCCCTGATGGAGCAGGAGAGCAGTGGGATGCAGACCTGAAATTCTCATAAAAAGACCAGACTTAGTGGTCTGACTGAGACTAGAGGGACCCCGGAGGTCATGGTCCCCAGACCTTCTGTTAGCCCAAGACAGGAACCATTCCCAAAGCCAACTCTTCAGACAGGGATTGGACTGGACTATAAGATAGAAAATGATACTTGTGAAGAATGAGCTTCTTGGATCAAGTAGGTACATGAGACTATGTTGACATCTCCTGTCTGGAGGGGAGATGAGAGGGCAGAGGGGGTCAGAAGATGGCCAAAAGGACATGAAAATAGAGAGTGGAGGGAAGGAGTGAACTCTCTCATTAGGGGGAGAGCAACTAGAGTATATAAACGGTGTATATAAATTTTTGTATGAGAGACTGACTTGATTTGTAAACTTTCACTTAAAGCACAATAATTTTTTTTAAAAAAATGTGCATCAACACACCCATGTTTATTGCAGCTCTGTTTACAATAGCAAAAAGCTGGAAGCAACCAAGGTGTCCATCAACGGATGAATGGTTAAATAAATTGTGGTATATTCACACAATGGAATACTACACATCGATAAAGAACAGTGAAGAATCTGTGAAACATTTCATAACGTGGAGGAACCTGGAAGGCATTATGCTGAGCGAATTTAGTCAGAGGCAAAAAGACAAATATTGTATAAGACCACTATTATAAGATCTTGAGAAACAGTATAAACTGAGAAGAACACATACTTTTGTGGTTACGAGAGGGGGGAGGGAGGGAGGGTGGGAGAGGGTTTTTTTACTGATTAGTTAGTAGATAAGAACTGCTTTAGGTGAAGGGAAGGACAACATTCAATACATGGAAGGTCAGCTCAACTGGACTGGACCAAAAGCAAAGAAGTTTCCGGGATAAAATGAATACTTCAAAGGTCAGCAGAGCAAGGGCGGGGGTTTGGGGACTATGGCTTAAGGGGACTTCTAAGTCAATTGGCAAAATAATTCTATTATGAAAACATTCTGCATCCCACTTTGAAATGTGGCGTCTGGGGTCTTAAATGCTATCAAGCAGCCATCTAAGATGCATCAATTTGTCTCAACCCACCTGGATCAAAGGAGAATGAAGAACACCAAGGTCACACGATAACTAAGAGCCCAAGAGACAGAAAGGGCCACATGAACCAGAGACTTACATCATCCTGAGACCAGAAGAACTAGATGGTGCCCGGCCACAACCGACGACTGCCCTGACAGGGAGCACAACAGAGAACCCCTGAGGGAGCAAGAGATCAGTGGGATGCAGACCCTAAATTCTCACAAAAAGACCATACTTAATGGTCTGACTGAGACTAGAGGAATCCCAGCGGTCATGGTCCCCAAACCTTCTGCTGGCCCAGGACAGGAACCATTCCCAAAGACAACTCATCAGACATGGAAGGGACTGGACAGTGGGTAGGGGAGAGATGCTGATGAAGAGTGAGCTATTTGTATCAGGTGGACACTTGAGACTGTGTTGGCATGTCCTGTCTGGAGGGGGGATGGGAGGATAGAGAGAGTTGGAAGCTGGCAAAATTGTCACGAAAGGAGAGACTGGAAGGGCTGACTCATTAGGGGGAGAGCAAGTGGGAGTATGCAGTAAGGTGTATATAAACTTATATGTGACAGTTTGACTTGATTTGTAAACGTTCACTTGAAGCTCAATAAAAGTTAATAAAAAAAATGTGCATCAAAAGACGCTATCAGCAAAGTGAAAAGACAACCCACAGCATGGGAGAAAACATTGCAAATCATGTATTTGATAAGGATTTAATATCCGTAATATATAAAGAACTCCTACAACTCAATAACAAAAACTACCCAATTAAAAAATGGGCAAAGGACTTGAATAGACATTTCTCCAAAGACACATATATGACCAATAAACACATGAAAGAGGCTTAACATCATTAGTCATTAAACCAAAATACAAAACCTGTTGCCATTCAGTAAATTCCGGTTCATAGTGACTCCATGTGTTACAGAGTAGAACTGCACCATATGGTTTTTTTGTCTGTAATCTTTATGGAAACAGTTTACCAAGTCTTTCGTCCATGGAACCATGGTTGGGTTTGAATGACCAACCTTTATGTTAGCATCCGATAGGTAAGTGCAAATCAAACCGCAATGATATACCACTTCACAACCCTCCCCCACCCCCCAAAAAAAGAACAATGGAAAATAACAAGTGTTGGTGAAGGTGTGGAGAAATTGGAACCCTCGTTCATTGCTTGTGGGAATAGAGGTGTAGTCGTTGCAAAAACAGTGTGGCAGCTCCTCAAAAAAAAAAAATTAAACACTGAATTACCATATGATCCAGCAGTCCCACTCCTGGGTATATACTCAAAAGAATTGAAAGCAAGAATGCAAACAGGAATTTGTATACCAATGTTCACTGAAGCACCGTTCACAATAGTCAGAAGTCGGAAATAACCTATATGTCCATCAACAGATGAATGAATACACAAAATGTGGTGTACCCATGCAATGGAGTGTTAGTCAGCCGTAAAGAGAAATGAAGTACTGATACATGCTGCCACGTAGATAAACCTTGAAAACATGCTGAGTGAGAGGAACCAGGCAGAAAATGTCACATATTGTATGATTCCATTTTTGTGAAATATCCTGAAAGGGCAAACCCACAGAGACAGAAGCAGGGACTGGGGGAGAGGGTAGAATGGGGAGTAACTTTCTTATTGGGCGTGAAGTTTCCTTTTGGAGTGACGAAAATATTCTGGGACTAGATAGTGGTGATGGTTGCACAGCACTGTGACCCTGAAATGTACATTTTGAAATGGTTAAAAAGGTAAATTTTGTTATGTGTGTTTTTGAGGTGCCTCCAGCTGGGTGCAGCTAGATTCATGCCACCCAGGGACTCTAGGGAATGTGTATTTTACTACAATTTTAAAAAAGGGGAGGGGAGCCCTAACAGGAGGCTTATACACAGTGCTGTCTGCTTCTATAGAGAAAAAAGTCTTTCTTTACACTTGTTTTATTAGACAACTAAAGGTGTAACACCAACAGTATAGAGAAGAGTGACACCCCTGGTTGTCCAGCTGGAGTGTTTATGGGGGGCTAAAGCCCAGGCCTGCTCACTCCATTTAAGGTTAGGGTGGAGAAACTGCCATGTCCCTTTTTTTAGCTGTGGAACAGCTCTCCACTTCCCTCAGGAAAAAGCTTTTCCTTATTTTGAGGACTGTCTTTCAAGGTCCTCAGATGTGTCCCTACCAGAAGCATGTAGGCCGTTATGCAAATGAGAAACTTACTAATAGGTCATGACCTCTTTATATTCCCTGAGGTGAAATGAACAATGTATTTTTCCCTAGCTCTTACTCAAAAGAAATGTTAGTTGCTATCTGTGTTTTTTTGGGTATCCAGTCGATGGAACCCTGCTGGTGTAGTGGTTAAGTGCTACAGCTCCTAACCGTAAGAGTCAGCAATTCAAATACACCAGGCGCTCCTTGGGAACTTTATAGGGCAGTTCTACTCTGTCCTATAGGGTCGCTATGAGTCGGAATCGACTCGACGGCACGGGGTTTGTTTTTTTTGGGTTTTGGTCCAGTCGATTCCAACTCTTGGTGACCCTATGTGCACAGAGTAGAACTGTTCCACGGGATTTTCAAGGCTGTGACCTTTTGGAAGAAGATCACCAGGCCTGTCTTCCGAGGTGCCTCGAACCTCCCCTCTTTCGGCTAGTAGTCAAGCGCATAACCGTTTGCACTACCCAGGGAACTTTTGTGTTACATTAGTGGGGTCGGCAGAATTCTAAGATGGTCTCCGAGATTACTGCCTGCTTGATGGACATGCCTTGTATAGTTCCCTCCCCGTGATAGGGTCGCTATGAGTCGGAATCGACTCTATGGCACTGGGTTTGTTTTTTTTTTTTTTTTTGATGTGGGCAGTTGTTAGCGGCCATCGAGTCAGCCCCTGACTCAACGGTGACCCCATGTGTTACAGAGTAGAACTGTTACATGTTTTTTTTTTAATTGTGCTTTAGGTGAAAGTTTGCAGAATTAGTTTCTCATTCAAAAATTTATACATAAATTGTTTCATGACATAGGTTGCAATTCCTGCAAAGTGTCAGCACTCTCCCCCCTTCCACTTCGGGTTACCTGTGTCCATTCATTCAGTCTTCCAATCCCTTCCTGCCTTCTCATCTTTGCTTTAGGCAGGTGTTGCCCATTTGGTCTTGCATACTTGATTGAACTAAGAAGCATGTTCCTCATGTGTTGTTGTTTTATAGGCCTGTCTAATCTTTGGCTGAGGCTCATGTGGTCTATTAGTCCTATGGACTAATATTTTCCTTGTGTCTTTGGTTTTCTTTATTCTCCTTTGTTCTGAATGGGATGGGATCGATAGATGTATTTTAGATAGCCATTTACAAGCTTTTAAGAACCCAGATGCTACTCACCAAAGTAGGATATAGAACATTTTCTTTATGAACTACGTTATGCCAATTGACCTGGATGTCCCCCGAAAGCACGGTACCCAGCCCTCAGCTCCAGTAACTCAGTCCTTAAGGTTTCTGGGTGTGTCTAAGAAGCTTCTATGACGTGCGCCCTTTGTGCTCTATTATATATATGAATATACATGTTGTACATACAAATATATATATGTAAAAATATCCACAGCCTAACCTATATATGTATGTGGGTATACTCCTATATGCCTTCTTTCCCTTATTTAGCATATGTATCTGCCTATGTATCTGCCTGTAAGTTATTATTTTTTACTATTGTTGTAGGGTTGTATATGTATTTACTGTGACTCCCTTTTTTATTTTTTCCTTGCAGTCCTCTAAGTGTCTTCCTTTGCTTTGGTCAAGTAGTGCTGACTTCCCGTATATCATGTATTGTCTTTCCCTTCACCAAAGTTAACACTTGTATATTATCCAGTTGGTTCTCTTCCCCACCCCTTCCCTCCTTCATAGCCATCAAAGATTCTGTGTGTAAACCTTTTGTTGAGTTTTTATAATAGTGGTCTCATACAATTTTTGTCCTTTTGTGATCGACTTATTTCACTCAGCACAATGCCGTCCAGATCCATCTATGTTGTGAGATGTTTTGCAGATTCATCATTGTTCTTTGTCATTGTGTATTATTCTATTGCACGTATGTACCATAATTTATTTATCCATTCATCTGTTGATGGACATTTAGATTGTTTCTTTTTGCTATTGTGAATAATGCTGCAATGAACATGGGTGTGTATATGTGTATTCCTGTGACAGCTTTTATTTCTCTGGGATATATTCCTAGGAGGGGGATTGCTGGATCATATGGTATTTCTATTTCTAGCTTTTTAAGAAGGCCCTATATTGTTTTCCATAGTGGTTGTACCACAGCAGTGTATGAGTTCCAGTCTCCACCAAAACCTTGCCAGTACTTATTGTTTTCTGAATTTTTAATCAGTGCCATTCTTGCAGCAGTAAGATGGTATCGCATCATGGTTTTGATTCGCATCTCTTTAATGGCTATTACCCTGGTGGCACAACGGTTAAGCAGGTGGCTGCTAACTGAAAGGTCAGTGATTTGAACCCACTAGCTGCTCCAAAAAGTTCGACTATATGAAGAAGAACATAGCATCAGGATTGGAGGAAGACTCATTTTAAAACCTGCGATATACAGATGACATAACCTTGCTTACTGAAAGCGAAGAAGACTTGAAACACTTACTGATGAAGATCAAATACTACAGCCTTCATTACGGATTACACCTCAACACGCAGAAAAGAAAAATCCTCACAACTGGACCAATAAGCAATATCATGATAAACAGAGAAAAGATTGAAGTTGTCAAGGATTTCATTTTACTTGTATCCACAATCAACCCCCATGGAAGCAACAGTCAAGAAACCAAATGACGTATTGCATTGGGCAAATCTGCCACAAAAGACCTCTTTATTGAAAAGCAAAGATGTCACTTTGAGGACTAATGTGCACCTGACCCAAACCATGGTATTTTCAATCACCTCATATGCATGTGAAACCAGGACAATGAATAAGGAAGACCAAAGAAGAATTGATGCCTTTGAATTATGGTGTTGGCAAAGAGTATTGAATATATCATGGACGGCCAGAAGAACAAACAAGTCTGTCTTGAAAAAGTACAGCCAGAGTGCTCCTTGGAATCAAGGATGGTGAGACTTTGCCTTATGTACTTTGGACATGTTATGAGGAGGGGCCAGTCCCTGGAGGAGGACATCGTGTTTGTTAAAAAAAAAAAAACAAAAAACCCATTGCCATCAAGTTGATTCTGACTCATAGCGACCCTATAGGACAGAGTAGAACTGCTCCACAGAGTTTCCAAGGAGTGCCTGGTGGATTCAAACTGCCGACATTTTGATTAGCAGCTGAGCTCTTAACCACTGCGCCACCAGGTTAGTGAAAAAAGAGGAAGAGCCTCAAGGAGATGGATTATCACATGGCTGCAACAATGGGCTCAAACATGACAATAATTGTGAGGATGGTGCAGGATCAGGCAGTGTTTCATTCTGCTGTGCATAGGGTTGCTATGAGTCAGATCCAACTCGGCAGCACCTAACAACAACAACAACAGCTGCTCCAAAGGAGAAAAGACTCAGCAATCTTCTCCCGTAAATATTACAACCTAGCTTCTTTTTTTTTAGGAAACCCTATGGGGTGGCTGTACCTTGTCCTACAGGGTTGCTGTGAGTCATAATTGATTTGATGGCACATGACAACACAACGATGGCCAGTGATGTTGAGCATCTTTTCATGTGCATGTTGGCCATTTCAATATCCTCTCTGGTGAACTATCTGTCCAAGTCTGTTATCCATTTTTTCATTGGTTTGTTTTTTTGTTGTTAAGTGGTAGAAGTCTTGTACATATTTTGGATATTAGGCCCTTGTGTTATATATATTACCGAAAATTTACTCCCAATCTGTAGGTTGTCTTTTCACTTTGTTGATAGCGTTCTTTGATGTACAAAAGTATTTAATTTTTATGAAGGCCGATCTGTTTATTTGGAAACCCTGGTGGCATAGTGGTTAAGAGTTCAGCTGCTAAACAAAAGGTCAGCTGTTCGAATCCAGCAGATGCTCCTTGGAAACCCTATGGGGCAGTTCTACTATGTCCTATAGAGTCGCTATGAATAGGAATCGACTCGACAGTAACAGGTTTAACTGGTTTTTATCTGTTTTTTTTTTTTTTGTCTTTTGCTGCTTAAGTCTTTTGTTATCACATTTGATAATCTATCCTCAAATACTAGGTTCCACAACTTTGCCCCTACATTTTCTTCTAAGAATTTTATGGTTTTAGTTTTCACATTTAGGTTTTTGATCCAGTTTGAATTGAGTTTTGTGTATGGTGTGTGACATAAATCCTGATTCATTCTTCTGCAAGTGGAAATCCATTTTTCCTGGCAGCATTTATTGAAGAGAGTCTTCCTTCCCTATTGAGTGGACTTAGCACCCTTGTCAAAAATCAGTTGACCATGAATGTACGGATTTATTTCTGGAATCTCAGTGCTATTCCATTGGTCGATATGTCTATTATACCAGTACCAGGTTGCTTTAGTTACTGTAATTATAGTACGTTTTATTTTTCTTCTTCAAGATTGCTTTTTAACTAACCTTTTAGCAAAACAACAGATTGGCACACAAAATAGTGTATTACCCATGAATACGTGGCTTCATTAAAAAAAAATCTAGAGAGGCAGGGCCAAGATGGCAGAGTAGTCAGACACTTCTGGTGGTCCCTCTTACAACAAAGACCAAAAAAAAACCAAGTGAATCAATTATATACATATGACAAGCTAGGAGCCCTGAAAATCAAAGGCAAAGTTAAGAAATCAGACGGAGAGGCATAGGGAAGGAGAGACAGTTCAGAAGCAACAAGGAATTGCTGGACCTGATTCGGCAGGAACTGGTGCTCCTTAGGCCCGATCCCCTGGTGTGACTGTGGCGGGGCTGGCGGAAGCATTCAGGATGCATTTTCCACGGCGAGAGAAAGCAAGCGGCACAGAGTCTACTCATGCCTCCGGAATAAGTGAAGAACAGCACTCTTGGCAAAAGTTAAGTACTTGCATCTAATTTACCATGCAGATCAAAAAGCACCCCTTGCAAAAAAAACTCTCTCCCATTTATCTGATCCCTCCTCCCTCTGCTCTAGCCTCTGAGCTGGCTTCAGTGGTGGTTGATTTTCCGGAGCCTGAGATAGGTCCTGCTATGTGCCCTGAGCCATTCTCCTGGCCTTGGAGAAGGAACAAATTAACAAATGGAGAAAAAATAATCTGCCAGCTCCCCTAAGCTGGGAACTCAGGGCGAAAGCAGCTCCTGTCGAGGCACAAGAGGTCCATGGACTTTGAATGCCTTTCACCCCTGCATGGACCTGTGTGGGCCCATTTCAGCAGTTTAGGCACTTGCTGGCACAGTGCAATGGCATATGTGCCTGAGGCCTGACTTCAACTGTTTCATCTGTGCAGTAGAGAGGTGGGTTTTTGATGTTTGACACTGTTCTGCCTATTAAGCAGGGTCCTCACCTACCCACATCAGGGGCCTGATGACTGGTGGCTCTACCCATACCACCTAGCCACCCATGACAGGGGTCCAAGGATAAGTGGTGCCTCCCAGTCCTTACAGCAAAAAGCACTGGGTGCCAAAGATCCAGCTGCAAAGCCTACCCAACTGTGCGCTCTAGGGAACAGGGACGTGTTTCCTCACAGACACTTGGGAGACAGTTGTCAGCCTTGCTCAGAGTGTGACCCCCTGCTGCAACCAGATACCTGTGTCTACACCAATCACCCCTGCTCCTCTAAGACTGTAGGTGAAAGCCTGAACCACACACTTGGTGACCAACTACCTGGACAGCTGAGCTGAATCCATACAAGAAAACTAAATGGACTCCTAGGCTCATATACCTGATAACAGCTCTAGCCATCTGGTGACAGGACATTAGAGCTTCAAAAAAAAAAGAGCTTCAAAGGTGCCAATAATCAAGCAAGCTCACTCGACCAGCCTATTTGGGCATATCAAAACAAAACAAAGCAAGAAGCTAGGATGCAGTAAGCAAACATAAAATAAATTAATACAATAACTTATAGATGGCTCAGAGAAAACAGTCAATATCAAATCATATAGAAAAGCAGGCTGTGATCGCTTCAACAAACTCCCAAAACAAAGAATCAAGAAATCTTCTGGACAAAGAAATCTTTGTGGAATTACCAGAGGTAGAAAAGAAAAGATTAATATACAGAACTCTTCAGGAGATCAGGGAAAACACAGATCAAGCCAAGGAACACACAGATAAAGCAGTCAAGGAAATTAAGGAGGCTATTCAAGACCATAATGACAAATTTAATAGGCTTCGAGAATCCATAGAGAGACAGCAATCAGAAATTCAGAAGATTAACAATAAAATTTCAGAATTAGACAACTCAGTAGAAAGTCAGAGGAGCAGAACTGAGGAAATGGAAGCCAGAATTAGTAAGATTGAAGATAAAACACATGACAGCAACTTATTTGAGGAAAAATCAGATAAAATAATTAAAAAATGAAGAAACCCAAATAAACATGTGGGACTCTATCAAGAGGAATAACCAAATGATTGGAGTAACAGAACAGGGTGGGGATAACAGAAAATACAGAAAATTGTTGAAGATTTGTTGGCAGAAAACTTCCCTGGTATCATGAAAGATGAGAAGATATCAATCCAAGATGCTCATCGAACTCCACATAAGGTAGATTTTAAAAGAAAGTCACCAAGACATATTATAATCAAACTTGCCAAAACCAAAGATAAAGAAAATTTTAAGAGTGGCTAGGGATAAACGAAAAGTCACCGACAGAGGAGCATCAATAAGACTAAGCTCGGACCACTCAGCAGAAACCATGCAGTCAAGAAGGAAATGGAATGATATATATAAATCCTTGAAGGAAAAGAAAAATGGCCCTCCAAGAATCATATATCCAGCAAAACTGTCTCTCAAATATGAAGGCAAAATTAGGACATTTCCAGATAAACAGAAATTGAGGGAATTTGCAAAAACCAAACCAAAACTACAAGAAATACTAAAGGAAGTCCTCTGGTTAGAAAATCAATAACATCAGATAGCAGCCCAATATTAGAACACAGGACAGAGCAATCAGATATCAACCCAGATAGGGAAATCACAGAAATAAATCAAGATAAAAAACACTCAAAACAGGGAAACAGTGATGACATTATATAAAAGATGACAACATTAAATCAATAAAGAGGGACTAAAAAATGTAGTCATAGATGTTTCATATGGAGAGGAAGTTAAGACGATATAAAGAGATAAATGTTTGGTTTAAACTTAGAAAAATAGGTGTAAATATTAAGGTAACCACAAAGGAGACTAACAAGCCTTCACATCAAAATAAAACACAAGAAAAAACATAAAGACTCAGCAAAACAAAATCAACAACAATGAAAAAGAGGAAAAGACAATATATAAAGAATAACTACTCAGCACAAAAAATTAAGTGGGAAAAAGAAACTATCAACAGCACATAAAAAAAGACATCAAAATGGCAGCACTAAACTTGTACCTATCCATGATTACGCTGAATGTAAATTGACTAAATGCATCAATAAAGAGACGGAGAGTGGCAGAACAGATAAAAAAAACATGATCCATCTATATGCTGCCTACAAGACACACACCTTAGACTTAAAGACACAAATTAAAACTCAAAGGATAGAAAAATATATATATCAAGCAAACAACAATCAAAAAAAGGGCAGGAGTGGCAATATTAATTTCTGACAAAACAGACTTTAAAGTCCACCACAAAGGATAAAGAAGGACACTATATAATGATTAAAGGGAAAACATACCAGGAGGATATAGCCAACTTAAATATTTATGCATCCAATGACAGGGCTTCAAGATACATAAAAAAAAAAAAAAAAAACTCTAACAGCATTGAAAAATGAGATAGATAGCTCCACAACAATAGTAGGAGACTTCAATGCACCACTCTCAGTGCAGGACAGAACATCCAGAAAGAAGCTCAATAAAGACACAGATGATCTAAATGCCACATGTCTTAGTCATATAGTGCTGCTGTAACAGAAATACCACAAGTGTATGTTTTTAACAAAGAGAAATGTATTTTCCCACAGTCTAGTAGGTAACAAGTCCAAATTCAGGGTGTCAGCTCCAGGGGAAGGCTTTCTCTCTCTGTTGGCTCTGGAGGAAGGTCCTTGTCCTCAATCTTCCCCTGGTCAAGGAGCTTCTCAGGCACAGGGATCCCATGTCCAAAGGACGTGCTCTGCTCCTGGTGCTGCTTTTTTGGTGGTATGAGGTCCCCCTTTCTCTCTGCTGGCTTCTATCTTTTATATCTCAAGAGATTGCCTCAAGACACAATCTAATCCTGTAAGTTGAGTCCTGCCTCAATAACACAACTGCTGCCCATCCTCCCTTATTAATATCACAGAGGCAGGATTTACAACATATATGAAAATCACACAATACTGGGAATCATGGCCCAGCCAAATTGATACACACATTTTGGGGGGACATAATTCAATTCATGACACCACAGTCAACAGCTTGACCTCATAGACATATATAGAACACTCCACCCAACAGCAACCAAGTATACTTTCTTTTCCAGTGCACATGGAACATTCTCTAGAATAGACCACATATTAGGTTATAAAGCAAGCCTTAGCAGAATCCAAAACATTGATATATTACAAAGCATCTTCTCTGACCATAAGGCCATAAAAGTGGAAATCAATAACAGAAAAAGCAGGGAAAAGAAATTAAACACTTGGAAACTAAACAATACCCTGCTCAAAAAACACTGGGTTATAGAAGGCATTAAGAATGCAATAAAGAAACTCAGAGAATCTGATGAGAATGAAAACACTTCCTATCAGAAGCTTTGGGACACAGCAAAAGCAGTGCTCAGAGGTCAATTTAAAGCAATAAATGCACACATCTAAAAAGAAGAAAGGACCAAATCCTAGCCAGAGCGATTAGGCTAGATAAAGAAATAAAGGGCATCCAGACTGGCAAGGAAGAAGTCAAAGTATCTCTATTTGCAGATGACATGATCTTATACACAGAAAACCCGAAGAAATCCTCAAGAAAACTACTGAAACTAATAGAAGAGTTCAGCAGAGTATTGGGATACAGGATAAACATAACAAAAATCAGTTGGATTCCTCTACACCAACAAAAAGAACATCGAAGAGGAAATCACCAAATCAATACCATTCACAGTAGCCCCCAAGAAGATAAAATACTTAGAAATAAATCTCACCAGAGATGTAAAAGACTTATACAAAGAAAACTACAGTGCACTTCTGCAAGAAAGCAAAAGAGACCTACATAAGTGGAAAAACATACCTTGCTCATGGATAGGAAGACTTAACATTATAAAAAGGTCTATTCTACTGAAAGCAATCTATAGATTTAATGCAGTTCCAATCCAAATTCTAATGACATTTATTAATGAGATGGAGAAACAAATCACCAACTTCATATGCAAGGGTAAGAGGCCCCAGATAAGTAAAGCATTACTGAAAAAGAAGAACACAGTGGGAGGCCTTACTTTACCTGATTTTAGAACATATTATACCACCACAGTAGTCAAAACAGCCTGGTACTGGTACAACAACAGATACATAAACCAATGGAACAGAATTGAGAATCCAGCCATAAATCCATCCACATATGAGCAGCGGGTATTTGACAAAGGCCCCAAAGCAGTTAAATGGGGGAAAAGACAGTCTTTTTAACAAATGGTGCTGGCATAACTGGATATCCACTCCAAAAAAAGAAAAAGAAACAAACCCATACCTCACACCATGCACAAAAATGAGCTCAAAATGGATCAAAGACCTAAATATAAAATCTAAAACAATAAAGATCATGGAAGAAAAAATAGGGACAACGTTAGGAGCCCTAATACATGGCATAAATAGTATACAAAACATTACTAAGGATGCAGAAGAAAAACTAGATAACTAGGAGCCCCTAAAAATCAAACACCTATGCTCATCCAAAGACTTCACCAAAAGAGTAAAAAGATTACCTACAGACTAGGAAAAAGTTTTTAGCTATGACATTTCCAATCACCTCCTGATCTCTAAAATCTACATGATACTGCAAAAACTCAACAACAAAAAGACAAATAACCCAATTAAAAAATGGGCAAAAGATATGAACAGGCACTTCACTAAAGAAGACATTCAGGTAGCTAACAAATACATGAGGAAATGCAGGGAAAAGAAATGAAACACATGGAAACTGAACAACACCTTGCTCAAAAACTACCGGGTGTAGAAGAAACTAAGAATGGAATAAAGAAATCCATAGTTAGAGAAATGCAAATCAAAACTACAATGAGATTCCATCTCACTCCAACAAGGCTGGCATTAATCCAAAAAACGCAAAAGAATAAATGTTGGAGAGCTTGTGGAGAGATTGGAACACTTATACACTGCTGGTGGGAATGCAAAATGGTACAACCACTTTGGAAATCAATTTTGCGCTTCCTTAAAAAGCTAGAAATAGAACTACCATACAATCCAGCAATCCCACTCCTTGGAATATATCCTATAGAAATAAGAGCCTTTACACGAACAGATATATGCGCACCCACGTTCATTGCAGCACTGTTTACAATAGCAAAAAGATGTAAACTACCAAGGTGCCATCAACGAATGAATGGATAAATAAATTATGGTATATTCACACAATGGAATACTGCGCATCTATAAAGAACAGTGATGAATCTGTGAAACATTTCATAACATGGAGGAATCTGGAAGGCATTATGCTGAGTGAAATCAGTCAGTTGCAAAAGGACAACTATTGTATAAGACCACTATTATAAAAACACAAGAAAAAGTTTAAACAAAGAAGAAAATATTCTTTGATGGTACAGTGGCGGGGGGAGGGGTATTCGCTAATTAGATAGTAGAGAAGAACTATTTTAGGTGAAGGGAAAGACAGCACACAATACAGGAGAGGTCAGCACAACTGGACTAAACCAAAGGCAAATAAGTTTCCTGAATACAAAGAAACGATTCAAAAGCCAGGGTAGCAGGGATGGGGGTCTGGGGAGCATGGTTTTAGGGGACATCTAGGCCAGTTGGCATACCAAAATGTATTAAGAAAATGTTCTGCATCTCACTTTGGTAAGAAGTGTCTGGTGTT
Organism: Elephas maximus indicus; assembly: GCF_024166365.1. NCBI lineage: Eukaryota > Metazoa > Chordata > Mammalia > Proboscidea > Elephantidae > Elephas > Elephas maximus. The sequence goes on from NC_064846.1 coordinate 20,243,637, forward strand.
TTAAACGCTAGCAAGTGGCCATCTAAGATGCATCAATTGGTCTCAACCCACCTGGAGCAAAGGAGAATGAAGAGCACCAAAGACACAAGGTAATTATGAGCCCAAGAGACAGGAAAGGCCACATAAACCAGACACTCCATCAGCCTGAGACCAGAAGAACTAGATGGTGTCCGGCTACAACCAATGACTGTCCTGACAGGAAACACAAAAGAGAATCCCTGAGGGAGCAAGAGAACAGTGGGATGCAGACTTCAAATTCTCATAAAAAGACCAGACTTAATGGTCTGACTGAGACTAGAGGGACCCCGGAAGTCATGGTCCCCGGACCTTCTGTTAGCCCAAGACAGGAACCATTCCCAAAGCCAACTCTTCAGACAGGGATTGGACTGGACTATAAGATAGAAAATTATACTGGTGAGGGGTGAGCTTTTTGGCACAAGTAGACACATGAGAGTATGTGGGCAGTTCCTGTCCAGAGGTGAGATGAGAAGGCAGAGGAGGAAAGGAGCTGTTTTAATGGATATGGGGAACACAGGGTGGAGAAGAGAGGTGTGTTGTCTCATTAGGAGGAGAGCAGCTAGGGGTACATAGCAAGGTGTATATAAGTTTGACTTCACATCAGTCTCTTTTTTTTTTTATGAGAGACTGACTTACTTTGTAAACTTACACTTAAAGCGCACACACACACATACAAAGAATCTCCTCCCTCTCCCCCCCAAAAAAGACTAGTGTAAAACAGCCTGATGGTGATAGTTAGGTGATGCACAATGGAGACAGGATTTTATAATAAAAATGAGTTTGTTATTGTCGTTGTTAAAAAAAAAATCTATATGAGAACACAAGGCCAACAATTACTCTAAAACAAAGATGAGAAGACAAGAGAAGCAGGGAAACTAGAGTACTGGAAACAAAACAACCAGAACACAATTAATGAGAATGTTGACTAATGTCACTGAACAACTTGTGTAGAAATTGTCAAATGGAAACCTAATTTGCTATGTAAACTTTCACCAAAAACACAACAAAATATTAAAAAAAAAAAAAGATTGCTTTAGCTATCTGGGATCTCTTGCCATTCCATGTACATTTGAGTATTGGCTTTCCATTTCTGCAAGGAAGGCTGTTGGAATTTTGATGGGGATTGCATTGAATCTATAGATTGCTGTGGGTGTATTGACATCCTTATTATATTAAGGCTTCCAATCCATGAACATGGAATGTCCTTCTATATATTTAGGTGGCGCAACGGTTAAGCGGTCAGCTGCTAACCAAAAGGTTAGTGGTTCAAACTAACCCAGTGGCTCCACAGGAGAAAGACCTGTTGATCTGCTCCTGTAAATATTTCTACGTAGGAAACCCCATGTGGCAGTTCTACTCGGCCAAGATGGGTCGCTATGAGTGGGAATCAACTGGATGGCATCTAACAGCAACAACAACCTCCCCTGATACACATCCACATCCTATCCGTGCTGAGAAAATACCTTAGCACCATCCAGAATGCTCCTCTTCAGTGTCTCCTTCTACTCAGTGGGTTCTGGGAGTCTCAAGAGGCCTAAAGCTATTCTGACTCAGATGTTTCCATGTTACAGAATGAAGCCCAGGACGAGGGAAGAAGGTGTGGGATTCAGTTGCCTCTCATCAGTTCCATCTGCTGGTGGATTTTTGCATTTCACATGAGTTTGGGGAGTCCAAGGAGCCCTGCTGGTACAGTGGTAAAGCACTAGGCTGCTAACCAAAAGGTCAGCAGCTGGAATCCACCAGCCGCTCCAAGGGAGAAAGCGGTGGCAGTCTGCTTCCGTAAAGATTCACAGCCCTGGAAACCCTATGGGGGAGTTCTACTCTATGAGTTGCTATGAGTCAGAATGCACTGCACAGCAGTGGGTTTGGTTTTGGTTTGGATGGGGAGCCCTATGAAATATTTAGGGCCAACCAGCTGCTGGCGACAGGGTGCCAGGATGTTACAGAGGCAACCATTCCTGCTTCTCTTTGCCTCACTCCTGGCTTCTTTCCCAACACAAGGAACCCAGCCTTATTTAGTATTCCTAGAACAGGAGTACTGCACGCGAAAGTTGGAAAATGAAAAAGGAACAGGGAAAAATTGATATGCTTGAGTTGTGGTATGTGGTGAAGGATACTGAATATACTGTGGACTGCCAGAAGAATGAACAAATCAGTATTAGGAGAATACAACCAGTACGCTCCTTAGAAGCGAAGATGGCAATAGTTCATTAGGCTCGCTTACTTTGGACAGAAAGAGCAATTGCCAGAAAAACACATCATGTTTGATAAGGTGGAGGGTCAGTGAAAACAAGGGAAACCCTCAGCAAGATGGATTGATACAATAGCCACAAAAATGGACTCGAACAATCATGAAGATGGCACAGGACCAGATGTTTCGTTCTATTATACATAAGGTCACCGTTAGTTGGAGCTGACTCTGTGGCAGCTAACAGCAACCAAGAATGGAGTATAGCAACCACCTACAAAGCAATCACCTTACACAAAGTATCTACTTCAATCCCCAAAATCCATTTTACTGGTGAAGAACTGAGCCTCTGAGAGGTTAGGTAACTTGCTCTAGGTCACACAGCTGGTAAGGGGTGGAGAGGAATTTGAATCTGAGCCATTTTGATTGCAAAATCTTTTACTAAGCCAAATGCCTCCCTAAAATGCAGTCACTTTTGTCTTTTGTATGTAAACATCTTACTGCCTATCATTTTAATGCTTTTATTCTGCTGTCTGAGCCCCTATGTAAGTGCCAACATAAAGTACAAACTCTCAGATGTAGAGGCTAAATCTATTGGTTCATTTTATTCAAGTTTTAGCAGAGTTCCAACCATAACAGGGTGCTAAAAAATTGCGTTCTATCCTTTATTAACTTAGAGCTCCAGAAAGCCACAAACTTAAAACCATAAAGGCTTAACCTGTAACCTTCACTTTCCTACAAGGCCTTCTCTACTTGCTTTTTATAGTTTCTTAGTCCATGAGCGTGTTTCATTGAATGCTGATGGTTGCACGGATGTCAAAGCCCTGGCACTTTATCAGGCACCAATATCAGAAATTCTCACGTAAAGACATCTCTGATTTTGATGTCACATCATATAAAGAAGCCTCTGATTTTAATGTCAAGCTTTTGTCCTGGTCTCTATATAGGTCTCACATAAGAAATCACTTGTAGAATGTAATGTCTGTAATCGTCTGTGATTGAATGTAAGCTGGAATTGTCTCTCCTGAAAATAGGTATACTTCCTATACTTTCTTGTGACTTAGAGTTAATGTTATAGAGACTCACAAAGGTAGACATATTTCTATTTCTAAATTCATGTTATGATTATACTTATGTATTATGAAAGCGTAATAGGGACTTATATCTCATGGGATTTGAAAGCATTATAGAATCATACAGAACACCTGGTGATCTGCTCTCGTAAAGACTACAGCTTAGGAAACTTTATGGGGCAGTTCTACTCTGTCCTATAGGGTTGCTGTGAGTCGCAATTGACTCGACGCATACAATAACACAACAATGGTTAATGATGTTGAGCATCTTTTCATGCGCTTGTTGGTCATTTGTATATCCTCTCTGGTGAACTATTCGTTCAAGTCCTTTGCTCAATTTTTGATTGGGTTGTTTGTCTTTTTGATGTTAAAAGGTAGAAGTTTTATAGATACTGTGGATATTAGGCCTTTATATGATATATGGTTTCTAAAAATATTCTCCCAATCTGTAGGTTGTATTTTCACTTGGATGATAAAGTCCTTTGATGTACAAAAGTATTTAATTTTCATGAGGTCCTCTCTGTTTATTTTGTCTTTTGCTGCTCCATCTTTTGTTATAATATCTGATAATCTATCATTAAACACTAGGTCCTACAGCCTCGCCCCTACATTTTCTTCTATGAATTTTACGGTTTTAGTCTTCACATTTAGGTCTTTGGTCCATTTTGAATTGGTTTCTGTGTATGGTGTGAGGCACGAATCCTGATTCATTCTTCTGCATGTGGAAATCCAGTGTTCCCAGGACAATTTATTGAAGAGACTCTTCCTTCTCCATTGAATGGACTTAGCACCCTTGACGAAATTCAGTTGACCATAGATGTATGGATTTACTTCTGGACTCTCAATGCTATGCCATTGGTCTATATGTCCACTATTATACCAGTACCAGGCTGCTTTAATTACTGTAGCTTTGTAGTATGTTTTAAAATCAGATCGTGTGAGTCCTCCTACTATATTTTTCTTCCTCAATATTGCTTTAACTAACCTTTTAACAAAATAACAGATTGGCACACAAAATAAAGGATATTACCCATGAGTACAGGGCTCCATTAAAAAAAATCTGCATGAGACAAAAAGGTCAACATTTTACTCTAACGCAAAGATGAGAAGACAAGGGAGGCAGGGAAGCTAGAGTACTGGAAACAGAACAACCAGAATGCAATTACTAAGGATGTTGACACATTGTAAAAAATGTAACTAATGTCACTGAACAACTGGTGTCGAAATTGTCAAATGGAAGCTTAATTTTCTGTGTAACTTTCACTGAAAACACAATAAAACACTATTTTTTTTTTAAAAAGATTGCTTTAGCTATTTGAGGTCTCTTGGCATTCCATGAAGGAGCCCTGGTGGTGCAGTGCTTATAGTGCTTGGCTGCTAACCAAAAGCTTGGCAGTTCAAATCCACTATCCACTCCATGGGAGAAAGATGTGGCGGTCTGCTCCTGTAAAGATTTACAGCCTTGGAAACCCTATGAGACAGTTCTACTCTGTCCTATAGGGTCGCTATGAGTTGTAATCAACTCGGTGGCAGTAGGTTTGGTTTGCCGTTCCATATACATTTGAGGATTGGCTTTTCCATTTCTGCAAAGAAGGCTTTGGGATTTTGATGGGGATTGCATTGAATCTATAGACTGCTTTGGGTGTATTGAGATCCTAACTATGTTAAGCCTTCCAATCCATTAACATGGAATGTCTTTCCATTTATTTAGGTCTTCTTTGATTTTTTTCAGTAATTTTTCTAATTTTCTATGTGCAAGTCTTTCATATTTCTGGCTAAACTTCTTCCTAGGTACCTTATTCTTTTAGATGTTTTGCAAATGGTAATGTTTCCTTAATTTCCTTTTCTACTTGCTCATTGCTGATGATCAATAGATTCTGAGTTAATCAAAAGGGAGATCATCCTGGGTGGGTCTGACCTAATCAGAGGAGCCCTTAAAAGAAGGTGAAGCTTCCTAAGAGACTCACTCCTGCCGGCCTGGAAGAAAGCAAACAATCCTGTTGTGAACTGCCTATGGGGGCTACAGGGCATGGATCTGTGGGTGGTTTCTAGAAGTCAAGAGCAACCCTGGCTGACAGCCTACAAGAATATAGGAACCTCAGTCCTAACACCACAAGGATGCGAATTCTGCCAACAACCAGTGAGCTTGGAAGAGGATATGAAACCTTAGATGAAAACCACAGCCCCAGCCAGCACCTTGATTTCAGCCTGGTGTAGACCCAGATCAGAACACCCTCATAACCTGTTCCCAGCCTCCTGATTCTCGTCCTTCTTGTCCTTGGCATGCCCCTTTCCCTACCACAGCCCCAGTGCAGAGCTGATACTCTTGGTCCAGGACACTTATGGGGCTTTGCAATAATAGAGTTAGTATTCACAGATCTCTTTTAGGATCCTTGGAACCCAGAAGAAGTCTTTCAACCCTGATAGTTGTTGGGAAGTGGCCAGGTGGTGAGGGAAGACTTGTTTTTTTCCAGAGCAGCACTGACTCCCCCTCCACCGGGGAGACTAGTGGCCCCACGTGATTTACAGAGACCTGGAAAAAGTGCCCTTGCCAGCGGATGATTGTTCCTCAGCTCCGCTCACCCAGGGGCTGCAGAGCTTTCAGCAGCCCCCTGCCCCATGCTCTTCTAATTACCTGATGCAGGCATCAAGGGACACAAGGACTCCAAGCAGTCCATGTCCCCAGCCTCACTCTGCATTGTGTGCTGAAGTCTAGCAGGGATGCCTGAAATCTCCTGGGAATTATCTCAAATTCTTAAAACTTTCCCGGGCAGATGAAGGGTTTTCCTTCTGCTGCTCTGCAGCCATAGATCGCTAGTAATAACCCACCCCAGCTAATCTCACATGCGTAGGGACCACTGCCTTCTTTCCCAGTAGAGTCTCATGCGTCTTGCATTCACGGACACCGCATATGAGACAGTCTCCTTCTGGCCATTAAGGGCATAGAAAGAACCCTATGAACACTCGGATCTCGCAGCCTTCTTCCTTCTTTCCACCCTTGGAGACATGCATGGACTGTGAGCTTGAAAATGCTCACAGCAGTTCTGTAACATAAATCAGTCTTCTCCAGCAAGTCGCACCTGGAAAAGCTTCAAGTCATTTCAAATTATAGGTTGCTCCTCCCTTGAAAAGGAGCCCTGGTGGCGCAGTGGTTAAGCCTTTGGCTGCTAACCAAAAGGTTAGCTGTTCAAACTCACCCACTGGCTCCACGGGAGAAAGACTTGGCGATCTGCTTCCGCAAAGATTTTAACGTAGGAAACCTATGGGGCAGTTCTACTCTGCCACAAAGGGTCACTATGAGTCGGATCGACTGGATGGCATCTAACAACAACCACCACCTCCCCTGAAACACACCCACATCCCATTTGTGCTGAGAAAATACCTTGGCACCAGCCGGACGGCTCCTTTCCAGCGTCTCCTTCTACTCAGTGGGTTCTGTGAGTCTCAAGAGGCGTAATTAAACGTATCGCGACTCAGGCGTTTGGATGTCACAGAATTTGAAGCCCAGGAAGAGGGAAGAGGATGTGGGATTCAATCGCCCTCATCAGCGCCATCTGCTGGTGGACTGTTGCATTTTAGATGTGTGTGTGTGTGAGAGAGAGAGAGAGAAATATTTAGGGCCAGCAGGCTACCGGCGAGAGCGTGCCGGGACGTTACAGAGACATCCATTCCTGCAGTCCTGGGTCAGCACACATCACAGCCACCATGTGCCCACGGTTTGTGTGACTCAGGCCAGTAGGCAGAAACGCGACTCAAGACAAAGGCTACCTCCAGCATTCCCAGCCTCAGTGGGAGTAGCTCTGCTATTAGGCCTCAGGAAACCCTCGGTGGGCTGTGCTGAACCTACAGGTGGGGAGTAAGTGGGCCCAGCCTTGCAAGTTACCTGGAAGCGGGGACGGGAAGCCGCGGAAAGCATCCGAAGCCCTTCTCCTTCTCCTTGCACGCCACGGACCTGGATCGAGCGGGGCAGGAACACGGCCGAGCACCTCTGCTGAAGTTTTCCTCCCACTGGACCGTCGTGGAGAGAGACAGCCCAGCGGGAGAAAGGTTCAGGCATGTGGTTACGGCGGATGACGGTTCCAGCAAAGCTAGAGACCGGCAGAAGAAGGCTGTGCTCTTCAGGGCGGCTCAGTGCTGAATTCAGGTGTAGAGCAGCCGTGTCTGATCTGGAGACCATCGAAGTCACAGAGTGGCTGTCTTTCCCAAAGAAACCGGAAAAAAAAAAAATGTTGACAAATAGGATTCCCTAGGTTTTAGGTTTTCTTTTTCCTCTGCTTTTCTTCTTAAACCGATGTGTTCTCTACCAGTCATCTGCAGCTGCGTGCTGGCAGGTGACAAGTAAATGACCAAGGTGCAGAGAAGGCTCCAAGAGTGCCGGGTTGTTGTCGTCTTGGACAAGTGTGCTCGCGGTGGCTCCCACTCATCCAGGCCTCCTATATGGGCCAGGCACTTTCACGTGCATGGTGGCATTTAATCTCCACAATAGGCTCTGAGGTGGCTGTTCAACATTCTGGTTTTGCCTGTCACGAAGCGGCTGAGGCTCAGAGAGGTTGAGCGACATTCCCGCCCACCCCTACTGAGTGGTAGAGCTGTTGTACTTACCGAGGTTTGGGCCCTTTACCACTGACACAGTGCTGCTTTTCTGAGGTCTCTGAGACTAAGGAACTCAGTATGAGTAACTAACTACTCATAAAGCCAATAGCTGATACAGACTGGCGCTCACTTCCTGACCGCTTCCTGTCAGGCACGTGCTAAATGCTTCCTTATTTGTGTGCATTATTTCATCAATTCCTCACACCACCCTAGGAATTACAAATCATTTTGCAATTGAATATAGCGACCGTCAGAGAGTCTGAGGGACTTAGCCCAAGTCACCCAGCCCAACCTGCAGCTGGGTTCAAGCCCAGCTGGTTTCCCCCTTCAAAGCCTGCTCTGACAGCATTGCACCTCGTTTAAAGGATGGGATGGACAATCTCCCAGTATTTAGTGGTGCTCTGAAAAAAGCCCTGTGATTCTGACCGGGGCCCTGCTCCCAGCCGTGTTTGCGAACCGCTGCCGTAGCCTGCGGAGGCAGAGGAAGCACATGAGAGTTCATAGGCGCTTATTTACTTAAGATCTTGCACCTCTATATCTTTTGAAAAACTAGATTTCGCATCTTCTTGGTATATTACATTCACAAAAAGCTGTTTGTCAAAGCTGGGTGAAATGCTCATTACCGCATCCCGAGAGTCGTCCAGGCTCATAAGAATTGCGCCACCTCCTGGCGACTCCCTTGAACTACATCCGAGGGCCTCTGGGAGGGTGTCGCTAAGTCCTTCAGCGAGAGAGACCATCAGGGAGCCACAGCAGCCTTTGATGAGGAGGGGAGAGGAAAGCCCACGAGGCATTGGGGCACAGATGCCAGGAAAAGCCTGGAACATCACGGTGAGCCACAACTAAGGGCCTTCTCGAGAGGCAGGGACAGCAGCGCGCCCTCTTCTGTTGGTCAGAACATAAGCCCCTGGGGCTAGTGACACCTATGCTTAAGGCGAGTGACAGCACAGGGCTGAGACTCCGGCCCGCGGGCTGATCAGAACCCCGGCCCCGCTGTTCTCGGAGGGTCTGGTCACCCTGCGTGGGGAACTCCATCTCTCTTGTCCTTCGCGGGGTCTTTTGAGCGTCCTGGAGGGGGACATGCTCTCCGGGAGGGCTCTTACAGGTTTGGAACCTGCCTGCTCACTCTGACCCTCCTCACGGGGGGTTTGGGAGCAGCCTGTTTGGGGTGCAGATCGTGGGGCCATTGAAGATTGGTTCCTGAGGGAGCAGGCCTTTATGTGTGGGCAGCACCGATACACACAGGAGGCGGCGATCCGTGTCGAAGGTGCAGGTCGCTGTCAGAGCCCAGGGCATGTGGACGCGCGGCTGGAGGTGGGATGGGGGCAGAAGTCCCGGACTTAACGACAAGGTTCCGGTCCCACGACTCCGTTGTAGGTTTGTTCTGACGGAAGTCACTTTTTTTTTTTGTCGAACATTTGTTTGTTTTAATTACTATTGCCTTTTATTATCAGAATCTTTATAAGTCCGATCTTTATTTGTCTTTGGGAGTTGGAAACGTTACATATAAACATCTGCCAGTGAACGTCTGAGAATGATAACAGCAGGAAATTACACGGGGACATTGTATGTAGTACATGTTACTGACCACAAGACAGTGGTGAGTGAGGTTGCTCCTAACACCAAACAACAACAACAAAAAAAACAGTAGGTTGTAAATCGGGGGCTACCTGTATTGTCTGTCCTGCTGTTCACTAGGCCAGCAGTGGGGAGAGTGGCTAGCTCAGTCCTAGAAGACAAATCACTCTCTGGAAATCTGTCTGCCTGGGCCACCCTATTGGGAAAAGAACTTAGGGTCAGGAGTGCTTGAGAAAGAACGGCATGAGAATGGGCTCCTCTGATGAACTTTTAATGTCATGGGGTCAGGGGCAGGGTGGCTGTACAGGGCTGAAGAAAAGGCTAGGAAGAAGTTCATCTATGCGAGAGGCTCAAGGATGAAACAAAAATATGGGGCAGCAGGGTAATTTTTTTTTTGCATGAAGTTTTTTTTTTTTTTAACTTTTATTGAGCTTCAAGTGAACGTTTACAAATCAAGTCAGATAGGTTTGCTTGTGTTTACTTACTAATCTGTAAGATTAGGAAACATGCAAAAATAGCCTCGTGCACACCCTGCTTATTGGGTAATCCAGCCCCGCATAAAATTAATCATTTTAAAGTATACAGTTTAGTGGCATTTAGTACATTCACAACGTTGTGCAACCAAGCATCACCTGCATCTAGTTCCAAAACATTGTTACCCCTAAAGACAACCCCCATAAATACTAAACAGTCATCCCCATCCTCCCCTCCCCCCAGCCCGTGGCAACCACTGATCTGCTTTCTGTCTTTATGGATTTACCTATTCTGGGTATTTTATGTAAATGGAATCATACAATTTGTGGCTTTTTGTGTAGGGCTTCTTTCACTCAGCATTATGATTTCAAGGTTCATCCACATCGCAGCATCATTAGTGCTTGATTGTTCTTTATGGCCGAACGACATTCTGTTGTATGAAGAAACCACATTGTGTTTATCAGTTCATCACCTGATTGACAGCTGGGTTGTCTCCACCTTTTGGCTATTGAGAATAATGCCTCTATAATGTTCATCTACAAGTATTTGTTTGAATATCTGTTTTCGGTTCTTTTGGGTATGTGCCTAGGGGTGGAATTGCTGGACCATACGATAATTCTATGTTTAACTTTTGGAGGAACTGCCAAAGTCTTTTCCACAGTGACTGCACCATTTTACATTTTTACCAGCAGTGTACGAGGGTTCCAATTTCTCCACATCCGTGTCACCAACACTCGCTCTTTCCTTCTTTTAAAAAATAGCCATCTCAGTGTACGTGAAATGGTATGTCATTGTAGTTTTTATTTGCATTTCCCTGATGACTAATGATGAAACCCTGGTGACGTAGTGGTTAAGAGTTGCGGCTGCTAACCAAAAGGTCGGCAGTTTGAATCCACCAGGCACTCCTTGGAAACTCTCTGGGGCAGTTCTACTCTGTCCTATAGGGTCGCTATGAGTTGGACTCGGCTCAACAGCAAAGGGTTGGGTTTTTTGGTAGTGACTAATGAGAGGAGCACTAGTGGTGCAAGGGTAAAGCGCTTGGCTGCTAACCCAAAGATCAGTGGTTCAAGGCCACCATCCATTTCTTCCAGGAAAGATGTGGCAGTCTGTTTCTGTAAAGATTATACAGCCTTGGAAACCCCATGGGGCAGTTCTACTGTGTCCTATAGGGTCACTATGAGTCAGAATTCAACTCAAGGGCAATGGATTTGGTTTTTGTTTAATGACTAATTATGTTGAGCATCTTTTCATGTGCTTGTTGCCTGTTCGTTATCTTCTTTGGACAAATGTCTATTCAAGTCCTTTACCCATTTTTAAATTGGGTTGTCTTTTTTTTTGGAAACCCTGGTGGCTTAGTGGTTAGGTGCTATGGCTGCTAGCCACAGGGTCAGCAGTTTGAATTCACCAGGTGCTCCTTGGAAACTCAATGGGGCAGTTCTACTCTGTCCTATAGGGTCGCTATGAGTTGGAATCGACTTGACGGCACTGGGTTGGGTGTCTTTTTTTAAATTATTAAGTAGCATTCTCTTTACAATTGAGGGTACAAGTCTATTATCAGATATATATGATTTTCAAATATTTTCTCCCATTCTATGGGTTGTCTTTTCGCTTTCCTGATAGTGTTCTTTGATTCACAAAAGTTGTTCTCTTTGATCCATTCCAATTTATCTGTCACTGCATCATTTACAGAAACAAAAAGAAAACAAATCCCAACAACAACGGAAAAATCAAATCCCTGGAACAACCAACCAACAACAACAATGAAGGGAAACAACCAAGAGGTACAGGGAAATGCATGGTGACACTTTCCTAGAAGGGAACACCAGGCAGCTTTTGATGGAGAAACATAATGAATAACATAGAAAGTTAAACATGAAGGGGGAAAGCAGGTTTCAAGTTAGTATATTCCTAATTTTATTTGTGAAAATGCACCCTGGCAGGGCCAGGGTCCATCCCTCTGTCATGGCAGTGCCACAGGCCATCACCACTATTGCTGACTCCTGGGGGTCCCTCACCCCAGGCTGGGCTCCTCTGATCACAACCCTGTGTCCTCAAGGAGGCCTCCCTTCTGGGGCGCACATCCTGGCCCCCGCTGCCCACACCCCCGGCTTCTTACCAGCCTTCTCGTCTGCTTGCCAACCCTCACCACTGTCCCAGCCAGGAGTTCCTGGTTGGGCTTCTTCAAGAAGCCACTGGGAGTGGGCCTCTGATGGACCTGAGCTGGGGGCTAAGGTGAGGGAAAGGGAAGCAAGGTGCCCAGGGCCTGGCAGTTTGCCTTCTCTACAACTCAGCACCAACAGGGACATCAGGGAGCCAATGGGGCCTTTACCACCTACAGCTGCGGAGGGTTCTCAGACTGGCTATTTCACTTCAGTTCACCCTCGCCCACCCTCAGGGTTCAAAAGAATTAACACTTTTTAAAACCAGCCTCTAAAATGGAAGAAAGGACTTTTGTATTAGGTTGTTTGAACAAAGGACTTAGGTATTAGCTTGCACCTCAGGGCTGGCCTCTGCTGCCTTCTTCTCCTAGGGCAGGGTCCCAGTTGAGTCAGGTCTCAGAGCTTCTTCTGAACAAACACCGTTTTACTGCTCCAGCCACCCCCTTGTCCAGGGCACAGCCCCAAGAACCCACCTTCGCCTCCCCCAGGTCATGGCCCTCAGATAAGGTGAGCTCACCACAAGCCCCTCCCCTTCCTCCGGGGCTACTGCATCAACCAGAAACAGGAGGCCTAGTTTTTATTGTATTTTACTTGAATTCGAGGACTCTTTTTTTAAGAGTCAACGAGATTTGACAAGAGCAGAAACAAGAACATTTCTCCGACTGGGTTGTGCTGACCAGTACAGAGTTAATCATACAAAGAAAAACAAAAGTCGTCTTATTCAGAACGTTAAGTCTGAAACCCCTGGGAAACAGGCTGCAAATAAATAAAGTGCACTGTGAGCCCCTCAGGCAGCCAGGGCCCAGGGCACAGGAGAAAGCAGAGGAGAACAAGCAGAAGCACTGGAACTGCCCAAGCCAAAACGGTAAGAGAGCAGGGGGCAGAAACAAGGTGCTAACAAGCTAATCCCTGTCCCTGCCCCTCCCCTAGCCAATATGAGCCAAGACACCACAGCCAAGGCCAGGGCCAGGTCCTGGACTCCTGTGCAGGGGTGGGGCTTCCTGCAAGGGTGGGGGGGTCTCTGAGAGCTGAGGGCAGGGACCCTCGAGCTCTGCCACATATTTCTCCTGGAGGGAAAGGGGTGTGCTAGGCCCCAGTCCGCTCCTTGTACAGGGAGCTCATGCTGCAAACAGCTCCATCCCCACCAGACACGCAGCCTGCAGGGCCTCCTGCTTGCCACTCTCAGGACTCTTCCTTTCAGGTTGGCCCAGGAAGAGGCTGGACCTGAGGATCGTCACCCAGAGGAGGAGGCCTGGGTCTGAAAGGGCCACATCTGTGGGTCAGACCCAGGAGGCCTCTCACTCCTCCTCAGCCCTGTGTGGCTCTTCTCTATCGAGGCTGCCCATCCCCTGACATCTGTGAATGGAAATGGCAGGTTGCCAAGCACCCAGAGTGGTCCTGCGTGGGGAGGGATGGGGGGGGTAAGAGGCGCCACCTGGATCGGGAGCTGCTAGGAGGCTTGGCACAAGGACGGAAGCCATCGGGCCCTGGCTGTGGGGACTGCAGAGGCTGGGCTGAGGCAGGCAGAAGTCTTCTTCCAGGCCCTCATCTCCAGCTGCGCAGCTGAGGAGGGAAGATGGTGACACTAGACCTCTCTGTCCCTGGGCTGACCAGGTTACTGCAGTTTCCAATCCCAGGGCCTCTGAGTACTTGGGCTACAAGCAACCAGTGCCAGAGGTGTGGGTGGGGGGAGAGGTGGGAGGCCAGGGCTGCTCCCTGCTCCCCCCTGCTGGTTTGGAATGCCAGTTAGCAGCACACCCAGAGCCTCCAGCACCAGGACGAGGCCATGTGGACGACATTCTCCAGCGTGATTCTGGGGGTGGGAGCCAAGCCTGGGGACAGAGAGACAGAGGTCATGCCACGGGTCCCAACCCCATCCCACCCTGGGTTTATTCCTTCACCTTTCTGGTTACAGTATGTCCCCAGGAGCCTAGCCACAAACCCCCCCCCAAACCCACCACCACTTAAGTTACATGGTTTGTGCCACCCAACTACTGAGGAGCCCTTGGTCAAGTGTGGGGTGGGGTGGGGAGACTAGACTCGGGGTGAGGCCCTTGGTTCCCAAGGGGGTTCTGGGACTCATCTCTCCTGTTGCCCTTCTCAGCTCAGACTGTCCTCCTGGTCCTCCCTGTGACCTTCCATCCCACCCCAAGGAAAGCAAGATCCCAGGTCCCCTAGCCCTGGACTCCTTTCTCTCTAGGGCCTCTGGGAACCCTGTGTTCCCCTCCCCCATCCCCGAAGGTGCCAGGTCTTGGAGAAGCCTGGGGAGGGGAGTGGGGGCATGCAGGCCTAGAGACAGATTCTGCTCCCTACCTCCTATCTATGTGACAAGAGGCAAGTTCCCAGCCAGAACTGGACCACGGGGCAGCCCCACCCCGGCCTCTGCTTGCTGGGCCTCTGTGGACGTCTCTGTCAGGCCTCCACTCAGCTGCTCCTCAGGCAGCCTCAGGGCCAGGGGAGTCCTGCAGGGATTTGGCAGTCTTGACCAGGCAGAGCAGGGGCGGGTCACCACCTACACACCCCCATTCCTGAAAGAGAGAAAGAGATGGAGACTCAGCACTGCCTCCCACCCAGAGAGGTCCTTGTGTCCCCAAGTGCTGCCCCTCCAGCCCTCTACTCCTTCACCTCCTCTCTGCCCGCTGACCCCAGCCTGAGGCTGCTGTCTGGCCACGGAGAGCCTCCCCTCCCTCCTCCTCAGGCCCACAGTGGGCTGTCCACGTCAGAGGGTGGACTTCTGTGGCACTGGGAGTGTGCTGAGATGCAGGAACAGCAAAATGTGCCAGCGAGGGGCAGTCTTTCCCTCTCTCCCCAGTCTCCAAAAACAGAGCTTTGGGGGTGCCCTCAGGTGGGGGGGGGCAGCAAAAGTGGCAGTAGGCACAAGCAGAGCCCAGTGCCCTGACCCAAAGACAGGGCAGGAGGCTGCTTCGTTAGGGGCCAGGGCCGCGAAGGGGGCAGACCTGGGGTCTGGCCAAGAACAGACCATCCTTCCTATCTGCCTCCGCCTCCGCTGTCATTCCCTCCAGTTCAGATGACACCATGGGGCCTCTGGGGAAAAGGGGAGGGGACTGGGCCGCGGGCGACAGGGAAGCCGCATCCCTCCGCTGCAGGCTGACCCTCCCGAGGCTGATGCCGCCGCCCCTCACCCCATTTCAGAGTCACTCGACGGAAGTAGGGACAAGGCACTGGCCTTGCCTTTCTTTCCTCGCTCGCTGCTCCCCATGCCGCTTTGCAGGCCACCTTCCATGTGTGTTTCGCCCAAACCACCCAGGGCCTTGCGGTCTAGATTCATTGTCACCGCCTCTCTCCACCCCAGTTCCATCCAGCCTCTCCCTCCTACCTTTTGCGTCTGGACCAGTCTAATCAACTTGCTGTTTTCTCCAAAAGGGCGCTTTTTTTTTTTTTTTTTTTTTTGCCTCCGTGAGGCAACAGGTCGCCGATGAGCAGGCCCGTGTGAGTTTCCGTGCGATGGCGCAGTGACAGCAGCACCTGTGCGCAGTCAGGCAGGGCTCGGTGGCCGTCCTCTCGCCGGGGCCACAGTCGCGGGCCGGGCCCGTCTCCCTCCTCCCTCTGCGGCGGCCGCGCTGTCCTTCATGCGGCGACCCGGGCCGTGGCGGGCGGGGGGACGTGCGACCCCAGCCCGGCCCCCTGGCTCACTCGATGCGCACCTGCAGGCGCACGTTGAACATCACCGAGGCCAGCACGTAGAAGTAGGGGAAGTTCATGCGCAGCCGCCAGGCCAGGTCGAAGAAGGTGAGCAGCGTGCGCGTCAGCCCCTTGCAGAAGGCGCCGTAGGAGCCGCGGGCCGCGACCGAGCGTGACAGCCGCACTGCCAGGCCCGATAGGGCCGCCGCCGCCGCCGCGGACAGGGCCGCCGACGCAGCCATGGGCGCAGGCCCCGCCGACCCCCGGGAGCGCGAGCAGCGGGAGCCGCGCGGAGCCGGCGGCACCCTCCCTACCTCCCTGCCCGCAGCCTCGCCTGCGTCCCTCGCCAGCTGGGGCCGCCGCCACAGCCCCTCCTCAACCTCTAAAGGGCGGCCCCGCCGCCTCAGTCCCGCCCCTCGCCGGCTCCCGGCGCTGCCGCCCCCATCATAGCACCTCCCCCCCGCTTCAAGGCACCACAGAGCTGCGGAGGCCAGCAAAACCCCGCCCATGAGGCCCGCCCCACCGCCTCAGCCCCGCCTCTCACCTGCTTCCTGATTGGCTGCCCACATCATAGCTCCGCCCCCTTCCCGGTGCCAGAGTTGCACCGCCCATAAAAAAAAAAAATTTTTTTTATATGACCCATCCCCAGCATAGCTTCACCCCATCCCAAGCGGCATACAGTTGCTGAAGCAGACAAAACCCCGCCCATGGGCTACGCCCCCACCACCTCAGCCCCACCCCTGCTCACAGGACCTGCCCACACCGCCTCAGCCCCTCCCATGGGGCCCGCCCCCGCCGTCTCAGCCCCGCCCCTCGCTGACTCCAGAGCGGCTGCCCCCAGTGTAGCTCCGCCTCCTTCCAGGTGCCTTAGAGTTGTGTCCCCTTACGAATCCCAGCTTATAGGTCACGCCCCTGTCGCCTCGGCCCCATCCCTCCCCTCTCCTCCTGCCCCGCCCACGTGACCCTCCCCTGCAGCCTCAGCCCCGCCCCTCTCCATTCCCCTGAGAGACCGCCCCCCAGCATAGCTCCGCCCCTTCCAGGTACCAAGGAGCTGAGGTGGCTGACAAAGCCCCTCCCATGGGGTCTTCCCCCACTGCCTCAGCTCCACCAACTCCACTGCCTCAGCCTTGCCCCTCGCTGGCTCTCTGAGTGTCTGGTCCCCTTCCTAACTCAGCCCCCTTCCAGGCACCGCAGAGATGGCTGCTGCGCCGTCCACAGAATCTGCCCCTACCGCCTCAGCGCAGACCCTCTCAGGTTCTTCGAGCAGCTGGTCCCAGCATAGCTCCACCCCCTTCCAGGTGCAACAGGGAGGCGGTCACTGAGACAGCCCTGCCCACAGGACTCACCCCCGTTTCCACAGCCCCGCCACCCGCTCACAGAATCCGCCCCAACAGGCATATTCCAGCCTCCTGCCCAGGGGAGGACCTGTATTTGCTGACACAGCCCCGCCTCCTGATTGGAAGGTAGTGCTTCACCCACCCACTGCCGCCAGGGGATGGCTTTTTTTGCGGGGCGGGGCGGGGGGGGAGTCGAGGGCCTGAGGGTCTGGACTGCTATCTTGGTTCTGTTCAGATTGCCTACTGGAAGGCCCTGCCCATTCCTCAGGCCCCCCACCCCTCCCACTGTCTTCAGTGCCACCAAGCACCCGAATTTCTTTTCTTTCTGGTATGTTTGCTGGTGATGTATATTTCTTTATTGGTGGCACTGATAAGGAATTTTTGGTGCATTGCCCGTTGTCCTTTTTTTACCCAATAGTGATTTCCAAGCACTCCCACCCCACCCCCCTTCTTAATCACTGTTTACCCTGGATACTGCACAGGGTGTTTTCAGGGTTTCATTTAGCATTGTTTGGGCCTTTCTTGCTAGAATGCTTAAAAAGTTCTTTCGCGGTTTCATCTAATCTTTATTCTATGTGAACTAAACCAAACCAGATCCAATTGGGAAGTACAATATTGTATTTGTGCCCTACAAATAAATAGGGCCCTTATTTTCTATAGTCTCTAGGATACTTTAGGAGCCCTGGTGGCACAGTGTTTAAGCATTCAGCTGCTAACCAAAAGGTGGGTGGTTCGAACCACCCAGCTGCTCTGTAGGACAAAGATATGACAGTTTGCGTCCATAAAAATTACAGCCTTACCATACAACCCAGAAATCCCACTCCTTGGAATATACCCTAGAGAAACAAGAGCCTTCACACAAACAGATATATGCACACCCATGTTTATTGCAGCTCTGTTTACAATAGCAAAAAGCTGGAAGCAACCAAGGTGTCCATCTATGGATGAATGGGTAAATAAATTGTGGTATATTCACACAATGGAATACTACGCATCGATAAAGAACAGTGACGAATCTGTGAAACACTTCATAACATGGAAGAACCTGGAAGGCATTATGCTGAGCGAAATCAGTCAGAGGCAAAAGGACAAATATTGTATAAGACCACTATTATAAGACCTTGAGAAATAGTATAAACTGAGAAGAACACATACTTTTGTGGTTACGGGGAGGGGGAGGGAGGGAGGGAGGGAGAGGGTTTTTTTTACTGATTAATTAGCTGAAAAGAACTGCTTTAGGTGAAGGGAAGGACAACACTCAATACATGGAAGGTCAGCTCAACTGGACTGGACTGGACCAAAAGCAAAGAAGCTTCCGGGATAAACTGAATACTTCAAAGGTCAGCGGAGCAAGGGTGGGGGTTTGGGGACCATGGTTTAAGGGGACTTCTAAGTCAATTGGCAAAATAATTCTATTATGAAAAGATTCTGCATCCCACTTTGAAATGTGGCGTCTGGGGTCTTAAAAGCTAACAAGCGGCCATCTAAGATGCATCAACTGGTCTCAACCCACCTGGATCAAAGGAGAATGAAGAACACCAAGGTCACACAACAACTAAGAGCCCAAGAGACAGAGAGGGCCACATGAACCAGAGACCTACATCATCCTGAGACCAGAAGAACTAGTTGGTGCCCGGCCACAATCGATGACTGCCCTGACAGGGAGCACAATAGAGAACCCCCGAGGGAGCAGGAGATAAGTGGGATGCAGACCCCAAATTCTCATAAAAAGACCATACTTAATGGTCTGGATGTGACTAAGGAATCCCGGCGGTCACGGTCCCCAAACCTTCTGTTGGCACAGGACGGGAACCATCCCCGAAGACAATTCATCAGACATGAAAGGGACTGGACAGTGGGTGGGAGAGAGATGCTGATGAAGAGTGAGCTAATTATATCAGGCGGACACTTGAGACTGTGTTGGCATCTCCTGTCTGGAGGGGGGATGGGAGGATAGAGAGAGTTGGAAGCTGGCAAAATTGTCACGAAAGGAGAGACTGGAAGGGCTGACTCATTAGGGGGAGAGCAAGTGGGAGTAAGGAGTAAGATGTATATAAACTTATATGTGACAGACTGATTGGATTTGTAAACGTTCACTTGAAGCTCAATAAAAGTTAATTAAAAAAAAACAGATATAAAGGGAAAAAAAATTACAGCCTTGGAAACCCTATGGGGCAGTTCTACTCTTTCCTATAGGGCTGCTGAGTCTGAATTGACTCAGTGATGTCAGTGGGTTTGAATTTGGTTTATGATTCTTACCAACTTTTATTTAATGTCAGTCTTCAAGAAAACCTAAATGAACTTTAAAAGCAGAAATAGGATAAACATCATTTTCTAATCACAGTGCAGTAAAATAAAAATTAAGAGGAAAATGCCAATATTGTACAACTCTTGTGTCAAAGAGGAATTAAAATAAAAACTGCAATAACAAGTGATTTGGAACTCATCAATGAGAACATTATACGTAAAAATTATGAAATGTGATCAAAGCTAGACTTATAGAAAATTTCATAGCTTTAAAAGTGCTCATGAGAAACCTGTACATAGATCAAGAGTGAGTCGTTTGAACAGAACAAGGGGATACGCCTGATTTAAGTCAGGAAATGTGTGCATCAGGATTGTATCCTTTCACCATACCTATTCAATCTGTATGCTGAGCAAATAATCCCAGAAGCTGGACTATATGAAGAATGGGGCATCATGATTGGAGGAAGACTCACTAACAACCTGTGTTATGCAGATGACACAACCTTGCCTGCTGAAAGTGAAGAGGACTTGAAGCACTTACTGATGAAGATCAAAGACCACAGCCTTGAGCATGGATTGCACCCCAAGATAAAGAAAACAAAAATCCTCACAACTGGACCCATAAGCAACATCATGATAAACGGAGAAAAGATTGAAGTTGTTAAGGATTTCATTTTACTTGAATCTACAATCAACACCCATGGAAACGGTAGTTAAGAAATGAAATGATGCATTGCATTGGACAAATCTGCTGCAAAGGACCTCTTTAAAGTGTTAAAAAGCAAAGATGTCACTTTAAGGACTAAGGTGCGCCTGACCCACACCATGAAGTTTTCACTCAGCTCACATGCATGTGAAAGCTGGACAATGAATAAGGAAGACCCAAGAAGAATTGATGCTTTTGAATTATGGTGTTGGCAAAGAGTATTGAATATACCATGGACCACCAGAAGAATGAAGAATGAACAAATCTGTCTTGGAAGCAGTACAGCCAGAATGCTCCTTAGAAGCAAGGATGGCGAGACTACATCTCACATACTTTGGATGTGTTATCAGGAAGGACCAGCCCCTGGAAAGGACATCACGCTTGGCAGAGGGTCAGTGAAAAAGAGGAAGACCCTCAAAGAGATGGATTGACACAGTGGCTGCAACAATGGGCTCAATCACACCGACTGTGAGGGTGACACAGGACCAGGCAGTGTTTCATTCCGTTGTACATAGGGTTGCTATGAGTTGGAACTGACTCGATGGCACCTTAGAACAAACAAATGCTTTTATCGTTAAACAAAGAATTAAAATAAAATATGCCGATATTTATTGAAAGCTTACTATATGTTTGGCCTGCACTTAAATATACTTCATTTAATTTTCATTGTACTTATTAGGTGGGTACTGGTTCTTGCCCTGATGTTTTTGAAATGCTCAGAAGTATAATTAGGCATATCCATGCAATGTTCTATGTTACCAGTTTCCGAGAACTGTTTCACAAGTTTCTTGTTTGAAAGGCACACGTATTTATTAATGCTTAGTATATACAGGGCACTGTAATGGATGAAGAGATAAAAGATGCCCTCTACCCTGTAAAAAAACCCAGTCACGTGTGTTTATGATACGGATTGGGAGGTTGCCACTCATACCATACTTGCGGTTAATCCTCCTAGCTAAAATGGACTGTATTAAATACAGAATAGTGTATAAACACAGCACCATCGTTGCGCAGAATAAAGTGATTCTGACTTGAGGTAGGGGCAGGAGTCAACTGCAGTGCTTGCCGCCACAGTTCAGGAGAGCAGTTCTAAGTTATTCAAAGAATTAATTAATGAGACTGAAGCAGGAAGGGCATATACATATCCACTTTATTAAACTATTGCATAGATACAGAGCAGTTGGGCATATCCATTCTAAGGCACTGTTCTGGTTTGAGTGCAATTTCACAAAAAAGAAAAGCCATTACATTCAGCATTTTCATTTCTACATTCAGACTCCTCCCATGTTACATGCTTATTGCTACTGGGATCCCAATTTTAACCCTAGAAATATAGCAGCATCATACAGGGACCTGGATGACAAGAATCCTGGCTCCAGCACTTGGTATGATTTGGCACTTAATTATAAACTCTTTTGCATTGTTCTCCATGTTTCCCAACTCTTGTTTAACTAAAGATATTATAATAACTTTATGAGCCTGACACATAACTTGTTTCTTTACCAGCTTCCATTAAGCCTAGAACAGGTTTAGTTAGGTACACAGCAGATACCCAACAAATACATATACTGAATATTACTTCCAACAACTTCAATAGAATAGAAGAGATACACTTCCCCTGATTCTAGTTTAAGGAAAGGATGGCTGGATATTTTCATGAAGAGAAAATACTTGGATATCCTATTTTATTTTACAAGAAGCCAGGCTCTATAAATATTTTCACATAATAACAGCTCTAATGGACAAAGAATTCTTCCCTCACTGAAAGAAAATTTAACATGAGTATATGAGAACATTTATATAATGAGAACATTTAGATAAGGGGTGTGTGTGTGTGTGTGTGTATAATTTTAAGTAAAATTCAAAGAGGTTGAGAATCACTGGGCAATGTACAGATTATCTGATTTAGTGACCCTCACCTCCCTAAAGTGATTGTGTGTATTACATAAAAGACATATATGGTTGTTTAAAGAATTTTTTGATGACTTCTTGAAATAACTGAAGATAAATAGGCTTGGGAACAATGAGTCTATATTGGTGGCTACAGAAATATTTGTTTGAGACAGTTGTGTTCCAAGGAATATTTGCAGAACACTACTTCCGGGTATACATGAAAAAGAGTTCTGGAGTCAAATAAGTTTAGGAAATATTGACTCAAAAAGGTATTTGTGTTTTTGTTCCTTTACTGGAGGACCTCTCAAAGACTCTCACATGCTGATGTGCACTGTGAATCTACAAAGGAGAGACAACACAAAGCATTTCCCAAACTTATTTGCAGAACTAAGTGTTCAATGGCTCATATTCTGCAAGAGGCTGATTTAAAGGAAGGATACAATTTTAAATGCTCTGCGAGACACTGACTGAATAGCAAAAAAGACTGAAAAGCAATGGATACCAATTCATCGGTCAATCTAAATTAAATCAGATTCTACGTCAGCTGTCAAGTGGATTCTTCCATACCAAAAAAACCCAAACCCAGTGCCGTTGAGTCGATTTCGACTCATAGCGACCCTGTAGGACAGAGTTGAACTGCCCCATAGAGTTTCCAAGGAGCACCTGGCGGATTCAAACTGCCAACCCTTTGGTTAGCAGCCATAGCACTTAACCACTACGCCACCAGGGTTTCTGGATTCTTGCATATACCTTATTTATTCTGTGAACAAAATAAATCACCAAATACTCAGCTCTAAGCAGCATCACCACAGACTGCCAACTAAGCATGATAGCAAATTTTCTAACACTCCAAAGTAAATGTTAAAAATTAGATTTTCTTAAACACAAAAAATTTCAATAACACAGTCCTTACTAGGTAAATGTCATCCCCTTCATTCTTATGTTCCTGACACATTTTTATAGTTTGACCAATTTCATTGTTTCCTAGCTTTCCACCTAGGGCATATCCTAATGCCTTGAACTAATATATCCATCTTTAATAATGACGCAGCAAAGTAATTTTGATACTGCTAAAATAAATATGTCAGATAGACATGGTTACTGAGATAATCCATTATATTGACCCTAGACCTGAAAGGAATGTCATCATTTATATGTTTTATGCTTACACCTATGATATGGTTGGCTTAGTACACAAAAATTTTTATTATAATAAAAAAAAAAGTTGTGGAGACAGAGTAAAAATCAAATCCGGGAGAGTTGTAAGAGTAGGTGGATACTCTAAAACCCATATGCCTTGGAAAATGAGTTTTAAAAATAGCCAAAACAAAAACAA
This sequence comes from Elephas maximus indicus, assembly GCF_024166365.1. Lineage (NCBI taxonomy): Eukaryota > Metazoa > Chordata > Mammalia > Proboscidea > Elephantidae > Elephas > Elephas maximus. Next base: position 20,266,881 of record NC_064846.1, read on the forward strand.
AAAACAACAACAAAAAAAAAACTGTCCTTCCAGGACAAATAGGCTCTTGCAGGTTAAGACTTTTATGAGTTAGTGTTAACTTCTGTAGGACCTGTTTCCCTCAACAATTCTTAAAGAAATCTTCCCTAAAGTGAGTGACTTGGTGCATAATAAGACCTGCTCTCTGTCTGAAGCTTTTGGAACAATGACTACACTTATACGGCTTCTCCCCTGTATGAATTCTTAAATGAATAACAAGGCTTGGTCTCTGTCTAAAGCTTTTCCCACAGTAATTACATTTAAAAGGTCTCTCTTCTGTGTGAGTTCTCTGGTGCAAAGTAAGAGCCGTCAGTCGAATAAAACTTTTCCCACAACTGTGACATCTATGAGGTTTTTCACCTGAATGAGTTTTCAGATGTCTTTTAAGACTAGATCCATGACAAAAACTTTTCCCACACTCAAGGCATTTATATGTTTCTTCTTCAGAATGGGTTCTCTGGTGCCCTATAAGGTGTGACCTTCGAGTGAATCGCTTTTTACATACAGTGCATTCATAGGGTCTCTCCCCAGTGTGAAGTCGTTGGTGTCTGTAAAGGTCTGAACTACGAAGGAAGCTTTTCCCACATTCGGGGCACTTGTGAGGTTCTTCTCCTGAATGAATTCTCTGGTGCCCAGTAAGCTGTGACTTCCGAGCAAAACATTTTCCACACTGCGCACATCGGTGAGGTTTCTCTCCTGGATTCTTTTTCTTATGGGGTCTAGGAGTGACAGCTTCTTCCAGGTTGGAGCTCTCAGGTTTCTCTCCTACAGAGTGGTTCTGAGGATTTACAAGCTTTGTTAAATCTGTCTGTAGCTCCTCGGGTGGGGGCTCCCACGGATTTTCTAATGGCTCATAGTCTTTTTGCAAAATGGGACCATGTAGCGCATTCCCCTCTAAAGCAACAATAAATGGATACATATTCTCCAGCTTATTCTGTTTTGAAATATCTTCTTCATTTTCTCTCTCGATCTCAAAACCTGAGAGAAGAAATAGAAATTTCAGGTATCACCGTGTTCCAAGGAAAACAGAAAGTAAGGGACTAAAGAGAGTTACATTAAACTACTAGTGGGAAGACAGAAACTCCTAAGTGGAATCCCAAAGCTCTTTACCCTGCTGAAGGCTGAATTCTTCTTTTTTTTTTTTTTCTTTCTTAGTATTCAATGAATAATTACTTACCTATATTGGGATCATGTAATTGTTTCATTTCTTTGGAGGCTTGTAATTCCTTCATCCATGGCTCTTCTCTATGCTCCAATGGGAAATTCAGGTCAAGCTTTAGTATTGGATATCCTGGTCACAAGAAAGACGGGAAGCAGGATAGTTAGGATTACCAAAGGTTTTTCCGGAGTTTAGGCTGATTTCTTGGACAAACAGCTCCTTAATATCTACTTCTGTCTCAATTAGGATTACCTCACATGTAGCCACTGACACTTTTTTTTTTTTAATATAAGAACAGAACCAATATAAGAGGAATATCCTTTTGTGCTCAATTCAGGTTGTTTTCCTCTAATCTGTGGAAGGTGCATGAATTCATTTTGTGCTAAAGTCAATGAGCTGAATCAGTTCTGTATTTATTTTGATAATAGAATTAAAAGATTAGAGCCAAAATATGATGTAAATCTAAAGTTTTGGCATATTAAAACTGAGAAGCACTTTGTTACTAAGTACCAAGTGAGGAGAAAGAGGTAACGGTAGTAGTTATGAAACCGCTACCAGAATAATTTCAGTTAAGAGATTTTCAAATTAAAATGGAAACTGAACTGGGTTGGCAACATGCAAAAAACAATCTTTATATGTTCTTTTCAGCTGAAGTTGAAAAGGGGATTATCTTGAACTTAACCCAAATAATTCTTTGACAGTGTTTCTATCACTCTAAAGATGACAAGGAAAAATCTCAACCACTCACTCTCCCCCTGTGACCTACCACTCCTCTCCTCATTGATAGCAGTTATGGCTTGAATCTTCCTTTCCACACCCCTTCTTCTCCTTCCTCATCTCTGGAAAAGTTTACTGCTCTGCAATAAAATGTGAGCTGGAAAATACTGATGTATGATTTAAACGTAAGGAAGGAGATACACTTCCAGCATGACACTGTGAAGAGCTCTGTGGATCCACTCCCCAGTGAGTCTGGTGAAAATTATTTTTAAAAAACCTTTTAAAGTCCTCTGGAAATGGTCCTGGGGGATACAGCAAATGAAGAAATGTCTAAGAAAAGCTACTAAAATTTGGTAAGAATGGCAAAAGTCTGAAGTATTTGAATCAAGGCCTCTCCCTTTCTTCCCACTCCAAGCTTAGCAAGACAGAAGCTTCTATCCAGAGTAGTACAGTCAAGAGAACAGGGATTCCTCTTTCCCCAGTTCCCGGTCAGAAGGCCATCTTCCTGGAAGAGGAAGGATGTTAGTATCTCTTATCCTGGCCCCAGCTACCTGTTGCTGTTGTCATCATTAGCTACTGTTGAGTGGGCTCTGACTCATAGAGACCCTATGTATAACAGCATAAAATGTTCCCCCATACTGTGCTATCCTCACGATAGTAGGTATGTTTGAGCCCATGGTGTCAATCCATCTCTCTGAGGGTCTTTAAAAAAATTTTTTTTGCTGATCCTCTGCTTTACAAAGCAAAATGTCCTTCTCCAGGGGGCTACCTATTACTGAGGTTAAATTCCAGGCAAGTATGACCAAGAGGTAGGGGCTCCCTTTTTCCACCCAGCATCCACTGGTGGGGTTAAGGCTCTACCTTGGATGTGGCACCACTGAGAACACTAGGGCCAAAATTCTCCTTGTCCCAATTTGAAAGTTTCCATACTAGGGTAGGCAAGCCAAGAAGGCCTGAGGCGACTGTCCCCTCGCCCTTACCTAGCACTCAGTTCCTAAACCAGCAATGTCACTCAGAGATATGAGCACCATTGTTCCCCCCCACCAGCTACAGAGCCCCGTGGCTCAGAGATTTTGCCTGGGGGAGTAGCAGGCCATAAAGCAGATAGCTCCTAATCTCTTCCCCCCAAAACTGAATTCATTTTCAACAGAACATGGAGAAGTTCAAGATTAAGGGGCCTCTCAAAAAGAATAGATGTTGTCTTGAAAGCAACTGGTAGATTTTCTGGAGATACAGGCCAAACTATAGGACAGCTGGTTTGTAGGAGAGAGCTAGAGAAAGAGACAACTGGCAAGAGCCCTCTCGGGGTCAAAACAAATTTCAGAAATGGACCTCAGGAACTAGCCTTTCAAAGGAGCCTGAATTTGATTGAATTAATCTGTACAGCAATTTATGCTCCAGGTCACTGTTGAAAACATGGGAGCAATCAGGTGACAATCAGTGGAACTTAACAGCTGGGTCTGGTCAGTGCAAGAGAAAGTCAAAGGAGCCCTGCGAAAACCACTGTCATCTCAAGGTGGCTGTGGGCATAACCAAGGCTATGCCCAATGAGGAGCAATACCTGAGGCTTAACATTGTAGGAGGGGGAACACATCACGAAAATAATCTGGCCAGTCACTAAATAAACAAGCAAATAACAGTATGCCCCAGGAGATGGGTGCAAATACACAGAGTTACTACAACGTATTATCTAAAATCTCCAGTTTCCAACAAAAAATTATGAGACATGTATGTCAATAGGAAAAGATGACCCATATACTGGAAAAAAGCAGGCAAAAGAAACTGATTATGAAAGCAACCAGATGTCTGATTTAAAAAAGACAAAGATTTCAAAGAAGCCATTATAAATATGCTAACGAACTGCAGGAAACCATGATCAAAGAAGTTAAGAAAGGTTTGATGAGAACATCACATCAGAGAATATCAATAAAGAGACAGAAATTACAATAAGGAACCAAATGGAAATTATGGAGTTGAACAATAACTGAAATTAAAAAAAATAATTGAGTGGCTTCACAGCAGATACGAACTGCCAGAAGAAAAGGATATGTGAACTTGAACATAGATTTATAGAGATTATGTGATCAGAAGAAATGAGAACAAGAGAATGAAGAAAAATGAATGGAGCCTTAGAGAAATGTGGGAAACCATTAAGTGCACCATCATACTAGTAATAGGAATAACAGAATGAGAGGAGAGAAAGGAACAGAAAGAAACATTCAAAGAAATAATGGCTGAAAAGTTCAATCATGTCTTATATCTTTCACTCAGAATACAGTCTAGAACATTAGTTTCCCAGTGATGATAATGCAATGCCCAGGACATTAAACTCATCTTGTATCTACAGCCAAGAAATTTGAAACCCTGGTGGCACAGTGGTTAAGAGCTATGGCTGCTAACCAAGAGGCCAGCAGTTCAAATCCACCAGGTGCTCCTTGAAAACCATATGGGGCAGTTCTATTCTATCCTATAGGGTCACTATGAGTTGGAATCGACTCGATGGCAACAGGTTTGGTTTCTTTTTGTATACTCTATTTGACCTAGTTAGTTAACTGACCAAAGAAAAAAAAGTTAACTGAAGAAATACTTAAAAAGTAAAAGGCTAGTAGGGGCAGGGAAGCATAGAGTGTGTGGTGGTTTTAAAATATGCCCTCGAATTCTTTGATATTCCTCCCTTCAAAAGGTGGGGCTTAAATTTCCTCTCCTTAAGTATGGGTTGGACTCAGTGACTCTCTTCTGATGAATAGAATATGGCAGAAATGATGGTTTGTAACTAGGTCATCAAAAGCACTGCGGCCTTCTCCATGCTTTTAGATCACTCACTCATGAAGCCTGCTGTCATGTCCTGAGGACACGCAGGTAGCCTATGGAGAAGCCCACTTAATGAGGAATTGAGGTCTCCTGGGTGGTGCAAATGGTTAACACACTCAGCTGCTAACTGAAAGGTTGACAGTTTGAGTGCCATCCGGGGTGCCCCAGAAGAAAGGCATGGCAATCTACCTCTGAAAAACCAGCCACTGAAAAGCCTATGAAACAGTTCTACTCTGACACACACGGGGTCGCCAGAGCATTGGACTCGACTTGATGGCGACTGGTGCCAATAAACCAAGTGGCCAGCCGTCTTGAAAGAGGGTCTTCTAGCCCTTGTCAAGCCTTCAGATGACTGCAGCCCATGTTAAAATCTTGACAGCAATCACATGAGGGGACTCTGAGTCAGAAACACCCAGTAACCACTACCAAATTCCTAACCCTCAGAAGCTCTGAAAAAATAAATACTTATTAAGCTGCTAAGTTTTGGGGGTAATTTGTTAAGGAGAAATAGATAACTAATACAAGGAGGGAAGAAGCAGTTTGAGGTTAACAAAGAAGGTGCTTCAGTGATGAATGTTCCCCTCACCCCATGCTCAGGGAATACCTTTATTACAGCCTCATTAACAAATAACTGTGTGCCATAAAGGCTCCACTGAATCAAGAAATATTATTATTATGGTGGGGTGTCTTAGTTACCTAGTGCTGCTATAACAGAAATACCACAAGTGGGTAGCTTTAACAGAGAAATTTATTTCCTCACAGTAAAGTAGGCTAAAAGCCCAAATTCAGAGTCTCAGCTCCAGGGGAAGGCTGTCTCTCTCGGTTGGCCTTCTCATCAATCTTCCCCCAGACTAGGAGCTTCTCTGCACAGGAACCCCAGGTTCAAAGGACTCCCTCTGCTCCCAGCACTGCTTTCTTGGTGGTATAAGGTCCCCCAGACTCTCTGCTTGCTTCTATCTTTTCTATCTCAAGAGACTGCCTTAAGACACAATCCAATCTTGTAGATTGAGTCCTACCTCACTAACACAATTGCCGCCCATCCTCTCTCATTAACATCATAGAGGCAGGATTTACAACATATAGGAAAACCACACAATACCAGGGAATCATGGCCCAGCCCAATTGATACACACATTTTTGGGGGGACATAATTCAATCCCTGACATGGGGGGACTGGAAATTATAGTACATTATTTGGGGTAGCAGGATAACCTGAAGAAATTTAGGTTGCAAGAATCTTCTCATGTTTTGCAGAAAGCATTTGTTTATATTTTGCTTTAAATTTCATTTCTCATATCCTATATTTTGCTTTAAATTTTCATTTCTCATGATCTTTGACATTTTGTGTATGATTTCCTAGTGAAACGTCATCAATTGAAATTAAAAAAAAAAACTCAAAGCTTTGACAACCAAAAATGTGTCCCAATTTTGGCGTACTAATTTCGAACTTCACATTTTCAAAAGATAAGCATGATATGTTTTATATTTTTGGGGCCAGCACTTCCTGTTTCTGATTGCAGACATTCTAATATGATTGCCTACCTCTAACATCTGGAAATGTCTGGCCTGGGTTCAGCTGAAGATTTTTTTTATGCTTATGTCTTTCTTGGATCACTTTTCATTGCAGAAATGAAATTCTTCACAGATTGCATCACAGTCAGCTCAGACCCTTCTCCCAGCCAGCTATTTGAACTTTAAATTGTAAGGCAAATGTATTGTGTATTATTCACATTTTATAGGCTTCCTGCTAGCAAGCCCTACAAACACTGAAATCTTTTTTTCTTCATTTCTGACACTTCCATTATCTGATTTATTAAGATTTCATCATGTGATATTTTCAAGACCTTGTTTTTAGCTTGTTTCCTTTAGTAAAGAAGGACAATGATAATATTTTTTCAATATTATAACCAAATTCCGTTTGATCTCTGACCTTGATTTTTGACTTCTATGTTTATCCTCTCTTTGAAGGTTATCTCATTATTTTCACAAAGTGCAGATTCTCATATGACAGAAGCTTTCCTGAATTTCCTCTAATCAGTCTTGTTTTGATCATCTCCCTTGGCTCCTTTTGCACAGACAGACATCTATCTGTGGCAAAGGTCTTCACAAATGATTGTTAGAATGATTCAGACTCAGTTCACTGAAATAGATTTATTTAAGTTGTTAAGTGCCCTCGAGTTGGTTCTGACTCACAGTGTTTCACACAACAGAACGACACACTGCCCAGTCCTGTGCTATCCTTATTCCAAAAGAAAAAAAGGCGGGGGGGAGGATTTAGCTTAGACTTCCAGTTAATCCACAGGTATGCAATTTTCCTTTAAGTATTTACTAAGATATTCCCAAAATGCAAAAGGTATTTTCACCTTAGTTATTTTTTTGCAATTAATATGTGTGTACGTGTCTGTGTATTCATTTCATATACCCAACAATGTAACTTTCTGGAATAAAATAACTTCTTGGAATAAAAACATATTCTAAATTTTAATACACAATCAAGTGACTTCTCCCACAGTGTTAAAATGGTTTCATTCTGCCAGTATCCTGTGTTTTCTACTCAACCTATAAGAGGATGTGCTTCACGTAATACATCCAGGATGTTTTCATTAGGAAAAAAAAAAAGTAAACGCCTAAGTAATCTTTAAAGGAACAACTGCAAAGCATATCACTTTTGCAGTGATGAAAAAGGGGTAATTTCCTCTCCTCCAAATTTGTATTTTTCACTTGTTTAATTGATTTTATCTATCCCTTGTTAAATACACTGAATTTCCAAGTGCTTTTTTTTTTTTAGAGAGTAAAGTATTAAAGCCAAGATTAATGTTGCTAAATGATACCATCTGTGAGCTTTTTACCCGGGCACAGCTGTTAAGAGGAGAAAAATAACATGGAGAATTACTATGAATATACCTACAGGCCCTTGTGCTTTCTCCTTCTAGATCCGGACCACCCTTGAGAATTCAACCACCTTCTGTAAGCCTTTGACTTGCAAATTGCTGCCTTCAACTCTAGTCTCTCTCTTGAGCTCCATTCCACCTTGGCCATTTCCATCCAGAGACCCATAAGCACTTCAAACTCCACATGACCCAATCTAAACTCACCTTCACTCACTAAATCGCCTCCTCTGTGTTCTCTATGTCAGTGAATAATATTAACACTACCCAGCTCACAAGCCAGAAACCTGGATACTATACTAACCCCTTCTTCTTCCTTACTCACCACTGACGACCAATTATCAAGTCCTATAATTTCTACATGAGAAATATCTTTTGAATTGGCCAAGATATCAATTCCATCATCACCAACTTGACAATGTTGTTATTGTTATTAGGTGCCATCGAGTCGGTTCTGACTCATAGCATCCTATGCACAACAGAATGAAACACTGCCTGGTCCTGCGCCATCCTCAGAATCGTTGTTATGCTTGAGCTCATTGTTGCAGCCACTGTGTCAATCCATCTTGAGGGTCTTCCTCTTTTCCACTGACCCTGTACTTTGCCAAGCATGATGTCCTTCTCCAGGGACTGATCCCTCCTGACAACATGTCCAAAGTATGTAAGATGCAGTCTCGCCATCCTTGCTTCTAAGGAGCATTCTGGTTGCACTTCTTCCAAGACAGGTTTGTTAGTTCTTTTGGCAGTCCATGGTATATTCAATATTCTTCGCCAATACCACAATTCAAAGGTGTCAATTCTTCTTCAGTCTTCCTTATTCATTGTCCAGCTTTCACATGCATACGATGTGATTGAAAATACCATGGCTTGGGTCAGGCACACCTTAGTCTTCAAGGTAACATCTTTGCTTTACAACACTTTAAAGAGGTCCTTTGCAGCAGATTTACCCAATGCAATGCATCTTTTGATTTCCTGACTGCTGCTTCCATGGCTGTTGACTGTCAATCCAAGTAAAATGAAATCCTTGACAACTTCAACCTTTTCTCCATTTATCATGATGTTGCTTATTGGTTCAGTTGTGACGATCTTTATTTTCTTTATGTTGAGGTGCAATTCATACTGAAGGCTGTGTTCTCTGATCTTCATTAGTAAGTGCTTCAAATCCTCTTCACTTTCAGCAAGCAAGATTGTGTCATCTGCATAACGCAGGTTGTTAATGAGTCTTCCTCCAATCCTGGTGCGCCGTTCTTCTTCATATAGTCAAGCTTCTCAGATTATTTGACAGTAGAGTAGAAAATTATCCTCCCTCTATAGAAGAATACTGATCGAGGGGGAAAATGTAGAACAGAATTTCAAATTCTCATGGACTCCAGACTTTCTGGATTCTCATTCATCATGGAGGCTTGATGAACCCCCAAAACTACTGCTCAGAGATAATCTTTAAACCTTAAACCCTTTAAAAATATCCCCCGAAGTATTTTTAAAATCAAACAATAGTTTAGCATAACTAGTAAAGAATGCCTTGAGCACTGTGCTCTTTTGAGGTCTATCTATATGAGATCAGACTCACAACAATAATTTGAAAGATCTAGATAAGAAACTTAGAGAACAGTGAGTTTATGTTAATGCGAAAGGAATAAATTAGAAAAGGAGGGTGAGAATGGTTGCACAACTCAAAGAATATAATCAATGTCACTGAATTGTACATGTAGAAAACGGTGAACTGATGTATGCTCTGTTATATATATTCTCAACACAAAAAATGAATTCTATATAAGAAAAATAAATATCCTTTATAAGTTAAAAAAATCCCACATAAGCCCCTTGCCTTACCTGGCTCTGGAAAAGGCTGGCATTCACCAACAGCACCATAGTTCATGTTCTGTGGCCCTGCCTGTGGGATCCACGCCTCTGCCACGGTGGCCTCCTGGGAAGGTCCCAGGACGTGGAGCTCAGGTGACTCCAGTTGGATGTTTGGTGGTATGTGTGCTGTTCCCACTGGTGCCAGTTCTTCCAAGAGCATTTCCTGCCTGCCAACCTGGGGGAAATGACAGAACCCATCACTCTGACGTCTAGACCAGCACTGCCCAGTGGGTGTATAACGGGAGCCACACATGTAATTTTACATTTTCTAGTGGCCATACAAAAACAATAGAAAGAAACAGCAGAGGTCAATCTTAATAGCATGTTTTACTTAACCCAGTATATCCACAATGTCATGAATTCAATGTGTAATTAATAGAAATTATTAATGAGGTATCTTACATTCTAAGCCTTTGGGCTCTGTTGTGCATGTTACACTTACACATACGTCAGTGTGGACTGGTCACATTTCAAGTGCTCAGGAGCTACAAGTGGCTAGCGGCTACTGTACTCGGCAGCACAAGTTTAGACCATATGAAGCTAAAGTCTAAATTAATAAGCAAAATCCAGAAGAGACAGAAAGGTGGGAAACCACAAACTCCTTTCGTCCTAGGGCAGCAGAACACTTGGGAGGACCCCTGTTAGGGCAGGACACCTGCCCTGATGCTCACAGCTACTTCAGTGCCCCTAATGCCTACCAAAAAGCACTGTGTGCCTTCTCCCAAAGATCCTGGCCTGGGCTTAGCTAGGAGCCTCCCCAGACAAAGCTTTCACAGGGGGCTTCTCAACAGAGGACACTGCCACCCCCCTGTCCCTCCAAGACATTTTGGATGGATGCCAGGTGGAGGCTATTGGAGTCTAGTAGGCCAGGGATGGGAGTCATATTCTCAATGTAGAATTGTTCCACATCTCAAACAACTTCAGACAAAGAACCTGTCAAGAACCTCACTCTCTTGATCATATAAATACAAATATCTTTATAGTTTTAGCATAACTTGAATTTTCTGGAATGCACTACTGTGAAAACCAAAGGAAGGCTATACTATTTTTTTTGCTCAGAATTTTACCAAGACTTGTTTGGAAAATCACATGACCAGCAGCAACACTGTTCATAGTATTTGAGCTGTATCAGCCTGAATTGCTGGTTGTTGTACTCACGGTGATTCTAGGCAGAGATGTAAGCATCTGACAACTTCATCAGGTCTTTATTAGGTATATGCTGAAATACACATTGTTGGTGGCGGGGGTTGCCGTAGGGTGACATCATTAGCGTACAATAAACTAGCTTCCTTTTACTGTTGCTTTAGATTCCAGCTAAACTCTACCTGACTTAGGGGTTGTCAAGTTTTTTTTCTGGAAAGGGCCAGACAGGAATATTTTGTCTTTGTGGTCCAAAAGGTAAAAGCCATTACTAGCTCTTGGCTGTACAAAAAACAGGCCCTGGGCTGGATTAAGCCCCAAGGCCATGGAATACTATATTGATGTTTTTAATCTGATGTATGCATAAAGGTTACGTTTGCTCTGAATTTCACTACAAGATAGTTAAGGGGAGTTTACCAAGTAACTTTTATACACCGGGTTTGGGGCTGAGAGTTGAGAACCACTGACTCATATGCTGAGTCTGGCAGAAGAAAAAAGTGAAACGGACTTGGGGCTGAAGGATAACACAAAGACCAGACATCTGAGCTGGCCCCAGCTGCCTCTGCTACTTCTTTTTCTCTGACAACAGAGATCCCACCTTCTTTTCTCACCTGCTGCTCTGGTATCTCAAGTTCTCTCTGTAAGTCTTCTATCAGTGCCACAACTCTTTCTCTGTTCTCTGGGCAGTGTTCCCTCACCCAGGTCTCTATCTCCGAGGGCAGAATAGTTAAGAATTGCTCCAACACTAGCAGCTCCAAGATTTGTTCTTTAGAACGCATCTTTGGCTTCAACCACTGACAGCAAAGCTCCCAGAGTTTGTTGAAAGCTTCATGAGGCCCGGCTGCTTCTTGGTATTGGAACTGCCTGAAGCGCTGACGGAAGACTTCGCAGTCAGTATCGTACTCTTCAAGCATGAAGCCCTGATTCAAGGAGGCCTGGATTGCACATCCCAGGGCCACAGCCATCGCTCCCTTCTGGAAGCTTAGAATTTACTTGGGAACTGCAGTACGAGATTCCGATTTGTTTCTCTAATCGTCGAGTGTCACCTACAGCTGAGGACAGGAAAAATACGAGAAAGTAGAAACAGCAGTGGTTACATGAGGGCATTATTAACTTATTTCCTTAACTTACTTTTTTTTTTCTCTCAGTGACTTAACAAATTAAGCTTTATTTCTTGTTCACATCACAGTTCCCATTGTTCTACAAGCAGCTCTATATGGTGACTTGGGAATTCTGGATCCCTTTTGGTATTACACCCTCTTCTAGGGTCTTCTCTCCCTTACCTTACTTTTCACGAAGGCCCTAAAATGGCAGTTCTTAATCTTTTTGGTGGTTTTGAGAATCTGATGAAAGCTGTGGACCCACTTCCTGGAAAAATACACATACATATCCGATTCTACACACCTCATTCAATTTCAAAAGGTTTACAAAACCTCCAAGCCCATCCATCCATGGGCCTTCTAGACTGTGCTGTCCAATATGGTAGGCACTAGCTCCATGTGACTAAGTTTATTAAAAATAAAAATTCATTCATCAGCCACACAGGCCACATCTCAGGTGTTCAACAGCCATCACCGCAGAACGTTCTTTTGGACAGTTCCGCTCTTTAACTCCATGGATGGCAGGTTAAGAATCCCTGCCCTTAAGGAACCACTATAGTTTTGCTGGCCTTTGACCTCACTTCATCTAATACCAATTGTACTGTTTTTTTCTGAATATAGGTAGATCTCAAAGGGTATGGAGGAGCAATACTAACAATATTTTTGAATAATCCAAAAAGTCCATCTAGCTTTAAGTACCTCTTAATAGTCTTTAATCAAAGGACCATAGGTAGAGCCATGTTTTGAAAGGGTAGCAAATCATTAATACCTCAGTCTTCTCATCTTGAGTATTTGCAGTTTTGCAAACATTCACATACCACCAGCACCCCCCCCCCCCCGCCCCGCTCCTGCAATGACATTCCAAGCTGCTTTCCTATAAGTCAAGGGCACCGCAGTAGGACAAGCCATCAAGAATTTGTTTTGCAAATATTTACTGAGTTCATACTATGCGCTAGATATTGTTCTAAGCATTCTGCATCTATTATCTCATTTAACCATCACCCAGTATTAGCCAGTGGGTATTAGTATTATTCTCTAAATACAGATGAGACAACTGACATTTGAGACTTCCCAGTATTGAGTAACTTGTCCAAGATCACATAGTAAATGCCAGAGAAAAACAGTAATAAGGTCAGAATTTATAGTCTCCCACAATTCAAATATCTGAAAACACCAAAATGTTTTTAGGGGAATCTGAGGTTACAGAGGCGGTCACATACATGTATCAACAAGTCTCAAGGCCTGGACCTGCCCTCGTGCTATGAGTCCTTTGTGTCTGCGTTTGCTGTGACAGCTATGTTTCTGTCTTCTTCCCTGGAGGGAACAAGGAAAACAAAACAAAACATACACCACTCAGGATTCACTTCCCACCTAGTCATCCAAAATCAACACACTGCCCCCATTTCATCCTCATGAAGGTAGCATGAACATCAGCGACAGAGCAACATCCAGGTTTGAGTTACCCGTTAGCTGTACGGCCTTGGGTAAGTGACTTAGCTGACACACAGCACAGTGGGCTGTATTTGAGTTATGAGGAACCGACTACCAGAGTTTTCTTTTTATACATCTTGTTAATAATATGTACTACATATACTGATGCAATGCATACTTTGCTGATGTTATCATTCTCAGATGTTCACTCCCAGATGTTCAATGTTATGATTATAATAAAAAGCAATAATAATGAAAACTATTAAAAAAAAAAAAAAAAGGATTCGACTTACGTCAGAACGGACTTACCACGGAGTCATCGGAATGGAACCCGTACTAAATCGGGGACTACCTTCATAAAATTTGCAGTCTGGCTGCAATTGCATGGAAGCGAATAGCGGCTTGCCTGGCACAGAGTAAGGTTATCGCTTGTTCCTCCGAAGCTTCCATCTCCCTAAGCCCAGGCACCTCACTGTCGCCTGAGGGAATCTCGGAACTGTGCCGACCTGGGCTGTGGACCCACCCGTTAGCCCGCTCAGCCTCACAGCTGGCCAGCCCTCCCCTCACCGACCCAAGCCTGCGGCGACCACGTCCACTAGGGATTGGACTCTCCCAGGGCTCCTTCCAGCGGCCCCTCTGAACTGAAAGTCCCCTTCACGCGGGTCCGGTGGTTTCTGCTCCAAACCCCCTCACAGGACCGAGGAATACAACAGTGTGCGCAGAGACGGCACCTGATGGACGGCGAACGGCACACGTCCCGGAAAAGTTGGAAATCTGGTTTAAGATCGGACGCTGCTGCCTGGCGCGGTCCCGCGCGCTCTTCGGTGGCCTCCTGCCGCCGCGAGGGGCGCCCACCCGCCCTGGAGGAATCCCAGGAAGGCCCGGCCAAGGGGCCGGGAGCGGCGGCCAGGACCCGGCCGGATAGAGGCTCGCCGCCGGCCGCTCCCTACTGTGCCCGCCACCCGGGCTAAGGCTGGAGGCGACCACTTCGCGTAGCCGGACTCCGCTGGCAGAGAGAGCCCTGCCAACTCGCGCCCGCGCCACAGGAACGGCCACGCCCTCCTTGCTGCTCCGGGACTCACCGACTCAGCCAGCACCCACGGCTCACCCACGCTCTCCGCAACTGCCCAGGGCGCAGGCGCAGAGCTGAGCTACGGACTACATCTCCCGGCAGGCCCTGCGCCACCCGCCGAGCCCACGTGTGTGCTGACGGAGGTGGGGACTGAAACTCTCTCAGGCCTCCTTAGTGTCCGGAGCGGCTTAGGAAAAGGCAAGCGTTTTTTCTTTTTTTTTTTTTTTTCTCCTCCCACGGCCTCCAAAGCCCCAGGGACGGGGAGGGGCGGCTTGGGGCGCAGTCCAAGTGAGGGCTCCTTCCCATCAGCCCTAGTGGAACCGGAGCTGGTGGGACCTCCTTTAAATTCGTTAGGATGGGTCAGTAAGCCTTGACTGGGATCTGTGGGGAGAATTTCTTGAGGGCGTTTGTTCAAAATTCACATTTCCGGCCCACCCTGACACTGATATATTGAGTCTCCCGTGGGCTCGGGTATTTGCATTTTAATCTTTCCCGGTAATTCTGACTCTGGAAGCCCACAGTCACACCATCCTTTGGACTTGCTACTTGTTTTCCTCTCTTGAAGACCTGAGTTTCGACCTAGCGACCCCGCCCACTCCTCTCTGACCTTATCTCCCACCCGGGGTCTCTTCGGGTTTTAGGATTCCCCCGATGGTCCTCATTGGTCCCGCCCCTGAATGCACATCCTCCCTCCTTGATCGTTGGGGACTGAGAGCGAGACCGCGTCCAATGGGCATCAGATGCGATGGTGTCATTCGGGAGAGGTACTCCCAGACCTTGCTCCAAGCAGGCGCAGTTGGCCTGTGGACGCCACACTGTCGTCCTGGACTTCTGGCGTGAGGTCAAGATCAAGAGCAGAGATGGCGGTGAGGCCCCGTCTCTGGGAGGCCCTGGGGGAAGCGGGCAGGGGTGATCTCCGCAGCATCCTGGACAAAGGCCAAGATGCTGGAGCCAGCTGCTCCCGGGCCAGAGTTGGGCTCCTCAGCAGGGACATGGGGCCCCGGACCCACCGGCTTCTGCGATGCCGGCCATCCTTGCACAGGACCCGGACGCCTTCGCAAGCTGGCGCAGCTGGCCAAGGCGCTCTGGGAGCCTGATGATGGCGTCGGGCCCGGGCGCCCAGGAACAGCTAGTGAAACCACATGCTCCCACGTCTAGAGCCAGGAGTTGCTCCCACTCAACCCAGCCCAGCCCAGAGGCCTGTCACCTGCGCTTCCGACAGGTCTACTCCCAAGAGGCCGCTGGTCACCAGGAAGCTATCAGCCTGCTCCTGGCGCTTTGTATGGTGGCTGCAGCCTGAGGTGCGCACCAAGGGGCAGCTCCTGACCGTCCTGCCCCAGACAATCTAGAGCAGGGGGCCGAAGCTGCATGTGGACAGCGGGGAGGATGCAGTGACCCATTTGGATGATGCAGAGAGAACCTGGGAGACAGAGGTAACAGGTGAGAAAAACAGCGGTTTTATGTGCGGCTTGGTTGGTACCCAGGATTGGCAGATTATGCTGTCCTAGTTTCCCATTTGGATTTTCTTGATAGCACCGAGTGTCTTTTTGTGTGTGTGGTAAAATGTATATAACAACACATTTGCCATTTCAGCCATTTTTACCTGTACAATTCAGTAACAGTAATTATGTTTACCATGTTGTGCAACCATCACAGTTTCCAAATTTTTTCATCACCTTTAACTGGAGTGGTGGTTAAGAGTTCGGCTGCTAACCGAAAGAGTGGAAGTTGGAATCCGCCAGTCGCTCCTTGGAAACCCTATGGGGCAGTTCTACTCTGTCCTATAGCGTCACTATGAGTCAGAATTGACTTGAAGCAGTGCGTTTGGGTTTTTTGTTGTTGTTTTGTTAACAAAAACTCAGTACCTCTCCATTACCCCCCCTCCCATCTGCCCCTGGTAACCACTCATAAACCTTGGTATGTATTCATTTGCATATTTTAGATATTTCATGTAAATGGATCACATAAATGTGTCCTTTTGTGTCTGACTTATTTCACTCAGCATAATGTTTTCAAGGTTCATCCATGTCATAGCATGTATCAGAACTTCAATTCTCTTTACAGTTGAAGAATATTCCATTGTATGTATATACCCCATTCATCTGTTGATGAACACTTGGGTTGTCCCCACCTTTTGGCTATTGTGAATAATGTTACTATGAACATTGGTGTAGAAGTATCTGTTTGAGTCCCTGCATTAAATTATTTTGGGTATATACCTAGGAGTGGAATTGCTGGGTCATATGATAATCCTGTTTAACTTTTTGAAAAACAGCCAAACTATTTTCTACAGTAATGGCACCATTTTACATCCCCACCAGCAGTGCATGAGGGGTCCAGTTTCTCCACATTCTTGCCAACGCTTGTTATTTTCATTTTCTGATAATAGACATGTCAGTGGGTATGAAGTGATATCTCACTGTGGTTTTGACTTGCATTTCCCTAATAACTAATGATGTTAAGCACCTTTTCATGTGCTTATTGGCAATTTGCCTTTCTTCTTCAGTGAAATGTCTGTTCAAGTTCTTTGCCCATTTTTTGGTTGGGTTGTTTGTCTTTTGTTGTTGAGTTGTGGGAGTTCTTTATGTATTCTGGGTAGTATACCCTTATCAGATATATGGTTCTGAAATATTTTCTTCCATTCAGTAGGTTGTCTCTTTGTTTCGTTAAGTCCTTAGATACCAAAAGTTTTAAATTTTGATGAAGTCCAGTTTATCTATTTTGTCTTTTATTGCTCATGCTTTTGGTGACATATCTAAAAATCCATTGTCAAAAATGAAGTCCAGAAACGTTGTTGTTGTTAGGGGCGGTTGAGTCAGTTCCGACTCATAGCGACCCTGTGTACAACAGAACGAAACACTGCCTGGTCTTGCACCATCCTCACAATTATCGCTATGTTTGAGCCCATTGTTGCAGTCACTGTGTCAATCCATCTTGCTGAGGGTCTTCCTCTTTTTTTTTGCTTACCCTCTGCTTTACCGATCATAATGTCATTTTCCAGAGACCGGCCCCTCCTGATAACATGTCCAAAGTATGGGAGATGAAGTCTCACCATCCTCGCTTCTAAGGAGCATTCTGGCTGTACTTCCCCTAAGCCAGATTTGTTCATTTCTTCTGGCAGTGTATGATATATTCAGTATTCTTCACCAACAATTCTTCTTCAGTCTTCCTTATTCATTCTTCAGCTTTCGCATGCATATGAGGCGATTGAAAATACCATGGTTTGGGGTCAGGTGCATCTTAGTCCTCAAGGAGACATCATCTTTGCCTTTTAACACTTTAAAGAGTCTTTTTGCAGCAGATTTGCCCAATGCAATACATTGTTTGATTTCTTGTCTGCTGCTTCGATGGCCATTGATTGTGGATCCGTGTATAATAAAATCTTTGACAACTTTGATATTTTCTCCGTAGACTTGTTTTAATTTTGTTCAGCTTCAGCTCGAACTTGCATATAAGCAGTTGATGGTCTCTTCTGCGTTTGGCCCTGGCCTTGTTCTGACTGATGATACTGAGCTTCTCCATCGTTTCTTTCCACAGATACAGCCGACTGATTCCTGTGTATTCCATCCGGCGAGGTCCTCGTGTATAACCCGACTCATAGCGACCCTATAGGACAGAGTAGAACTGTCCCTATAGGGTTTCCAAGGCTGTAATCTTTATGGGAGCAGGCTGCCACGTCTTTCTCCCACAGAGCAGCTGGTGGGTTTGAACCGCCAGCCTTTTGGTTAGCAGCTGAGTGCTTAACCACTGTGCCACCAGGGCTCCTTTCCACATGTATAACCACCATTTATGTTGTTGCAAAAATGGTACTTGCAATGAATAAGTTATTGGTCTTGCAAAATTCCATCATGCTATCTCTAGTGTTGTTTATATCGCCAAGGGCATATTTTCCAACTACCAATGTGTCTTTGTATCTAACTTTTGTATTCCAATCACTAGTAATTATCAATGCATCTTGATTGCATGTTTGATCAATTCCAGGCTGCAAAAATTGGTCAAAATCTTCAGTTTCCCCATCTTTGGTATTAGTGGTTGGTGTGTAAATTTGAATAATAATTGTATTAACTGGTCTTCCTTGTAGGCATATGGATATCATGCTATCACTGACAACATTGTACTTCAGGATAGATCTTGAAATGTTCTTTTTGACCATGAATGCAACACCATTCCTCTTCGATTTGTCATTCCTGGCATAGTAGACCATATGATTGTCTGATTCAAAATGGCCAATACCAGTCCATTTCAGCTCACTAATGCCTAGGGTATTGATGTTTATGCATTCCATTTTATTTTTGACGATTTCCAATTTTCCTACATTCATACTTCATATATTCCAGGCTCTGATTATTAATGGATGTTCACAGCTGTTTCTTATTTAGAGTCATGCTACATCAGCAAATGAAGGTCTGGAAAGCTTTACACCACCCACGTCATTAAGGTTGACTCTACTTTGAGGAGGCAGCTCTTCCCCAGTCTTCTTGTGAGTGCCTTCCAACCTGAGGGGCTCATGTTCTGCTGGTATTCATAAGGTTTTCAGTGGCTAATTCTCTTCAGAAGTAGACTGGTGTGTCCTTCTTCCTAGTCTTTCTTACTCTGGAAGCTCAGATGAAACCTGTCAGCCATGGGTGACCCTGCTGGTATTTGAATACCAGTGGCATAGCTTCCAGCATCACAGCAACATACGAACTGCCACAGTACAACAAACTGACAGACGCATGGGGGTCTGCTCACTAATGCCTAGGATATAGATCTTTATCCATTCTATTTAAGTTTTGACGACTTCCGATTTTCCTAGATTCATACTTCATACTAGTGCTTAATAACTGTTAGTTGTTATATTAGGGTCAGCAGTTTGGTCTCTTCTGTAGAGCTGTATCTTAGTTAATTGTGAACTTAGAAAACCAGTTTGGCACTGAGGCTTTGAGGTCACTGTTTCCAAGGCCACCCAAGTTAGCTTATCTAGTAGTGAGGGATAGAAGCATCGAGAAGTGGTGGGGAGTGGGGTGGGAGGCAGGTGAAGTGAAGTGCATCAGGAGAGCTCTGTTGTGAAGGTGTGCACTGGGAGCAGATCCCCCCATACACCTTGCATACATACACACACATACGTATATTTTTGTTCATGAACATCGCATCAAGAAAAAAAATGCCTAGCCTAAATCATAATTCTGTGTGTGGCTTTTCAGGCCTGACCCTAGGCAATGACAAGGCTTTACCTGGCAGGCCTCAGGGGAAAAGCTGCCCTCCTCAACCAGACTTGGTACACAGCCAATGCACTGCAGTCTCTGAAGGGAGTCTGCCGGGGACTCAACCCTGTTGCCCAGCCATGCTCTTTCATATGGAGGCATCTTTATATGGGGGAGGAAGGGTTTCAGCAGAGGCCAATGGTCAGTGAGCTTGGCTGCTAACCAGAAAGGCGGATGGTTCGGGTCCACCCAATTGTGCCTCAGAAGAAAGGCTTGGCAATCTACATATTTTAGATATTTCATATAAATGGATCATATAATCTTGTCAAAGTCAATAGGGAAGAGTGGTACTGTGTGTGTGTGTGTCTGTGTCTGTATGTGTGTGATCAGAGCCCAAGGCAAGATAGCAGTAGCTGCAGCAGCAGTTGGGGGGCAGGGCCGCCTCTGTTGCCTGGCAACCAGTGGGACTCAGGCTGCTCCAGCTGGGGCTGTGGGCATACTCATGTATGGGTGATGGCACCTGCAGCCTCAGTGACTGACCAGCAGAGGAGCAGCAGCGTAGGGGTAGCAACTGAGTTCTCCTCCACCCCAGTTCCATGTCTGTGCTACACAACATTGGGCACAGGAGGGGTGTTCATGCTACACAGCCACAGCCTTTACCTGTGCCACCCTTTCCTGTGGAAGCTCGGAGCCTGGGCTCTCCTCAAATTCCTAGGTGGGCCCACAGCTCCACCTGGCTCTCTACTCCCCCCTCCTTGTAAAACTTGTGGCCAAATCCGGGCTGGACAGCCTCACTGACATCTGCATGGTATCAGCCCCTGTGACTGACATGGATTCTGTTCCCTCCCCCACATCTGGGAGAGCTTCTTATCAGACCCCTCAACTTTCAGAGATAAACAGGATTAGAGGTTAAGCTAATAATGTCCCTCTGTCCCCAGTGGGGACTGGAGGTCTTAGGTCAGGTTACAGTTCAATGAAAAAAATTGCATTCTTGGGTCTTTTAGGTAGTGGTACACAGGTGACTGTGTGGCCCCCTCAACTCCTGGCATCAAGATGAAGGAAAAACAAATAATGCTCTCTGATTTTGGGGTCTGAGACCACCACTACAGGGACCTTTGCCCAAGTCTGACTACGGATGGGTCCCTTGGGGCTCCTGCAAACCTCTATTGTATGGCCCCCTCTCAGAACATATTACTGGTATTGATGTGTGTCTATGCTCTGAAGGGAATTGCTGCAGTTAGGGCCACCTTAGTGGGGTGTCTTGGTTATCTAGTGCTGCTATAACAGAGATACCACAAGTAGATGGCTTGAACAAAAAGAAATTTATTTCTTCACAGTAAAGTAGACTAAAAGTCCAAATTCAGGCCATCAGCTCCAGGGCAAGGCCTTCTCCCTCTGTTGGCTCTGGAGGAAGGTCCTTGTCCTCAATCTTCCCCTGGTTGAGGAGCTTCTCAGGTACAGGGGGCCTGGGTCCAAAGGACCTTCCCTGCTCCCGGTGCTGCTTTCTTGGTGGTATGAGGTTCCCCGTCTCTCTGCTGCTTCTTTTATATCTCAAGAGATTGGCTCAAGACACAATCCAATCTTGTAGATGGAGTCCTGCCTCACTAACTGAAATGCCACCCATCCTCCCGCATTAACATCATAGAGGCAGGATTTACAACATACAGGAAAATTACACAATACAGGGAATCATGGCCCAACCAGACTGATACACACATTTTTGGGGGGGACATAACTCAATCCATGACATGGGGTATACGGAAGACTATGAACCTACCTTACTCACGGACTATATAGCTAATAGCCCAGCCATTTGGTTAGACCATGGCAAGACTCAGACTGACATGTAAAGCAAGCCCACTGTGGGGACCAGACTTCTGAGTAAAAATCAGTTCTGCTCCTGTTAAACTTTTGTTACCCAGGTAGATGTTCACCAGAAAGGCCCCTATGCTGATCAGGGAAAGCATAACCAACGAGGAGACCTTGTGTGTCAACTAAACACAGAGATGAAAGTGTCCTCTGTCCCAGAGCAAGCAGATGACCAATCACCTCCTGGATCCATGAGAGGACGGCTCATGAGAGTTCAGACACCATCCCACACTGGGCCTACATGCTTGGTCTGCGACTGTCATCAGAAGATGCTGAGACAGCATGGAAAAGCTCTCCTGCCTGTCAGACACTGGCCAAGGCTAAAAACACTTTCCAGGGACTGATTCCTGAGCGATTGGGCCAGGATATTCTTGGCAGATATATCACATTGGGCTTATCATCCTATTTAGAGAGTTTCACTGGATCCTGCCTGCAGTTGACACTCTTTTTGGCTTTGGCCTAGCCACACCTGTACGTTCCACTGATTCAGGCCACATGATGATCCAAGCCCTACAAGACCACATTTGTTTCCTGTTTAGGTTTTCCTGGCACACTGCATCTGATAATGGCCCCAGATTTGCAATCCAAGCTACACATTAGTGGGCTCAATCTTGGGGCCTATGATGGACTCTTCATGCTCCATATCATCTTCAAGCCACAGGGGTGACTGAGCTTTTTTATTGGACAGTTAAAGGACAGGCTGAAGTGGCCGATGGGTGGGGACAAGATAACCCCAGCCTAGGCTACACCTCTCAGGGGAGCAGGCTGGGGTCTTAATGCAGCAAATCCCCAAAAGGGTACCTCTTGTTTGCATAGTATGTTTGCTCAGTCTCTGCCCCCGTCCTTCCATTGTACACCCTTCTTCATAGTTACTGACACCTCTGTCTGTGAGAGACTCAGCAAGGGCCTCCCAGCCCCTTTCACCCCTTCGTGAAGACTCAGATAGATGGAAAATTAGGATGACTATTGAAAAGCAGGGCTGGGAGGTTATGTAAAGCCATTTTTGCAATCTTTCAAAAATTCAGGATTTTATGCTAACCAATTCTTAAACATGATGTGTTTTCTGGTTAAGTTATATAAAAATGTTTTTTCTGCAGAAGTGACTCTGTCTCTCTTGCATTCAATCCTTCTGGGCAAAAGATCTACATAAAAATTGGGAATGATTTTTTTTTTTTAAGATAGAGTTTTGGTGACTACGTGGGACACACTGTTCACAAGAGAAAAATAAACCAAAACCCCAGCACCTGGGGAGGCATGTGGGGAAGGGCACTAATCCTTGCTTTTCAAAACTTCCTGAAAGCTTTCTCCTCCTCTGGAAGAAACACTTTCAGGGCTGCCTTTCCAAGCTGCTGTGGGTGGTTTGGATTCTGATTGACCACTAACCTGCCATCGCACTTGAGGGTGCTGACTGTGAGACTACCCTGTGTGGCCTCAGCTCCTGCGCTTTCCACGTAGAGCACCTCCGGTGTCCTTCATTGTGATGCTGATAAACTCACGTCAAGGACAAACTTACTGCTTCAGCAGTCTCTTTAAAGCCAAGGACTGGGAGCCCCAAGGCAGGAGGCCCTTGATGGGAGGGCATATAGGGAACCCTGTTAACCTGACTGCCTGAAGAATGTATGTCATCTTGGGGTGCCTGAACATTGTAAGCTCTTTGTTTCCAGGAGCCCACGTGTGCCATCTGCAATTGTACTTCTGGACAAAAGATCTACACAAAATTTGGGAATGATTTTTTTAAAGGTAGAGTTTTGATGACTAAATGAGACGCACTGTTAACAAGTGGAGCCCTGGTGGCACAGTGGTTAAGAGCTCAGCTGCTAACCAAAAAGGTCAGCAGTTCCAATCCACCAGCTGCTCCTTGCAAACCCTATGGGGCAGTTCTACTCTGTTCTCTTGGGTCATTATGAGTTGGAATCCACTCGAACTGGTTTTGTAACAAGAGAAATAAACCAAAACCCCGGCACCTGGGGAGGCATGAGGGGGCGCACTAATAATCGTTGCTTTTCCGAACTGTTCCTGAAAACTTTCCCCTCCTCTTGAAGAAACATTCCCCAGGGCTGCCCTTCCAAGCTGCTGTGAATGCTCTGGATTTGGACTGACCGCCAACCTGCTATCACAGCTGCCTTTGGCAGAGGCCTTCGTCCGGTGCCCCTTCTGAAGCTTCCTTAGCAGTGGGGGACAAACCTCGAAGGCACTTTTACCCACTCTGAGTCAGTACTCAGTATGGAGGTCCATAAAACTACAGGAGCCTTTAGCTGGGGACCCCCTCAGCAGTGAGATGGTCTCCATGTCTGCATTGGTCAACCTGACCCTCACCTGGGTGCCGTTCCTGGGGAGGGGACATTGGCCCGTTCTCTGGGTTTGAACTCTTACTTATACCATTGCAGTAAGTGATTAAAGGCTTGACTATTAACTTCTGTTTTGGCTTGTCTCAATTGGCTACTCAGATACCTTGCAGCTCAGCTCAGCTTTGCTCCCTGACAGACTGGCACAGGGAGCGTGGTAGCTGATTAAGCACACTGCCATTCTGGAGAAGCAGAAAGCAATATTTATAAGAAAAGTCAATCTGGTGAATTTGTGCGAATCTATTTCTGGGTTCTCTATTCTGTTCCATAAACCTGTTTATCTATTGCATGGCCAATATCACAGTCTTGATTCCTGTCGCTACATAATAGGGCTTAATATCAGGTAGATAATTCCTCTCTATTTATTCTTTTTCTAGGCTGTTTTAGGTATTCTAGAGCCTGTGCCTTTCCATATAAGTTTTAGCATAAGCTTTATATTCTTTTATCTGAGAACATCTTTATTTCCCCTTCATTCCTGAATGACAGTTTCATCAGATATAAAATCTGTGGCTGACAATTACTCTCTTTCAGCACCTGGAAAATGCTATGCCACTTCCTTCTAGCCTCTGTGGTTTTGGATGAGAAACCCACTGTCATTCAAACTGATGTTCCTATCTAAGTCGTGTGCCCTTTCTGGCTGCTTTCAAGATTTTTTCATTGACTTGAATTTTCAGAAGTTTACTTATGGTGTTTTATGGCATGGATTTCTTTGAGTTTAGCCTGTTTGGGACCACTCAGCTTCTTCAATCTGTGGATTTATCTTTTGTCAAATATGGGAAGTTTTCCCCCATAATTTCTTCCAATCCACTTTCAGCCCCACTCCCTTTCTCTTCTTCTGGGACTCCGATGGTGCAAGTATTGCACATTTTGTTATTGTCCCACAGGTACCTGAGACCGTTCGTTCATTCGTTCATTCATTCATTCAGTTGTTATAGTCTATTTTTCTCTCTGTTTTCCAGACTAGGTAAATTCTATTAATATGCTTTGAAGTTCACTGATTCTGTCCAATGTCATCTTCACTGTATTATCAAGTTCACCTAGTGAGATTTTTAAAAAATTCTGTTATTGTATTTTTCAGCTTTGTAACTTCCATTTTTTAAATAACTTTTATTTCTTTTATGAGATTTTCTATTTTTTCTTTCCTTTTCAAGAGAATT
This sequence comes from Elephas maximus indicus, assembly GCF_024166365.1. Lineage (NCBI taxonomy): Eukaryota > Metazoa > Chordata > Mammalia > Proboscidea > Elephantidae > Elephas > Elephas maximus. Next base: position 20,291,634 of record NC_064846.1, read on the forward strand.
TGTAATTGGATTTTGAACTCTTTTTATGATAAAAAAAAGATGGCTGCTTTAAAACCACTGTCAGATAACTCTGACATCTGATTCCTCTCTGCGTCAGTGTCAATTGTTTCTTCACTCGTTCAAGTTTTGACTTTCTTTGTCCTCTGTATGATCGGTAAGTTTTCATTGTATCCTGAGCATTCTGGCTATCATGTGAGACGTTTCCTTTAGCATGTAGTACCCATGTTTAGGAGGGGCTCTGATGGCACAGTAGTTAGGTTCTTGGCTGCTAACTGAAATGTCAATCTCTTTTGCAATATAAAAGAGAGAAGCAAGCAGAGAGACAGGTAGAACTCATACCACCAAGAAAGCTGCGCCAGGAGCAGAGCATGTCCTTTGAACCCGAGGTCCCTGTGCTGAGAAACTCCTCGACCAGGGGAAGATTGATGACAAGGACCTTCACCCAGAGCTGATGAGAGAGAAAGCGTTCCCCTGGACCTGGACCCTTAATTAGGACTTCTGGTCTCCTAAACTGTGGGAGAATAAATTTCTGATTATTAAAGCCATCCACTTGCGGTATTTCTGTTATAGCAGCACTAGATGACTAAGACATGCATATTACCATGCCTCAGTTGTCTTCTTAGAGTGTTTAGTCCTAAGGAGCAAGGACTTGGTTTTAGGGAATGGATATTACATTGTAATAATCCATGGGATGTAATGAATTTGGGTTGCTGTTCTCATTGTGATTTCTATCACCTTCAGTATTATTTGCTCCTTGGTTTCCTCTTTCCTCCTGAAGGGATCATGTAAGACAAGGAGATTACTGGGTCCTAGGTGATGTGGAAGCTCCCGCTGTCTCTCCTCATTGTCATTCATCCTCCCTGATGTCCTCCATGGGGGGCCTTTCTGCCACTTGCAGAAGATCCTTTCTGTCACCCACATGTGTCTCCCCTACCTTCTTCATTTGTCTCCTCCATACCTCATGTGTAGGCCAGGCCTGGTACCCTTCTCCCCAAATGTGTTCTCAGCACCCTTGTTTTTGCCCCTTGTTGTCATGACTCTGCTGCAGAATTGTTCTTGATGCATCTGGGGTAAAGGAGATCTTGTGCTGTTTCAGTTGTCCAAGTGCTTAGAGGAAGTGGCTGTGTACATCTTCCAGGAGTTGGGGGCATCAGGACCCTAGTATGAGGGCCATCTCCAGAGACATGGTACAGGAGAGGGATGAAAATGTGGGCTCATGGGTAAGGAATTCTTTTCCAGGGCAGAAGACTGAGCCATTCCTGATCAGTGTCCTTTAGATAGTCATCTCCCTGACACAAGTTCTGAGTTTTGCAGAGAAGCTTCCACACAGGGCACTGCTTAATCTGCTATCCATTTGACTTCGTTCAGTTCAACACCTGCCAAGTGACACAGTCAGTACACTTACATATAGCCCTGGACTCAATCCCCAGCTGTCAGAGCTAATACAGAGAGGCTGAACCATAATGGACTTCTCAGAGCATAACAAATAGAATCCAGTGACATCTCCCCCCATACATACATATTCACCACATCCCAGGATGCTGTAGGTGCTCTAAGTTTTTGATCCTTTGCAATTTCAAGGTGCTTGTTCTTCTGGATTCTCTTATACTTCCATTTTCCATCAATATTTTTAGACCTTTCCTCAAAGATGAAAATTTCAGGGGCAGTGGCATCAAAATGCCAGCTTATTATCCGCCACAGACCTGAAAAATTTAAGAAAGAGGGTCTTTGTGCTCAAAGATTTTCACCAAGCATTACTTATAATTTTGGTAATTTGGAGCCAATGTATATATTCAAGTAGAGAATTGGCTAAATAAATTCAGATGCACTGATGTGATGAACTACTATCCAGAAATTAAAACTGATGTGTATAAAATTACAAAAAGCTAATAGTTGGATTGTGGTAGAGGGTATACAGGTATTCATTGTACATTTTTTTCAATTTTTCTGTATATATGAAAATTCTCCTGATAAAAATTTGGAGAAAGACTTTAAAAACAACATATAAGACCGTATGTACACTGCAACTACAACTATGTTGAAACACACACGAGAAGAAAGTATAACATTGCACTTTGTTTTCATATATCAAGTTTGAGTAAAGTGAATCACAACTGTACACTCATTTATACTAATTCTGCAAAGAGGTTACTGCTTATTATGGATTAAATTGTGTCCCCCCCCAAATATCTGTCAGCTTGGCTAGTCCATGATTCCCAGTACTGTGTGATTGTCCACCATCTTGTCATCTGTTGTGATTTTCCTATGTGTTGTAAATCCTATCTCTATGATGTTAATGAGATGGAATTACCGGCAGTTATGTTAATGAGGCAGGCCTCAATCTACAAGATTAGATTTTGTTTTAAGCCAGTCTCTTTTGAGATATAAAAGAGAGAAGTGAGCAGAGAGAGATAGCGACTTCGTACCAAATCAAGAAAGCAGCACCGGGAGCAGAGCACTGTCCTCTGGACCTGAAGTTCCTGCGTGGGGAAGCTCCTAAACCAAGGGAAGATTGATGACAAGGACCTTCCTCCGGAGTCAACAGAAGAGAAAGTCTTTCCCTGGAGCTGGTGCCCTGAATTCAGACTTGGAGCCTACTAGACTGAGAGAATAAACTTCCGTTTGTTAAAGCCATCCACGTGTGGTATTTCTGTTATAGCAGCACTAGATAACTAAGACAATGTTGTTTTTGTTTTCCTTCCATTGGGACCATCTCCAGGTTTTCCATATGACTTTTCAACTGCTGTGGTGCCTAAAGTTGAGCATACTTCTTTCAGTAAGCGCTACATATAGAGAGAAGTTTGGATCACAGCTTATTGGAGCTGGGCTTCTGTTTAAAGCCATACTTGCTGAAGGTGGAGTGAGGTTTTATTGTTTTTCTTTTTAGTATAGCACACTACCTTAGTCTCCTAGGGCTAACATAACAAAATACCAGAAAGTGGGTGGCTTTAATGAACAGAAATTTATTGTCTCATGGTTCTAGAGGCCTGAAGTCCAAATCAGAGTATTGGATATGTTGATGCCTTCTGAGGGCTCAGAGGAACTGTTCCGTGCCACTCCCAGCTTCTGGTGGCTGCCCGCAATCCTTGGCATTCCTTGGCTTGTAGATGCACATGGCATCTTCCCCCCTGTGTCTAACTCTCCACGTGTGTTCTCTTATTTTATAAGGATAAGAGTCATATAGGATTAGGTCCTATGCTTCTCAGTATGACCTCATGTTAACCTTTAAAAACACTATTTTCAAACAGGGTCATATTCACAGGTATAGGGTTACAACGTCAGCATATCTTTTGGGGGACACAATAACACACACCAATTGGACTTCTGATTTTCAACGTGTTCCTCTGGAACCTAACTCCTTTTCTTGTTATCCATCTTTTTTTTTTCTTCTCCTGGAGTTGTCCAGTCAAACTTAATTTTATTGTATTTTTATACATAAGAGTCAAGGCTATTTTACAATATTAATCTCATTCTCTAAGGAGCTGACCACCCCAACTGTATTCTTGTTATTGTTGCCTTAATTACAAAAGTGTACATTCTCATTGCAAAAAAAAAAAGATCCAAGTATTATAAAATTTAAAGACAAAAAAAAAAGCCACAGCTTCCCTTCTTAGTTTCTTTTCCAAGATAAGCACTGGGAATAGTTTAGTGTATATTCCAACTAATTGCCGTCAGACTTACTGAGACTTCTGTATTCTTCTGTTGAGGGGAAGGAATGACGCCGTCTTTGTTTCCCCTGCCTGGTAGAGGAAAGTGCTGGCGTAATCTATTCCTTTCAATGTCAACAGCATCTCTGATTCCCAGTCAGGAGGCCCTAAGTGCCCAGGTGGAAAAAGGAGGAAAGCCATGGAATCCCAGGGTCCAGAGTTGCAAGGAGAGCCTGAGCCCCAGAAGTCCCGTTCCAGGTAAGGAATGAAGATGAGAAGCCTGCCCAGCAAGGTTCCCAGCCACTGAGAGTGAGGCATTTGGGGGTTTGGGTGTGAGATCCTTCCGGTTAGGGCTAGCCCACCCCTGCCGAAAGGAAGGTTTATTGCTTCCTGTGTCTCCACAGACCACATTCCATCCTCACTAGGGTGAGGCAAGTGAGGGACCCAGGGTACAAAACTTAAGGACGCACCCACTCTCAAGGTCACTTGCCTTACCCTAGTCCTAACCCTGATCCATCCCACCCATTTCTGAAGAGCTAAAGCCAGAGGCTCAATTGGAGAGTGGGTGGAGGCCCCACAGGGAATTCCAAGACTGGTCTGAATTCTGATTCTTCTGTGATGTGCGGTACAGGGGGCATATGGGAAACTGAGGCAGAACCAGCACCCGCTATGGGCTTCTGATCTATAGTCAGTAGCTGAAGCTTAGTGTTTCCTTGTCTCCAGTGTAGAAATAATATAAAGGTTTTCTTTCTTTCACTCTAACAGGGGAAGAGAGATTGGAGAACTGGGAAAAAAAACCCTTTGGTCTTTTTCCCCTGAGGAAAACTGCCCTTAAGAACTGCTCCCTGGCAAGGTCAGTGGGGAGGTTCCTTGGAGTACTGGGCAGGGAACACCTCATGACAGGTCAGGAGGGCACTGGGACCCTCTCCCAGAGGACTGAATGCAACAGTTATTAGTGGGGGCCACAAGTTTCAAAGGACTGGGGAAAATCAAAGGAACTCCAAAGTTCCATTTATGTCACTTGTGTGGCAAAATTTTCTTTAACAATTTGAACCTAATTAGGGACCAGAGAACACATGCAACAGAAAGACTGTATATGGGTGTGGAGAATGGCAAAATCTTTGGTGGGACTCCAATTTTCTATACAAAGAGCATACTTGGGAGAGGAGCCCCATGAGTACCTCAAGTGTAGAAAAACCTTAAGTCAAAATGCTCAACTGACTTGCTCTCAGCACACTCACACAGGCAAGAAGCTCTATCAATGTAACCTATGTGGAAAAAGCTTCTCTTGCAATTCCAAACTCCACAGGCACCAGAGAACACACACACACAGCTGGAAAGCCCAACAAGTGCCCCAAGTGTTGGGAGATCTTTGCTCACAGTACCAACCTCCTTAGGCACCAGAGAATTTACACAGGAGAGAGACCTTATAAGTGTCCCAAGTGTGGGAAACATTCCTCTCGTAGTTCACACCCTGTCATACATGAAAGAATTCATGAGTGAGAGAGACTTTATCCCTTCTCTTAGTGTGTGGAAGCAATGAATTACAACACCCCATTCCTTACAAATCATGAGGCCCCACAAGTCAGAAAAAAAAAACTAACTGAAGGTTTGAATTGTGGTAAAAGTTTCCGACAGGGTATATACCTCACTGGTATCAGAGAATCCACACCGGAAAGAATATATAAATATATATATATTTGTGTGTGTGTGTGTGTGTGTATTATATATATACACATACATACATATATGTGTATGTATACACACATATATAAAATCTCCCCTTTGTGGGGAGAATTTCACTCACAGATCCAACTTTATCAGGCACCAAAGAATTCACACAGGAAAGAAACCCTATACCTGTCATGAATGTGGAGACAGTTTCTCTCACAGCTCCAATCAGATTTGTCACCCAAGAACTCATTCAGGAGACCCTATAAATGTCCTGAATGTAGATATAGCTTTTCATGCCTTACCAGTCACCAGAGAATTCACACTGGATAGAAACATGAAATTTCATTTTGACCCAGGTAAGGTGGGATATTCAGAGGGCTCTGTTTTTAAAAGCTTGTCTTCCTTGCCCCAGTTGACCAAATGACCTCTACATTTTTAAGGGTAATTACTGTAAAGAAAAAAGGAGCAGGGGTCCATTGTGAGAGAGGCAAAGTGGCAGCAAAGGATTAGCATAAAACTGAAAGGCAATTTTAAATTTTATTCTGTCCAAACCAGTGAGAATGACAAGTCTTTGAAGTAACTGCTGGGTAGAATTCTCTAATAAGTCCTTCCTGGCCCAAGGTACACCCACCTTGCAGAATATTTGTCCAAGTTGTGATTTGAATGCCTTGTTGTGTTCAATGTTTATCTCAGCAACTGTGGGAAAATGTATGTTCTCTTATTAACTTCTCACTTGGGATATTCAGCAGGAGCGTTTGGGCTTCTGAGGCCCTTGAAATGCCAAGTATCCTGGGAAACCAGCCAGAGGTCAACAGAAGACTGGCTGTGAGTTGAAACTTTCCTGAAGGCTCTGGTTGGGAAGTCATCTGTAGTCCAGGTCAGCAGACACAATGCCCCTCAATGGCCTGAAAGGGTTGCCATTAGCAGCCAAAGCATGTAAATGTCACCTCAGACAAAAAGGAACTAGAGACCTAAGGCACAGTAACGTGCAATTTTCAGGGCAGCCAGGAATTGGAAGAGGAAGCAGGTGTCTGATCTAGTCCTTTGCAGAGATTTAGATTTCCCTCTCTCTGTCAGAAAAAGATAAATAGAGCTCCTGAGGCTTATCCCTGAGTAGTGGGTTTCATGAAAGTTGGAATTCCTGGAAAATTTTGAAAATATTGGATCCAAGGGAAATCAGGGATGATACCCTTTCCTGTTGAAAGTATGTCTGGATGATAATAAAAGTCTTAGGGTAATATGAAATTTATCCATAATTTTTTATGATCCTAACAGTCAAATGCCTTTGCATAGTCAATAAAACAGGGGTAAACATCCTTCTGGTATTCACTGCTTTCAGCCAGGATCCATCTGACATCAGCAATGATATCCCTGGTTCCACGTCCTCTTCTGAAACCAGCCTGAATTTCTGGCAGTTCCATGTCGATATACTGCTGCACCCATTTTTGAATGGTCTTCACCAAAATTTTGCTTGCGTGTGATATTAGTGATATTGTTCTATAATTTTCGCATTTGGTTGGATCACCTTTCTTGGGAATAGGCATAAATATGGATGTCTTCCAATCAGTTGGCCAGGAAGCTGTCTTCCATATTTCTTGGCATAGATGAGTGAGCACCTCCAGCGCTGCATCCATTTGTTCAAACACCTCAATTGATATTCCATCAATTCCTGGAGCCTTGTTTTTCGACAATGCCTTCAGAGCATTGTACCATTGGTTCCTGATCATATGCTACCTCTTGAAATGGTTGAACATCAACTAATTCTTTTTGGTATAATGACTCTGTGTATCCCTTCCATCTTCTTTTGATGCTTCCTGCGTCATTTAATATCATTGCTGATGTCAGATGGATCCTGCTGAAAGCAGAGAATACCAGAAGGATGTTTACCTGTGTTTTATTGACTATGCAAAGGCATTCGACTGTGTGGATCATAACAAATTATGGGTAACACTGTGAAAAATGGGAATTCCAGAACACTTAATTCTACTCATGAGGAACCTTTACATAGATCAAGAGGCAGTTGTTCTAACAGAACAAGGGGATACTGATTGGTTTAAAGTCAGGAAAGGTGTGCGTCAGGGTTGTATTCTTTCCCCATACCTATTCAGTCTGTATGCCGAGCAAATAATCCGAGAAGCTGGACTATATGAAGAAGAACGGGGCATCAGGATTGAAGGAAGACTCATTAACAACCTGTGTTATGCAGGTGACACAACCTTGCTTGCTGAGAGTGAAGAGGACTTGAAGCACTTACTCATAAAAATCAAAGATTACAGCTTTCAGTATGGATTGCACCTGAACATAAAGAAAACAAAAATCCTCACAACTGGACCAATGAGCACCATCATGATAAACGGAGAAAAGATTGAAGTTGTCAAGGATTTCATTTTACTTGGATTGACAATCAACAGCCATGGAAGCAGCAGTCAGGAAATCAAAAGACGCATTGCATTGAGAAAATCTTCTGCAAAGGACCTCTTGAAAGCGTTGAAGAGCAAAGATGTCACCTTGAAGACTAAGGTGCGCCTGACCCAAGCCATGGTATCTTCAATCGCATCATATGCATGTGAAAGCTGGACTGTGAATAAGGAAGACCGAAGAAGAGTTGACGCCTTTGAATTGTGGTGTTGGTGAAGATTATTGAATATACCATGGACTGCCAAAAGAGCGAACAAATCTGTCTTGGAAGAAGTGCAACCAGAATGCTCCTTAGAAGCAAGGATGGCGAGACTGTGTCTTACGTACTTTGGACATGTTTTCAGGAGGGATCAGTCCCTGGAGAAGGACATCATGCTTGGCAAAGTGCAGGGATGGTGGAAAAGAGGAAGACCCTCAACGAGGTGGACCGACACAGTGGGTGCAACAATGAGCTCAAACATAATGATTGTGAGGATAGCGCAGGACCGGGCAGTGTTTTGTTCTCTCGTGCATAGGGTCGCTATGAGTCGGAACTAACTCAACGGCACCTAACAACAACAATATGAAAGTGGAGGGACCAGTTGGAGAAGGACATCATGTTTGGTAGAGGGGTCAGTGAAAAAGAGGAAGACCCTCAACGAGATGAACTGACACAGTGACTGCAACAATGGGCTCAAACATAGCAATGATTGGGAGGATGGCGCAAGACCGGGCAGTGTTTCATTCTGTTGTAGGTAGGGATGCTATGAGTTGGAATCAACTCGATGACACCAAACAACAAATATGACTATATGAATCTTCACTGAGGGACTCTGCCTTGGCCCTGAGTGTTAATCTGTTCCCTCTGCCTTGGGTAGAGGACCCGCTTTTCTTTGTGGTCTCACTGGGTTGGTCAGGAAGGTACTGACAAAGATGACAGCAAAAACAGTGAGGCATGTTATAGGCTTGGCACACCCTGGGTTTAGGATTGTTACATGGTACAAGCCTGGTGGCTGCTCAGTGTGATATCATAAGGCTGCTGCTTCTTCCTTCTTCCCCTTTCTTCTTCCTCTCTCCTTCCTCCTCCTCTTTGTTTAGAAGAGTTACTTTCTTGTAAACTAGCTGAAAGAAGATCTAGCTCTTCAAAGACAGCATATTTTGGTCTTCCAAATGGTCCCTAGTAAGGAAGCTACAACACTCCTGATATAATTGCATTATTGATCATTAATGGTGGGAAGATGTAGAGGAGGACAAACCAAAAAATCATGTCCTAAGGCCACCTTATTAAGAGAAATAATTATATTTTAGATTGGAGAATCAGGGATAGGAATTCTAGAAGTTTTTATCTATGGAAAAATGGTAGGATACCAGGATATATTCTAGGTATGAAATTCTGATGAAAATGTTCTCCTGTAGATTAATTTCATGGGCTCAAACATAGCAATGATTGTGAGGATGGCGCAAGACCATCAATTCCGACTCACAGAGACCCCATATGACAGAGTGGAATTGCCCCATAGGATTTTCTTGGCTATAATCTTTATGGAAGCAGATCACCAGGTCTTTCTCCCGCAGGGCTGCTGAGTAGATTCAAACCACCAACCTTTTGGTTAGTAGCTAAGCACTATCAATTTGCATCATGAGGGTTCCTGACTACCTATACCCGGTACCTATTGCCATCAATGGGTACATCGATGATTCCGACTGATAGCGCCCCTATAGGACAGAGTGGAACTGCCCCATAGGGTTTTCAAGGAGTGGCTGGTGGATTCAAACTGCTGACTTTTTGGTTAGCAGTCATAGCTCTTAAATGCTGTGCCACCAGGGCTCCTGACTATGCATAGTAGACCTAATAAATAACACTTTGACTGTTACAGGCTGACACTAGGTAAACACACTGATAACTAGGAGAACACTGACAACTTGACAACTCAGAGTCTTAGAAATATGATTCAGTAAGTATGGACTGCCAACATTGCCCAGAGGACTATGCTAGGTACTGCAGGAGATATCAGATGAATACAAGATCCCTGTCCTTCAGGAAAGCATACTGTAATAGAAAAGGCACAGGATATGACAACCCAAAACCAAACCCCTTGCTGTCAAGTTGATTCCAACTCATAACAACCCTATAGGACACAGTAGAACTTCCCCATAGGGTTTCCAAGGCTGTAATCTTTAGGGAAGCAGACTGCCACATCTTCCTCCCACAGAGCAGCTGGTGGGTTTCAACGGCCAACCTTTTGGTTAGGACTTAACCACTGCGCCACCAGGGCTCTCTGGATATGACAACAGGAGACCTAAATTCCATTCTAAAATCTGGCACTGATAAACTATGTAACCCTGAGGAAGTCATATTCTACGTTTCAATTTTATTTCCCAAAGAACGTACCTCACAAGGTTAAAACCTACCTACCTCATGGGTTTACCTCAAAAGAAAATAACATGGTAATAGTTGTGAGGGAAGCGCCAGCGAACCAGAAAACGGTTAAAAAATGTTTAAGGGACCATTGTTCCTGAACAAGCAAGTTGCCTGACGTGGGCCTCTTACAGAGGAGGCTCCCAATAAGCCCAGGGATGACAGCTCCAACTTTCTCTGGCTGGGCCTTAGGAAGACTACTGCGCATGCGCAGTGGGAGGGGCTCAGACTCTTTGAGCCAATACCGGTCGTGGTCCCTCGACATCCCGGAAGGCGACTGTTACTAGGTAAGGTGCCTGGTTTGAAAAGGCCTCAGGTCGCGCGAGAGTGGAGAGTGAGGCAGGGACACTCCGGGCGCGCAACGGCTCGCAAATCAGACTGCAACGCTCGGAGTCAGTCAGGTTCTGTTGTTCCCAAGCGAGGAGACATTTCAGGCACTTCTCCAGGCTTCCTTGGGCCTGAAGCCTCGGTGGCATTAACTCTTCCAGGGCTGAACGAAAGCAAGGAACTGGTTCCTCAGAGAGGATAAGACACGCAGACCAGTCCCGGACTCTGCTGGGCTGAGTCTCTACAGGTAGAGGGAGGGAATCGGCTGGCGTGGCTATCACGTCACCGGAAACGCGTCCTTTCATCTTCCCGTTGGGGCCAGGTCCACAATCCACAAACCAAAAATGGTATTTCGGGTTAGGGTCCTGGGGAGGGAGAAAGGAGGGCCGGGTGGGGCCTGCTCTTCCATTGGCCCTTCAGTCCGGAAGCCTGGGCTCTTAGCTCTGCCAGGGCGCTTTGCTGATACTGCCTTCCCAATTGCGCAGGGGCTGAGAGTTGCGCTCTGCCGAGTAGACGGCAATGAGGGTAATTTTGCAATTGAGACAGCGAAAGAGGCAAGTGGCCTCCACGGAAGCCGCAGCTGTCTGGAGGTAACCAAGAAACTGACTTTCCTTTGGATTCGGCCGGGAAACCCCTGAGAGACGCCGGCCGATGCTGCCATTTGCAGCCTTTGGGGCAGCTGCATGGCGGGGCAGTGGGCATGCAGGTCGGACGCAGCCACTTTCAGTAGACGTTGGCATCTTCATTGCTTGGAGAGGGGTGCGCCTGAGCGCCAGCGGGAGCTGTACTCTGCTCCTACAGTCACTTCTAAGCTCTTTCTATCCTATGAGCAAATATAACCCAGGGCTGCTGCTGAAGTGTTTATGTGAACTCTTGTAGTTCGACCAGAAGGTGTAGCGAATCCGTTTTAGAGATTGGGGCAGTAATGTTACCACTGTACCCATTGAAACTTTCCCGGTTCCGCTGGCTTATATCTCGAGAGAAAAGGTCAGTTCAGTTCAGAGACATCTATTTCTGTTGACACTAAAATATAAGAAGTGTCCCCTTAACTCCTGAACCTGAATAGTTAGCATGGAGCCAGCCATTTCTTTGGCATCCTAGAAACAATTGGGTTGCCATTTCTTTTGGATCGCCTCAGGGAAAACGGGGCTCACATTATCCAGTGTTATCCCCAGCCTTACTTACAGGTTAAATGACCCTGAGGAAATGTAACGTCAGCAGGATTACCCTTAGTAGGACCTTCCCTGTCTATGAAGAGCCTTAATCATCACACTCTCTTTTTCTCTCCTGTTTTACCATTTGACATTTTGGTATCTTGTAAACGAAGGCCAGCTTTAATTTTTTCCAGGTAAAGAAAACAAAAAATTTTAAATGTAGGTACAAGTCATCTGCACGGTACACTTTATAAGTCTTGCAAAGAAGTGACAGAGAAAAATGATGAGGATGTGGTTGCTTAGTCGGGGGAACTTGATAGGAATAAAGCTACTTTTCTCCTAATTACTTTTCATCTGTGCTGGTTTCACTGTCTCAGCCAGTATTAACACAATGGAAAGGAGACTGTGAACTGTTCCATGAAGTGAAGGCTTTCACCTACACAAAAGGATGAAGGGGCATAGAAATTGTTATTTTCCCCCAAGTGAAAACAAAACACTGGGATAATCTGTTAAAATTGTAGAGAAAATAAATATGCCCATTTCATCCTGATCTTTCCTTGACATTGTGAAGATAGGACAGGAACACACAGATTAAGTCTTTGGATGATCTCAAAACCCCTTTTAACCATTGGGTGCCAATTTTGTCACCCACCAGCCTTTTCTGAACCAGAAAACAAACAGACAATGAAAAAGTCATTGACACTTGCCTTGTCTGAACTGTGCTTTGTTTCAAGGTTAACAAAGAAAAGAGAAATCTAGGTCCTGAAATAATCTATCATCATGGGTGTTCTAATACTTGGCAGTTAATTTTAAAGGGCAGGCAAAACAGGACCTTTTCTGTTCATTTTTCTCTGATAAGTATCCAGTGGATAGGGGTCTTCTTGCTTTCTACTTGACATGTACTTTTTTCCTGCCCTCTCTCAGTGTCCTCAGGAAGAAGAACCTCTCATTGATTTTGTACCAAACCTGAAGGGGCCTTAGTTGTCACACCCAGGAGTAAAGCTATTCCTAGAGCAGAATGATGATGGGAGATCTCGAGGTGGCAGCATGGTGGAGCCCTCAGATGAGGTCTGTGTTGGAGACTAAGGGATCTGTAAAAGAGAGCTCTAGTCAGAGTAAGAAATCCACCCCACAGACAAACAGTCTTGATCCTGAGAGCTCTCGCCGGCACTTCCGGAGCTTCTACTATCCTGAAGCAGTTGGACCCCTCCAGGCTGTTAGCCAACTTCAGGAATTATGCCGTCAGTGGCTGAAGCCAGAGATCCACTCCAAAGAGCAGATCTTGGAACTGCTGGTGCTAGAGCAGTTCCTGGCCATTCTGCCCAGGGAGCTCCAGACCCAGATACAGAAGCATCATCCACAGAGCATCGAGGAGGCTGTGGCCCTGGTCCAACAGTTTCAGGGAAAATCTGATCAAAGGAGGAATGAGGTGAGAAGAAGGATTCCAGACATATACAATGAGATACGACAAAAGTGGGCCTACTGAGGAGGCAGCCATTTCATGGGGAATGAGATGGATATTGGGTCACTCTTCTATTGTTCCCCTAGGACAGCTGAGGCAGGACCTGAAACCATAGGTCCCCAGCAATAATCTACAGGTTTAGGATCTTTTCCCTGCTGCCCATGACCACACTGCCTGGCAGGTGCTCTGAGGCGTTTTCCCCCAAGACGTTCTCCCTTAGGCATCCAGGCTTGGCGCAGTGGGGATTGGGCACCTCCCAGGGTGTTTACTCTGGTGCCTTTGTCTCCTTTGATGGCTTCTCTCTTTTTATCATGTACTGTTCCTTCAGTGTGGGGCCTACCATGCAACTCAGAGATGGTGGTTGGATTGCTTCTCTAGTGGCAAGTACTGACTCAAAGCCCATTCTGTTCTTTAGAGTTTGTTGTCCTTTGAAGATGTGGCCCTGAATTTTTCCAAGGAGGAATGGGAATTATTGGACCCCAGTCAGAAAGCCCTCTACCACAATGTGATGCAGGAGAACTATGAGACTGTCATCTCTCTGGGTAAAGATTTGCTCTTCTGTTTGTTGTTGTTTTTATTGTTAGGTACTGTCAAGTCGGTTCCAACTCATAGCAACCCTGTGTACAACAGAATGACACACTGGTGCTGTGCCATCCTCTCAGTCGTTGCTATGCTTCAGTCCATCATTGCACCCACTGTGTCAGTCCATCTCATTGAGGTTCTTCTCTCTTTCACTGACCCTCTACTTTACCAAGCATGATGACTTTCACCAGAGCCCGGTCCCTCCTGATAACGTGTCCAAAATACGTCAGACCAAGTCTCGCCATCCTCGCTCCTGAGGAGCATTCAGGCTGAACTTCTTCCAAGACAGATTTGTTCATTCTTCTGGCAGTCCATGATAATCATCACCAACACCACAATTGAAAGACATCAGTTCTTCTTCAGTCTTATTTATTGTCCAGCTTTCACATACATATGAGGTGATCAAAAATACCATGCGTTGGGTCAGAAGCACCTTAGTCCTCAAAGTGCCATCTTTGCTTTTTAACACTTTTAAGAGGTCTTTTGCAGCAGATTTGCCAAGACAATCTGTCATTTGATTTCTTGATTGCTGCTTCCCTGGACATTATTTCCACATGAACGTTGATTCCAGTTAAAATGAAATCCTTGACAACTTTAATGTTTTCTCTATATGATGCTGCTGCTCTTTGGTCCAGTTGTGAGGATTTTTGTTTTCTTTGAATTGAGGTGTAATCCATACCGAAGGCTGTGGTCTTTGATCTTCATCAGTAAGTCCTTCAAGTCCTCTTCGCTTTCGGCAAGGAAGATTGTATCATGTGCATATCACACGTTATTAATGAGTCTTCCTGTGATCCTGAAGCCTAGCTCTTCTTCAAATAGTCCACTTTCTCAGATTACTTGCTTAGCATACAGATTGAATAAGTAGGGTGAAAGGATTTAACCCTGATGCACACCTTTCCTGATTTTAAACCATGCACGATCACCTTGTTCTGTTCGAATGACCCCCTTTTGGTCTGTGTACAGGTTCTGCATGAGCATAATTAAATGTTCTAGAAATCCCATTCTTCGAACGGTTGTCCATAATTTGTTATGATCCACAAAATCAAATGTCTTTGCATTGTAAATAAAATGCAGGTGAATATCTTTCTTGCATTCTCTGCTTTCAGCCAAGATCCATCTGACTGTTACATCCTCAGTTGGCAGAGAATGCATCTCAGTTTACAGGGAATGTGAATTGTAGATTCACATGAGAAAGTCTCACTGTTTCAATAGCTGATTTGTTCTGAACGTTATGGTGGAGGGGAAAGATGTATCCAGATCGCCTGGAGAGCTTTTCCCAGATACACATGCCACACTTCCTGATTCTAAGCAGAATATTGCTGTATCCCCTGCCTCAAACTGCCCTGCAAACCTGTTCTGCCCATGTCTTTCCCATCGCAGTAAAAGGCACCACCATTCACCCAATTCCTCAGACCAGAAACCTCCTGACTATCCTTTTTTCCAATCTTTCTGTCATACCCCACAACCAATCCCTCAGCAAGACCTCTTAGCTCTACCTTCACAATATATCCTGAATCCAGTCATGTCTCCACCTCTTCCACTGTTACCTTCCTGGTCTAAGTCACTGTCATCTCTGTCCCAGTTCTACTTCAATAGCTTTTTAACTGAAGTCCCTCTGCCGCCTCTATCAACCTCTTAGTGTCTTTTCCACAGCCAAGGGGATCTTTTTTTTTAATTTTATTGATTTTGTTGTTGCTATTATTGAGAATATACACAGCAAAACACACACCAATTCAACAGTTTCTACATTACAGTTCGGTGACATTGCTTACATTCTTCAAGTTGTGCAACCGTTCTCACACTTCTTCTCTGAGTTGTTCCTCCCACATTAACGTAAACTCACTGCCCCCTAAGGTTCCTATCTAATTTTTTCAGTTGCTGTTGTCAATTTGACCCCATATAGCTAGTTTTTAAAAGAGCATAATGCTCAAGGCAGACATTTTTCACTAGTTAAGCTAATCTGTTGCTTGGTTTTAAAAAGACTTGAGGGGATATGTTTGGTTTAAGGTTTGTTTAAAGATTATCTCAGGGCAATAGTTTCAGGGGTTCATCCAGCCTCCATGGCTCCAGAAAACCTGGAGTCCACGAGAATTTGAAATTCTGTTCTACCTTTTCTCCCTTTTGATCAGGATTCATCTATAGAACCTTTGATCAAAATGCTCAGTAATGGTGGCCAGGCACCGTCCAGTTCTTCTGGTCTCATAGTAAAGGAGGCAGTTGTTCATGGAGGCGAGTAGCCACACATTCCATATCCTCCCCCTATCCTTGACGCTCCTTCTTCCTCTCTTGCTCCAGGCATAGAGACCAATTGTTGTGCCTTGGATGGCCACTTGCAAGCTTTCAAGACCCCAGGCACTAAGCCATGACGAGCCAGGAGGTGGAACAGAAGCACGAAATACAATACTAGGCCAATTAACTGGAATACCCCATGAAACCAGGACCCTAAACCTTCAAACCAAGGAACCACATCCCATGTGGTGCTTGGTTGTACATAAGCAGCCTCAGCAGCTATTCTTTTTTGTTGATGTTGTTCTTGTAAATGTACCTATCACACAACGTTCGCTAATGCAGCTTTTTACAGGTGTACAACTTATTGACAGCAGTTACATTAGTGGGCTGTGCAACCCTACCCTTAATCAAAGTGAGGTCATGCAATATTTGTCCTTTTGTCAGCATAATGTCTTCAAGCTCCATCCATACTGTAGCATGTATCAAGACTGCTTCTCCTACTGGCTGAGTAGTATTCCATTTTATGTATGTACGTACCACCTTGTGTTTATCCATTCATCTGTTGATGGGCGTTTAGGTTGTTTCCCCCTTTGGGCCACTGTGAATAGTGCTGCAATGGACATTGGTGTACAAGACTCTGAGTTTCTCCTTTCAGGTCTTTTGGGTATATCTGTAAGAGTGGAATTGCTGGGCCATATGGTAGTTCTGTTTTTAGTTTTTTGAGGAACCAAGCTTGTCTTTTAAAGGCATGATCAGATTATGGGATTTCCCTGCTTCAAACCCTGTCATGACTTCTCGTCACATTCAGAATAAAATCTAGATTCCTTCCCAAGGCCCAGAGGATTCTACATGCTGTGGCCCCTACTTCCCTTTCTACCCTCCTCTCCTCCGTTCTCTCCCATGCTGAGTCCTGTTTAGCCACACCGGCTTTCCTATTGTTTCTTAAACTCGCCAAGCTCGTTCCTTCCTTCCCACTTCCTCTGCCTGGCACACTTTTGCACCACCTCTTAACATCACCAAACTTCCTCTCTTCTTTCAGGTTGCTGTTTGAACACCACTTTCTCATAGAGGCTTTCCACAACCACCTTATTGTCTAAAATAGGTTCGATCGCAAACCAATCACTGTTCTATTACCTTTATTTAGTTTTCTTCAAAACATGTATCACTTCCTGACGTTTTATTCATTACTTGATTTCTTTGTTACCTGACTCTCCCAATAGAACGTAAGCGGCACGGGAACACAGGATTCTATCTTATTGACCAGTATATCCCCAGCACCTACAGCAGTGCTTAGTCCACAACAGGCACATGATACGTGTCTATCGAAGGTCTGAGTGATGAATAATTCCCTCCACCTGGAGACCTGTGTTTTGTAAAACTGTATCAAGTGATTATGGCCGGTCTCCTCTCAGTGTGAACCAGTGAGCTATAAAAATGTTAGAAATATGTCCTTGTCCAGTACCTTTTAGAAATACGTCCTAGTCCAGTACCTTGTGCTTAAGCATTAGATAAAAATTAACTACAGTTATTACAGAACCAGTTTGTCATATGTTACCCAAGCCACAGACCTTCAGACTAGTTCCCCTGGACCCGCGTCATCCACGATAGTGATGAGTTTATCAGACTAGATTACATTCCCTGCAACTTCTGGACCGTGGTTCCTCTCTGGTTGAACACAGGGTATTCCTGGAAACTTGAAATGTATTTCCATTCCTCATACCTTTTTCATCTTTCCCCCTTCGGTTTATTTGTTAATTCCCTCAATTGCATATCTACCCACAAGCCCTGTAGAATATAATCCAGATTTTGGACCCAAGATTCTACTCATTTAACCGTTTGGAGTGTCTTAGTTATCTAGTGCTACAGGAGTACCACAAGTGGGTGGCATTAAAAAAACAAATTTATTTTCACGTATTTCAGGAGGGTAGAAGTCTGAAATCCCGGTGCCGGATCTAGGGGAATGCTCTCTCTGTTTTTGTCGGCTCTGTGCGAAGGTCCTCGTCTCTTTTCAGCTTCTGATCCTTGGCTCCTTGGTAATCTTCATATGGCTTGGCATCTATCTTTCCCCATCTCTGCTTGCTTCTCTGTGTCTAATCTGCTCTTTTTATATCTCAAAACGTGATTGGCCTAAAACACAGCCTACACTGATAAGGCCTCTTAACATAACAAAGAAAACCATTCCCAAATGGGATTATAAGCACAGGTATAGGGGTTAGGGTTTACAACACATATTTTTTTTGGGGGGGGGGCACAATTCAATCCATAACATGAAGTAAAACAAACAAGTGTGAAAGCATTATTCACTCCTTTTGAAGTAGTCTGGAATTACTGGACCAATTAATTTAGGATGGCTGTTCATGACCTCAAGGTTTTCTTATCAGAACATTAATTTTCCACCCAAAACCTAAAGTGATCTGTTTAGAGCAAGGGAAGAACCATGGGTCCAAGGTTTGTAAGTGTTCCAAGATAATATTGCATAGCTTTCTACAGGTAAGTGGGTAGAGGGAAAATACTCCCTTATAGGAACCTTTACAGGGGCTTAGAATTTTAAAGTTCTAGTTCTGTATTTGATTTCATTGACATTTCTGTTGAGACAGTTGTAGATTCACATGCAGATTTAAAACATAATACATAGAGACCCATGTACACTTCACCCAGTTTCCTCCAATGCTAGCAGAATATCACAACCAGGATATTGAAATTGATACAGTCCTCCAGTCTTATTTAGATTTCCCGTTTTACTTGTACTCGTTTCTGCACGTATGTATGAATTTGGTCTGTTCAATTTCAACACGTGTGGACATTTGTGTATCCACCACCACCATCAAGATACTGAACTGTCCCATTTCCACAAGCATCCCTCCTGGTGCCCTTTTAGAACCACGTACACTTCCCTACCACACGCTCCTTCCAGTCCTGTCACTAACCCATAAAACCCATACCAACCACTAATATTGTATATTTCTAAAATGTTTGCCATTTCAAAACTGTTACATAAATGGAATCATAGAATGTGTACCTTTTGGGGTTGGCTTTTTTTCATTCAGCCTAATTCCTTGGAGATTCATCCAAGTTGGTACAGATATCAATAGTTCATTCCTTTTAATTACTGAGTAATATTCCATGGTGTAAGTGTAACATAGATTGTTTAAAGATACACTCCTTGAAGGATACCTGTGCTCTCTCCAGGTTTTGGCTATTATGAATAAAGTTGCTATCAACATTTGTGTACAGTTTTTATGTAAACAAGCTTTTCATTTCTCTGGGATAAATACACAAGAGTGTGCTTGCTGGTTCATATGTTAATTGCATCTTAGTTTTATAAGAAGCTGCCAAACTGTTTCCAGAGTGTCTGTGCCATCTGACGTTCTCATCATCAATGTATGATTGATTGATCCAGTTTCCCCACACCCGGGTCAACATTTTATATCTGTCTTTTTGATTATAACCATCTTAGCTGGAGCCCAGGTGGTGCCGTGGTTAAGAGCTTAGCTGCTTACCAAGAGGTCAGCAGTTCAAATCCACCAGCTGCTCTTTGGAAAGCCTTTTGGGCAGTTGTGTTCTGTCCTATAGGTTCGCTATGAGTCTAAATCAACTCAATGGCAACGGGTTTGGTTTTTTGTTTTGTTTTGTTTTGTTTTTTTGGTTAGTGGGTGTGAAGTGGTAGCTCATTATGTTTTTGATTTGCTTTTCCGTAATGGCAAACGATGTTCTACATCTTTTCATGTGCTTATTTGCTTCCTGTATATCCTTTCCAGTGAAATGTCTTTTGACCATGTTCTACTTGGATTGTTTGTCTTTTACTATTGAGTTTTGATAGTTTCAAAATATATTTCAGATACTACTCCTTTGTCGGATATGTGGTTTGGATATTGTTTCTCCCAGTAGACTTTTTTTGACCCTCTTCTCAGGGGCTTCTGCAGAGCAAAATTCTTTAATTTTGATGAGGGCCAAGTTTTAATCTTTTCCTACATGGATCATGCTTTTGGTGTCAAGCCTAAGATTTCTGTGCCTACTTCGAGATCTTGAAGATCTTCTCTTATTTTTTTTCTAAACGTTTAGTAGGTTGACATTTTACATTCAAGTCTGTGAGCCATTTTGAGTTCATTATTATATAAGATGTAATGTTTAGAATAGTGCATTTTTTTTTTTTGGCCTATGGATATTCAGTTGTTCAGCTCCATTTGTTGAAAAGGGTATCCTTTCTTAAATGAATTGCTTTTGGGCTTTTGTCAGAGATCAGTTGGGCATATTTGTGTGCATCTGTTCCTGACTTCTCTATTCTGTTCCACTGGTCTGTTTATCCCTCCATCAATACCACACCGACTTGATTATTGTAGGTGTACAATAAGCCTTAATATCAGGAAGACTGGAACTTGGCACTTTATTCTTGGTCAAGATCATTTTAGCTATTTTAGGACTGGTACTTTTTCATATAGAGGAGCCCTGGTGGTACAGCGGTTAAAGTGTTTCACTGCTCGCTGAAGGTGGGTGGTTTGAACTCACCAGCCACTCCATGGAAGAAAGTTGTGGCAGCCTGCTTCCGTAAAGATTTATAGCCTTGGAAACTCGGTGGGGAGTTCTTTTCCTAGAAATTCCATAATAAGCTTATCTATGTCTACAAGAAACTTTTTTTGTGATTTTATGGTAGGAATTACATTAAACCTATGTGTCAAATTGAGAATCAACATCTTTACTATGTTGACTTCTAATCTATGAGCACTGTATGATTCTCCATTTATTTAGGTCTTTTTCGATTTAGTTCATCAGTTTTTAAAAATCTTTTAAATTTCCAGCACACAGGTCCTCTACATATTTTGTTAAAAGTATGCCTAAGCATTTCATTTTCATCTGAGTGATTATAAATAGTATGTCATTTTTAATATCAGTTTCCACATGTTCATTGTTGGTATGCAGGAACGCCAGCGATGATTGTGTTTTAATATTGTATCCTGTGGTCTTATGGAACTTATTTATTAGTTCTAGGAGTTTTTAGTAATTTTTTGGAATTTTCTCCATAGACAGTCACATCATCTGCAATGCCTTGTATTTCTTTCTCGTATTATTGCAGTGGTTCAGGCTTGCAGTACTCGCCTTGTTCCCTCAATCATAGATAGCAGTTACTCACCCTGTCTTTCAACATTACATATGCTGTTATCTGTACTGTTTTTATGTTCTTAATCAAGTCGGTATAATTCCCTCTATTCCTAACTTGCTGAGAGATTTTATCATGAATTAATGTGGAATTTTGTGAAATGCTTTTTTTGCACAAATCAATATGAGCATATTTTTCTTTGTTAGCTTGTTAATATAGCGGTTTACGTTGATTGATTTTTAAATATTGAACCAGCCTTATATTTCTGCAATAAATCCCACTTGTCCATGGCATGTAATTCTTCTTACACATTTTGTTTTCGTTTTGCCAGTATTTTGTTGATCTAAGTTAAAGTGAGACATTGGTCTGTTGTTTTCTTTTTTGGTACGGTCTGTCTGGTTTTGCTGTATGGGTGATACTATGTTGAATATACCGTGGACTGCCAAAAGAACAAAGAAATCTGCCTTGGAAGAAGCACATCCAGAATGCTTTTTGGAAGCCAGGATGGCAAGACTTTGTCTCACAAAGTTTGGATGTGTAATCAGGAGGGATCAGTCCCTGGAGGAGGATTTCATGCTTGGTAAAGTAGAGGGTCAGCGAAAAAGAGGAAGACCCTCAAGGAGATGGATTGACACAGTGACTGCAGCAATGGGCTCAAGCATAACAACGATGACGAGGATAGTACAGGGCCAAAAGTTTTTTTCATTCTGTTTTATGTAGAATTGCTGTGAGTCAGAACCAGCTGGATGGCTCCTAACAACAACAGCAACAACAAGGAGTCTCTGGGTGTTGCAAATGGTTGATGCATTCACCTGCTTACCGGATATTGTCAGAGGGACTCCATTTGGTTCGGGGGAGAATGAGCCTTCCTGGGCTGCCATCTATTTCTAGTTTGGGGTTGGGAAATACTGGACCTGGGTCACCATTTTTTGGGCGCTGTTTTATCATTCCTCCAGTCCTGGAGTTCCAATCCAGGTTGTCTAATTCTTACCACTTTTCGGAGTTCCCTTTTTGTTGTCTCTCATGTTATTCCCCGGGTTTGTACTTGTGCTCAGTTGGAAAGAGTAGGGAGAAACGGTTCTATACCATTTGTCCAGGACAGACCAGAAATATTTTGTTCCTATATTTTTTTAATTCTATCATTATTGAATATTCTCTCCATTCCTGTGGTTTTCTTGCTCTGGGATACAGACGACTGATTCTTGCGTTTATTTCAACAGGATTAAGTCTCAAAAACGACAGTGGAAATGATCAGCCCGTGTTTCCTTATGAGTTAGAAATACAAGCACCAGGAGGCAAAGTATCAAGAAAAGCCAGAGTGAAAGTTCCCCAGAAAATAACAGGCACAGAAAATCGTGGTGGTACACACAGGGTAAGGAAACGGCATCAAAATTTTCCAGGGAAGAAAAGAAAGAAACATTCAACATGTAAACAAGAGCTGCCAAAATGTATGGATCTTCATAGGAAAGACCACACAGGGGAGAAACCTTTCAAATGTCAGGAATGTGGGAAAAGCTTTAGAGTGAGTTCTGACCTTATTAAACACCAGAGAATTCACACTGAAGAGAAACCCTACAAATGTCAACAATGTGATAGGAGATTTAGATGGAGTTCAGATCTTAATAAACATCTAATGACACACCAAGGAATAAAACCCCATAAATGTTCGTGGTGTGGGAAAAGCTTCAGTCATAACACAAATCTCCACACACACCAAAGAATCCACACAGGAGAGAAACCCTTTAAATGTCATGAATGTGGGAAGAGATTCATTCAGAACTCCCATCTTATTAAACACCAGAGAACCCACACAGGTGAGCAGCCCTATACTTGTATCATATGCAAGAGAAACTTTAGCAGGCGGTCAAGCCTTCTTAGACACCAGAAACTCCACAGGGCAAGGGAAGTTGGTCCTGTGTCCCCAGTCTGAATGAAGTCACTATATTGAGCCTGACCCTAGAGAGCGTAAAAGAACATAAAATCATAAATCACCAATGATAGGAATCTCATCAATGAGAAATTTGGGAGGTGCCCATGCCATGCTTCACAGAAAGGAATACATGTTGCCTGTCTTGTCCAGTGTTATATTTTCAGTGCCTAGCACAAATTGACATATAGGGAGTACCTTATCAATAAAATAATGAAAATATATCAAGTGTATCTATCTATTTATCATTGCCATCTATCCATCTACCGGGGTTCCTTGGATCTTTCTCAGACTCAGTGATCTACTTTCTTCAGGTATCAAGCACTTGGCAAATACATGATGGTCCCGAGTCCTGGTCTCATTCTTTACTGGTAGAGATGGAAGAGAAATATATAGTTCCCCAAAAAGAGAAAATTACTTAGTGGGGAGTGCTTTTATGGCTATTGTTCTATGTGGAGGAACATCCAAGCCCAGTGTGTAGGGAGCTTTACCCTGGTACAGAAAGAGAGGATTTAATGTGAGCTCCAGGAGAAGCACCTCCATTCTAGTTGCTACTCCCCTCAGAAGCCACTGCCACAATGTCATCTGTCCAGCAATTCTAAGCAGCAAGGGCCTGAATGCCAACACAGACCTTTGGGCCTTGCAAGCACAAAACATCTGTCCTCTTGCTGGTCCTCTCAACACGGGCAAAGCCTTCCTCTAGAAGGGGCCTTTAAAATTTGGTGTGATCAGTGGGTACCAAGCCGGTCCTTAGAAAAGGCTGTTTGTGAGCTGTTAAGAGGCATGCTAAGAAAAAATGAATTCTTAATCCAAGTGAAGTTGGGATCAGTGTGTTAGATAAAATCAGTGTTTCATTACTAGAGGGCTTCTCAGAGCATTTACAGGTAAGTGCACAGTGTGCAACTAGGGGAGTCAAGGGAGAGGGGTATGAGCATGCAGTGTTTTTCAGCATTATTTAGCCATAGGAGCCTTTCTGGTGGGTATGTTTGTCACGCCTAACATATCTGAGAACAGTGTTGTGCAACACCCATTCGGGAATCACTGACCTAGTTAAACCTTTCACCATTATAGGAACCTGAGGCCCAGAGAGGTTACCTGACTTGGTAGAACAAAAATCAGTTCTCGCATCCGCATATTCACACTGAAATGCCCCTTCCTCCACACTACGTGGCTTCTAGGGTAGAAGGAGGGTCATATCATTAGACGTATTAGGAAGCTGAAGAGTAAGAACTTATGGCTGGGCATTGGTGGCAGAGCAAAAGTTGTCACTGAGTGTCCTCAAGTCAATTTCCATTCATTGTGACCCCTTGTGACAGAGTAGAACTGCCCCATAGGGTTTCCTAGGCTGTAATCTTTAGGGGAACAGATTACCAGCTCTTTCTCCGGCAGAGCCACCGGATGGGTTTGAACCGCCAACCTTTCACTTATCAACCGAATACTTAACCATTGTGCCACCAGGGCTTCATAGAGCAAGAGTAACCAAAGAACACCAAATCCGTTGCCATTGAGTCGATTCCAACTCAGCGACCCTATGGGATGGAGCAGAACTGCCCCATAGGGCTTCCAGTGACCAGCTGCTGGATTTGAACTGCTGACCTTTTGGTGAGCAGCCGAGCTCTTAACCATTGTGCCATCAGGGGTCAAGAGCAGAAGTAGAGCCCATGTATTCCCTTTCCAGGAGATGAGGTGGAGAAATCTCTCTCCTCAGGGCCCCTCCAGAGGGATTCACTTCTCCAAGGTCATAGCAACCAATTCTGTTTGGAATCTTCTCCCACATCTGGTAGAGCATCCAAGTGTTTTAGCAAGGAGAGTCTCGATAGCTTCCAACAGCAGCTACAGGAAAGAGTAGATAGGAGGATTCAGTCCTGACTGACCTCTAAACTAGACCACGGCTTCCCCAACAGTGTGTAGTGACGAACCAGTGATGTTTCTTCATTTGCTTAACTTCCAATCTGTTGCAGACTGACATTTTTGTAAAATGCAATAAAATGAATTATTAGAAAAATGGAATAAAAAAGCCAAAGACACACAAAATGCAAGCCCAATTATTTTTAATTATTAAACAGCCATGAAACGACTGTGTCAAATTGCTACAAAAGTTTCTAAATGCTTCCTCTGAATTTCTGTATTTATTTTCCTGCAGATGAGTAACAAATAGTTCATGGACCGACGTAGCCCATGGCTCACGCTCTGAATAGCATTGCATAGACTCAAGTGGAGTTTCAGGCCCCCTTTAAATAAATGTCTTATGCTAGGTAAAAAAAAAAAAAAAAGGGCAGAGAAGCTGGGGACCGAACACATTTTCAAAAAAAAAAAAGACAAAAAAACTGATATTAGTCAAGGACCTATTTGGTTTGACCAATCATACGTTATAATGGTATATTTGGGAACTGAAAGAAAAGTTATATAAATAAAAGGACCTGAAATGTTATATTGATCGAAAGGATCATAACCTAAACCAAACCCAGTGCCGTCGAGTCGATTCCAACTCATAGCGACCCTATAGGACAGAGTAGAACTGCCCCACAGAGTTTCCAAGGAGTGCCTGGTGGATCCAAACTGCCGACCCTTTGGTTAGCAGCCATAGCACTTAACCACTATGCCACCAGGGTTTCCAAAAAGGATCATAGGTTTTAGAAATTAAGAAATAGTGCTCTAGGAGGCCCTGAAATTGAAGAATGAGCAGAATAATCTAATGTCTAAGTCTTTTTGCCATTTCTCGGGCTGTTACAAAGACACACAGACTGTGGAACTCAGAAGAACCACATACACACACACACACCACACACTACATCTAAGATAGTTGTAGAAATAAATTCCCATCATCAAAAATGGAATAACTCAATCAGATTGAGAGATGCGGCTAGCTAACATTGCCCCATAGAAATGTTAACATTGGCTTGGTATTTATTTATAAAATTGGAAAACTTTGTGTCCTTCAGTTAAAAGAACGCTTCAGGCAATTATTGTTTAGAGTTACAAAATCAGCTCTTTATTCTCTTTACATGCTGGTGTGCCCACACATCGGCTTTAGTTACATCAGAACCTCCTCTGTGGATGCCTGGTACAGGATAAGATGGTCTGGTATACATAGCAAAGGGTGTGCACTGGGAGGATGGTAGACTGAGCAACATACATCATTACAACTGCTTGGAATCAAATCACCAGGCCTGTCGTCCAGGTGCCTCGGGATGGGTTCGAATGGCCAATCTTTCGGCTAGTAGTCAAGGGCCTAACTCTTTACACCACCCAGGGACACCCTTGGTGCTAAGATGGGGGAAATCATCCTCCTGCACAAGGTGCCACCCTACTTTGTGTGAATCCATTTGGCAGCACCCTGGATAACTGAGACCACACCACCATTCAAGGGACATTTGTGTAGCTTCTGGAAAGAAGGGATTGACTTAAAAATTTATAGGAGAGCTGCATCAAAGGAGCCAGAAGCTTCCTGCCTTCTTGAGAGATTTGACAAAGTCCTAGAAAATAGAAGTTGGCAAAATGGCACTCCACTTTTACAAAGTGCCCACCCGTTATAATACATTTTAGCTTCAAAGCTTGTCTTACATATTCTACCTGGGCATCGTTCCCAGTGGGGATAAAGAGCAGGGATCATGGGTCGCATTTGAGAGATGAGTTATCTGAGTCATATACCAGGAAGTGATTGCCTGAAGATGTGCTGGGGGAAAGGCAGGGAGAAAATTGTGGTTTCCTGGCTTGTGGTTCAGTTACTCCATTGCTGCTCAAATGCAAGGACTCTAGTATAGGAAGCAAATTCTCACCCATGTGGTTAGGGAACAAGATTTTGGAGTCAGGGCTCCTGGCTGAGTCATCAGTATCCATTCTTCCCATTCACTCTTCTGTGAGCTCAGTGTCATCTCTGAGGCCTACAGCTCCCCAGTACCTGCAGGTCTGCAGCAGCTTGGGTCCCGGAAGCCAAGAGAGGCCTCTGTAGAGATG
Organism: Elephas maximus indicus; assembly: GCF_024166365.1. Taxonomy (NCBI): domain Eukaryota; kingdom Metazoa; phylum Chordata; class Mammalia; order Proboscidea; family Elephantidae; genus Elephas; species Elephas maximus. Next base: position 20,318,504 of record NC_064846.1, read on the forward strand.
CAGTCTGAGGAGCTCAGTCCAGGGTTCGCTTGTGCTTGGGGACGCACAAAGACAATCCAAGTTATACCGGGCATGGATAGTTTTAAAAGAATCCATTTCCACAGCCTCAGCTTCTATACATTGTCATTCCTAAAACTCACCTAATGAAAACCTTGATAAAGATTCTCCTTTTCCACCTCCCTCTCACTACCACAGAGCCCTGGTGGCACAGTGCTTAAGAGCTATGGCTGCTAATGAAAAGGCTGGCAGTTCGAATCCACCAGCTGCTTTTGGAAGCCCTATGGGGCAGTTCTACCCTGTCCTATAGGGTCACTATGAGTTGGGATCACTCGATAGCATTGGGTTTAGTTTGTTTGGTTTCACCACCTCCCTTTTGCCACTGTTACCTGCCCTAATCTTACCATGGTGCATTGCCCTGATGACATTTAAAATCCACCCTACTTGGGCATGATCTAATTAAAATAACAAAACCCCATTTTCCAAACAAGATTCCATCCACAGGTATAAGGGTTAGGATTCGAACATATATTTTGGGGGCACACAATCCATAACAGGGCCTTCCTTGCTTTGAATTTTTATTCCTTTTTTTATCATTTGATGTCTGTCTTCCCTCTAGAAGCTGAACCTCGTTTCTCTGTATTTCTTAGCACACTACTTGGACTATGGTCAGATTTCTAGCCTCCAGATTTGCGAGAGAATAAATTTCAGTTGTTTTAAGCCACCGAGTTTGTGGTATTCTATTATGGAAGCCCTAGGAAACAAATATAATTATCCAGGTGGGCCTGACGTAATTCCAAGGCCCCTTATGAGTGAAAGAGGGAAACAGGAGAGTTAGTGCCAGAGTGACGAAATAAGAAAAGCACTGAAGCAGCCGTTGCTGGCTTGGAAGATAAAAGAGTGCCATGAGCCAAGGAATGGTGACACAGGGAAGAAATTGGATTGTCCTGTCGAGCTTCTTTAGAGAAAGAAGTGCAGGCCTGCAGACACTTAATTCTAGCCCAGTGAGACCAGTTTCAGATTTCCATCCTCCAGAACTGTAAGATAATACATTTGTGGGTTTTTTGAAGTCACTAAGGATGTGGCGATTTGTTACAACAGCAATAGGAAACTAATACAATGGCAACACTCCCCAAATCGATCTGCAGATTCAACACATTGCCGATAAAATTACAGCTGACCTTTTTGTAGAAATTGACAATTTAGTGCTAAAACTCATCTGTAAATACAGGTTACCCAGAATGGCCAAAACAATCTTGTACAAAGAAGAACAAAGTTGGAGCACTCATACTTTCTGATATCAAAATGTACTACAAAGCTACAGTAATCAAGACAGTGTGGTACTAGCAAAAGGATAGACATCACAGATCAATGGAATAGAATTTGGAGTCCAAAAAAAATTTTTTTTTCATAGTTACAGTTAATTGATTTTTGACAAGGATGTCAAAAAATTCAGTGGAAAGAATCCTCTTTCCTATAAATGGATATCTGCATGCAAAAGAATGAAGTTAGACTCCTGTCTCACATCATATAAAAAAATTAACTCATAATCTACCATAGACCTATATCCCAACCCAGTGCCATCGATATCAAAGCTAAACTATAAAACTTTTAGAAGAAGGCATAGGAGTAAATCTTTATGATCTTGAGTTAGGCAATGATTTCGTAGATATGACACTGAAAGCATAACTACTAAGGAAAAATAAATTGAACATAAACATATAAAAATTTTGTACTTCACCATGAAGAAAGTGAAAAGATATTGTAAGGAACCAAGGAAACGCTTTCCAAATCGTATGTTTGACAATGCACTTGTGTCCAGAACACACGAACAACACTAATAACTCAACAGTAAAAAAAAAAGTAGTAAGACAAAAATCCCAATTAAAACTTGGGCAAAGGACTTAAATAGAAGTTTCTCCAAAGAAGACGTACACATGGGAAATAAGCATGTGAAAAAGGTGCTCAGGTTCATTATTGGATAGAAAAATGCAAATCAAAACCACAATCAGATACCACTTCACACACACTCCCACTGCCTTAGAGTGGATTCCAAATCATAGTGACCCTATAGGGCAGAGTAGAACTGTCCCATAGTTTCCAAGGCTGTAAATCTTTACAGAAACAGACTGTCACATCTTCCTTCCGAGGAGCAACTGGTGGGTTCAAACCACTGACCTTTTGGTTAGCAGCCCAGCTCTTTAACCACTGTGCCACCAGGGCACCTTCACACTTACTACGATGACAAAAATTAAAAGGACAAGTGTTGTTGAGGATATGGAGAAATTTGAACCACCGAGCATTGCTATTGCGACTGTAAAATGGTGCGGCTGCTTTGTTAAACAGTTTGACAGTTCCTCACAGAGTTAAACATAGAGTTAACCCTATGTCCAAACAATTCCACTCCTTGATATGTACCCAAGAGAAATGAGAACTTATGTCTGTACAAAAACTTGTACATGAATATTTATAGCAGCATTAGCAATAATAACCAAACAGTAGAAACAAATCCAGTGTCCAGCAATTGATGAATGGATAAACAAAATGGAATACAGTGGAATAGTATTCGGCCATAAAAAAGAGTGAACATGCTTCAACATGGAGAAACCTGATTACATTATGTCAAATGCAAGAAGCCAGGCTCAAAAGATCACATATTACATAATTTCATTTAAATGATTAAGTATCCAGATTTGGGTAGATTCATAAAAACAGAAACTAGATTACTGGGTACAAGGGGCTGGAGGTGGTGACTCCTAGTGGGTATGGTGTTTCTTTTTGGTGTGATGAAAATATTCTAAAATTAGATAGCGGTGATGATTTCACAACACTGTGAATATACTTGTAAAAATGGCATCGTGTCAGAGGTCCTTTAACTTCATGAGGGGGAAGGAGAATCAAGATCAATTTGAGCGCCGATTCCTACGACGTGGTGGTCAGACATACCCCCACTTTCTAAATTATTAACCAGTTCTGACAACTGCCTTACCTCCCAGGGCACTCTCTACTTCTCTGCTGGGTTCAGTAATTCTTTGCGATGGCTACACACAACTCACAGATCATACTCAGGATTATGGGATTTATTACGGGACTAACAGGTTACAATTCAGCATCCACTTGGAGGTAACAGGAACAACTCAGGATACAGTTCTTCAGTCAGGACAGGTTCTCCTTGGCTGTTGCCACCGGGTCCACCTCTTGGCCTGGGCCTTGCACTCTCAGCCTGACCTCTGCCCTTGCGTGGGTCTGGCCTCTGCCCTGCTTAGGCCTGGCCTCTGTCCTGCTCGAGCAAGTGTTAGAAAGCTCTGTAGCTCTGCTGATAAGTGCCCAGAGGCACCCCACTCCACCCGGAAGCCTCCTGAACGAACATGCTCAGCTTGTCACTGTACGGGTCACAAAGCCTAGCCTGCTGGTCCTGTGTTGCTGCTGCCTTGTACCATCTTCAGTGTTATAGCTCTCTCTGTCTCCTGGGTCTAGGAGAGTCTCAGTGCAAGGACCCCAGGTCCAAAGGACAGACTCTGTTTCTGGCTCATCTTCTTGATGAGCCCCACCCAAGGATTGGCTCCCTTTAAGCCTAGTAGGATGGCAAAACTGACCAATCCCCTGCAAGGGTTACATGGACCTTATTTGTATGGCCCCACCCCCACAATGCTTCCATTCTTTATGCCTATGTATACTTTAATCTCCAAGTGTGACTGTCCATCTAAGACATTAAAGGAAGTGTTTATACTGAATTTGGAGTTTTGCCATATGTCCTCTCCCAAGTTTGCAGTTTTTTGGCTTTGCTGTTTACTCCAGGAGAAAGTGTCTCATCTGCTGGGTTTATTAAGTTAATGTGGTTATCAATCTGATGACAAATAGCATACTCTGCACAGGTCAGAGTGGGGTCTTTTTCCAAAATAATTTTTTTTTAACTGAGTAAGGTATGCTAGGAGTGGCATTGACCCTGATTCCTTGGTAAAGACTCTTTAGCAAAGAGGACAAGAAAGTTCCACCAGCACTACATAGTTAAGTGCAATGGTGATAAGCAGTAGTCTGGCCAATCTTGGAAGGGGCTCCTGAGATTTTAAACTGCCCCAATAAGTCTGTCAGTTTGTCGTACTGTAGGTGGGGCTTGCATGTTGCTGTGATGCTGAAAGCTATGCCACCGGTATTCAAACAGCAGCAGGGTCACTGATGGCAGGCAGGTTTCAGCTGAGCTTCTAGACTAAGACAGACTAGGAAGAAGGACCCATCAGTCTACTTCTGAAAAGTATTAGCCCATGAAAACCTTATGAATAGCAGTGAAACATTGTTTGATATAGTGCCGGAAGATGAGCCCCTCCGATTGGAAGGCACTCAAAAGACGACTGGGGAAGAGCTGCCTCCTCAAAGTAGAATCGACCTTAATGACGTGGATGGAATAAAACTTCCCAGACCTTCACTTGCTGATGTGGCATGACTCAAAATGAGAAGAAACAGCTGCAAACATCCATTAATAATTGGAACGTGGAATGTATGAAGTATGAATCTAGGAAAATTGGAAGTCATCAGAAATGAAAGGTGTCATGGATTGATTTTTGGGGGGCCAAAGAGTGGAATGTCATGGATTGAATTATATCCCCACAAAAATGTGTGTATCAGTTTGGCTGGGCCATGATTCCTGTTATTGTGTGAATTTCCTGTACGTTGAAAATCCTGCAACTATGACGTTAATGAGGGAGTGTGGGCGGCAGTTTTTTTAGTGAGACAGGACTCAACCTACAGCACTGGATTGTGTCTTGAGGCAATCTCTTGAGATATAAAAGAGAGAAGTGAGCAGAGAGGGAGACCTCATACCACCAAGAAAGTAGCACCTGGACCAGGGCACGTCCTTTGGACCTGGGGTCCCTGCACCTGAGAAGCTCCTCGACCAGGGGAAGATTGAGGACAAGGACCTTCCTCCAGAGCCAACGGAGAGAGAGAAAGCCTTCCTCTGGAGCCAATGCCCCAATTTTGTACTTTTAGCCTACTTTACTGTGAAGAAATAAACTTCTCTTTGTTAAAGCCACCCACTTGTGGTATTTCTGTCATAGCAGCACTAGATGAGTAAAACAAAATGGAACACATAAACTTCGATACTCTAGGCATTAGTGAGCTGAAATGGACTGGTATTGGCCATTTTGAATGAGACACACCTTATGGTCTGCTATGCTTAGAATGACAACTCAAAGAGGAATGGCATTGCATTCATCATCCAAAAAAAAAACAAAACATTTCAAGATCTATTCTGAAGTACAATGCTGTCAGAGATAGGACAATATCCATACACCTACAAGGAAAACCAGTTAATACAACTATTATTCAAACTTACACACCAACCACTAAGGCCAAAGATGAAGAAAATGAAGATTTTTACCAACTTTAGCAGTCTGAAATTAATCGAACATGCAATCGGGATGCGTTGATAGTTGCTGGTGATTTGAATTCAAAAGTTGGAAACAAAGATGAAGAACAGATAGTTGGAAAATATGGCCTTTTTTTTTTTTAGAAACGGTGCTGGAGATTGCATCACAGAATTTTGCAAGACCAATGACTTCTTCATTGCAAAGATGTATAAATGCTGATTATACATGTGGGCCTCACCAGATGGACTACACAAGACTCAAATCAACTACATCTGTGGAAAGAGACTATGGAGAAGCTCAATACCATCAGTCAGAACAAGGTCAGGGGCCGACGGTGGAACAGACCATCAATTGCTCATATGCAAGTTCAAGCTGAAACTGAAGAAAATTAGAACAAGTTTACAAGAGCCAAAGTACAACCCTGAGTATATTTGGAAGACAGCTCTCCTAGGCTGGGTTCTCTAGAGAAGCAAACCCAGTAATGTGTATTAAACGTATAGAGAGAGTTATATTAAGGAAACAGCTCATGCGATTGTAGGGGTTGGAAATTCCCAAGACCTTGGATCAGGATAGACTTCTTTCCCAATTCACAGAGTTGCAGAAGCTGGTGAACCCAAGATGAGCAGGTTGGAGAGCAGGGATCCTGCTCACAGGTTGTTTTTCTGGGCAGGGTGGTTTAGCAGACACACATGAAGTAATCTCTTCAGATGGGAGTGGTTCTGCTGGCAGGAGTGATTCAATGGAATTTAGGGGCTCAGTGTCCCCAGCTTCCTGATTGTCTGCCCATATGTCCCCACCCCAAATTTCAGGATTCCATTTCTTCTCAATCAATGGCCTTAATTTAACTTCAGACACCTCTCAAGGGTGGCAATTGAGCTGGCATTGTAATTCAGCCACTCTTACAATAAGACTCTGGGTTTGGTTTTCGGCAATATCAGCTCTGTTACTACAAGAAATAAGGCTCCCTTTCAAAGCACAAGTGGAAACTTTGAAGCCATTTATGTAGCACCTGAGCTTTGACTCTGAAGCCATGAGCACATCTCTTTCTTTCACCAGTTCGTCTAGCAAAAGTAGGACCATCCAACCAGCTTCCTTATACTTCTGGCTCTGACAGAACTGTAGAAAGATATCACACATGTGTTCACCCAGAGCCTCACCTTTCGCCAACACCTGATCTATCGGTGGTGATATTTTGCGTATTTGTATCGCTACCTCATGCCATGGACCGTCGATACCCTCTTTACTGCTGGAAGCAGGGTCATCACCATTTTTAAGACTAGCCAGACTTGAGAACCAATTTAGAAAACTCATCCTTACAATTTTGTTTCTCTAGAATCACTCTCAGTACCAAATGCCTTTGGCTGGGTTCTCTAGAGAAGCAAAATCAGTGAAGCGTATAAATATATACAGAGAGACATTTATATCAAAAAATGCCTCACACGATTGTAGAGGCTGGAACGTCCCAAGTCTGTGGATCAGGATCGAGGCTTCTCCTGATTCATGTAGCTGCAGGGGCTGGCAAACCCAAGATCAGCAGGTCAGAGACCAGGACTCTTGCTCACAGGCTGTGAATATCGACGAATCCCAAGGTCGGCAGGCAAGACTGCAAGGCTTCTCCAGATTCGTGTAGCTGCAGGGGCTGGAGAACCCAAGATCGGCAGGAAGGAGAGCAGGGCTCCACTCACAGGCTGTGAAGATTAACAAAACCCGAGATCGGCACATAAGCTGATAGCGCAAGTCCCAAGAATGGGAGGTCAGATGAACAGGAAGACTCAGCTAAAAGCCAGAATGTCTGCTTATATTCGGATGCAGGCAACACCCAAAGGAAACCCCCCTTCAACTGAGTGGATACTTACAGCAGATGCCATCATGGGAGTGATCACATATAAACACTGAGAATCATGGTCCAGCCAAGTTGACACACAATCTTACCCATCACAAAGGGCATCCCAATTGGTAAAAGAAGTATACCTATTTGCAGATGATATGATCTTATATACAGAAAACTCCAAAGAATCTACAAAAAAATTACTGGAACTAATAGAATAATTCAGCAAAGAATCAGGATACAAGATAAACATACAAAAATCAGTTGGATTCCTCTACACCAACAAAGAGAACATCGAAAAGGAAATCACCAAATCAATACCATTTACAATAGCCCCCAAGAAGATAAAATACTTAGGAATAAACATAACCAGAGATGTAAAGGACAAAGAAAACTACAAAACACTACTGCAAGAAACCAAAAGGGACCTACATAAGTGGAAAAACATACCTTGCTCATGAATAGGAAGACTTAACATTGTAAAAATGTCTAATCTACCGAAACTGATCTATAGATACAATCCAATTCCGATCCAAATTCCAGCGACATTTTTTAATGAGATGGAGAAACAAATCACCAACTTCATATGGAAGGGAAAGAGGCCCCAGATAAGTAAAGCATTACTGAAAAAGAAGAAGAAAGTGGGAGGCCTCACTCTACCTGATTTTAGAACCTATTACACTGCCACAGTAGTCAAAACAGCCTCGTGCTGGTACAACAACAGACACATAGACCAATGGAACAGAATTGAGAAGCCAGACATAAATTCATCCACCCATGTGCAGCTGATATTTGACAAAGACCCTGAGTCCATTAATTGGGGGAAAAGACAGCCTCTTTAACAAATGGCGCTGGCATAACTGGATGTCCATCTGCAAAAAAATGTAACAAGACCCATAACTCACACCATGTACAAAAACTAATTCAAAATGGATCAAAGACCTATGTATAAAATCTAAAACAATAAAGATCATGGAAGAAAAAATAGGGACAATGCTAGGAGCCCTAATACACGGCATAAACAGAATACAAACCATAAGTAACAATGCAGAAATTCACGAAGAGAAACTAGGGAACTGGGAGCTCCTAAAAGTCAAACACTTATGCTCACCAGAAGACTTCACCGAAAGAGTAAAGACAACCTACAGACTAGGAAAAAAAATTTAGCTATGACATATCCGATAAGGATCTAATCTCTAAAGTCTACAAGATACTGTAACACCTCAACAACAAAGATACCCAATTAAAAAATGGGCAAAGGATATGAACAGACACTTCACCAAAGAAGACATTCAGGCAACTAACAGATACATGAGGAAATGCTCACGATCATTAGCCATTAGAGAAATGCAAATCGAAAGTATAATGAGATAGCATCTCAGCCCAACAAGGTCAGCACTAATCCAAAAAACACCAAACAATAAATGTTGGAGAGCTTGTGGAGAGGGTGGACAGACACACAGACATACAGAAAGACACAGACACACGGACAGACAAACATACAGACACACAGACACAGACAGACACACAGAGACAGACAGACACACAGGCACACAGACACAGACACACAGACAGACAGATACAGACAGACACACAGACAGACACAGAGACAGACAAACAGACACAGAGACACACACAGACAGACACGCAGACAGACACAGACACGCAGAGACAGACACAGAGAGACACACAGAGACAGACACACAGACTCAGAGACAGACACACAGATACACAAAGACAGACACACGCACAGGTAGACAGACACACGCACAGGCAGGCAGACAGACTCACAGGTAGGCAGGCAGACGCACAGATGGACAGATGCACAGACAAACAGACACACGCACAGAGACACACGCACACACACACACAAACACATGCACACACACACAAACACATGCACACACAGACACACACATGAAGAGAATCTTTCTTCAGCAACATTTTTCAACTATTTTTTTCTAGAAGAAAATATGTATCGGTAATATTTCTCTCACGAGTGTTGGCTTTTCATGTAAATTCAATTTTTTAAATTTCCAAAATCAACAGTTAAATTGATAAATTCTTCCTGAAATGATACTAGCCTGAGAATGAACTTAAACAAGAAAACGCAGACCATCATATAAGTTTTTCTGTTACTTGATAAGATATATACTTGTCATATTTAAAACAATAAATGATTTATTAATATCTTACGAAACATTGCATTGTGGGGGAATAGGAGTTCTTTTAACCCCCTAGGCAAACTCTCTATTTTTTTTTAATTTTTATTGTGCTTTAAGTGAAAGTTTACAAATCAAGTCAGTCTCTCACACAAAAACTTATATACACCTTGCTACATACTCCCAACTGTTCTCCCCCTAATGAGACAGCCCACTCCCTCCCTCCACTCTCTCTTTTCCTGTCCATTTCGCCAGCTTCTAACGCCCTCTACCCTCTCATCTCCCTTCCAGGCAAGAGATGCAAATATAGTCTCAAGTGTCCACCTGATCCAAGAAGCTCAATCCTCACCAGCATCCCTCTCCATCCCATTGTCTGGTCCAATCCCTGTCTGAAGAGTTGGCTTTGGGAATGGTTCCTGTCCTGGGCCAGCAGAAGCTCTGGGGGCCATGACCACCGGGGTCCTTCTAGTCTCAGTCAGACCATTAAGCCTGGTCTATTTACAAGCATTTGGGGTCTGTATCCCACTGCTTTCCTGCTCCCTCAGGGGTTCTCTGTTGTGTTCTCTGTCAGGGCAGTCATGGGCTGTAACCGGGCACCATCTAGTTCTTCTGGTCTCAGGCTGTTGTAGTCTCTGGTTTACATGGCCCTTTCTGTCTCTTGGGCTCGTAATTACCTTGTGTCCTTGGTGTTCTTCATTCTCCTTTGATCTAGGTGGGTTGAGACCAATTGATGCATCTTAGATGGCCGCTTCCTAGCGTTTAAGACCGCAGATGCTAGGGTGTGGGGCTATTCTTGATCCCTTGTGGTAAAACAGTCCAGCAATATTGAGTCTTAGTTCCTGAGGTGGGATCCTCCCACTCAAAAGCAAATATCTCTTGGGACTTTCTTACAGAGGGACACAAGAAAAAGCATCTTTCAAGTCTAGAACCGTAAACCATGCACAATCCGCTGGAAAGAGTGTCAGCAGAGTGTATGGATTGCGTACCACTAGGTGAATATCCTCTGCTATCTGAGTCATGGCCCGTAGGTCTTCTACAAATTGATACTCTTCAGTGCCTGGCTTTATTATGGGTAGAATAGGGGTGTTGTAAACAGACTTGCAGGAACGGATAAGTCCATGTGCCAAGAAGGTTTTGATTAAATGTTGTAGGCCTTGTTTAGCCTCCTGCTTCAAGGGGTACTGCTTGAAATGTGGAACGGTGTGGTTTGGTTTAAGCCTTACCTGGACTGGGGTTGCTGTCTTTGCCTTACCAGGGATTCTGGTGGTCCAGACCTGGGGTTTAACTTGATCCTGAAAGTGCTGGGGTAGGAGTAGAGATTCCGTAGGGGTGGCCACCTGCAAAAGGGCTGCTTGAAGAGCACAGGCTTTATCCGGTTCTACTCCTACTTGAAGTTGACCTGCTGAAAAGGTGGCTTGAGCATTTAACTTGGTTAACAACTCCCTTCCCAAAAGGCAGATGGGACATTCAGGCACATACAAGAAACTATGAGTCAGCTCTGTACCTCCGACTTGACAGTCCATCTGTTGAAGGAATGGTTTATTGATAGGTTTTCCTGACACTGCAGTAATGGTCATGTTTCTTTTAGAAAGAAGGCCCTTCAGGGTATTTAAAACCAAGTAGGTTGTGCCTGTGTTCACTAAGAATTCAGCAGGATGTCCTCCCACTGTTATTGCAAGCTGGGGCTCCTTGTGGGAGATTAAGATTGGCTGGGTGGGTGGGAGGGGAGCCCCTGGGCTCCGTCAGTCCGAGCTATCGGCTGAGTTTTGGTAGCTGGGTTATGGGTTTCTTCTTAGGCTCTTGCATGGACTGGGTTGGCTGCGAGGGGCACTCCTGTTTCCAGTGGACTTCTTGTTTGCAGTAGGCACACCGCCTGGGGTCTAGCTTTAGGGGCCTTTGGGTTGGCCACAGGCCCTTTTGGGGCCCGTAAGAATTTACCTACGAGGTCTACTTGTGTGGTGAGTTACCTCCAAGAGCTGCTGCCAGAAGCGTGGCCTGTTTCATTTTTTTATTTTCCTTTTTTTCTCATACCTGGTCCTGATTATTGAAGACCTTAGAGGCAATCTCAACAAGTTGTGAAGTATCCATTCCTAGACCTCTTTCTAACATTTCAAGTTTCCGCCTGATGTCGGGGGTCCTTTGGCTGGTGAAAGTCATATTGATTAACCTAACATTCTCTGGGTCTTCAGGGTTTATATCAGTCAACTGCCAGTATGCTTCATACACCCATTCTAAGAAACTAGAGGGATTTTCCTTGGGGCCTGGTTGTACATCCTGAAATTTTCTAAGGCTCTTCTCTTTTGGGGTCCTTTGCTGCCAACCGACTATCGAACAGTTTTTACAGTGTTCTAGCTGTCCTGCCCCCAGCTGATAACTTGGGTCCCAGTGTGGATCTATGGCAGTCACACCTTGGGCTGCCGGGAGTCTAATACTGTCCTGAGGGTTGAAGTTATGCAACCTGTCAGCCTCTTGGCATGCCTTTTCTAAGACCATCCTCCGTTCCTCTGGAGTTAGAAGAATATTTAGGAGTGATTGACAGTTGGCCTGATTAGGGTGATGTGCAGCAAAGATGGACACAAACAAAGCTTCTATGCATTTCGGGTCATCTCTATACGCTGGGAGATTATTTTTCCAATTATACAGGTCAGAGGTGGAGAATGGTGTATGGACCCAGATAAAGCCTCTAGGCTGGCCATTGTGATCCAGTCCAGCAGGCATTTGTCTCAGTGGAAATTTCCCTGAGGAGACTCAGGTGGACCCCTGGCCAAATGGCACCCCACTATGGGTGTGTTCTGGGGAGACTATTCCCTGGGCAGGACCGGGAGTTTCTGACTCATGGGGGGCCGGCCAAGCTCCCGCCAAAGGCGTAGCTGTCACCGCAGTAGGCATGAGAGCCACAGTAGCTGGCGCCAGGCCAGGAACCGGGCCTACACCTGCAGGTGGATAAGGAGGAAGGGGCACAAGTGGAGATAAGAGACCGAAGGAGTACAGATTGCCCTCTGAGCCTGGAAGGATTGGGGGCTTCCTATCTCCCATCCCTTTTTTCTCTGCTGCCTGCACCATTAGCTTGCACTGTTTTTGTAGGTTCTTATTCTGCCAGAGAGACATAAAGGTTTGCACATAGGGGGTTTCATCCCAGTTTCCCTTGCTTTTGCAAAACAGATCTAACTGTAAAATGGTAGAATAGTTAAGTGACCCATACTCAGGCCACATTTCACCAGACTCCAACTGGTACTGGGGCTCTCTTTCTTCATAGGCTCATAACTAAAGAAGGGGAACATTTGGGGCCCATATTTAACTCACACACTGACATGCTCAATTAGAAACAGAGGTTTTTATTTAGCCCAAGAAACACCCTTCTCTTTTCTCATAGTTAAGACTCACACACAAACAACCTGAACTTAACTGAACCACCATAAACGAGGTTGCCCGTTCTCTGCCATTGGCTAGGGGGAGTGGTGGGGCAAGATAACGAGGATGATCGTAGTAGGGCTTCAATGCCCCTGCCATGGGGATGTCTTAGTCCTACCTCAATCCTCCAGATACCTCCCCACCTCAGAGCCAGAACCGTGGTCAACCAGAAACTAGGGTGCCCATTCTCTGCCGTGTGGCTAGGTGGAGTGGCGGAGTAATGAGGATGGTCTTAGTAGGGTTTCAATCCTTCCTAATGGGGCAGTTCTACTCTGTCCTATAGGGTCACTATGAGTAGGAATCGACTCAATGGCAACGGGTTAATACAAACTTTTACAACTCAACAACAAAAAGACAAACAACCCAATTATGAAAATAGGCAAAGGACTTTGAATAGACATTTCTTCAAAGAAAATATACAAATGGCCAGCAAGCACATGAAAAGATGCTTAATGACATCATCCACTAGGGAAATGCAAATCAACGCCATGATGAGATACCACGTCACACCCACTGGGATGGCTGTAATAATCATAATAAAAGTAAAATAACAATTGTTGACAAAGATGTGGAGAAATGGGAATGTTCACATATTACTGCTGGGAAAGTAAAATGATGCAGCCACTGTGGAAAATCGTTGAGCAGTTCCTCAATAAGTTAAACATAAACCAAACCAGTTGCCATCGAGTCAGTCCCAACTCATGGAGACCCTTTGCGTGCAGAGTAGAACTGCGCTCCAAAAGGTTCCCAAGACTGTGACTTTTTGGGGGCAGATTAAAAAAAAAAAAGACTGTGACTTTTTGGGGGCAGATTACCAGGCCTTTTTTCTGAGGCACCTCTGGGTGGGCTCAAACCCCCAAACTTTCAGGTATTTGTTGTTAGGGATTGAATCCTGTCCCCCAAAAACGTGTGTCAACTTGGCTAGAGCATGATTCCCAGTACTGTGTGATTGTCCATCATTTTTAATTAACTTTTATTGAGCTTCAAGTGAACGTTTACAAATCAAGTCAGTCTGTCCCATATAAGTTTACATACATCTTTCTCCGTACTCCCACTTGCTCTCCCCCTAATGAGTCAGCCCTTCCAGTCTCTCGTGACAATTATGCCAGCTTCCAACTCTCTCTATCCTCCCATCTCCCCTCCAGACAGGAGATGCCAACACAGTCTCAAGTGTCCACCTGATATAATTAGCTCACTCTTCTTCAGCATCTCTCTCCTACCCACTGTCCGGTCCCTTTCATGTCTGATGAGTTGTCTTCGGGGGTGGTTCCTGTCCTGTGCCAACAGAAGGTTTGGGGACCATGCCCGCCGGGATTCCTCTAGTCACAGTCAGACCATTAAGTATGGTATTTTTATGAGAATTTGGGGTCTGCATCCCACTGATCTCCTGTTCCCTCAGGGGTTCTCTATTGTGCTCCCTGTCAGGGCAGTCATCGGTTGTAGCTGGGCACCATCTAGTTTTTCTGGTCTCAGGATGATGTAGTCGCTGGTTCATATGGCACTTTCTGTCTCTTGGGCTCGTAAGCGCCTTGCGTCCTTGGTGTTCTTCATTCTCCTTTGATCCAGGTGGGTTGAGACCAATTGATGCATCTTAGATGGCTGCTTGCTAGCGTTTAAGACCCCAGACACCACTCTTCAAAGTGGGATGCAGAATGTTTTCTTAATAGATTTTATTATGCCAATTGACTTAGATGTCCCCTGAAACCATGGTCTCCAGACCCCTGCCCCTACTACGCTGGCCTTCGAAGCATTCAGTTTATTCACGAAACTTCTTTGCTTTTGGTTTAGTCCAATTGCGTTGACCTCCCCTGTATTGTGTGCTGTCTTTCCCTTCACCTAAAGTAGTTCTTATCTACTATCTAATTAGTGAATACTCCTCTCCCACCCTTCCTCCCTCCCCCGTCTCGTAACCAGGAAAGAATGTTTTCTTCTCAGTTTAAACTATTTCTCAAGTTCTTATAATAGTGGTCTTATACAATACTTGTCCTCTTGCAACTGACTAATTTCACTCAGCATAATGCCTTCCAGGTTCCTCCATGTTATGAAATGTTTCACAGATTCCTCATTGTTCTTTATCGATGCGTACTATTCCATTGTGTGAATATACCATAATTTATTTACCCATTCATCCGTTGATGGGCACCTTGGTTGCTTCCATCTTTTTGCTGTTGTAAACAGTGCTGCAATAATCATGGGTATGCATATATCTGTTCGTGTAAAGGCTCTTATTTCTCTAGGATATATTCCAAGTTGTGGGATTGCTGGATTGTACGGGGGTTCTATTTCTAGCTTTTTAAGGAAACGCCAAATCGATTTCCAAAGTGGTTGTAGCATTTTACATTGCCACCAGCATGTTTACGTCTTCCAATCTCTCCACAGCCTCTCCAACATTTATTATTTTGTGTGTTTTGGATTAATGCCAGCCTTGTTGGAGTGAGATGAAATCTCATTGTCGTTTTGATCTACATTTCTCTAATGGCTAATGATCGTGAGTATTTCCTCATATATCTGTTAGCTGCCTGAATGTCTTCTTTAGTGAAGTGTCTATTCATATCTTTTGCCCATTTTTAAATTGGGTTATTTGTCTTTTTGCAGTTGAGCTTTTGCAGTATCATGTAGATTTTAGAGATCAGGCGCTGATCAGAAATGTCATAGCTAAAAACTGTTTCCCAGTCTGTAAGTAGTCTTTTTACTCTTTTGGTGAAGTCTTTGGATGAGCATAGCTGTTTGATTTTTAGGAGCTCCCAGTTATCCAGTTTTTCTTCTACATTCTTTATAATGTTTTGTATACTGTTTATGCCATGTATTAGGGCTCCTAGCATTGTCCCTATTTTTTCTTCCATGATCTTTATCCTTTTAGATTTTATATTTAGGTCTGTTTATCTGGAAATGTCTTAATTTCACCTTCATATTTAAGACACAGTTTTGCTGGATATGTGATTCTTGGCAGGCAATTTTTTTCCTTCAATTTTTTACATATGTCATCCCATTGCCTTCTTGCCTGCACGGTTTCTGCCGAGCAGTCCGAGCTTATTCTTATTGGCTCTCCTTTGCAGGCGACTTTTCGTTTATCCCTCACTGCTCTTATAATTCTCTCTTTATCTTTGGTTTTGCCAAGCTTGATTATAATATGCCTTGGTGACTTTCTTTTAAGATCTACCTTATGTGTCCAGCGTTTTTTATCTGATGTGATTTTCCTATGTGTTGTAAATCCTACCTCTATGACGTTAATGAGGTGGGACTAGCAGCAGTTATGTTAACAAGGAAGGACTCGATCTATAAGAATTAGGTTGTGTCTTAAGCCAATCTCCTTTGAGATATAAAAGAGAGAAGTGAGCAGAGAGAAGGGGGGGCCTCATACCACCAAGAAAGTAGCGCCAGGAGCAGAGCGTGTCCTTTGGACCCAGGGTCCCTGCACTGAGAAGCTCCTAGTCCAGGGACAGATAAATGACAAGGATCTTCCTCTAGAGCCATTAGAGAAAGAAAGCTTTCTCTTGGAGCTGATGCCCTGAATTTGGACTTCTAGCTTACTTGGCTGTGAGAGAATAAACCTCTGTTTGTTGAAGCCATCCACTTGTGGTATTTCTGTTAGAGCAGCACTAGATGACCAAAACAGTTGTCAAGTGCTTGACCAACTGCACCACCCAGGTGTTCCCAAGTTAAACACAGTTTTACCATATTACCTGGAATTCCACTCCTAGGATATCCCGAAAAGAATTGAAAACAGTGTTCGAACAAAAACTTGTACACGAATGTTCATAGCAGCACCATTCACCATAGCAAAAAGGCAGAAACAACCTAAAAGTCCATCAACAGGTGAAAGGATAAACAAAGTTTGATATATCCATACAATGGAATATCATTTAGCACTAAAATAGGAATGAAGTAATGATGCATGCTATAACAACGAACGTTGGAAACATGCTAAGCCACACACATAAATGTTGTAAGCTGACCTTACTAATGCCAGTAAATTTCCATTAGTCCTTAAACAGGCCCAAATCAGATTTGGCCGGCACCACATGCACAGAAGGGCCAGCTGTGACCGCTAATTGGCCTGAACAGAGGACACAGCCACAGGAGGAACAAATCAGAAGGAGAATCATCACCCGGACCCTATTTCAAAGCAAGAGGTCCGACAAGAACCACATCACCTCCTGTTTCCGGGCTACGTTCTAGAGTTTTCACTCCACAGAACACCTGCATGGCTGCCATCTTGCTGCCCAAATCACATATAAGCCCTGCTTTGCCGTAGCTTCCTGACCCCGATCAGAGGAACTTCCTCCTGGCTCCTTGCTCTGTGCATTGCAATAAAGTTACTTTCTCTTTTTCAAAGACTGGTGTCCAGATAATTGGCAAGTCTGAGCACGTGGGACGAGGACCCTCCTTTCCAGGTTTGGTAACAATTTTGGTGCCTGTAGGGTAATGCTATTCAGCTATATACATCCCCTCCCTAATGGAATCAGCTTTGCTCTTCCCCAAAGCATACTGGGGATGAATTCGGGATGGACTTGGGCTAAGGTACAAGGCCGGGAGTGGCATAACTGGGCCAGCAGCCAAGGACGAAGAATGCCTTCGTGGCAAGAAGGAAAACATCTGGGCCTGGACCTCATCTCCCTGGGAACGCTAACTACCCAAGGACGTGGGAGAAAAACAATGAGCCTTGGTCCCAACTGGAATGGTATATAAGCTTGTGTCCCTTGCTAGGTGGTTGCGGAAAATACTCCAGCCGGCCGCCACTGGAGAAAGCAGCTGCTTGCCCGTGTAAGCAAGTTTTTCCTGAATAAACGTATGAATGTGGATCACCTTTCTTTGGACTGGGCACAAGTATGCATCTCTTCCAGTCGATTGCCAGCTTGTTGTCTTCCAATTTTCTTGGCATAGATGTGTGAGCACCACCAGTGCTGCATCCATTTGTTGAAACATCTCAACTGGTTTTCTGTCAATGCATGGAGGCTTGTTTTTCGCCAGTGCCTTCAGTGTAGCTTGGACTTCTTCCTTCAGTACCGTCGCTTCTTGACCATATGCTACCTCCTGAAATGGCTGAAGGGCAACCAGTTCTTTTTGGTACGGTGTCTGTGTATTTCTTCAATCTTCTTTTGATGCTTTCTGAGTTGTTCAATATTTTGCCCATAGAATCCTTCAGTATTGCACCTCGAGACTTGAATTTTTTCTTCAGTTCTTTCAGCTTGAGAAAGGCCGAGCATGTTCTTCCCTTTTGGTTTTCTATCTCCAGCTCTTTGCACATGTCATTATAATACTTTACTTTGTCTCCTTGAGCTGTCCTTTGAAATCTTCTGTTCAGCTGCTTTACTTTATGATTTCTTCCATTTGCTTTAGCTACTCTATGTTCAAGAGCAAGTTTCAGAGTCTCCTCTGACATCCATTCTGGTATTTTCTTTCTTTTCTGTCTTTTTAATGGCCTTTTGCTTTCTTCATGTATGATGTCCTTGATGTGATCTTACAACTTGTCTGGTTTTTGGTCATTAGTGTTCAACATGTCAAATTTATTCTTGAAATGGTCTTTAAATTGAGATGGGATATACTCAAGGTTGTATTCTGGCTTTCGTGGACTGGTTTTAATTTTCTTCATCTTCAGCTTGGACTTCCATATGAGGAATTGATGTTCTGTTCAGCACTGGGCCCCTGGACTTGTTCTGACTGATGATATTGAGCTTCTCCATTGTTTCTTTCCACAGATGTTCTGGGTTTGATTTCTGTGCTTTCATCTGTTGAGGTCTACGTGTACAGTCGCAATTTATGTTGTTGAGAAAAGATATTAGAAAGGAATAATTCATTATTCTTGCAAAATTCTATCATGTGATCTCCAGCCTCGTTTCTATCATCAAGGCCATATTTTCAAGTAATGATCTTTCTTTGTTTCTAACTTTCACATTCCAATCACCAGTAATTATTTCTGCAGCCTGAAATGGACCAAAGAGGCAATCAAGATGCACGGATGCATTGATAACACTACATGCAAGGTATTTATATTAAATAGATTTGTATCTGAGGACTCTCAGTTGTCATGTGGTTTGTCAGGTCTGACCCTAGGCAAATACAAGACTTACCTAGAAGGCTTCAGCGGGGAAGCTGCCCCTCCCCAACCAGACTTGGTTCACAGCCAATTCGTGGCAGTCTCAGAAGGGAGTTGCAGTCAAGAACTCAGCTATGATCCTCTCCCGAACTAGCCATGCTCTTGCATTTCTGCTGCATGGTGGTCTGTCTATGGGGGGCCCTCATACAGGCCTTCCTCAGGGATCTGTGGGAAAATAACAGAAGACCCAACACTCCTTTCTAAGCAATCCCAGAAGGAGAGGAGAAAGAGAGTGGGGCTGAAAGAGAATTGGAAGAAATAATGGGTGAAACTTTCCCATATTTGGTGGCAAAGAAGTTCACCAATACGAGAAGTTGTTGAGACCCCAATCAGGAGAAATACAAAGCAATCTATGAGTCAGGGTGTCAGAATTTGGCTGAGAATTCGGAAATTTTAAGGACTTCTCCCAAGAAGGTTCCCCACTCAGGGAAGCTACAGTCCCACTGAGCCCTCAGAACACTTGGAATGAAGTTTGCACCTGCTCCCTTACGCTGGGGCGGAAGGGGGAGGAGCCTCACGTGAGTCCAACCCTCGGCCCCACCCATTCCCGCCCTTTGGGCCTGGGGGCGGGGCCGGGTCCGGCGCATTTCCGTTTGCAGTTTGGCGCCCAGAGGAACCCTGAGGGAGCCGCAGCCAATCCTTCCTCGTCATCCACGTGAGTCCCGGGCAGGCGAGCGCGGGCTAGAGAGCTGTGGGCGCTGAGTTAGTGAGTTCTGTGGAGGCCGGAGGGTGTAGCCGACCTTGGGGCACGGGTGGTGGTGTCCAGGCTCCCTCCAGGCCAGGTGCGGACCACGCGAAGCGGCCCGCCTGTCCTACCCCGGGTGGTCGGGCCTTCCTGGGATTCCTCCAGGGCGGGTGGGCGCCCGGTTCTGAGGCGGCGGGAGGCCACCGAAGAGCGCGCGGGACCGCGCCAGGCAGCAGCGTCCGATCTTAAACCAGATTTCCAACTTTTCCGGGACGTGTGCCGTTCGCCGTCCATCAGGTGCCGTCTCTGCGCACACTGTTGTATTCCTCGGTCCTGTGAGGGGGTTTGGAGCAGAAACCACCGGACCCGCGTGAAGGGGACTTTCAGTTCGGAGGGGAAGGAGCCCTGGGAGAGTCCAATCCCTAGTGGACGTGGTCGCCGCAGGCTTGGGTCGGTGAGGGGAGGGCTGGCCAGCTGTGAGGCTGAGCGGGCTAACGGGTGGGTCCACAGCCCAGGTCGGCACAGTTCCGAGATGCCCTCAGGCGACAGTGAGGTGCCTGGGCTTAGGGAGATGGAAGCTTCGGAGGAACAAGCGATAACCTTACTCTGTGCCAGGCAAGCCGCTATTCGCTTCCATGCAATTGCAGCCAGACGGCAAATTTTATGAAGTACATGTTGTTATCGTGCTCATGCTACAGCCTACTGGCACTGTATGTGAGCTAAGTCACTTCCTAGGCCACGCAGCTACCGGGTAACTGAAATCTGGTTATCGCTCTATCCTTAAAGTTCAGGCTACCTTCATGGAAAGGGCAAAATGGGGGCAGTACGTCGATTTTGGATGAGTAGGTACCGAGAGTCTGGAGCACCTTCCCCACCCCCATACCCACCCCACCCCCACCCCATCCCCCCACCCCACCCCCATACCCCCACCCTACCCCACCCCCACCCCATCCCCCCACGCCACCCCCACCCCATCCCCCCACGCCACCCACACCCCATCCCCCCACACCACCCCCACCCCACCGCCCCACCCTACCCCCCACCCCCGCCTTGATTTCCACTGGAACAAAGAGGAAAGCTGCACAGAAAGTCATGTCAAATGCAGGTCTTGAGACCTGTTGAGACGTGTGTGGCCCACACCCACACCCCCACACCACCCCCACCCCATCCCCCCACGCCACCCCCACCCCATCCCCGCACCCCACCCCCACCCCACCCCACCCCCACCCCCACCCCACCGCCTCGCCCTACCCCCCACCCCCGCCTTGATTTCCGCTGGAACAAAGAGGAAAGGTGCACAGAAAGTCATGTCAAATGCAGGTCTTGAGACCTGTTGAGACGTGTGTGACCTGCCTCTATGACCTCAGAGATAGCCCTAAGAATATTTTAATGAAAGCCTCTTGGAGTGTTATTACAGGGAGTCTGTAAGGAGATGTTAGGGGAACAGCACATACCTGGAGGTGAGAAGAATGAGGGGCTGATGATTTGCTGTTCTTGCAAAGCATTGCTCCAGCTAAGGTCCCTTTGATTGAAGGCTATTAAAGGCTACTTGATGCTAGATGGGGAGCCATAGTGGCACAGTGGTTAAGCGATTAGCTGCTAACCAAAAGGTTAGCACTTTGAATCCACCAGCTGCTCCTTGGAAACAATGTGGGGCAGTTCTACTATGTCCCATAGGGTCGCTATGAGTCTGAATCCACTTGATGGCAATGGGGTTTTAATGCTAGATGGACATTCACATTATTTAAATGTATTGTTAGTATCCCTCCTCCATTTTTTTTTTGAGGCCAATCTATACTCAGAAATGCGAAAGTGTTGGAATTAAATTGGTAGCGGGGATGCAGTCATGTATACGGGGCTCTGGAAGGGCAGGTGTTCTTCACCAGAGGTCCTTGGAATTCTAGAGCAGAGCTACCGAGTAGAACGTTCCAGAGGTGAGCACTTGAGATGTGGCTAGCGTGACTGAGGAACTGAATTTTTATTTTAAATTTTGCCTTAAACCATCACGTGGGTCTTGTGCAGTTCTAAAAGATCCGTGGATGGCCTTGGAGATTTTGTAAACCTTATGGAATTATATGAATGTTTGTAGAGTTGGATATGGAGGTCTGTTTTTTGGGGAAGTGTGTCCACACCTTTCATCAGATTCTGAAAACCACCAGAAAGATGAAGAACTTCTGCTTTAGAGCTTTGGTGAAAAGTAAGGCAAGGGAGTGAGTAAGTATGCCCTCTGGTAACCACTGCTGTTTCTACTTTCTTGTGTTTTCCTGTCCTCAGCTATAGGTGACTCCTGGACTGTTAGATAAATTCTCAGCTGCTGGAAGGGAGCAATGGCTGTGGCCCTGGGCTGTGCAATCCAGGCCTCCTTGAATCACGGCTCCACGCTTAAAGAGTACGATACTGAGTGTGAAGTCTTCCATCAGCGCTTCAGGCAGTTCCAATACCAACAGGCAGCCGGGCCTCGTGAAGCTTTCAACAGCCTCTGGGAGCTTTGCTCTCAGTGGTTGAAGCCAACGATCCATTCTAAGGAAGAAATCCTGGAGCTGCTAGTGTTGGAGCAATTCCTAACTATTCTGCCCTCAGACATAGAGACCTGGGTAAGGCTGTACCGCCCAGAGAACAGAGAAAGAGTTCTGGCACTGGTAGAAGACTTACAGAGAGAACTTGAGATACCAGAGCAGCAGGTGAGAAAAGAAGGTGGGATCTCTGTTGTCAGAGAAAAAGAAGTAGCAGAGGCAGCTGGGGCCAGCTCAGAAGTCTGGTCTTTGTGTTATCCTTCAGCCCCAAGTCCGTTTCACTTTTTTCTTCTGCCAGACTCAGCATATGAGTCAGTGGTTCTGAACTCTCTGACCCAAACCCGGCCTACAACCATTACTTGGTAATGTCCCTTTAGCTATCCTGAAGTGACATTCAGAGCAAATGTAACCTGTATAAAAAAAAAAACCCGTTGCTGCCGAGTCAATTCCGACTCATAGTGTGACCCTATAGGACAGAGTAGGACTGCCCCATATGGTTTCTAAGGAGCACCTGGTGGATTCGAACTGCTGACCTTTTGGTTAGCAGCCATAGGTCTTAACCACTACGCCACCAGGGTTTCCAATTAAAAAAACATCAATTTAATATGTATTCTAATGCCTTGGGGCCTAATTCAACCCAGGGCCTGTTTTTGTGCAGTCATGAGCTAGGAAGGGTTTTTACCTTTTTAAGTGTTTATTTAAAATAGATATATTTGACAGATTGAATCTGGCCCACAAAGACTGAAATATTTCCTGCCTGGCACTTTCCAGAAAAAAGCTGGACAACGCCTGAGTCAAGAAGATTTGAGCCGAAATCTAAAGCAACAGTAAAAAAAAAAAAAAAAAAAAAACTAGCTTAGTATACACTGATAAAACTAGCTTAGTATACACTGATGGTGTCAGTGTGAGTCGGAATCGACTAGACAGTAACGCCCACCACCAACAGTGTGTATGTCGGTATATACTTGTTTGAGCTTGACTCCGCTGTTAGACCTAATGAAGTTGTCAGATGCTTGCATGTGTGCATAGAATCACTGTGAATGCAACAGGCAGCAATTCAGGCTGATACAGCTCAAATACTATGATCACTGTTGCTGCTGGTCATGTGATTTTCCAAACAAGTCTTGGTAAAATTCTGAGCGAAAATAGTATAGCCTTCCTCTGGTTTTCACAGTAGTGCATTCCTCGAAAATTCAAGTTATGCTAAAAGTATAAAGATATTTCTATTTATATGATGAAGAGGGTGAGGTTCTTGACAGGTCCTTTTTATCTATATGGATGCCTGAGAGGGAGAGTCCAAAGTTGTTTGGGATGTGCGACCATTGTGCATTGTGAATATTGTATCCCTGGCCCCCTAGACTCCAATAGCCACCACCTGCCATCACATCCAAGATGTCTCAGAGAGGTGGGGAAGGCAGTGTCCTCTGTTGAGAAACCCCCCTGTGAAACCTCTGTCTGGGGAGGCTCCTGGCTGAGCCCAGGCCAGGATCTTTGGGAGAAGCACGCAGTGCTTCTAGGTGGGCGTATGGGGCACTGCAGCATGTGGGTTGGTGGGGCTGTGCAGTAGCTGTGAGCATCAGGGCAGGTGTCCCGCCCTAACAGGGGTCTTCCGAAGTGCTCTGCTGCCCTAGGAAGGACGGAGTTTGTAGTTCCCCACCTTTCCATCTCTTCTGGGATTTGCCGATTAATTTAGATTTTAGCATCGTATGGTCTAGACTTGTGCTGCCCGGTACAGTAGCTGCTAGCCACGTGTGGCTCCTGAGCACTTGAAATGTGACCAGTCCACACTGACGTATGTGTAAGTGGAAAATGCACAACAGAGCCCAAAGGCTTAGAATGTAAGATACCTCATTAATAATTTATATTAATTACATGTTGAATTGATGACGTTGTGGATATACTGGGTTAAGTAAAACATGCTATTAAGATTGACCTCTGCTGTTTCTTCCTATTGTTTTTGTATGGCCACTAGAAAATGTAAAATTACATCTGTGGCTCCCATTATACGCCCACTGGGCAGTGCTGGTCTAGACGTCAGAGTGATGGGTTCTGTCATTTGCCCCAGGTTGGTAGGCAGGAAATGCTCTTGGAAGAACTGGCACCAGTGGAAACGGCACACCTACCACCAAACATCCAACTGGAGTCACCTGAGCTCCACGTCCTAGGACCTTCCCAGGAGGCCACCGTGGCAGAGGAGCAGATCCCACAGGCAGGGCCACAGTACCCGAGGGATGGTGATGATAGGGAATGCCAGCCCTTTTCCGAGCCAGGTAAGGCAAGGGGCTTATGTTGCTTCTTTTGTTTCTGTTCTGAGAGAGCAAGAGCTCTCCAGGGTTGGGCCTGGGGTTAGAAACAGTGAGCACCCAATGGAAATGGACCTGTCTGAGAAAGAGGAGGAGGAGCAAATGATCTCTGGGAATAGCAGGGAACAAAGCAGTTAGAGAAAATGGGATTAGGAACCCGTTAAGCTAAGGACCCTGCTCAGAAGATTCTGCATCAGGAATTTGATACAGGCAAACTGTGTGAAATTGGATACCCTGGCTAAGGACTCATTTCCGGCAGCAAATCTTAAACATTTGGATGTGTGGTGTTGTGGATCCTAAGGGCTCTCTGTCGCTCTTGGGTCCTCCTCACTTGCTTTTCTGTGATAAGAGCTTCAGCTTAATACTTGGAGCAATATACGCCGTACTCAGAACCTTGAAAGGGGCTTCACTGCTTACAAAGTTATGAACCCCCTTGCTGTTGAGTTGATTCCAACTCATAGCCACCCTATAGGCTTTCCCAGGAGAAGCTGGTAGATTCGGACTGCCGACTTTTTGGTTAGTAGTGGGGCTGTGAACCACCATGAAGGACACAGCTATATCATTAAATCAAAACCTTTGAGAATCGTGTTTCTCAAAGTGCAATAAATGGACTGCCAAGATTCAAATCTCCTGGGGTGCGTGTTTCACAAGGGCACAGGGAATAATCTCACCTCTCAGGGGAGACTCCTCCCTGTGTTTGGCGAGGAGGGCTTGATCCCTCCAGACCTAACTAGAGCCTGTTGGAGACTGAGTGGAAAGCACAAGATGCCGATAGTGGAATAAAAAAGAAAAAAATTTAAAATCATTGAAGAATTCTATTGATTGTGAAAGTTTGGATTGTATTCCCTGTGGGTATATATGTAATGAATATATATGAATATATGTAATGCATATGTGAATATATATGAATATATGTATATAGTCATTGCAAAAGACAGAACAGAGACAAGTATACCTTTCGCATTTTAGGAACACTTTCTGTTAACTAATAACTGACAAAATTGCATACCTATTGATGGACTGCAAACAAAAGTTAAATCCCTTTTTCAAACATGGCATGGTATAAATTAAAATATGACTGAGAACTGCATGTCTGTAAATCACTTTAACAGCCCCTTGAGAAAAGCTTTGCCAGACTTAGACTCCTGTCACTGGGAAAGGAGCTAATGGAGATAATCAAAACAAGGTTGAATAGAGGCAATTCAAGGCAGCTACTGCAATATGAGGGTCTACACTTTGTTAAAATAATGAATTTGCCTTCAATGAGAGGATAAACAAATGAAACCTTCAAAGAGAGGTCAGAAATGAAGGTCAGATATCAGATAGTATTTGTTTATGCTATTAAAATTGGATTATCACTTTCCTCCTGATCTACAGGGAATACATGTAAGGTAGAAACAAGATCTTGGAAATATTGCAGGATGAAAACTCCTATCAGGTGAAGGAAATGTTGGAGATGAAAAAAACATATTCAGGAGTTTGCAGGGCTCACTAGCAGGCAACCTATAAAACGTAGAATAGAAAACAAATTTGCATAGTGAAAACAGCAAACTGTGAGATGGAGCTGAGCTGAATGTTATGAAACCTGTGAAGAAATGCGTTTCTGCAGTGGAATGTGATCTAAGAAAGAGGTAAGCTTAAAAAAAAAAAAACCCTCGTTTGAATTCAGACCAGACATTTCCAGATGCCAGAAGTAGATAATAATATTAACATTTCCATAGGTGTAGTGGTTAAGAGTGGGACTGCTAACCAAAAGGTCAGCAGTTTGAATCTCCCAGCTGCTCTTTGGAAATCCTATGGGCAGTTCTGCTCTGTTCTTTAGGGCTGCAATGGCAACAGGTAGGTGTGAAGTGGTATCTTCCTTGCGGGTTTATTTGCATTTTCCTAATGACAACTGATGGTGAGCACCTTTTCATGTGCTTATTGGCCATTTGTATTCTTATTTTGGAAAAATGTGTATTCAGTGTTGGGAGGTTTTGATGATTGATTCAGCCTCGTGTTTTAGGTCTATTGAGATTTTCTATTTGTTCTTGAGTCAATTTATGTAGTTTGTATTTTTTTAGGAAATTGTCCATTTCTTCTAGATTATCTAATTTGTTGGAGTATAGTTGTTCATAGCATCCTTTTACAATCCTTTTTATTTCTGTAAGGTTGATAGTAATGTCCCCAGTTTCCTTTCTGATTTTAGTTATTTATGTCTTCCCTCTTTTTTCTTCTTCAGTCTATCTGGAGATTTGTCAATTTTATTGATCTTTTTAAAGAACCAACTTTTGGTCTCCTTAATTTTCCCTATTTTGTTGTTGTTGTTCTCTACTTAATTTCTCTCTGCTCTAATCTTTATTATTTCCTATCCTTCCAGTACCCTTGGGCTTGGTTTGGTCTTCTCTTTCTAGTTCCTCAAGGTGTAAAGATCGTTTATTGTTATGAGATCTTTGTTTTTTTTTAATGTTGGTGTTTACAGCTATAAATTTCTCTCTGAACACTACTGTCTTGGTTATCTAGTGCTGCTATAACTGAAATACCACAAGTGGACGGTTTTTACAAGGATAAGTTTATTCTGCCACAGTCTAGGAGGCTAGAAGTCCAAATTCAGGGCATCAGCTCAGGGGAAGGCTTTCCCTCTCTGTCGACTCTGGAGGAAGGTCCTTATCCACGTTCCCATGGTCTAGGAGCTTCTCTGCACAAGAACCTCAGGTCCTTGCTGCTTTCTTGGTGGTATGAGGTCCCTCTGTCTCTCTGCTCACTTCTCTCTTTTATATCCCCAAATAAATTGGCTCAAGACACAATCCAATCTTGTAGATTGAGTCCTGCTTCATTGACATAACTGCCGCCTGTGCCCCCTCATTAACATCATAGAGGTAGGATTATAACACATAAGAACATCACATCAGATGAGAAAATGGTAGACAATCATACAATGCTGGAAATGATGGCCTAGCCAAATAGATACACATCTTTTTGAGGGACACAATTCAATTGATGACACTGCCTTCCCTGCATCCCATAAGTTGTGATATGTTGTACTTTCATTTTCATTCATTTCCATGTATTTTCTAATTTCTCCTGTGATTTTTTTCTTTGACCCACTGGTCGTTTAATGGTGTGTTATTTAATTTACATTTATTTGTGAATTTTTCATTTTTCCTCCTTTTATTGATTTCTGGTTTCGTCCATTGTGTTCGGAGAAGATATTTTATATGATTTCAATCTTTTTAAATTTATTAAGACTTGCTTTGTGACCTAACATATGATCTGTCCTGGGGAATGATCCATGTGACTGGAGAAGAGCGTATATTGTGCTGTTTTTGGGTAGAATGTTTTATATATATCTGGTGGATCTGGTTGATTTATAGTGTTGTTCAGTTCCTCTAGTTCCTTATTGATCTTCTTTCTAGATGTTATGTCTGTTATTGAAACTGGTATATTGTGCACTTCCTATATTTTTATATAGTGTTCTGAAGTTAAAATTTTCCCATCAGATTAACATTAGCCAAATTAATGTTCAAATACTGTTTTAATAATGATATTAATCTTTAAAGATTGTCATATATATGGCTCTTAAATCAGTATTTTCCAAACTTATGCCAGAGATAAGGAAGAGGGAGGGATGTGGAAAGAGAATTCAAACTACAACTCCTCTCAATAAGGAGAGAGGTAGTAGGGGACAGGGAGAGAGAAATATTCCTTGAATTTCAAATCAATACCCTTCTGAACTTGAGCTGAATCAAAAATGTGAAGACAGTTTTTGCTGGTTGCCAACCCAGTTTAGTTACCATTTTAATCTGAACATCTCTTAACTGAGTTTTGGAGCCCTGGTGGTGCAGTGGTTAAAGAGTTTTCGGCTGCTAACTAAAAGGTTGGCAGTTTGAACCCACCAGCGGCTCCACAGGAGAAAGATGTGGCAGGCTGCTTCCGTAAAGATTATAGCCTTGGAAATCCTATGAGGCAGTTCTACTCTGTCCTGTAGGGTCGCTATGTTTTTGGAGTTGACTCAACGGCAATGGGTTTTTAACTGAAATTATTCCAGTAAACCATTTCAAAATTACCACTTCTTCCTCTCTCTCTTCACTTGGTACTGAAGAACACAGTGTTTCTCAGTTTTAATATGCCAAAGCTTTAGGTCAAATTTACTTCATTTTTTTTCTAACCTAAATAGTTGATTATCAAAATAGATATAGAACTAATGCAGTGCATTGATATCAACACGGAATCGATTTACTCCACTTCCATAGATATTGGAAAAGTTCTTTGAGTTGAAGAGGAAAGGATCTTCCCTTCATTTTGGTTTTGTTCTTACAGTTATAAAAACAATTGTCAGGGCCTCCAGATGAAGTAAACCTAATGGTGGAGGTTTAGGTACGGAGAGACTATTTTCTAAGAAATCACCCTGAATTGCAGAGAAACCAGTAGTAACTCAAACCATCATGGCCCCGTCTCTCTTTTGGCCAGAATATCCGATACCAAACCCTGACCTGAGCTTCCCATTGGAATATAGAGAAGAAGATCCACGGGTGAAGGAATTACAGAGCTCCGAAGGAGTAAAACAATTAGGTTTCTCCAGGATAGGTAAGTAATTGCTAATTGAATAGTCGACAAGAAAGAAAAGAAAAATTCAGCTTTAATCAGAGTAATGAACTTTGAGATTCTGTGTAGTGTTTTCTATCTTCCCACTAGTGGTTTTCTCTAACACTTTTTATTTTCCTTGGGACACTGTGGCATCTGAAATATCTATTTCTTCTCTCAGATTTTGATATTGGGAGAGAAAATGAAGATTCGTCAGAACAGAATAAACTAGAGAATACATGTGCATTTATTTTTCCTTTTGAGGAGAATATTCTTCGTGGTCCCACTTTACAAAAAGTCTGTGGACAGTTAGAAAATCAATGGGGAAATCCCCCAAAGGAGTTACAGTTATCAAAGCTTTTAGATGATCAGAAACACTCTCCAGGAGAGAAATGTGAGAGCAACAACACGGAAAAACCTCTCAGACTTGGACCCCATCAACAAAAGAATGCAGGAAAGGAACCTCACCGATGTTCTCAGTGTGGAAAATGTTTTGCTCGGAAGTCACAACTTAATGGGCACCAGAAAATTCATTCAGGAGAGGAACGTCACAAGTGCCCTGAATGTGGGAAAAGCTTCCTTCGTAATTCAGACTTGTACAGGCACAAACGATCTCATACAGGGGAGAGGCCCTATGAATGTACGATATGCAAAAAGCGATTCACTCGAAGGTCACACCTTACAGGGCACCAGAGAGCCCATTCTGGAGAAGCAGCATTTAAATGCCTTGAGTGCAGGAAAAGCTTTTGTTATGGACCAAACCTTAAAAGACATCTGAAAACTCATACAGGTGAAAAACCTCATAAGTGTTGTACTTGTGGGAAAGGCTTTATTGAACAGTCAGCTCTTACTTTGCACCAGAGAACTCACACTGGAGAGAAACCTTTTAAATGTAATTACTGTGAGAAAAGCTTTAGACATAAGCCAACTCTAGCTATTCACTTAAGAATTCATACAGGGGAGAAGCCATACAAGTGTAGCCATTGTTCCAAAGTCTTCAGACAGAGATCAGGCCTTATTATGCACCAAGTCTCTCACTTTAGCCAAGAATTCTCTAAGAAATGTTGAGGGAAACAGGTCCTACAGAAAGTGAAACTAACTCATAAAAGTCTTAACCTACAACAGCTTGTTTGTCTTCAGCGAAAAGTTTTGTTTGAGCTATAGGAACAGCTCTCCCCCCCTTTTTAAACCCATCTTCCAAGGCATATGAGTTCTAGAGTATCCACCTACTTTTGCAACTGTCCTAGAGTTGATTTGTTATGTCTCTAGAGCTCTTATTTCTTCATTGCAATGAAAATTTTTGTGCCCCAAGCCAACCATATCATAGGTGTAATTGTAAAACATATAAATGATGACATTCCTCTCAGGTCTGCAGTCAATATAACATATTCCCAGTAACCGTAGATGTGACCAATTGATGTGAATCTATGTATTATTTTAATTAAGTGTGACTGTATATGTCCTTCTTGTTTCAATCTCATTAACTAATAGTTTGAACAATTTAGAAGTGCATCCCTGAACTAGCAATAAGCACTGCAGTTGACTCCCCCTACCCCAAGTCAGGGTCAGTTTACTCCTTGCAGCCATGGTGCTGTGCTTATTCATTATTTTTCAGCATTTAACACAGTCCATTTTAGCTCGTAGGATTACTTGCAATTATAATATGAGCTGCAACCCCCCAGTCCATATCATAAACACACGTGACTGGGTTTGTGTAGGATCGAGAACATCTATTCGTATCTTCATCTGTTAGCCCCCAAGAAACCTACTGCTGTCAAGTTGATTCGAAGTCATGGCGACCTCATGTGTCACAGAGTAGAACTGCTGCATAAGGTTTTCTTGACTGGAATCTTTACAAAAGCAGATCGCCAGGCCTTTCTTCCACAGCACCATTGGGTGGGTTCAAACCACCAACCTTTAGGTTAGTAGTCAAGTGCAAACCATATGTGGCACCCAGGGTCATCCATTAATTACGGTGCCCTGTACATACTGAAGGGGAGCTCTGGTAGTGCAGTGGTTAAGTGCTCAGCTGCTAACCAAAAGGTCAGCAGTTTGAATCCACCAGTCACTCCGTGGGCGAAAAATATGGCAGTCTGCTTCTGTAAAAATTTACAGCCTTAGAAACCCTATGGGGGCAGTTCTACTGTGTCCTACAGGGTCACTATGATTCAGAATTTGCTCGACAGCAGTGGGTTTGGTTTTGGTTTGGTATATACTAAGCTTTAATAGATATCTGCAGCATTGGATCTAGAAACATATGAAATATTTCTTGAAAATGAGTAACATAGAATGTTGTATAGTTATGCCTGGTTATACTTTTGAGTATTTCAAAAAGATAAGGGCAAAAAACATACCCATCTCATAAGTACTATGAAGGGCAAAAAAGCGCTCACCTGATAATACTCTCAAAGCTTTCCACAAATGTTTGTATATTGTATTTTCATTCTTTGTTGCTTAATGATACAAGCATTTAAGTTTGTGAATTTTCGTCCAAGTCTAGCTTTGGTCACATTCCATAATTTTATACACACACACACACACACGCACACACACACACACACGAAGCCAAGTTGCTGTTGAGTCAGTTCTGACTCATGGTGACCCCATGTGTGTCAGAGTAGAACTGTGCTCATAGGGTTTTCAGTGGCTGATATTTGGAAGTAGATTGCCAGGCCTTTCTTCCGAGGTGCCTCAGGTTAGCAACTGAGTAGGTTACCATTTGCACCACCCAGGGACACATACACACTCTCTATGTATATATATTTGTATATCTATGTATGTATAATGTTCTTATTATTGATGATTTCAAGATCATTTATTGTTGCAATTTTCATTGTATTCTCTTTGACCCAAGAGTTAGACAATGCTGACATTACTATATTGTGATCAGAAATATCAAACTTCTTAACACGTGATTTTGCCAATCTGTGCTTTTATGAGATACTATTCTTTCCTACTGGAATACCTGCCCCCATCTTTCATCCCCTTGTACTAAGCCTAGTATATTCCTTTTTACCCTTGAGACCCAGTTTAAGGGTCATGTCTACTGGGAAGTCCTTTTTTTTCCTTCCAAATTTGATTTAAATATGGTCTTTCTGCCCTAATGCATTCTTTAATAAACTCTCTAGTAGCACTTTTCCCAAACTGTAATTGCTGGTTTACATGTCTGCCTCCATTTACAGTATGGTGTTTTGTACTCAGTGATTATGTTCTTCTTCGGCACTAGACCCAGAACCTGGCTCATAGCAAGAACCTGGAAAATGTTTTAAAGAAATTAACATCCAGTGCTTCTCAGGCCCCTGTACCGTTAAATCCAAAAAGACCAATTGAACCATCTTTGTTTTCAAAACAATTTGTGGAGGCCAGTATTTTTAGATTTAGTTTTATGAAACTTTCTACTTGTTGCTATCTTATTCAAGTTGGATGATTAATAGGTGGCACTGCTATTGAAGTACATATGAAACTGACTTATACTGTTTATTCATTCGCTGTGACCTCGAAGTCGTCTACTGTGAGGTTCCAGAAGGCAGGGATGACATTTCATGAATTGTTTCACGCCTAGTGCCTGGCACACACAGGAGAATGTTTACTGAATAAATACACATACACGTACAAACATCCTTGTTTGTCTAATTTCCCTCTTGTAAAAGAGCTGAGAATATTTCTCTTTTTTTGTCATGTATCTTGGGTCCCTTCTCCTTTGCATCACCTCAGTTCCCTGTTTTCACATTTATCCTCTTCAGCTGTTTCTGAATTTCCCGTGTAGTCATTCGGAGGAAATATTTGCAAAACCTTTATATGATAATTTCTCTGCTGTAATGTCCCTAATATATAAACATCTCTAAGAAAAGGAAAGTTGCTGAGTCTCACTAACAGTTACAGAAATGCCAGACTAAGTTATGAGACTGCTTTTCACTTGTCAGATGGGCAGAGATGTCAAAAATTGGTAGTCTTCCCATCCTTACCAATATTGGCAAAGACCTCGCACCCTACTGCTGACAGTGAAAATTAGTACGTTAGAACCGATGGATAATTTGATGATATTCTTGTAAAATGGTAAATATTAAAACTGGTGATTGTTGCACAGCTCTGCACCTTTACTAAAAAATTCATTGAATTGTACTGTTATAAAGGAGAATGTTATGATGTGAAAATTATACCTCAATAAAGTTATTTTAGAAATGTTTACAATGCATGTCCTTTGACTTAAAAATTCTACTTCTATGAATGCATACTATAGAAAATGTTTTTTCACCTGAAAAAGGAAGTTGCAGGATAGTATAGAGGGCCCTCATCTCCAGATTAGTTTGATGAAGAAATGTGTGTTTGACACTACTCAGATAAGTCATTCATTCTCAGATGACTGTGCCCCAACGTCCAAACAGAACCAAGCCCAGCCTGAGTTTTGAGGCCCTGGTGGAAGCTCGGCTACTAACCAAAATGTGGACAGCTCGAATCCACCAGCCGCTCCTTGGAAACCCTATTTAGGCAGTTCTACTCTGTCCTACAGGGTCGCTATGAGTCGGAATCGACTTTACGGTAATGGGTTTTTTGTTGTTTTTTAATGAAAGCAAAAGCTAGGGTGGTCCACAATACCTCAGAAAAAAAAATACCTAAGGTAGCATCTAATAGTCAACAGAAAGCCCTTACTCAGAGGAGATCCTTGAACTCTACCCTGGGGAGTTGGGTGCCGAGGCAAAGGGAGAGAGGAAAGTCCCTGAGCCACTGAAGTGCAGGGGCTAGACCCCGGGAGCCAGAGCCTGGCTCACCTCTAGTCTATGGGCAGGTTGCTCACCACCTCCGAGATCTGGCGTCAGGCCCTTCCCGCGGAACCCCACAGCCCGGCCCCTCTACTCTGGGGGCGCACACATGAGCCTCAAGCAGCAGCAATTTCCCGAGGCCCACCTAGGTTCACCCTAGCCCTTGGTGGCAGGAGCCATGACACCCACATGTCCACCCAGTGCATCTCAGTGGCAGATGCTGGATCGCAGTGCCCCCTTTGGCTGACGAGGGTGAGAGGCGGAGCCAGGGGCCCTCGGCAAGCGCTGGCTCCCCAGGTGGCTCCTGAGGTGTGTGCAGGCCGTGGCGGTGTCACTAGTGAGGGCCACTGACTAGTGGTTGGCGCGCAGAGGCTGAGGTGGAGAAGCAGGCAGTGCGCGTCCAGAGCGCCTGCTGTGAACTGAAGGATGCAGGCAGGTGGCGAGTGCACGGGCCTGGAGCACACTCTCGCGTGGTACCCAGGCCAGTCCTGACGGCGGACCAAGCTCCGCTACGTACCCAGGCCGCAGGTCTTCTTCTACAGAGGGCGAATGCCCGGGAGAAGGAGTGGCCACAACAGCCCAGGCGCTAGAAAGGTGCCCACTGCAACCTCTTCTCCCTCCACTCAAGGGCCTGAACATATGTACACTCTAACTCGAAGCCCTGGTAGCGCAGTGGTTAAGTGCTACAGCTGCTAACCAAAGGGTCAGCAGTTCAAATCCACCAGGTGCTCCTCGGAAACTCTATGGGCCAGTTCTACCCTGTCCTGTAGGGTCGCTATGAGTCGGAATGGACTGGACGGCAACCGTTTTTAACCCTCGGTCAGAGGAATCCTGGTGGCTGCAGTGGTTAAAGTCTTGGCTGCTAAGCTAAAGGTTGGCGGTTCAAACCCACCAGCAGCCCCGCGGGAGAAAGATGTGGCAGTCTGCTTCCGTAGAGATTACAGCCTTGGAAACCCTATGAGGCAGTACTAGTCTGTCCTATAGGGTCACTATGAATAGGAATCGACTCCAGGGCAGTGGCTTTTTTTTTTTTTAGTTAATTGGTAATTAGCATCCGGGACTCCAGTGGGTGCTGCACACCGGAACGAAGCCATCTCGTGTGTGCTGCGGGATGTGTTGTCCCCCTAGTCACTGAGTGCCCGAGAGCTGAGCCTCAACTCACTCCCCAGACTCTCCTGTCCAAAGTAGCAATGATGTCATGAGAAACGGCCTCTGGGGAGTTGGGCCCTACCACTGCGTTTCCCAGATGACTTTGGAAATTATCTGTGCAGCCTCTGTGCTAACGTGCAACAGATTCCATTTTTATACTTCCAGTAGTCGTGGAGCTCTCCGATGTGAGGGTCAGTTTGATTAAGTTTCTGAAACGGATGGGTCCTTTGAAGTCAAGTGGGTGAGTCATATATCTGTAGTCCTGTGGCAGACAGGAGTCAGTTTCACTTGCTCACCTTTGTAGCTTAAAATCCTGCCCCAGAGTCTGTCACTGCGGGGATGCTCAGTGAAACTTGTGAAGACATGCAATTAGTTGGTCAGAGTCAGTGAAAATGTGACAAAGTTTTCTGTAATGGATCACAACCCTGCCCTGAATTGCACTGAGGTCTAATATGTGTTGAGTGCTTGTATGTGCCAAACACTGGGCTCAGGGCCTTATGGACATTAATGCCACTTAATCCTCACCGAAAGATCCAGTGAGTGAGGTAGTATTGTCAAGTCCATATTACAGCCCAGGCAGGGAGACACAGAGAGTGAAGGAGGGCACACAGCTGGTATGTTTCCAAGGAGAATTCACACCCAGGCAATCAGGCCCTGCGTCCACGTTCCTAATGAACCCTATGAACCCTGCCTGTGAGGTGGTTCCGTGCACGACAGTAAATTCCCAGTGTCTTCAGGATGGTACTTTGGAAGGGACACCACTTTGGTCAACACTATATTCTAAGCAGAGGTGCTTGTCTTCCTGGAGCTTGAATCTGTCTGGGGTTTTTCTGCCAGGTGAGTCTTAGCACACCTTTGTTTCAGAGGGCTGCTCAGGTTTTGGCTGAAATCCCTCAGGTAGCATCTACTAATTAGCCTAATTTTACCGAAAGGGCTCCATGGAAGAGTCTTTGGCAGGTTTCCACGTCCCTTCCATTTTTTTCCCTTGATCAGTATTTTCTTGGCTTCCGATTCTGTAATGTAGTATAATCAAGGTATCCCCCACCCATCCTGTCAATTCACCTGTCTTTGGGAGGCAGCTGTGGTGTTGCGGTTCAGAGCATGGGTTCTGCAGGCAGATTGCCTGGGTTCAGATCCAAAACTTTCCCGGTGATTCCGATTCACCTTGGGGCTAGATTTAAAGCCCCAGACCCCAGATCTCTGTGAGAGCTTTGCTTGGTGTGATGTTTAAGAATCTCCAGATGCTGCTGCCGAGGCTGTTGGTGGTAATGATTAAGTTATATAATAATAAATAGCAGATGTTTAAAAGATAGGATGATAACAACAGTTACGACTGAACATGTGTGAGACCCACTTCTAAGCAGGTTACGTGTGTGTGTCACTTAACACTCAAAAGGACCCAATTAAGCATAAAGATGAAAACAGGTTCAGAGAAGTTAAGCAACGTGCCCAAGGTGATACAGACGGTGAGCCTACCCTCTCATCCCCTGACCCCCTCATCAACTGTCATGGATTGAATTGTGACCTCCCAAAATATCGGTCAACTTGGCTAGTCCGTGATTCCCAGTAGTGTGTGAATTGTCCACCATTTTGTCATCTGATGTGATTTTCCTATGTGTTGTAAATCATATCTCTATGATGTTGATGAGATGGGATTAGCAGCAGTCGTGTTAATGAGGCGGGACTCAATCTACAAGATTGAATTGGCCATTTGGACATCTTCCGTGGAAAACATGTGAATTGAATGCAACTGAGAATGACACCAGCACCCCAGACACAAATGGTTCATTGAGTGAGGAGGGTATCAGAAACCCAAAGAAGTGCTTCAAGAACATTGGGATGTTTTTATGCCATTGTTTGTAGGAAACCACCAAGAATTTGGAGACATGACAGAAGACAAAGGGCTTTGGTGGTGTAAATCCACTGTCCCTTTTATTTTGGTCTGTTTGGCATTCTTTATTAAAAACGCTTGTATAGTAGTAGGAAGGGTCAAATTGGCTTTTATAAGGACTAGCCAGAGGGGCAAAGGTATCTTTGGCTGTCCAGCAGCAAAAACCCGGCAATACAAATTTCATACCAGATGCTGCCTAAAATAAATAGAACTAAAGCAGCAGCAACGTTGTTGTGGAATGGGATGGGCCCCTGACCGAAAGTTTGGTTCGGGGATCAAGATGGTGCAGTACACACACCAAGACTATATTAAAGGTTTTATTACTCACATAATGAAGTTTTCTGGGGGAAAGAAGGGTAAGCTCCCAAGTTCTTGCAAAATTGGCTTGAGAGAACAGGGAAAGGAAATCGGAAATGGGATGTTATTTTATTGTGCTTAGAGAGTGGGCGTGGGGTGGGGGTTCCTGCTTCAGCTGGCTGAGTCTTATATGGTTTGAATTTGCCGCAGGTGCTAAAGGAGGGGACACTCGGGCTTTGTCGGATTGGTTAGATGTAGGGCAGAAGGGGAGGGGGTGTGGTGGGGCTTGAAATCTGTCAGCAATCAAACATCAAAAATGAAGTCCGACTATTAAAATTCACCTCTGATGTTTAACTGATGACTGAAACGTGCCCTGTTTCATTTCATTGAATTCGAATTTCAGTAAATCATTCTGGTACTTTATGAGACCTGTACCCTAAGGCCTGTGAGGGAGGTGAAATTTCCATTGAATGACTTCTTTAGGAGCCCAGCATCGTATATAATTAAAAGTGAAATGAGCACCTTGTTGTTGTTGTTGTTTTCAGGTGCCATCGAGTCGGTTCTGACTCACAGCGACCCCGTGTACCACAGAACAAAACCCTGCCTGGTCCTATTCCATCCTCACAATCATTATGCCTGAGCCCATTGTTGCAGCCACTGTGTCAATCCACCTCGTTGAGGGTCTTCCTCTTTTCTGCTGACCCTGTACTTTACCAAGCATGATGTCCTTCTCCAGGGACTGATCCCGCCTGACAACATGTCCAAAGTATGTAAGACGCAGTCTCACCGTCTTTGCTTCTAAGGAGCAGTCTGGTTGTACTTCTTCCAAGACAGATTTGTTCGTTCTTTTGGCAGTCCGTGGTTATTCAATATTCTTTGGCAACACCGCAATTCAAAGGCGTCAAATTCTTTTTCGGCCTTCCTTATTCGTTGTCCAGCTTTCACATGCATATCGTACGCACGTGATGAGTACTTTGGTCACTCTCAATAATACGTGGAACTCTGAAGAAGATAAGGAGCTCCTGGTTGGGTCTCGTGTTGTGGATATAGTATGTGCAGAGACACGTATGATCTCGATTTATGCTTTCAGCATCTCTGAAGCAAGAAGTTCCCAGAGTTGTTTACCCAAAAGATGGCAGCCTTGGATAAGGACTTCATGAGGCTGTCATTGGCCAGATCTGATGGCAGTAGCTCAGGAGTCTGTAAAAATGTGTGGATTTGGCAGATTGTTGGCCAGGGCAACCAGTGCTAAGCTAACTGCCAAAGATTGGTTCAGATATAGAAACCGATGATGGCGCACACACACACCAAGAGGGTACTAACAGGGTTATTATTCACCTCTGGGACTTTCTGGGGAGAGCAGGGCATGCTCCCCAAAATGATCTAAAAATGGCTTGATAGAGCAGAGAGGTGAGATGGGTTTTGGGTGTTTATTGTGTTTAGGTGACGGGGTTAGGGTGAGGGCTCCTGCGTGGACTGGCTGGCTTGTCTTGGGTGTCCGGCGTGCACTAAAGAAGGTACTACTCAGGCTCACTTCTCAGCCTGTGCGGCAGAAGGAGAAGGGGGAGTGATGGGGCTCAAACCTGTCAGCAGTCAAACCTCAAAAATGGAGTCAGACACTTTACTACAGATATTACCTTGGCAAACTCGGGGGGAGAAGCGATTATGACCCCCGACTTGATGGATGAGGAAATGAAGCTTAGAGACATCAGTCAACACAAATGGCTCACGTTCTCCTAGCCTGTGTCAGTGGTGGGAGTTGCACACGCGGTTACCTTATGCCAATGCTGTGTTAACACGGGCCAAGTCATGTGGGAAAGATTTGATCTATTGACAAGTTGATTTCCACAGCAAGGAAGGAGACTGTCCTTAATACATTTGAATTCCTGTCAATTGATGACGAATGCCATGCCGGGTATTTGCAATATACAATTAATTACCCTTTAAATCTCGGGCTATTGCAGCTAGTATTTTCACCCTTATTCCAACTGGGCATGAGGATCACCTTTACATCAGTGCCTCTTACTGCATTAATAAAAATGCATTTCTTTCTGGATGCACACACCTCCCTGTCACCAGCAGCACTGTAGACAGAGACCGAAGTTCAGTGTGTTTGTAGGACATGAGATCTTGTGGTCTGTTAACCTCCTTGCCTGAACACCATCAGTATTAGCAGCAACAGGCCTTCAGGCTATCTTCCCAGACTGGAACCTGTTGAGTCGCAAACAGAACTCGAAATCTCCAGTCCCAGTAAGAGCTGGGATTGATCCACGCATGGCTACGAGGGTAGCTGCCTTAGCTCTCTGAGAACACGGCACATGCTGAGTTATCCCAGCTGACGTTCTCAACAGCAGATGCTGGGAGGACTTTCCGGGACACAAACAGAATGTCTTCTTCGTGAACAGATATAGTTGCATAGCCAAGAACCTGACCATCAGCCATGGTCTTTGGAGACCAGCTTGAGGCTCAGAGCCCTGCCCCTTCTGATACTGTGAGACCATGAGATTTGCCTTACCCCAAGACCTCATGTTTGGAAATGGGAGAGAGAGAGGAGGAGGGCAGCAGCTCTACTGGTGAGGTGAATTTTGAATGAACTGAGTATGCATCCAGCTGAGCCTGCTTAAGTCAGAAGGAATTGGCTGAAATGACTACACGATAAACGCTTAAGATCACTCAAGCACCCCCTGCACGCCAGCCCCTGTTCTGGGGGATTTAGTAGTATCGTCCATTTAATCCTCACAGACCTCCAAGTGGGAAAGTGCTGTTGTTATACCCACTTTACAAAAGGGAGAACCCGAGGATCAGAGAGGTGAAGGGACGTGCCCAACGTCCCACAGAGCTGGGGTTGGAAAGCAAACAGCCTGTTTCTTGAGCCTGTGCTGCTCACCACTTCTCTTTGCAGCTTCGTTTTGCTATGGGGAAATGGCAATCCCTCACCCAACCATTACCCAGAGGGGCTGGGGTTTATCAGTTCGATTCATTCGTGATGGCAGATAAAGATGCTCCATCATGTTTATCTGTATGTTTTGCCTCCCAGACCACTGTGGTTACTCTGAGCAGCCACAGTTTCTGCTGGGGTAGCAATTGGTCTGGGCAAGGAAGGAGAGGGAGAAATTCGGCCAATTTTGCTGACTCTTGGAAGAGAGAACAAGGAAGGAGAGGAAAAATGCTTTCTCCTTCCCCCAATTTTGTTCCCTAAGTCCCAGCACATGATTGCGTAAGCACCCAGAGGAGTCATGATGACTCACAATGGCCTTCAGAACCTTGTGACCACACCTGATGTCAAGCTCCAAACACTGGCCACTACCACCTGGGATGCTTCTGATTCAGGACTGAATAAGGTGAGAGGGAGGGGCCGGAAAAGGGGGCGGATGTTACCCACGGATGGGTGCCATCTGCATATCTGTTCCCTGGGCAGTCCTTGGGCTAGGAGCTCTTCCTCGGCTTGTGAAAAACCTCTGACTAAAACTCCTCCTGTGGGAGGGGTTACCAGAATTTACTGACAGTGGTTATTGCATTTCGATAGGTTCACTGGGCAATGGCCAGCGATTTTGACCTCAAGATCCAATCACCCAGCAAGAGTTTCAAGGGAACTCAGTCCCAGGTAGGATTCTCTACTCTTTCTCCATCTCTGGATCCAGCCCTGGCCTTGGTTCTGAAATTTATAAGCCACGACGCACATCATAACTGCTTAATCGTAGAGATTTTGGCTGTGAGTAGTTGTACTTCTCATGTCATGTTACCTTCTAAATCTTTGATATAGTACAGCTGTATTTTTAACGTTGCCGTGTGATCCATTTGGGTATTTTCCAGAGATAGGACATGGATTTTTACAGCATGTCAGAAGGATAACAGTGACGGCAAGGCTTTGTATTTGTTTAAAGTGCTTTTTTTCTGAGGGACTGCAATGACTTATGATGAGATTTGACATGCCCCCACACTGGCTGCCCCACTCAGTCTCACATGACAAGTGAAGACATTGAGGCACAAGTTGAGGCCTGTAAGAGGAACCCAGGCCATCATGAGTGGCCAAGAAGGCTCAGACACCCAGGCTTCCTCCTTCCCCATATATAACCACATAAAGACACTCTGATACTGTGTTCAGTGTCCCAACAAATTGCAGAAGGGTGAGAATCATTCACTTGCCTTCTAGGAGGACCAAGAGGAGGTGGCACCTTGAAGGCGTGAGAGGCTGGGGCTGTGAAGCCAGACTAACTGCGTTCACATCTTGGCTTTGCCACATACTAGCTGTGTGACCTTGAGCCATTTACATGACCTTCCTGTGCCTCCTTGTCCTGCCCTGGAAAAGATGGAATGAGAGTGGTACCCACCTCCTAGTGCTGTTATGAGGTTACGTGAACTACCATGTATAAAGCCCTTAGACAAGTGCCTGGCAGGCAGACGGACCTGAGCAGAGGTCTGGTCGTGCTGCTGCTGTCATGTTATCATTACTTGTGAAACAGAGAGGCCAACGGGAGCCCAAGAGACTAGAGAATGGCTGTCATCACCTTTTCTTCTCTCCCTGCTGGAGGAGAACTTGTTAAAGTCGCAGAGAAGGGAAAGAATCTTCTCTGGCTGAGTCTGCTCTCTTATCTTGGAGTCCATTTCAGGTGCATTCTTGCCTGCTCTGTATGTTTGGTTGTTTGTTTTCAGGCTTTGGTGCCTTTCCTCAGACCACACTCCTTTCTTGTGCTCCAGTGTTTTCCCCTTGGAGGAAATGGGCTGCTAAAGTGAGTCTGGGGCAACCTGCATTGGGTTTGTGCCTCTCTGTGTGTCAGATCTATGCTTCCGAGGAATATCGTCTTATTTAAAGAGCTTTTCTAGAATGTCTTGCATGTATTACATGCTTCTTGTAGAAAATGCAAGGAAAAATCATGCTTATAGAAATTAAACTGTTGTCCCGCTCCCATCTCCTTTCCTCTACCCCTCCATCCTACACCCCTACCCCAGAAGAGCTGCCACTAACAGCTTGTTATAAATTTTTCCAGACCTCATTCTCTGCATTTACTTTTATCCATATAGATGGCTCTGAGGGAAAACACAAATGGGATGAAAAATACATACAGTTTTGCAATTTTCTTTCTTCAGTTACCATTTCTTAGAGATCCTTTTTATGTCAGTACATAGAGGACACCTTCATCTTTTCAATAGTGGTATTTTATTTCACATTATTGCTAGGCCATAATTTATTAACATAAAACCAAAACCAAACCTGTTGCCATCCAGTCGATTCCAACTTCTAGTGACCCTATAGGACAGAATAGAACTGCCCCATAGGATTCCCAAAGAGTGGCTAGTTGATTTGAACTGGAAGAGAATATCCATGGGAGTAGCCATAAGAGTGAGCTTGCCCCACAAAGATATGGAGACCTACACTATAGATTTAGTAATTGAAATGGGCATTGAAAATATGTTAGTGAGGAATAGAGATTTTAGGCACAGATCCTTGTATATGACAGGATCCAAGAAATGATAATCTTGGCATTTCACATCAGATGACTCCCCCAAGCAGAATCTTAGCACTACTGCTGGTAACAAGTGTGTGCTGGTTAGGGGAGAGAGGGTAGGGAGGTGGCAGTGGGGAAGAGGCCCACAGATCCACTTGATTATTTGGGTTCCATCTTCTTTTTCAGGCTTTCTGTTCTGAGCTGTCTTCCTAAAGCCATCTGTAGAGTCAACCATTCATGGATAAAAGATGCTCTG
The DNA here is from genome assembly GCF_024166365.1 of Elephas maximus indicus. NCBI lineage: Eukaryota > Metazoa > Chordata > Mammalia > Proboscidea > Elephantidae > Elephas > Elephas maximus. Next base: position 20,361,229 of record NC_064846.1, read on the forward strand.
AGGTCAGTCCCAGCACGCCCACACCAAGCATCAAGAGGAAGGCAGATGAATACTTAAAACCCAACCTGGGCCCCCAAAACATGCTGAACTTTTTACTTGGTAGACAACTGGGGAGACACAGTAACGATGTGAAACTGACAAAGTGGCTGTGGATGCTGACACGAGCAACACCAGGGTGGAGGTGGCCTTTACCAAAAAATCATGTGACTTACCTGCTTATGCCTGTCCAGAGATATGAAAAATCCAAAAAAAAAAAAAAAAAAGGATTAGAACAACAAACTCCTCTCCTGTTTGAGCCATTAAAACAGAAGCTGTTTCAGTCCTTCCCATTTGATATGTTTTTGTTGACACAGCCTTCTGGGGTTACACTGAACAGGGAATTATATTCATTATACACATTCTATGTAGGAGCTTTCAGACACAGGAGATGATGGGATCACACCACATATCGGATTATTTCCAACATTACTCAGAAAAATAATGTGAGGGAATACTTACATAGTACTTATTCATTCAGGGACCCAAGACTCATCTCTCCCTAGCCATTTTGGAGACACACCCAATTGTATTAAACTCTAAACTCTAATTGCTTACCCTGGTGAAAAGTCATTGATTGTTTAAGAGCAGACTATGAGCTGGATGGAGGGTTTAGGATATCTTGTTATACACACGCCAGTGACAGCATCATCCAGAAATTACAGCGTTGTGTCTTTGTCAGTTCTATTTAATTTTGAGAAATGAAATCACATCATGTCCGCAGAGCCTTCTAAAGATAATTATTCTGCTTATTATACTCAAAGAAGTACAATCCCCAGATCGCTATTTTTTTTTCCGTTGGTTGATTGGTTGGTTTGTTTTGTTATATGAAATAAAATTTCTCATGCCACAGGTGTTTGAACAAGAGAATTCATTTGACCAGAGTCAAGTCAGCCCATCAGTCAACAAGTCTTTTTAGATGGATCCCACCAAAAAAGCTCCTCAAAGGAATGTGCAGGGGAAATCAGATACTCACTCTGAGAAATCTGAACAAGGAATTATGAAGAAAACTTGGCATTCAGAAGTGAGAACTAAAGGTGAAGGACCGTGTATTTAAGAAAGCATCATGCTAACTAAGGGTATCCAGAAAGTGAGCATCACAGCCCTTCCCCTCACCCCAAGGTCTTTGCTGTGGTAGCTCACTTGCCTAACCAGGTATTAGACAAGTTTCCCGGTGACCAGGCTCTGCACCATCCATCAGAGGCAAATACTTGAGACTTACTTTCTGAACAACGTTCCTACCTAGATTAATGTTTAAATATGTTCTGAAGCTCTGAAACCTGAGCTGGACCTGACAATCAGTGAAGTACAGGGTTGAATACCCAGACTGGGCTCAAAAAGTCCGAGATGCCCATCCCAGCTCTGTTAACTGGATATTTCCATGAACTTAGAAAACTGATTTTACCTCATTTTTGTCATTTTTAAGATGCAGATTGTGAGAATACCAATTTCTTATTGTAAGGACATATTAAAGTAATGAATGCAAAGCCCTTAACACCTAAGGATATGTTGATATAATAGCTAGTGGATGATGGTAAGGAGTAGCAGTGGGTATCTCCCAAACTTGTATATGTGCGTGTTTGGTAAATTCTAGAACCCAATACTACTTTGGAATTGGTTAGAACCAATACAAACCTGAGTCACTCTGATGGCAAGCTGTCTTAGTCATCTAGTGCTGCTATAACAGAAATACCACAAGTGGATGGCTTTAACAAGGTGAAATTTATTCTCTCACAGCCTGGTAGGTCAGAAGTCCAAATTCAGGGCATCAGCTCCAGGGGAAGTCTTTCTCTCTCTGTCGGCTCTAGAGGAGGGTCCTTCTCATAGACCTTCGCCTGAACTAGGAGTTTCTCTATGCGGGAACCCCGGGTCCAAAGGACGCACTCTGCTCCTGGCACTACTTTCTAGGTGCTATGAGGTCCCCCACTCTCTACTTCCTTCCGTTTCTTTTCATCTCTTGTAAGATAAAAGGTGGTGCAGGCCACACCCCAGGGAAACTCCCTTTACATTGGATCAGGGATGTGACCTGAGCATGGGTGTCACTTCCCACCCTAATCCTCTTTAACCACAAGCAGAGATTATGATTTATAACAAACACATAGGAAGATCACAAAATGGAGGACAACCACACAATACTGGGAATCATGGCCTAACCAAGTTGACAGGTATTTTGGGGGACACAATTCAATCCATGACACAAGCCCAGGCCAGTTCCTGAGTGAGAAGTAAGTTCCAGGTGCTCCTCCAAGAGAACAGTCATTATTCTACGCAGAGTTGGAAGTATCTTGAATTTCCTCACCTTTGCTGTCTGAGAATCTACATCGATTGTGGCCCTGGATTCCATAGTTGGGCTGGGGGTAGGGGCTTAACATCACTTGAATTTTATTGTAAATTGTGTTATTTGGGCTTACTTCTCTTCAAAGGAGGTCTTTGGTATTCATCATATTCTTAAATATGGTATCTTCCACAATTGACAAAAGGTTGAGAAAGAGAAAAACAGCCCCTGACATCCAGGAGCTTGCCTGATACTATCAGGTAGGCCTTGGTGTTTCTTTGAGCTGGCCTGGCACTAACGCCTAGGCAAATGTTTTTCCAAGGGACTACAGTGCTCTGTTAAACATAAACCATGTCAGAGAACATCAACATCAGATAAGGCCACTCCGTGACCATGATGGATGGATCAAGACAAAAACAAGATCACTCCATAATCAGATCAAAACACAGACAAAACAGGAACATTGGCTAAGATACAAAAATGTTCCCTATGGAAAACAGTATGGCACTTCCTCAAAAAGCTAGAAATACAAACACCATATGATCCAGCAAACCCACTCCTAGGTATACACCCTACAGAAATAAGAGCCGTGACACGAATAGACGTATACACACCCATGTTCATTGCAGCATTATTCACAATAGCAAAAAGGTGGAAGAACCTAAGTGCATGTCAATAGATGAATGGATAACGAACTGTGGTACATACACACAATGGAACGCCATGCAACGATAAAGAATAATGATGAATCCATGAAACATCTCACAGCATGGATGAATCTGGAGGGCATTATGCTGAGTGAAATAAGTCAACCACAAAAAGAGAAATATTGTATAAGACTTCTATTATGAAGTAATAACAAAAGGTTTACACCCACGGGGGGGGGGAATAAAACCTCTTTGATGGTTACCAGGGATGGGAGGGGGAGGGAGGGAAAATTACGAAGAGATAGTAGACACGGGTTAATATTGGTGAAGGGAAAGGTAGTATACAATATGGGAAAAGTCAGAACATCACCAAAGCAAGAGAGGACACTGAGAGGAACGCGGGAATAAAGGACGAAAACTGTAGTAACTACTATAGCATAGACGATCTTGCAAAAATAGTATTAACAAACAAGAACCTATGAGTGGATAGATAGATAGATATGCCAAGAGGTGAGGGAGGGTGTAAGGGAGGACACCCACGGGCAGATACAGGTTTAGTGGTGGAAATTTCTAAACACATGACTGTAGGTGCTCCTCATTTATTAATATAGACAATAGAGCACACAAGTAGCACAGTCAGGGATACCTCTTAGACATAACGAAACACCTTGTGGAATGAAGTTCCCAGGCTCAAAGGCAAAGAGCCATAGACATCTACGTCAATTGGCACGACATAGTTCTTAAAGACAATGTTTTACATCGTACTTTGGTGAGTAGCGTGTAGGGTCTTAAAAGCTTGTAAGCAGCCGTCTAAGATACAGCTACTTGTTTCTTCTAGTCCGGAGGAAAGGAAAGTGAAAAAGACTGAAGACTCAAGGGAGCATTTAGTCCAAAGGACTAATGGATCACATGAACCACAGCCTCCACAACCCTGAGGCAAGAAGAAATAGATGGTGCCTGGCTACCAATACCAACCGCTCTGACTGGGATTACAGCAAGGGGGTCCTGGACAGAGCAGGAGGACAATATAGAACGAAAGATGAAATTCACAAAAGACCAGAATAACTGATCTGACAGAGATAGAGACTGGAGGAACCCCTGAAACTATAGCCCCTGGACACCCTTCCAACTCTGAACTGAAGCTACTCCTGAAGTTCACCTTTCAGCCAAAGATTAGGCAGGCCTATAAAACAAACGGAAGGCCTGGTGGCGTAGTGGTTAAGTGCTACGACTGCTAATCAGGAGGTTGGCAGTTTGAAGCCACCAGGGTGCTCCTCATTTATTAATATAGACAATAGAGCACACAAGTAGCACAGTCAGGGATACTTCTTAGACATAACGAAACACCTTGTGGAATGAAGTTCCCAGGCTCGAAGGCAAAGAGCCATAGACATCTACGTCAATTGGCACGACATAGTTCTTAAAGACAATGTTTTACATCGTACTTTGGTGAGTAGCGTGTAGGGTCTTAAAAGCTTGTAAGCAGCCATCTAAGATACAGCTACTTGTTTCTTCTAGTCCGGAGGAAAGGAAAGTGAAAAAGACTGAAGACTCAAGGGAGCATTTAGTCCAAAGGACTAATGGATCTCATGAACCACAGCCTCCACAACCCTGAAGCAAGAAGAAATAGATGGTGCCTGGCTACCAATACCAACCGCTCTGACTGGGATTACAGCAAGGGGGTCCTGGACAGAGCAGGAGAAAAATATAGAACGAAAGATGAAATTCACAAAAGACCAGAATAACTGATCTGACAGAGATAGAGACTGGAGGAACCCCTGAAACTATAGCCCCTGGACACCCTTCCAACTCTGAACTGAAGCTACTCCTGAAATTCACCTTTCAGCCAAAGATTAGGTGGGCCTATAAAACAAACGGAAGCCCTGGTGGCGTAGTGGTTAAGTGCTACGACTGCTAATCAGGAGGTGGGCAGTTTGAATCCACCAGGCGATCCTTGAAAACACTAGGGAGCGGCTCTACTCTGTCCTATAGGTTTGGTATGAGTCAGAATCGACTCCAGGGCCAACGAGTTTGGAGAGAGTTTTTTTGGTATAAAATAAACAATAATGTACATGAGGAATGTGCTTCTTAGATCAATCAAGTATACAAGACCAAATGGGCAGCGCCTGCCCCAAAACAAAGACGACAGAGTGTGAAGGGACAGGAAAACTGGACGAATGGAACCGGGTAACCTGGGGTGGAAAGGGACAGGGGGAGAGTGTTGACATAATGCAGGGATTGCAACCAATGTCACGAAACAATTTATGTATAAATTTTTTAATAAGAAACTAATTTGCTCTGTAAACTTTCACCGAACGCACACACAATGTTTGAAACATTCTCTATCCTGGCTAATGTGAGTGAATGCTGCTTTCGTTACCAATTACAACTTTAGCCTCCTTCTAGTCTTCATCCCTTGTGAATAAGATTTACTAAGACACCTAACCATAAAATTACCCCTGCTTCTTGACAGCAGCCAATATAGATCAAAGGCCCGCTTCCTTAAACCCACCCCAAATTCACCTAGCGGAAGCCCAAATTCTCTAAGTCTTTCCCAACACCCTCTTTCTGAGAATCCCTGCATTTCCCCCATGGATCTGGCTGCATCGAGATAATAAACTCAATTTATTCAACTACAGATGTATTTCTGATGGTCTTTGATTGAGAGCACTGACAAAATTAAGAGTAACTGCTCTAGGCCCTTGAAGAACCATTTGCTTCCTCCCTAGAGGCTTCTTCACCCTGCATCACCCCTCCACCCTCATGCAGAATGTTCAACCCCTAATTTTGAACCTGTTTCCCAGGTCGACTTTGTTCTTTTGGCATCAACTTTGCTCCCTCGGGAACTTTATTGCTGTCTCAATGAGAGGAATGATATGCAAAACTTATTTAACCTGTGGAAAAACTCCAGCTAGGCACTATTGACTCTTTCACTACGCCCAATCTCTGTTACTTTCATCTGTTTTCAGAGTTATTTACTGTTTCTTGCCTAAAGGATAACGTGATCTCAGAAAGAAAGAAAGCTCCTTCCTTAACATCCCTGGCCCTGAAGCACTCCTACCTTTCAGAGAACAAAGTGACTCATACAGAATGAAGTATTTGAATGTATCTCTGAGAATAGAGGGAAAAGTGGTACCTGAGCAAACAGCCTAGGATCCCAGTCACCCTTCTTAACATATATCTGAGGAAGATCAGGCAGTTTCACCCATAACAGAATCACTATGTGGTGAAGTTTGGTCCAGTTCCATCAATGGACAGACATTAGGGAGAGAGCAATTGGGAGTATTTTTTTTTAAGCAAGGTGTATGTAAGTTTTTGTATGAGAGACTGACTTGATTTGTAAACTTTCACTTAAAGCACAATAAAAAAAATCTAAGCACTGGAGTCAATAAAAGGGTTAAATAAAGACATTGATTTCCTTCAGAGTTAGTCAAACCTAAGAATCCTGACTGAATATTCAGTGTATGTAACTACTACATTCTTTTTATTCAACAAAAAAATGATTCGGCTCCTACTAGGACCCATGTACTGATCTCGACACTGGAGAATTAGCAGCAAATTGTTGTTGTTAGGTGCCATTGAGTCAGTTCTGAGTCATAGCGACCCTATGTACAACAAAATGAAACACTGCCCGGTCCTGTGCCATCCTCACAATCACTGTTATGCTTGAGCTCACTGTAGCAGCCACTGTATCAAACCATCTCATTGAGGGTCTTCCTCTTTTTCCTTGACCCTTTACTTTACCAAGCATGATGTCCTTCTCCAGGGACTGATCCCTCCTGATAACATGTCCAAAGTACATGAGAGGTAGCCTTGCCAGCCTTGCTTCTAAGGAGCATTCTGGTTGTATTTGTTCCAAGACAGATTTGTTCATTCTTCTGGCAGTCCATGGTATATTCAATATTCTTTGCCAACACCATAATTCAAAGGTGCCAATTCTTCTTTGGTTTTCCTTATTCATTGTCCAGCTTTCACATGCATATGAGGCAACTAAAAACACCATGGCTTGGATCAGGCACACCTTAGTCTTCAAGGTGACATCTTTGCTTTTCAATATTTTCAAGAGGTCTTTTGTAGCAGATTTGCCCAATGCAATGTGTCTTTTGATTTCTTGACTGCTGCTTCCATGGCTGTTGATTGTGGATCCAAGTAAAATGAAATCCTCGACAACTTCAATCTTTTCTCCGTTTATCATGATGTTGCTCATTAGTCCAGTTGTGAGGATTTTGGTTTTCTTCATGTTGAGGTGTGATCCATAGTGAAGGCTGTGGTGTTTGATCTTCATCAGTAAGTGCTTCAAGTCCTCTCCACTTTCAGCAAGCAAGGTTGTGTCATCTGCATAAAGCAGGTTTTTTATTAGTCTTCCACCAATCCTGATGCTCTGTTTTTCTTCATATAGTACAGCTTCTCAGATTATTTGCTAAGCATATGGATTCAATAAGTATGGTGAAAGGATACAACCCTGGTGCACATCTTAGCTGACATTAAACCACACGGTATCCTCTTGTTCTCTTCTTGATCTATGCACAGGTTCCTCATGAGCCCAATTAAGTCTCCCATTCTCCACAATGTTATCCATAATTGATTATGATCCACACAATTGAATGCCTTTGCATAATCAGTAAAACACAGGTAAACATCTTTCTGGTATTCTCTGCTTTCAGCCAGGATCCATCTGAAATCAGCAATGATATCCCTTGTTTCATGTCTTCTGACTCTGACTTGAATTTCTGGCAGTTCCCTGTCAATGTACTGCTTCAACTGCTTTTGAATGATGTTCAGAAAAAAACTTTACTTGTGTGATATTAATGACATTGTTCAATAATTTCTACATTCTGCTGGATCACCTTTCTTTGGAATAGGCATAAATATGGATCTCTTCCAGTTGGTTGGCCAGATATCTGTCTTCCAAATTTCTTGGCATAGATGAGTGAGCACTCCCAGTTCTGCATCCGTTTGTTGAAACATCTCAGTTGGTATTCCGTCAGTTCCTAGAGCCTTGTTTTTTGCCAATACCTTCGTTGCAGCTTGGAATTCTTTCAGTACCATCAATTCTTGATCATATGCTACCTCCTGAGATGGTTGAACGTGGACCAATTCTATTTGGCAAAGTGACTCTGTGTATTTCTTCCATCTGCTTTTGATGCTTCCTGAGCCATTCAGTATTTTGCCCATAAAATCCTTCAGTATTGCAACTCGAGGTTTGTATAGGTATGTATATTTGTGAGTATGTGCAGATGTATGGCCCTGTACATCTGAGTCTGTCAGTGACTGTGGCAGCTTGTGTGTTCCTGTGGTGCTGGAAGCTATGCCATGGGTATTCAAATAGCAACAGGGTCACCTTTGGTGGACAGGTTTCTGCTGAGCTTCCAGGCTAAGACAGACTAGAAAGAAGAACCCAGCAGTCTACTTCTGAAAAGAGTTAGCCAGTGAAAACATTATGAATAGCAGCGGAACATTGTCTGATATAGTGCCGGAAGATGAGCGCCTCAGGTTGGAGGAACTCAAAAGAAGACTAGGGAAGTGATATCTCCTCAAAGTAGAGTCGACCTTAATGATGTGGATGGAGTCAAGCTTTCAGGACCTTCATGAAGATGGTACAATGCCCTGTTTACTGCTGGAAGCAGAGTCATCAACATTTTTAAGACTAGCCAGACTTGAGAACCAATTTAGAAAACTCATCCTTACAATTTTGTTTCTCTAGAATTACTCTCGGTACCAAATGTCTTAGGCTGGGTTCTCTAGAGCAGCAAAACAAGTAAAGTGTATAAATACATATCTGAAAAAAAAAAAGACTAAACTCATTGCCGTCGAGTCAATTGTGACTCATAACATCCCTACAGGAGAGAGTAGAACTGCATCTCAGGGTTTCCAAGGAGCACCTGATGGAGTCTAACTGCCAACCTTTTGGTTAGCAGCCATAGCACTTAACCACTACACCACGAGGGTTTCCAAATCTATACCTATATACATAGAAAGAGATCTATATCAAATAAATGGCTCATGCAATTTTAAAGGCTGGGATGTACTAAGTCCGTGGACCAGGACAGAGCCTTCTCCCAATTCCCGTAGCCACAGGGGCTGGTGAACCCATTATCGGCAAGTCGGAGAGCAGAGCTCTTGCTCACAGGCTGTGAATATACATGAATCCCAAGATCGGCAGATTAGCTGATAGCTCAAGCCCCAAGAACGGGAGTCAGAAGAACAAGAGGCAGCTGTAGGATCCAGAGCGAGCTAAAAGCCAGAACATCTGCTTATATTCAAATGCAGGCCACACCACCAAGGAAACTTCCCTTTAACGGATTGGATACTCATAGCAGATCCCATCATGTGAGTGAACACATATAAACACTGTGAATCATGGCCCAGCCAAGTCGACACACAATCTTATCCATCACAAAGGGCATCCAAATTTGTAAGGAAGATGTAAAAGTATCCCTATTTGCAGATGAGATGATCTTATATACAGAAAACCCCAAAGAATCTACAAGAGAACTACTGGAACTAATAGAAGATTTCAGCAAAGTATCAGGATACAAGCTAAATATACAAAAATCAGTTGGATTCCTCTATACCAACAAAGAGAACTTCAAAAAGGAAATCACCAAATCAATACCATTTACAATAGCCCCCAAGAAGATAAAATACTTAGGAATAAACATAACCAGAGAAGTAAAAGACAAAGAAAAGTACAAGACACTACTGCAAGATATCAAAAAAGACCTACACAAGTGGAAAAAAGTACCACGCTCATGGATAGGAAGACTCAACATTGTGAAAATGTCAATTCTACCCAAAGCGATCTAGAGATACAATATAATCCTGCTCCAAATTCGACGACATTTTTTAACGAGCTGGAGAAACAAATCACCAACTTCGTATGGAAAGGGACGAGACCCCAGGTAAGCAAAGCATTACTGAAGAAGAATAAAGTGGAAGGCCTCACATTACCTGATTCTAGAACCTATTATACTGCCATGGTATTCAAAACAGCCTGGTACTGGTAGAACAATAGATACGTAGACCAATGGGACAGAATTGAGAATCCATAAGTAAATTCATCCACCTATGACCAGCTGACATTTGACAAAGGCCCAAAGTCTGTTAAATGGGGAAAAGACAGTCTCTTGAACAAGTGGTGCTGGCATAACTAGATATCCATCTGTCTGTCAGGTACTGTGGCAGCTTGTGTGTTGCTGTGATGCTGGAAGCTTTGCCACCCATATTCAAATACTAGCAGGGTCACCTATGGCGGACAGGTTTACGCTGAGCTTCCAGGCCAAGACAGGTTAGGAAGAAGGACCCAGCGGTCTACTTCTGAAAAGAATTAGTCATTGAAAAACCTTATGAATAGCATCGGAACATTGTCTGATATAGTGCTGGAGGATGAGCCCCTCAGGTTGGAAGGCACTAAAGAAGTGACTGGGGGAGAGCTGCCTCTCCAATTAGAGTTGAGCTTAATGAGGTGGATGGAGTCAAGCTTCCGGGACCTTCATGTGCTGATGCGGCACGACCCGGCATTTCTCGAGATAAAAGAACTGAAGAAAAAATTCAAGCCTCGAGTTGCAATACTGAAGGATTCTGCGGGGATAATATTAAATGACACAGGAAGCCTCAAAAACAGATGGAAGGAATACACACAGTCACTATACTAAAAAGAATTGGTAGGCATTCAACCATTTCAGGAGGTAGGATATGATCAGGAAGTGATAGTACTGAAGGAAGAAGTGCAAGCTGCACTGAAGGCATTGGTGCAAAACAAGCTCCGAGAATTGACAGAATACTAATTGAGATGTTTCAACAATCGTCTATAGCGCTGCACATACTCACTTGTCTATGCCAAGAGATTTGGAAGACAGCTATCTGGTCAACTGACTGGAAGCGATCCATATTTACACCTATTCCCAAGAAAGGTGGTCCAACCGAATGTGGAAATTATCGAACAATATCACAGGCAAGCCAAATTTTGCTGATGATCATTCAAAAGTGGCTGCAGCAGTATAGCGACAGGGAACTGCCAGAAATTCAAGCCATATTTAGAAGAGAACATGGACCCAGGGATGTCATTGGGGATTTCAGATGGATCCTGGCTGAAACAGAGAATACCAGAAAGATGTTTACCTCTGTTTTATTGACTATGCTGAGGCATTTGACTGTGTGGCTCATAACAAATTACGGATAACGTTACGGAGAATGGGAATTCCAGAACAATTAATTGTGCTCCTGAGGAATCTGTACATCGATTAAGAGGCAATCATTTGAACAGAACAAGGGTATACTGCATGGTTTAAAGTCAGGAAAGGTGTGTGCCAGGGTTTCATTCTTTCACCATACCTATTTAATCTTTATGCTGAACAAATAATACGAGAAGCTGGACTATATGAAGAAGAATGGGGCATCAGGATAGGAAGAAGACTCATTAACAACCTGTGTTATGCAGATGACACGACCTTACTTGCTGAAAGTGAAGAGAACTTGAAGCACTTACTGATGAAGATCAAAGACCACAGCCTTCAGTATGGATTACACCTCAACATAAAGATTACAAAAATTCTCACAACTGGACCAATAAACAACATCAGGATGAATGGAAAAAAGATGGAGGTTGGCAAGGATTTCATTTTACTTGGATTCACAATCAACAGCCATGGAAGAAGCAGTTAAGAACTCAAAAGACTATCGCATTGGGCAAATCAGCTGCAAAAGACCTCTTTCATGTGTTGAAAAGCAAATATGTCACCTTGAGAACTAAGGTGCTTCTGACCCAAGACATAGTGTTTCCAATCGCCTCATATGCATGTGAAAGCTGGACAATGAATAAGGAAGACCGAAGAAGAATTGGTGCCTTTGAATTGTGGGATTGATAAAGAATACTGAATATACCACGGACTGCCAAAAGAATGAAAAAAATCTGTCTTGGAAGAAGTACAACTAGAATGCTCCTTAGAAGCAAGGATGGCGAGGCTACTTCTCACATACTTGAGCATATTATCAGTGGGGATCATTCCCTGGAGAAGGACATGGTGTTTGATAAAGTAGAGGGGTCACGGAAAAAGACGATGACCCTCAATGAGATGGAGTGACACAGTGGCTGCAACAATGGGCTCAAGCATAGCAACAATTGCAAGAGTGGCGTGTGACTGGGCAGTGTTTCATTCTGTTGTGCATAGCGTCGCTATGAGGCTTGTATGGTATATATATTTATGAGTATATACAGATGTATGCACATATATTCATATATATAATAAAGCACATATGGGGCACAGTTATGGGTACATCTTAGACATAACCAAACACTTTCAGAATTGGATTTCTGGGTTTGAAGAATTGGGATCATAGTGCCATGGAACATCTCAGTCAGTTGTCATAATATAGTTCATAAAGTTATGTTCTACATCCCAGTTTGGTGAGTAGTATCTGGGGTCATGAAAGATTGCGAACAGCCATCTAAGATACAACTATTGGTCTCTACTTGTGTGGAGCAAAATAGAAACAAGGAAACCAAAGACTCAAAGAAGAAACTAGTCTACAGGACAAATAGTCTGTAAGAACCATGGCCTCATCTACCCTGAGACCGCTCATCTACCTTGAGGCCAGGAGAACTAGAAGGTGCCTGGCTACCTTTACTGGCTGTTCCAATCAGTGCCACAATCGATGGACCCTGATAGAATGGGAGAAAAATGTGGAACAGAACTTCAACTGCCTAAATGAAGACCTACTGGACCGGTTGAGACTGGAGAACTCGCCGAGACTATTATCCTGATCAGGATACTCTTCAAACTTTGAACCAGAACTAATCCCTGAGGTCACATCTGTAAGTACTCTGCTCTTTAAAAAAAAAAAAAAATCACCGAAATGGTCAATGATTACCTTAAAACAAAGATGAGCATGTGAGGGGGCAGGGAAACTAGATTCATGGAAATGGAGCAACCAGCATGGAAATAATGAGAATGTTCAAGCATTGTGATGAATGTAATGAATGTCACTGAATAATTGGTGTAGAAATTGTTGAATGGAAACCTAAACTTTTGTGTAAACCTTCCCTGAAAACACGATAAAATATTATTAAAAAAAAAAAAGGTGTGTCCTAGGAGAAGCGCCTCCACTCTAGTTCCTTTCCTCCCAGCACCCACTGCTGCATTGCCTTCTGTCCAGCAGTTCCAAGCAACAAGGCCTGAATGTTAGCACAAACCTATGGGCCTTGCAAACACTAGATGTCTCTCTTCCTCCTGATCCGTCAACACTGAAGCATATAGAATGGCAACCCATTTGTTATGGAACAGCCCGTGGAAAACTGGCTTATTCAGTTCACCTCAAGCTGGTATTTAAGAAATATAATTTGTGAGCTATTAAGAGTTGTGTGAGGAAAAAAAGTGTTTTTCACCCAAGTAAATTGGGATCAATGTGTTAGATAAAGTTACTTTACTGGAGGACTTCTCAGAGCGTTTATGTGTAAATGTGCAATATGAAACCAAGGGGATCAAGGCAGAGGGTTATAGTAAGTCTGTAGTGTTTTCCAGCACTAATTAACCACGGAAGCCTCTGTGGTGTGTGTGCGTGACACCTAACTGCTCAGAACATTGTTGTGGGACATCAGTTTGGGAAACACTGATCTAGTTAAGCCTTTCTCCATTATGAGAACCTGAGGCCCAGGGAAGTTAGTTGACTTAGAAGAGCAAAAATCAAGTCCTATACCCCCAGACTCACAATTAAATGTCCTTTCCTCCACACATCCTCTGGGGTGGGAGGACAAGCATCACCCTTAGATATATTAGGAAGTTAAAGGGTAAGATTCCATGGCTGGGCATTGGTGGCAGAGCCCTGAATGGATTCCGATTCTTAGCCACGCTGTAAGACAGAGTAGAACTGCCCCATAGGGTTTCCAAGGAGTGGCTGGTGGATTCGGTGTGCCGTCGTCGCTACAGGTGAGCAGCTGATGTGGATTGCTGGGCACCCTGGGGCCGGGAACCCTGAGGCTTGGGTCGGAGCCAGGCTGCCCAGGGGGATCCTGGGCTCTGAGCGCGGCCTAGGGAGCCTGCAGGGAGCGGGCGCGGGCCTGGGTGCGCCTGGGAGCAGGGCCGGCCCCCGCCCTCTGCCTGCAGTGCCCAGGAGCCGCGCTGGAGCATGGCTCTGCACCTCACAGGGTGCAGGGCCCACGGGGGCTCAGTGCGGGCAGCTCCAGGGCACCGACGGGTGAAGGCTGAGGGACCGCGGGGATTGCGGGCATCCCCGCTCGTGGCCTCGCTTCCTCCTATTAGTACGCCCGGTGGAAACACTGCACAAACATTTTGTAGACAGTCATTTTGATGTCACCCTCTCTGACAGGGTCTAGCCAATGCGGTCTGCACCCCCTGCAAAGCCCTAGTCACGCCACTGGTGCCCTACAGCCTCAGTGAGCATCTGCTACCTGGAGGTAACATCCAGAAGTGTCAGCGCAAAGTAGGGCAAGTGGCTTGGAGCAAGGGCCCCAGTCAGAGCCAAGCCGGAGGGAAACCATTTTCTGATGTTTGTGGTTTCCCTTCCTTCCCCATCCACCTCAGTGGCTATTTCCTGAGAAAAGACAATGTGGTGTTAAAGGAACAGGGAACTTGGAAGACATGGACATGTGTCTGTTCTCTGTCCATCTCAACTTTATGATATCGGCCAATGCTTTTGCTCCTTTATTTATATATTGTATGGTTACCTTCTTTTTTGCAGAAGTAGCATGCTTCATTATAAAATTTAAATGTTAAAAAACTTTGTTACCAAATCGTTCAGAGACGACCAATGTTCAGTTTCTTGGCATAGATGCCTTCTAAGTTTGTTTTCAGGTCTGTCAAATGGGTAAATAGATGCAAGATCTGCCTGGAACGCGGTTGTGAAGATTAGAATAGACGATGATACAATCAACGTGCACGGCCATCCTGGTCAGGACGCCCTGCTGAGGAGCCGGCATCCTCTGTGCACCCAGTTCTCACTCAGGAAAGGAGAGATGTCAGGCTGACAGAAGCAGCCAATGGCAGACAGGAGGGCCCCAGGCCTTGGAAATTGGAGTGGCGGCGAGCCAGGGTAGCGGATTAAGCAGGGAGAAGAAGGTTTACCCAGGCCTGGGGGGGTAAGAGAGAGATAAGGAGAATTTTGAGGGAGAGCACAAGCCATCTGAAAGGAAGAGTCAGACTCCCTGAGAACTCAGGCATGCTGCCAACTGGTACCTGTGAAGGCTGGTGCAGCGTGGGGTGACGCTTGCGAGATTGGGTGAGAGGCTTCAAAGGGGTCAAAGGACCCCAACCTCCCCCCACACCCAATGTGAACCATAACTGTCTTCAAGACTCAATTTATATATCTGATAAGTGTCCAGACTGCTAACCATAAGATCAGTGGTTTCAACCAGCAGCGGATCTGTGGGAGAAGAGACCTGGCAATCTGTTCCCTTGAAGATTACAGCCTAGGAAACCCTACTGGGCAGTTCCACTCTGTCATATAGGGCCACTACAGGTTGGAATAGACTCAATGGTACACAACAACAACAAAGTGTCTAAGATATAAAACCCGTTGCCGTTGAGTCGATTCTGACTCATAGCCACTTTATAGAACAGAGTAGAACTGCACCATAGGGGTCCCAAGGATTGGCTGGTGGATTTGAACTGCCAACCTTTGGCTACCAGCCGAGCTCTTAAACACACTGCCACCAGGGCTCCCTATGGGGAACTTCTACTCTGTCCTATAGGGTCGCTATGAGTTGGAATCGACTCGATGGCACCTAACAACAACAACAGAAAAATATATATTGTAAAAAGATATATATTCTAGAATGTATATACTTTTTCTAGATACTAGACACTTATCAGGTATCTAATTTGCAAGTATTTTCTCCCATTTTGTGGATTGTCTTTTCACTTTCTTGATAGCACCACTCACTGTGCCAGGTGCAAACCAATGAATATGACAGGCAAGATCCGTGTCCCAAGGAGCTTGTCTTCCCAAGTGGGGGGGGGGGGGGAGAGAGAGGAAAAAACCATGATATGTAACCAATAATTTTCTATTAAGATCAGAGCTGGAAAAGAGAGAAGCCATTCAACCCAAATACCAGCACTGCAGTCTCCTAATTTATAAATAGGGTAGAGATTTGGACTAGAGAATGGGTTTTCAAACTCTCCCCCTCAGAACCCTAGAAAGCAGATTCTCAAACTTTGGTGGATCAAGCTTCCTTATTAAAAAAAAAAATTAAAAAATCTAAGTTTTGCTCATAAACCATACAAGGTTGTATATCCTTTCAGGGGGCTCATGGTCTCCTTAAAGTCAACCTGAGTGAAACTAGAGGCGTATGATCTAAACCTAGACCCCTTCTTCATCCAGATAAACCCCTACTTTTTAACATATTGAATGCTCAAGAAAGATTTTCTTTGATTTAAGTGTACTGCAGCCCACGCGCCCCACCCCAGTCGCCACCAAATAATAGTTTGGAAACACCAAGTTAGATAATATATCATCTGCGTTTGTAGTTCCAACATTCAATTTTTAAAATTTCTACCCATCAACATGATTTCCCTGTTTACTTTCTTCAGGTCAGCATACCAAGATTGTGTTTACTTATTTTCAAATGGTTTTGTGGTCATCTGAGATGGCACTTTCTTACTCAGACCACTGTCATTATCCCGGGACATTCAACTGCCTGCCACACTTGCCAATTACTTACAAATTGGAAACAACTTTAAAGTCTACCAGTGGGGTTTAGATGATTAAATTGTGGTGAATCCATGCCAAGGACTATACTACAGCCATTGAAAACAATATAGTGAATTTCTGTGTGCAAACATGCAAAGATAGCTAATACATACTGAACGAAGAAAGCAAGTTTGCAATATAATTTGTATGGTAGGATTCCATTTTTGTAAAAACTAGAAAATACGTTTTATGTTTAAATATCCCGGATACACGAGAGATAATATGAATTTCTCTAAAGAGTAAGAACTGGAGGTTGGGGAGGGCTTGTGCTTTTCACTCTATGTCTTCTATACATTTTGATTTTTTCAATGAGAATTTAAGTTTTAAGTAACATTAATTATAGTCTACGAATATATTTTCAGTGTAAAATAATAAGACAGAAAATATAGCAAGCTAAATGATAGCCAGACTTTCATGTTTTTCTCCATAACTTTTATAGCCAAAAATCGTTAAACATCTCATTCACTGAGGTATTTGTTTCACTGGGGTGCAGATAATTTAGAAAGTGATTTTTTTGTTGTTGTTACTTTTTTAAATAATTTTTATTGTGCTTTAAGTGGAAGTTTACAAATCAAGTCAGTCTCTCACACAAAAACCCATATACACCTTGCTACACACTCCCAATTACTCTCCCCCTTTATGAGACAGTCCGCTCTCTCCCTCCACTCTCTCTTTTCGTGTCCATTTCACCAGCTTCTAACCCCCTCCATCCTCTCATCTCCCCTCCAGGCAGGAGATGCCCACATAATCTCAAGTGTCCACCTGATCCAAGAAGCTCACTCCTCACCAGCATCCCTCTCCAACCCATAGTCCAGTCCAATCCATGTAGAAAGTGATTTTTAAAAGCAGATTGCTCCTGTAGAGAAATAGATGTGTAAGGTTTCTAAACTAGGGTAAGTTTAAGTTTCCAAGTCAAATAAAGAAACTTCAGCCAATATTGAACTGAACACTGCCCAGAACTATCTGCAAAGGACACACACACACACACACACACACGCACGCACGCACAGAGAGAGAGACAGGCACCAGTGCGCACACTCACACCACGCATCCTACATACGTAAAAACAGATTCTTTAACTGGGACACAGCCTTTCTCCTTAACTCCTAGTAAACAAGTGAAAGCTGCATGGTCTCTTATAAGCTCACCTGAGAATCCAGAGTGTTATTTCTGCTCTACCGAATGGGTAGCTTTGTCAGGCCTGACCAGATTTGAGGGGAGGGTATGTAGACGCACCTCTCAACTGGGGGCTTATTACATTCCTATTGCTGCTGTCAAAAATAACCACAAACTTAGCAGCCTAAAATAACTGAGATTTGTCCTTATAGATCTGGAGGTCAGACGTCCAAAATGGTCTCACTGGCTAAAGTCAAGGTATCAGCAGGGCTGTGTTTCTTCTGAGGCTCTAGGGTTGAATCTGTTCCTTGAAGTTTCTAGCTCCTACAGACTGCCTGCAATCCCTGACTCATGGCCCCTTCCAGCAATGTCCGCTGCTGTCATCACATCTGCTTCTCTGACTCTCCTGCCCCTCTCTTTCCCTTATAGGGTCTGTCATGGATTGAATTGTGCCCCCCAGATGTGTGTATCAATTTGGCTAGGTCATGGTTCCCAGTGTTGTGTGACTGTCCACCATTTTGTCATCTGATGTGATTTTCCTATGTGTTGCAAATCCTACCTTTATGATGTTGATGAGGTAGAATATGCAGCAGTTATGTTAATGAGGCAGGACTCAATCTCCAAGATTGGATTGTGTCCTGAGCCAATCTCTTTTGAGATATAAAAGAGGGAAACAAGGGGGGGTGCTCCTATCACCAAGAAAACAGAGCCTGGAGTAGAGTGCGTCCTTTGGATCTGAGGTTCCTGTGCAGAGAAGCTCCTAGTCCAGAGGAAGATTGATGAGAAGGACCTTCCTCCATAGCCAACAGAGAGAAAGACTTCCCCTGCTGCTGATGCCCTGAATTTGGACCTCTAGCCTACTAGACTGAGAACATCAATTTCTGTTTGTTAAAGCCAGCCACTTGTGGTGTTTCTGGTACAGCAGCACTAGATGACTGAAACAGGGCCCATGTAATTACACTGGGCCCACCTGAATAATCCAGGTTAATCAACCCATCTCAAGATCCTTAATCGCATCTGCAATGTCCTTTTGCCGTGTAAGGTGACATACTCACAGGTTCTGGGGGATGGGCATTTTGTGGGGGGGCATAATTCTGTCTCCTACAGGTGGATAGACAAGTTTTTCTAGCCATATTTAAAAACTAAAATGATAGGAAAAGAAACGAAGACTTGGAGATTTCGTCAAGTTCATTTATTTGATAAATATTTGGAAGAACTTCTCAATGTGAATTATATCATCTTTCAGCTTGAAATTGGAAGAACTGGGATAGGAGTCCTTTCATCTCTCTTTCTTCTTCCCTTGGTGTGTGTGTGGCACTCCTTAGCATCTGTGGGAGTTCCTTGCCTGAGAGGAACGAATATCTGACGAGGAGGGACTCCATTCTACTCTGAGTGAACTATACTGTCTCAGGAGATAAGCCCATGGAACTCTTCCCTCCCATGCCCCAGACCAAGGTGAGGGGCCTCCGGGTCTTCACTGCTCACTTTCTACTCTCCCTCCTTCTTAAGAAAGGAACCTAGTTAGGAAGAGATGCCCAAAGAACTACTATAAAATGCAACGCAAAGTAGGGATAAACAGGCTTCATCTAGGGCTAATTGATATAGGCTGGCCTTCATGAAAGGACTCAAATTTTAGATTTTCAAAGTCACCTGTAGTAATTCATACATTTCTATTCTTGTGTTAGGGGTTAAACACATTAGTTCAATGTAAATATTTAAAATATATCAATATTTTTATAATATTTTAATGTTCCAGATCCTTGAAAATGCGATCCTATGCTTCACTAGATCTCTGAGAAGTCTTGTCTGACGATGCAAAGTGAAAACCACCAGATGGAAGCTGACCTATACATCACTCTGGGGACAGCTGAATCTACCACCCCATCCCAGTGGCTACCATTTCCAGAATAGGAGGCAGAGTGAACTGATTATAATTGCTAAGTAGAGGCTATGAGCTGAAATCCATTCTCACCCCCTTCCACATCTGTCACAGAGGACTAGAGGAGAGGAAGTAGGGAGATGGGCCGGAGACCTAAGCTTTGGTTATTTCTGAGATTACTCAGTCCATGTCACTAACCAAGAAATAAGAGAGGGTTTCAGGACAGAATTCAGGAATAAAGATCAAATAGTTTCCCCATGGGTCCCCAAACGGTTTCTCTTGGGAATGTTATGGTGACTTTAGGTACAAGAGAGCTATGTGTAAAATGTCTCCCCGGTCGCCTGACTGTGAGTGCCCTGGAGGCTGATTCACTTGTATATTCCTTGGTTTTCTTGATAGTAGTGCAGACAACATCCTCCGCACACTATGAAATAATACCTGCTCATTCTGGAGCGTCACGGTGGCAAAAATCTAAAGTGACTCCTACAGGTCCTCTCTGCTTTCAGGAGAACAAATTATGGGATCCTTAAGAAGGGCTTTCTCAGCGTCGTTTGGAGAAGCTACGTTGTTCCTAAGGCCTTCAGCTTCCTGTTTTTACTGCCAGCCTTAAAAGCTAGGCAGCTATTAACAATTGCTATATAACATCTATAGAATAGAAATGGGGAGCAATCCAGTCTCCTCCATGTCACTGACTTTCACAAATACGATGGATACTCCTAAAGATGTAAAATTAATATAGAGCTCCAAGGAGGTATTCTAGATTTGTATCCTTTTTGTGTGTGTGTGTGCTTTAGGTGAAACTTTACAGCTCCAGTTACTTTCTCCTACAAAAATTTATACACATATTGTTATGTGACCCTCGTTGCAATCGCTATAATGCGACAGAACACTTCCCCTTTCCACCCTGGGTTCCATTCAACCAGCTCCTCTCCCTTTCTGCCTTCTCATCCCGCCTCCGGACAGGAGCTGCCATTTAGTCTTGCGTATCTACTTGAACTAAGAAGCACACTCTTCACGAGTATTATCTTAGGTTTTATAGTCCAGTCTAACTTTTGTCTAAAGAGTTGGCTTCGGGAATGGTTTTAGTTTCAGGTTACCAGAGAGTCCAGGGGCCATATCTTCTGGCCTCTAGTCTCAGTCAGGCCATTAAGTCTGGTCCTTTTATGTGAATTTCAATTCTGTACCCTACTTTTCTCCGGCTCCATCAAGGACTCTCTGTTGTGTTCCCTGTCAGAGTGGTCATTGGTGGTCGCCAAGCACCATCTAGTTCTTCTGGTCTCAGGCTGATGGAGTCTCTGGTTTATGTGGCCCATTTGTCTCTTGGGCTAGTATTTTCCTTGCTTCTTTGCTGTTCTTCATTCTCCTTTGCTCCAGGTGGGTTGAGACCAATTGATGCATCTTAGATGACCGCTTGCTTGCCTTTAAGACCCCAGACACCACTCACCAAAGTGGGATGTAGAACATTTTCTTAATAACTTTTGTTATGCCAATTGACCTAGATGTCCCCCAGAACCATGGTCCCCATACCCCCGGCCACTATTACTCTGTTCCTCAAAGTGTTTGGTTGTGTTCAGGAAACTTCTCAGCCTTTGGTTTAGTCCAGCTGTGCTGACTTCTCCTGTGTTGTGTGTTGTCCTTCCCTTCACCTAAGATAATCCTATCCTATTTTATCAAATATGACTTCAAGAAAAAACAAACGAACTTTAAAGCCAAAAGCAGAACGGGACTCATTATAAAACCGAAAGTTAAGAGGAAAATGTCAACATTGTCCAACTCTCAGGAAAGAAAAAACAAATTAAAAATGGAAATAAGGGACAATTTTGAAATCATCAATAAGAACATTATACACAAAAATTATAGAATGTGACCAAAGCCAGATCTACATGAATATTCATAGCCTTAAAATACTTTTATCATAAAAAGAGAATGAAACCAAAATATGCTGATATTTGTGGAATCTTACTATAGGTAGGACCTACCCTTAAAAACATTTCACTTATTCTTCATAGTCCCTAGGAAGTGTTGACATTCACAATACTTATGAGCCTCATTTTTTGCCGTATCTTTTTGAAATGCTAAGAAGTATAAGTAGTCATTGTAATGAAGAAATAAGAGCTGTGCAGACAGAATGAATCAAATCTAGGACAGTTGCCAAGAGTAGGTAGATAGCCGAGAATTCACACACCTTGGAAAATGGGTTTTTAAAAGGGAAGGGGAGCTGATCTTATAGCTCAAACAAAACTTTTTTCAGGACAAATTGGCTGTTGCAGGTGAAGATTTTTATGAATTAATGTTAACTTCTGTAGAACCTGTTTCCCTCAACAATTCTGTCAAGTGAGTGATTTGGTGCATAATAAGGCCTGTTCTCTGTCTGAAGCTTTGAGAACAATAACTACACTTGTATGGCTTCTCCCCTGTATGAATTCTTAAATGAATAACAAGGTTTGGTTTCCGTCTAAATGTTTTCTCACAGTAATTACACTTAAAAGGTCTCTCTCCACTGTGAGTTGTCTGGTGCAAAGTAAGAGCTGCCGGTCGAATAAAACTTTGCCGGTCGAATAAAACTTTTCCCACAAGTATCACATCTATGAGGTTTTTCACCTGTATGAGTTTTCAGGTGTCTTTTCAAACTTGATGGATGGTGAAAGCTTTTCCTACACTCAAGGCATTTATAGGTTTCTCCTTCAAGATGAATTCTGTGGTGGTCTATAAGGTGTGACCGCCGAGTGAATTGCTTTTTACATATGCTGCATTCATGGGGCCTCTTCCCTGTGTGAAGTCGTTGGTGTCTGTAAAAGTCTGACCTACGAAGGACACTTTTCCCACATTCAGGGCAATGATAAGGCTCTGCTCCTGAATGAATAATCTGGTGCCCAGTAAGTTGTGACTTCTGAGGAAAACGTTTACCACAATGAGAACATTGGTGAGGTTTCCCTCGTGGACTCTTTTTCTTATTTGGTTTAGGAATAAGATGTTCTTCCAGGTTGGAACCTGAGGGTTTTTCTCCTAGAGGGTGGTTCTGATCACCTACAAGCTCTGATAAATACGGGAGGTTTTCCTGTTTATTTTCTAATTGTTTATACTTTTCTGGTAGAACTCGAGCATGGAGAGCATTACCCTCAAAAGTAAAATTAAATGGATGCGCATTCTCCAGTTTCTTCTGTTGGGAAATATTTTCTTCATTTTCGCTACCAATATCAAAACCTAAGAGAAGAAAGAGAAACTACCAATGTTATGATGTTCCAAGAAGAACCGTGTAAGCTAATACTGTTTAATCTCTGACCTGCATTTCTGACCACCATGTTTATCCTCTTCGAAGGCTAATTCATTATATGAACAAAGTGTAGGCCCTCGTATTACAGGAGCTGTCTTGAATTACCTCTATTCAACCTTGTTTTGATTATCTCCACTAGCTCCTTCCCCCGTGACAGCAGTCTAAGTGTGGCAGAGCTTTCCACAAGTAGCTGTTAAGGTGATTCATAGACATGCCGTTCTCAGCAAAGTATTAATTTATACCATGCCATGTTTGAAAAAGGGATTTAGCTTCTGTTTGCACTACATCAATAGGCACCCAACTTTATGTCAGTTATTAGCTTACAGAAAATGTTCCCCAAATACAAAAGGTATACTTATCTTAGTTCTTTCTTTGGTGATGACTATATGCATATATTCATTACATATATACTTATATATTCATTACATATGTAGCCACAACCTAACTTTCTGCTGACGGGGAATATAACCCAAACTTTCATAGACAATCATTGGGAACAGTGTAAGAAAACCCCACAGGGAAGTGAAACACGGGACAACCAGGCTATGCAGTCCTGCTGCCTTTCCCCATCAGGGCGTTCTCCTTCCATTACTAACCCTGTAGCGCCTGGGCCAGGGGTTCTCAAGCTTTAACTTATCATGCATCTCATTCACCTGGGCAGCTTGGGAGACATGCACCCCAGGGGATTTGAATGCTGACAGTTGGTTTATGGCACTTTGAGAAACATAGTCTTTCATAGCGTTTTTAAGAGCTCGACTACAAACCAAAAGGTCAGCAGTACCAATCCACCAGGCGCTCCTTGGAAACTCTTTGGGGCAGTTCTACTCTGTCCTATAGGGTCGCTATGAGTTGGAATCAACTCAACGGCAAGGGGTTTCATAACTTTGTAAGCGGTGAAGCCCATTTCACGGTTCTGAGTACAGTGTATATTGCTCCAAGTATTAAGCTGAAGCTCTCATCACATAAAAGCAAGTGAGGAGGGCCCAAGAGTGACAGAAAGCCCTCAGGATCTACAACATCGCACATCCAACTGTTTAAGATTTGCTGCTGGAAATGAGTCCTTAGCCAGGGTATCCAATTTCACACAGTTTGCCTGTATCAAATCCCTGATGCAGAATCTTCTGAGCAGGGTCCTTAGCTTAACGGGTTCCTAATCCCATTTTCTCTAACTGCTTTGTTCCCTGCTATTCCCAGAGATCATTTGCTCCTCCTCCTCTTTCTCAGACAGGTCCATTTCCATTGGGTGCTCACTGTTTCTAACCCCAGGCCCAACCCTGGAGAGCTCTTGCTCTCTCAGAACAGAAACAAAAGAAGCAACATAAGCCCCTTGCCTTACCTGGCTCGGAAAAGGGCTGGCATTCCCTATCATCACCATCCCTCAGGTACTGTGGCCCTGCCTGTGGGATCTGCTCCTCTGCCACGGTGGCCTCCTGGGAAGGTCCCAGGACGTGGAGCTCAGGTGACTCCAGTTGGATGTTTGGTGGTATGTGTGCCGTTCCCACTGGTGCCAGTTCTTCCAAGAGCATTTCCTGCCTACCAACCTGGGGGAAATGACAGAACCCATCACTCTGACGTCTAGACCAGCACTGCCCAGTGGGCGTATAATGGGAGCCACAGATGTAATTTTACATTTTCTCTTTTTTTTAGTGGCCATACAAAAACAATAGGAAGAAACAGCAGAGGTCAATCTTAATAGCATGTTTTACTTAACCCAGTATATCCACAACGTCATCAATTCAACATGTAATTAACATAAATTATTAATGAGGTGTCTTACATTCTAAGCCTTTGGGCTCTGTTGTGCATTTTACACTTACACATACGTCAGTGTGCACGGGTCACATTTCAAGTGCTCAGGAGCCACACGTGGCTAGCAGCTACTGTACCGGGCAGCACAAGTCTAGATCATACGATGCTAAAATCTAAATTAATCGGCAAATCCCAGAAGAGTCGGAAAGGTGGGGGACTACAAACTCCGTCCTTCCTAGGGCAGCAGAGCACTTCGGAAGACCCCTGTTAGGGCGGGGGACACCTGCCCTGATGCTCACAGCTACTGCACAGCCCCACCAACCCACATGCTGCAGCGCCCCATACGCCCACCTAGAAGCACTGCGTGCCTTCTCCCAACAATCCTGGCCTGGGCTCAGCCAGGAGCCTCCCCAGACAGAGGTTTCACAGGGGGGTTCTCAACAGAGGACACTGCCATCCCCACCCCTTTGAGACGTTCTGGATGTCATGGCAGGTGGTGGCTATTGGAGTCTAGTGGGCCAGGGATACAATATTCACAATGCACAATGGTCCCACATCCCAAACAACTTTGGACTCTTCCCCTCAGGCATCCATACAGATAAAAAGAACCTCTCAAGAGAACCTCACTCTCTTCGTCATATAAACAGGAATATCTTTATAGTTTCAGCATAACTTGAATTTTCTAGGAATGCACTACTGTGAAAACCAGAGGAAGGCCATACTATTTTTGCTCAGAATTTTACCAAGACTTGTTTGGAAAATCACATGACCAGCAGCCACGCTGCTCATAGCATCTGAGCTGTATCAGCCTGAATTGCTGGCTGGCGTACTCACAGTGATTCTAGGCAGAGACGCAAGCATCGGACCACTTCATCGGGTCTCTATTAGGGATGTGCTGAAATACACATTGTTGGTGGCGGGGGTTGCCGTAGAGTCGATTCCGACTCATGGTGACACCAATAGTGTATAATAAACTAGTTTCCTTTCACTGTTGCTTTAGATTCCAGCTAGACTCTACTTGACTCAGGGGTTGTCAAGTTTTTTTTTCTAGAAAGGGTCAGACAGGAATATTTTAGTCTTTGTGGTCCACATTTGGTCTGTCAAATATAACCCCTTAAAACTGTAAAACCACTACTAGCTCATGGCTCAACAAAAACAGGCCATTGGCTGCATTAGTCCCCAAGGCTATGAATATTATATTGATATATTTTATTTGATGTATGCATATAGGTTACATTTTCTCTGAACTTCACTTTGGGACAGTTAAGGGGACTTTACCAAGTAACTGTTGTAGACCGGGTTTGGGTCTGAGAGTTCAGAACCACTGACTCATACGCTGAGTCTGGAAGAAGGAAGAAGTGAAACGGACTTGGGGCTGAAGGATAACACAAAGACCAGACATCTGAGCTGGCCCCAGCTGCCTCTGCTACTTCTTTTTCTCTGACAACAGAGATCCCACCTTCTTTTCTCACCTGCTGCTCTGGTATCTCAAGTTCTCTCTGTAAGTCTTCCACCAGTGCCAGAGCTCTTTCTCTGTTCTCTGGGCGGTACAGCCTTACCCAGGTCTCTATCTCTGAGGGCAGAATAGTCAGGAATTGCTCCAACACTAGCAGCTCCAGGATTTCTTCCTTAGAATGGATCGTTGGCTTCAACCACTGAGAGCAAAGCTCCCAGAGGCTGTTGAAAGCTTCACGAGGCCCGGCTGCCTGTTGGTATTGGAACTGCCTGAAGCGCTGACGGAAGACTTCACACTCAGTATCGTACTCTTTAAGCGTGGAACCGTGATTCAAGGAGGCCTGGATTGCACAGCCCAGGGCCACAGCCATCGCTCCCTTCCAGCAGCTGAGAACTTATCTAACAGTCCAGGAGTCACCTATAGCTGAGGACAGGAAAATACAAGAAAGTAGAAACAGCAGTGGTTACCAGAGGGCATACTTACTCACTCCCTTGCCTTGCTTTTCACCAAAGCCCTAAAGCAGAAGTTCTTCATCTTTCTGGTGGTTTTCAGAATCTGATGAAAGGTGTGGACTCACTTCTGAGAAAAACAGACCTCCATATCCAACTCTACAAACATTCATACAATTTCATAAGGTTTACAAAATCTCCAAGGCCATCCATGGACCTTTTCGAAGTGCACTGTCCCGGCAGGTGCAAGACCCACACGATGATTTAAGTTAAAATTTAAAACAAAAATTCAGTTCCTCAGTCACACTAGCCACATCTCAAGTGCTCACCACTGGAAAGTTCTACCGGCACGCAGTGCTGTGGGCCGTAGCATGAGAACGACAAGGGCATGTACTTCATAAAATTTGCCGTCTGGCTGCAATTGCATGGAAGCGAATAGCGGCTTGCCTGGCACAGAGCAAGGTTATCGCTTGTTCCTCCGAAGCTTCTATCTCCCTAAGCCCAGGCACCTCACTGCCGCCTGAGGGCATCTCGGAACTGTGCCGACCTGGGCTGTGGACCCACCCGTTAGCCCGCTCAGCCTCACAGCTGGCCAGCCCTCCCCTCACCGACCCAAGCCTGCGGCGACCACGTCCACTAGGGATTGGACTCTCCCAGGGCTCCTTCCAGCGGCCCCTCTGAACTGAAAGTCCCCTTCACGCGGGACAGGTCGTTTCTGCTCCAACCCCCCAGAATGATCCTGCCCGCACAGTACCAGGAATAAAGCAGCGTGTGCAGAAACGGCACTTGAGGGATGGCGAGCGGGATAGGTCCCGGAAAAGCTGAAAATCTCATTTGAGATGGGACGCTGCTGCTTTTGGCAGTCCCGCGTGCTCCTCGATCGCCTCCTGCCCTCGTGAGAGGCGCCCACCTGCCCTGAAGGAATCCCCAGAAGCCCTGGCCACTCCTGGGTGAGCCCGCACCCGGGGTAGGCCTGGAGGGGTCCCTTAGTGTGGTTTGAACCTGGCCTGTGAGGGAGCTGGAACAAAAGCACCTGTGCCCCGAGATCGGCCCCACCCTCCAGCCTCCACAGGACTCACTAACCCAGTGCCCACCGCTCTTCAGCCAGAGCTTGCCGGCCCAGAGCTCATGGGGATGATGAGGAATGATTGGCTGGGGCTCTCCCAGGATTCGTCTGGGTACCAAAGTGCTGCAGGAAGTGTGCCTGATCTGGCCCCGCCTCCAGGCCCAGGGGGCAGGGTTGGGCGGGGCTGAGGGTTGGAATCAAGTGAGGCTCCTCCCCCTTCTGCCCCAGAGTCCTGAACAGACAGAATCCTCCTTCAAAACGCTCTGAGGTGTCAGCTTCTCCAACTTCCCTGAGTGGGGAAGTTTCCTGTGCGAACTCCTTAAAATTCCAGAATTCTGAGCCAAATTCTGACACTCTGACTCATGGATTGCTTTGTGCTTCTCCTGTTTGGGTTCTCGACAACTTCTCGTATTGGTGGATTTATTTACTGCCAAATATGGGACAGTTTCACCCATTGTTCCTTCCAGTCCGCTTTCAGCTGTGCTCTTTCTCCTCTCCGGGGATTCCAAAGAAAGGAGTGTTGGCTCTTTTGTTATTGTCCCACAGATCCCTGAGGAAGGCCTCTATGGAAAAAAAAAAAGGCCCCTCATAATCAGGGCACCATGGAGTGGAAATACAAGAGCATGGCCAGTGTGAGCGCAGGGGGCATAGCTGAGTTCTTGACCTCAACTCCCTTCAGAGACTGCAGTGCATCGGCTGTGAACTGAGTCTGGTTGGGGAGTACAGCTTCCCCCCTGAAGCCCGCCAGGAAAATTCTTCTACTTGTCTGGGGTCAGACCTGACAAACCACATGACAACTGAGGGTCCTCAGATACAAATCTCTTTAATATAAATGCCTTACATGTAGTATTGTCAATGCATCCATGCATCTTGATCGCCTGTTGGATCACTTTCAGACTGCAAAAATAATTGCTGGTAATCAGAATGTGAAAGAAACAAAAAAGAAAGATCATTACTTGGAAATATGGCCTTGATGATAGAAACAATGCTGGCGATCACATGATAGAACTTTGCAACAGCAATAACTTATTCATTGCAAATGTCTTTTTTTCGACAACGTAAGCAGTGACTATACACGTAGACCTCACCGGATGGAAAGCACAGGAATCAAATCGGATACATCTGTGGAAAGAGACAATGGAGAAGCTCAATATCATCAGTCAGACGAGGCCAGGGGCCCACTGCATAAAAGACCATCAATTGCTCATATATAAGTTCAAGTTGAAACTGAAGAAAATTAGAACAAGATCACAGGAGCCATAATACAACTTGAGTATATCCCACGTGAATTTAGAGACTATCTCCAGAATAGATTTGACACATTAAACTGTAATGACCAAAAACCAGACAAGTTGTAAGATGACATCAAGGACATCATACATGCAAAAAGCAAAAGGTTGTTAAAAAGACAGGAAAGAAAGAAAAGACCAAAGTGGATGTCAGAAGAGACTCTGAAACTTGAATGTAGAGTAGCTAAAGTGAATGGAAGAAATGACACGTAAAAGAGCTGAACAGAAGATTTCAAAGAGCAGCCTGAAAAGACCAAGTAAAGCACTGTAGCGAAATGTGCAAACACGTGGAGTTAGAAAACCAAAAGGGAAGACATGCTCAGCATTTATCAAGCTGAAAGAACTGAAGAGAAAATTCAAGGCTTGAGTTACAATATTGAAGGATTCTATGGGCAAAATATTGAACAACCTAGGAAGCATCAAAAGAAGATGGAAGAAATGCACAGTCACTGCACCAAGAAGAATTGGTCAACCTTCAACCATTTCAGGGGGCAGCATATGATCAAGAAGTGATGGCATTCAAGGAAGACATCCAAGCTGCACTGAGACATTGGTGAAAAACAAGGCTCCATGTATTGACAGAATACCAATTGAGATGTTTCAACAATCAGATGCAGCGCTGGTGATGCTCACTCTTCTATGCCAAGAAAATTGGAAGACAACAACCTGGCAAAGGACTGGGAGTCAGGATTAGTGGGATTGAAGATAAAACTCTTGGCAACAATATATTCGAAGAAAAATCAGATAAAAAAATGTGTAAAAAATGAAGAAACCCTAAGAATCTATCAAGAGAAATAACCTAGGAGTAACTGGAGTACCAGAACAGGGAGGGAGAATAGAAAATACATTCAGAATTGTCGAAGATTTGTTTGGCAGAAAACTTCCCTGATATCATGAAAGACGAGAAGATATCTATCCAAGGTGCTCACTGAACCCCACATAAGGTAGATCCCAGAAGAAAGTCACCAAAGCCAAAACCAAAGATAGACAATTTTAAGAGCAGCTAGGGATAAACAAAAAGTCACCTACAAATGAGAGTCAATAAGAATAAGCTTGGACTACTCAGCATGCAGGCAAGAAGGCAATGGGATGACATATATAAAGCATTGAAGGAAAAGAATTGACAGCCAAAAATCATATATCCGGCAAAAATGTCTCCCAAATAGGAAGGAGAAATTAAGACATTTCCAGATAAACAGAAGTTTAGGTAATTTGCAAAAACCAAACCAAAACTACAAGAAATACTAAAGGGAGTTCTCTGGTTAGAAAACCAATAACATAACCACCCAAGACTAGAACACAGGACAGAGCAACCAGATATCAACCCAGATAGGGAAATCAGGAAAATAAATCAAGACTAAAAAATGCTCAAAAGAGGGAAACAGCGATGTCATTATGTAAAAGATGACAACATCAAATCAATAAAGAGGGACTAAAAAATGCAGTCATAGAACTTTCATATGGAGAGGAAGTCAAGGCAATATAGGGAGATACGAGGTAGGTTTAAACTTAGAAAAATAGGGGTAAATATTAAGGTAACCACAAGGGAGACTAACAATCCTACACATCAAAATAAAATACAAGAAAAACATAAAGACTCAGCAAAAACAAAATCAACAACAATGAAAAAGAGGAAAAGACAATATATAAAGAAAATAAAAAGCACAAAAAATTAAGTGGAAAAAAGAAACTGTCAACAACACACACAAAAAAGACATCAAAATGACAGCACTAAACTCATACCTATCCATAATTACACCGAATGTAAATGGACTAAATGCACCAATAAAGAGAGAGTGTGGCAGAATGGATTAAAAAAAAATACGATCTGTCTATATGCTGCTTACAAGAGACATACCTTAACGACAAAAACAAACAAACTCAAAGGATGGAAAAAATGTATACCAAACAAACAACAATCAAAAAAGAGCAGGAGTGGCAATACTAATTTCTTTTTTTTATTTGTGCTTTAAGTGAAAGTTTACAAATCAAGTCAGTCTCTCATACAAAAATTTATATACACCCTGTTATGTACTCCTAGTTGCTCTCCCCCGAATGAGACAGCACACTCCTCCTCTCCAGGCTGTATTCCCCGTGTCCATTCAGCCAGGAGATGCCCGCATAGTCTCATGTGTCTACTTCAGCCAGGAAACTCACTCCTCACTGGTATCATTTTCTGTCTTATATCCAGTCCAATCCCTGTCTGAAGAGTTGGCTTTAGGAATGGTTCCAGTCTTGAAATAACAGAAGGTCTGGGGACCATTACCCCTGGGGTTCTTCAAGTCTCAGCCAGACCATTAAGTCTGGTCTTTTTCTGAGAACTTGAGGTCTGCATTCCACTGTTCTTCTGCTCCATCAGGGTCTCTCTGTTGTGTTCCCTGTCAGGGCAGTCATCCGTTGTAGCCGAGCACCATCTAGTTCTTCTGGTCTCAGGCTGATGTAGTCTCTGACTTATGTGGCCCTTTCTGTCTCTTACGCTCATAATGACCTTGTGTCTTTGGTGTTCTTCATTCTCCTCTGCTCCAGGTGGGTTGAAAACAATTGATCCATCTTAGATGGCCGCTTGCTAACGTTTAAGACCTCAGATGCCACACACTGAAGTGGGATGCAGAATGTTTTCTTAATAGATTTTATTATGTCAATTGACCTACATGTCCCCTGAAACCACGGCCCAAAGACCCCGCCCCTGCTACTCTGGCCTTTGAAGTGTTCCGTTTATTCAGGAAACTTCCTTATTTTTGGTTTAGTCCAGTTGTCCTGACCTATCCTGTTTTGCGTGCTGTCTTTCCCTTCTCCTAAAATAGTCCTTCTCTATTATCTAATTGGAAAACCCTGGTGGCATAGTGGTTAAGTGCTATGGCTGCTAACCAAGAGGTCAGCAGTTCGAATCAGCCAGGTGCTCCTTGGAAACTCTATGGGACAGTTCTACTCTGTTCTATAGGGTCGCTATGAGTTGGAATCGACTAGACGGCAGTGGGTTTGGTTATTATCTAATAACTCAATAGCCCTCTCCCTCCCTTCCTCCTCACCCTCATAACCATCAAAGAATATTTTCTTCTCTGTTTAAACTATTTCTTGAGTTCTTCTAAAGTGGTCTCATATAATATTTGTCCTTTTGCAACTAATTTCACTCAGCCTAATGCCTTCCAGACTCCTCCATGTTAGGAAATGTTTCACAGATTCATCACTGTTCTCTGTCGTTGCATAGTATCCCATTGTATCAATATACCATAATTTATTTATCCATTCATCCGTTGATGGACACCTTGGTTGCTTCCGTCTTTTTGCTATTGTAAACAATGCTGCAATGAACATGGGTGTGCACATATCTATTCTTGTGAAGGCTCTTATTTCTCTAGGATATATTCCAAGGAGTGGGATTGCTGGATCATATGGTAGTTCTATGTCTAGCTTTTTAAGGAAGCACCAAATCGATTTCCAAAGTGGCTGTCCCATTTTACATTCCCACCAGCCGTGCATAAGTGTTCCAGTCTCTCCACAACCTCTCTAACATATATTATTTTGTGTTTTTTGGATTAATGCCAGCCTTGTTGGGGTGAGACGGTATCACGTTGTAGTTTTGATTTGCATTTCTCTAATGGCTAATGATCGTGAGCATTTCCTCAGGTATGTTAGCTGCCGGAATGTCTTCTTTGGTGAAGTGCCTGTTCATATCCTTTGCCCATTTTTTAATTAGGGTATTTGTCTTTTTGTTGTTGAGTTTTTGCAGTACATGTAGATTTTAGAGATCAGACGCTGATTGGAATTGTCATAGCTAAAAACTTTTTCCCAGTCTGTAGTAGGTAACCTTTTTACTCTTTTGGTGAAGTCTTTGGACAAACATAGGTGTTTGATTTTTAGGAGCTCCCAGTTATCTAGTTTCCCTTCTGCATTGTTAGTAATGTTTTTTATACTCTTTATGCCATGTATTAGGGCTCCTAGCATTGTCCCTATTTTGTCTTCCATAATCTTTATAACTTTAGATTTTATATTCAGGTCTTTTATCCATTTTGACTTAGTTTTTGAGTGTGGTGTGAAGTATGAGTCTTGATTTATTATTTTGTAGATGGATATGCAGTTATGCCAGCATCATTTGTTAAAGAGACTGACTTTGGGCCTTTGTCAAATACCAGCTGCTCATATGCGGATGGATTTATGTCTGCATTCTCAATTCTGTTCCGTTGGTCTATGTATCTGTTGTTGTACCAGTACCAGGCTGTTTTAACTACTGTGGCGGTGTAATATGTTCTAAAATCAGCTAGCATGAGGCCTCCCACGTGGTTCTTCTTTTTCAGTAATGCCTTACATATCCAGGGCCTCTTTCGCTTCCCTGTGAAGTTGGTGATTTGTTTCTCCATCTCATTAAAAAATGTCATTGGAATTTCAATCAGAATTGCATTGCATCTATAGATGGCTTTGTGTAAAATAGACATTTTTACAACCTTGAGTCTCCGTATCCGTGAGCAAGGTATGTTTTTCCACGTGTGTAGGTCTCTTTTGGTTTCTTGCAGTAGTGTTTTCTAGTTTTCTTTGTATAAGTCTTTTACATCTCTGGTAAGATTTATTTCTAAGTATTTTGTCTTCTTGGGAGCTACTGTAAATGGTATTGATTTGGAGGAATCCAACTGATTTTTGTATGTTTATCTTGCATCCTGATAATCTGCTGAACTCTTCTGTTAGTTTCAGTAGTTTTCTTGAGGATTCTTCAGGGTTTCTGTGTATAAGACCATGTCATCTGCAAATAGAGATATTTTACTTCTTTTTTGCCAATTTGGATGCCCTTTATTTCTTTTTCTAGTCTAATAGCTCTGGCTAGGAACTCCAGCACAGTGTTGAATAAGAGTGGTGATAAAGGACACCCTTGTCTTGTTCCTGTTCTCAAGGGGAATGCTTTCAGGCTCTCTCCATTTAGAATGATGCTGGCTGTTGTCTTTGTATAAATGCCCTTTATTATGTTGCAGACTTTCCATTCTATTCCTATTTTGCTGAGAGTTTTTATCATGAATGGGTGTTGAATTTTGTCAAATACCTTTTCTGCCTCAATTGATAAGACCATGTGGTTCTTGTGTCTTGTTTTATTTCTATGATGGGTTCAATTGATTGTTTTTCTAATGTTAAACCATCCCTGCATACTCGGTATGAATCCCACTTGGTAAAGGTGAATTTTTTTTAAGTGTTGTTGAATTTTATTGGCTAGAATTTTGTTGAGGAGTTTTGCATCTAAGCTCATGAGGGATATAGGTCTGTAATTTTCTTTTTTAGTGGTGTCTTTACCTGGTTTTGGTGTCAGGGATATGCTGGCTTCATGGAATGAGTTTGGGAGTATTCCATCCTTTTCTATGCTCTGAAATACCTTTAGTACTAGTGGTGTTAACTCTTCTCTGAAAGTTTGGTAGAATTCTCCAGTGAAGCCATCAGGGACAGGGCTTTTTCTTTGTTGGGAGTTTTTAAATTACCTTTTCAATTTCTTCCTTCATTGTGGGTTTATTTAGTTGTTCTACCTGTGTTTTATTGACTATGCAAAGGCATTCGACTGTGTGGATCATAACAAATTATGGATAACACTGCGAAGAATGGGAATTCCAGAACACTTCATTGTGCTCATGAGGAACCTGTACATAGATCAAGAGGCAGTTGTTCGGACAGAACAAGGGGATACTGATTGGTTTAAAGTCAGGAAAGGTGTGTGCCAGGGTTGTATTCTTTCACCATACCTATTCAATCTGTATGCTGAACAAATAATCTGAGAAGCTGGACTATATGAAGAAGAACGGGGCATCAGGATTGGAGGAAGACTCATTAACAACCTGCATTATGCAGATGACACAACCTTGCTTGCTGAAAGTGAAGAGGACTTGAAGCACTTACTAATAAAGATCAAAGACCACAGCCTTCAGTATGGATTACACCTCAACATAAAGAAAACAAAAATCCTCACAACTGGACCAATGAGCAACATCATGATAAACAGAGAAAAGACTGAAGTTGTCAAGGATTTCATCTTACTTGGATCCACAGTCAACAGCCATGGAAGGAGCAGTCAAGAAATCGAAAGACGCATTGCATTGGGTAAATCTTCTGCAAAGGACCTCTTCAAAGTGTTGAAGAGCAAAGATGTCACCCTGAAGACTAAGGTGCGCCTGACCCAAGCCATGGTATTTTCAATCCCATCATATGCATGTGAAAGCTGGGCAATGAATAAGGAAGACCGAAGAAGAGTTGACGCCTTTGAATTGTGGTGTTGGAAAAGAATATGAAACACACCATGGACTGCCAACAGATCGAACAAATCTGTCTTGGAAGAAGTGCGGCAAGAATGCTCCTTAGAGGCAAGGATGGCGAGACTGTGTCTTACATACTTTGGACGTGTTGTCAGGAGGGATCAGTCCCTGGAGAAGAACATCATGCTTGGCAGAGTACAGGGTCAGCAGAAAAGAGGAAGACCCTCAAAGAGGTGGATTGACACAGTGGCTTCAACAATGGGCTCAAGCATAACAATGATTGTAAGGATGGCGCAGGACCGGGCATTGTTTTGTTCTGTTGTGCATAGGGTCGCTATGAGTCGGAACCGACTCGACGGCACCTAACAACAACAACAACAACAACAACACCTCTGTTTATGTTAGTTTAGGTAGGTAGTGTATTTCTAGGAAATCGTCCATTTCTTCTAGGTTTTCAAATTTGTTAGAGTACAATTTTTCATAGTAATCTGATATGATTCTTTTAATTTCAGTTGGGTCTGTTGTGATATAGCCTATCATTTCTTATTCGGGTTATTTGCTTCCTCTCCTGCTTTTCTTTCATCAGTTTGGCCAATGGTTTATCGATTTTGTTAATTTTTTCAAAGAATCAGTTTTGGTCTTGTTAACACTTTCAATTGTTTTTCTGATCTCTATTTCATTTAATTGTGCTCTAATTTTATTGTTTTCTTTCTTCTGGTGTCTGAGGGTTTCTTTTGTGGTTCTCTTTCTATTTTGTTCAAGTTGTAGGGACAATTCTTTGATTTCAGCCCTTTCTTCTTTTTGGAAAAAAGACCCATACCTCACATCATGCACAAAAACTAACTCGAAATGGATCAAAATCTAAAGCAGTCAATATCATGGAAGAAAAAGTAGGGACAATGCTAGGAGCCCTAATACATGGCATAAACAGTATAGAGAACATTACTAACAATGCACAAACACCAGAAGAGAAACTAGATAACTAAAAAAACTAGGAGTTCCTAAAAATGAAATACCTATGATCATCCAAAGACTTCACCAAAAGAGTAAAAAGAGTACTACAGACTGGAAAAAAAATTTTAGCTATGACAATTCAGATCAGAGTCTGAGCTCTAAAATGTACATGATAGTGGAAAACTCAACAACAAAAAGACAAATAACCCAAATTAAAAATGGGTAAAGTATATGAACAGACACTTCACCAAAGAAGACATTCAGGCACCTAGCAGGTACATGAGGAAATGCTCGCAATCATTAGCAATGGTTTTTTGTTTGTTTGTTTGTTTTGTTTTTGGTTACTTCCTTCACTGTGTGTGGTCTACCACGCAACTCAGAGATGATGGTTGGATTGCTTCTCTAGTGGCAAGTACTGACTTAAAGCCCATTCTCTTCTTTAGAGTTTGTTGTCCTTTGAAGATGTGGTCCTGAATTTTTCCCAGGAAGAATGGGAGCTATTGGGCCCCACTCAGAGGCCCTCTACAATGATGTGATGAAGGAGAATTAAGACACCATCATCTCTATGGGTAAAGATTTGCTGTTCCTTTTGTTGTTCTGTTGATACGTGCCCTCGAGTTAGTTCCGACTCATAGCAACCTTGTGCACAACAGAACAAAACACTTCCTAGTCCTGAGCCATCCTCACAGTTGTTGCTATGTTTGAGTCCATCGTTATAGCCACTGTGTCAATCCATCTCACTGAGGGATTTCCTCTCTTTCACTGACCTTCTACTTCACCAAGCCTGGTGTCCTTCTCCAGGGACTGACCCTCCTGATAACATGTCCAAAGTATGTGAGACACAGTCTCGCCATCCTTACTTCTGAGGAACATTCTGGCTGAATTTCTTCCAAGACAGACTTGTTCGTTCTTCTGGCAGTCCGTGGTGTATATTCAATATTCTTCGCCAACACCACTCTTCAAAGACATCATTTCTTCTTCGATTTTCCTTATTCGCTGTCCAGCTTTCACATGCCTATGAGGCAATTGAAAACACCATGGCTTGGGTCAGGCGCGCCTTAGTCTTCGAGGTGACATCTTTGCTTTCAACGCTTTACAAAGGTCTTTTGCAGCAGATTTGCACAAGGCAATCTGTCATTTGATTTCTTGATTGCTGCTTCCATGGACGTTATTTCCACATGAACGTTGATTCCAGTTAAAATGAAATCCTTGACAACTTTAATGTTTTCTCTATATGATGCTGCTGCTCTTTGGTCCAGTTGTGAGGATTTTTGTTTTCTTTAAATTGAGGTGTAATCCATACCGAAGGCTGTGGTCTTTGATCTTCATCAGTAAGTCCTTCAAGTCCTCTTCGCTTTCGGCAAGGAAGATTGTATCATGTGCATATCACACGTTATTAATGAGTCTTCCTGTGATCCTGAAGCCTAGCTCTTCTTCAAATAGTCCACTTTCTCAGATTACTTGCTTAGCATACAGATTGAATAAGTAGGGTGAAAGGATTTAACCCTGATGCACACCTTTCCTGATTTTAAACCATGCATGATCCCCTTGTTCTGTTCGAATGACCCCCTTTTGGTCTGTGTACAGGTTCTGCATGAGCATAATTAAATGTCCTAGAAATCCCATTCTTCGAACGGTTGTCCATAATTTGTTATGATCCACAAAATCAAATGTCTTTGCATAGTAAGTAAAATGCAGGTGAATATCTTTCTTGCATTCTCTGCTTTCAGCCAAGATCCATCCGACTGTTACATCCTCAGTTGGCAGAGAATGCATCTCAGTTTACAGGGAATGTGAATTGTAGATTCACATGAGAAAGTCTCACTGTTTCAATAGCTGATTTGTTCTGAACGTTATGGTGGAGGGGAAAGATGTATCCAGATCGCCTGGAGAGCTTTTCCCAAATACACATGCCACACTTCCTTATTCTAAACAGAATATTGCTGTATCCCCTGCCTCAAACTGCCCTGCAAACCTGTTCTGCCCATGTCTTTCCCATCGCAGTAAAAGGCACCACCATTCACCCAATTCCTCAGACCAGAAACCTCCTGACTATCCTTTTTTCCAATCTTTCTGTCATACCCCACAACCAATCCCTCAGCAAGACCTCTTAGCTCTACCTTCACAATATATCCTGAATCCAGTCATGTCTCCACCTCTTCCACTGTTACCTTCCTGGTCTAAGTCACTGTCATCTCTGTCCCAGTTCTACTTCAATAGCTTTTTAACTGAAGTCCCTCTGCCGCCTCTATCAACCTCTTAGTGTCTTTTCCACAGCCAAGGGGATCTTTTTTTTTAATTTTATTGATTTTGTTGTTGCTATTATTGAGAATATACACAGCAAAACACACACCAATTCAACAGTTTCTACATTACAGTTCGGTGACATTGCTTACATTCTTCAAGTTGTGCAACCGTTCTCACACTTCTTCTCTGAGTTGTTCCT
The DNA here is from genome assembly GCF_024166365.1 of Elephas maximus indicus. Taxonomy (NCBI): domain Eukaryota; kingdom Metazoa; phylum Chordata; class Mammalia; order Proboscidea; family Elephantidae; genus Elephas; species Elephas maximus. The sequence continues at coordinate 20,399,790 of NC_064846.1, forward strand.
CCCACATTAACGTAAACTCACTGCCCCCTAAGGTTCCTATCTAATTTTTTCAGTTGCTGTTGTCAATTTGACCCCATATAGCTAGTTTTTAAAAGAGCATAATGCTCAAGGCAGACATTTTTCACTAGTTAAGCTAATCTGTTGCTTGGTTTTAAAAAGACTTGAGGGGATATGTTTGGTTTAAGGTTTGTTTAAAGATTATCTCAGGGCAATAGTTTCAGGGGTTCATCCAGCCTCCATGGCTCCAGAAAACCTGGAGTCCACGAGAATTTGAAATTCTGTTCTACCTTTTCTCCCTTTTGATCAGGATTCATCTATAGAACCTTTGATCAAAATGCTCAGTAATGGTGGCCAGGCACCGTCCAGTTCTTCTGGTCTCATAGTAAAGGAGGCAGTTGTTCATGGAGGCGAGTAGCCACACATTCCATATCCTCCCCCTATCCTTGACGCTCCTTCTTCCTCTCTTGCTCCAGGCATAGAGACCAATTGTTGTGCCTTGGATGGCCACTTGCAAGCTTTCAAGACCCCAGGCACTAAGCCATGACGAGCCAGGAGGTGGAACAGAAGCACGAAATACAATACTAGGCCAATTAACTGGAATACCCCATGAAACCAGGACCCTAAACCTTCAAACCAAGGAACCACATCCCATGTGGTGCTTGGTTGTACATAAGCAGCCTCAGCAGCTATTCTTTTTTGTTGATGTTGTTCTTGTAAATGTACCTATCACACAACGTTCGCTAATGCAGCTTTTTACAGGTGTACAACTTATTGACAGCAGTTACATTAGTGGGCTGTGCAACCCTACCCTTAATCAAAGTGAGGTCATGCAATATTTGTCCTTTTGTCAGCATAATGTCTTCAAGCTCCATCCATACTGTAGCATGTATCAAGACTGCTTCTCCTACTGGCTGAGTAGTATTCCATTTTATGTATGTACGTACCACCTTGTGTTTATCCATTCATCTGTTGATGGGCATTTAGGTTGTTTCCCCCTTTGGGCCACTGTGAATAGTGCTGCAATGGACATTGGTGTACAAGACTCTGAGTTTCTCCTTTCAGGTCTTTTGGGTATATCTGTAAGAGTGGAATTGCTGGGCCATATGGTAGTTCTGTTTTTAGTTTTTTGAGGAACCAAGCTTGTCTTTTAAAGGCATGATCAGATTATGGGATTTCCCTGCTTCAAACCCTGTCATGACTTCTCGTCACATTCAGAATAAAATCTAGATTCCTTCCCAAGGCCCAGAGGATTCTACATGCTGTGGCCCCTACTTCCCTTTCTACCCTCCTCTCCTCCGTTCTCTCCCATGCTGAGTCCTGTTTAGCCACACCGGCTTTCCTATTGTTTCTTAAACTCGCCAAGCTCGTTCCTTCCTTCCCACTTCCTCTGCCTGGCACACTTTTGCACCACCTCTTCACATCACCAAACTTCCTCTCTCCTTTCAGGTTGCTGTTTGAACACCACTTTCTCATAGAGGCTTTCCACAACCACCTTATTGTCTAAAATAGGTTCGCTCCCAAACCAATCACTGTTCTATTACCTTTATTTAGTTTTCTTCAAAACATGTATCACTTCCTGATGTTTTATTCATTACTTGATTTCTTTGAAATCTGACTCTCCCAACAGAACGTAAGCGCCACGGGAACACAGGATTCTATCTTATTGACCAGTATATCCCCAGCACCTACAGCAGTGCTTAGTCCACAACAGGCACATGATACGTGTCTATCGAAGGTCTGAGTGATGAATAATTCCCTCCACCTGGAGACCTGTGTTTTGTAAAACTGTATCAAGTGATTATGGCCGGTCTCCTCTCAGTGTGAACCAGTGAGCTATAAAAATGTTAGAAATATGTCCTCGTCCAGTACCTTTTAGAAATACGTCCTAGTCCAGTACCTTGTGCTTAAGCATTAGATAAAAATTAACTACAGTTATTACAGAACCAGTTTGTCATATGTTACCCAAGCCACAGACCTTCAGACTAGTTCCCCTGGACCCGCGTCATCCAGGATAGTGATGAGTTTATCAGACCAGATTACATTCCCTGCAACGTCTGGAGCATGGTTCCTCTCTGGTTGAACACAGGGTATTCCTGGAAACTTGAAATGTATTTCCATTCCTCATACCTTTTTCATCTTTCCCCCTTTGTTTTTTTCTTAGTTCCCTCAATTGCATATCTACCCACAAGCCCTGTAGAATATAATCCAGATTTTGGATCCAAGATTCTACTCATTTAACCGTTTGGAGTGTCTTAGTTATCTAGTGCTACAAGAGTACCACAGTGGGTGGCATTAAGAAAACATATTTATTTTCTCATATTTCAGGAGGGTAGAAGTCTGAAATCCCGGTGCCGGATCTAGGGGAATGCTCTCTCTGTTTTTGTCGGCTCTGTGGGAAGGTCCTTGTTTCTTTTCAGCTTCTGATCCTTGGCTCCTCGGTAATCTTCATATGGCTTGGCATCTATCTTTCCCCATCTCTGCTTGCTTCTCTATGTCTAATCTGCTCTTTTTATATCTCAAAACGTGATTGGCCTAAAACACAGCCTACACTGATAAGGCCTCTTAACATAACAAAGAAGACCATTCCCAAATGGGATTATAAGCACAGGTATAGGGGTTAGGATTTACAACACATATTTTTTTTTGGGGGGGGGGGCACAATTCAATCCATAACATGAAGTAAAACAAAATGTGAAAGAATTATTCACTCCTTTTGAAATAGTCTGGAATTACTGGACCAATTAATTTAGGATGGCTGTTCATGACCTCAAGGTTTTCTTATCAGAACATTAATTTTCCACCCAAAACCTAAAGTGATCTGTTTAGAGCAAGGGAAGAACCATGGGTCTAAGGTCTGTAAGTGTTCCAAGATAATACTGCATAGCTTTCTACGGGTAAGTGGGTAGAGGGAAAATACTCCCTTATAGGAACCTTTACAGGGGCTTAGAATTTTAAAGTTCTAGTTCTGTATTTGTTTTCGTTGACATTTCTGTTGAGACAGTTGTAGATTCACATGCAGATTTAAAACATAATACATAGAGACCCATGTACACTTCACCCAGTTTCCTCCAATGCTAGCAGAATATCACAACCAGGATATTGAAATTGATACAATCCTCCAGTCTTATTTAGAATTCCCCAGTTTTACTTGTACTCATTTCTGCATGTACGTATGAATTTAGTCTGTTCAATTTCAACACGTGTGGACATTTGTGTATCCACCACCACCATCAAGACACTGAACTGTCCCATTTCCACAAGCATCCCTCCTGGTGCCCTTTTAGAACCACGTACACTTCCCTATCACACGCTCCTTCCAGTCCTGTCACTAACCCATACCAACCACTAATATTCTATATTTCTAAAATGTTTGCCATTTCAAAACTGTTACATAAATGGAATCATAGAATGTATACCTTTTGGGGTTGGCTTTTTTTCATTCAGCCTAATTCCTTGGAGATTCATCCAAGTTGGTACAGATATCAATAGTTCATTCCTTTTAATTACTGAGTAATATTCCATGGTGTAAGTGTAACACAGATTGTTTAAAGATACACTCCTTGAAGGATACCTGTGCTCTCTCCAGGTTTTGGCTATTATGAATAAAGTTGCTGTCAACATTTGTGTACAGTTTTTATGTAAACAAGCTTTTCATTTCTCTGGGATAAATACACAAGAGTGTGCTTGCTGGTTCATATGTTAATTGCATCTTAGTTTTATAAGAAGCTGCCAAACTGTTTCCAGAGTGTCTGTGCCACCTGACATTCTCATCATCAATGTATGATTGATTGATCCAATTTCTCCACACCCAAGTCAACATTTTATATCTGTCTTTTTGATTATAACCATCTCAGTTGGAGCCCAGGTGGTGCCGTGGTTAAGAGCTTAGCTGCTTACCAAGAGGTCAGCAGTTCAAATCCACCAGCTGCTCTTTGGAAAGCCTTTTGGGCAGTTGTGTTCTGTCCTATAGGTTCGCTATGAGTCTAAATCAACTCAATGGCAACGGGTTTGGTTTTTTGTTTTGTTTTGTTTTGGTTTTTTGGTTAGTGGGTGTGAAGTGGTAGCTCATTATGTTTTTGATTTGCTTTTCCGTAATGGCAAACGATGTTCTACATCTTTTCATGTGCTTATTTGCTTCCTGTATATCCTTTCCAGTGAAATGTCTTTTGACCATGTTCTACTTGGATTGTTTGTCTTTTACTATTGAGTTTTGATAGTTTCAAAATATATTTCAGATACTACTCCTTTGTCGGATATGTGGTTTGGATATTGTTTCTCCCAGTAGACTTTTTTTGACCCTCTTCTCAGGGGCTTCTGCAGAGCAAAATTCTTTAATATTGATGACGCCAGGTTTTAATCTTTTCCTACATAGATCATGCTTTTGGTGTCAAGCCTAAGATTTCTGTGCCTACATCTAGATCTTGAAGATTTTCTCCTATTTTTTTTCTAAAAGTTTAGTAGTAGTTTGCCATTTTACGTTCAAGTCTATGAGCCATTTTGAGTTAATTATTATATACGATGTAATGTTTAGGTTATAGTGCATTTTTTTTTTTTTTTGGTCTATGGATATTCCGTTGTTCAGCACCATTTGTTGAAAAGGATATCCTTTCTTAAATGAATTGCTTTTGGGCTTTTGTCAGAGATCAGTTGGGCATATTTGTGTGCATCTGTTCCTGACTTCTCTGTTCTGTTCCACTGGTCTGTTTATCCCTCCATCAATACCACACTGACTTGATTATTGTAGGTATACAATAAGCCTTAATATCAGGAAGACTGATACTTGGCACTTTATTCTTGGTCAGGATCGTTTTAGCTATTTTAGGACTGGTACCTTTTCATATAGAGGAGTCCTGGTGGTACAGCGGTTAAAGTGTTTCACTGCTCACTGAAGGTGGGCAGTTTGAACTCACCAGCCACTCCATGGAAGAAAGATGTGGCAGCCTGCTTCCATAAAGATTTATAGCCTTGGAAAGTCGCTGGGGAGTTCTTTTCCTATAAATTTCAGAATAAGCTTATCTATGTCTACAAGAAACTTTTTTTGTGATTTTATGGTAGGAATTACATTAAACCTATGTGTCAAATTGAGAATCAACATCTTTACTACGTTGACTTCTAATCCATGAGCACTGTATGATTCTCCATTTATTTAGGTCTTCTTTGATTTAGTTCATCAGTTTTTTAAATTTAAAAAAAATTTCCAGCATACAGATCCTCTACATGTCTTGTTAAAAGTATGCCTAAGCATTTCATTTTCATCTGAGTGATTATAAATAGTATGTCATTTTTAATGTCGGTTTCCACATGTTCATTGTTGGTATGCAGGAACGCCAGTGATGATTGTGTTTTAATATTGTATCCTGTGATCTTATGGAACTTATTTATTAGTTCTAGGAGTTTTTAGTAATTTTTTGGAATTTTCTCCATAGACAGTCACATTATCTGCAATGCCTTGTATTTCTTTCTCATATTATTGCAGTGGTTCAGGCTTGGAGTACTCGCCTTGTTCCCACAATCATAGCAGTTACTCACCCAGTCTTTCAACATTACATATGCTGTTATCTGTATTATTTTTATGTTCTTCATCAAGTTGGTATAATTCCCTCTATTCCTAACTTGCTGAGAGATTTTATCATGAATCAATGTGGAATTTTGTGAAATGCTTTTTTTGCACAAATCAATATGAGCATATTTTTCTTCGTTGGCTTGTTAATATACCAGTTTATGTTGATTGATTTTTAAATATTGAACCAGCCTTATATTTCTGCAATAAATCCCACTTGACCGTGGCATATAATTCTTCTTACAAATTTTGTTTTCGTTTTGCCAGTATTTTGTTGATCTAAGTTAAAGTGAGATATTCGTCTGTTGTTTTCTTTTTTGGTACTGTCTTTGTCTGGTTTTGCAGTATGGGTGATTCTATATACCGTGGACTGCCAAAAGAACAAAGAAATCTGCCTTGGAAGAAGCACATCCAGAATGCTCTTTGGAAGCCAGGATGGCAAGACTTTGTCTCACAAAGTTTGGATGTGTAATCAGGAGGGATCAGTCCCTGGAGGAGGATTTCATGCTTGGTAAAGTAGAGGGTCAGCGAAAAAGAGGAAGACCCTCAAGGAGATGGATTGACACGGTGACTGCAGCAATGGGCTCAAGCATAACAACGATCACGAGGATAGTACAGGGCCAAAAGTTTTTTCATTCTGTTTTATGTAGAATTGCTGTGAGTCGGAACCAGCTGGATGGCTCCTAACAACAACAGCAACAACAAGGAGTCTCTGGGTGTTGCAAATGGTTGATGCATTCACCTGCTTACCGGATATTGTCAGAGGGACTCCATTTGGTTCGGGGGAGAATGAGCCTTCCTGGGCTGCCATCTATTTTTAGTTTGGGGTTGGGAAATACTGGACCTGGGTCACCGTTTTTTGGGCACTATTGTATCGTTCCTCCAGTCCTGGAGTTCCAATCCAGGTTGTCTAATTCTTACCACTTTTCAGAGCTCCCTTTTTGTTGTCTCTCATGTTATTCCCCGGGTTTGTACTTGTGCTCAGTTGGAAAGAGTAGGGAGAAACGGTTTTATACCATTTGTCCAGGACAGACCAGAAATATTTTGTTCCTGTATTTTTTTAATTCCATCGTTATTGAATATTCTCTCCATTCCTGTGGTTTTCTTGCTCTGGGATACAGACGACTGATTCTTGCGTTTATTTCGAGAGGATTAAGTCTCAAAAACGACAGTGGAAATGATCAGCCCGTGTTTCCTTATGAGTTAGAAATACAAGCACCAGGAGGCAAAGTATCAAGAAAAGCCAGAGTGAAAATTCCCCAGAAAATAACAGGCACAGAAAATCGTGGTGGTACACACAGGGTAAGGAAACGGCATCAAAATTTTCCAGGGAAGAAAAGAAAGAAACATTCAACATGTAAACAAGAGCTGCCAAAATGTATGGATCTTCATAGGAAAGACCACACAGGGGAGAAACCTTTCAAATGTCAGGAATGTGGGAAAAGCTTTAGAGTGAGTTCTGACCTTATTAAACACCAGAGAATTCACACTGAAGAGAAACCCTACAAATGTCAACAATGTGATAGGAGATTTAGATGGAGTTCAGATCTTAATAAACATCTAATGACACACCAAGGAATAAAACCCCATAAATGTTCGTGGTGTGGGAAAAGCTTCAGTCATAACACAAATCTCCACACACACCAAAGAATCCACACAGGAGAGAAACCCTTTAAATGTCATGAATGTGGGAAGAGATTCATTCAGAACTCCCATCTTATTAAACACCAGAGAACCCACACAGGTGAGCAGCCCTATACTTGTATCATATGCAAGAGAAACTTTAGCAGGCGGTCAAGCCTTCTTAGACACCAGAAACTCCACAGGGCAAGGGAAGTTGGTCCTGTGTCCCCAGTCTGAATGAAGTCACTATATTGAGCCTGACCCTAGAGAGCGTAAAAGAACATAAAATCATAAATCACCAATGATAGGAATCTCATCAACGAGAAATTTGGGAGGTGCCCATGCCATGCTTCACAGAAAGGAATACACGTTGCCTGTCTTGTCCAGTGTTATATCTTCAGTGCCTAGCACAAATTGACATATAGGGAGTACCTTATCAATAAAATAATGAAAATATATCAAGTGTATCTATTTATCATTGCCATCTATCCATCTACCTGGGTTCCTTGGATCTTTCTCAGACTCAGTGACCTACTGTCTTCAGGTATCAGGCACTTGGCAAATATATGATGGTCCCGAGTCCTGGTCTCATTCTTTACTGGTAGAGATGGAAGAGAAATATATAGTTCCCCAAAAAGAGAAAATTACTTAGTGGGGAGTGCTTTTATGGCTATTGTTCTCTGTGGAGGAACATCCAAGCCCAGTGTGTGGGGAGCTTTACCCTGGTACGGAAAGAGAGGATTTAATGTGTGCTCCAGGAGAAGCACCTCCATTCTAGTTGCTACTCCCCTCAGAAGCCACTGCCACAATGTCATCTGTCCAGCAATTCTAAGCAGCAAGGGCCTGAATGCCAACACAGACCTTTGGGCCTTGCAAGCACAAAACATCTGTCCTCTTGCTGGTCCTCTCAACACTGGCAAAGCCTTCCTCTAGAAGGGGCCTTTAAAATCTGGTGTGATCAGTGGGTACCAAGCTGGTCCTTAGAAAAGGCTGTTTGTGAGCTGTTAAGAGGCATGCTAAGAAAAAATGAATTCTTAATCCAGGTGAAGTTGGGATCAGTGTGTTAGATAAAATCAGTGTTTCATTACTAGAGGGCTTCTCAGAGCATTTATATGTAACTGCACAATGTGCAACTAGGGGAGTCAAGGGAGAGGGGTATGAGGATGCAGTGTTTTCCAGCATTATTTAGCCATAGGAGCCTTTCTGGTGAGTATGTTTGTCACGCCTAACATATCTGAGAACAGTGTTGTGCAACACCCATTCGGGAATCACTGACCTAGTTAAACCTTTCACCATTATAGGAACCTGAGGCCCAGAGAGGTTACCTGACTTGGTAGAACAAAAATCAGTTCTCGCATCCCCATATTCACACTGAAATGCCCTTTCCTCCACACTACGTGGCTTCTAGGGTAGAAGGAGGGTCATATCATTAGACGTATTAGGAAGCTGAAGAGTAAGAACTTATGGCTGGGCATTGGTGGCAGAGCAAAAGTTGCCGCTGAGTGTCCTCAAGTCAATTTCCATTCATTGTGACCCCTTGTGACAGAGTAGAACTGCCCCATAGGGTTTCCTAGGCTGTAATCTTTAGGGGAACAGATTACCAGCTCTTTCTCCTGCAGAGCCACCGGATGGGTTTGAACCGCCAACCTTTCACTTATCAACCGAATACTTAACCATTGTGCCACCGGGGCTTCATAGAGCAAGAGTAACCAAAGAACACCAAATCCGTTGCCATTGAGTCGATTCCAACTCAGCGACCCTATGGGATGGAGCAGAACTGCCCCATAGGGCTTCCAGTGACCAGCTGCTGGATTTGAACTGCTGACCTTTTGGTGAGCAGCCGAGCTCTTAACCACTGTGCCATCAGGGGTCAAGAGCAGAAGTAGAGCCCATGTATTCCCTTTCCAGGAGATGAGGTGGAGAAATCTCTCTCCTCAGGGCCCCTCCAGAGGGATTCACTTCTCCAAGGTCATAGCAACCAATTCTGTTTGGAATCTTCTCCCACATCTGGTAGAGCATCCAAGTGTTTTAGCAAGGAGAGTCTCGATAGCTTCCAACAGCAGCTATAGGAAAGAGTAGATAGGAGGATTCAGTCCTGACTGACCTCTAAACTAGACCACGGCTTCCCCAACAGTGTGTAGTGAAGAACCAGTGAAGGTTCTTCATTTGCTTAACTTCCAATCTGTTGCAGACTGACATTTTTGTAAAATGCAATAAAATGAATTATTAGAAAAGTGGAATAAAAAAGCCAAAGACACACAAAATGCAAGCCCAATTATTTTTAATTATTAAACAGCCATGAAACGACTGTGTCAAATTGCTACAAAAGTTTCTAAATGCTTCCTCTGAATTTCCGTATTTATTTTCCTGCAGATGGGTAACAAATACTTCATGGACCAATGCTAGCCCATGGCTCACGCTCTGAATAGCATTGCATAGACTCAAGTGGAGTTTCAGGCCCCCTTTAAATAAATGTCTTATGCTAGGTAAAAAAAAAAAAAAAAAAAAAAAGGGCAGAGAAGCTGGGGACCGAACACATTTTCAAAAAAAAAAAAGACAAAAAAACTGGTATTAGTCAAGGACCTATTTGGTTTGACCAATCATACATTATAATGGTATATTTGGCAATTGAAAGAAAAGTTATATAAATAAAAGGACCTGAAATGTTATATTGATCGAAAGGATCATAACCTAAACCAAACCCAGTGCCGTCGAGTCGATTCCAACTCATAGCGACCCTATAGGACAGAGTAGAACTGCCCCACAGAGTTTCCAAGGAGTGCCTGGTGGATCCAAACTGCCGACCCTTTGGTTAGCAGCCATAGCACTTAACCACTATGCCACCAGGGTTTCCAAAAAGGATCATAGGTTTTAGAAATTAAGAAATAGTGCTCTAGAAGGCCCTGAAATTGAAGAATGAGCAGAATAATCTAATGTCTAAGTCTTTTTGCCATTTCTCGGGCTGTTACAAAGACACACAGACTGTGGAACTCAGAAGAACCACATACACACACACACACCACACACTACATCTAAGATAGTTGTAGAAATAAATTCTCATCATCAAAAATGGAATAACTCAATCAGATTGAGAGATGCGGCTAGCTAACATTGCCCCATAGAAATGTTAACATTGGCTTGGTATTTATTTATAAAATTGGAAAACTTTGTGTCCTTCAGTTAAAAGAACGCTTCAGGCAATTATTGTTTAGAGTTACAAAATCAGCTCTTTATTCTCTTTACATGCTGGTGTGCCCACACATCGGCTTTAGTTACATCAGAACCTCCTCTGTGGATGCCTGGTACAGGATAAGATGGTCTGGTATACATAGCAAAGGGTGTGCACTGGGAGGATGGTAGACTGAGCAACATACATCATTACAACTGCTTGGAATCAAATCACCAGGCCTGTCGTCCAGGTGCCTCGGGATGGGTTCGAATGGCCAATCTTTCGGCTAGTAGTCAAGGGCCTAACTCTTTGCACCACCCAGGGACACCCTTGGTGCTAAGATGGGGGAAATCATCCTCCTGCACAAGGTGCCACCCTACTTTGTGTGAATCCATTTGGCAGCACCCTGGATAACTGAGACCACACCACCATTCAAGGAACATTTGTGTAGCTTCTGGAAAGAAGGGATTGACTTAAAAATTTATAGGAGAGCTGCATCAAAGGAGCCAGAAGCTTCCTGCCTTCCTGTGAGTTTTGACAAAGTCCTAGAAAATAGAGGTTGGCAAAATGGCACTCCACTTTTACAAAGTGCCCACCCGTTATAATACATTTTAGCTTCAAAGCTTGTCTTACATATTCTACCTGGGCATCGTTCCCAGTGGGGATAAAGAGCAGGGATCATGGGTCCCATTTGAGAGATGAGTTATCTGAGGCATATACCAGGAAGTGATTGCCTGAAGATGTGCTGGGGGAAAGGCAGGGAGAAAATTGTGGTTTCCTGGCTTGTGGTTCAGTTACTCCATTGCTGCTCAAATGCAAGGACTCTAGTATAGGAAGCAAATTCTCACCCATGTGGTTAGGGAACAAGATTTTGGAGTCAGGGCTCCTGGCTGAGTCATCAGTGTCCATTCTTCCCATTCACTCTTCTGTGAGCTCAGTGTCATCTCTGAGGCCTGCAGCTCCCCAGTACCTGCAGGTCTGCAGCAGCTTGGGTCCCGGAAGCCAAGAGAGGCCTCTGTAGAGATGCAGTCTGAGGAGCTCAGTCCAGGGTTCGCTTGTGCTTGGGGACGCACAAAGACAATCCAAGTTATACCGGGCATGGATAGTTTTAAAAGAATCCATTTCCACAGCCTCAGCTTCTATACATTGTCATTCCTAAAACTCACCTAATGAAAACCTTGATAAAGATTCTCCTTTTCCACCTCCCTCTCACTACCACAGAGCCCTGGTGGCACAGTGCTTAAGAGCTATGGCTGCTAATGAAAAGGCTGGCAGTTCGAATCCACCAGCTGCTTTTGGAAGCAGTTCTACCCTGTCCTATAGGGGCACTATGAGTTGGGATCACTCGATAGCATTGGGTTTAGTTTGTTTGGTTTCACCACCTCCCTTTTGCCACTGTTACCTGCCCTAATCTTACCATGGTGCATTGCCCTGATGACATTTAAAATCCACCCTACTTGGGCATGATCTAATTAAAATAACAAAACCCCATTTTCCAAACAAGATTCCATCCACAGGTATAAGGGTTAGGATTCGAACATATATTTTGGGGGCACACAATCCATAACAGGGCCTTCCTTGCTTTGAATTTTTATTCCTTTTTTTATCATTTGATGTCTGTCTTCCCTCTAGAAGCTGAACCTCGTTTCTCTGTATTTCTTAGCACACTACTTGGACTATGGTCAGATTTCTAGCCTCCAGATTTGCGAGAGAATAAATTTCAGTTGTTTTAAGCCACCGAGTTTGTGGTATTCTATTATGGCAGCCCTAGGAAACAAATATAATTATCCAGGTGGGCCTGACGTAATTCCAAGGCCCCTTATGAGTGAAAGAGGGAAACAGGAGAGTTAGTGCCAGAGTGACGCAATAAGAAAAGCACTGAAGCAGCCGTTGCTGGCTTGGAAGATAGAAAAGTGCCATGAGCCAAGGAATGGTGACACAGGGAAGAAATTGGATTGTCCTGTCGAGCTTCTTTAGAGAAAGAAGTGCAGGCCTGCAGACACTTAATTCTAGCCCAGTGAGACCAGTTTCAGACTTCCATCCTCCAGAACTGTAAGATAATACATTTGTGGGTTTTTTGAAGTCACTAAGGATGTGGCGATTTGTTACAACAGCAATAGGAAACTAATACAATGGCAACACTCCCCAAATCGATCTGCAGATTCAACACATTGCCGATAAAATTACAGCTGACCTTTTTGTAGAAATTGACAATTTAGTGCTAAAACTCATCTGTAAATACAGGTTACCCAGAATGGCCAAAACAATCTTGTACAAAGAAGAACAAAGTTGGAGCACTCATACTTTCTGATATCAAAATGTACTACAAAGCTACAGTAATCAAGACAGTGTGGTACTAGCAAAAGGATAGACATCACAGATCAATGGAATAGAATTTGGAGTCCAAAAAAAAATTTTTTTTCATAGTTACAGTTAATTGATTTTTGACAAGGATGCCAAAAAATTCAGTGGAAAGAATCCTCTTTCCTATAAATGGATATCTGCATGCAAAAGAATGAAGTTAGACTCCTGTCTCACATCATATAAAAAAATTAACTCATAATCTACCATAGACCTATATCCCAACCCAGTGCCATCGATATCAAAGCTAAACTATAAAACTTTTAGAAGAAGGCATAGGAGTAAATCTTTATGATCTTGAGTTAGGCAATGATTTCGTAGATATGACACTGAAAGCATAACTACTAAGGAAAAAAAATATTGAACATAAACATATAAAAATTTTGTACTTCACCATGAAGAAAGTGAAAAGATATTGTAAGGAACCAAGGAAACCCTTTCCAAATCATATGTTTGACAATGCACTTGTGTCCAGAACACACGAACAACACTAATAACTCAACAGTAAAAAAAAAAGTAGTAAGACAAAAATCCCAATTAAAACTTGGGCAAAGGACTTAAATAGAAGTTTCTCCAAAGAAGACGTACACATGGGAAATAAGCATGTGAAAAAGGTGCTCAGCTTCATTATTGGATAGAAAAATGCAAATCAAAACCACAATCAGATACCACTTCACACACACTCCCACTGCCTTAGAGTGGATTCCAAATCATAGTGACCCTATAGGGCAGAGTAGAACTGTCCCATAGTTTCCAAGGCTGTAAATCTTTACAGAAACAGACTGTCACATCTTCCTTCCGAGGAGCAACTGGTGGGTTCAAACCACTGACCTTTTGGTTAGCAGCCGAGCTCTTTAACCACTGTGCCACTAGGGCACCTTCACACTTACTACGATGACAAAAATTAAAAGGACAAGTGTTGTTGAGGATATGGAGAAATTTGAACCACCGAGCATTGCTATTGGGACTGTAAAATGGTGCGGCTGCTTTGTTAAACAGTTTGACAGTTCCTCACAGAGTTAAACATAGAGTTAACCCTATGTCCAAACAATTCCACTCCTAGATGTGTACCCAAGAGAAATGAGAACTTATGTCTGTACAAAAACTTGTACATGAATATTTATAGCAGCATTAGCAATAATAGCCAAACAGTAGAAACAAATCCAGTGTCCAGCAATTGATGAATGGATAAACAAAATGGAATACAGTGGAATAGTATTCGGCCATAAAAAAGAGTGAACATGCTTCAACATGGAGAAACCTGATTACATTATGCCAAATGCAAGAAGCCAGGCTCAAAAGATCACATATTACATAATTTCATTTAAATGATTAAGTATCCAGATTTGGGTAGATTCATAAAAACAGAAACTAGATTACTGGGTACAAGGGGCTGGAGGTAATGACTCCTAGTGGGTATGGTGTTTCTTTTTGGTGTGATGAAAATATTCTAAAATTAGATAGCGGTGATGATTTCACAACACTGTGAATATACTTGTAAAAATGGCATCGTGTCAGAGGTCCTTTAACTTCATGAGGGGGAAGGAGAATCAAGATCAATATCAGCCCAAAGCTGACTCCTATGAGGTGGTGGTCAGACATACCCCCACTTTCTAAATTTTTGACCAGTTCTGACAACTGCCTTACCTCCCAGGGCGCTCTCTACTTCTCTGCTGGGTTCAGTAATTCTTTGCGATGGCTACACACAACTCACAGATCATACTCATGATTATGGGATTTTTTTTTTAACAGGTTACAATTCAGCATCCACTTGGAGGTAACAGGAACAACTCAGGATACAGTTCTTCAGTCAGGACAGGTTCTCCTTGGCTGTTGCCACCGGGTCCACCTCTTGGCCTGGGCCTTGCACTCTCAGCCTGACCTCTGCCCTTGCGTGGGTCTGGCCTCTGCCCTGCTTAGGCCTGGCCTCTGTCCTGCTCGAGCAAGTGTTAGAAAGCTCTGTAGCTCTGCTGATAAGTGCCCAGAGGCACCCCACTCCACCCGGAAGCCTCCTGAACGAACATGCTCAGCTTGTCACTGTACGGGTCACAAAGCCTAGCCTGCTGGTCCTGTGTTGCTGCTGCCTTGTACCATCTTCAGTGTTATAGCTCTCTCTGTCTCCTGGGTCTAGGAGATTCTCAGTGCAAGGACCCCAGGTCCAAATGACAGACTCTGTTTCTGGCTCATCTTCTTGATGAGCCCCACCCAAGGATTGGCTCCCTTTAAGCCTAGTAGGATGGCAAAACTGACCAATCCCCTGCAAGGGTTACATGGACCTTATTTGCATGGCCCCACCCCCACAACGCTTCCATTCTTTATGCCTATGTATACTTTAATCTCCAAGTGTGCCTGTCCATCTAAGACATTAAAGGAAGTGTTTATACTGAATTTGGAGTTTTGCCATATGTCCTCTCCCAAGTTTGCAGTTTTTTGGCTTTGCTGTTTACTCCAGGAGAAAGTGTCTCATCTGCTGGGTTTATTAAGTTAATGTGGTTATCAATCTGATGACAAATAGCATACTCTGCACAGGTCAGAGTGGGGTCTTTTTCCAAAATAATTTTTTTTTTAACTGAGTAAGGTATGCTAGGAGTGGCATTGATCCTGATTCCTTGGTAAAGACTCTTTAGCAAAGAGGAAAAGAAAGTTCCACCACCAGTGTATAGTTAAGTGCAATGGTGATAAGCAGTAGTCTGGCCAATCTTAGAAGGGGCTCCTGAGATTTTAAACTGCCCCAATAAGTCTGTCAGTTTGTCGTACTGTAGGTGGGGCTTGCACGTTGCTGTGATGCTGAAAGCTATGCTACCGGTATTCAAACAGCAGCAGGGTCACTGATGGCAGGCAGGTTTCAGCTGAGCTTCCAGACTAAGACAGACTAGGAAGAAGGACCCATCAGTCTACTTCTGAAAAGAATTAGCCCGTGAAAACCTTATGAATAGCAGTGAAACATTGTTTGATATAGTGCCGGAAGATGAGCCCCTCCGATTGGAAGGCACTCAAAAGACGACTGGGGAAGAGCTGCCTCCTCAAAGTAGAATCCACCTTAATGACGTGGATGGAATAAAACTTCCCAGACCTTCACTTGCTGATGTGGCATGACTCAAAATGAGAAGAAACAGCTGCAAACATCCATTAATAATTGGAACGTGGAATGTATGAAGTATGAATCTAGGAAAATTGGAAGTCATCAGAAATGAAAGGTGTCATGGATTGATTTTTGGGGGGCCAAAGAGTGGAATGTCATGGATTGAATTATATCCCCACAAAAATGTGTGTATCAGTTTGGCTGGGCCATGATTCCTGTTATTGTGTGAATTTCCTGTATGTTGAAAATCCTGCAACTATGACGTTAATGAGGGAGGGTGGGCGGCAGTTTTTTTAGTGAGACAGGACTCAACCTACAGCACTGGATTGTGTCTTGAGGCAATCTCTTGAGATATAAAAGAGAGAAGTGGGCAGAGAGAGAGGGAGACCTCATACCACCAAGAAAGCAGCACCTGGACCAGAGCACATCCTTTGGACCCGGGGTCCCTGCACCTGAGAAGCTCCTCGACCAGGGGAAGATTGAGGACAAGGACCTTCCTCCAGAGCCGACGGAAAGAGAGAAAGCCTTCCTCTGGAGCCAATGCCCCAATTTTGTACTTTTAGCCTACTTTACTGTGAAGAAATAAACTTCTCTTTGTTAAAGCCACCCACTTGTGGTATTTCTGTCATAGCAGCACTAGATGACTAAAACAAAATGGAACACATAAACATCGATACTCTAGGCAGTAGTGAGCTGAAATGGACTGGTATTGGCCATTTTGAATGAGACACACCTTATGGTCTACTATGCTTAGAATGACAACTCAAAGAGGAATGGCATTGCATTCATCATCCAAAAAAAACACAAAACATTTCAAGATCTATTCTGAAGTACAATGCTGTCAGAGATAGGACAATATCCATACACCTACAAGGAAAACCATTTAATACAACTATTATTCAAATTTACACACCAACCACTAAGGCCAAAGATGAAGAAAATGAAGATTTTTACCAACTTTAGCAGTCTGAAATTAATCGAACGTGCAATCGGGATGCGTTGATAGTTGCTGGTGATTTGAATTCAAAAGTTGGAAACAAAGATGAAGAACAGATATTTGGAAAATATGGCCTTTTTTTTTTTAGAAACGGTGCTGGAGATTGCATCACAGAATTTTGCAAGACCAATGACTTCTTCATTGCAAAGATGTATAAACGCCGATTATACATGTGGGCCTCACCAGGTGGACTACACAAGACTCAGATCAACTACATCTGTGGAAAGAGACTATGGAAAAGCTCAATACCATCAATCAGAACAAGGTCAGGGGCTGACGGTGGAACAGACCATCAATTGCTCATATGCAAGTTCAAGCTGAAACTGAAGAAAATTAGAACAAGTTTACAAGAGCCAAAGTACAACCTTGAGTATATTTGGAAGACAGCTCTCCTAGGCTGGGTTCT
Source organism: Elephas maximus indicus (assembly GCF_024166365.1). NCBI lineage: Eukaryota > Metazoa > Chordata > Mammalia > Proboscidea > Elephantidae > Elephas > Elephas maximus. Next base: position 20,416,988 of record NC_064846.1, read on the forward strand.
CTAGAGAAGCAAACCCAGTAATGTGTATAAATATGTATAGAGAGAGTTATATTAAGGGAACAGCTCATGCGATTGTAGGGGTTGGAACTTCCCAAGACCTTGGATCAGGATAGACTTCTTTCCCAATTCACAGAGTTGCAGAAGCTGGTGAACCCAAGATGAGCAGGTTGGAGAGCAGGGATCCTGCTCACAGGTTGTTTTTCTGGGCAGGGTGGTTTAGCAGACACACATGAAGTAATCTCTTCAGATGGGAGTGGTTCTGCTGGCAGGAGTGATTCAATGGAATTTAGGGGCTCAGTGTCCCCAGCTTCCTGATTGTCTGCCCATATGTCCCCACCCCAAATTTCAGGATTCCATTTCTTCTCAATCAATGGCCTTAATTTAACTTCAGACACCTCTCAAGGGTGGCAATTGAGCTGGCATTGTAATTCAGCCACTCTTACAATAAGACTCTGGGTTTGGTTTATCGGCAATATCAGCTCTGTTACTACAAGAAATAAGGCTCCCTTTCAAAGCACAAGTGGAAACTTTGAAGTCATTTATGTAGCACCTGAGCTTTGACTCTGAAGCCATGAGCACATCTCTTTCTTTCACCAGCTCGTCTAGCAAAAGTAGGACCATCCAACCAGCTTCCTTATACTTCTGGTTCTGACAGAACCGTAGAAAGATATCACACATGTGTTCACCCAGAGCCTCACCTTTTGCCAACACCTGATCTATCGGTGGTGATATTTTGCGTATTTGTATTGCTACCTCATGCCATGGACCGTCGATACCCTCTTTACTGCTGGAAGCAGGGTCATCACCATTTTTAAGACTAGCCAGACTTGAGAACCAATTTAGAAAACTCATCCTTACAATTTTGTTTCTCTAGAATCACTCTCAGTACCAAATGCCTTTGGCTGGGTTCTCTAGAGAAGCAAAATCAGTGAAGCGTATAAATATATACAGAGAGACATTTATATCAAAAAATGCCTCACACGATTGTAGAGGCTGGAACGTCCCAAGTCTGTGGATCAGGATCGAGGCTTCTCCTGATTCATGTAGCTGCAGGGGCTGGCAAACCCAAGATCGGCAGGTCAGAGACCAGGACTCTTGCTCACAGGCTGTGAATATCGACGAATCCCAAGGTCGGCAGGCAAGACTGCAAGGCTTCTCCAGATTCGTGTAGCTGCAGGGGCTGGAGAACCCAAGATCGGCAGGAAGGAGAGCAGGGCTCCACTCACAGGCTGTGAAGATTAACAAAACCCGAGATCGGCACATAAGCTGATAGCGCAAGTCCCAAGAATGGGAGGTCAGATGAACAGGAAGACTCAGCTAAAAGCCAGAATGTCTGCTTATATTCGGATGCAGGCAACACCCAAAGGAAACCCCCCTTCAACTGAGTGGATACTTACAGCAGATGCCATCATGGGAGTGATCACATATAAACACTGAGAATCATGGTCCAGCCAGGTTGACACACAATCTTATCCATCACAAAGGGCATCCCAATTGGTAAAAGTATACCTATTTGCAGATGATATGATCTTATATACAGAAAACTCCAAAGAATCTACAAAAAAATTACTGGAACTAATAGAATAATTCAGCAAAGAATCAGGATACAAGATAAACATACAAAAATCAGTTGGATTCCTCTACACCAACAAAGAGAACATCGAAAAGGAAATCACCAAATCAATACCATTTACAATAGCCCCCAAGAAGATACAATACTTAGGAATAAACATAACCAGAGATGTAAAGGACAAAGAAAACTACAAAACACTACTGCAAGAAACCAAAAGGGACCTACATAAGTGGAAAAACATACCTTGCTCATGAATAGGAAGACTTAACATTGTAAAAATGTCTAATCTACCGAAACTGATCTATAGATACAATCCAATTCCGATCCAAATTCCAGCGACATTTTTTAATGAGGTGGAGAAGCAAATCACCAACTTCATATGGAAGGGAAAGAGGCCCCAGATAAGTAAAGCATTACTGAAAAAGAAGAAGAAAGTGGGAGGCCTCACTCTACCTGATTTTAGAACCTATTACACTGCCACAGTAGTCAAAACAGCCTCGTGCTGGTACAACAACAGACACATAGACCAATGGAACAGAATTGAGAAGCCAGACATAAATTCATCCACCCATGTGCAGCTGATATTTGACAAAGACCCTGAGTCCATTAATTGGGGGAAAAGACAGCCTCTTTAACAAATGGCGCTGGCATAACTGGATGTCCATCTGCAAAAAAATGTAACAAGACCCATAACTCACACCATGTACAAAAACTAATTCAAAATGGATCAAAGACCTATGTATAAAATCTAAAACAATAAAGATCATGGAAAAAAAATTGGGACAATGCTAGGAGCCCTAATACACGGCATAAACAGAATACAAACCATAAGTAACAATGCAGAAACTCACGAAGAGAAGAAACTAGGGAACTGGGAGCTCCTAAAAGTCAAACACTTATGCTCACCAGAAGACTTCACCGAAAGAGTAAAGACAACCTACAGACTAGGAAAAAAAAATTTAGCTATGACATATCCGATAAGGGTCTAATCTCTAAAGTCTACAAGATACTGTAACACCTCAACAACAAAGATACCCAATTAAAAAATGGGCAAAGGATATGAACAGACACTTCACCAAAGAAGACATTCAGGCAACTAACAGATACATGAGGAAATGCTCACGATCATTAGCCATTAAGAAATGCAAATCGAAAGTATAATGAGATAGCATCTCAGCCCCACAAGGTCAGCACTAATCCAAAAAACACCAAATAATAAATGTTGGAGAGCTTGTGGAGAGGGTGGACAGACACACAGACATACAGAAAGACACAGACACACGGACAGACATACAGACACACAGACAGACACAGACAGACACACAGAGACAGACAAACACACAGGCACACAGACAGACACAGACACACAGACAGATACAGACAGACACACAGACAGACACAGAGACAGACAGACATGCACAGACACACAGACACAGACACACAGACACGAACAGAAACAGACACAGACACACAGACAGACACAGAGACAGACAGACACAGAGACACACACAGACACGCAGACAGACACAGACACACAGAGACAGACACAGAGAGACACACAGAGACAGACACACAGACTCAGAGACAGACACACAGATACACAAAGACAGACACACGCACAGGTAGACAGACACACACACAGGTAGACAGACACACGCACAGGCAGGCAGGCAGACGCACAGATGGACAGATGCACAGAGACACGCACAGAGACACATGCACACACAAACACATGCAACACAGACACACACATGAAGAGAATCTTTCTTCAGCAACATTTTTCAACTATTTTTTTCTAGAAGAAAATATGTATCGGTAATATTTCTCTCATAAGTGTTGGCTTTTTATGTAAATTCAATTTTTTAAATTTCCAAAATCAACAGTTAAATTGATAAATTCTTCCTGAAATGATACTAGCCTGAGAATGAACTTAAACAAGAAAACGCAGACCATCATATAAGTTTTTCTGTTACTTGATAAGATATATACTTGTCATATTTAAAACAATAAATGATTTACTACTATCTTACGAAACATTGCATTGCGGGGGAATAGTAGTTCTTTTTCCCCCCAGGCAAACTCTCTATTTTTTTTTTAATTTTTATTGTGCTTTAAGTGAAAGTTTACAAATCAAGTCAGTCTCTCACACAAAAACTTAAATACACCTTGCTGAAAAAAAAATTTTTTTTTACTCCCAATTGTTCTCCCCCTAATGAGACAGCTCACTCCCTCCCTCCACTCTCTCTTTTCCTGTCCATTTCGCCAGCTTCTAACGCCCTCTACCCTCTCATCTCCCCTCCAGGCAAGAGATGCCAACATAGTCTCAAGTGTCCACCTGATTCAAGAAGCTCAATCCTCACCAGCATCCCTCTCCATCCCATTGTCCGGTCCAATCCCTGTCTGAAGAGTTGGCTTTGGGAATGGTTCCTGTCCTGGGCCAGCAGAAGCTCTGGGGGCCATGACCACCGGGGTCCTTCTAGTCTCAGTCAGACCATTAAGCCTGGTCTATTTACGAGCATTTGGGGTCTGTATCCCACTGCTTTTCTGCTCCCTCAGGGGTTGTCTGTTGTGTTCTCTGTCAGGGCAGTCATCGGCTGTAACCGGGCACCATCTAGTTCTTCTGGTCTCAGGCTGATGTAGTCTCTGGTTTACGTGGCCCTTTCTGTCTCTTGGGCTCGTAATTACCTTGTGTCCTTGGTGTTCCTCATTCTCCTTTGATCTAGGTGAATTGAGACCAATTGATGCATCTTAGATGGCCGCTTGCTAGCGTTTAAGACCGCAGATGCCAGGGAGTGGGGCTATTCTTGATCCCTTGTGGTAAAACAGTCCAGCAATATTGAGTCTTAGTTCCTGAGGTGGGATCCTCCCACTCAAAAGCAAATATCTCTTGGGACTTTCTTACAGAGGGACACAAGAAAAAGCATCTTTCAAGTCTAGAACTGTAAACCACGCACAATCCGCTGGAAAGAGTGTCAGCAGAGTGTATGGTTTGGGTACCACTGGGTGAATATCCTCTGCTATCTGAGTCATGGCCCATAGGTCTTGTACAAATTGATACTCTTCAGTGCCTGGTTTTATTATGGGTAGAATAGGGGTGTTGTAAACAGACTTGCAGGAACGGATAAGTCCATGTGCCAAGAAGGTTTTGATTAAATGTTGTAGGCCTTGTTTAGCCTCCTGCTTCAAGGGGTACTGCTTGAAATGTGGAACGGTGTGGTTTGGTTTAAGCCTTACCTGGACTGGGGTTGCTGTCTTTGCCTTACCAGGGATTCTGGTGGTCCAGACCTGGGGTTTAACTTGATCCTGAAAGTGCTGGGGTAGGAGTAGAGATTCCGTAGGGGTGGCCACCTGCAAAAGGGCTGCTTGAAGAGCACAGGCTTTATCCGGTTCTACTCCTACTTGAAGTTGACCTGCTGAAAAGGTGACTTGAGCATTTAACTTGGTTAACAACTCCCTTCCCAAAAGGCAGATAGGACATTCAGGCACATACAAGAAACTATGAGTCAGCTCTGTACCTCCGACTTGACAGTCCATCTGTTGAAGGAATGGTTTATTGATAGGTTTTCCTGACACTGCAGTAATGGTCATGTTTCTTTTAGAAAGAAGGCCCTTCAGGTTATTTAAAACCAAATAGATTGTGCCCGTGTTCACTAAGAATTCAGCAAGATGTCCTCCCACTGTTACTGCAAGCTGGGGCTCCTTGTGGGAGATTAAGATTGGCTGGGTGGGTGGGAGGGAGCCCCTGGGCTCCCGTCAGTCCGAGCTATCGGCTGAGTTTTGGTAGCTGGGTTATGGGTTTCTTCTTAGGCTCTTGCATGGACTGGGTTGGCTGCGAGGGGCACTCCTGTTTCCAGTGGACTTCTTGTTTGCAGTAGGCACACCGCCTGGGGTCTAGCTTTAGGGGTCCTTGGGTTGGCCACAGGCCCTTTTGGGGCCCGTAAGAATTTACCTACGAGGTCTACTTGTGTGGTGAGTTACCTCCAAGAGCTGCTGCCAGAAGCGTGGCCTGTTTCATTTTTTTATTTTCCTTTTTTTCTCATACCTGGTCCTGATTATTGAAGACCTTAGAGGCAATCTCAACAAGTTGTGAAGTATCCATTCCTAGACCTCTTTTTAACATTTCAAGTTTCCGCCTGATGTCGGGGGTCCTTTGACTGATGAAAGTCATATTGATTAACCTAACATTCTCTGGGTCTTCAGGGTTTATATCAGTCAACTGCCGGTATGCTTCATACACCCGTTCTAAGAAACTAGAGGGATTTTCCTTGGGGCCTGGTTGTACATCCTGAAATTTTCTAAGGCTCTTCTCTTTTGGGGTCCTTTGCTGCCAACCGACTATCAAACAGTTTTTACAGTGTTCTAGCTGTCCTGCCCCCAGCTGATAACTTGGGTCCCAGTGTGGATCTGTGGCAGGCACAGCTTGGGCTGGCGGGAGTCTAATACTGTCCTGAGGGTTGAAGTTACGCAACCTGTCATCCTCTTGGCATGCCTTTTCTAAGACCATCCTCCGTTCCTCTGGAGTTAGAAGAATATTTAGGAGTGATTGACAGTCGGCCTGATTAGGGTGATGTGCAGCAAAGATGGACACAAACAAAGCTTCTATGCATTTCGGGTCATCTCTATACGCTGGGAGATTATTTTTCCAATTATACAGGTCAGAGGTGGAGAATGGTGTATGGACCCAGATAAAGCCTCTAGGCTGGCCATTGTGATCCAGTCCAGCAGGCATTTGTCTCAGTGGAAATTTCCCTGAGGAGACTCAGGTGGACCCCTGGCCAAATTGCACCCCACTGGGGAGACTATTCCCTGGGCAGGACCGGGAGTTTCTGACTCATGGGGGGCCGGCCAAGCTCCCACCAAAGGGGTAGCTGTCACCGCAGTAGGCACGAGGGCCACGGTAGCTGGCACCGGGCCAGGAACCGGGCCTACACCTTCAGGTGGATAAGGAGGAAGGGGCACAAGTGGAGATAAGAGACTGAAGGGGTACAGATTGCTCTCTGAGCCTGGAAGGATTGGGGGCTTCCTATCTCCCATCTCTTTTTTCTCTGCTGCCTGTACCATTAGCTTGCACTATTTTTGTAGGTTCTTATTCTGCCAGAGAGACATAAAGGTTTGCACATAGGGGGTTTCATCCCAGTTTCCCTCGCTTTTGCAAAACAGATCTAACTGTAAAATGGTAGAATAGTTAAGTGACCCATACTCAGGCCACATTTCACCAGACTCCAACTGGTACTGGGGCTCTCTTTCTTCATAGGCTCATAACTAAAGAAGGGGAACATTTGGGGCCCATATTTAACTCACACACTGACATGCTCACTCAGAAACAGAGGTTTTTATTTAGCCCAAGAAACATCCTTCTCTTTTCTCATAGTTAAGACTCACACACAAACAACCTGAACTTAACTGAACCACCATAAACGAGGTTGCCCGTTCTCTGCCATTGGCTAGGGGGAGTGGTGGGGCAAGATAACGAGGATGATCGTAGTAGGGCTTCAATGACCCCCCTCCATGGGGATGTCTTAGTCCTATCTCAATCCTCCAGATACCTCCCCACCTCAGAGCCAGAACCGTGGTCAACCAGAAACTAGGGTGCCCATTCTCTGCCGTGTGGCTAGGTGGAGTGGCGGAGTAATGAGGATGATCTTAGTAGGGTTTCAATCCTTCCTAATGGGGCAGTTCTACTCTGTCCTATAGGGTCACTATGAGTAGGAATCGACTCAATGGCAACGGGTTAATACAAACTTTTACAACTCAACAACAAAAAGACAAACAACCCAATTATGAAAATAGGCAAAGGACTTTGAATAGACATTTCTTCAAAGAAAATATACAAATGGCCAGCAAGCACATGAAAAGATGCTTAATGACATCATCCACTAGGGAAATGCAAATCAACGCCATGATGAGATACCACGTCACACCCACTGGGATGGCTATAATAATCATAATAAAAGGAAAATAACAATTGTTGACAAAGATGTGGAGAAATGGGAATCTTCACATATTACTGCTGGGAAAGTAAAATGATGCAGCCACTGTGGAAAATCGTTGAGCAGTTCCTCAATAAGTTAAACATAAACCAAACCAGTTGCCATCGAGTCAGTCCCAACTCATGGAGACCCTTTGCGTGCAGAGTAGAACTGCGCTCCAAAAAGTTCCCAAGACTGTGACTTTTTGGGGGCAGATTACCAGGCCTTTTTTCTGAGGCACCTCTGGGTGGGCTCAAACCCCCAAACTTTCAGGTATTTGTTGTTAGGGATTGAATCCTGTCCCCCAAAAACGTGTGTCAACTTGGCTAGAGCATGATTCCCAGTACTGTGTGATTGTCCATCATTTTTTTTAATTAACTTTTATTGAGCTTCAAGTGAACGTTTACAAATCAAGTCAGTCTGTCCCATATAAGTTTACATACATCTTTCTCCGTACTCCCACTTGCTCTCCCCCTAATGAGTCAGCCCTTCCAGTCTCTCGTGACAATTATGCCAGCTTCCAACTCTCTCTATCCTCCCATCTCCCCTCCAGACAGGAGATGCCAACACAGTCTCAAGTGTCCACCTGATATAATTAGCTCACTCTTCTTCAGCATCTCTCTCCTACCCACTGTCTGGTCCCTTTCATGTCTGATGAGTTGTCTTCGGGGGTGGTTCCTGTCCTGTGCCAACAGAAGGTTTGGGGACCATGCCCGCCGGGATTCCTCTAGTCACAGTCAGACCATTAAGTATGGTCTTTTTATGAGAATTTGGGGTCTGCATCCCACTGATCTCCTGTTCCCTCAGGGGTTCTCTATTGTGCTCCCTGTCAGGGCAGTCATCGGTTGTAGCTGGGCACCATCTAGTTTTTCTGGTCTCAGGATGATGTAGTCGCTGGTTCATATGGCTCTTTCTGTCTCTTGGGCTCGTAAGCGCCTTGCGTCCTTGGTGTTCTTCATTCTCCTTTGATCCAGGTGGGTTGAGACCAATTGATGCATCTTAGATGGCTGCTTGCTAGCGTTTAAGACCCCAGACGCCACTCTTCAAAGTGGGATGCAGAATGTTTTCTTAATAGATTTTATTATGCCGATTGACTTAGATGTCCCCTGAAACCATGGTCTCCAGACCCCTGCCCCTACTACGCTGGCCTTCGAAGCATTCAGTTTATTCAGGAAACTTCTTTGCTTTTGGTTTAGTCCAATTGCGCTGACCTCCCCTGTATTGTGTGCTGTCTTTCCCTTCACCTCAAGTAGTTCTTATCTACTATCTAATTAGTGAATGCTCCTCTCCCACCCTTCCACCCTCCCCCGTCTCGTAACCAGGAAAGAATGTTTTCTTCTCAGTTTAAACTATTTCTCAAGTTCTTATAATAGTGGTCTTATACAATATTTGTCCTCTTGCAACTGACTAATTTCACTCAGCATAATGCCTTCCAGGTTCCTCCATGTTATGAAATGTTTCACAGATTCCTCATTGTTCTTTATCGATGCGTACTATTCCATTGTGTGAATATACCATAATTTATTTACCCATTCATCCGTTGATGGGCACCTTGGTTGCTTCCATCTTTTTGCTGTTGTAAACAGTGCTGCAATAATCATGGGTATGCATATATCTGTTCGTGTAAAGGCTCTTATTTCTCTAGGATATATTCCAAGTTGTGGGATTGCTGGATTGTACGGGAGTTCTATTTCTAGCTTTTTAAGGAAACGCCAAATCGATTTCCAAAGTGGTTGTAGCATTTTACATTGCCACCAGCATGTTTACGTCTTCCAATCTCTCCACAGCCTCTCCAACATTTATTATTTTGTGTGTTTTGGATTAATGCCAGCCTTGTTGGAGTGAGATGAAATCTCATTGTCGTTTTGATCTGCATTTCTCTAATGGCTAATGATCGTGAGTATTTCCTCATATATCTGTTAGCTGCCTGAATGTCTTCTTTAGTGAAGTGTCTATTCATATCTTTTGCCCATTTTTAAATTGGGTTATTTGTCTTTTTGCAGTTGAGCTTTTGCAGTATCATGTAGATTTTAGAGATCAGGCGCTGATCAGAAATGTCATAGCTAAAAACTGTTTCCCAGTCTGTAGGTAGTCTTTTTACTCTTTTGGTGAAGTCTTTGGATGAGCATAGCTGTTTGATTTTTTAGGAGCTCCCAGTTATCCAGTTTTTCTTCTACATTCTTTATAATGTTTTGTATACTGTTTATGCCATGTATTAGGGCTCCTAGCATTGTCCCTATTTTTTCTTCCATGATCTTTATCCTTTTAGATTTTATATTTAGGTCTGTTTATCTGGAAATGTCTTAATTTCACCTTCATATTTAAGACACAGTTTTGCTGGATATATGATTCTTGGCAGGCAATTTTTTTCCTTCAATTATTTAAATATGTCATCCCATTGCCTTCTTGCCTGCACGGTTTCTGCCGAGCAGTCCGAGCTTATTCTTATTGGCTCTCCTTTGCAGGCGACTTTTCGTTTATCCCTCACTGCTCTTATAATTCTCTCTTTATCTTTGGTTTTGCCAAGCTTGATTATAATATGCCTTGGTGACTTTCTTTTAAGATCTACCTTATGTGTCCAGCATTTTTTATCTGATGTGATTTTCCTATGTGTTGTAAATCCTACCTCTATGACGTTAATGAGGTGGGACTAGCAGCAGTTATGTTAACAAGGAAGGACTCGATCTATAAGATTAGGTTGTGTCTTAAGCCAATCTCCTTTGAGATATAAAAGAGAGAAGTGAGCAGAGAGAAGGGGGGGCCTCATACCACCAAGAAAGTAGTGCCAAGAGCAGAGCGTGTCCTTTGGACCCAGGGTCCCTGCACTGAGAAGCTCCTAGTCCAGGGACAGATAAATGACAAGGATCTTCCTCTAGAGCCATTAGAGAAAGAAAGCCTTCTCTTGGAGCTGATGCCCTGAATTTGGACTTCTAGCTTACTTGGCTGTGAGAGAATAAACCTCTGTTTGTTGAAGCCATCCACTTGTGGTATTTCTGTTAGAGCAGCACTAGATGACCAAAACAGTTGTCAAGTGCTTGACCAACTGCACCACCCAGGTGTTCCCAAGTTAAACACAGTTTTACCATATTACCTGGAATTCCACTCCTACGATATCCCGAAAAGAATTGAAAACAGTGTTCGAACAAAAACTTGTACACGAATGTTCATAGCAGCACCATTCACAATAGCAAAAAGGCAGAAACAACCTAAAAGTCCATCAACAGGTGAAAGGATAAACAAAGTTTGATATATCCATACAATGGAATATCATTTAGCACTAAAATAGGAATGAAGTAATGATGCATGCTATAACAACGAACGTTGGAAACATGCTAAGCCACACACATAAATGTTGTAAGCTGACCTTACTAATGCCAGTAAATTTCCATTAGTCCTTAAACAGGCCCAAATCAGATTTGGCCTGCACCACATGCACAGAAGGGCCAGCTGTGACCGCTAATTGGCCTGAACAGAGGACACAGCCACAGGAGGAACAAATCAGAAGGAGAATCATCACCCGGACCCTATTTCAAAGCAAGAGGTCCGACAAGAACCACATCACCTCCTGTTTCCGGGCTACGTTCTAGAGTTTTCACTCCACAGAACACCTGCATGGCTGCCATCTTGCTGCCCAAATCACATATAAGCCCTGCTTTGCCGTAGCTTCCTGACCCCGATCAGAGGAACTTCCTCCTGGCTCCTTGCTCTGTGCATTGCAATAAAGTTACTTTCTCTTTTTCAAAGACTGGTGTCCAGATAATTGGCAAGTCTGAGCACGTGGGACAAGGACCCTCCTTTCCAGGTTTGGTAACAATTTTGGTGCCTGTAGGGTAATGCTATTCAGCTATATACATCCCCTCCCTAATGCAATCAGCTTTGCTCTTCCCCAAAGCATACTGGGGATGAATTCGGGATGGACTTGGGCTAAGGTACAAGGCCGGGAGTGGCATAACTGGGCCAGCAGCCAAGGACGAAGAATGCCTTCGTGGCAAGAAGGAAAACATCTGGGCCTGGACCTCAACTCCCTGGGAACGCTAACTACCCAAGGACGTGGGAGAAAAACAATGAGCCTTGGTCCCAACTGGAATGGTATATAAGCTTGTGTCCCTTGCTAGGTGGTTGCGGAAAATACTCCAGCCGGCCGCCACTGGAGAAAGCAGCTGCTTGCCCGTGTAAGCAAGTTTTTCCTGAATAAACGTATGAATGTGGATCACCTTTCTTTGGACTGGGCACAAGTATGCATCTCTTCCAGTCGATTGCCAGCTTGTTGTCTTCCAATTTTCTTGGCATAGATGTGTGAGCACCACCAGTGCTGCATCCATTTGTTGAAACATCTCAACTGGTTTTCTGTCAATACATGGAGGCTTGTTTTTCGCCAGTGCCTTCAGTGTAGCTTGGGCTTCTTCCTTCAGTACCGTCGCTCCTTGACCATATGCTACCTCCTGAAATGGCTGAAGGGCAACCAGTTCTTTTTGGTACGGTGTCTGTGTATTTCTTCAACCTTCTTTTGATGCTTTCTGAGTTGTTCAATATTTTGCCCATAGAATCCTTCAGTATTGCACCTCGAGACTTGAATTTTTTCTTCAGTTCTTTCAGCTTGAGAAAGGCCGAGCATGTTCTTCCCTTTTGGTTTTCTATCTCCAGCTCTTTGCACATGTCATTATAATACTTTACTTTGTCTCCTCGAGCTGTCCTTTGAAATCTTCTGTTCAGCTGCTTTACTTTATGATTTCTTCCATTTGTTTTAGCTACTCTATGTTCAAGAGCAAGTTTCAGAGTCTCCTCTGACATTCATTTTGGTATTTACTTTCTTTTCTGTCTTTTTAATGGCCTTTTGCTTTCTTCATGTATGATGTCCTTGATGTGATCTTACAACTTGTCTGGTTTTTGGTCATTAGTGTTCAACATGTCAAATTTATTCTTGAAATGGTCTCTAAATTGAGATGGGATATACTCAAGGTTGTATTCTGGCTTTCGTGGACTGGTTTTAATTTTCTTCATCTTCAGCTTGGACTTCCATATGAGGAATTGATGTTCTGTTCAGCACTGGGCCCCTGGACTTGTTCTGACTGATGATATTGAGCTTCTCCATTGTTTCTTTCCACAGATGTTCTGGGTTTGATTTCTGTGCTTTCATCTGTTGAGGTCTACGTGTACAGTCGCAATTTATGTTGTTGAGAAAAGATATTAGAAAGGAATAATTCATTATTCTTGCAAAATTCTATCATGTGATCTCCAGCCTCGTTTCTATCATCAAGGCCATATTTTCAAGTAATGATCTTTCTTTGTTTCTAACTTTCACATTCCAATCACCAGTAATTATTTCTGCAGCCTGAAATGGACCAAAGAGGCAATCAAGATGCACGGATGCATTGATAACACTACATGCAAGGTATTTATATTAAATAGATTTGTATCTGAGGACTCTCAGTTGTCATGTGGTTTGTCAGGTCTGACCCTAGGCAAATACAAGACTTACCTAGAAGGCTTCAGCGGGGAAGCTGCCCCTCCCCAACCAGACTTGGTTCACAGCCAATTCATGGCAGTCTCAGAAGGGAGTTGCAGTCAAGAACTCAGCTATGATCCTCTCCCGAACTAGCCATGCTCTTGCATTTCTGCTACATGGTGGTCTGTCTATGGGGGGCCCTCATACAGGCCTTCCTCAGGGATCTGCGGGAAAATAACAGAAGACCCAACACTCCTTTCTAAGCAATCCCAGAAGGAGAGGAGAAAGAGAGTGGGGCTGAAAGAGAATTGGAAGAAATAATGGGTGAAATTTTCCCATATTTGGTGGCAAAGAAGTTCACCAATATGAGAAGTTGTTGAGACCCCAATCAGGAGAAATACAAAGCAATCTATGAGTCAGGGCGTCAGAATTTGGCTGAGAATTCGGAAATTTTAAGGACTTCTCCCAAGAAGGTTCCCCACTCAGGGAAGCTACAGACGCACTGAGCCCTCAGAACACTTGGAATGAAGTTTGCACCTGCTCCCTTACGCTGGGGCGGAAGGGGGAGGAGCCTCACCTGAGTCCAACCCTCGGCCCCACCCATTCCCGCCCTTTAGGCCTGGGGGCGGGGCCGGATCCGGCGCATTTCCGTTTGCAGTTTGGCGCCCAGAGGAACCCTGAGGGAGCCCCAGCCAATCCTTTCTCGTCATCCACGTGAGTCCCGGGCAGGCGAGCGCGGGCTAGAGAGCTGTGGGCGCTGAGTTAGTGAGTTCTGTGGAGGCCGGAGGGTGTAGCCGACCTTGGGGCACGGGTGGTGGTGTCCAGGCTCCCTCCAGGCCAGGTGCGGACCACGCGAAGCGGCCCCGCCTGTCCTACCCCGGGTGGTCGGGCCTTCCTGGGATTCCTCCAGGGCGGGTGGGCGCCCGGTTCTGAGGCGGCGGGAGGCCACCGAAGAGCGCGCGGGACCGCGCCAGGCAGCAGCGTCCGATCTTAAACCAGATTTCCAACTTTTCCGGGACGTGTGCCGTTCGCCGTCCATCAGGTGCCGTCTCTGCGCACACTGTTGTATTCCTCGGTCCTGTGAGGGGGTTTGGAGCAGAAACCACCGGACCCGCGTGAAGGGGACTTTCAGTTCGGAGGGGAAGGAGCCCTGGGAGAGTCCAATCCCTAGTGGACGTGGTCGCCGCAGGCTTGGGTCGGTGAGGGGAGGGCTGGCCAGCTGTGAGGCTGAGCGGGCTAACGGGTGGGTCCACAGCCCAGGTCGGCACAGTTCCGAGATGCCCTCAGGCGACAGTGAGGTGCCTGGGCTTAGGGAGATGGAAGCTTCGGAGGAACAAGCGATAACCTTACTCTGTGCCAGGCAAGCCGCTATTCGCTTCCATGCAATTGCAGCCAGATGGCAAATTTTATGAAGTACATGTTGTTATCGTGCTCATGCTACAGCCTACTGGCACTGTATGTGAGCTAAGTCACTTCCTAGGCCACGCAGCTACCGGGTAACTGAAATCTGGTTATCGCTCTATCCTTAAAGTTCAGGCTACCTTCATGGAAAGGGCAAAATGGGGGCAGTACGTCGATTTTGGATGAGTAGGTACTGAGAGTCTGGAGCACCTTCCCCACCCCCATACCCACCCCACCCCCACCCCATACCCCCACCCTACCCCACCCCCACCCTACCCCACCCCCACCCCATCCCCCCACGCCACCCTGACCCCATCCCCCCACGCCACCCACACCCCATCCCCCCACGCCACCCCACCGCCCCACCCTACCCCCCACCCCCGCCTTGATTTCCACTGGAACAAAGAGGAAAGGTGCACAGAAAGTCATGTCAAATGCAGGTCTTGAGACCTGTTGAGATGTGTGTGACCTGCCTCTATGACCTCAGAGATAGCCCTAAGAATATTTTAACAAAAGCCTCTTGGAGTGTTATTGCAGGGAGTCTGTAAGGAGATGTTAGGGGAACAGCACATACCTGGAGGTGAGAAGAATGAGGGGCTGATGATTTGCTGTTCTTGCAAAGCATTGCTCCAGCTAAGGTCCCTTTGATTGAAGGCTATTAAAGGCTACTTGATGCTAGATGGGGAGCCATAGTGGCACAGTGGTTAAGCGATTAGCTGCTAACCAAAAGGTTAGCACTTTGAATCCACCAGCTGCTCCTTGGAAACAATGTGGGGCAGTTCTACTATGTCCCATAGGGTCGCTATGAGTCTGAATCCACTTGATGGCAATGGGGTTTTAATGCTAGATGGACATTCACATTATTTAAATGTATTGTTAGTATCCCTCCTCCATTTTTTTTTTGAGGCCAATCTATACTCAGAAATGCGAAAGTGTTGGAATTAAATTGGTAGCGGGGATGCAGTCATGTATACGGGGCTCTGGAAGGGCAGGTGTTCTTCACCAGAGGTCCTTGGAATTCTAGAGCAGAGCTACCGAGTAGAACGTTCCAGTGGTGAGCACTTGAGATGTGGCTAGCGTGACTGAGGAACTGAATTTTTATTTTAAATTTTGCCTTAAATCATCACGTGGGTCTTGTGCAGTTCTAAAAGATCCGTGGATGGCCTTGGAGATTTTGTAAACCTTATGGAATTATATGAATGTTTGTAGAGTTGGATATGGAGGTCTGTTTTTTGGGGAAGTGTGTCCACACCTTTCATCAGATTCTGAAAACCACCAGAAAGATGAAGAACTTCTGCTTTAGGGCTTTGGTGAAAAGTAAGGCAAGGGAGTGAGTAAGTATGCCCTCTGGTAACCACTGCTGTTTCTACTTTCTTGTGTTTTCCTGTCCTCAGCTATAGGTGACTCCTGGACTGTTAGATAAATTCTCAGCTGCTGGAAGGGAGCGATGGCTGTGGCCCTGGGCTGTGCAATCCAGGCCTCCTTGAATCATGGCTCCACGCTTAAAGAGTACGATACTGAGTGTGAAGTCTTCCATCAGCGCTTCAGGCAGTTCCAATACCAACAGGCAGCCGGGCCTCGTGAAGCTTTCAACAGCCTCTGGGAGCTTTGCTCTCAGTGGTTGAAGCCAACGATCCATTCTAAGGAAGAAATCCTGGAGCTGCTAGTGTTGGAGCAATTCCTAACTATTCTGCCCTCAGAGATAGAGACCTGGGTAAGGCTGTACCGCCCAGAGAACAGAGAAAGAGCTCTGGCACTGGTGGAAGACTTACAGAGAGAACTTGAGATACCAGAGCAGCAGGTGAGAAAAGAAGGTGGGATCTCTGTTGTCAGAGAAAAAGAAGTAGCAGAGGCAGCTGGGGCCAGCTCAGATGTCTGGTCTTTGTGTTATCCTTCAGCCCCAAGTCCGTTTCACTTTTTTCTTCTGCCAGACTCAGCATATGAGTCAGTGGTTCTGAACTCTCTGACCCAAACCCGGCCTACAACCGATACTTGGTAATGTCCCTTTAGCTATCCTGAAGTGAAATTCAGAGCAAATGTAACCTGTATACATACGTGCAATTAAAAAAAAAAACCCGTTGCTGCCGAGTCAATTCCGACTCATAGTGTGACCCTATAGGACAGAGTAGGACTGCCCCATATGGTTTCTAAGGAGCACCTGGTGGATTCGAACTGCTGACCTTTTGGTTAGCAGCCATAGGTCTTAACCACTACGCCACCAGGGTTTTCAATAAAAAAAACATCAATTTAATATGTATTCCAATGCCTTGGGGCCTAATTCAACCCAGGGCCTGTTTTTGTGCAGTCATGAGCTAGGAAGGGTTTTTACCTTTTTAAGTGTTTATTTAAAATAGATATATTTGACAGATTGAATCTGGCCCACAAAGACTGAAATATTTCCTGCCTGGCACTGTCCAGAAAAAAGCTGGACAACGCCTGAGTCAAGAAGATTCGAGCCGAAATCTAAAGCAACAGTTAAAAAAAAAAAACAAAAAACTAGCTTAGTATACACTGATAAAACTAGCTTAGTATACACTGATGGTGTCAGTGTGAGTCAGAATCGACTAGACAGTAACGCCCACCACCAACAGTGTGTATGTCGGTATACACTTGTTTGAGCTTGACTCCGCTGTTAGACCTAATGAAGTTGTCAGATGCTTGCATGTGTGCATAGAATCACTGTGAATGCAACAGGCAGCAATTCAGGCTGATACAGCTCAAATACTATGATCACTGTTGCTGCTGGTCATGTGATTTTCCAAATAAGTCTTGGTAAAATTCTGAGCGAAAATAGTATAGCCTTCCTCTGGTTTTCACAGTAGTGCATTCCTCGAAAATTCAAGTTATGCTAAAAGTATAAAGATATTTCTATTTATATGATGAAGAGGGTGAGGTTCTTGACAGGTCCTTTTTATCTATACGGGTGCCTGAGAGGGAGAGTCCAAGTTGTTTGGGATGTGCGACCATTGTGCATTGTGAATATTGTATCCCTGGCCCCCTAGACTCCAATAGCCACCACCTGCCATCACATCCAAGATGTCTCAGAGAGGTGGGGAAGGCAGTGTCCTTTGTTGAGAACCCCCCTGTGAAACCTCTGTCTGGGGAGGCTCCTGGCTGAGCCCAGGCCAGGATCTTTGGGAGAAGGCACGCAGTGCTTCTAGGTGGGCGTATGGGGCGCTGCAGCATGTGGGTTGGTGGGGCTGTGCAGTAGCTGTGAGCATCAGGGCAGGTGTCCCGCCCTAACAGGGGTCTTCCGAAGTGCTCTGCTGCCCTAGGAAGGACGGAGTTTGTAGTTCCCCACCTTTCCATCTCTTCTGGAATTTGCCGATTAATTTAGATTTTAGCATCGTATGGTCTAGACTTGTGCTGCCCGGTACAGTAGCTGCTAGCCACGTGTGGCTCCTGAGCACTTGAAATGTGACCAGTCCACACTGACGTATGTGTAAGTGTAAAATGCACAACAGAGCCCAAAGGCTTAGAATGTAAGATACCTCATTAATAATTTATATTAATTACATGTTGAATTGATGACGTTGTGGATATACTGGGTTAAGTAAAACATGCTATTAAGATTGACCTCTGCTGTTTCTTCCTATTGTTTTTGTATGGCCACTAGAAAATGTAAAATTACATCTGTGGCTCCCATTATACGCCCACTGGGCAGTGCTGGTCTAGACGTCAGAGTGATGGGTTCTGTCATTTCCCCCAGGTTGGTAGGCAGGAAATGCTCTTGGAAGAACTGGCACCAGTGGGAACGGCACACATACCACCAAACATCCAACTGGAGTCACCTGAGCTCCACGTCCTAGGACCTTCCCAGGAGGCCACCGTGGCAGAGGAGCAGATCCCACAGGCAGGGCCACAGTACCCGAGGGATGGTGATGATAGGAAATGCCAGCCCTTTTCCGAGCCAGGTAAGGCAAAAAGGGGCTTATGTTGCTTCTTTTGTTTCTGTTCTGAGAGAGCAAGAGCTCTCCAGGGTTGGGCCTGGGGTTAGAAACAGTGAGTACCCAATGGAAATGGACCTGTCTGAGAAAGAGGAGGAGGAGCAAATGATCTCTGGGAATAGCAGGGAACAAAGCAGTTAGAGAAAATGGGATTAGGAACCCGTTAAGCTAAGGACCCTGCTCAGAAGATTCTGCATCAGGAATTTGATACAGGCAAACTGTGTGAAATTGGATACCCTGGCTAAGGACTCATTTCCGGCAGCAAATCTTAAACATTTGGATGTGTGATGTTGTGGATCCTAAGGGCTCTCTGTCACTCTTGGGTCCTCCTCACTTGCTTTTCTGTGATAAGAGCTTCAGCTTAATACTTGGAGCAATATACGCCGTACTCAGAACCTTGAAAGGGGCTTCACTGCTTACAAAGTTATGAAACCCCTTGCTGTTGAGTTGATTCCAACTCATAGCCACCCTATAGGCTTTCCCAGGAGAAGCTGGTAGATTCGGACTGCCGACTTTTTGGTTAGTAGTGGGGCTGTGAACCACCATGAAGGACACAGCTATATCATTAAATCAAAACCTTTGAGAATCGTGTTTCTCAAAGTGCAATAAATGGACTGCCAAGATTCAAATCTCCTGGGGTGCGTGTTTCACAAGGGCACAGGGAATAATCTCACCTCTCAGGGGAGACTCCTCCCTGTGTTTGGCGAGGAGGGCTTGATCCCTCCAGACCTAACTAGAGCCTGTTGGAGACTGAGTGGAAAGCACAAGATGCGATAGTGGAATAAAAAAGAAAAAAATTTAAAATCATTGAAGAATTCTATTGATTGTGAAAGTTTGGATTGTATTCCCTGTGCGTATATATGTAATGAATATATATGAATATATGTAATGCATATGTGAATATATATGAATATATGTATATAGTCATTGCAAAAGACAGAACAGAGACAAGTATACCTTTCGCATTTTAGGAACACTTTCTGTTAACTAATAACTGACAAAATTGCATACCTATTGATGGACTGCAAACAAAAGTTAAATCCCTTTTTCAAACATGGCATGGTATAAATTAAAATATGACTGAGAACTGCATGTCTGTAAATCACTTTAACAGCCCCTTGAGAAAAGCTTTGCCAGACTTAGACTCCTGTCACTGGGAAAGGAGCTAATGGAGATAATCAAAACAAGGTTGAATAGAGGCAATTCAAGGCAGCTACTGCAATATGAGGGTCTACACTTTGTTAAAATAATGAATTTGCCTTCAATGAGAGGATAAACAAATGAAACCTTCAAAGAGAGGTCAGAAATGAAGGTCAGATATCAGATAGTATTTGTTTATGCTATTAAAATTGGATTATCACTTTCCTCCTGATCTACAGGGAATACATGTAAGGTAGAAACAAGATCTTGGAAATATTGCAGGATGAAAACTCCTATCAGGTGAAGGAAATGTTGGAGATGAAAAAAACATATTCAGGAGTTTGCAGGGCTCACTAGCAGGCAACCTATAAAACGTAGAATAGAAAACAAATTTGCATAGTGAAAACAGCAAACTGTGAGATGGAGCTGAGCTGAATGTTATGAAACCTGTGAAGAAATGCGTTTCTGCAGTGGAATGTGATCTAAGAAAGAGGTAAGCTTAAAAAAAAAAAAAACCCTCGTTTGAATTCAAACCAGACATTTCCAGATGCCAGAAGTAGATAATAATATTAACATTTCCATAGGTGTAGTGGTTAAGAGTGGGACTGCTAACCAAAAGGTCAGCAGTTTGAATCTCCCAGCTGCTCTTTGGAAATCCTATGGGCAGTTCTGCTCTGTTCTATAGGGCTGCAATGGCAACAGGTAGGTGTGAAGTGGTATCTTCCTTGCGGGTTTATTTGCATTTTCCTAATGACAACTGATGGTGAGCACCTTTTCATGTGCTTATTGGCCATTTGTATTCTTATTTTGGAAAAATGTGTATTCAGTGTTGGGAGGTTTTGATGATTGATTCAGCCTCGTGTTTTAGGTCTATTGAGATTTTCTATTTGTTCTTGAGTCAATTTATGTAGTTTGTATTTTTTTAGGAAATTGTCCATTTCTTCTAGATTATCTAATTTGTTGGAGTATAGTTGTTCATAGCATCCTTTTACAATCCTTTTTATTTCTGTAAGGTTGATAGTAATGTCCCCAGTTTCCTTTCTGATTTTAGTTATTTATGTCTTCCCTCTTTTTTCTTCTTCAGTCTATCTGGAGATTTGTCAATTTTATTGATCTTTTTAAAGAACCAACTTTTGGTCTCCTTAATTTTCCCTATTTTGTTGTTGTTGTTCTCTACTTCATTTCTCTCTGCTCTAATCTTTATTATTTCCTATCCTTCCAGTACCCTTGGGCTTGGTTTGGTCTTCTCTTTCTAGTTCCTCAAGGTGTAAAGATCGTTTATTGTTATGAGATCTTTGTTTTTTTTTAATGTTGGTGTTTACAGCTATAAATTTCTCTCTGAACACTACTGTCTTGGTTATCTAGTGCTGCTATAACTGAAATACCACAAGTGGACGGTTTTTACAAGGATAAGTTTATTCTGCCACAGTCTAGGAGGCTAGAAGTCCAAATTCAGGGCATCAGCTCAGGGGAAGGCTTTCCCTCTCTGTCGACTCTGGAGGAAGGTCCTTATCCACGTTCCCATGGTCTAGGAGCTTCTCTGCACAAGAACCTCAGGTCCTTGCTGCTTTCTTGGTGGTATGAGGTCCCTCTGTCTCTCTGCTCACTTCTCTCTTTTATATCCCCAAATAAATTGGCTCAAGACACAATCCAATCTTGTAGATTGAGTCCTGCTTCATTGACATAACTGCCGCCTGTGCCCCCTCATTAACATCATAGAGGTAGGATTATAACACATAAGAACATCACATCAGATGAGAAAATGGTAGACAATCATACAATGCTGGAAATGATGGCCTAGCCAAATAGATACACATCTTTTTGAGGGACACAATTCAATTGATGACACTGCCTTCCCTGCATCCCATAAGTTGTGATATGTTGTACTTTCATTTTCATTCATTTCCATGTATTTTCTAATTTCTCCTGTGATTTTTTTCTTTGACCCACTGGTCGTTTAATGGTGTGTTATTTAATTTACATTTATTTGTGAATTTTTCATTTTTCCTCCTTTTATTGATTTCTGGTTTCGTCCATTGTGTTCGGAGAAGATATTTTATATGATTTCAATCTTTTTAAATTTATTAAGACTTGCTTTGTGACCTAACATATGATCTGTCCTGGGGAATGATCCATGTGACTGGAGAAGAGTGTATATTGTGCTGTTTTTGGGTAGAATGTTTTATATATATCTGGTGGATCTGGTTGATTTATAGTGTTGTTCAGTTCCTCTAGTTCCTTATTGATCTTCTTTCTAGATGTTATGTCTGTTATTGAAACTGGTATATTGTGCACTTCCTATATTTTTATATAGTGTTCTGAAGTTAAAATTTCCCATCAGATTAACATTAGCCAAATTAATGTTCAAATACTGTTTTAATAATGATATTAATCTTTAAAGATTGTCATATATATGGCTCTTAAATCAGTATTTTCCAAACTTATGCCAGAGATAAGGAAGAGGGAGGGATGTGGAAAGAGAATTCAAACTACAACTCCTCTCAATAAGGAGAGAGGTAGTAGGGGACAGGGAGAGAGAAATATTCCTTGAATTTCAAATCAATACCCTTCTGAACTTGGGCTGAATCAAAAATGTGAAGACAGTTTTTGCTGGTTGCCAACCCAGTTTAGTTACCATTTTAATCTGAACATCTCTTAACTGAGTTTTGGAGCCCTGGTGGTGCAGTGGTTAAAGAGTTTTCGGCTGCTAACTAAAAGGTTGGCAGTTTGAACCCACCAGCGGCTCCACAGGAGAAAGATGTGGCAGGCTGCTTCCGTAAAGATTATAGCCTTGGAAATCCTATGAGGCAGTTCTACTCTGTCCTATAGGGTCGCTATGTTTTTGGAGTTGACTCAACGGCAATGGGTTTTTAACTGAAATTATTCCAGTAAACCATTTCAAAATTACCACTTCTTCCTCTCTCTCTTCACTTGGTACTGAAGAACACAGTGTTTCTCAGTTTTAATATGCCAAAGCTTTAGGTCAAATTTACTTCATTTTTTTTCTAACCTAAATAGTTGATTATCAAAATAGATATAGAACTAATGCAGTGCATTGATATCAACACGGAATCGATTTACTCCACTTCCATAGATATTGGAAAAGTTCTTTGAGTTGAAGAGGAAAGGATCTTCCCTTCATTTTGGTTTTGTTCTTACAGTTATAAAAACAATTGTCAGGGCCTCCAGATGAAGTAAACCTAATGGTGGAGGTTTAGGTACGGAGAGACTATTTTCTAAGAAATCACCCTGAATTGCAGAGAAACCAGTAGTAACTCAAACCATCATGGCCCCGTCTCTCTTTTGGCCAGAATATCCGATACCAAACCCTGACCTGAGCTTCCCATTGGAATATAGAGAAGAAGATCCACGGGTGAAGGAATTACAGAGCTCCGAAGGAGTAAAACAATTAGGTTTCTCCAGGATAGGTAAGTAATTGCTAATTGAATAGTCGACAAGAAAGAAAAGAAAAATTCAGCTTTAATCAGAGTAATGAACTTTGAGATTCTGTGTAGTGTTTTCTATCTTCCCACTAGTGGTTTTCTCTAACACTTTTTATTTTCCTTGGGACACTGTGGCATCTGAAATATCTATTTCTTCTCTCAGATTTTGATATTGGGAGAGAAAATGAAGATTCGTCAGAACAGAATAAACTAGAGAATACATGTGCATTTATTTTTCCTTTTGAGGAGAATGTTCTTCGTGGTCCCACTTTACAAAAAGTCTGTGGACAGTTAGAAAATCAATGGGGAAATCCCCCAAAGGAGTTACAGTTATCAAAGCTTTTAGATGATCAGAAACACTCTCCAGGAGAGAAATGTGAGAGCAACAACGCGGAAAAACCTCTCAGACTTGGACCCCATCAACAAAAGAATGCAGGAAAGGAACCTCACCGATGTTCTCAGTGTGGAAAATGTTTTGCTCGGAAGTCACAACTTAATGGGCACCAGAAAATTCATTCAGGAGAGGAACGTCACAAGTGCCCTGAATGTGGGAAAAGCTTCCTTCGTAATTCAGACTTGTACAGGCACAAACGATCTCATACAGGGGAGAGGCCCTATGAATGTACGATATGCAAAAAGCGATTCACTCGAAGGTCACACCTTACAGGGCACCAGAGAGCCCATTCTGGAGAAGCAGCATTTAAATGCCTTGAGTGCAGGAAAAGCTTTTGTTATGGACCAAACCTTAAAAGACATCTGAAAACTCATACAGGTGAAAAACCTCATAAGTGTTGTACTTGTGGGAAAGGCTTTATTGAACAGTCAGCTCTTACTTTGCACCAGAGAACTCACACTGGAGAGAAACCTTTTAAATGTAATTACTGTGAGAAAAGCTTTAGACATAAGCCAACTCTAGCTATTCACTTAAGAATTCATACAGGGGAGAAGCCATACAAGTGTAGCCATTGTTCCAAAGTCTTCAGACAGAGATCAGGCCTTATTATGCACCAAGTCTCTCACTTTAGCCAAGAATTCTCTAAGAAATGTTGAGGGAAACAGGTCCTACAGAAAGTGAAACTAACTCATAAAAGTCTTAACCTACAACAGCTTGTTTGTCTTCAGCGAAAAGTTTTGTTTGAGCTATAGGAACAGCTCTCCCCCCCTTTTTAAACCCATCGTCCAAGGCATATGAGTTCTAGAGTATCCACCTACTTTTGCAACTGTCCTAGAGTTGATTTGTTATGTCTCTAGAGCTCTTATTTCTTCATTGCAATGAAAATTTTTGTGCCCCAAGCCAACCATATCATAGGTGTAATTGTAAAACATATAAATGATGACATTCCTCTCAGGTCTGCAGTCAATATAACATATTCCCAGTAACCGTAGATGTGACCAATTGATGTGAATCTATGTATTATTTTAATTAAGTGTGACTGTATATGTCCTTCTTGTTTCAATCTCATTAACTAATAGTTTGAACAATTTAGAAGTGCATCCCTGAACTAGCAATAAGCACTGCAGTTGACTCCCCCTACCCCAAGTCAGGGTCAGTTTACTCCTTGCAGCCATGGTGCTGTGCTTATTCATTATTTTTCAGCATTTAACACAGTCCATTTTAGCTCGTAGGATTACTTGCAATTATAATATGAGCTGCAACCCCCCAGTCCATATCATAAACACACGTGACTGGGTTTGTGTAGGATCGAGAACATCTATTCGTATCTTCATCTGTTAGCCCCCAAGAAACCTACTGCTGTCAAGTTGATTCGAAGTCATGGCGACCTCATGTGTCACAGAGTAGAACTGCTGCATAAGGTTTTCTTGACTGGAATCTTTACAAAAGCAGATCGCCAGGCCTTTCTTCCACAGCACCATTGGGTGGGTTCAAACCACCAACCTTTAGGTTAGTAGTCAAGTGCAAACCATATGTGGCACCCAGGGTCATCCATTAATTACGGTGCCCTGTACATACTGAAGGGGAGCTCTGGTAGTGCAGTGGTTAAGTGCTCAGCTGCTAACCAAAAGGTCAGCAGTTTGAATCCACCAGTCACTCCGTGGGCGAAAAATATGGCAGTCTGCTTCTGTAAAAATTTACAGCCTTAGAAACCCTATGGGGGCAGTTCTACTGTGTCCTACAGGGTCACTATGATTCAGAATTTGCTCGACAGCAGTGGGTTTGGTTTTGGTTTGGTGTATACTAAGCTTTAATAGATATCTGCAGCATTGGATCTAGAAACATATGAAATATTTCTTGAAAATGAGTAACATAGAATGTTGTATAGTTATGCCTGGTTATACTTTTGAGTATTTCAAAAAGATAAGGGCAAAAAACATACCCATCTCTTAAGTACTATGAAGGGCAAAAAAGCGCTCACCTGATAATACTCTCAAAGCTTTCCACAAATGTTTGTATATTGTATTTTCATTCTTTGTTGCTTAATGATACAAGCATTTAAGTTTGTGAATTTTTGTCCAAGTCTAGCTTTGGTCACATTCCATAATTTTATACACACACACACACACGCACACACACACACACACGAAGCCAAGTTGCTGTTGAGTCAGTTCTGACTCATGGTGACCCCATGTGTGTCAGAGTAGAACTGTGCTCATAGGGTTTTCAATGGCTGATATTTGGAAGTAGATTGCCAGGCCTTTCTTCCGAGGTGCCTCAGGTTAGCAACTGAGTAGGTTACCATTTGCACCACCCAGGGACACATACACACTCTCTATGTATATATGTTTGTATATCTATGTATGTATAATGTTCTTATTATTGATGATTTCAAGATCATTTATTGTTGCAATTTTCATTGTATTCTCTCTGACCCAAGAGTTAGACAATGCTGACATTACTATATTGTGATTAGAAATATCAAACTTCTTAACACGTGATTTTGCCAATCTGTGCTTTTATGAGATACTATTCTTTCCTACTAGAATACCTGCCCCCATCTTTCATCCCCTTGTACTAAGCCTAGTATATTCCTTTTTACCCTTGAGACCCAGTTTAAGGGTCATGTCTACTGGGAAGTCCTTTTTTTTCCTTCCAAATTTGATTTAAATATGGTCTTTCTGCCCTAATGCATTCTTTAATAAACTCTCTAGTAGCACTTTTCCCAAACTGTAATTGCTAGTTTACACGTCTGCCTCCATTTACAGTATGCTGTTTTGTACTCAGTGATTGTGTTCTAGTCAATGTTTGCGTCCTCGGCACTAGTCCCAGAACCTGGCTCATAGCAAGAACGTGGAAAATGTTTTAAAGAAATTAACATCCAGCGCTTCTCAGGCCCCTGTACCGTTAAATCCAAAAAGACCAATTGAACCATCTTTGTTTTCAAAACAATTTGTGGAGGCCAGTATTTTTAGATTTAGTTTTATGAAACTTTCTACTTGTTGCTATCTTATTCAAGTTGGATGATTAATAGGTGGCACTGCTATTGAAGTACATATGAAACTGACTTATACTGTTTATTCATTCGCTGTGACCTCGAAGTCGTCTACTGTGAGGTTCCAGAAGGCAGGGATGACATTTCATGAATTGTTTCACGCCTAGTGCCTGGCACACACAGGAGAATGTTTACTGAATAAATACACATACACGTACAAACATCCTTGTTTGTCTAATTTCCCTCTTGTAAAAGAGCTGAGAATATTTCTCTTTTTTTGTCATATATCTTGGGTCCCTTCTCCTTTGCATCACCTCAGTCCCCTGTTTTCACATTTATCCTCTTCAGCTGTTTCTGAATTTCCCGTGTAGTCATTCAGAGGAAATATTTGCAAAACCTTTATATGATAATTTCTCTGCTGTAATGTCCCTAATATATAAACATCTCTAAGAAAAGGAAAGTTGCTGAGTCTCACTAACAGTTACAGAAATGCCAGACTAAGTTATGAGACTGCTTTTCACTTGTCAGATGGGCAGAGATGTCAAAAATTGGTAGTCTTCCCATCCTTACCAATATTGGCAAAGACCTCGCACCCTACTGCTGACAGTGAAAATTAGTACGTTAGAACCGATGGATAATTTGATGATATTCTTGTAAAATGGTAAATATTAAAACTGGTGATTGTTGCACAGCTCTGCACCTTTACTAAAAAATTCATTGAATTGTACTGTTATAAAGGAGAATGTTATGATGTGAAAATTATACCTCAATAAAGTTATTTTAGAAATGTTTACAATGCATGTCCTTTGACTTAAAAATTCTACTTCTATGAATGCATACTATAGAAAATGTTTTTTCACCTGAAAAAGGAAGTTGCAGGATAGTATAGAGGGCCCTCATCTCCAGATTAGTTTGATGAAGAAATGTGTGTTTGACACTACTCAGATAAGTCATTCATTCTCAGATGACTGTGCCCCAACGTCCAAACAGAACCAAGCCCAGCCTGAGTTTTGAGGCCCTGGTGGAAGCTCGGCTACTAACCAAAATGTGGACAGCTCGAATCCACCAGCCGCTCCTTGGAAACCCTATTTAGGCAGTTCTACTCTGTCCTACAGGGTCGCTATGAGTCGGAATCGACTTTACGGTAATGGGTTTTTTGTTGTTTTTTAATGAAAGCAAAAGCTAGGGTGGTCCACAATACCTCAGAAAAAAAAATACCTAAGGTAGCATCTAATAGTCAACAGAAAGCCCTTACTCAGAGGAGATCCTTGAACTCTACCCTGGGGAGTTGGGTGCCGAGGCAAAGGGAGAGAGGAAAGTCCCTGAGCCACTGAAGTGCAGGGGCTAGACCCCGGGAGCCAGAGCCTGGCTCACCTCTAGTCTATGGGCAGGTTGCTCACCACCTCCGAGATCTGGCGTCAGGCCCTTCCCGCGGAACCCCACAGCCCGGCCCCTCTACTCTGGGGGCGCACACATGAGCCTCAAGCAGCAGCAATTTCCCGAGGCCCACCTAGGTTCACCCTAGCCCTTGGTGGCAGGAGCCATGACACCCACATGTCCACCCAGTGCATCTCAGTGGCAGATGCTGGATCGCAGTGCCCCCTTTGGCTGACGAGGGTGAGAGGCGGAGCCAGGGGCCCTCGGCAAGCGCTGGCTCCCCAGGTGGCTCCTGAGGTGTGTGCAGGCCGTGGCGGTGTCACTAGTGAGGGCCACTGACTAGTGGTTGGCGCGCAGAGGCTGAGGTGGAGAAGCAGGCAGTGCGCGTCCAGAGCGCCTGCTGTGAACTGAAGGATGCAGGCAGGTGGCGAGTGCACGGGCCTGGAGCACACTCTCGCGTGGTACCCAGGCCAGTCCTGACGGCGGACCAAGCTCCGCTACGTACCCAGGCCGCAGGTCTTCTTCTACAGAGGGCGAATGCCCGGGAGAAGGAGTGGCCACAACAGCCCAGGCGCTAGAAAGGTGCCCACTGCAACCCCTTCTCCCTCCACTCAAGGGCCTGAACATATGTACACTCTAACTCGAAGCCCTGGTAGCGCAGTGGTTAAGTGCTACAGCTGCTAACCAAAGGGTCAGCAGTTCAAATCCACCAGGTGCTCCTCGGAAACTCTATGGGCCAGTTCTACCCTGTCCTGTAGGGTCGCTATGAGTCGGAATGGACTGGACGGCAACCGTTTTTAACCCTCGGTCAGAGGAATCCTGGTGGCTGCAGTGGTTAAAGTCTTGGCTGCTAAGCTAAAGGTTGGCGGTTCAAACCCACCAGCAGCCCCGCGGGAGAAAGATGTGGCAGTCTGCTTCCGTAGAGATTACAGCCTTGGAAACCCTATGAGGCAGTACTAGTCTGTCCTATAGGGTCACTATGAATAGGAATCGACTCCAGGGCAGTGGCTTTTTTTTTTTTTAGTTAATTGGTAATTAGCATCCGGGACTCCAGTGGGTGCTGCACACCGGAACGAAGCCATCTCGTGTGTGCTGCGGGATGTGTTGTCCCCCTAGTCACTGAGTGCCCGAGAGCTGAGCCTCAACTCACTCCCCAGACTCTCCTGTCCAAAGTAGCAATGATGTCATGAGAAACGGCCTCTGGGGAGTTGGGCTCTACCACTGCGTTTCCCAGATGACTTTGGAAATTATCTGTGCAGCCTCTGTGCTAACGTGCAACAGATTCCATTTTTATACTTCCAGTAGTCGTGGAGCTCTCCGATGTGAGGGTCAGTTTGATTAAGTTTCTGAAACGGATGGGTCCTTTGAAGTCAAGTGGGTGAGTCATATATCTGTAGTCCTGTGGCAGACAGGAGTCAGTTTCACTTGCTCACCTTTGTAGCTTAAAATCCTGCCCCAGAGTCTGTCACTGCGGGGATGCTCAGTGAAACTTGTGAAGACATGCAATTAGTTGGTCAGAGTCAGTGAAAATGTGACAAAGTTTTCTGTAATGGATCACAACCCTGCCCTGAATTGCACTGAGGTCTAATATGTGTTGAGTGCTTGTATGTGCCAAACACTGGGCTCAGGGCCTTATGGACATTAATGCTACTTAATCCTCACCGAAAGATCCAGTGAGTGAGGTAGTATTGTCAAGTCCATATTACAGCCCAGGCAGGGAGACACAGAGAGTGAAGGAGGGCACACAGCTGGTATGTTTCCAAGGAGAATTCACACCCAGGCAATCAGGTCCTGCGTCCACGTTCCTAATGAACCCTATGAACCCTGCCTGTGAGGTGGTTCCGTGCACGACAGTAAATTCCCAGTGTCTTCAGGATGGTACTTTGGAAGGGACACCACTTTGGTCAACACTATATTCTAAGCAGAGGTGCTTGTCTTCCTGGAGCTTGAATCTGTCTGGGGTTTTTCTGCCAGGTGAGTCTTAGCACACGTTTGCTTCAGAGGGCTGCTCAGGTTTTGGCTGAAATCCCTCAGGTAGCATCTACTAATTAGCCTAATTTTACCGAAAGGGCTCCATGGAAAAGTCTTTGGCAGGTTTCCACGTCCCTTCCATTTTTTTCACTTGATCAGTATTTTCTTGGCTTCCGATTCTGTAATGTAGTATAATCAGGATATCCCCCACCCATCCTGTCAATTCACCTGTCTTTGGGAGGCAGCTGTGGTGTTGTGGTTCAGAGCATGGGTTCTGCAGGCAGATTGCCTGGGTTCAGATCCAAAACTTTCCCGGTGATTCCGATTCACCTTGGGGCTAGATTTAAAGCCCCAGACCCCAGATCTCTGTGAGAGCTTTGCTTGGTGTGATGTTTAAGAATCTCCAGATGCTGCTGCCGAGGCTGTTGGTGGTAATGATTAAGTTATATAATAATAAATAGCAGACGTTTAAAAGATAGGATGATAACAACAGTTACGACTGAACATGTGTGAGACCCACTTCTAAGCAGGTTACGTGTGTGTGTCACTTAACACTCAAAAGGACCCAATTAAGCATAAAGATGAAAACAGGTTCAGAGAAGTTAAGCAACGTGCCCAAGGTGATACAGACGGTGAGCCTACCCTCTCATCCCCTGACCCCCTCATCAACTGTCATGGATTGAATTGTGACGTCCCAAAATATCGGTCAACTTGGCTAGTCCGTGATTCCCAGTAGTGTGTGAATTGTCCACCATTTTGTCATCTGATGTGATTTTCCTATGTGTTGTAAATCATATCTCTATGATGTTGATGAGATGGGATTAGCAGCAGTCGTGTTAATGAGGCGGGACTCAATCTACAAGATTGAATTGGCCATTTGGACATCTTCCGTGGAAAACATGTGAATTGAATGCAACTGAGAATGACACCAGCACCCCAGACACAAATGGTTCATTGAGTGAGGAGGGTATCAGAAACCCAAAGAAGTGCTTCAAGAACATTGGGATGTTTTTATGCCATTGTTTGTAGGAAACCACCAAGAATTTGGAGACATGACAGAAGACAAAGGGCTTTGGTGGTGTAAATCCACTGTCCCTTTTATTTTGGTCTGTTTGGCATTCTTTATTAAAAACGCTTGTATAGTAGTAGGAAGGGTCAAATTGGCTTTTATAAGGACTAGCCAGAGGGGCAAAGGTATCTTTGGCTGTCCAGCAGCAAAAACCCGGCAATACAAATTTCATACCAGATGCTGCCTAAAATAAATAGAACTAAAGCAGCAGCAACGTTGTTGTGGAATGGGATGGGCCCCTGACCCAAAGTTTGGTTCGGGGATCAAGATGGTGCAGTACACACACCAAGACTATATTAAAGGTTTTATTACTCACATAATGAAGTTTTCTGGGGGAAAGAAGGGTAAGCTCCCAAGTTCTTGCAAAATTGGCTTGAGAGAACAGGGAAAGGAAATCGGAAGTGGGATGTTATTTTATTGTGCTTAGAGAGTGGGCGTGGGGTGGGGGTTCCTTCTTCAGCTGGCTGAGTCTTATATGGTTTGAATTTGCCGCAGGTGCTAAAGGAGGGGACACTCGGGCTTTGTCGGATTGGTTAGATGTAGGGCAGAAGGGGAGGGGGTGTGGTGGGGCTTGAAATCTGTCAGCAATCAAACATCAAAAATGAAGTCCGACTATTAAAATTCACCTCTGATGTTTAACTGATGACTGAAACGTGCCCTGTTTCATTTCATTGAATTCGAATTTCAGTAAATCATTCTGGTACTTTATGAGACCTGTACCCTAAGGC
This sequence comes from Elephas maximus indicus, assembly GCF_024166365.1. NCBI lineage: Eukaryota > Metazoa > Chordata > Mammalia > Proboscidea > Elephantidae > Elephas > Elephas maximus. The sequence goes on from NC_064846.1 coordinate 20,448,441, forward strand.
CTGTGAGGGAGGTGAAATTTCCATTGAATGACTTCTTTAGGAGCCCAGCATCGTATATAATTAAAAGTGAAATGAGCACCTTGTTGTTGTTGTTGTTTTCAGGTGCCATTGAGTCGGTTCTGACTCACAGCGACCCCGTGTACCACAGAACAAAACACTGCCTGGTCCTATTCCATCCTTACAGTCATTATGCCTCAGCCCATTGTTGCAGCCACTGTGTCAATCCACCTCGTTGAGGGTCTTCCTCTTTTCTGCTGACCCTGTACTTTACCAAGCATGATGTCCTTCTCCAGGGACTGATCCCGCCTGACAACATGTCCAAAGTATGTAAGACGCAGTCTCACCATCTTTGCTTCTAAGGAGCAGTCTGGTTGTACTTCTTCCAAGACAGATTTGTTCGTTCTTTTGGCAGCCCGTGGTTATTCAATATTCTTTGGCAACACCGCAATTCAAAGGCGTCAAATTCTTTTTCGGCCTTCCTTATTCGTTGTCCAGCTTTCACATGCATATCGTACGCACGTGATGAGTACTTTGGTCACTCTCAATAATACGTGGATCTCCGAAGAAGATAAGGAGCTCCTGGTTGGGTCTCGTGTTGTGGATATAGTATGTGCAGAGACACGTATGATCTCGATTTATGTTTTCAGCATCTCTGAAGCAAGAAGTTCCCAGAGTTGTTTACCCAAAAGATGGCAGCCTTGGATAAGGACTTCATGAGGCTGTCATTGGCCAGATCTGATGGCAGTAGCTCAGGAGTCTGTAAAAATGTGTGGATTTGGCAGATTGTTGGCCAGGGCAACCAGTGCTAAGCTAACTGCCAAAGATTGGTTCAGATATAGAAACCGATGATGGCGCGCACACACACCAAGAGGGTACTAACAGGGTTATTATTCACCTCTGGGACTTTCTGGGGAGAGCAGGGCATGCTCCCCAAAATGATCTAAAAATGGCTTGATAGAGCAGAGAGGTGAGATGGGTTTTGGGTGTTTATTGTGTTTAGGTGACGGGGTTAGGGTGAGGGCTCCTGCGTGGGCTGGCTGGCTTGTCTTGGGTGTCCGGCGTGCACTAAAGAAGGTACTACTCAGGCTCACTTCTCAGCCTGTGCGGCAGAAGGAGAAGGGGGAGTGATGGGGCTCAAACCTGTCAGCAGTCAAACCTCAAAAATGGAGTCAGACACTTTACTACAGATATTACCCTGGCAAACTCGGGGGGAGAAGCGATTATGACCCCCGACTTGATGGATGAGGAAATGAAGCTTAGAGACATCAGTCAACACAAATGGCTCACGTTCTCCTAGCCTGTGTCAGTGGTGGGAGTTGCACACGCGGTTACCTTATGCCAATGCTGTGTTAACACGGGCCAAGTCATGTGGGAAAGATTTGATCTATTGACAAGTTGATTTCCACAGCAAGGAAGGAGACTGTCCTTAATACATTTGAATTCCTGTCAATTGATGACGAATGCCATGCCGGGTATTTGCAATATGCAATTAATTACCCTTTAAATCTCGGGCTATTGCAGCTAGTATTTTCACCCTTATTCCAACTGGGCATGAGGATCACCTTTACATCAGTGCCTCTTACTGCATTAATAAAAATGCATTTCTTTCTGGATGCACACACCTCCCCGTCACCAGCAGCACTGTAGACAGAGACCGAAGTTCAGTGTGTTTGTAGGACATGAGATCTTGTGGTCTGTTAACCTCCTTGCCTGAACACCATCAGTATTAGCAGCAACAGGCCTTCAGGCTATCTTCCCAGACTGGAACCTGTTGAGTCGCAAACAGAACTCGAAATCTCCAGTCCCAGTAAGAGCTGGGATTGATCCACGCATGGCTACGAGGGTAGCTGCCTTAGCTCTCTGAGAACACGGCACATGCTGAGTTATCCCAGCTGACGTTCTCAACAGCAGATGCTGGGAGGACTTTCCGGGACACAAACAGAATGTCTTCTTCGTGAACAGATATAGTTGCATAGCCAAGAACCTGACCATCAGCCATGGTCTTTGGAGACCAGCTTGAGGCTCAGAGCCCTGCCCCTTCTGATACTGTGAGACCATGAGATTTGCCTTACCCCAAGACCTCATGTTTGGAAATGGGAGAGAGAGAGGAGGAGGGCAGCAGCTCTACTGGTGAGGTGAATTTTGAATGAACTGAGTATGCATCCAGCTGAGCCTGCTTAAGTCAGAAGGAATTGGCTGAAATGACTACACGATAAACGCTTAAGATCACTCAAGCACCCCCTGCACGCCAGCCCCTGTTCTGGGGGATTTAGTAGTATCGTCCATTTAATCCTCACAGACCTCCAAGTGGGAAAGTGCTGTTGTTATACCCACTTTACAAAAGGGAGAACCCGAGGATCAGAGAGGTGAAGGGACGTGCCCAACGTCCCACAGAGCTGGGGTTGGAAAGCAAACAGCCTGTCTCTTGAGCCTGTGCTGCTCACCACTTCTCTTTGCAGCTTCGTTTTGCTATGGGGAAATGGCAATCCCTCACCCAACCATTACCCAGAGGGGCTGGGGTTTATCAGTTCGATTCATTCGTGATGGCAGATAAAGATGCTCCATCATGTTTATCTGTATGTTTTGCCTCCCAGACCACTGTGGTTACTCTGAGCAGCCACAGTTTCTGCTGGGGTAGCAATTGGTCTGGGCAAGGAAGGAGAGGGAGAAATTCGGCCAATTTTGCTGACTCTTGGAAGAGAGAACAAGGAAGGAGAGGAAAAATGCTTTCTCCTTCCCCCAATTTTGTTCCCTAAGTCCCAGCACATGATTGCGTAAGCACCCAGAGGAGTCATGATGACTCACAATGGCCTTCAGAACCTTGTGACCACACCTGATGTCAAGCTCCAAACACTGGCCACTACCACCTGGGATGCTTCTGATTCAGGACTGAATAAGGTGAGAGGGAGGGGCCGGAAAAGGGGGCGGATGTTACCCACGGATGGGTGCCATCTGCATATCTGTTCCCTGGGCAGTCCTTGGGCTAGGAGCTCTTCCTCGGCTTGTGAAAAACCTCTGACTAAAGCTCCTCCTGTGGGAGGGGTTACCAGAATTTACTGACAGTGGTTATTGCATTTCGATAGGTTCACTGGGCAATGGCCAGCGATTTTGACCTCAAGATCCAATCACCCAGCAAGAGTTTCAAGGGAACTCAGTCCCAGGTAGGATTCTCTACTCTTTCTCCATCTCTGGATCCAGCCCTGGCCTTGGTTCTGAAATTTATAAGCCACGACGCACATCATAACTGCTTAATCGTAGAGATTTTGGCTGTGAGTAGTTGTACTTCTCATGTCATGTTACCTTCTAAATCTTTGATATAGTACAGCTGTATTTTTAACGTTGCCGTGTGATCCATTTGGGTATTTTCCAGAGATAGGACATGGATTTTTACAGCATGTCAGAAGGATAACAGTGACGGCAAGGCTTTGTATTTGTTTAAAGTGCTTTTTTTCTGAGGGACTGCAACGACTTATGATGAGATTTGACATGCCCCCACACTGGCTGCCCCACTCAGTCTCACATGACAAGTGAAGACATTGAGGCACAAGTTGAGGCCTGTAAGAGGAACCCAGGCCATCATGAGTGGCCAAGAAGGCTCAGAGACCCAGGCTTCCTCCTTCCCCATATATAACCACATAAAGACACTCTGATACTGTGTTCAGTGTCCCAACAAATTGCAGAAGGGTGAGAATCATTCACTTGCCTTCTAGGAGGACCAAGAGGAGGTGGCACCTTGAAGGCGTGAGAGGCTGGGGCTGTGAAGCCAGACTAACTGCGTTCACATCTTGGCTTTGCCACATACTAGCTGTGTGACCTTGAGCCATTTACATGACCTTCCTGTGCCTCCTTGTCCTGCCCTGGAAAAGATGGGATGAGAGTGGTACCCACCTCCTAGTGCTGTTATGAGGTTACGTGAACTACCATGTATAAAGCCCTTAGACAAGTGCCTGGCAGGCAGACGGACCTGAGCAGAGGTCTGGTCGTGCTGCTGCTGTCATGTTATCATTACTTGTGAAACAGAGAGGCCAACGGGAGCCCAAGAGACTAGAGAATGGCTGTCATCACCTTTTCTTCTCTCCCTGCTGGAGGAGAACTTGTTAAAGTCGCAGAGAAGGGAAAGAATCTTCTCTGGCTGAGTCTGCTCTCTTATCTTGGAGTCCATTTCAGGTGCATTCTTGCCTGCTCTGTATGTTTGGTTGTTTGTTTTCAGGCTTTGGTGCCTTTCCTCAGACCACACTCCTTTCTTGTGCTCCAGTGTTTTCCCCTTGGAGGAAATGGGCTGCTAAAGTGAGTCTGGGGCAACCTGCATTGGGTTTGTGCCTCTCTGTGTGTCAGATCTATGCTTCCGAGGAATATCGTCTTATTTAAAGAGCTTTTCTAGAATGTCTTGCATGTATTACATGCTTCTTGTAGAAAATGCAAGGAAAAATCATGCTTATAGAAATTAAACTGTTGTCCCGCTCCCATCTCCTTTCCTCTACCCCTCCATCCTACACCCCTACCCCAGAAGAGCTGCCACTAACAGCTTGTTATAAATTTTTCCAGACCTCATTCTCTGCATTTACTTTTATCCATATAGATGGCTCTGAGGGAAAACACAAATGGGATGAAAAATACATACAGTTTTGCAATTTTCTTTCTTCAGTTACCATTTCTTAGAGATCCTTTTTATGTCAGTACATAGAGGACACCTTCATCTTTTCAATAGTGGTATTTTATTTCACATTATTGCTAGGCCATAATTTATTAACATAAAACCAAAACCAAACCTGTTGCCATCCAGTCGATTCCAACTTCTAGTGACCCTATAGGACAGAGTAGAACTGCCCCATAGGATTCCCAAAGAGTGGCTAGTTGATTTGAACTGCCGACATAGCTCTTAACCACTGTGCCACCAGGGCTCCTTATTAACATAAGAAGGTTGTCAAAATGGCTCTTGTCTTCTTAAGTGTTTGTCTCATTACAAAAGCCAAGTCCATCACCTAGATGTTTGACAAATAAGTTAGATGGATACAAGTTAAACACATAAAAGAAGATTTGTATACCACTCTAATAATGAATTATGGAATTATAAACAGTATACCCAATACACAAAACACATGTATGTATTATTTTTTGAAAATAGAGGGAAATATGCATAAAACATTTTTTATGAGTTTCCTGTTTTGACACGAAAAATGCCATTGTTTTCTGGATACGAAAATTAATTCTTGTGATTGTATCAATTCTTCCCCAATCTCTGAACTCAGAGCAATCCGAGTCCTGAACCTCAAAATGAGCTGATTATTCAATTAACTGGAAGAGAATATCCATGGGAGTAGTCATAAGAGTGAGCTTCCCCCACAAAGATATGGAGACCTACACTATAGATTTAGTAATTGAAATGGGCATTAAAAATATGTTAGTGAGGAATAGAGATTCTAGGCACAGATTCTTGTATATGACAGGATCCAAGAAATGATAATCTTGGCATTTCACATCAGATGACTCCCCCAAGCAGAATCTTAGCACTACTGCTGGTAACAAGTGTGTGCTGGTTAGGGAAGAGAGGGTAGGGAGGTGGCAGTGGGGAAGAGGCCCACGGATCCACTTGATTATTTGGGTTCCATCTTCTTTTTCAGGCTTTCTGTTCTGAGCTGTCTTCCTAAAGCCATCTGTAGAGTCAACCATTCATGGATAAAAGATGCTCTGAGGTCAGTCCCAGCACGCCCACACCAAGCATCAAGAGGAAGGCAGATGAATACTTAAAACCCAACCTGGCCCCCCAAAACATGCTGAACTTTTTACTTGGTAGACAACTGGGGAGACACAGTAACGATGTGGAACTGACAAAGTGGCTGTGGATGCTGACACGAGCAACACCAGGGTGGAGGTGGCCTTTACCAAAAAATCATGTGACTTACCTGCTTATGCCTATCCAGAGATATGAAAACTCAAAAAATATAAAAAAGGATTAGAACAACAAACTCCTCTCCTGTTTGAGCCATTAAAACAGAAGCTGTTTCAGTCCTTCCCATTTGATATGTTTTTGTTGACACAGCCTTCTGGGGTTACACTGAACAGGGAATTATATTCATTATACACATTCTATGTAGGAGCTTTCAGACACAGGAGATGATGGGATCACACCACATATCGGATTATTTCCAACATTACTCAGAAAAATAATGTGAGGGAATACTTTCATAGTACTTATTCATTCAGGGACCCAAGACTCATCTCTCCCTAGCCATTTTGGAGACACACCCAATTGTATTAAACTCTAAACTCTAATTGCTTACCCTGGTGAAAAGTCATTGATTGTTTAAGAGCAGACTATGAGCTGGATGGAGGGTTTAGGATATCTTGTTATACACACGCCAGTGACAGCATCATCCAGAAATTACAGCGTTGTGTCTTTGTCAGTTCTATTTAATTCTGAGAAATGAAATCACATCATGTCCTCAGAGCCTTCTAAAGATAATTATTCTGCTTATTATACTCAAAGAAGTACAATCCCCAGATCACTATTTTTTTTTTCGTTGGTTGATTGGTTGGTTTGTTTTGTTATATGAAATAAAATTTCTCATGCCACAGGTGTTTGAACAAGAGAATTCATTTGACCAGAGTCAAGTCAGCCCATCAGTCAACAAGTCTTTTTAGATGGATCCCACTAAAAAAGCTCCTCAAAGGAATGTGCAGGGGAAATCAGATACTCACTCTGAGAAATCTGAACAGGGAATTATGAAGAAAACTTGGTATTCAGAAGTGAGAACTAAAGGTGAAGGACCGTGTATTTAAGAAAGCATCATGCTAACTAAGGGTATCCAGAAAGTGAGCATCACAGCCCTTCCCCTCACCCCAAGGTCTTTGCTGTGGTAGCTCACTTGCCTAGCCAGGTATTAGACAAGTTTCCCGGTGACCAGGCTCTCCACCATCCATCAGAGGCAAATACTTGAGACTGACTTTCTGAACAATGTTCCTACCTAGATTAATGTTTAAATATGTTCTGAAGCTCTGAAACCTGAGCTGGACCTGACAATCAGTGAAGTACAGGGTTGAATACCCAGACTGGGCTCAAAAAGTCCGAGATGCCCATCCCAGCTCTGTTAACTGGATATTTCCATGAACTTGGAAAACTGATTTTACCTTATTTTTGTCATTTTTAAGATGCAGATTGTGAGAATACCAATTTCTTATTGTAAGGACATATTAAAGTAATGAATGCAAAGCCCTTAACACCTAAGGATATGTTGATATAATAGCTAGTGGATGATGGTAAGGAGTAGCAGTGGGTATCTCCCAAACTTGTATATGTGCGTGTTTGGTAAATTCTAGAACCCAATACTACTTTGGAATTGGTTAGAACCAATACAAACCTGAGTCACTCTGATGGCAAGCTGTCTTAGTCATCTAGTGCTGCTATAACAGAAATACCACAAGTGGTTGGCTTTAACAAGGTGAAATTTATTCTCTCACAGCCTGGTAGGTCAGAAGTCCAAATTCAGGGCGTCAGCTCCAGGGGAAGCCTTTCTCTCTCTGTCGGCTCTAGAGGAGGGACCTTCTCATAGACCTTCGCCTGAACTAGGAGTTTCTCTATGCGGGAACCCCGGGTCCAAAGGATGCACTCTGCTCCTGGCACTACTTTCTAGGTGCTATGAGGTCCCCCACTCTCTACTTCCTTCCGTTTCTTTTCATCTCTTGTAAGATAAAAGGTGGTGCAGGCCACACCCCAGAGAAACTCCCTTTACATTGGATCAGGGATGTGACCTAAGCATGGGTGTCACTTCCCACCCTAATCCTCTTTAACCACAAGCAGAGATTATGATTTATAACAAACACATAGGAAAATCACAAAATGGAGGACAACCACACAATACTGGGAATCATGGCCTAACCAAGTTGACAGGTATTTTGGGGGACACAATTCAATCCATGACACAAGCCCAGGCCAGTTCCTGAGTGAGAAGTAAGTCCCAGGTGCTCCTCCAAGAGAACAGTCATTTATCTACTCAGAGTTGGAAGTATCTTGAATTTCCTCACCTTTGCTGTCTGAGAATCTACATCGATTGTGGCCCTGGATTCCATAGTTGGGCTGGGGGTAGGGGCTTAACATCACTTGAATTTTATTGTAAATTGTGTTATTTGGGCTTACTTCTCTTCAAAGGAGGTCTTTGGTATTCATCATATTCTTAAATATGATATCTTCCACAATTGACAAAAGGTTGAGAAAGAGAAAAACAGCCCCTGACATCCAGGAGCTTGCCTGATACTATCAGGTAGGCCTTGGTGTTTTTTTGAGCTGGCCTGGCACTAACGCCTAGGCAAATGTTTTTCCAAGGGACTACAGTGCTCTGTTAAACACAAACCATGTCAGAGAACATCAACATCAGATAAGGCCACTCCGTGACCATGATGGATGGATCAAGACAAAAACAAGATCACTCCATAATCAGATCAAAACACAGACAAAACAGGAACATTGGCTAAGATACAAAAATGTTCCCTATGGAAAACAGTATGGCACTTCCTCAAAAAGCTAGAAATACAAACACCATATGATCCAGCAAACCCACTCCTAGGTATACACCCTACAGAAATAAGAGCCGTGACACGAATAGACATATACACACCCATGTTCATTGCAGCATTATTCACAATAGCAAAAAGGTGGAAGAACCTAACTGCATGTCAATAGATGAATGGATAACAAACTGTGGTACATACACACAATGGAACACCATGCAACGATAAAGAATAATGATGAATCCATGAAACATCTCACAGCATGGATGAATCTGGAGGGCATTATGCTGAGTGAAATAAGTCAACCACAAAAAGAGAAATATTGTATAAGACTTCTATTATGAAGTAATAACAAAAGGTTTACACCCACGGGGCGGGGGGAATAAAACCTCTTTGATGGTTACCAGGGATGGGAGGGGGAGGGAGGGAAAATTACCAAAGAGATAGTAGACACGGGTTAATATTGGTGAAGGGAAAGGTAGTATACAATATGGGAGAAGTCAGAACATCACCAAAGCAAGAGAGGACACTGAGAGGAACGTGGGAATAAAGGACGAAAACTGTAGTAGCTACTATAGCATAGACGATCTTGCAAAATATTAGTATTAACAAACAACAACCTATGAGTGGATAGATAGATAGATATGCCAAGAGGTGAGGGAGGTTATGTGTAAGGGAGGACACCCACCGGCAGATACAGGTTTAGTGGTGGAAATTTCTAAACGCATGACTGTAGGTGCTCCTCATTTATTAATATAGACAATAGAGCACACAAGTAGCACAGTCAGGGATACCTCTTAGACATAACGAAACACCTTGTGGAATGAAGTTCCCAGGCTCGAAGGCAAAGAGCCATAGACATCTACATCAATTGCCACGACATAGTTCTTAAAGACAATGTTTTACATCACACGCGTGTAGGGTCTTAAAAGCTTGTAAGCAGCCATCTAAGATACAGCTACTTGTTTCTTCTAGTCCGGAGGAAAGGAAAGTGAAAAAGACTGAAGACTCAAGGGAGCATTTAGTCCAAAGGACTAATGGATCTCATGAACCACAGCCTCCACAACCCTGAAGCAAGAAGAAATAGATGGTGCCTGGCTACCAATACCAACCGCTCTGACTGGGATTACAGCAAGGGGGTCCTGGACAGAGCAGGAGAAAAATATAGAACGAAAGATGAAATTCACAAAAGACCAGAATAACTGATCTGACAGAGATAGAGACTGGAGGAACCCCTGAAACTATAGCCCCTGGACACCCTTCCAACTCTGAACTGAAGCTACTCCTGAAATTCACCTTTCAGCCAAAGATTAGGTGGGCCTATAAAACAAACGGAAGCCCTGGTGGCGTAGTGGTTAAGTGCTACGACTGCTAATCAGGAGGTGGGCAGTTTGAATCCACCAGGCGATCCTTGAAAACACTAGGGAGCGGCTCTACTCTGTCCTATAGGTTTGGTATGAGTCAGAATCGACTCCAGGGCCAACGAGTTTGGAGAGAGTTTTTTTGGTATAAAATAAACAATAATGTACATGAGGAATGTGCTTCTTAGATCAATCAAGTATACAAGACCAAATGGGCAGCGCCTGCCCCAAAACAAAGACGACAGAGTGTGAAGGGACAGGAAAACTGGACGAATGGAACCTGGGGTGGAAAGGGACAGGGGGAGAGTGTTGACATAATGCAGGGATTGCAACCAATGTCACGAAACAATTTATGTATAAATTTTTTAATAAGAAACTAATTTGCTCTGTAAACTTTCACCGAACGCACACACAATGTTTGAAACATTCTCTATCCTGGCTAATGTGAGTGAATGCTGCTTTCGTTACCAATTACAACTTTAGCCTCCTTCTAGTCTTCATCCCTTGTGAATAAGATTTACTAAGACACCTAACCATAAAATTACCCCTGCTTCTTGACAGCAGCCAATATAGATCAAAGGCCCGCTTCCTTAAACCCACCCCAAATTCACCTAGCGGAAGCCCAAATTCTCTAAGTCTTTCCCAACACCCTCTTTCTGAGAATCCCTGCATTTCCCCCATGGATCTGGCTGCATCGAGATAATAAACTCAATTTATTCAACTACAGATGTATTTCTGATGGTCTTTGATTGAGAGCACTGACAAAATTAAGAGTAACTGCTCTAGGCCCTTGAAGAACCATTTGCTTCCTCCCTAGAGGCTTCTTCACCCTGCATCACCCCTCCACCCTCATGCAGAATGTTCAACCCCTAATTTTGAACCTGTTTCCCAGGTCGACTTTGTTCTTTTGGCATCAACTTTGCTCCCTCGGGAACTTTATTGCTGTCTCAATGAGAGGAATGATATGCAAAACTTATTTAACCTGTGGAAAAACTCCAGCTAGGCACTATTGACTCTTTCACTACGCCCAACCTCTGTTACTTTCATCTGTTTTCAGAGTTATTTACTGTTTCTTGCCTAAAGGATAACGTGATCTCAGAAAGAAAGAAAGCTCCTTCCTTAACATCCCTGGCCCTGAAGCACTCCTACCTTTCAGAGAACAAAGTGACTCATACAGAATGAAGTATTTGAATGTATCTCTGAGAATAGAGGGAAAAGTGGTACCTGAGCAAACAGCCTAGGATCCCAGTCACCCTTCTTAACATATATCTGAGGAAGATCAGGCAGTTTCACCCATAACAGAATCACTATGTGGTGAAGTTTGGTCCAGTTCCATCAATGGACAGACATTAGGGAGAGAGCAATTGGGAGTATTTTTTTTTAAGCAAGGTGTATGTAAGTTTTTGTATGAGAGACTGACTTGATTTGTAAACTTTCACTTAAAGCACAATAAAAAAAAATCTAAGCACTGGAGTCAATAAAAGGGTTAAATAAAGACATTGATTTCCTTCAGAGTTAGTCAAACCTAAGAATCCTGACTGAATATTCAGTGTATGTAACTACTACATTCTTTTTATTCAACAAAAAAATGATTCGGCTCCTACTAGGACCCATGTACTGATCTCGACACTGGAGAATTAGCAGCAAATTGTTGTTGTTAGGTGCCATTGAGTCAGTTCTGAGTCATAGCGACCCTATGTACAACAAAATGAAACACTGCCCGGTCCTGTGCCATCCTCACAATCACTGTTATGCTTGAGCTCACTGTAGCAGCCACTGTATCAAACCATCTCATTGAGGGTCTTCCTCTTTTTCCTTGACCCTTTACTTTACCAAGCATGATGTCCTTCTCCAGGGACTGATCCCTCCTGATAACATGTCCAAAGTACATGAGAGGTAGCCTTGCCAGCCTTGCTTCTAAGGAGCATTCTGGTTGTATTTGTTCCAAGACAGATTTGTTCATTCTTCTGGCAGTCCATGGTATATTCAATATTCTTTGCCAACACCATAATTCAAAGGTGCCAATTCTTCTTTGGTTTTCCTTATTCATTGTCCAGCTTTCACATGCATATGAGGCAACTAAAAACACCATGGCTTGGATCAGGCACACCTTAGTCTTCAAGGTGACATCTTTGCTTTTCAATATTTTCAAGAGGTCTTTTGTAGCAGATTTGCCCAATGCAATGTGTCTTTTGATTTCTTGACTGCTGCTTCCATGGCTGTTGATTGTGGATCCAAGTAAAATGAAATCCTCGACAACTTCAATCTTTTCTCCGTTTATCATGATGTTGCTCATTAGTCCAGTTGTGAGGATTTTGGTTTTCTTCATGTTGAGGTGTGATCCATAGTGAAGGCTGTGGTGTTTGATCTTCATCAGTAAGTGCTTCAAGTCCTCTCCACTTTCAGCAAGCAAGGTTGTGTCATCTGCATAAAGCAGGTTTTTTATTAGTCTTCCACCAATCCTGATGCTCTGTTTTTCTTCATATAGTACAGCTTCTCAGATTATTTGCTAAGCATATGGATTCAATAAGTATGGTGAAAGGATACAACCCTGGTGCACATCTTAGCTGACATTAAACCACACGGTATCCTCTTGTTCTCTTCTTGATCTATGCACAGGTTCCTCATGAGCCCAATTAAGTCTCCCATTCTCCACAATGTTATCCATAATTGATTATGATCCACACAATTGAATGCCTTTGCATAATCAGTAAAACACAGGTAAACATCTTTCTGGTATTCTCTGCTTTCAGCCAGGATCCATCTGAAATCAGCAATGATATCCCTTGTTTCATGTCTTCTGACTCTGACTTGAATTTCTGGCAGTTCCCTGTCAATGTACTGCTTCAACTGCTTTTGAATGATGTTCAGAAAAAAACTTTACTTGTGTGATATTAATGACATTGTTCAATAATTTCTACATTCTGCTGGATCACCTTTCTTTGGAATAGGCATAAATATGGATCTCTTCCAGTTGGTTGGCCAGATATCTGTCTTCCAAATTTCTTGGCACAGATGAGTGAGCACTCCCAGTTCTGCATCCGTTTGTTGAAACATCTCAGTTGGTATTCCGTCAGTTCCTAGAGCCTTGTTTTTTGCCAATACCTTCGTTGCAGCTTGGAATTCTTTCAGTACCATCAATTCTTGATCATATGCTACCTCCTGAGATGGTTGAACGTGGACCAATTCTATTTGGCAAAGTGACTCTGTGTATTTCTTCCATCTGCTTTTGATGCTTCCTGAGCCATTCAGTATTTTGCCCATAAAATCCTTCAGTATTGCAACTCGAGGTTTGTATAGGTATGTATATTTGTGAGTATGTGCAGATGTATGGCCCTGTACATCTGAGTCTGTCAGTGACTGTGGCAGCTTGTGTGTTCCTGTGGTGCTGGAAGCTATGCCATGGGTATTCAAATAGCAACAGGGTCACCTTTGGTGGACAGGTTTCTGCTGAGCTTCCAGGCTAAGACAGACTAGAAAGAAGAACCCAGCAGTCTACTTCTGAAAAGAGTTAGCCAGTGAAAACATTATGAATAGCAGCGGAACATTGTCTGATATAGTGCCGGAAGATGAGCGCCTCAGGTTGGAGGAACTCAAAAGAAGACTAGGGAAGTGATATCTCCTCAAAGTAGAGTCGACCTTAATGATGTGGATGGAGTCAAGCTTTCAGGACCTTCATGAAGATGGTACAATGCCCTGTTTACTGCTGGAAGCAGAGTCATCAACATTTTTAAGACTAGCCAGACTTGAGAACCAATTTAGAAAACTCATCCTTACAATTTTGTTTCTCTAGAATTACTCTCGGTACCAAATGTCTTAGGCTGGGTTCTCTAGAGCAGCAAAACAAGTAAAGTGTATAAATACATATCTGAAAAAAAAAAAGACTAAACTCATTGCCGTCGAGTCAATTGTGACTCATAACATCCCTACAGGAGAGAGTAGAACTGCATCTCAGGGTTTCCAAGGAGCACCTGATGGAGTCTAACTGCCAACCTTTTGGTTAGCAGCCATAGCACTTAACCACTACACCACGAGGGTTTCCAAATCTATACCTATATACATAGAAAGAGATCTATATCAAATAAATGGCTCATGCAATTTTAAAGGCTGGGATGTACTAAGTCCGTGGACCAGGACAGAGCCTTCTCCCAATTCCCGTAGCCACAGGGGCTGGTGAACCCATTATCGGCAAGTCAGAGAGCAGAGCTCTTGCTCACAGGCTGTGAATATACATGAATCCCAAGATCGGCAGATTAGCTGATAGCTCAAGCCCCAAGAACGGGAGTCAGAAGAACAAGAGGCAGCTGTAGGATCCAGAGCGAGCTAAAAGCCAGAACATCTGCTTATATTCAAATGCAGGCCACACCACCAAGGAAACTTCCCTTTAACGGATTGGATACTCATAGCAGATCCCATCATGTGAGTGAACACATATAAACACTGTGAATCATGGCCCAGCCAAGTCGACACACAATCTTATCCATCACAAAGGGCATCCAAATTTGTAAGGAAGATGTAAAAGTATCCCTATTTGCAGATGAGATGATCTTATATACAGAAAACCCCAAAGAATCTACAAGAGAACTACTGGAACTAATAGAAGATTTCAGCAAAGTATCAGGATACAAGCTAAATATACAAAAATCAGTTGGATTCCTCTATACCAACAAAGAGAACTTCAAAAAGGAAATCACCAAATCAATACCATTTACAATAGCCCCCAAGAAGATAAAATACTTAGGAATAAACATAACCAGAGAAGTAAAAGACAAAGAAAAGTACAAGACACTACTGCAAGATATCAAAAAAGACCTACACAAGTGGAAAAAAGTACCACGCTCATGGATAGGAAGACTCAACATTGTGAAAATGTCAATTCTACCCAAAGCGATCTAGAGATACAATATAATCCTGCTCCAAATTTGACGACATTTTTTAACGAGCTGGAGAAACAAATCACCAACTTCGTATGGAAAGGGACGAGACCCCAGGTAAGCAAAGCATTACTGAAGAAGAATAAAGTGGAAGGCCTCACATTACCTGATTCTAGAACCTATTATACTGCCATGGTATTCAAAACAGCCTGGTACTGGTAGAACAATAGATACGTAGACCAATGGGACAGAATTGAGAATCCATAAGTAAATTCATCCACCTATGACCAGCTGACATTTGACAAAGGCCCAAAGTCTGTTAAATGGGGAAAAGACAGTCTCTTGAACAAGTGGTGCTGGCATAACTAGATATCCATCTGTCTGTCAGGTACTGTGGCAGCTTGTGTGTTGCTGTGATGCTGGAAGCTTTGCCACCCATATTCAAATACTAGCAGGGTCACCTATGGCGGACAGGTTTACGCTGAGCTTCCAGGCCAAGACAGGTTAGGAAGAAGGACCCAGCGGTCTACTTCTGAAAAGAATTAGTCATTGAAAAACCTTATGAATAGCATCGGAACATTGTCTGATATAGTGCTGGAGGATGAGCCCCTCAGGTTGGAAGGCACTAAAGAAGTGACTGGGGGAGAGCTGCCTCTCCAATTAGAGTTGAGCTTAATGAGGTGGATGGAGTCAAGCTTCCGGGACCTTCATGTGCTGATGCGGCACGACCCGGCATTTCTCGAGATAAAAGAACTGAAGAAAAAATTCAAGCCTCGAGTTGCAATACTGAAGGATTCTGCGGGGATAATATTAAATGACACAGGAAGCCTCAAAAACAGATGGAAGGAATACACACAGTCACTATACTAAAAAGAATTGGTAGGCATTCAACCATTTCAGGAGGTAGGATATGATCAGGAAGTGATAGTACTGAAGGAAGAAGTGCAAGCTGCACTGAAGGCATTGGTGCAAAACAAGCTCCGAGAATTGACAGAATACTAATTGAGATGTTTCAACAATCGTCTATAGCGCTGCACATACTCACTTGTCTATGCCAAGAGATTTGGAAGACAGCTATCTGGTCAACTGACTGGAAGCGATCCATATTTACACCTATTCCCAAGAAAGGTGGTCCAACCGAATGTGGAAATTATCGAACAATATCACAGGCAAGCCAAATTTTGCTGATGATCATTCAAAAGTGGCTGCAGCAGTATAGCGACAGGGAACTGCCAGAAATTCAAGCCATATTTAGAAGAGAACATGGACCCAGGGATGTCATTGGGGATTTCAGATGGATCCTGGCTGAAACAGAGAATACCAGAAAGATGTTTACCTCTGTTTTATTGACTATGCTGAGGCATTTGACTGTGTGGATCATAACAAATTACGGATAACGTTACGGAGAATGGGAATTCCAGAACAATTAATTGTGCTCCTGAGGAATCTGTACATCGATTAAGAGGCAATCATTTGAACAGAACAAGGGTATACTGCATGGTTTAAAGTCAGGAAAGGTGTGTGCCAGGGTTTCATTCTTTCACCATACCTATTTAATCTTTATGCTGAACAAATAATACGAGAAGCTGGACTATATGAAGAAGAATGGGGCATCAGGATAGGAAGAAGACTCATTAACAACCTGTGTTATGCAGATGACACGACCTTACTTGCTGAAAGTGAAGAGAACTTGAAGCACTTACTGATGAAGATCAAAGACCACAGCCTTCAGTATGGATTACACCTCAACATAAAGATTACAAAAATTCTCACAACTGGACCAATAAACAACATCAGGATGAATGGAAAAAAGATGGAGGTTGGCAAGGATTTCATTTTACTTGGATTCACAATCAACAGCCATGGAAGAAGCAGTTAAGAACTCAAAAGACTATCGCATTGGGCAAATCAGCTGCAAAAGACCTCTTTCATGTGTTGAAAAGCAAATATGTCACCTTGAGAACTAAGGTGCTTCTGACCCAAGACATAGTGTTTCCAATCGCCTCATATGCATGTGAAAGCTGGACAATGAATAAGGAAGACCGAAGAAGAATTGGTGCCTTTGAATTGTGGGATTGATAAAGAATACTGAATATACCACGGACTGCCAAAAGAATGAAAAAAATCTGTCTTGGAAGAAGTACAACTAGAATGCTCCTTAGAAGCAAGGATGGCGAGGCTACTTCTCACATACTTGAGCATATTATCAGTGGGGATCATTCCCTGGAGAAGGACATGGTGTTTGATAAAGTAGAGGGGTCACGGAAAAAGACGATGACCCTCAATGAGATGGAGTGACACAGTGGCTGCAACAATGGGCTCAAGCATAGCAACAATTGCAAGAGTGGCGTGTGACTGGGCAGTGTTTCATTCTGTTGTGCATAGCGTCGCTATGAGGCTTGTATGGTATATGTATTTATGAGTATATACAGATGTATGCACATATATTCATATATATAATAAAGCACATATGGGGCACAGTTATGGGTACATCTTAGACATAACCAAACACTTTCAGAATTGGATTTCTGGGTTTGAAGAATTGGGATCATAGTGCCATGGAACATCTCAGTCAGTTGTCATAATATAGTTCATAAAGTTATGTTCTACATCCCAGTTTGGTGAGTAGTATCTGGGGTCATGAAAGATTGCGAACAGCCATCTAAGATACAACTATTGGTCTCTACTTGTGTGGAGCAAAATAGAAACAAGGAAACCAAAGACTCAAAGAAGAAACTAGTCTACAGGACAAATAGTCTGTAAGAACCATGGCCTCATCTACCCTGAGACCGCTCATCTACCTTGAGGCCAGGAGAACTAGAAGGTGCCTGGCTACCTTTACTGGCTGTTCCAATCAGTGCCACAATCGATGGACCCTGATAGAATGGGAGAAAAATGTGGAACAGAACTTCAACTGCCTAAATGAAGACCTACTGGACCGGTTGAGACTGGAGAACTCGCCGAGACTATTATCCTGATCAGGATACTCTTCAAACTTTGAACCAGAACTAATCCCTGAGGTCACATCTGTAAGTACTCTGCTCTTTAAAAAAAAAAAAAAATCACCGAAATGGTCAATGATTACCTTAAAACAAAGATGAGCATGTGAGGGGGCAGGGAAACTAGATTCATGGAAATGGAGCAACCAGCATGGAAATAATGAGAATGTTCAAGCATTGTGATGAATGTAATGAATGTCACTGAATAATTGGTGTAGAAATTGTTGAATGGAAACCTAAACTTTTGTGTAAACCTTCCCTGAAAACACGATAAAATATTATTAAAAAAAAAAAAGGTGTGTCCTAGGAGAAGCGCCTCCACTCTAGTTCCTTTCCTCCCAGCACCCACTGCTGCATTGCCTTCTGTCCAGCAGTTCCAAGCAACAAGGCCTGAATGTTAGCACAAACCTATGGGCCTTGCAAACACTAGATGTCTCTCTTCCTCCTGATCCGTCAACACTGAAGCATATAGAATGGCAACCCATTTGTTATGGAACAGCCCGTGGAAAACTGGCTTATTCAGTTCACCTCAAGCTGGTATTTAAGAAATATAATTTGTGAGCTATTAAGAGTTGTGTGAGGAAAAAAAGTGTTTTTCACCCAAGTAAATTGGGATCAATGTGTTAGATAAAGTTACTTTACTGGAGGACTTCTCAGAGCGTTTATGTGTAAATGTGCAATATGAAACCAAGGGGATCAAGGCAGAGGGTTATAGTAAGTCTGTAGTGTTTTCCAGCACTAATTAACCACGGAAGCCTCTGTGGTGTGTGTGCGTGACACCTAACTGCTCAGAACATTGTTGTGGGACATCAGTTTGGGAAACACTGATCTAGTTAAGCCTTTCTCCATTATGAGAACCTGAGGCCCAGGGAAGTTAGTTGACTTAGAAGAGCAAAAATCAAGTCCTATACCCCCAGACTCACAATTAAATGTCCTTTCCTCCACACATCCTCTGGGGTGGGAGGACAAGCATCACCCTTAGATATATTAGGAAGTTAAAGGGTAAGATTCCATGGCTGGGCATTGGTGGCAGAGCCCTGAGTGGATTCCGATTCTTAGCCACGCTGTAAGACAGAGTAGAACTGCCCCATAGGGTTTCCAAGGAGTGGCTGGTGGATTCGGTGTGCCGTCGTCGCTACAGGTGAGCAGCTGATGTGGATTGCTGGGCACCCTGGGGCCGGGAACCCTGAGGCTTGGGTCGGAGCCAGGCTGCCCAGGGGGATCCTGGGCTCTGAGCGCGGCCTAGGGAGCCTGCAGGGAGCGGGCGCGGGCCTGGGTGCGCCTGGGAGCAGGGCCGGCCCCCGCCCTCTGCCTGCAGTGCCCAGGAGCCGCGCTGGAGCATGGCTCTGCACCTCACAGGGTGCAGGGCCCACGGGGGCTCAGTGCGGGCAGCTCCAGGGCACCGACGGGTGAAGGCTGAGGGACCGCGGGGATTGCGGGCATCCCCGCTCGTGGCCTCGCTTCCTCCTATTAGTACGCCCGGTGGAAACACTGCACAAACATTTTGTAGACAGTCATTTTGATGTCACCCTCTCTGACAGGGTCTAGCCAATGCGGTCTGCACCCCCTGCAAAGCCCTAGTCACGCCACTGGTGCCCTACAGCCTCAGTGAGCATCTGCTACCTGGAGGTAACATCCAGAAGTGTCAGCGCAAAGTAGGGCAAGTGGCTTGGAGCAAGGGCCCCAGTCAGAGCCAAGCCGGAGGGAAACCATTTTCTGATGTTTGTGGTTTCCCTTCCTTCCCCATCCACCTCAGTGGCTATTTCCTGAGAAAAGACAATGTGGTGTTAAAGGAACAGGGAACTTGGAAGACATGGACATGTGTCTGTTCTCTGTCCATCTCAACTTTATGATATCGGCCAATGCTTTTGCTCCTTTATTTATATATTGTATGGTTACCTTCTTTTTTGCAGAAGTAGCATGCTTCATTATAAAATTTAAATGTTAAAAAACTTTGTTACCAAATCGTTCAGAGACGACCAATGTTCAGTTTCTTGGCATAGATGCCTTCTAAGTTTGTTTTCAGGTCTGTCAAATGGGTAAATAGATGCAAGATCTGCCTGGAACGCGGTTGTGAAGATTAGAATAGACGATGATACAATCAACGTGCACGGCCATCCTGGTCAGGACGCCCTGCTGAGGAGCCGGCATCCTCTGTGCACCCAGTTCTCACTCAGGAAAGGAGAGATGTCAGGCTGACAGAAGCAGCCAATGGCAGACAGGAGGGCCCCAGGCCTTGGAAATTGGAGTGGCGGCGAGCCAGGGTAGCGGATTAAGCAGGGAGAAGAAGGTTTACCCAGGCCTGGGGGGGTAAGAGAGAGATAAGGAGAATTTTGAGGGAGAGCACAAGCCATCTGAAAGGAAGAGTCAGACTCCCTGAGAACTCAGGCATGCTGCCAACTGGTACCTGTGAAGGCTGGTGCAGCGTGGGGTGACGCTTGCGAGATTGGGTGAGAGGCTTCAAAGGGGTCAAAGGACCCCAACCTCCCCCCACACCCAATGTGAACCATAACTGTCTTCAAGACTCAATTTATATATCTGATAAGTGTCCAGACTGCTAACCATAAGATCAGTGGTTTCAACCAGCAGCGGATCTGTGGGAGAAGAGACCTGGCAATCTGTTCCCTTGAAGATTACAGCCTAGGAAACCCTACTGGGCAGTTCCACTCTGTCATATAGGGCCACTACAGGTTGGAATAGACTCAATGGTACACAACAACAACAAAGTGTCTAAGATATAAAACCCGTTGCCGTTGAGTCGATTCTGACTCATAGCCACTTTATAGAACAGAGTAGAACTGCACCATAGGGGTCCCAAGGATTGGCTGGTGGATTTGAACTGCCAACCTTTGGCTACCAGCCGAGCTCTTAAACACACTGCCACCAGGGCTCCCTATGGGGAACTTCTACTCTGTCCTATAGGGTCGCTATGAGTTGGAATCGACTCGATGGCACCTAACAACAACAACAGAAAAATATATATTGTAAAAAGATATATATTCTAGAATGTATATACTTTTTCTAGATACTAGACACTTATCAGGTATCTAATTTGCAAGTATTTTCTCCCATTTTGTGGATTGTCTTTTCACTTTCTTGATAGCACCACTCACTGTGCCAGGTGCAAACCAATGAATATGACAGGCAAGATCCGTGTCCCAAGGAGCTTGTCTTCCCAAGTGGGGGGGGGGGGGAGAGAGAGGAAAAAACCATGATATGTAACCAATAATTTTCTATTAAGATCAGAGCTGGAAAAGAGAGAAGCCATTCAACCCAAATACCAGCACTGCAGTCTCCTAATTTATAAATAGGGTAGAGATTTGGACTAGAGAATGGGTTTTCAAACTCTCCCCCTCAGAACCCTAGAAAGCAGATTCTCAAACTTTGGTGGATCAAGCTTCCTTATTAAAAAAAAAAATTAAAAAATCTAAGTTTTGCTCATAAACCATACAAGGTTGTATATCCTTTCAGGGGGCTCATGGTCTCCTTAAAGTCAACCTGAGTGAAACTAGAGGCGTATGATCTAAACCTAGACCCCTTCTTCATCCAGATAAACCCCTACTTTTTAACATATTGAATGCTCAAGAAAGATTTTCTTTGATTTAAGTGTACTGCAGCCCACGCGCCCCACCCCAGTCGCCACCAAATAATAGTTTGGAAACACCAAGTTAGATAATATATCATCTGCGTTTGTAGTTCCAACATTCAATTTTTAAAATTTCTACCCATCAACATGATTTCCCTGTTTACTTTCTTCAGGTCAGCATACCAAGATTGTGTTTACTTATTTTCAAATGGTTTTGTGGTCATCTGAGATGGCACTTTCTTACTCAGACCACTGTCATTATCCCGGGACATTCAACTGCCTGCCACACTTGCCAATTACTTACAAATTGGAAACAACTTTAAAGTCTACCAGTGGGGTTTAGATGATTAAATTGTGGTGAATCCATGCCAAGGACTATACTACAGCCATTGAAAACAATATAGTGAATTTCTGTGTGCAAACATGCAAAGATAGCTAATACATACTGAACGAAGAAAGCAAGTTTGCAATATAATTTGTATGGTAGGATTCCATTTTTGTAAAAACTAGAAAATACGTTTTATGTTTAAATATCCCGGATACACGAGAGATAATATGAATTTCTCTAAAGAGTAAGAACTGGAGGTTGGGGAGGGCTTGTGCTTTTCACTCTATGTCTTCTATACATTTTGATTTTTTCAATGAGAATTTAAGTTTTAAGTAACATTAATTATAGTCTACGAATATATTTTCAGTGTAAAATAATAAGACAGAAAATATAGCAAGCTAAATGATAGCCAGACTTTCATGTTTTTCTCCATAACTTTTATAGCCAAAAATCGTTAAACATCTCATTCACTGAGGTATTTGTTTCACTGGGGTGCAGATAATTTAGAAAGTGATTTTTTTGTTGTTGTTACTTTTTTAAATAATTTTTATTGTGCTTTAAGTGGAAGTTTACAAATCAAGTCAGTCTCTCACACAAAAACCCATATACACCTTGCTACACACTCCCAATTACTCTCCCCCTTTATGAGACAGTCCGCTCTCTCCCTCCACTCTCTCTTTTCGTGTCCATTTCACCAGCTTCTAACCCCCTCCATCCTCTCATCTCCCCTCCAGGCAGGAGATGCCCACATAATCTCAAGTGTCCACCTGATCCAAGAAGCTCACTCCTCACCAGCATCCCTCTCCAACCCATAGTCCAGTCCAATCCATGTAGAAAGTGATTTTTAAAAGCAGATTGCTCCTGTAGAGAAATAGATGTGTAAGGTTTCTAAACTAGGGTAAGTTTAAGTTTCCAAGCCAAATAAAGAAACTTCAGCCAATATTGAACTGAACACTGCCCAGAACTATCTGCAAAGGACACACACACACACACACACACACGCACGCACGCACAGAGAGAGAGACAGGCACCAGTGCGCACACTCACACCACGCATCCTACATACGTAAAAACAGATTCTTTAACTGGGACACAGCCTTTCTCCTTAACTCCTAGTAAACAAGTGAAAGCTGCATGGTCTCTTATAAGCTCACCTGAGAATCCAGAGTGTTATTTCTGCTCTACCGAATGGGTAGCTTTGTCAGGCCTGACCAGATTTGAGGGGAGGGTATGTAGACGCACCTCTCAACTGGGGGCTTATTACATTCCTATTGCTGCTGTCAAAAATAACCACAAACTTAGCAGCCTAAAATAACTGAGATTTGTCCTTATAGATCTGGAGGTCAGACGTCCAAAATGGTCTCACTGGCTAAAGTCAAGGTATCAGCAGGGCTGTGTTTCTTCTGAGGCTCTAGGGTTGAATCTGTTCCTTGAAGTTTCTAGCTCCTACAGACTGCCTGCAATCCCTGACTCATGGCCCCTTCCAGCAATGTCCGCTGCTGTCATCACATCTGCTTCTCTGACTCTCCTGCCCCTCTCTTTCCCTTATAGGGTCTGTCATGGATTGAATTGTGCCCCCCAGATGTGTGTATCAATTTGGCTAGGTCATGGTTCCCAGTGTTGTGTGACTGTCCACCATTTTGTCATCTGATGTGATTTTCCTATGTGTTGCAAATCCTACCTTTATGATGTTGATGAGGTAGAATATGCAGCAGTTATGTTAATGAGGCAGGACTCAATCTCCAAGATTGGATTGTGTCCTGAGCCAATCTCTTTTGAGATATAAAAGAGGGAAACAAGGGGGGGTGCTCCTATCACCAAGAAAACAGAGCCTGGAGTAGAGTGCGTCCTTTGGATCTGAGGTTCCTGTGCAGAGAAGCTCCTAGTCCAGAGGAAGATTGATGAGAAGGACCTTCCTCCATAGCCAACAGAGAGAAAGACTTCCCCTGCTGCTGATGCCCTGAATTTGGACCTCTAGCCTACTAGACTGAGAACATCAATTTCTGTTTGTTAAAGCCAGCCACTTGTGGTGTTTCTGGTACAGCAGCACTAGATGACTGAAACAGGGCCCATGTAATTACACTGGGCCCACCTGAATAATCCAGGTTAATCAACCCATCTCAAGATCCTTAATCGCATCTGCAATGTCCTTTTGCCGTGTAAGGTGACATACTCACAGGTTCTGGGGGATGGGCATTTTGTGGGGGGGCATAATTCTGTCTCCTACAGGTGGATAGACAAGTTTTTCTAGCCATATTTAAAAACTAAAATGATAGGAAAAGAAACGAAGACTTGGAGATTTCGTCAAGTTCATTTATTTGATAAATATTTGGAAGAACTTCTCAATGTGAATTATATCATCTTTCAGCTTGAAATTGGAAGAACTGGGATAGGAGTCCTTTCATCTCTCTTTCTTCTTCCCTTGGTGTGTGTGTGGCACTCCTTAGCATCTGTGGGAGTTCCTTGCCTGAGAGGAACGAATATCTGACGAGGAGGGACTCCATTCTACTCTGAGTGAACTATACTGTCTCAGGAGATAAGCCCATGGAACTCTTCCCTCCCATGCCCCAGACCAAGGTGAGGGGCCTCCGGGTCTTCACTGCTCACTTTCTACTCTCCCTCCTTCTTAAGAAAGGAACCTAGTTAGGAAGAGATGCCCAAAGAACTACTATAAAATGCAACGCAAAGTAGGGATAAACAGGCTTCATCTAGGGCTAATTGATATAGGCTGGCCTTCATGAAAGGACTCAAATTTTAGATTTTCAAAGTCACCTGTAGTAATTCATACATTTCTATTCTTGTGTTAGGGGTTAAACACATTAGTTCAATGTAAATATTTAAAATATATCAATATTTTTATAATATTTTAATGTTCCAGATCCTTGAAAATGCGATCCTATGCTTCACTAGATCTCTGAGAAGTCTTGTCTGACGATGCAAAGTGAAAACCACCAGATGGAAGCTGACCTATACATCACTCTGGGGACAGCTGAATCTACCACCCCATCCCAGTGGCTACCATTTCCAGAATAGGAGGCAGAGTGAACTGATTATAATTGCTAAGTAGAGGCTATGAGCTGAAATCCATTCTCACCCCCTTCCACATCTGTCACAGAGGACTAGAGGAGAGGAAGTAGGGAGATGGGCCGGAGACCTAAGCTTTGGTTATTTCTGAGATTACTCAGTCCATGTCACTAACCAAGAAATAAGAGAGGGTTTCAGGACAGAATTCAGGAATAAAGATCAAATAGTTTCCCCATGGGTCCCCAAACGGTTTCTCTTGGGAATGTTATGGTGACTTTAGGTACAAGAGAGCTATGTGTAAAATGTCTCCCCGGTCGCCTGACTGTGAGTGCCCTGGAGGCTGATTCACTTGTATATTCCTTGGTTTTCTTGATAGTAGTGCAGACAACATCCTCCGCACACTATGAAATAATACCTGCTCATTCTGGAGCGTCACGGTGGCAAAAATCTAAAGTGACTCCTACAGGTCCTCTCTGCTTTCAGGAGAACAAATTATGGGATCCTTAAGAAGGGCTTTCTCAGCGTCGTTTGGAGAAGCTACGTTGTTCCTAAGGCCTTCAGCTTCCTGTTTTTACTGCCAGCCTTAAAAGCTAGGCAGCTATTAACAATTGCTATATAACATCTATAGAATAGAAATGGGGAGCAATCCAGTCTCCTCCATGTCACTGACTTTCACAAATACGATGGATACTCCTAAAGATGTAAAATTAATATAGAGCTCCAAGGAGGTATTCTAGATTTGTATCCTTTTTGTGTGTGTGTGTGCTTTAGGTGAAACTTTACAGCTCCAGTTACTTTCTCCTACAAAAATTTATACACATATTGTTATGTGACCCTCGTTGCAATCGCTATAATGCGACAGAACACTTCCCCTTTCCACCCTGGGTTCCATTCAACCAGCTCCTCTCCCTTTCTGCCTTCTCATCCCGCCTCCGGACAGGAGCTGCCATTTAGTCTTGCGTATCTACTTGAACTAAGAAGCACACTCTTCACGAGTATTATCTTAGGTTTTATAGTCCAGTCTAACTTTTGTCTAAAGAGTTGGCTTCGGGAATGGTTTTAGTTTCAGGTTACCAGAGAGTCCAGGGGCCATATCTTCTGGCCTCTAGTCTCAGTCAGGCCATTAAGTCTGGTCCTTTTATGTGAATTTCAATTCTGTACCCTACTTTTCTCCGGCTCCATCAAGGACTCTCTGTTGTGTTCCCTGTCAGAGTGGTCATTGGTGGTCGCCAAGCACCATCTAGTTCTTCTGGTCTCAGGCTGATGGAGTCTCTGGTTTATGTGGCCCATTTGTCTCTTGGGCTAGTATTTTCCTTGCTTCTTTGCTGTTCTTCATTCTCCTTTGCTCCAGGTGGGTTGAGACCAATTGATGCATCTTAGATGACCGCTTGCTTGCCTTTAAGACCCCAGACACCACTCACCAAAGTGGGATGTAGAACATTTTCTTAATAACTTTTGTTATGCCAATTGACCTAGATGTCCCCCAGAACCATGGTCCCCATACCCCCGGCCACTATTACTCTGTTCCTCAAAGTGTTTGGTTGTGTTCAGGAAACTTCTCAGCCTTTGGTTTAGTCCAGCTGTGCTGACTTCTCCTGTGTTGTGTGTTGTCCTTCCCTTCACCTAAGATAATCCTATCCTATTTTATCAAATATGACTTCAAGAAAAAACAAACGAACTTTAAAGCCAAAAGCAGAACGGGACTCATTATAAAACCGAAAGTTAAGAGGAAAATGTCAACATTGTCCAACTCTCAGGAAAGAAAAAACAAATTAAAAATGGAAATAAGGGACAATTTTGAAATCATCAATAAGAACATTATACACAAAAATTATAGAATGTGACCAAAGCCAGATCTACATGAATATTCATAGCCTTAAAATACTTTTATCATAAAAAGAGAATGAAACCAAAATATGCTGATATTTGTGGAATCTTACTATAGGTAGGACCTACCCTTAAAAACATTTCACTTATTCTTCATAGTCCCTAGGAAGTGTTGACATTCACAATACTTATGAGCCTCATTTTTTGCCGTATCTTTTTGAAATGCTAAGAAGTATAAGTAGTCATTGTAATGAAGAAATAAGAGCTGTGCAGACAGAATGAATCAAATCTAGGACAGTTGCCAAGAGTAGGTAGATAGCCGAGAATTCACACACCTTGGAAAATGGGTTTTTAAAAGGGAAGGGGAGCTGATCTTATAGCTCAAACAAAACTTTTTTCAGGACAAATTGGCTGTTGCAGGTGAAGATTTTTATGAATTAATGTTAACTTCTGTAGAACCTGTTTCCCTCAACAATTCTGTCAAGTGAGTGATTTGGTGCATAATAAGGCCTGTTCTCTGTCTGAAGCTTTGAGAACAATAACTACACTTGTATGGCTTCTCCCCTGTATGAATTCTTAAATGAATAACAAGGTTTGGTTTCCGTCTAAATGTTTTCTCACAGTAATTACACTTAAAAGGTCTCTCTCCACTGTGAGTTGTCTGGTGCAAAGTAAGAGCTGCCGGTCGAATAAAACTTTGCCGGTCGAATAAAACTTTTCCCACAAGTATCACATCTATGAGGTTTTTCACCTGTATGAGTTTTCAGGTGTCTTTTCAAACTTGATGGATGGTGAAAGCTTTTCCTACACTCAAGGCATTTATAGGTTTCTCCTTCAAGATGAATTCTGTGGTGGTCTATAAGGTGTGACCGCCGAGTGAATTGCTTTTTACATATGCTGCATTCATGGGGCCTCTTCCCTGTGTGAAGTCGTTGGTGTCTGTAAAAGTCTGACCTACGAAGGACACTTTTCCCACATTCAGGGCAATGATAAGGCTCTGCTCCTGAATGAATAATCTGGTGCCCAGTAAGTTGTGACTTCTGAGGAAAACGTTTACCACAATGAGAACATTGGTGAGGTTTCCCTCGTGGACTCTTTTTCTTATTTGGTTTAGGAATAAGATGTTCTTCCAGGTTGGAACCTGAGGGTTTTTCTCCTAGAGGGTGGTTCTGATCACCTACAAGCTCTGATAAATACGGGAGGTTTTCCTGTTTATTTTCTAATTGTTTATACTTTTCTGGTAGAACTCGAGCATGGAGAGCATTACCCTCAAAAGTAAAATTAAATGGATGCGCATTCTCCAGTTTCTTCTGTTGGGAAATATCTTCTTCATTTTCGCTACCAATATCAAAACCTAAGAGAAGAAAGAGAAACTACCAATGTTATGATGTTCCAAGAAGAACCGTGTAAGCTAATACTGTTTAATCTCTGACCTGCATTTCTGACCACCATGTTTATCCTCTTCGAAGGCTAATTCATTATATGAACAAAGTGTAGGCCCTCGTATTACAGGAGCTGTCTTGAATTACCTCTATTCAACCTTGTTTTGATTATCTCCACTAGCTCCTTCCCCCGTGACAGCAGTCTAAGTGTGGCAGAGCTTTCCACAAGTAGCTGTTAAGGTGATTCATAGACATGCCGTTCTCAGCAAAGTATTAATTTATACCATGCCATGTTTGAAAAAGGGATTTAGCTTCTGTTTGCACTACATCAATAGGCACCCAACTTTATGTCAGTTATTAGCTTACAGAAAATGTTCCCCAAATACAAAAGGTATACTTATCTTAGTTCTTTCTTTGGTGATGACTATATGCATATATTCATTACATATATACTTATATATTCATTACATATGTAGCCACAACCTAACTTTCTGCTGACGGGGAATATAACCCAAACTTTCATAGACAATCATTGGGAACAGTGTAAGAAAACCCCACAGGGAAGTGAAACACGGGACAACCAGGCTATGCAGTCCTGCTGCCTTTCCCCATCAGGGCGTTCTCCTTCCATTACTAACCCTGTAGCGCCTGGGCCAGGGGTTCTCAAGCTTTAACTTATCATGCATCTCATTCACCTGGGCAGCTTGGGAGACATGCACCCCAGGGGATTTGAATGCTGACAGTTGGTTTATGGCACTTTGAGAAACATAGTCTTTCATAGCGTTTTTAAGAGCTCGACTACAAACCAAAAGGTCAGCAGTACCAATCCACCAGGCGCTCCTTGGAAACTCTTTGGGGCAGTTCTACTCTGTCCTATAGGGTCGCTATGAGTTGGAATCAACTCAACGGCAAGGGGTTTCATAACTTTGTAAGCGGTGAAGCCCATTTCACGGTTCTGAGTACAGTGTATATTGCTCCAAGTATTAAGCTGAAGCTCTCATCACATAAAAGCAAGTGAGGAGGGCCCAAGAGTGACAGAAAGCCCTCAGGATCTACAACATCGCACATCCAACTGTTTAAGATTTGCTGCTGGAAATGAGTCCTTAGCCAGGGTATCCAATTTCACACAGTTTGCCTGTATCAAATCCCTGATGCAGAATCTTCTGAGCAGGGTCCTTAGCTTAACGGGTTCCTAATCCCATTTTCTCTAACTGCTTTGTTCCCTGCTATTCCCAGAGATCATTTGCTCCTCCTCCTCTTTCTCAGACAGGTCCATTTCCATTGGGTGCTCACTGTTTCTAACCCCAGGCCCAACCCTGGAGAGCTCTTGCTCTCTCAGAACAGAAACAAAAGAAGCAACATAAGCCCCTTGCCTTACCTGGCTCGGAAAAGGGCTGGCATTCCCTATCATCACCATCCCTCAGGTACTGTGGCCCTGCCTGTGGGATCTGCTCCTCTGCCACGGTGGCCTCCTGGGAAGGTCCCAGGACGTGGAGCTCAGGTGACTCCAGTTGGATGTTTGGTGGTATGTGTGCCGTTCCCACTGGTGCCAGTTCTTCCAAGAGCATTTCCTGCCTACCAACCTGGGGGAAATGACAGAACCCATCACTCTGACGTCTAGACCAGCACTGCCCAGTGGGCGTATAATGGGAGCCACAGATGTAATTTTACATTTTCTCTTTTTTTTTTTTTTTTTTTAGTGGCCATACAAAAACAATAGGAAGAAACAGCAGAGGTCAATCTTAATAGCATGTTTTACTTAACCCAGTATATCCACAACGTCATCAATTCAACATGTAATTAACATAAATTATTAATGAGGTGTCTTACATTCTAAGCCTTCGGGCTCTGTTGTGCATTTTACACTTACACATACGTCAGTGTGCACGGGTCACATTTCAAGTGCTCAGGAGCCACACGTGGCTAGCAGCTACTGTACCGGGCAGCACAAGTCTAGATCATACGATGCTAAAATCTAAATTAATCGGCAAATCCCAGAAGAGTCGGAAAGGTGGGGGACTACAAACTCCGTCCTTCCTAGGGCAGCAGAGCACTTCGGAAGACCCCTGTTAGGGCGGGGGACACCTGCCCTGATGCTCACAGCTACTGCACAGCCCCACCAACCCACATGCTGCAGCGCCCCATACGCCCACCTAGAAGCACTGCGTGCCTTCTCCCAAAGATCCTGGCCTGGGCTCAGCCAGGAGCCTCCCCAGACAGAGGTTTCACAGGGGGGTTCTCAACAGAGGACACTGCCATCCCCACCCCTTTGAGACGTTCTGGATGTCATGGCAGGTGGTGGCTATTGGAGTCTAGTGGGCCAGGGATACAATATTCACAATGCACAATGGTCCCACATCCCAAACAACTTTGGACTCTTCCCCTCAGGCATCCATACAGATAAAAAGAACCTCTCAAGAGAACCTCACTCTCTTCGTCATATAAACAGGAATATCTTTATAGTTTCAGCATAACTTGAATTTTCTAGGAATGCACTACTGTGAAAACCAGAGGAAGGCCATACTATTTTTGCTCAGAATTTTACCAAGACTTGTTTGGAAAATCACATGACCAGCAGCCACGCTGCTCATAGCATCTGAGCTGTATCAGCCTGAATTGCTGGCTGGCGTACTCACAGTGATTCTAGGCAGAGATGCAAGCATCTGACCACTTCATCGGGTCTCTATTAGGGATGTGCTGAAATACACATTGTTGGTGGCGGGGGTTGCCGTAGAGTCGATTCCGACTCATGGTGACACCAATAGTGTATAATAAACTAGTTTCCTTTCACTGTTGCTTTAGATTCCAGCTAGACTCTACTTGACTCAGGGGTTGTCAAGTTTTTTTTTCTAGAAAGGGTCAGACAGGAATATTTTAGTCTTTGTGGTCCACATTTGGTCTGTCAAATATAACCCCTTAAAACTGTAAAACCACTACTAGCTCATGGCTCAACAAAAACAGGCCATTGGCTGCATTAGTCCCCAAGGCTATGAATATTATATTGATATATTTTATTTGATGTATGCATATAGGTTACATTTTCTCTGAACTTCACTTTGGGACAGTTAAGGGGACTTTACCAAGTAACTGTTGTAGACCGGGTTTGGGTCTGAGAGTTCAGAACCACTGACTCATACGCTGAGTCTGGAAGAAGGAAGAAGTGAAACGGACTTGGGGCTGAAGGATAACACAAAGACCAGACATCTGAGCTGGCCCCAGCTGCCTCTGCTACTTCTTTTTCTCTGACAACAGAGATCCCACCTTCTTTTCTCACCTGCTGCTCTGGTATCTCAAGTTCTCTCTGTAAGTCTTCCACCAGTGCCAGAGCTCTTTCTCTGTTCTCTGGGCGGTACAGCCTTACCCAGGTCTCTATCTCTGAGGGCAGAATAGTCAGGAATTGCTCCAACACTAGCAGCTCCAGGATTTCTTCCTTAGAATGGATCGTTGGCTTCAACCACTGAGAGCAAAGCTCCCAGAGGCTGTTGAAAGCTTCACGAGGCCCGGCTGCCTGTTGGTATTGGAACTGCCTGAAGCGCTGACGGAAGACTTCACACTCAGTATCGTACTCTTTAAGCGTGGAGCCGTGATTCAAGGAGGCCTGGATTGCACAGCCCAGGGCCACAGCCATCGCTCCCTTCCAGCAGCTGAGAACTTATCTAACAGTCCAGGAGTCACCTATAGCTGAGGACAGGAAAATACAAGAAAGTAGAAACAGCAGTGGTTACCAGAGGGCATACTTACTCACTCCCTTGCCTTGCTTTTCACCAAAGCCCTAAAGCAGAAGTTCTTCATCTTTCTGGTGGTTTTCAGAATCTGATGAAAGGTGTGGACTCACTTCTGAGAAAAACAGACCTCCATATCCAACTCTACAAACATTCATACAATTTCATAAGGTTTACAAAATCTCCAAGGCCATCCATGGACCTTTTCGAAGTGCACTGTCCCGGCAGGTGCAAGACCCACACGATGATTTAAGTTAAAATTTAAAACAAAAATTCAGTTCCTCAGTCACACTAGCCACATCTCAAGTGCTCACCACTGGAAAGTTCTACCGGCACGCAGTGCTGTGGGCCGTAGCATGAGAACGACAAGGGCATGTACTTCATAAAATTTGCCGTCTGGCTGCAATTGCATGGAAGCGAATAGCGGCTTGCCTGGCACAGAGCAAGGTTATCGCTTGTTCCTCCGAAGCTTCTATCTC
Source organism: Elephas maximus indicus (assembly GCF_024166365.1). Taxonomy (NCBI): domain Eukaryota; kingdom Metazoa; phylum Chordata; class Mammalia; order Proboscidea; family Elephantidae; genus Elephas; species Elephas maximus. The sequence goes on from NC_064846.1 coordinate 20,480,527, forward strand.
CCTAAGCCCAGGCACCTCACTGTCGCCTGAGGGCATCTCGGAACTGTGCCGACCTGGGCTGTGGACCCACCCGTTAGCCCGCTCAGCCTCACAGCTGGCCAGCCCTCCCCTCACCGACCCAAGCCTGCGGCGACCACGTCCACTAGGGATTGGACTCTCCCAGGGCTCCTTCCCCTCCGAACTGAAAGTCCCCTTCACGCGGGACAGGTCGTTTCTGCTCCAACCCCCCAGAATGATCCTGCCCGCACAGTACCAGGAATAAAGCAGCGTGTGCAGAAACGGCACTTGAGGGATGGCGAGCGGGATAGGTCCCGGAAAAGCTGAAAATCTCATTTGAGATGGGACGCTGCTGCTTTTGGCAGTCCCGCGTGCTCCTCGATCGCCTCCTGCCCTCGTGAGAGGCGCCCACCTGCCCTGAAGGAATCCCCAGAAGCCCTGGCCACTCCTGGGTGAGCCCGCACCCGGGGTAGGCCTGGAGGGGTCCCTTAGTGTGGTTTGAACCTGGCCTGTGAGGGAGCTGGAACAAAAGCACCTGTGCCCCGAGATCGGCCCCACCCTCCAGCCTCCACAGGACTCACTAACCCAGTGCCCACCGCTCTTCAGCCAGAGCTTGCCGGCCCAGAGCTCATGGGGATGATGAGGAATGATTGGCTGGGGCTCTCCCAGGATTCGTCTGGGTACCAAAGTGCTGCAGGAAGTGTGCCTGATCTGGCCCCGCCTCCAGGCCCAGGGGGCAGGGTTGGGCGGGGCTGAGGGTTGGAATCAAGTGAGGCTCCTCCCCCTTCTGCCCCAGAGTCCTGAACAGACAGAATCCTCCTTCAAAACGCTCTGAGGTGTCAGCTTCTCCAACTTCCCTGAGTGGGGAAGTTTCTTGTGCGAACTCCTTAAAATTCCAGAATTCTGAGCCAAATTCTGACACTCTGACTCATGGATTGCTTTGTGCTTCTCCTGTTTGGGTTCTCGACAACTTCTCGTATTGGTGGATTTATTTACTGCCAAATATGGGACAGTTTCACCCATTGTTCCTTCCAGTCCGCTTTCAGCTGTGCTCTTTCTCCTCTCCGGGGATTCCAAAGAAAGGAGTGTTGGCTCTTTTGTTATTGTCCCACAGATCCCTGAGGAAGGCCTCTATGGAAAAAAAAAAAAGGCCCCTCATAATCAGGGCACCATGGAGTGGAAATACAAGAGCATGGCCAGTGTGAGCGCAGGGGGCATAGCTGAGTTCTTGACCTCAACTCCCTTCAGAGACTGCAGTGCATCGGCTGTGAACTGAGTCTGGTTGGGGAGTACAGCTTCCCCCCTGAAGCCTGCCAGGAAAATTCTTCTACTTGTCTGGGGTCAGACCTGATAAACCACATGACAACTGAGGGTCCTCAGATACAAATCTCTTTAATATAAATGCCTTACATGTAGTATTGTCAATGCATCCATGCATCTTGATCGCCTGTTGGATCACTTTCAGACTGCAAAAATAATTGCTGGTAATCAGAATGTGAAAGAAACAAAAAAGAAAGATCATTACTTGGAAATATGGCCTTGATGATAGAAACAATGCTGGCGATCACATGATAGAACTTTGCAACAGCAATAACTTATTCATTGCAAATGTCTTTTTTTCGACAACGTAAGCAGTGACTATACACGTAGACCTCACCGGATGGAAAGCACAGGAATCAAATCGGATACATCTGTGGAAAGAGACAATGGAGAAGCTCAATATCATCAGTCAGACGAGGCCAGGGGCCCACTGCATAAAAGACCATCAATTGCTCATATATAAGTTCAAGTTGAAACTGAAGAAAATTAGAACAAGATCACAGGAGCCATAATACAACTTGAGTATATCCCACGTGAATTTAGAGACTATCTCCAGAATAGATTTGACACATTAAACTGTAATGACCAAAAACCAGACAAGTTGTAAGATGACATCAAGGACATCATACATGCAAAAAGCAAAAGGTTGTTAAAAAGACAGGAAAGAAAGAAAAGACCAAAGTGGATGTCAGAAGAGACTCTGAAACTTGAATGTAGAGTAGCTAAAGTGAATGGAAGAAATGACACGTAAAAGAGCTGAACAGAAGATTTCAAAGAGCAGCCTGAAAAGACCAAGTAAAGCACTGTAGCGAAATGTGCAAACACGTGGAGTTAGAAAACCAAAAGGGAAGACATGCTCAGCATTTATCAAGCTGAAAGAACTGAAGAGAAAATTCAAGGCTTGAGTTACAATATTGAAGGATTCTATGGGCAAAATATTGAACAACCTAGGAAGCATCAAAAGAAGATGGAAGAAATGCACAGTCACTGCACCAAGAAGAATTGGTCAACCTTCAACCATTTCAGGGGGCAGCATATGATCAAGAAGTGATGGCATTCAAGGAAGACATCCAAGCTGCACTGAGACATTGGTGAAAAACAAGGCTCCATGTATTGACAGAATACCAATTGAGATGTTTCAACAATCAGATGCAGCGCTGGTGATGCTCACTCTTCTATGCCAAGAAAATTGGAAGACAACAACCTGGCAAAGGACTGGGAGTCAGGATTAGTGGGATTGAAGATAAAACTCTTGGCAACAATATATTCGAAGAAAAATCAGATAAAAAAATGTGTAAAAAATGAAGAAACCCTAAGAATCTATCAAGAGAAATAACCTAGGAGTAACTGGAGTACCAGAACAGGGAGGGAGAATAGAAAATACATTCAGAATTGTCGAAGATTTGTTTGGCAGAAAACTTCCCTGATATCATGAAAGACGAGAAGATATCTATCCAAGGTGCTCACTGAACCCCACATAAGGTAGATCCCAGAAGAAAGTCACCAAAGCCAAAACCAAAGATAGACAATTTTAAGAGCAGCTAGGGATAAACAAAAAGTCACCTACAAATGAGAGTCAATAAGAATAAGCTTGGACTACTCAGCATGCAGGCAAGAAGGCAATGGGATGACATATATAAAGCATTGAAGGAAAAGAATTGACAGCCAAAAATCATATATCCGGCAAAAATGTCTCCCAAATAGGAAGGAGAAATTAAGACATTTCCAGATAAACAGAAGTTTAGGTAATTTGCAAAAACCAAACCAAAACTACAAGAAATACTAAAGGGAGTTCTCTGGTTAGAAAACCAATAACATAACCACCCAAGACTAGAACACAGGACAGAGCAACCAGATATCAACCCAGATAGGGAAATCAGGAAAATAAATCAAGACTAAAAAATGCTCAAAAGAGGGAAACAGCGATGTCATTATGTAAAAGATGACAACATCAAATCAATAAAGAGGGACTAAAAAATGCAGTCATAGAACTTTCATATGGAGAGGAAGTCAAGGCAATATAGGGAGATACGAGGTAGGTTTAAACTTAGAAAAATAGGGGTAAATATTAAGGTAACCACAAGGGAGACTAACAATCCTACACATCAAAATAAAATACAAGAAAAACATAAAGACTCAGCAAAAACAAAATCAACAACAATGAAAAAGAGGAAAAGACAATATATAAAGAAAATAAAAAGCACAAAAAATTAAGTGGAAAAAAGAAACTGTCAACAACACACACAAAAAAGACATCAAAATGACAGCACTAAACTCATACCTATCCATAATTACACCGAATGTAAATGGACTAAATGCACCAATAAAGAGAGAGTGTGGCAGAATGGATTAAAAAAAAATACGATCTGTCTATATGCTGCTTACAAGAGACATACCTTAACGACAAAAACAAACAAACTCAAAGGATGGAAAAAATGTATACCAAACAAACAACAATCAAAAAAGAGCAGGAGTGGCAATACTAATTTCTTTTTTTTATTTGTGCTTTAAGTGAAAGTTTACAAATCAAGTCAGTCTCTCATACAAAAATTTATATACACCCTGTTATGTACTCCTAGTTGCTCTCCCCCGAATGAGACAGCACACTCCTCCTCTCCAGGCTGTATTCCCCGTGTCCATTCAGCCAGGAGATGCCCGCATAGTCTCATGTGTCTACTTCAGCCAGGAAACTCACTCCTCACTGGTATCATTTTCTGTCTTATATCCAGTCCAATCCCTGTCTGAAGAGTTGGCTTTAGGAATGGTTCCAGTCTTGAAATAACAGAAGGTCTGGGGACCATTACCCCTGGGGTTCTTCAAGTCTCAGCCAGACCATTAAGTCTGGTCTTTTTCTGAGAACTTGAGGTCTGCATTCCACTGTTCTTCTGCTCCATCAGGGTCTCTCTGTTGTGTTCCCTGTCAGGGCAGTCATCCGTTGTAGCCGAGCACCATCTAGTTCTTCTGGTCTCAGGCTGATGTAGTCTCTGACTTATGTGGCCCTTTCTGTCTCTTACGCTCATAATGACCTTGTGTCTTTGGTGTTCTTCATTCTCCTCTGCTCCAGGTGGGTTGAAAACAATTGATCCATCTTAGATGGCCGCTTGCTAACGTTTAAGACCTCAGATGCCACACACTGAAGTGGGATGCAGAATGTTTTCTTAATAGATTTTATTATGTCAATTGACCTACATGTCCCCTGAAACCACGGCCCAAAGACCCCGCCCCTGCTACTCTGGCCTTTGAAGTGTTCCGTTTATTCAGGAAACTTCCTTATTTTTGGTTTAGTCCAGTTGTCCTGACCTATCCTGTTTTGCGTGCTGTCTTTCCCTTCTCCTAAAATAGTCCTTCTCTATTATCTAATTGGAAAACCCTGGTGGCATAGTGGTTAAGTGCTATGGCTGCTAACCAAGAGGTCAGCAGTTCGAATCAGCCAGGTGCTCCTTGGAAACTCTATGGGACAGTTCTACTCTGTTCTATAGGGTCGCTATGAGTTGGAATCGACTAGACGGCAGTGGGTTTGGTTATTATCTAATAACTCAATAGCCCTCTCCCTCCCTTCCTCCTCACCCTCGTAACCATCAAAGAATATTTTCTTCTCTGTTTAAACTATTTCTTGAGTTCTTCTAAAGTGGTCTCATATAATATTTGTCCTTTTGCAACTAATTTCACTCAGCCTAATGCCTTCCAGACTCCTCCATGTTAGGAAATGTTTCACAGATTCATCACTGTTCTCTGTCGTTGCATAGTATCCCATTGTATCAATATACCATAATTTATTTATCCATTCATCCGTTGATGGACACCTTGGTTGCTTCCGTCTTTTTGCTATTGTAAACAATGCTGCAATGAACATGGGTGTGCACATATCTATTCTTGTGAAGGCTCTTATTTCTCTAGGATATATTCCAAGGAGTGGGATTGCTGGATCATATGGTAGTTCTATGTCTAGCTTTTTAAGGAAGCACCAAATCGATTTCCAAAGTGGCTGTCCCATTTTACATTCCCACCAGCCGTGCATAAGTGTTCCAGTCTCTCCACAACCTCTCTAACATATATTATTTTGTGTTTTTTGGATTAATGCCAGCCTTGTTGGGGTGAGACGGTATCACGTTGTAGTTTTGATTTGCATTTCTCTAATGGCTAATGATCGTGAGCATTTCCTCAGGTATGTTAGCTGCCGGAATGTCTTCTTTGGTGAAGTGCCTGTTCATATCCTTTGCCCATTTTTTAATTAGGGTATTTGTCTTTTTGTTGTTGAGTTTTTGCAGTACATGTAGATTTTAGAGATCAGACGCTGATTGGAATTGTCATAGCTAAAAACTTTTTCCCAGTCTGTAGTAGGTAACCTTTTTACTCTTTTGGTGAAGTCTTTGGACAAACATAGGTGTTTGATTTTTAGGAGCTCCCAGTTATCTAGTTTCCCTTCTGCATTGTTAGTAATGTTTTTTATACTCTTTATGCCATGTATTAGGGCTCCTAGCATTGTCCCTATTTTGTCTTCCATAATCTTTATAACTTTAGATTTTATATTCAGGTCTTTTATCCATTTTGACTTAGTTTTTGAGTGTGGTGTGAAGTATGAGTCTTGATTTATTATTTTGTAGATGGATATGCAGTTATGCCAGCATCATTTGTTAAAGAGACTGACTTTGGGCCTTTGTCAAATACCAGCTGCTCATATGCGGATGGATTTATGTCTGCATTCTCAATTCTGTTCCGTTGGTCTATGTATCTGTTGTTGTACCAGTACCAGGCTGTTTTAACTACTGTGGCGGTGTAATATGTTCTAAAATCAGCTAGCATGAGGCCTCCCACGTGGTTCTTCTTTTTCAGTAATGCCTTACATATCCAGGGCCTCTTTCGCTTCCCTGTGAAGTTGGTGATTTGTTTCTCCATCTCATTAAAAAATGTCATTGGAATTTCAATCAGAATTGCATTGCATCTATAGATGGCTTTGTGTAAAATAGACATTTTTACAACCTTGAGTCTCCGTATCCGTGAGCAAGGTATGTTTTTCCACGTGTGTAGGTCTCTTTTGGTTTCTTGCAGTAGTGTTTTCTAGTTTTCTTTGTATAAGTCTTTTACATCTCTGGTAAGATTTATTTCTAAGTATTTTGTCTTCTTGGGAGCTACTGTAAATGGTATTGATTTGGAGGAATCCAACTGATTTTTGTATGTTTATCTTGCATCCTGATAATCTGCTGAACTCTTCTGTTAGTTTCAGTAGTTTTCTTGAGGATTCTTCAGGGTTTCTGTGTATAAGACCATGTCATCTGCAAATAGAGATATTTTACTTCTTTTTTGCCAATTTGGATGCCCTTTATTTCTTTTTCTAGTCTAATAGCTCTGGCTAGGAACTCCAGCACAGTGTTGAATAAGAGTGGTGATAAAGGACACCCTTGTCTTGTTCCTGTTCTCAAGGGGAATGCTTTCAGGCTCTCTCCATTTAGAATGATGCTGGCTGTTGTCTTTGTATAAATGCCCTTTATTATGTTGCAGACTTTCCATTCTATTCCTATTTTGCTGAGAGTTTTTATCATGAATGGGTGTTGAATTTTGTCAAATACCTTTTCTGCCTCAATTGATAAGACCATGTGGTTCTTGTGTCTTGTTTTATTTCTATGATGGGTTCAATTGATTGTTTTTCTAATGTTAAACCATCCCTGCATACTCGGTATGAATCCCACTTGGTAAAGGTGAATTTTTTTTAAGTGTTGTTGAATTTTATTGGCTAGAATTTTGTTGAGGAGTTTTGCATCTAAGCTCATGAGGGATATAGGTCTGTAATTTTCTTTTTTAGTGGTGTCTTTACCTGGTTTTGGTGTCAGGGATATGCTGGCTTCATGGAATGAGTTTGGGAGTATTCCATCCTTTTCTATGCTCTGAAATACCTTTAGTACTAGTGGTGTTAACTCTTCTCTGAAAGTTTGGTAGAATTCTCCAGTGAAGCCATCAGGGACAGGGCTTTTTCTTTGTTGGGAGTTTTTAAATTACCTTTTCAATTTCTTCCTTCATTGTGGGTTTATTTAGTTGTTCTACCTGTGTTTTATTGACTATGCAAAGGCATTCGACTGTGTGGATCATAACAAATTATGGATAACACTGCGAAGAATGGGAATTCCAGAACACTTCATTGTGCTCATGAGGAACCTGTACATAGATCAAGAGGCAGTTGTTCGGACAGAACAAGGGGATACTGATTGGTTTAAAGTCAGGAAAGGTGTGTGCCAGGGTTGTATTCTTTCACCATACCTATTCAATCTGTATGCTGAACAAATAATCTGAGAAGCTGGACTATATGAAGAAGAACGGGGCATCAGGATTGGAGGAAGACTCATTAACAACCTGCATTATGCAGATGACACAACCTTGCTTGCTGAAAGTGAAGAGGACTTGAAGCACTTACTAATAAAGATCAAAGACCACAGCCTTCAGTATGGATTACACCTCAACATAAAGAAAACAAAAATCCTCACAACTGGACCAATGAGCAACATCATGATAAACAGAGAAAAGACTGAAGTTGTCAAGGATTTCATCTTACTTGGATCCACAGTCAACAGCCATGGAAGGAGCAGTCAAGAAATCGAAAGACGCATTGCATTGGGTAAATCTTCTGCAAAGGACCTCTTCAAAGTGTTGAAGAGCAAAGATGTCACCCTGAAGACTAAGGTGCGCCTGACCCAAGCCATGGTATTTTCAATCCCATCATATGCATGTGAAAGCTGGGCAATGAATAAGGAAGACCGAAGAAGAGTTGACGCCTTTGAATTGTGGTGTTGGAAAAGAATATGAAACACACCATGGACTGCCAACAGATCGAACAAATCTGTCTTGGAAGAAGTGCGGCAAGAATGCTCCTTAGAGGCAAGGATGGCGAGACTGTGTCTTACATACTTTGGACGTGTTGTCAGGAGGGATCAGTCCCTGGAGAAGAACATCATGCTTGGCAGAGTACAGGGTCAGCAGAAAAGAGGAAGACCCTCAAAGAGGTGGATTGACACAGTGGCTTCAACAATGGGCTCAAGCATAACAATGATTGTAAGGATGGCGCAGGACCGGGCATTGTTTTGTTCTGTTGTGCATAGGGTCGCTATGAGTCGGAACCGACTCGACGGCACCTAACAACAACAACAACAACAACAACACCTCTGTTTATGTTAGTTTAGGTAGGTAGTGTATTTCTAGGAAATCGTCCATTTCTTCTAGGTTTTCAAATTTGTTAGAGTACAATTTTTCATAGTAATCTGATATGATTCTTTTAATTTCAGTTGGGTCTGTTGTGATATAGCCTATCATTTCTTATTCGGGTTATTTGCTTCCTCTCCTGCTTTTCTTTCATCAGTTTGGCCAATGGTTTATCGATTTTGTTAATTTTTTCAAAGAATCAGTTTTGGTCTTGTTAACACTTTCAATTGTTTTTCTGATCTCTATTTCATTTAATTGTGCTCTAATTTTATTGTTTTCTTTCTTCTGGTGTCTGAGGGTTTCTTTTGTGGTTCTCTTTCTATTTTGTTCAAGTTGTAGGGACAATTCTTTGATTTCAGCCCTTTCTTCTTTTTGGAAAAAAGACCCATACCTCACATCATGCACAAAAACTAACTCGAAATGGATCAAAATCTAAAGCAGTCAATATCATGGAAGAAAAAGTAGGGACAATGCTAGGAGCCCTAATACATGGCATAAACAGTATAGAGAACATTACTAACAATGCACAAACACCAGAAGAGAAACTAGATAACTAAAAAAACTAGGAGTTCCTAAAAATGAAATACCTATGATCATCCAAAGACTTCACCAAAAGAGTAAAAAGAGTACTACAGACTGGAAAAAAAATTTTAGCTATGACAATTCAGATCAGAGTCTGAGCTCTAAAATGTACATGATAGTGGAAAACTCAACAACAAAAAGACAAATAACCCAAATTAAAAATGGGTAAAGTATATGAACAGACACTTCACCAAAGAAGACATTCAGGCACCTAGCAGGTACATGAGGAAATGCTCGCAATCATTAGCAATGGTTTTTTGTTTGTTTGTTTGTTTTGTTTTTGGTTACTTCCTTCACTGTGTGTGGTCTACCACGCAACTCAGAGATGATGGTTGGATTGCTTCTCTAGTGGCAAGTACTGACTTAAAGCCCATTCTCTTCTTTAGAGTTTGTTGTCCTTTGAAGATGTGGTCCTGAATTTTTCCCAGGAAGAATGGGAGCTATTGGGCCCCACTCAGAGGCCCTCTACAATGATGTGATGAAGGAGAATTAAGACACCATCATCTCTATGGGTAAAGATTTGCTGTTCCTTTTGTTGTTCTGTTGATACGTGCCCTCGAGTTAGTTCCGACTCATAGCAACCTTGTGCACAACAGAACAAAACACTTCCTAGTCCTGAGCCATCCTCACAGTTGTTGCTATGTTTGAGTCCATCGTTATAGCCACTGTGTCAATCCATCTCACTGAGGGATTTCCTCTCTTTCACTGACCTTCTACTTCACCAAGCCTGGTGTCCTTCTCCAGGGACTGACCCTCCTGATAACATGTCCAAAGTATGTGAGACACAGTCTCGCCATCCTTACTTCTGAGGAACATTCTGGCTGAATTTCTTCCAAGACAGACTTGTTCGTTCTTCTGGCAGTCCGTGGTGTATATTCAATATTCTTCGCCAACACCACTCTTCAAAGACATCATTTCTTCTTCGATTTTCCTTATTCGCTGTCCAGCTTTCACATGCCTATGAGGCAATTGAAAACACCATGGCTTGGGTCAGGCGCGCCTTAGTCTTCGAGGTGACATCTTTGCTTTCAACGCTTTACAAAGGTCTTTTGCAGCAGATTTGCACAAGGCAATCTGTCATTTGATTTCTTGATTGCTGCTTCCATGGACGTTATTTCCACATGAACGTTGATTCCAGTTAAAATGAAATCCTTGACAACTTTAATGTTTTCTCTATATGATGCTGCTGCTCTTTGGTCCAGTTGTGAGGATTTTTGTTTTCTTTAAATTGAGGTGTAATCCATACCGAAGGCTGTGGTCTTTGATCTTCATCAGTAAGTCCTTCAAGTCCTCTTCGCTTTCGGCAAGGAAGATTGTATCATGTGCATATCACACGTTATTAATGAGTCTTCCTGTGATCCTGAAGCCTAGCTCTTCTTCAAATAGTCCACTTTCTCAGATTACTTGCTTAGCATACAGATTGAATAAGTAGGGTGAAAGGATTTAACCCTGATGCACACCTTTCCTGATTTTAAACCATGCATGATCCCCTTGTTCTGTTCGAATGACCCCCTTTTGGTCTGTGTACAGGTTCTGCATGAGCATAATTAAATGTTCTAGAAATCCCATTCTTCGAACGGTTGTCCATAATTTGTTATGATCCACAAAATCAAATGTCTTTGCATAGTAAGTAAAATGCAGGTGAATATCTTTCTTGCATTCTCTGCTTTCAGCCAAGATCCATCCGACTGTTACATCCTCAGTTGGCAGAGAATGCATCTCAGTTTACAGGGAATGTGAATTGTAGATTCACATGAGAAAGTCTCACTGTTTCAATAGCTGATTTGTTCTGAACGTTATGGTGGAGGGGAAAGATGTATCCAGATCGCCTGGAGAGCTTTTCCCAAATACACATGCCACACTTCCTTATTCTAAACAGAATATTGCTGTATCCCCTGCCTCAAACTGCCCTGCAAACCTGTTCTGCCCATGTCTTTCCCATCGCAGTAAAAGGCACCACCATTCACCCAATTCCTCAGACCAGAAACCTCCTGACTATCCTTTTTTCCAATCTTTCTGTCATACCCCACAACCAATCCCTCAGCAAGACCTCTTAGCTCTACCTTCACAATATATCCTGAATCCAGTCATGTCTCCACCTCTTCCACTGTTACCTTCCTGGTCTAAGTCACTGTCATCTCTGTCCCAGTTCTACTTCAATAGCTTTTTAACTGAAGTCCCTCTGCCGCCTCTATCAACCTCTTAGTGTCTTTTCCACAGCCAAGGGGATCTTTTTTTTTAATTTTATTGATTTTGTTGTTGCTATTATTGAGAATATACACAGCAAAACACACACCAATTCAACAGTTTCTACATTACAGTTCGGTGACATTGCTTACATTCTTCAAGTTGTGCAACCGTTCTCACACTTCTTCTCTGAGTTGTTCCTCCCACATTAACGTAAACTCACTGCCCCCTAAGGTTCCTATCTAATTTTTTCAGTTGCTGTTGTCAATTTGACCCCATATAGCTAGTTTTTAAAAGAGCATAATGCTCAAGGCAGACATTTTTCACTAGTTAAGCTAATCTGTTGCTTGGTTTTAAAAAGACTTGAGGGGATATGTTTGGTTTAAGGTTTGTTTAAAGATTATCTCAGGGCAATAGTTTCAGGGGTTCATCCAGCCTCCATGGCTCCAGAAAACCTGGAGTCCACGAGAATTTGAAATTCTGTTCTACCTTTTCTCCCTTTTGATCAGGATTCATCTATAGAACCTTTGATCAAAATGCTCAGTAATGGTGGCCAGGCACCGTCCAGTTCTTCTGGTCTCATAGTAAAGGAGGCAGTTGTTCAAGGAGGCGAGTAGCCACACATTCCATATCCTCCCCCTATCCTTGACGCTCCTTCTTCCTCTCTTGCTCCAGGCATAGAGACCAATTGTTGTGCCTTGGATGGCCACTTGCAAGCTTTCAAGACCCCAGGCACTAAGCCATGACGAGCCAGGAGGTGGAACAGAAGCACGAAATACAATACTAGGCCAATTAACTGGAATACCCCATGAAACCAGGACCCTAAACCTTCAAACCAAGGAACCACATCCCATGTGGTGCTTGGTTGTACATAAGCAGCCTCAGCAGCTATTCTTTTTTGTTGATGTTGTTCTTGTAAATGTACCTATCACACAACGTTCGCTAATGCAGCTTTTTACAGGTGTACAACTTATTGACAGCAGTTACATTAGTGGGCTGTGCAACCCTACCCTTAATCAAAGTGAGGTCATGCAATATTTGTCCTTTTGTCAGCATAATGTCTTCAAGCTCCATCCATACTGTAGCATGTATCAAGACTGCTTCTCCTACTGGCTGAGTAGTATTCCATTTTATGTATGTACGTACCACCTTGTGTTTATCCATTCATCTGTTGATGGGCATTTAGGTTGTTTCCCCCTTTGGGCCACTGTGAATAGTGCTGCAATGGACATTGGTGTACAAGACTCTGAGTTTCTCCTTTCAGGTCTTTTGGGTATATCTGTAAGAGTGGAATTGCTGGGCCATATGGTAGTTCTGTTTTTAGTTTTTTGAGGAACCAAGCTTGTCTTTTAAAGGCATGATCAGATTATGGGATTTCCCTGCTTCAAACCCTGTCATGACTTCTCGTCACATTCAGAATAAAATCTAGATTCCTTCCCAAGGCCCAGAGGATTCTACATGCTGTGGCCCCTACTTCCCTTTCTACCCTCCTCTCCTCCGTTCTCTCCCATGCTGAGTCCTGTTTAGCCACACCGGCTTTCCTATTGTTTCTTAAACTCGCCAAGCTCGTTCCTTCCTTCCCACTTCCTCTGCCTGGCACACTTTTGCACCACCTCTTCACATCACCAAACTTCCTCTCTCCTTTCAGGTTGCTGTTTGAACACCACTTTCTCATAGAGGCTTTCCACAACCACCTTATTGTCTAAAATAGGTTCGCTCCCAAACCAATCACTGTTCTATTACCTTTATTTAGTTTTCTTCAAAACATGTATCACTTCCTGATGTTTTATTCATTACTTGATTTCTTTGAAATCTGACTCTCCCAATAGAACGTAAGCGCCACGGGAACACAGGATTCTATCTTATTGACCAGTATATCCCCAGCACCTACAGCAGTGCTTAGTCCACAACAGGCACATGATACGTGTCTATCGAAGGTCTGAGTGATGAATAATTCCCTCCACCTGGAGACCTGTGTTTTGTAAAACTGTATCAAGTGATTATGGCCGGTCTCCTCTCAGTGTGAACCAGTGAGCTATAAAAATGTTAGAAATATGTCCTCGTCCAGTACCTTTTAGAAATACGTCCTAGTCCAGTACCTTGTGCTTAAGCATTAGATAAAAATTAACTACAGTTATTACAGAACCAGTTTGTCATATGTTACCCAAGCCACAGACCTTCAGACTAGTTCCCCTGGACCCGCGTCATCCAGGATAGTGATGAGTTTATCAGACCAGATTACATTCCCTGCAACGTCTGGAGCATGGTTCCTCTCTGGTTGAACACAGGGTATTCCTGCAAACTTGAAATGTATTTCCATTCCTCATACCTTTTTCATCTTTCCCCCTTTGTTTTTTTCTTAGTTCCCTCAATTGCATATCTACCCACAAGCCCTGTAGAATATAATCCAGATTTTGGATCCAAGATTCTACTCATTTAACCGTTTGGAGTGTCTTAGTTATCTAGTGCTACAAGAGTACCACAGTGGGTGGCATTAAGAAAACATATTTATTTTCTCATATTTCAGGAGGGTAGAAGTCTGAAATCCCGGTGCCGGATCTAGGGGAATGCTCTCTCTGTTTTTGTCGGCTCTGTGGGAAGGTCCTTGTTTCTTTTCAGCTTCTGATCCTTGGCTCCTCGGTAATCTTCATATGGCTTGGCATCTATCTTTCCCCATCTCTGCTTGCTTCTCTATGTCTAATCTGCTCTTTTTATATCTCAAAACGTGATTGGCCTAAAACACAGCCTACACTGATAAGGCCTCTTAACATAACAAAGAAGACCATTCCCAAATGGGATTATAAGCACAGGTATAGGGGTTAGGATTTACAACACATATTTTTTTTGGGGGGTGGGGGGCACAATTCAATCCATAACATGAAGTAAAACAAAATGTGAAAGAATTATTCACTCCTTTTGAAATAGTCTGGAATTACTGGACCAATTAATTTAGGATGGCTGTTCATGACCTCAAGGTTTTCTTATCAGAACATTAATTTTCCACCCAAAACCTAAAGTGATCTGTTTAGAGCAAGGGAAGAACCATGGGTCTAAGGTCTGTAAGTGTTCCAAGATAATACTGCATAGCTTTCTACAGGTAAGTGGGTAGAGGGAAAATACTCCCTTATAGGAACCTTTACAGGGGCTTAGAATTTTAAAGTTCTAGTTCTGTATTTGTTTTCGTTGACATTTCTGTTGAGACAGTTGTAGGTTCACATGCAGATTTAAAACATAATACATAGAGACCCATGTACACTTCACCCAGTTTCCTCCAATGCTAGCAGAATATCACAACCAGGATATTGAAATTGATACAATCCTCCAGTCTTATTTAGAATTCCCCAGTTTTACTTGTACTCATTTCTGCATGTACGTATGAATTTAGTCTGTTCAATTTCAACACGTGTGGACATTTGTGTATCCACCACCACCATCAAGACACTGAACTGTCCCATTTCCACAAGCATCCCTCCTGGTGCCCTTTTAGAACCACGTACACTTCCCTATCACACGCTCCTTCCAGTCCTGTCACTAACCCATACCAACCACTAATATTCTATATTTCTAAAATGTTTGCCATTTCAAAACTGTTACATAAATGGAATCATAGAATGTATACCTTTTGGGGTTGGCTTTTTTTCATTCAGCCTAATTCCTTGGAGATTCATCCAAGTTGGTACAGATATCAATAGTTCATTCCTTTTAATTACTGAGTAATATTCCATGGTGTAAGTGTAACACAGATTGTTTAAAGATACACTCCTTGAAGGATACCTGTGCTCTCTCCAGGTTTTGGCTATTATGAATAAAGTTGCTGTCAACATTTGTGTACAGTTTTTATGTAAACAAGCTTTTCATTTCTCTGGGATAAATACACAAGAGTGTGCTTGCTGGTTCATATGTTAATTGCATCTTAGTTTTATAAGAAGCTGCCAAACTGTTTCCAGAGTGTCTGTGCCACCTGACATTCTCATCATCAATGTATGATTGATTGATCCAATTTCTCCACACCCAAGTCAACATTTTATATCTGTCTTTTTGATTATAACCATCTTAGTTGGAGCCCAGGTGGTGCCGTGGTTAAGAGCTTAGCTGCTTACCAAGAGGTCAGCAGTTCAAATCCACCAGCTGCTCTTTGGAAAGCCTTTTGGGCAGTTGTGTTCTGTCCTATAGGTTCGCTATGAGTCTAAATCAACTCAATGGCAACGGGTTTGGTTTTTTGTTTTGTTTTGTTTTGGTTTTTTGGTTAGTGGGTGTGAAGTGGTAGCTCATTATGTTTTTGATTTGCTTTTCCGTAATGGCAAACGATGTTCTACATCTTTTCATGTGCTTATTTGCTTCCTGTATATCCTTTCCAGTGAAATGTCTTTTGACCATGTTCTACTTGGATTGTTTGTCTTTTACTATTGAGTTTTGATAGTTTCAAAATATATTTCAGATACTACTCCTTTGTCGGATATGTGGTTTGGATATTGTTTCTCCCAGTAGACTTTTTTTGACCCTCTTCTCAGGGGCTTCTGCAGAGCAAAATTCTTTAATATTGATGACGCCAGGTTTTAATCTTTTCCTACATAGATCATGCTTTTGGTGTCAAGCCTAAGATTTCTGTGCCTACATCTAGATCTTGAAGATTTTCTCCTATTTTTTTTCTAAAAGTTTAGTAGTAGTTTGCCATTTTACGTTCAAGTCTATGAGCCATTTTGAGTTAATTATTCTATAAGATGTAATGTTTAGGTTATAGTGCATTTTTTTTTTTGGTCTATGGATATTCCGTTGTTCAGCACCATTTGTTGAAAAGGATATCCTTTCTTAAATGAATTGCTTTTGGGCTTTTGTCAGAGATCAGTTGGGCATATTTGTGTGCATCTGTTCCTGACTTCTCTGTTCTGTTCCACTGGTCTGTTTATCCCTCCATCAATACCACACTGACTTGATTATTGTAGGTATACAATAAGCCTTAATATCAGGAAGACTGATACTTGGCACTTTATTCTTGGTCAGGATCGTTTTAGCTATTTTAGGACTGGTACCTTTTCATATAGAGGAGTCCTGGTGGTACAGCGGTTAAAGTGTTTCACTGCTCACTGAAGGTGGGCAGTTTGAACTCACCAGCCACTCCATGGAAGAAAGATGTGGCAGCCTGCTTCCATAAAGATTTATAGCCTTGGAAAGTCGCTGGGGAGTTCTTTTCCTATAAATTTCAGAATAAGCTTATCTATGTCTACAAGAAACTTTTTTTGTGATTTTATGGTAGGAATTACATTAAACCTATGTGTCAAATTGAGAATCAACATCTTTACTACGTTGACTTCTAATCCATGAGCACTGTATGATTCTCCATTTATTTAGGTCTTCTTTGATTTAGTTCATCAGTTTTTTAAATTTAAAAAAAATTTCCAGCATACAGATCCTCTACATGTCTTGTTAAAAGTATGCCTAAGCATTTCATTTTCATCTGAGTGATTATAAATAGTATGTCATTTTTAATGTCGGTTTCCACATGTTCATTGTTGGTATGCAGGAACGCCAGTGATGATTGTGTTTTAATATTGTATCCTGTGATCTTATGGAACTTATTTATTAGTTCTAGGAGTTTTTAGTAATTTTTTGGAATTTTCTCCATAGACAGTCACATTATCTGCAATGCCTTGTATTTCTTTCTCATATTATTGCAGTGGTTCAGGCTTGGAGTACTCGCCTTGTTCCCACAATCATAGCAGTTACTCACCCAGTCTTTCAACATTACATATGCTGTTATCTGTATTATTTTTATGTTCTTCATCAAGTTGGTATAATTCCTTCTATTCCTAACTTGCTGAGAGATTTTATCATGAATCAATGTGGAATTTTGTGAAATGCTTTTTTTGCACAAATCAATATGAGCATATTTTTCTTCGTTGGCTTGTTAATATACCAGTTTATGTTGATTGATTTTTAAATATTGAACCAGCCTTATATTTCTGCAATAAATCCCACTTGACCGTGGCATATAATTCTTCTTACAAATTTTGTTTTCGTTTTGCCAGTATTTTGTTGATCTAAGTTAAAGTGAGATATTCGTCTGTTGTTTTCTTTTTTGGTACTGTCTTTGTCTGGTTTTGCAGTATGGGTGATTCTATATACCGTGGACTGCCAAAAGAACAAAGAAATCTGCCTTGGAAGAAGCACATCCAGAATGCTCTTTGGAAGCCAGGATGGCAAGACTTTGTCTCACAAAGTTTGGATGTGTAATCAGGAGGGATCAGTCCCTGGAGGAGGATTTCATGCTTGGTAAAGTAGAGGGTCAGCGAAAAAGAGGAAGACCCTCAAGGAGATGGATTGACACGGTGACTGCAGCAATGGGCTCAAGCATAACAACGATCACGAGGATAGTACAGGGCCAAAAGTTTTTTCATTCTGTTTTATGTAGAATTGCTGTGAGTCGGAACCAGCTGGATGGCTCCTAACAACAACAGCAACAACAAGGAGTCTCTGGGTGTTGCAAATGGTTGATGCATTCACCTGCTTACCGGATATTGTCAGAGGGACTCCATTTGGTTCGGGGGAGAATGAGCCTTCCTGGGCTGCCATCTATTTTTAGTTTGGGGTTGGGAAATACTGGACCTGGGTCACCGTTTTTTGGGCACTATTGTATCGTTCCTCCAGTCCTGGAGTTCCAATCCAGGTTGTCTAATTCTTACCACTTTTCAGAGTTCCCTTTTTGTTGTCTCTCATGTTATTCCCCGGGTTTGTACTTGTGCTCAGTTGGAAAGAGTAGGGAGAAACGGTTTTATACCATTTGTCCAGGACAGACCAGAAATATTTTGTTCCTGTATTTTTTTAATTCCATCGTTATTGAATATTCTCTCCATTCCTGTGGTTTTCTTGCTCTGGGATACAGACGACTGATTCTTGCGTTTATTTCGAGAGGATTAAGTCTCAAAAACGACAGTGGAAATGATCAGCCCGTGTTTCCTTATGAGTTAGAAATACAAGCACCAGGAGGCAAAGTATCAAGAAAAGCCAGAGTGAAAATTCCCCAGAAAATAACAGGCACAGAAAATCGTGGTGGTACACACAGGGTAAGGAAACGGCATCAAAATTTTCCAGGGAAGAAAAGAAAGAAACATTCAACATGTAAACAAGAGCTGCCAAAATGTATGGATCTTCATAGGAAAGACCACACAGGGGAGAAACCTTTCAAATGTCAGGAATGTGGGAAAAGCTTTAGAGTGAGTTCTGACCTTATTAAACACCAGAGAATTCACACTGAAGAGAAACCCTACAAATGTCAACAATGTGATAGGAGATTTAGATGGAGTTCAGATCTTAATAAACATCTAATGACACACCAAGGAATAAAACCCCATAAATGTTCGTGGTGTGGGAAAAGCTTCAGTCATAACACAAATCTCCACACACACCAAAGAATCCACACAGGAGAGAAACCCTTTAAATGTCATGAATGTGGGAAGAGATTCATTCAGAACTCCCATCTTATTAAACACCAGAGAACCCACACAGGTGAGCAGCCCTATACTTGTATCATATGCAAGAGAAACTTTAGCAGGCGGTCAAGCCTTCTTAGACACCAGAAACTCCACAGGGCAAGGGAAGTTGGTCCTGTGTCCCCAGTCTGAATGAAGTCACTATATTGAGCCTGACCCTAGAGAGCGTAAAAGAACATAAAATCATAAATCACCAATGATAGGAATCTCATCAACGAGAAATTTGGGAGGTGCCCATGCCATGCTTCACAGAAAGGAATACATGTTGCCTGTCTTGTCCAGTGTTATATCTTCAGTGCCTAGCACAAATTGACATATAGGGAGTACCTTATCAATAAAATAATGAAAATATATCAAGTGTATCTATTTATCATTGCCATCTATCCATCTACCTGGGTTCCTTGGATCTTTCTCAGACTCAGTGACCTACTGTCTTCAGGTATCAGGCACTTGGCAAATATATGATGGTCCCGAGTCCTGGTCTCATTCTTTACTGGTAGAGATGGAAGAGAAATATATAGTTCCCCAAAAAGAGAAAATTACTTAGTGGGGAGTGCTTTTATGGCTATTGTTCTCTGTGGAGGAACATCCAAGCCCAGTGTGTGGGGAGCTTTACCCTGGTACGGAAAGAGAGGATTTAATGTGTGCTCCAGGAGAAGCACCTCCATTCTAGTTGCTACTCCCCTCAGAAGCCACTGCCACAATGTCATCTGTCCAGCAATTCTAAGCAGCAAGGGCCTGAATGCCAACACAGACCTTTGGGCCTTGCAAGCACAAAACATCTGTCCTCTTGCTGGTCCTCTCAACACTGGCAAAGCCTTCCTCTAGAAGGGGCCTTTAAAATCTGGTGTGATCAGTGGGTACCAAGCTGGTCCTTAGAAAAGGCTGTTTGTGAGCTGTTAAGAGGCATGCTAAGAAAAAATGAATTCTTAATCCAGGTGAAGTTGGGATCAGTGTGTTAGATAAAATCAGTGTTTCATTACTAGAGGGCTTCTCAGAGCATTTATATGTAACTGCACAATGTGCAACTAGGGGAGTCAAGGGAGAGGGGTATGAGGATGCAGTGTTTTCCAGCATTATTTAGCCATAGGAGCCTTTCTGGTGAGTATGTTTGTCACGCCTAACATATCTGAGAACAGTGTTGTGCAACACCCATTCGGGAATCACTGACCTAGTTAAACCTTTCACCATTATAGGAACCTGAGGCCCAGAGAGGTTACCTGACTTGGTAGAACAAAAATCAGTTCTCGCATCCCCATATTCACACTGAAATGCCCTTTCCTCCACACTACGTGGCTTCTAGGGTAGAAGGAGGGTCATATCATTAGACGTATTAGGAAGCTGAAGAGTAAGAACTTATGGCTGGGCATTGGTGGCAGAGCAAAAGTTGTCGCTGAGTGTCCTCAAGTCAATTTCCATTCATTGTGACCCCTTGTGACAGAGTAGAACTGCCCCATAGGGTTTCCTAGGCTGTAATCTTTAGGGGAACAGATTACCAGCTCTTTCTCCTGCAGAGCCACCGGATGGGTTTGAACCGCCAACCTTTCACTTATCAACCGAATACTTAACCATTGTGCCACCGGGGCTTCATAGAGCAAGAGTAACCAAAGAACACCAAATCCGTTGCCATTGAGTCGATTCCAACTCAGCGACCCTATGGGATGGAGCAGAACTGCCCCATAGGGCTTCCAGTGACCAGCTGCTGGATTTGAACTGCTGACCTTTTGGTGAGCAGCCGAGCTCTTAACCACTGTGCCATCAGGGGTCAAGAGCAGAAGTAGAGCCCATGTATTCCCTTTCCAGGAGATGAGGTGGAGAAATCTCTCTCCTCAGGGCCCCTCCAGAGGGATTCACTTCTCCAAGGTCATAGCAACCAATTCTGTTTGGAATCTTCTCCCACATCTGGTAGAGCATCCAAGTGTTTTAGCAAGGAGAGTCTCGATAGCTTCCAACAGCAGCTATAGGAAAGAGTAGATAGGAGGATTCAGTCCTGACTGACCTCTAAACTAGACCACGGCTTCCCCAACAGTGTGTAGTGAAGAACCAGTGAAGGTTCTTCATTTGCTTAACTTCCAATCTGTTGCAGACTGACATTTTTGTAAAATGCAATAAAATGAATTATTAGAAAAGTGGAATAAAAAAGCCAAAGACACACAAAATGCAAGCCCAATTATTTTTAATTATTAAACAGCCATGAAACGACTGTGTCAAATTGCTACAAAAGTTTCTAAATGCTTCCTCTGAATTTCCGTATTTATTTTCCTGCAGATGGGTAACAAATACTTCATGGACCAATGCTAGCCCATGGCTCACGCTCTGAATAGCATTGCATAGACTCAAGTGGAGTTTCAGGCCCCCTTTAAATAAATGTCTTATGCTAGGTAAAAAAAAAAAAAAAAGGGCAGAGAAGCTGGGGACCGAACACATTTTCAAAAAAAAAAAAGACAAAAAAACTGGTATTAGTCAAGGACCTATTTGGTTTGACCAATCATACATTATAATGGTATATTTGGCAATTGAAAGAAAAGTTATATAAATAAAAGGACCTGAAATGTTATATTGATCGAAAGGATCATAACCTAAACCAAACCCAGTGCCGTCGAGTCGATTCCAACTCATAGCGACCCTATAGGACAGAGTAGAACTGCCCCACAGAGTTTCCAAGGAGTGCCTGGTGGATCCAAACTGCCGACCCTTTGGTTAGCAGCCATAGCACTTAACCACTACGCCACCAGGGTTTCCAAAAAGGATCATAGGTTTTAGAAATTAAGAAATAGTGCTCTAGAAGGCCCTGAAATTGAAGAATGAGCAGAATAATCTAATGTCTAAGTCTTTTTGCCATTTCTCGGGCTGTTACAAAGACACACAGACTGTGGAACTCAGAAGAACCACATACACACACACACACCACACACTACATCTAAGATAGTTGTAGAAATAAATTCTCATCATCAAAAATGGAATAACTCAATCAGATTGAGAGATGCGGCTAGCTAACATTGCCCCATAGAAATGTTAACATTGGCTTGGTATTTATTTATAAAATTGGAAAACTTTGTGTCCTTCAGTTAAAAGAACGCTTCAGGCAATTATTGTTTAGAGTTACAAAATCAGCTCTTTATTCTCTTTACATGCTGGTGTGCCCACACATCGGCTTTAGTTACATCAGAACCTCCTCTGTGGATGCCTGGTACAGGATAAGATGGTCTGGTATACATAGCAAAGGGTGTGCACTGGGAGGATGGTAGACTGAGCAACATACATCATTACAACTGCTTGGAATCAAATCACCAGGCCTGTCGTCCAGGTGCCTCGGGATGGGTTCGAATGGCCAATCTTTCGGCTAGTAGTCAAGGGCCTAACTCTTTGCACCACCCAGGGACACCCTTGGTGCTAAGATGGGGGAAATCATCCTCCTGCACAAGGTGCCACCCTACTTTGTGTGAATCCATTTGGCAGCACCCTGGATAACTGAGACCACACCACCATTCAAGGAACATTTGTGTAGCTTCTGGAAAGAAGGGATTGACTTAAAAATTTATAGGAGAGCTGCATCAAAGGAGCCAGAAGCTTCCTGCCTTCCTGTGAGTTTTGACAAAGTCCTAGAAAATAGAAGTTGGCAAAATGGCACTCCACTTTTACAAAGTGCCCACCCGTTATAATACATTTTAGCTTCAAAGCTTGTCTTACATATTCTACCTGGGCATCGTTCCCAGTGGGGATAAAGAGCAGGGATCATGGGTCCCATTTGAGAGATGAGTTATCTGAGGCATATACCAGGAAGTGATTGCCTGAAGATGTGCTGGGGGAAAGGCAGGGAGAAAATTGTGGTTTCCTGGCTTGTGCTTCAGTTACTCCATTGCTGCTCAAATGCAAGGACTCTAGTATAGGAAGCAAATTCTCACCCATGTGGTTAGGGAACAAGATTTTGGAGTCAGGGCTCCTGGCTGAGTCATCAGTGTCCATTCTTCCCATTCACTCTTCTGTGAGCTCAGTGTCATCTCTGAGGCCTGCAGCTCCCCAGTACCTGCAGGTCTGCAGCAGCTTGGGTCCCGGAAGCCAAGAGAGGCCTCTGTAGAGATGCAGTCTGAGGAGCTCAGTCCAGGGTTCGCTTGTGCTTGGGGACGCACAAAGACAATCCAAGTTATACCGGGCATGGATAGTTTTAAAAGAATCCATTTCCACAGCCTCAGCTTCTATACATTGTCATTCCTAAAACTCACCTAATGAAAACCTTGATAAAGATTCTCTTCTTCAACCTCCCTCTCACTACCACAGAGCCCTGGTGGCACAGTGCTTAACAGCTATGGCTGCTAATGAAAAGGCTGGCAGTTCGAATCCACCAGCTGCTTTTGGAAGCCCTATGGGGCAGTTCTACCCTGTCCTATAGGGTCACTATGAGTTGGGATCACTCGACAGCATTGGGTTTAGTTTGTTTGTTTGGTTTCACCACCTCCCTTTTGCCACTGTTACCTGCCCTAATCTTACCATGGTGCATTGCCCTGATGACATTTAAAATCCACCCTACTTGAGCATGATCTAATTAAAATAACAAAACCCCATTTTCCAAACAAGATTCCATCCACAGGTATAAGGGTTAGGATTCGAACATATATTTTGGGGGCACACAATCCATAACAGGGCCTTCCTTGCTTTGAATTTTTATTCCTTTTTTTATCATTTGATGTCTGTCTTCCCTCTAGAAGCTGAACCTCGTTTCTCTGTATTTCTTAGCACACTACTTGGACTATGGTCAGATTTCTAGCCTCCAGATTTGCGAGAGAATAAATTTCAGTTGTTTTAAGCCACCGAGTTTGTGGTATTTTATTATGGCAGCCCTAGGAAGCAAATATAATTATCCAGGTGGGCCTGATGTAATTCCAAGGCCCCTTATGAGTGAAAGAGGGAAACAGGAGAGTTAGTGCCAGAGTGACACAATAAGAAAAGCACTGAAGCAGCCGTTGCTGGCTTGGAAGATAGAAGAGTGCCATGAGCCAAGGAATGGTGACACAGGGAAGAAATTGGATTGTCCTGTCGAGCTTCTTTAGAGAAAGAAGTGCAGGCCTGCAGACACTTAATTCTAGCCCAGTGAGACCAGTTTCAGACTTCCATCCTCCAGAACTGTAAGATAATACATTTGTGGGTTTTTTGAAGTCACTAAGGATGTGGCGATTTGTTACAACAGCAATAGGAAACTAATACAATGGCAACACTCCCCAAATCGATCTGCAGATTCAACACATTGCCGATAAAATTGCAGCTGACTTTTTTGTAGAAATTGACAATTTAGTGCTAAAACTCATCTGTAAATACAGGTTACCAGAATGGCCAAAACAATCTTGTACAAAGAAGAACAAAGTTGGAGCACTCATACTTTCTGATATCAAAATGTACTACAAAGCTACAGTAATCAAGACAGTGTGGTACTAGCATAAGGATAGACATCACAGATCAATGGAATAGAATTTGGAGTCCAAAAAAAAATTGTTATTTCATACTTACAGTTAATTGATTTTTGACAAGGATGTCAAAAAATTCAGTGGAAAGAATCCTCTTTCCTATAAATGGATATCCACATGCAAAAGAATGAAGTTAGACTCCTGTGTCACATCATATAAAAAAATTAACTCAAAATCTACCATAGACCTATATCCCAACCCAGTGCCATCGATATCAAAGCTAAACTATAAACTTTTAGAAGAAGGCATAGGAGTAAATCTTTATGATCTTGAGTTAGGCAATGATTTCGTAGATATGACACTGAAAGCATAACTACTAAGGAAAAATAAATTGAACATAAACATAGAAAAATTTTGTACTTCACCATGAAGAAAGTGAAAAGATATTGTAAGGAACCAAGGAAACCCTTTCCAAATCATATGTTTGACAATGCACTTGTGTCCAGAACACACGAACAACACTAATAACTCAACAGTAAAAAAAAAAGTAGTAAGACAAAAATCCCAATTAAAACTTGGGCAAAGGACTTAAATAGAAGTTTCTCCAAAGAAGACGTACACATGGGAAATAAGCACGTGAAAAAGGTGCTCAGCTTCATTATTGGATAGAAAAATGCAAATCAAAACCACAATCAGATACCACTTCACACACACTCCCACTGCCTTAGAGTGGATTCCAAATCATAGTGACCCTATAGGGCAGAGTAGAACTGTCCCATAGTTTCCAAGGCTGTAAATCTTTACAGAAACAGACTGTCACATCTTCCTTCCGAGGAGCAACTGGTGGGTTCAAACCACTGACCTTTTGGTTAGCAGCCGAGCTCTTTAACCACTGTGCCACCAGGGCACTTTCACACTTACTACGATGACAAAAATTAAAAGGACAAGTGTTGAGGATATGGAGAAATTTGAACCACCGAGCATTGCTATTGGGACTGTAAAATGGTGCGGCTGCTTTGTTAAACAGTTTGACAGTTCCTCACAGAGTTAAACATAGAGTTAACCCTATGTCCAAACAATTCCACTCCTAGATGTGTACCCAAGAGAAATGAGAACTTATGTCTGTACAAAAACTTGTACATGAATATTTATAGCAGCATTAGCAATAATAGCCAAACAGTAGAAACAAATCCAGTGTCCAGTAATTGATGAATGGATAAACAAAATGGAATACAGTGGAATAGTATTCGGCCATAAAAAAGAGTGAACATGCTTCAACATGGAGAAACCTGATTACATTATGCCAAATGCAAGAAGCCAGGCTCAAAAGATCACATATTACATAATTTCATTTAAATGATTAAGTATCCAGATTTGGGTAGATTCATAAAAACAGAAACTAGATTACTGGGTACAAGGGGCTGGAGGTGGTGACTCCTAGTGGGTATGGTGTTTCTTTTTGGTGTGATGAAAATATTCTAAAATTAGATAACGGTGATGATTTCACAACACTGTGAATATGCTTGTAAAAATGGCATCGTGTCAGAGGTCCTTTAACTTCATGAGGGGGAAGGAGAATCAAGATCAATATCAGCCCAAAGCTGACTCCTATGAGGTGGTGGTCAGACATACCCCCACTTTCTAAATTTTTGACCAGTTCTGACAACTGCCTTACCTCCCAGGGCGCTCTCTACTTCTCTGCTGGGTTCAGTAATTCTTTGCGATGGCTACACACAACTCACAGATCATACTCATGATTATGGGATTTATTACGGAACTAACAGGTTACAATTCAGCATCCACTTGGAGGTAACAGGAACAACTCAGGATACAGTTCTTCAGTCAGGACAGGTTCTCCTTGGCTGTTGCCACCGGGTCCACCTCTTGGCCTGGGCCTTGCACTCTCAGCCTGACCTCTGCCCTTGCGTGGGTCTGGCCTCTGCCCTGCTTAGGCCTGGCCTCTGTCCTGCTCGAGCAAGTGTTAGAAAGCTCTGTAGCTCTGCTGATAAGTGCCCAGAGGCACCCCACTCCACCCGGAAGCCTCCTGAATGAACATGCTCAGCTTGTGACTGTACCCCACTCCACCCGGAAGCCTCCTGAATGAACATGCTCAGCTTGTGACTGTATGGGTCAGAAAGCCTAGCCTGCTGGTCCTGTGTTGCTGCTGCCTTGTACCATCTTCAGTGTTATAGCTCTCTCTGTCTCCTGGGTCTAGGAGATTCTCAGTGCAAGGACCCCAGGTCCAAATGACAGACTCTGTTTCTGGCTCATCTTCTTGATGAGCCCCACCCAAGGATTGGCTCCCTTTAAGCCTAGTAGGATGGCAAAACTGACCAATCCCCTGCGAGGGTTACATGGACCTTATTTGCATGGCCCCACCCCCACAACGCTTCCGTTCTTTATGCCTATGTATACTTTAATCTCCAAGTGTGACTGTCCATCTAAGACATTAAAGGAAGTTTTTATACTGAATTTGGAGTTTTGCCATATATCCTCTCCCAAGTTTGCAGTTTTGGGGCTTTGCTGTTTACTCCAGGAGAAAGTGTCTCATCTGCTGGGTTTATTAAGTTAATGTGGTTATCAATCTGATGACAAATAGCATATTCTGCACAGGTCAGAGTGGGGTCTTTTTCCAAAATAATTTTTTTTTAACTGAGTAAGGTATGCTAGGAGTGGCATTGATCCTGATTCCTTGGTAAAGACTCTTTAGCAAAGAGGAAAAGAAAGTTCCACCACCAGTGTATAGTTAAGTGCAATGGTGATAAGCAGTAGTCTGGCCAATCTTAGAAGGGGCTCCTGAGATTTTAAACTGCCCCAATAAGTCTGTCAGTTTGTCGTACTGTAGGTGGGGCTTACACGTTGCTGTGATGCTGAAAGCTATGCTACCGGTATTCAAACAGCAGCAGGGTCACTGATGGCAGGCAGGTTTCAGCTGAGCTTCTAGACTAAGACAGACTAGGAAGAAGGACCCATCAGTCTACTTCTGAAAAGAATTAGCCCGTGAAAACCTTATGAATAGCAGTGAAACATTGTTTGATATAGTGCCGGAAGATGAGCCCCTCCGATTGGAAGGCACTCAAAAGACGACTGGGGAAGAGCTGCCTCCTCAAAGTAGAATCGACCTTAATGACGTGGATGGAATAAAACTTCCCAGACCTTCACTTGCTGATGTGGCATGACTCAAAATGAGAAGAAACAGCTGCAAACATCCATTAATAATTGGAACGTGGAATGTATGAAGTATGAATCTAGGAAAATTGGAAGTCATCAGAAATGAAAGGTGTCATGGATTGATTTTTGGGGGGCCAAAGAGTGGAATGTCATGGATTGAATTATATCCCCACAAAAATGTGTGTATCAGTTTGGCTGGGCCATGATTCCTGTTATTGTGTGAATTTCCTGTACGTTGAAAATCCTGCAACTATGACGTTAATGAGGGAGTGTGGGCGGCAGTTTTTTTAGTGAGACAGGACTCAACCTACAGCACTGGATTGTGTCTTGAGGCAATCTCTTGAGATATAAAAGAGAGAAGTGAGCAGAGAGAGAGGGAGACCTCATACCACCAAGAAAGTAGCACCTGGACCAGGGCACGTCCTTTGGACCTGGGGTCCCTGCACCTGAGAAGCTCCTCGACCAGGGGAAGATTGAGGACAAGGACCTTCCTCCAGAGCCAACGGAGAGAGAGAAAGCCTTCCTCTGGAGCCAATGCCCCAATTTTGTACTTTTAGCCTACTTTACTGTGAAGAAATAAACTTCTCTTTGTTAAAGCCACCCACTTGTGGTATTTCTGTCATAGCAGCACTAGATGACTAAAACAAAATGGAACACATAAACATCGATACTCTAGGCAGTAGTGAGCTGAAATGGACTGGTATTGGCCATTTTGAATGAGACACACCTTATGGTCTACTATGCTTAGAATGACAACTCAAAGAGGAATGGCATTGCATTCATCATCCAAAAAAAACACAAAACATTTCAAGATCTATTCTGAAGTACAATGCTGTCAGAGATAGGACAATATCCATACACCTACAAGGAAAACCAGTTAATACAACTATTATTCAAACTTACACACCAACCACTAAGGCCAAAGATGAAGAAAATGAAGATTTTTACCAACTTTAGCAGTCTGAAATTAATCGAACATGCAATCGGGATGCGTTGATAGTTGCTGGTGATTTGAATTCAAAAGTTGGAAACAAAGATGAAGAACAGATAGTTGGAAAATATGGCCTTTTTTTTTTAGAAACGGTGCTGGAGATTGCATCACAGAATTTTGCAAGACCAATGACTTCTTCATTGCAAAGATGTATAAATGCTGATTATACATGTGGGCCTCACCAGATGGACTACACAAGACTCAAATCAACTACATCTGTGGAAAGAGACTATGGAGAAGCTCAATACCATCAGTCAGAACAAGGTCAGGGGCCGACGGTGGAACAGACCATCAATTGCTCATATGCAAGTTCAAGCTGAAACTGAAGAAAATTAGAACAAGTTTACAAGAGCCAAAGTACAACCCTGAGTATATTTGGAAGACAGCTCTCCTAGGCTGGGTTCTCTAGAGAAGCAAACCCAGTAATGTGTATTAAACGTATAAAAAAAATTAAGGAAACAGCTCATGCGATTGTAGGGGTTGGAAATTCCCAAGACCTTGGATCAGGATAGACTTCTTTCCCAATTCACAGAGTTGCAGAAGCTGGTGAACCCAAGATGAGCAG
The DNA here is from genome assembly GCF_024166365.1 of Elephas maximus indicus. Taxonomy (NCBI): domain Eukaryota; kingdom Metazoa; phylum Chordata; class Mammalia; order Proboscidea; family Elephantidae; genus Elephas; species Elephas maximus. The sequence goes on from NC_064846.1 coordinate 20,509,414, forward strand.
GTTGGAGAGCAGGGATCCTGCTCACAGGTTGTTTTTCTGGGCAGGGTGGTTTAGCAGACACACATGAAGTAATCTCTTCAGATGGGAGTGGTTCTGCTGGCAGGAGTGATTCAATGGAATTTAGGGGCTCAGTGTCCCCAGCTTCCTGATTGTCTGCCCATATGTCCCCACCCCAAATTTCAGGATTCCATTTCTTCTCAATCAATGGCCTTAATTTAACTTCAGACACCTCTCAAGGGTGGCAATTGAGCTGGCATTGTAATTCAGCCACTCTTACAATAAGACTCTGGGTTTGGTTTTCGGCAATATCAGCTCTGTTACTACAAGAAATAAGGCTCCCTTTCAAAGCACAAGTGGAAACTTTGAAGTCATTTATGTAGCACCTGAGCTTTGACTCTGAAGACATGAGCACATCTCTTTCTTTCACCAGTTCGTCTAGCAAAAGTAGGACCATCCAACCAGCTTCCTTATACTTCTGGCTCTGACAGAACTGTAGAAAGATATCACACATGTGTTCACCCAGAGCCTCACCTTTCGCCAACACCTGATCTATCGGTGGTGATATTTTGCATATTTGTATTGCTACCTCGTGCCATGGACCGTCGATACCCTCTTTACTGCTGGAAGCAGGGTCATCACCATTTTTAAGACTAGCCAGACTTGAGAACCAATTTAGAAAACTCATCCTTACAATTTTGTTTCTCTAGAATCACTCTCAGTACCAAATGCCTTTGGCTGGGTTCTCTAGAGAAGCAAAATCAGTGAAGCGTATAAATATATACAGAGAGACATTTATATCAAAAAATGCCTCACACGATTGTAGAGGCTGGAACGTCCCAAGTCTGTGGATCAGGATCGAGGCTTCTCCTGATTCATGTAGCTGCAGGGGCTGGCAAACCCAAGATCAGCAGGTCAGAGACCAGGACTCTTGCTCACAGGCTGTGAATATCGACGAATCCCAAGGTCGGCAGGCAAGACTGCAAGGCTTCTCCAGATTCGTGTAGCTGCAGGGGCTGGAGAACCCAAGATCGGCAGGAAGGAGAGCAGGGCTCCACTCACAGGCTGTGAAGATTAACAAAACCCGAGATCGGCACATAAGCTGATAGCGCAAGTCCCAAGAATGGGAGGTCAGATGAACAGGAAGACTCAGCTAAAAGCCAGAATGTCTGCTTATATTCGGATGCAGGCAACACCCAAAGGAAACCCCCCTTCAACTGAGTGGATACTTACAGCAGATGCCATCATGGGAGTGATCACATATAAACACTGAGAATCATGGTCCAGCCAAGTTGACACACAATCTTACCCATCACAAAGGGCATCCCAATTGGTAAAAGAAGTATACCTATTTGCAGATGATATGATCTTATATACAGAAAACTCCAAAGAATCTACAAAAAAATTACTGGAACTAATAGAATAATTCAGCAAAGAATCAGGATACAAGATAAACATACAAAAATCAGTTGGATTCCTCTACACCAACAAAGAGAACATCGAAAAGGAAATCACCAAATCAATACCATTTACAATAGCCCCCAAGAAGATAAAATACTTAGGAATAAACATAACCAGAGATGTAAAGGACAAAGAAAACTACAAAACACTACTGCAAGAAACCAAAAGGGACCTACATAAGTGGAAAAACATACCTTGCTCATGAATAGGAAGACTTAACATTGTAAAAATGTCTAATCTACCGAAACTGATCTATAGATACAATCCAATTCCGATCCAAATTCCAGCGACATTTTTTAATGAGATGGAGAAACAAATCACCAACTTCATACGGAAGGGAAAGAGGCCCCAGATAAGTAAAGCATTACTGAAAAAGAAGAAGAAAGTGGGAGGCCTCACTCTACCTGATTTTAGAACCTATTACACTGCCACAGTAGTCAAAACAGCCTCGTGCTGGTACAACAACAGACACATAGACCAATGGAACAGAATTGAGAAGCCAGACATAAATTCATCCACCCATGTGCAGCTGATATTTGACAAAGACCCTGAGTCCATTAATTGGGGGAAAAGACAGCCTCTTTAACAAATGGCGCTGGCATAACTGGATGTCCATCTGCAAAAAAATGTAACAAGACCCATAACTCACACCATGTACAAAAACTAATTCAAAATGGATCAAAGACCTATGTATAAAATCTAAAACAATAAAGATCATGGAAGAAAAAATAGGGACAATGCTAGGAGCCCTAATACACGGCATAAACAGAATACAAACCATAAGTAACAATGCAGAAATTCACGAAGAGAAACTAGGGAACTGGGAGCTCCTAAAAGTCAAACACTTATGCTCACCAGAAGACTTCACCGAAAGAGTAAAGACAACCTACAGACTAGGAAAAAAAATTTAGCTATGACATATCCGATAAGGATCTAATCTCTAAAGTCTACAAGATACTGTAACACCTCAACAACAAAGATACCCAATTAAAAAATGGGCAAAGGATATGAACAGACACTTCACCAAAGAAGACATTCAGGCAACTAACAGATACATGAGGAAATGCTCACGATCATTAGCCATTAGAGAAATGCAAATCGAAAGTATAATGAGATAGCATCTCAGCCCAACAAGGTCAGCACTAATCCAAAAAACACCAAACAATAAATGTTGGAGAGCTTGTGGAGAGGGTGGACAGACACACAGACATACAGAAAGACACAGACACACGGACAGACAAACATACAGACACACAGAGACAAACAGACACAGAGACACACACAGACAGACACGCAGACAGACACAGACACAGAGAGACACACAGAGACAGACACACAGACTCAGAGACAGACACACAGATACACAAAGACAGACACACGCACAGGTAGACAGACACACGCACAGGCAGGCAGACAGACTCACAGGTAGGCAGGCAGACGCACAGATGGACAGATGCACAGACAAACAGACACACGCACAGAGACACACGCACACACACACACAAACACATGCACACACAGACACACACATGAAGAGAATCTTTCTTCAGCAACATTTTTCAACTATTATTTTTCTAGAAGAAAATATGTATCGGTAATATTTCTCTCACGAGTGTTGGCTTTTTATGTAAATTCAATTTTTTAAATTTCCAAAATCAACAGTTAAATTGATAAATTCTTCCTGAAATGATACTAGCCTGAGAATGAACTTAAACAAGAAAACGCAGACCATAAGTTCTTCTGTTACTTGATAAGATATATACTTGTCATATTTAAAACAATAAATGATTTATTAATATCTTACGAAACATTGCATTGTGGGGGAATAGGAGTTCTTTTTCCCCCCTAGGCAAACTCTCTATTTTTTTTTTAATTTTTATTGTGCTTTAAGTGAAAGTTTACAAATCAAGTCAGTCTCTCACACAAAAACTTATATACACCTTGCTACATACGCCCAATTGTTCTCCCCCTAATGAGACAGCCCGCTCCCTCCCTCCACTCTCTCTTTTCCTGTCCATTTCACCAGCTTCTAACGCCCTCTACCCTCTCATCTCCCTTCCAGGCAAGAGATGCCAACATAGTCTCAAGTGTCCACCTGATCCAAGAAGCTCAATCCTCACCAGCATCCCTCTCCATCCCATTGTCCAGTCCAATCCCTGTCTGAAGAGTTGGCTTTGAGAATGGTTCCTGTCCTGGGCCAGCAGAAGCTCTGGGGGCCATGACCACCGGGGTCCTTCTAGTCTCAGTCAAACCATTAAGCCTGGTCTATTTACGAACATTTGGGGTCTGTATCCCACTGCTTTCCTGCTCCCTCAGGGGTTCTCTGTCCTGTTCTCTGTCAGGGCAGTCATCAGCTGTAACCGGGCACCATCTAGTTCTTCTGGTCTCAGGCTGATGTAGTCTCTGGTTTACGTGGCCCTTTCTGTCTCTTGGGCTCGTAATTACCTTGTGTCCTTGGTGTTCTTCATTCTCCTTTGATCTAGGTGGGTTGAGACCAATTGATGCATCTTAGATGGCCGCTTGCTAGCGTTTAAGACCGCAGATGCCAGGGAGTGGGGCTATTCTTGATCCCTTGTGGTAAAACAGTCCAGCAATATTGAGTCTTAGTTCCTGAGGTGGGATCCTCCCACTCAAAAGCAAATATCTCTTGGGACTTTCTTACAGAGGGACACAAGAAAAAGCATCTTTCAAGTCTAGAACCGTAAACCATGCACACTCCGCTGGAAAGAGTGTCAGCAGAGTGTATGGATTGGGTACCACTGGGTGAATATCCTCTGCTATCTGAGTCATGGCCCGTAGGTCTTGTACAAATTGATACTCTTCAGTGCCTGGCTTTATTATGGGTAGAATAGGGGTGTTGTAAACAGACTTGCAGGAACGGATAAGTCCATGTGCCAAGAAGGTTTTGATTAAATGTTGTAGGCCTTGTTTAGCCTCCTGCTTCAAGGGGTACTGCTTGAAATGTGGAACGGTGTGGTTTGGTTTAAGCCTTACCTGGACTGGGGTTGCTGTCTTTGCCTTACCAGGGATTCTGGTGGTCCAGACCTGGGGTTTAACTTGATCCTGAAAGTGCTGGGGTAGGAGTAGAGATTCCGTAGGGGTGGCCACCTGCAAAAGGGCTGCTTGAAGAGCACAGGCTTTATCCGGTTCTACTCCTACTTGAAGTTGACCTGCTGAAAAGGTGACTTGAGCATTTAACTTGGTTAACAACTCCCTTCCCAAAAGGCAGATAGGACATTCAGGCACATACAAGAAACTATGAGTCAGCTCTGTACCTCCAACTTGACAGTCCATCTGTTGAAGGAATGGTTTATTGATAGCTTTTCCTGACACTGCAGTAATGGTCATGTTTCTTTTAGAAAGAAGGCCCTTCAGGGTATTTAAAACCAAGTAGGTTGTGCCCGTTTTCACTAAGAATTCAGCAAGACGTCCTCCCACTGTTATTGCAAGCTGGGGCTCCTTGTGGGAGATTAAGATTGGCTGGGTGGGTGGGAGGGAGCCCCTGGGCTCCGTCAGTCCGAGCTATCGGCTGAGTTTTGGTAGCTGGGTTATGGGTTTCTTCTTAGGCTCTTGCGTGGACTGGGTTGGCTGCGAGGGGCACTCCTGTTTCCAGTGGACTTCTTGTTTGCAGTAGGCACACCGCCTGGGGTCTAGCTTTAGGGGCCCTTGGGTTGGCCACAGGCCCTTTTGGGGCCCGTAAGAATTTACCTACGAGGTCTACTTGTGTGGTGAGTTACCTCCAAGAGCTGCTGCCAGAAGCGTGGCCTGTTTCATTTTTTTATTTTCCTTTTTTTCTCATACCTGGTCCTGATTATTGAAGACCTTAGAGGCAATCTCAACAAGTTGTGAAGTATCCATTCCTAGACCTCTTTCTAACATTTCAAGTTTCCACCTGATGTCGGGGGTCCTTTGGCTGATGAAAGTCATATAGATTAACCTAACATTCTCTGGGTCTTCAGGGTTTATATCAGTAAACTGCCAGTATGCTTCATACACCCATTCTAAGAAACTAGAGGGATTTTCCTTGGGGCCTGGTTGTACATCCTGAAATTTTCTAAGGCTCTTCTCTTTTGGGGTCCTTTGCTGCCAACCGACTATCAAACAGTTTTTACAGTGTTCTAGCTGTCCTGCCCCCAGCTGATAACTTGGGTCCCAGTGTGGATCTATGGCAGGCACAGCTTGGGCTGCCGGGAGTCTAATACTGTCCTGAGGGTTGAAGTTACGCAACCTGTCATCCTCTTGGCATGCCTTTTCTAAGACCATCCTCCGTTCCTCTGGAGTTAGAAGAATATTTAGGAGTGATTGACAGTCGGCCTGATTAGGGTGATGTGCAGCAAAGACGGACACAAACAAAGCTTCTGTGCATTTCGGGTCATCTCTATACGGTGGGAGATTATTTTTCCAATTATACAGGTCAGAGGTGGAGAATGGTGTATGGACCCAGATAAACCCTCTAGGCTGGCCGTTGTGATCCAGTCCAGCAGGCATTTGTCTCAGTGGAAATTTCCCTGAGGAGACTCAGGTGGACCCCTGGCCAAATTGCACCCCACAAAAAAAAATTTTTATGGGTGTGTTCTGGGGAGACTATTCCCTGGGCAGGACCGGGAGTTTCTGACTCATGGGGGGCCAGCCAAGCTCCCACCAAAGGGGTAGCTGTCACTGCAGTAGGCACGAGGGCCACGGTAGCTGGTGCCGGGCCAGGAACCGGGCCTATACCTTCAGGTGGTTAAGGAGGAAGGGGCACAAGTGGAGATAAGAGACTGAAGGGGTACAGATTGCTCTCTGAGCCTGGAAGGATTGGGGGCTTCCTATCTCCCATCCCTTTTTTCTCTGCTGCCTGTACCATTAGCTTGCACTGTTTTTGTAGGTTCTTATTCTGCCAGAGAGACATAAAGGTTTGCACATAGGGGGTTTCATCCCAGTTTCCCTCACTTTTGCAAAACAGATCTAACTGTAAAATGGTAGAATAGTTAAGTGACCCATACTCAGGCCACATTTCACCAGACTCCAACTGGTACTGGGGCTCTCTTTCTTCATAGGCTCATAACTAAAGGGGAACATTTGGGGCCCATATTTAACTCACACACTGACATGCTCACTCAGAAACAGAGGTTTTTATTTAGCCCAAGAAACATCCTTCTCTTTTCTCATAGTTAAGACTCACACACAAACAACCTGAACTTAACTGAACCACCATAAACGAGGTTGCCCGTTCTCTGCCATTGGCTAGGGGGAGTGGTGGGGCAAGATAACGAGGATGATCGTAGTAGGGCTTCAATGACCCCCCTCCATGGGGATGTCTTAGTCCTATCTCAATCCTCCAGATACCTCCCCACCTCAGAGCCAGAACCGTGGTCAACCAGAAACTAGGGTGCCCATTCTCTGCCGTGTGGCTAGGTGGAGTGGCGGAGTAATGAGGATGGTCTTAGTAGGGTTTCAATCCTTCCTAATGGGGCAGTTCTACTCTGTCCTATAGGGTCACTATGAGTAGGAATCGACTCAATGGCAACGGGTTAATACAAACTTTTACAACTCAACAACAAAAAGACAAACAACCCAATTATGAAAATAGGCAAAGGACTTTGAATAGACATTTCTTCAAAGAAAATATACAAATGGCCAGCAAGCACATGAAAAGATGCTTAATGACATCATCCACTAGGGAAATGCAAATCAACGCCATGATGAGATACCACGTCACACCCACTGGGATGGCTATAATAATCATAATAAAAGGAAAATAACAATTGTTGACAAAGATGTGGAGAAATGGGAATCTTCACATATTACTGCTGGGAAAGTAAAATGATGCAGCCACTGTGGAAAATCGTTGAGCAGTTCCTCAATAAGTTAAACATAAACCAAACCAGTTGCCATCGAGTCAGTCCCAACTCATGGAGACCCTTTGCGTGCAGAGTAGAACTGCGCTCCAAAAAGTTCCCAAGACTGTGACTTTTTGGGGGCAGATTAAAAAAAAAAAACACTGTGACTTTTTGGGGGCAGATTACCAGGCCTTTTTTCTGAGGCACCTCTGGGTGGGCTCAAACCCCCAAACTTTCAGGTATTTGTTGTTAGGGATTGAATCCTGTCCCCCAAAAACGTGTGTCAACTTGGCTAGAGCATGATTCCCCGTACTGTGTGATTGTCCATCATTTTTTTTATTAACTTTTATTGAGCTTCAAGTGAACGTTTACAAATCAAGTCAGTCTGTCCCATATAAGTTTACATACATCTTTCTCCGTACTCCCACTTGCTCTCCCCCTAATGAGTCAGCCCTTCCAGTCTCTCGTGACAATTATGCCAGCTTCCAACTCTCTCTATCCTCCCATCTCCCCTCCAGACAGGAGATGCCAACACAGTCTCAAGTGTCCACCTGATATAATTAGCTCACTCTTCTTCAGCATCTCTCTCCTACCCACTGTCTGGTCCCTTTCATGTCTGATGAGTTGTCTTCGGGGGTGGTTCCTGTCCTGTGCCAACAGAAGGTTTGGGGACCATGCCCGCCGGGATTCCTCTAGTCACAGTCAGACCATTAAGTATGGTCTTTTTATGAGAATTTGGGGTCTGCATCCCACTGATCTCCTGTTCCCTCAGGGGTTCTCTATTGTTCTCCCTGTCAGGGCAGTCATTGGTTGTGGCCGGGCACCAACTAGTTCTTCTGGTCTCAGGATGATGTAGGTCTCTGGTTCATGTGGCCCTTTCTGTCTCTTGGGCTCTTAGTTGTCGTGTGACCTTGGTGTTCTTCATTCTCCTTTGATCCAGGTGGGTTGAGACCAATTGATGCATCTTAGATGGCTGCTTGCTAGCGTTTAAGACACCAGACACCACTCTTCAAAGTGGGATGCAGGATGTTTTCTTAATAGATTTTATTATGCCAATTGACTTAGATGTCCCCTGAAACCATGGTCTCCAGACCCCTGCCCCTACTACGCTGGCCTTCGAAGTATTCAGTTTATTCAGGAAACTTCTTTGCTTTTCGTTTAGTCCAATCGTGCTGACCTCCCCCGTATTGTGTGCTGTCTTTCCCTTCACCTCAAGTAGTTCTTATCTACTATCTAATTAGTGAATGCTCCTCTCCCACCCTTCCTCCCTCCCCCGTCTCGTAACCAGGAAAGAATGTTTTCTTCTCAGTTTAAACTATTTCTCAAGTTCTTATAATAGTGGTCTTATACAATATTTGTCCTTTTGCAACTGACTAATTTCACTCAGCATAATGCCTTCCAGGTTCCTCCATGTTACTGAAATGTTTCACAGATTCCTCATTGTTCTTTATCGATGCGTACTATTCCATTGTGTGAATATACCATAATTTATTTACCCATTCATCCGTTGATGGGCACCTTGGTTGCTTCCATCTTTTTGCTGTTGTAAACAGTGCTGCAATAATCATGGGTATGCATATATCTGTTCGTGTAAAGGCTCTTATTTCTCTAGGATATATTCCAAGTTGTGGGATTGCTGGATTGTACGGGAGTTCTATTTCTACCTTTTTAAGGAAACGCCAAATCGATTTCCAAAGTGGTTGTAGCATTTTACATTGCCACCAGCATGTTTACGTCTTCCAATCTCTCCACAGCCTCTCCAACATTTATTATTTTGTGTGTTTTGGATTAATGCCAGCCTTGTTGGAGTGAGATGAAATCTCATTGTCGTTTTGATCTACATTTCTCTAATGGCTAATGATCGTGAATATTTCCTCATATATCTGTTAGCTGCCTGAATGTCTTCTTTAGTGAAGTGTCTATTCATATCTTTTGCCCATTTTTAAATTGGGTTATTTGTCTTTTTGCAGTTGAGCTTTTGCAGTATCATGTAGATTTTAGAGATCAGGTGCTGATCAGAAATGTCATAGCTAAAAACTGTTTCCCAGTCTGTAGGTAGTCTTTTTACTCTTTTGGTGAAGTCTTTGAATGAGCATAGCTGTTTGATTTTTAGGAGCTCCCAGTTATCCAGTTTTTCTTCTACATTCTTTATAATGTTTTGTATACTGTTTATGCCATGTATTAGGGCTCCTAGCATTGTCCCTATTTTTTCTTCCATGATCTTTATCCTTTTAGATTTTATATTTAGGTCTGTTTATCTGGAAATGTCTTAATTTCACCTTCATATTTAAGACACAGTTTTGCTGGATATATGATTCTTGGCAGGCAATTTTTTTCCTTCAATTTTTTACATATGTCATCCCATTGCCTTCTTGCCTGCACGGTTTCTGCCGAGCAGTCCGAGCTTATTCTTATTGGCTCTCCTTTGCAGGCGACTTTTCGTTTATCCCTCACTGCTCTTATAATTCTCTCTTTATCTTTGGTTTTGGCAAGCTTGATTATAATATGTCTCGGTGACTTTCTTTTAAGATCTACCTTATGTGTCCAGCGTTTTTTATCTGATGTGATTTTCCTATGTGTTGTAAATCCTACCTCTATGACGTTAATGAGGTGGGACTAGCAGCAGTTATGTTAACAAGGAAGGACTCGATCTATAAGATTAGGTTGTGTCTTAAGCCAATCTCCTTTGAGATATAAAAGAGAGAAGTGAGCAGAGAGAAGGGGGGGCCTCATACCACCAAGAAAGTAGTGCCAGGAGCAGAGCGTGTCCTTTGGACCCAGGGTCCCTGCACTGAGAAGCTCCTAGTCCAGGGACAGATAAATGACAAGGATCTTCCTCTAGAGCCATTAGAGAAAGAAAGCCTTCTCTTGGAGCTGATGCCCTGAATTTGGACTTCTAGCTTACTTGGCTGTGAGAGAATAAACCTCTGTTTGTTGAAGCCATCCACTTGTGGTATTTCTGTTAGAGCAGCACTAGATGACCAAAACAGTTGTCAAGTGCTTGACCAACTGCACCACCCAGGTGTTCCCAAGTTAAACACAGTTTTACCATATTACCTGGAATTCCACTCCTACGATATCCCGAAAAGAATTGAAAACAGTGTTCGAACAAAAACTTGTACACGAATGTTCATAGCAGCACCATTCACAATAGCAAAAAGGCAGAAACAACCTAAAAGTCCATCAACAGGTGAAAGGATAAACAAAGTTTGATATATCCATACAATGGAATATCATTTAGCACTAAAATAGGAATGAAGTAATGATGCATGCTATAACAACGAACGTTGGAAACATGCTAAGCCACACACATAAATGTTGTAAGCTGACCTTACTAATGCCAGTAAATTTCCATTAGTCCTTAAACAGGCCCAAATCAGATTTGGCCTGCACCACATGCACAGAAGGGCCAGCTGTGACCGCTAATTGGCCTGAACAGAGGAACAAATCAGAAGGAGAATCATCACCCGGACCCTATTTCAAAGCAAGAGGTCCGACAAGAACCACATCACCTCCTGTTTCCGGGCTACGTTCTAGAGTTTTCACTCCACAGAACACCTGCATGGCTGCCATCTTGCTGCCCAAATCACATATAAGCCCTGCTTTGCCGTAGCTTCCTGACCCCGATCAGAGGAACTTCCTCCTGGCTCCTTGCTCTGTGCATTGCAATAAAGTTACTTTCTCTTTTTCAAAGACTGGTGTCCAGATAATTGGCAAGTCTGAGCACGTGGGACGAGGACCCTCCTTTCCAGGTTTGGTAACAATTTTGGTGCCTGTAGGGTAATGCTATTCAGCTATATACATCCCCTCCCTAATGGAATCAGCTTTGCTCTTCCCCAAAGCATACTGGGGATGAATTCGGGATGGACTTGGGCTAAAGTACAAGGCCGGGAGTGGCATAACTGGGCCAGCAGCCAAGGACGAAGAATGCCTTCGTGGCAAGAAGGAAAACATCTGGGCCTGGACCTCATCTCCCTGGGAACGCTAACCACCCAAGGACGTGGGAGAAAAACAATGAGCCTTGGACCCAACTGGAATGGTATATAAGCTTGTGTCCCTTGCTAAGTGGTTGCGGAAAATACTCCAGCCGGCCGCCACTGGAGAAAGCAGCTGCTTGCCCGTGTAAGCAAGTTTTTCCTGAATAAACGTATGAATGTGGATCACCTTTCTTTGGACTGGGCACAAGTATGCATCTCTTCCAGTCGATTGCCAGCTTGTTGTCTTCCAATTTTCTTGGCATAGATGTGTGAGCACCACCAGTGCTGCATCCATTTGTTGAAACATCTCAACTGGTTTTCTGTCAATGCATGGAGGCTTGTTTTTCGCCAGTGCCTTCAGTGTAGCTTGGACTTCTTCCTTCAGTACCGTCGCTTCTTGACCATATGCTACCTCCTGAAATGGCTGAAGGGCAACCAGTTCTTTTTGGTACGGTGTCTGTGTATTTCTTCAATCTTCTTTTGATGCTTTCTGAGTTGTTCAATATTTTGCCCATAGAATCCTTCAGTATTGCACCTCGAGACTTGAATTTTTTCTTCAGTTCTTTCAGCTTGAGAAAGGCCGAGCATGTTCTTCCCTTTTGGTTTTCTATCTCCAGCTCTTTGCACATGTCATTATAATACTTTACTTTGTCTCCTTGAGCTGTCCTTTGAAATCTTCTGTTCAGCTGCTTTACTTTATGATTTCTTCCATTTGCTTTAGCTACTCTATGTTCAAGAGCAAGTTTCAGAGTCTCCTCTGACATCCATTCTGGTATTTTCTTTCTTTTCTGTCTTTTTAATGGCCTTTTGCTTTCTTCATGTATGATGTCCTTGATGTGATCTTACAACTTGTCTGGTTTTTGGTCATTAGTGTTCAACATGTCAAATTTATTCTTGAAATGGTCTTTAAATTGAGATGGGATATACTCAAGGTTGTATTCTGGCTTTCGTGGACTGGTTTTAATTTTCTTCATCTTTAGCTTGGACTTGCATATGAGCAATTGACGTTCTGTTCAGCACTGGGCCCCTGGACTTGTTCTGACTGATGATATTGAGCTTCTCCATTGTTTCTTTCCACAGATGTTCTGGGTTTGATTTCTGTGCTTTCATCTGTTGAGGTCTACGTGTACAGTCGCAATTTATGTTGTTGAGAAAAGATATTAGAAAGGAATAATTCATTATTCTTGCAAAATTCTATCATGTGATCTCCAGCCTCGTTTCTATCAACAAGGCCATATTTTCAAGTAATGATCTTCCTTTGTTTCTAACTTTCACATTCCAATCACCAGTAACTATTTCTGCAGCCTGAAATGGACCAAAGAGGCAATCAAGATGCACGGATGCATTGATAACACTACATGCAAGGTATTTATATTAAATAGATTTGTATCTGAGGACTCTCAGTTGTCATGTGGTTTGTCAGGTCTGACCCTAGGCAAATACAAGACTTACCTAGAAGGCTTCAGCGGGGAAGCTGCCCCTCCCCAATCAGACTTGGTTCACAGCCAATTCATGGCAGTCTCAGAAGGGAGTTGCAGTCAAGAACTCAGCTATGATCCTCTCCCGAACTAGCCATGCTCTTGCATTTCTGCTGCATGGTGGTCTGTCTATGGGGGGCCCTCATACAGGCCTTCCTCAGGGATCTGTGGGAAAATAACAGAAGACCCAACACTCCTTTCTAAGCAATCCCAGAAGGAGAGGAGAAAGAGAGTGGGGCTGAAAGAGAATTGGAAGAAATAATGGGTGAAACTTTCCCATATTTGGTGGCAAAGAAGTTCACCAATACGAGAAGTTGTTGAGACCCCAATCAGGAGAAATACAAAGCAATCTATGAGTCAGGGTGTCAGAATTTGGCTGAGAATTCGGAAATTTTAAGGACTTCTCCCAAGAAGGTTCCCCACTCAGGGAAGCTACAGACGCACTGAGCCCTCAGAACACTTGGAATGAAGTTTGCACCTGCTCCCTTACGCTGGGGCGGAAGGGGGAGGAGCCTCACCTGAGTCCAACCCTCGGCCCCACCCATTCCCGCCCTTTGGGCCTGGGGGCGGGGCCGGATCCGGCGCATTTCCGTTTGCAGTTTGGCGCCCAGAGGAACCCTGAGGGAGCCGCAGCCAATCCTTCCTCGTCATCCACGTGAGTCCCGGGCAGGCGAGCGCGGGCTAGAGAGCTGTGGGCGCTGAGTTAGTGAGTTCTGTGGAGGCCGGAGGGTGTAGCCGACCTTGGGGCACGGGTGGTGGTGTCCAGGCTCCCTCCAGGCCAGGTGCGGACCACGCGAAGCGGCCCCGCCTGTCCTACCCCGGGTGGTCGGGCCTTCCTGGGATTCCTCCAGGGCGGGTGGGCGCCCGGTTCTGAGGCGGCGGGAGGCCACCGAAGAGCGCGCGGGACCGCGCCAGGCAGCAGCGTCCGATCTTAAACCAGATTTCCAACTTTTCCGGGACGTGTGCCGTTCGCCGTCCATCAGGTGCCGTCTCTGCGCACACTGTTGTATTCCTCGGTCCTGTGAGGGGGTTTGGAGCAGAAACCACCGGACCCGCGTGAAGGGGACTTTCAGTTCGGAGGGGAAGGAGCCCTGGGAGAGTCCAATCCCTAGTGGACGTGGTCGCCGCAGGCTTGGGTCGGTGAGGGGAGGGCTGGCCAGCTGTGAGGCTGAGCGGGCTAACGGGTGGGTCCACAGCCCAGGTCGGCACAGTTCCGAGATGCCCTCAGGCGACAGTGAGGTGCCTGGGCTTAGGGAGATGGAAGCTTCGGAGGAACAAGCGATAACCTTACTCTGTGCCAGGCAAGCCGCTATTCGCTTCCATGCAATTGCAGCCAGACGGCAAATTTTATGAAGTACATGTTGTTATCGTGCTCATGCTACAGCCTACTGGCACTGTATGTGAGCTAAGTCACTTCCTAGGCCACGCAGCTACCGGGTAACTGAAATCTGGTTATCGCTCTATCCTTAAAGTTCAGGCTACCTTCATGGAAAGGGCAAAATGGGGGCAGTACGTCGATTTTGGATGAGTAGGTACCGAGAGTCTGGAGCACCTTCCCCACCCCCATACCCACCCCACCCCCACCCCATCCCCCCACGCCACCCCCATACCCCCACCCCCACCCTACCCCACCCCACCCCATCCCCCCACGCCACCCCCACCCCATCCCCCCACGCCACCCCCACCCCACCCCACCCCCACCCTACCCCCCACCCCCGCCTTGATTTCCACTGGAACAAAGAGGAAAGGTGCACAGAAAGTCATGTGAAATGCAGGTCTTGAGACCTGTTGAGACGTGTGTGACCTGCCTCTATGACCTCAGAGATAGCCCTAAGAATATTTTAATGAAAGCCTCTTGGAGTGTTATTGCAGGCAGTCTGTAAGGAGATGTTAGGGGAACAGTACATACCTGGAGGTGAGAAGAATGAGGGGCTGATGATTTGCTGTTCTTGCAAAGCATTGCTCCAGCTAAGGTCCCTTTGATTGAAGGCTATTAAAGGCTACTTGATGCTAGATGGGGAGCCATAGTGGCACAGTGGTTAAGCGATTAGCTGCTAACTAAAAGGTTAGCACTTTGAATCCACCAGCTGCTCCTTGGAAACCCTGTGGCGTAGTTCTACTATGTCCCATAGGGTCACTATGAGTCTGAATCCACTTGATGGCAATGGGGTTTTAATGCTAGATGGACATTCACGTTATTCAAATGTATTGTTAGTATCCCTCCTCCATTTTTTTTTGAGGCCAATCTATACTCAGAAATGCAAAAGTGTTGGAATTAAATTGGTAGCGGGGATGCAGTCATGTATACGGGGCTCTGGAAGGGCAGGTGTTCTTCACCAGAGGTCCTTGGAATTCTAGAGCAGAGCTGCCGAGTAGAACTTTCCAGTGGTGAGCACTTGAGATGTGGCTAGCGTGACTGAGGAACTGAATTTTTATTTTAAATTTTGCCTTAAATCATCACGTGGGTCTTGTGCAGTTCTAAAAGATCCGTGGATGGCCTTGGAGATTTTGTAAACCTTATGGAATTATATGAATGTTTGTAGAGTTGGATATGGAAGTCTGTTTTTCTGGGAAGTGAGTCCACACCTTTCATCAGATTCTGAAAACCACCAGAAAGATGAAGAACTTCTGCTTTAGGACTTTGGTGAAAAGTAAGACAAGGGAGTGAGTAAGTATGCCCTCTGGTAACCACTGCTGTTTCTACTTTCTTGTATTTTCCTGTCCTCAGCTATAGGTGACTCCTGGACTGTTAGATAAATTCTCAGCTGCTGGAAGGGAGCAATGGCTGTGGCCCTGGGCTGTGCAATCCAGGCCTCCTTGAATCACGGCTCCACGCTTAAAGAGTACGATACTGAGTGTGAAGTGTTCCATCAACGCTTCAGGCAGTTCCAATACCAACAGGCAGCCGGGCCTCGTGAAGCTTTCAACAGCCTCTGGGAGCTTTGCTCTCAGTGGTTGAAGCCAACGATCCATTCTAAGGAAGAAATCCTGGAGCTGCTAGTGTTGGAGCAATTCCTGACTATTCTGCCCTCAGAGATAGAGACCTGGGTAAGGCTGTACCGCCCAGAGAACAGAGAAAGAGTTCTGGCACTAGTAGAAGACTTACAGAGAGAACTTGAGATACCAGAGCAGCAGGTGAGAAAAGAAGGTGGGATCTCTGTTGTCAGAGACAAAGAAGTAGCAGAGGCAGCTGGGGCCAGCTCAGATGTCTGGTCTTTGTGTTATCCTTCAGCCCCAAGTCTGTTTCACTTTTTTCTTCTGCCAGACTCAGCATATGAGTCAGTGGTTCTGAACTCTCAGACCCAAACCCGGCCTACAACCGTTACTTGGTAATGTCCCTTTAGCTATCCTAAAGTGAAATTCAGAGCAAATGTAACCTGTATACATACATGCAATTAAAAAAACAAAACCCGTTGCTGCCGAGTCAATTCCGACTCATAGTATGACCCTATAGGACAGAGTAGGACTGCCCCATATGGTTTCTAAGGAGCACCTGGTGGATTTGAACTGCTGACATTTTGGTTAGCAGCCATAGGTCTTAACCACTACGCCACCAGGGTTTTCAATAAAAAAACGTCAAGTTAATAAATATTCCGATGCCTTGGGGCCTAATTCAACCCAGGGCCTGTTTTTGTGCAGTCATGAGCTAGGTAAAGGGTTTTTACCTTTTTAAGTGTTTATTTAAAATAGATATATTTGACAGATCGAATCTGGCCCACAAAGACTAAAATATTTCCTGCCTGGCACTTGCCAGAAAAACCTGGACAACCCCTGAGTCAAGAAGATTCGAGCCGAAATCTAAAGCAACAGTAACACAAAAGAAAACAAAAAAACTAGCTTAGTAAAACTAGTGCTTAGTATACACTGATAAAACTAGCTTAGTATACACTGATGGCGTCAGTGTGAGTCGGAATCGACTAGACAGTAACGCCCACCACCAACAGTGTGTATGTCGGTATATACTTGTTTGAGCTTGACTCCGCTGTTAGACCTAATGAAGTTGTCAGATGCTTGCATGTGTGCATAGAATCACTGTGAATGCAACAGGCAGCAATTCAGGCTGATACAGCTCAAATACTATGATCACTGTTGCTGCTGGTCATGTGATTTTCCAAATAAGTCTTGGTAAAATTCTGAGCGAAAATAGTATAGCCTTCCTTTGGTTTTCACAGTAGTGCATTCCTCGAAAATTCAAGTTATGCTAAAAGTATAAAGATATTTCTATTTATATGATGAAGAGGGTGAGGTTCTTGACAGGTCCTTTTTATCTATACGGGTGCCTGAGAGGGAGAGTCCAAAGTTGTTTGGGATGTGCGACCATTGTGCATTGTGAATATTGTATCCCTGGCCCCCTAGACTCCAATAGCAACCACCTGCCATCACATCCAAGATGTCTCAGAGGGGTGGGGGTGGCAGTGTCCTCTGTTGAGAACCCCCCTGTGAAACCTCTGTCTGGGGAGGCTCCTGGCTGAGCCCAGGCCAGGATCTTTGGGAGAAGGCACGCAGTGCTTCTAGGTGGGCGTATGGGGTGCTGCAGCATGTGGGTTGGTGGGGCTCTGCAGTAGCTGTGAGCATCAAGGCAGGTGTCCCGCCCTAACAGGGGTCTTCCAAAGTGTTCTGCTGCCCTAGGAAGGACGGAGTTTGTAGTTCCCCACCTTTCCATCTCTTCTGGGATTTGCCGATTAATTTAGATTTTAGCATCGTATGGTCTAGACTTGTGCTGCCCAGTACAGTAGCTGCTAGCCACGTGTGGCTCCTGAGCACTTGAAATGTGGCCAGTCCACACTGACGTATGTGTAAGTGTAACATGCACAACAGAGCCCAAAGGCTTAGAATGTAAGATACCTCATTAATAATTTATATTAATTACATGTTGAATTGATGACATTGTGGATATACTGGGTTAAGTAAAACATGCTATTAAGATTGACCTCTGCTGTTTCTTTCTATTGTTTTTGTATGGCCACTAGAAAATGTAAAATTACATCTGTGGCTCCCATTATACGCCCACTGGGCAGTGCTGGTCTAGACGTCAGAGTGATGGGTTCTGTCATTTGCCCCAGGTTGGTAGGCAGGAAATGCTCTTGGAAGAACTGGCACCAGTGGAAACGGCACACATACCACCAAACATCCAACTGGAGTCACCTGAGCTCCACGTCCTGGGACCTTCCCAGGAGGCCACCGTGGCAGAGGAGCAGATCCCACAGGCAGGGCCACAGTACCCGAGGGATGGTGATGATAGGGAATGCCAGCCCTTTTCCGAGCCAGGTAAGGCAAGGGGCTTATGTTGCTTCTTTTGTTTCTGTTCTGAGAGAGCAAGAGCTCTCCAGGGTTGGGCCTGGGGTTAGAAACAGTGAGCACCCAATGGAAATGGACCTGTCTGAGAAAGAGGAGGAGGAGCAAATGATCTCTGGGAATAGCAGGGAACAAAGCAGTTAGAGAAAATGGGATTAGGAACCCGTTAAGCTAAGGACCCTGCTCAGAAGATTCTGCATCAGGAATTTGATACAGGCAAACTGTGTGAAATTGGATACCCTGGCTAAGGACTCATTTCCGGCAGCAAATCTTAAACATTTGGATGTGTGATGTTGTGGATCCTAAGGGCTCTCTGTCACTCTTGGGTCCTCCTCACTTGCTTTTCTGTGATAAGAGCTTCAGCTTAATACTTGGAGCAATATACGCCGTACTCAGAACCTTGAAAGGGGCTTCACCGCTTACAAAGTTATGAAACCCCTTGCTGTTGAGTTGATTCCAACTCATAGCCACCTATAGGCTTTCCCAGGAGAAGCTGGTAGATTCGGACTGCCGACTTTTTGGTTAGTAGTGGGGCTGTGAACCACCATGAAGGACACAGCTATATCATTAAATCAAAACCTTTGAGAATCGTGTTTCTCAAAGTGCAATAAATGGACTGCCAAGATTCAAATCTCCTGGGGTGCGTGTTTCACAAGGGCACAGGGAATAATCTCACCTCTCAGGGGAGACTCCTCCCTGTGTTTGGCGAGGAGGGCTTGATCCCTCCAGACCTAACTAGAGCCTGTTGGAGACTGAGTGGAAAGCACAAGATGCGATAGTGGAATAAAAAAGAAAAAAATTTAAAATCATTGAAGAATTCTATTGATTGTGAAAGTTTGGATTGTATTCCCTGTGGGTATATATGTAATGAATATATATGAATATATGTAATGCATATGTGAATATATATGAATATATGTATATAGTCATTGCCAAAGACAGAACAGAGACAGGTATACCTTTTGCATTTCAGGAACACTTTCTGTTAACTAATAACGGACAAAATTGCATACCTATTGATGGACTGCAAACAAAAGCTAAATCCCTTTTTCAAACATGGCATGGTATAAATTAAAATATGACTGAGAACTGCATGTCTGTAAATCACTTTAACAGCCCCTTGAGAAAAGCTTTGCCAGACTTAGACTCCTGTCACTGGGAAAGGAGCTAATGGAGATAATCAAAACAAGGTTGAATAGAGGCAATTCAAGGCAGCTACTGCAATATGAGGGTCTACACTTTGTTAAAATAATGAATTTGCCTTCGATGAGAGGATAAACAAATGAAACCTTCAAAGAGAGGTCAGAAATGAAGGTCAGATATCAGATAGTATTTGTTTATGCTATTAAAATAGGATTATCACTTTCCTCCTGATCTACAGGGAATACATGTAAGGTAGAAACAAGATCTTGGAAATATTGCAGGATGAAAACTCCTATCAGGTGAAGGAAATGTTGGAGATGAAAAAAACATATTCAGGAGTTTGCAGGGCTCACTAGCAGGCAACCTATAAAATGTAGAATAGAAAACAAATTTGCATAGTGAAAACAGCAAACTGTGAGAAGGAGCTGAGCTGAATGTTATGAAACCTGTGAAGAAATGCGTTTCTGCAGTGGAATGTGATCTAAGAAAGAGGTAAGCTTAAAAAAAAACCCTCATTTGAATTCAGACCAGACCTTTCCAGATGCCAGAAGTAGATAATAATATTAACATTTCCATAGGTGTAGTGGTAGTGGGTTTTTTTTAGTGGTTAAGAGTGGGACTGCTAACCAAAAGGTCAGCAGTTTGAATCTTCCAACTGCTCTTTGGAAATCCTATGGGCAGTTCTGCTCTGTTCTATAGGGTTGCAATGGCAACAGGTGCCTGTGAAGTGGTATCTTCCTTGCGGGTTTATTTGCATTTTCCTAATGACAACTGATGGTGAGCACCTTTTCATGTGCTTATTGGCCATTTGTATTCTTATTTTGGAAAAATGTGTATTCAGTGTTGGGAGGTTTTGATTATTGATTCAGCCTCGTGTTTTAGGTCTATTGAGATTTTCTATTTGTTCTTGAGTCAATTTACGTAGTTTGTATTTTTTTAGGAAATTGTCCATTTCTTCTAGATTATCTAATTTGTTGGCGAACAGTTGTTCATAGCATTCTATTAGAATCCTTTTTATTTCTGTAATGTTGATAGTAATGTCCCCAGTTTCCTTTCTGATTTTAGTTATTTATGTCTTCCCTCTTTTTTCTTCTTCAGTCTATCTGGAGATTTGTCAATTTTATTGATCTTTTTAAAGAACCAACTTTTGGTCTCCTTAATTTTCCCTATTTTGTTGTTGTTGTTCTCTACTTCATTTCTCTCTGCTCTAATCTTTATTATTTCCTATCCTTCCAGTACCCTTGGGCTTGGTTTGGTCTTCTCTTTCTAGTTCCTCAAGGTGTAAAGATCGTTTATTGTTATGAGATCTTTGTTTTTTTTTAATGTTGGTGTTTACAGCTATAAATTTCTCTCTGAACACTACTGTCTTGGTTATCTAGTGCTGCTATAACTGAAATACCACAAGTGGATGGTTTTTACAAGGATAAGTTTATTCTGCCACAGTCTAGGAGGCTAGAAGTCCAAATTCAGGGCATCAGCTCAGGGGAAGGCTTTCCCTCTCTGCAGACTCTGGAGGAAGGTCCTTATCCACGTTCCCATGGTCTAGGAGCTTCTCTGCACAAGAACCTCAGGTCCTTGCTGCTTTCTTGGTGGTATGAGGTCCCTCTGTCTCTCTGCTCACTTCTCTCTTTTATATCCCCAAATAAATTGGCTCAAGACACAATCCAATCTTGTAGATTGAGTCCTGCTTCATTAACATAACTGCCGCCTGTGCCCCCTCATTAACATCATAGAGGTAGGATTATAACACATAAGAACATCACATCAGATGAGAAAATGGTAGACAATCATACAATGCTGGAAATGATGGCCTAGCCAAATAGATACACATTTTTTTGAGGGACACAATTCAATTGATGACACTGCCTTCCCTGCATCCCATAAGTTTTGATATGTTGTACTTTCATTTTCATTCATTTCCATGTATTTTCTAATTTCTCCTGTGATTTTTTTCTTTGACCCACTGGTCGTTTAATGGTGTGTTGTTTAATTTACATTTATTTGTAAATTTTTCATTTTTCCTCCTTTTATTGATTTCTGGTTTCGTCCATTGTGTTCGGAGAAGATATTTTATATGATTTCAATCTTTTTAAATTTATTAAGACTTGCTTTGTGACCTAACATATGATCTGTCCTGGGGAATGATCCATGTGACTGGAGAAGAGCGTATATTGTGCTGTTTTTGGGTAGAATGTTTTATATATATCTGGTGGATCTGGTTGATTCATAGTGTTGTTCAGTTCCTCTAGTTCCTTATTGATCTTCTTTCTAGATGTTATGTCTGTTATTGAAACTGGTATATTGTGCACTTCCTATATTTTTATATAGTGTTCTGAAGTTAAAATTTTCCATCAGATTAACATTAGCCAAATTAATGTTCAAATACTATTTTAATAATGATATTAATCTTTAAAGATTGTCATATATATGGCTCTTAAATCAGTATTTTCCAAACTTATGCCAGAGATAAGGAAGAGGGAGGGATGTGGAAAGAGGATTCAAACTACAACTCCTCTCAATAAGGAGAGAGGTAGTAGAGCACAGGGAGAGAGAAATTTTCCTTGAATTTCAAATCAATACCCTTCTGAACTTGAGCTGAATCAAAAATGTGAAGACAGTTTTTGCTGGTTGCCAACCCAGTTTAGTTACCATTTTAATCTGAACATCTCTTAACTGAGTTTTGGAGCCCTGGTGGTGCAGTGGTTAAAGAGTTTTCGGCTGCTAACTAAAAGGTTGGCAGTTTGAACCCACCAGCGGCTCCACAGGAGAAAGATGTGGCAGGCTGCTTCTGTAAAGATTATAGCCTTGGAAATCCTATGAGGCAGTTCTACTCTGTCCTATAGGGTCGCTATGTTTTTGGAGTTGACTCAACGGCAATGGGTTTTTAACTGAAATTATTCCAGTAAACCATTTCAAAATTACCACTTCTGCCCCTCTCTTCACTTGGTACTGAAGAACACAGTGTTTCTCAGTTTTAATATGCCAAAGCTTTAGGTCAAATTTACTTCATTTTTTTTCTAACCTAAATAGTTGATTATCAAAACAGATATAGAACTAATGCAGTGCATTGATATCAACACGGAATCGATTTACTCCACTTCCATAGATATTGGGAAAGTTCTTTGAGTTGAAGAGGAAAGGATCTTCCCTTCATTTTGATTTTGTTCTTACAGTTATAAAAACAATTGTCAGGGCCTCCAGATGAAGTAAACCTAATGGTGGAGGTTTAGGTACGGAGAGACTATTTTCTAAGAAATCACCCTGAATTGCAGAGAAACCAGTAGTAACTCAAACCATCATGGCCCCGTCTCTCTTTTGGCCAGAATATCCGATACCAAACCCTGACCTGAGCTTCCCATTGGAATATAGAGAAGAAGATCCACGGGTGAAGGAATTACAGAGCTCCGAAGGAGTAAAACAATTAGGTTTCTCCAAGATAGGTAAGTAATTGCTAATTGAATAGTCGACAAGAAAGAAAAGAAAAATTCAGCTTTAATCAGAGTAATGAACTTTGAGATTCTGTGTAGTGTTTTCTATCTTCCCACTAGTGGTTTACTCTAACACTTTTTATTTTCCTTGGAACACTGTGGCATCTGAAATATCTATTTCTTCTCTCAGATTTTGATATTGGGAGAGAAAATGAAGATTCGTCAGAACAGAATAAACTAGAGAATACATGTGCATTTATTTTTCCTTTTGAGGAGAATATTCTTCGTGGTCCCACTTTACAAAAAGTCTGTGGACAGTTAGAAAATCAATGGGGAAATCCCCCAAAGGAGTTACAGGTATCAAAGCTTTTAGATGATCAGAAACACTCTCCAGGAGAGAAATGTGAGAGCAACAACGCGGAAAAACCTCTCAGTCTTGGACCCCATCAACAAAAGAATGCAGGAAAGGAACCTCACCGATGTTCTCAGTGTGGAAAATGTTTTGCTCGGAAGTCACAACTTAATGGGCACCAGAAAATTCATTCAGGAGAGGAACGTCACAAGTGCCCTGAATGTGGGAAAAGCTTCCTTCGTAATTCAGACTTGTACAGGCACAAACGATCTCATACAGGGGAGAGGCCCTATGAATGTACGATATGCAAAAAGCGATTCACTCGAAGGTCACACCTTACAGGGCACCAGAGAGCCCATTCTGGAGAAGCAGCATTTAAATGCCTTGAGTGCAGGAAAAGCTTTTGTTATGGACCAAACCTTAAAAGACATCTGAAAACTCATACAGGTGAAAAACCTCATAAGTGTTGTACTTGTGGGAAAGGCTTTATTGAACAGTCAGCTCTTACTTTGCACCAGAGAACTCACACTGGAGAGAAACCTTTTAAATGTAATTACTGTGAGAAAAGCTTTAGACATAAGCCAACTCTAGCTATTCACTTAAGAATTCATACAGGGGAGAAGCCATACAAGTGTAGCCATTGTTCTAAAGTCTTCAGACAGAGATCAGGCCTTATTATGCACCAAGTCTCTCACTTTAGCCAAGAATTCTCTAAGAAATGTTGAGGGAAACAGGTCCTACAGAAAGTGAAACTAACTTATAAAAGTCTTAACCTACAACAGCTTGTTTGTCTTCAGCGAAAAGTTTTATTTGAGCTATAGGAACAGCTCTCCCCCCCTTTTTAAACCCATCGTCCAAGGCATTTGAGTTCTAGAGTATCCACCTACTTTTGCAACTGTCCTAGAGTTGATTTGTTATGTCTCTAGAGCTCTTATTTCTTCATTGCAATGAAAATTTTTGTGCCCCAAGCCAACCATATCATAGGTGTAATTGTAAAACATATAAATGATGACATTCCTCTCAGGTCTGCAGTCAATATAACATATTCCCAGTAACCGTAGATGTGACCAATTGATGTGAATCTATGTATTATTTTAATTAAGTGTGACTGTATATGTCCTTCTTGTTTCAATCTCATTAACTAATAGTTTGAACAATTTAGAAGTGCATCCCTGAACTAGCAATAAGCACTGCAGTTGACTCCCCCTACCCCAAGTCAGGGTCAGTTTACTCCTTGCAGCCATGGTGCTGTGTTTATTCATTACTTTTCAGCATTTAACACAGTCCATTTTAGCTCGTAGGATTACTTGCAATTATAATATGAGCTGCAACCCCCCAGTCCATATCATAAACACACGTGACTGGGTTTGTGTAGGATCGAGAACATCTATTCGTATCTTCATCTGTTAGCCCCCAAGAAACCTACTGCTGTCAAGTTGATTCGAAGTCATGGCGACCTCATGTGTCACAGAGTAGAACTGCTGCATAAGGTTTTCTTGACTGGAATCTTTACAAAAGCAGATCGCCAGGCCTTTCTTCCACAGCACCATTGGGTGGGTTCAAACCACCAGCCTTTAGGTTAGTAGTCAAGTGCAAACCATATGTGGCACCCTGGGTCATCCATTAATTACGGTGCCCTGTACATACTGAAGGGGAGCTCTGGTAGTGCAGTGGTTAAGTGCTCAGCTGCTAACCAAAAGGTCAGCAGTTTGAATCCACCAGTCACTCCGTGGGCGAAAAATATGGCAGTCTGCTTCTGTAAAAATTTACAGCCTTGGAAACCCTATGGGGGCAGTTCTACTGTGTCCTACAGGGTCACTATGATTCAGAATTTGCTCGACAGCAGTGGGTTTGGTTTTGGTTTGGTATATACTAAGCTTTAATAGATATCTGTAGCATTGGATCTAGAAACATATGAAATATTTCTTGAAAATGAGTAACATAGAATGTTGTATAGTTATGCCTGGTTATACTTTTGAGTATTTCAAAAAGATAAGGGCAAAAAACATACCCATCTCTTAAGTACTATGAAGGGCAAAAAAGCGCTCACCTGATAATACTCTCAAAGCTTTCCACAAATGTTTGTATATTGTATTTTCATTCTTTGTTGCTTAATGATACAAGCATTTAAGTTTGTGAATTTTCGTCCAAGTCTAGCTTTGGTCACATTCCATAATTTTATACACACACACACACACGCACACACACACACACGAAGCCAAGTTGCTGTTGAGTCAGTTCTGACTCATGGTGACCCCATGTGTGTCAGAGTAGAACTGTGCTCATAGGGTTTTCAATGGCTGATATTTGGAAGTAGATTGCCAGGCCTTTCTTCCGAGGTGCCTCAGGTTAGCAACTGAGTAGGTTACCATTTGCACCACCCAGGGACACATACACACTCTCTATGTATATATGTTTGTATATCTATGTATGTATAATGTTCTTATTATTGATGATTTCAAGATCATTTATTGTTGCAATTTTCATTGTATTCTCTTTGACCCAAGAGTTAGACAATGCTGACATTACTATATTGTGATTAGAAATATCAAACTTCTTAACACGTGATTTTGCCAGTCTGTGCTTTTATGAGATACTATTCTTTCCTACTAGAATACCTGCCCCCATCTTTCATCCCCTTGTACTAAGCCTAGTATATTCCTTTTTACCCTTGAGACCCAGTTTAAGGGTCATGTCTACTGGGAAGTCCTTTTTTTTCCTTCCAAATTTGATTTAAATATGGTCTTTCTGCCCTAATGCATTCTTTAATAAACTCTCTAGTAGCACTTTTCCCAAGCTGTAATTGCTAGTTTACACGTCTGCCTCCATTTACAGTATGCTGTTTTGTACTCAGTGATTGTGTTCTAGTCAATGTTTGCATCCTCGGCACTAGTCCCAGAACCTGGCTCATAGCAAGAATGTGGAAAATGTTTTAAAGAAATTAACATCCAGCGCTTCTCAGGCCCCTGTACCGTTAAATCCAAAAAGACCAATTGAACCATCTTTGTTTTCAAAACAATTTGTGGAGGCCAGTATTTTTAGATTTAGTTTTATGAAACTTTCTACTTGTTGCTATCTTATTCAAGTTGGATGATTAATAGGTGGCACTGCTATTGAAGTACATATGAAACTGACTTATACTGTTTATTCATTCGCTGTGACCTCGAAGTCGTCTACTGTGAGGTTCCAGAAGGCAGGGATGACATTTCATGAATTGTTTCACACCTCGTGCGTGGCACACACAGGAGAATGTTTACTGAATAAATACACATACACGTACAAACATCCTTTTTTGTCTAATTTCCCTCTTGTAAAAGAGCTGAGGATATTTCTCTTTTTTTGTCATATATCTTGGGTCCCTTCTCCTTTGCATCACCTCAGTCCCCTGTTTTCACATTTATCCTCTTCAGCTGTTTCTGAATTTCCCGTGTAGTCATTCGGAGGAAATATTTGCAAAACCTTTATATGATAATTTCTCTGCTGTAATGTCCCTAATATATAAACATCTCTAAGAAAAGGAAAGTTGCTGAGTCTCACTAACAGTTACAGAAATGCCAGACTAAGTTATGAGACTGCTTTTCACTTGTCAGATGGGCAGAGATGTCAAAAATTGGTAGTCTTCCCATCCTTACCAATATTGGCAAAGACCTCGCACCCTACTGCTGACAGTGAAAATTAGTACGTTAGAACCGATGGATAATTTGATGATATTCTTGTAAAATGGTAAATATTAAAACTGGTGATTGTTGCACAGCTCTGTACCTTTACTAAAAAATTCATTGAATTGTACTGTTATGAAGGAGAATGTTATGATGTGAAAATTATACCTCAATAAACTTATTTTAGAAATGTTTACAATGCATGTCCTTTGACTTAAAAATTCTACTTCTATGAATGCATACTATAGAAAATGTTTTTTCACCTGAAAAAGGAAGTTGCAGGATAGTATAGAGGGCCCTCATCTCCAGATTAGTTTGATGAAGAAATGTGTGTTTGACACTACTCAGATAAGTCATTCATTCTCAGATGACTGTGCCCCAACGTCCAAACAGAACCAAGCCCAGCCTGAGTTTTGAGGCCCTGGTGGAAGCTCGGCTACTAACCAAAATGTGGACAGCTCGAATCCACCAGCCGCTCCTTGGAAACCCTATTTAGGCAGTTGTACTCTGTCTTATAGGGTCGCTATGAGTCGGAATCGACTTTACGGTAATGGGTTTTTTGTTGTTTTTTAATGAAAGCAAAAGCTAGGGTGGTCCACAATACCTCAGAAAAAAAAATACCTAAGGTAGCATCTAATAGTCAACAGAAAGCCCTTACTCAGAGGAGATCCTTGAACTCTATCCTGGGGAGTTGGGTGCCGAGGCAAAGGGAGAGAGGAAAGTCCCTGAGCCACTGAAGTGCAGGGGCTAGACCCCGGGAGCCAGAGCCTGGCTCACCTCTAGTCTATGGGCAGGTTGCTCACCACCTCCGAGATCTGGCGTCAGGCCCTTCCCGCGGAACCCCACAGCCCGGCCCCTCTACTCTGGGGGCGCACACATGAGCCTCAAGCAGCAGCAATTTCCCGAGGCCCACCTAGGTTCACCCTAGCCCTTGGTGGCAGGAGCCATGACACCCACATGTCCACCCAGTGCATCTCAGTGGCAGATGCTGGATCGCAGTGCCCCCTTTGGCTGACGAGGGTGAGAGGCGGAGCCAGGGGCCCTCGGCAAGCGCTGGCTCCCCAGGTGGCTCCTGAGGTGTGTGCAGGCCGTGGCGGTGTCACTAGTGAGGGCCACTGACTAGTGGTTGGCGCGCAGAGGCTGAGGTGGAGAAGCAGGCAGTGCGCGTCCAGAGCGCCTGCTGTGAACTGAAGGATGCAGGCAGGTGGCGAGTGCACGGGCCTGGAGCACACTCTCGCGTGGTACCCAGGCCAGTCCTGACGGCGGACCAAGCTCCGCTACGTACCCAGGCCGCAGGTCTTCTTCTACAGAGGGCGAATGCCCGGGAGAAGGAGTGGCCACAACAGCCCAGGCGCTAGAAAGGTGCCCACTGCAACCTCTTCTCCCTCCACTCAAGGGCCTGAACATATGTACACTCTAACTCGAAGCCCTGGTAGCGCAGTGGTTAAGTGCTACAGCTGCTAACCAAAGGGTCAGCAGTTCAAATCCACCAGGTGCTCCTCGGAAACTCTATGGGCCAGTTCTACCCTGTCCTGTAGGGTCGCTATGAGTCGGAATGGACTGGACGGCAACCGTTTTTAACCCTCGGTCAGAGGAATCCTGGTGGCTGCAGTGGTTAAAGTCTTGGCTGCTAAGCTAAAGGTTGGCG
Source organism: Elephas maximus indicus (assembly GCF_024166365.1). Lineage (NCBI taxonomy): Eukaryota > Metazoa > Chordata > Mammalia > Proboscidea > Elephantidae > Elephas > Elephas maximus. The sequence continues at coordinate 20,537,674 of NC_064846.1, forward strand.
GTTCAAACCCACCAGCAGCCCCGCGGGAGAAAGATGTGGCAGTCTGCTTCCGTAGAGATTACAGCCTTGGAAACCCTATGAGGCAGTACTAGTCTGTCCTATAGGGTCACTATGAATAGGAATCGACTCCACAGCAGTGGCTTTTTTTTTTTTTAGTTAATTGGTAATTAGCATCCGGGACTCCAGTGGGTGCTGCACACCGGAACGAAGCCATCTCGTGTGTGCTGCGGGATGTGTTGTCCCCCTAGTCACTGAGTGCCCGAGAGCTGAGCCTCAACTCACTCCCCAGACTCTCCTGTCCAAAGTAGCAATGATGTCATGAGAAACGGCCTCTGGGGAGTTGGGCCCTACCACTGCGTTTCCCAGATGACTTTGGAAATTATCTGTGCAGCCTCTGTGCTAACGTGCAACAGATTCCATTTTTATACTTCCAGTAGTCGTGGAGCTCTCCGATGTGAGGGTCAGTTTGATTAAGTTTCTGAAACGGATGGGTCCTTTGAAGTCAAGTGGGTGAGTCATATATCTGTAGTCCTGTGGCAGACAGGAGTCAGTTTCACTTGCTCACCTTTGTAGCTTAAAATCCTGCCCCAGAGTCTGTCACTGCGGGGATGCTCAGTGAAACTTGTGAAGACATGCAATTAGTTGGTCAGAGTCAGTGAAAATGTGACAAAGTTTTCTGTAATGGATCACAACCCTGCCCTGAATTGCACTGAGGTCTAATATGTGTTGAGTGCTTGTATGTGCCAAACACTGGGCTCAGGGCCTTATGGACATTAATGCCACTTAATCCTCACCGAAAGATCCAGTGAGTGAGGTAGTATTGTCAAGTCCATATTACAGCCCAGGCAGGGAGACACAGAGAGTGAAGGAGGGCACACAGCTGGTATGTTTCCAAGGAGAATTCACACCCAGGCAATCAGGCCCTGCGTCCACGTTCCTAATGAACCCTATGAACCCTGCCTGTGGAGGTGGTTCCGTGCACGACAGTAAATTCCCAGTGTCTTCAGGATGGTACTTTGGAAGGGACACCACTTTGGTCAACACTATATTCTAAGCAGAGGTGCTTGTCTTCCTGGAGCTTGAATCTGTCTGGGGTTTTTCTGCCAGGTGAGTCTTAGCACACCTTTGTTTCAGAGGGCTGCTCAGGTTTTGGCTGAAATCCCTCAGGTAGCATCTACTAATTAGCCTAATTTTACCGAAAGGGCTCCATGGAAGAGTCTTTGGCAGGTTTCCACGTCCCTTCCATTTTTTTCCCTTGATCAGTATTTTCTTGGCTTCCGATTCTGTAATGTAGTATAATCAAGGTATCCCCCACCCATCCTGTCAATTCACCTGTCTTTGGGAGGCAGCTGTGGTGTTGCGGTTCAGAGCATGGGTTCTGCAGGCAGATTGCCTGGGTTCAGATCCAAAACTTTCCCGGTGATTCCGATTCACCTTGGGGCTAGATTTAAAGCCCCAGACCCCAGATCTCTGTGAGAGCTTTGCTTGGTGTGATGTTTAAGAATCTCCAGATGCTGCTGCCGAGGCTGTTGGTGGTAATGATTAAGTTATATAATAATAAATAGCAGACGTTTAAAAGATAGGATGATAACAACAGTTACGACTGAACATGTGTGAGACCCACTTCTAAGCAGGTTACGTGTGTGTGTCACTTAACACTCAAAAGGACCCAATTAAGCATAAAGATGAAAACAGGTTCAGAGAAGTTAAGCAACGTGCCCAAGGTGATACAGACGGTGAGCCTACCCTCTCATCCCCTGACCCCCTCATCAACTGTCATGGATTGAATTGTGACCTCCCAAAATATCGGTCAACTTGGCTAGTCCGTGATTCCCAGTAGTGTGTGAATTGTCCACCATTTTGTCATCTGATGTGATTTTCCTATGTGTTGTAAATCATATCTCTATGATGTTGATGAGATGGGATTAGCAGCAGTCGTGTTAATGAGGCGGGACTCAATCTACAAGATTGAATTGGCCATTTGGACATCTTCCGTGGAAAACATGTGAATTGAATGCAACTGAGAATGACACCAGCACCCCAGACACAAATGGTTCATTGAGTGAGGAGGGTATCAGAAACCCAAAGAAGTGCTTCAAGAACATTGGGATGTTTTTATGCCATTGTTTGTAGGAAACCACCAAGAATTTGGAGACATGACAGAAGACAAAGGGCTTTGGTGGTGTAAATCCACTGTCCCTTTTATTTTGGTCTGTTTGGCATTCTTTATTAAAAACGCTTGTATAGTAGTAGGAAGGGTCAAATTGGCTTTTATAAGGACTAGCCAGAGGGGCAAAGGTATCTTTGGCTGTCCAGCAGCAAAAACCCGGCAATACAAATTTCATACCAGATGCTGCCTAAAATAAATAGAACTAAAGCAGCAGCAACGTTGTTGTGGAATGGGATGGGCCCCTGACCCAAAGTTTGGTTCGGGGATCAAGATGGTGCAGTACACACACCAAGACTATATTAAAGGTTTTATTACTCACATAATGAAGTTTTCTGGGGGAAAGAAGGGTAAGCTCCCAAGTTCTTGCAAAATTGGCTTGAGAGAACAGGGAAAGGAAATCGGAAGTGGGATGTTATTTTATTGTGCTTAGAGAGTGGGCGTGGGGTGGGGGTTCCTTCTTCAGCTGGCTGAGTCTTATATGGTTTGAATTTGCCGCAGGTGCTAAAGGAGGGGACACTCGGGCTTTGTCGGATTGGTTAGATGTAGGGCAGAAGGGGAGGGGGTGTGGTGGGGCTTGAAATCTGTCAGCAATCAAACATCAAAAATGAAGTCCGACTATTAAAATTCACCTCTGATGTTTAACTGATGACTGAAACGTGCCCTGTTTCATTTCATTGAATTCGAATTTCAGTAAATCATTCTGGTACTTTATGAGACCTGTACCCTAAGGCCTGTGAGGGAGGTGAAATTTCCATTGAATGACTTCTTTAGGAGCCCAGCATCGTATATAATTAAAAGTGAAATGAGCACCTTGTTGTTGTTGTTGTTTTCAGGTGCCATTGAGTCGGTTCTGACTCACAGCGACCCCGTGTACCACAGAACAAAACACTGCCTGGTCCTATTCCATCCTTACAGTCATTATGCCTCAGCCCATTGTTGCAGCCACTGTGTCAATCCACCTCGTTGAGGGTCTTCCTCTTTTCTGCTGACCCTGTACTTTACCAAGCATGATGTCCTTCTCCAGGGACTGATCCCGCCTGACAACATGTCCAAAGTATGTAAGACGCAGTCTCACCATCTTTGCTTCTAAGGAGCAGTCTGGTTGTACTTCTTCCAAGACAGATTTGTTCGTTCTTTTGGCAGCCCGTGGTTATTCAATATTCTTTGGCAACACCGCAATTCAAAGGCGTCAAATTCTTTTTCGGCCTTCCTTATTCGTTGTCCAGCTTTCACATGCATATCGTACGCACGTGATGAGTACTTTGGTCACTCTCAATAATACGTGGATCTCCGAAGAAGATAAGGAGCTCCTGGTTGGGTCTCGTGTTGTGGATATAGTATGTGCAGAGACACGTATGATCTCGATTTATGTTTTCAGCATCTCTGAAGCAAGAAGTTCCCAGAGTTGTTTACCCAAAAGATGGCAGCCTTGGATAAGGACTTCATGAGGCTGTCATTGGCCAGATCTGATGGCAGTAGCTCAGGAGTCTGTAAAAATGTGTGGATTTGGCAGATTGTTGGCCAGGGCAACCAGTGCTAAGCTAACTGCCAAAGATTGGTTCAGATATAGAAACCGATGATGGCGCGCACACACACCAAGAGGGTACTAACAGGGTTATTATTCACCTCTGGGACTTTCTGGGGAGAGCAGGGCATGCTCCCCAAAATGATCTAAAAATGGCTTGATAGAGCAGAGAGGTGAGATGGGTTTTGGGTGTTTATTGTGTTTAGGTGACGGGGTTAGGGTGAGGGCTCCTGCGTGGGCTGGCTGGCTTGTCTTGGGTGTCCGGCGTGCACTAAAGAAGGTACTACTCAGGCTCACTTCTCAGCCTGTGCGGCAGAAGGAGAAGGGGGAGTGATGGGGCTCAAACCTGTCAGCAGTCAAACCTCAAAAATGGAGTCAGACACTTTACTACAGATATTACCCTGGCAAACTCGGGGGGAGAAGCGATTATGACCCCCGACTTGATGGATGAGGAAATGAAGCTTAGAGACATCAGTCAACACAAATGGCTCACGTTCTCCTAGCCTGTGTCAGTGGTGGGAGTTGCACACGCGGTTACCTTATGCCAATGCTGTGTTAACACGGGCCAAGTCATGTGGGAAAGATTTGATCTATTGACAAGTTGATTTCCACAGCAAGGAAGGAGACTGTCCTTAATACATTTGAATTCCTGTCAATTGATGACGAATGCCATGCCGGGTATTTGCAATATGCAATTAATTACCCTTTAAATCTCGGGCTATTGCAGCTAGTATTTTCACCCTTATTCCAACTGGGCATGAGGATCACCTTTACATCAGTGCCTCTTACTGCATGTTAGTTGTATTATGTTAGGCACAGGTATGACTTTATAATTGTCTTTATTCAGAGATTATGTATGGTTTTGAACTGTGATGGTTTGGGTTGTGTGTCAACTTGGCTAGGCCATGATTCTCAGTGTTTATATGTAATCACTCCAATGATGGGATCTGCTGTGACTACCCAATCAGTTGAAGGGGAGTTTCTTTGGGGGTGTGGACCGCATCCGAATATAAGCAGAAGTTCTGGCTTTTTCGTTCACTCTGGATCCTGCAGCTGTGTCCTGTTCCTCTGACCTCTGGTTCTTGGGACTTGAGCTATCAGCTTATCTGCCGATTTGGGGATTTGTGAATATCCACAGCCTACAAGCAAGAACCCTGCTCCCTGATCTGCCAATCATGGGTTTGCTAGTCCCTCCAGCTATGCTAATCAAGAGAAGCCTCTATCCTGATCCACAGACTAGGGACAATCCAGCCTCTACAATCGTGTGAGGCGTTCCCTCGATAAAATCTCTCTCTATATATATTTATATGCTTTAGTGGTTTTGCTTCTCTACAGAACCCAGCCTAAGACACCTGCCAAAGCTGAAGCCTTCCTAACATTTACTTATAAAGTATGTCTAAAATTGAACTTTTAAGAACTTTGCCATCTTTGTGAAAATAGAGGGGTGATGACTTTTGAGTCTAAGGAAGAAACAAAATGAACAAACGTGTCTTGGAGGCTAAGTCGCTGCTTATTACAAATGAAAACAATTGCTCTCTTAAAACAGTTTAATAAAGATATGTCTCTTGTATGAAATCATCAACATCATATGCAGCAGTCCAAATAGTATAATCCCAGGCAAAAACAACCAACCCAAAGAATGCAAACATCTTTGTGATTACTACTGAAAATAATCAAAACCAATTTCCTGGTCAACCACAGCGAGCACTTTTTCTCAGATATATACCATATGATTAAGCTTTGATTTTCCATTTATTTTCCTCAACTCATGTTTTACAGTAAATTTAGTTCTTATAGAAAATATGCTAAATGTAACAGTTCCTGAAAGTATCTGATCTAACGAAATTATAAGCCCTAGAAACCTAGCTCAGTCACGAGCTTAGATGGAGAAAATGTAAGTTTCAAGCCTGGCTTGTGCCTATTTTTGGAATGGCTGCACCATGCCAATGGAGCAGTGCAACGTGGTCAGCTGCCTTGGGAACAGAATCGATAGCTGAAGGTCAGCTCAAACTGCTACATAGGTTAGGTCCTTTTTTCCCCTAACGCCTAGGTAAACATAAACCAGTCTCTGAAAACAAAAGTTTAAGTATCTAAAGATTCCCAGTCCTGGCTGACTCATAGGACTAGAACAGTCTCATACAGTAATTAATCATGGTGTCTCAATTTTTAAAGACAGGATCGGGAAAAGGTCGTCAGGTTCAAAACTGCAGCCGAATTTGTCAGTCCTCTGGTGTAAAACAATTTTACTTTTGCTACCAAGCCATAAAGTTAAAAAGAAAGAACCAAAAGGCAAGGATCTGGTTATCAAGTAAAAATAATTCCTCAGAAGACTCTGTGGCAAAAAGGGCAAGAAGCATCATTCCTATGTTACAAAATGCCTTAAAAGGCACATAGCCCTGAAAGTTAGGTTTGAAACCAAATTCAAATATGAATTGCATATACTAACGTAGAAAAGAGAGGTGGAACAAGTTACAAAGAGCAGATAATTAATGAAACTGTTGTTCAGCATAGGAAGACATTAGGCTTTCTTCCATTTCAGTAGAATTCCTCTGTCACCCTGGGCTGGTGGAGTTTGCAATTGTTCTTACCAAATGGAGCTTGGCCCAGAATGAAGGACCGGTGGGGAGCAGCAAGTGTGACAAAGACAAGTCGCCTTGAAATTTAAACGGTATTGCCCAGAAAAGTGACCGTGTGCTTCAGTGACTTTTTCCTGAGGCTATACATTCATTTAAATGCCTATATTCAGCTCAGCATCAGTGGACTCCAACATTAATACATTATCAGGTGACCCAGAAAGCTTTCATGGTATTAAAACTAGTAATATAAGTGACCCTGAGAAAACAAAGTACATGCAAATTAGAACCTCAAAATGCTCTGGGCCTTCTAATCAGCTACAGAGTAGAACCATCCCTCCAGGAGAGCTAAGCAAATATTGAAAAGAGAAGGAGTTGGATTAGGATGGAGGGGATGGAATCTGGGCTTGAGAGAAAAGAATAAAACTCACAACATTGTAAAGAGAACTCTCAGGGGATTCCAATAGAGATGGTTTTGATTTGATTCTTTAAAGGGTGATGCTGCTGTTGATAATTACCATCGAGTCAATTCGGACTCATGGCAACCCCATGTGTTACAGAGTAGAACAGCTCCACAGAGTTTTCTTGGCTATAATCTTAACAGAAGCAGACCACCAGGCCAGAAGGGCCTGTAAGTTTAACCCTTGATCTTTCTCCTTAAGTAAAGCTTGGGGGGAAGAAAATATTTAACATTTGGTGATTTAGAGGTGGGGGCATGTTATAATATATAATTTTTTTTTAATTTTCAATTTATGAATCTCTGGCTTATAATTTGCTCAATTTATAATATATTAGAAAATGTACAAATGTATCATAAGCAGTAGCACTGAATGAACATACAAACCACATTCTTCCACACCTTCTTTATGGGAAGAGTGAGCAAATGGTGCTTGGAACCTTTGCAAGTTTACACTTTGTGTACTCAAAAGAAAAAAAAAGGTGAGGACAAACCATTCTATTTCCATCTCTTGAGCAGCCAGCATTAACTCAACTTCAATTTAATCTTCCCAGACGTGTTGGAACAACCTGCAAGACCATAAAATATTTTACTTTTTACATCTGGGTAAAATTAAATGTTACAATTTTTTCCTCTAAAAATCCTTCTCTTCTTCTCTCCTTTTCTGATAACTAATCTGCATAGCTTTTTTTCCTCACCTCCAAACAGTCTACTTCCAAAAAATCTGTTGCCGTCAAGTCGACTCTGACTCATAGCGACCCTATAGGATAGAGTAGAACTGCCCCAGAGAGTTTCCAAGGAGTGCCTGGTGGATTCGAACCACCGACCTTTTGGTTAGCAGCCGTAGCTCTTAACCACTATGCCACGAGCGGTTTCCAACACTCTACTTAGTAAAGGTGAATTATTTTGCTGTGAGCAAGGTGGCCTGAGAGTTACTAAGAACAGATCTTCTCAGATGCCCAAGGAGGACATATCACAATCACATCTGTCACACAAATGATTCCTATTGTACACAACAGAATTAGTAATAGAGAGCTTGGGATGTCAATCAATTTGGGAGAAGAATTCTCTCAAGCCACCATAACCCTATTAAGTACCCATAACTCATGTTCTCTGTACCTTCATAGTCCTTGCAGGCTCTTGTAGAATGTTGTCTTGAAGTTGTGAAATACCTTCTTTCACTTTGTTGTTAGCTGCCTTCAAGTCGGCCCCAGGCTCATGGCAATCCCACGCACAACAGGATTTGACTGTTGTGATCCATAGGGTTCTCACTGGCTGATTTTTTCTGAAGTAGATCTCCAGGCCTTTCTTCCTAGTCTAGCTGTCTGGCGTGGTCTTTTAGCCTGTCAGCTACACTAAAACCTGTTTAGCATCACAGCAACATGCAAGCCTCCACAGACGGGCGGTGGCTGCTTAGGAGGTGCGTTGGCTGGAAATCAAACCCGGGTCTCCAGCATTGAAAACGAGAATTCTACCACTGAACCACCAATGTTGTCTTCACTTACATTTCCTAAAATGTATGCTATTTCCCACAGCAGACTTTCAGTACTTCATGTGCGGGGCTTGTTTTCTCAACCTGTCTTATACTACTGCTACCCCAGAGGTAATATTGCAGAGGCTCTATACATGCTTGTACGTCCATGTCTGTCAGTTTGCCATACTGTGATGGCTTATGTGTTGCTGTGATGCTGCCACCCGTATTTCAAAGACCAGCAGGGTTACCCATGGCAGACAGGTTTCAGCAGAGCTTCCAGATTAAGACAGACTAGAAAGAAGGACCTGGCATTCTACTTCTAAAAAAAAAAATTGTCCAGTGAAACCTTCATGAATAGCAGTGGAACACTGTCTGATATAGTGCTGGAAGATGAGCCCCTCAGGCTGGAAGGCTCTCAAAATACAACTGGGGAAGAGCTGCTCCACAAAGTAGAGTCGACCTTAACGACATGGATGGAGTCAAGCTTTCGGGACCTTCATTTGGTGATGTGGCATGACTCAAAATGAGAAGAAACAGCTGCAAACATCCATGAATAATTGGAATGTGAAATGCATGAAGTTTGAATCTAGGAAAATTGGAAGTTGTCAAAAATGAAATGGAACATATAAAGACCAATGTCCGAGGCATTAATGAGCTGAAATGGACTGGTATTGTCCATTTTGCATCAGGCAATCACATGGTTTCCTATGCCGAGTGTCATGGATTGCATTGTGTCCACCAAAAATATGTGTCAACTTGGCTAGGCCATGATTCCCAGTATTGTGTGACTGTCCGCCATTTTGTCATCTGATATGATTTTCCTATGTGTTGTAAATCCTTCCTCTAGGATGTTAATGAGGTGACATAGGCAGGACTCAATCCACAAGATTAGGTTGTGTCTTAAGTCAATCTCTTTTGAGAAAGAGAGAAGCAAGCAGAGAGACAGGGGAACCTCCTACCACCAAAAAAGCAGCACCAGGAGCAGAGCTTGTCCTTCAGACCCAGGGTTCCTGCATGGAGAAGCTCCTAGACCAGGGGAAGACTGATGACAAGGACCTTCCTCCAGAGCTGACAGAGAGAGAAAGCCTTTCCCTGGAGCTAGCACCCTGAATTCAGACTTCCAGCCTCCTAGACTGTGAGAGAATAAATTTTGTTAAAGTCATCCACTTGTGGGATTTCTGTTATAGCAGCACTAGATAACTAAGATAGAACTTGGTAATGGGAGTGAGGTGCTGCTCTAACAGATACCTAAAATGTGGGAACAGTTTTGAAACTATGAACAGACAGAGGCTGGACGAGTTTAAAGTGCCTGATAGTAAAAGCCTAGATTGCCTTGAAGAGACTGTTGGTGGAATTATGGACATCAAAGACAACTCTAGTGAGGACTCAGAAGGAAATAAAGACAGCTATTACACTGGAGGTGGCGCAGATGATGAGAAGTAGCAGCAAAGAAGTACAGTCAGAATGCTCATTAGAAGCAAGGATGGTGAGACTTCATCCCCTGTACTTTGGACATGTTGTCAGGATCAACCAGTCCCTGGAGAAGGACATCATGCTTGGTAGAGTAGAGAGAGGGTCAGCAAAAAAGAGGAAGACCCTCGATTAGATGGACTGACACCATGGCTGCAACAATGAGGATGGCGCAGGACCAGGCAGTGTTTTGTTCTGTTGTACATAGGGTTGCTATAAGTCAGAACCGACTTGATGGCGCCTAACAACAACAACTAAGTCATAGAATTAAGACATGTTACCAATGAAGCTGAAGGCTAGAGTTAATGACAAATTATTATGTTTTGACTCTTGGGCTGTAGGGGATATTGTACATTTTGGTTTCAAAGCATTATACCATCAAACATATGAGTATTGGCATGTTTTAAAATATTTTTCTTCCAAGATCTTGGTTTCAAGATACCATTTCCCACTAATGGAATCAGGGATTTTTGGATAAATAGCTGATCCCAAGTCTGGGGCAAGTAAAGTACAAGGGGATCTCAGGGAATCCTCTTGCTCCAGAAAGCAAGTACATGCTCAAAGTCTAACGTTTTGGGGAGAACAAATTAAAGGATATTATAGTAAAACAATCGGAGTAACCCAAAAGGTGGGGCAATCTACAAAACCACTTTTCAGAAAGTCAGTGTCATGGGAATAAAAATGTGGAGGGTGGAAGTGTTCTAGATTACAAGAACCTAAAGAGACATAATACCCAAACGCAACACAATTTCAATGCACAAACTAGATACCTATTCTAAAAACAGCGATAAAAGACATTTGGGGGATAACTGGGGAAATTTGAATGCGGAATAGATGTATGTTGATATCATCACATTATTGTTACTTTTTGAGACATGGTAATACTGCGGCCATGTAGGAAAATTTTCTTTATTTTAGGAGAAGCGTATGGAAGTATTTAGGGCTATAAGAGTCATAATGCCTGTAACTTACTTTCACATGGTTGAGCAAAGACAGAGAGAAAGGGAGGTACAGAGGGAGGACAGGGAGAAGGGAGGTACAGAGGGAGGACAGGGAGAGGAGGAGGGGACAGATGGAGGGAGGGAGGAAGAGAGAAAGAAAAAATGGTAAAACATGGCAACATTTTTAATAATTAGAAATGTATGTGGAAGGTGCCAGGCACATCATTGTAGTATTCCTTCAATTCTCCTATGTCTTTGGAAAAAAAAAAAAGACAATAAAATTAAATTCTGCAAAAAATATAAATGTAAATATTTCCAGATGTGGTATAGGTTCCCATCATAAAATCCACTTCCAGGAAAAATCTATAAAATATCATACATACTAGTAATACATTTAAGAGGAAGCACCAGATTTGTGTTCTGCATATTATGGACCAAAAACTTAGTAATGTGTCTGAGCATGTCTGTGTATACTCACAGGTTGAAACAGGGGGAGGCAGGATCACTAAAATGCTTATAAGGGCTTGCTCTAGACAAAGAATTCAAGCAAATCCAGCAGAAATACCGCATACAGTTAGTACACGTCATCTTGTTACACCCACCAAATTTCTGGAGGGAAGGAAAGAAAGAGAAAAGAATCAGGGCTAGAAAATCAAAGAGGAAGGCACGGTTCCCCCAAAGGCCCAGTACAACCATTTCCCCAATTTTTCCCTTTTCCCAGGCTGAGTTGACAGACACAGGAAACATGACAAATACCTTTTATGTAATGCTTAATATTTTGTGTGGTTCATAAAACAAAACAAAATATTTAACATGTGCTCCTACAACTAGATACTTAGAAAACTTCTGCTGATAAGTAGTATGTTCAAAATGGCATAGAACTGAAAATCACTTAGGATCGATGTACGATTTTAAAATGGTAAATGTTTAAGAAATCCCACTGAACACCTGGAGCCAAGTCCTCTGCTGTATCACAGTGCCGATGCATAGCATTAAGTGATTAAGTCTAACGACAACTTCCTCAGTTGGGTAATTGGGGAATCATCATTATATAGAGTTTAATCATAATAGAAGGGAACAGCAAAATCAAATGCAAGCATCCTTACATTGGGATTGAAGAATTAAAGTTCTTTTTTTTCTAACCAGCAACAGATTGACCTGCTCAGGTAAACAGAAAAATGTCTGCATTTCCAAATCCCCAGACCAGGGGTGTTATATCCCAGAACAAACAGATTAAGAAAAAAAAAAAAAAATTAGACGTGTGTGTGTGTGTATGTTTCAAATCCCCATATACGGGAAATCTAGGTCAACTGGCATAACGTAGTTTATAAAGAAAATTTTCCACATCCTACTTTGGTGAGTAGCATCTGGGGTCTTAGAAGCTTGTGAGTGGCCATCTAAGATACTCCACTGGTGTCACCCCGTCTGGAGCAAGGGAGAAGGAAGAAAACCAAAGACACAAGGGAAAGAATAGTCCAAAGGACTAATGGACCACAACTACCACGGCCTTCACCAGACTGAGTCCAGCACAACTAGATGGTGCCCAGCTACCACCACTGACTGCTCTGACAGGGATCACAATAGAGGGTCCAGGACAGAGCTGGAGAAAAATGTAGAACAAAATTCCAACTCTCAAAAAATGACCAGACTTACTGGCCTGAAGGAGACTGGAGAAGTCCCAAGAATATGGGCCCTGGACACCCTTTTAGCTCAGTACTGAAGTCACTCCTGAGGTTCACCCTTCAGCCAAAGCTTAGACAGGCCCATAAAAAAAAACGAGAGTAAAGGGGCACACCAGCCCCAGAGCAAGGGCGAGAAGGCAGGAGGGGACAGGAAAGCTGGTAATGAGGAACCCAAGGTTGAGAAGGGGAAGGTGTTGACATGTCATGGGTTGTTAAACAATGTCATAAAACAATATGTGTACTGTTTAATGAGAAACTAGTTTGCTCTGTAAACCTTCATCTAAAAAAAGTACAATAAAATAAATAAAATCCCCATTATACATAGATGAGGTAAGAGCAGACCATGATCGCCATTTGGCCTCCTCTTTAGCCATTTGGTTTCAAATGGATGTGATGTTCCAAACAATCACTGGCAAATTATGTAACAATTGTGATGTTATTGTTGTTATAGTTATGATAGCACCTTTTTAATTATTTTAAATAATATTTTATTGTGCTGTAGGTCAAAGTTTACACAACAAATTAGGTTCCCTTTGACAATTTTACACAAATTGTTCTGTACCATTGGTTACAATTTTTACAATGTATCAGCATTCTCATTATTTCCATTCTGTTCTGTTTCTATTGATCTAGCTTCCCTTCCCCTCTTTGCCTTCTCACCTCTGCTTTTGGGTAAATGTTGACCGTTTGGTCTGACAGAGGTCATCGTTTAAGGGAGCACATTACTCATGGGTGATACCATTTATTTTATAAGCCAATCTATTATTTGCCTGAAAGGTGACCTGCAGAAATAACTTCAATTCTACTTTCAAAGGTTATTTTAGGAAGATAGTCTCGGGGTTTCCTCTAATCTCTGGGTCTGGTAAGTCTAGCCTTTTTTTTTTTTTAGGAATTTCAGTTTTGTTCTACATCTTTCTCCTATCCAGGACCTTCTATTGTGTCCCTGATCAGAACGGTCAGTAGTGGTAGCTGGGCACCATCAAGTTCTTCTGGTTTCAGGTTAGAAGAGGCTGTGGTTCATGTGGGCTATTAGTCCCATGGATTAGTTTCTTCTTTGAGCCTTTGATTTCCTTCATTCTTTTTGGCTCCATCCAAGTAGACACCAATATTTGTATCTTAGATGGCAGCTGGCAAGCTTTTAAGACCCTAGACGGTAGTCGCCAAACGAGGATGTAGACCATTATCTTTGTGAACTGTGTTATGCCAATTGACTAAGTTGTCCCCCGAGACTACGGTCCCAGCCTTTTAACCCAATAAACCAATCCCGTGATTTGTTTGGCTATGTCTAGGACGCCTCCATAACTGTGCCCCCTATGTGCTTTAGTATTTTTGTGGATATATATGCAGCACATAAAAACATGTATATACATATTTCCTCCAGATGTACCTATATATGCATGTGTTTAATGTCAAGTCTCAGACCCTTTGGGTAGAAAAATATTATCTGGTGGGGAATTTTCATCTTCCGAGAAGTCTTAATAAACGCCCCAGAATGTCTTCTAAAGAAGCCATAACATTGACTCACGGTCTCCTATATGTCAGGGAAAGAGGAACATGCTTGTGCATCTACTCATGAGCTTCTTCTAAAAGACTTACCTCTATCCGAGTCCCACAATTTGGGCAGCATTTTGAGTTCTTTTTCAGCCACGTCTTACTTTTCATCTCTTCCAGTGCCATCTGGATTACGTTCATACCATACTTCTGCTCCAAAAGCTTTTTTCCAGCTTCATCTGCTTGCTGGTATTCCTCTGGTAACTGCATTAGCTTCTCTAGAACATGAAGTGGAAAATTAACTCTCATAGATGTTTGCAAAGCTGAACGAAAGCCAATTAAAATCACTGCACCCTTTGACATGGTGATGCCACTCCAGCCACTTTATCCTAAAGGAAAAAAAAAAACCCAGCTACGTTGCCATAGTTACAAGCATCTCCACGCCTGTGACTAAACGATAACTAAGTTTTGGCAGAGCCATGTGACAGAACAGTACTCATTCACTAGAAGATTTTGATCTGGATGGCTATAGCCAAATTAAGATTCTCAGGATGAAAATGAGAAAACAAAACTGTGCTTGTGTTGTAACTATGTAAGAATGACGTAGGCACAAATGACAAAGGAAAACAGGGCAGCCACCAACTTGAAAATTTTGGCTTTCCAGAGATAGCAGAATAATCAATCACATTTTCCTCTGATTATTGTTTACGGATGTTAATATGTTTGTGCAACTGATAGTACAAGGTAAAGAGGCAAAAGTGGAAACAAGCATGGTTGCCGATTACTCCACTGGGTCAGAGCCAGGTATTCTCCTCAGAATGAATCCGGCTGCACAAAGACACGAAAGTGCGCTGGCTGATGGGCAGACTCTCTGGTCAATTCTGTATATCAGAGGCAGTGAATCAGCTTTACCACCTCCACGACACTTTGTAGAAGTGCTGAAAGGCTCTACCTGTCAACCTGTTTTCCTTGATGCTCTTCAGCCGGGCTTCAATTCCACATTCACTAAATTCAAGTGGAAATGACAACCTTCTCCAAAGGCCTTGCTGGTAGAAAAATGCCCCCCCACCCCACAATTCTATTAACCTAATTTTCCCACAGCATTTATTAATGTCAAAGCTTTCTGTGAACTATTCCTTGGTCTCAGCTTAGTCAGTTTACGTTCCCCATGTTTTTCAGAGGCCACTGCATCCCACTTTGTGCAATGAGCACTTTCTGGAGCTGAGGCCTTTCCACACTAACAAATACCTCAAGATGTGCGAGCTGCTTTGGCACTGGACAGTGGGCAGGAGGCTGGAAGAACTTGGAGGCACGTGATAGAGAAAGCCGGGATCACAGTTTACAGACCCTTAGTAGAGATCTCGACTCTAAGGACCCTCCTGGTGTGGACTGAGAAGGCAGTGAGGATCATGTTATTGGAAAATGGAGGAAGGAAGATCCTAGTTTCCACCGTTGTAGTGGCACGAAGCTTAGCAAAACTGTCTCCTGCAAGTGATGGCTTTGATTATATAGTTAAGCTTTCCAAGCAAGGCATGGACAATAATACACTGAGAGGAAAGAGATACACTGAGAGAAAAACTGTTAAGCAAAAAGGAAATGGGACTTGATGATTTTCAAAACTTTCTGCCTCCAGATGGCAAAGGACTCAGAAGACATTGAATGCATTTTACACACGGGATCAGTGAGAATCACTAGGGCCCAGATAGCAGGCTGTAGCAGACAAATCCTAGGTTGGCTCCCATGTTCACACCCTGTATAACCCTGCCCCTTGAGTGTCAGAGGGGCTTGTGGCTTGCTTCTAACCAACAGAATATGGCAAAGGTGATGGAATATCAGTCCCTTGATCAAGTTGAGTAATATGGCTAAAGTGCCAGGATCTCAATCCCATGATTATGTTACCTTATACAAGAACCCGTCCTAGCAGATTGGAGAGAGAGATTCCGCTTGCTGACTTTGAAGAAGTAAGATGCCATCATGTTTTGATCACCTCTGTATCTTCAGAACCTAGAATGTGCTTGGCATATAAATATCGGTTGAACTAAAATTATCATTAAAACGAAAAAAGCCTTCTTTTCTGGCTTGCTTTGTTTTCAAAGTTAGAGTTCACAGATCCCAACTTACCTGGCGTGATCCTACATGGGGAAATCCCATGGTAGGCCAGGCGGCACAGACTACAGAAGGCATAACTGCAGCCAGTACATATGCCCATCTTGGAGTCTGGCTCCTCTATCACAGGCAGCTGGCAGCTCGGCCGGGGGCAAGTCACCACATCCCCCATCAGGTCCAGGGAGGACTGGAGGAGAAGGCGGTCATAACGTGCAAATAATTCCGCTTGCACCAGTTCTTTAACCTGGAGGGAAAATAGAACCAATAACCTGTTGAATGACTTCTCGTCCAGTTCTAACTCTGATTCTACACCACAAGGGGATCCTTAGGATTCTGGACCAGTTCAGGTGCACAGACATTTAAAACCCTGTCACTTCAGATTCCAACCAAGTATGTCTGTCCTTTGCTTTGATGTCTAATCAATTCCGACTCTGCTTAAATCCTATAAATAACCAGCTTAACCCGGTCTAAGGGGTATGGGCCACAAACACCAAGCTCACAGTAAGAAACGTCAGGGAGTCCTCAAGAAGGATGGTATTTTAGCACATTTACAAAGTAAATTCCTGGATTTAAAAATAACCCTTGTTCCAGCCAAGGAATGCTGATTCCAAGGCCAGCAGAGGTGGGTTTAGATTCGCTTAAAGCCTAATAATGTGAGGTTAAAGCAGCATTCTGGCTGGATACGGGGAGCCAACTAAGAACTGGCTGCGGGCCTGGGAATGTCCTGGCAAGCCCCAGAAAGGAAGTTCTTGAGAAGCAGGCTCCCAGTGGGGAAACAGAATTGGGATGCAAGTTGCCAGCAGCATCAGCATTTACCTGACCAGGGGTAGCCACCGAAGGGCACTTTGGTTCTGGACAGTTGAGGCAGCGAACCTGTCCGTCCTTGATCTGGATCTCAAAGTAGTCTTTCAGACAGACCCTGCAGTACACATGCTTGCAATTCAAGAAGTACATGCACTCAGTGCCCAGCTTGATACAGAAACAGATATTGCAAGGGTATGCTTTTTTGTTAAAGCACTTTTTCTGATGATCTTGATCAAAGTCCAAGACTTCCTGGAACAGACTCGACAACGATTCCACATCCTGCACAGCTCTCTCATCCACAGATTCCTCCTGGCCTTTTTCAGAGTCAGTTGCTCCTCCAAGACATAATTCTCTTGTGGGAGGAGCTGGGGCTGTTCTCTTCGTGTTTTCCTGAGAGCCAAACTTGAGCTCAAAGGGAGAGGTGATGTTCAGGTACCTAAGGGTCTCTTCCTTCAGAAACTGAATCCAGGCAAACAGGATTACACTGCCCCGGTGTTCTTCCCACAGAATGTCTAGTTGCTTGCAGAGAGCAGTTAGCTACGAGAAACAATGAGGACACCAGTGAGTGTGGAAAACAAATAATACGTTGGTCTCAACACCTGACTTATCTTAAAACTTCTACTTTTTTTTAACCTGGTACTTAAATCCTGAAACTTCTAAAATGTAACTCTTTACTTCTGTGACATACTGTGCTGAAGAAAACAATCCTACCATCTTATACATAATCTGTTTAGCAATGTGTACCTGAACAGAACATAAACTCAGAAGATACAAGAAGCACCATAAAAACCAGAGAAATGGAGAGAGTCTGTAAGTGCAGACTGAGAACAGCTCAGATAAGAATACTGCCAATGGGGTGTTTTTCTTCATGTCCTTGTTTTATTTTAATATTAGTATGCATCTTAGGTAGAAGAAAGAGAAATTATTTTACTATGGAGTGCTTCAGACTAGCCATCGAGGTACCCTGGAATAACTCTTAGAAATAAAACTGTTTGAAAATGTTGCTGTTATATTTAGGCCCATAACAAGCCCCCTAAAGAGTCTGACTTTCATAGGCACAGCTCACATTTCTCACGTTAAGCAATCCAAGGGTAACACAGATTCAGGGGGGTTGTTCTCTGCTCAGTGGCTCACATTCAGCATGTCAGCCATGCTGGCCTTATCATCCGGAGGCTCTGGGGTAGAATCTCACTTCCAAGCTCATTCGGCTTGTTGGCAGAAGCCACTTACCATGGTTATAGGTCTGAGGTCGCTGTTTCCTTGCTGGCTGGCATCTGGGAACCACCTTCTCCTAGAGGCCACCCACATTCCTTCTCATGGGGCCCTTTCCATCTTCAAAGCAGCATCGGCATGCCAACCCCTTCCCACGCTTTGAACCTCTCTAACTTCCTCTATTGCCTTTTCTTCCCGTCTTCGGATGCTTTCTTCCTCTTCTGCCACCAGCCAGAGAAAGTTCTCTGCTTTTAAGGGCCCATGTAATTAATCAGGGGAGGCCCTGGCTGGCACAAACCATTTAGTGCTCTGCTGCTAACTGAAAGGTTGGCAGTTCGAATCCACCCAGAGGCACCTCGGAAGAAATACCTGGCAATTTACTTCCAAAAATTGGCCATTGAAAGCCCTTTGGAGCGCAGTTCTACTGAGACACACAAGGGGTCTCCATGAGTTGGAATCACCTTGACAGCAACCCACCCAGATAATCTCTGCTTTTTAAAATCAATTATGCCATATAACATAACACAGACACAAGTTTTGGGAATTACAGGGGTATAGAATCTTGGAGATTTGGAGCTCTCAACCCTTGGGGGACATTCCTAGAAATTCCACCTACCACGCGTGACATTCTCCTTCATGCACTGAATTTAAGATCACCAGGTCTGTCTTCAACAAAGGGTGATTTCTTTTAAGAACCTAAAAATGCGTTTGAAAAATTATTATTAAAGTTAGATTCTAACCTGGGTCGGTGTCAGCCACTTGCCACTGAGGGTGAATGCTGGTGGGGAGTTGGATGGATAATCCGGTGGCAGTTCAAAGTTCAGCACAAGGGGAGGCAGGAAGCAAATCACATATTGCTTGCCATTATTCCGGAGACCATCTGCTGGATCACCTGGACCAAAGCCAAAGATGCAAAAGCATGGGTTGGTCAACAATGGAGTGCTGAGCAGTGCTCAGGAAAGGCTTAACTCTCCCCAAACCAAAAGCAAACCAAACCCACTGCCGTCGAGTTGATTCCGACTCATAGCGACCTCATAGGACAGAGTAGTACTGCCCCGCCTGGCAGATTCAAACTGCCAACCTTTTAATCCTCCACCAAAGCACAGTCCACCCTCTAATTTTAATCCCACCACCCATCCCTTAGGAAAAAAGAAGCCTTCTTGGAAGCACTTGAAAATAAACCAAGCAGAATAAAAGACATAACATAGATACATAACAATTTCTTTTCTGTAATTGAGATACACTTCACGTAGCATAAAATTAACCCTTTTAAAGTGTTCATTTCTGTGAGTTTTACTATATTTACAGAATTGTGCACCACTATCTAATTTTAGAATATTTTGTCAAGCCCCCCCACCCAAAAAAAAAAAAAACCGAAAACCTAAACACAGTAGCACATACTCCCAACTACCCCTTCTTTCAAGCACTAGACAACCCTATTCTAGATGTTTCATACAATTGGAATCAGACAATATGTAGCCCTTTGTGTCTGGCTTCCTTCACTTAGCACAGTGCTCCCAAGGGTCTTCACTGTTGTAGCATATATCATTACTTCATTCCTTTTTATAGCTAAATAATACTGCATTGCATCGACAGACCACGTTTTATTTATCCATTCATCAAATGATGGACATTTAAATTGTTTCCACACTTTGGTTACTATGAATCGTGCTGATATGATCATTTGTGTACGAGTCTTTTCTGCGAACGTAAGTTTTCTTCTCTCTTGGATATATACTTAAGAGCGGAATTACTGGGCCATGTTGTAACTCTACGCTTAATCTTTTGAAAGTTTGTAGTGCTGGTTACACAAGTCTATGCATTTACTGAAAATCACTGAATTGCACCTTTTAAACACGTGAACTGTATGGTAGGATAGGATGCAGCACTGGAAGTGCTCACTCACCTATACCAAGAAACTTGGAAGACAGCTTCCTGGTTAACCAACTGGAAGAGATCCATATTTATGCCTATTCCCAAGAAAGGTGATCCAACCGAACAATGTCATCAATATCACACGCAGGCAAAATTTTGCTAAAGATCACTCAAAAGCTGCTGCAGCACTATATCGACAGGGAACTGCCAGAAATTCAGGCTGGATTCAGAAGAGGATGTGGAGCCAGGGATATCATTATTGCTGATATCAGATGGATCCTGGCTGAAAGCAGAGAATACCAGAAGGATGTTTACCTATGTTTTATTGACTATGCAAAGGCATTCGACTGTGTGGATCATAACAAATTGTGGATAACACTGCAAAGAATGGGAATTCCAGAACACTTAATTGCACTCATGAGGAACCTTTACATAGATCAAGAGGCAGTTGTTCAGACGGAACAAGGGGATACTGATTGGTTTAAAGCCAGGAAAGGTGTGTGTCAGGGTTGTAGTCTTTCACCATACCTATTTAATCTGTATGCTGAACAAATAATCCGAGCAGCTGGACTATATGAAGAAGAACGGGGCATCAGGATTGGAGGAAGACTCATTAACAACCTGTGTTATGCAGATGACACAACCTTGCTTGCTGAAAGTGAAGAGGACTTGAAGCGCTTACTAATGAATATCAAAGACCACAGCCTTCAGTATGGATTACACCTCAACATAAAGAAAACAAAAATCCTCACAACTGGACCAACAAGCAACATCATGATAAATGGAGAAAAGATTGAAGTTGTCAAGGATTTCTTTTTACTTGGATCCACAATCAACAGCCATGGAAGCAGCAGTCAAGAAATCAAAAGATGCATTGCATTGGGTAAATCCGCTGCAAAGGACCTCTTTAAAGTGTTGAAGAGCAAAGATGTCACCTTGAAGACTAAGGTGTGCCTGACCCAAGCCATGGTATTTTCAATCGCATCATATGCATGTGAAAGCTGGGCAGTGAATAAAGAAGACCAAAGAAGAACTGACGCGTTTGAATTGTGGCCTTGGTGAAGAATATCGAATATACCATGGACTACCAAAATAACGAACAAATCTGTCTTGGAGTAAGTACAACCAGAATGCTCCTTAGAAGCCAGGATGGTGAGAATACATGTCTCACATACTTTGGATATGTTATCAGGAGGGACCAGTCCCTGGAGAAGGACATCATGCTTGGGAAAGTAGAGGGTCAGTGGAAAAGAGGAAGACCGTCAACGAGATGGACTGACACAGTGGCTGCAACAATGGGCTCAAGCATAACAATAATTATAAGGATGGCGCAGGACTTCCCTCAGGACTGGGGAATGTTTCATTCCATTGAGCATAGGGTCACTATGAGTCAGAACCGACTCGACGGTACGTACAAAAAAACAAAGGGTAGGATAATTATATCTCAATACAACTTTTACAATAAGTAAGATTACATATTGGACTTACTGTTCACAATTATCTTGAAATTTTGTGGTAAATCCAAAAAGATTCTGGTTTCTCCACCTTGGATACACTCTGCTCTTCTAAATTCATCTCCATCATAAATACTTGCCAAGGCCAGCAATTCGTCCTCCTGAGCCTCTAGGTCTTCAGACGACATTTATTTAAATTTGTATGGAGCTGAAGATAGTCAAGACAGTCATTCAGAAAGCGAGGAACAGACAACAGAGGCGTGGTAAAGGGTGTCAAAGAAACTGCACCAAACAATGTTAAACAGGCAAGGATGACTTTATTCAAGGCTACCACAATAGGGGAAAGAAAACAAAAGTAAGTCTGAACTCAGCTCTGCTAAAGCAGAAGGCAAGAGGGTTTTGAAGGCCCAGGGTGAAGTGACGGGAAGTACTGGAGGACCTTAGGGTCAGGTTAAGCAGTGGTGTGCTTTGATCACAGGAGCTCATCTCCTGAGTTCACCGTTAAGGTCAGATGGAACATGTCCCTCTGGATTCTGTAAGGATTAGGGAGAGGGGAAGGTGAAGCAGCCTAGAGTCAGAGAGAAGCCTGCCTAAAGTTTCGTCAAGCTGAGAGGGGCATTAAGGAACTCAAAAACAAAAACAAAACCCAAAAAAACCTCACATACCAAAAAAAAAAAACTACCTCACAATTGACCCTAAAGAATGAATCAATGTTCTTACCCTTTTGCTAAGCAGAAAACAGCAGGTTTACCTAGCATTCCCTTTTGATGCGATAGCAACAGTCCTTTAGAAGAATGCTTATATGTGCTCCTAACTGATGATTGTGATCAGTTAGGGATGTTAGGAAAATTGCAACATACACTTTTAAAAGATTTTTGGAAAAGGACAAATCCCCGGTTACTTTATATTCTCAAAAGTATGGAGAAAAGTTCCCTGCTTACTAAAGGCATCTATGTCTGCCTATACATTCAGAGTAATACAAAGCAACGTTATTCTTATCAATAAATAAATTTTTATTACTCGCTTCTAGTAATTTTTCACCTAAGACTTGAGCCTTCATGTAAGAATTGGGAGTAGCCCGTGACATTTTACGGTCATCTTCAATAGTAGCCTATGTGGCTTTTTCAAAGCACAAAGAGTGGTACCTCCCGGGCCCACCAACAAATAAGTAAGTTGATACAAATGAGGGCATCTGGGAGAGTAAGCCCCTAATGCTATTCTAAATTAATTCAAGAAATGCTATCTTTCCTTCTTTGGATTGGGAAAGTCCTTGGCAATGGCATGTAGTTCTGATCAAGCCCAAGGTTTCCAAATGATCTCTTGGATGGAAGAAGTGGGTAGAGATCAAGACCTTTGTTGCAGTGGTTCACTGGACGAGGGGGAGGTGGCCTAGGGAACTGGGTTGTGAGAGGACACAGAGGAAGTGAAGCAGGAGTTCAGGGAGAACAGACAATAAGGCTTGGCAGGGGAAAGCCCATCTGGGATAGGTCCAGAGTATGGAGGTGTTGTGGAAAGAGAGAGGTCAGAAGGGGCTAAAGAAAGAAGTTTGGATGGTGGACAGGGAGGTTCAGAGGACTTCTGAATGCATTCTTATAAAACTTCAATGGTCTGATTTAAGCTAGATTTAGTTTCTCTTCTCTGGGCTTCCTCATACCAAGAAAAGTAAGCAGACAATTCACAGTCAAAAATCTTGGACCCCTCTTATTCCAAGTGTAGGCAGATCCCAGGAGCCCCCAAAGTAGCCCTTATACTTGTGGGGAGTCTTTAGTGAGACCATGTCATTGAGAAAGACAGAGGACAAAGCTAGCACCATAGTGGCAGAGCACGTAATCAGTGGGGGTTTTGGAAGGAGTGGGGGGGTGGGGTGGGGGACTTGATGGGTGAGAGTTTCCCATTTTGAAACAAAAGGTCCAATAGAAAACAAATCTCATCTCATTATATGAAAAGAGTGCTCTAAAAATCATAAGAATCAAGTCAAGTCTTTACTGTGCTTCCACAGAGGGAGGTCTGGAGCACAGGATTAGGAGTCAGACTCACCAATAGATTCTCAATCAATCAATAAGGAGTGAAGACAAAGACTTCAGCGGTATGTACCTGGGGTCCTGGGTGAGAGGTCTGGGGGTCTGGTTATAAATCCAATCCTATGCAAGTCACGGCACTAGAACTGTCAAAAGAAAATTGCACCAGACAATGTTAAACGGGCAAGGATGACTTTATTCAAGGCTGCTGAAATAGGGGAGTGTCTTTAGTCATCTGGAAACCCTGGTGGCGTAGTGGTTAAATGCTATGGCTGCTAACCAAAAGGTCAGCAGTTCAAATCCGCCAGACACTCCTTGGAAACTCTATGGGGCAGTTGTACTCTGTCCTGTAGGGTTGCTATGAGTCGGAATTGACTCGACCTCAGTGGGTTTGGTTTTTTGGTTTTCTTAGTCATCTAGTGCTGCTATAACAGAAATACCACAAGTGGACGGCTTTAACAAAGAGAAATTTCTTTCTTCACAGTAAAGTAAGCTAAAAGTCCAAATTCAGGGTGTCAGCTCCAGGGGAAGGTTTTCTCTCTCTGTTGGCCTTCTCATCAATCTTCCCCCAGACTAAGAGCTTCTTGCACAGGAATCCCGGGTCCAAAGGAAGAGCTCCGCTCCTGGCACTACTTTCTTGGTGGTATGATGTCCCCAACTCTGTTTGCTTCCCTCCTTTCTTTTCATCTCTTGAGAGATAAAAGGTGGTACAGGCCCCACCCCAGGAAAACTCCCTTTACATTGGATCAGGGAGGTGACCTGAGTAAGGGTGGTGTTACAGTCCCACCCAAATCCTCTTTAGCATTAAATTACAATCACAAAATGGAGGACAATCACTCAATCCTGGGAAGCATGGCCTCACCAAGTTGATGCACACATTTTGGGGGCAACATAATTCAATCCATAACATTCCACCTTCTGGTCCCCCAAAAATCACATCCTTACAACATGCAAAACATATTCACCCTATCATATCATAGCAAAAGTTTTAACTCCAAGTGGAAAATCCAAAAATTCCTATTCATCTGTGAAATCTAGAATACAAGTTATCTGCTTCCAAAGGTACAATGGCAGAACAGGCACCAGCTAGACCTGTCCATTACAAATGGGAGAAACTGGAGGAAAAGAAGGCATAACAGGCACCAAGCAAGTCAGCAGAACATACTACATTAGCCCTCAAGGCTTTGAAAATAATCCTCTGTTCTCTGAGATCATTTACACAATGGCCCTGCCCTCCAGACTCTAGGTATTGGCTACACTCCGGATTCTGAGTGGAGGCCTCTGGGCCCTGGGCTTCAGCTCGGCCTTCCAGGCCCACTGAGACAGCAGCTCTGCTCCCTCGGCTTTAGGTGCACCATTATCCTCACCCATCTAAGTGGCAACTCCACCCTTAGAAACACCAGATGCCATGGCTCCACTCTTTGAAACCCCTGAGGTCATGGCCATGCTTTTTGAGACTGAGGCAGCTCAGCTTCTTGTGTTCCTTGTCTCTTCAGCTTCTGTTTCCTGGTTTCTTGGCCTCACTCAGCCCCGGGGCCTCAGGCCCACATCTGCCCTGCTGGGGCAAGTGTTCCAAAGCTCAGTAGCTCAACCTGTAAGTGCCCGGAGGCACTCCAATCCACCAGGAAGCCTCCTGCACACAAGCACTCAGGTCTCTGGCTCTGTGGGTGGGCAAGCCTAGCTCCACCAATAAGTGCCCAGAGGTACCCCACTCTGCCAGGAAGCCTCCTGCCCATAGGCACTCAGCTCTCTTGCTCTGTGGGTCGGCTCCAGCACCATCTTACGCTGGTCTCCTGGTTCTGCTGTTGCTGCTTTTCTGCTGCTGCAGGTTCTCTGCTGCCGCTGGCCCTCTCCTGCTGTTGTTCCTCTATCCATTCACAGTTTCACAACCGCTTCCACATTTTAGGTATCTGTTAGAGCAGCACCCCACTCCTGGTACCAAATTCTGTCTTAGTCATCTAGTGCTGCTATAACAGAAATACCACAAGTGGATGGCTTTAACAAAGAGAAATTTCTTTCTTCACAGTAAAGTAGGCTAAAAGTCCAAATTCAGGGTGTCAACTCCAGGGGAAGGTTTTCTCTCGCTGTTCACCTTCTCATCAACCTTCCCCCAGACTAGGAGCTTCTTTGCGCAGGAACTCCGGGTCCAAAGGATGCGCTCTGCTCTTGGCACTGCTTTCTTGGAAATAAAAGGTGGTGCAGGGCCCACCCCAGGGAAACTCCCTTTACATTGGATCAGGGATGTGACCTGGTTAAGGGTGGTGTGTCACAATCCCACCCTAATCCTCTTTAGCATAAAATTACAATCACAAAATGGAGGACAACCACATATTACTGGGAATCATGGCCTAAGCAAGTTGACACATATTTTCGGGGGACACAATTCAGTCCATGAGAGGGAGAGAGGCCAGAACTAAGTTTGAACTCAACTCCACTGAAGTGGGGCGGGGGGAGCAAGAAAGGTTTTAAATGACTGATGAGCTAGGAAAAATATTGGAGGACATTAGGGGGAAGTTAAGCAATGGTGTGTGTTGATCACATGGAGTTATCTCCTGAGTATACTGTTAAGGCCAGATGGAACACATTCTATCTGAATTCTGTAAGGGCCAGGTAGAGAGGCATGTAAAGGGCCCAGAGTCAGGAAGAAGCCTGCTTAAAGTTTAGTCAAGATGAGGGGAACATTAAGGCTGTCTAGACTGATGCTGAGTGTTGTAAATGGTTTGTACTCAGATGCTAATTGAAAGGTTGGCAGTTTGAACCCACCCAGCAGCACCATGGAAGAAAGTCCTGGCAATCTGTTTACATAAAGATACAGCCAAAAAAAAAACCCTATGGAGCTCAGTTCTATTCTGTAACACATGGGGTCACTATGAATCGGCATCAACTTGACAGCAATCGGTGTGGTTTTAGTTTTTTTAGGTCAAGGGACTGAAAGAAAAAAAGAAAAAAAAATGTTCACGATTAACCACAAAGAATTAATCAATTCTCACTATTTTGCTAAGCTGAAAACAGCAGGTTTATCTTCCATCCCCCCCTTTTTATGTAATAACCCAATATTTATGTAATAGATACTTCTAAATGATGACTTTGATGAGTTAGGACAAATCCCAAGTCACCTTGTATTCACCAAAGAATCTAGCAAAGCATCTTGCTTAGTGTTATTGTTGTTAGGCATCGTTGAGTCAATTTCGACTCTTAGCTACCCCATGCACAACAGAACGAAACACTGCCTGGTCCTGCACCATCCTCACAATCCTGGTTATGTCTGAGCCCACTGTTTGCAGCCACTGTGTGAATCCATCTCATTGAGGGTCTTCCTCTTTTCTGCTGACCCTCTACTCTACCAAGCACAATGTACATCTCCAGGGACTGATCCCTCCTGACATGTCCAAAGTATGTGAGATGCAGTCTCACCATCCTTGCTTACCACAGGCATCTATATCTAGCTCTACATACACAGTAAGAGAGAGCAACACTACTCTTGTAAGTAAATGAATTTGTAAAACCACTCGAAATCCCTACATGATGCTAAAGAACAGATTCTACGTAAGAAAGTTAGACAACTGCAAGCAGCAAAATAGCATCAAGCTTTTTTTTAATAATTTTTGTTGTGCTTCAAGTGAAAGCCCACAAATCAAGTCAGTCTCTCACACAAAAACCTACACACACCCTGTTACACACTCCCAACCACTCCTTGGCATCATGATTTTAATAGTACAGGTAGTCTCCGGGTTATAAACGTCAGACTTACGGAAAACTTATGGACTTCCAGACAACTCGGACAACTCATACTTGCCCTTTAATGTCTTATAAATTTGCCCTCACTCTGAAACAACTGAACTAACCCCTACACTAAAAACAAACAAATAAAAAAAAACATTGCTGTCGAGTGGATTTCCACTCACAGTGACCCTATAGATCAGAGTAGAACTGCCCCATATGGTTTCCAAGGCGTGCCTGGTGCATTCGAACTGCCAACGTTTTGGTTAGCAGCTGAACTCTTAACCATCGTGCCACCAGGGTTCCTTCTTGTACTAAAGTAAGGCTAAATCAGAACCAGATGTACCTGTTTCAATTTACCTACAAATTCGACTTAAAGACCTAAAGGCACAGTTAGGAACAAATCTCATTTGTAACCCAAGGACTGCCTGTATACCGCATTTCATCAAATCTAAGTCCACAGGTTGCAAGATACAGTTATTTTACGTTAAAATAAAAATAAAAAATACTTCCAATTAAAATGTACATCAGAGAGTAATTGGGAGTGTACAGCAAGGTGTATATGGGTTTTTGTGTGAGAGACTGACTTGATTTGTAAACTTTCACTTAAAGCACAATAAAAATTATTTTAAAAAAGTACATCACTGCTTTCTGAACACACTGACTACAAGAAGCATACTAATTTCAGAAAACATAAATGTGCATCTTAGACTCCACGAAGAGCAGTACTTAAAAAAAAAAACCTAAAATAAATAAATTGCCAGTCAGTTAATTGTTAGGAATACTACTGCATTTACAAGTAGGTACCGATGTGATCAATTTCTTCTAAAATTGATATTGCCAAAGGTGCCTCACACTATTAATTTTAACACGTTCATTTTAAATGATCCTATTATAATTTTCCCCAAACACATGATAATGATTTTACTTATGCTTCATCATTGTCTGATACGTGTTGCCATGTCAAATGAGTGGTAATTTAGTACCTGTCTGTTACACCACCAATACCCACTACAGTCTGGCACTCATTTGGGAAAGGTTGGAATTCCTGGATAATCCTATTTATCCTTTAGTCAGTGGAGGTGAAATGGCCAAAGCTGGACCTGAAGCTGAAAGGGGGACTATAGCAGCTATCCCACGGAAATCCTGACATGTGCAGAAAAAAAGTGTATGCAGAAAATGTTAATGACTTCTCCAAATTTAAATAGCGAATTCTCAGCTTCACTGATTTAATTGAAACGAGTATAAAAGCAGCTGACTCCTAACCCATAGCTCCACATTACTCTTTTCAGTCAGTCTGAGTGCCTCCATGTGTTTAAGGGGCATTTGTTTGTTCCCAGCAATAATCAAGGCCACCTTCTGCAAAATGGAATTACACATGCCCCTTTCACACACTCCTAAAACCTTTACTATTTAAAAACAAACAGTTGTCATGGAGTCGATTCCAACTCATGTGTGTCAGAGTAGATTTTGAAAGCAGATTGCCAGGCCTTTCTTCCAAGGCACCTCTGGGTGAGTTCAAAGTACCAACCTTTCTGTTGTCAAGCGCTTTACTGTTTGTGACACCCAGGGAATTTCCCTTTACTATTCACAGGGCTGGGCACTAAAATGTACACCAAAGACAGCAGGCAAGGGTCTCTGCCCTCAGGGGGCCTTCAGGCTGCTCAAGGAGATGAGTCTTGTAATTCACGGCAGATTGTAGCAAGGAACACACGGGGTTACAAGCAAACCTGCATGTAAAGAACCTTCTTATAAATGTCTGTAATCTCCTTGGTGGGGGGTAGAAGAGGAGACTACATAAAGCAAATCACTTAATTTCTATAGCTGACCAGCCTTCATATAAAGATGAGTGTTGAAGTAATAATTGTCAAGGTGTCCGAAATTTGCCTACGAATTTTACAGCACAAAAACGAACAAGCAAAACCACATATGCACACACAGATATATAAAGCAAATATGGCAAAATGTTACCAAGGTCTGAACCAATGTGGTGGGTATGCACGTGTATACTGTTGACTCTTTCGATTTGAGAAATGAAGTTTTTCTTTAAAGTTTTTTTGAAGAGAAATTGAAGGTATAAACAAACTAAGCTTTACATGTAAGTAAGACTGCTAAAACTGGACAAATACTCTTCCGTCTTACCTCACTAAATACCCAAAAACATTTCCAAATCAAGAGCATTGCCTCAAACATCTGCTCTGTAACCCTGGGGTTATGTGGCAAAAGGAAGACATTCGAAGTCAGAACAGAGAGCCCCAGGTAAGGATGATCCCACACCTAACTGCCTTGGGGTTCTTTTCAAGCACTGCCGACTTTACCCAAGGCTGGTTTTGCCACTTGGACAGAATTTCCCGCCTCCCGTCAAGGGCGGGCGGCAGGCCTCTTGTTTCGCAAAAAACACTCTCAGCCGAACACACTGAAATTCGCAGGCTAAAGATAAGTTCGCCAAGGGGGAGGGGGTCCTCGGGAAGGTTATGCAGAAAACACTGCAAACGGCAACAACCAATAAGCCCTCCTTCCCCTGCCACCTCCCCCACCAGGACTTGAGGAGCTCGTACACCAGGCTCACCGCTCTAGCGGCCTTGAACAGTCCCATGCTCTCCATCAGGGGCGTGGTCCGTACCCTGTAACCTCCCCACAGCCCCACCCACCCCAGCCCAAAGGTTCCGCCCTACGCAGACTGGAGACCCTGGGGGAGGAGAAGGCGAGCGTCCCCACTCCTTGTCTATCTTCCGTTGGCAGCACCCGCCCTCTCCCTTTGCCCGTGCCAGGCATGGATGGTGCAGTCAGGGTCACCCACTTACACCCCTAGCTCCACCGCTCGCTGTGTGACCTTGACTTTTCCAATAATATGCTGTATATATTTCAGAGCTATCTGTGAGGTGAAGCTGAAATGGGCACTTTAGCAGATATCCCATGGAAATCCTAAAGTGCAGAAAGATAGGATATGCAGAAAATCTGAAGAACATCTCCAAATTTACATTCTGAATTCCCAGCTTCACTGACTTAATTGACACAGGTACAGAAGCACACTGAATCGTAATCTACATCTTCACATTACTCTTCAGTCTGAGCGCCTCCATGTGTTTAATGAGAGCCCTAGAATCATTTTCTGGACCCCTGTCCTTAAAAAAAAAAATTAGGAAGGAGCTAATAATCCTCTCAGAGTGGGGCTTGGGGAAACTGAAAAAAATCATGACTCCCCGAAACAATGAATGGCCAGCCGTCCTGTGGTCCAGCATTCCTTTCAAACATTAGTTGTTAATAAGGTGGACCACAAAGACAGGCGTGTTGATTCCAGGTCAATGTCAATGTTTGTTCTCTCAAAGGAGTTCCTAATTGGCCTCAGATAAGCAAGGTGCTCCTGTATCACGTGCCACAGCCTGGGTGATTGATGCAATTCTGATCCATGTAATAGGACGGGAGCCAGCTGGAGGTTGGGGGCAGAGGTTTCCGGCCAAAGGTACCTCATACTTAAGACAGACATTCAGCAAAAGAGAGGCTCTACTAACAGATACATGAGGAAATGCTCACGAACATTAGCTATTAGAGAAATGCAAATCAAAACTACAATGACATTCCATCTCACCCCAACAAGGCTGGCATTAATCCAAAAAACACAAAATAATAAATATTGGAGAGGCTGTGGAGAGATTGGAACACTTATACACTACTGGTGGGAATGTAAAACAGTACAGCCACTTTGGAAATCGATTTGGTGCTTCCTTAAAAAGCTACAAATAGAAATACCATAAGATGTAGCAATCCCACTCCTTGGAATATATCCCAGAGAAATAAGAGCCTTTACATGAACAGATAGTTCACTGCAGCACTGTTTACAATAGCAAAAAGATGGAAGCAACCAAGGTGCCCATCAACGGATGAATGGATAAATAAATTATGGTATATTCTCACAATGGAATACAATGCATCCATAAAAAACAGTAATGAATCTGTGAAACATTTCATAACGTGGAGGAATCTGGAAGGCATTATGCTGAGTGAAATTAGTCAGTTGCAAAAGGACAAATATTGTATAAGACCACTATTATAAGAACTTGAGAAATAGTTTGAGAAGAAAACATTCTTTTGTGGTTATGAGATGGGGGACGGAGGGAGGTTGGGAGACGGGCATTCACTAATTAAATAGTAGATAAGAACTACTTTAGGTGAAGGGAAAGACAGCACACGATACAGGGGAGGTCAGCACAACTGGACTAAACTAAAAGCAAAGAAGTTTCCTGAGTAAACTGAATGCTTCGAAGGCCAGTGTAGCAGGGGCAGGGGTCTGGGGACCATGGTTTCAGGGGACATCTAAGTCAATTGGCATAATAAAATCTATTAAGAAAACATTCTGCATCCTACTTTGGAGAGTGGCGTCTGAGGTCTTAAACGCTAGCACACAGCCATCTAAGATGCATCAATTAGTCTCAACCCACCTGGAGCAAAAGAGGATGAAGAGCACCAAAGACACAAAGTAATTATGAGCCCAAGAGACAGAAAGAGCCACGTAAACCAAGGACTACATCAGCTTGAGACCAGAAGAACTAGATGGTGCCCACCTGCAACCAATGATGGGCCTGACAGGGAGCACAACAGAGAACCCCTGAGGGAGCAGGAGAGCAGTGGGATGCAGACCTCAAATTCTCATAAAAAGACCAGACTTAATGGTCTGACTGAGACTAGAAAGACCCCCAAGAGGTCATGGTCCCCAGACCTTCTGTTAGCCCAAGACAGGAACCATTCCCAAAGCCAACTCTTCAGACAGGGATTGGACTGGACTATGGGAAAGAAAATGACAATGGCAAAGAGTGAGCTCCTTGGATCAAGTAGACACATGAGGCTGTGTGGGCCGCTCCTATCTAGAGAAGAGAAAAGAGGGCAGACCGGGGCAGAAGCTGACCGAATGGACAGGAAAATAGAAAGTGGAGGAAGGAGTGTGCTCTCTCATTAGGGGGAGAGCAATTAGGAGTATATAGCAAGGTGTATATAAGTTTTTGTATGAGAGACTGACTTGGTTTGTAAACTTTCACTTAAAGCACAATAAAAATAAAAAAAAAGAGGCCCTGTTCCTCTGGACACTGTCTTGTGTGTTTTGAAGGCTAAGAAGCTGGATGGAGGTCAAAGCTGATGCCTAGAGGATGGCAAATCAGAACACAGAAAAGCTGGACTTTTAACTGCATGGTTGACCCCTGAATTAACCAGCCCTGAAGTTTGCCCTACTGCTGGTGCTGGGGTTTGGGAGTTCTTAGGATGGTTGGAATGCAGGACGTTAAAGTGAGGTTGGTGGATGTTCAGAAGTCTGTTAACTCCACATTCAGTCAACTTTAACTGTTGGTTTTGCTGTGTCTTTGTAACGCAATTCTATTAACTGGGCACCTGGCCTGTCAGATACTGTTCAGGTATTTATACATATTTCTTTCCAGTCGTCTTTCCATGCACTTTTAATATGGTTGAGATAATGCCAGTGTCAAATAAAAGAAACCTGGACTTAGATAAGGAGAGATTTGACTCAGAAGAGAGACTATTGCAACAGGGAGATAGTCATTAAGGTATCTCTTTTTGTTTTATAACAGCTTTATAGAGATATGTCACATAAGATAAAATTCTCCCTTTAAAACTGTACAATTAACTGGTTTTCAGTATTTCAGTGTAGTGAATTACTTTATATGGCCCTCCTAGCCATGGTCTTGTGACTCCCACAAAAATGATTGGGCACAACAACACAAATAAGGTGCTTGTGGCCTACCAAGTGCATCGGACAGTTTAGCTAGGTGCATGGAACCCTTGTGAGGGTTGTTGTTGTTAGGTGCCATTGAGTCAGTTCTGATTCATAGCAACCCCGTGTACAAAAGAACCAAACACTGCCCAGTCCTGCTGCATCCTCACAATCATTGTTATGCTTGAGCTCATTGTTGCAGCCACCGTGTCAATCCATCTCATTGAGGGTTTTCCTCTTTTTCGCTGATCCTCTACTTTACCAAGCATGATGTCCTTCTCTAGGGTCTGATCCCTCCTGATAACATGTCCAAAGTATGTAACAGGCAGTCTCGCCATCCTTGCTTCTAAGGCGCATTCTGGCTGTACTTCTTCCAAGAAAGATTTGTTCATTCTTTGGCAGCCCATAGTATATTCAATATTCTTTGCCAACACCACGACTCTAAGGCATCAATCCTTCAGTCTTCCTTATTCATCGTCCAGCTTTCACATGCATGTGAGGCGATTGAAAACACCATGTCCTGGGTCAGGAGCACCTTAGTCCTTAAAGTGACATCTTTGCTTTTTTTTTTTTTAAACACTTTAAAGAGGTCTTTGATTTCTAGACTGCTGCTTCCAAGGGCATTGATTGTGGATCCAAGTAAAATGAAATCCTTGACAACTTCAATCTTTTCCCCACTTATCATGATGTTGCTTGTTGGTCCAGTTGTGAGGATTTTTGTTTTCTTTATGTTGAGGTGCAATCCATACTGAAGGCTGTGGTCTTTAATCTTCATTAGTAAGTGCTGCAGGTCCCCTTCACTTTCAGCAAGCAAGGTTGTGTCATCTGCATAATGCAGGTTGTTAATGAATCTTCCTCCAATCCTGATGCCCCATTCCTCTTCATGCAGTCCAGCTTCTCGGATTATTTGCTCAGCATGCGGATTGAATAACTATGGTGAAAGGATACAACTGTGATGCACACCTTTCCTGACTTTGAACCACACAGTATCCCCTTGTCCTTTTTGAACAACCGCCTCTTGTTCTAGGTACAGGTTCCTCATGAACACAATTAAGTCTTCTGGAATTCACATTCTTTGCAATGTTACCCATAATTTGTTATGATCCACACAGTCCAATGCCTTTGCATAGTCAATAAAACACAGGTAAACATCTTTCTGGTATTCTCTGCTTTCAGCCAGGATCCATCTGTCATCGGCAATGATATCCCTGGTTCCACATCCTCTTCAGAATCCGGCCTGAACTTCTGGCAGTTCCCTGTTGATATACTGCTGCAGCCTTTTTTGAATGATCTTCAGCAAAATTATACTTGTGTGTAATATTAATGATATTGTCTCACAGTTTCCGCGTTCAGTTGGATCACCTTTCTTGGGAATAGGCATGAATGTAGATTTCTTCCAGTCAGTTGGCCAGATAGCTGTTGTGATGTTTAAGATTGTGTGTCGACTTGGCTGGGCTATGATTCTCAGTGTTTTGGCGGTTGTATAAAGTTGTGATCACTTTCCTGTTCAAATTTGATATGTGATCACCCCCATGATGGAATCTGCTGAGTGGTACCGGCGGAGATTCTCAATTCTGTCCCATTAGTCTATGTATCTACTGTTCTACGAGTACCAGGCTGTTTTGAATACCATGGCAGTATAATAGGTTCTAGAATCACGTAATGTGAGGCCTTCCACTTTATTCTTCTTCAGTAATGCTTTGCTTATCTGGGGCCTCCTCCCTTTCCATACGAAGTTGGTGATTTGTTTCTCCAGCTCGTTAAAAAATGTCGTCGAATTTGGAGCAGGATTATATTGTATCTCTAGATTGCTTTGGGTAGAATTGACATTTTCACAATGTTGAGTCTTCCTATCCATGAGCATGGTACTTTTTTCCACTTGTGTAGGTCTTTTTTTGATATCTTGCAGTAGTGTCTTGTACTTTTCTTTGTCTTTTACTTCTCTGGTTATGTTTATTCCTAAGTATTTTATCTTCTTGGGGGCTATTGTAAATGGTATTGATTTGGTGATTTCCTTTTTGAAGTTCTCTTTGTTGGTGTAGGGGAATCCAACTGATTTTTGTATGTTTAGCTTGTATCCTGATACTTTGCTGAAATCTTCTATTAGTTCCAGTAGTTCTCTTGTAGATTCTTTGGGGTTTTCTGTATATAAGATCATCTCATCTGCAAATAGGGATACTTTTACATCTTCCTTACAAATTTGGATACCCTTTGTGAGAGATAAGATGGTGTGTCGACTTGGCTGGGCCATGATTCACAGTGTTTATATGTGTTCACTCACATGATGGGATCTGCTATGAGTGCCCAGTCAGTTGAAGGGAAGTTTCCTTGGTGGTGTGGCCTGCATTTGAATATAAGCAGATGTTCTGGCTTTTAGCTCGCTCTGGATCCTACAGCTGCCTCTTGTTCTTCTGACTCCCGTTCTTGGGGCTTGAGCTATCAGCTAATCTGCCGATCTTGGGATTCATGTATATTCACAGCCTGTGAGCAAGAGCTCTGCTCTCCAACTTGCCGATAATGGATTCACCAGCCCCTGTGGCTACGGGAATTGGGAGAAGCCTCTATCCTAGTCCACGGACTTAGGACATCCCAGCCTCTACAATCATATGAGCCATTTATTTGATATAGATCTCTTTCTATGTATATAGGTATATATTTGGAAACACTTGTGGTGTAGTGGTTAAGTGCTATGGCTGCTAACCAAAAGGTTGGCAGTTAGACTCCATCAGGTGCTCCTTGGAAACCCTGAGATGCAGTTCTACTCTCTCCTGTAGGGCTGTTATGAGTCAGAATTGACTCGACGGCAATGGGTTTAGTCTTTTTTTTTTCAGATATGTATTTATACACTTTACTTGTTTTGCTGCTCTAGAGAACCCAGCCTAAGACATTTGGTACCGAGAGTAATTCTAGAGAAACAAAATTGTAAGGATGAGTTTTCTAAATTGGTTCTCAAGTCTGGCTAGTCTTAAAAATGTTGATGACTCTGCTTCCAGCAGTAAACAGGGCATTGTACCATCTTCATGAAGGTCCTGAAAGCTTGACTCCATCCACATCATTAAGGTCGACTCTACTTTGAGGAGGTATCACTTCCCTAGTCTTCTTTTGAGTTCCTCCAACCTGAGGCGCTCATCTTCCGGCACTATATCAGACAATGTTCCGCTGCTATTCATAATGTTTTCACTGGCTAACTCTTTTCAGAAGTAGACTGCTGGGTCCTTCTTTCTAATCTGTCTTAGCCTGGAAGCTCAGCAGAAACCTGTCCACCAAAGGTGACCCTGTTGCTATTTGAATACCCGTGGCATAGCTTCCAGCACCACAGGAACACACAAGCTGCCACAGTCACTGACAGACTCAGATGTACAGGGCCATACATCTGCACATACTCACAAATATACATACCTATACAAACCTCGAGTTGCAATACTGAAGGATTTTATGGGCAAAATACTGAATGGCTCAAGAAGCATCAAAAGCAAATGGAAGAAATACACAGAGTCACTTTGCCAAATAGAATTGGTCCACGTTCAACCATCTTAGGAGGTAGCATATGATCAAGAATTGATGGTACTGAAAGAATTCCAAGCTGCAACGAAGGTATTGGCAAAAAACAAGGCTCTAGGAACTGACGGAATACCAACTGAGATGTTTCAACAAACGGATGCAGAACTGGGAGTGCTCACTCATCTATGCCAAGAAATTTGGAAGACAGATATCTGGCCAACCAACTGGAAGAGATCCATATTTATGCCTATTCCAAAGAAAGGTGATCCAGCAGAATGTAGAAATTATTGAACAATGTCATTAATATCACACAAGTAAAGTTTTTTTCTGAACATCATTCAAAAGCAGTTGAAGCAGTACATTGACAGGGAACTGCCAGAAATTCAAGTCAGAGTCAGAAGACATGAAACAAGGGATATCATTGCTGATTTCAGATGTATCCTGGCTGAAAGCAGAGAATACCAGAAAGATGTTTACCTGTGTTTTACTGATTATGCAAAGGCATTCAATTGTGTGGATCATAATCAATTATGGATAACATTGTGGAGAATGGGAGTTCCAGAAGACTTAATTGGGCTCATGAGGAACCTGTGCATAGATCAAGAAGAGAACAAGAGGATACCGTGTGGTTTAATGTCAGCTAAGATGTGCACCAGGGTTGTATCCTTTCACCATACTTATTGAATCCATATGCTTAGCAAATAATCTGAGAAGCTGTACTATATGAAGAAAAACAGAGCATCAGGATTGGTGGAAGACTAATAAAAAACCTGCTTTATGCAGATGACACAACCTTGCTTGCTGAAAGTGGAGAGGACTTGAAGCACTTACTGATGAAGATCAAACACCACAGCCTTCACTATGGATCACACCTCAACATGAAGAAAACCAAAATCCTCACAACTGGACTAATGAGCAACATCATGATAAACGGAGAAAAGATTGAAGTTGTCGAGGATTTCATTTTACTTGGATCCACAATCAACAGCCATGGAAGCAGCAGTCAAGAAATCAAAAGACACATTGCATTGGGCAAATCTGCTACAAAAGACCTCTTGAAAATATTGAAAAGCAAAGATGTCACCTTGAAGACTAAGGTGTGCCTGATGCAAGCCATGGTGTTTTCAGTTGTGAAAGCTGGACAATGAATAAGGAAAACCAAAGAAGAATTGGCACCTTTGAATTATGGTGTTGGCAAAGAATACTGAATATACCATGGACTGCCAGAAGAATGAACAAATCTGTCTTGGAACAAATACAACCAGAATGCTCCTTAGAAGCAAGGCTGGCAAGGCTACCTCTCACGTACTTTGGACATGTTATCAGGAGGGATCAGTCCCTGGAGAAGGACATCATGCTTGGTAAAGTAAAGGGTCAAGGAAAAAGAGGAAGACCCTCAATGAGATGGTTTGATACAGTGGCTGCCACAGTGAGCTCAAGCATAACAGTGATTGTGAGGATGGCACAGGACCGGGCAGTGTTTCATTTTGTTGTACATAGGGTCGCTATGACTCAGAACTGACTCAATGGCACCTAACAACAACAATTTGCTGCTAATTCTCCAGTGTCGAGATCAGTACATGGGTCCTAGTAGGAGCCGAATCATTTTTTTGTTGAATAAAAAGAACGTAGTAGTTACATACACTAAATATTCAGTCATGATTCTTAGGTTTGACTAACTCTGAAGGAAATCAATGTCTTTATTTAACTCTTTTATTGACTCCAGTGCTTAGATTTTTTTTATTGTGCTTTAAGTGAAAGTTTACAAATCAAGTCAGTCTCTCACACAAAAACTTACATACACCTTGCTTAGAAAAAAATACTCCCAATTGCTCTCTCCCTAATGTCTGTCCATTGATCGAACTGGACCAAACTTCACCACATAGTGATTCTGTTGTGGGTGGAACTGCCTGATCTTCCTCAGATATATATTAAGAAGGGTGGCTGGGATCCTAGGCTGTTTGCTCAAGTACCACTTTTCCCTCTATTCTCAGAGATACATTCAAATACTTCATTCTGTATGAGTCACTTTGTTCTCTGAAAGGTAGGAGTGCTTCAGGGCCAGGGATGTTAAGGAAGGAGCTTTCTTTCTTTCTGAGATCACATTATCCTTTAGGCAAGAAACAGTAAATAACTCTGAAAACAGATGAAAGTAACAGAGGTTGGCGTAGTGAAAGAGTCAATACAGCCTAGCTGGAGTTTTTCCACAGGTTAAATAAGTTTTGCATATGATTCCTCTCATTGAGACAGCAATAAAGTTCCCGAGGGAGCAAAGTTGATGCCAAAAGAACAAAGTCGACCTGGGAAACAGGTTCAAGATTAGGGGTTGAACATTCTGCATGAGGGTGGAGGGATGATGCAGGGTGAAGAAGTCTCTAGGGAGGAAGCAAATGGTTCTTCAAGGGCCTAGAGCAGTTATTCTTAATTTTGTCAGTGCTCTCAATCAAAGACCATCAGAAATACATCTGTAGTTGAATAAATTGAGTTTGTTATCTCGATGCAGCCAGATCCATGGGGGAAATGCAGGGATTCTCAGAAAGAGGGTGTTAGGAAAGACTTAGAGAATTTGGGCTTCCGCTAGGTGAATTTGGGGTGGGTTTAAGGAAGCGGGCCTTTGATCTATATTGGCTGCTGTCAAGAAGCAGGGGTAATTTTATGGTTAGGTGTCTTAGTAAATCTTATTCACAAGGGATGAAGACTAGAAGGAGGCTAAGGTTGTAATCGGTAACGAAAGCAGCATTCACTCACATTAGCCAGGATAGAGAATGTTTCAAACATTGTGTGTGCTTTCGGTGAAAGTTTACAGAGCAAATTAGTTTCTTATTAAAAAATTTATACACAAATTGTTTCATGACATTGGCTTCAGTGCCCAAATTATGTCAACACTCTCCCCCTGTCCCTTTCCACCCCAGGTTACCCAGTTCCATTCGTCCAGTTTTCCCGTCCCTTCACACTCTGTCGTCTTTGTTTTGGGGCAGGTGCTGCCCATTTGGTCTTGTATACTTGATTGATCTAAGAAGCACATTCCTCATGTACATTATTGT
This sequence comes from Elephas maximus indicus, assembly GCF_024166365.1. NCBI lineage: Eukaryota > Metazoa > Chordata > Mammalia > Proboscidea > Elephantidae > Elephas > Elephas maximus. The sequence continues at coordinate 20,576,910 of NC_064846.1, forward strand.
TTATTTTATACCAAAAAAACTCTCTCCAAACTCGTTGGCCCTGGAGTCGATTCTGACTCATACCAACCCTATAGGACAGAGTAGAGCCGTCCCCTAGTGTTTTCAAGGATCGCCTGGTGGATTCAAACTGCCCACCTCCTGATTAGCAGTCGTAGCACTTAACCACTACGCCACCAGGGCTTCCGTTTGTTTTATAGGCCTGCCTAATCTTTGGCTGAAAGGTGAATTTCAGGAGTAGCTTCAGTTCAGAGTTGGAAGGGTGTCCAGGGGCTATAGTTTCAGGGGTTCCTCCAGTCTCTATCTCTGTCAGATCAGTTATACTGGTCTTTTCTGAATTTGATCTTTCATTCTATATTTTTCTCCTGCTCTGTCCAGGACCCCCTTGCTGTAATCCCAGTCAGAGCGGTTGGTATTGGTAGCCAGGCACCATCTATTTCTTCTTGCCTCAGGGTTGTGGAGGCTGTGGTTCATGTGATCCATTAGTCCTTTGGACTAAATGCTCCCTTGAGTCTTCAGTCTTTTTCACTTTCCTTTCCTCCGGACTAGAAGAAACAAGTAGCTGTATCTTAGATGGCTGCTTACAAGCTTTTAAGACCCTACACGCTACTCACCAAAGTACGATGTAAAACATTGTCTTTAAGAACTATGTCGTGCCAATTGACGTAGATGTCTATGGCTCTTTGCCTTCGAGCCTGGGAACTTCATTCCACAAGGTGTTTCGTTATGTCTAAGAGGTATCCCTGACTGTGCTACTTGTGTGCTCTATTGTCTATATTAATAAATGAGGAGCACCTATAGTCATGCGTTTAGAAATTTCCACCACTAAACCTGTATCTGCCGGTGGATGTCCTCCCTTACACGTAACCTCCCTCACCTCTTGGCATATCTATCTATCTATCCACTCATAGGTTGTTGTTTGTTAATACTATTTTTGCAAGATCGTCTATGCTATAGTAGTTACTACAGTTTTCGTCCTTTATTCCCACGTTCCTCTCAGTGTCCTCTCTTGCTTTGGTGATGTTCTGACTCCTCCCATATTGTATACTACCGTTCCCTTCACCAATATTCACCCGTGTCTACTCTCTTTGGTAATTTTCCCTCCCTCCCCCTCCCATCCCTGGTAACCATCAAAGAGGTTTTATTCCCCCCCCCCGTGGGTGTAAACCTTTTGTTATTACTTTATCATAGAAGTCTTATACAATATTTCTCTTTTTGTGGTTGACTTATTTCACTCAGCATAATGCCCTCCAGATTCATCCATGCTGTGAGATGTTTCATGGATTCATCATTATTCTTTATCGTTGCATGGTGTTCCATTGTGTGTATGTACCACAGTTTGTTATCCATTCATCTATTGACATGCACTTAGGTTCTTCCACCTTTTTGCTATTGTGAATAATGCTGCAATGAACATGGGTGTGTATATGTCTATTCGTGTCACGGCTCTTATTTCTGTAGGGTGTATACCTAGGAGTGGGTTTGCTGGATCATATGGTGTTTGTATTTCTAGCTTTTTGAGGAAGTGCCATACTGTTTTCCATAGGGAACATTTTTGTATCTTAGCCAATGTTCCTGTTTTGTCTGTGTTTTGATCTGATTATGGAGTGATCTTGTTTTTGTCTTGATCCATCCATCATGGTCACGGAGTGGCCTTATCTGATGTTGATGTTCTCTGACATGGTTTGTGTTTAACAGAGCACTGTAGTCCCTTGGAAAAACATTTGCCTAGGCGTTAGTGCCGGGCCAGCTCAAAGAAACACCAAGGCCTACCTGATAGTATCAGGCAAGCTCCTGGATGTCAGGGGCTGTTTTTCTCTTTCTCAACCTTTTTCAATTGTAGAAGATACCATATTTAAGAATATGATGAATACCAAAGACCTCCTTTGAAGAGAAGTAAGCCCAAATAACACAATTTACAATAAAATTCAAGTGATGTTAAGCCCCTACCCCCAGCCCAACTATGGAATCCAGGGCCACAATCGATGTAGATTCTCAGACAGCAAAGGTGAGGAAATTCAAGATACTTCCAACTCTGAGTAGATAAATGACTGTTCTCTTGGAGGAGCACCTGGGACTTACTTCTCACTCCGGAATTGGCCTGGGCTTGTGTTGTGGATTGAATTGTGTCCCCCAAAATACCTGTCAACTTGGTTAGGCCATGATTCCCAGTATTGTGTGGTTGTCCTCCATTTTGTGATCTTCCTATGTGTTTGTTATAAATCATAATCTCTGCTTGTGGTTAAAGAGGATTAGGGTGGGAAGTGACACCCATGCTCAGGTCACATCCCTGATCCAATGTAAAGGGAGTTTCCCTGGGGTGTGGCCTGCACCACCTTTTATCTTACAAGAGATGAAAAGAAACGGAAGGAAGTAGAGAGTGGGGGACCTCATAGCACCTAGAAAGTAGTGCCAGGAGCAGAGTGCGTCCTTTGGACCCGGGGTTCCCGCATAGAGAAACTCCTAGTTCAGGCGAAGGTCTATGAGAAGGACCCTCCTCTAGAGCCGACAGAGAGAGAAAGACTTCCCCTGGAGCTGACGCCCTGAATTTGGACTTCTGACCTACCAGGCTGTGAGAGAATAAATTTCACCTTGTTAAAGCCATCCACTTGTGGTATTTCTGTTATAGCAGCACTAGATGACTAAGACAGCTTGCCATCAGAGTGACTCAGGTTTGTATTGGTTCTAACCAATTCCAAAGTAGTATTGGGTTCTAGAATTTACCAAACACGCACATATACAAGTTTGGGAGATACCCACTGCTACTCCTTACCATCATCCACTAGCTATTATATCAACATATCCTTAGGTGTTAAGGGCTTTGCATTCATTACTTTAATATGTCCTTACAATAAGAAATTGGTATTCTCACAATCTGCATCTTAAAAATGACAAAAATGAGGTAAAATCAGTTTTCTAAGTTCATGGAAATATCCAGTTAACAGAGCTGGGATGGGCATCTCGGACTTTTTGAGCCCAGTCTGGGTATTCAACCCTGTACTTCACTGATTGTCAGGTCCAGCTCAGGTTTCAGAGCTTCAGAACATATTTAAACATTAATCTAGGTAGGAACGTTGTTCAGAAAGTAAGTCTCAAGTATTTGCCTCTGATGGATGGTGCAGAGCCTGGTCACCGGGAAACTTGTCTAATACCTGGTTAGGCAAGTGAGCTACCACAGCAAAGACCTTGGGGTGAGGGGAAGGGCTGTGATGCTCACTTTCTGGATACCCTTAGTTAGCATGATGCTTTCTTAAATACACGGTCCTTCACCTTTAGTTCTCACTTCTGAATGCCAAGTTTTCTTCATAATTCCTTGTTCAGATTTCTCAGAGTGAGTATCTGATTTCCCCTGCACATTCCTTTGAGGAGCTTTTTTGGTGGGATCCATCTAAAAAGACTTGTTGACTGATGGGCTGACTTGACTCTGGTCAAATGAATTCTCTTGTTCAAACACCTGTGGCATGAGAAATTTTATTTCATATAACAAAACAAACCAACCAATCAACCAACGGAAAAAAAAATAGCGATCTGGGGATTGTACTTCTTTGAGTATAATAAGCAGAATAATTATCTTTAGAAGGCTCTGCGGACATGATGTGATTTCATTTCTCAAAATTAAATAGAACTGACAAAGACACAACGCTGTAATTTCTGGATGATGCTGTCACTGGCGTGTGTATAACAAGATATCCTAAACCCTCCATCCAGCTCATAGTCTGCTCTTAAACAATCAATGACTTTTCACCAGGGTAAGCAATTAGAGTTTAGAGTTTAATACAATTGGGTGTGTCTCCAAAATGGCTAGGGAGAGATGAGTCTTGGGTCCCTGAATGAATAAGTACTATGTAAGTATTCCCTCACATTATTTTTCTGAGTAATGTTGGAAATAATCCGATATGTGGTGTGATCCCATCATCTCCTGTGTCTGAAAGCTCCTACATAGAATGTGTATAATGAATATAATTCCCTGTTCAGTGTAACCCCAGAAGGCTGTGTCAACAAAAACATATCAAATGGGAAGGACTGAAACAGCTTCTGTTTTAATGGCTCAAACAGGAGAGGAGTTTGTTGTTCTAATCCTTTTTTTTTTTTTTTTTGGATTTTTCATATCTCTGGACAGGCATAAGCAGGTAAGTCACATGATTTTTTGGTAAAGGCCACCTCCACCCTGGTGTTGCTCGTGTCAGCATCCACAGCCACTTTGTCAGTTTCACATCGTTACTGTGTCTCCCCAGTTGTCTACCAAGTAAAAAGTTCAGCATGTTTTGGGGGCCCAGGTTGGGTTTTAAGTATTCATCTGCCTTCCTCTTGATGCTTGGTGTGGGCGTGCTGGGACTGACCTCAGAGCATCTTTTATCCATGAATGGTTGACTCTACAGATGGCTTTAGGAAGACAGCTCAGAACAGAAAGCCTGAAAAAGAAGATGGAACCCAAATAATCAAGTGGATCTGTGGGCCTCTTCCCCACTGCCACCTCCCTACCCTCTCTCCCCTAACCAGCACACACTTGTTACCAGCAGTAGTGCTAAGATTCTGCTTGGGGGAGTCATCTGATGTGAAATGCCAAGATTATCATTTCCTGGATCCTGTCATATACAAGGATCTGTGCCTAAAATCTCTATTCCTCACTAACATATTTTCAATGCCCATTTCAATTACTAAATCTATAGTGTAGGTCTCCATATCTTTGTGGGGCAAGCTCACTCTTATGGCTACTCCCATGGATATTCTCTTCCAGTTCAAATCAACTAGCCACTCTTTGGGAATCCTATGGGGCAGTTCTATTCTGTCCTATAGGGTCACTAGAAGTTGGAATCGACTGGATGGCAACAGGTTTGGTTTTGGTTTTATGTTAATAAATTATGGCCTAGCAATAATGTGAAATAAAATACCACTATTGAAAAGATGAAGGTGTCCTCTATGTACTGACATAAAAAGGATCTCTAAGAAATGGTAACTGAAGAAAGAAAATTGCAAAACTGTATGTATTTTTCATCCCATTTGTGTTTTCCCTCAGAGCCATCTATATGGATAAAAGTAAATGCAGAGAATGAGGTCTGGAAAAATTTATAACAAGCTGTTAGTGGCAGCTCTTCTGGGGTAGGGGTGTAGGATGGAGGGGTAGAGGAAAGGAGATGGTAGCGGGACAACAGTTTAATTTCTATAAGCATGATTTTTCCTTGCATTTTCTACAAGAAGCATGTAATACATGCAAGACATTCTAGAAAAGCTCTTTAAATAAGACGATATTCCTCGGAAGCATAGATCTGACACACAGAGAGGCACAAACCCAATGCAGGTTGCCCCAGACTCACTTTAGCAGCCCATTTCCTCCAAGGGGAAAACACTGGAGCACAAGAAAGGAGTGTGGTCTGAGGAAAGGCACCAAAGCCTGAAAACAAACAACCAAACATACAGAGCAGGCAAGAATGCACCTGAAATGGACTCCAAGATAAGAGAGCAGACTCAGCCAGAGAAGATTCTTTCCCTTCTCTGCGACTTTAACAAGTTCTCCTCCAGCAGGGAGAGAAGAAAAGGTGATGACAGCCATTCTCTAGTCTCTTGGGCTCCCGTTGGCCTCTCTGTTTCACAAGTAATGATAACATGACAGCAGCAGCACGGCCAGACCTCTGCTCAGGTCCGTCTGCCTGCCAGGCACTTGTCTAAGGGCTTTATACATGGTAGTTCACGTAACCTCATAACAGCACTAGGAGGTGGGTACCACTCTCATTCCATCTTTTCCAGGGCAGGACAAGGAGGCACAGGAAGGTCATGTAAATGGCTCAAGGTCACACAGCTAGTATGTGGCAAAGCCAAGATGTGAACGCAGTTAGTCTGGCTTCACAGCCCCAGCCTCTCACGCCTTCAAGGTGCCACCTCCTCTTGGTCCTCCTAGAAGGCAAGTGAATGATTCTCACCCTTCTGCAATTTGTTGGGACACTGAACACAGTATCAGAGTGTCTTTATGTGGTTATATATGGGGAAGGAGGAAGCCTGGGTGTCTGAGCCTTCTTGGCCACTCATGATGGCCTGGGTTCCTCTTACAGGCCTCAACTTGTGCCTCAATGTCTTCACTTGTCATGTGAGACTGAGTGGGGCAGCCAGTGTGGGGGCATGTCAAATCTCATCATAAGTCATTGCAGTCCCTCAGAAAAAAAGCACTTTAAACAAATACAAAGCCTTGCCGTCACTGTTATCCTTCTGACATGCTGTAAAAATCCATGTCCTATCTCTGGAAAATACCCAAATGGATCACACGGCAACGTTAAAAATACAGCTGTACTATATCAAAGATTTAGAAGGTAACATGACATGAGAAGTACAACTACTCACAGCCAAAATCTCTACGATTAAGCAGTTATGATGTGCGTCGTGGCTTATAAATTTCAGAACCAAGGCCAGGGCTGGATCCAGAGATGGAGAAAGAGTAGAGAATCCTACCTGGGACTGAGTTCCCTTGAAACTCTTGCTGGGTGATTGGATCTTGAGGTCAAAATCGCTGGCCATTGCCCAGTGAACCTATCGAAATGCAATAACCACTGTCAGTAAATTCTGGTAACCCCTCCCACAGGAGGAGTTTTAGTCAGAGGTTTTTCACAAGCCGAGGAAGAGCTCCTAGCCCAAGGACTGCCCAGGGAACAGATATGCAGATGGCACCCATCCGTGGGTAACATCCGCCCCCTTTTCCGGCCCCTCCCTCTCACCTTATTCAGTCCTGAATCAGAAGCATCCCAGGTGGTAGTGGCCAGTGTTTGGAGCTTGACATCAGGTGTGGTCACAAGGTTCTGAAGGCCATTGTGAGTCATCATGACTCCTCTGGGTGCTTACGCAATCATGTGCTGGGACTTAGGGAACAAAATTGGGGGAAGGAGAAAGCATTTTTCCTCTCCTTCCTTGTTCTCTCTTCCAAGAGTCAGCAAAATTGGCCGAATTTCTCCCTCTCCTTCCTTGCCCAGACCAATTGCTACCCCAGCAGAAACTGTGGCTGCTCAGAGTAACCACAGTGGTCTGGGAGGCAAAACATACAGATAAACATGATGGAGCATCTTTATCTGCCATCACGAATGAATCGAACTGATAAACCCCAGCCCCTCTGGGTAATGGTTGGGTGAGGGATTGCCATTTCCCCATAGCAAAACGAAGCTGCAAAGAGAAGTGGTGAGCAGCACAGGCTCAAGAAACAGGCTGTTTGCTTTCCAACCCCAGCTCTGTGGGACGTTGGGCACGTCCCTTCACCTCTCTGATCCTCGGGTTCTCCCTTTTGTAAAGTGGGTATAACAACAGCACTTTCCCACTTGGAGGCCTGTGAGGATTAAATGGACGATACTACTAAATCCCCCAGAACAGGGGCTGGCGTGCAGGGGGTGCTTGAGTGATCTTAAGCGTTTATCGTGTAGTCATTTCAGCCAATTCCTTCTGACTTAAGCAGGCTCAGCTGGATGCATACTCAGTTCATTCAAAATTCACCTCACCAGTAGAGCTGCTGCCCTCCTCCTCTCTCTCTCCCATTTCCAAACATGAGGTCTTGGGGTAAGGCAAATCTCATGGTCTCACAGTATCAGAAGGGGCAGGGCTCTGAGCCTCAAGCTGGTCTCCAAAGACCATGGCTGATGGTCAGGTTCTTGGCTATGCAACTATATCTGTTCACGAAGAAGACATTCTGTTTGTGTCCCGGAAAGTCCTCCCAGCATCTGCTGTTGAGAACGTCAGCTGGGATAACTCAGCATGTGCCGTGTTCTCAGAGAGCTAAGGCAGCTACCCTCGTAGCCATGCGTGGATCAATCCCAGCTCTTACTGGGACTGGAGATTTCGAGTTCTGTTTGCGACTCAACAGGTTCCAGTCTGGGAAGATAGCCTGAAGGCCTGTTGCTGCTAATACTGATGGTGTTCAGGCAAGGAGGTTAACAGACCACAAGATCTCATGTCCTACAAACACACTGAACTTCGGTCTCTGTCTACAGTGCTGCTGGTGACGGGGAGGTGTGTGCATCCAGAAAGAAATGCATTTTTATTAATGCAGTAAGAGGCACTGATGTAAAGGTGATCCTCATGCCCAGTTGGAATAAGGGTGAAAATACTAGCTGCAATAGCCCGAGATTTAAAGGGTAATTAATTGTATATTGCAAATACCCGGCATGGCATTCGTCATCAATTGACAGGAATTCAAATGTATTAAGGACAGTCTCCTTCCTTGCTGTGGAAATCAACTTGTCAATAGATCAAATCTTTCCCACATGACTTGGCCCGTGTTAACACAGCATTGGCATAAGGTAACCGCGTGTGCAACTCCCACCACTGACACAGGCTAGGAGAACGTGAGCCATTTGTGTTGACTGATGTCTCTAAGCTTCATTTCCTCATCCATCAAGTCGGGGGTCATAATCGCTTCTCCCCCCGAGTTTGCCAAGGTAATATCTGTAGTAAAGTGTCTGACTCCATTTTTGAGGTTTGACTGCTGACAGGTTTGAGCCCCATCACTCCCCCTTCTCCTTCTGCCGCACAGGCTGAGAAGTGAGCCTGAGTAGTACCTTCTTTAGTGCACGCCGGACACCCAAGACAAGCCAGCCAGTCCACGCAGGAGCCCTCACCCTAACCCCGTCACCTAAACACAATAAACACCCAAAACCCATCTCACCTCTCTGCTCTATCAAGCCATTTTTAGATCATTTTGGGGAGCATGCCCTGCTCTCCCCAGAAAGTCCCAGAGGTGAATAATAACCCTGTTAGTACCCTCTTGGTGTGTGTGCGCGCCATCATCGGTTTCTATATCTGAACCAATCTTTGGCAGTTAGCTTAGCACTGGTTGCCCTGGCCAACAATCTGCCAAATCCACACATTTTTACAGACTCCTGAGCTACTGCCATCAGATCTGGCCAATGACAGCCTCATGAAGTCCTTATCCAAGGCTGCCATCTTTTGGGTAAACAACTCTGGGAACTTCTTGCTTCAGAGATGCTGAAAGCATAAATCGAGATCATACGTGTCTCTGCACATACTATATCCACAACACGAGACCCAACCAGGAGCTCCTTATCTTCTTCAGAGTTCCACGTATTATTGAGAGTGACCAAAGTACTCATCACGTGCGTACGATATGCATGTGAAAGCTGGACAACGAATAAGGAAGGCCGAAAAAGAATTTGACGCCTTTGAATTGCGGTGTTGCCAAAGAATATTGAATAACCACGGGCTGCCAAAAGAACGAACAAATCTGTCTTGGAAGAAGTACAACCAGACTGCTCCTTAGAAGCAAAGACGGTGAGACTGCGTCTTACATACTTTGGACATGTTGTCAGGCGGGATCAGTCCCTGGAGAAGGACATCATGCTTGGTAAAGTACAGGGTCAGCAGAAAAGAGGAAGACCCTCAACGAGGTGGATTGACACAGTGGCTGCAACAATGGGCTCAGGCATAATGATTGTGAGGATGGAATAGGACCAGGCAGGGTTTTGTTCTGTGGTACACGGGGTCGCTGTGAGTCAGAACCGACTCGATGGCACCTGAAAACAACAACAACAACAAGGTGCTCATTTCACTTTTAATTATATACGATGCTGGGCTCCTAAAGAAGTCATTCAATGGAAATTTCACCTCCCTCACAGGCCTTAGGGTACAGGTCTCATAAAGTACCAGAATGATTTACTGAAATTCGAATTCAATGAAATGAAACAGGGCACGTTTCAGTCATCAGTTAAACATCAGAGGTGAATTTTAATAGTCGGACTTCATTTTTGATGTTTGATTGCTGACAGATTTCAAGCCCCACCACACCCCCTCCCCTTCTGCCCTACATCTAACCAATCCGACAAAGCCCGAGTGTCCCCTCCTTTAGCACCTGCGGCAAATTCAAACCATATAAGACTCAGCCAGCTGAAGCAGGAACCCCCACCCCACGCCCACTCTCTAAGCACAATAAAATAACATCCCATTTCCGATTTCCTTTCCCTGTTCTCTCAAGCCAATTTTGCAAGAACTTGGGAGCTTACCCTTCTTTCCCCCAGAAAACTTCATTATGTGAGTAATAAAACCTTTAATATAGTCTTGGTGTGTGTACTGCACCGTCTTGATCCCCGAACCAAACTTTGGGTCAGGGGCCCATCCCATTCCACAACAACGTTGCTGCTGCTTTAGTTCTATTTATTTTAGGCAGCATCTGGTATGAAATTTGTATTGCCGGGTTTTTGCTGCTGGACAGCCAAAGATACCTTTGCCCCTCTGGCTAGTCCTTATAAAAGCCAATTTGACCCTTCCTACTACTATACAAGCGTTTTTAATAAAGAATGCCAAACAGACCAAAATAAAAGGGACAGTGGATTTTCACCACCAAAGCCCTTTGTCTTCTGTCATGTCTCCAAATTCTTGGTGGTTTCCTACAAACAATGGCATAAAAACATCCCAATGTTCTTGAAGCACTTCTTTGGGTTTCTGATACCCTCCTCACTCAATGAACCATTTGTGTCTGGGGTGCTGGTGTCATTCTCAGTTGCATTCAATTCACATGTTTTCCACGGAAGATGTCCAAATGGCCAATTCAATCTTGTAGATTGAGTCCCGCCTCATTAACACGACTGCTGCTAATCCCATCTCATCAACATCATAGAGATATGATTTACAACACATAGGAAAATCACATCAGATGACAAAATGGTGGACAATTCACACACTACTGGGAATCACGGACTAGCCAAGTTGACCGATATTTTGGGAGGTCACAATTCAATCCATGACAGTTGATGAGGGGGTCAGGGGATGAGAGGGTAGGCTCACCGTCTGTATCACCTTGGGCACGTTGCTTAACTTCTCTGAACCTGTTTTCATCTTTATGCTTAATTGGGTCCTTTTGAGTGTTAAGTGACACACACACGTAACCTGCTTAGAAGTGGGTCTCACACATGTTCAGTCGTAACTGTTGTTATCATCCTATCTTTTAAACATCTGCTATTTATTATTATATAACTTAATCATTACCACCAACAGCCTCGGCAGCAGCATCTGGAGATTCTTAAACATCACACCAAGCAAAGCTCTCACAGAGATCTGGGGTCTGGGGCTTTAAATCTAGCCCCAAGGTGAATCGGAATCACCGGGAAAGTTTTGGATCTGAACCCAGGCAATCTGCCTGCAGAACCCATGCTCTGAACCGCAACACCACAGCTGCCTCCCAAAGACAGGTGAATTGACAGGATGGGTGGGGGATACCTTGATTATACTACATTACAGAATCGGAAGCCAAGAAAATACTGATCAAGGGAAAAAAATGGAAGGGACGTGGAAACCTGCCAAAGACTCTTCCATGGAGCCCTTTCGGTAAAATTAGGCTAATTAGTAGATGCTACCTGAGGGATTTCAGCCAAAACCTGAGCAGCCCTCTGAAACAAAGGTGTGCTAAGACTCACCTGGCAGAAAAACCCCAGACAGATTCAAGCTCCAGGAAGACAAGCACCTCTGCTTAGAATATAGTGTTGACCAAAGTGGTGTCCCTTCCAAAGTACCATCCTGAAGACACTGGGAATTTACTGTCGTGCACGGAACCACCTCACAGGCAGGGTTCATAGGGTTCATTAGGAACGTGGACGCAGGGCCTGATTGCCTGGGTGTGAATTCTCCTTGGAAACATACCAGCTGTGTGCCCTCCTTCACTCTCTGTGTCTCCCTGCCTGGGCTGTAATATGGACTTGACAATACTACCTCACTCACTGGATCTTTCGGTGAGGATTAAGTGGCATTAATGTCCATAAGGCCCTGAGCCCAGTGTTTGGCACATACAAGCACTCAACACATATTAGACCTCAGTGCAATTCAGGGCAGGGTTGTGATCCATTACAGAAAACTTTGTCACATTTTCACTGACTCTGACCAACTAATTGCATGTCTTCACAAGTTTCACTGAGCATCCCCGCAGTGACAGACTCTGGGGCAGGATTTTAAGCTACAAAGGTGAGCAAGTGAAACTGACTCCTGTCTGCCACAGGACTACAGATATATGACTCACCCACTTGACTTCAAAGGACCCATCCGTTTCAGAAACTTAATCAAACTGACCCTCACATCGGAGAGCTCCACGACTACTGGAAGTATAAAAATGGAATCTGTTGCACGTTAGCACAGAGGCTGCACAGATAATTTCCAAAGTCATCTGGGAAACGCAGTGGTAGGGCCCAACTCCCCAGAGGCCGTTTCTCATGACATCATTGCTACTTTGGACAGGAGAGTCTGGGGAGTGAGTTGAGGCTCAGCTCTCGGGCACTCAGTGACTAGGGGGACAACACATCCCGCAGCACACACGAGATGGCTTCGTTCCGGTGTGCAGCACCCACTGGAGTCCCGGATGCTAATTACCAATTAACTAAAAAAAAAAAAGCCACTGCCCTGGAGTCGATTCCTATTCATAGTGACCCTATAGGACAGACTAGTACTGCCTCATAGGGTTTCCAAGGCTGTAATCTCTACGGAAGCAGACTGCCACATCTTTCTCCCGCGGGGCTGCTGGTGGGTTTGAACCGCCAACCTTTAGCTTAGCAGCCAAGACTTTAACCACTGCAGCCACCAGGATTCCTCTGACCGAGGGTTAAAAACGGTTGCCGTCCAGTCCATTCCGACTCATAGCGACCCTACAGGACAGGGTAGAACTGGCCCATAGAGTTTCCGAGGAGCACCTGGTGGATTTGAACTGCTGACCCTTTGGTTAGCAGCTGTAGCACTTATCCACTGCGCTACCAGGGCTTCGAGTTAGAGTGTACATATGTTCAGGCCCTTGAGTGGAGGGAGAAGGGGTTGCAGTGGGTACCTTTCTAGCGCCTGGGCTGTTGTGGCCACTCCTTCTCCCGGGCATTCGCCCTCTGTAGAAGAAGACCTGCGGCCTGGGTACGTAGCGGAGCTTGGTCCGCCGTCAGGACTGGCCTGGGTACCACGCGAGAGTGTGCTCCAGGCCCGTGCACTCGCCACCTGCCTGCATCCTTCAGTTCACAGCAGGCGCTCTGGACGCGCACTGCCTGCTTCTCCACCTCAGCCTCTGCGCGCCAACCACTAGTCAGTGGCCCTCACTAGTGACACCGCCACGGCCTGCACACACCTCAGGAGCCACCTGGGGAGCCAGCGCTTGCCGAGGGCCCCTGGCTCCGCCTCTCACCCTCGTCAGCCAAAGGGGGCACTGCGATCCATCATCTGCCACTGAGATGCACTGGGTGGACATGTGGGTGTCATGGCTCCTGCCACCAAGGGCTAGGGTGAACCTAGGTGGGCCTCGGGAAATTGCTGCTGCTTGAGGCTCATGTGTGCGCCCCCAGAGTAGAGGGGCCGGGCTGTGGGGTTCCGCGGGAAGGGCCTGACGCCAGATCTCGGAGGTGGTGAGCAACCTGCCCATAGACTAGAGGTGAGCCAGGCTCTGGCTCCCGGGGTCTAGCCCCTGCACTTCAGTGGCTCAGGGAGTTTCCTCTCTCCCTTTGCCTCGGCACCCAACTCCCCAGGGTAGAGTTCAAGGATCTCCTCTGAGTAAGGGCTTTCTGTTGACTATTAGATGCTACCTTAGGTATTTTTTTTTCTGAGGTATTGTGGACCACCCTAGCTTTTGCTTTCATTAAAAAACAACAAAAAACCCATTACCGTAAAGTCGATTCCGACTCATAGCGACCCTATAAGACAGAGTACAACTGCCTAAATAGGGTTTCCAAGGAGCGGCTGGTGGATTCGAGCTGTCCACATTTTGGTTAGTAGCCGAGCTTCCACCAGGGCCTCAAAACTCAGGCTGGGCTTGGTTCTGTTTGGACGCTGGGGCACAGTCATCTGAGAATGAATGACTTATCTGAGTAGTGTCAAACACACATTTCTTCATCAAACTAATCTGGAGATGAGGGCCCTCTATACTATCCTGCAACTTCCTTTTTCAGGTGAAAAAACATTTTCTATAGTATGCATTCATAGAAGTAGAATTTTTAAGTCAAAGAACATGCATTGTAAACATTTCTAAAATAACTTTATTGAGGTATAATTTTCACATCATAACATTCTCCTTCATAACAGTACAATTCAATGAATTTTTTAGTAAAGGTACAGAGCTGTGCAACAATCACCAGTTTTAATATTTACCATTTTACAAGAATATCATCAAATTATCCATCGGTTCTAACGTACTAATTTTCACTGTCAGCAGTAGGGTGCGAGGTCCTTGCCAATATTGGTAAGGATGGGAAGACTACCAATTTTTGACATCTCTGCCCATCTGACAAGTGAAAAGCAGTCTCATAACTTAGTCTGGCATTTCTGTAACTGTTAGTGAGACTCAGCAACTTTCCTTTTCTTAGAGATGTTTATATATTAGGGACATTACAGCAGAAAAATTATCATATAAAGGTTTTGCAAATATTTCCTCCGAATGACTACACGGGAAATTCAGAAACAGCTGAAGAGGATAAATGTGAAAACAGGGGACTGAGGTGATGCAAAGGAGAAGGGACCCAAGATATATGACAAAAAAGAGAAATATTCTCAGCTCTTTTACAAGAGGGAAATTAGACAAACAAGGATGTTTGTACGTGTATGTGTATTTATTCAGTAAACATTCTCCTGTGTGTGCCAGGCACTAGGCGTGAAACAATTCATGAAATGTCATCCCTGCCTTCTGGAACCTCACAGTAGACGACTTCGAGGTCACAGCGAATGAATAAACAGTATAAGTCAGTTTCATATGTACTTCAATAGCAGTGCCACCTATTAATCATCCAACTTGAATAAGATAGCAACAAGTAGAAAGTTTCATAAAACTAAATCTAAAAATACTGGCCTCCACAAATTGTTTTGAAAACAAAGATGGTTCAATTGGTCTTTTTGGATTTAACGGTACAGGGGCCTGAGAAGCGCTGGATGTTAATTTCTTTAAAACATTTTCCACATTCTTGCTATGAGCCAGGTTCTGGGACTAGTGCCGAGGATGCAAACATTGACTAGAACACAATCACTGAGTACAAAACAGCATACTGTAAATGGAGGCAGACGTGTAAACTAGCAATTACAGCTTGGGAAAAGTGCTACTAGAGAGTTTATTAAAGAATGCATTAGGGCAGAAAGACCATATTTAAATCAAATTTGGAAGGAAAAAAAAGGACTTCCCAGTAGACATGACCCTTAAACTGGGTCTCAAGGGTAAAAAGGAATATACTAGGCTTAGTACAAGGGGATGAAAGATGGGGGCAGGTATTCTAGTAGGAAAGAATAGTATCTCATAAAAGCACAGACTGGCAAAATCACGTGTTAAGAAGTTTGATATTTCTAATCACAATATAGTAATGTCAGCATTGTCTAACTCTTGGGTCAAAGAGAATACAATGAAAATTGCAACAATAAATGATCTTGAAATCATCAATAATAAGAACATTATACATACATAGATATACAAACATATATACATAGAGAGTGTGTATGTGTCCCTGGGTGGTGCAAATGGTAACCTACTCAGTTGCTAACCTGAGGCACCTCGGAAGAAAGGCCTGGCAATCTACTTCCAAATATAAGCCATTGAAAACCCTATGAGCACAGTTCTACTCTGACACACATGGGGTCACCATGAGTCAGAACTGACTCAACAGCAACTTGGCTTCGTGTGTGTGTGTGTGCGTGTGTGTATAAAATTATGGAATGTGACCAAAGCTAGACTTGGACGAAAATTCACAAACTTAAATGCTTGTATCATTAAGCAACAAAGAATGAAAATACAATATACAAACATTTGTGGAAAGCTTTGAGAGTATTATCAGGTGAGCGCTTTTTTGCCCTTCATAGTACTTATGAGATGGGTAGGTTTTTTGCCCTTATCTTTTTGAAATACTCAAAAGTATAACCAGGCATAACTATACAACATTCTATGTTACTTATTTTCAAGAAATATTTCATATGTTTCTAGATCTAATGCTACAGATATCTATTAAAGCTTAGTATATACTAAACCAAAACCAAACCCACTGCTGTCGAGTAAATTCTGAATCATAGTGATCCTGTACGACACAGTAGAACTGCCCCCACAGGGTTTTCAAGGCTGTAAATTTTTACAGAAGCAGACTGCCATATTTTTCGCCCACGGAGTGACTGGTGGATTCAAACTGCTGACCTTTTGGTTAGCAGCTGAGCACTTAACCACTGCACTACCAGAGCTCCCCTTCAGTATGTACAGGGCACCGTAATTAATGGATGACCCTGGGTGCCACATATGGTTTGCACTTGACTACTAACCTAAAGGTTGGTGGTTTGAACCCACCCAATGGTGCTGTGGAAGAAAGGCCTGGCGATCTGCTTTTGTAAAGATTCCAGTCAAGAAAACCTTATGCAGCAGTTCTACTCTGTAACACATGAGGTCGTCATGACTTCGAATCAGCTTGACAGCTGTAGGTTTCTTGGAGGCTAACAGATGAAGATACGAATAGATGTTCTCGATCCTACACAAACCCAGTCACGTGTGTTTATGATATGGACTGGGGGGTTGCAGCTCATATTATAATTGCAAGTAATCCTACGAGCTAAAATGGACTGTGTTAAATGCTGAAAAATAATGAATAAACACAGCACCATGGCTGCAAGGAGTAAACTGACCCTGACTTGGGGTAGGGGGAGTCAACTGCAGTGCTTATTGCTAGTTCAGGGATGCACTTCTAAATTGTTCAAACTATTAGTTAATGAGATTGAAACAAGAAGGACATATACAGTCACACTTAATTAAAATAATACATAGATTCACATCAATTGGTCACATCTACGGTTACTGGGAATATGTTATATTGACTGCAGACCTGAGAGGAATGTCATCATTTATATGTTTTACAATTACACCTATGATATGGTTGGCTTGGGGCACAAAAATTTTCATTGCAATGAAGAAATAAGAGCTCTAGAGACATAACAAATCAACTCTAGGACAGTTGCAAAAGTAGGTGGATACTCTAGAACTCATATGCCTTGGACGATGGATTTAAAAAGGGGGGGGGAGCTGTTCCTATACCTCAAACAAAACTTTTCGCTGAAGACAAACAAGCTGTTGTAGGTTAAGACTTTTATGAGTTAGTTTCACTTTCTATAGGACCTGTTTCCCTCAACATTTCTTAAAGAATTCTTGTCTAAAGTGAGAGACTTGGTGCATAATAAGGCCTGATCTCTGTCTGAAGGCTTTAGAACAATGGCTACACTTGTATGGCTTCTCCCCTGTATGAATTCTTAAGTGAATAACTAGAGTTGGCTTATGTCTAAAGCTTTTCTCACAGTAATTACATTTAAAAGGTCTCTCTCCAGTGTGAGTTCTCTGGTGCGAAGTAAGAGCTGACTGTTCAATAAAGCCTTTTCCACAAGTACGACACTTATGAGGTTTTTCACCTGTATGAGTTTTCAGATGTCTTTTAAGGCTTGGTCCATAACAAAAGCTTTTCCTGCACTCAAGGCATTTAAATGCTGCTCCTTCAGAATGGGCTCTCTGGTGCCCTGTAAGGTGTGACCTTCGAGTGAATCGCTTTTTGCATATCGTACATTCATAGGGCCTCTCCCCTGTATGAGATCGTTTGTGCCTATACAAGTCTGAATTACGAAGGAAGCTTTTCCCACATTCAGGGCACTTGTGACGTTCCTCTCCTGAATGAATTTTCTGGTGCCCATCAAGTTGTGACTTCCGAGCAAAACATTTTCCACACTGAGAACATCGGTGAGGTTCCTTTCCTGCATTCTTTTGTTGATGGGGTCCAAGACTGAGAGGTTTTTCCGCGTTGTTGCTCTCACATTTCTCTCCTGGAGAGTGTTTCTGATCATCTAAAAGCTTTGATAACTGTAACTCCTTTGGGGGATTTCCCCACTGATTTTCTAACTCTCCACAGACTTTTTGTAAAGTGGGACCACGAAGAATATTCCCCTCAAAAGTAAAAATAAATGCATATCTATTCTCTAGTTTATTCTGTTTTGACGAATCTTCATTTTCTCTCCCAATATCAAAATCTGAGAGAAGAAATAGATATTTCAGATGCCACAGTGTTTCAATGAAAATAAAAAGTGTTATAGTAAACCACTAGTGGGAAGATAGAAAACACTACACGGAATCTCAAAGTTCATTACTCTGATTAAAGCTAAATTTTTCTTTTCTTTCTTGTCGACTATTCAATTAGCAATTACTTACCTATCTTGGAGAAACCTAATTGTTTTACTCCTTCAGAGCTCTGTAATTCCTTCACCCGTGGATCTTCTTCTCTATATTCCAATGGGAAGCTCAGGTCAGGGTTTGGTATCGGATATTCTGGCCAAAAGAGAGACGGAACCATGATGGTTTGAGTTACTACTGGTTTCTCTGCAATTCAGGGTGATTTCTTAGAAAATAGTCTCTCAGTACCTAAACCTCCACCATTAGGTTTACTTCATCTGGAGGCCCTGACAATTGTTTTTATAACTGTAAGAACAAAACCAAAATGAAGGGAAGATCCTTTCCTCTTCAACTCAAAGAACTTTCCCAATATCTATGGAAGTGGAGTAAATCGATTACGTGTTGATATCAATGCACTGCATTAGTTCTATATCTATTTTGATAATCAACTATTTAGGTTAGGAAAAAAATGAAGTAAATTTGACCTAAAGCTTTGGCATATTAAAACTGAGAAACACTGTGTTCTTCAGTACCAAGTGAAGAGAGAGAGGCAGAAGTGGTAGTTTTGAAATGGTTTACTGGAATAATTTCAGTTAAGACCCCACTGCCGTTGAGTCAACTCCAAAAACATAGCGACCCTATAGCACAGAGGAGAACTGCCTCATAGGATTTCCAAGGCTATAATCTTTACGGAAGCAGCCTGCCACATCTTTCTCCTGTGGAGCCGCTGGTGGGTTCAAACTGCCAACCTTTTAGTTAGCAGCCGAAAACTCTTTAACCACTGCACCACCAGGGCTCCAAAACTCAGCTAAGAAATGTTCAGATTAAAATGGTAACTAAACTGGGTTGGCAACCAGCAAAAACTGTCTTCACATTTTTGATTCAGCTCAAGTTCAAAAGTATATTGATTTGAAATTCGAGGAAAATTTCTCTCTCCCTGTGCCCTACTACCTCTCTCCTTATTCAGAGGAGTCGTAGTTTGAATCCTCTTTCCACATCCCTCCCTCTTCCTTATCTCTGGCAAAGTTTGGAAAATACTGATTCAAGAGGTATACATATGACAATCTTTAAATATTAATATAATTATTAAAATAATATTAGAACATTAATTTGGCTAATGTTAATCTGAAGGAAAATTTTAACTTCAGAACACTATATAAAAATATAGGAAGTGCACAATATACCATTTTCAATAACAGACATAACATATAGAAAGATGATCAGTAAGAAACCAGAGGAACTGAACAACACTATAAATCAACCAGATCCACCAGATATATATAAAACATTCTACCCAAAAACAGCACAATATACGCTCTTCTCCAGTCACATGGATCATTCCCCAGGACAGATCATATGTTAGGTCACAAAGCAAGTCTTAATAAATTTAAAAAGATTGAAATCATATAAAATATCTTCTCCAAACACAATGGATGAAACCAGAAATCAATAAAAGGAGGAAAAATGAAAATTTCACAAATAAATGTAAATTAAACAACACACCATTAAACGACCAGTGGGTCAAAGGAAAAATCACAGGAGAAATTAGAAAATACATGGAAATGAATGAAAATTAAAGTACAACATATCAAAACTTATGGGATGCAGGGAAGGCAGTGTCATGAATTGACTTGTGTTCCCCAAAAAGATCTGTATCAATTTGGCTAGGCCATCATTTCCAGCATTGTATGATTGGCTATCATTTTCTCATCTGATGTGATTTTCTTATGTTTTATAATCCTGCCTCTATGATGTTAATGAGGGGGCATAGGCAGCAGTTATGTTAATGAAGCAGGACTCAATCTATAAGATTGGATTGTGTCTTGAGCCAATTTATTTGGGGATATAAAAGAGAGAAGTGAGCAGAGAGACAGAGGGACCTCATACCACCAAGAAAGCAGCAAGGACCTGAGGTTCTTGTGCAGAGAAGCTCCTAGACCATGGGAACGTGGATAAGGACCTTCCTCCAGAGTCTGCAGAGAGGGAAAGCCTTCCCCTGAGCTGATGCCCTGAATTTGGACTTCTAGCCTCCTAGACTGTGGCAGAATAAACTTATCCTTGTAAAAACCGTCCACTTGTGGTATTTCAGTTATAGCAGCACTAGATAACCAAGACAGTAGTGTTCAGAGAGAAATTTATAGCTGTAAACACCAACATTAAAAAAAAACAAAGATCTCATAACAATAAACGATCTTTACACCTTGAGGAACTAGAAAGAGAAGACCAAACCAAGCCCAAGGGTACTGGAAGGATAGGAAATAATAAAGATTAGAGCAGAGAGAAATTAAGTAGAGAACAACAACAACAAAATAGGGAAAATTAAGGAGACCAAAAGTTGGTTCTTTAAAAAGATCAATAAAATTGACAAATCTCCAGATAGACTGAAGAAGAAAAAAGAGGGAAGACATAAATAACTAAAATCAGAAAGGAAACTGGGGACATTACTATCAACCTTACAGAAATAAAAAGGATTGTAAAAGGATGCTATGAACAACTATACTCCAACAAATTAGATAATCTAGAAGAAATGGACAATTTCCTAAAAAAATACAAACTACATAAATTGACTCAAGAACAAATAGAAAATCTCAATAGACCTAAAACACGAGGCTGAATCAATCATCAAAACCTCCCAACACTGAATACACATTTTTCCAAAATAAGAATACAAATGGCCAATAAGCACATGAAAAGGTGCTCACCATCAGTTGTCATTAGGAAAATGCAAATAAACCCGCAAGGAAGATACCACTTCACACCTACCTGTTGCCATTGCAGCCCTAAAGAACAGAGCAGAACTGCCCATAGGATTTCCAAAGAGCAGCTGGTGAATTCAAACTGCTGACCTTTTGGTTAGCAGTCCCACTCTTAACCACTACACCTATGGAAATGTTAATATTATTATCTACTTCTGGCATCTGGAAATGTCTGGTTTGAATTCAAATGAGGGTTTTTTTTTTAAGCTTACCTCTTTCTTAGATTACATTCCACTGCAGAAACACATTTCTTCACAGGTTTCATAACATTCAGCTCAGCTCCTTCTCACAGTTTGCTGTTTTCACTATGCAAATTTTTTTCTATTCTACGTTTTATAGGTTGCCTGCTAGTGAGCCCTGCAAACTCCTGAATATGTTTTTTTCATCTCCAACATTTCCTTCACCTGATAGGAGTTTTCATCCTGCAATATTTCCAAGATCTTGTTTCTACCTTACATGTATTCCCTGTAGATCAGGAGGAAAGTGATAATCCTATTTTAATAGCATAAACAAATACTATCTGATATCTGACCTTCATTTCTGACCTCTCTTTGAAGGTTTCATTTGTTTGTCCTCTCATCGAAGGCAAATTCATTATTTTAACAAAGTGTAGACCCTCATATTGCAGTAGCTGCCTTGAATTGCCTCTATTCAACCTTGTTTTGATTATCTCCATTAGCTCCTTTCCCAGTGACAGGAGTCTAAGTCTGGCAAAGCTTTTCTCAAGGGGCTGTTAAAGTGATTTACAGACATGCAGTTCTCAGTCATATTTTAATTTATGCCATGCCATGTTTGAAAAAGGGATTTAGCTTTTGTTTGCAGTTCATCAATAGGTATGCAATTTTGTCAGTTATTAGTTAACAGAAAGGGTTCCTAAAATGTAAAAGGTATACTTACCTCTGTTCTGTCTTTTACAATGACTATTTTTTTATATACACATATATTCATACATATTCACATATGCATTACATATATTCACATATATTCATTACATATATACCCACAGGGAATACAATCCAAACTTTCACAATCAATAGAATTCTTCAATGATTTTAAATTTTTTTCTTTTTTATTCCACTATCGGCATCTTGTGCTTTCCACTCAGTCTCCAACAGGCTCTACTTAGGTCTGGAGGGATCAAGCCCTCCTCACCAAACAGAGAGAGGAGTCTCCCCTGAGAGGTGAGATTATTCCCTGTGCCCTTGTGAAACACACACCCCAGGGGGTTTGAATCTTCCCAGTCCATTTACTGCAGTTTGAGAAACACGATTCTCAAAGGTTTTGATTTAATGATATAACTGTGTCCTTCATGATGGTTGACAGCCCCACTACTAACCAAAAAGTCGGCAGTCCGAGTCCACCAGCTGCTCCTGGGAAAGCCTATAGGGTCGCTATGAGTTGGAATCGACTCAACAGCAAGGGGTTTCATAATTTTGTAAGCGGTGAAGCCCCTTTCAAGGTTCTGAGTAGAGCGTATATTGCTCCAAGTATTAAGCTGAAGCTCTTATCACATAAAAGCAAGTGAGGAGGGCCCAAGAGTGACAGAAAGCCCTCAGGATCTACAACTTCGCACATCCAATTGTTTAAGATTTGCTGCCGGAAATGAGTCCTTAGCCAAAGTATCTAATTTCACGCAGTTTGCCTGTATCAAATTCCTGATGCAAAGTCTTCTCAGAAGGGTCCTTAGCTTAATGGGTTCCTATTCCCATTTTCTCTAACTGCTTTGTTCCCTGCTATTCCGAGAGATCATTTGCTCCTCCTCCTCTTCCTCAGACAGGTCCATTTCCATTGGGTACTCACTGTTTCTAACCCCAGGCCCAACCCTGGAGAGCTCTTGCTCTCTCAGAACAGAAACAAAAGAAGCAACATAAGCCCTTTTTGCCTTACCTGGCTCAGAAAAGGGCTGGCATTCCCTATCATCACCATCCCTCGGGTACTGTGGCCCTGCCTGTGGGATCCGCTCCTCTGCCACGGTGGCCTCCTGGGAAGGTCCCAGGACGTGGAGCTCAGGTGAGTCCAGCTGGATGTTTGATGGTATGTGTGCCGTTCCCACTGGTGCCAGTTCTTCCAAGAGCATTTCCTGCCTACCAACCTGGGGGAAATGACAGAACCCATCACTCTGACGTCTAGACCAGCACTGCCCAGTGGGCGTATAATGGGAGCCACACATGTAATTTTACATTTTCTAGTGGCCATACAAAAACAATAGGAAGAAACAGCAGAGGTCAATCTTAATAGCATGTTTTACTTAACCCAGTATATCCACAACGTCATCAATTCAACATGTAATTAATATAAATTATTAATGAGGTATCTTACATTCTAAGCGTTTGGGCTCTGTTGTGCATTCTACACTTACACATACGTCAGTGTGGACTGGTCACATTTCAAGTGCTCAGGAGCCACACGTTGCTAGCAGCTACTGTACTGGGCAGCACAAGTCTCGACCATACGATGCTAAAATCTAAATTAATCGGCAAATCCCAGAAGAAACGGAAAGGTGGGGAACTACAAACTCCGTCCTTCCAAGGGCAGAAGATCACTTCGGAAGACCCCTGTTAGGGCGGGACACCTGCCCTGATGCTCACAGCTCCTGCAGAGCCTCACCAACCCACATGCTGCAGCACCCCATATGCCCACCTAGAAACACTGCGTGCCTTCTCCCTAAGATCCTGGCCTGGGCTCAGCCAGGAGCCTCCCCAGACAGAGGTTTCACAGGGGGGTTCTCAACAGAGGACACTGCCTCCCCCACCCCTCTGAGACGTCTTGGATGTGATGGCAGGTGGTGGCTATTGGAGTGTAGTCGGCCAAGGATATAACATTCACAATGCACAATGGTTCCACATCCCAAACAACTTTGTACTCTCCCCCTCAAGCATCCATATAGATAAAAAGAACCTGTCAAGAACCTCTCTTCGTCACATAAATAGAAATATCTTTATACTTTTAACATAACTTGAATTTTCTAGGAATGCACTACTGTGAAAACCAGAGGAAGGCTATACTATTTTTGCTCAGAATTTTACCAAGACTTGTTTGGAAAATCACATGACTAGCAGCAACAGTGCTCATAGTATTTGAGCTGCATCAGCCTGCATTGCTGCCTGTTGCATTCACAGTGATTCTATGCACACATGCAAGCATCTGACAACTTCATCAGGTCTAACAGCGGAGTCAAGCTCAAACAAGTATATACCGACATACACACTGTTGGTGGTGCGCGTTACTGTCTAGTCGATTCCGACTCACACTGACACCATCAGTGTATACTAAGCTAGTTTTATCAGTGTATACTAAGCTAGTTTTTTTTTTTTTTTTTTTTTTTACTGTTGCTTTAGATTTCAGCTCGAATCTTCTTGACTCAGGGGTTGTGCAGCTTTTTTCTGGAAAGTGCCAGGCAGGAAATATTTTAGTCTTTGTGGGCCAGATTCGATCTGTCAAATATATTTATTTTAAATAAGCCCTTAAAAAGGTAAAAACCCTTCCTAGCTCATGACTGCACAAAAACAGGCCCTGGGTTGAAGTAGGCCCCAAGGCATTGGAATATTTATTAAATTGATGTTTTTTTATTGGAAACCCTGGTTGTGTAGTGCTTAAGACTTGTGGCTGCTAACCAAAAGGTCAGCAGTTCGAATCCACCAGGTGCTCCTTGGAAACCATATGGGGCAGTCCTATTCTGTCCTATAGGGTCACACTATGAGTCGGAATTGACTTGGTGGCAACAGGTTTTTTTTTTATTGCATGTATGTATACAGGTTACATTTGCTCTGAATTTCACTTCAGGATAGCTAAAGGGACAGTACCAAGTATCGGTTGTAGGCCGGGTTTGGGTCTGAGAGTTCAGAACCACTGACTCATATGCTGAGTCTGGCAGAAGAAAAAAGTGAAACGGACTTGGGGCTGAAGGATAACACAAAGACCAGACATCTGAGCTGGCCCCAGCTGCCTCTGCTACTTCTTTGTCTCTGACAACAGAGATCCCACCTTCTTTTCTCACCTGCTGCTCTGGTATCTCAAGTTCTCTCTGTAAGTCTTCTACCAGTGCCAGAACTCTTTCTCTGTTCTCTGGGCGGTACAGCCTTACCCAGGTCTCTATCTCTGAGGGCAGAATAGTCAGGAATTGCTCCAACACTAGCAGCTCCAGGATTTCTTCCTTAGAATGGATCGTTGGCTTCAACCACTGAGAGCAAAGCTCCCAGAGGCTGTTGAAAGCTTCACGAGGCCCGGCTGCCTGTTGGTATTGGAACTGCCTGAAGCACTGACGGAAGACTTCACACTCAGTATCGTACTCTTTAAGCGTGGAGCCATGATTCAAGGAGGCCTGGATTGCACAGCCCAGGGCCACAGCCATCGCTCCCTTCCAGCAGCTGAGAACTTATCTAACAGTCCAGGAGTCACCTATAGCTGAGGACAGGAAAATACAAGAAAGTAGAAACAGCAGTGGTTACCAGAGGGCATACTTACTCACTCCCTTGCCTTACTTTTCACCAAAGCCCTAAAGCAAAAGTTCTTCATCTTTCTGGTGGTTTTCAAAATCTGATGAAAGGTGTGGACTCACTTCGGAGAAAAACAGACCTACATATCCGACTCTACAAACATTCATATAATTTCATAAGGTTTACAAATTCTCCAAGGCCATCCACGGACCTTTTAGAACTGCGCAAGACCCACGTGATGATTTAAGGCAAAATTTAAAATAAAAATTCAGTTCCTCAGTCACACTAGCCACATCTCAAGTGCTCAGCACCAGAAAGTTCTACTGGGCAGCTCTGCTCTAGAATTCCAAGGACCTCTGTTGAAGAACACCTGTCCTTCCAGAGCCCCGTGTACATGACTGCAACCCCGCTACCAATTTAATTCCAACTCTTTTGCATTTCTGAGTATAGATTGGCCTAAAAAAATGGAGGAGGGATACTAACAATACATTTGAATAACGTGAACGTCCATCTAGCATTAAAACCCCATTGCCATCAAGTGGATTCAGACTCATAGCGACCCTATGGGACATAGTAGAATTGCCCCACAGGGCTTCCAAGGAGCAGCTGGTGGATTCAAAGTGCTAACCTTTTGGTTAGCAGCTAATCGCTTAACCACTGTGCCACTATGGCTCCCCATCTAGCATCAAGTAGCCTTTAATAGCCTTCAATCAAAGGGACCTTAGCTGGAGCAATGCTCTGCAGAAAAAGCAAATCATCAGCCCCTCATTCTTCTCACCTCCAGGTATGTGCTGTTCCCCTAACATCTCCTTACAGACTCCCTGCAATAACACTCCAAGAGGCTTTCATTAAAATATTCTTAGGGCTATCTCTGAGGTCATAGAGGCAGGTCACACACGTCTCAACAGGTCTCAAGACCTGCATTTGACATGACTTTCTGTGCACCTTTCCTCTTTCTTCCAGTGGAAATCAAGGCGGGGGTGGGGGTAGGGTGGGGCGGTGGGGTGGAGGTGGGGTGCGGGTATGGGGTGGGGGTGCGGTGGGGGGATGGGGTGGGGGGGGTGGCGTGGGGGGATGGGGTGGGGGGTGTGGTTGTGAGTCACACACGTCTCATCAGGTCTCAAGACCTGCATTTGACATGACTTTCTGTGCACCTTTCCTCTTTGTTCCAGTGGAAATCAAGGTGGGGGTGGGGGGTAGGGTGGGGCGGTGGGGTGGGGGTGGGGTGGGGGATGGGGTGGGGATCGGGTGGGGGTGGGGTGGGGGGATGGGGTGGGGGTGGGGTGGGGGGTGTGGGGGTGGTGTGGAGGGCGGGAGGGTGGGGGTGTGGGGGTGGGGTGGGTGTGGGGGTGGGGAAGGTGCTCCAGACTCTCAGTACCTACTCAACCAAAATCGACATACTGCCCCCATTTCGCCCTTTCCATGAAGGTAGCCTGAACTTTAAGGATAGAGCGATAACCAGCTTTCAGTTACCCGGTAGCTGCGTGCCCTAGGAAGTGACTTAGCTGACATGCAGTGCCAGTAGGCTGTAGCATGAGCACGATAACAACACGTACTTCATAAAATTTGCCGTCTGGCTGCAACTGCATGGAAGCGAATAGCGGCTTGCCTGGCACAGAGTAAGGTTATCGCTTGTTCCTCCGAAGCTTCCATCTCCCTAAGCCCAGGCACCTCACTGTCGCCTGAGGGCATCTCGGAACTGTGCCGACCTGGGCTGTGGACCCACCCGTTAGCCCGCTCAGCCTCACAGCTGGCCAGCCCTCCCCTCACCGACCCAAGCCTGCGGCGACCACGTCCACTAGGGATTGGACTCTCCCAGGGCTCCTTCCCCTCCGAACTGAAAGTCCCCTTCACGCGGGTCCGGTGGTTTCTGCTCCAAACCCCCTCACAGGACCGAGGAATACAACAGTGTGCGCAGAGACGGCACCTGATGGACGGCGAACGGCACACGTCCCGGAAAAGTTGGAAATCTGGTTTAAGATCGGACGCTGCTGCCTGGCGCGGTCCCGCGCGCTCTTCGGTGGCCTCCCGCCGCCTCAGAACCGGGCGCCCACCCGCCCTGGAGGAATCCCAGGAAGGCCCGACCACCCGGGGTAGGACAGGCGGGACCGCTTCCCGTGGTCCGCACCTGGCCTGGAGGGAGCCTGGACACCACCACCCGTGCCCCAAGGTCGGCTACACCCTCCGGCCTCCACAGAACTCACTAACTCAGCGCCCACAGCTCTCTAGCCCGCGCTCGCCTGCCCGGGACTCACGTGGATGACGAGAAAGGATTGGCTGGGGCTCCCTCAGGGTTCCTCTGGGCGCCAAACTGCAAACGGAAATGCGCCGGATCCGGCCCCGCCCCCAGGCCTAAAGGGCGGGAATGGGTGGGGCCGAGGGTTGGAATCAGGTGAGGCTCCTCCCCCTTCCGCCCCAGCGTAAGGGAGCAGGTGCAAACTTCATTCCAAGTGTTCTGAGGGCTCAGTGCGTCTGTAGCTTCCCTGAGTGGGGAACCTTCTTGGGAGAAGTCCTTAAAATTTCCGAATTCTCAGCCAAATTCTGACACCCTGACTCATAGATTGCTTTGTATTTCTCCTGATTGGGGTCTCAACAACTTCTCGTATTGGTGAACTTCTTTGCCACCAAATATGGGAAAGTTTCACCCATTATTTCTTCCAATTCTCTTTCAGCCCCAATCTCTTTCTCCTCTCCTTCTGGGATTGCTTAGAAAAGACTGTTGGGTCTTCTGTTATTTTCCCACAGATCCCTGAGGAAGGCCTGTATGAGCGCCCCCCATAGACAGGCCACCATGCAGCAGAAATGCAAGAGCATGGCTAGTTCGGGAGAGGATCATAGCTGAGTTCTTGACTGCAACTCCCTTCAGAGGCTGCCATGAATTGGCTGTGAACCAAGTCTGGTTGGGGAGGGGCAGCTTCCCCGCTGGGGCCTTCTAGGTAAAGTCTTGTATTTGCCTAGGGTCAGACCTGACAAACCACATGACAACTGAGAGTCCTCAGATACAAATCTATTTAATATAAATACCTTGCATGTAGTGTTATCAATGCATCCGTGCATCTTGATTGCCTCTTTGGTCCATTTCAGGCTGCAGAAATAGTTACTGATGATAGGAATGTGAAAGTTAGAAACAAGGAAGAAGGATCATTACTTGAAAATATGGCCTTGTTGATAGAAACGAGGCTGGAGATCACATGATAGAATTTTGCAAGAACAATGAATTATTCCTTTCTAATATCTTTTCTCAACAACATAAATTGTGACTGTACACGTAGACCTCAACAGATGAAAGCACAGAAATCAAACCCAATACATTTGTGGAAAGAAACAATGGAGAAGCTCAATATCATCAGTCAGAACAAGTCCAGGGGCCCAGTGCTGAACAGAACATCAATTGCTCATATGCAAGTCCAAGCTGAAGATGAAGAAAATTAAAACCAGTCCACAAAAGCCAAAATACAACCTTGAGTATATCCCATCTCAATTTAGAGACCATTTCAAGAATAAATTTGACATGTTGAACACTAATGACCATAAACCAGACAAGTTGTAAGATCACCTCAAGGACATCATACATGAAGAAAGCAAAAGGCCATTAAAAAGACAGAAAAGAAAGAAAATACCAGAATGGATGTCAGAGGAGACTCTGAAACTTGCTCTTGAACATAGAGTAGCTAAAGCAAATGGAAGAAATCATAAAGTAAAGCAGCTGAACAGAAGATTTCAAAGGACAGCTTGAGGAGACAAAGTAAAGTATTATAATGACATGTGCAAAGAGCTGGAGATAGAAAACCGAAAGGGAAGAACATGCTCGGCCTTTCTCAAGCTGAAGGAACTGAAGAAAAAATTCAAGTCTCGAGGTGCAATACTGAAGGATTCTATGGGCAAAATATTGAACAACTCAGAAAGCATCAAAAGAAGATTGAAGAAATACACAGTCACTGTACCAAAAAGAACTGGTTGCCCTTCAGCCATTTCAGGAGGTAGCATATGATCAAGAAGCGATAGTATTGAAGGAAGAAGCCCAAGCTACACTGAAGGCACTGGAGAAAAACAAGCCTCCATGCATTGACAGAAAACCAATTGAGATGTTTCAACAAATGGATGCAGCACTGGTGGTGCTCACACATCATGCCAAGAAAATTGGAAGACACCAACCTGGCAACCAACTGGAAGATATGCATATTTGTGCCCAGTCCAAAGAAAGGTGATCCAATGGACTGGGGGAAATTTTCAGACAATATCATTAATATCACACAGAAGTAAAATTTTCCTGAAGATAACTCAAAAGTGGTTGCAGTAGTACACTAACAGGGCACTGCCGGAAATTCAGGCTGGATTCAGAAGAGGATGTGGAACGAGGGATATCATTGCTGAGGTCTGATGAATCTTGGCTGAAAGCAGAGAATACCAGAAAGATGTTTTCCTGTGTTTTATTGTCTATGCAAAGGCTATCAACTGTGTGGATCATAACAAATTATGGGTAACGTTACCAAGGATGGGAATTCCAGAACACTTAATTGTGCTCATGAGGAACCTGTAGATAGACTAAGAGGCAGTCATTCTAACAGAACAAAGTAATACTGTGTGGTTTCAAATCAGGTAAGGTTGTCTCAGGGCCATATCATTTCACCCTACTTATTCAATATGTATGCTGTACAAAGAATCTGAGGAACTGGACTATATGAAGAAGAAGACAGAGTCACGATTGAAGAAAGACTCATTAACAACCTGTGATATGCAGATGACACAACCTTTCTTGATGAAAGTGAAGAGGACATGAAGCACTTACTAATGAAGATTAAAGACTACAGCTTTCAGTATGGATTACACCTCAACATAAATAAAACAAAAATCCTTGCAAATGGACCAATAAACAACATTATGAAAAGCAGAGAAAATTTTGAAGTTGTCAAGGACTTCATTTTACTGGCATCTGCAATAAGTGCTCACGGAAGCAGCAGTGAAGAAATCAAATGACACATCACATTGGGTATCTGCTGGAAAAGACCTCTTTAGAGTGTCAAAAAGCAAAGATGTCACTTTGAGAATGAAGGTGCAACTGACCCAAGCCATGGTATTTTCAATAGCTTCATGTGCATGTGAAAGCTAGGCAATGCATAAGAAAGAACAAAGAAGAATTGATGCCCTTGAATTATAGTGTTTGTGAAGAATATTGCATATGCCACAGATTGCCAGAAGAATGAACAAATGTATCTTGGAAGAAGGACAACCACAATGCTCCTTAGAAGGGATGATGGCGAGACTTTGTCTTTCATACTTTGGACATGTTTATCAAGAGGACCAGTCCCTGGAGGAGGACATCTTGCTTGCTCAAGTAGAGGGTCAGTGAAAAAGAGGAAGACCTTTAATGAGGTAGACTGATACAGTGGCTGCAACAATGGGCACAAATTCAGGCATGATTGTGAGGATGGCGAAGAACCAGGCAGTCTTTCATTCTATTGTATACAGGGTCACTGTGAGTCAGAACTGACTCGACGACAAGTAACAACGATGACAACAAATGTAGTATGTGTGGTCTATTTGTGTATGTCTATGGGTGTTCTGCAGAATTTCAGAGACTGTCATTGTCCTGGAAAAGACAAAAAGACTTAAATGCTGGATTGTACTAATCCTTTCCTGATTTCAGAGATGGTAAGAGCAGTGTTGCTATGAGTCAGAATCAACTTGACAGCAACAGGTTTGGTGTGCTTCTTTAGTGCCCATTTTGAACTATATAAAATTACAGGTACTTTTGTTTTATTGGCCAAGCACACTGGAAATCAATATTGAAAGCACAATACCATTTACAATTGCTCCAATGAAAAGGAAATACTTAGGCATACTCCTAAAAAAATGTAGAGGGGCTGTATGCTGAAAATTACAAAAAGCTGATGCAATAAAACAAAGAAGGCCTAAATAATTAGAGATACATATTATGTTCATGGATTGAAAGACAACATAGTAAAGATGTCAATTTTCTCCAAATTGATGTATAGGTTTAATGCAATTCCTATCAAAATGTCTGCAAATCTTCTTGTAGACATAGGTTTATTCTGAAATTCATATGGAGGGGTACAGGCCCTAGAATAGCTAAAATCATTTTGACAAAGAATCAATTGGGAAGACTCACTTTAGCCAATGTCATGGATTGAATTATGTCCCCCAAAAAATGTATCAGCTTGGTTAGGCCATATGTGGTTGTTCTCCATTTTGTGATTTTCCTATGTGTTATAAACCATAATCTTTGCCTATGGTTAAAAGGATTAGGGTTGGATTGTTACACCACCCTTACCCAGGTCACTTCTCTGATCCAACCTAAAGGGAGAGTCCCTGGAGTGTGGCCTGCACCACCTTTTATCTATCAAGAGATAAACGGAAAGGGAAGCTAGCAGAGAGTTGGGGACCTCATACCACCAAAAAAGCAGCACCAGGAGCAGAGCATGTCCTTCGGACACGGAGTCCCTGTACCTGAGAAGCTCCTTGATCAGGGGAAGATTGAGGACAAGGACCTTCCTCCAGAGCTGACAGAGAGAGAAAGCCTTCCCCTGGAGCCAACGCCCTGAATTTGGACTTGTAACCTACTAGACTGTGATAAAATTAATTTATCTTTGTTAAAGCCATCCACTTGTGGTATTTCTGTTATGGCAGCACTAGATGACTAAGGCACCCAATGTTAAGGCTTACTGTACAGCCAGGACATGATGGTATTGCTGGAAGCATAGACACAAAGACCAATGGAACAGGATAGAGAACTCAGGAACTGAAGCGTACAACTATGCCAAACTGATATTTGAAAAAAAAGTGCAAAAGTAATTCAATGGAAGAAAGATAACCTTTTTTTGACAATTGGTACTGAAGCAATGGAGCCCTGGTGGCACAGTGATTAAGAGCTTGGCTATTAACCAAAAGGTTGGCAATTTGAATCCACCAGCCACAAATTGGAAAGCCTATGGGGCAGTTCTGCTCTGTCCTATAAGGTCACTATGGGTCAGAATTGACTTGATAGCAACGGCACTTTTACTGAAGCAATGGGAAATCCATAGCCAAGATATAAATAAACTACAGTATAAGCCTCACGCTTTATACAATAGTTAATGTGACATGGATCATGGACTTAAATGTAAAGCTATGGAAAAAACATTAGGGAGAATCTTCAGAGTCAAGGGCTAGACAGAGTTCTTAGAGATGGCAGCAAAAAAAAAAAATCCAGGGGAGGCAGAGCCAAATAGCACCATGCTGTCCTGCTATAGCAAAGACCTGAAAAACTAAGTAAAGCAGATGCAAATGTCAATCCTGCAACCCTAAGTGTCAAATGATGGGATAAAGAACTCAACCAAGCAATGAATGGAATAAGAAACAGACAGAGAACAAGGAGAACTACAGGGTGGAGGTTCCCTACCAGCTAACATAGCACTAGCTCGCCCTTTTGGACCACAGATACAAAGAACAGTGTACAGGGAGTATGGGAAGGCAAATTCACAGAGTGCCGAACAGGGGAGAAAACACCCACTCCACACATCATATCTTCTCCCTTCCCTCCTGCCTTTCTGCACTGAGCCCCAAGTACCACACACCCAAGCAGCACATGCGTGGACCACTGGACCCTGCCCTGCCGGCCCCAGTACATGCCACAAACAACCCTTCCCTACAACTCCCTCTCTGCTAGAGTGGCCCTGCTGCACCATAGCTAAGCAAACGGTCCTGCCAACTTGGACAAGGTGGTGGGAAGTTTTGTGCCCACAGATGAACAAGCAACAAAGCACACCCAGCCTGCCTGCTCAGATATAAGCAAATAAAACAAAAAGTTGGACAACACAAACAAATCCACAATCAATAAATACAGAAAATAATTCCTAAATGTTCCAAATACATCAGACAATATCAAAACATATAAAAACACAGGACAGGATGGCTGCAGAAAGCATACAAAACACCAGATGACCTTCTGCTAGAAGAAAAGGCACTCAAACAACCTGATAGGAAATTCAAAACTCTAATATTCAGGGCTTTTCATGAGATGAAGGGAAATGCAGACAGAAATAACAAAAAAGTAGACAAGATCATGGAAAACACAGACAAAATTATGGAAAAGACAGAAAAAACAATGGAGGAATTCGGTAAAATAATACAGGAACAAAATGTCAAAATGAACAAACAACTAGAAATCATACAAAAGCAGCCATTAGAAATCCAAAAGATAAACAACAAGATTTCAGAAATGGACAGTGCAATAGAAGGTTTTAAGATCAAATTTGAAACAATGGAAGACAGGATCAATGAAATTGAAGACAAATCCATGCATACCACTTCGTTTGAGGAAAAATCAAAGAAAATAATGAAGAAAAATGAAGAAACCCTGGGAATGATGTGGGATACAATCTAAAGCAAAAATTTGCATGTGATCAGAGTTCCAGATAGGGACAGAAAGCAGAAAACACAGAGAGAATCATTGAAGATTTGCTGACAGAAAACTTCCATAATATCCTGAAATATGAAAAATTGACCATCCAGAGAGCTCAACTAACCCCACGTACGATAGACCCCAAAAGAAAATCACCAAAACATATCATAATCACAATCCCTAAAACCAAAGATGAAGAAAGAATCCTGAGAGCAGCTTGAGGAAAATAAAAAGTCACATACAAAGGGAAAACAATAAGACTAAGCTCTGATTACTTGGCAGAAACCATGCAGGCAAGAAGACAATGAGGGGACATATATGAAACCTTGAAAGAAAAAAAATTGTTAACGAAGGATAATATATCCTTTAAAAATCTTGCTCAAATATGATGGCAATATTAGGACATTTCCAGATAAACAGAAATTAAGGGAATATATAAAAACCAAACCAAACTTACAATAATTACTACAGGGAGTCCTTCAGTTAGAGAACCAACAACAACAAAAAAACAACCTGAATCTAGGACACAGGACAGCATCAGCCAGATACCAAGCTAAGTTGTGAAGCCACAAGGATAAAACAAAACTAAAAGATTTACAACGAGGGATCAGACAGGTCATTCTGTAAATGAAAACAATGTCAGAACAATCAAAGAGGGAATAAATGGTATAAGCATAAAACTTTCAAATGGAGAGGAAGTCTAGGTGATATCAAGTAATGAAAGAATGGTTTAAATAGGAAGATGGGGTAAATTTCAATGTAACCACAAAAAAGTTAACAAATCTACTCATCAAAATGAAGAAGAAAAACATAAAGTCTCAGTAAACACAAAATCTATAAAAATGAAAGAAATGAAAAAATCAACAAACAAAAGGAAGTCAGCAAAGGCAAATAAGAGGAACAAAGAAGCATCAGCATCACAAAAAAAGCACTACAAAATTACAGTAATAAATTCATACCTATCAATAATCACACTAAATGTAAATGGCTTAAATGCATCCATAAAGAGACAGGAGTGACAGAATGAATAAAAAACCAGGATTCATCAATATGCTGTATACAAGAGACACATCTTAGAAACAAAGACATAAATATATTAAAAATCAAAGGATGGAAAAAAATATACAGCAAGCAAACAACAACCAAAAAAGAGCAGGAGTGACAATACTAATCTCAGGTAAAGTTTAAAATAAATTCTATCATAATAGAAAAAGAAGGACATTATATAATGATTAAAGGGACAATCCACCATGAAGACATAACCATAATAAATATCTACACACCCAATGACAGGGCTCCAAAATAAATAAAACGAACCCTGAAAAGAGAAATTGACAGTTCCACGATAATAGGAGACTTCAACACACCACTCTTGGTAAAGGACAGAACACCTAGAAAGAAACTCAACAAAGATACAGCAGATCTAAAGGCCCCAATCAACCAACTTGACCTCATAGATATACATAGAACACTCCACCCAACAACAGCAAAGTACATTTTTTTCCAACACACGTGGAACGTTCTCCAGAATAGACTACATCTTTATGCCACAAAGCAACCCTCCCACAAAATCCAAAACACTGATATAATTCAAAGTTTATTCTCTGATCACAATGCCATCAAAATAGAAATTAACAAGAAAAGCAAGAGAAAAAAATCAAATACATGGAAACTGAATAACACCCTGCTTAAAAACTACTGGATAAGAGAAGAAATCAAAGATGGAATCAAAAAATTCCTAGAATCAAACAAGAATGAAAACACATCATAACAAAACCTTTGGGATACAGCAAAGGCAGTGCTTGGAGGTCAATTTATAGCAATAGATGCACACATCAAAAAAGAGAGAGGGACAAAATAAAAAACATCAGCTACACAACTCGAACAAATAGTAAGAAAACAGAAAAAAAAAAAGCCCACAGCCACCAGAAGAAAGGAAATAATAAAGATCGGAGTAGAAATTAATGAAATACAGAATAGAAATACGAAACAAAGAATCAACAAAACCAAAAGTTGGTTCTTTGGAAGGATCAACAAAATCAACAAACCATTGGTCAAATCGACAAAAGAAAAGCAGTAGAGGTCACAAATAACCCAAATAAGAAATGAACTGGGGGACATTACACCAGTCACAACTGACATAAATAGGATCAGAGTACTATTAAATACTATACCCCAGCAAATTTGAAAACCTAGAGGGAATGGACAAATTTCTAGAGACACACTACCTACCCAAACTAACATAAACTGAAGTTGAAAATCTGAACAGACTCATAACAAGAGAAGAGATTGTGAAAAGGTAATAAAAACAAACTCCCAACAAAAGGAGCCCTGGCCCAGATGGCTTCACTCCAGAATTCTACCAAACATTCACAGAAAAGCTTAAAACAGTACTACTCAAATGATTTCAGAACATAGAAAAAGAAGAACCAAACCAAAAAAACCAAACCCAGCACCGTTGAGTCAATGCTGACTCATAGCGACCCTATAGGACAGAGTAGAACTGCCCCATAGAGTTTCCAAGGAACTCCTGGCGGATTCGAACTGGCGACCCTTTGGTTAGCAGCCATAGCACTTAACCACTACGCCACCAGAGTTTCCAGCAAAAGAAGGGATACTGCCAAATTCATTCCATGATGCCAACATAACCCTGATACCAAAACCAGGCAAAGACACCACAAAAAAAGAAAATTACAGACCAGTATCTCCGCTGAATATAGATGCAAAAATTCTCAGCAAAATTCCAGCTGATAGAATTCAGCATCTTATCAAAAAATAATACACCAAGCGGAATTCATACCAGATATGCAAGCGTGGTTCAAAATTAGAAAATTGACGTAATGCATCACAGAAATAAAAGAATCACGTGATCATCTCAGTCGACACAGAAAAGGCATTCAGCAAAGTCCAGCACCCATTCCTGATAAAAACTTTCAATAAAAATAGGCATAGAAGGGAAAGTTCTCAACATAATAAAGGGCATCTAGATAAAACCAACAGCCAGCATCATTCTTAGTGGAGAGAGGCTGAAAACATTCCCCTTGAGAACAGAAACAAGACAAGGATGCCCTTTATCACCACTCCTATTTAACATTGTGCTAGAAGTCCTGTCTATAACAATAGGCAAGAAAAACAAATGAAGGGCATCCAAATTGGTAAGGAAGAAGTAAAATTGTACCTTTTAGCAGATGATATGATACAATACATAGAGAACCCAAAAGACTCCACAAGAGAACTACTGGAACTGATACAAAGATTCTGCAGAGCAGCAGGATATAAGACGACTGACATACACAAATCAGTTGGATTCCTAAAGGCCAATAAAGAAAACTGGGAAAGGAAATCAGGAAAACAAATAGCGCCTAAAAAATAAAATACTTAGGAATAAAGTTAACCAGGGATGTAAAAGACCTATAGAAAGAAAACTACAAAACGCTACTGCAACAAACCAAAAGAGACATTACATAAATGAAAAAACAAATGACGTGCATGGATATATAGACTCAACATTGTGAAAATGTCAATTTTACCCAAAGCAATCTACAAATATAATGCAATCTCAATCCAAATACCAATAGCATACTTTAAAGGGATGGAAAAACTAGTCATTTACTTTATATGGAAAGGGACGAGGCCCTAGAAAAGAAAAGCACTGTTGAAGAAGAAAAATAAAGTAGGAGTGTTCACACTACTTGACTTCAGAAGCTACTATACAGCTATGGCAGTCAAAACAGCCCAATACTGGTACAACTATGACACGTTGACCAATGGAACAGAATTGAGAACCTAGACGTAAAATCCACCCACCTACGGTCACCTGATCTTCAATAAAGGCCCAGAGTTCATCAAATGGGGAAAAAAAACAGTCTTTTCAACAAATGGTGTTGGCAAAACTGGACGTCCACCTGCAAAACTCGAAACAGGACTCAACCTCACACCATACACAAAAACTAATTCAAAATTCATCAGAGACCTAAATATAAAACCAAAAACTACACAGATAAAAAAAAATAGGGTCAACTCTAGAGGCCCTAATACACGGCATAAACAGGATACAAACCATAGCTAACCATACACAAACATCAGAAGATACGCTAAATGACTAGGATCTTCTAAAAATTAAGCACTTATGCTCATCAAAAGACTTCACCAAAAGAGTAAAAAGAGAACCTACAGACTGGGAAATAAATTTTGGTTTTGGCAAATTGGACAAAGATCTAATCTCTAAAATCTACAGGAAAATCCAACACCTCTACAACAAAAAGGCCAATTAAAAAATGGGCAAAGGATATGAACAGACACTGAACAGACTCTTGAAGAAGACATTCAAGAGGCTAACAGACACATGAGGAAATGCTCCTGATCACTAGCCATTAAAAAAGCCATTAGAGAATGCAAATTAAAACCACAATGAGATACCATCTCACCCCAAAATTACTGTCACAAATCAAAAAATATAGAAAATAACAAATGTTGGAGAGGCTTCAGGGAGATTGGAATTCTTATGCACTGCTGCTGGGAATGCAAAATGGTACAACCATTTTGGAAAACGATATGGTGCTTACTTGGAAAGCTACAAATAGAAATACCAGATATCCTAGAGAAATAAGAGCTGTCACACAAATAGACATATGCACACGCGTGTTCTTTGCAGCATTATTCACAACCAGCAAAAAGATTGAAACAACCTAAGTGCCCATCGACAGATGAATGGGGAATCAAACTATGCTATGTACATTCAATGAAATATTAAGCAACAATAAAGAACAATGACGAATCTCTGAAACATCTCACAACATGGATGAGTCTGAAGGGCATTATGGTGAGTGAAATAAGTCAATTACAAAAGACAAATATTTTATAAGACCACTATCATAAAAGCTTATGAAAATGTTTACAAACAAAACAATCTTTAATGGTTACAAGGAAGGGGAGTGGTGGGAGGGAAAAACACCAAATAAACCAGATATAAGTGGTTAACTTTGGTGAAGCGTAAGACGGTACACAATACTGGGGAAGCCAGCACAACTTGACCAAGTCAAGGTCACGGAAGCTCCGTAGACATATCCAAACTCCCCAAGGGACCGAATTACTGGCTGTGGGGACCATGATCTCAGGGAACATCTAGCTCAACTGGCATAAGAGAGTTTATAAAGAAGATGTTCTACAGCCTACTTTGGTGAGTAGCACCTGGAGTCTTAAAAAAGCTTGTGAGCGGCCATCTAAGATACTCCACTGGTCTCATCCCACCTGGAGCAAGGGAGAATGAGGAAAACCAAAGACACAAGGAAAGATTAGTCCAAAGGACTGTTGTTGTTTTTGTTGTTAGGTGCCTTCGAGTTGGTTCTGACTCATAGTGACCCTATGCACCACAGAACGAAACACTGCCCGGTCCTGAGCCATCCTTACAATCGTTGTTATGCTTGAGCTCATCGTTGCAGCCACTGTGTCAATGCACCTTGTTGAGGGTCTTCCTCTTTTCCGCTGACCCTGTACTCTGCCAAGCATGATGTCCTTCTCCAGGGACTGATCCTTCCTGACAACATGTCCAAAGTATGTAAGATGCAGTCTCCCCATCCTTGCTTCTAAGGAGCATTCTGGTTGTACTTCTTCCAAGACAGATTAGTTCATTCTTTTGGCAGCCCATGGTATATTCAATATTCTTCGCCAACACAACAATTCAAAGGTGTCAATTCTTCTTCAGTCTTCCTTATTCATTGTCCGGCTTTCACATGCATATGATGCGATTGAAAATACCATGGCTTGGGTCAGGCGCACCTTAGTCTTCAAGGTGACATCTTTGCTTTTCAACACTTTAAAGAGGTCCTTTGCAGCAGATTTACCCAATGCAATGCGTCTTTTGATTTCTTGACTGCTGCTTCCATGGCTGTTGATTGTGGATCCAAGTAAAATGAAATCCTTGACAACTTCAGTCTTTTCTCCGTTTATCATGATGTTGCTTATTGGTCCAGTTGTGAGGATTTTTGTTTTCTTTATGTTGAGGTGTAATCCATACTGAAGGCTGTGGTCTTTAATCTTCATTAGTAAGCGCTTCAAGTCTTCTTCACTTTCAGCAAGCAAGGTTGTGTAATCTGCATAACGCAGGTTGTTTATGAGTCTTCCTCCAATCCTGATGCCCCATTCTTCTTCATATAGCCCAGCTTCTCGTATTATTTGCTCAGCATACAGTTTGAATAGGTATGGTGAAAGAATACAACCCTGACGCACACCTCTCCTGACTTTAAACCAATCAGTATCCCCTTGTTCTGTCTGAACAACTGCCTCTTGATCTATGTAAACGTTCCTCATGAGCACAATTAAGTGTTCTGGAATTCCCATCCTTCACAATGTTATCCATAATTTGTTATGATCCACACAGTCCAATGCCTTTGCATAGTCAATAAAATACAGGTAAACATCCTTCTTGTATTCTCTGCTTTCGGCCAGGATCCATCTGACATCAGCAATGATATCCCCAGTTCCACGTCCTCTTTTGAAACCGGCCTGAATTTCTGGCAGTTCCCTGTCAATATACTGCTGCAGCCCTTTTTGAATGATCTTCAGTAAAATTTTGCTTGCGTGCCATATTAATGATATTGTTCTATAATTTCCACATTCAATTGGATCACCTTTCTTGGGAATAAGCATAAATATGGATCTCTTCCAGTCAGTTGGCCAGGAAGCTGTCTTCCATATTTCTTGGCATAGACGAGTGAGCACCTCCAGTGCTGCATCTGTTTGTTGAAACATCTCAATTGATATTCCATCAATTCCTGGAGCCTTGTTTTTTGCCAATGCCTTCAAAGCAGCTTGGACTTCTTCCTTCAGTACCATCGGTTCCTGATCACATGCCACCTCTTGAAATGGTTGAACATCGACTAATTCTTTTTGGTATAATGACTCTGTGTGTTCCTTCCATCTTCTTTTGATGCTTCCTGCGTCGTTTAATATTTTCCCCGTAGAATCCTTCACTATTGCAACTCGAGGCTTGAATTTTTTCTTCAGTTCTTTCAGCTTGAGAAAGGCCAAGCGTGTTCTTCCCTTTTGGTTTTCCATCTCCAGCTCTTTGTACATGCCATTGTAATACTTTACTTTGTCTTCTCGAGACGCCCTTTGAAATCTTCTATTCAGTTCTTTTACTTCATCAATTCTTCCTGTCCAAAGGACTAATGGACCACAGCTACCACAGCCTCTGCCAGACTCAGTCCAGCACAACTAGATGGTGCCTGGTTACCATCACCAACTGCTCTGACAGGGATCGCAATAGAAGTGCCTAGACAGAAAAAAAATTTTTTTTTTTTAGACAGAGCTGCAGAAAAATGTAGAACAAAATTCTAACTAAAAAAAAAAAAACAGACTTACTGGTCTGACAGAGACTGGAGAAACCCTGAGAGTATGGCTCCTGGACATCTTTTTAAACCTCAGTACTGAAGTCACTCCTGAGGCTCACCCTTCAGCCAAAGATTAGACAGGCCCACAAAACAAAATGAGACTAAATGGGCATACCAACCCAGGGGCAAGGATGACATGGCAGGAGGGAAAAGGAAAGCTGATAATGGGGAACCCAAGTTTGAGAAGGGAGAATGTTGACATGTTGTGGGGTTGGCAAACAATGTCACAAAACAATATGTGTATTAACTGTATAATGAGAAACTAATTTGCTCTAAACCCAGCGCCGTGGAGTCGATTCTGACTTATAGCGACCCTGTAGGACAGAGTAGAACTGCCCCATAGAGTTTCCAAGGGGCGCCTGGCAGATTTGAACTGCCGACCTTAATTTGCTCTACCTTCCTCTAAAGAACAATTAAAAAAAAAATCTTCCACTCTTGTCCACACCCCAGAGACAACCAGGCTTTCTATCAGTTGCATCATTTCCGGAAGGTTTTCTACCTCTCTCCTGATCTTCAAACGCTGGATCTCATGGGCTCTCATCAGCCACTGAAAGGACATTTTTCTGCTCATATCTCGGCTTTCATCATCAACATTTTTACCAACTCTGCTGACCCAATCAAAAAGACATGTTTGAAATTGATCAAATAAACCTATTTCTAAAGAGAGAGAAAAAAAGAAATCAAATGATGCATTGCATTGGGCAAATCTGCTACAAAAGATCTCTTTAAAATGTTAAAAAGCAAAGATGTCACTTTGAGGAGTAAGGTGCCCCTGACCCAAACCATGGTGTTTTCAATAGCCTCATATGCATGTAAAACCTGGACAATGAATAAGGAACACTGAAGAGGAATTGGCGCCTTTGAATTATGGTGTTGATGAAGAATATTGAATATACCCTGGACTGCCAAAAGAATGAACAAAGCTGTCTTGGAAGAAGTACAACCAGAATGCTCATTAGAAGCAAGGATGGCAAGACTACTTCTCACATACTTTGGACATGTTATGAGGAGGGACCAGTCCCTGGAGAAGGACATCATACTTGGCTCAAGAAGACGGATTGACACAGTGGCTGCAACAATGGGTTCAAACATAGCAACGATTGTGAGGATGGCTCAGGAGCAGGCAGTGTTTCATTCTGTTGTACATAGGGTCGCTATGAGTCAGAACCAACTCGAAGGCACCTAAGAACAAAAGCTCTAAGGGAGAAAGACCTGACGTTCTGCTTATGTAAAGATTATAGTCAAGAAAACCCTATGGGGCATGACTGTCACATGAGATTGCTATGAGTTGGGGGCTGACTGGACACTACCTAACAAAAGCAACAAATAAAGCCATGTGGCTTTCTATTTGACATGTACTTTTTTCCTGCCCTCAGTGTCCTCAGGAAGAAGATCCTCTTGTTGATTTTGTACCAAACCTGAAGGGGCCTTAGTTGTCAAAGGTGGTGCCAGGGGGTTGTCACACCCAGGAGTAAAGCCGTTCCTAGAGCAGAATGATTATGGGAGATCTTGGGGAGGCTGCATGCTGGAACCCCCAAATGAGGTCTGTGTGTTGGAAACTAAGGTATCTGTGAAAGAGAGCTCCAGTTAGAGTAAAAAATCCACCCCACAGACAAACAGTCTTGATCCTGAGAGCTCTTGCCGGCGCTTCCAGAGTTTCTACTATCCTGAAGCAGTTGAATCTCTCCAGGCTATCAGCCTACTTCTAGAATTATGTTGTCAGTGGCTGAGGCCAGAGATCCACTCCAAGAGATCTTGGAACTGCTAGTGCTGACCATTCTGCCCAGGGAGCTCCAGTCCCAAATGCAGAAGCATCATCCACAGAGCATCGAGGCGGCTGTGGCCCTGGTCCAACACTTTCATAGAGAATCTGGGCAAAGGAAGAATGAGGTGAGAAGAAAGATTTTGGACATACACAATAAAATAGGGTAAAGGTGAGTCTATTGGGGAGGCAGGCACTTCATGAGGAATGAGATGGATATTGGGTCACTCTTCTGTTGTTCCCTTAGGACAGCTGAGGCAGGACCTGAAATCCTAGGTCCCCAGCAATAGTCTTCCACAGGTTTCGGATCTTTTCCCTGCTGCCCATGGCCACACTGCCCTGCAGGTGCTCTGAGGCATTTTCCCCCCAGACGTTCTCCCCTAGGCAACCAGGCTTGGCACAGTGGAGACTGGGCACCTCCCAGGGTGTTTACTCTGATGGCTTTGGCTCCTTCTTTGATGGCTTTTCTGTCTCTTTTTGTCATATACTGTTATTTCCATCAGACCCCTGGTGGTGCAGTGGTTAAGAGTTTGGCTGCCAACCAGAAGGTCGGCAGGTCGAATCCACCAGCCATTCCTTGGAAACCCCATGGGACAGTTCTAGTCTGTCCTGTAGGGTTGCTATGAGTTGGAATCGACTCAACAGCAATGAGGGTTCCTTCCTTCAGCATGTGGCCTACCATGCAGCTGAGATGATGGTTGGGCTGCTTTGTAGTGGCAAGTACTGACCTCAAGTCCATTCTCTTCTTTAGAGTTTGTTGTCCTTTGAAGTTGTTTCCCTGAATTTTTCCCAGGAAGAATGGGAATTATGGGACCCCACCCAGAAGGCCCTCTACAATGATGTAATGCAGGAAATCTATGAGACTGCCATCTATCTCAGTAAAGACTCACTCTTCCCTTTGTGTAGAATTTGATTGTTTTCTTCTGTCCTCAGTTTATAGAGAATGCAACCCTGTGAAAGAGTCCCACTCTAACAACAGCTGGTTGGTTTTCAAGAACTTGATGGTGTGGGGAAGGGGAAAGATGTATCCAGACCACCTGGAGAGTGTTTCCCAAATACACATGCTCCACTTCCTTATTCTAAATAGAATTGTTGATCTACCCCCCTCCTCTGCCCTGCA
Source organism: Elephas maximus indicus (assembly GCF_024166365.1). Classification (NCBI taxonomy): domain Eukaryota; kingdom Metazoa; phylum Chordata; class Mammalia; order Proboscidea; family Elephantidae; genus Elephas; species Elephas maximus. The sequence goes on from NC_064846.1 coordinate 20,620,873, forward strand.
AACATACCCCTCTCCTGTCTTTCCTATCTTAGTAACCGGCACCACCATTCACCCAAACGCTTAGGCCAAAATCCTCATTGTCATCCTTTGTACCACTCTTTCTGTCACACCCCACAACCAGTCCCTCAGCAAGTCTCCTTAGTTCTACCCTCAAAGTGTATCCTGAATCCAACTATGTCTCATCCTTTTCCACTGTTACCTACCTAGTCTAAGCCACCATCATCTCAAACCCAAGTCAGCAACAACAACTCTCCACCTGGGGCCCCTCTGCTTCTGCTCTCAACTTTCCATTCTGTTTTCCACACAGGCAGCCAGAGTGGTCTCTTACAGATATAATCAGATCATGAGCTTTCCCTGCTTCGAACCCTGTGATGCCTTCTCTTCACATTCAGAATAAAATCCAAACTCTTTACGGAGGCCTACAAGATTCTACTTGATCTGTTCCCTGCCTCTCTACCCTCCTCTCCTACCATTCCCTGCCTCTCTACCCTCCTCTCCTACCATTCCCTGCCATACTCAGTCCTGTTTAGCCACACTGGCTTTCTTGCTGTTTCTTGAACTCACTAATTCATTTCTTCCTTCCCACTTCCTCTGCCTGGCACGCTTTCACACCATCTTTTCACATCTCTAAGCTTTTTCCATTGTTTTAGGTTGCTGTTTGAATATCGCTTTCTCATGGAGGCCTTCCACAACCACCGTATTACCTAAAATAGCTCCACTCCAAGCAAATCATTATTCTACTTTTACCTTACTTCAGTTTTCTTCAAAACATTTCTCACTTCCTGACATTACTTTGTTACTTCATTTATTTATTCATTGTCTGACTCTCCCAATGGAACGTAAATTCCATGTGAAAGGCAGACTTTGTCTTATCCGCTCTTATTCACTGCTATCCCCAGAACCTAGAGCAGTGCTTCATCCACTATAGGCTCTCAATATACATTTACTAGATGCCTGAGTGACCACCAGTCGGAGACCTGTATTTTGAAAAATTTCATGAAGCGATTCTGGTCTGTCCCCTCCACTAGGGTATGAACTGGTGCTCCAGGGATGTTAGAAATCCCTCCTACTCCAATGTGTCATGCTTAAGTGCTAAATAAATTTAGTGTAATTATTACAGGAATGGGTTGTGCATATGTTACCCAAACTACAGACTTTCAAACTGGCTCCACTGGACCTAGCTTCATCCAGCATAAGAGTATGTCATCCTAAAGCATTAATAAACCAAAACATATTCCCTGCCACCTTTGGAGCTTGGTTTCCCCTTGGTGTGAACAGGGTGTTCGTGGTGGCGGAAGATGGACATGGACAACATATACTGGATTCCCAGTTCCCATATCCTTTTCATCTCTAAACCTTAGGTTTGCTTCTTAGTTCTCTCATTGCATATTTTCCCACAACCACAGTAGAGTATATTCTAGATATGGATCAAAATTCTGCCCATTTAACCATTTGGGTTGAAAAAAATGCAAAAGGGTCATTCTGTCTTCCTAAAATAGTCCTGAAACAATTCACTGTTAGGATGGCAGTCCACGATCTTAAGATTTTCTTCTCAGAGCATTATTTTTGCACCCTAATCCTAAGTGATCTGTTTTGAGCAAGGGGAAGAACTGTAAATCCAAGGTCTCCAAGAGTACAAAGACAATCTTGGAGAATATCTTACAATTAAATGTACACATGGGAAGAAAAGAAATGCACCTTATTAGGAAACTTAGAGAAGCTTATCATTTTAAGATTCTGCTTCTGTATTTTTTAATTGCAATTTGTATTTAGATAATTGTAGCTTCACATACATATTTAAAATGTATAATATATAGAGAACTTGTGATGGTAATGTATTGGAAAACTATTTTATAATATCACAACCAGGTTATTGATACTTATTCAATCCACATATCTTATTCAGCTTTCTCCAGTTTTACTTGTACTCATTTCTGTGTGTATTTAGTTCTGCATAACTTTATCACATGTGCAGGTATATGCATCCACAACCGTGATTGTATAAATGGAGTCACAATGTATGTAACCTTTAGAATTGGGTTTTTTTCATTCAGTATAAACTCCTGGAGATTCATCCAGTTTGTTGCATGTATGGTCGATGTTGAACCATTTCAAGAGGTAGCATACGATCAGGAACCGATGGTACTGAAGGAAGAAGTCAAAGCTGCACTAAAGGCATTGGAAAAAAATGAGGATCCAGGAATTGATGAAATATCGATTGAGATGTTTCAACAAACGGATGCAGCACTGGAAGTGCTCACTTGTCTATGCCAAGAAATTTGGAAGATAGCTACCTGGCCAGCTGACTGGAAGAAATCCATATTTATGCCTATTCCCAAGAAAGGTGATCCAACCAAATGTGGAAATTATAGAACAATATCATTAATATCACATACCCAGTGCCCAGTGCCATCGAGTAGATTCTGACTCATAGTGACCCTATAGGACAGAGTAGATGCAAGGAAAATTTGGCTGAAGACCATTCAAAAGCGGCTGCAGCAGTATATTGACAGGGAACTGCCAGAAATTCAGGCCAGATTCAGAAGAGGAAGTGGAACCTGGGATATCATTGCTGATGATATCATGGCTGAAAGCAAAGAATACCAGAAAGATGTTTACCTGTGGTTTTCTGAGTATGCTAAGGCATTAAACTGTGTGGGTCATAACAAATTATGGATAACATTGGGAAGAATGCAAATTCCAGAACACTTAATTGTGCTCATGAGGAGCCTTTACATAGATCAAGAGGCAGTTGTTCAAACAGAACAAGGGGATACTGCATAGTTTAAAGTCAGGAAAGGTGTGTGCCAGGGTTGTGTCCTTTCACCATACCTATTCAATCTGTATACTGAGCAAATATTATCTGAGAAGCTGGGCTATATGAAGAAGAATGGGGCATCAGGATTGGAGGAAGACTCATTGACAACCTGCATTACACAGATAACACAACCTTGCTTGCTGAAAGTGAAGAGGACTTGAAGCAGTTACTGATGAAGATCAAAGAACACAGCCTTCAGTATGGATTACACCTCTACATAAAGAAAACAAAAATCCTCACAAGTGGACCAATAAGCAACATTATGATAAATGGAGAAAAAATGGAAGTTGTCAAGGATTTCATTTTACTTGGATCCAGAATCAACAGCCATGGAAGCAGCAGTCAAGAAATCAAAGGACGCATTGCATTCGGCAAATTTGCTGCAAAAGACCTCTCTAAAGTGTTGAAGATCAAAGATGTCACCTTGAAGACTAAGGTGCACTTGACCCAAGCCATGGTATTTTTAATCACGTCCTATGCATGCGAAAGCTGGACAATGAATAAGGAAGACCAAAGAAGAATTGATGCCTTTGAATTATGGTGTTGGCAAAAAGTATCGAATGTACCGTGGAATGCCAAAAGAAGGGACAAATCTGTCTCGGAAAAAGTACAACCAGAACGCTCCTTAGAAGCAAGGATGGTGAGACTACATCTTACATACTTTGGACATGTTATCAGAAGGGATCAGTCCCTGGAGAAGGATATCCTGCTTGGTAAAATAGAGGATCAGCAAAAGAGAGGAAGACCCTCAACAAGATGGATTGACACAGTGGCTGCAACAATGGGCTCAAGCATAACAATTGCAAGCATGGTGCAGGACCAGGCAGTATTCCCTTCTGTAGGACATAGAGTCGCTATGAATCAGAACCGACTCCATACCTTTTTATTGCTGAGTAGTATTCCAGGGAATGGATGTTCCACAGTTTTGTTGTTTTTTTAAACTACTCACTCAATGAAAGATGTCTTTGCTGCTCCAGTTTTTGGCTATTATGGATATGTTGTTGCTGTTAGGTGCCGTCTAGTCAGTTCTGACTCACAGCAATCCTATGTACAACAACATAAAACACTGCCCGGTCCTGTGCCATCCTCACAATCATTGCTATGTTATGGATATAGCTGCTATAAATATTCATGTACAGGTTCTTGAAACAAAGTTTTCATTTCTCCGAGAAAAAAATACCCAAGTGTACAATTACGGCTTCATATGATAATTACATATTTAGTTTGATAAAAACCGACAAACTGTTTTCCAGAGCAGCTGCACTGTTGTACATTCCCACCACAAAAAAACATTCCCACCAGCGAGGTACAAATCCCACTTCTCCACATCCTTGCCAGCATCTGGGGTTGTCACTGGTTTTTAATTTAGCCGTTATTTCGGAGTGTAGTTGTACCTCATTGTGGTTTTCATTTGAATCTTCCTCTTGGCTGATGATGTTCTACATCTTTTCATGTGCTTGTTTGCCACCTGTATATCCTTTTAGGTGAAATGTCTTTTGCCCATATTCTAATTGGATTGTTCAGGTTTATTTGTTTGTTTCTTTGTTTTTATTGTTGAGTTCTAAGAGTTCTTTATAAAAAATGCTAGTTCTTTACAAAAGATACTAGTCCTTTTTTTTGAATGTGTGGTTTACAAATAGTTTCTCCCAGTCTGTAGCTTTTCTTTTTGTCCTCTTTTCCCGGGGTTCTGCAGAGCAAAAGTTTTTCACTTTTTATGAGGTCTAATTTATCTTTTTTTCCCCCATTACGGATTTTTTTTTTTTTGCTGTCAACTCTAAGAACTTTGCCCAGCCCTAGATTCTGAAGATTTTCTCCAGTGTTTTTTCCTAAAAGTTTTATAGTTTTACATTAAAGTCCATGATCCATGTTGAATTAGCTATTCTATAAAGTGTGTGGTTTAGGTTGTGGTTTATTTATGTCTTGCTTATGGATTTCCCATTTCTTCAGAAAAATACCTGTTGCTGTCAAGTCCCTTCCAACTCATAGAACAGAGTAGAACTGTCCCATAGACTGTCCAAGCAGTGGCTGCTGGATTTGAACAGTAGACCCTTTGGTTAGCAGCCAAGCTCTTAACCACTGTGTCACCAGGGCTCCACTGCTTCAGCACCTCTTGTATAAAAAGGTTAACCTTCCTCCATTAAATTGCTTTTGCATTTTTTCCCCCAAAGATCAGTAGGGCATATTTGTGTGCATTGGTTCTTGAGTTCTCTATCCTGTTCCATTGGTCTTGGTGTCTGTCCCTCTGGCAATACCACTATGTCTTGGCTACTGTAGCTATACAGTAAGCCTTAACATTGGGTAAAGTGGTTCTTCCCACTTGACTCTTTGTCAAGATGGTTTTAGCTATTCTAGGGCCTGTACCCCTCCATGTGAATTTCAGAATAAATCTATGTCTACAAGAAGATTTGCAGACATTTTGATAGGAATTACATTAAATCTATACATCAATTTGGGGAAAATTAACATCTTTACTGTGCTGAGTCTTTCAAGCCACGAACATGATATGTCTCTCTAATTATTTAGGCCCTCTTTGCTTTATTGAATCAGCTTTTTGTAATTTTTAGCATACAGCTCCTCTACATTTTTTTTAGGAGTATGCCTAAGCATTTCCTTTTCATTGGAGCAATTGTAAATGGCATTGTGCTTTCAATTTCGATTTCCAGTGTGCTTCGCCAATAAAACATTAAAAGTACCTGTAACTTTATATTGTCCAAAAGGGGCACCAAAAAAAACCCAAATCCATTGCCATTGATTCGGTTCCAACTCATAGCAACACTGCTATTGATGTCTCTGAAATCAGGGAACGAGTAGAACAATCCAGCATTTAAGTCTTTTTGTCTTTTCCAGGGCAATGACAATCTCTCGAATTCAGCAGAACACCCACAGAATATGCAAATACACAACACATACTACATGTGTTGTTGTTGTTGTTAGATGCCGTCGAATCAGTTCTGACGCATAGCGACCCTATGTACAAAAGAATGAAACGCTGCCTGGTCCTGCGCCATCCTCACAATCGTTTTTATGCTTGAGCCCGCTGTTGCAGCCACTGTGTCAATCCACCTTGTTTGAGGGTCTTCCTCTTTTCCGCTGACCCTGTACTTTGCCAAGCATGATGTCCTTCTCCAGGGACTGATCTCTCCTGACAACATGTGCAAAGTATATAAGACGTGGTCTTGCCATCCTTGCTTCTAAGGAGCATTCTGGTTGTACTTCTTCCAAGACAGATTTGTTTGTTCTTTTGGCAGTCCGTGGTATATTCAATATTATTTGCCAACACCACAATTCAGAGGCATCAGTTCTTCTTCAGTCTTCCTTATTCATCATCCAGCTTTCTCATGTAAATGAGGCAACTGAAAACACCATGGCTTGGATCAGGCGCACCTTAGTCTTCAAGGTGACATCTTTGCTTTTCAACACTTGAAAGAGGTCTTTCCCAGCAGATTTACCCAATGCAATGCGTCATTTGATTTCCTGACTGCTGCTTCCATGGCTGTTGATTGTGGATCCAAGTAAAATGAAATCCTTGACAACTTCCGTTTTTTCTCCATTTATCATAATGTTGCTTATTGGTCCAGTTGTGAGGATTTTTGTTTTCTTTATGTTGAGGTGTAATGCATACTAAAGGCTGTGGTCTTTGATCTTCATTAGTAAGTGCTTCAAGTCCTCTTCACTTTCAGCAAGCAAGGTTGTATCATATGCATATCACAGGTTGTTAATGAGTCTTTGTCCAATCCTGGTGCCGTGCTCTTCTTCATATAGTCCAGCTTCTCAGATTATTTGCACAGCAGGCATATTGAACAAGTATGATTAAAGGATACAGCCCTGACACACACCTTTCCTGACTTTAAACCACACAGTATCCCCTTGTTCTGTTCAAACGACTGCCTGTTTGTCTACGTACAGGTTCCTCACGAGCAAAATTAAGTGTCCTGGAATTCCTGTTCTTGGAAATGTTATCCATAATTTGTTATGTTCCGCACAGTCGAAAGTCTTTGCATAGAAAATAAAACACAGATAAACATGTTTCTTGTATTCTCTGCTTTCAGCCAAGATCTGTCAGACCTCAGCAATGATATCCCTCACTCCACATCTTCTTCGGACTCCAGCTTGAATTTCTGGCAGTTCCCTGTCAATTTACTGCTGCAACCACTTCCGAATTATCTTCAGGAAAATTTTACCTGTGTGTGATATTAATGACATCGTTCAATAATTTCCACATTCCATTAGATCACCTTTCTTCGGAATGGGCACAAATATGGATCTCTTCCAGTCGGTTGCCAGGTAGCTCTCTTTCAAATTTCTTGGCTTAGACAAGTGAGCACCTCCAGCACTGCATCCGTTTGTTGAAATATCTCAATTGGTATTCTGTCAATACATACAGTCTCGTTTTTCGCCAATGCCTTCAGCGCAGCTTGGACATCTTCCTTCAATACCATCGCTTCTTGATCATATGCTACCTTCTAAAATGGTTGAACATCGACCAACTGTTCTTAGTACACTGACAGTGTATTCCTTCCATCTTCTTGTGATGCTCCCGAGGTTGTTCAATATTCTGCAGATAGAATCCTTCAATATTGCAACTGGAGCCTTGAATTTTCTCTTCAATTCTTTCAGCTTGAGAAATGTCAAGTGTGTTCTTCCCTTTTGGTTTTCTAACACAGGTCTTTGCACATTTCACTATAATACTTTGTCTTCTCGAGTCACCCTTCGAAGTCTTCTGTTCAACTCTTTCACTTCATCATTTCTTCCATTCACTTTAGCTACTCTACATTCATGAGAAAGTTTCAGAGTCTCTTTTGGCCTTCTCTTTCTTTCCTGTCTTTTTAATAACCTTTGCTCTCTTCATGTATGATGTCCTTGATATTATCCTGCAACTCATCTGGTTTCCTGTCATTAGGGTTTAATGTGTCAAATCTATTCTTGAGATGGTCTCTAAATGGTGGTGGGATATGCTCAAGGTTGTATCTTGGCTCTCGTGGTCTGGTTTTAGTTTTCTTCAGCTTCAGCTTGGACTTGCATATGAACACTTGATGGTCTGTTCAGCAGTAGACCCCTGGACTTGTTCTCACTGATGATATTGAGCTTCTCCATTGTTTCTTTCTACAGCTTTATTCCATTTGATTCTGTGTTTTTCGTCCATTGAGGTCCACACGTATTGTCGCCCTTTATGTTGAAAAAACGTATTTGATGTGATTAAGTCATTGTTCTTGCAAAATTCTATCATGTGATCTCCAGCCTCATTTCTATCATCAAGGCCATATTTTCAAGTAATGATCCTTCTTTGTTTCTAACTTTCACATTCCAATCACCAGTAATTATTTCTGCAGCCTGAAATGGACCAAAGAGGCAATCAAGATGCACAGATGCATTGATAATACTACATGCAAGGTATTTATATTAAATAAATTTGTATCTGAGGACACTCGATTGTCATGTGGTTTGTCAGGTCTGACCCTAGGCAAATACAAGACTTACCTAGAAGGCCCCAGCGGGGAAGCTGCCCCTCCCCAACCAGACTTGGTTCACAGCCAATTCATGGCAGCCTCTGAAGGGAGTTGCAGTCAAGAACTCAGCTATGATCCTCTCCCGAACTAGCCATGCTCTTGCATTTCTGCTGCATGGTGGCCTGTCTATGGGGGGCCCTCATACAGGCCCTCCTCAGGGATCTGTGGGAAAATAACAGAAGACCCAACACTCCTTTCTAAGAAATCCCAGAAGGAGAGGAGAAAGAGATTGGGGCTGAAAGAGAATTGGAAGAAATAATGGGTGAAATTTTCCCATATTTGGTGGCAAAGAAGTTCACCAATACGAGAAGTTGTTGAGACCCCAATCAGGAGAAATACAAAGCAATCTATGAGTCAGGGTGTCAGAATTTGGCTGAGAATTCGGAAATTTTAAGGACTTCTCCCAAGAAGGTTCCCCACTCAGGGAAGCTACAGACGCACTGAGCCCTCAGAACACTTGGAATGAAGTTTGCACCTGCTCCGTTACGCTGGGGCGGAAGGGGGAGGAGCCTCACCTGATTCCAACCCTCGGCCCCACCCATTCCCGCCCTTTGGGCCTGGGGGCGGGGCCGGATCCGGCGCATTTCCGTTTGCAGTTTGGCGCCCAGAGGAACCCTGAGGGAGCCGCAGCCAATCCTTCCTCGTCATCCACGTGAGTCCCGGGCAGGCGAGCGCGGGCTAGAGAGCTGTGGGCGCTGAGTTAGTGAGTTCTGTGGAGGCCGGAGGGTGTAGCCGACCTTGGGGCACGGGTGGTGGTGTCCAGGCTCCCTCCAGGCCAGGTGCGGACCACGCGAAGCGGCCCCGCCTGTCCTACCCCGGGTGGTCGGGCCTTCCTGGGATTCCTCCAGGGCGGGTGGGCGCCCGGTTCTGAGGCGGCGGGAGGCCACCGAAGAGCGCGCGGGACCGCGCCAGGCAGCAGCGTCCGATCTTAAACCAGATTTCCAACTTTTCCGGGACGTGTGCCGTTCGCCGTCCATCAGGTGCCGTCTCTGCGCACACTGTTGTATTCCTCGGTCCTGTGAGGGGGTTTGGAGCAGAAACCACCGGACCCGCGTGAAGGGGACTTTCAGTTCGGAGGGGAAGGAGCCCTGGGAGAGTCCAATCCCTAGTGGACGTGGTCGCCGCAGGCTTGGGTCGGTGAGGGGAGGGCTGGCCAGCTGTGAGGCTGAGCGGGCTAACGGGTGGGTCCACAGCCCAGGTCGGCACAGTTCCGAGATGCCCTCAGGCGACAGTGAGGTGCCTGGGCTTAGGGAGATGGAAGCTTCGGAGGAACAAGCGATAACCTTACTCTGTGCCAGGCAAGCCGCTATTCGCTTCCATGCAATTGCAGCCAGACGGCAAATTTTATGAAGTACATGTTGTTATCGTGCTCATGCTACAGCCTACTGGCACTGCATGTCAGCTAAGTCACTTCCTAGGGCACGCAGCTACCGGGTAACTGAAAGCTGGTTATCGCTCTATCCTTAAAGTTCAGGCTACCTTCATGGAAAGGGCAAAATGGGGGCAGTACGTCGATTTTGGATGAATAGGTACCGAGAGTCTGGAGCACCTTCCCCACCCCCACCCCCACGCCACCCCCACCCCATCCCCCCACGCCACCCCCACCCCATCCCCCCACGCCACCCCCACCCCATCCCCCCACGCCACCCCCACCCCATCCCCCCACGCCACCCCCACCCCATCCCCCCACGCCACCCACACCCCACCCCACCCCACCCCCACGCCACCGCCCCAACCCACCCCCGCACCGCCGCCTTGATTTCCACTGGAACAGAGCTGAAAGGTGCACAGAAACTCATGTCAAATGCAGGTCTTGAGACCTGTTGAGACGTGTGTGACCCACACCCACACCCCACAGCACCCCCACCCCATCCCCCCACCCCACCCCCACCGCCTCGCCCTACCCCCCACCCCCGCCTTGATTTCCACTGGAACAAAGAGGAAAGCTGCACAGAAAGTCATGTCAAATGCAGGTCTTGAGACCGTTGAGACGTGTGTGACCTGCCTCTATGACCTCAGAGATAGCCCTAAGAATATTTTAATGAAAGCCTCTTGGAGTGTTATTGCAGGGAGTCTGTAAGGAGATGTTAGGGGAACAGCACATACCTGGAGGTGAGAAGAATGAGGGGCTGATGATTTGCTGTTCTTGCAAAGCATTGCTCCAGCTAAGGTCCCTTTGATTGAAGGCTATTAAAGGCTACTTGATGCTAGATGGGGAGCCATAGTGGCACAGTGGTTAAGCGATTAGCTGCTAACCAAAAGGTTAGCACTTTGAATCCACCAGCTGCTCCTTGGAAACAATGTGGGGCAGTTCTACTATGTCCCATAGGGTCGCTATGAGTCTGAATCCACTTGATGGCAATGGGGTTTTAATGCTAGATGGACATTCACGTTATTCAAATGTATTGTTAGTATCCCTCCTCCATTTTTTTTTGAGGCCAATCTATACTCAGAAATGCAAAAGTGTTGGAATTAAATTTGTAGCGGGGATGCAGTCATGTATACGGGGCTCTGGAAGGACAGGTGTTCTTCACCAGAGGTCCTTGGAATTCTAGAGGAGAGCTGCCGAGTAGAACTTTCCAGTCGTGAGCACTTGAGATGTGGCTAGTGTGACTGAGGAACTGAATTTTTATTTTAAATTTTGCCTTAAATCATCACGTGGGTCTTGCGCAGTTCTAAAAGGTCCGTGGATGGCCTTGGAGAATTTGTAAACCTTATGAAATTATATGAATGTTTGTAGAGTCGGATATGTAGGTCTGTTTTTCTCCGAAGTGAGTCCACACCTTTCATCAGATTCTGAAAACCACCAGAAAGATGAAGAACTTCTGCTTTAGGACTTTGGTGAAAAGTAAGGCAAGGGAGTGAGTAAGTATGCCATCTGGTAACCACTGCTGTTTCTACTTTCTTGTATTTTCCTGTCCTCAGCTATAGGTGACTCCTGGACTGTTAGATAAGTTCTCAGCTGCTGGAAGGGAGCGATGGCTGTGGCCCTGGGCTGTGCAATCCGGGCCGCCTTGAATCATGGCACCACGCTTAAAGAGTACGATACTGAGTGTGAAGTCTTCCGTCAGCGCTTCAGGCAGTTCCAATACCAACAGGCAGCCGGGCCTCGTGAAGCTTTCAACAGCCTCTGGGAGCTTTGCTCTCAGTGGCTGAAGCCAGCGATCCATTCTAAGGAGGAAATTCTGGAGCGGCTAGTGTTGGAGCAATTCCTGACTATTCTGCCCTCAGAGATAGAGACCTGGGTGAGGCTGTACCGCCCAGAGAACAGAGAAAAAGTTCTGACACTGGTAGAAGACTTACAGAGAGAACTTGAGATACCAGAGCAGCAGGTGAGAAAAGAAGGTGGGATCTCTGTTGTCAGAGAAAAAGAAGTAGCAGAGGCAGCTGGGGCCAGCTCAGATGTCTGGTCTTTGTGTTATCCTTCAGCCCCAAGTCCGTTTCACTTTTTTCTTCTGCCAGACTCAGCATATGAGTCAGTGGTTCTGAACTCTCAGACCAAAACCCGGCCTACAACCGATACTTGGTAATGTCCCTTTAGCTATCCTGAAGTGAAATCCAGAGCAAATGTAACCTGTATTAAAAAAAAAAAAAACTTTTTATACATACATGCAATTAAAAAAAAAATCCGTTGCCGCTGAGTGAATTCCGACTCATAGTGTGACCCTATAGGACAGAGTAGGACTGCTCCATATGGTTTCCAGGGAGCACCTGGTGGATTCGAACTGCTGACCTTTTGGTTAGCAGCCATAGGTCTTAACCACTATGCCACCAGGGTTTCCAATAAAAAAACATCAATTTAATAAATATTCCAATTTCTTGGGGCCTAATTCAACCCAGGGCCTGTTTTTGTGCAGTCATGAGATAGGAAGGGTTTTTACCTTTTTAAGGGCTTATTTAAAATAAATATATTTGACAGATCGAATCTGGCCCACAAAGACTAAAATATTTCCTGCCTGGCACTTTCCAGAAAAGAGCTGGACAACCCCTGAGTCAAGAAGATTCGAGCCGAAATCTAAAGCAACAGTAAAAAAATAAAAAAAAAAAAAACTAAGTATACACTGATAAAACTAGCTTAGTATACACTGATGGTGTCAGTGTGAGTCGGAATTGACTAGACAGTAACGCCCACCACCAACAGTGTGTATGTCGGTATATACTTGTTTGAGCTTGACTCCGCTGTTAGACCTAATGAAGTTGTCCGATGCTTGCATGTGTGCATAGAATCACTGTGAATGCAACAGCCAGCAATTCAGGCTGATACAGCTCAAATACTATGAGCACTGTTGCTGCTGGTCATGTGCTTTTCGAAACAAGTCTTGGTAAAATTCTGAGCGAAAATAGTATAGCCTTCCTTTGGTTTTCACAGTTGTGCATTCCTAGAAAATTCAAGTTATGCTAAAAGTATAAAGATACTTCTATTTATATGATGAAGAGAGTGAGGTTCTTGACAGGTTCTTTTTATCTATATGGATGCTTGAGGGGGAGAGTCCAAAGTTGTTTGGAACATGGAACCATTCTGCATTGTGAATATTATATCCCTGGCCGACTAGACTCCAAGAGACACCACCTGCCATCACATCCAGAACGTCTCAGAGGGGTGGGGGTGGCAGTGTCCTCTGTTGAGAACCCCCCTGTGAAACCTCTGTCTGGGGAGGCTTCTGGCTGAGCCCAGGCCAAGATCTTTGGGAGAAGGCACGCAGTGCTTCTAGGTGGGCATATGGGGTGCTGCAGCATGTGGGTTGGTGAGGCTCTGCAGTAGCTATGAGCATCAGGGCAGGTGTCCCGCCCTAACAGGGGTCTTCCGAAGTGATCTTCTGCCCTAGGAAGGACGGAGTTTGTAGTTCCCCACCTTTCTGTCTCTTCTGGGATTTGCCGATTAATTTAGATTTTAGCATCGTATGGTCTAGACTTGTGCTGCCCAGTACAGTAGCTGCTAGCCACGTGTGGCTCCTGAGCACTTGAAATGTGACCAGTCCACACTGCCGTATGTGTAAGTGTAACATGCACAAGAGAACGCAAAGGCTTAGAATGTAAGATACCTCATTAATAATTTATATTAATTACATGTTGAATTGATGACATTGTGGATATACTGGGTTAAGTAAAACATGCTATTAAGATTGACCTCTGCTGTTTCTTCCTATTGTTTTTGTATGGCCACTAGAAAATGTAAAATTACATGTGTGGCTCCCATTATACGCCCACTGGGCAGTGCTGGTCTAGACGTCAGAGTGATGGGTTCTGTCATTTGCCCCAGGTTGGTAGGCAGGAAATGCTCTTGGAAGAACTGGCACCAGTGGGAACGACACATATACCACCAAACATCCAACTGGACTCACCTGAGTTCCACGTCCTGGGACCTTCCCAGGAGGCCACCGTGGCAGAGGAGCAGATCCCACAGGCAGGGCCACAGTACTCGAGGGATGGCGATGATAGGGAATGCCAGCCCTTTTCCGGGCCAGGTAAGGCAAGGGGCTTATGTTGCTTCTTTTGTTTCTGTTCTGAGAGAGCAAGAGCTCTCCAGGGTTGGGCCTGGGGTTAGAAACAGTGAGCACCCAATGGAAATGGACCTGTCTGAGAAAGAGGAGGAGGAGCAAATGATCTCTGGGAATAGCAGGGAACAAAGCAGTTAGAGAAAATGGGATTAGGAACCCGTTAAGCTAAGGACCCTGCTCAGAAGATTCTGCATCAGGGATTTGATACAGGCAAACTGTGTGAAATTGGATACTCTGGCTAAGGACTAATTTCCGGCAGCAAATCTTAAACATTTGGATGTGCGATGTTGTAGATCCTGAGGGTTTTCTGTCACTCTTGGGCCCTCCTCACTTGCTTTTATGTGATAAGAGCTTCAGCTTAATACTTGGAGCAATATACACTGTACTCAGAACCTTGAAAGGGGTTTCATCGCTTACAAAGTTATCAAAACCCTTGCTGTTGAGTTGATTCCAACTCATAGCCACCCTATAGGCTTTCTCAGGAGCAGCTGGTGGACTCGGACTGCCGACTTTTTGGTTAGTAGTGGGGCTGTCAACCACCATGAAGGACACAGCTATATCATTAAATCAAAACCTTTGAGAATCGTGTTTCTCAAACTGCAGTAAATGGACTGCGAAAATTCAAACCCCCTGGGGTGTGTGTTTCACAAGGGCACAGGGAATAATCTCACCTCTCAGGGGAGACTCCTCTCTCTGTTTGGTGAGGAGGGCTTGATCCCTCCAGACCTAAGTAGAGCCTGTTGGAGACTGAGTGGAAAGCACAAGATGCCGATAGTGGAATAAAAAAGAAAAAAATTTAAAATCATTGAAGAATTCTATTGATTGTGAAAGTTTGGATTGTATTCCCTGTGGGTATATATGTAATGAATATATGTGAATATATGTAATGCATATGTGAATATGTATGAATATATGTGTATATAAAAAAATAGTCATTGTAAAAGACAGAACAGAGGTAAGTATACCTTTTACATTTTAGGAACCCTTTCTGTTAACTAATAACTGACAAAATTGCATACCTATTGATGAACTGCAAACAAAAGCTAAATCCCTTTTTCAAACATGGCATGGCATAAATTAAAATATGACTGAGAACTGCATGTCTGTAAATCACTTTAACAGCCCCTTGAGAAAAGCTTTGCCAGACTTAGACTCCTGTCACTGGGAAAGGAGCTAATGGAGATAATCAAAACAAGGTTGAATAGAGGCAATTCAAGGCAGCTACTGCAATATGAGGGTCTACACTTTGTTAAAATAATGAATTTGCCTTCGATGAGAGGACAAACAAATGAAACCTTCAAAGAGAGGTCAGAAATGAAGGTCAGATATCAGATAGTATTTGTTTATGCTATTAAAATAGGATTATCACTTTCCTCCTGATCTACAGGGAATACATGTAAGGTAGAAACAAGATCTTGGAAATATTGCAGGATGAAAACTCCTATCAGGTGAAGGAAATGTTGGAGATGAAAAAAACATATTCAGGAGTTTGCAGGGCTCACTAGCAGGCAACCTATAAAACGTAGAATAGAAAAAAATTTGCATAGTGAAAACAGCAAACTGTGAGAAGGAGCTGAGCTGAATGTTATGAAACCTGTGAAGAAATGTGTTTCTGCAGTGGAATGTAATCTAAGAAAGAGGTAAGCTTAAAAAAAAACCCTCATTTGAATTCAAACCAGACATTTCCAGATGCCAGAAGTAGATAATAATATTAACATTTCCATAGGTGTAGTGGTTAAGAGTGGGACTGCTAACCAAAAGGTCAGCAGTTTGAATCTCCCAACTGCTCTTTGGAAATCCTATGGGCAGTTCTGCTCTGTTCTTTAGGGCTGCAATGGCAATAGGTGCCTGTGAAGTGGTATCTTCCTTGCGGGTTTATTTGCATTTTCCTAATGACAACTGATGGTGAGCACCTTTTCATGTGCTTATTGGCCATTTGTATTCTTATTTTGGAGAAGTGTGTATTCAGTGTTGGGAGTTTTTGATTATTCATTCAGCCTCTTGTTTTAGACCTATTGAGATTTTCTATTTCTTCTTGAGTCAATTTATATAGTTTGTATTTCTTCTAGGAAATTGTCCATTTCTTCTAGATTATCTAATTTGTTGGAGTATAGTTGTTCATAGCATTCTTTTACAGTCCTTTTTATTTCTGTAAGGTTGATAGTAATGTCCCCAGTTTCCTTTCTGATTTTAGTTATTTATGTCTTCCCTTTTTTCTTTGTCAGTCTATCTGGAGATTTGTCAATTTTATTGATCTTTTTAAAGGACCAACTTTTGGTCTCCTTAATTTTCCCTGTTTTTTTGTTGGTGTTGTTGTTGTTCTCTACTTCATTTCTCTCTGCTCCAATCTTTATTATTTCCTTTCCTTCCAGTACCCTTGGGCTTGGTTTGGTCTTCTTTTTCTAGTTCCTCAAGTTGTAAAGTTTGTTTATTGATATGAGATCTTTCTTCTTTTTTAATGTTGGTGTTTTCAGCTATAAATTTCTCTCTGAACACAACTGTCTTGGTTATCTAGTGCTGCTATAACCGAAATACCACAAGTGGATGGTTTTAACAAGGATAAGTTTATTCTGTCACAGTCTAGGAGGCTAGAAGTCCAAATTCAGGGCATCAGCTCAGGGGAAGGCTTTCCCTCTCTGTCGACTCTGGAGGAAGGTCCTTATCCACGTTCCCATGGTCTAGGAGCTTCTCTGCACAAGAACCTCAGGTCCTTGCTGCTTTCTTGGTGGTATGAGGTCCCCCTGTCTCTCTGCTTGCTTCTGTCTTTTATATCTCAAAATAAATTGGCTCAAGACATAATCCAATCTTGTAGATTGAGTCCTGCTTCATTAACATAACTGCCGCCTATGCCCCCTCATTAACGTCATAGAGGCAGGATTACAACACATAAGAAAATCACATCACATGAGAAAATGATAGACAATCATACAATGCTGGAAATGATGGCCTAGCCAAATTGATACAGATCTTTTTGGGGAACACAATTCAATTCATGATACTGCCTTCCCTGCATCCCATAAGTTTTGAGATGTTGTACTTTCATTTTCATTCATTTCCATGTATTTTCTAATTTCTCCTGTGATTTTTTCTTTGACCCATTGGTTGTTTAATGGTGTGGTGTTTAATTTACATTTATTTGTGAAATTTTCATTTTTCCTCCTTTTATTGATTTCTGGTTTCATCCATTGTGTTTGGAGAAGATATTTTATATGATTTCAATCTTTTTAAATTTATTAAGACTTGCTTTGTGACCTAACATATGATCTCTCCTGGGGAATGATCCATGTGCACTGGAAAGGTGCGTATATTGTGCTGTTTTTGGGTAGAATGTTTTATTTATGTGTGCTGGATCTGCTTGATTTATAGTGTTCAGTTCATCTAGTTCCTTATTGATTTTCTTTCTAGATCTTATATCTGTTATTGAAACTGGTGTATTGTCCACTTCCTATATTTTTATATAGTGTTCTGAAGTTAAAATTTTCCTTCAGATTAACATTAGCCAAATTAATGTTTTTTAATAATGATATTAATATTTAAAGATTGTCATATATATAGCTCTTAAATCAGTATTTTCCAAACTTTGCCAGAGATAAGGAAGAGGGAGGGATGTGGAAAGAGGATTCAAACTACAACTCCTCTCAATAAGGAGAGAGGTAGTAGAGCACAGGGAGAGAGAAATTTTCCTTGAATTTCAAATCAATACACTTCTGAACTTGAGCTGAATCAAAAATGTGAAGACAGTTTTTGCTGGTTGGCAGCCCAGTTTAGTTACCGTTTTAATCTGAACATCTCTTAACTGAGTTTTGGAGCCCTGGTGGTGCAGTGGTTAAAGAGTTTTCGGCTGCTAACTAAAAAGTTGGCAGTTTGAACCCACCAGTGGCTCCACAGGAGAAAGATGTGGCAGGCTGCTTCCGTAAAGATTATAGCCTTGGAAATCCTATGAGGCAGTTCTACTCTGTCCTATAGGGTCGCTATGTTTTTGGAGTTGACTCAACGGCAGTGGGGTCTTAACTGAAATTATTCCAGTAAACCATTTCAAAATTACCACTTCTGCCTCTCTCTCTTCACTTGGTACTAAAGAACACAGCGTTTCTCAGTTTTAATATGCCAAAGCTTTAGGTCAAATTTACTTCATTTTTTTTTCTAACCTAAATAGTTGATTATCAAAATAGATATAGAACTAATGCAGTGCATTGATATCAACACGGAATCGATTTACTCCACTTCCATAGATATGGGAAAAGTTCTTTGAGTTGAAGAGGAAAGGATCTTCCCTTCATTTTGGTTTTGTACTTACAGTTATAAAAACAATTGTCAGGGCCTCCAGATGAAGTAAACCTAATGGTGGAGGTTTAGTTACGGAGAGACTATTTTCTAAGAAATCACCCTGAATTGCAGAGAAGCCAGTAGTAACTCAAACCATCATGGTTCCGTCTCTCTTTTGGCCAGAATATCCAATACCAAACCCTGACCTGAGCTTCCCATTGGAATATAGAGAAGAAGATCCACGGGTGAAGGAATTACAGAGCTCTGAAGGAGTAAAACAATTAGGTTTCTCCAAGATAGGTAAGTAATTGCTAATTGAATAGTCGACAAGAAAGAAAAGAAAAATTCAGCTTTAATCAGAGTAATGAACTTTGAGATTCTGTGTAGTGTTTTCTATCTTCCCACTAGTGGTTTACTATAACACTTTTTATTTTCCTTGGAACACTGTGGCATCTGAAATATCTATTTCTTCTCTCAGATTTTGATATTGGGAGAGAAAGTGAAGATTCGTCAAAACAGAATAAACTAGAGAATACATGTGCATTTATTTTTACTTTTGAGGGGAATATTCTTCATGGTCCCACTTCACAAAAAGCCTGTGAAGAATTAGAAAATCAGTGGGGAAATCCCCCAAAGGAGTTACAGGTATCAAAGCTTTTAGATGATCAGAAACACTCTTCAGGAGAGAAATCTAGAGCAACAACGCAGAAAAACCTCTCAGTCTTGGACCCCATCAACAAAAGAATGCAGGAAAGGAACCTCACCGATGTTCTCAGTGTGGAAAATGTTTTGCTCAGAAGTCACAACTTGATGGGCACCAGAAAATTCATTCAGGAGAGGAACGTCACAAGTGCCCTGAATGTGGGAAAAGCTTCCTTCATGCATAGTTCAGACTTTTACAGACACAAACGATCTCATACAGGGGAGAGGCCCTATGAATGTACGATATGCTAAAAGCGATTCACTCGAAGGTCTCACCTTACAGGGCATTAGAGAACCGATTCTGAAGAAGCAGCATTTAAATGCCCTGAGTGCAAGAAAAGTTTTTGTCATGGACCAAGTCTTAAAAGACATCTGAAAACTCATACAGGTGAAAAACCTCATAAGTATTGTACTTGTGGGAAAGGCTTTATTCAACAGTCAGCTCTTACTTCGCACCAGAGAACTCACACTGGAGAGAGACCTTTTAAATGTAGTTACTGTGAGAAAAGCTTTAGACATAAGCTAACTTTAGCTATTCACTTAAGAATTCATACAGGAGAGAAGCCATACAAGTGTAGCCATTGTTCTAAAGTCTTCAGACAGAGATCAGGCCTTATTATGCACCAAGTCTCTCACTTTAGCCAAGAATTCTCTAAGAAATGTTGAGGGAAACAGGTCCTATAGAAAGTGAAACTAACTCATAAAAGTCTTAACCTACAACAGCTTATTTGTCTTCAGTGAAAAGTTTTGTTTGAGGTATAGGAACAGCTCCCCCCCCGCTTTTTAAACCCATCGTCCAAGGCATATGAGTTCTAGAGTATCCACCTACTTTTGCAACTGTCCTAGAGTTGATTTGTTATGTCTCTAGAGCTCTTATTTCTTCATTGCAATGAAAATTTTTGTGCCCCAAGCCAACCATATCATAGGTGTAATTGTAAAACATATAAATGATGACATTCCTCTCAGGTCTGCAGTCAATATAACATATTCCCAGTAACCGTAGATGTGACCAATTGATGTGAAT
The DNA here is from genome assembly GCF_024166365.1 of Elephas maximus indicus. Lineage (NCBI taxonomy): Eukaryota > Metazoa > Chordata > Mammalia > Proboscidea > Elephantidae > Elephas > Elephas maximus. Next base: position 20,640,688 of record NC_064846.1, read on the forward strand.
CTATGTATTATTTTAATTAAGTGTGACTGTATATGTCCTTCTTGTTTCAATCTCATTAACTAATAGTTTGAACAATTTAGAAGTGCATCCCTGAACTAGCAATAAGCACTGCAGTTGACTCCCCCTACCCCAAGTCAGAATCAGTTTACTCCTTGCAGCCATGGTGCTGTGTTTATTCATTACTTTTCAGCATTTAACACAGTCCATTTTAGCTTGTAGGATTACTTGCAATTATAATACGAGCTGCAACCCCCCAGTCCATATCATAAACACACGTGACTGGATTTGTGTAGGATTGAGAACATCTATTCGTATCTTCATCTGTTAGCCCCCAAGAAACCTACTGCTGTCAAGTTGATTCGAAGTCATGGCGACCTCATGTGTTACAGAGTAGAACTGCTGCATAAGGTTTTCTTGACTGGAATCTTTACAAAAGCAGATCGCCAGGCCTTTCTTCCACAGCACCATTGGGTGGGTTCAAACCACCAACCTTTAGGTTAGTAGTCAAGTGCAAACCATATGTGGCACCCAGGGTCATCCATTAATTACGGTGCCCTGTACATACTGAAGGGGAGCTCTGGTAGTGTAGTGGTTAAGTGCTCAGCTGCTAACCAAAAGGTCAGCAGTTTGAATCCACCAGTCACTCCGTGGGCGAAAAATATGGCAGTCTGCTTCTGTAAAAATTTACAGCCTTGGAAACCCTATGGGGGCAGTTCTACTGTGTCCTACAGGATCACTATGATTCAGAATTTACTCGACAGCAGTGGGTTTGGCTTTGGTTTGGTATATACTAAGCTTTAATAGATATCTGTAGCATTGGATCTAGAAAAATATGAAATATTTCTTGAAAATAAGTAACATAGAATGTTGTATAGTTATGCCTGGTTATACTTTTGAGTATTTCAAAAAAGATAAGGGCAAAAAATGTACCCATCTCATAAGTACTACGAAGGGCAAAAAAGCACTTACCTGATAATACGCTCAAAGCTTTCAACAAATGCTTGTATATTGTATTTTCATTCTTTGTTGCTTAATGATACAAGCATTTAAGTTTGTGAATTTTCGTCCAAGTCTAGCTTTGGTCACATTCCATAATTTTATACACACACACACACACGAAACCAAGTTGCTGTTGAGTCAGTTCTGACTCATGGTGACCCCATGTGTGTCAGAGTAGAACTGTGCTCATAGGGTTTTCAATGGCTGATATTTGGAAGTAGATTGCCAGGCCTTTTTTCCGAGGTGCCTCAGGTTAGCAACTGAGTAGGTTACCATTTGCACCACCCAGGGACACATACACACTCTCTATGTATATATATTTGTATATGTATGTATGTATAATGTTCTTATTATTGATGATTTCAAAATCATTTATTGTTGCAATTTTCATTGTATTTTCTTTGACCCAAGAGTTAGACAATGCTGACATTACTATATTGTGATTAGAAATATCAAACTTCTTAACACGTGATTTTGAGAATCTGTGCTTTTATGAGGTACTATTCTTTCCTACTAGAATACCTTCCCCCATCTTTCATCCCCTTGTACTAAGCCTAGTATATTCCTTTTTACCCTTGAGACCCAGTTTAAGGGTCATGTCTACTGGGAAGTCCTTTTTTTTTCTTCCAAATTTGATTTAAATATGGTCTTTCTGCCCTAATGCATTCTTTAATAAACTCTCTAGTAGCACTTTTCCCAAACTGTAATTGCTAGTTTACACGTCTGCCTCCATTTACAGTATGCTGTTTTGTACTCAGTGATTGTGTTCTAGTCAATGTTTGCATCCTCGGCACTAGTCCCAGAACCTGGCTCATAGCAAGAACGTGGAAAATGTTTTAAAGAAATTAACATCCAGTGCTTCTCAGGCCCCTGTACCGTTAAATCCAAAAAGACCAATTGAACCATCTTTGTTTTCAAAACAATTTGTGGAGGCCAGTATTTTTAGATTTAGTTTTATGAAACTTTCTACTTGTTGCTATCTTATTCAAGTTGGATGATTAATAGGTGGCACTGCTATTGAAGTACATATGAAACTGACTTATACTGTTTATTCATTCGCTGTGACCTCGAAGTCGTCTACTGTGAGGTTCCAGAAGGCAGGGATGACATTTCATGAATTGTTTCACAGCTAGTGCCTGGCACACACAGGAGAATGTTTACTGAATAAATACACATACATGTACACACATCCTTGTTTGTCTAATTTCCCTCTCGTTAAAGAGCTGAGGATATTTCTCTTTTTTGTCATATATATTGGGTCCCTTCTCCTTTGCATCCCCTCAGTCCCCTGTTTTCACATTTATCCTCTTCAGCTGTTTCTGAATTTCCCATGTAGTCATTCGGAGGAAATATTTGCAAAACCTGTATATGATAATTTCTCCATTAAAGCTCTGATTTCCCTAACATACAAACACACAGGTGGTATGTTTCCAAGGAGAATTCACACCCAGGCAATCAGGCCCTGCGTCCACGTTCCTAACCCCTATGAACCCTGCCTGTGGAGGTGGTTCCATACACGACAGTAAATTCCCAGTGTCTTCAGGATGGTACTTTGGAAGGGACACCACTTTGGTCAACACTATATTCTAAGCAGAGGTACCTGTCTTCCTGGAGCTTGAATCTGTCCGAGGTTTTTCTGCCAGGTGACTCTTAGCACATCTTTATCTCAGAGGGCTGCTCAGGTTTTGGCTGAAATCCCTCAAGTAGCATCTAGTAATTAGCCTAATTTTACCAAAAGGGCTCCATGGAAGAGTCTTTGGCAGGTTTCCACGTCCCTTCCATTTTTTTCACTTGATCAGTATTTTCTTGGCTTCCGTTTCTGTAATGTAGTATAATCAAGATATCCCCCACCCATCCTGTCAATTCACCTGTCTTTGGGAGGCAGCTGTGGTGTTGTGGTTCAGAGCATGGGCTCTGCAGGCAGATTGCCTGGGTTCAGATCCAAAACTTCCCTGGTGATTCTGATGCACTTTGGGGCTAGATTTAAAGCCCCAGACCCCAGATCTCTGTGAGAGCTTTGCTTGGTGTGATGTTTAAGAATCTCCAGATGCTGCTGCCGAGGCTGTTGGTGGTAATGATTAAGTTATATAATAATAAATAGCAGACGTTTAAAAGATAGGATGATAACAACAGTTACGACTGAACATGTGTGAGACCCACTTCTAAGCAGGTTACGTGTGTGTGTCACTTAACACTCAAAAGGACCCAATTAAGCATAAAGATGAAAACAGGTTCAGAGAAGTTAAGCAACGTGCCCAAGGTGATACAGATGGTGAGCCTACCCTCTCATCCCCTGACCCCCTCATCAACTGTCATGGATTGAATTGTGACCTCCCAAAATATCGGTCAACTTGGCTAGTCCGTGATTCCCAGTAGTGTGTGAATTGTCCACCATTTTGTCATCTGATGTGATTTTCCTATGTGTTGTAAATCATATCTCTATGATGTTGATGAGATGGGATTAGCAGCAGTCATGTTAATGAGGCGGGACTCAATCCACAAGATTGAATTGTGTCTTGAGCCAATCTCTTTTGACATGAAAAAAAAAGAAGTGAGCAGAGAGACAAGGGGATCTTATACCATCAAGAAACAATAGCCAGGAGAATAGTGTGTCCTTTGGACTCAGGGTCCCTGTGCTGAGATGCTCCCAGACCAAGGGAAGACCGATGACAAGGACCTTCCTCCAGAGCTGACAGAGAGAAAGCCTTCCCCTGGAGCCGACGCCCTGAATTTGGACTTCTAACCCAGTAGACTGTGAGAGCATAAATTTCTTTTTGTTAAAGCCATCCACTTGTGGTATTTCTGTTATAGCAGCCCTAGATAACTAAGACATCAACCATAAGGAACTACTTACTAATCTACTTTCTGTCACTATGAATTTCCCTCTATTGGACATTTCATATGAATGGAACCTTAGGATATGTGCCCCAAAACAAAGATGACAAGGTGTGAAGGGGCAGGAAAACTCGACGAATGGAACCGGGTAAGCTGGGGTGGAAAGGGACAAGGGGAGAGTGTTGACATAATGCGGGGACTGCAATCAATGTCACAAAAGAATTTGTGCATAAATTTTTTAATACGAAACTAATTTGCTCTGTAAACTTTCACCTAAAGCACGCACAATGTTTGAAACATTCTCTATCCTGGCTAATGTGAGTGAATGCTGCTTTCGTTACCAATTACAATTTTAGCCTCCTTCTAGTCTTCGTCCCTTGTGAATAGGATTTACTAAGACACCTAACCATCAAATTACCCCTGCTTCTTGACAGCATCCAATGTAGATCAAAGGCCCGCTTCCTTAAAAAATTCACCTAGCGGAAGCCCAAATTCTCTAAGTCTTTCCTAACACCCTCTTTCTGAGAATCCCTGCATTTCCCCCATGGATCTGGCTGCATCAAGATAATGAACTCAATTTACTCAACTACAGATGTATTTTTGGTGGTCTTTGAGTGGAGAGCACTGACAAAATTAAGAATAACTGCTCTAGGCCCTTGAAGAACCATTTGCTTCCTCCCTAGAGACCTCTTCACCCTGCGTCATCCCTCCACCCCTCATGCAGCGTGTTCAACCCCTAATCTTGAACCTGTTTTCCAGGTTGACTTTGTTCCTTTGGCATCAACTTTGCTCTCTTCGAAACTTTATTGCTGTCTCAATGAGAGGAATCATATGCAAAACTTATTTAACCTGTGGAAAAACTCCAGCTAGGCACTATTGACTCTTTCACTACACCCAACCTCTGTTACTTTCATCTGTTTCAGAGTAATTTACTGTTTGTTGCCTAAAGGATAATGTGATCTCAGAAAGAAAGAAAGCTCCTTCCTTAACGTCCCTGGCCCTGAAGCACTCCTACCTTTCAGAGAACAAAGTGACTCATACAGAATGAAGTACTTGAATGTATCTCTGAGAATAGAGGGAAAAGTTGTACCTGAGCGAAAAGCCTAGGATCCCAGTCACCCTTCTTAATATATATCTGAGGAAGATCAGGCAGTTTCACCCATAACAGAATCCCTATGTGGTGAAGTTTGGTCCAATTCCATCAATGGACAGACAGAATTCCTAATATGAAGCCATGAAGTATTGCTAATATTATATACCATTGGATTTGATTTGCTTGTTTCATTCAGGATAGTTGCATCTATGTTTGTGATTGAGATTGACCTGTAATTTTCCTATCTTCTTTATCAGTTTTGGTATCATGGTTATGCTGGCATCATCAATGAGTTGGGGAGTACTCCCTCCGATTTCCTGAAAGAGTTTGTATCAAATGGAATCAATCAATCCTTAAATGTTTGTCAGAACTTGCCTATAAAGCCAGTTAATTTTGACAGAAATTTGAACTGCTGATTTAATGGTCATGGGACTACCAAGGCTTTCTTTTTTTTTTTAAGTTATTTTGGATAAATTATGTTTTTCTAGGAAAATGTTTTGTACAGATAAATTTATTTAGCCAGCAGGAATGAATTTAATACAAACTTGTGCTAGCTGCTGGAGATAAAATAGTATACAAGACAGACACAGTCCCTGATCTTTGGAATATATATTCTAATGGGGAAGACATGACAAAACCTCGTGGTTGGGGAGTTAGAGGTAACAGAGATAAAGCAAAATTGGTCATGAGTTTATAAATGTTGAAACACAAGGATGGGTAAATGGTGGTTCAGTATACTATTCTCTCATCTTTATGTGTTTCAAATTTTTCGTGGTAAAAATTAAATATATAAACATTTGTATATACAAGTAAAACAAAGCAAACCAAACTGGATGCCGTCAAGTTGATTCTGACTCATAACGGCCCTATAGGACAGAGTAGAACTGCCCTTTAGTATTTCCAAGGAGTGGCTGGTGGATTCAAACTACTGATCTTCTGGTTGGCAGTCAAGTCTTAACCACTTCACCACCAGAGCTCCATATATAGAAGTAGTCTCCCCTTATTCACAGGGCATACGTTCCAAGACCCCTGTGGATGTCTGAAATTGAGGATAGTACCGGACCCTATATATACTGTGTTTTGACCTATACATACAAACATACCTATGGTAAGGGTTAATTTATAAATTAGGCACAATAAGAGATTAACAACAATAACTAATAATAAAATACAACAATTATAACCATGTACTGTAATAAAAGTTAAACGCATGTGATCCCGGAGTGGGTGGACACAGGAAGGTTCAAGATTTCATCACACTACTCGTGTTAACATTTTCAGGCCATGGTTGACCTCCGCGAATCGGGGCGGTGAATATCGTGTAACAGGAGCCCTGGTGGTGCAGTGGTTAAGAGCTTGGCTGCTACCAAAAGTTGGAGTTCAAACCCACTAGCCACTCCTTGGGAACCCTATGGGGCAGTTCTGCTCTGTCCTATAGGGTCACTAAAAGTCGGAATCAACTCGACAGCAAGGGGTTTAAGTATACAATAAAGAACTGCTAAATATACAAAAATAAGTATATGCTTTATTTTAGAGTAGTAACATCATATCTGAGTTTTTTAATTCCTTAACTACTTGTGATACTATATTTTATCAATTCTAAGATAGATATTTTTCCCCATATTTCAATGTCTTTGAAATCAGGATACATTTTACAATCGATAGCGTCATCATTTAAATGAGAATTCTTTTAGTCTTTCATAGTGTTACACAAAATAACTGTGTCTTTCAAGCAATGATATTTTAGATTTGATGAAATGTGATATTGTATTACTTATGATTTAAAAGTTTATTGAAAGCATATGTTTTAAATACATTTTTTTGTCAAAAATCTAACCACTGGGAGACAAAGCCAAGATGGCGGAATACACAGACCTTCCGGCAAGCCCTCTTTACCACAAAGACCTGAAAAAACAAGTGAAACGAGTATATTTATGAGAAGCTAGGAGCCCTGAACATCAAAGGAAAGCTTAGAAAACAAACCGAGGGGCAAGGGAAAAGACTGTTGAGAAGCGGAGAGCAGTTAGCGGACTGAATCACGGGGAGCCTTCAGACACCATTCCCGGAGTGGCGGCAGCGGGCTGGTACTAGCGTTCGGTGGCAGTTTCCTCAGGGAGAAGCAGCCAGCCACATAGCCTACACACACATCTCCAGAACCTGAGAAGAACAGCACTCTCGGCAAAAGCTAAGTACTTGCGTATATTTCACTGCGTCCCCCCACCCCCAAGCCGGCATCAGTGGCTGAATTCCCTGGGCCTCAGATAGGCACTGTTGAGCAACTATAGCCATCCTCCCAGCCTTGGAGAAGGAATAAGTTTGCAATTGGGGAAAAAGGTAATTTCCCAACTCTACTAAGCGGGAAAGCTCAAGACAGAAGTGGTTTTTGTCCAGGCGTAAACAGTCTATGGAATGTGATTACGTTTCCCCTCTGCATGGGCCTGTGTGTGTCTATTTCAGGAGAGTAGGCCCTGTTAGAAACTACAACTCTTTAAGCTGTGCGGTGGAGAGGTGGGCGTTTGATGTTTGACTTTGCTTTGCCTGTTGAACAGGGTCCTCACCTGCCCACATCAGGGGCCTAAGGATTGGTAGCTCCACTCAGGTCACCCAGCCACCCGTGAAAGGGGTCCAAGGATAACTGGTACCTCCCAGTCCTTACGACCAAAAACATTGGGAGCCCATGGTCCATCTGCAGAACCCACCTACCTGTACACTGTAGGGACGAGGGACATGCTTTCCTCAGAGACATGTGGGGGACGATTCTCAGCCCCCTGCCTTGTTCAGAGTGTGACCCCCTGCTGCAACCAGATACCGTACCTACACCAATCAACCCTACCCCGCTAAGACTGTAGGACAGAGCCTGTACCACACACTTGATGATTAGATACCTGGACACCTGAGCTGAACTCATACAAGAAAAATGAATGGACTCCTAGACTGATATACCTGATAACAGCTCTAGCCATCTGATGACAGGACGTCAGAGCTCCAAAGGCAAAAATAATCAAGCTAGCTCACTCAAGCAACCCATTTGGGCATATCAAAATGAAACAAAGCAACAATCTGTGACACAATAAGCAAACATAAAATAAACTAATATAATAACTTATAGATGGCTCGGACACAATAGTCAATATCAAGTCACATAAAGAAACAGACCATGATCGCCTCAACAAGCTCTCAAAACAAAGAATCAAGGGACCCTCTAGATGAAAGTACGTTCCTGGAATTACCGGCTGTAGAATAGAAAAGATTACTATACAGAACCCTTCAAGACATCAGGAAGGAAATGAGGCAATATGCAGAACAAGCCGGGGAACACACAGATAAAGCAGTTGGAGAAATTAAAAAGGTTATTCAGCAACATAATGGAAACTTCAATAAGCTGGAAAAATCCATAGACAGACAGCAATCAGAAATTCAGAAGTTTAACAATAAAATTACAGAAGTAGACAACTGAATAGAAAGTCAGAGGAGCAGAATTGAGCAAATAGAAGCCAGAATTTCTAAACTGGAAGATAAATCACTGGGCACTAATATATTTGAAGAAAAATCAGATAAAAGAATTTTAAAAAATGAAGAAACCTTAAGAATCACGTGGGACTCTATCAAGAGAAATAACCTACAAGTGATTGCAGTAGCAGAACAGGGAGGGATAACAGAAAATACAGAGAGAATTGTTGAAGATTTGTTGGCAAAAAACTTCCCTGATATCATGAAAGATGAGAAGATAGCTATCTAAGATGCTCATCGAACTCCACGTAAGGCAGATGTTAAGAGAAAGTCACCAAGACATATTATAATCAAACTTGCCAAAACCAAAGATAGAGAATTTTAAGAGCAGCTGGAAATAAACAAAAAGTTACCTACAAAGGAGAGCCAATAAGAATGAGCTCGGACTACTCAGCAGAAACCATGTAGGCAAGAAGGCAATGGGATGACTTATATAAAAAATTGAAGGAAAAAAATTGCCTGCCAAGAATCATATATCCAGGAAAACTGTCTCTTAAGTATGAAGGTGAAATTAGGGCATTTCCAGATAAACAAAAGTTTAGGGAATTCGTAAAAATCAAACCAAAACTATATGAAATACTAAAGGGATTTCTTTGCTTAGAAAATCAGTAATATCAGGTATCAACCCAAGACTAGAACACTGGGCAGAGCAATTAGAAGTCAACCCAGATAGGGAAATAAAAAAAATAAATCAAACTTAAAAAAAAAAGCTCAAAACAGGGAAACAGCGATGTTATTATGCAAAAGAAGGCAACATTAAAAGAATAAAGAGAGACTAAGAAATGTAGCCATATTTCTTCCATATGGAGAGGAAGATAAGGTGATACAGAGAAATAAAAGTTAGGTTTAAACATAGAAGATAGGGGTAAATAATAAGAAAAAAAACCACAAAGGAGACAAACTATCCTACACATCAAAATAAAATCCAAGAAAAAAATACAGACTCAGCAGAAACAAAATCAAGAACACCGAATAAGAGGAAAGGACAATATATAAAGATAATCTACTCAGCACGTAAAATTAAGTGTGAAAAAGAAACTGTCAAGAACACACACAAAAAGACATCAAAATGACGGCACTAAATTCGTACCTCTCCATAATTACACACTGAATGTAAATGGACTAAATGCACCAATAAGGAGACAAAGTGTCAAAATGGATTAAAAAACAAGACCCGTCTGTATGCTGCCTACAAGAGACACACCTTAGACTTAGAGACACAAACAAACTAAAGCTCAAAGGATGGGAAAGAATATATCAAGCAAACAACAATCAAAAAAGAGCAGGAGTGGCAATATTAATTTCTGACAAAATAGACTTTAAAGTTAAATCCATCATAAAGGATAAGGAAGGACAGTATATAATGATTAAAAGGACAATATACCAAGAAGACATAACCATATTAAATATTTATGCACCCAATGACAGGGCTGCAAGATGCATAAAACAAATTCTATCAGCATTGAAAAGTGAGATAGCTCTACAATAATAGTAGGAGACTTTAACACACCACTTTTGGTGAAGGACAGGACATCCAGAAAGAAGCTCGGTAAAGACATGGAAGATCTAAATGCCACAATCAACCAACTTGACCTCATAGACATATACAGAACACTCCACCCAACAACAACGAAGTATACTTTCTTTTCTAGTGCACATGGAACATTCTCTGGAATAGACCACATATTAGGTCATAAAGCAAACCTTAGCAGAATCCAAAACACTGAAATATTACAAAGCATCTTCTCTGACCATAAGGCCATAAAAGTGGAAATCAATAACAGAAAAAGCAGGGAAAAGAAATCAGACACTTGGAAACTGAACAACACCCTGCTCAAAAAAGACTGGATTATAGAAGACATTAAGGATGGAACAAAGAAATTCATAGACTCCAATGAGAATGAAAACACTTCCTATCAGAACCTTTGGGACACAGCGAAAGCAGTGCTCAGAGGTCAATTTATATCAATAAATGCACACATACAAAAAGAAGAAAGGGCCAAAATCAAAGAATTATCCCTACAACTTGAAGAAAAAGAAAGAGGAACAAAAGAAACATTTAGGCACCAGAAGAAAACAAATAATAAAAATTAGAGCTGAACTAAATGAAATAGAAAACAGAAAAACATTTGAAAGAATTAACAAGACCAAAGCTGGTTCTTTGAAAAAATCAGCAACATTGATAAACCATTGGCCAAACTATCAAAAGAAAAACTGGAAACAAAGCAAATATCCGAAATAATAATTGAGTTGGGCAATATTATAAAAGACCCAACTTGAATGAAAAGAATCATATCAGATTACTATGAAAAATTATACTCTAACAAATTTGAAAACCTAGAGGAAATGGATGAATTCTACCTGAACTATCACAGAGGTACAAAACCAAAAAACCAAACCCAGTGCCGTCGAGTCGATTCAGACTCATAGCGACGCTACAGAGGTAAAGAAAAACTAAGTAGACCCATAACAAAAGAAAAGATTGAAAAGGTAATGAAAAAACTCCCAACAACAATAAAAAGCCTCAACCAGATGCCTTCGCTGCAGTTCTACTAAACTTTCAGACAACAGTTAACACCACTACTACTAAAGGTATTTCAGAGCACAGAAAAGGGCAGATTACTCCCAAACTCATTCTGTGAAGCCACCACATCCCTGATACCAAAACCAGGTAAAGACACCACAAAAAAAAGAAAATTACAGACCTATATCCCTCATGAACTCAGATGCAAAAACCCTCAAGAAAATTCTAGCCAATAGAATTCAACAACATATAAAAAAAATAATTCACCGTGATCAAGTGGGATTCGTACCAGGTATGCAGGGATGGTTCAACATTAGAAAAACAACTAATGTAATCCATCACATAAATAAAACAAAAGACAAGAATCGCATGATTTTATCAATTGATCCAGAAAAGGCATTTGACAAAGTTCAACACCCATTCATGATTAAAAAAACTCTCAGCAAAATAGAAACAGAAGGAAAATTCCTCAACATAATAAAGGACATTTATACAAAGCCAATAGCCAACATCATCCTAAATGGAGACAGCCTTAAAGCATTTCCCTCGAGTTCAGGAGCCAGTCAAAGATGCCCTTTATCACCACTCTCATTCAACATTGTGCTAGAGGTCCTAGCCAGAGCAATTAGGCTAGATAAACAAATAAAGGGCATCCAGATTGGCAAGGAAGAAGTAAAAGTATCTCTATCTGTAAATGACATGATCTCATACACTGAAAACCCTAAGGAATCCTCCAGAAAACTACTGAAACTAATAGAAGAGTTCAGCAGAGTATCGGGATACAAGATAAACTTACAAAAATAAGTTGAATTCCCCTACACCAACAAAAAGAACATCAAAGCGGAAATCACCAAATCAAAGCCATTTACAGTAGCCCCAAGAAGATAAAATGCTTAGGAATAAATCTTACCAGAGATGTAAGAGACCTATACAAAGAAAACTACAGTACACTTCTGCAAGAAACCAAAAGAGATTTACATAAGTGGAAAAACATACCTTGCTCGTGGATAGGAAGACTTAACATTGTAAAAATGTCTATTCTACCAAAAATGATCTATCCATTTAATGCAATTCCGATCCAAATTCCAATGACATTCTTTAATGAGCTGGAGAAACAAATCACCAACTTCATATGGAAGGGGAAGAGGCCCCGAATAAGTAAAGCATTACTGAAAAAGAAGAACAAAGTGGGAGGCCTTACTCTACCTGATTTTAGAACCTATTATACTGCGACAGTAGTCAAAGCAGCCTGGTAGTGGTACAACAACAGATACATAGGCCAATGGAACAGAATTGAGAATCCAGACATAAATCCATCCACATATGAGCAGTTGATATTTGACAAAGGCCCCAAAATAGTTAAATGGGGAAAAGACAGTCTTTTTAACAAAAGGTACTGGGATAACTGGATTTCCATCTGCGAACAAATGAAACAAGACCCGTACCTCACTCCATGCACAAAAACGAGCTCAAAATGGACCAGAGACCTAAATATAAAATCTAAAAGGATAAAAATCATGGAAGAAAACATAGGGAACAACGTTAGGAGCCCTAATACATGGCATAAACAGTATGCAAAACATTACTAACAATGCAGAAGGAAAACTAGATAACTGGGAGCTCCTAAAAATCAGACACCTATGCTCATCCAAAGACTTCAGCAAAAGAGTAAAAAGATTACCCACAGACTGGGAAAAAGTTTTTAGCTATGACATTTCCGATCCGCACCTGATCTCTAAAATCTACATGATACTGCAAAAACTCAACTACAAAAAGACAAATAACCCAATTAAAAATGGGCAAAAGATATGAACAGACACTTCACTCAAGAAGACATTAGGTAGCTAACAGATACCCGAGGAAATGCTCACCATCATTAGCCGAAACACAAATCAAAACTACAATGAGATTCCATCTCCAAGAGGGCTGGCATTAATCCAAACAACACAAAATAATAAATGTTGGAGAGGCTGTGCAGAGATTGGAACACGTATACACTGCTGGTGGGAATGTAAAATGGAACAACGACTTTGGAAATTGATTTGGCACTTCCTTAAAAAACTAGAAATAGAACTACCATACTATCCAGCAACCCACTACTTGGAGTACACCCTGGAGAAATAAGAGCCTTTACACGAACAGATGTATGCACACCCATGTTTATTGCAGCACTGTTTACAATCGCAAAAGGATGGAAGCAACCAAGTTGCCCATCAACGGATGAATGGATAAATAAATTATGGTATATTCACACAATGAAATACTACACACTGATAAAGAACAGTGATGAATCTGTGAAACATTTCATAACATGAAGGAATCTGGAAGACATAATGCTGACTGAAATGAGTCAGTTGGTAAAGGACAAATATTGTATAACCCAAAAAACCCCACTGCTGTCAAGTCCATTATAAGACCACTATTATAAGAACTGGAGAAAAAGTTTAAACGGAGAAGAAAATAGTCTTTGATGGTTATGAGAGGGGGGAGGGAGAGAGGGTAGGAGAGGGGTACTCACTAATTAGTACATAAGATCTACTTTAGGTGACAGGAAAGGCAACACACAGTACAGGCGAGTCAGCACAACTGCACTAAACCAAAAGCAAAGAAGTTTCCTAAATAAACTGAATGCTTTGAAGGCCAGCGTAGCAAGGGCAGGGTTTTGGGGATCATGGTTTCAGGGGACATCTATGTCAATTGACATAATAAAATCTATTAAGAAAACATTCTGCATCCCACTTTGGAGAATGGTGTCTGGGGTCTTAAACACTAGCATGTGTCCATCTAAGATGTATCAATTGGTCTCAACCCACCTGGATCAAAGGAGAATGAAAAACATCAAGAACAGAAGGTAATTACAAGCCCAAGAGACAGAAAGTGCCACATGAACCAGAGACTACATCAGCCTGAGACCAGAACTAGATGGTACCTGGCTATAACCGATTACTGCCCCGACAGGGAACACAACAGAGAACCCCTGAGGGAGCAGGAGAGCAGTGGGATGCAGACCGCAAATGCTCGTAAAAAGACCAGACTTAATGGTCTGACTGAGACTAGAAGGACCCCAGTGGTCATGACCCCCAGACATTCTGTTGGCCCAGGAGAGGAACCATTCCCAAAGCTAACTCTTCAGACAGGGATTGGACTGGACAATGAGTTGGAGAGGGATTCTGGTGAGGATTGATCTTATTGGATCAGGTGGACACTTGAGACTATGTTGGCATCTCTTGCTTGGAGGGGAGATGAGAGGATAGAGGGGGTTAGAAGCCAGTGAAATGGACACAGAAGGAGAGAGTGGAGGGAGGGAGTGGGCTGTCTTATTAGGGGGAGAGCAATTGGGAGTATGTAGCAAGGTGTATATAAGTTTTTGTGTGAGAGACTGACTTGATTTGTAAACTTTGACTTAAAGCACAATAAAAATTAAAAAAAAATCTAACCACTCAGGAGTTCTCTGTTCTGCTCCCTGTCAGGGCAGTCATCGGTTGTAGCCGGGCACCATCTAGTTCTTCTGGTCTCAGGATGATGTAAGTCTCTGGTTCATGTGGCCCTTTCTGTCTCTTGGGCTCATAGTTATCGTGTGATCTTGGTGTTCTTCATTCTCCTTTGATCCAGGTGGGTTGAGAGCAATTGATGCATTTTAGATGGCCGCTTGTTAGCATTTAACACCACAGACGCCACACTTCAAAGTGGGATGCAGAATGTTTTCATAATAGAATTATTTTGCCAATTGACTTAGAAGTCCCCTTAAGCCATAGTCCCCAAACCCCCGCCCTTGCTCCGCTGAACTTCGAAGCATTCAGTTTATCCCGGAAACTTCTTTGTTTTTGGTCCAGTCCAGTTGAACTGACCTTCTGTGTATTGAGTATCGTCCTTCCCTTCACCTAAAGTAGTTCTTATCCACTAATCAGTAAATAACCCTCTCCCACCCTCCCTCCCTCCCCGCCTCGTAACCACAAAAGAATGTGTTCTTCTCAGTTTATACTATTTCTCAAGATCTTACAATAATGGTCTTATACAATGTTTGTCCTTTTACATCTGACTAATTTCACTTAGCATAATGCCTTACAGGTTCCTCCATGTTATGAAATGTTTCACAGATTCGTCACTGTTCTTTATCGATGCGTAGTATTCCATTGTGTGAATATACCATAATTTATTTAACCATTTATCCGTTGATGGACACCTTGGTTGCTTCCAGCTTTTTGCTATTTATTGTAAACAGTGCTGCAGTAAACATGGGTGTGCATATATCTGTTCGTGTAAAGGCTCTTATTTCTCCAGGGTATATTCCCAGGAGTGGGATTTCTGGGTTGTATGGTAGTTCTATTTCTAACTTTTTAAGAAAATGCCAGATAGATTTCCAAAGTGGTTGTACCATTTTACATTCCCACCAGCAGTGTATAAGAGTTCCAATCTCTCCGCAGCCCCTCCACATGTATTATTTTGTGTTTTTTGGATTAATGCCAGCCTTGTTGGAGTGAGCTGGAATCTCATCATAGTTTTAATTTGCATTTCTCTAATGGCTAATGATCGAGAGCATTTTCTCGCGTATCTGTTAGCTGCCTGAATATCTTCTTTAATGAAGTGCATGTTTATATCCTTTGCCCACTTTTTGATTGGGTTGTTTGTCTTTTTGTGGTTGAGTTTTAACAGAATCATACAGATTTTAGAGATCAGGCACTGGTTGGAGATGTCATAGCTGAAAATTTTTTCCCAGTCTGTAGGTGGTCTTTTTACTCTTTTGGTGAAGTCTTTAGATGAGCATAGGTGTTTGATTTTTAGGAGCTCCCAGTTATCTGGTTTCTCTTCGTCATTTTTGGTAATGTTTTGTATTCTGTTTATGCCTTGTATTAGGGCTTCTAATGTTGTCCCTATTTTTTCTTCCATGATCTTTATCATTTTAGTCTTTATGTTTAGGTCTTTGATCCACTTGGAGTTAGTTTTTGTGCATGGTGTGAGGTATGGGTCCTGTTTCCTTTTTTTGCAAATGGATATCCAGTTATGCCAGCACCATTTGTTAAAAAGACTATCTTTTCCCCAATTAACTGACACTGGGCCTTTGTCAAATATCAGCTGCTCATATGTGGATGGATTTATGTCTGGGTTCTCAATTCTGTTCCATTGGTCTATGTGCCTGTTGTTGTACCAGTACCAGGCCGTTTTGACTACTGTGGCTGTATAATATGTTCTAAAATCAGGTAGAGTGAGGCCTCCCACTTTCTTCTTCTTTTTCGTAATGCTTTACTTATCTGGGGCTTCTTTCCCTTCCATATGAAGTTGGTGATTTGTTTCTCCATCACATTAAAAAATGTCATTGGAATTTGGATCGGAAGTGCATTGTATGTGTAGATGACTTTTGGTAGAATAGACATTTTTACTATGTTAAGTCTTCCGATCCATGAGTAAGGTATGTTTTTCCACTTATGTAGGTCCCTTTTAGTTTCTTGCACTAGTACTTTGTAGTTTTCTTTGTATAGGTCTTTTACATCTTTGGTAAGATTTATTCTTAAGTATTTTATCTTCTTGGGGGCTACTGTGAATGGTATTGATTTGGTGATTTCCTCTTCGATGTTCTTTTTGTTGATGTAGTGGAATCCAACTGATTTTTGTACGTTTATCTTATAACCTGAGACTGCCAAACTCTTCTATTATTTTCAGTAGTTTTCTGGAGGATTCTTTAGAGTTTTCTGTGTATAAGATCATGTCATCTACAAATAGAGATAATTTTACTTCTTCCTTGCCAATCCGGATGCCTTTATTTGTTTATCTAGCCTAATTGCTCTGGCTAGGACCTCTAGCACAATGTTGAATAAGAGCGGTGATAAAGGGCATCCTTGCCTGGTTCCCGTTCTCAAGGGCAATGCTTTCAGGCTCTCTCCATTTAGAGTGATGTTGGCTGTTGGCTTTGTATAGATGCCCTTTATTATGTTGAGGAATTTTCCTTCAATTCCTATTTTGGTGAGAGTTTTTATCATGAATGGGTGTTGGACTTTGACAAATGCCTTTTCTACATCAATTGATAAGATCATGTGGTTTTTGTCTTTTGTTTTATTTATATGGTGGATTACATTAATGGTTTTCCTAATATTAAACCAGCCTTGCATACCTGGTATAAATCCCACTTGGTCTTGTTAGATTATTTTTTTGATATGTTGTTGAATTCTATTGGCTAGAATTTTGGTGAGGATTTTTGCATCTATGTTCATGAGGGGTATAGGTCTGTAATTTTCTTTTTTTGTGGTGTCTTTTTTTTTTTTTTTACCTGGTTTTGGTATCAGGGATGTGGTGGCTTCATAGAATGAGTTAGGTAGTATTCCGTCATTTTCTATGCTTTGAAATACCTTTAGTAGTAGTGGCGTTAACCCTTCTCTGAAAGTTTGGTAGAACTCTGCAGTGAAGCTGTCCGGGCCAGGGCTTTTTTTTTGTTGGGAATTTTTTGATTACCTTTTCAATCTCTTTTTTTGTTATGGGTCTATTTAGTTGTTCTACTTCTGATTATGTTAGTTTAGGTAGGTAGTGTTTTTCTAGGAATCCATCCATTTCTTCTACATTTGCAAATTTGTTAGAGTACAATTTTTCATAATAATCTGATATGATTCTTTTAATTTCAGTTGGGTCTGTTGTCATATGGCCCATCTCGTTTCTTATTTGGGTTATTTGTTTCTTTTCTTGTATTTCTTTCGTCAGTCTGGCCAATGGTTTATCAATTTTGTTAATTTTTTCGAAGAACCAGCTTTTGGCTTTGTTAATTCTTTCAATTGTTTTTCTGTTCTCTAATTTTTTTTAATTCATTTAGTTCAGCTCTAATTTTTATTATTTGTTTTCTTCTGGTGCCTGATGGATTCTTTCGTTGCTCGCTTTCTATTTGTTCAAGTTGTAGGGACAGTTCTCTGATTTTGGCTCTTTCTTCTTTTTGTATGTGTGCATTTATTGATATAAATTGACCTCTGAGCACTGCTTTTGCTGTGTCCCAGAGGTTTTGATAGGAAGTATTTTCATTCTCGTTGCATTCTATGAATTTCTTTATTCCCTCCTTAATGTCTTCTATAACCCAGTCTTTTTTCAGCAGGGTATTGTTCCGTTTCCAACTATTCGATTTCTTTTCCTGATTTTTCTGTACTTGATTTCCACTTTTATGGCCTTGTGGTCTGAGAAGATGCTTTGTAATATTTTGATGTTTTGGATTCTGCAAAGGTTTGTTTTATGACCTAATATGTGGTCTATTCTAGAGAATGTTCCATGTGCGCTAGAAAAAGAAGTATAGTTTGCAGCTGTTGGGGGGAATGTTCTGTATAAGTCTATGAGGTCAAGTTGGTTGATTGTAGCAATTAGGTCTTCGGTGTCTCTATTGAGCTTCTTGCTGGAAGTCCTGTCCTTCTCCGAAAGTGGTGTGTTGAAGTCTCCTACTATAATTGGGGAGGTGTCTATCTCACTTTTCAATTCTGTTAACGTTTTTTGTGTGTATCTTGCAGCCCTTTCATTGGGTGCATAAATATTTAATATGGTTATATCTTCCTGGTCAAATGTCCCTTTAATCTTTATGTAGTGCCCTTCTTTATCCTTTGTGGTGGATTTAACTTTAAAGTCTATTTTGTCAGAAATTAATATTGCTACTCCTGCTCTTTTTTGCTTCTGGTTTGCTTGATATATTTTTTCCATCCTTTGAGTTTTAGCTTGTTTGTGTCTCTAAGTCTAAGGTGTGTCTCTCGTAGGCAGCATATAGACAGATCGTGTTTCTTTATCCAGTCTGAGACTCTCTGTCTCTTTATTGGTGCATTTAGTCCATTTACATTCAGTGTAATTATAGATAAGTACGTGTTTAGTGCTGTCATTTTGATGCCTTTTTGTGTGTGTTGTTGACAATTTCATTTTTCCACTTAGTTTTTTTGTGCTGAGACGTTTTCCTTTGTAAATTGTGTGTTCCTCATTTTGATAGTAGTTGAATTTATGTTTGCTCAGTCGTTATGTTTTTCTTGGTTTTTATTTTGAGTTATGGAATTGTTATACCTCTTTGTGGTTACCTCAATATTTATCCCTATTTTTCTAAGTAAAAACCTAACTTGTATTGTCCTATATCGCCTTGTATCCCTCTCCGTATGGCAGTTCTATGCCACCTGTATTTCGTTCCTCTTTTTGATTATTGTGATCTTTTACATATTGAATTAAATGATTCCCTGTTTTGAGCATTTTTTTAATTAATCTTAATTTGTTTTTGTGATTTCCCTATTTGAGTTGATATCAGGTTGCTCTGTTCTGTGACCTTGTGTTGTGCTGGTATCTGATATTATTGGTTTTCTGACCAAACAATTTCCTTTAGTATTTCTTGTAGCTTTGGTTTGGGTTTTGCAAATTCTCTAAGCTTGTGTTTATCTGTAGATGTTTTAATTTCACCTTCATATTTGAGAGAGAGTTTTGCTGGATATATGATCCTTTCCTGGCAGTTTTTCTCCTTCAGTGCTCTATATATGTCATCCCATTGCCTTCTTGCCTGTATGGTTTCTGCTGAGTAGTCTGAACTTATTCTTATTGATTCTTCTTTATAGGAGACCTTTCTTTTATCCCTGGCTGCTTTTAAAATTTTGCCTTTATCTTTGGTTTTGGCAAGTTTGATGATAATATGTCTTGGTGTTTTTCTTTTTGGATCAGTCTTAAATGGGGTTCGATGAGCATCTTGGATAGATATCCTTTCATCTTTCATGATGTCAGGGAAGTTTTCTGCCAACAGATCTTCAACTATTCTCTCTATATTTTCTGTTATCCTTCCCTGTTCTGGGACTGCAATCACACGTAAGTTATTCTTCTTGGTAGAGTCCCACATGATTCTTAGGGTTTCTTCCTTTTTTTTTTTTCATTCTTTTATCTGATTTTTTTTCAGCTATATTGGTGTCGATTGCCTTATCCTCCAGCTCCCCCACTCTGCATTCCAATTGCTCGATTCTGCTCCTCTGACTTCCTATTGAGTTGTCTAATTCTGTAATTTTACTGTTAATCTTTTGGATTTCTGAATGCTGTCTCTCTATGGATTCTTGCAGCTTATTAATTTTTCCACTGTGTTCTTGAATAATCTTTTTGATTTCTTCAACTGCTTTATCAGTGTGTTCCTTGGCGTTTTCTGTAGATTGCCTTATTTCATTTATGAGGTCATCCCTGATGTCTTGAAGCATTCTGTAAATTAGGTTTTTATATTCTGCATCTGGCAATTCCAGGATTATATCTTCATTTGGGAAAGATTTTGATTCTTTAGTTTGCGGAGTTGTAGGAGCAATCATGGTCTGCTTCTTTATGTGGTTTGATATAGACTGCAGTCTCCAAGCCATCACTGAGATATTGTAGTGATTTATTCTATATTTGCTCACTGAGTCTTATCTTGTTTTGCTTTCTTTCAATATACTTAGATGGGCTACTAGATTCCGCTGTCTTGATTGTTGTAACCCTTGACTCACTTATGTCCTATTACCAGCTGGTTTGGGCTGTTAACAGATATATAAGCCTAAGATTCCATTCACTATTCTTGAGTAGAATCTGATTTTGTGTCACCAAGTGCATGGTGCAGACTGTCACCTGTCCACCTAGAGGAGTAGAGGAGATAGGTTTATGCACCAGATTCTAGTAGCAGCAGGGGTTCACACTCTAGGGGGGGCAGGATGCTGACAGGCTTCCCCCAAGTGCCAGTGAGTTAGGTGTGTCTCTATTCCTAAGGCACTTTGGTGGGAGGGCTCTGCAGCTGTACCTTAGGCATCCAATGCATGTACCTCTACAGATTGGTAGCTGTCACCATCCTGAGACCCCTAAGGCAGGAGGCTAGGAGGTCTGGAGGGAGCTTCAGCCCTCAGTTCCCCGTTGTGGGTCAGTGAGGGCTCTGCTTAATACGCAGATATATCAGACCCAGGAAACTTGTCTTTCCAGTAATCGGCTAAAACAATTACAGTTAGATCCCTCTCAGAATTTCCTTTGCATTATAATAGCCACCTTGTTCCATGTAGGGATGAAAGCCCAAGACTGTGGATCTCATATGCTTGGCTGGAGCTGGTTCTGTATTTTTAGTCCAATTTCAGGAAGTCAGGGAAGGATTTTTGTTCCCTGGGTTTTTTGTAGCTGCTTCTCTCAGGCCAGGAGAATGGGTTAGGAAAAGACACAAAAAAAAAACTGCAGAGCACTTCACTCTCTGGCTCAGGAAATTCCAGTGTTAATGAAGCTGCCTGGGAAGGGGAGGGGAGGGATCTGATAGATAGGAGAGAGTAGCTCCCCAGAATATAGACAAAGTTACTTATCTTGCTTGGTGATGACTGTTTTATCTGAGATTCCCGAGGGGTGTGTAGCCTGTGTGCGTTGGCTGGGTCGAGATTGTCCCCGAGGGTCAGGCCTGCGTCCTGTGCTTGTGCTGTCTCAGAAGCCATGGTCAGTTCCTCTGCTCCCAGTCCAACGCCCAGCGCCAAGGTTTCCCGGCTGGGACACCACACTCAAAGCTCCAAAACCAGTCGCTGCCTCCCGGTGACTTCTCCTTCTGTCAGCCACGTTGCTGCACTGCCTGCGTGCACTGGCTGGGCTTCCTCCGAGGTCACTTCTGGGGGCTAGGGCTGCATCCCATGTTTTCGCCGTCTCAGGATGCCGTGCTCAGCTCCCCTGTGCCCAGTCCAAAGCCCAGCGCCAAGGTTTTCTGACTGGGACACTGGCTCCAGGCTCCAAAAACAGTCGTTGCTTCCCCGTGGTTGCTCGTTCTCAGCCTCTGTCACTCAGGTCAACTCTTTAGATCTGTGTTTGATGGTCAGGGTTCATCGATTGTCATGTATGTGATTGATTCACTTGTTTTTCCGAGTCTTTGTTGCAAGAGGGATCCGAGGTAGCTTCTACCTAGTCAGCCATCTTGGCCCCGTAAAGAGGTCTTTTGTAGCAGATTTGCCCAATGCAATGTGTCTTTTGATTTCTTGACTGCTGCTTCCATGTGTGTTCATTGTGGATCCAAGTAAAATGAAATCCTTGACAACTTCAGTCTTTTCCCTGGTTATCACAGTATTGGTTATTGGTCCAGTTGTGAGGATTTTGGTTTTCTTCCTGTTGAGGTATAATCCATACTGAAGGTTGTGGTGTTTGATCTTCATCAGTAAGTGCTTAAAGTCCTCTCCACTTTCAGCAAGGAAGGTTGTGTCATCTGCATAACGCAGGTTGTTAGTGAATCTTCCTCCAATCCTGATGCCAGGTTCTTCTTCATATATTCAAGCTTCTCGGATTATTTGTTCAGCATATAGATTGAACAGGTATGTTGAAAGGATACAACCCTGATATACACCTTTCCTGACTTTAAACCTTCAGTATCCCCTTGTTCTATTCAAACAACTGCCTCTTGATCTGTGTACAGGTTCCTCTAGGAACCACAATATTTAAAATGGGATAGAAAATATATTCTAAGTAAGAAGAGGAAAAGCTATGTGTAAATTATTTCTCTTATTTACAACTCCAGTTTATTGCTGATTGATTCAGGAAAAGTTTGAGTCCAAACTAAATTAAACATAATATCTGACCTTTGAACTTTGAGAATCTGAAATTTAATTGCATCAGAGTGTGTGTCTGTGTGCATTTAGTAATTAAAGTAAAGGTCAAATCAATTTAAATACTGGGTTATTAATTTAAAACCCTAAGGAGTATAACAGGGTCAGGGTTATTAACACAGGTGGGTACCGTCACTCAGTGCCCTCAGCAGCCCACTAAGGAGAATCCTGGCTGGTCAGGCAATTACTGGGCCTCCTCCTCCTTAGGATTCTTTGTTAGGAGAGAGGAGTGAGAATGGTGGGAGAAAGGGCAGCAAGAAGCCTGAGAATGGAGAAATTGGTTTCTTGCTCCACATTCTGGGGATTTGATGGGAATGGATGGGAGAAGACTGCTGTATCTGAATGTCCTCTAAAGCCCAGTGGGAAAGGCCCAGCCAGGAATGAGATTCCCTTTTAACTGCTCTGCCTATGGAATGTATCCTTAACATATTGACTTGATGGCACTGGGCTTATGGAATGTATGTCTCCTATAAATGTGCCTAACAGCACTTCAGAGGGACTTAGCCGAAACAAGATTCAGCTGGGCTTTGGCTGCTCACCTACCAGGGGCAGGAACAGTCCAGCACCAGAGGCAGTCCATCTACCTATGAAGACTTCTTGTTATTGGAACCTTCTCATTTTCAATTCATGCTCACCACATTTTGTTCCCTAATGGAGTTAGTAAAGGAGCCTTGGTGGCACAATGGTTAAGCACTTGGCTGCTAACGGGAAGGTCTGAACCCACTAGCAGCTCCTCAGGAGAAAGATGTGGCAGTCTGCTTATGTAAAGATCACAGCCTTGGAAACCCCAGGGGTCAGCTCCACTCTGTCCTATAGAGTCACTAGGAGTTGAAATCGACTGGATGGCAATGGTAGTAAAAGAAATGCCCTGGAAAAAGCACCAAGAACAGAGTTAACCAGACGAATTATAACCTGGACAGTCTGTGCATCACACTGATGTTCTTAACATGATTTTATTACACTGTTTTAGCTTTAGTAATCATCCATACTGAATCAGCAACATATTTTATCACAAATCTGCTAGATACAAGGTAATAAGCTTGACCTAGATTCAGATTTACTTGAAAATAATGTGAAGAAAGGTTGTTTTAGTTTTAAATTTTCTGATAAAATAAACAAGAAATTAAATACTGCAAAGTATTTTAACTGGTTGCATAGGGAAGTCCACGATTTAACTTACATCTCCCTCCCTGAATATTTCTTGAATAAAGGGAGGATGGGTGTCTCCACCCATAAGGTAACCAGGCTCAGGCCACTTAGTGTGACACTTCGCTTATGGGCACCGATAATGGAACCATTTCTCCAAGGAGTGTTTTGCTATAAAACCACTGTCGGCATGAGCTTCCAAGCAGAACTAGGTCCAGCCTGAGTTTTGAAGCCACAATGGATATGAAGCTTGTCTTTTTTTCCCACAAGATGTGTGGTAGGATATAACATTGTACTGAAAGCCCTTGCTTTCAAATTCTCTGTGCTAGAGAGGAGGACGCCCAGAGACAAAAAGAAAGGGACTCTGAGGCAGGAGGTATGGGGGTTGCCCCACATTCGAGGCCTGGAACTCAATCTTTCCAGAGAACCCCCACAGATTACACCTCAACCTTCTAAGGTGCACACAAGGGCTTCTATATGAAGCGTTTCCCTGCGGCCAACTGTGTTCCCGCCCTCTTCGTTGGTGGGAGGAGCCACAACATCAGTCCACTGGCTGGCGGCATCTTTGTGGGCGATGCTTCGCGCGCTGCTCCACCATTGGCTGAGCATCGGCGGAGGGCGGGGCACGCGCTGAGGACCACGGGGCATAAGCGCCCGTTCCTCAGGTGGTGGCTGTCGCCACAGCACCTGTAAGAGGAGCAGCACAGAGGCCAAGGAGAAGAGGCTTGGCCCCTGAGCGGCTACTGTGACCAGAGGGCGGCTGGGAGGCGGAGGCCGCCACTGAGGCAGGACTCGCCCCGCGTCTCTCGTGGTCGCCAGTCAGACCTCAGACGAAGACAACGGAACCATGTTCCACTATGTGATTAGGGCCCTGAACTTTTTCTGGAGGAGGCTGAACACCTTAAATCAGGAGCGGCCTGGGCAGCCAGAGCTCTCAAAAGGTATCCACTGTGTCTGCACCCCACCCGCAAGGGCCTTCCCATAGGGGTGTGCTCCTCTTCGGGTCCCAGGCCTAGGGGGCAGGCTCTCAGGCAGGCTTGCTGGCGGGGGCGGGGTCCGGGGGGCGGGGAGGGCGGTGGCGGGAGGGGGCAGGGCCGGGGGGGGGCAGGGCCGGGGGGGGGCAGGGCCGAGGGGGCAGGGCCGAGGGGGCGGAGGACGCCATCTTGTGTGAGGGAGGTGTCTCGTAGTCAAGAGTCCCTAAGAAATGGTCGGAAGTGGCGATGGTGTTGGCAAAGAAGGCCTCTGGCGGGCAGCCCCACGCCTCCATTACCCCAGAGGCTTTTGGAGGTTATCTTGTGCAGATGCTATGTGAACATGGAACAGATTCCTTTTTATATTTCCAGTAGTAGTGGATTGCCCTGGTTTGAGGGTCAATTTGATTTCGTTTCCGAAAGATCTTTTCAAGCCAAGTGGGTGAATGGCGCACTTGGTAGCAGAGGCGGGCAGTAACTGTGTTTAACTTGCTCGCCCTTGTAGCCTAAAATCCTGCCCCAGAGTCTGGCACCGAGTGGACGCTCAGTGGGTGCTTGTGAAGACAGGCATTTTGTCGGAGGAGTCGGTTAAAACGTGACAAAGTTTCCTCGGATGGCTCATCACTGCTCTGACTTGCCCTTTTGTCTCATGTGTGTTGAGTTCTTGTGCCAGGCACTGGGCTAAGGGCCTTATGAGCATTAATCCTCACGCAATTTTTTTTAAAGTCCAGTGAACGAGATAAGGAGCCCTGGTGCCACAATAGTTAATTAAATGGCTCCGCTGGTAACCAAACTGTTGTCGGCTGGAACCCCAGCACCTCGGGAGAAAGACCTGGCGTTCTGCTTCCAATAAAGATTACAGCCTAGAAAACCCTATGGGACCGTTCTCTATCACATGGGGTGGCCATGAGTCAGAATCGACTGGACGGCACCTAACAACAACAGCAATAATGAACACGGTGGTAGTATTACCAGGTTCATTTTACAGCAGAGTCAGGGAGACCCCGACAGGTAAAGGCGTGCACAGCTGGAATGTGGTGAAGCAGAATTCACACCCAGGCAGTCAGACCCAGCATCCACGTTCCTAACCTCTTAGTTCTCAGCCTCTGGAGGCAGTTATTTCTACAAGAGTAATTTCACAGTGAGTTCAGGATGGTACTTTCAAAGGGATGCCTCTTTGGTCAACACTATTCTCTCAGCAGAGGTACCTGTTTTCCTGGAGCTTGAAGCTCTTAGGCTTTTCTGCCAGCTAAGTTTGAACCCCTTCCAGAGGTGGCTGAGTCTTAGCACACCTTTGTCCTAGAGGGCTGCTCAGGTTTTGGCTGAAATCCCTTATTGTAGCATCTACTAATTATCCCTGATTTTACCAAAAGGGCCACATGGAAGAGTCTTTGGCAGGTTTCCATGTGCCTGAGTGACAGCTCTCTCCCTCGCCCCTTACACCTTCTTCTGTGATAATGATTTCATCTAACAAATGTTACCCAGTTTCTCACTTTATCAATATTTTCTTAGTTTCTGATTGTGTAATGTAGTATAATCAAGATTCTTCCCATCTATCCTGTCAATTCACCCAAGTCTGGGGAGGCAGCTGTGGTGCTGAGGTTCAGAGCGTGGTTCTGCAGGCAGACTGCCTGGGTTCAGATCCCAAACTGTCCCTTACCATCTGTGCTCGTTCGGACGCAAAACTTCCCGCTGTGAGTCAGATGCACTGTGGGGCTAGACTTAAATCCCCAGATCTCTTTTAGTGCTTCATCTGGCAAGATGTTTAAGAATCTCTAGATGCTGCTGCTGATGGTGTTGATGATAATGATAAAGTTATATAATAATGTTGTTGTTAGTTGCCATGGAGTCATTTCCGACTAATGGTCACCCCATGCGTTCAGAGTAGAACTACTCCATAGGGTTTTCAAGGCTGTTACCTTTCAGAAGCAGATCACCAGGCTTGTCTTCCTTCTGAGGCACCTCCGGGTAATGGATGTGTCAGTTAATACAACAACCCTATTAGGGAAATATTATTATTGTCCTGGTATTACAGATGAAAAGCGCATCAGAGAGGTTAAGAAATGTTCCCGGGTCACACAGATGGTAAGTGAAGGAGCCATGGTTCAAACCCAGGCAGTCTGGCTCCAGACTAATGCTCTGAACCACAGCGCTCCATTGCCTGCGGCATGTAGCTTCTGTGCTATACAGAGGAAAGATGGAACCGGTTTTTTGCTTTTGAGATTAATTAATGTAACCTTTTGTTTATCCATTTCATAGATGACAGCAAGTTGAATACCGTGCAGGGAGTTGTGACAAGGTTCTGTGATGATTATGGCTTGATTAATGAGTTAATCTACTTTACTAATGACATTGTGACTGACAATGTGCTTCTAAATGTTGGACAAAAAGTTACCGCAGTTGTGAAAGACGATGAAACATCTCATGGATTGAAAGCGATCAAAGTAAGATTTGCATGAATTTGGGGATAGTCTCTATTCCTGGTGTGACTTGAGCCTTGCTTTTCTTGTATTTATTCGATCTCTTTGATATACCCAATATAATGGATAAAGAATGGAATTTGAAGCCTCACTGTGTGAGTGCCTTTGTTTTTATATCTGTTGTTTTTTCTGTTAATAAAAGTATAGATTATTATGTGTTATTCTAGCATTTAAAATATATGATCAACAATGATAATTAATTTTATTCTTAACGTCCTTTCTTCACTTGAGAAATGGATTTTTTCACATAAAAATTACTTTCTGTGATATGCATTTGTAGAAGTGGAATCACTGGGTCAAAGGATGTGCATTTTAAGCATTTTTTAAAACAGCTTTATTGAGGTATAATGGACATACCATAAAATTGTCACATGTTAAGAGTACAATTGAAAGCCTTTTTTTAGTAAATTTACAGTGTTGTGCAACCAGATATTTACGGTTTTAATGGTTACCATCAAATAATCCTTGAGCTCCGCTGTGCTAATTTGCAGTCTCAGCAGCAGGGTGTGAGACTGCCTGTTTGCCAGTTTGAAAAGGATGGAGATATAATTGGTCTGTCAAATCTTGGCCAGTCTGAGAAAGTGAAAAGTAGTTGTCATCATTTTATTTTGCCTTTCTTTAAATGTTAGTATGAGTGGAGCAACATTTCTTTTATTAGCACTACTTATATCTTAGGATTGTTCGAACTATTTGCTAGGGAAATTAGAGCTTTGTTAGGGAAATTATCGTATGAAGACTTGGCAAATATTTCCCCCAAGACACCTCTTTTGACTTTGTTTTATAGAGTGTAATTTTTATGTACTTTATGCACTATATGTACTATAAATATGTCCGTCTTATCTATTGTGACTTTTGGGTTCAGTAAGATTCTTTAGAATAACCCTAGCGGTGCAGCGGTTAAAGCACTTGGCTGTTGTTTGAACCCAACAACCGCTCCGCAGGGGAAATTTGTGGCAGCCTGTTTCCGTAAAGATTTACAGCCTTGGAAACCTGGTGAGACAGTTCTACTCTGTCGTGTAGGGTCGCTATGAGTTAAAATTGACTCAACAGGAATGGGTTTGGAAGATTCCTTAGGGAGGCTTATTCTACTTTATAATACACACAAATATTCACTTAGGTTTTCTTTGAAAGTTACTTATTTATTCACATCCAATCATTTAGTCTGTCTGGAATTTATTTGGCAGTATAGACTGAGAAGAATCCATATCTTGTTTTGCTAGTGGCTATCCAGTTATTCCCATACCATTAATTCAATAATCCACCTTTTCCACACTGAGTTGAAATGGTACATATACATTACCACAAGCATTTGAATCTATTGGGACTCCCTATTATATTGATTGTGTTGTCTTACCTTGGTTGTATGATCAAAAGGTTTGAATTACTGACATGTGATAACGCATTTCAGTATAGAATTTGGTAGCCTAGTTTTGCTGTCAAACTTTTATTTTTAAGTTTATTTTTAATTTTCTTGGCCAATCTTATATGTTGGTTTTTCTGGATGAATTTTAAAAATCGTTCTGTTAACTCTCCCTCCTCCCTCCCAACAACAACAAAATCTGTTGGGATTTTTGGGGGGGGGGATTTTTTATTGAGATAGCATTGAGCTTATCGATTGAATTTAGGGAGAATTGGTATATTGACGATAGTCTCTCCCAACAAAGCATGTTTCTTCTCTTACATGCTTCTGAAATGTTTGATAGTTTTCTTTGAATAGGTTCTGCACATTCTTGCTAAGTGTATTTCCAAGATTTTTTTTATGTTTTTGTTCATTATCAACATAATTTTACACTGTGTTTTCAAACTGATATTTTCTTCCTGTATAGTAAAAGTATTGATTTTTGCTATATCATTTGGTAGATTGCATACCTACTGAACTTTTTCTGCTGCTTTCTCAGATGGTTGAGATATACTTTATTAATACTATTTAGATAGCAGCTGGTCATTCAGTGCTTACTGTCGACTTTCTTTAAATTGAAAAGTTTTATATACACATAAAAATTATAATAAATAGTTCAAACTCGAGAAGGGTATAAAATGAAAAGTCAGAAATCTCCCTTTATGCCCTCCATTCCAACTTTAATTCTTCAGACGTGGTTCTTATCATGGCTTCTACTTTTAGCTTTTCTGGTGGGCACCTGGATAACTTGAATAATATGCTTATGCTTTTTTTTTAAGTTAGCAATATTAGACAGTGTTTAATAGTTTTGCATCATGAATATGTATTGTTTATGTAATGAAATGAAACAAAATGTAAAATAAAAACTATTATACTTTAAATAGACAGAGAATTTTGGATGCCTCCCTATTATAGATTAATTATAGGTCTGATTTATCTTGTCTTTTTTTAAGAACCCTCTCCAGTTTAAGTCTATTTTTTCAACTTTAGCTCATGCTTCAGTCCCTCCAGGGCCCCGATCTTTAATCTTATGGTTTTCCTTCCTGTTTCTCTAACTTGTGTTTTTTCTCCTCTTTGTCTCCCTGTCCCTACCCTTCACCCCATTCCCTTTTGCCAGGTAAAATCGTTCCATTTCACAGCTCAGGTCAAATCCCCCTTACTCCAAGAAACTCCCTCTACTTCCCAGTCTGCAACTTTCTCTTTCCAGGGAATTCTCAGGAGCCAATTTTTAATTTGTTTTATGACATTTATCACAGCTCGCTTTGAATTAGTAGTTATTTTTGTCTGTTATCTCCAGTTATTGTGAATTCCTGGAGGACAGGGACAGTGTATTTTTTATCTTTGAATCTAATACTATCAGCACATTAAACCTGGTGGGTACACAATTAATATTTTTAAAATGTTTTTAGATGCATTTTAATATATAAAGCTCAGGCATTATTTTTACCATCATCCCATATCTAGAATGTATTTGTCATCTGAAATACTACTGTCGAGTATAGTTGTTTAAAACATTTCTTGAACAACAATGATTTAAGCATATTATTTCTCATTTTAAAACTTTCGCTATGTTTGAAATAACTGTTTCCTTATCTTACAGGTGGATGCTTTCGTTGATAATCGTGGTAGTAGACCATCAATATCTGGCAGCAAAATTTTAATTGGTTATATTACCTCTCTAACGAAAGGTGGTGGCTTCATTAATAAGACAACTTACTTCTCTCTAAACGTTGTTTGTAAAGGTATGATTTATTTACTTATTTAAAAGGGCCAAATTAGTGCATGCTTCATTTTTTAGAGAATTTTAGTACTAGAATAACTACTACAGTGTACTTGGCTTCAGCCTGTGCTCTTTCATGTTTGAGGTGAGCCTTTAGAGTTGAAATAATATATAACACATGCCATTAGCCATTGCCATTGCCGTTGAGTCGATTCCGACTCATAGCAACCCTATAGGACAGAGTACACTTGCCCCATAGAGTTTCCAAGGAGCGCCTGGCGGATTCGAACTGCCGACCCTTTGGTTAGCAGCCGTAGCACTTAACCACTACGCCACCAGGGTTTCCATATAACACATAGTGCTTCTAAAACTCATGCTATAGGGACAAACATGTAATTTTTTTAAACTCATACTATCACTTATTGTTCACTTGTTGAGTGCAGTTGCTAATATCTGGATTTTTTTTGTTCATATAAATATTGAATTTCTAATCTAACTGAAAACTATTGCAAGTATACAGGGATATGTTGGTTTAAAAATCTTTCATACGCTTCACCTAAGGTGTAGAGGTAGCCATGTACCTTTCCATGTATGTGTGTGCATGCACCCATTGTTGAATTCTATTTGTAATTAGCAGATATGTTATAAGATTTTATTTATGCCTAAAGTGATTATTTGTTTATACTATTTGAGTTTATTCAGCTACCATGTAGCTTGGGTACAAAAGAGGAGATTAGCTCAGCCCCACAACGCAGTTTGCCATTTTACTCTTCCTGGATATAAAAGCCAGAACTCTGACCTAAGTTGTGTTTTAAGATGTTCACCCTGTCTGCTTTGTTGAGAAGAGACTATATGGGGCAAGGAAGAAATCAGGAAGATCAGTTAGTAATTCATTGTAATAGTCCTGGTGAGAGATTGATAGACACTTGGACCAAGGTAGGCATGGAGGCTGTAAAGAGTGTGATTCTGTATGGATATATTTTAAAGGTAGAGATGGAAGTATTGGCTGATATATTGGATCTTTGGCGCGAAGCAAAGAAGAGTTGAGCATTACTCCAAAGTTTTTGGTTTGAGTAATGGTAAGAATGGAGTTACTTATTTGAGATGTGGAAGACTGAGAGGCACAACATTGTTGAGTGCATGAGAATAGCAAGAGCTCAACTTACAACCTAATAATTGTAGTAGGCACTTGGATATATGAATCTGAGGTTGGTTGGAGGTGGATGTATACACATTTTGGATTGATAAGCCTATGAATATTATATAAAGCCACACCAAACAAATAGAGAGAGGACACCAGAGGACAGGCCCAAGGCTTGCATCTTAGGTCATTCTGAAATTTGCTTGTAAAGGAAATGAGGAGGAAGGAACAAGGAAAGTACTATGAAGGAAATAGGAAATGCTAGGTCACAGCATAAACAAATGTTCAAATTAGTCGATGTTGCCAGTTTTCTGATGTGGCTGTACCAAATTAGAGTCCTACTTTATACTGCTTGAGATTTCCACTTGTTCCAAATCCCTGCTGGTACCTTTGTATCCTGTGACTTATTTTTAACTTACTGTGAAAATCTGTTTGTAATTATTTGTTCATATTTTTAACTATAAAATGTAAGGTGTATATCTTAGAGTTCATCATCAGGCCTAAAAGAAGTCTGGGAAAATTGACTCATTATTACAGTAGCAGTATTTCTCACTGCTATTGCTATCACTGATAGCAGTCAGCACTTATTTGGTGCTAATTATGTACAAGGCACTATTCTCTGAGTTTTACACATATTGATTGTCCCAGGAACTCTATATGTAAGTATTATTATTTTATAAGTGAAGAACCAAGTCGCAGAAAGGTTATGTACCTTGACCATGGTTGTAAGCTAAGTGGCAGCATCAAGATTTGAACTCAGGCAGCTAGGTTCAAATGTGCGCTCTTACCTGTGTGCTTTACTGCTTCTCTCGAAGGACTTGTGAATGTGGCCAGTGCTGCTTCAGAAAAGATTGGGCCGTAATGCATAGCTGCTGCTTTCTCCATATGACTTTGTCAAATCAGTAGAGGAGAATCAATGCCTAAAGTATTATAAACTTTCTTTCTGATAGAAAAAAACTTACAGCATACATGTTTTAAAGTGTCGAAAATGTATCTCAGATCTAATAAAAATATTTTCAGGTACTACACTAATTCAAAGTAACTTGTGAAAATTAATATTGTTAAAAACTAGAGATTATTAAACTAAATTTCTCTCCCTGGCTGTTTTAGGATTTGAGCCTTATAAGGGTGACTGGGTAGAAGCTGATTATTCTGTCAAGCCAGGCACATCAAAGCTCAATATAATCTCAGTGAAGCCCATGAACTGCAGACATGTGGATAAGGTAATTCGATTACATGTTCTATTTGTCATTTGTTTCTACCAAACCTTCCATTAATAATAATTTCCACTGCCCAGAATTCTATTGAGTATGCTGGAAAATCTAGAAAAATAGGAGAAAACACATTCTTTGCCAAAGAGGAGCCTAGTTTCTTATTGAAAAGGCTGTACTGCTGAAAGGAAATAATTAGAGAATACTATATAGAAGGCACTCCTTGGAAACCCTGTGGGGCAGTTCTACTCTGTGCTATAGGGTCACTATGAGTCGGAGTCGACTCAACAGCAATGGGTTTTTTATGGGGTTTATAGAAGGCATATAAAATAAGTTTTAAATTATGTAATTTATTGGAGAAGTCTTAGAATGTTCTGAGAACAAAAGGAACAAAAACAATTTGTATGCCAGAGAATTGTTGGGAAAGTATGACTGAAGTGGATCATGGGACTTGGGCTTACCTATAAAAATTGGGTTATGATTTGAGCAGTGGAGACTGAAAAGGAGTTGGAAATTCACTTTGCACAAAGGTGCAGATGGAGGAATGAGCTTGGAATGTGACAGAGGAAGTAGGGGAAAAATGAAGGTCACCTTACCACCGCATTCCTTTCTTACTCAACCCCTTTCATTCTCTCAACCGTAACTATAAAGAAAAAAAAAACATTGCCATCAAGTCGATTCCCACTCATAGCGACCCTATTAGACAAAGTAGAACTGCTCCAAAGGGTTTCCAAGGAGTGCCTGGTGGATTCGAACTGCTAACCTTTTTGTTAGCAGCCATAGCTGTTAACCACTACGCCACCAGGGTTTCCTAACTGTTGACTATAGAGGTTAATAAACATTTTGTGTAATATTTAGAGCAGTGTTTCTCATCTGAGATCCATCCCCAGAGATTCTGATTTAATTGGTCTGAGATGGGGTCTGGGCATGAATATTTTTACAAAGCACTCCTGGTGTTTCAAAAGTGCCAGTCAGATTAGGAATCACTGATTTGGAGTGAACTACAGGTTTAGAGCCAGAGAGACAGTGTATGCTTTTAAATAAACATTTTCATTTATTGTATTTACAGGTCTGCATCACTAGCTTCTATGAAAGAAGTGGGGTGTTAGATGATACTGTGTTTTTCACCTTGGATTCTCTGAAAATTTCTGATGGATACATACCTCAAAAATTTGATGTCGTCAATGTGGTCATGGTGAAGAGCATTCAGTCATGGTACATCTGGAGAGCACTTTCTATGACCCTGGTGAAAAGGTAGTAATAAGAAAACAACATTTTTATTCCCTGTGCAGCATTTTTCTCTGAACGTGAAAGAGCCTGGTTTAAATGTGTTTTGAAAGGAATAGTAAACTTAGACAGTTATGCCAAATAGAGTTTCTCAAGCAGATAAGATTTACCTGAGTGTGTTGGCTAAACATAGAGTATGTAAAGGGCATTAGCAATTTTCACAGTGGATTAATGAGATTCCCCTCTTAATCCTTTCTAATAATCTCATATTGGTGCTTTTTATTTTATGTGAATTTTTTTAATTGTGGTGAAAATATACACAATATATGCCAACTCAACAATTTCTACATTTACAATTCAGTGATACTGATTATATTCTTCAGGTTGTGCAACCATTCTTTCTATCCTTTTGGAAATCATTCTACCACCGTTAACATAAGCTCAATGTCCCCTAAGCAAAAGCTCCCCCTTCCCCGCTCCCTTCTGCCCCCCAGTAGAAAAACAAACAAAAAACCAAACCCATTGCCATCGAGTCGATTCCAACTCATAGCGACCCACACCTGGTAACCACTATTAATTTTTCATTTCCATGTATTTGCTTATTTCATATGAGTTCGTACAGTATTTGTCCTTTTGTGACAGACTTACGTCGTTCAGCATGATGTTTTCGAGGTTCACCCATGTTGTGGCATGCATCACAACATCGTTTTTCTTTATGGCTGGATATGTTCCATGGTATGCATATACCACATTTTATTTTTCCATTCATTTGTTGATGAATGTTTGGTTGTTCCCACCTTTTGGCTGTTGTGGAAAGTGCTACAGTGAACACTGATGTAGAGGTTTCTGTTTGCATTCCTGCATTCACTTCTTCTGAGTATACACCTAGGATTGGGATTGCTGGGTCTTATGGTAGTTCTATGTTCAACTTTTTGAGGAACCGCCGAAATGTTTTTCACAGTGGCTGTACCATTTTATATTCCCACTAGCAATGGATGAGGGTTCCAGTTTCTCCACAACCTCAGCAGCGCCTCTTGTTTTCTGTTTGTTGTTATTGTTTGGTTGGTTTTTTCATCGTTGCCATTCTAATAGGGGTGAGGTTTTGATTTGCATCTCTCCAACGTCTAGTGACACCTGAGCATCATTTCATGTGTTCGGCCATTTGAATATCCTCTTTGGTAAACTGTCTAGTCAAATCCTTTGCTTACTTTGTGATTGGATTGTTTGTCTATAAGTAGTTGTAAACTTTTTTTTAATATATTTTGGGTATTAGACCCTTATTGGATATATGGTTCCTGAAAATTTTCTCCCAATCTATAGATTGTGTTTTCACTTTGTTGATAAAGTCCTTTAATGAACAAAAGTAATTAATTTCTGTGAGGTCCCATTTATCTGCTTCGTCTTTTGCTGCTCATGCTTTTGTTGTCATATATGATAATCTATCATTAAAACCTGTTTCACAGGCATGCCCCTACATTTTCTTCTAAGAATTTTAATGGTTTTAGTTATCACATTTAGGTGCTTGATCTGTTTTGAATTGGTTTTTGTATATGGTATGAGGCGTGGATCCTTATTCGGCTTGTGGAAATCCAATTTTCCCAGCACCGTTTATTGAAGAGACTCTTCCTTCCCCATTGAATGGACTTAGCACGCTTGTCGAAAATCAGTTGACCATAGATATATGGATTTATTTCTGAGCTCTCAATTCTATTCCATTGGTCTATATGTCTGTTATACCAGTACCAAGCTGTTTTAATTACTGTGGCTTTATAGTGTGTTTTGAAATCAGCAAGTGTGATACTTACATTTGTCTCATATTTGGCCTGTAGGAACCTTCAACCTGGCTTCTGTGTCCTGTCATTTTCTGAGCCATTCCTTTCTGACACAAGATGTTCCAGGCTCATCTTGTACCTTAGCCTTGACGAAGCCATGTATCAGCCGTTTCTTTAAGGAGCCCTGTTTCCTTTTAGTGGAGAGTATAGTGTTTAGAAACCAAGATCTGGGACTAGTTGTGCTCCTTGCTATTGGGGTGTCACTGCTCTCAGGCCCTCTCAATGGGCAGTTCGAAATGTTATGTATGAATATACACATATACTTGTGCACACATTAGCATCCATATTTATTTCTGTATCTATTGGAAACCGTGAGTTTGCATCAATACCTCTAGTACTAGTCCAACAACACAGAATTTATTCTGAATTTTCCTCTCTTTCCACCTTTCCATGTTTATAGCTCCCTTCTTAGACATGAAGAACCCTACTTCCAGTTTTCCTCAAGTCTATTTACTTAGTTACTCAGCCCTTCTGTATATAGGCAATTTCCTGACCCTGCCGGGCTGCCTTGGAGTGCCAGTTTGTCCTACTCATGGGAGCCATGGGTTCTACCTTCCCACCCTTTTTGGGTAGGCCTGCAGCCTGCCTTCCTATCCTTGATGGCCTACCCTCAAAAGAAGGAAGGGAGGAAAGAAAGGAGCTTTCCATTGTCTTTTGAATCCGTGGAAAACTGGCTTACACCCATCACTCCATGGTAGTAGCTCTGGGAAATGTCACCAGTGATCTCCACATTAAGACCAGTGGCCTGTTGTCAGTCTTCATCCTAATCAAATTAGCAGCAACATTTTGTACAGTGGTCACTCTTTCTTTCTTGAAACTCTTCCTTCACGCACTCTGGAGTACGTCATTCTTTTCTACTTCTCTGGTTAGTTCACTAAATCCCCTATTTAACCTTTACGGTATGTAGAATACTGCCCCTCTAATGTATACATGTCCTAATTTCTGAACCCTGTGAATATGCTACCTTGCATGGCAAAAGAGATTTTGCAGATGTAATTAAATTGGGGATGTTGATGTGGGGAGATTATCCTGGATTATTTGGTGGGCTGAATGTATCACAATGCTTTTTATAAGGGAAAGAGGTGGGCAGGAGGGTCAGAGTCTGAGAAGATGTCATGACAGCAGCAGAGGTTGGAGTGTGTTGCTGCCAGGAGCCAAGGCTGCGGGATGCCTCTAGAAACTGGAAAAGACCAGGAAAGGATTCTCCCTTATAGTCTCCAGAAGGAATGCAGTTACGCTGATACCTTGATTTTAGTCCTATAAGACTCTTTATACTTCTGACCTCCAAAAGTGTAAGTTAATAAATTTGTATTATTTTAAGCCACTGAGTTTGTGGTGATTTGATATAGCAGGAATAGGGACGACTACATCCTTTGCCAATTCTCCCTGTTCTTCCCAGTCCTAAATATTGGAGTGGACCCTTCTCTATATATGCTTATTTACTAGGTGAGCAGATCCAGTCCCATGGATTTAAATACCATCTCTATTCTCATGACTCCCAACTTTCTGTCTCTAGCTCAGGGCATCTTTTTATTTCTAGCGTGGGACTCAATATACAACTGCCGAGTTGATAATCTTCTGGATGTCTCAAAATTAACATATTCAAAACTCAGCTTTTCCACAAATCCAGCTCTTTCCACAATCTTCATTTTGATGGCTTAAGCAAAATACCTGAGTCATTTTCAGTAGTTCTTTCTCTTATGTTCCTCAACACATCTACCAACGAATGCTTTTGACTATCTGCAAAAGGTATCCAAAACTGCCAAATGTGACTATTTCCTCCAGTTCTCCTGCTGTTGTCATCTTGCTTTAGGTGGTAAGTTTGGATGCAACTTTGAAGTGAAAGGGGAAAAACAGAACTCATTTCATTGGAATTTTCAGCTGAGCAGGGAAAAATGGTGAATACCGAGGAGAAAGGAAGTGTTTTGAGGAGAGGAAGAATTTGAGCATGTTTATAGAGTGTGGCTGGAGCTGATTGAGAAGGGAG
The DNA here is from genome assembly GCF_024166365.1 of Elephas maximus indicus. Lineage (NCBI taxonomy): Eukaryota > Metazoa > Chordata > Mammalia > Proboscidea > Elephantidae > Elephas > Elephas maximus. Next base: position 20,678,309 of record NC_064846.1, read on the forward strand.
ATGGTTGACGTTCAGGCAATGGGAGGATCACTGTTGTGATTGCAAATGTCGGGATGTTTGTGGACAGGGAGACAGGAATTTAAGGGAGCTCATTTCTTGGAGGCCCTCTTTTCTCTTGTCTCTTGATACTCTTGGAAGCTAGGTCTCATGCTATTTTTCTTTTTTTATTGTAAAAATATATATAACAACATTTGCAATTCCACATTTTTTTCACTTGTACAATTTCAGGACACCAATTACATCAGTCATGTTGTGCTTCTTTTTTATTGCGATTTAAGTGAAAGTTTACAAATCAAGTCAGTCTCTCATACAAAAATTTACATACACCTTGCTATATACTCCTAACTGCTCTCCCGTAATGAGCCAGCACGCGCCTTCTCTCCACTCTCTCTTTTGTGTCCATTCTGCCAGCTTCTGACCCCCTCTGCCCTCTCATCTCCCCTCCACACAGGAGATGCCAACATAGTCTCATGTGTCTACTTGATCCAAGAAGCTCATACTTCACCAGTATCATTTTCTATCCCATTGTCCAGTCCAATCCCTGTCTGAATAATTGGCTTTGGGAATGGTTCCTGTCTTGGGCTAACAGAAGGTCTGGGGGCCATGACCACCGGGGTCCTTCTAGTCTCAGTCAGACCATTAAGTCTGGTCTTTTTATGAGAATTTGGGGTCTGCATCCCACTGCTCTCCTGCTCCCTCAGGGGTTCTCTGTCGTGTTCCCTGTCAGGGCAGTCATCGGTTGTAGCCAGGCACCATCTAGTTCTTCTGGTCTCAGGCTGATGTAGTCTCTGGTTTATGTGGCCCTTTTGACTCTTGGGCTCATAATTACCTTGTGTCTTTGGTGGTCTTCATTCTCCTATGCTCCAAGTGGGTTGAGATCAATTGATGCATCTTAGATGGCCGCTTGCTAGCGTTTAAGACCCCAGACGCCACCCTCAAAAGTGGGTTGCAGAATGTTTTCTTAATAGATTTTACTCTCTCAATTGACTTAGATGTCCCCTGAAACCATGGTCCCCAGACCCCCGCACCTGCTATGCTGGCCTTTGAAGCATTCAGTTTTTTTAGGAAACTTCTTTGCTTTTGGTTTAGTCCAGTTGTGCTGACCTCACCTGTATCGTGTATTATCTTTTCCTTCACCTAAAGTAGTTCGTATCTACTATCTGATTAGTGAATACCCCTCTCCCTCCCTCCCTCCCCACTCTTGTAACCATCAAAGAATATTTTCTTTTCTGTTTGAACTGTTTCTCGAGTTCCTATAATAGTGGTTTTATACAGCATTTGTCCTTTAGCAACTGACTAATTTCACTCAGCATAATGCCTTCCAGATTCCTCCATGTTATGAAATGTTTCACAGATTCCTTACTGTTCTTTATCGACACGTAGTATTCCATTATGTGAATATACCATAATTTATCCATTCATCCTTTGCTGGGCACCTTGGTTGCTTCCATCTTTTTGCTACTGTAAACAGTACTGCAGTGAACATGGGTGTGTATATATCTGTTCATGTAAAGGCTCTTATTTCTCTAGGGTATATTCCAAGGAGCGCGATTGCTGGGTCATATGGTAGTTCTATTTCTAGCTTCTTAAGGAAGCGCCAAATCAATTTCCAAAGTGGTCGTACCATTTGACATTCCCACCAGCAGTGTAGAGGTGTTCCAGTCTCTCCACAACCTCTCTAACATTTATTATTTTGTGTTTTTTGGATTAATGCCAGCCTTGTTGGGGTGAGATGGAATCTGATTGCAGTTTTGATCTGCATTTCTCTAATGGCTAAATGGCTAATGATGATGAGCATTTCCTCAGGTATCTGTTAGCTACCTCAGTGTCTTCTTTAGTGACGTACCCGTTCATATCTTTTGCCCATTCTTTAATTGGGTTATTGTCTTTATGCAGTTGAGTTTTTGCAGTATCATATAGATTTTAGAGATCAGGCGCGGATCGGAAATGTCATAGCTGAAAACTTTTTCCCCAACTGTAGGTAGTCTTTTTACTCTCTTGGTGAACTCTTCGGACGAGCATAGGTGTTTGATTTTTAGGAGCTCCCGGTTATCTACTTTCTCTTCTGCATTGTTAATAATGTTTCGTAAACTGTTTATGCCATGTATTAGGGCTCCTAACGTTGTCCCTATTTTTTCTTCCATGATCTTTATTGTTTTTTAGATTTTATGTTTAGGTCTTTGATCCATTTTGAATTCGTTTTTGTGCATGGTATGAGGTATGGGTCTTGTTTCATTTTTTTGCAGGTGGATATCCAGTTATGCCAGCACCATTTGTTAAAGAGACTGTCATTTACCCCATTTAACTGACATTGGGCCTTTGTCAAATATCAGCTGGTCATATGTGGATGGATTTATGTCTGGATTCTCAATTCTGTTCCATTGGTCTATGTATCTATCTGTTGTTGTACCAGTACCAGGCTGCTTTGACTACTATGAAAGTATAATAACCAAAAAACCCATAAAATCAGGTAGTGTGAGGCCTCCCACTTTGTTCTTCTTTTTCAGTAATGCTTTACTTATCCGGGGCCTCTCTCCCTTCCATATGAAGTTGGTGATTTGTTTCTCCATCTCATTAAAGAATTTCATTGGAATTTGGATTGGAATTGCATTGTATCTACAGATTGCTTTTGGTAGAATAGACATTTTCACAATGTTAAGTTGTTCTATCCATGAGTAATGTATGTTTTTCCACTTATGTAGGTCTCTTGGTTTCTTGTAGTACTGTTTTGTAGTTTTCTTTGTATAAGTCTTTTACATCTCTGTTAAGATTTATTCCAAAATATTTTATCTTCTTGGGGGCTACTGTAAATGGTACTGATTTGGTGATTTCCTCTTCGATGTTCTTTTTGTTGGTGTAGAGGAATCCAACTGATTTTTGTGTGTTTATCTTGTATCCCGATACTCTGCTGAATTCTTCTATTAGTTTCAGTAGTTTTCGTGAGGATTCTTTAGGGTTTTCTGTGTATAAGATCATGTCATCAGCGAATAGAGATACTTTTATTTCTTCTTTGCCACTCTGGATGCTCTTTATTTCTTTATCTAGCCTAATTGCTCTGGCTAGGACCTCCAGCACAATATTGAATGAGAGTGGTGATAAAGGGCATCCTTATCTGGTTCCCAATCTCAGGGGGAATGTTTTCAGACTCTCTGCATTTAGGATGATGTTGGGTATTGGCTTTGTATTTTTTTTTTCCAGTGCCCTTTATTGTGTTGAGGAATTTTCTTTCTCTTCCGATTTTGCTGAGAGTTTTTATCATGAATGGGTGTTGAACTTTGTCAAATGCCTTTTCTGTATCAATTGATAAAATCATGTGATTCTTGTCTTTTGTTTTATTTATATGATGTATTACATTAATTGTTTTTCTAATGTTGAACCGTCCCTGCATCTGACCGACTGACCCGTTGCCATCCAGTCGATTCCGACTCATAGAGACCCTATAGGACAGGGTAGACCTGCCCCATAGAGTTTCCAAGGAGTGCCTGGTGGATTCAAACCACTTACTTTTTGGCTAGCAGCTGTAGCACTAAACCACTACACCACCAGGGTTTCCCTGCATACCTGGTATGAATCCCACTTGGTCATGGTGAATTATTTTTTTGATATATCGTTGAATTCAATTGGCTAGAATTTTGTTGAGAGTTTTTGCATCTAAGTTCATGAGGGATATAGTCCTATAATTTTCTTTTTTTGTGGTGGCTTTACCTGGTTTTAGTATCAGGGATATGCTGGCTTCGTAGAATGAGTTTTGGAGTATTCCATCCCTTTCTATGCTCTGAAATACCCTTACTAGAAGTGGTGTTAACTCTTCTCTGAAAGTTTGGTACAACTCTGCAGTGAAGCCATCTAGGACAGGGGTTTTCTTTATTGGGAGTTTTTTGATTACCTTTTCAATCTCTTCTTTTGTTATGGGTCTATTTAGTTGTTCTACCTCCGTTTGTGTTAGTTTACGTAGGTTGTGTGTTTCTAGGAATTCATCCATTTCTTCTAGGTTTTCAAATTTCTTACAGTACAATTTTTCGTAGTAATCTGATATCATTCTTTTAATTTCAATTGGGTCTGTTATATCACCCATCTCATTTCTTATTCGGGTTATTTGCTTCCTCTCCTGTTCTTGTTTTGTCAGTTTGGCCAGTGGTTTATCAATTTTGTTGAGTTTTTCAAAGAACCAGCTTTTGGTCTTGTTAATTCTTTCAGTTATTTTTCTGTTTTCTATTTCATTTAGTTCTGCTCTAATTTTTATTATTTGCTTTCTTCTGGTGCCTGAGGATTTCTTTTGTTGCTCTCTGTTCAAGTTGTGGGGATAATTCTTTAATTTTGACCCTTTCTTCTTCTTGTATGTGTGCATTTATTGATATAAATTGACCTCTGAGTACTGCTTTCGCTGTGTCCCAAAGGTTCTGATAGGAAGTGTTTTCATTCTTATTGGATTCTATGAATTTCTTTATTCCATCCTTAATGTCTTCTATAACCCAGTCTTTTTTGAGCAGGGTATTGTTCAGTTTGCAAGTGTTTGAATTCTTTTCCCTGCTTTGTCTGTTATTGATTTCCACTTTTATGGCCTTATGGTCAGAGAAGATGCTTTGTAATACTTGAATGTTTTGGATTCTGCTGAGGCTTCCTTTATGACCTAATATGTGATCTATTCTAGAGAATGTTCCATGTGCACGAGAAAAGAAAGTATACTTCGTTGCTGTTGGGTGAAGTGTTCTGTATATGTCTACGAGGTCAAGTTGGTTGATTGTGGCATTTAGATTTTCCATGTCTTTTTTGAGCTTCTTTCTGGATGTCCTGTCCTTCACCGAAAGTGGTGTGTTGAAGTCTCCTGCTATAATTGTGGAGCTGTGTCACTTTCCAGTGCTGTTAGAGTTTGTTTTACGTATCCTGCAGCCCTGTCATTGGGTGCATAAATATGTAATATGGTTATATCCTCCTGGTATATTGTCCCTTTAATCATTATATACTGTCCTTCCTTATGCTTTGTGGTGGATTTAACTTTAAAGTCTATTTTGCCAGAAATTAATATTGCCACTCCTGCTCTTTTTTGATTGTTCTTTGCTTGATGTATTTTTTTCCATCCTTTGAGTTTTAGTTTGTTTGTGTCTCTAAGTCTAAGGTGTGTCTCTTCTAGGCAGCATGTAGACAGATCATGTTTTTTAATCCATTCTGCCACTCTCTGTCTCTTTATTGGTGCATTTAGTCCATTTACATTCTGCGTAATTATGGATAGGTATGAATTTAGTGCCATCATTTTGGTGTCTTTTCTTGTGTGTTGTTGACAGTTTCTTTTTCCCACTTAATTTTTTGTGCTGAATAGTTTATCTTTATATATTGTCTTTTCCTTTTATTCATTGTTGTTGATTTTGTTTCTGCTGAGTCTCTGTTTTTTTTCTTGTATTTTATTTTGATATGTAGGATAGTTTGTCTCCTTTGTGGTTGCCTTAATATTCACCCCTATTTTTCTTCGATTTAAACCTAACTTTTATTTCTTTATATCACCTTATCTTCCTCACCATATAGAGATTATTACATTTCTTAGCCCTTCTTTATTGTTTTAATGTTGTCTTTCTTTACATAATAACATCACTGTTACCCTGCTTTGAGCTTTTTTTTTTTTAATCTTGCTTTGTTTTTGTGATTTCCCTGTCTGAGTTGACTTCTGATTGCTCTGCCCAGTGTTCTAGTCTTGGGTTGATACCTGATATTATTGATTTTCTAACCAAAGAACTCCCTTTAGTATTTCTTGTAGTTTTGGTTTGGTGTTTATGAATTCCCTAAACTTCTGTTTATCTGGAAATGTCCTAATTTCACCTTCATATTTAAGAAACAGTTTTGCTCGATATATGATTCTTAGCTGGCAGTTTTTTCCTGCAATTCTTTATATAAGTCATCCCATTGCTTTCTTGCCTGCATGGTTTCTGCCAAGTAGTCTGAGCTTATTCTTATTGACTCTCCTTTGAAGGTGACTTTTCGTTTATCCCTAGCTGCCCTTAAAATTCTCTCTTTATTTTTGGTTTTGGCAAGTTTGATTATAATATGTCTTGGTGACTTTCTTTTAACATCTTCCTTATGTGGAGTTCGATGGGCATCTTGGATAGATATCTTCTCATCTTTCATGATGTCAGGGAAGTTTTCTGCCAACCAGTCTTCAACAATTCTCTCTGTATTTTCTGTTATCCCTCCCTGTTCTGGTACTCCAGTCACTAATAGGTTACTTCTCTTGATAGAGTCCCACATGATTCTTAAGGTTTCTTCATTTTTTTAAATTCTTTTATCTGATTTTTCTTCAAATATATTGGTGCCAAGTACTTTATCTTCAAGTTCACCAATTCTGCCTTCCACTTGCTCAGTTCTGCTCCTCTGACTCTCTAGTGAGTTGTCTAATTCTGTAATTTTATTGTTAATCTTCTGAATTTCTTATTGCTGTCTGCCCATGGATTTTTTCCAGCTTATTAAATTTTCCGTTATGTTCCTGAATAACCTTTTTTAACTTCTTCAACTGCTTTATCTGTGTGTTCCTTGGCTTGTTCTGCATATTGCCTCATTTCCTTCCTGATGTCTTGAAGGGTTCTGTATAGTAATCTTTTGTATTCTGCATCCGGTAATTCCAGGAATGCACTTTCATCTGGAAGATCCCTTGATTCTTTGTTCTGAGAGTTTGTTGCGGCAATCATGGTCTGTTTCTTTATGTATTTTGATGTTGACTGTTGTCTCCGGGCCATCTGTAAGTTATTGTATTAATTTACTTTAGTTTTATTTATTTTAGCTTTGTATTAATTTATTTTATTTTGCTTACTGTATCCTTATCGTAGCTTCTTGCTTTGTTTTGTTTTGATATGCCCAAATGGGTTGCTTGAGTGAGCTAACTTGATTATTTTCACCTTTGGAGCTCTGACGTTCTGTCCCCAGATGGCTAGAGCTGTTATCAGGTATATCAGTCTAGGACTCCATTCACTTTTTTTTTGTATGAATTCAGCTCAGGTGTCCAGGAAGCTGGTCATCAGGTGTGTGGTACAGATTCTGTCCTACGGTCTTAGAGGGGTAGGGGTGATTGGTGTAGGTACTGGTGTCTGGTTGCAGGAGGGGGTCACGTTCTGAACAAGGCAGGGGTCTGAGAATCATCCCCGAAGTGACTCTGAGGAAAGTGCATCCCTCTTCTCTAGAACGTACAGGTGGGTGGGTTCTGCAGACAGACCACGGCACCCAATGTTTTTGGTTGTAAGGACTTAGAGGTACCAGTTATCCTTGGAACCATATTGCAGGTGGCTGGGTGAGCTGAGTGGAGCCACCAGTCCTTAGGTGCCTGATGTGGGTAGGTGAGGACCCTGTTTAATAGGGAAAGCAGTGTCAAACATGAAACACCCACCTCTCCACTGCACAGCTGAAATGGTTGGAGTCTGCCAACAAGGGCCTATTCTGAAATAGGCCCATACAGGTCCATGCAGGGGGGAAAGGTATTCAATGTCCATGGACTGTTTATGCCTGGACAGGAGCCGCTTCTGTCTTGAGTTCCCCAGGTTAGTGGAGCTGCAAATTATCTTTTCCCCCAACTGCAAATTTATTCCTTCTCCAAGGCTGGGACGATGGCCCTAGGTGCTCAGCAGGGCCTATTTCAGGCTGAAGGAAATCAACAGCTGCAGAAGCCGGCTTGGGGGCAGGGGGTGCAGTAAAATATATGGAATTATTTAGGTTTTGCCGAGAGTGCTGTTCTTCTCTGGTCCTGGAGGTTTGAGTAGGCTGTGTGGTTGGCTGCTTCTCCCTGAGGAAACTGCAGCCGAACAGTGGTACCAGCCCACCACAGCCGCTCCAGAGAATGGTGCCTTAGGGCTCCTGGCAATTCAGGTCTTGCAATTCCTCTCTGCTTCCAAACCATCTCTTCCTCCCCCTGCCGCTCAGTTCGTTTTCTACGTTTGTCTTTGATGTTCAGGGCTCCTAGTTTGTCATAAATATGCTAATTTCACTTGTTTTTTCTGGTCTTTGTTGTAAGAGGGCTTGCCGGAAGCATCTGTCTATTCTGTCATTTTGGCCCCGCCTCCAGTCTCTTGCTATTTAATGGAGTGGAATAGTCTAACTTGATCAGACTACCTTCTGGAAGGATCGTAATGGATAGACAGTGAATAGAATTAATTATTCAGTTTTTGTAGATCTAACCCACAAACCTGTTACAGTCAAGTTGATTCTGATTCATGGTAACCCCATGTGTTACAGAGTAGAACTATGCTCCACAGGCCTTTCTTCCATGGTAGATCACCTCCTACTATACTGAAACAGTGATATCTATAGAATAAAGCGAAACAGAGATATTCTGAGGTGAGGGCAAAATCTTCTCATTCTATCAAGACAAAAACTCATAATTTAGTTGCTTTTACATATTTTTAAGCAGCCAAATTCTCCTTTCAAATGAAATCCAATATACAAAGCAAGGAAACTGGATGTGACTGTTTTTGACCCCTTCCCAGTTGGACTCTCACCTCTACCCTTTACTTTAGCCTATGAAGCAGCCATAGAAAAGACAGCCAGAAAGCATTGCTGTAACATTTCTCTAACATTTCTCCTGAGTAATAGAGATTCTCTCATCTGCTGAATGATATTATGAATGCTTTTCAGGGAAATGTCCACCTTGTGGAGACAAGTCCAGGTTATATTCTCAAGTCAGCAGCTCTTTTGAGATGTCAACAGTGTATCACATCGTTTTCTTCTATTTTATAAGATTTTTATTTTTTGTTCCTTCAAATGACTTGTAGGCATTTTTATAATATCTAAAATTGTGTAAAAACATACATGGTTATGTAGCTTTATCTAAGGGTGCTTGTTTTGGGTTTTTTTTTTCTTAAATGTAAGTTCTCTAGCATTTTGTTATATGTCCCTTTGTTTCATAGGTTCAGAAGGAGAGTGGAAATCTAAGGAAGTGGGTAATGTTTATGTAAAAAACCAAAATCCAAACCCATTGCCGTCAAGTTGATTCAGACGCATAGAGACCCTGTAGGAATGCTTTTATGAAAATAATAATATGGTTTGTTTGGTTGCTTTATCCAGAGACTCTTCAGACTTCACTGAGAATATTGATGAATCAGCTGGATCCCTGTTACTGGAAAATAAAGGCAATATTCAGGTTTCAGAAATGACACATTTTGGAAACATAAGCGAAGGAGAAAGTAAAACCATGAGGATCTGGATTGAGTAAGTTTACCACTGTAAAGTTTTAAGTAGAATTACATTAAGGGTTTTTTAAACTATAGTTGAACAATTTATGCACAAATAAGTTTACTTCGCTCATTTTTTTCCTTTATCTAAATCCTTTCATTTTTTATCCCATAATTGCCTTTTCCCCTATATTCATAAAAATATTTCAGATTGCCATTCATTAGTTAGAGGTCTTTGCTTTATGCCCCACGGGCTTTATGGCAACTGAATATATTAGAATTAGAAATATTGTCTGTGTTCATGATTAAATCTCATTATTCAGGAATAAAGGAGAATCTCCTCGAACCTTAGTCAGATGCCAGTTTGTTGGCTGGGAAAAAACTAAACAATTCAGTTTGCAATTGCCTGATGAAGGCCAAAAGCACCCAGGGGTACCTCATGTTCCTGACAATCCTGGGGAGAAGAAATTTTCCAAGAGAAATGTTAATGAATTAAATACTGACAGAAAAGCAGAGAACCCTCAGACATTGGACAGGAGTTTGGCGGACAACAGAGAATCCTCTCCAGGTATGCATTTAAACTGCTAGCATGGAATTTACACCTGTAAACCCATATAAGACTTTAGTTTGTTTTCTTAAACAGGACACCTCGTCAGAACTCCTGGTCTTCATGTCTGTGTGTGTGTGTGTGTGTGTGTGTGTGTGTGTGTGTTGGGTGGTAGGGGTGGGGGGTCAAAGAGGAACAACAGTGGGCCAGTCACGCTATCCTTGTTCTTCATGCTCTGTACTATTTTTGAAGACCCCATTACTCCTGCTCTCTCCTCCTAACATTTTCAAGGGAAACTTAAATAGTTTGGCCTTGACCCATACCAGGAACTCCTTCTGATTTTGGCACTTTCTCAAGAGTGCTTCTAATTTGGGGAAAAGCTATGAAGGCATGTTCCAGGTTGTAGCCATGTTGCCATTGTTTCTTCTCCCTCAATAACTTGGAAGATTTTTGTAGTTTTACCCTGTTCCTACTTCTTATTGGCACTTTTTTATTGTACTTTAGATGAAGGTTTATAGAGCAAATTAGTTTCTCATGAAACAATTAATACGCATATTGTTTTGTGACATTGGTTGCCATGTCTTAATGTCCATTACCAGCTTTCCTGTCTCATCCTGCCTTCTCGTCCTTGCCCCTGGCCTGGTTTGCCCGTTCAGTCTCATTTTGTTTTATGGGCCTGTCTAATCTTTGGCTGAAGGGTGAACCTCAGGAATGACTTCAGTAGTGAGTTAAAGGGTGTCCGGGGGACATGCTCTCAGTATTTCTCCAGCCTCTGTCAGACCAATAAGTCTGGTCTTTTTTTGTGAGTTAGAATTTTGTTCCACATTTTTCTCCACCTCTTATTAGCATTTTTAAATAGGCTACCATCTAATGCTCTAGGGTGGTGTTTGTTTTTGTATCTGGGTACGTGTATATATGCCACTCCCAAACCAAACCCACTGCTGTTGAGTCGATTCTGACTCACAGCAACCCTATAGGACAGAGTAGAACTGCCCCATAGCGTTTCCAAGGAGCGCCTGGTGGATTCAAACTGCCAACCTCTTGGTTAGCAGCTGTAGCATTTAACCACTATACCACCAGGGTTTCCTGTGTATATGTATGTGTGGATATTTATGTATGAATGTTTATTTCCACTGTTGAAAACCATTTGGTGTAATTTTGGATTTAAACTTTATTGGATTAGATGAATGTACCTCGCAAAGAGAAAATAGACAAAAACAAAAGACTGTATCCAGGAATCAGATTACAGATTCTAATCTCAGTGGATATGGACTAATTCCTCCAGGTGGAAAAATCTTCGTTATGGTAACCTGTAATGCAAGGTATGTGAATTGGGTTTGGAGTGAGTTTACTTTGGCGACATGTATGCTTTTTTCTTTTTAAATTTTATCTGTGATACTTTTAGGCTATATATTATTAAGAGTATTCACAGACTATTTTGATGTGACAAAATTATGTAAAAAAGCTTTGGTCTAGATAATCCCTTACATATTTGGCCAGCATGAATTTTATCTACTTGAAGCAATGGATACTCAAAACTTTTACAATTTGTAACCCTACTCTGTTCATTCTCAGCAGCAGATTTAAGTTCCTACTTTACAAAGAACATAAACATTCAGATATGAGCTCCCTACATTTCTTTCATCCCTTCTGCTCTTGAAATTGTTTATCTCTTTTCATGTTTACCTTCTTTCTTATGTTTTTGTAGCTCATTGGTGACTGACTCATTTCTGAGACCTTTTTCCCATCCACATAGCCTTCCAGCCATCCAATCATCAACCACTTAACCAAGAGACAGATAAGCAGGCCATTAAGGTGCAGTGTGATAAGGGTTGTGATTAGGGAAGCATACAACATGGGATCAGGGCATCTACGCCCTCCTTTGTGATCCCACAATACCTTCTCCATATTTTTGTCATGGCACTGTGAATTCCTTGAACACAGGGGTGGTATACTATGTGCATTTAATCACTGATATTGTATGAGTATCTGGTTGGGAAACATGAATGAGCTTATATAGAGTGAGAGGAAGGGAAGCCCGAAAATGCAGATAGGAGACATTTGGAGCAAGGTTCCAACAGAGCAGCAGAGAAAACTTTTCTCACATATCTTGCAATTTTCACTCAATCTGCTAAAAGCCAGGCCTTGAGGTGAGCATAGGTCTTGTCTTCCAGGGGCTCATAGGCAGGCAGGGAAGACAGACTGGTAAACCAGTAGTTCCAGTAGATCTCGGGGTGAGGGCAAAGAAGGCATATTGTATCTGATTATTGGGGAATTCACATAATAGGTAAATGATATTTTTAAAAATGTTAAGGACAACATAAAGACATATTTCTTGAGATAAGCAAAAAAGAAAAGTAGATAATTGTATATACAGTATGTTCATAGTTAAAACAAAAGCAAAAAAATTGGTAAAAGTAAAGTCAGCCATTTTGTGTGTTTTTCATCATGCTGCACAATTCTAATTTAGACTTGGGGTATACTGAAACTTTTTCATGTTGTTTCTAAGTTTATGAATTATAAAAAAGACAACTTTAGGTGCTTAATTTTATCTTGGAAAAATATTCATTGCTTATTTAAGAAAGTCCTTTTTTTTTTTTTTGCCCTTTAAAATGAATGATCAAATGCTGCTCATGATCACTGTTAGTTATGTGACTTTTCCTATATGCTGCTAAGTGAAATTATATTGACTCTTTGTCTATTTTATTTATAATTAAAAAAATTATAACTTATTTATAATTAGATTTTATTCCTTTGCTTTTCCAAGAACTCCTGGCCATTGCAAAGATCTCCTTTTGCTTTTTTTTTCTGATTTCACAATTGGGCGGTACATTGAGGTAAATGTAGTAAGTGCTCAGGAGTCACTCATAGCTGCCACAGAACCATATTCTCAGGAATGGTCTGAAAGTTCTCAAGCGCCACATCCCTCAAGATCTGTTGTACCCGGGACCAGACTGAGAAGGTAATGTAATTAAAATAAGATAGTAATGAGTATATCATTCTTGGTATGTGATCTGTTTGCTTGGCTGTTTTCTCTGTTATAAAGAAACTGACATGCTAAACATTTGCCCCTTTACCTATTATCTACCACACTCCTGGGGAGTCAGGTGAGGGTTTGAGTCTCTTTCTGTTATTTTTCACTTTTTCCCATTGTATATTCACTGACATATAATTCATTAAGTGTACATATCTGCTAGGCACTGTGCTAGGGATTTGATCTTAAACTAGGGAGAGTAAGACAGACTTACGAGCCAGTTGTTACAGCAGTGTGAAGAGCCTACGGTTCACATGGGCCTTGGATTCCACCAGGTTAACTCATCCTGTCACACATCACAGTACGAGACTCGCACGAGTGTTGGTATCTGGTATCTCTAGGGACTAGAAGGATAAGATTTGACCTTTGCCTCATCTCTTGCCATACCCCTTCATGTACCGTACAGTCAACCAGTCTCCTATGAGGGAAGGAATTATCTCTTACTCATATTTGTATGCCGTCTGACATAGTGCCTGGCACAAGCAAGGACTCAACAAATGCTACATACATGAGATGCAAAACTGCTTTGTCTTTAGTGATCAGACTTAGTGATCACTTATGGGGCCTTGGTGGTGCACTGTGTAAGAGCTCGTCTGCTAACCAAAAGGTCAGCAGTCTGAATCCACTAGCCACTCCTTGGAAACCCTATGGGGCAGTTCTACTCTGTCCTCTAGGGTCGCTATGAGTCACAATCAAGTGTATGGCAGCGGGTTTGTTTGTTTGTTTGTTTAATGGTTCCTTGAAGGTTATTTGAAGGTACGTTTACCCATTAAGCATGAAAATAAATTAATTTACTCATTAAGAATGAAATTAAAATAAGTTTTTTTTTCTTATGTTTGGTGCCCAAATTGGAGAACACAACCTGATCTGAAGGGATGTAAGTGTATCTGTAGACTGTATTTATCCCATTTAGTGTGAGACTATCCATGCATTAGCTGCATTAATATTGGTGGGTAGTGCCCCAGGCCCCACTGAGGGTGTTATGTGCTATTTGTTAAAATTGGAAAATTCTGAATGCCATAACACATTTTCCCCAGTGATTTGGATGAGAGCTTCTGGACCTGTACTCGGTTCCAGGCTGGAGGAAAAATCCACTGTCAGAAAGGGGCAGATTGTATTGTGGTTTAGAATCAAGCTTTGCAGTTCAAATTACAGTGCTTCCTCTAGTTAGCAGTGTGACCTTGAGTGAATTTCTTTTTAACTTCCCTGAACCTCAACTTGAGGAAAAATGTAAGAAAATAATTGTTCCTATTCCATATGGTATTTGTGATGATGAGATGAGATAAAATATGTAAAATACTTTATGTCATTTGTGGCAGAGTAAGCACTCAATAAATACTAATAATCTCTGTTACCATTAAAGGGCCTAGTCAGTAGAACCTAGAAAAAGGTATCAAGAAACTCACATTGCCTTGCAAGGTAGTGGAGGGCCAAAGGCTGTTGTGAATTAGTTTTTAAGAACTGCCTTGTTTTTGCTTTAGTGGTACATTAAGCAACTTCCTAGTTTTCATTTGACTTACATAAAAATCAGCAACCACAAGAATTTTATTCCTCATGTCTGTTATTTCTCTTTGAATATTGTTATGGATCAAATTGTGTCCCCCAAAAATGTGTGTCAATTTGGCTAGGCCACATTTCCCAGTATTTTGTGATTGTCCACCATTTTGTCACTATGAGGCGGAATGGACTCCACAGCAATGGGTTTGGTTTTTGGTGATTTTCCTATGTGTTGTAAATCCTACCTCTATGATGTTAATGAGGCAGGATTAGAGGCAGTTATGTTAATGAGACAGGACTCAGTCTACAAGATTAGGTTGTATCTTGAGTCAATCTTTTGAAATATAAAAGAGAGAAGCAAGCAGAGAGACAGGCGGACCTCATACCACCAAGAAAGTAGTACCAGGAGTAGAGAGTGTCCTTTGGACCTGGGGTCCCTGCACAGAGAAGCTCCTAGACCAGGGGAAGATTGATGACAAGGATCTTCCTCCAGAGCCATCTGAGAAGAAAGCCTTCCCCTGGAGCTGGCACCCTGAATTCAGATTTTTAGCCTCCTAGACTATGGGAGAATAAATTTCTTTTTCTTAAAGCCATCTACTTGTGGTATTTCTGTTATATCAGCTCTAGATAACTAAGACAAATATTAATACATTATCAGTGTATAGGAACTTCTCTGAAAGAAGAGATATCTGCTTCCTGCCAATCCATTTTGTGAACCCACGTATCTGACCCTGGTTTCCTCAGAGTATACATAAAACACAGAATTTCTGAATCTACCAAGCCAAGATTCTGGACTTTAGTGATCTAACCATGGTGGCAATCCAACCATGCTACTGACCTTAGTGGGCCCTGATCTTTCAACCATCCAGCACCAGTCAACAGCATCTCTCAGTTTTTGCCCCCTCCTTCTAAAAATATATTCATTCATTCACTGCTTTTTATTTTTATTGAACTAAATAAAGCTGGACAATGAATAAGGAAGACCGAAGAATTGATGCCTTTGAATCGTGGTGTTGGCGAAGAATATTGAACATACCATGGACTGCCAAAAGAACGAACAAATCTGTCTTAGAAAAAGTACAATCAGAATGTTCCTTAGAAGCAAGGATGGTGAGACTGCGTCTTACATACTTTGGACATGTTGTCAGGAGGGATCAGTTCTTGGAGAAGGACATCACACTTGGCAAAGTACAGGGTCAGCAGAAAAGAGGAAGACCCTCAACGAGGTGGATTGACACAGTGGCTCCAACAATGGGCTCAAGCATAACAATGATTTTGAGGATGGCACAGGACTGGGCAGTGTTTTGTTCTGTTGTTCATAGGGTCGCTGTGAGTTGGAACCAACTCGATGGCACCTAACAACAACAAATATTTATTGAGCACTCTTTTTATGCAAGGACCTGAGTTGGCCATCTTAAACCATAAGGAATCACACATGCTTCACGGAATAATTGCATTGTTTGTATCTTTTAAGGGCCACATGGTAGGGTTGGATATTCAGCCAGCTAACCAAATGTGTGTGGAACAACCATCCTTATTCACCTTTACTTATTCATATTGCACCCACTGCTTTTCATATTTGCTTCCTTTATGCCACCTAACTTAATACTTTACCACAAGCTTACGTGGTTGATATCTACATTTTACCCCATTTTTCAGGTAAATAGGTTCAGAGAGTTTAAGTAGATATTTCTGGTGCTATTAAGTGGTAGAATTGGGGTGTGTCCCATCTGTTCCTGATTGCAAAGCCTTTTCTGTATTCAGTTTTCTTATTCACAGTTGGGGTAAAAGAACCCAGCTCTCTCCATTGTCTCTCGAGCATGAGAGGATAATTTATGGCATAAGGGGATTGGCAAAAACCACTTTCCCCTCATTCTCAGTCAGAGATAAACTAGAAGGAAGAGCTAGAAAGGAATAAGTGAGGAAATGTAATTCACCTTTCTTCATGATACTTGATTTAGATGTAGACCATCTCTAACTCTGGACCACTGCAAGTGGTGTTTCTCAGACCTCACTCTGACTTTTTTTTTTACTCCCTTTTCTTTCCCATCCTTTCTTCTCTCAATTTTTAAAAATTTTTCTGTAATTCCCATTGATATGTTAGATGTGCCTATAGTAGCTAGTGGTGCCCTTTATCCTGCTTGTGACAGAAGTGTTACAGATTTCTGCCACAGTCCTTTCTAGGCATGGCCCAGAATCGTGTGTTTAATACTGTAAACCCTGCCAGAGAAATGCAGGCTGACAAAAAATGGGAAGATAGGGTCCAAGCAGAGCAAACTTTAGTAAATGTTCTTGTTTGCACGTGTATATAATTTATGTATGTGTGTATATAATTTCTGATCTTTATCCATCAGTATTAAAAATACTGTCTTAACAACTTAGTTAATTAGCAGCTTGAAGACAGTTGTTTTCAAACTCATGGTTCTATGAGGTGCCTTGAAGATCCAGCCCCTCTCTCTCTATTGCAACCAGAATAGCCCTGCCTTTTTATGTAGTTTTTAAGTATCAAGTAAGACCTTGTTTGAAATATTTTTGCCAAAGCTAAAACAGTAGTTTGAACACTACTGACTCAGGCCAGCAGCTAGTACATACATCAGTTACTTTTTGGTGAGTAAATAAAACGTGGCTCTTTTTAAAGTAAGAAAAACATGCTCAAGTTAAAATGTCTGGTATAAAAGACTTATTCCTGGCAATTCATAATTGCTTTGAACTTTTGTTTCTTAAAGGTATTCAAGACGAGCACTTCCAAATTTCCTTCCATATTATCCCATCCCAGAAGCACTTAGAACGTGTGTGGAACAAAACATTGACATATTAAATTTTCAACCACTTCTTGCAGAGGTAAGAAAAGTTGTGTCTGTGATTGTGTATGAAATATTTGGCTTTTCCTTTTAGGTTTCGTTTTTTGATCTGTCGAAAGTAATGATGTCTCCCTTCTCAGATACAGGCCTTATTCTGATTCATTTTTACGATAGCTGGGAATTTCAGGAAGGTGAGAGATACAAACTGTCAAAAGTTTATTGTCCCTTTATGCTGTTGAAATTATGCACTCAGATATAATTCACATTACTCTAGTCTACAGCCGTGCCAGGAGGTGGGTATCGTCAATGATCCTAATAGTTCACTTTACCTGGTCTTTTGGGTGCTGATGACACTTTGTCTTCAGCCAAGCCTCTCTCAGCTAGTGTAGGAAGCCATGTGAGCTTTGTTGAGGTATAATTTACATACCATTAAATCCATCCATTTTAGGTGTATAATTCACTGATCTTTAGTAAATTTGCAGAGTCGTGCACTCCTTATTGCAGTCCCATTTGAGAACATTTCCATCATCCAAAAAAGACCCCTCATGGCCATTTGCGGTCAATCTCCATTCCTACCCCTAGCTCCAGGCAGCCAGTAATGTGTTTTCTGTATAGATTTGCCATTTCTGGATGTTTTGCTTAAGAGGAATCATAAAATACATAGTCTTTTGCATGTGGCTTCTTTTACTTAGCGTAAAGAATTTGAAGTTTATACATGTTGTAGCATACAGCCATTGTTTGTTCATCTTTATTTTATGTCCCATTTATTCATTTACCAGTTGATGGGCTACTGGGTGGTTTCCACTCTTGGGCTATTATAAATGATGCTGCTATAAATACTCATGTACAAATATTTGTGTACATCTATTTTCATTTCTCTTGAGGAGTTGAATTGCTAGACTGCACGGTAAATTTATGTTTAGCTTTTGAAAAGGCTGTCAAACTTTTTTCCAAAGTAGGTATACCATTCTATATTCCCACCAGCAATGTATAAGGGTTACAGTTTTTCCACATCCTGAATGAACAGTTGGTATTGTCTTTTTTATTGTAGCCATTCTAATGTGTGTGAAGTGGGCCTGTAAAAGCCACGCTCTGCCCCTTTCTGAATAAGCTCAGGCAACCAGAATAAAGAAAAGAATAGGGACAGTGGGGCACAGGGACCTGTGATAGTAGAAAAAGGCATGGATGGTCATTAAAGGTAGGGGGTAAAACCTGCCAGTTTGAGGAGTGTGAGGCGCTTTCCAAATACAAGGCAGAGCCGTCATATTCCTACTGTTCCTGGGACCAATGAATTATAGCATAATAAAGTTAAAAAAAACCTATTGCCGTAGAGGTGATTCTGACTCATAGCGACCCTGAAGGACAGAGTAGAACTGCCCCATAGGGTTTCCGAGGAGTGCCTGGTGGATTCGAACTGTCAACCTTTTTGTTGACAGCCAAGCTTTTAACCTCTGTAGAGTGGTTTTAAGAAATCTGGATTGCAGTTAACATGTGATTGAGTACAATGTCTATGTTCATGAGTTGAGTGAATATTTTAGCATAACAGAAATGCTCAATAATAGAGTTTATAAATTATGACCTTAAATTGCTTCCTTTGTGTGGTGGTTGGGTTAAAAAAAAAATACAACAAATTAAGTCTTTTAGCAAATTAAGTCTTTTAGCATTTCTCTATTTAAAACTGCCTACTCTGTAAACTTGGTATATCACTGACATGCTATCCTACTTTCACTAACTTCTTGATGTTTTGTTTTCAGCTTTTGAGCATGTTGAACTACAAAGAGATATTTTCAACTTTGCTATGGCTTGAAGAGATTCATGAGGAAATGGAAATGAAGGAGTTCAATATGAGTGGAGTCATTTTAAAGAAGAAAGGGAATTTCTTGGTTTTGGAGATCCGAGGATTATCTGATAATAGACCACCTTTGAATCCAGGTGTTTTGTTACTTGTCACATTTTAATGTAGTAGGTAAAATAGCAGAAATTACATCACAATTAGAACAACTATTTTTTCAATCCAGGAACACTAAATTCACAGTATTTCTTTTTCTTCTCTTTGGTTAGAATTTCACTTAAAGTTTTTTCGGCGTGTTTCTTCTTATCTATCACATTTGCATTTAAGCAGTTGAACCCAACCATACTTGTGTCTAATTCCACTCCTTCAAAGTATTTCAATTTATAGTATAGTAGCAGGATGTTCAGATTTTGTAATAGTTTTATGTGTGGTGATTTTTTCAAACTAGGTGATAGAGTGGTTTTAAGAAATCTGGATTGCCGTGAACACGTGATTCAGTACAATGCCTATGTTCATCAGGTGAGTATTTTATTCGTAATTGTATTTACTACCTCATAGGTTATCAGAAGGTAAGGAATCATGTTAATTCTTCCTTCTGTTGAAAGTCACATGGCTGTGGGGAAAAATGTTGCTAGGTTTGTATGTCTAGGCACACAGACGTAGGTAAGTGTATTCTTTAGGTATTTGCCTCTTTTGGAAAGTGTGGGTATAAAATAAAAATTTGAATGGTTTTTATGCATAAAGGGAACTTGCTATCTAAAGAAATCCTACAAAAACAGATTCATGTTTTGTACGTATTGAAGTATAATATACTGTACATATTTAAAGTGTACAGTTTAATCAGTTT
Source organism: Elephas maximus indicus (assembly GCF_024166365.1). Lineage (NCBI taxonomy): Eukaryota > Metazoa > Chordata > Mammalia > Proboscidea > Elephantidae > Elephas > Elephas maximus. The sequence goes on from NC_064846.1 coordinate 20,697,970, forward strand.
TGACATATATATACACTTGTAAAACCATTTGCACAAACAACCATCACCCCCAATAGTTTCCTTCTGCCCCTTTGAAGTCCTTCCCTCCACCCCTATTTGCAGGCAATCACTGATCTGCTTTCTGTCACTATAGACTAGTTTGCATTTTCTAGAATCTTATATAATAAATAGAATCCTACAGTATGTACTTTCTTTTGCCTTGTCGTATGTTTCAGAAGTTCATTTTTATTACTGAGTGATGTTGCATATATGGATATACCACAATTGGTTTACTTATTCACCATGTTGATGGGTATTTGGGTTATTTTTAGTTTTTGTCCATTAGACCTAAAAGGTGAACACATCTAAAGCATTACAAATTCAGTTTATCTGTTTCCAGGGAAGTTGGAGAATATCAGTGTCTATAAACCAATCATAACAGAAGAATACCTTTATCCTGAATTTGTTAATACTCTTGAAAGGAAGAGAAATATTTCAGATTCACACAGAAAGAGTGGGAGAGAGGCATTTATCTCTTTTAGACACACAGGCACACAGAGAACTTGTGCTTCCTATAGCCTCCACCATAGATCCAAAGTAAAATGGCACACAAAAACTCACTGGTACAAACCTCAAAGGTCAGCTTTCCCTTTCAGAGGGCACACACATTTTTTGTGATTGATTTTAGCTTCCAAATAGAACAGATCAATAAAAAACAGTAAACTAGGTTCTTTGTTAATGCCATCTGACAGAGAAAAGATATGCATCATCCACCTAACAGATCTCTAAATGGTCAGATTCTGAAACATGTTGCCACCAATGAGCACAAATGTTGCTGATGGTCAAGTAAAATAAGGACAAAGAAGAGGCCATTGTATTTACCAATGTGAAGGTTACTGGTGCCCTTCATAAGTGAGCAGTTGGGGCAAAACCTTCATAGGAGTGAGTTTAGGGGAACAGAACAAAGAGGAATTCAAGTCAGCAAGTATAGACAGCTCTTTGGAGAATTTTTGTAGTTAAGTGGACACAGAGAAATGGAGCAATAGGTGGAGGGTGAAGTGTCCTCAAATTAGAGAGATAAAAGAACATCTGTGAGCTTATAGAAATAATCCAATAGATGAGGGGAAGAGGAGCACACATTTTGCTGAAGGAATGCCCTTGTATGTGACAAGAGACAGGATCTAGTGCAGAAGTGAAGGGGATAAAACAGAGTTCATAGAGCAAACACAACTATACTTGAAGTAATATCCTCAAAGAGCTGACTGGGCATTACTTATACATAGAAGAGAATTGGCTTTAGTTTTAGCAATTAAAAATGTTATTGTTGTCATTAAAATAGTAGGCAAGTTGTTGAATAACAGAATGGATGCAGGTGAAGTTAAAATTCTTGAGCTGGATATACAGCTGAGTAATTCTCTCAGAAGATATCAAAACAGCTGAGTAATTCTCTCAGAAGATACCAGAAAGAGAAAAAGAGATGCAAATATTAAAGAATACTTAAGATACATGGAAGATAAATCCATCAAATGTTCTATTAATCTTTTAAAAGATCTGGAATAAGTTGTTCTGGAAATGAAGAAAGATATGAAATCCTTAAATTTGTCTCAAAATATTTTCTAATTTCCCCTTGTGGTTTCTTCTTTGACCTGTTTATTGTTTAAGAGTGTGTTGTTTGGATTCCACGTATTTGTGAATTTCCCAGGGTTTTTTTGTTCAGTTTGGTTATTGATTTCTAGTTCCATTGTGGTTAGGGAAGATACTTTGTATGATTTCAGTTCTTTTAAACTTATTGAGCATTGTTTTGTTGCCTGACACATGGTATATCTTGAAGAATGTACCGTGTCTACTTAAGAAAATGTATATTGTGCTCTTGTTGGCTGGAGAGCTCTGTGAGAGTTCTATCTGTTGGATCTAGGTTGTATATAGTGTTGTTCAAGTTCGTTCCTTCCTTGTTGATCTTCTGCTGGTTTTTCTATCCATTATTGTAATTGGGATATTGAAGTCTCCAGCTGTTATTGTAGAACTGTCTTTCTGTCCTTCAAGTCTGTCAGTTTTTGCTCCATATATTTTGGGACTGTTTTTAGGTACGTACATGTTTATAATTATTGTATCTTCTTGATTAATTGACCCTTTTATGAACATATAATGGTCTCTTGACTCTTGTACCAATTTTTGACTTAAAAAGTATTTGTCTGATATTAGTATAGCCACCCCAGCTCTTTTTTTTTTTTTTTGGTTACTCTTTGTTTAGAATGCATCTTAGAACTTCTCTTCCTGTGTGTCCTTAGAAACGTCCCTTCCTTCCCGCTAGTGTAGGAAAAGGAACAAAAATTAAATTAAGTTATAGCTGAAAGCCTTCCCAGAATACCTAGTCATGTATACTGCTACAAGGAGAAGACTTGTAATGACCTTTATTTCTGGGCTTTCCTATAGCACATATCATTTTGTATTATAATTATGTGTTCAGCCTGTGTTTCACTTACCTTCATATTCCCAGAGCTACAACATTGGCCTGATAAATAAAAGTTCAGTAAGCATTTGGGAAGGATGGATGCATTGATTGGCTGTTTGTATAATCTAATGATGTAATGATTTCTAATTTTCAGTTATTTTTGCAGATATCTAACATGCCAAATTTTAGCTCAGATCTGTAGAATGAAGTCTTCAGGATGTGTTGCTGGATATAAGAAATAAATTAAGTATTGTTTATGAACATTAAATTTGTGTTGCTTTTTCAGATTCACGAAGAAGAGATAATTTTTAAAGTTAATTCAAGATTTAATGAAACATATAATTTTGAACCTATGGATGTAGAATTTATATTTAATAGGTAATTCTTTTAGTGAATTTCATAACAACTTGTCTTTATTCCTGGTCAGTGCCAGGCTTCTGTTTAAGATTTAAAGTAAATCCTTTGACATTCCAGTAATGATGTCAGACATGTGTTGAAATATTTATGCTTTGGGGATCCTAAATTGGCTCCATAAGCCAATTTCAGAACTTCAAATCTGAATTTTAAAGAAATCTGTGTCTGTCTTCTGTTTTGAAAAGATGTGCCTCAGCTCTTGCATCCTTGCCAGCATTCTTTTTCGTTTCTGTTTTTTTGTCATGCCTTATCTCCTTGAAGATAGAATTTTATTCTCCATTGATTGTTATTTTCAATTAATTTTAAGAGATTGAACCTTTCACGAAGCCCTGGTAGCGCTGTGGTTAAATGATACGGCTGCTAACCAAAAGGTCGGCAGTTCAAATCCGCCGGCTGCTCCTTGGAAACCATGTGGGGCAGTTCTACTCTGTCCTATGGGGCCAATGTGAGTCAGAATGGATGCCACAGCAACGGGTTTGGTTGGGTTGGGTTGGGACCTTTCACAATCAAAATTACTTTTCAGTTAACTCAAAAGGAGGATCGGCATTCATAGGATGGTTTTTATTTTCTCCTTTTGTGGTTTATACGTTAAAACAGAAATACTCCCCTAAGGGAAGAGGGAGTCTCTGCTGTACTTCCTCCCGGGGTACTACTTTTATAATAGAGTTGACATGTCCACAGAGCACATCGATCCTTTAGTCTCTCACATTTCCTAGAGGATCCTTTTAGGAACTTAAATGTTATATACTCTGATTCCTATGACCTTTGTAGTCTTGACTTTTTAAAAATATGAAAGTGAGTCATTTTCTATTGGCTTTTTGGTAGGACTCCAAGCAGACGATGTCACTTAGCAGTTGAAGAAGCCAAACATTTAGGTGAAAAAGGTATTATTTTTGTGAAAGTGTATTGTATATTGATTGTCATTTTCCCAGAATATTTTTAGAGAATCTTCATGTGACATGTTAAGTAAAATACAGTCTTTTGAATCATACTAGAAATAAAACTACAGGATATCCACATTTTGAACTTTGTATTGAGGGGCTTTACTGTTTTCCGCTATATCTGAAAAGAAATTGATTACACTTTGCCTCACCTCTCTTAATTTAATGTGTTAGTTTACGTATTTATTTTTTGCTTATGAGTAGAAAAGTAAATGACTTTGGTATAAAGAATAAACAGTGCTTTTGTCCATGTTATAATTTGAAAACATTTCAGAGAAGGTGGAAAAAAGGAGGGAGTAGAATATCTTTGACTTTTGGTAGGATGGTCATAAAACTAGAGATTGCTTTTATTATTTTGTATCACGTTCAGTTATATCTACCCTCTCACCATGTCTCTTTTTTAAAGTATTATTTCCAGACACTCTCGTATTAAAGGCTCCCCAAGTTTCAGAGAATTGGAATGATGAACAGTCTCTCACTATGGTAATATTTTAATAATTTTGATATATTTTAGTAGATAATGATTGTGAAATCATTTTAGATGTAATAGATCCCAAACCACTGGAGTATTAGGGAAGAGTAGGTCACAAATAACCCCAAACCACACTTAAATTTAAACCGATTCAAATATGCCACAAAGTAGATGTAAGGTAAAATTTACCTAAAATTTAACCAGTGCTAATAGGACTGCAATATGTTGAGAAAACAAGGTACAGATCTGTAGGATGTTATACTTAAAACAGAACTTTATTTTGAAATAATTCTAGATTTAAAGGAAATTACATAGGATAGAGAGGGCCCATGTACCTTTCACCCAGTTTATCCCACTAAATATACCTTATAAATTTTTTTTTTTAACTACAGTCTAGAAAACCCTATGGGGCAGTTCTACTCTGTCACGTGGGGTTACTGTGAGTCAAAAATCAATGGCACCTAACATCAACAGCTATAGTATAATATAAAACCTAGGAAATTATCACTAATAAAGTGTATGTACAGCTCTACATCACATTTGTAATTTCCTGTTAACTACGTATGTAATCAAGATACAGAACTAGTCCATCACCGTAAAGATCTTGCTTGTGTTACCCCTTTATAATCATGCCCACCCTCCTAGCCCTACCATCCCTAAACCCTGGAAACCACTAATCTGTTCTACATTCTTATAATGCGGTCATGTCAAGAATGCTGTATAAATGTAATCACAGTATGTGACTGTCTCAGTCATCTAGTGTTGCTATAACAGAAATACCACAAGTGGATAGCTTCAACAAAGAGAAATTTGTTTCCTCACAGTAAAGTAGGCTAAAAGTCCAAATTTAAGGTGTCATATCCAGGGGAAGGCTTTCTCTCTCTGTCGGCTCTGGAAGAAGGTCCTTGTCCTCAATCTTCCCATGGTTGAGGAGCTTCTCAGACACAGGGACCCCGGGCCAGAAGGATCTGCTCTGCTCCTGGTGCTGTTTTCTTGGTGGTATGAGGTCCCCATTCTCTGCTTGTTTCCCTTTCCTTTTATCTCATGAGAGATAAAAGGTAGTGCAGGCCACACCCCAGGGAAACTCCCTTTACATTGGATCAGGGAGGTGACTTGAGTAAAGGTGTTACAGTCACACCCTAATCCTCTTTAACATAAAATTACAATCATAAAATGGAGGACAACCACACGATACTGGGAATCATGGCCTAACTAAGTTGACACATATTTTTGTGGGACACAATTCGGTCCATGACAGTGACCATTTTATTGTAAAATATGTATAACAAAACATTTGCCATATCAACCATTTTTATGTGTACAGTTCAGTGATATTATGTCCACCATATTGTGCAAATATCATAACTGTCCACTTCCAAATTTGTCATTACCGAGAACAGAAACTCAGTACCCCTTAAGCAATAATTCCCTATCTACCCCTCCCATCTGCACCTGGTAATCACTAACAAAATTTGGTCTCTATGCATTTGCCTATATTAGATATTTCACATAAGTGGGACCATACAGTATTTGTCCTTCTGTGTCTGACTTATTTCATTTAGCATAATGTTTTCAAGGTTCATGTCAGCATGTATCAGAACTTCATTTCTCTTTATAACTGAATAATATTTTATGTACAACATTTTGTTTATATATTCATTTGTTGATAAGCACTTGTGTTGTTTCCATTTCTTGGCTATTGTGAATAATGCTGCAGTGAACATTGGTGTACAAGTATCTTTTTAAGTCCCTGCTTTCAAATCTTTTGGGCACATACCTAGGAGTGGAATTGCTGGGTCATATGGTAATTTTTTATTTTAGCTGTTCTGATAGGTGTGTGATGATAGCACAGTAATTTGCATTTCCCCGTTGGGATATTAAGCACGTCTCCATGTGCTTATTTGCCATCTGTATATCCTCTTTGATAAGATGTCTGCTTAAGTTTTTGGCCTGTTTTCTAATTGGAGTGTTGGTTTATGTGCTGTTGAGGTTTGAGGTTTTTTATATATAAAGGTCCCTAGGTTGTGCAAGAGGAGCCCTGGTGGCACAGTGGTTGAAGCACTTGGCTGCTAACCAAAAGGTCGGTGGTTCAAAGCCACCAGCTGCTCCATGGGTTAAAGATGAGGCAGTCTGCTTCCGTAAAGATTTACAGCCTTGGAAACCCTATAGGGCAGTTTTACTCTGTACTCTAGGGTCGCTGTGAGTAGGAATCAACTCAGTGGCAGTGGGTTTGGGTTTTGGGGTTGTGTGCAAACAGTTTGTGCTTGACTATTAACTTTAAGGTTGGTGGTTCAAACCCACCCAAAAGCACTGTGGAAGAAAGGCCTGGTGATCTGCTTCCATAAAGATTACAGCCAAGAAAATCCAGTGGAGCAGTCTACTCTGTAACACATACAGTCACCATGAATCGGAATTGACTCAAAGGCAATAGGTTTGGTTTTGGGGTTTTTGGATACTAGTCTTTGTCAGATATGTGGTTTGCAAATATTTTCTTCCAGTCTGGAGCCTGTCTTTTCATCCTGTTTACACGGATCATCACAAAGCAAAAATTTTTAGTTTTGATGACACAGAATTTATCAATTGTTTGTTTTATGGACTGTGCTTTTGATGTCAAGTCTGAGAACTCTTTAGCAAGCTCAGATCCCAAAGATGAATTTAGCTGGACTGTATGAAGAACAGGGCATCAGAACTAGAGGAAGACTCATTAATAACCTGTGATATGCAGATGACAACCTTGCTTGCTGAACTGAAGAGGACTTGAAGCACTTACTGATGAAGATCAAAGACTACAGCCTTCCCTATGGATTACATCTGGACATAAAGAAAACAGAAATCCTCACAACTGGACCGATAAGCAACATCATGATATGTGGAGAAAAGATTGAAGTTATCAAGGATTTCATTTTATTTGGATCTACAACCAACACCCATGGAAGCAGCAGACAAGAAATCAAACCACACATTGCACTGGGCACATCTGCATCAAAGGACCTCTTTAAAGTGTCGAAAAGTGAAGATGTCACCTTGAAGGCTAAGGTGCGCCTGACCCAAGCCATGGTACTTTCAATCACATCATATGCATGCAAAAGCTGGACAATGAATAAGGAAGACCCAAGAAGAATTGATGTCTTTGAATTGTGGCATTGGCGAAGAATATTGAATATATCATGGACTGCCAAAAGAAGGAACAAATCTGTCTTGGAAGTACAACCAGAATGCTCCTTAGAAGCAAGGATGTGGAGACTATGCCTCACATACTTTGGACATGTTATCAGGAGGGACCAGTCCCTGGAGAAAGATATCATGCTTGGTAAAGTAGAGGGTCAGCAAAAAAGAGGAAGACCCTCAACGAGATGGATTGATACAATGGCAGCAACCATGGGTTCAAGGATAACGATTGTGAGGATGATGCCAGACCTGGCAGTGTTTCGTTCTGTTGTACATAGGGTTGCTATGAGTCGGAAGCAACCTGGTGGCACCTAACATCATGAATTTCATAGTTTTACATTGTACGTTTAAGTCCTAGATCCATTTAGAGTTAATATTTGTATAAGGTGTGAGGATTCCTTTTTGCCTATGTTTATTTTAGTGCACTGGCACCATTTGTTGAAAAGGCTCCATTGAATTGCTTTTATAGCTGCATTTTTATAATTAATCATGCATTCTATTATTTCTAGTTTAATCTTAAATCAGTCTCTAAATTGTGATTTTTAAGTCCAGGATATTTTTTTTTCTTTTTTATAGATACCAATTCTGTTTACATTGTCCATCTTTTATCCATTTATCAGTCTTACCTTGTTTTCTGTGATCTGTTAATATAATTATTTTAAAGTCTTTGCTAACTTCAATATTTGAATCATCTGTGGGTCTGGTCTTTTTTTCTCCTTATTACTGATTACATTTTTCTGCCTTTCACCTATCTAGCAATTTATGATTGGTTGCCTGACATTTTGTATAAAGAACAATAGAGGCTCCAGAAAATATCTTCCATCAGCAAGGTTTCCAAGGAAAGGGAAATTTGATAGAAATGCATATTCTTAGGTCCCTTCCCAGACTCATTGAGTAAGCAACTTTATAAGTGGTACCTAGCAGTCTGTTTAACAACCCTTCCAGGTGATTCTTATTCATGTTAACATTTTGAGAACCACTGTAGTACATTGTACCTGGAAGTGGAAGTCTTGACTTAATTTGACAGAATCGCTCTGGCAAATGTGATGAGAAGACAGTATAGAAGAGCTGTGGAGACCATTGTGTGAGAGTTGGCCTCCAGAGATTCTGATTTAATTGGTCTGTGGAGGGACCTCCACATGGGTATGTTTAAAGCCACACAGGTGTTTCCAATGGATATGTTCAATATAGGATAGAGAACTACTGCAGAAACATGGATCTTTTCTGGGGCTGTCACCTCGCATGTGTAAGGTGTTTCATTCTCCCATGCCCTATTTATATGAAAGTTAAGAAATGGTCCATTGATTCCTATTTTTCTCTGCTAAACTCCCAAGTCATTGTTGTAGGCACTTTTTTTATAAATGTATAAATTTGGAATTCATCAGCATATTGGTGATATTTAAAGCCCTGAGACTGGTTGAGATCACCCAGAAAGTGAATGTATACAGGGAAAAAAAGAGGCTCAAGAACTGAGCCCTTAGGCACTCCAGCATTGAAATTGGGAGGAAAAGGAGAAACTAGAAAAGGAAAGTGAGTGAAAGCAGAGAGTTAGGTGTTCTGAAAGCCAAATGAAGGAAGTGTTTCTTGGAGGAGGGAATGACTAAATCAAATATTAAGATAGGTTAAGTCAACTGAGGCCTGCTAGAATGTCATTTCTTTCAGGACAGGGCATTCAGCTACGCGTTTGCTTTGTTTTGTTTTCATTCACGTATCCTTATATTGTAAGATCTAAAATTTCAAGTGCTGCCTTGACTTCTTTGAGCCTCAAAACCCAAACCAAACCCATTGCCGTCGAATCGATTCCGACTCATAGTGACCCTATAGGACAGTAGATAGAACTGCTCCATAGAGTTTCCAGGAAGCACCTGGTGGATTCAAACTGCTGACCTTTTGGTTAGCAGCTGTAGCTCTTAACCACTATACCACCAGGGTTTCCTCTTTGAGCTTCACAGGGCCCCAAAAAGGCCTAACCATAACTTCCCCTCTTGCCAAAAATGTCCCCCACCCAGCAGGAAAGGTCCCCCCTCACTAGCTAGTTCCCCTGTCAGCTAGACCAGCTGGACCAGTCCTCAACCAAATGTGTTTCACCCCTCTGCCAGCCCAAGAAATTATTAAACAAATTAACCACATCCTCCACAGGAACCACAGGTTACCCCACCCGCTGGATACCACAAAGCCTGCCTCCCCCAGCCCCTGCTGGTTCATTCTGCTCCTGAGTGCAACCTCTGTGTACCTCTGTATGGCATATGGCATGTGGTGTCCTCCTCCCCCAAGCTGTGACTGTATGTGACTAAAAAACGATTGCCAATCTCATCTGTCCAGTGTTGGGTGTCATGTGTTTGCCCATCTAGTACTATTTAGAAAGGGGAATCCCTCCTCACCAAGGACAGATTACCCAATAAGCAAGATACACACAGGCTTACCTATGCTTACTTATTAATCTGTAGTACACAGTTTCACATGGGTTTTACCACATGCCATGTGAAATTGTGCACTACAGAGTAAATAACCACAATTAAGCTCATATGTACCTTGCTACTGGTTAATCCACCCCTAGGTAAATAGCCCTTTCATGACCCATGGGACATACCATATCCCATCTACTTTTTCCAGCTCTCATGTTTCTTGAGACTCTACTTTTCCCACTAAAAGTATTTGCTGCCCTCCAGTGGGAACTTGTGTAACAGTGGAAGGTGAAAGAAACATTCATTGAAGCAAAATAGCTGAGGTATCAGCCTTAAATATGAGGTAGTGCCTCCGGGATGTGTGATTGAGTAAAAATTTTGTCTCTTTTGGCTTTTATACAGCTAGATAAGCCTTCTGATAGTTAGGGAAACTTGATGAGTTTGTGTGTGTGTGTGGCAATAAATCTTGCCACCTGTGAACAGTGGGACAAATGGGCACTCACCAATCGTGGCTCCCAAGAACCCCCTGAGGTTTGTGGGTCCCTGTATTCCCAAATAATATTTCTCAAAATCCATATTACCAACCAAAAATTTAAACACACTCCCATGACTCAGCAATGCTTCCATTAATGAAAACACATGATATCAACCCCTGCTCTGGCACAAAAAAAATTCAAAGCAGAAAATAATATGGTCTTGAAAGGGATAGGAGGTGATCAGAGCAAATCCCACATAGTGCTGTGTCTGGTCCCTACAAGGTATTCATATTTGTTGGTCTCAATGTGCTTTGGTCTAGGTAAGTGAGGGATATACTACTATGTGCCTCACAGGGAACTGGGAGACATTTTTAGAATAATTCCCTGACCTCTATCACATGATATCTCTTACCCTCTGAGCTCTCAGTTCTGTGCATGACATTTTTAACTGCCTTGCTTTCTTTCAGCTGGTATTCCAAACTGCCTGCCACCATGTCTGTCTAGGCCCCGAATACTTTATAACATAGACTATTTCTACCTTTCTCAACCAGTCATAAAATAAAATAGACTCAAACAACATGAAATAAAAGTTATACTTAATTATAAAGTAAATAAATGTAAAGACCTTGAAAATTTTCATTTTCAATTTGGTACACTAAGCTCACCAGAGAGAGTGATGTCACTGGTCTGTTCCTTCAGCCCATGTCCTAAAATAGGTAAGCATTGTCAGCACTGACCACAATCAAGAGCCTTGAAAAGAAGCAGCATTTAATATAAAATGTAATTCTTTGTTTTGGTTTCAATATTTCTTCTTTATAAAACTTAGTTTATTTGTATTTATTTTAAAAAGGGAGTCCAAAAAAGAAACATAAACCTTTTAAACCATGTTTTGTCAAATTTCCTTCTGTATTAGCATTATGTATTAAAAGTAATGTCCTGTGGATCTATTGAAAGAGATATTATTATAATAAGTGAATATTCAGAATGTATTCATCTCTAAAATAAGCCAGTATGAGCACAAAGATGTTCTTTATCAGCATTTTTTACTCTTAACCTTTTTCTGCATTTTTTTTTTTGTAGAATAGAGAAAGAATGATGGCCCAAACTAAACATGGGAGGGTCAGAACATTGGATGTGCCAGGTATGGTAACCTTTGCTGAAGAGACAATCTAGGAGCATATTTGTGAAGGGTTTGGAAAATTAGGGTTTATAGTAGAGCAACTAAAGTGATATTTGCCCAGAAACTAGGTGCCAGGAAAAATACTCTTAGGAGGAAAGAAAAAAAGATTGGGAGATTTTTTTAGACTGTGGAAATTGTATTATGCATAATGAGAAAAGTTTATCTTTATTGAACACTGGTAAAGAGTAAATATTTTAGGTTAGATATTTTTTTTTAATGTTTGCAATTATGTATTATTCTTGCCATGTGATCTTTTCATCTCTCAGGCATTTCAAAACCATGGCTAATATTTTCAGTGCCAATGGATATTTAGGCAGAGGTATTACTGGAGACCCTGGTTCAACTCCCAGCCAGTACACCTCGTGCACAGCCACCCTCTGTCTGTCAGTGGAGGCTTATGTGTTGCTATCATGCTGAACAGGTTTCAGCAGAGCTTCCAGACTAAGGCAGATTAGGAAGAAAGGCCTGGCAATCTACCAAAAATCAGCCAGTGAAAACCCTATGAATCACAACAGTCTGATCCACAACCAATCACGTGGATGGTGCAGGACCAGCATTTCATTCCCTTGTGCACAGGGTCGCCATGAGTCAGGGGCCAACTCAACAGCAGCTAGAAACAACAACATGGACTGCATGACCTAGTTTTTCTCCCTTCTGAAAACTAGGGTAATTTTCCTAACTGTGCTTAATGATGACTCAAATAGCTTCTTAAAGAGTTTGCCTCGTTTTATTGCAGAGGTTAAGAGCTACGGAAACCCTGGTAGCATAGTGGTTAAGAGCTACGGCTGCTAACCACAGGTCAATAGTTCAAATCTACCAGGTGCTCCTTGGAAACCCTATGGGACAGTTCTAGTCTGTCCTGTAGGGCCACTATGAGTCGAATTGACTCAATGGTAATAAGTTTAAGAGCTACAGCTGCTAACCGAAAGGTCAGCAGTTCAAATCCACCAGCCACTCCTTGGAAACCCTATGGGGCAGCTCTACTCTCTCCTATAGGCTCACTGTGAGTCGGAATGGACTTGACAGCAATGGATTTGGTTTTTTTGGTTTGGTGTTGTTTTATGAAAGGTAAACTAAAGAGTTTTTCCTGTATGCCTTTGCTTTTATTTTAGCCTTCAAGGCAGTTTGTACTGTTAACACTTTATTTAGATAACAATAGTTTCTACTGATATTCAACTTTTTTCGTTTGCAACTGATACTTTGTGTCTCCACTTTGAATGCAGAAAGTAGAAGTCCAACCTCTAAAATAAGAAATCTGAAATTTTTCAATCCATTGCTGAATGAAAATCAGAAATCAGCAGTTAGAAGGATACTGAATGGTGAATGTCGACCAATCCCATATATCCTTTTTGGCCCTCCTGGAACTGGAAAAACAGTTACATTAATAGAAGCAACTTTACAGGTAATAATAGCTGGAATACCATGAATCCTATGAGATGATACATTTCTGAAGTTTTAAATGTATAGTTATGAATGAAGTTCTAAAAGTATAAGATTATGTGGGATGAAACTAAACTATTGTTAAATGGTTAATAAACTGGGCTTCAGTACTCTTATTCATTTATTGTGTTTAATTCATCAAGAATTTGTTAGTTTATATTATAGAATCACAACATTGTAAGGAGGTTGAGAAATTTCAGTTATTCCAAACTATTCAGTTATGTTTGTTTTGTATGAATAAGTGTAATTTAATAAGCTTAGTTATTAGGGCTTCTTTCTAAATCCTACTAACTAAGCTTATTAAATTACACTTACTTATATTTAATGCTTAATTACGTAATTTATACTGAATTATATTTAATAATTTAATAAAAATATACTTAGAAGTCTATTTGTCATGAAAGTTTGCTACAGAATAACATTACGTATACTGTAGTGAGGAAACCACGGTTGCGTAGTGGTTAAGTGCTACGGCTGCTAACCAAAGGGATGGCAGTTCGAATCTGCCGGCGCTCCTTGGAAACTCTATGGGGCAGTTGTACTCTGTCCTATGGGGTCGCCGTGAGTTGGAATCGACTCGACGGCACTGGGTTTAGTTTCTTTTTTGGATACTGTAGTGAAAGCTACCATTCTGCAGAAGTCCTGATGTCCTTTATATTTCTAAAGATGGTGTGTATTTAGTATTTTGGTACCATTCACTGGTTCAGATCAGCAAAACATTTGTGAGCACTTACTATTACACTGCTGAGCTGGGTGCATAGAAATAAATATTAAACAGTTTCTGTGTTTGAAGAGTAGTTTATCAATCCTGCAGAGCTCAAACAACTTTCCCATGATCCTCTTAACTTTCAGCATCTCTGGTAAGGCAGAGCAATCATATCCATTTGACATTTGGCCTGAGTCTCCGAGAAATTAAGTGGTTTATATCAAAGCCCATTTGAAAAGATGTGATGAATCAAAAAATAAAACCCAGTTCTCTTTGCTGTAACCATCCCCTATCCTCTAAACTGGGCTGAATCCATCTAAATGAATATGATGCACATTGGATATTAGACTTATTGTTACGTTTCCATGATACAGTGATTGTCTTTTCTTGTCTTTGTCAAAGGTGCATAACGCTCTACCCAACAGTCGGATTTTAATCTGTGCACCATCCAACAGTACAACAGACCTCTTGTGTTTGCGGCTACATGAGACCAAGGTGCTGAAGCCTGGGGTCATGGTTAGAGTGAACGCCAACTGCAGATGTGAGGAGGTGAGCACTGGGGTGCTCAGCAAGGCCTCCACAAGGGTGCTCTCATGGGATGAGATGAGAAGTGTGTTGGGTGGGAGAAAGAGGACAGGAGAGTGGAGACTCATGCAAAGAAAGTTCTTAACCAAGAATTTGTTCTTGTCTGTGCTGTAACTTCTTATTAAATATATCTTATTTCTGGATGTTTACTTATATTTTCATGTTGTTTTCTATAACTTAGCAATTAGATTATGGTCATTAGTCTTATGGAATTCTAAATGCTCCTCTTCCATATTATTCCCAAATATTGTCTCTTTTTAATTCTTTTTTTTTTTTTATTTTCTTATAAGGATCCCTTTAGAAAACTTATAAGTTCCTTATTTTCTTATAAAAGGATTCATCTTCTAGATTTCTAACTTTTGCTGCAAAGGTTAGGAATCTAGAAATGAATGAAAAAGATAGTGTTGGGGAGGAATGTGCAAAAGCATATGTCATGTCATATTCTTATTAGGGGAAAAAAAACCAGGAGTGGCAACTGCATAAGATTTTCTTTTAGAATTTCTTCCAGTTGTGTGATTCTGTCCCATTTAAATACATGCTTAAGAATTTGAGAAAAATAATTGACTTTTTCCTCAGGCAATCAATGAAGCAATTAGACCATATTGCAAAGATGGCAACAATCTTCAGAAAGCCTCACACTTCAGGATAATACTTACAACATGCAGCACTGCAGGACTTTTTTACCAATTAGGAATAAGGTATTTAAAATGTTTGTAAAGTACCTAATGTGGGCTTGGCGTTGTTTAGGGTACTGAGAATCAGTGATGAACCACTCAGTTAAAGGTCTCTGTCCTCTGAAAGCTTATGTTTGTGGGAAGGCTAACAATAACAAGCAAAGTAATTACAGAGTGTGTAATTGCTGTAATATGTCCAGAGCATATGGTAAAAAGGAACTGCGATGAGGATAGGAAGATACTTGTATAGTATGGTCAGCGTTGTTCTCTCTAAAGGAAGTGACGTCTGAGCTGAGACCTAAAAGAGGAGATGAACCCAACATAAGGAAGGTCAGAGAAAAAATTCCCAGGCAGATGGAATAGCATGTGCAAAGGTCCTGAGGTCAGAAGGATCTTGGCATGTTAAATTACTCAAAGGAGGCATTGTGGCTGGAGCAGAGTAAACAAGGGAAAACAACAGCATAAGGTGAGGTTGGAAAGGAAGGGCTTGTTACCTAGGGCCTTGTAGAAAAAGTGTATTTCATCTAATTTAGTGGGAGGCTGTTGAAGAGCTTTTGAGTAAGGGAGTTGAATGGATTCAAGGATGGAAAGAGGGGACATTATAAGGTGAGCTTGGTTAGTAAATGAGCGGGGTTGCCTAAGATCAGTGTCAGCGAAGTCAGGTATCTAGTTGCACAGCATGTATGCCCAGTGCTGCGGTAGACCCTAGGAGTCCACCAACTTGTATTGTGGAGGATGTAGGCACACAACAGAGCGGCATGTTGTAGGCATGTTGCGGATCTGTAGAGGCTACCCAAAGAACACACATTCTGACAGTATCTTGAAAATGAAAGAATGCAACACACTTATCTTTTGTAAGGAGGGATCTGTAGGTCTCCTTTATGTGGCCAAAGGCTTGAGACTTACAGACCCAGGCATGCTTTTTAAGACATGAACGTACTGTCATTACAATTTGTAATTAGTTGGAAAACAAAAATAACATTCATTTCTGGAGCAACACATGTACAGGGACTCTTAGGTACTTTAAACCCCCTGAGAAACCTAGGACAGTGGTTGTCTCACTTTTCATAGTTGAGAAAGGTGAGAGTCAGATAATTCAAGAAATCTAGCCAGTTTAGGAAGTCAGAGCAGAAATAAAATTACTGATGAAGAGCTCAGAGTCTACAGGAAGGTAGACCTGAGATTCAGTCTACATCTTGTCACTTACTAGCTTTGCGATACTGGATGAGTTAGGTATCTGCTCCAGATCTCAGTTTCCTCATATATTAGAATGGGATAATATGGTACCTACCTCATGGGATCCTTGTCAGGATTAAGTGAGAATGCATAAACGACGCTTATCACAGTGCCTGATGCATCATGAATGCTCAAAAACTGTGAATTAATATTTTTGTGTCACAACATTTTCAGGTTACTAAATTTCTCTGTACCTCAGTGTCTGCATTTGTAAAGATGAGGTAATCCCTTATAGTATGACTTAAAGGCTTAATCAAAATAAAACAAAAATAGTAGAACATGTAACATTTTTTGAACCCTTGCTATGTGTCAGGCTCTGTCCTAAGTGCCAAGTGTTTATTAACTAATTTAATTCTCACCTGTACTGTGTAAGGGAAGAGATTATGCTGATATACCCAAATTACAAGTGAGCAAACTGTGGCAAAAAGGGGTTAAGTAACCTGCTAATATGCGAGTGAAGCCAGGATTCAAACCCAGGCATTTTGACTAGAGCATCTGTTTACCTCATCACTAGGAATTATATATAAGGTACTGAATGCAAGATATAGAATATGAATTTTGTAGCATTGTAGACTTGTATAAAATAGACATTCAATAATTTGTTCATTTTACCCCTTCCCCCCTTGAATCTCTATTTAACAAATATTTACATGTCACTGACAATTGGCTAAGCTGTGCTTAGCTCTTTAATAATAAGACTCATTTAATCCTTATAATAACAAGCCTATCGAGGTGGTTATTATTATTGCCCAAGGACACACCAAAAAGTCCATGTTCCTAAGAAATATGGAAACCCTGGTGGCGTAGTGATTAAGTGCTACGGCTGCTAACCAAAGGGTCGGCAGTTCGAATCCACCAGGCACTCCTTGGAAACTCTGTGGGGCAGTTCTGCTCTGTCCTGTAGGGTCGCTATGAGTTGGAATCGACTCCACGACAATGGCTGTGTTTTTTGTTTTTTTTTAACTAAGAAATATACTCTGCTACCTCTATTATGTTTCCTATAGTGTTGATCATTACTTATTTGGGGGAAAATTCAAAATGGGCAACCAATGTCTAAAAAGCCAGTGATTTCCTAAAATTTTTTTACAACTTAATACTTCCTCCAAAATTAAAATGTAAAAAACATATTTGATTCTAGAGTTGGACATTTTACACATGTATTTGTGGATGAAGCAGGACAAGCATCGGAGCCAGAATGCCTTATTCCTCTAGGGTTTATTTCACACTCCACAGGCCAGGTAAGGCTTCTTTATGTTTTGATTCTTTGTCTTCATTTTTATTATTGTTATTTTTCAGTTTTTTAACTAAGGCTTTATGTGCCAATAGCAAAATTCACCTTTCTTTTCCATGTAGAAGTCTGACATTACAAGAATACATTTGACAAATGCATATAGTTGTATGGTACAAGGATACAACCCTAATGTACATATTTCCTGATTCTAAACCACGCAGTATCCCCTTGTTCTGTTCGAATGACTGCCTCTTGGTCTATGTACAGGTTCCTCATGTTATGCTTCAGCCAATTGTTGCAGCCACTGTGTCAGTCCTCTTTTCCGCTGACTCTCTACTTTACCAAGCATGATGTCCTTCTCCAGGGACTGGTCCCTCCTGATAACATGTCCAAAGTATGTGAGATGTAGTCTCACCCTCCTTGCTTCTAAGAAGCATTCTGGCTATACTTCTTCCAAGACAGATTTGTTCGTTCTTCTGGCAGTCTAGGGTATATTCAATATCCTTCACCAACACCATAATTCAAAGGCATCAGTTCTTCTTTGGTCTTATTATTCATCGTCAAGCTTTCACATGCATATGATGCGATTGAAAACACCATGGCTTGGGTCAGGCATACCTTAGTCTTCAAGGTGACATCTTTGCTTTTCAACCGTGACGCACACCTCTCCTGACTTTAAACCACTCAGCATCCCCTTGTTCTGTCCGAACAACTGCCTCGTGATCTATGTACAGGTTCCTCATGAGCACAATTAAGTGTTCTGGAATTCCCATTCTTTGCAATGTTATCCATAATTTGTTATGATCCACACAGTCGAATGCCTTGCATAGTCAATAAAACACAGGTAAACATCCTTCTGGTATTCTCTGCTTTCAGCCAGGATCCATCTGACATCAGCAGTGATATCCCTGGTTCCATGTCCTCTTCTGAATCTGGCCTGAGTTTCTGGCAGTTCCCTGTCAATGTATTGCTGCAGTTCCTTTTGTTTGTATGCGATATTAATGATATTGCTCGATAATTTCCACATTCAGTTGGAACACCTTTCTTGGGAATAGGCAAAAATATGGATCTTTTCCAGTCAGTTGGCCAGGAAGCTGTCTTCCATATTTCTTGGCATAGACAAGTGAGTACTTCCAGCGCTGCATCCATTTGTTGAAACATCTCAATTGATATTCTGTCAATTCCTGGAGCCTTGTTTTTCGCCAGTGCCTTCAGAGCAGCTTGGACTTCTTCCTTCAGTACCATAGGTTCCTGATCATATGCCACCTCTTGAAATGGTTGAATATCAACTAATTCTTTTTGGTATAATGACTCTGTGTATTCCTTCCATCTTCTTTTGATGCTTCCTGTGACATTTAATATTTTCCCCATGGAATCCTTCACTATTGCAACTCCAGGCTTGAATTTTTTCTTTAGTTCTTTCAGCTTGAGAAACATGTTCTTCCCTTTTGGTTTTCCATCTCCAGCTCTTTGCACATGTTATTATAATACTTTGTCTTCTCGAGACGCCCTTTGAAATCTTCTGTTCAGTTCTTTTACTTCATCAATTCTTCCTTTTGCTTTAGCTGCTCAACACTCAAGAGCAAGTTTCAGAGTCTCCTCTGACGTCCGTCTTGGTCTTTTCTTTCTTTCCTGTCTTTTCAATGACCTCTTGCTTTCTTCCTGTATGATGTCCTTGATGTCATTCCACAACTCGTCTGGTCTTTGGTCATTAGTGTTCAATGCGTCAACTCTATCCTTGAGATGGTCTCTAAATTCAGGTAGGATATACTCAAGGTCATATTTTGGCTCTCATGGACTTGCTCTGATTTTCTTCAGTTTCAGCTTGAACTCGCATATGAGTAAGTGATGGTCTGTTCCATAGTCAGCCCCTGGCCTTGTTCTGACTGATGATATTGAGCTTTTCCACCATCTCTTTCCACAGATATAGTCAAATTTTGATCCCTGTGTGTTCCATCTGGCAAGGTCCACGTGAATAGTCGCCATTTATGTTGGTGAAAAAAGGTATTTGCAATGAAGAAGTCGTTGGTCTTGCAAAATTCTATCATTCAGTCTCTGGCATTATTTCTATCACCAAGGCCGTATTTTCCAACTACCGATCCTTCTTTGTTTCCAACTTTCTCGTTCCAATCACCAGTAATTATCAGTGCATCCTGATTGCATGTTTGATCAATTTTAGATTGCTGAAGTTGATAAAAGTCTTCAGTTTCTTCATATTTGGCTTTAATGGTTGGTGCATAAATTTGAATAATAGTCATATTAATTGGTCTTCCTTGTAGGTGTGTGGATATTATCCTATCACCAACAGCCTTGGTAGACCCCAATTACCCTATCACAGAATCACCTGGGTGGGAGTTACAAGACTGTGGCTAGAAAGGCCACACAAAAGAGTAATTAATTGCACCACTAACTGCCAAACTGTATTCCAAAGTACCACTTAGTGTTGCCACCAGTTGTTCTGCATACTTATTGTTGTTGTTGGTTCTGTCAAGTCAGCTCTGACTTCTGGTGACCCTAAATATAACAGAACGAACCCTGGCCTGGTACTATCCCTTCTTCATGATCATTGGTATGTTTGAGTCCAAAGTTGTGGCCATTATGTCAAATCATCTCATCGAGGATTTCTCTCATTTTTGCTGACCCTCTCCTTTACCAAAGGTGATGTCCTTTTCTAGCGATTGGTTTTTCCTGATGATGTGTCCATAGTAAACAAGCTGAAGTCTTGTCATCCTCACTTCTAAAGAACATTCTGATTTTATTTCTTTTAAGACTGATTTGCTTAATATATTCAATATTCTTTGCCAACACCACAGTTCGAACACATCAATTCTTCTGTCTTCCATTTTCATTATCCAACACTTGCATGCTCATGAGGCAATTGAAGAGACCAGGGCTTGTGTCAGACACACCTTAGTCATCAAAATGTTGTTTTGTCCTTTAAAACTTTAAAGAGATGTTTTGCAGCAGATTTGCCCAATGTGTTGTTTGATTTTTTGACTGCTGTTTCCATGGACATTGATTGTTGATTTGAGTAGAATGAAATCATTGACAACTTTCACCACCCATCTGTCAGTTTGTCGTACTGTGGTGGCTTGTGTGTTGCTATGATGCTGGAAGCTCTGCCACCAGCATTTCAAATACCAGCAGGGTCATCCATGGTGGACAGGTTTCAGCAGAGCTTCCAGATTAAGAAAGACTAGGAAGAAAGGCCTGGTGATCTACTTCTAAAATTAGCCAATGAAAACCCTATGAATCGCAACAGTTGTCAACAGCTATTTGTAGTACCATTGTCTGTAATAGCCAAAACTTGAAAACAACCTAATGTCAACAGCAAAATAAAAATAAACGGTGGTATCTTCACACAGTAGAATGTTTCCGATACAGCATTGGAAACAAACTGTAACACTACACAATAACATGCACAAACCACATCGACATCATACTGAGATAAAGAAGGCAGGCATGAAAGAATGCATACTGTTTTATTCTGTTTATATAAAGTTCACAAAGAGTCCTATTAAAGTATAGCAAAAGAAGATTCTGGTTACCATTGGGGAGGAAAGGACAACTGATTGGGATATGGAATTTGAGTAGTTTCTGGGGTGCTGGGAATGTTTTCATTTATTTACTCAAGTGGTAGTTACATGACTATTTGCCTTGTAACAATTCATTAAGCCATGCATTTATGTTTTGTGTACTTCCCTGTATGAGCGTTATCTCTGAATTAAAAAGTTTGGAAGAAGAGACAGAGGAGAAAAAAAAGAATAATTAGGGGGAAAATAATGTTAGGTAAATGTAGAGATGTGTACTTTGGGCAATAGCAAACATGGTGGTGGGGCGGATTAGCCAATAAACAAGGTACGCACAGGCTTACTTTTGTGTTTATTTACTAATCTGTAGTGCACAATTTCACCTGTTTTTCATTTTTGACATGATGAAACCAGTGTGAAATTGTGCACTACAGATTAGAAGTAAACACAAGTAAGCCCATGTGTACCTTCCTTACTGGTTAGTGTGCCCCTGCGTGAAGGGAATGAGAGAAGCAGAATAGTATTGATTACCTTCAAGGTTGAGGCTCTGGATGAGACTTGCAGTCTGCATTGGATTTATTTATGGGGCACTGAACACAGAGCCTGGCACATTCAGTAAATGTTCGGGAAATGCCTATAGGAAAAAATGCAGCTTTAGAGCCACACAGGCCTAGGTTCAAGTTGTGCTTGTACTGTGTTGTAGCTAAATGATCTTGGGCAAGCCAGACCATCTGAATCTCAATGCCTTCATCTATATATTGCAGATGATAGGGCCTACCTTTTGGGTATGTTGTTAAAATTTTACGAAATAATTCATGTAAAGTTCCTGGCAAGACTACCATGATAACATTTTACCTTTGCAGAACACCGCTTAAGCTTCTCAAGTAAACAAAGTAAGCTAGCTACATTTTTGTGTGTGTCTTCTCTATGGTAATTTAATGTCTTATTTCTACGGACATAAAATTCTTTTGAGGGGAAAAGTATCCAGGTATTGTTTTGTGTGTGTGTGTGCATAGATTGTGCTTGCTGGAGACCCCATGCAGCTTGGACCAGTTGTCAAATCCAGACTTGCTTTGGCTTACGGGCTGAATGTGTCTATGTTGGAAAGATTGATGTCTCGACCAGCGTATCAAAGAGATGAAAATGCATTTGGTGATTGTGGCGCATACAACCCTTTGATGGTAAGTTAACATATTTACCTTTTTGTTGTTCAGTTTATCTTAATGAATAAGTGAAGTTGTATTAGAGCACATAATAGCCACACAGAAGGATTCTCCGTGGCTCATATGTGAACAGTTCTGTGTCAACGTGGTCACAGTGAATTAAGCTTTGCATCTCATTATTTCCTTGTCCCCCCCAAAGTCACACTCCATGGCAAAAGTTTTCTGCAATACCAAGAAGGGCAAGATTTGAGAGAGTTTTCATCCATCAGGTAGAAAAACCCTCAGTTCCTTTCACACCTCTACACTGTAAGAAGCCCAAATGCTCTCACCTGAGAAAACTCATTATCGTGCAGGGCAACAGAAACTACATGAGGAATGTATGAATGCCAATTCAAACTCATTTCCCCTAACCACATACAGACTTGCTCTTTTGTCACAGAGACACTGAACCTTGTCTCATCAGGGTCCCCTGGCAAGTTATCAGGGAATTTCAGGCATTCTACTGTTGATGGAAGCAGTGGCGTGTCTAGGGTATTGCACTAGGCCTGAGCACTTGGCCACTGAGCCTTTTCTATTAACCTGGTACAGCTCAACGTCCTTCCTCAAGCATAGTAATGTGTTAATTAAAAGGTTAACAAGCTTGACTTGTATTTTTGAGATGATATTATGGTAAAATTATCTAAAAGAGGAGTGTCAGATATTTGGACACGGCGGAATTTCAGTGCCTACCATAGGCGCCATTTTCCATAGATATGGCGCTGGCTGCACTGGGTTAATAGAAACTGCTCAGTGGTGCTGTGCACCCAGGGCTGGTGCAATACCTGCCATACCCTAGTTACGCATCACGGAAGACTTCCCATGAGGTTGATGATAGGAAAAAAATGTAGGTTGTGTTACTCTGTTAATGTTGCAAATAACTTTTGTAACTTGGCCTAGGAGTCCCTGGGTGGTGCAAATGATTAACACACTTGGCTGCTAACCAGAAGGTTAGCAATTCAAGTCCACCTAGAGGCACCTCAGAAGAAAGGCCTGCTGATCTACTTCTGAAAACTCAGCTATTGAAAGCCCTATGGAGCACAGTTCTATTGTGACATTCATGAGGTCACCATGAGTCAGAGTCGACTTGATGGCAACTGGTTTTTGTTTGTTTGTTTTAACTTGGCCTAAAGAAAAGAAAATGTTCAAAGAAAGAGGCCAAGACAGTGTTCTCTTACCAGTTGCATCAGAATCACTTCAGGTGCTTATTAAAATGCAAATTCCTGGGATTTCAGCAGACCTCCAAGGCAGAATCTGGGCTCTGGAATCTGCATTTTAAGAAGCTCCCCAGAACACTAGTGTTTGAGAATCCTGAATCTGTAATACTGGTCCTTAGTACTAGCCAAGTAACATTCTCTAAACATGTACAGTACAGGAATATTTTGCTCTGAACCTGTGTTTGATATTGCTCTTTCTCAGCACACTGGTGATATCAATATCATCAGCTTCCTCAATACAATCATAACTGGATACTCCTGAGGTTGGCAGTGGAGGGAAAAATCTCACAGCCACCATGTGCTCCAAGTTGTTGTCATTTACATAGCCACCCCAACATTAGTAGCCCTGAATCCCTTCATTCTCTGCCACTGAGTTGAGAGCTTAAATGAGGCCTCATTTCCAGGCAATGGAGTCACAAGGCAGCGAACTCAGAGAGTCACATGTAGCCAGACAGATGACCGGCATATAAAATATGCGTATCACCTTCCTTCAGCCTTGATCCCTTTCAAGACTGCCTTGCTTCCTGGCTCCATGGGGCAGAAGCTGGCTCTCCCTTCCTAACAGAAACTCTGCCTCTCCTCGGCTATGTCTAGGCATCCTGAAGCCCAGACCCAGAATAGGCTCAAAGAGAGCCTCTCTTCTCTTTTGCCGATATCCATGTCTGTTTATTTCTGGAAGCCAATTTTATATTACAAATGGACCGAACATTCTTAAATAAGTCATTTCGTGAGCTTGGTCTAGTGGTGAGAGCACCTCCTAAGCAACTGATTTCATTTTGAGATGAAGAGAACATGCAAGTAAGCACTCACAGAAGAGAGGAAGTTGCCCAGTGACAGTAGAATTTGATCTGCCTCTTAGCATTTGCCAAGCAGAACTTTTTTTTTCTATTGACAAAAACTGTTGCTTGTATGTTGTGTATTGATCGCCCTATTAAAGTGCCCCATATTCTCTCATAGGTTACAAAGCTTGTGAAGAACTACAGATCCCACTCTGCTTTGCTTACATTGCCATCTAAACTATTTTATCATCAAGAACTCGAAGTCTGTGCAAATCCTAACATAGTGAATTCTTTGCTTGGCTGGGAGAAATTGCCTAGAAAGGGTTTTCCTCTCATTTTTCATGGTGTGAGGGTACGTTTTTACGGTTTGAACTCTTGTATGATTTTTTATGT
Organism: Elephas maximus indicus; assembly: GCF_024166365.1. Lineage (NCBI taxonomy): Eukaryota > Metazoa > Chordata > Mammalia > Proboscidea > Elephantidae > Elephas > Elephas maximus. The sequence goes on from NC_064846.1 coordinate 20,722,447, forward strand.
TAAGTGAAAATAATAACACTAGGAAGTCAGTCATTTCAGGTGCCCAGCTACAAAATAAGATTTACCACACTGTTTTTTTAAATGATTGTGCTTTATATGTGTTCTGTGTGTATACTTTGTATGATAATTAGGCAAACATTTAATAAATGACTATTATGTGACAGACATTGTGCTACTCCCTGAAAATCAGAAAACCAATAAGAAATAATCTCTTTGCCCTCAAGGGGGTTTTGAACCTTGGGGGAGACAGGCAAACAGCTGATTACTTCTCAGATGAAATGGGTTAATACATGTATAGGGTTTAGAAAATGGCCTGGTAAGTGGTAAAAATAATTTTTTTTTTTATATAAGCACTCAAATATTACCTGTTGTTAGATATTTGTAAGAGACATTTGCTGGAGAAGAGCAATAGAAATAGACTGGCTAAAGTGAGGCTTAAAGCAGTTTATTAATGAGATCATTCAACTTATTCTACATTTATTTAATTTTATTCCTTCATCTTTTATTAATTTATTATTGTTCTTTCCTCTTTTGCTTTTTTCTTGATTTTGATAGTTTTATCAGTTACTATTCATTGAATTTTCTTATCAGTTGAGAAGCCCTACTATACTTTCCCATTCCATTAATAATTAATTTTCTCTGCTGCTAGCACTCAGAAGAGTGAAAGCTATAGCTGTTGACAAGGAGATGACTGAATGCGAGCAAATTTCTTGCAAGGGAAAGAATGGATGAGCCTGTGTGGAGGAATTGATTGGCCTTTGATTGGGTCCTCATTACTGTTGGCATGTTCCTATACAGAATGATCCCTGCCTGCCTCAACCCTGCCTTCGTTTCTACTCTCGCCTGTACTCTGAGCTTTTTAGCCACATCAGCCTTTTTTACTTAATGTGTCATGATCCTTCCCACTTTAGGACCTGTGTGCATGCTGTCCCCTCCACCAAATAACCCTGTTCTCCTACATCCTGCCCACTTTGCTATCGAATCCCTGCTTACCCTTCAGAGTCAGCTCCAGCCTCCCTTTCATAAAGGAGTCCCTCCATGACCACATCACCACTCCCATTCTGGTGTCGTCAGTTCTCCAATTATGCACTCTTGTAGGGCCTGCCTTTCTTCTTTGTAGCGCTTCATACAATTGTTAGCAATTATGTAATTAATGTCAGTCTTCCCTGCTATGGTGTGAGATCCCTAAGAATAGGGGTCTTTTCTGTTCTATTTATTGCTTTCTTGCTTTCACCTAACTCATAAATGGTCAGATTTGCAAAACATTAGCCTTGTACATAGGCCTTTAATAAACACTTGTTGAGCAAATGATGTTTTTATACTTTATGCTCCATTCTTTGTCTCTCCCCTCCTTAACATAGGGCAATGAAATGCAGGAAGGAAGAGGCTCCTCATGGTTCAATACAGCTGAAGCAGTGCAAGTCATGCGTTATTGCTGTCTTCTTACCAAGTGTGTCTCAAGTAACCTGTCACCGAGTGATATTGGTGTGATCACCCCCTACCGGAAGCAGGTATGGTGCTGCTTTACCAAGAGCCTCATTTTACGATGTCATTGCAGCCCTGTTTCTTTGGCTGTTCATAGAATGCCATGGTAGGCAAAAATAAGCTCACTTTAAATGGAAAACCACTGTTTCCTAAAGGGGCTTCTGTGGGTATCTTGGATGGGAAAATTCTTTCCTTGTGGCTCTGTTTCATATGACAGAGTACATGTTAATGTGCCATGCACTATGCTAAGCCCATAAAGACATCATCTTATTTTACTCTGAAGATGGTTTTTCTATGAGTTAGGTACTGATTTCTCCTGTTTGTAAAGAGAAGATTACAAATGCTCAAACAAGGAAAGTAATGTGCCGAATATCACACAGCTAGTTAGTGTTGGAACTAGAATCCAAAGCCAGAGCCCTTTCTCTTCACCATCATGTTTTAGGACCATATGCCACACCACTAAGCCAGACCTGTCAATACCAAATCATTTGCTATGTCCAATGTTCAATGTGGAAGAATGTTCCCTTCTTTCTTCTTCATATGTACCAATATAGGCTCCAAGAGTCTCTGAGTTTAAACACATTCAAGACTATCACTTTTATGGGTCTCACCTCTCATTATATATCAGATCGATGTTCCACATTTTAGCCTTTCTCAAAATGCCCAACCCATGCCTCTTCCTTGCTTTTCTTATTGCTTTGTTTTTTGTAGATCATAAGCATTATAAGAAATCCTTTTGGCCTAATTATACTTAGCTTCTGGGGTCTAACAAACAAATGGTCCATGTTTGGTTTAAATCCCCATGGACTTTTCTTTCAGCGTGTTGAAAATATGACAGTAATGGGTAACATTCAGATTGTAAAGCCTACATAGTTACACATCCAGGTTATAGGAGGCTAGCCTAGTGACTAGCTGCAAGATGGTGTTACCTTGGTGAATGTGCCACCGCCTAGAGCAGTGACTGTAAACTGGGGTGATTTTACCCTTTTAGTGAGCATTTGGAAATGGGTGAGGCCCTTTTAGGTTGTCCCAATAAATAGGGAGCACTGTGGGCATATAGTGGAGCATGGGACACTCCTGCACAATGCGTCATGACTGGGACGCTCCTTCCCAATGAAGAAATGACTTGCTGAAAATGTCATTTGTACTTCTATGGCAAAACTCAAGTATGGCCTTCACCTTAAAGGGCAAGTACCTCAGCCTCATTGGCATTCTAACACGATTGTATTGATGGTACTTACTGATACAGATTCAAAAGAGACTCAAGTCTAGAGGCCAGGATCATTCTTTACTACTTTATCATAAGAAATATGACTATCAGATGGACCAACAAAGTGAAGGGAATGAGCCATGGATGGAAGTGTATAAAGGCATCGAGTTCCATGAGTCCATGTGATCACCCCAGGCAGGAGCAGACTGACATTCATGATGGGCAGCAGGTATCCTCCCCTGGAGTGCTGTGGGGAGAGGTGGCCAGGGACAGCTGTAGCTCATCTCCCTGATGATTCTATATTTAGGATTCCATGGCCAGACCATCCTGCTTTTTGAGTGATACCTTCTGTGCTTAGCTATTTGGGTCAAGCCAGAGCCCGAGCATGCTATCCTCGGAGATTAGAGGTCTCTGCTGTGAACCATTACTCACTGATCTTGTATTTTATTATCAGAAGGGTGCCTCCTTTCCTTTACCTTCACATTCTTGGAAGACATCCTGCAGTTAGTGACTTCCAACTTGTAGTTGGTGTGAACTATGTGTGGAAATAATAGCCATACTTTACATTTCACTGTTAAATGTGTTATTTGTCGCCTATCAAGTAATGTTTCTGGAAATGTCTTTCTCACTCCTTCCCAGACCACCCTCATCAGCTCCAGACCATCCTTTGTGTTCCTGTAGTGCCTGCGTTTGAATAGACAGGTGGTTTCCCTGCATCTTCCTAATTGACCATAAGGCCTATGAGATCTGACCTTGTGCCTATCACCAGCCCCTAGCATAGAGTAGCATACAATAAATATTTGTAGATTGAATGGGAGATTAAGAAGGGAATAATCTATATAATCAGATTTTAGAAGAGCCAGATTCAGGAATACAGGTAGACTCTGGAAGGAAAGTAGTAAACATTGTTTAAAAAGTGGTTTATTCATTAAAAAAAAAAATAGATGCCTACCGTGTGTCAGGTAATGGGCTATGTCCCTGGGTGTGCACACACAAGAGGCACAAATACTGCCCTCAGGGAATTCACAGTCTACTCTACCAGGTCGAAAGTGCCTTTAGGAAGATGTCGAACCCAAGAGCAGTCTGACTGGGAGAGCCAGGGAAGGCTTCACGGAAAGGGTGATACTGTAATAAACCTTGAAAGATAAGAGTTTTCAGGCATAGTGGGCAGCACGTGGAAAGGCAGGGCCTCATGAAACATGCAGTGGAACTTAGGGTGGCTGGCCTCTGCCTATCCTTGGCACGACTTGCTCCTTCCCTTCATTCAGGTCTCCGCTCCATTATCACCCCAAAGATCCCTTCCCTGACAATCTCGATATAGGCCCCCTTCCCCCAGTCACACTGTATACTCTTAGCTTCCTTCATTGTTTCCCAGTACTTACTATAGTTGATATTCCATTTTATAACATGTTTAGTGGTTCATTATCTGTCTTCTGCAACCAGAATCAAAGTGCAGTGAGGGCAGGGTTTTGTCATGGTCACTAATAAGTCCCCAGCACCAAGAACAAGAGTCTGGCAAATAGGAGACATTCATTGGATGGATGTTGGACAGATGGACAGACGGAAGGACAGACAGACAACTGGACGGATGGACAGATGGACGGGTGGTCGGACGGGTGGACAGGCGGATGGATGGATGGACGATCGGATGGATGGATGGTCAGATGGGTGGTTGGTTGGTCCCCAACTACACTGTAAGGAACCCACATCTGTCTCCTTATCTGCTATGTTCGCAGCACATAGCAGAGAACCTGACACCTAATGTGTGCTTAGAATATATGTGTTAGATTAAGTTACTGAATTAGAATTAACTTGGAGATGTATGGAAGGTCAAGAAGTGTTAGTAATGAGATAGTAGTGCCTTTTACAAAGTAGGTGATTCGTAAGTTTTTGTGAAATTGGTTTGGATTTCAGGTTTATTTTAATATAATCAGAATATTTTAGATGAACTGTAGGTTCCTTCATGCCTTTCCTCAGCTCTATTCACCTCCTTTCCTCTCTAGAAGAAACCACTGTCATGATGTTGCAGGTCATAACATGATTTTATACTTTTACTTCACAAAAGCTTAGCCATAAACAGTAGGTTTATATTTAGTGTTGGTCACCATGTCACAGGAAAACAAGTGCCTCCATGACCAGCCTCAGCAGCAGAACCAACTTCTGCCTCTCAGCACCCGCACCCCTCCCCACTTCCTGTGGGTGAACCTTGCTCCTGTTGCTGCCCAAATCCCTTTGGATATGTATTTCTGGTTGCAGTAATTTACTTTTTGCTCCTGAAGCCTGACAGGCTGTGGCTTCAGCTCCCATTTTTCTCTGTCATTGGGATCCCCTACTGGTCCAGGAAGAGAGTTATCTCACTTTTAGGTGGGGACATAGCTTTTTATTTATTTTTTTTTTTTTACAAAATACAATTACTCTGTCATTGCTATGGACTTGGGGGAGATGGAGGATTTTCCCCCATAAAAGATTACTATCCTCATACGCATTGGCCCTTTCTTCCCCATTGTAACATATCTAAAATCAAGATTTGGTATTTTAGAGTTGATGAAGTGTGGTATAGACTTGAAAAATGATATTGCACATTTCTTAATATTGGGTTTGTACTATTTTATGTAAGAATAAATGGTCATATCTGTAAGATGAGATCTGTAATCTCTCGGTTTTGTCTGTTTTAAAGGTGGAGAAAATCAGAATTGTTTTGCGAAGCATAGATCTGATGGATATAAAGGTTGGATCGGTAGAGGAATTTCAAGGACAAGAATATATGGCTATCATCATTTCAACCGTATGCAACCCTGTTTTTAGTGGGGATAACTAACCTAACCTAACCCAGTGCCATCGAGTCGATTCCGACTCATAGCGACCCTATAGGACAGAGTAGAACTGCCCCACAGTTTCCAAGGAGCGCTTGGTGAATTCTAACTGCCGACCCTTTGGTTAGCAGCCGTGGCACTCAACCACTGTGCCACCAGGGTTTCCTTAGTGGGGATACACACTGGAATTTTCTTGATTGTGTTTTCATTACATTCAGATATACAAAACAGAGACTAAACAGTAACCCATTACAGCCTTTGGGCTTTTCTCAGTTGTGGAATGAAGACTCCTTGCACAGTAACTGTAGAAGATTTTTTTTCTAATTCAAAGTGCAGAACACAATAAAGGGGAGGTGTCCAGGGGAAGGTGGTAAATGCAGTAGAGGCAAGGGACAAGATGTAAGAAAAAGCAACTACAGAATTAGGAAAGAGGTGGAAATTAAAGGGGAAGAAAGTGAAATAGCAGCACAGAGGCTTTTAAATTATCTCTATTCAACTCACGTCATTGTTGTTAGGTGCTGTCAAGTTGGTTCCAACTCATAGCGACCCTATGTACAACAGAACAAAACACTGCCAGGTCATGTGCCATCTCATGATCGTTGTTATGCTTGAGACCATTGTTGGAGCCACTGTGTCAGTCCATCTCATTGAGGGTCTTCCTTTTTTTTCACTGACACTCTACTTTACCAAGCATGGTGTCCTTCTCCAGGGACTGGACCCTTCTGATAACGTGTCCAAAGTAAATGAGATGAAGTCTCGCCATCCTCACTTCCAAGGAGCATTCTGGCTGTACTTCTTCCAAGACAGATTTATTTGTTCTTCTGGCAGTCATAATTCAAAGGCATCAGCTCTTCTTTGGTCTTCCTTACTCATTGTCCAGCTTTCGCATGCATACGAGGCGATTGAAAATATTACGACTTGGGTCAGGTGCACTTTAGTCCTTAAAGTGACATCTTTGCTTTTTTAACAGTTAAAAGAGGTTTTTTGCACCAGATTTGTCCAGTGCAATATGCTGCCGATTGATTTCTTGACTGCTGCTTCAAAACAACTGATAGTATATGTTAATTGCAGATGTTAAAAAATTCTGATAAGAAAATAAAATTCACCCAAAATCTTGCCACCAAGCTCAACCACTGTTAGCATTTTGGAGTGCTTCCTTCTAAATATTTTGCTCCAGGTGTATACACAAATAGATAATATAGTTTTGTTTCTCCTGTTGTTTTTCCAAAAATGACACAGTGATTCGTGACATTTCTAAACTGTTTCGTATGTTGTGAATTTCTTTCCATAACAACAAAAATACATATTATTTCTTTATTTTTTTAGGTACGATCAAGTGAAATCAATTTTCAAGATAATAAGCTTTTTTTGGGGTTCTTGGCCAACTCAAAAAGATTTAATGTTGCAATCACCAGAACCAAAGCTTTACTGATTGTGCTGGGAAACCCTCACGTTCTGGCCAAAGTGAGTGTGGGCCTTTTGTTTAACCGAGAAGGGAAGGGTTTAGAGGGAAAGGTGTGATATCAACTGGAAATGACGTCTGTGGAAACTGAGTCCAGCCAGCTTTGCCTGACCCCTGTGATTTGGATCACTCAGGGCTCGAGACCTGTGCCCGGGAAGGACCACGAAGAGAGAGTCTCTGCTGAGCAGACCATTTGTGCACCAGGCTCTAGGGCACAGGGGTGTCCTCATAACAGCTTAGGCCTGGGACCTCCTGCCTCGGGGTCCTTGCATTTGCATTGCCTCCCTAGTTAGCCAGCCAGGGTACCTGGGCAGAGTATCTGCCTGGACACATGCAGACCCATTTCTCTTGCTTTAAACACAAGTGCTTTTGTATGATTTGCAACCAGCCTTCTTTTTTCTCTTCATTTCCTTTTTCTTTTTAAACAGGAGCCCTGTTTCAATGCTTTACTGGAATACTGTATTACAAATGGTGCTTACATCGGATGTGATTTACCTCCTGAATTGCAGTCCTTACAAAGGTGAATGTTTCTCTTTTCTGTCTTCCTAAAGGATGGGCAGGTTTAGAAGTTGTAAAGTAACAGATCTAAAACAAGAAGTTTCATTAGATGTGCAAAAAAGGGAAGGATGATTGCATGCACATGTGTGTGTGCATGCGTGTACATGCGTGTGCACGTGTACAGACCACTGCCTCTGTAGTAGCTTCCCACTCTTCCCTGGGCACACCCTCCATCTCATACTGAGAAGCAGGGCCAGGCCACAGCACAGAAGCCAGGCCACAGCTTCAGGGCAGTTGGCCTGCTCTCAAATACATGTTGTTGTTGTATGTTGTCCAGTTGATTCAATATATAGCGACCCTATAGGACAGCGTAGAACTGCCCCATGGGGGTACCAACACTGTAATCTTTATGGAAGCAGACTGCCACACCTTTCTCCTGTGGAGCAGCTGGTGGGTTTAAACTGCTGACCTTTCAGTTAGCACCCGAGCACTTAACCACTGTGCCACCAGGGCTCCTTCTCAACTACTTAGCACTTCCTATTTCCTAGACTTCAGTTCCCTCTTTCAGATCAGTCCTGGCAGTTCTTTCCTATAACATCTTTTATAGTCTGGTGTCAACTTTTCTTTGCACACCCAAAACACATAAATGTAACTGCAACTTGAAAAATGACATGAGGAACAGAAATGCCAGTCATTTGTGCAGAATTTGTTCTTCTTAGTATTAGCCTAGCCCTTCTGTAGTAGAGACACTATCTCACCGCCTTTGTTTTGCTTTTCCCTCCATCTGTAGCCTTGACTAGATGAGGGGTGGCTCTGTCCATTCCTGCCCAGCAGTGTACCATGATCTAAATAAATCCTGAGATGATGAACTGCAGTCTTCCCCAGATGAAAAAGTTTGCATCACTGGAATTTTACAATTGGTTAAATTAGTTTTTTTAATTGTTTACTGGTTTTCCTTATTCGTTGAACAATAAATTCATTAAAGCAAATGACCTTGTGTGGTTTGCTCATGTTTTATTTCTAGTGCTTGACACATGTAGTAGGTACTTGTCTTAGGGTGGGTTCTCTAGAGAAACACAACCAGTAAAGCATATACATACATATATAGAGAGATTTATATCAAGGAAATGGCTCACGTGGTTGTAGAGGCTGGAACATGGGTCAGGCTGGAGGCTTCTCCTGATTCACATAGCCACAGGGGCTGGTGAACCCAAGATCAGCAAGTCAGACAGCAGGGCTCTTGCTCACAGGCTGTGAATACTGACGAATGTCAAAATCGGCAGGCAAGATGGCAGGTGAGCTGCTAGCTCAAGTCCCAAGAACTAGAAGTCAGACAAACAGGAGCTAGCTGCAGGATCCAGACCAAGCAAAAGCCTGTGAGCCTTGCCAGAAAGTATACTTATATTCAATGCAGGCCACACCCCCAAAGAAATTTCCTTTCAACCAATTGGTTACAGCAGATCCCATCATGGAGGTGACCACATTATATCAGATCTCATCATGGAAGTGATCACATCATCATACAACTGACAGATTCCATCATAACTGCCAAACCACTGAGAAACATGGCCCAGCCAAGCTGACACACAACCACACCAAGAATGAAGAACTAGGAGGGAAGCACGTCTTTTGGATCCAGGGTCCCTCCACTGAGAAGCTCCTAGATTGACGAGAAGGACCTTCCCTCAGAGCCAACAGAGACAGAAAGCCTTCACCTGGAGCTGGTGCCCTAAATTAGGACTTCTAGCCTCCTAGATTGTGGAGAATAAATTCCTCATTGGTAAAGCTACCCACTTGTGGTATTTCTGTTATAGCAGCCCTAGATAACTAAGACAGTACTCAATACTTATTGATGGAGAAATTAGAACTTTTTTCACACAACTGGATGTCCATCAAAATTTTGGCTTTCCAACAGGAAGAGGCTCTCTCCGTAAAATTAATCTATGAGAAAAAATTAAAATGGAACAGCATTGCTGCCAATTTCCATGTTCCTCTCCCATCCTTTTCCTTCCCTATTACCAACAAGGAGAAAAACCACAAGTTACCCCCACTTGCTATGCAGGCACATGTTAAACTTGTCTCTTGGATTGTTAAATCATGTAATGTACAATTTGCCAAAGAGAAGACCTCACTGAACTCAGTGGCGGTTAGAGTCTCTCCTCACAGGAGATAGCAAACTGTGCAGTCAACATCGTTACCCTCTGCAAATCAGAGAACTAGGAGAGGATGAAAGCTCCTCTATATAATCACAGGAATGATTTGTTAAAAAAACCCTTGTATTTGTAAACTGATTAACTGTGAGCATATGATGTCATCTCATTTGATACTAGAAACAGTTCTGTGAAGTGGGCAATACCAGTATGATTATCTCACTTCAGAGATAAGACATCAAGACTCGGAAGTTAAGTGACTTACTCAAGGTCTTGTAGATGGGCAGGAAAAATGAGACACCTCGTGCTCTGACCTTTTGACTCTAATTCCAGGCACCCCTTCCATTTGGGCACACCGTGTCTTGGCACTTAACAGTGGAAGAAGCACTGACCAAAAGGCTTTCCTGAAAAATACCCATGTTGACAGGGATCGAATCACAACAGAGGATCCCGGACAGAGCTGGAGAAAACTGTAGAACAAAACTCTAACTCAGAGAAAAAGACCAGACTTACTGGCCTGACAGAGACTGGAAAAACGCCTAGAATATGGCCCCCTGACACACTTTTAGCTCAGTTATGAAGTCACTCCTGAGGTTCACCCATCAGCCAAAGATTAGATACGCCCATAAAACAAAACAAGACTAAAGGGTCGTACCAGTCCAGGGACAAGGACAAGAAGGCAGGAAGGGATAGGAAAGCTGGTGAATGGGAACCCAAGGTCGAGAAGGGAAGAGTGTTGACATGTTATGAAGTTGGCATCCAATGTCACAAAACAGTATGTGTATTAATTGTTTAATGAGAAACTAGTTCTGTAAACCTTCACCTACAGCACAACAAAAAAGGAAAAAAAAATACCCATGCTACCCATAATGTCACAGCTAGGGGCTGAGTCAATATAATCTGGTTTCCAAAGTGCTTCAATAGTACTGTCACCTATTAATCATCCAAAATGAATTAGGTAGGAACAAGTAAAAAGTTTCATAAAATTAAATCTAAAAAAAAATAATGACCTCCACAAATAGTTTTGAAAGCAAAAAAGGTCCAATTTGTCATTCTGGATTTAATGGTAGAGGGATTTGAGAAGTGCTGAAGCTATCAAAAAAGATGTTTGGGCCCTTTTATGGCATTAATAGCTATAGGGCTTGTGTAGGCTTGGAATTACCAGGAACTGCCCGTTGGAGACAAAGCGTTGGGAAACAGTCCTGATAATACAATATGAACTTTTCCATCCAGAGAAGCCTGAAATCAGTTCTACTCAGACTTCTCAGTTATATAAGCCAATAAATTCTTCGTCTTCCTCCTCCTCTTTTTTTTCTTTTCTTAAGGTAGTTGGAGCTGGGTTTCTTACACTGAAAACCCAGAAATGTGATTAATAGATTAATAGAGAAAAGGCCTAAATTAAAAGTGGCAAAGCTGATGAAAAGGAAAAATAGATACAAGAGAAAATAAGGAAACAGGCTACAGGAGCTGGTGGTTGATTACTTAGAGGGTGAGGAGAGTCTTTGATAATGTCACAATTTTTGGCTGGAGTTTAGTGACTCTTCTAAACTGTTCGTAAAGTGTATATCCTGTGTTATGTGTGGTCACTGGAGTTTCTGTTTTGTTAGCTTCGTTGTCGGCTTGTGATTTAATAAAGATTTCCTTAAATGTCCGGATTAAAAAAAAAATCCTGCTGGTCTTTGTGGATTGGCTAATATTAGATCACTCCTTCAACTCTTAGCCAGGCCATTTACAAATCTGCCTTAGCCTTCACTTCCTGCTTATGCAGAGTCAAAAGGTTGGACAGAGGTGAAAGCCTTGGCTATTCTCTTTTCTGGGCATGTATTCAGCCCTGGACATGCGTGTGGACTTCTAGGGTTCCCATTACAATGCATGAGCTTTTCAAAGCCCTAATGGCACTGGGTGGGTTAATTCCTCACGTATCTCCTTTTCCAGCCTTTTCCTTTCCAGACATTTTGGCCTATCTGCTGCTTACCCCAGCCAGTTGTGCCTAATATATTTGCATTTAAATGCTTTAGACAAATGCTGCCCAGAAGGCCACTCCAGCCCTGAGAAAGTTTCCAGGCAGGTAAAACAAAGGCAAGCCCCTGAGTTTGTCCCTCAGATCAAAACACACAACCACAATTCTTTGAGAACAAAGTCTGTATTGCCTCCATTGGCACCAGCAAGACACACCAGAAATGTGCGCCATTGTCCTCATGGCTGCTGCTGAGCTGGGCTGTGGGAGACGGTAGGCAGGTAAATTAAAATGCCATAACGCTCTCTTAACAAAATAAAGCAGTTTCTTTAGTTGCAATTATTGTGCTAATCCATCTCACCGAGGGTGTCTCACCCTCACTGGCCCTCTGCTTCACCAAACATGATGTCCTCCTCCAGCAACTGATCCCTTTGATGACACGTCCAAAGCAAGTGAGTTGGACAGTGTTCTGTTGTGATCCGTAAGGTTTTCATTGGCCAATTTGGGGGAGTAGATCATCAGGCCTTTCTTCTGAGGTGCCTCTGGTAGACTTGAACCCCCCAACCTTTTGGCTAGCAGCCTAGCGTGTTAGCTCTTTACACCAGCTGGGGACTCCTCTCTGCCAGCAGACTATGGGAATTACCTCCTGGCTCCAGTTGCCTTTTCTGTAAAGTGAGAGGCATAAAACCCATGGCCTCCATGGTCCTTTTCAGCTCTGACATTCTTCAAGTCTTGAGGGAGTCTGGGGTACAGCTTTAAGTAATTGCCGCAATAGTTGTGCCTTACCTGCTTTGGGGTCAAGAAGACTTTTGATAATCTGAAAAAAATCTATGGGCCAGCTTCCCACATAAATGCCCACATGCTCTATATTTTTCAGGTCCTCTGAAGCCATGTATGAAACCCAGATTAAGAGGTCTTGCTTCCCAGGTTGTCTAAGACCACTGAGTGAAATTACTTTGTGTATGCATGTTTACATATCCCGGGGGATGCCCTGGTCCCCAAAGTGCCCCTCCCAGCACAACAGGTTGAAAGGCTTCGGATTCCTTTGGCAGGGTGTTGGTGGGGGTCTTTGTACAGTGACAGGGGCCGGGTCTTGGGTGGGCCTGTGTCAGCTGATCATGAAGACCCTTCTCCATTCTTTATAATGTGAAGGAAAGTTTTCTCCACGTATAGCAAGTAGGTAGGAATGCTGATGACCAGGTTGGGGAGGAAGCTTTTCTTGCTTTAAAGGGGGTGGGGGGCTCCCAAGAGAAATCCTGTCCCTCTTTCAGCAGCTGCACATGCCCCCACCCAAGCCCTCCTCCCATTCTCATTCTTGCCTTGAGAGGGTTTTCTTTTCAGGTACCACTTCTGTTTCTGCCCACCCACAGGCCTCACTGGAGATAATGAGAATTATCCAAATATTTCTTCTTCACCTTGTGTTCCATCCTGCTATTGGATTTTGGAGGCATTCCCATGGTGGAGCCTGGCGTGGGGTTTTAGTGTTTTTGAATGGAAGTGCTATTTAGTGTTTCCAAAGGAAGAGAGAGACGGAGAGGGAGAGTGGAGAGAGCAGTAATAGGGAGAGCAGTTAAACTCTTGAAAAAGACTAGCCCATGAACCTTTTTATTCCTTTTCTCTCACACACACACACTCCCCAGCCCTGCCTGCCCATACTAAATTGTGGCCATTCCTCTGGAACCGTGAAATACAACACCAACAACTAGGTCCTGGCCCTGGGCACCTCCTCCTCAATCTGTGGTAATAGAAATGTTAATGTCGTAGAAGCAGGCTTGGCCTGGGGCAGAGGGAGCAAGGCTGTGAAGGAGGAGGGACTGGGAGGAGAGGAAGGTTGTCATTGTTCGCTGGCTGGGAGAAGGCAGCAACCCAGGCCCTGCAGGAGCTACCTGGATCTGCGGAGGTGCTCTCCTGCCTGAGCCACATCCAACAAGCAGCATTCTGTTCCACAACCCCCTGACTTCCAATATCAGAACTACAGAACGCAGACTTGAGAGAAGGGCTGCTATCCTCTGCTCTCCCAGCCCCCTTTCTTGTCCTCTACTTGCTCAACCCATCTTCTCCCAGATGTCATTCACTTCCTGAAGACTGGAGCCCAGAGACTGGTATATGAACCCACACCTAACACATCTGGCTCAGGTCAGCTTTTGCATCCTCAATTTCTCCTCAGGCCCATAGGATTTGGAGTTGGAGCATTCTCTCTCTTCACCCGGTCCCTGAATGAATAGCCTGCCCATTTCTCCACTCCTCAAGCCTTCTATATACCTGTTGTGGCCTCAGAAATCCAGTGGAATGGATGACTCTCAGCCATGTGCTGGGGAAGTGGTGGGCAGGGATGAGGTGGAATATCATCACTCCCCTTTAATGCAGTGTGATATTTCCTTCCTCAGTGCCCTACTATCCCCTTATCCTCATTCTGAGACAGTGAGGGCTGATTTGAGTGGTCAAGATGGCTGGGGAATGGAATCCTGGGAGTATGTGCCAGAGGGATGAACGGAAAGAAAGAGTACTAACCAGTGAGCCGGGATCCCTGACTCCTTAATCCTGTTCCACAACTGCACAGACTAAAATTTGCTTTCCTCCTGGGGTATTTGCATTCAAAGGGTAATGGAGTAAGTGAACTATGAGCCAGGAAACCATAATTCTCTTCCTGCTTCTGCCCTGACACATCTTAAGGCAATCACTTCCTGCTATTTGCCATAAATAACTAATTTCTCAAATGGGACCAATGATCACTGCCCTTCACCCCTACTGGGAATGATGCCAGGGTAGATAAGAGCCTGTATGACGAGCTTGGAAGACAAAAAGTGTTATTACCTGGACTGGCAGTTTTGTGAGAGTGGAGTGCCATTTCGCCAACCTGTCTTAGGGAACTTTGCTGAATTTCATGAGTGGGTAGTAACTGCTGACTCCTTTGATGCCATTTTTCCTTGAATTTTTGAGTCATTCCCTTCTGTCTTAGTCACCTAGTGCTGCTATAACAGAAATATCACAAGTGGATAGCTTTAACAAACAGAAATTTATTCTCTCACAGTGTAGGCTACAAGTCCAAATTCAGGGCATCAGGTCCAGGGGACAACTTTCGCTCTCAGTCAGCTCTGGAGAAAAGTCCCTGTCATCAATCTTCCCTTGGTCTGGAAGCATCTCAGCGTAGGAACCTCAGGTCCAAAGGATGAGCCCTGCTCCCGATGCTGCTTTCTCAGTGGTATGAGGTCCCCCGTCTCTGCTCACTTCTGTCTTTTATATCTCAAAAGAGATTGGCTTAAGACACTATCTAATCTTGGAGATCTCATCAATATAACTGCCACTAATCCATCGCATTACATCATAGTGATAGGGTTTACAACACATAGGGAAATCACATCAGGTGACAAAATGGCAGACAATTGTACATTACTGGGAATTAGGACCTAGCCAAATTGACAGATATTTTGGGGGGACACAATTCAATCCATGAAATTCCACCCTTTGGACCCCAAAAATTCATATCCTTGTCACATGTAAAACATATACACCTCATCCTCTCATAGCAAAAGTCTTAAATCAACTCCAAGTCAAATCAATCAAATCCAAAAATTCCTCTTCATCTGTGAAATCTAGAATACAAGTTATCTGCTCTCAAAGTACAATGGCAGAACAGGCAGGCACAAACTAGACATTTCCAATACAAATGGAAGAAACTGGAGGGAAAGAGGGAATAACAGGCACCAAGCAAGTCAGCAAAACAGATTACATTATCCCTCAAGGCTTGAAAATAATCCTCTGTTCTCTGAGACCATTTACACAATGGCCCTGCCCTCCAAACTCTAGGTATTGGCCACACTCTTCAGATTCTGAGTGGAGGCCCCTCAGCTCTGGGCTTCAGCTCTGCCTTCCAGGCCCACTGGGACGGCTACTCTGCCCCCTCGGCATTAGGCGCACCATACTCCTAGCCCATCTGAGTGGCAACTCCACTCTTAGAAACACCAGAGGCCCTGGCTTCATCCTTTGAAACCCCAGAGGTCATGGCCATACCTTTTGAGACTGAGGCAGCTCAGCTTCCTGTTTTCCTTGTCTCTTCAGCTTCTGCTTCTGGTTCCTTGGCCTCTCGGCCCTTGGGTCTCACACCTGCATCTGCCCTGCTGGGGCAAGTGTTCCAAAGCTCTGCAGCTCCACTGATAAGTGGTTGGAGGCACCCCACTCTGCCAATAAACTTTGGCCAGAAGGCACTCAGCTGTCTTGCTCCATGGGCCAGCAGGCCTAGCTCCACCGGTCGGTGCCCGGAGGCACCCCATTCTGCCAGGAAGCCTCCTGTGCAAAGGCATTCAGTCTCTTGTTTCGTGGGTCAGCTCCAGCGCCCTATCACGCTGGTCTCCCGGTTCTGCTGCTGCTGCTGCTGGTCCTCTGCTGCTGTTTCTTACAATCTGTGCCTTCGCTGGTGTTAACACTTCCCCTCACTTCCTTCTGAATCATCTATCCATTCATACTTTCAAAACCGCTTCCACATTTTACTAATCTGTTAGAGCAGCACCTCGCTCCCAATACCAAAATCTGTCTTAGTCACCTAGTGCTGCTATAACAGAAATACCACAAGTGGATGGCTTTAACAAAGAGATATTTATTTTCTCACAGTCTAGTAGGCTAGAAGTCCAAATTCAGGGCATCACCTCCAGGGGAAGGCTTTCTGTCTCTGTCGGCTCTGGAAGAAGGTCCTTGTCATCAATCTTCCCTTGGTCTGGGAGCACCTAAGTGCAGGAACCTCAGGTCAAAAGGACATGCTCTTCTCCTGGTGTGGATTTCTTGGTGGTATAAGGTCCCCCTGTCTCTCTGCTCGCTTCTCTCTTTTATGTCTCAAAAGAGATTGGCTTAAGACACTATCTAGGAGATTTCATCAGTGTAACTGCCACTAATTCATCTCATTACATCATAGCGATAAGATTTACAACACATAGGAAAATCACATCAGATGACAAAATTGTAGGCAATAATACAATGCTGGGAATCATGACCTAGCCAAGTTGACAGATGTTTTGGGGGGACACAATTCAATCCATGACACCTTCTTTCCAAAAGCTACAGAAATACATGTACTTTGAATCATGATGTGATAGCAGCTATCCGTGGGGTCGCCACAAGTTGGAATCAACTCAGAGGCAACTAACAACAGCAGTCTGGTCAAGTGGTTTGTGATCGCTTGCTGACCTAAAGATTACAGGACATATCCAATAGCTCTGTGGAAGAAAGTCCTGGCTAACTGCTCCCTTAAAGATGGTTGTTGTTAGGTGTCATTGAGTTGACTTCGACTCATAGCAACCCCATGTGACAGAGTAGAACTGCGCTATAGAGTTTTCTAGGCTGTCATTTTTATGGGAGCAGATCACCAGGTCTTTCTCCCAAAAAGCCACTGGGTGGGTTCCAACTGCCAGCCTTTTGGTTAGTGATCAAGCACTTAACTGTTGTATTAGCTATCTAGTACTGCTATACAGATATACCACAAGTAAATGGCTTTAACAAACCGAAATTTATTTTCTCACAGTTCAGGAGGCTAGAAGTCTGAATTTAGGGTGCCAGCTCTAGGGCAAGGCTTTCTCTGTCTGTCAGCTCTGGAAGAAGATCTTTGTCTCTTTTAGCTTCTGCTCCTGGGCAATCTTCATGTTGCTTTGCATCTCCCTTGCCCCATCTCTGCTTCTCTTGCTTGCTTGTATAATCTCTTTTATATCTCAAAAGAGATTGACTCAAGATACACCCTTGTCCTGCCTCATTAACATAATAAACATAACCTAATCCTCACTGACATAATCTAATCCTGCCATATTAACATAACAAATACAACCCATTCACAAATGGGATTATAACCACAGGCAGAGTTTAGGATTTACAGAACATGCTTTGGGGGGACACAATTCAAACCCATGATACTCTACCCTTCCAAAAAAAAAAAACAAACCCGTTGCTGTCGAGTCAATTCCAACTCATAGCGACCCTATAGGACAGAGAAGAACTGCCCTATGTGGTTCCCACGGAGCAGCTGGTGGATTCAAACTGTCGACTTTTTGGTTAGCAGCCAAGCTCTTAACCACTGTGCCACCAAGTCCTTGCCACATGCAAAACACATTCACCCCATCAAGTCATCCCAAAAGCCTTAAATCAACTCCAAGTCCAAAATCTCATCTTCTGAATCATCGAAATCAAATATAGATGAGATTTTAGGTGTATTCCATCCTGGGACAAAATTCCTCTTTGTCTATGAACCTGTGAAATCTAGACTACAAGTTATGTGTTTTTAAAGCACAACTGTGAAGCAGGCACAAGGTAGATATTTCCACTGAAAATGGGAGAAATTGGAGGAAAAGAAGAGATAATGGGCACCAGTGAAGCCCAAAATCCAGCAAACAATTTATATTAGCTAAAATAATCCTCTTTTCTCTGAGACTATCCAGGCTATGGCTCTGCCCTCCAGACTCTGGGTGTTGGTCACACTCTCTGGATTCTAGGTGGAAGCCCCTTGGCCCTGGACCTGCAGACCTCGGCCTTCCAGGCCCACTGGGATAGCAACTCTGTTCACTTGGCTTTGGGCGGCCCCATTCTCCTAGTCTGTCTATGCAGTGACCCCACCCCCTTGCCCCAGCAGTCCCTGCTAATAGCAGCCCCACACTCCAGAACCAAGCTGGCAAAGGTCTAACTCTAAAACCTGGGAGGCTGTGGCCCCACCCTTTGAGATCCAGGAAACCATGTCCCCACCCTTGGAACCCCAGAGGCCATGGCCCCACTCTTTGAGACCAAGGCAGCTCTGCTTCCCCTGCTCCTTCCAACAGTTCTGTTGATCTCTGATCTGCTCCAGGTATGGCTTATCTGGGATTGGTTATCAGGGGTATGTGGTCATTCTGGATTGGTGGCTTACAGTTCTTTTTTAAGGCTCCTTGGGAACAAGTTGCAGATGAGCTGTTTGTTTTATAGCCTCTTGGGAACTAGCTAACAGCATTCTGAATGGTGCTCCGTGTGAAATAAGGGAATTGGGTATACAGTGCGTAATTGCAGAGGGTCACAAGATGATTATACGATGGCTTCTATGGCAACAGAGGGTAAAGATTAACTTGCTTAGGGGAAAGTTCTTTTGAGAACATCTTACACAAAGAGTTTTGATATGCTTCCTATTCCTAGCTTCACATAATGTACTTTTGACACTTTGTAGCCTAGCTATGGAGGAAAGCATGTCCTTGGCTGCATGGTTAAGTCTGTACAAAGATTAGCTTCTTAGTGGAGCAGGCTTTCCAAAATGGAGTTTGAGTTCAGGCCTAGAGGCAGCTTTCTTTTAGTCTTCTCAAATGCCCCAAGGAGTTTAATTTTAGGGTGCTTTTTCTCATCCCCCTCCTTTTGATAAAAAATTGCCTCACAAATCCTTTCATCACTCTTAGAGATTGTGTGTCCTCTCCACCTTGCATTGGCATGGAGTATCATCTCCAGGGCATAATCCTAGGCAATTTTATGGTCTTAGATACCCACAAGGGCATAACCCTTCTTCAGCAAAAACAAGATGTTTAAGCTTTTCTTTTACTAGAGTTCTGAGCTGGCCAAAATTTGAGAGAACAACCCAACATAACTTAAATAGGTCCTTCTAGGGCATGAAGTCAACTCTATTTGAAAAGGTAATGTCAATATGCATAATTCTCCTTATAACCATAACATTTGTGGCAGGGGTGACGGCATTTGACATACATCTCACTCAACATATGATTATACCTGTAATAATCAAAACAAGAATAAGATTCATTAATTCAGTGAGTAACATAGATCGAATCCACGGTCTAAAGCCATTTGACAACCAGCTAAAGATATCCAACAGTCTAAAAAATAGTTTCTCGTACTGTACGGGCTTGTGTGTTGCTGTAATGCTGGAAGCTATGCCACTGGTATTCAGATACAAGCAGGGTCACCCATGGAGGACAGGTTTCAGCTGAGCTTCCAGACTAAGACAGACTAGGAAGAAGGACCCGCAGTCTACTTCTGAAAAGCATTAACCAGTGAAAACCTTATGGACAGCAGCGGAACACTGTCTGATACAGTGCTGGAAGGTGAGCCCCCCAGGTTGGAAGGCACTCAAAACATGACTGGGGAAGAGCTGCCTGCTCAAAGTAGAGTCGAACTTAATGACATGGATGGAGTAAAGCTTCTGGGACCTTCATTTGCTGATGTGGCACAACTCAAAATGAGAAGAAACAGCTACAAACATCCATTAATAATCGGAACCTGGAATGAACGAAGTATGAATCTGGGAAAATTGGAAATTGTCAAAAATGAAATGGAACACATAAACATCGATATCCTAGGCATTAGTGAGCCGAAATGGACTGGTATTGGCCATTTTGATTTGGACAATCATATAGTCTACTATGCTGGGAATGACAACTTGAAGAGGAATGGTGTTGCATTCATTGTCAAAAAGAACGTTTCAAGATCTATCCTGAAGTACAAAGCTGTCAGTGATAGGATAATATCCATATGCCTACAAGGAAGACCAGTTAATACGACTATTATTCACATTTACGCACCAACCACTAGGGCCAAAGATGAAGAAATAGAAGATTTTTATCAGCTGCTACAGTCTGAAATTGATTGAACATGCAATCAAGATGCATTGATAATTACTGGCGATTGGAATGCAAAAGTTGGAAACAAAGAAGAAGGATCAGCATTTGGAAAATATGGCCTTGGTGATAGAAACAATGCCGGAGATCGAATGATAGAATTTTGCAAGACCAATGACTTCTTCATTGCAAATACTTTCTTTCACCAACATAAACAGCGACTATACACATGGACCTCGCCAGATGGAGTGCACAGAAATCAAATTGAATACATCTGTGGAAAGAGACGATGGAAAAGCTCAATATCATCAGTCAGAACAAGGCCAGGGGCTGACTATGGAACAGACCATCAATTGCTCATATGCACGTTCAAGCTGAAACTGAAGAAAATCAGAGCAAGTCCATGAGAGCCAAAATATGACCTTGAGAATATCCCACCTGAATTTATACACCATCTGAAGGATAGATTTGATTCATTGAACACTAGTGACCGAAGACCAGAGGAGTTCTGGAATGACATCAAGGACATCATACATGGAGAAAGCAAGAGGTCACTGAAAAGACAGGAAAGAAAGAAAAGACCAAGACGGATGTCAGAGGAGACTCTGAAACTTGCTCATGAACATCGAGCAGCTAAAGCAAAGGGAAGAAATGATGAAGTAAAAGAACTGAACAGAAGATTTCAAAGGGCCTCTCGAGAAGACAAAGTAAAGAATTATAATGACATGTGCAAAGAGCTGGAGATAGAAAACCAAAAAGGGAAGACCATGCTTGGAGTTCCTCAAGCTGACAGAACTGAAGAAAAAATTCAAGCCTCAAGTTGCAATAGTGAAGGATTCCATGGGGACAATATTAAACGACGCAGGAAGCATCAAAAGAAAATGTAAGGAATAATACACACTCATTATACCAAAAAGAATTAGTCGATATTCAACCATTTCAAGAGGTGGCATATGATCAGGAACTGATGGTACTGAAGGAAGAAGTCCAAGCTGCTCTAAAGGCATTGAGAAAAAACAAGGCTCCAGAAATTGATGGAATATCAATTGAGATGTTTCAACAAAAAGATGTAGCGCTGGAGGTGCTCACTCATCTATGCCAAAAATTATGGAAGACAGCTTCCTGGCCAACTGCCTGGAAGAGATCCATATTTATGCCTATTCCCAAGAACAGTGATCCAACTGAATGTGGAAATTATAGAACAATATCATTAATATCACACACAAGCAAAACTTTGCTGAAGATCATTCAAAAACGGCTGCAGCAGTATATCGACAGGGAACTGCCAGAAATTCAGACTGGTTTCAGACGAGGACGTGGAACCAGGGATATCATTGCTGATGTCAGATAGATCCTGGCTGAAAGCAGAGAATACCAGAAGGATGTACACCTGTGTTTTATTGACTATGCAAAGGCATTCGACTGTGCAGATCATAACAAACTATGGATAACACTGCGAAGAATGGGAATTCCAGAACACTTAATTGTGCTCATGAGGAACATTTACATGGATCAAGAGGCAGTTGTTCGGACAGAACAAGAGGATGCTGATGGGTTTAAAGTCAGGAAAGGTGTTCGGCAGGGTTGTATTCTTTCACCATACCTATTTAATCTGTATGCTGAACAAATAATACAAGAAGCTGGGCTATATGAAGAAGAACGGGGCATCAGGATTGGAGGAAGACTCATTAACAACCCGTGTTATGCAGATGACACAACCTTGCCTGCTGAAAGTGAAAAGGACTTGAAGCACTTACTAACGAAGATTAAAGACCACAGCCTTCGGTATGGATTGCAGCTCAACATAAAGAAAACAAAAATCCTCACAACTGGACCAATGAGCAACATCATGATAAACAGAGAAAAGATTGAAGTTGTCAAGGATTTCATTTTACTTGGATCCACAATCAACAGCCATGGAAGCAGCAGTCAAGAAATCAAAAGACGCATTGCATTGGGTAAATCTGCCGCAAAGGACCTCTTTAACGTGTTGAAGAGCAAAGATGTCACCCTGAAGACTAAGGTGTGCCTGACCCAAGCCATGATATTTTCAATCTCATCATATGCATGTGAAAGCTGCCCAATGAATAAGGAAGACGGAAGAAGAATTGACGCCTTTGAATTGTGGTGTTGGTGAAGAATATTGAATATACCATGGACTGCCAAAAGAATGAACAAATCTGTCTTGGAACAAGTGCGGCCAGAATGCTCCTTAGAGCCAAGGATGGCGAGACTGCATCTCACATACTTTGGACATGTTGTCAGGAGGGATCAGTCCCTGGAGAAAGACATCATGCTTGGCAGAGTACAGGGTCAGCGGAAAAGAGGAAGACCCTCAACAAGGTGGATTGACACAGTGGCTGCAACAACGAGCTCAAGCATAACAACGACTGTAAGGAGGGCGCAGGACCGGGCAGTGTCTCGTTCTGTTGTGCATAGGGTCGCTATGAGTCAGAACTGACTCGACGGCACCTAACAACAACAACAATAAATAGCCAGCACTAGTTACTGATTGTGCTAACTTAATGAGGGCATTTTCTTTTTGAGTGTTAATGGGAGTTAGAGGAAGTAGTAAAAGAAAACTTAAAAAGAGCTTTATGGTGGAGGGAAACAAAAATAAATAATAAATAATTATCATAACAAAATCATTGTTGTTGTTGCTAGGTGCAATCCAGTCGATACCGACTCATAGTGACCTTATGTACAACAGATCGAAACACTGCCCAGTCCTGTGTTATCCTCACAATCACTGCTATGTTTGAGCCCATTGTCCCAGCCACTGTGTCAATCTATCTTGGAGGGTCTTCCTCTTTTTCATTGACCCTCTACTTTACCATGCATGATGTTCTCACCCAGAAACTGGTCCCTCCTGAAAACAGGTCCAAAGTACATGAGAGTCTCACCATCCTCGCTTCCCAGGAGCACTCTGGATACATTTCTTCCAATACAGGCTTATTTGTTCTTCTGGCAGTTCATGGTATATTCAATATTCTTCACCAACACCATAATTCAAAGGCATCAATTCTTCTCTGGTCTTCCGTATTAATTATCCAGTTTTCACACCATATGAGGTAATTGAAAATATCATGGCTTGGGTCAGGTGCACCTTAGTGCTTAATGTGACATCTTTGCTTTTCCACACTTTAAAGAGGCCTTTGCAGCAGATTTGCTCGATGCAATATGTTGTTTGATTTCATGACTTCTGTTTCCATGGGCGTTGATTGTGGATCCGAGTAAAATGAAATCTTGACGTCAATTCTGTCTCCATTTATCATGATATTGCTTACTGGTCCAGGTGTGAGCATTTTCGTTTTCTTTAGGTTGAGGTGTAACCCATACTGAATGCTGCAGTCTTTGATCTTCAGCAGTAAGTGCGTCAAGTCCTCTTCACTTTCAGCAAGCAAGGTTGTGTCAGCAGCATAACACAGGTTGTTAATAAGTCTTCCACCAATCCTGACGCCACATTCTTCTTCAGATAGTCCAGCTTCTCAGATTATTTGCTCAGCATACAGACTGAATAAGCTTAGTGAAAAGATACAAGCCTGATGCACATTTTCTTGCTTTTAAACCATGAAGTATTCCCTTGTTCTGTTCAAACAACTGCCTCTTGATCTATGTACAGGTCCCTTATGAGCACAACTGAGTGTTCTGGAATTCCCGTTCTTTGCAATGGTGTCCATAATTTGTTATGATCCACACAGTCAAATGTCTTTGCATAGTCAATGAAACACAGGTAAACATCTTTCTAGTAGTCTCTGCTTTCAACCAAGATCCATCTGATGGCAGCAATGATATCCCTTGTTCCACATATTCTTCTGAATCCAGCTTGAATTTCTGGCAGTTCCCTGTCGGTGTACTGCTGCAACTACTTTTGACTGATCTTCAGCAAAATTTTACTTGCATGTGATGTTAATGATATTGTTTGTTAATTTCTGCATTCTGTGGGATCACCTTTCTTTGGAATGGGCACAAATATGGATCTCTTCCAGTAGGCTGGCCAGATAGCTGTCTTCCAAATTTCTTGGCATAGATGAATTAGCACCTCCAGTGACGCATCCCTCTGTTGGAACATCTCAATTGGTATTCTGTCAATTCCTGTAGCCTTGTCTTTCACCAATGCCATCAGTGCAGATTGGACTTCTTCCTTCAGTTCCATTGGTTCTTGATCACATGCTACCTCCGAAAATGGTTGAATGTCTACCAGTTTTTTTTTGGTACAGTGATTCTGTGTATTCCTTCCATCTGTTTTGATCCTTCTGCATGGTACAATATTTTACCCATAGAACCCTTCAGAATTGCAACTCGAGGCTTGAATTTTTTTTTCAGTTCTTTCAGCTTGAGAAATGCCAACCGTTTTCTTCCCTTTCAGTTTTCTAACTCCAGGTCTTTGCACATTTCATTATAATACTTTGTCTTCTCCAACTGCCCTTTGAAATCTTCTGTCCAGCAAGGTATGTTTTTCCACTTATGTAGGTTTCTTTTCGTTTCCTGCAGAAGTGTTTTGTAGTTTTCTCTGTATAAGTCTTTTACATCTCTGGTGAGATTTATTCCTAAGTATTTTATCGTCTTGGGGGCTACTGTAAATGGTATTGATTTGGTGATTTCCTCTTCGATGTTCACTGTAATTATGGATAGGTATTTAGTGTTATCATTTTGGTGTCTTTTTTTGTGTCTTGTTGACAGTTTCTTTTTCCCACTGAATTTTCTGTGCTGAGTAGTTTATCTTTACATATTGTCTCTCCTCGGTCATCTCCACCTGACAGTTAAGAGAACTGAGGGTCAGAGACGACGCCATTTCCCCAAGGTCACACAGCAGTGGTTGCGGGGCCTGACTCCAAGTCAGGCTGTGCTCCTGAGCTGAGTTACTCCTAAAAGAGGAGGTCAATGATCCTGTCCCCAACCCCCCATGCCCAGTCTCCTCCTCAGAGCCTTTGTGCCCTGGGACCACTGCAAAGCAGTCCCTCAAATATTTGTTGTTGTTGATATTGTTTGTGCTGAGTCTCTAGATTTTTCTTGTATTTTATTTTAATGTTTAGGATAGTTTGTCTCCTTTGTGCTTACTTTAATATTTACCCCTATTTTTCTAAATTTAAACCTACCTTTTATTTCTTTGTATCACCTTGTCTTCCTCTCCACATGAAAGATCTATGACTACATTTCTTGGTCCCTCTTTATTGTTTTAATGTTGTCTTCTTATACATAATAACATCACTGTTTCCCTGTTTGGGGCTTTTTTTTTAATTTTGATGTATTTTTGTGATTTCCCTATCTGGGTTGACTTCTGATTGCTCTGTCCAGTGTTGTAGTCTTGGGTTGATACCTGATATTATTGATTTTCTAACCAAAGAAATCCCTTTAGTATTTCTTGTAGTTTTGGTTTGGTTTCTATGAATTCCCTAAACCTCTGTTTATCTGGAAATGTCCTAATTTCACCTTCATATTTAAGAGACAGTTTTGCTTAATATATGGTTCTTGGCTGGCAATTTTTTTACTTCAATGCTTTATGTAAGTCATCCCATTGCCTTCTTGCCTGCATGGTTTCTGCCAAGTAGTCTGAGCTTATTCTTATTGACTCTCCTTTGTAGGTGACTTTTCATTTACCCCTAGCTGCTCTTAAAATTTTCTCTTTATTTTTGGTTTTGGCAAGTTTGATTATAATATGGCTTGGTGACTTTTTTTTAAGATCTACCTTATGTGGAGTTCAATGAGCATCTTGGATAGATATCTTCTCATCTTTCACAATACCAGGGAAGTTTTCTGCCAACAAATCTTCAACAATTCTCTCTGTATTTTCTGTTATCCCTCCCTGTTCTGCTACTCCAATCACTTGTAGGTTATTTCTCTTGATAGAGTCCCACATGATTCTTAAGGTTTCTTCATTTTTTTAAATTCTTTTATCTGATTTTTCTTCAAATATATTAGTGCCAAGTGATTTATCTTTGAGTTCAGAAATTCTAGCTTCTACTTGCTCAATTCTGCTCCTCTGACTTTCTACTGAGTTATCTAATTCTGTAATTTTATTGTTAACCCTCTGAATTTCTGATTGCTGTCTGCTTATGGATTTTTCCAGCTTATTAAACTTCTCATTATGTTCCTGAATAATCTTTCTAATTTCTTCAGTTGCTTTATCTGTGTGTTCCTTGGCTTGTTCTGCGTATTGTCTCATTTCCTTCCTGATGTCCTGAAGGGTTCTGTATATTAAACTTTAGTATTCTGCATCTGGTAATTCCAGGAATGCACTTTCATCTAGAAGATCCCTGGATTCTTTGTTTTGAGAGCCTGTTGAGGTGATCATGGTCTGTTTCTTTATGTGACTTGATATTGACTGTTGTCTCCGAGCCATCTATAAGTTATTGTATTACTTTATTTTATGTTTGCTTACTGTGTCTTAGCTTCTTGCTGTGTTTTGTTTTAATATGCCCAGATAGGCTGCTTGAGTGAGCTATCTTGATTATTTTCACCTTCGAAGCTCTAATGTCCTGTTCAGCTCACTTTAGCTACTGAACATCAGTTTGTTGTACTGGGAGGGTTTGTATGTTCCTGTGATGCTGGAAACTATGCCAATGGTATTCACATACCAGCAGGGTCACCCATGGAGGACAGGTTTCAGCTGAGCTTCCAGATTAAGACGGACTAGGAAGAAGGACCTGGTGGTCTACTTCTGAAAAACATTAGCCAGTGAAAACCTTATGAATAGCAGTGGAACATTGTCTGATATAGTGTCAGATTAGCCCTTCAGGTTGGAAGGCACTCAAAAGATGACTGGGGAACAGCTGCCTCCTCAAAGTAGAGTCGACCGTAATGACGTGGATGGAGTCAAGATTTTAGGACCTTCGTTTACTGATGTGGCACAACTCGAAATAAGAAGAAACAGCTACAAACATCCATTAATAGTGGGAACCTGGAATGTATGAAGTATGAATCTAGGAAAATTGGAAATTGTCAAAAATGAAATGGAATATGTACACATTGACAGCCTAGGCATTAGTGAGCTGAAATGGACTGGTATTGGCCATTTTGAATCGGACAATCATATAGTCTACTATGCTGGGAATGACAACTCGAAGAGGAATGGTGTTGCATTCATCTTCAAAAAGAACATCTGAAGATCTATCCTGAAGTATAACACTGTCAGTGATAGGATAATATCCATACGCCTACAAGGAAGACCAGTTAATACGACTATTATTCATATTTATGCACCAACCACTAGGGCCAAAGATGAAGAAAGAGAAGATTTTTATCAGCTGCTGCAGTCTGAAATTGATCGAACATGCAATCAAGATGCATTGATAATTACTGGCGATTGGAATTCAAAAGTTGGAAACAAAGAAGAAGGACCAGCAGTTGGAAAATATGGCCTTGGTGATAGAAACAATGCCGGAGATCGAATGATAGAATTTTGCAAGACCAACGACTTCTTCATTGCAAATACCTTCTTTCACCAACATAAATGGCAACTATACACATGGACCTCACCACATGGAACAACAGAAATCAAACTGACTACACCTGTGGAAAGAGACGATGGAAAAGCTCAACATCATCAGTCAGAGCAAGTCCAAGGGCTGAATGTGGAACAGACCATCAATTGCTCATATGCAAGTTCAAGCTGAAAGTGAAGAAAATTAAAACAAGTGTGCGAGAGCTTACAAACTTGAGTATATCCCACCTGAATTCAGAGACCATCTCAAAAATAGATTTGATGCATTGAACACTTATGGCCAAAGAGCAAATGAGTTGTGGGAGGACATCATACATGAAGAAAGCAAGGGTTCAGAAAAGACCAAAATGGATGTCAGAAGAGACTCAAACTTGCTCTTGAATGCCAGGTAGCTAAAGTGAATGGAAGAAATGATGACCAACCTATCTGTGGCTTATCAGGCCTGGTATAATCATAGCAGTAGCCCTACCAGTCTCAATCATGCAACAAACCGTTCAAAATGTCCAAAGAACAGACTGAAAAATGAAAGTAGAAAGCACAAACAGATAGCCAAGAATAAATCTCAAAGAACTCAATGCAAGGAAGCAGAATTCTAACTCAGAGGTTACTCACCTGTCTGCAGTCCCCAGAGATCTTCAAAAAAGGAGGGCTTCAAAGGGCTCATTCTAGACCAGGGACCAGTTCTTCGGTCCTATGGGGGCCAGCACTGGTGGTGGTGCACTTTCACATTGCATGTATCTAACACTGAAAATATCTAAGAGTAAAAGATTATACTCTGTTAAAGTAGAAACAAAGAGATTTATTGAAAGTAGGGACAGCTCAAGCTGGGGAAAACACTGACTCTCACAAAGTGAAAGTCAGAGCTCCAAGGTGGTGAAGCTGCAAAGACATTTTTATAGAATGAGAACAAACAGCTTTAGGTACATTATTTTGATTGGAAGTTACGAACTTAGATCAGTGTAAGGCAAGATTACTTGGAGGGGGAACTCATCCGGGATTGGATTATCTGGGTTAGGTGGGCATTCTGGATTGGTGGCTTAGCTTTATTTTAAGGCTCCTTGGGAACAAGTCATCTCCTTGGGAAACCAGCTAATAGCATTCGGACTGGTGCTCAGTAAGGTAAGATAGCCGAGGGCGAGATATCTGGAAACGGGGCTTTTGCTAGGACAGGTTTACAAAGTATATGTGAACTAAGGGGACTGGATATACTGCATAATTGCAGAGGGTGACAAGCTGATCACAAGATGATTATATGATGGACTCTATGAAACACAGTAAAGATTAACTTGCTTAGCGGGAAGTTCTTTTGAGAATATCTTACACAAAGGGTTTTGATATACTTCCTCCTCCTAGCTTCGCATGATGTACTTTTGACCTTCTGTAGCCTAGCTATGGCAAAAAAGTTTTCTTGGCTGCATGATTAAGTCTGTACAAAGATTAACTTCTTAGTGGAGCAGGCCTTCCAAAACGGAGTTTGAGTTCAGGCCTAGAGGCAGCCTTCTTTTAGTCTTGTCAAATGCCCTAAAAGAGTTTAATTTT
Organism: Elephas maximus indicus; assembly: GCF_024166365.1. Lineage (NCBI taxonomy): Eukaryota > Metazoa > Chordata > Mammalia > Proboscidea > Elephantidae > Elephas > Elephas maximus. Next base: position 20,751,566 of record NC_064846.1, read on the forward strand.
AGGGTGCTCTTTCTCAGAGGCTAGAAATGCAAATTCATGGTGCCAGCTCTAGGCAAAGGCTTTCTCTCTCTGCCGGCTCTAGAGAAAGGTCCTTGTCTCTTTTAGCTTCTGCTGCTGGCTATCTTCATGTGGGTTGGCACTTCTCTTATTCCAGCTGTGCTTCTCCTGCTTTCTTGTATAATCTCTTTTATATCTCAAAAGAGATTGACTCAGGATACACCCTAATCCTGCCTCATTAACATAATAAATATAGCCTAATCCTTTTCATTGGCATGACCTAATCCTGCCTCATTAACATAACACACACAACCCATTCACAAATGGGATTATAACCACAGGCAAAGGTTAGGATTTGTAACACATATTTTGGGGGAACACGATTAAATCCATAACATTCGTTGTATTACAGCCAAGAAAACCCTATGGAGCAGTTCTATTCTGTAACACATGGGGTCGCCGCAAGTTAGGGTGGACTCAACATCAACAGGTTAATCCCAAGGGCCAATCTACATTTTGAAAAGGACGGTGTGGTGGTCATAGGCTCCAAGCCTTTGAGAATAATATGGGACCCTTAACTCCCAGGTCACTTTCCTCCTCTAGGCTTTTCTCTTTCATTCTGTTTAGCAGCCATTGTACATAGTCACCTTGCTCCTCTCTAATTTCAAGTTCATTAGCTTGAGGACCCATCTAATAGTATAAACACTGTGCAGAAAAACTGCACTGCCAGGCATCGCCTGCCCTCCTTTTCAAGGCATCTCCCATCAGCGGTTTTTAGTGTAGTTCAGTTCTGTTGCTCATTAGCAGACCGTCTAGCTGAATGAGGACAATGGCTTTTGTTGATTACTGACTAGAAAGGAGCAACTCCAGAAAAGGAAGGTAATGCCAGAAGGGTACCACCTAGTTAAAGTAGGAGGAAAAAAACATTTCTGACCATCATTAACAGGCCTAAAAATCAGCCAGAAGTGATGGAAAACCTACTTATTAAGGTTGCTTGGAAGCTGGACAAGTAGACATGGTTTATTTGCTTTTTAAAATAACTACCTGAAAGATAAAGAATGTTACAATTGTTTATGGAACACCTACTATGGCCGGTCAATGCGTTAGGCAACCCTGAGGGGTAGGAGTTGCTGTCCCCATTTTATAGACCTGAAAATAGTCTTGTTAGAGAGGTTTCAAGGATGGGAAAAAAAAATGAATGAAATTTATTCCAAGAAAGTAAACATGGGCCATCACTGGGCAATTCAATAACACAGTTTTACTTTTATTATGAAACAACATGTCACTTTCATAAAAGGAAGTTAAAGCGGTAGCAGACCAAGGCCCCGCCTCCTTCGGGCCGGGCGGGGGCCACGCGCTCAGGGCCGTCCGGAGTAGCGGCGCTGCGCGTAGGTTGCGCCCAGGTAACGTGATCCAAGGGCTCGGTGGCCCGTGATATACACCTTTTTACCGCCCGCTGGCGCTGCAAGGGAAACTCCGGGTCAGTCCCAGACGGGGCGACTCCTCCTCCGCAGTCCCGGACAGCAGGCTGGCGGGCACCCTCAGGCAGGAAACTCATCTCAGACTGTGGTAGGCACTGATGCCCAGATTCAACAACCACTTCTGGAGTTGTTCCTGTCCTGCCAGTGAGAGGCATAAAAACACCTGGGAGCCTGCGCTGGAGGGCTGGCACCCAAAGTGGAAGACATGATCAGTCCTTCTGTGTCCAGCCCCTCTTTGCTGGTGGACCACCGTGCCCCACACAGCAGCCCTTCGCCCAGGCGTCGCAGCACTAGTGTGAGTGGCCACCATTGCAGCAGCAGTCGCCATGCTAATGGTTTGGCATCGTCACTTGGTACAGAGGAGCCTTGTGCTATTTTCAGTTGGAGTTGTCCTAGTGTTGGTGCTCAACCTGCCACAGATACAGAGGAATGTCATCCTTTTCCCTGAAGAAGTGTTTGCCACAATCTTCTCTTCTGCCTGGTATGTTCCTCCCTGTTGTGGGACAGCAACTGCTGTTGTAGGCTTGCTCTACCCCTGCATCGACAGTCATCTTGGAGAACCCCACAAGTTTAAGAGAGAGTGGGCCAGTGTAATGCGCTGTATCGCAGTTTTTGTTGGCATCAACTAAGAAAGTGCAAAATTGGATTTTGCCAATAATGTTCAGCTGCACTGGGTTTTGGGTCCTTGACTTTAGCAGCCGTCTCTGGGCCTCTGGTGGACATTTGATCGTTCAAGAAGTGGTCTTGGGCTTGGAATTACCATAGCGTTTCTAGCCACTCTGATCACTCAGTTTCTCGTATATAACGATGTTTATCAGTATACATCCCCGGATTTTCTCTATATTCGTTCTTGGCTCCCATGCATATTTTTCTCAGGAGGTGTAACAGTAGGAAACATAGGACGACATCTGGCTATGGGTGCTCCTGAAAAGCCACCTAGTGATTGAGTCTTCAGACCCACTGATTCTGAAGAATAAATACGATTTGGGAAGAAAATCTGTACGACTGGACTGTGACAAAGATGATCTGTTTCCTAAATAATCTGTTTGGATTGGGCTGACTATATAAATGTCTCCTAGGAAAGTGTTCACTATTTTAGAGTGATGAAGTGGAAACAGTAACCACTTACCTTGAAATCTGACCTGGGTTCACCGTGCTGGTACCTGTCTGTGCTCTGCGACCTGTGATCCAGCATGTGGGTGGGAATTCAGGCCAGAGGCAGTTCCCGAAGTGTTAGATTTCATTTATGTTATTAAAACAAGTTGCCATATTTCAAAGCCTTGAACTAAAAATGACCAACTCTTAGGTTTGTATCAGTCCCCAAAGAAGACAGGTTGATGGTGCTAACAAAGACAAGTATGGTATAATAATATTTATCCAAAAGTTTTTAAAAATAGGGTCGTGTTAATTAAAAAAAAAAGCCTGCGTGGGGAGATTGTGTTCCAAGTGGGCTAGCGGCGCTGCGGCACCTACGCAGCCCCTCTCCCAGCGCTGCATGAGCATGCGCATTCACGCTAGCGGGCACACTGAGGTACACAGCATCGGTGGGAGCTAGGTTTCGCCTACCCGTGGAGTTTTGTGTAGCCAATCTTACTAAAAGCAAAAAGCAAAGTCATAGTTCTACACTGGTCTGTTGAAATTTCCAACTGAGTTTATGAAATTGTATCCAAAATCCGTAATCACCTAAAAGTGAATACACCTCTGCTATGTATTTCAGTCTTAAAAAAACCCAGGGCTGTAGAGTCTTAGTGAGCCAAAATGATTTCTTTGATACTCCAGAATAGAGATAACTTTTTTTTTCACAGCCCTATAGAATTTGCGTCTGTGATTGCCTTGTAAAAACAGTGCGTATGTCACATTAAACATTTGGTGTTTCTAAATAGTCAATTATATTGGCTGAGCACAATGTATTCATCTAATGACCTAGACCATTCAGACCTAATTTGCAAGCGTTGGGTCTTAAACTTCAAGTGCAATGTATATGAAAACCAATCTGAGCCTTCTATTCTCTTAAAATATATATTTTTTAACGTATGGGATGTTAAAGAGAGGGGTTCTGCATTCATTTCAGTGCTGCATGAAGGCAAAATTTAGCAGTAATTTCTTTTGGCTGCAGAGTGACTTTATTGTTGCACTTCCACTGAACCCTGTCCTTTGAGATACTCGTTTTGTAGTTTTAGTATACTTTTAATTTTTACTTACAAATTTACCTTTCTGTATTATGCAATTTAAATGTTTTTGGTTTGTTTTAAATTCTGTTACAGTGGCTTGATTAAAAGACTTTCCTTTTAAATAAAAGTCACCAGTCAGCAGAATGGAAATTTAGAGTACCTTGCCTGTGAGTATTGATGTATGCATTTGATTTTGTTTATATGATGATCCTTGCTGGGTTGTTTTGAGAAAGATATATTGGGGGTAAATCTTATGATACTACACCTAATTTGTTTTAAAGGAAATTTGTTTAAAAGAAAATGCATCATTCTGAACTTTGGAATGACCCCTTATAAATTTTCTGAAATAGAAAATGAGTAGTTATGTAAAAAATTTTTCAGTGAACATGTCAGCGTTTTACGAAAAACCAAGTTATTAGAAGAAAGCAGTGGATGAATCTTTAAAATATACTTGATCATGTGCAAACAATAAGTATTTTTTTCTCTTCAGCTGGAAATCTCTGTTAGAAATAATGTAGCCAAAAAAATGTGAATCTGAAGGATTTCTTTGCCAATAATTAATAGCAAGTGTATGAACCAAAGTGATTTGGGTTTGTAAAATAGTATGAACAAACTTTGAACTCTACCAGATTTGAACATCTAGTGAGATTCACATTCAGACTAAGTTTTCAACATTGTGTTCTTTTTGCATTCATTTTTTACTTTTATTAAAGATTAGAAAACCAAAAAAAAAGGAAGTTAAACTGTATGAAATACTAACCAACAAAAGTCTTGACCAACATCATAAATGCAAAACTGACAGAGCAGATATATGTCCACATGTTCCAACTTCCCTGCTCTTTTCCTAATACCGCATTGACTTTTCAGAGGAGATAGTCACTGAGGTGGATGGAGAAGAGAAAAAAGCCACCAACACCAGAACACAGTTTCCCTCTTTCCTGACTTTGACTGGGGCTATCATTTTTTATCACTACAGGCCAAATGCTTTCATTTGCTCTGACACTTCTGAAAGTTTTCTCCTGCTATCACATGTCCACTGAGGCCACAGAGCCACAGAGCTATCCTTGCCATTCTCAATAAATAACAGTTTTGAAGAACCTTCAGATCTTTCCACAGAGCAGTCAGGTGTATGGAGCAGTGGCTAAGCTGCCATAAAAATGAGCCCCCTTTCAGACCTGGAGCAGTGCGGTACCAATTTCAAAGCCTCCAGTTCACATAATGCAAATCAAAGAAAGGCCATTTACCACTGCTCTGCATTTTCTACAAAGAGATGGTTACCTGGATGAGGGCTCAGACTTCCTCCCTCATCATTTCTTTCTATATCTCAGCGTTGAGAGGATCAGTAGAAGGAGCTACATCAAGGGCTTAGAAGGTCCCTAGATCTGGTTTAGCATTCAGGCCTTTGCTGCTTGGAATTCCTGGACAGCAGATATTATGCGGATAGATGCTGGGGGGAGAGGTAACTAGAGTGAGGTGCTTCTCCTGGACCAAAAAGGGAATATTTTCTTCCTGTTCCAGAGTAAATTTCCCTACATACTGGCCTTGACTGTTACTATAGATAAAAAGATAGACATAGAAACTGCCCCCGCCGTAGTAATTCTCTCTGAGCTCCCTTCAGGGGACCTGAATACTCTTCTCTTCCATCTCTCCTGGTAGAGAACTATGTGAGGTCCTAACGGCTATCATATATTTCCCAAGGACCTGATACTTGAAGAATATAGATCAATGAGCATGGGAAACCTCTGAGTATTCAGATATACATGGATGGACGGGCGGATGGATGGACGGACGGACGGATGGATGGACGGATGGATGAATGGATATATGTACACACAGATAAAATATACAGGTATAGATATCTGATAGATATGTTTTCATCCATCTATTTATAAACACCTCAATATGTATCAGTCTTGTGCTAGGCACTGATGATACAATGCTGAATGAGACACACAACTTGGATTCCTTTCAGTGAAGCATGGCATTAACATCTCGTAATCTCCCAGTAATGAGAGTCCTATCATTGATGAGTTATGATTTCATATTCTTTCACCCTTTCTAGGGTCAAGCTCCATATAACGACTTTATTCAGACTGGGGACACAAGACAATCTTCCCTTGCCCTGTGGAGTTTCTGGTGTCTAAGAAGGCTTGACCGCCTGCTAAATTTTCTCTTGCATATGATGCAAGTATAGGGCTGCTCACCTGTGTGGGTTCTCTGGTGTTTAATAAGATGGGAGTTCTGAATGAATCTTTTCCCACATTCATGACATTTAAAGGGTTTCTCTCCTGTGTGGATTCTTTGGTGTGTGTGGAGATTTGTGTTATGACTGAAGCTCTTCCCACACCATGAACATTTATGTGGTTTTATCCCTTGGTGTATCATTAGGTGCTTATTAAGATCTGAACTCCATCGAAACCTCCTATCACACTGTTGACATTTATAGGGTTTCTCCTCAGTGTGAATTCTCTGGTGATTAGTAAGGTCAGAACTCACTCTGAAGCTTTTCCCACATTGCTGACATTTAAAAGGTTTCTCCCCTGTGTGGTCTTTGTTATGAAGATCCATACATTTCAGCACCTCTTGTTTACACATTGACTGTTTACTTCTTTTCTTCCCTGCAAAATTCTGACACTGTTTCCTCACCATGCTTGTACCACCATGATTTTCTTTGCCAGCTGTTTTCCGGGGAGCTTTCACTTCGACCTTTTTTGATATTTTGCCTCCCAGTGCTTGTATTTCTACCTCAGAAAGAGATGTAGGTTGATCATTTCCAGTGTCATTTTGGAGCTTTAACCCTATTGGAAAAAACAGAAGAGTCAATCATGTGTGTCCCAGTGCAAGAAAACCACAGAACTGGAGACAAAATCCCACGATAACTAATCTTTTAAAAATACATAAACAAGTAATTTCTAGTCTGTCTAGACAAGATGGCACAGATCCATTTCTCCCTGCTCCTCTCAGCTAAGCATTACTGCAAACCCAGGAAATAATGAAGAGAAAACAAAGGAGAACTCTAGAAGTGGTAATAAGGAGACAAACTGGTTTGGGACCCCAGGACTAGAAGAAGAATATGCCAGCTCCCAACAGAAGAAGGCAACCCAGATTCAATGTTTCCCGACCCCCAAACTAACAAGAGAATACAGTCCAGGTGGTTTCATTCCTCCCTTGGACCAAATGGGGGCCCCTATGACAATGTCAGGCAAGCCCAACACCACCAGCAAAGGGAATCTATCTGGACTCCTGCTTAGAGAAAATGGCAGGAGAAGTATTCTCTTTCCACAATGGGCCTGAGACTCCCAATCCCCAGTCGAAAGCTACCACGGAGTATGGGCAGAACTAGCAAAAGGGACATACACATATCAAGGCCTGGGACTCCATTTCTCCAATAAGAGACAAGAGGGCCGGGAGGCAGTTCCTGCATGAGGGAGCTAGCCAAAACAAACGGCCCAGCTCAGGAAGCATCTCATCCATCTGGGCCTGACACTACCTTTCCCCACCAAGAGATGCTCAGTGGCCTGGCCTGCGAAAACATCTTCCACCCTGTCAGGAAGCACCAGCAAGGACCAGTAGGAACCCCTGTGCTGGTACCAGATAAACCAAGCAGACCAAAATAATACTGCAAAGGCTCTGAAAATTAAACTGCCATTGGACTCATGGCCACAATATTAGGGAAGAACATGCATGATAAGCTAAAACAAAGTGGCTGCCTGCTAAAATAAAAGATTTAAATAAGATTCAGTCTCTCCTACATAACAGACAAGATGATCAGTATACAATCTAAAAATCATCACACATCAGATGAAGAACCAAGAAGATCACAACTTAAGTGAAAAAAGGTAATCTGATCAATACTACAAATCAGTAATTGAAGACAACAGGAAAATCTCTAAACATATAAGAATGAAACAACGTAATTCTAAATAACCCATGTCTCAAAGGCAATTTTAAAAAATACAGCTGAATGAAAATGAATTACAATATATCACATTATGTGGGATACAACTCAAAAACAGGACCTGGAGGGAAATTTATAGCACTAAATGCTTACATCAGAAAAGGAGAAAGGCCTCAAATTAATAACCCAAGTTCTTACTTCAAAAAACTAGAAAAAGGAGAGCAAAATAAACACAAAGCAAGTAGAATAAATGAAATACTAAGGCTCACAGCAGATATCACAAAACAGAGAAATCAATGAAAGAAAAACCCTGCTGTTTGAGGTGAGGGAAGAGAATTAATAAAACATATCAGTCTCTAGCAAGAGAGAAAAGAAAAAGTGGAGAAGAAATAAATCACCAGTATCATGAATGAAATAGAAGATATCAAACACATCCTGCAACCATTAAATAATTAACAAATTTTACAACAAGCTTTACTATCATATATTTAATATCTTAGAAGATATGAACCAATTTCTTGAAAATTTCAAACTACCAGAAGTCAACAAATATGAAATAAGTGAACTAAGCAACACCAGAACCATTAAATAAATTGAATTCATAGTTAAACTTTCTTGAAAAAAATATTCAGGAACAAATGGTGTCAATGGAGAATTCTTCAAAACATTTAAAGAATCAACACCAATTTTATACAATCTTCTCCAGAAAACATAAGAGAAGGAAAAACTACCCAATTCATTTTATAAGCCCAATATGAACCTGATACCAAAACCAGACAAAGATAGTACCAAAAACAAACACTACAGATCAATATCTCTCATGACATAGATGCAAAAATCATTAACAAAATATTGGTGAATGGAATGCAACAATGCATAAGAAGAATTATATACCATGATCAAATGGGATTTTGCATTTTGGGAACACAAGGCTGAGTGAACATTTAAAATTAATGTATTCCACTCTAACAACAAGCTAAAAAATCATACACTTATATGAATTTACAGAGAAAAAGCATTTAACACAATCCCACATTAATTCATGATAAAATGTCTTAAGTTAGGAATAGAGGATGATAATATCAACTTGATAAAGAGCATCAACAAAACACCTACAGCTAACTTCAACTGTAATGGTGAAATACTAAATGGTTTCAAGCTGAGGTCAAGGCTAAGGCAAAGATGTCTGCTCCCAACACTCTTATTCACCATACACAAGCTAAAGAAATGGAAAGCATTGCATATTACACAATGGTCCATATAGAGAATCCCAAGAAATTTATAAAAAGGAAAACCCTCCTAGAACTAATAAGTGAGGTCAGTAATGTCACAGGATACAAGTTCAAAACACAAAATTCAATGGAATTCCAATACACAAACAATGAAGATGCAGATAACACCAATACATGAAAAATGAAGATGCAGAAATCAGAATTAAAATCACAATACCATTTACAATTGTTCCAATAAAAAGGAAATGCTTAGGCATACACTTTAAAAAACATGTAGAGGAGCTGAATGCCGAAAATTACAAACAACGGATGGAAGAAACCAAAGGCCTAAATAAATGGAGAGGCATATCGTGTTTGTGGATAGGAAGACCCAACATAGTAAAGATGTCAACTCTCCCCAAACTGATGTATAGGTTTAATGTAATACCTATCAAAATGCCTGCAAAGTTTCTTGTAGACATACATTTATTCTGAAATTTATATAGAAAAGTATGGGCCCTAGAATAGCTAAAACCATCTTGACAAAGAATCAAGTGGGAAGAATCACTTTACCCAATACTAAGACTTATGGAACGGCTACAGTAGCCAAGACAGGGCAGTATTGCCGAAGGGATAGACAAAAAGACCAATGGAATTAGGACAGAGAACTCAGGAATTGACACAGACAAATATGCCCAACTAAATTTGAAAAACCCCACGTGTCTGTCACTTTGTTGTACTGTGGGGGCTTGCATGTTGCTGTGATGCTGGAAGCTATGCCACCAGTATTCAGATACCAGCAGGGTCACCCATGGAGGACAGGTTTCAGCTGAGCTTCCAGACTAAGACAGACTAGGAAGAAGGACCCGGCAGTCTACTTCTGAAAAGCATTAGCCAGTGAAAACCTTATGAATAGCAGCGGAATATTTTCTGATATAGTGCCGGAAGATGAGCCCTCCAGGTTGGAAGGCACTCAAAACATGACTGGGGAAGAACTGCCTCTTCAAAGTAGAGTCGACCTTAATGACGTGAATAGAGTCAAGCTTTCAGGACCTTCATTTGCTGATGTGGCATGACTCAAAATAAGGAGACACAGCTGCAAACATCCATTAATAATAGGAACCTGGAATGTATGAAGTATGAATCTAGGAAAATTTGAAATTATCAAAACTGAAATGGAACACATAAACATCAATATCCTAGGCATTAGTGAGCTGAAATGGAATGCTATCAGCCATTCTGAATTGGACAATCATATAGTCTACTATGCTGGGAATGAAACTTGAAGAGGAATGGTGGTGCATTCATTGTCAAAAAGAATATTTTAAGATCTATCCTGAAATACAACACTCTCAGTGATAGGATTATATGCATACCCTACAAGGAAGACCAGTTAATATGACTATTATCAAATTTATGCACCAACCACTAAGGCCAAAGATGAAGAAATTGAAGATTTTTATCAACTTCTACAGTCTGAAATTGATCGAACATGCAATCAGGATGCACTGATAATTACTGGTGATTGGAATGCAAAAGTTGGAAACAAAGAAGAAGGATCGGTAATTGGAAAATATGGCCTTGCTGATAGAAACAATGCCGGAGATCGAATGGTAGAATTTTGCAAGACCAACAACTTCTTCATTGCGAATAACTTTTTTCACCAACATAAGTGGCGACTATACACATGGACCTCACCAGACGGAACAAAGCAATCAAATCAACTACATCTGTGGAAAGAGACAATGGAAAAGCTCAATATCATCAGTCAGATCAAGGCCACGGGCCGACTGTGGAAAAGACCATCAATTCCTCATATGCAAGTTGAAGCTCAAATTGAAGAAAATCAGAGCAACACAAGAGACAAAATACGACCTTGAGTATATTCCACCTGAATTTAGAGATCATCTCAAGAATAGATTTGACGTGTTGACCACTAATGACCAAAGAGCAGATGAGTTGTTGAATGACATCAAGGACATCATACATGAAGAAAACAAGAGATAACCAGAAAGACACGACAGAAAGAAAGACCAAAACAGATGTCAGAAGAGACTCTGAAACTTGTTCTCAAACGTCGAGCAGCTAGAGTAAAAGGAAGAAATGATGAAGTAAAAGAACTGAACAGAAGATTTCAAGGAGTGGCATGAAAAGACAAAGTATTATAATGACACATGCAAAGAGCTGGAGCTAGAAAACCAAAAGGGAAGAACACGCTCGGCATTTCTCAAGCTGAAAGAACTGAAGAAAAAATTCAAGCCTAGAGTTGCAATAGTGAATGATTCTACGGGGAAAATATTAAACAATGCCAGAAGCATCAAAAGAAGATGGAAGGAATATACAGAGTCATTATACCAAAAACAATTAGTCAACGTTCAACCATTTAAAGAGGTAGCATATGATCAGTAACTGATGGTACTGAAGGAAGATGTCCAAGCTGCACTGAAGCCGTTGGTAAAATACAAGGCTCCAGGACTGACGGATTATCAATTGTGATCATTCAACAAACAGATGCAGCACTGCAAGTGCTCACTCATCTATACCAAGAAATATGGGAAGACAGCTTCCTGGTCAACCGACTGGAAGAGATCCATACTTATGACTATTCCCATGAAAGGTGATCCAACTGAATGTGGGAATTATCGAACAATACCATTAATATCACATGCAAGCAAAATTTTCCTGAAGGTCATTCAAAAGCGGCTGCAACAGTATATTGACAGGGAACTGCCAGAAATTCAGGATGGATTCAGTAGAGGATGTGGAAAGAGTGATCTCATAGCTGATATCAGATGGATCCTGTCTGAAAGCAGAGAATACCAGAAAGATGTTTACCTGTGTGTATTATTGACTATGAAAAGGTATTTTTGTGGATCATAACAAATTATGGATAACACTGCAAAGAATGGGAATTCCAGAACACTTAATTGTGCTCATGAGGAACCTTTACATAGATCAAGAGGCAGTTGTTCAGACAGAACAAAAGGATACTGTCTGGTTTAAAGTCAGGAAAGGTGTGCATCAGAGTTGTGTTCTTTCAACAAACCTATTCAATCTGTATGCTGAGCAAATAATCTGAGAAGCTGGACTATATGAAGAAGAGTGGGGCATCAGGATTGGAGAAGACTTATTAACAACCTGCGTTATGCAGATGACACAACCGTGCTTGCTGAAAGTGAGAACCACTTGAACCACTTACTGATGAAGATCAAAGACCACAGCCTTCAGTATGGATTGCACCTCAACAAAAAGAAAACAAAAATCCTCACAACTGGACAAATAAGCAATATCATGATAACTGGGGAAAAGATTGAAGTCACCAAGGATTTCATTTTACTTGGATCCACAATCAAAAGCCATGGAACCAGCAGTCAAGAAATCAAAAGACGCATAGCATTGGGCAAATCTGCTGCAAAGGACCTCTTTAAAGTGTTGAAAAGCAAAGGTGTCACCTTGAAGACTAAGGTGCGCCTGACCCAAGCCATGGTATTTTCAATCGCATCATATTCATGTGAAAGCTAGACAATGAATAAGGAAGACCTAAGAAGAACTGACACCTTTGTTTTTTTTTTTTTAATAATATTTATTGAGCTTTAAGTGAACGTTTACAAATCAAGTCAGTCTGTCACATATAAGCTTATATACACCTTACTCCATACTCCCACTTACTCTCCCCCTAATGAGTCAGCCCTTTCAGTCTCTCCTTTCGTGACAATTTTGCCAGTTTCTAACCCTCTATACCCTTCTATCTCCCCTCCAGACAGGAAATGCCAACACAGTCTCAACTGTCCACCTGATACAAGTAGCTCACTCTTCCTCAGCATCCCTCTCCAACCCATTGTACAGTCCAATCCATGTCTGATGAGTTGTCTTCGGGAATGGTTCCTGTCCTGGGCCAACAGAAGGTTTGGGGACCATGACCGCCGGGATTCCTCTAGTCTCAATCAGGCCATTAAGTCTGGTCTTTTTATGACAATTTGGGGTCTGCATCCCACTGATCTCCTGCTCCCTCAGGGGTTCTCTGTTGTGCTCCCTGTCAGGGCAGTCATCGGTTGTGGCCGGGCACCATCTAGTTCTTCTGGTCTCAGGATGATGTAAGTCTCTGGTTCATGTGGCCCTTTCTGTCTCTTGGGCTCATAGTTATCATGTGACCTTGGTGTTCTTCATTCCAGTGGGTTGAGACCAATTGGTGCATCTTAGATGGCCACTTGTTACCATTTAAGACCCCAGACGCCACATTTCAAAGTGGGATGCAGAATGTTTTCATAATAGAATTATTTTGCCAGTTGACTTAGAAGTCCCCTTAAGCCATAGTCCCCAAACCCCTGCCCTTGCTCCGCTAACCTTTGAAGCATTCAGTTTATCCATGAAACTTCTTTGCTTTTGGCCCAGTCCAGTTGAGCTGACCTTCTGTGTATTGAGTATTGTCCTTCCCTTCACCTAAAGTAGTTCTTATCTACTAACTAATCAGTAAATAACCCTCTCCCACCCTCCCTCCCTCCCTCCCTCGTAACCAGAAAAGTATGTGTTGTTCTCAGATTATACTATTTCTCAAGATCTTATAATAGTGGTCTTATACAATATTTGTCCTTTTGCAACTGACTAATTTCACTCAGCATAATGCCTTCCAGGTTCCTACATATTATGAAATGTTTCACAGATTTGTCACTGTTCTTTATCGATGCGTAGTATTCCATTGTGTGAATATACCACAATTTATTTAACCATTCATCTGTTGATGGACACCTTGGTTGCTTCCAGCTTTTTGCTATTGTAAACAGAGCTGCAATAAACATGGGTGTGCATATATCTGTTTGTGTGAAGGCTCTTATTTCTCTAGGGTATATTCCGAGGAGTGGGATTTCAGGGTTGTATGGTACTTCTAACTTTTTAAGAAAACGCCAGATAGATTTCCAAAGTGGTTGTACCATTTTACATTCCCACCAGCAGTGTATAAGAGTTCCAATCTCTCCACAGCCTCTCCAACATTTATTCTTTTGTGTTTTTTGGATTAATGCCAGCCTTGTTGGAGTGAGATGGAATCTCATCATAGTTTTAATTTGCATTTCTCTAACGGCTAATGATCAAGAGCATTTTCTCATGTATCTGTTAGCTGCCTGAATATCTTCTTTAGTGAAGTGCGTGTTCATATCCTTTGCCCACTTCTTGATTGGGTTGTTTGTCTTTTTCTGGTTGAGTTTTAACAGAAACATATAGATTTTAGAGATCAGGCGCTGGTCGGAGATGTCATGGCTGAAAATTCTTTCCCAGTCTGTAGGTAGTCTTTTTACTCTTTTGGTGAATTCTTTAGATGAGCATAGGTGTTTGATTTTTAGGAGCTCCCAGTCATTTTTGGTAATGTTTTGTATTCTGTTTATGCCTTGTTTTAGGGCTCCAAACATTGTCCCTATTTTTTCTTCCATGATGTTTATCGTTTTAGTCTTTATGTTTAGTTCTTTGATCCACTCAGAGTTAGTTTTTGTGCATGGTGTGAGGTATGGGTCCTGTTTCATTTTTTTGCAAATGGATATCCAGTTATGCCAGCACCATTTGTTAAAAAGACTATCTTTTCCCCAATTAACTGACACTGGGCCTTTGTCAAATATCAGCTGCTCATATGTGGATGGATTTATATCTGGGTTCTCAATTCTGTTCCATTGGTCTATGTGCCTGTTGTTGTACCAGTACCAGGCTGTTTTGACTACTGTGGTGTATAATAGGCTCTAAAATCAGGTAGAGTGAGGCCTCCCACTTTCTTCTTCTTTTTCATTAATGCTTTACTTATCCGAGGCTTCTTTCCCTTCCATATGAAGTTGGTGATTTGTTTCTCTATCACATTAAAAAATGTCATTGGAATTTGGATTGCAAGTGCATTGTATGTATAGATGGCTTTTGGTAGAATAGACATTTTTACTATGTTAAGTCTTCCTATCCATGAGCAAGGTATGTTTTTCTACTTAAGTAGGTCCTTTTTAGTTTCTTGTAGTAGTACTTTGTAGTTTTCTTTATATAGGTCTTTTACATCTTTGGTAAGATTTATTCCTAAGTAGTTTATCTTCTTGGTGGCTACTGTGAATGGTATTGATTTGGTGATTTCCTCTTCGATGTTCTTTTTGCTGATGTAGAGGAATCCAAGTGCTTTTTGTATGTTTATCTTATAACCTGAGACTCTGCCAAACTCTTCTATTAGTTTCAGTAGTTTTCTGGAGGATTCCTTAGGGTTTTCTGTGTATAAGATCATGTCATCTGCAAATAGAGATAATTTTACTTCCTCCTTGCCAATCCGGATGCCCTTTATTTCTATGTCTAGCCTAATTGCTCTGGCTAGGACCTCTAGCACAATGTTGAATAAGAGCGGTGATAAAGGGCATCCTTGTCTGGTTCCCGTTCTCAAGGGAAATGCTTTCAGGCTCTCTCCATTTAGAGTGATGTTAGCTGTTGGCTTTGTATAAATATAGATAGATGGATGGATGGATGGATGGATGGATGGATGGATGGATGGATGGATGGATGGATGGATGGATGGATGGATGGATGGATGGATGGATGGATGGATGGATGGATGGATGGATGGATGGATGGATGGATGGATGGATGGATGGATGGATGGATGGATGGATGGATGGATGGATGGATGGATGGATGGATGGATGGATGGATGGATGGATGGATGGATGGATGGATGGATGGATGGATGGATGGATGGATAGACAGATAGATAGATGGATGCCCTTTATTATGTTGAGGAATTTTCCTTCAATTCCTATTTTGCTGAGAGTCTTTATCATAAATGGGTGTTGGACTTTGTCAAATGCCTCTTCTGCATCAATTGATAAGATCATGTGGTTTTTGTCTTTTGTTTTATTTATATGGTGGGTTACATTAATGGTTTTTCTAATATTAAACCAGCCTTGCATACCTGGTATAAATCCCACTTGGTCGTGGTGGATTATTTTTTTGATATGTTGTTGAATTCTATTGGCTAAAATTTTGTTGAGGATTTTTGCATCTATGTTCATGAGGGATATAAGTCTGTAATTTTCTTTTTTTGTGATGTCTTTACCTGGTTTTGGAATCAGGAATATGGTGGCTTCATAGAATGAGTTAGGCAGTATTCTGTCATTTTCTATGCTTTGAAATACGTTTAGTAGTAGTGGTGTTAACTCTTCTCTGAGAGTTTGGTAGAACTCTGCAGTAAAGCCGTCCGGACCAGGGCTTTTTTTGGTTGGGAATTTTTTGATTACCGTTTCAATCACTTTTTTTGTTATGGGTCTATTTAGTTGTTCTACTTCTGATTGTGTTAGTTTAGGTAGGTAGTGTTTTTCTAGGAATTCATCCATTTCTTCTAGGTTTGCAAATTTGTTAGAGTACAATTTTTTTGTAATAATCTGATATGATTCTTTTAATTTCAGTTGGGTCTGTTGTGATGTGACCCATCTCGTTTCTTATTTGGGTTATTTGTTTCCTTTCCTGTATTTCTTTCGTCAGTCTGGCCAATGGTTTATCAATTTTGTTAATTTTTTCGAAGAACCAGCTTTTGGCTTTGTTAATTGTTTCAATTGTTTTTCTGTTCTCTAATTCATTTAGTTCAGCTCTAATTTTTATTATTTGTTTTCTTCTGGTACCTGATGGATTCTTTCATTGCTTGCTTTCTATTTGTTCAAGTTGTAGGGACAGTTCTCTGATTTTTGCTCTTTCTTCTTTTTGTATGTGTGCAGTTATTGATATAAATTGACCTCTGAGCACTGCTTTTGCTGTGTCCCAGAGGTTTTGATAGGAAGTATTTTCATTCTTATTGCATTCTATGAATTTCTTTATTCCCTCCTTAATGTCTTCTATAACCCAGTCTTTTTTCAGCAGGGTATTGTTCCGTTTCCAACTATTTGATTTTTTTCCCCTAATTTTTCTGTTATTGATTTCCACTTTTATGGCCTCGTGGTCTGCGAAGATGCTTTGTTAATATTTTGATGTTTTGGATTCTGCAAAGGTTTGTTTTATGACCTAATATGTGGTCTGTTCTAGAGAATGTTCCATGTGCGCTAGAAAAAGAAGTATACTTTGCAGCTGTTGGGGGGAATGTTCTGTATAAGTCTATGAGGTCAAGTTGGTTGATTGTAGCAATTAGGTCTTCGGTGTCCCTATTGAGCTTCTTGCTGGAAGTCCTGTCCTTCTCCGAAAGTGGTGTGTTGAAGTCTCCTACTATAATTGGGGAGGTGTCTATCTCACTTTTCAATTCTGTTAAAGTTTTTTGTGTGTATCTTGCAGCCCTTTCATTGGGTGCATAAATATTTAATATGGTTATATCTTCCTGGTCAAATGTCCCTTTAATCTTTATGTAGTGCCCTTCTTTATCCTTTGTGGTGAATTTAACTTTAAAGTCTATTTTGTCAGAAATTAATATTGCTACTCCTGCTCTTTTTTGCTTCTGGTTTGCTTGATATATTTTTTCCATTCTTTGAGTTTTAGTTTGTTTGTGTCTCTAAGTCTAAGGTGTATCTCTTGTAGGCAGCATATAGACAGATCGTGTTTCTTTATCCAGTCTGAGACTCTCTGTCTCTTTATTGGTGCATTTAGTCCATTTACGTTCAGCGTAATTATAGATAAGTATGTGTTTAGTGCTGTCATTTTGATGCCTTTTTGTGTGTGTTGTTGACAATTTCATTTTTCCACTTAGTTTTTTGTGCTGAGACGTTTTTCTTTGTAAATTGTGTGTTCCTCATTTTCATAGTAGTTGAATAAGATGTGTGGATTGTATATCAATATCAGTATCAATAAGTGGGCTGCGATAATATAGTTTTCTAAAACGTTACCATCACAGGTCCTCTATGTATTATTTATTTTATATATAAATGTGAGGCTACAATTATCTAAATAAAAATTTCAATTAAGAAATACAGGAACAGAATATTCCAAAGTTGAGCCCTTATAAGGTTCTTCACATGTGTACATTTAACTCTAAGTTATTCTCCAAGATTGTCTTTGTACTCTTGAAGACCTTGGATCTATGGTTCTTTCCCTTGCTCAAAACAGAACGTTTTGGAATTAGGGTACAAACATAATGCTGTGAGAAGAAAATCTTAAGGCTGTGGACTGCCATCTTAACAGTGAATTGGTCCACTAATTCCAGACTATTTCAGGAAGACAGTGACCCTTTTGAACTTTTTTTTTTTTAACCCAAGCGATTTAACGGGTAAACTCTTGATAGATTATCTAGAATATACTCTACTGTGGTTGTGGGAGAATATACAATGAGAGAGCTAAAAAACAAATCTAAGGTGTAGAGATGAAAAAGATATGGGAATCCAGTATATATTGTCTATCTTCTGTCACCAGGAACACCCAGTTTAGACCACAGGGAAACTAAGCTCCAGAGGTGGCAGAGAATATGTTCTGGTTTATTAATGCTTTAGGAATACACACTCTTGTGCTGAATGAGGCCAGGTCCAGTGGAACCAGCTGGAAGGTCTGTAATTGGGTTACATATGGACAACTGGTTCCTACAATAATTACACTGAATTTATTTAGCATCTAAGCATGACGTACTGGCTAGGAGAGATTTGTAACATTCCCTAGAGCTCACTGGTTCACATCCTAGTGGAGGGGACAGACCAGAATCACTTGAGCAATTTTTCAAACTATGGGTCTCTGGGTGGTGGTCACTCAGGCATCCCATAAATACGTATTGAGTGTCTATAGTGGATGAGGCACTGCTCTAGATTCTGGGGAGAGCAGTGAATAAGAGTGAGGAAGATAAAGTCTGCCATTCTCATGGAACTTACGTTCTATTGGGAGACTCAGAATCTAGGGACAATGAATATATAAATGAAGTAATGAATAAAATAATGTCAGAAAGTGAGAAATGTTTTGAAGGACACTGAAGTAAGGTAAAAACAGAATAGTGACTGGTTTGGGGTGGAGTTATTTTACATAAAGAGATATTCAAACAGCAACCTGAAAGAATGGAAAAAGTTTAGAAATGTGAAGAGGTGGAGTGTAAGTGTGCCAGGGAGAGGAAGTGGGAAGGAAGAAATGAGTTAGTGAGTTCAAGAAACAGCAAGAAAGTCACTGCAGCTAAACAGGGCTGAGTATGGGAGAGAATGGTAGGAGAAGAGGGTATACAGGGAAGTAGGGAACAGATCAAGTAGGATCTTGTGGACTTCGGTAAAGAGTTTGGATTTTATTCTGAATGTGAAGAGAAGGCATCACAGGGTTCAAAGCAGGGAAAGCTCATGATCTGATTATATCTGTAAGAGACCACTCTGGCTGCCTGTGTGGAAAACAGAATGGAAAGTTGAGAGCAGAAGCAGAGGGGTCCCAGGTGGAGAGTTGTTGTTGTTGACTTGGGTTTGAGATAATGGTGGCTTAGACTAGGTAGGTAACAGTGGAAAAGGATGAGACATAGTTGGATTCAGGATACACTTTGAGGGTAGAACTAAGGAGGCTTGCTGAGGGACTGGTTGTGGGGTGTGACAGAAAGAGTGGTACAAAGGACGACAATGAGGATTTTGACCTAAGCGTTTGGGTGAATGGTGGTGCCGGTTACTAAGATAGGAAAGACAGGAGAGGGGTATGTTTGCAGGGCAGAAGAGGGGGGTAGATCAACAATTCTATTTAGAATAAGGAAGTGGAGCATGTGTATTTGGGAAACACTCTCCAGGTGGTCTGGATACATCTTTCCCCTTCCCCACACCATCAAGTTCTTAAAAAACAATCAGCTATTCAAAGAGTGGGACTCTCTCACAGGGATATATTCTACATAAACTGAGAACAGAATAGAACAATCAAATTCTACACAAAGGAAAGAGTGAATCTTTACCAAGACAGATGGCAGTCTCATAGAGTTCCTGCATCACCTCGTTGTAGAGGACCTTCTGAGTGGGGTCCAATAATTCCCACTCTTCCTGGGAAAAATTCAGGGCCACATCTTCAAAGGTCAACAAACTCTAAAGAAGAGAATGGGCTTTAGGTCAGTACTTGCTACTACACAAGTAGTCCAACCATCATCTCTGAGTTGTATGGTAGCCCACACACTGAAGAAAGTAACAGTACATGATAAAAAGAGAGAGTAGCCATGAAGGAAGAAGCCAGAGGGATCAGAGTAAACAGCATGGGAGATGCCCAATCCCCACTGTGCCAAGCCTGGTTGCTTAGGGACAGTACCCGGGGTGAATACACCTCAGAGCACCTGCTGGGCAGTGTGGGTCATGGGCAACAGGAAAAGATCCTAAACCTGTGGAAGACTATGCTGGGGACCTATGGTTTCAGGGCCAGTCTCAGCTGTCCTAAGGGAACAATAGAAGAGTGACCCAATATCCATCTCATTCCTCATGAACTGCCCATCTCCCCAGTAGTCCCACCTGTATCCTATTTCATTGTATATGTCCGGAATCTTTCTTCTCACCTCATTCCTCCTTTGATCAGATTTTCCCTGAAAGTGTTGGACCAGGGCCACAGCCTCCTCGATGCTCTGTGGATGATGCTTCTGTATCTGGGTCTGGAGCTCCCTGGGCAGAATGGCCAGGAACTGCTCTAGCACCAGTAGTTCCAAGACCCGCTCTTTGGAGTGGATCTCTGGCCTTAGCCACCGACGGCATAATTCCTGAAGTTGGCTGACAACCTGGAGAGGTCCAACTGCTTCAGGATAGTAGAAGCTCCGGAAGTGCTGGCGAGAGCTCTCAGGATCGAGACTATTTGTCTGTGGGGTGAATTTCTTACTCTCACTGGAGCTCTCTTTCACAGATCCCTTAGTCTCCAACACAGACCTCATCTGGGGGTTCCACCAACATGCAGCCACCTTGAGAACTCCCATCATCATTTTGCTCTAGGAATAATTTTACTCCTGTGTGTGACAATCTGCTGGAACCACCTTTGACAACTGAGGCCCCTTCAGGTTTGGTACAAAATCAGTGAAAAGGTCTTCTTCATGAGGATACTGAGGGAGGGCAGAAAAAATAGTACATGTCAAAAAGAAAGCCATAGGAGGTTCCAGCTAAAATGGTGGCTTAGACTGATGCACTAGAACATTCCCCTACAACAAAGACTTGAGAAACTAAGTAAAACAGATAACAAATAACGACCTCAGATCCCTGAACATCAATCGTAAGCCTGAAGAATTGGACCGAGCACTGATTGGAAGGAGAGATAGAATGAAAATAACAAGAACATTGAGATTCACAGATTGTCTGAACCCAGACTGCCAGCTGTTATGGCATGGTCATTTGGGGACAGCAACAAGAAGCATCCATCAGTGAAGAGCCCAGGGAGGTAACTTCACGGAAACACAGCAGGAAGCAGTGATGCCGAGTAGATAAATCTGGAAAGAAATGAATGGCTGTACTAACTGCTCATGCCAATGCAGAAGGTCCACACTGTTCCTCAAGTTCCTAACCACTCGACACATGGCACCTCACATCAGGCAAGAGACCTACTCTTGCACCTTCATGCAATCATCCAAGGAAAGATATACATGCCTAACAACAAAGGACCCCTGTGGGTGTATGACCCACTATACCCACATGTGAGAGAGGAAATCACACCCAGCCAACTGGCAGCACCAAAGTCATACATAGACCAATATCATAAAACAACAGCAACTGAGGTAATATAAAGGAAGGTGGACAATTCAAAGAGAAAGGAAAACAACTAAGTTCCTGATTTATCAAACAAAAAAGTAGATAAAAATGACAAACTCTCTGTTAACCCAAACCTGAAACCATTCCCAAAGCTCACTCTTCATACAAAGATTAAACAGGCCTGTAATTTTTCTTTTTTTATAATATAAAAAATAATACACGTGAGAAATGTGCTTCTTAGTTCAATCAAATATATGAGACCAAATGGGCAACTCCTGTCCAAAAGCAAGATGAGACGGCAGGAAGGGACAGAAACTGGTCGAATGGACACAGGGAAGCCAGGATAGAAAGGGGGAGTGTGGCATCACATTGCAGGGATTGCGACCAATGTCATAAAACAGAATACGTGTAAATTCTTGAATGAGAAATTAACTTGAGCTGTAAACTTTCACCTAAAGCACAATTAAAAAGTTGAGCAACAACTGGAAAAAATGACAAATGTACAATCCATAAAGACATATATAATTAAATAAAATAAAATGGCAATGTTTCAAAGACAGCAGTCAATTACAAGTCATATGAAGAGGCAGGAAAAGATGGCTCAAACAAGTGAACAAAATAAAAAGACAGAACAGCTCTCTGAGGAAGAACAGATAGTGGAACTACCTGACAAAGACTTAGAAAAAAAAAAACTAGTATTAAGGCTCCTCAAAGAGATCAAGGAAAACAGAGAAAGAAAGTTTAGAAGAAAAAAGCAAACTCAATAAAGAAACAGAATCCTTACCAAAATAACTAGAATTTCGGAAACTAAACAATAAAATAACAGAAATAAACAACTGATGGAAGGATACAGAAGTAGAATTGAAACAATGGAAGAAAGAATCAATGAAATGGAGGACAAAACTTTGATATTAATTTTTATGAGGAACAGTGAAAAGACTGAAGAAAAACAAAGAAACCCTAGGGATTATGTGGGACACCACCAAAAGAAATAATATATGCAAATTAGGAATTCCAGAACAGAAAGGAAAAAAAAAAGAGTACAGAAGGAATTTTTGAAGAAATAATGGCAGAACACTTCCCAAGAATCATGAAAACGGGAAGATTTCCATCCAAGAAGTTCGATGAACCCCATATATGATAGACCTCAAGAGAAAGTCACCAAGACATATCATGATCAAACTTTCCACATCTAAAGGCAAAGAAAGAATTTTAAGAGCAGCTCATGAAAAGTGAAATATCACCTTCAAAGGGGACTCAATAAGACCAAATGTTGATTTCCAGTCAGAAATTATGCAGGCAAGAAGGTAATAAGATGACTTATACAAAGCCCTGAAATTAAAAAAAAAAAACAACCCTGTCAACAAAGAATTATATATCCAGCAAAATTGTCTTTCACAAATGAGGGCAAACTTAGGACATTCTCAGATAAACAGAAATTAAAGGAATTTATAACCACCAGACCAGCCCTATGAGAAATATTAAAGGGAGCCGTTCAGAGAGAAAACCAATGGCATCAGACAACGACCTGAGATAAAGACACATGACAGCATCACGAGATACCAAGCCAGGTAAAGATATCACAATAGTAAAAAAAAAGTTATAAAATTGATTACAGGGACTCCAACATACAATGGTGTAGTTTTAGAACTTCCACATGGTGAAAAAGCTGAGGCTAAAGATAAAAAAGATTTTTTTAAATATAGGATTTTAAATCTAAATGTTAAGGTAACCACAAAGAAAACTGATAAATCTATCTACTAAAACAAAGAAGAACAAAAAGACTCAGTAAACACAAAAACAACAATAATAAAGGAACCAAACCAAACCCATTGCCATCAAGTCAATTCCAACTCATAGCAACCCTATAGGACAGAGTAGAACTGTACAAAAGGGCTTCTAAAGCTGTAAATCTTTATGGATGCAGGCTGCCAAATTTTTCTCCTGCAGAGTGGCTGGTGGGTTCATACCACCGACCTTTTACTTAGCAGCCGAATGCTTTAACCTCTGCACCATCAAGGCTCATAATAAAACAAAGGAAAAAAATTCCATATACAAAAGAACTCAGCACAGAAAGAACAAAGAAACCACAAACACCACAAAAAAAAAAGTGTAACAAAATGGCTGCAGTAAGTTCTTCCCTGTTGATAATAACACCAAATGTAAATGGATAAAATGCTCCAGTCAAGAGACAGAGAGTGGCAGAATTGATTAAAAAAAAAAAAATGACCCATCAATATGTAGTCTACAAGACATGTACCTTAGGTACAAAGACATACATAGGTTAAAAATGAAAGCATGAAAAAAAAAAAAAAACATACCAAGCAAACTGTAACCAAAAGAGAGCAGGAGTGGCAATATCAGGCAAAATAGACTTCAAGTCACAATCCATTATTACAGACAAAAAAAATTATAGAATGATAAAAGGGGCAATTCACCAAGAAAATATAACAATTATAAATATTTATGTACCCAATGCCAGAGGCCCAAAATTTATAAAGCAAACTCTAACAGAATTAAAAAGAGAAATAGAGAGATCTACCACAATAGTAGGAGATTTCAATATACCACTTTTGACAATAGATAGAACAACTAGAAAGAAAATCAATGAAGATATACAAGATCAGAATAACACTATTAACCAAATGGACCTAACAGACATATATAGAACACACCACCCAACAGCAGCACAATACACACTCTCTAATGCTCATGGAACATTCTTCAGAATGTAGGTCACAAAGCAAACCTCAACAAATTTTTAAAAACTGAAATCATACAGAGCATGTACAGTGATCAATAACAGAAAGAGTAAGAAAAAATAAACACATGGAAACTAAATAACACACTGCTGAAAAACTATTGGGTCACAGAAGAAATTAAAAGTGAATTTAAAAAATACTCAAAATCAAACGAAAATGAAAACATAACATAACATAGCAAAACCTATGGGACATGGCAAAAGCAGTGCTCTGAGGGAAATTATAGCAATAAATGTCTGAATTAAAAAAGAAGAAAGATCCAAAACCAATAATTTAAGCCTACAACTCAAACAAATAGAAAAGGTAAAGCAAAAGAGGATCAAAGCTACCAAAAGAAATTATAAACATCAGAGCAGAAGTAAATGAAGTAGAAAACAGAAAAACAATAGAAAAAATCAACAAGACCAGAAGCTGGTTCTTGAATGGATCAATAGAATGGACAAACCAATGGCTACACTGACAAAGGAAAAAAATGAGAAGATGCAAATAACCAAAATAAGAAACTAAGTTAGAGACATAGCAACATAGCCAAACAAGATAAAAAGGATCATAACAACTTAACAAAATACAAGTAGTCCCCAACTTACAATGTATTCCAGTTACCATGAACCTCACTTACAACAGTCTTTTTTTTTAATTATACTTTACATGAAGGTTTACAGAGCAAATCAGTTTCTCATTAAAAAATTAATACACACATTGTTTTGTGACATTGGTTACCAATCCCACATGTCAACATTCTCCCCTTCTTGATCTTGTTTCCCTATTACCAACTTTCCTGTCCCCTCCTGCCTTCTCATCCTTGCCCGTGGTCTGGTGTACCCATTTAGTCTCATTTTGTTTTATGGGCCTGCCTAACCTTTGGCTGAAGAGTGAACCTCAAGAGTGAATTCAGTACTGGGTTAAAATCTTATCTGAGGGCTATACTCTCGGGGTTTATCAAGTCTCTGTCAGGCCAGTAAGTCTGGTCTTTTTTTGTGAGTTAGAATTTTGTTCTACACTTTTCTCCGCCTCTATCCAGGACCTTCTGTTGTGATTCCTGGCGAGCAGTCGGTGGTGCTAGCTGGGCACCATCTAGTTGTACTGAACTCAGTCTGGCGGAGGGTTGATGTGGTCTATTAGCCCTTTGGACTACTCTTTCCCTTGTATCTAGTTCTCTTCATTTTCCTTGCTTCTGAAGGGGTGAGACCAGTGTTCTGTCTGCTAAAAGGCTTTTAAGACCCCAGACGCTACTCACCAAAGTAGAACGTAAGCCATTTTCTTTATAAACTATGTTATGTCAATTGAGCTAGACCCAAGACCATGGTCCCCACAGCCCTCAGCCCAGCAATTCAGTCCCTCAGGGAGTTGGGATGTATCTATGGAGATATATCATCAAAAAAAAATGTCAAAATCTATCCTGAAGTACAACACTGTCAGCGATAGGATAATATCCATACACCCACAAGGAAGACCAGTTAATACGACTAGTATTCAAATTTATGCACCAACCACTAAGGCCAAAAATGAAGAAATTGAAGATTTTTATCAGCTGCTACAGTCTGAAATTGATCAAACATGCAATCAGGATGCATTGATAATTACTGGTGATTGGAATGCAAAAGTTGGAAATGAAGAAGTATTGGTAGTTGGAAAATATGGCTTTGGTGATAGAAACAATGCCGGAGATCAAATGATAGAATTTTGCAAGACCAATGACTTCTTCATTGCAAATACCTTCTTTCACCAACATAAACAACAACTGTACACTTGGGCCTCCCCAGATGGAACACACAGTAATGAAACTGACTACATTTGTGGAAAGAGACGATGAAAAAGATCATTATCATCAATCAGAACAAGGTCCGGGCCCACTGTGAAACAGATCATCAATTGCTCATATGCAAGGTCAAAATGAAACTGAAGAAAATCAGAGCAAGTCCACAAGAGCCAAAATATGACCTTGAGTATATCCCACCTGAATTTAGAGACCATCTCAAGAATAGATTTGATGCATTGAACACTGGCGACCGAAGACCAGAGGAGTTCTGGAATGACATCAAGGACATCATACATGGAGAAAGCAAGAGGTCACTGAAAAGACAGGAAAGAAAGAAAAGACCAAGACGGATGTCAGAGGAGACTCTGAAACTTGCTCACGAACATCGAGCAGCTAAAGCAAAGGGAAGAAATGATGAAGTAAAAGAACTGAAGATTTCAAAGGGCGGCTTGAGAAGAAAAAGTAAAGTATTATAATGACATGTGCAAAGAGCTGGAGATGGAAAACCAAAAGGGAAGAACACACTCAGCGTTTGTCAAGCTGAAAGAACTGAAGAAAAAATTCAAGCCTCGAGTTGCAATAGTGAAGGATTCTATGGGGAAAATATTAAATGATGCAGGAAGCATCAAAAGAAGATGGAAGGAATATACAGAGTCATTATACCAAAAAGAATTAGTTGATGTTCAACCATTTCAAGAGGTGGCATATGATCAGGAACCAATGGTACTGAAGGAAGAAGTCCAAACTGTTCTGAAGGCATTGGCAAAAAACAAGGCTCCAAGAACTGATGGAATATCAATTGAGATGTTTCAACAAAAAGATGCAGTGCTGGAGGTGCTCACTCGTCTATGCCAAGAAATATGGAAGACAGCTTCCTGGCCAACTGACTGGAAGAAATCCATATTTGTGCCTATTCCCAAGAAAGGTGATCCATCCGAATGTGGAAATTATAGAACAATATCATTAATATGGAAACCCTAGTGACATAGTGGTCAAGTACTACAGCTATTAACCAAAAGGTAGGCAGTTCGAATCCGCCAGGCACTCCTTGGAAAATCTACGGGGCAGTTCTACTGTGTCCTATAGGGTCACTATGAGTCGGAATCGACTCAACGGCAGTGGGTTTTGGTATGGGTTTTATCACTAATATCACACGTAAGCAAAATTTTGCTGAAGATCATTCAAAAATGGCTGCAGCAGTGTTTTGACAGGGAACTGCCAGAAATTCAGACTGGTTTCAGAAGAGGATGTGGAACCAGGGATATCATTGCTGATGTCAGATGGATCCTGGCTGAAAGCAGAGAATACCAGAAGGATGTTTACCTGTGTTTTACTGACTATGCAAAGGCATTAGACTGTGTGGATCAAAACAAATTATGGATAACATTGCAAAAAATGGGAATTCCAGAACACTTAATTGTGCTCATGAGGAACCTTTACATAGATCGAGAGGCAGTTGTTCGGACAGAACAAGGGGATACTGCCTGGTTTAAAGTCAGGAAAGGTGTGCATCAGGGTTGTATCCTTTCACCATGCCTATTCAGTCTGTACGCTGAGCAAATAATTGGAGAAGATGGACTATATGAGAAAAATGGGGCATCAGGATTGGAGGAAGACTCACTAACAACCTGCATTATGCAGATGACACAAACTTGCTTGCTGAAAGTGAAGAGGACTTGAAGCACTCACTAATGAAGATCAGAGACCACCACCTTCAGTATGGATTGCACTTCAACATAAAAGAAAACAAAAATCCTTACAACTCGGCCAATAAGCAACATCATGATAAACAGAGAAAAGATTGAAGTTGTCAAGGATTTCATTTTACTTGGATCCACAATCAACACCCACGGAACCAGCGGTGAAGAAATCAAAAGACACATTGCACGGGTAAATCTGCTGCAAAGGACCTTTTTAAAGTGTTGAAGAGCAAAGATGTCACCTTGAAGACTAAGATGCGCCTAACCCAAGTCATGGTATTTTCAGTCGCATCATATGCATGCAAAAGCTACACAATGAATAAGGAAGACCAAAAAAGAATTGATGCCTTTGAATTGTGGTGTTGGTGAAGAATATTGAATATACCATGGACTGCCAAAAGAACGAACAAATCGGTCTTGGAAGAAGTGCAAACAGAATACTCCTTAGAAGCAAAGATCCCGAGACTGTGTCTTACATACTTTGGACATGTTGTCAGGAGGCATCAGTCCCTGGAGAAGGACAATATGCTTGGTAAAGTACAGGGTCAGTGGAAAAGAAGATGCTCAATGAGATGGATTGACACAGTGGCTGCAATAATGGGCTCAAGCATAACAATTCTGAGCATGGTGCAGGAACAGGCAGTGTTTTGTCCTATGGTACATGGGGTCATTATGAGTTAGAACCAACTGCACAGCACCTGACAAGAACAACAATTAGCCATTAGAGAGATACAAATCAAAACCACAATGAGATATTATCTCACCCCTGCTAAAATGGCACTGATTTAAAAAAAAAAAAAAAACAGAAAACAAATGCTGGAGAGGATGAGAGAGATTAGAACCCTTATCCATTGCTTGAGAGATTGTAAAATGGTACAACTACGATGAAAAACAGACAGTACGGTGCTTCTCAAAAAACTAGAAATAGAACTACCTTATCCTCTAGCAATTCTCCTTCAAGGTATATACCCAAGATATCTTGTTGTAGATTGAACTGTGTCCCTGCAGGGTAACGCTATTCAGCTATATGCATCCCCTCCATAATGGAATCAGCTTTGCTCTTCCCCAAAGCATGCTGGGGACGAATTCGAGATGGACTCAGGCTAAGGTACAAGGCTGAGAGTGGCATGACTGGGTCAGCAGCCAAGGCCAAGTAATGACTTAGGAACAAAGAAGGAAAACATTTGGACCTGGACGTGAAGTCCCTGGGACATATAAAGCAAAGTCCCTACAGAGATGAGACATCTTGACAAAAATAATAATAAAAATAACGAAATCACTTCTGCTCCTGAGAAGCTTTTGTTATGTGTGTGGATAGCCATCAGAAAAGCCCCTATGCTGAGAGTGGAGAACAGTCAACGAGGAGACTGGTCTTAACCAGCTGGCTCCAGAGGCTGAAGCACTATGTGCTCCAGAGCAAAGAGATGTGTAATCGACCACCTCCTGGATTTAAGAGAGGACCGTCCATGGAGATTCACACACCGTCCTAGACTGGGCCTCCGCCCATGGACTGCCACTGTCATCAGAAAACGCTGGATAGCACAGGAAAGCTGACTCACCTACCAGACCCTGGCCAAGGCTAAAACCTGTGCAGGAACAGATTCCCAAGCTGACAGGCCAGGGTATTCTTGGCAGGTAAATTATATCAGGGCTTTTTATCCTATACAGAGGCTTCCACTGGATCTTGAATGAACTCTTCACACTCTTTATCACCCCAAGACATAGGGGCAAGGGAGCACTTCAATGGACAGGTTTCAATGGCTGATGGGAGGGGACAAGACAACCCCAGCCTGGACCATGCATCTCAGACAAGCAGTCTGGGGTCTCAGTGCAGCAGTTCCCTGCAAGGAGATTTCTTCTTTGTGCCGTAAGTTTGATCAAACTGTCTATTCTGTAAAATGTGTTTCTTTGGTGTAGAGTTGTTCCTGACAAAAGATCTGGGTTCCACAAAGGAACTGACCAAAGCCCACAAGAGGAGGCCAAGCCTATGGCTCCCCTGCCGAGGGGTGGGAGTCTCCTCACCCCTCACCTAGAGGCGTGGCCAAGGTGCACTGCAGGTGCAGGAAGCCCTCCGCTGGTGACAAGGTACTGGAGGCCACATGTTGAAATGATCATACACTGGACCCCCACTAACAAGCAACGTGTTTTGGCTTTGGTGGACACTGGAGCAGAATGCACCCTGATGTATGGTAACCCAAATAGGTTTAAAGTTCCATGAACAGCTATTTATGGGTGCAGGGGTGGAGCCATCAGGGTGCACCAAATCAAACTAGGGCTGCAGATTGGAAGGCTACCCCAAAGGTCTACCGAGTACATAGCCCCGATACCGGAATACATTCTGGGCAGAGGTATCTTGTTGGGGCTGGAGCTGCAGACCTCTGGTGAGTTCCACCTGCAAGTGAGAGCCATAAAAACTGTAGTACAAGGTAATGCTAAATGGCCCCCTGTGCAGTTGCACTCCCCATCTCGGGTCATGGCCCTTAAGCAGTTACCACCTCCCTGGTGGGTACCAAGAAATCACTGAGGCCATGCAGGAGCTACACCAGTAGGGATTCTGAGACTGACCAAGAGCCCCTCCAATAGTCCTGTCTGTGCAAGCCGGATGGCTCCTGGAGAATGATGGTAGACTACTGGGAGTTGAATAAGGTGACTCCTCCCTTGTTTGCAGTTGTCCCAAAATCATGCAGATGATGGGGCAAATAGGGGAGGCATTGGGCACTTACCACTTTTTGCTCGACTTGGCTAATGCTTTCTTTAGCATCCCTCTACACTCAGACGGCCAGAACTTACCACTTTGTGCTCGACTTGGCTAATGCTTTCTTTAGCATCCCTCTACACTCAGTTTGCCGTCAGTTGAGAGGTGAGGTAGTGGACTTTCACTGTGCTCCCACAAGGGTACCTGCGTAGTCCCACCATATGCCATGGCATGGTTGCCACTGACCTCAAGCAGTGGATTCCCCCTGCTGACGTGGCCGTATTCCACTATATTGATGATCTCATGCTGACCTCCGACTCGTTTGCTTCTTTGCAGACAGCAGCTGGTGAGGTAGTCACACACCTCCAGTCACAGGGATGGGCAGTGAACGAGGGAAAAACACAGGGGCCTGGTTTGTTGGTCAAGTACTTGGGTGTTATCTGGTCGGGGAAGAGGCAAGTAATGCCTGAAGCTGTGATAGATAAAGTCCAAGCCTACCCATGCCCAGAAACTGTGAAGCAACTACAGGCACTTGTTGGGCTCCTGGGGGTACTAGCACCCCTTCAAGCCTCATTTAGCCAAAACCCTATGGGCCCTATCTAGGTCAGTGAAAAAAGAAGTGAGACTGAAGGAGAGAGAAACAAAAAGATTGGATGAGAAAGTGATATGTGGGGCTAGAGGGGAAGAGTATGAGTGAGAGAGACAGAGACACAGAAAATGTGAAGAAAGGAGCAGTGTGGGACAGAGACAGAGACAGAGGAATAGGAGGCCTTCCAGCAGACAAAAGTCGCTGTAAAACAAACACAGGCTTTAGGAGTGCTATGGAAACCCTGGTAGTGTGGTGGTTAAGTGCTACAGCTGCTAACCAAACAGGCAGCAGTTCGAATCTGCCATGTCCTCCTTGTAAACTCTATGGGGCAGTTCTACTCTGTCCTATAGGGTCGCTGTGAGTTTAAATCGACTCGACAGCACTGGCTTTGGTTTTGGTTTGGTTAGGAGTGCTAATACAAGGTCAGCCGTGGCAAATGTACATACCCTGTTACCCCGGGTGAGGCCTGTGGCTACGGCAAAGCAACAAGACTGTGCCACTGGGATTTTGGTCCTAGTGGTGGTGAGGAGCGGAAGAGAGGTACAGCATGTTGAAGAAAGTAATGCACAGTGTATAAGGCCCGACTGCGAGTGGAAGCAAGTTCTTATGAAGGGCCAAGTTCCCCTTTACTGGGAGCATCAGAACAGGACTAATACCTCTTGTCCCCTCAGAGTGATGGGTTGGACCTCCGACAACAGTGTGCTAGAACCCTGCTAGTTGTTGCCAATAGTTGGTTAGGGAACCAAAAGCAAAGCTTATGTGCAGGGGCACACCCACTGCCCAAGAGGTGGTTTTGGACATATCGCTTGCATGGGTGGCCGTTAGTGCCCCACAACTGGGTGGGGTACTGCACCTGGGGGTGGCTGTACATAGCTGCTAATATTTACATCACCCTCTCCAGTGTTCCCAGCAATTGGCAAACTGTAACAGCCCAGCACAGATACCAGCGCACATCATGGTGGTTTGCCCCTTGTCCCTGTTCTTGCCCCAGGCCACCACTATAGATGTGGAGTGGCAGGTAGAGGTGCTAGCCAGACACATCACAGCTGCACTTAACAACACCAGGTGGGCTATCACCCTTCTGAATGGGGAGACTCAACAAATACAGGTCATCCTTCAGAATAGTATGGCCCTTGACATCCTGACTGCCACCCAGGGTGACACCTGTGCCATGATAAAAACTGAATGTTTCATGTATAGCCCTGAAGCCTTTGAAAATGTGTCTTTGGCTCTGCAGGACTTGCAGCAATACCACACTTCTATCAAACATGACACTGCTGACACTGTGTCCAGCTGGCTACAATCCCTCCCATCCGCCTGCCGGACAGGCTTCTGGGTGATATTGAGACTCTTATTACCATGTCTTTCCCTGTGTTGCTGGTTATACTGAGCATGTGGTCTGGCTTTGCAATGCTCCTCTGCATACCACGTCCAAGGGCTACTGCAGAAGAGGGGGTGGTAAGATTCTAAGGACATTAGAAGGGTATGCAGGGGTGGACTGTAGGGTAATGCTATTCAGCTATATGCATCCCCTCCCTAACGGAATCAGCTTTGCTCTTCCCTGAAGCATGCTGGGGATGAATTTGGGATGGACTCAGGCTAAGATACAAGGCCAAGGAATGCCTTAGCAACAAGAAGGAAAACATCTGGGCCTGGACGTGATGTCCCTGGGAACACTGACTGCCCAAGGACGTGGGAGAAAACAATGGGCCTTGGTCTCAGTTGGAATGGTATATAAGCTTGGGTCCCTTGCTGGGAGGTTGTGGAAAATACTCCAGCCAGCCGCCACTGGAGAGCAGCTGCTTGCCTGTGTCAGTAAGTTTCCCTGAATTTATGAATCTGGAAAGGGCTATGTGTCAGTTCTTCAGATTATCTGCCAGGACGCACAGTGAGGGTCTTTCCTTGTTGGGGCTGTCCCCCAACAGTCCCCCAAAATATGTGTTGTAAATCCTAACCTCTATGCCTGTGGTTGTAATTCCATTTGAGAATGAGCTGTCTTTGTTATGCTAATGAGACAGGATTGGTGTAGGGTGTATCTTGAGTCAATCTCTTTTGAGATTTAAGAGAGATTAAACAAATAAGCAGAAGCAAAGATGGGCTTAGATAGATGCCAAGACACTTAGAGATCTCCAAGGAACCAGGAAGTAAAAACTGAAGAGACAATGACTTTCCTCCAGAGAAGACAAAGACAGAAAGTCTTCCTCTAGAGCTGGTGCCCTGAATTCAGACTGCAAGCCTCCGAAACCATGAGAAAAAAAATGTGTTTGTTAAAGCCATCCAATTGTGGTATTTCTGTTATTAAAAAAAAAAGAAAAAACCCTTGCCATAGAGTCAATTTTGACTCATAGCAAGCCTATAGTACGGGTAGAACTGCCCCATAGGGTTTCCAAGGAGCACCTGGTAGATTCAAAATGCCAATCTTTCTGTTAGCAGCCATAGCTCTTAACCACTGCACCACCAGGGTTTCCAATTCTGTTACCCCGAAACCCCATGCCGTCGAGCCGATTCTAACTCATAGCAACCCTATAGGACAGAGTAGAACTCCCCCATAGAGTTTCCAAGGAGTGCCTGGCGGATTCGAACTGCCGACCTTTTGGTTAGCAGCCATAGCACTTAACCACTACGCCACCTAATTCTGTTACAGCAGTACTAAATAAGAACTTGATACCTGAAGAGTGGGGTGATACTCTTAACAAATACCCAAAATGTGGAAGCGGTTTTGGAACTGGGTAATGAGTAGAGGCTGGAAGAGTTTTAAGGTGCCTAACAGTTAAAGCCTAGATTGCCTTGAAGCGACTGTTGGTAGAATTATGGACATCAAAGGTAATTCTGGTGAGCGCTCAGAAGGAGGTGAGGAGAGCTACAAAGTCTCTATCATCTTAGAGAATACACACGGTGCCAGGATCAGAATATTGCCAGAGACGTGGATGTGAAATGTGCTTCTGGGGAAGCTTCAAAGAAAATGATGAATATGTGATTGGAGAACGGAGGAAGGGTGACGCTTTTTATGCAGTGGCACAGAACTTGTCTGAAGTACGTTTAAATGTTTGGTGGAAGGTAGAACTTGTAAGTGATGAACTTCAATTTCTGACTGATGAGATTTCTAAGCAAGACTTTAATGGGGCCATGTGGTTTCTTCTTCCTGCTTATAGTAAAATTTGAGAGGAAAGAGATGGACTTAAAAATGAAATGCGCAGAAAGAAAGCAAAACTTAAAGATTTGGAAAATTCTGCTGTACAAACTAAGGCCGCGTGTCCTAGAATTTTCACCAAGGACATAGCTACACAATCTTTTGGTAATGAGATTAAACTTGTGACTGATGGATCTAATCAATTACCACAGCAGAAACCCCATCAGTTTAGAGTTAAGTGGTCAGAGAAAGAACAAAAGGAGAGAATGCTGTCCACCTCTTGGAATTCTACAGCAGAGCTTTGAACCAGTTTCCCCTGGTTCAGTCACGTCCAAGCAAAACTTGAACAGACCCAATGTAGGGTAAAGCTATTCAGCTATATGCACTCCCTCCCTAATGGAGTCAGCTTTGCTCTTTCCCGAAGTGTGCTGGGGATGAATTTGGGATGGACTCGGGCTAAGGTACAAGGCTGGGAGTGGCACGACTGGGCCAGCGGCCAAGGCCAAGGAATGCCTTAGCAACAAGAAGGAAAACATCTGGGCCTGGATGTGAAGTCCCTAGGAACACTGACTGCCTAGGGACGTGGGAGAAAACAATGAGCCTTGGTCCCAGCTGGAATGGTGTATAAGTTTGGGTCCCTTGCTAGGTGGTTGCGGAAAATATTCCAGCCAGCCGCCACTGGAGAAAGCAGCTGCTTGCCCATGTAAGTAAGTTTCCCTGAATAAACATGAGTCTTGAAAGGGCTATGTGTCAGTTCTTCGGATTATCTGCCAGGACGCACAGTGAGGGTCTTTCCCTCGCTGGGGCTATCCCCCAACTAGTGGCATGGTCGGCAGGATCCGAAGGGCACACCAGGCCTTCCCAGATGCACAGGGAAAAGCGGGTTCTGCTGGGGGAGATCCCAGGGTGGCCAGGGACGCATGCCCTGGGACCACCAGCCCAGGCTGTTGATGCCTGGGGACCTGTGCGTGAGCATGGGGATGCCCCCAAAACGCCACAGGGATTGTTGCAGTTACTAGAGTCTTTACATGTTCAGAAAGAAAAGAAGGCTGTTCGTGTTCAGGTTGTGGGAGTTGCGTGGCCGCTGTTGTGGGCATGGCGGTATTCATGGGAGGCCCCAAAGCAAAAGCCAGATTGCCCTGCTGAGGCGGCTTATGTGGGGTGGCTTCCACTGGCAGCATTGAGAGGGGCGTCTGATGCGGAGCCAGCCGCTAGGGCCCTAATTAGGCAGCTGGAAGCAGAGCTGCAGCTGGAGGACTTGCGGGCAGCATATTCCTCCTCCACTGAAACATTAGTGCCCCGTTTGTGGACGCAAGAGGTGTCTGCGGGGAAAATCCCGGGGTGGCCAGCAACCTCTATGTGGGGAGGTCTGGCCTGTATGCTTTCCTGTGGAAGAAATCCCAGGTGGCCAGCAGAGCCCAGCTAGCTCAGTTGGGAGAGCACGGGACTGGAGCTAGTTGGAGGGGATGAACAGGTCCCTGGCGCTGAGAATACCCTGTAACACCCAGCGCAAAGCAAGAGTTAAAACAGCAGGGAAAAAAGAAAAAAAAAAAACAAAGAGTAAAAATCCCTTCAAGATAGTTTGTGTTGAGTGACCTTGAAGAGACCTCAGAATTCTGATAGCTGTCCCTGCCAAGATAATTGAACAGCAATCTAGCTGCAGCTGCAATGGTAAGGGGAAATCTAAAAGAGGGGGGCCCACCTCCAGGTTACCAGGCAACTGGGCTGGACCCATGCTTGCACTTGGTGTGGTGGAGGCGTGGCTCCACAAATGAGTGAGGGCTCTACCAACTTCTCCCAGATCTTGTTTCAGCAATAATTAAGATTGTCACCAGTGAGGAGCAAAGGCCTTGTGTTACAATTAAAGTCCAGTGAGGTATACTTTGGGTCTGAGGTAACTATCATTGAGACACTTGCCCCAGCCTGACTTTGGATAAGTCCCTTGGGGCCACTACAAATCCTTATTGCACATACTGATGATGTTGATGTATTAATGCACACCTTTGTAAACTTTTGCCTCCAAGTCCTGATGGGAATTGCTGCAGTTAGGGCTGTTTTTAGAGAGCCACAAGGAACTGTGACGTGGGCTATAGTTAACAGCCTGTCCATTCAGTCTGGCCACTGACAACCCTCGGACTGACATATAATGCAAGCCCCTACAGAGATGAGACATCTGGACAAAAAAAAAATAACAAAATCAGTTCTGCTCCTGAGAAGCTTTTGTTACGTGTGCGGGTAGTCATCAGAAAAGCCCCTATGCTGAGAGTGGAGAACAGTCAACGAGGAGACTGGTCTTAACCAGCTGACTGCAGAGGCTGCAGCACTGTTTGCTCCAGAGCAAAGAGATGTATAATCGACCACCTCCTGGATTTAAGAGAGGACCGTCCACGGAGATTCACACACCGTCCTAGGCTGGGCCTACGCCCATGGACTGCCACTGTCATCAGAAAATGCTGGGAAGCACAGGAAAGCTGACCCACCTACGAGACCCTGGCCAAGGCTAAAACCTGTGCAGGGACAGTTTCCTGAGCCGACAGGCCAGGGTGTTCTTAGCAGGTAAATTGTATTGGGGCTTTTTATCCTATACAGAGGCTTCCACTGGATCTCGAATGAACTCTTCACACTCTTTATCACCCCAAGACATAGGGGCAAGGGAGCACTTCAATGGACAGGTTTCAATGGCTGATGGGAGGGGACAAGACAACCCCAGCCTGGACCATGCATCTCAGACAAGCAATCTGGGGTCTCAGTGCAGCAGTTCCCTGCAAGGATATTTCTTCTTTGTGCCGTATGTTTGATCAAACTGTCTATTCTATAAAATGTGGTTCTTTGGTGTAGAGTTGTTCCTGACAAAAGATCTGGGTTCCACAAAGGCACTGACCAGAGCCCACAAGAGGAGGCCAAGCCTATGGCTCCCCTGCTGAGGGGTGGGAGTCTCCTCACCCCTCAACTAGAGGTGTGGCCAAGGTGCACTGCAGGTGCAGGAAGCCCTCCACTGGGTGACAGGGTACTGGAGGCCACACGTTGAAATAATCATACACTGGACCCCCACTAACAAGCAATGTGTTTTGGCTTTGGTGGACACTGGAGCAGAATGCACCCTGATGTATGATAACCCAGATAGGTTTAAAGGGCCATAACAGCTATTGATGGGTATGGGAGTGGGGCCATCAGGGTGTGCCAAATCAAACTAGTGCTGTATGTAGATTGGAAGGCTACCCCCAAAGGCCCACCAAGTATATATAGCCCCAATACCGGAGTACATTCTGGGCAGAGATATCTTGTTGGGGCTGGAGCTGCAGACCTCTGGTGAGTTCCACCTGCAAGTGAGAGCCATAAAAACTGTAGTACAAGGTAATGCTAAATGGTCCCCGTGCAGCTGCACTCCCCAGCTCGGGTCATGGCCCTTAAAGCAGTACAGCTTCCCTGGCAGGAACCAAAAAAATCATTGAGGCTGTGCAGGAGCTACACCCAGTAGGGATTCTGAGACCAGCCAAGAGCCCCTTCAATAGTCCTGTCTGGCCAATGCGCAAGCTGGATGGCTCCTGGAGAATGACGGTAGACTACTGGGAATTGAAAAAGGTGACTCCCCCCTTGTTTGCAGCTGTACCCAACATCACACAAATGATGGGGCAAATGGGGGAGGCACTGGGCACTTACCACTTGACTAATGCTTTCTTTAGCATCCCTCTACACTCATACAGCCAGGACCAGTTTGCCTTCAGTTGGGAGGTGAGGTAGCGGACTTTCACTGTGCTCCCACAAGGGTACCTGCATAGTCCCACCATATGCCATGACATGGTTGCCACTGACCTCAAGCAGTGAATTTCCCCTGCTGAGGTGGCCGTATTCCACTATGTTGATGATCTCATGCTGACCTCCGACTCATTTGCTTCTTTGCAGATGGCAGCTGGTGAGGTAGTCACACACCTCTAGTTGTGGGGAAGGGTAGTGAATGAGGGAAAAACGCAGGGGCCTGGTTTGTCAGTCAAGTACTTGGGTGTTATCTGGTCGGGTAAGAGGCATGTGATGCCTGAAGCGGTGATAAAGTCCAAGCCTACCCCCACGCGGAAACTGAAGCAACTACAGGCAACTGTCGGGCTCCTGGGGTACTAGCACCCCTTCATACCCCATGTAGCCCACATCCTACGGCCCCTATATGGGTAAGTGAAGAAAGGAAGTGAGACTGAAGGAAAGAGAAACAAAAAGATTGGATAAGAAAGTAACAGGGGGAGCTAAAGGGGAAGAGAATGAGTGAGAGAGAGACAAGTGAAACTGGGGAGAGTTCTAGAAAGTGACGGTGTAAGAAGAGAGACAGAGAATGCAAAAAAAGGAGAAGTGTGGGACTCAGAGACAAAGGAAGAGGAGGCCTACCAGCAGGTGAAAGTCACTGTAAAACAAATACAGGCGTTAGGAGTGTTAAGACAAGGTCATCCGTGCCAATGAGACATAGCCCGTTACCCCAAGGTGTATGGGTAGGGCCTGTGGCCACAGCAAAGCAACAAGACAGTGCCACTGGGATTTTGGTCCAAGTTGTTGCGAGGAGCAGAAGAGAGGTACAGCATGTTGGAGTAAGGCCCGACTGCAAGTAGAAGCAAGTTCTTATAAAGGGCCAAGTTCCCTTTTACTTGGAGCATTGGAACAGGACTGATACCTCTTGTTCCCTCAGAGTGATGGGTTGGACCCCTGACAACAGTGTGCTAGAACCCTGCTAGTTGTTGCCAATAGTTGGTTAAGGAAGCAAAAGCAAAGCCAATGTGTAGGGGCATACCCATCACCCAAGGGGTGGCTCTGGACA
Organism: Elephas maximus indicus; assembly: GCF_024166365.1. Classification (NCBI taxonomy): domain Eukaryota; kingdom Metazoa; phylum Chordata; class Mammalia; order Proboscidea; family Elephantidae; genus Elephas; species Elephas maximus. Next base: position 20,790,329 of record NC_064846.1, read on the forward strand.
TATGGCTTCCATGGGTGGCTATAACTGCCCTTCAACTGGGTGGGCTGCTGCACCTGGGGGCAGGTGTACATAGCTGCTAATATTTACATCACCCTCTCCAGTGTTCCCAGCAATTGGCAAACTGTAACAGCCCAGCACAGATACCAGCGCACATCATGGTGGTTTGCCCCTTGTCCCTGTTCTCGCCCCAGGCCACCACTATAGATGTGGAGTGGCAGGTAGAGGTGCTAGCCAGACACACCACAGCTGCACTTAACAACACCAGGTGGGCTATCACCCTTCTGAATGGGGAGACTCAACAAATACAGAAGGTCATCCTTCACAGTAGGATGGCCCTTATTATATTCTGACTGCCACCCAGGGTGACACCTGTGCCATGATAAAAACTGAATGTTGCATGTATAGCCCTGATGCCTCTAAAAATGTGTCTTTGGCTCTGCAGGACTTGAAGCAACACATCTCTGCTATCAAACGTGACACCGCTGACCCCATCTCCAGCCGGCTGCAATCCCTCCTGTCCGCCTGGCAGACAGGCTTCTGGATGATACTGGGACTCTTATTACTACTATGTCTTTTCCTGTGTTGCTAGTTATACTGAGTATGTGGTCTGGTTCTGCAGTGCTCCTCTGCATACCAAGTCCGAGGGCTATCGCAGAAGAGGGGACGGTAAGATTGTGAGGACATTAGGAGGGTATGCAGGGGTGGACTGCAGGGTAATGCTATTCAGCTATATGCATCCCCTCCCTAATGGAATCAGCTTTGCTCTTCCCCGAAGGATGCTGGGGATGAATTCGGGATGGACTTGGGTTAAGGTACAAGGCCGGGAGTGGCATAACTGGGCCCGTGGCCAAGGCCAAGGAATGCCTTAGCAACAAGAAGGAAAACATCTGGGCCTGGATATGAAGTCCCTGGGAACACTGACTGCCCAAGGACGCGGGAGAAAACAATGAGCCTTGGTCCCAGCTGGAATGGTATATAAGCTTGGGTCCCTCGCTAGGTGGTTGCGGAAAATACTCCAGCCAGCTGCCACTGGAGAGTAGCTGCTTGCCCGTGTCAGTAAGTTTCCCAGAATAAACGTACAAATCTGGAAAGGGCTATGTGTCAGTTCTTCGGATTATCTGCCAGGACGCACAGTGAGGGTCTTTCCTTGTTGGCACTGTCCCCTGACACCCGAATTTTTAAAATATGGGTGAAGCAGAATGATGAGTAGAACGGGAAAAATTACAGGTCAAAGCCCAGCTATAAACTGAACCTCCCCCTTAAAAAACAAGGGCAGCGTGCACGTTGCATAGCAAGCAAACCTCTTGACTAGCAGAGTCGGAAACAGTGGTGTCCCACTCAAGAATGGCACGCTATTTTGAATGTGTGTCACTGTCCACAGTCCTGGCAATAATCCAATCTCCTGCCTCAGGCTCCTGAAAGGGCTCACTATGCCTCTTGTGAGAAGCCCATTAAAGGGCTTCTACCCATAATTTTTTCCATTTCGCTTATTGTTCCACTTCACCCAGATTTTTAAAATTCGGCCATGACTGAACTGGTTTGAAACAGTTTGAAGCCCTGTTCTACAGGCAGGAAACAGGCCAAAGGAGCTACACCTGTTGTCCTCCAAGAAAAGAAAAGAACCATCCCTCGAGCAGCTCAGAGATTAGCAGACCTGTTGGAAGGAGTGCGGAAGCAGTGCCTTCTTGGTTTCAGTGGGTGAGGCAATGGTCTCCTGGATTCCAAAGTGTGAGACCACAGCTACCTAGTTTTCAAAGAGTTGGAACTTCGCTAACTCAGTTCTGGAGTGTGGCTCTGCTGTTATGGTGTGCCTACGGCATGAGGCTGAACTCCAACTCTGGGGGGTGAGGCTGTCATGCCCAAGGGGCAGAAGAACAGGGTCTGCCAGGGCCGAGTGGGTGGGGTCGCCACTCAAATAGACTAGAGAATGAGGCTGCCTAAAGCTGAGGGAGCAGAGGTGCTGTCCCAGAGGGCCTGGGAGGTGGAGCTAAAGCCCAGGGCTGAGAGACTTCTACCTAGAATCCAGACGGCATGGCCAAAATTCAGAGTCTGGAGGGCAGGACCATTGCCCAGATGGTCTCAGACAACAGAGGATTCTTTTCAAACCTTGAAAACTAATGCAATTTGTCCTGCTGGGTTTCAGACTTGCTTAGAGCCTGTTATCCCTTCTTTTCCCTCCAATTTCTCCCACTTATAACAGAAACGTCTACCCTGCACCTTTTCCACCATTGTACGTTGGAAACATAACTTGTTTTCTAGATGTCACAGGTTCACAGAGGAAGAGGAATTTTGCCCCAGGAAAGAATATACCTAAAGTTTCACCCATTTTGATTCAGATGATTCAGAAGATGAGATTTTGGACTTGGAATTGATTTAAGACTTTTGGGATGATGTGATGGGGGGAATGTGTTTGCATGTGACAAGGACATGAGTTTTGGGGGGGCCAAAGGTGGAATGTTATGAATTGGGTACCCCCAAAATATGTGCTGTAAATACTAAACTCTATGCCTGTGATTATAATCCCATTTGGGAATGGATTGTCTTTGTTATATTACTGAGATAGTATTTGTGTAAAGTGTATCTTGAGTCAATCATTTTTGAGATATAAGAGATTAAACAAGTGAGCAGAATCAGAGATGGGGTAAGACAGACATCAAGACACATGGAAATCTCCACAGAACCGGGGAAGCAGAAGCTGAAGAGACAAGGACCTTCCTCCAGAGCCGACAGAGAGAGAAAGCCTTCCCTAGAGTTGACACTCCGAATTCAGACTTCTGGCTTCCTTAACTGTGAGAAAATTAATTTGTTTATTAAAGCCATCCACTTGTGGTATTTCTGTTAGAGCAGCACTACATACGTAAGACAGATCTAATAGCAAAGACACAAACAGACATATGTACACCTGTGTTCATTACAGCACAATTTACAATAGCAAAAAGATGGAAACAACCTAAGTGCCCATCAATGGATGAATGGAGAAACAAAATGTGGTACACACATACAGTGGAATACTACGCATCAAAAAGGACAATGACAAGTACTTAAAACATCTAATAACATGGATAAAATCTGGAGAACATTGCACTGAGTGAAATAAAAACAAAAACAAAAAACCATTGCCATCGAGTCAATTCTGACTCATAGAGACCCTATATGACAGTGTAGAACTGCCCCATACAGTTTCTAAAAAGCAGCTGGTAGATTCGAACTGCCAACTTTTGGTTAGCAGCCAAGCTCTTAACCACTGCACCACCGGGGCTATAAATAAGTCATTCACAAAAAGACAAATATTTTATGATCTGACTTTTATAAAAAGACAGGAATGGGTATATACATAAAAAAAATTCATTGGAGGTTACCAGAGATGGGGGGGGGAAGGGGGGATCACTTTCTAGGTAGTTGACACTTGTTATTTTTGTGATGGGAAACACAATGCTACTAGTCTCTACTCATCTGGAACAAAAGAGATAGAAGGAAACACAAGACTCCGAGAAGAAACTAGTCTACAGGACTGTCTACATGAACTATGACCTCATCTACCCTGACACCAGAAGAATTAGATGGTGCCCGGTTACCACTATTGATCATTCTGATCTGGGCCACAGCAGAAGGATCCTCATGGAATGGGAGAAAAATATGGAAAAGAGCCTCATTCTCAAAAAATTAGGAGGTGGATATGGAATGTGTGGCTAATTGCCTCCACGAATAAGTCCCCCCTTTTGCCATGAGACCAGGATAAATGGATGGTGCCCAGCTACCATTTCTGAACATTTTGATCAGAGTCCATATAGAATCATGATCAAAAGGGGGAAATGCAGAACGGAATGTCAAATTCTCCTGAAACTACTGTCCTGAGATAATCTTCAAACCTTAAACCAAAAATATCCCCTGGAGTCTTCTTAAAACCAAACAATAGTTTAGCTTAACTAGTAAAAAATGTCTGCCTTGAGCATTTTACTCTTTTAAGAACTATCTATATGGGATCAAAGTGACAATAGCAACTATAAAGATTAACGAGGAACCGTAGGGGGCAGTGAATTTGTTAATGGGGGAGAAACAACTCAAAAAAAGAGGGTCAGAATGGTTACAAAACTCAAAGAATATAATCAATGTCACTAAATGGTACATGTAAAAACTGCTGAATTGGTGTATGTTTCGCTGTGTATACTCTCAACAACAACAAAATAAATAAAATTTGAAATTTTTTCTTAAAAAATCCGGAATTACTGGGCCAGTTGAGACTGGAGGACTGAGACTATTGCCCTGAGATACTCGTTAAATCTTGAACTGAAACTGTCCCCTGAGGTCATCTCTTAGCTGAATAACAGACTGGCTCACAAAATAAAAAAAAAAAAATCACCCATGAGCACTGCGCTCCCTTAAAAATCTTTCATGAGACCAAACGGTCAACAAATTACTTTAAAACAAGAAGGTAAGGGGGCAAGGACACTGGATTACTGGGAACAAAACAACCAGAATGGAAAACAATGAGAATATAACCAATGTCACTAAATAACTTGTGTAGAAACTGTTAAATGGAAACCTAATCTGCTGTGTAAACTTTCACCAAAAACACAAAATACTTTTTTTAAAAAAAGCCATATGGCCCCTATTTACTTGCTACTTATTATCTTTTTTTTATTATCAGAGGAAAATGAACAAAAAAGGTCCTGTCTGCTTTCCCTTTAAAATCAACTGCCAAATATTAGAACACTCACGATGATAGATTACTTCAGGATTTACACTTCTTTCCTTCTCTTTATTGCTCAATTTGAAACAAAGCACAGCTCAGAGGAGACAAATGTTCATCTTGACTCTTTTTTTTTTTACAGTTCAGGAAAAGGTCTGTGGGTGAGTAAACTGGAACTCACTGGCTAATAAGAACTTTGAGATCATCCAAAGACTTAACTGTGTGTTTCCTGTACCATCTTCGTTAAGTCAAAGAACAATTAGGATGAAATTGGGTATATCTGAATTTCTGCGTCTTTTGTCTTTATTGAGGGCAGGGGGCCTCTATGCCCCTTCATCCTCTTGTGCAGATGGAAGCCTTCATGGTGGTAGGGCAGCTTACATTCTTTCTTTCTTGTATTAATACTGACATGAGAACTGAGACAGTGCCATCAGAATAGAAGGAAAGTAATAAGGGAAACAGAAGCCTTATTTCTATTGGCAAGTGCCCCAACTAAGCAACCACATCCTCATCATTTTTCTCTGGCACTTGTTTCACAAGACATATAAAGGCACCGTACAGATGAAAGCACCTGTACTTTGCATTTTTTGTGTACTTTTACTGGAAAAAAAACTACAGCCGGCCTTTATTTACAAGATACACACACACTTCAGTGCCTAAAGTAGGAGAGAAAGAGAGTTGATGATGATTAAGGTTCTACTCAGAATGGGTTACTTTTTCTAAGCAAGGATGAGGTAACCTCGTGAGTCACATTTTTCCTGAAGTGATCCAACAGAATGGCAACACAATTCCTTCAAGTATGACAGGGATATTTAAAAAAAAAAATGCTGGTTCCTGATGCCCACCCCGGCTCAAGCGGTATAGGGCCACTTCCACTTCCTATGTTTTTGCTGTCAGCACAAGCTGACGTCTCTGAGGCTGACACGATCCTTTCTCCGATGATATCATAAGCCAGCGGGACCAGGGAAGTTACTCTGTGGGCAGTGGTGCACATTACTGTCCTAGACCCCAAGGACCACCACCCCGCCCCCACCTCCCCACCGCGAATTCGCTACACTTTCTGGACCGACCACAGGTGCACTGGGGGCACACAGCGCTGGGGGAACCTCCGAGTGCGCTTCAGCAGCAACCCTGGGTTATATTTGCTCATAGGATAGAAACAGGAGGTTAGAAGTGCCTGCAGGACCTGAGGACAGCTCCCGCTGGCGCTCAGGACCTGCCTCCAGGCAATGAGGACGCCAACTTCTCCTGAAAATGGCTGTGTCCCACCTGCACGCCCACTGCCCCGCCATGCAGCTGCCCCAAAGGCTGCAAATGGCAGCACCGGCCGGCGTCTCTCAGGGGTCTCCTGACCGAATCCAAAGGAAAGTCAGCTTCTTGGTTACCTCCAGACAGCTTTGACATCCGTGGAGGCCACTTCCCTCTTTCTCTGGCACAACTGCAAACTCGCCACCCCTCCCCGCTGCTCTGGGGAACACAGCTCTCAGCCTCTGCACCGCTCAGGGAGGCGGTGTGTGAAAAGAGCGCGACGGCTTAGGCTTACGTCTGGTGAGCGAAACTCTGAGGCTTCCAGAGTCCGAGACCCTCGGAAAATCTTCGCCTGCTCTCCACCTCCACCCCTCTCTCCCTCCGGAACCCTACCTCAACGCACACTTCCGGTGTCTAGGTGGGTAGACCGGAGCCCAACCCGGAAGGGAAGGTGCGTTTCCGGCGACGTCATGACAACCCCCCTCTTCCTGACTCCGCCCCCTCTCCTTATGGAGTCTCAGCCCAGCCACTCAGCAAGTGTGCCGCCGGTCCTGTACGGCCAGGAGGACCCAGTCTCTAACAACAGATCAGCCCTGAAAGCGAACAAGACTAAATAGCGCCTCGTCCTCATGCCGCCGGAAGCTTAGAGGTGCCCCGGAAATGCCTCGTCACGTGGAAGTGAGGTAGCCTGCTTAGAGTGCAGCGACTTTGTGTCCCGGCTTCGCCAAATGTGGGTTTCAGAATGTTCCGGGGTAGCTTGGTGGATATTGGCTCGCAGGGGCGGAGCGGTCTCCCCACTCGTGTGCGTGGTGTGTTCTTGGCCTTGCTGGGGCCCAGCCCGGGAAGGGGGTTGGAGTGTCATTCCGGGGCTTGTGGGGATCCTCCTTGTGTAACAGGCAGTTTGGTCTCTGTCAGGAACCTCGCTACATCAGGAACAATGGTCCCTGAAAGTTTTAAACCGTTTTCTGGCCCGCTGGTACTTCTTTCATAACTATTATCGTTTTCTATTCTTGTCAGGTAGGTTTTAACATTGTGAGATATGGTCCATTTATATATCTCTTTTTTAATGCACTTTATTTTTAGAGCAGTTTCGGGTTTAGAGGAAAATTGTGCAGAAAATTCAGGTAGTCCCACATACCTTCTCTTCCCCCTGCACACAGTTTCTCCTGTTATTAACTTCTTGCATTACTTTGGCACATTTGTTAAACTTGATAAACCAATACTGATACATTATTAATAATTAAAGTCCACAGTTTACATAGTTCTTTTTTGTACAGTTATGTGAATTTTGACAACTACATAGTATCATGTAACCACCATTGCAAGAGCAAGCAGAATAGTTTCACTGCCCTTAAAATGTCCTGTGCTTTACGTATTCAACACTCCTTGCCCCCCGCCCCCATCTCCTGTCAACCACTGAACTTTTTACTGTTTTTATACTTTAGTTTTTTCCGGAATATCATATAGTTAAATCATACAGTGTGTAGCTTTTCCATACTGGCTTCTGTTGCTTAGCAATATGCATTTAAGGTTCCTCTATGGCTTTTTGTAGCTTGATAGCTCATTTCTTTTTATGTACCGCAGTTTGTTTATTCATTTACCTATTGACGGACAGTTTTGTTGCTTCCAATTTTTGGCAATTATGAATAAGGTTGCTATAAACATTCCTGTGCAAGTTTTTGTATGGACATAAGTTTTCATTCATATGGGTAAATACCTGGGAGTGCAATTGCTAGATCATATGTAAGCCTGTGTGTAGCTTTGTAGGAAACTGCCAAACTGTGTTCCAAAGTGGCTTTTCCATTTTGCATCCCTGCCAGTAATGGGTGAGTTCCTGTTGCTCCACATGCTTGCCAACATTTAGTGTTGTCAGGGTTTTAGATTTTAGCCATCCTAATAGGTATAAAGGAACCCTGGTGGCATTGTGCTTAAGAGCTCAGCCACTAACCAAAAGATTGACAGTTCGAATCCACTAGCCACTCCTTTGAAACCCTATGGGGCAGTTCTGCTCTGTCCTATAGGGTCAAGATGAGTCGGAATCAACTCCACAGGGTTTTTTTTTGTTTTGGTTAAGGAGTCCTGGTGGTGCAGCGGTTAAGGGCGTGGTTGCTAACAGAGAGCTCGGCAGTATGAACCCACCAGCCACTCCTCAGGAGGAAGATATGGCAGTCTACTTCCCTAAAGATTACAGCCTTGAAAACCCTTTGGGGTAGTTCTGCTCAGTCCTATAGGATTGCTATGAGTCGGAATCGACCGAAAGGCAATGGGTTTTAATGACATGATGATGTTAAGTATCTTCTCATATGCTTATTTGCTTTTTTGGGTTTTTTTTTTTTATATCTTCTTTGGTGAGGTGTCTATTCAGATCTTCTGCCCATTTGTAATCATGTTATTTGTTTTCTTATTATTTAGTGTTAAGAATTCTTTGTTTATCTTACAAGTTCTTTATAAGATATGTGTTTTGCAAATATTTTCTCCCAGTTTGTAATAACTGTTTAAATCTAACTTTTTCTATCTTGGTGGGAGCTTTCATGGTACTTCCCCGATATATGGCCTCCATGTAGATCTCTTAGAGAACTCCCTTTAGGAGACTTCCAGCCAATTTGTTCTCATTCTGTCTCTTTCTTCCACTCTAATTTTAAATTTCTTATTTATAATTCTGACTTCTGCCTGCACTCTCCCCCAAACCTCAAGAGAGACAAATGGAGACCAAGTGGCCTCCATGAACCTGCATTCCCCTAGTAAATTTGAGGTACAGGGCATTTTCCTCTTGTAAACTCAGGAGACCTTCCAGTTTTTCTAAAGAGGGCCCCTCTCAATTCCAATTCCCCCAGACTCCGCAGTGTTAGTAAATACCCTCTTGAGGGTGAGTAGCCAGAGTTCACGTGATTGATGCCTTTGGGGAGAACGGAGATGGATCAAAAGTAAAGAGACTACGTAGGCAAAAAATAAAAAAACACATCAAACCAGAAGAAATGAAGACACAGTTTCAATTTTAATGGTCTCATTAAGGGAAGGATTTGTTGATCCACAACATTTTCGTGGATTTTTCATAATCCTTAGGTGGGTAAGTCATATGCTATTTCGGCAATGGCCAACTTGATCCTGGCATTGCCAGAGTCAGCATCCATAACCACTTTGCCACGTCTGCATCATTCCTGTGTCTCCCCAGTTGTCTACCAAGTAAAAAGCTGACCACATTTTTGGGGGCCAGGTTGGGTTTTAAGTATTCGTCTGCCTTCCTCCTGATACTTGGTACGGACGTGCTGGGACTCATTTCAAAGTGTCCTTTATCCATTATTGCTTGATTTCACAGATGATTTCAGGAAGACAATACAACAGAAAAAGCCTGAAAAAGATGATGAAACCCAAAATTACCTGTAGGGGAGATACTAAGTAGCCCCAGAAGTGCCTTCTGCACTTTGACCTCCCTACCTCTCTCTCTGTCACATACACACACACACACACACACACACACAGAGTCATAAGAGTTTGCTTTGGGGCATCATCTGATTTGAAATGACAACCTTAGCAGTTCTTTGCTTCCCATATATACATGAGTCTATGTCTAAAATCTGTATTCTGTTCCATTAATTCAAGTTTCAATTTCAAATCCTATGGAGTAGATTTTGATATCTAATATGACAACCTCTCAGATAATCCCTCACATTTACTCAGGATAATTTATAATCTAGTTATCCAACTCCACGCAAACACACACACAATCTTCTGATTTATGATTGGGATTATGCTGAATTCATGTATTAATTTGGGGAAGAATTGATATCATTTCAAAAATTAGTCTTCCTTTCCAGAAAAAAAATATATTTTGTATTCTTTTAGTGTATAAACAGGAAGCTCATAAAAAGTTTCACATGCGTTTTCCCTATATTTTTGGTAATCATATTGGTAGGTGTTTTATAATGTTTATGAGCAATGTGAGTTGAATATTTTGTTTATATTTCCTAATTAATTATTAGAGAGAAATATAAAGTCTATATTTTATGTGTTTAACGTTTATCTTCCAGCCTGTCTCGACCTGCTTCGTAGGTGATTACCTTGGTTTTTCTAAGAGGACAATCCCTGAAGAAGAGAGACAGTTTTGACACTTCCTTTGGTTAATAAAATATACTAATAATGATTCTCATTCCTCTCTGATCTGTTTTAGACATAGGACACAGATTTCAGAGTGTCTTTACATGGTCGTATATGAGGAAGGAGGTAACCTGAATGATTGAGCCTTCTCTGCCACTCAAAAAAGGGAATGTGTGATCTGGAGCCTTCTCACAGACCTCCATGCCTCGATTTCTTCAGTTGCCATGTGAGACTGACCATAGTAGGGCAATCAGTGGGGAATATGTCACATCTCATCATAGTAGTCATGTTAGAGCCTCAGTAGAACAGTACTAGTAAAATGACAAAGCCCTGATCGCATGTCATCTCTCTGACATCCTGTAAAAATCCACATCCTATTTCTAGATAATACCCACATGGGTCACACTTTAGTGTGAAAAAGAGAGTTGTTTTATATCAGAGACTTGGAGGATAATATAGCACGAGAAGTACGACTACTCACGAACAACATTTCTATGACTAAACACCCCATTTATGATGTGAATTGTGCACTGTAAAAGCAGTAATTTCAGAGCATGGCCAAGGCTGGATCCGGAGATCCAGGAAGAGTAAAGAATCCTACCTGGAACTACATTTCTGATTGGATCGTGAGCCCAAAATCACTGAATCCCAACCCCAGTGAACCTGTCGAAATGAAATGGGTGCTGTTAACTGTACACACAGGAGAAGTTTAGCAGAGAGATATTCATGAGCCAGGGAAGAGCTCTGAGGTCAAGATAGCTGAATAGCATATCTAGGGAGTAGATAAACAGATGCTATCCATGGGTAATATCTGCCCTCTCTTCCAGCACCTCCCACTCACCGTATTCAGTCCTGAATCAGAAGTAACCCAGGTAGTAGTGACCGGTGTTTGGAGCTTGACATCAGGTGTGGTCTCAAGGTTCTGAAGGCCATTGTGAGTCATCATGACTCCTCTTGGTGCTTAACCAATCATGTCTTAGGACTTACGGAACAAGAGTGGGGGAAGGAGAGAGCATTTTTTCTCTCCTTCCTTGTTCTCTCTTCCAAGAATCAGAAAAATTAGATGAATTTCTTCCCTCTCCTTCCTTGCCCAGACTAATTGCTACCCCAGCAGAAACTGTGGCTGCTCAGAGTAACCACAGTGGTCTGGGAGGCAGAACATACAGATAAACAAACATGATGGAGCATCTTTATCTGCCATCATGAATGAATCAAACTGATAAACCCCAACCCCTCTGGGTAATGGTGGGGTGAGGGATTGCCATTTCCCCAAAGTAAAATGAGGCTGCATAGAGAAGTGGTTAGAAGCACAAGTTCAAGAGACAGGCTGTCTGTTTTTCAGTCCCAGCTTTGTGACATTGGGCACATCCCTTAACCTCTCCAGTGAGCCAAGAATTGAGGCCATGTTGGACACTCACCTCCAGCCTTGGCACTGTGTCAGATTCAAAAAGCACTGCACAAGGCCTGGGGTGCTGTGGCCTGCTCACAGGGGTGAGTGTAATCTTCAAACCACTGAGAGAAAGTTTCCTGCAAGCTCAGGAGGATGGATACTGGAAACAAACAGGTTTCACTTAAGAAATTAAAATTATATTTCTGGAACAGGGGTTTGTTGAGTAAGATTCATACATACTTCATCAACAATTTTTGAAAGATCTAAATTCTATTTAAAGCTAAAGTAATATAAAAAGATTTTGGCCATGGTATTTTCAATCACCTCATATGCATGCAAAAGCTGGATGATAAATAAGAAAGACTGAAGAAAAATTGACACCTCTGGATTATGGTGTTGGAGAAGAATATTGAATACACCATGGACTGCCAGAAGAACGAACAAATCTGTCTTGGAAGAAGTATAGCCAGAATGCTCTTTAGGAGCGAGGATGGCAAGACTTCATCTCATGTACTTTGGACATGCTATCAGGATGGACCAGTCCCTGGAGAAGAACATCATGCTTGGTAAAGTAGAGGGTCAGCGAAAAAGAAGAAGACCCTCAGTGAGATGGATTGACACAGTGGCTGCAACAATGGGCTCAAGCATAACAATGATTGTGAGGATGGCGCAGGACTGGGCATTGTTTTGTTCCGATGTACCTAGGGTCACTATGAGTAGGAACTGACTTGATGGCACCTAACAACATACATTTCAGAGTGGAAAAATTCTAAATGCAAGATAATAAACCTTGTTACTGATAGATTTAATGACGGAAAATTGCTTACTAAATCTGCAGCACAAGATAAAGAATCCATTTCAGAAGGAAACATATTTCCCAGGGAAAGGGAAAACTCAGTTGAGAAGGCAATTTTGTGAAAGAGCAATATATATTCAGGTTAAAATTAGGTTGGTTATAAGGAACTGAAGAAAAAATTCAAGGCTTGAGTTGCAGTATTGGAGGATTCTATGGGCAAAAAATTGAATGATACAGGAAGCATCAACAGAAGATGGAATACACAGACACTGTACTGAAAAGAATTGGTCAACAGTCAACCATTTCAGGAGGTAGCATATGATCAAGAACCAATGGTACTGAAGGAAGAAGTTCAAGCTGCACTAAAGGCATTGGTGAAAAACAAGACTCCAGGAATCGATGGAATACCAACTGAGATGTTTAAAGAAAATGGATACAATGCTGAAAGTGCTCACTTGTGTATGCCAAGAAATTTGGAAGACAGCTATCTGGACAACCAACTGGAAGAGATCCATATTTGTACCCATTCCAAAGAAAGGTGATCCAACAGAATGTGGAAATTATCGAACAATACCGTTAATATCATATGCAAGTAAAATTTTGCTGAAGATAATTCGAAAGCATTTGCAGCAGTACGTCTACAGGAACTGCCAGAAATTCAATCCAGATTCAGAAGAGCACATTGCTGAAGTCAGATGGGTCTTGGATGAAAGCAGACAAGACCTCTCTTTTGTTGACTATGAAACGGCATTCGACTGTGTGGAATTTAACATATTATGGATAACATAGCAAAAAGTGGGAATTCCAGAACACTTAATTGTGCTCATGAAGAACCTGTACATAGATCAAGGGGCGGTTGTTTGAACAGACAGAACAGGAGGATACTGCATGGTTTAAAATCAGGAAATGAGTATATTAGGGTTGTATCCTTTCACCATACTTATTCAATATGTATGCTGAGCAAACAGTCCAAGAAGCTGGACTATATGAAGAAGAACGGGGCATCAGGATTGAAGGAAGACTCATTCACAACCTTCGATAGGGAGAAAATACATCCTTGCTTGTTGAAGAGGACTTGAAGCATTTACTGATGAAGATCAAAGACTACAGCCTTCAGTATAGATTACACCGCAATATAAAGAAAACAAAAATCCTCACAACTGAACCAATAAGCAACATCGTGATAAATGGAGAAAATATTGTTAAATTGTCAAGAATTTCATTTTACTTGGATATACAATCAATGCCCATGGAATCAGCAGTCAATAAATCAAATGAAGTATTGCATTGGGAACCCTGGTGGTGTAGTGATTAAGAGCTACCGTTGCTAACCAAAAGGTCAGCAGTTCAAATCTACCAGGCACTCCTTGGAAATCCTATAGGGCAGTTCTACTCTGTCCTATAGGGTCGCTATGAGTCGGAATCAACTCATCGGCAACAGGTTTTATTGCATTGGGCAAATCTACTGCAAAAGCCCTCTTTAAAAAATGTTAAAAGCAAAGATACCACCTTGAGGACTAAGGTGTGCCTGGCCCAAGCCAAGGTATTTTCAGACACCTCATTTGCATGCAAAAGCTGGACAATGAATAAGGAAAACCAGAGAAGAATTGATGCCTTTGAATAATGGTGTTGGTGAAGAATATTGAATATACCACGGACTGCCAAAAGAATGAACAAATCTGTTTTGGAAGAAGTACTGCCAGGGTGTTACTTAGAAGTGAGGATGGCAAGACTTGTCTCACGTACTTTAGACATGTTATCAGGAGGTACCGGTCCCTGGAGAAGGACATCATGCTTAGTAGAGGGTCAGTGAAAAAGAGGAAAGCCCTTAAGGAGCATAACTACAATTGTGAGGATGGCACAGGATCAGGCAGTGTTTCATTATATTGTACAAAAGGTCAGTATGAGTCAGAACTGACTTGACGGCACCTAACAAGAAGTCTAATTTTTAGTGGCCTTTCTCTGAGGTTAAGGGGCTACAATTTTATACTAAGAAATTTTGTTAAATAAGAAGTAATTCACGTAAGAGTAACTTTGATATACAAGATTTTACAATAAAGATAAGGGAAAATTAAATGTAAGTTATCAATTTACATATTTGCAAGATGAAAAAATTTCTCCAGTACATTCTGTTTGAGCAGAAGCAAACTTCTCAACTGCTTTTGGGCATTTGTGCTCATATTTTCAAGGGAACTGTTACCAAAACCGTCTTTTAATATACCTCTGTACCTCTGGAGGAAACCCTGGTGGCGTAGTGGTTAAGAGTTACAGCTGCTAACCAAAAGGTCGGCAGTTCAAATCCACCAGGCACTCCTTGGAAACTCTATGGGGTAGTTCCACTCTGCCCTATAGGGTCGCTGTGAGTCGGAATTGACTCACCAGCAATGGGTTTGGTATCTCTGGACTGCATGTTTTATTAAAATGGTTTCGTTACAAAGAACTTGGTTTATTTGGGATCGTACATATTCCTTCTATTAGTAATTTAAACACTCAGTGGGCATTTAAAACTAGAATTTTAACTAAACATCCTCTAAAGTCATGATGATATTTGGAGACTTTTTTTTTATCATGCCTTAGATGAAAGTTTACAGCTGAAGTTAGTCTCTCATACAAAAATTTATACACACATTGTTATGTGACCCTAGTTGCTATCCCTATAATGTGACAGCACACTCCTCCTTTCTACCCCAGATTTCCGGTATCCATTCAACCAGTTCCTATCCCTTTCTGCCTTCTTATCTCGCCTCCAGACAGGAGCTGCCCATTTAGTCCATGTCTTATAGTCCAGTTTAATCTTTGTCCAAAGAGTTCACTTCAGGAATGGTTTCAGTTCTGGGTTAACAGAGAGTCCAGAGGCCATGTCTTCTGGGGTTCCTTTAGTCTCAGTCTGACCATTAAGCCTGGTCTTCTTAAATGAATTTGAGTTCTGCTCCACGCTTTTTTCCTGCTCCATCAGGGACTCTCTGTTGTGTTCCCTGTCAGGGCAGTCATTGATGGTAGCTGGGCACCATCTAGTTCTTCCAGTTTCAGGCTGATGGAGTCTGTGTTTTACATGGCCCTTTCTGTCTCTTGGGCTCATAATTACCTTGTGTCTTTGGTGTTCTTCATTCTCCTTTGCTCCAGGTGGGTTGGGACCAATTAATGCATCTTAGGTGGCCCCTCACTAGCTTTTAAAGCTCTAGATGACACTCACCAAAGTGGGATGCAGAACATTTTGTTAATAAACTGTGTTATGCCAGTTGACGTAGGTGTCTTCTGAAACCATGGTCCCCAGACCCCTCCCCCTGTTACTCTGTCCCTTGAAGTATTTGGTTGTGTTCAGGAAACTTCTTAAGATTTTGGTTTAATCCAGTTGTGCTGACTTCCCCTGTATTGTGTGTTGTCCTTCCCTTCACCTAAGGTAATTCTTGCCTACTGTCTAGTCAATTCCCCTCTGTCTCCTTCCCCAGCCTCATAACCATCAAACAATATTTTCTTCTGTGTTTAAACCTTTTCTTGAGTTTTTATAATCGTGGTAGAGACATTATTTTTAAAATCTAAAATTGTTAAATTATTGTCCTGTTATTCTGAAATTGCCATCTACTTGGGGCAGTAACTTCTTTTTCTGCTGGTAGATCTTTTTTTTTTTTTTCCAGTTTTTGGGATCATGATACTATTTATTCCCATTACAATCTGCCTGCACCTTAGAACCCAGAGAAATAATTTTAAATGCATAAAAGCCTGTGTGAGATATTGCTTCTAACTTCCAAATGAAAGGTCATTGCTTAATATTTACGCAGACTCCACTACCCCTTCTTCGTGCCTTATGCAGTATCAATATGCAAGTCTTAAACTTGCTCTCTGTGGATCTTGATAAGTAGATTTGCTCCAAATCATTGCACTGCAACTGGTTGCCGAAATGACACATTTTGTTTCAGGAGTGTCTTCAAGACTTCCTCTGATTAAGAGTGTGCTGTTTTTTTTTTTTTAGGAGGAAACTTGTCAAGTTGTCCAAACCAAAAAATCAGTTGCCGTCAAGTTGACTTTGACTCATGGCAACCATGTGTCAAAGTAGAACTGTATTCTTCTGAGGGACCTCTGAGCGGATTCAAACCACCAACCTATCGGATAGTAGCCAAGCACTTAACCATTTTCACCACCCAGGGATTCCTGTCAAGTTATCTGTTCTGGATTGAATTATGTCCCCCCAAAATGTGTCAATTTAGCTAATTCATGATTCCCAGTATTGTGTGATTGTTCACTATTTTGTCATCTGATGTGATTTTCCATTGTGTTGTAAATCATACCTCTATGCTGCTAATGAGGTGGGATTAGTGGCAGTTATAGTAATGAGGCAGGACTCAATCTACAAGATTAGGTTGTGTCTTAAGTCGATCTCTTTTGAGATACAAAAGAAATAAGCTAGCAGACAGACAGGGGAAGCTCATACCACCAAGAAACAAGAGCCAGGAGAATAGTGCATCCTTTGGACCCAGGGTCCCTGTGCTGAGAAACTCCTCGACCGAGGAAGATTGATGACAAGGACCTTCCCCATAGCTGACAGAGAGAGAAAACCTTCCCCTGGAATTGGCACCCTGAATTCAGTCTTCTGTCCTCCTAGACTGTGATAAAAAATAAATTTCTCTTTGTTAAAGCCATCCACTTGTGGTATTTCTGTTATAACAGCACTAGATGACTAAGACATTATCCAAACCAAAACCAGCTGCCACTGAGTTGATTCGGACTCATAGTGATCATAAAGGGCAGAGTAGAACTGCCCCATAGGGTTTCCAAAGCCATAATCTTTACAGAAGCAGACTACCGTATCTTTCTCCCACGGAGCTTCTGGTGGGTGCAGACCTTTTGGTTAGCAGCCAAGTGCTTAAGCAGGGCTCCTTTCAGGTCATCCAGAGGATGGGAAATCATCAAGAGGGAGTAGAAATGCTCACTGAGGATTGCCTTCATTAGCATGATTGACTTTTGTCACTGTATATTTGCCATTTCTATTAACTCCCCTCACCTCAGTTATCTATCGGAGGCAGATTGCCAGGCCTGTCTTCCTAGGCATCTTTGGGTGGGTTTGAACTGCCAGCCTTCCGGCCAGTAGTCAAGCACTTAAACATTTGCCCCATCCAGATATAATTTCCCCACACTTTGTTGCAAATGAAGTCACTTCTTTTTGGAAGAGATCTTCAGCTCTGTTTTACAGCCTGCCTCTTCCCCTGAGCAAAATCTGAACCAAGGCTTTGGAGCTGAAAGCAGGGATGGGGTGCACTTCTCTCTGCATGATACTGTTACCCAATTAGGATCCGTGCCCTGGAGCAGTTGAGCCAATGAAAGTACTCCAAGTCAGAAAGAGTGAAAAAGTTTATTAAGGAGATGTATACATCACTGGGGACCTGACAGCAACACAGGCTGTCTCTATGGAGTCCCAAAGAGCAATTTTACATTAGAGCTTATATAGAATCTTAACAAGGGTTAGAAGTGTCTTTGTAGTCCACAGATGGCATGGCTTGAGGAGTTATTCATTACAATATAGTGACAAGAGACTCTTTATCAGACTAAAGAGATACATATCAGATACCTGGGCTCTGATTTTCCTGTTGTGGGGGGAGTTTGTAAGTCACAGGTGGTCGGACAGAACAAAATAGTTATTTGTATCAGATCAAAGAACAAAGTAATTAGCATTAGGTCAAAACAAAGTCGTTAACAGAGGTATGTGAAGGAGGAGGCAGACAGAGGAAGGAGAAAAACTTACAGGTTCATCACGGCGTTAGTTATGTCAAGCTCTCTGTTGCCCGTTTTGAAAAGGAGAAAACATGCTGGGGAGTAATAGGGTCACAATACCTCTGCTTTAGATGCTGAGTTCTTGGTTGAGTAGGGATGGTATTCTTGGGTCTTCTTGGATCGCCTCTCCTGGTATGGAACCTTATGAGCTGGGGCTAGAGCAGTCACTCTTCAAGGGCAGCACCCAAGCTAGAGCCTCTGTCTGAGTTGGTGATGGGCAGAACAGTGCCTCCATTTCTTGGACACACTCACCCAGACCTTAGCCTCTGCAACAAGTAACTGAAAGGAGCATGAGAAATGCTAATGTCTTGCCAATCTTGGGAAGATGCCATATCCCTCCTGCTGGGAGCCGGGGACAGAGGGATTCCTAGTTTTGTCTACACCTGTCTGGAGTGTAGTTTCCGTACACTGAGCTGAGAGCGGGGGCAGGAGGAAGTGGATTGTGGTACAAATGCCACAGACACTCACTGTTCTTAAGAGGTTTTAGTAAATTTTGACTAAATGTTTCTCGACTAAATGTCTCAACTAAATTTTGACTGTGTGCCCTTTGCACCACTTCTGGAGACTTTAAATGGTTGTTTTTGTTTGTTCTATAATTTCCACCAGTTTCACTGGGCATGGGTCTGCACAGTTCCTAACACTGCCATGCTGAAAGTGGAACCTCCTTCGTATAAATTTTGACAAAGTTTTTGGCAATGGATTACTGGACCCCCGTTACCTGCTTGAGGTGGTTTTCTGTGGCCATCACCGGCATTTGTGATGCTGGACAGTCTTTCAGCAATCTCCTAGCTGTGTGTCCTTGGGCAAGTAACGTCACCTTCCGAGACATACACCCAGTACCTGGCTCCCCAGACTAAAATGAGCATGAAGGAGATGATGAGGGCTAATTGCTTAACACAGGGCCCCATCAGAAGCAGTAAACCCACTTTGTGGCCATTACAATGGGATAGCTTGATGAGTTTGGGATTTTCAAGGTGTCATCTTCAGGTTCACTCTTGGCTTTATTCCCCCTTGGCCCCATTGGGTAAAGTTGGCAGATCTTCTGGATTAAGCATGCAGCATGAGGAAAGTAGTTGACAGGACAGCTCAGAGGACAGTGTCCTCCCCAGTCCCTCTAACCCACACTGGATATCTCTGTCCTTGGCAGCCTTCCCACCAGCTAATTCCCTGGTCAGTGCACTCTGCCCTGGGCTTATTAAAAGTTTCGACTCAAAGGTATGATTGGGGCCAATACCCATCTTTCTTCTGTATATTACACGTGCATTACAGAATGTTGGGGAATGCTCAGATAGAGCATGGGCAAAGCACACATGCAGACAGAAATGGGATTCCCTGAAATATCTCCATGCTAGCCTTCCATACTGACTGACGTACCCCCCACTAAATTCAGTCCTTTAGTCAAACCCATACTCCACCAAAATGGAATCTTTGTGCTATCTTACAATCAATCACATGCTAACGTCATTAGTTCATTTGGGACTTCTGATAAGATACCTGGGGAGGAGGCCTGAAGGAGAGTGAATTTTAAAGACAAAAAGATAAGTTCAAACATAGGGGCCCTTTCTAAGGGGGTGCAGCCTTAGTATAGAGCTAAAGGAGTGAAGGCGAGGCACTCAAGGAGACTACTCAGTTCTCTGGTCACTGGTGAAGCATAGCTACCCCAGCACACATTACCTTAAGCCCCAAAGTAGCCTAGAGGCTCCACATTTTTTTCCCTGCCGTCACAACCATCTTACTGTCATAAGCAGCAGATTTTGCTGGTTCAGGGCAGGTCGTCTGGCACAAGGCAGAAAAGGCGTCACGTTGGACTCTGAATTATCTGTGGGACCTGCAATAAATTACTTGAAATGTCATTGGCCAACAGGGATTTTGATTATTAAGCAAGATGATCCAGTGTAGTACCTGGGGCCTGGCATATAAAAAGCCTTCAGTAAAAGAAGTAATTATTACTCAGTGCTTTGAATTTACTCGCACTTCTCAAGACTGTCCGCAGCTCCAAAATGACCTGCTCTCATGGAAAACAAAACCTTCTCATTGTATGAAAATAGATGAAAGAAGTACCCCCACCCAAGTCTCAAAATGTTGTCTTTCTGTTCTCGCCCTGTAGGTCTTCGCTTCCCTCTTGAAGGAGTGTAACACAACTTGCCCCTCCTGCAATGTCTCTTGCCCCAGGTCCTGGCCCCATGCATCCAGACCAGGCACCTCTCACTGCCACTTAAAATCTCTCTAGGGAAGTTAGGGTAGGAGGGTGAGCTGGCCCTAGGTACTCTCTGGTCTGTGGAGGGTGACAGTTCAGAGAACCTCCAGGTTTCTGAGACTATGGTCTCCTTAACTCCCATTCTCCCACATACAGAGCCAGTCCAAGGAAAGACACCATGCACTGGGCCCACTTCCCTCATCAGCTGAGGGGCCAGTAGAACTGGGCATCACAACCTTCATCTGAACTGGGGCAAAAATTCATTACCAGACTCACATAACAAGCTTGGCAAGGGCCACCACTGTCTGAGCCAGTACCAGAATGGAGTAAGGTTAATGGTAATATCCCAAATGTCAATGGTCATCTACTCACCTAACCCCTTAGTCCCTACAAACGCTCCACCATCTAGAAGAGCATGTCAGAGAATCCCTGGGCAGAGGGGTACATACTGTATAGGACACCATGCTGGTTGGGGGTTGGGCGAGAGTAGCTGAGTGAGAATGGCTCAGAGCCTAACGGAAGATTCAATCTGTAACAAAAACCTGTTGCCTTCAACTCGATTCTGACTCATAGCAACCATATAGGACAGAGTAGAACGGCCCCATAGCGTTTCCAAGGAGCGGCTGATGGATTTAAACTGCTGACTTTTTGCTTAGCAGCCACAGCTCCTAACCACTGTGCTGTCAGAGCTCCTCTGTAACAAAAAGAGGGAGATAAAAGGGATATGAATAAAGTCTCAGTCTCTGTAGGAAAAGAGAATAAGAAGTTCCACTAGAAATGATCACTATCATTTTTCACATTAAACTCCTTGTTTAAGGGCCCGAAGTCCATCGAATGGGGAAAAAACAGTCTTTTTAACAAATGGTGCTGACAAAACTGGATGTTCATCTGCAAAAAAATGAAACAGGACCCATACCTCACACTGTACACAAAAACTAATTCAAAATGGATCAAAGACCTAAACATAAAGCCAAAAACTATAACGCTCACAGAAGAAAAAAATAGGGTCAACACTAGAGGCCCTAATGCACGGCATTAACAGGATACAAACCATAACCAACAATACACAGACACCAGAAGATAAGCTAGATAACTGAGATCTTCTAAAAATTAAACACTTATCCTCATGGAAAGACTTCACCAAAAGAGTAAAAAGAGAACCTACAGACTGGGAAAAAAATTTTGTCTATTACAAATCCAACAAAGGTCTAATCTCTAAAATATACAGGAAAATTCAACACCTGTACAACAAAAAAAAATAAATAATCCAGTTAAAAAATGGGCAAAGGAAATGAAGAGACTCTTCACCAAAGAAGACATTCAAACGGCTAACAGACACATGAAGAAATGCTCCCAATCACTAGCCATTAGAGAAATGCAAATCAAAACCATAATGAGATACCATCTCACCCTGGCATTACTCACATGAATAAAAAAAAACAGGAAATAACAAATATTGGAGAGACTGCGCAGAGATTGGAACTCTTATGCACTGCTGGTGGGAATGCAAAATGAAACAACCATTTTGGAAAACGATATGGCACATCCTTAGAAAACTAGAAATAGAAATACCATATGATCCAGTAATCCTACTCCAAGGAATATATGCTAGAGAAATAAGAGTTGTCACACAAATAGACATATGCACACCCGTGTTCATTGCAGCATTGTTCACAATAGCAAAAAGAAACAACCTAGATGTCCATCAACAGATGAATGGATAAACAAACTATGGTACATACACACAATGGAATACTATGCAATGATAAAGAACAATGATGAATCTGCGAAGCATCTCACAACATGGATGAATCTGGAGGGCATTATGCTGAGGGAAATAAGTCAATCACAAAAGGACAAATACTGTATGAGACCACTACTGTAAAAACTCATGAAAAGGTTTACACACAAAAAGAAAGTCTTTGATGGTTACGAGGGAGGGGAGGAGTAGGGATGGAAAAACACTAAATAGACAAGTGTTAACTTTGGTGAAGGGTAAGACAGTACACAATACTGGGGAAGCCAGCACAACTTGTACAAGGTTAGGTCATGGAAGCTCCATAGACACATCTAAACTCCCTGAGGGACTGAACTGCTGGGCTGAGGGCTGTGGGGACCATGGTCTCGGGGAACGTCTAGCTCAATTGGCGTAACATAGTTTATAAAGAAAATGTTGTACATACTACTTTGGTGAATAGTGTCTGGCGTCTGAAAAGCCTATGAGCGGCCATCTAAGATATTCCACTGGTCTCACCCTTTCAGGAGCAAGGGAGAATGAAGAAAACTAAAGTCACAGAGGAAAGATTAGTCCAAAGGACTAATGGACCACATCTACCACGGCCTCCACCAGACTGAGTCCAGTACAACATGGTGCATGGCTACCACCACTGACCGCTCTGACAGGGATCACAATAGAGGGTCCTGGACAGAGCACAAGAAAAATGTAGAACAAAATTCTAACTCACAAAAAAAGACCAGACTTACTGGCCTGACAGAGACTGGAGAAACCCCAGGAGTATGGCCCCTGGACACCCTTACAGCTCAGTAATGAAGTCACTCCTGAGGTCACCCTTCAGCCAAAGATTAGACAGGCCCGTAAAACAAAACAAGACTAAAGGGACACACCAGCCCTGGGGCAAGGACTAGAAGTCAGGAGGGGACAGAAAAGCTGGTAACAGGGAACCCAAGGTCGAGAAGGGAGAGTGTTGACATGTCGTGGGGTTCTTAACCAATGTCACAAAACAACATGTGTACTAACTGTTTAATAAGAAGCTAGTTTGCTCTGTAAACCTTCATCTAAAGTACAAGTAAAAAAGGAAAATAAAACCTCCTTCTTTAAGCCTCTGGAGTGGCATTTCCTGTTAACTCCAGTGAACCCTTTCCTAACATATTGTCTTTAAGTCTCTACTTCACATTTATGTTTCCCTTTAGCCTGAAATAGATGGGATATTTATAGACAATGATGGACTTGTAAAGGAAATAGAGATTAAATTTTATAAAAGTGAATAGCATCACCCTGGATAAAGCATGAAGCATGTGGGAAAAGCAATCCTTTGGATGAAGAGTTTGGTGGTACTACATAGCAACGCTTGTAAGGATGACACAGGACTGAGCGGTGGTTTATTCTGTTGTACACAGGGTCACTATGAGTTGGAACCAACTCGACAGCACTTAACAACAACAGTCAGTATGATGTGCAATATAGTGAGTCCAAGGTATGCTGCCAGAGATGGAGGGTGAAAAAATTGATTTAGGACAGTTGAGTTTAAGAGAAAATGCATTAGGCAATTAGTTACACATTTAGTGAATGTAGGAAGCACATCTGGACGGGAACGAAGTTGGATAATCATGACATATGTATGACCAATTGAACATAGTGAGTCTCAGTGTTTACAGGGCTTCAAAACTTTTAAAAAGCAGGAAAGGTAGTTAATGTGTTTGTGACTCTATCAAAAAGTAAAATGTAGAATCTGGTTTTTATTCCCATTTTTTTTAAGAGGGAACAAAAATGTTCTAAAATTAAGATTATGGTGGTAGGTGCACAACCCTGTGAATATACTAAAAAACACTGAGCTGTACAATTTAAATGAGTGAATTGCATATTATGTGAATTATATCTCAATAAAGTTATTTAAAGAAAACAGGTAGCAGTTCAGATTTGACTCAAGAGCTGTACTTTGCCAACTCCTATTCAAGATCATGTCTTATTTCCTTTTCTTCATTGCATTTATCCCTATACGAACTAAGAGGAACCTGTATCTCAGCACATCTACAACCAGTACACAACATACTACTTGGGAAGCTCAACTGCAGAGCACTGGAGCCTCAGAAACTCGTGGTGGCAGGTTCCTGATGCACAAATGAGGGTAGGATAGTCAAGGACACTGCATTCTAAATTGTGGGCAAACAGTTCATCATCCCCTCAGGCAAAATGTTCAAAGTATATCACTGTTGAGTCAGCATTATGAAAGCAAACTGATTCTGGGATTCACTATTTAAAAGGATAGAGAAAAAATACTAACACAACAGCTACACACCAGGTGCTAAAGTAATACACTCCAGGGAAGATATATGTGAAATCCCAGCTGAGAATGAAATCGCCAACTGATTCTTGTTGTTAAGTGCCGTGAAGTCAGTTTCAACTCCAAGTACAACAGAACGAAACACTGCCCAGTCCACTGGAAGTACTGCTGACTTAAATGACTTCTTTCATAGGGACCTGGATTTGCAACAGCATGTACTTGCCCCTTTCTATCATAGTAGCTACTACTCCATGGGTCAGAAACCAACAGTAGGGATTAACAGAATGCAAGCTCCACTAGACCAGGAATTTTTTTTTCTTTTTTGTTCAAGGCTATAAATCCACTGCCTAGAACAGTGCCTGGCACATAAAAGGCAATCAGTATTTCGGGAGTGAACCAATGAATGCATACCTAAAATATGTAGGATATTGACTTCAACTGTTGTTGTTGTTAGGTGCCATCAAGTCAGTGCCAACACAGTGACCCTATGTACAACAGAGCAAAAAACTGCCCAGTCCTGCACCATCTTCACAATCATTGTTATGCTTGATCCCATTCTTGCAGCCACTGTGGCAATCCATCTCCTTGAGGGTCTTCCTCTTTTTTGCGGACTCTCTAGTTTACAAGCATGATGTCCTTCTCCAGGGACTGGTCGCTACTGATAACATGTCCAAAGTACATGAGATGAAACCTCGCCATCCTTGCTTCTAAGGAGCACTCTGGCTGTACTTTTTCCAAGACAGATTTGTTCATTTTTCTGGCACTCCATGGTGTATTCAATATTCTTCACCAGCACCATAATTCAAAGGCATCAATTCTTCATCCCCCCAACTCTGTCAGTTTGTCATACTGTGGGGACTTGCGTGTTGATGATGCTAGAAGCTATGCCACTGGTACTGAAATACCATCAGGGTCAGCCACAGCAGACAGGTTTCAAATAAACTATCAGACCAACACAGACTTAGAAGAAGGACCTGGCGGTCTACTTCTGAAAAGAATTATCCAGTGAAAACCTTATGAATGGCAGCAGAGCATTGTCTGATATAGTGCCAGAAGATGAGCCCCTCAGGTTGGAAGGCACACAAAGGACAACTGGGGAATAGCTGCCTCCAAGTAGCGTCAACCTTAATAACCTGGATGGAGTCAACTTTTCAGGACCCTCATTTGCTGATGTGGCACAACTCAAAATGAGAAGAAACAGCTGGAAAAGTCCATTAATAATCGGAACCTGGAATGTACAAAGTATGAATCTAAGGAAATTAGAAATCATCAAAAATGAAATGAAACACATAAACTTCGATATCCTAGGCATTAGTGAGCTGAAATGGACTGGTATTGGCCATTTTGAATCGGACAATCATATAGTCTACTATGCCGGGAATGACAACTTAAAGAGGAATGTTGTATTCATCATCAAAAAGAACGTTTCAAGATCTATCCTGAACTACACCGCTGTCAGTGATAGGATAATATCCATACGCCTACAAGGAAGACCAGTTAATAGGATTATAATTCAAATTTACTCACTGATCACTAAGGCCAAAGATGAAGAAATTGAAGATTTTTACTGACTTCTGCAGTCTGAAATTGATGGAACATGAAATCAGGATGCACTGATAATGACCGGTGATTGGAATTCAAAAGTTGAAAACAAAGAAGGATCAGTAGTTGGAAAATATGGCCTTGGTGACGGAAACGATTCTGGAGATCGCATGATAGAATTTTGCAACACCAAAGACTTCTTCATTGCAAATACCTTTTTTCAACAACAAAAACAGCGACTATACATGTGGACCTCACTGGATGGAATCAAATCAACTACATCCGTGGAAAGAGACGATAGAAAAGCTCAATATCATCAGTCAGAAAAAGGCCAGGGGCCAATTGTGGAACAGACCATCAATTGTTCCTATGCAATTTCAAGTTGAAGCTGAAGAAAATTAGAACAAGTCCACGAGAACCAAAGTACAACCTTGAATATAACTAACCTGAATTTAGAGACCATCTCAAGAACAGATTTGACTTGTTGAACACTAATAACTAAAGACCAGATGAACTGGAAAATGATATCAAGGACATCATACCTGAAGAAAGCACGATGTCATGAAAAAGACAGGAAAGGGGCACAATCAAAATAACGGAATAGACAGATGCTTCCAGCGAGCTCTCTTTACAACAAAGACCCAAAAACACAAGTAAAACAAGTATATTTATGGCAAGCTATGAGCCCAGAGCATCAAAGGCAAGCCTGGAAAAGAAACAAAGGGGCAGGGGTAGGAAGAGACCGTTCAGAAGCGAAGATGAGTTACTGGACCGGAATCACAGGGAGCCCTCAGGCACCATTCCTGGAGCCACAGCAGTGGAATGGTACTACCGTTTGGCCGCAGTTTCCTCAGTGAGAAGCAGCCAGCCATACAGCCTACTCACACCTCCCGAACCACAGAAGAACAGCGCTCTTGGCAAAAGCTAAGGACTTCCGTATATTTTACTGTGCCGCCCCCACGCCCAAGCCGGCTTCAGCGGCTAAATTCTCTGGGCCTTGAGATAGGCACAGTGGGGCACCTAGAGCCATCCTCCCAGACATGGAAAAGGAAAAAATTTGCAATTTGGGGAAAAAGAAAATTTGCCTGCCCCACTAACCAGGGGAGCTCAGGACAGAGCACCTCCTGTCCAGGCATAAATAGTCCATGGACATTGAGCACCTTTCCCCTCTGCGTGGACTTGTGTGGGTCTATTTCGGGACAATAGGCCCTTGATGGCAGACTCCAACCGTTTCAGCTGTGCTGTGAAGAGGTGGGTATTTGATGTTTGACATTGCTTTGCCTATTAAACAGGGTCCTCACCTACCCACATCAGGGGCCTAAGGACTGGTAGCTCCACTCAGGTCACCCAGCCACCTGTGACAGGGGTCCAAGGATAACTGCTACCTCCCAGTCCTTACATCCAAAAGCACTGGGTGCCCATGTTCTGTCTGCAGAACCCACCCACCTGTACACTCTAGGGAATAGGGACACGCTTTCTTCGGAGACATGTGGGGGACAATTCTCAGCCCCCTGCCTTGTTCAGAGTGTGACGCCCTGCTGCAACCAGATACTAGTACCTACACCAATCACCCCTGCCCCTCTAAGACTGTAGAACACAGACTGTACCACACACTTGATGATCAGCTACCTGGACACCTGAGCTGAATTCCTACAAGAAAAGTGAATGGACTCCAAGACTGATATACCTGATAACAGCTCTAGCCATCTGATGACAGGACATCAGAGCTCCAAAGGCAAAAATAATCAAGCAAGCTCATTGAAGCAACCCATGGGGGTATACCAAAACAAAACAAAGCAAGAAGCTACAACAGAGTAAGCAAGCATAAACTAATACAATAACGTAGATGGCTCAGAGACAACAGTCAATATCAAGTCACATAAAGAAACAGACCATGATCACCTCAACACGCTCTCAAAACAAAGAATCCAGGGATCTTCTAGATGAAAGTGCATTCCTGGAATTACCAGAGGCAGAATACAAAAGATTACTATAGAGAACCCTTCAAGACATCAGGAAGGAAATGAGGCAATACACAGAACAAGCCAAGGAACACACAGATAAAGCAACTGAAGAAATTAGAAAGATTATTCAGGAACATAATGAAAAATTAAATAAGCTGGAAAAATCCATAGACAGACAACAATCAGAAATTCAGAAGATTAACAATAAAATTACAGAAGTAGACAACTCAACAGAAAGTCAGAGGAGCAGAATTGAGCAAGTAGAGGCCAGAATTTCTGAACTCGAAGATAAATCACGTGGCACTAAAACATTTGAAGAAAAATCAGATAAAAGAATTTTAAAAAATGAAGAAACCTTAAGAATCATGTGGGACTCTATCAAGAGAAATAACCTATGAGTGATTGGAGTAGCAGAACAGGGAGGGATAATAGAAAATACAGACAGAATTGTTGAAGATATGTTTGCAGAAAACTTCCCTGATATCATGAAAGATGACAAGATAACCTATCCAAGATGCTCATCGAATTCTACATAAGGTAGATATTAAAAGAAAGTCACCAAGACATATTATAAACAAACTTGCCAAAACCAAAGATAAAAAGAGAATTTTAAGAGCGGCTAGGGAAGTCACCTACAAATGAGAGCCAATAAGAATAAGCTCGGACTACTTGACAGAAACCATGCAGGCAAGAAGGCAATGGGATGACTTACATAAAGCATTGAACGAAAAATACTGCCAGCCAAGAATCATATATCCAGCAAAACTGTCTCTTAAATATGAAGGTGAAATTAGGACATTTCCAGATAAACAGAAGTTTAGGGGATTCATAAAAACCAAACCAAAACTACAAGAAATACTAAAGGGAGTTCTTTGGTTAGAAAATCAATATCTGAGCCAATATTATTAGTCTTATTGGCTCTCATTTGTAGGTGACTTTTTGTTTATCCCTAGCCACTCTTAAAATTCTCTTTTTATCTTTGGTTTTGGCAAGTTTGATTATAATACGTCTTGGTGACCTTCTTTTAACATCTACCTTATGTGGAATTCGATGAGCATCAACCCAAGACTAGAACACTGGGCAGAGCAACCAGAAGTCAACCCAGGCAGGGAAATCAAAAAACCAAAGAAAAATTTAAAAAAAAAAAGCTCAAAACACGGTAACAGCGATGTTATTATATAAAAGAAGACAACATTAAAACAATAAAGAAGGACTAGAAATGTAATCATGGATCTTCCATATGGGGAGGAAGATATGGCGATACAGAAATAAAAGTTAGGTTAAATTTTAGAAAAATAGGGGTAAATAATAAGGTAATCACAAAGGAGACAAACTATCCTACTCATCAAAATAAAATACAAGAAAAAAATAGAGACTCAGCAGAAACAAAATCAGGAACAGCAAATATGAGAAAAGGACAATATATAATCTACTCAGCACATAAAATTCAGTGGGAAAAAGAAACTGTCAACAACATACAAAAAAAAGACATCAAAATGATAGCACTAAATTTATACCTATCCATAATTACCCTGAATGTAAACAGACTAAATGCACCAGTAAATAGAGAGTGGCAGA
Organism: Elephas maximus indicus; assembly: GCF_024166365.1. Classification (NCBI taxonomy): domain Eukaryota; kingdom Metazoa; phylum Chordata; class Mammalia; order Proboscidea; family Elephantidae; genus Elephas; species Elephas maximus. The sequence continues at coordinate 20,819,617 of NC_064846.1, forward strand.
ATGGATTAAAATACACGATCCGTCTATATGCTGCCTACAAGAGACACACCTTAGACTTAGAGACAAACTAAAACTCAAAGGATGGAAAAAATTATATGAAGCAAACAACAATCAAAAAAGAGCAGGAGTGGCAATATTAATTTCTGACAAAATAGATTTTAAAGTTAAATCCATCAGAAAGGGTAAGGAAGGATTGATTATAATGATTAAGGGACAATACACCAAGAAGATATAACCATATTAAATATTTATGCACCCAATGACAGGGCTGCAAGATACATAAAATAAACTCTATCAGCATGGAAAAGTGAGATAGACAGCTCCACAATAATAGTACGAGACTTCAACACACCACTTTCGGTGAAGGACAGGACATCCAGAAAGAAGCTCAATAAAGACAAGGAAGATCTAAATGCCACAATGAGCCAACTTGACCTCGTAGACATATACAGAACACTCCACCCAACGGCAACCAAGTATACTTTCTTTTCTAGTGCACATGGAACATTCTCTAGAATAGACCACATATTAGTTTTTTTTTTTTCTTTTTTAGGTCATAAAGCAAGCCTTAGCAGAATCCAAAACACTGAAATGTTACATAGCATCTTCTCTGACAACAAGGCCATAAGAAGTGGAAATCAATAACAGAAAAAAGCAGGGAAAAGAAATCAAACACTTGGAAACTGAACAATACCCTGCTCAAAGAAGACTGGATTATAGAAGACATTAAGGATGGAATAAAGAAATTCATAGAATCCAATGTGAATGAAAACACTTCCTATTAGAACCTTTAGGACACAGCGAAATCAGTGCTCAGAGGTCAATTAATATCAATCAATGCACACATACAAAGAGAAGAAAGGGCCAAAATCAAAGAATTATCCCTACAACATGAACAAATAGAAGGAGAGCCACAAAAGAAATCCTCAGGCACCAGAAAAAAACAAATAAAAATTAGAGCAGAACTAAATGAAGTAGAAAACAGAAAAACAATTTAAACAATTAACAAGACCAAAAGCTGGTTCTTTGAAAAAATCAACAAAATTGATTAACCATTAGCCAACCTGACAAAAGAAAAACAAGAGAGGAAGCAAATAAACCAAATAAGAAATGAGATGGGCGATATTATAACAGACCCAACTAAAATTAAAAGAATGATATCAGATTACTATGAAAAATTGTACTCTACCAAATTTGAAAACCAAGAAGAAATGGATGAATTCCTAGAAACACACTACCTACCTAAGCTAACAGAAACAGAGGTAGAACAACTAAATAGACCCATAACTAAAGAAGAGATTGAAAAGGTAATCAAAAAACTCCCAGCAAAAAAAAAGCCCTGGCCCAGAGGGCTTTCCTGCACAGTTCTACCAAACTTTCAGAGAAGAGTTAACACCACTACTACTAAAGGTATTTCAGAGCGTAGAAAAAGACAGAATACTACCAAACTCATTCTATGAAGCCACCATATCCCTGATACCCAAACCAGGTAAAGACACCACAAAAAAAGAAAATTACAGATCTATATCCCTCATGAACTTAGATGCAAAAATCCTCAACAAAATTCTAGCCAATAGAATTCAACAACATATAAAAAAAAAATTGATTCACCATGACCAAGTGGGATTCATACCAGGTAGGCAGGGATTGTTCAACATTAGAAAAACAATTAACGTAATCCATCATATAAATAAAACAAAACACAAGAACCACGTGATCTTATCAATGGATGCAGAAAAAGCATTTGAGAAATTTCAACACCCATTCATGATAAAAACTCTCAGCAAATAGGAATAGAAGGAAAATTCCTCAACATAATAAAGGGCATTTATACAAAGCTCACAGCGAACATCCTCCTAAATTAAGAGAGCCTGAAGCATTCCCACTGAGATCGGGAAGCAGACAAGGATGCCCTTTATCACCACTCTTATTCAACATTGTGTTGGAGGTCCTAGCCAGAGCAATTAGGCTAGATAAAGAAATAAAGGTCATCCAGGTTGGCAAGGAAGAATTAGTATTATCTCTATTTGCAGACAACATGATCTTATACAAAGAAAACCCTAAGGAATCCTCAAGAAAACTACTGAAACTAATAAGAGTTCAGCAGAGTATCGGGATACAAGATAAACATACAAAAATCAGTTGGATTCCTCTACACCAACAAAAAGAACATCCAAGAGGACATTACCAAATTAATACCATTTACAGCAGCTCCCAAGAAGATAAAATACTTAGGAATAAATCTTACCAGAGATGTAAAAGACGTATTCAAAGAAAACTACAATACACTTCTGCAAGAAACCAAAAGAGACCTACATAAGTGGAAAAACATACCTTGCTCATGGACAGGAAGACTTAACATTATAAAAATGTCTATTCTACCAAAAGCGATCTATACATTTAATGCAATTCCAATCCCAATTCCAATGACATTCTTTAATGAGATGGAGAAACAAATCACTAATTTCATATGGAAGGGAAAGAGGCCCCGGATAAATAAGGCATTACTGAAAAAGAAGAACAAAGTAGGAGTCCTTACTCTACCTGATTTTAGAACCTATTATATACCGCCACAGTAGTCAAAACAGCCTGGTACTGGTACAACAACAGATACATAGACCAATGGAACAGAATTGAGAATCCAGACATAAATCCACCCACATATGAGCAGCTGATATTTGACAAAGGCCCTAAAACAGTTAAATGGGGAAAAGACAGTCTTTTTAACAAATGGCACTGGCATAACTGGATATCCATCTGCAAACAAATGAAACAAGACGCATACCTCACTGCACACACAAAAACGAGCTCAAAATGGATCAAAGGCCTAAATATAAGATCTAAAAAGATAAAGATCATGGAAGAAAAAATAAGGACAACGTTAGCCCTAATACATGGCATAAACACTATACAAAACATTACTAACAATGCAGAAGAAAAACTAGATAACTGGGAACTCCTAAAAATCAAACACCTGTGCTCATCCAAAGACTTCACCAAGAGAGTAAAAAGATTATCTACAGACTGGGAAAAAGTTTTTAGCTATGACATTTCCGATCAGCACGTGATCTCTAAAATCTACGTGATACTGCAAAACTCAACTGTAAACAGGCAGATAACCCAATTAAAAAATGGGCACAAGATATGAACAGACACTTCACTTAAAGAAGACATTGAGGTAGCAGATACATGAGGAAATGCTCACCATCATTAGGCATTAGAGAAATGCAAATCAAAACTACAATGAGATTTCATCTCACTCCAACAAGGCTGGCACTAATCCAAAAAACACAAAAGAATAAATGTTGGAGAGATTGGAACACTTCTACACTGCTGGTGGGAATGTGAAATGGTACAACAACTTTGGAAATCAATTTGGCACTTCCTTAAAAAGCTAGAAATAGAAATACCATGCGATCCAGCAATCCCACTCCTTGGAATATATTCTAGAGAAATAAGAGCCTTTACATGAACAGATATATGCACACCCATGTTTACTGCAGCACTGTTTACAATAGCAAAAAGATGGAAGCAACCAAGGTGCCCATCAACGGATGAATGGAGAAATAAATTATGGTATATTCACACATTGCAATACTACGCATCCATAAAGAACAGTGAGGAATCTGTGAAACATTTCATAACATAGAGGAATCTGGAAGGCATGCTGAGTGAAATTGGTCAGTTGCAAAAGGACAAATATTGTTTAAGACCAGTATTATAAGAACTCAAGAAATAGTTTAAACAGAGAAAAAATATTCTTTGATGGTTAGGAGAGGGGGGAGGGAGGGAGGGTGGGAGAGGGGTATTCACTAATTAGATAGTAGATAAGAACTACTTTAGGTGACGGGAAACAGAACACTCAATACAGGCGAGGTCAGCACAACTGGGCTAAACCAAAAGGAAAGAAGTTTCCAGAATAAACTGAATGCTTCGACGGCCAGTGTAGCAGGGGCGGCAGTTTGGGGACCATGGTTTCAGGGGACATCTAAGTCAACTGGCATAATAAAACCTATTAAGAAAACATTCTGTATCCCACCTTGGAGAGTGGCATTTGGGATCTTAAATGCTAGGAAGCAGCCATCTCAGATGCTTCAATTGGTCTGAACCCACCTGGATCAAAGGACAATGAAGAACACCAAGGACAGAAGGTAATTCCGAGCCCAAGAGACAGAAAGGGCCACATAAACCAGAGACTACATCAGCCTGAGACCAGAAGAACTAGATGGTGCCTGGCTACAACCGATGACTGCCCTGACAGGGAACACAACAGAGAACCCCTGAGGGAGCAGGAGAGCAGTGGGATGCAGACCCCAAATGCTCGTAAAAAGACCAGACTTAATGGTCTGACTGAGACTAGAAGGACCCCGGTGGTCACGGTCCCCAGACCTTCTGTAGGCCCAGGACAGGAACCATTCCCAAAGCCAACTCTTCAGACAGGGATTGGACTGGACAATGGTTGGGGAGGGATGCTGGTGAGGAGTGAACTTCTTGGATGAGGTGGACACTTGAGACTATGTTGGCATCTCCTGCCTGGAGGGGAGATGAGAGGGTAGAGAGGGTTAGAAGCTGGTGAATGCACACGAAAAGAGAGACTGGATGGAGGGAGCAGGCTGTCTCATTAGGGGGAGAGCAATTGGGAGTATGTAGCAAGGTGTATTGGCACTAGAAAAAAAAAAGCAAGGTGTATATAAGTTTTTGTGTGAGAGACTGACTTGATTCGTAAACTTTCACTTAAAGCACAATAGAAAAAAAAAAAAGACAGGAAAGAAAGAAAAGACCAAAATGGATGTCAGAAGAGACTCTGAAACTTGCCTTTGAATGTAGAGTAGCTAAAGAGAATGGAAGAAATGATGAAGTGAAATAGCTGAAAAGAAGAATTCCAAAGGGCAGCTCAAGAAGACAAAGTAAAGTATTGTAATGACATGTGCAAAGACCTGGAGTTAGAAGACCAAAAAGAAAGAACACGCTTGGCAGTTCTCAAGCGGAAATAACTGAAGAAAAAATTAAAGCCTCAAGTTGCAATATGGAAGGATTCTATGGGCAAAATACTGAATGATGCAGGAAGCATCAAAAGAAGATGGAAGGAATATACAAAGTCACTATACCAAAAAGAATTGGTTGACATTCAACCATTTCAGGAGTTAGCATATGATCAAGAATAGAAATGGTATAGAAGGAAGAGCTCCAAGCTGCAAAAGAAGGTATTGGTGAAAAACAAGGCTCCAGGAATTGACAAAATACCAGTTGAGATGTTTCAACAAATGGATGCAGTGCTGGAGGTGCTCACTCACCTATGCCAAGAAATTTGGAAGACAGCTACCTGGCCAACAGACTGGAAGAGATCCATACTATGCCTATTCCCAAGAAAGGTGATCCCACCGAATGCAGAAATTATCAAACAATATCATTGATATCACACACAAGCAAAATTTTGCTGAAGATCATTCAAAAATGGCTGCAGCAGTATATCAACATGGAACTGCCAGAAATTCAAGCCAGATTCAGAAGAAGATGTGAAACCAGGGATATCATTGCTGATCTCAGATGGATCCTGGCTGAAAGCAGAGAATACCAGAAGGAGGTTTACCTGTGTTTTATTGACTATGCAAAGGCATTCAACTGTGTGGATCATAATTATAGATAACATTGGCAAGAATGGGAATTCCACAACTCTTAATTGTGCTCTGAAGAACCTGTCCATAGATCTAGAGGCAGTCGTTCAAACAGAATAATGGGATACTGCATGGTTTAAAGTCAGGAAAGGCGTGTGTCAGGGTTGTATCCTTTCACCGTACTTATTCAATCTGTATGCTGGGCAAATAATCTGAGAAGCTGGGCTATCTGAAGAAGAATGGGGTAACAGGACTGGAAGAAGACTCATTAACAACCTGCGTTATGTAGATGACACAATCTTGCTTGCTGAAAGTAAAGAGGACTTGAAGCACTTGCTGATGAAGATTAAAGACCAACCCTTCAGTATGGATTACACCTCAACATAAAACGAAAATCCTCACAACTGGACCAATAAACCACATCATGATAAACAGAGAAAAAACTGAAGTTGTCAAGGATTTCATTTTACTTGGATCGGCAATCAACACCCATGGAAGCAGCAGTCAAGAAATGAAATGAAGCATTGCATTGGGCAATTCTGCTGCCAAAGACCTCTTTTAAGTGTTAAAAAGCAAAGGTTTCACTTTAAGGACTAAGGTGGACCTGACCCAAGCCATGATGTTTTCAATCACCTCACATGCATGTAAAAGCTGTACGATGAATAAGGAAGACCAAAGAAGAATTGATGCCTGTGAATTGTGGTGTTGAAAAGAATATTGAATAAACCATGGACTGCCAAAAGACCAAATGAATCTGTCTTGGAAGAAGTACAACCAGAGTGCTTCTTAGAAGTAAGGATGACGAGACTCTGTCTCATATACTTTGGACATGTTATCAGGAGAGATCAGTTCCTGAAGAAGGACGTCTTGTTTGGTAAAGTAGAGGGTCAGCGAGAAAGAGGAAGACCCTCAACCAGATGGATTGACATAGTGGCTGCAACAATGGGTTCGACCATAACAATGGTTGTGAAGATGGTGCAGGATGAAGCAGTGTTTTGTTCTGTTGTACACAGGGTCACTATGAGTGGGAATCCATTTGATGGCACCTAACAACAATCCTTCTTCTGTCTTCCTTATTCAATGTCCTGCTTTCACATGCATATAAGGCAATTGAAAACACTATGGCTTGGGTGAGGCGCATCTTTGTCTAATAAAAAAAAAAAACAAAAACATACCCATAAAGTTCAACTACATACCCATAAATTGGGGAACTAACTAACTACTAGATGGTTGGGAGGTCACACTGGATCTGTAAGGCAAACTTGGAATACTAAAATAAAAACCTATGATGCAAAATATGTTCTAAAAAAATTAAAAAGTGAAGGAAAAAAGAATGTAGATTAATTTTTTAAATGGACAGATCTACTAAAGAAAGAAAAGCATGAATATGATATTGTTACAAAGGATTAACATAAAAATCTCTTTAATCAATCATGAAAATTGTTGAACACTCTCCAGAAGATACACTCCATCTGGATTTGAAAAGTTGCATTTAAAATAACTCTTGAAGTTTATTACACTAATTTTTTCAAACCTCATTAAAACCGGGCCCTTTAACTGCCCACAAAATAATACAGAGAATAACAATGTTCTCTTATTACAACCGTTTCACTAAGGTCATAGAAAGTGCTCTCCAATTATAGGTTGAGTGAGCGTGCGCCACTACAACTGCATTGACGATGTCAGATACTTGAGGTACGTATCCATCAGGAAGTTTCAGAGAATCCAAGGTGAAAAAGATATTATCATCTATCACCCCATTTCTTCCACAGAGGCTAGTAATGCGGACCTGTAAATATAATAAATGAAAATGTTTATTTAAAAGCATACACTGTCTCTCTGGCTCTAAACTGTAGTTCACTCCAAATCAGTGATTCCTAATCTGACTAGCACTTTTGAAACACCAGGAGTGCTTTGTAAAAATATTCATGCCCAGACCCCATTTCAGACCAATTAAATCAGAATCTCAGGACGGATCACTGCTCTAAATATTATACAAAATGTTTATTAGCCTCTATATTAACCGCTATATTTCTGATTGAGAGAATGAAAGGGGTTGATGTGGTGGTAAGTTGACCTTCATTTTTCCCCTACTTCCTCTGTCACATTCCAAGTTCATTCCTCCATCTGCACCTTTGTGCAAACTGAATTTCCAACTCCTTTTCAGTCTCCACTATCCAAATAATACCCAGATTTTACTAGCAAGTTCACATCTCACTCCATTCATTCTTTCCCAACAATTATCCAGCACATGATTTTTTAATTTTCTTGTTGTTCTCAGAACTTAATACTTCCCAAATAAACTCATTTAAATCTTTATTATATCCCGTATTATTCTCTAGTAACTTCCTTTCAGCAGTACAGCATTTTCAATAAGAAAATAGGCTCCTCTTTGGCAAAGAATGTATTTTCTTTTACTTTTCTAGGTTTCCAACACACCCAATAGCATCCTGAGCAGCAGAAATTATCACTAGTGGAAGGTTTAGCAGAAACAAAGTACAGGCGCAACATGCAAACGAACTACCTCATACACGTGCTTATGTCTCAGGGGCTTCACCGAGATTGCCTTTCTGCTCCACGTGTCTGGCTGGATGGAAAACTCAGCTTCTATCCAGTCACCCTCATAAGGCTCAAAACCTAAAACAGCCATGGAGAAAAATCGAATTGTAATTATCTCATATTTTTTGGTAACGGTAAACTTTACAAGTTCCTCTGAAGTTGTAGTACACTAAAATAGTTTCCATATCAAAGGTATATTTTGAACATTTTTAAACAGGTACCCTGTAAATTTTCGTGTCAAAAAGAAAGTTTATACTCTTTTAGCCATTGATTCTTGTCTGCTGATTTAACAAAGTCAAAGCTGGAAAAGTGTCAACTGTGCATTCACAGGCCAACCTTTATGTGGGGCACAGGATTTATAAAACCATTGGTCACATTCACAACTCCTTCTGGAAAGGCAGTAAAGCACATAGGTAAGAGAAAAAGTTCAAACCTGGCTACCTTAGTTCAAATCTTGATATTGCCATTTACTAAATTTGCAACCTTGGTCAAGGTGCTTAACCCTCTCTGTGCCTCAGTTTCTCCATCTACAGAACGAGAAGCATAATAATACAACATAGAGTTGCATGGAAATTAATCAATACATGTAAAACTCCTTGAATAGTGCCTGGCACACAATCAGCACCAAATAAACATTGACCACTACTGGTGGTAGCAGTGTTGTTGTTGTTAGCTGCCTTCGAGTTGGTTCCAACTCATGGTGACCCTATGTACAACAGAATAAAACACTGCCCTGCCCCGCACCATCCTCATGTTCATTGCTATGCTTGAGCCCATTGCTGCAGCAACTGTGTCAATCCATCTTGTTGAGGGTCTTCCTCTCTTTTGGTAACCCTCTACCAAGCATGATGTCCTTTTTCAGGGACTTGTCCCTCCTGATGATATGTCCAAAGTTCGTGGACAACATCTCGCCATCCTTGCTTCTAAGGAGCATTCTGGCTGTATTTCTTCCTACGGATTTCTTCATTTTTCTGGCAGTCCACGGTATAGTCAATAGTCTTCGCCAACACAATTCAAAGGCATCAATTCTTCTTCAATCTTGATTATTCATTGTCCATGCATATGAAGCAATTGAAAATACCATGGCTTGGGTCAGGTGCACCTTAGTCCTCAAAGTGACATTTTTGCTTTTTAAGACTTTAAAGACGTATTTTGCAGCAGAAATGTCCAATGCAATACGTCTTTTGATTTCTTAACTGCTGCTTCCATGGGGGTTGATTGTGGATCCAAGTATAATGAAATCCTTGACAACTTCAATCTTTTCTCCATTTATCATGATGTTGCTTATTGATCCAGTTGTGAGGATTTTTGTTTTTTTAAGTTGAGGTGCAATCCATACTGAAGGCTGTGGTCTTCGATCTTCATTAGTAAGTGCTTCAAGTCCTCTTCACTTTCAGCAAGCAAGGTTGTGTCATCTCCATAAGAAAGGTTCTTAATGAGTCTTCCCCCAACCCTGATGCCACATTCTTCTTCATATAGTCTAGCTTCTTGAGTTATTTGCCCAGCATACAGATTGAATACACTTGGTGAAAAGAAACAACCCTAACACACAAATCTCCTGATTTTAAACCATGCATGATTCCCTTGTTCTATCTGAACAACTGCCTCTTGATCTATGTACAGATTCCTCATGAGCACAATTAAGTGTTCTGAAGTTCCCATTCTTCACAATGTTATCCATAATTTTTTATGATCTACACAGTTGAATACCTTTGCATAGTCAATAAAACACAGGTAATTCTTTGTGGTATTCTCTGCTCTAGCCAGGATCCATCTGAAATCAGCAAAGATATTGTTTGATAATTTCTGCATTCAGTGGGATCACCTTTCTTGGGAATAGGCATAATATGGATCTCTTCCAGTCGGTTGGCCAGGTAGCTGTCTTCCAAATTTCTTGGCATAGGTGAGTGAGCACCTCCAGCACTGCATCCATTTGTTGAAACATCTCAACTGGTATTTTGTCAATTCCTGGAGCCTTGTTTTTCACCAATACCTTCTTTTGCAGCTTGGAGCTCTTCCTTCTATACCATTTCTATTCTTGATCATATGCTAACTCCTGAAATGGTTGAATGTCAACCAATTCTTTTTGGTATAGTGACTTTGTATATTCCTTCCATCTTCTTTTGATGCTTCCTGCATCATTCAGTATTTTGCCCATAGAATCCTTCCATATTGCAACTCGAGGCTTTAATTTTTTCTTCAGTTATTTCCGCTTGAGAACTGCCAAGCGTGTTCTTTCCTTTTGGTCTTCTAACTCCAGGTCTTTGCACATGTCATTATAATACTTTGTCTTTTCAAGCTGCCCTTTGAATTCTTCTTTTCAGCTATTTCACTTCATCATTTCTTCCGTTCTCTTTAGCTACTCTACATTCAAAGGTAAGTTTCAGAGTTTCTTCTGACATCCATTTTGGTCTTTTTTTTCTTTCCTGTCTTTTTAATGACCTTTTGCTTTCTTCATGTATGATGTCTTTGAGGTCATCCCACAACTCATCTGGTCTTCAGTCATTAATGTTCAATGCATCAAATTTATTGAGATGGTCTCTAATTTTAGGCGGGATATACTCAAGATTGTACTTTGCCTCTCATGGACTTGTTTTAATTCTCTTCAGCTTCAACTTGAACTTGCACATGAGCAATTGATGGTCTGTTCCTCAGTTGGTCCTTTGCCTTGTTCTGACATATTGAGGTTTTCCATTGTCTCTTTCTACAGATGTAATCAATTGGTTCCTGTGTATTACAACTGGTGAGGTTCACATGTATAGTCTTCATTTATATTGTTGAAAAAAGGTATTTGCAATGAATACGTCATTGGTCTTGCAAAATTCTATCACGCGTTTCTATCACCAAGGCCGTATTTTCCAACTACCAGTCCTTCTTCTTTGCTTCCAACTTTCACATTCCAATTGCCAGTAATTATCAATGCATCTTAATTGCATGGTTGATCAATTTCAGACTACAGAAGTTGGCAAAATACTTCATTTTCTTCATCTTTGGCATTACCGGTTGGTGCGTAAATTTGGAGAATAGCCGTATTACCTGGTCCTCCATACAGGTGTACGGACATTATCCTATCACTGACAGTGATGTACACTTCAGAATAGATCTTGAAATGGTAGCAGTAGCAGTAGGAAATACTGCTACAATAAGAATAAAACAATTTGTCCAGGTTTTTTGGACAGGTAATGGACTCTAAGATATATATATATATATATATATATATATATATATATATCTTACATTTTATAGTTCATAAACAAATAGTTACAGATTTTCACAATAAAAGTAAGTCACAGGATGCAAAAGTACCAGGGAGGATTTGGAGCAACTGGAACTATCAAACATTGCCGCTGGGAGTAATTATATTTATGTATTTCCTTGAACTATGACTCGGTGGTTTCAGTCCTAGTCCTGCGCATTTAGCTATGACAAACAAAATCATAGGTCCGCAGGAACATTTATACAAGAATGTTCTTAGCAGCATTATTCATAATAGCCAAAAGCTGGTAAGAGCCAAGGTGACCTTCAACAGGAGAATTGAGAAACTAACTGTGATATTTATATAATGGAATGAACTACAGACATACACACCATGGATAAATCTAAAAACATTCTTCAGAGTGAAAAAGGTCTTAGACGAAAGAGTCCCTATGTCTGATTCCATTATATAAACTTCTATAACAGGCAAATAAACTCTACAGCAAGAAAAAGAAATCAGAACACTGTTTTCCTGGGGTTTGGAGGAGACAGGGATTGACTGGGGAAGGACATGAGGGTAATTTTAGGTTACACAGGTACATGCATTTGTCAAAACTCAAAGAAATTCAGAAGAAAAACTAACTGTAAACAAATACTGAACTTGAGTTAGTGATAAGCATGCTGAAGTATTTAGAGGAAACTGTGTGTCTGTATTTACTTTCAAATGCATCAAAAAATACAAGGTGGTCTGGTGGATGGATGGAATGATAAATACATGGATAGATATCAGATTAAAAAACAAAATCAAACCAGTTGTCACCAACCCCATGTGTGTCAGAGTAGAACTGTGCTCCTTAGGGTTGTCAATGGCTGTGATCATTTGGAATAGATCTCCAGGCCTTTCTTCCAGGGTACCTCTGGGTGGACTTGACTGTCAACCTTTCAGTTAGCAGCCGAACACTTAACCATCTTACCACCCATGAATTCCTAGATATGAGATAAAACAAGTATAATAAAATGTTAATAGCAAAGTCCAGGTGGTAGTTACACAGTTGTTAACTGTAAAATTATTTCAAATTTGCTGTATATTTGAAAACTTTCATAATAAAAAGACAAAAAGTTAGGCTACAATGGTAGACCTGTACTTTATAATTCCAGTTGCAGTTAACAGAGTTCTCTCTAATATGTAGTTAAATCAGAAATACAATCAGAAACAATCTGCCTCTCTTTTCCAAACACTTTCCAAACACAAGGTAACTAATACTTCATCTTCAATGACCACATGCAGGGTGCTTGGTGATAAAACAAAGTGCCCTCAGATATGAGTGGCTAGGAACATCTAACTCCAACCAGTCTCGAATGGCAGTAGTACGAGTATCAGATGCTGCTGCCCCCAGCCACTCACTTGGCAGACCAGTTGGTTGTGCCATGGCCCATGCCACAACCTACAACAGGCAAGATTTTGCCAGGCCACCAAATCAGCAGAATCATTGGGAAATTTGGAATACTTTAGGTTAGTTTTACATGAAATATTTGTGGGAAATAGCAACTCAGATGTCCTGTCATAAAGTACAGAGATTAGTCCTAATGCAAAGAAGAAAATGTTAAAATCTATCCCTAGAAAAGCAATGGAGGTAGTGAACATACTGAACCGTAAGAGTTCAAATTCTGTACAATATATAATTTTGAAATCAGAGGACTGCATCTGGGAACGTCTCAACTTGAGGTATGACTCTTTTAAGGTAGCTCGTATTTTCAATTGGATACATTTATATTCCATAACAGAATGGGAGGAAATTAAGGAGACCTATGAATTTGCAACTCGATCTCAATTTTATGAAACACTCAATTTTTTTCTTAATATCTATTACTGTGCACAGATACATTCATTTTTATAAATAATTTTATTTGAAAAAATTCATGAATAATACTATTTTAAAGGTCCAACAATGAAACCAATCTGTCAGTCAACATATAAATATTCCAAAAATTGATTTGATTTTAATTAATTGCAACACCTCCTTTTAGTTTCAAAAATGCCCAGGGTTAGACAATAGATATATGGCCACCCAGATATAGCTGTAGCTGTAGGAGAGGGCTGCCCTACAGAAGCTATGGCCTTTGGTAGAAGAATAAAGACACTGCCAACTTGCAGCCTGGCAGTTAAGATAGCTAGAGGAATAAATATCCCAACCTCTCCCTTCCTACCCCGCAGTCTTCTGCTTGTGCTTCTCACTGTCTAAATCCAACCACAAGAATATCAGCAACTGAACAGCAGAGCCCTTTACCCTTCAGAGAATTCACTGGTCAAAGAGCATATTGAAACAGGGCAGCCACCTCTGGATTAAGTAAGACACTGGACTTTTGGGCAATTTAAGGAATAGGGGAAAGTCTCAAAAGGCTACACAGGATGCCCTTTTAATCTTTCAAATAGATATTCAAGCCAGTTTATTATAAAAAGTAAAGAAATAACCTTATTTGTGACCCCAGGCTTCTCACTCAGGTCACACTTGTTACACAAGGAAATGCAGGATGTTACAGGACTGTACTACTGCTTACCCTAAAAGATAAAGGGCAAAGAAATAGTAATATTGTATACTTTGACTGTAGAGCCCCCACTATCACCACATTTAGATTAAATGGTTAATTCCACTTTAGCATCCTTCACCAAAATGGTTAAAGATTTATTGTTTATTTACATATAAAAAACATTTGTAGACCCATCACTGATGTTAGGCATTTCCCATGAGTCTCTTGGACCTAAGACCTCAAATTTTGCCTGCAAAATGGGGCTGATAATCACCACTATCCTGTGAGGCAGGCGAAACCAAATGGGGTCATGGGCCCCGAAGTACCAGTTAGCCCACTTCCTACTGACATAAACTGACATAAACATGTTCATGTTGTGCAAACACGAACACACATGCTCATCCCCTCTGTCTCTCACACTCCCATCACACACAATCTGCATGTTTACCTTCCACTCATTCCTCAACTTACTACAATTGTGTTTTTCATCTCTACCACCTTATTGAAACTGACCACAACAAGGTTACCTCAGAAAATTCTTAGGATTAAATCTAACAGTTTAAGTTATATACTTAACTGGATCCTGCTGACATTGACAATCTCATACTATCCCTCATTCAAGTCATACCACTCATACTCACCACACTCTGGCCATTCCATCTTCCTTTTTATTTCTAGAACATGCCAAGACCTTTTTCTACCTCAGGACTTTTACATTCATTCTTCTCTGCCCTGGAACATTTTCCCTAGGTGGCTCCTTATCCTTCATGTCTTAGCTCAAATGTCACCCCCTCAGAGGAGCCTTCCCTAATCTCCTATCTATAGTAAACCCCAACCTAGCCCACCCCCAGTTTTTTTATTGTGTTAAAAATGTACACAACAAAACATACGCCAATTCAACAATTTCTACGTGTATAACTCAGTAAGATTGATTACATTCTTCAAATTGTAAAACCATTCTCACTATCTGTTTCCAAACAACTCCACCACCATTAACATAAACTCAATGCCCCCTAAGCAAAACTTCCCTTTTCCCCTCCTTCCCATTCCCCCACCTCTAACCTGTTGCTGACCAGTCCATGATGACTCACAGCAACCCTATACATCAGAGCAGAACTGCCCCATAGGGTTTTCAAGGAGTGGCTGGTGCATTTGAACTGCCAACTAAAAGAAAACTAGCAGAAAACAATTCCTAACTATTTTTTTTTGTTTGCTTGTGGGTTGTTTGTAGTCCACCCCATTAGAATGCAAATGTTATGAAAACAATACTTGAAACCGTGTGAAATACTCAAATACCTGTTGAACATCAACAAGGGAACAGCATATATTCGCTCCCAATTATGTGGGACAAAAAAAATTTGTAAAGCAATGTTTCCTTTTTTCTACTTTTAGATTCCTATTATTTTTTAAATTGGGATTGTTTTCTGCCATTTTCACTGGGTTTCATAACCAAATTAACAGCAGCTATGCTGACAATTTTAAGTATAACTGATTGGGAGCCCTGACAATTTTAAGTATAACTTATTGGGAGTGCAGCACTTTTTTTTTTTTAATCCACTCCCCTCCAAAAAATTTTTTTTTTTCATCCTGGAGAGGTCTTTGGAGAATTAATGAATTTACTTCCATTAATTCTGCAACAGTAAGTCACTCCACCTGTGCTTTGGATCCCATCCTGTCTTTACTCCTCAGTGACCTTGTTCCATCAGTCCTTCCTGCTCTCTTCTGCACCTTCGATAAATCCCTCTAGCGCTACAAACACGTTTAAGTCTTTTCCATCTTGACGAAACGTCTCCTAGTGAGGGCTACCGCAGGAGAAGTAGTTCTAGTATGAAATTCTCTCAACAATTTAGGCAAATTCCAAATTTGACCCTTGAAATGATGTCTGCAATCATCGCAAAATCTAATCTAGAAATTTTTTTGATTGGAAAAGCCTAATTTAAATTAAAAAAAAAATGTGAACTGTACCTTTACAAACAACGTCTAGAGAGAAGTAAGTTGTGTGGTTAACGAAGCCATCACCTTCCAATACAGAGGTAACACAACCAAATAAAACTCTGGGACCAGAGTCTGATGATCCATCATCATCACAATTATCAGAGACAGCATCCACCTACAAGATTAAAAAAAAAAAAAAGTTATTTCAAACATACCAAAAGTTTTAAAATGGGAAATGTCAGCTTAAATTGTTGTTGTTCAATAAAGGGTTTAAAACCCACTGCCAGTGAGTCGATCCTGACTCATAGTGACCCTATAAGACAGAGTAGAGCTGCCCATAGGGTTTCCAAGGCTGTAAATCTTTACAGAAGCAGACTGCCACATCTTTCTCCCATGGAGTGGTTGGTGAGTTCGAACCGCTGACTTTTTGGTTAGCAGCCGAGTGCTTTAAGTACTGGGATTCTACAAAAGGTTTACACAACTATAATAAACAGTTGTGAATATACTTCAACTGAAAAATACATCACAAACATGAGTTGATGGTAAAAATAATACCTGAGCTTCATATATTTTTCAAATGCAGCTAAAAACATTCTTTGTGTACTCATTGAGTTAAATGCACTGATAGTATTTGATTCAAAGATAAAAGATATACGGTTCCTGCTGTCCAGGAATTCACAATCAAATGGGGTAAAAGGCAAAATTAATGCATTCAAAGCAAGTTAAGAGAAATTATATGAAAAAAAGTTCAAAAATTGGCTTCTGGGAATTCCCAGGAAGAAGCAACATTCAGACTGGGAGAATATATGGCAGTTTTGTGGAAGAAGTGAGATTTGACCTGGGCTGTGAAAGAAAAGAAAGATTTTACCTGGTAAATGGGGGTGGACTGGGGACAGGGCAGGTAGATGACAAGGGAGGAAAAAAAAAACAAGTCAAGGTAATAGAATAGGGAGGATAACTATAAGATTCAAGCTTGGGACACCTGGGGAGACAGAATCATGAGATAAAGTTGAAAAAATGGCTTCAAACTGGGGCAGGCTCTATAAAAGCCAAGTCAAATCATGGTTTTATTTTATCTACACTAAGGAGGCATCTAAAACTTTTGTTTATTGGAAGCCCTTACCCAACCATGGCCAGTCCCCCCCACCCCACACACACACACTGTGGACACACAATTACCTCTTGCTTCTATGAGGACTTAGCGCCTACAATTATTGCTTTTTTCCTTCTACATTAACAATTTTTTCTATATCTAATGAATCAACATAAAACATACCCTATAATCTCCTATCTTTTAAGAAAAGAGATAAATAAACCTCCCTTGACCTTATTTTCCCTTCAGCCTCATTTCTGGGCCTGCCCACCCCCAGCAAAAGACATTGAGAGAATCATCTACACTTCCTTAAAAAGGTAGAAATAGAAGTACCATATAATCCAGCAATCCCACTCCTTGGAATATATCCTAGAGAAATGAGAGCCCTCACACAAATAGATATATGCACACCCATGTTCACTGCAGCACTGTTTACAATAGCAAAAAGATGGAAACAGCCCAGGTGCCCATCAATGGATGAATGGATAAACAAATTATGGTATATTCATACAATGGAATACTACCCAGCGATAAAGAACAATGACGAATCCACGAGACATCTCTTAACATGGATGAATCTGGAAAGTATTATGCTGAATGAAATTAGTCAGTTCCAAAAGGACAAATATTGTATGAGACCACTATTACAAGAACTCAAGAAAAGGTTTAAACGCAGAAGAAAACATTCTTCAGTGGTGGGGAGGGAGGGAAAGGGGTATTCACTTACTAGATAAAAAAAAATCCACTGTTGTCAAGCCGATTCCGACTCATAGTGACCCTATAGGACAGAGTAGAACTGCCCCATAGTTTCCAAAGAGCACCTGGTGGATTCGAACTGCTGACCTCTTGGTTAGCAGCCGTAACACTTACCACTACGCCACCAGGGTTTCCAACAGTAGACAAGACTTATTTTAAGTGAAGGGAAGGACAACACACAATACAGGGGAAGTCAGCATAACTGGACTAAACCAAAAGCTAAGAAGTTTCCTGAATACAACCAAACACTTCGAGGGAAAGAGTAGCAGGGGCAGGGGTCTGGGAACCAAGGTTTCAGGGGACATCTAGTTCAACTGGCATGACACAGTTTATTAACAAAATGTTCTGCATCCCACTTTGGTGAGTGGCATCTGGGGTCTTAAAAGCTAGCAAGTGGCCATCTAAGGTGCATCAATTGGTCTCAACCCACCTGGAGCAAAGGAGAATAAAGAACACCAAAGACACAAGGAAAATATAAGCCCAAGAGACAGAAAGGGCCACATAAACCAGAGACTCCATCACCCTCAGACTAGAAGAACTAGATGATTCTTGACTACCACTAATGACCACCCTGACAGGGAACACAACAGAGAGTCCCTGACGGAGGAGGAGAAAAGTGGGGTGCAGAACTCAAATTCTAGTAAAAGGAGCAGACTTAATAGTTTGACTGAGACTGGAGGGACCCCAGAAGACATGGCCCCCAGACTCTCTGTTAGCCAAAAACTAAAACCATTCCTGAAGCCAACTCTTCAGACAAAGGTTAGACTGGATTATAAGACAAAATGATACTTGTGAAGACTGTGCTTAACTGAAGTAGATACATGAGACTAAATAGGCAGCTCCTGTCTGGAGGTGAGATGAGAAGGCAGAAAGGGACAGGAGCTGGTTGAATGGACATGGGAAATACAAGGTGGAAAGGAGGACTGTGCTGTCACATTATAGGGAGAGCAACTTGGGTCACATAACAATGTGTATATAAATTTTTGTATACACATTGTTATACAAACTTTCACTTAAAGCACAACAAACAAAAACAATGCCAAGATTAGAAAAGTTGCCTAGAAGAAAAAAAAAGAGAGAGACGCAGCTTATTTTTTGTGAGCTAAGATTTGGCCATGTTTAAAGTGCTAATTTCCTGTGATGCTGGAAGCTATGCCACTGGTATTGCAAATACCAGCAGGTTACCCATGGTGGACAGGTTTCAGCTGAGCTTCCAGACTAAGACAGATTAGGAAGAAGGACCTGGCAGGCTATTTATGAAAAAATTAGCCAGTGAAAACCTTATGAACAGCAGTGGAATGTTGTCTGATATAGTGCTGGAAGATGAGCCCCTCAGGTTAGAAGGCACTCAAAAGATGACTGGGGAAGAGCTGCCTCCTCAAAGTACAGTTGACCTTAATGACATGGATGGAGTAAAGCTTTCGGGACCTTCATTTGCTGATGTGTGATAACTCAAAATGTGAAGAAACAGCTGCAACCATCCATTAATAATCGGAACCTGGAATGTACAAAGTATACATCTAGGAAAATTAGAAGTCATCAAAAATGGAATGCATGAAGTTTGATATCCTAGGCATTACTGAGCTGAAGTGGACTGGTATTGGCCATTTTGAATTGGACAATCATATGATATACTATGCTGGGAATGACAAATTAAAAAGGAATGGCATCACATTCATCATCAAAAAGAACATATCAAGATCTATCCTTGATCTTGAAGATGTGGAAGTACAATGCTGTCAGCGATACGGTAACATCCACACACCTACAAGCAAGACCACTTAATACGACTATTATTCAAATTTACTCACCAACCATTAGGGCCAAAGATGAAGAAATTGAACATATTTACCAACTTCTGCAGTCTAAAATTGATCAAACATGCAGTCAAGATGCTTGGATAATTACAGCTGATTGGAATGCAAAAGTTGGAAACAAAGAAGGAACAGTCGTTGGAAAATATGGCCTTGGTGACAGAAACAATGCCAGATATCACATGATAGAATTTTGCAAGACCAACAACTTCATTGCAAATACCTTTTTTCAACAACATAAACAGCAACTATACATGTGGGCCTCGACAGATGTAATACACAGGAATCAAATCCACTACATCTGTGGAAAGAGACAATGGCAAAGCTCAATATCAGAATAAGGCCAAGGGCTAACTATGGAACAGACCATCAATTGCTCATCAAGTTCAAGTTCGAGCTGAAGAAAATGAGGAAAAAGTCCATGAGAGCCAAAATATGACCTTGACTATACCCCACCTGAATTTAGAGACCATTTCAAGAAAACATTTGACTCATTACAACGATTGTGAGCATGGGGGAGGACCAGGCAGTGTTTCATTCTGTAGTACACAGGGTCACTATGGGTCGGAACTGACTCGACGGCACCTAACAACAACAACACACTAATGACCAAAGAACCAATGAGCTGTGGAATGGCATCAAGGACGTCATATATGAAGAAAGCAAGAGGTAATTAAAAACACAGGAAAGAAAAGACCAAAATGGATGTCAGAAGAGACTCCGAAACTTGCTCTTGAATGCAGAGTAGCTAAAGCGAAAGGAAGAAATGAAGTAAAAGAGACGAAGAGAAGATTTCAAAGGGTGGCTAGGGAATACAAAGGAAAGTATTATAATGAAATGTGCAAAGACCTAGAGTTAGAAAACCAAAAGGGAAGAAGACGCTCGGCATTTCTCAAGCTGAAATAACTCAAGAGAAAATTCAAGCCACGAGTTACAATACTGAAGGATTCTAAAGAGAAAATATTAAACAACACAGGATGCATCAAAAGAAGATGGAAGGAATATTCAGAGTCACTGTGCCAAAAAGAATTGGTTGATGTTCAACCATTTCAGGAGATAGCATATGGTCAAGAACCGATGGTACTGAACTAAAAACTCCAAGCTGCACTGAAGGCATTGTCAAAAAACAAGGCTCCAGGAATTGACAGGATAAAAATTGAGATGTTTCAACAAACGGATGCTGCACTGGAAGTGCGCACTTGTCTATGCCAAGAAATCTGGAAGACCGCTACCTGGCCAACCAACTAGAAGATATCCACATTTGTGCCCATTACAAAGAAAGGTGATCCAACAGAATGTGGAAATTATTGAACACACACAAGTAAAATTTTGCTGAAGATCATTCAAAAGCGGCTGCAGCAGTATATCAACAGGGAACCACCAGAAATTCAAGTCAGATCCAGAAGAGGTCATGGAATAAGGGATATCATTGCTGATGTCAGAAGGATTTTGGCTCAAAGCAGACAATACCAGAAAGATGTTTACCTGTGTTTTATTGACTATGCAAAGGCATTTAACTGTGTTTACCATAACAAATTATGGGTAAGATTACAAAGAATGAGAATTCCAGTACACTTAATTGTGCTGATAAGGAACCTGTACATCAGAGAAGCTGGACTATATGAAGAAGAACAGGGCAGCAGGATTGGAGGAAGACTTATTAACAACCTGCGATATGCAGATGATACAACCTTGCTTGCTGAAAGTGAAGAGAACTTGAAGCACTTACTAATGAAGATCAAAGACCACAGCCTTCAGTATGGATTGCACCTCAATATAAAGAAAACAAAAATCCTCACAACTGGACCGATGAACAACATCATGGTAAATGGCGAAAAGACTGAAGTTGTCAAGGATTTCATTTTACTTGGATCCACAATCAACACCCATGGAAGCAGTAGTCAAAAAATCAAACGACATACTGCATTGGGCAAATCTGCTGCAAAAGAACTCTTTGCAAAAGCAAAGATGTCACTTTGAGGACTAAGGTTCCCCTGACCCAAACCATGGTATTTTCAATCGCATCATATGCATGTGAAAGCTGGACAATGAATAAAGAAGACTGATGGCGCAGGACCAGGCAGTATTTTGTTCTGTTGTACATAGGGTGACTAGGAGTGGAACCGACTTGACAGCACCTAATGACAACAATGACAAAGGGCTGATGGATATTGGCCCTTAAAGGACAGCTGACAGAGCTAGAAAGAGAGGGGACACTCAGTAGTGTGAGAAAGGGTTCTGAGAAGGCAAGGATAATGGGATCTAAAACACAGGTGCAGAGGGTTGGCCTTAGGAGGACGGACACTTC
This sequence comes from Elephas maximus indicus, assembly GCF_024166365.1. Taxonomy (NCBI): domain Eukaryota; kingdom Metazoa; phylum Chordata; class Mammalia; order Proboscidea; family Elephantidae; genus Elephas; species Elephas maximus. Next base: position 20,841,421 of record NC_064846.1, read on the forward strand.
TCCATTCTAACAGGATGAGAGGAGGAAGGACAGATGAAGACATAGGTAGATTTGCAGGTTTCACTGTTAAAATTAACAAGAAAAAAATAGCAAACTACTAGCTTTGGAAGGAAGTTGTCTTAGGCTGGGTTCTCTAGAGAAGCAAAACCAGTAACGCATATAAAGATACATACACAGAAATTTATATCAAGGAAACAGCTCACACGATTATAAAGGCTGGAACATCCCAAGTCTGTAGATCAGGATAGAGGCCTCTCCTGATTCACACAGCCACAGAGGCTGGCAAATCCAAGATCAGCAGGTCAGAGTGCAGGGCTCCCACTAGCAGGCTGTGAAGGTTGACGAATCCCAAGATCAGCAGGCAAGACCACAAAAAAACTTCTCCCAATCACATACCTGCAGGGACTGCTGAACCCAAGATCGGCAGGTTGGGGGGCATGACTCTTGCTCACAGGCTATAAAGATCAATGATTCCCCAAATTGGAAGGTAAGCTGCTAGCTGAAGTCCCAAGAACCGGAGGTCAGACAACAAGAAGCAGCTGCAGGATCCCCAACAAGCCAAAAAGGAAGGAAGTTGGCAATGGAGGAGAGATGAAGGCCAAGGGGGCGGTGACCTGCCACAGGCCCCGCCCCCACCAGTACCACTCAGCAGATTCCATCATGGGGATGATCACATATCAAATTTCAAGAGGGAAGTGATCACAACATTACACAACTGCCAAAACACTGAGAATCGTGACCCAGCCAAGCTGACACACAATCTTAACCACTGCAGAAGTGAAAAGCTTCTCCATCTGCCCAACCTCACTTCCCAAGGAGTACCAGGACTAAGATGGCTTGATGATGGCTTGATAGATGACTTATACATAACCTTCATGGAATATACAATTCTGATGTTAAAGTGTATGTAAATATAAAAAACAAATGAAAGCTCCAAATTTTTTACATACAGCCAGCATTATAGTGACTCCAAATTTTGATAAAATTAGCATAGAAAGAGACAACTATAGATCAATTCCATCTATGAAAACGTAAAAGTCTTAAATAAAAAGTAAACAAAGAAATCCAGCAGTATATTACAAGAATTATACACCATAACCAAAACCAAAGGGGGATCATTCCCATAAAGTAAGAATGGCTTACTATTAGGAAAAAGATTCATATTTTTCTCCATATGGAATGGCTGAAAGGGAAAAAACTGTACGAAGATCTTGAGAGTATTGAAAAATATTTTAAAAATTCATCATCCTTGATTTTTAAAACCCAGAAATGTAGTACAGAGGAGTACTTTTTTACCATAACTAACACGGATATTTCAAAGCCACTGTCAGTATCATGCATTCCAAAAAAACATGAACCCGATAAGGGCTATAACCAGTCTTGTATTTTGAGATCCCCGTTTTTTCCCATTTTAACACTTCGAAAATCAAGATGACAACCATAAGCTGTATTTTAAATTTCTATTATTAAATTGATGGCATGCCTTGAACTTGATGAGAGTCTTAAGAATTGAAGAGATTTTGTCTGAAAGGGCCAGTCAGTGTTGAATAGACATACTGTATTTTCTAGATGCTAAGATCCCCTTTGAAGATCCTGAAATCATAGAATTTCTTATTATACATATCAAGTAATTAACTCTTTGTTGAAGTTTCCAAAGTGATATATAAGAACTAAAAAGAATATGTTTCTGTATGTGTTTGCATAAATTAATATAATCTTGATAGAAAAGAGAAGTGAGTAACACAATTGAGCCAAATCCCACATCTTTCCTGATGCAAAGTCAACAAATAGTGGCCAATACTGTTAAGTCAAGAAAAGTCACAAGCATATTATACACATTATTCAGGTGCCCACGAGAAGAACTAAAAATAGAAACCATGAAAAGTACCACGCATGCCTGAGAAATGAAAGTTGTGATGGATGGCATGAAGGAAGATTTTTTTACTTTTCATTTTATATCCTCCTAGAGTTTGATTTGTATGTGAAAGCTAGACAATGAATAAGGAAGACTGAAGAAGAATTGATGCCCTTCAGTTTTGGTGTCGGTGAAGAATACTGAATATGCCATGGACTGCCAGAAGAATGAACGAATCTGTCTTGGAAGAAGTACAGCCAGAATGCTCCCTGGAAACAAGGATGGCGAGACTTCGTCTCACTTACTTTGGACATGATACCAGGAGGGACCAGTTCGTGGAGAAGGACATAATGCCTGGAAAAGTAGAGGATCAGCGAAAAAGAGGAAGCCCCTCAAGGAGATAGAAGGACACAGTGGCTGCAACGATGGTCTCAAGCATAGCAATGATTGTGAGGATGGTGCAAGACTGGGCAGTGTTTTGTTCTGTTGTACATAGGGTCGCTATAAGTCGGAACCGACTCAACAGCACCTAACAACAGAGTTTGATTTACATATGATTTTTATGTGTATTTAAACTTTTTCATAACTAAAGTTGATATCAAGTATTCATTTGACAGTTGCTTTCTAAAGAATGATAATACAGTACACCTCAACCAGTAAAACATGCAGCAAGAAGTATTCAGGAAGTTTGCCATCTAGCAAATTATGTAACAAAAATCAGTACACCCTCTCCTCCCTTATTGACATGGTTAGGTTCCAAAGACCAGGTTATTATGCTACATCAGTGTTATGCAAAAATGGAGGATGACCACATCAGATCACAAAATGGAAGATGACTACATCATTATATAACTTTCAAATTACATCATTATACAACTGCCAAATTATATCATTACATAACTGCCAAAGTACATTATGACATAACTGCCAAACCAATGAGAATCATGGCCCAGCCAAGTTGACACACAACCTTAACCATTACAGCCAGTGTTACTCTCACCTCGCACCACAGCATTCGTTAGTGCCAAATGTACTTCACTGATGCACAAAATAGATAATAGATTTTTTTACTCTTGTCATATATGTGAAATTTCAGATAAAGAGACAGTCGGTAAGTGAGGAGAAGGTATACTACATAAGAAGAAAATATTAATTGAAAAAAAAGTAAAAATATGTTGGTATTTTTAATGATTTAAAATTATTTTAAAATTCAAAGTTCACTTTAAAAAGTTTAATAAATAATTTAAATAAAATACATATTGACAAAAACAGTTAAATGGGGAAAAGACAGTCTTTTTAACAAATGGTGCTGGCATAACTGGATATCCATCTGCAAAAAAGTGAAACAAGACCCACACCTCACTCCATGCACAAAAACTAACTCAAAATGGATCAAAGACCTAAATATAAAATCTAAAACAATAAAGATCACGGAAGAAAAAATAGAGACAACGTTAGGAGCCCTAATACATGGCATAAACAGTATAGAAAACATTATAAAGAACGTAGAAGAAAAACTAAATTGGGAACTCCTAAAAATCAAACACTTATGCTCATCCAAAGGCTTCACTAAAAGAGTAAAAAGATTACCTACAGACTGGGAAAAAGTTTTTAGCTATGACATTTCTGATCAGCACCTGATCTCTAAAATCTACATGATACTGCAAAAACTCAACTGCAAAAAGACAAATAACCCAATTAAAAAAGGGGCAAAAGATATGAATAGACACTTCACTAAAGAAGACATTCAGGTTGCTAACAGATATATGAGGAAATGTTCACGATCATTACCCATTAGAGAAATGCAGATCAAAACTACAATGAGATTTCATCTCACTCCAACGAGGCTGGCATTAATCCAAAAAACACAAAAGAATAAATGTTGGAGAGTCTATGGAGAGATTGGAACACTTCCACACTGCTGGTGGGAATGTCAAGTGGTACAACCACTTTGGAAGTCGATTTGGCGCTTCCTTAAAAAGCTAGAAATAGAACTACCATACGATCCAGCAATCCCACTCCTTGGAATATATCCTAGAGAAATAAGAGCCTTTACATGAACAGATATATGCACACCCATGTTTATTGTAGCACTGTTTACAGTAGCAAAAAGATGGAAGCAACCAAGGTGCCCATCAACGGATGAATGGATAAATAAATTACGGTATATTCACACAATGGAATACTATGCATCAATAAAGAACAGTGAGGAATCTGTGAAACATTTCATAACATGGAGGAACCTGGAAGGCATTATGCTGAGTGAAATTAGTCAGTTGCAAAGGACAAATATTGTATAAGACCACTATCATAAGAACTTGAGAAATAGTTTAAACTGAGAAGAAAACATTCTTTTGTGGTTATGAGAGTGGGGAGGGAGGGAGGGTGAGAGAGGGGTATTCACTGATTAGATAGTAGATAAGAACTACTTTAGGTGAAGGGAAAGACAACACACAGTACAGGGGAGGTCAGCACAACTGGACTAAACCAAAAGCAAAGAAGTTTCCTGAATAAACTGAATGCTTCAAAGGCCAGCATAGCAGGGGTGGGGGTCTGGGGACCATGGTTTCAGGGGACATCTAAGTCAATTGGCATAGTAAAATCTATTAAGAAAACATTCTGTATCCCACTTTGAAGAGTGGCATCTGGGGTCTTAAATGCTAGCAAGCAGCCATCTAAGATGCATCAATTGGTCTCAACCCACCTGCATCAAAGTAGAATGAAGAACACCAAGGACACAAGGTAATTATGAGCCCAAGAGACAGAAAGGGCCACATGAACCAGCCACTACATCAGCCTGAGACCAGAAGAACTAGATGGTGCCCGGCTACAATCGATGACTGCCCTGACAGGGAACACAACAGAGAACCCCCGAGGGAGCAGGAGAGCAGTGGGATGCAGACCCCAAATTCTCATAAGAACAGACTTAATGGTCTGACTGAGACTGGAAGGACCCCGGTGGTCATGGGCCCCAGACCTTCTGTTGCCCCAGGACAGGAACCACTCCCAAAGCCAGCTCTTCAGACAGGGATTGGACTGGACAATGGGTTGGAGAGGGATGCTGGTGAGGAGTGAACTTCTTGGATCAGGTAGACACTTGAGACTATGTTGGCATCTCCTGCCTGGAGGGGAGATAAGAGGGTGGAGGGGGTTAGAAGCTGGCGAAAAGGACACGAAAATAGAGAGTGGAGGGAGAGAGCAGGCTGTCTCATTAGGGGGAGAGTAATTGGGAGTGTGTAGCAAGGTGTATATGGGTTTTTGTGTGAGAGACTGACTTGATTTGTAAACTTTCACTTAAAGCACAATAAAAATTCTTTAAAAAAATACATACTGACAATGGAGCAAAAATATGTATAAAATCTTAGAAATAAGCTTAGCAGAAAATGTATAGAATTTATTTGAAGAAACTATAAAACTGTTTAGAAGCACATGAGAGAAGAGACATGCTTTGTTGGGGAGACTATTATCAATATGTCAGTGTTCCCTAAATTAAATCTATAAACTCAATGTCTTCCTGATAAAAAATCCCAACAGGATTTGTTGTTGTTGTGAATGGAGGGATTAAACATGTGGGAACGGACAGGAAAATTAAAAAAAGAACAAAACGAACAAAAAAAAAAAAATCAGAAGTTTTGACAGGGGAAGTAGGCTACCAAACATTGTTTCAGTAATCCAAAGCATTTGTTCATACCACCAGGGTAAGACAGCACAACCAAATGAACACAATAGGATGTCCCGACAGTTTTAGATGACTGTGGAAATGTAGTTTGTGATAGATGTGGCATTTCAACTCAGTAGGGAAAAAGAGGATTATTCAGTTAAAGGTATGGGGACAACAAGGTAGTCATTAGCAAAATAATATCTGCATTCTTCTCTCAGTATCTACATCTAAATTGTTTCCGTACAAAACAGGATGATTAAAAAACTAGTTGCCTTAGAATCCTGACAACCAGTTAGATGTGAAAAAATATTTTTTGGAGGAAAATCTAAGTGAATATTTGTGTAAATTATGAAGTGCAATAAAAGAATTCTTACAAAGCAACATGGACAAGACTGACACATTACAGTATATAAAAATTAAACTCCATAAAACAAAGTCAAAAGACAGTCTTGGAGGAAATATTTGCAAAACATTCATATAATTTTCCTAAGAAAGCTATAATTTTCTTAATATACAAATCCCTCCAATGCCCCTAATATGTAAATAATGCTAAGAAAACAAACGTTGTCCTCATTAACACTTAAAGAAATGCAAAATGAAATGATGAGACTGCTTTTCACTTCTCAGATTTGAGAGACTGATATCTCCATCTTTGTCAATACTGGCAAACAGGCAGTCTCACTACATGCTCCTGAGACTGTAAATTAGTACAATGGAGTTGAAGAATTATTTGATGATACCCATTAAAACAGTAAAAACTTGGAGCAAGGTGATGGTTGCACAACTTTGTAAATTTACTAAAAATGTTATTCAACAATACCCTTAAAATGGCAACACATGTAAATTATACCTTAATAAAAGTGTTCTTACAAATGTTTAAAATGCATGTCCTTTCACCTAGCAATTCCACTTCTACAAATGCATACTACAGAAATCTGTTATTTAGGTTAAAAAAAAAAAAGGAACGTATACCCATTGCCATTGCTGTCTAGTCGATTCCGACTCATGCCGACCATACAGGCAGAGTAGAACTGCCCCGTAGGGTTTCCAAGGAGCAGCTGGTGGATTCAAACTGCTGGTCTTTTGATTAGCAGCCGAACACTTAACCATAGTGCCACCAGGGCTCCTCAGGAAAGTATAACCAAAACCCAAACCAAACTCCTTGCCGTCGAGTCAATTCCAACTCATAGCGACCCTATAGTACAGAGTAGAACTATCCCATACGGTTTTCAAGGAGCACCTGGTGGATTCGAACTGCCCACCTTTTGGTTAGCAGCCGTAGCCCTTAACCACTATGTTAGTATAAAAAAAAAAATGTTAGTATACAGCCCAATAATTATCATTGTTAACCAGATTTTTTAAATGCTGAAGAATAGATATAAAATTTATGCTTTTATGAACAGAAACCACTAAAAGATAAGGTGAAAAATCCCACACAATCAGGTAAATGGGACTTCAAATTCCACTCTACATTCACTGTACCAGGTCACATCAGAGAGGTTGAATAAACAGAAGCATGACTGTCCCCAAACTCTTGCAAATCTTACTTTGATTGCTTTCAATCCCTGAGATGTTTCATCTTCTTCCACAAGTGCAGTAACTTTTTGTCCAACTTTCAGAAGCACATTGCCAGTCACAACCTCATTAGTAAAGTAGATTAACTCGTTAATCAAGCCATAATCATCACAGAACCTTGTCACGACTCCCTGCACAGTTTTCAACTTGGTGTCACCTATGAAATGGATAAACAAAAGTTTACATTAATTAATCTTAAAAGCAAAAACCCAGTTCCACTTTTTCTCTGTATGGTATGGAGGCTATATGCCACAGGCAATGGGCGTTGAGTCTGGAGCCAGACTGCCTGAGTTTGAACCACAGCTCCTCCATTTACCATCTGTGTGACCCGGGCACATTTCTTAACCTCCCTGGCCCTCTTGTTCTCTGTGATACCAGGACAATAATAATGTCTGTCTAATAGGATTGTTTTGGAAACCCTGGTGCATAGTGGTTAAGAGCTACAGCTGCTAACCAAAAGGTCAGCAGTTCGAATCCACCAGGCACTCCTTGGAAATCCTATGGGGCAGTTCTACTCTGTCCTTTAGGGTCGCTATGAGTCCGAATCAACTCGATGGCAATGGGTTTGGTTTTTGGTTTAATAAGGTGTTGTATTAACTGACACATCCATGTAAACTGCTTAAAACTGTGACTGCCTCACACAGATTTGAGCTTAAATGTTATTGTATTTGTAGAGTCTTTAAGCATCCATTATTGTTATATAATGTCATTATTATCACCAAGAGCAGCAGCATCTAGAGATTTGTAAACATCTCACCAGGCAAAGCACTAAAAGAGATTTGGGGATTTAAGTCTAGCCCAAAAGTACATCTGAATCACTTGGAATTTTGTTTTGTTTTCTGAGCTAGGGCAGCTGCTGATAAGCAATAGTTTGGGATCCAAACCCAGGCAGTCTGCCTGCAGAGCCCACACTATGAACCTCAACAACACAGCCACCTCCCCAGAGACACGGGTGAATTAACAGGTTGACTGGGAGAAATCTTGATTACACTAGATTACAGAATGAGAAGCCAAGAAAATCCCGACAGAATGAAAAAAAAAAGACCAAATTTGTTAGCTGAAATCGTACCATAGAAGAATGTGGAAGTGACAAGGAAGACAACTGCCACTCGACCACATGAAAACCTGTCCACGACTGTACCATGTGGCCCCATTGGTAAGAGTAGGGCCAATTAGTGGACTCTAGAGTGAGATATTCCATCTATAAACTAGAGAGCAGGCTTTTAAGGCAGGCATACTAAGATTCGGCCACCTCAGGAGGGGTTCTAACTCAAACTCAAGCACCGGAAGACAGTGCTGAGGGAATAGTGTTGACCAAAGAGGCACCTTTTCCTAAGTACCATCCTGAAGACACTATGACTGTCCTGGAAGTAACTGCCTCCAGAGGCTGGGGAGCACAGAGGTTAGGAATGTGAATGCTGGGCCTGATTGCCTGGGTGTGAATTCTGATCTGCCACATTCCAGCTTTGTGCCCTCGCTCACTGTCTGTGTCTCCCTGACTGTGCTTGTCTTAGTCATCTAGTGCTGCTATAACAGAAATACCACAAGTGGGTGGCTTTAACAAAAAGTTTGTTTTCTCACAGTAAGTAGGCTAAAAGTCCAAATTCAAGGTGTCAGCTCCAGGAGAACGTTTTCTCTCTTTGTCTGCCTTCTCATCAATCTTCCCCCAGACTAGGAGCTTCTCTGCACAGGGACCCCAAGTCCAAAGGAAGTGCTCTGCTCCCGGCACTGCTTTCTTGGTGGTGTGAGGTCCCCAACTCTCTGCTTGCTTCCCTTTCCTTTTATCTCTTGAGAGATAAAAGCTGGTGCAGACTACACCCCCGGGAAACTCCCTTTGGTGACCTGAGTAAGAGTGATGTTACATTCCCACCCTAATCCTTTTAACCGCAGGCAGAGATTATGATTTATAACACAGGAAAATCACAAAATGGAGGACAACCACACAATACTGGGAATCATGGCCTAACCAAGTTGATACACACTTTTTTGGGGGGACATAATTCAATCCATGATAGTGCTGCAAAATGAACTTGTAATACTGCTACTTCACTCATTGGGTTTTTTGGGTTAAATGGCATCTTAATGGCACATACAAGCACTCAACAGACATTAGATATTATTGAAGTTCAGAGAAGGCATGAAATCTACCTGAAAAAAACCTTTTCACCTTTTGACTAACTCCCACCAACTAATTGCATGCTTCCACAAGTACTCACTTAGCATGTGCTTTACGACAGGTTGCAGAATGCAAAAGTGAGTAAATTAAACAAGGTCACGTGACAGATATGACTCCTCCATTTGGCTTCAAAAGATAAGCTAATTTCAGAAACAAAATCAAATTCACCCTCAAATCAGGGAGATTCACTATTCCAGGAAATAAGTTCATGACCGCTTGGTATCTGCACACAGCAAGGTGCAAAGCCATCTGGGGGAAATGCTGGCGAAGGATACAGATCGCCGGGGATTTCTTTACTGACACCATAGTCACTTTGGGCAGGAAAGTTTGAGGCGTAGGTCGATACAGGACCAGCTCTTGGGGACGCAGGGACTAAGGATGCCTCATCACCACCACCATAAGATGGCGCCACGCCCTTTGCCCCCTCCCCAATCACAAGATGGCGCTGCCCTTCTAAGTCTCTAGGGCCGGAACAGGGGTGGGGCGCTTAGGCCCCTGACAGAGATGAGGGTTAGGGGAGAGAGGGAGAATAGGAGTTGTGGGGGGAGGATGCGGTACACGCAGTACGTGCCTTCCAAGAGCTTTAGCTGCTGCATCCTCTCCTCCTGCAAGGAGTCCTCCCTCCTACAGAAGAAGGCCAGAGCCCTGGAAATAAGCCGGAGCATGATTCTGTCGTCGCGCCGGCCTAGGCACCGTGCAGCACTAGACACGAGGCCTGCTTCTGTCAACGCCTCTAGTCGCCCGTAGCTCTCTCCTCACAGCAGCCGCTCAGAGGCCACTCCCCCTTCTCCGCCTCAGCCTCCGCACGGCCCAACCACCAATCAGCGACCCTCACACAAGCGGCAGCCAAGGCCGGCCGCAGCCTGAAGAGCCCGCTCGTGCCCCACCCCTCTCAATTCCCGCCTTACAGGGCGCATGCGCTTGGGCCCGCCCCATCACTGTCTAGCCAATGGGGGCACAGTGCGCTAGTGGAGGGGAGGGGGTTTAAGTCCTGAGATGGAGAGGGTTGATGAGCGGGTTTTTGTGGCTCTCCTACCACAGACAAGAGCAGAAACTCGACGGTCTTCATGAAACCTCTTCAGACCCCTGTGTGCACTTCTCTAAGGGTGGAGCAGCTCCTCTGTTGGGCGCTGCCGGCCTTGCTGTGTGCCCAGACTGGAAGGTGGGTCATCACCCTGCCTTGAGACTGGTTCAGACTCCCGGGTGTCCAGCTCCAACTCCTCGCTGCCTCATGGTCCTTTTCTTTCCCTTTGCTTTTGGTTTGCCTCCTCCCCAGCACAGAGTTCATTGGTCAGCAATGGCTTTCTGTGCAGTGTTAGATGCCACCATGCACTTAGTTGCCATGGAGTTGGCTCCGACTCATGGCAACCTTATTTACAACAGAACATAAAACCAAAAAAAAAACAAAACAAAACAAAAACCCGTTGCGGTGGAGTCAATTCTGACTCATAGCGACCCTATGGGACAGGGTAGAACGGCCCCATACGGTTCCCAAGGAGCCCTGGTGGATTCAAAGTGCCAACCTTTTGGTTAGCCCCCCCGTAGCTCTTAACCACTGCGCCACCTGCGTTTCCAACATTACATAGGTGTCCTGGAAAAGCCAAGTTTTCACATCTGCTTGGGCCTCAAACAGGCTGGCCTTTTGCTCTGCTTGGAAGTTGGTGCTGCCTGTTGCTTTATAACAAAGCACTCCTTGCAGTGGTTCTAAATAATCTTTTAAGTATGACTCATCAAATTGTTCTGGAGATAAGGATGGTATCTTAGTTAACTAGTGTTGCTATAACAGAAATAGCACAAGCGGGTGGCTTTAACAAACAAGTTTATTCTCTCACAGTCTAGTAGGCTAGAAGTCCAAATTCAGGGCATCAGCTCCAGCTTTCTCCCTCTGTCGGCTCTGGAGGAAGGTCTTTGTCATCAATCTTCCCCAGTTGAGGAGCTTCTCAGGCGCAGGGACCCCAGGTTCAAAGGACACGCTCTACCCCTGGCACTACTTGCTTGATGGTATGAGGTCCCCCTGTCTGTCTGCTCACTTCTCTCTTTTATATCTCAAAAGAGATTGATTTAAAACACAACCTAGATTGAGTTCTGCCTTATTAACATAACTGCTTCTAATCCTGCCTCATTAACATGATAGAGGTAGGATTTACAGCACATAGGAAGACCACATCAGATAACAAAATGGTTGACAATCACAGAATACTGGGAATCATGGCATAGCTAAATTGCTGTACATTTTGGGGGGACACAATTCAATCCATAACAGATCGCTAGGCAGGCCAAGTGATGCAGCACCGTGTAGGGAAACCACGTAAAGAAAAGGAAAATCCTTAAAGCTGGGCTGATAAACAACATCATGATAAATGGCAAAAAAAAAAAAAAGTGAAGTTGGCAAGTATTTCATCTTCTTGTATCAACAATCAACACCCATGAAGCAGCAGTCAAGAAATCAAACAAAGCATTGCATTGGGCAAATCTGCTGGAAAAGACCTCTTTAAAGTTCTAAAAAGCTAGTATGTCACTTTGATGACTAAGGTGCATCTGACCAAGCCATGGTATTTTCAATTGCCTCAGATGCATGTGGAAGCTGGAAAATGAAAAAGGAAGACTGAAGAATTGATGAATTCAAATTGTGGTGTTGGTGAAAAAATACTGAATATACCATGGACTGCTAGAAGAATGAACAAATCTATCTTTAAGGAAGTACAGCCAGAATGTCCCTTAAAAGAGAGAATGGTGAGGCTTCGTCTCACTTACTTTGGACACAACATAGGAGGAACCAATTGCTGAAGGACATCATGCTTGGTAGAGGGTCAGCCAAAAAGAGGGAGATCCTCAATGAGTTGGATCGACACAGTGGTTGCAACAATGGGCTCAAACATAGCAATGACTGTGAGATATACACAATGTCACTATGAGTTAGAACGGACTCGATGGCACCTAACAACAACAAAGGTGAGCCAAGCCAGGTGATGCAGCATCATGTATGGAGTTTGGATTGCATTGCTTCTATTTTCTTCGGAAAATTCAACCTTCTGTGTGCAGCCATGGTCACATATTGAAAACATTAAATGATGATTTTGCTTGTTGTTAATGAACCGCTCATCAAAAATCTGTTCAAAAACATTTATGCAGCTTTAAGAATCTCCATATCCAGGCTACATGAGAATGTCTGGAGCAGGACTGAAGTGACTCCAGTGTGCCCTCAAGGGTGGGAAACACTGTCAGAGGCAGAGCATCTGGTTCATCAACACCCATGGACAATTTAGTGAGTATTATGCTTTCAACTGGAGCACTGGTGGCACAGTGGTTAAGAGCTCAGCTGCTAATCAAAAGTCGGTGGTTCGAATGCACAAGCCACTCCTTGGAAACCCTATGGGGCAGTTCTACTCTGTCCTTTTGGGTCGCTATGAGTCAGAATTGACTCGACTGCAACATGTTTGGTTTTTTTGGTTATCCTTTCAACCGACTGGAAGAAATCCATATTCGTGCCCATTCCATAAAAAGGCCATCAAATGGAATGGGGAAATAACTGAACAATATCACTAATACCACATGCTAGCAAAATTGTGCTGAAGATAATTCAAAAACGACTGCAGCCCTACATTGACAGGGACCTACCAGAAGTTCAAGCCGGATTCATAAGATCATGTGGAATGAGGAATGTCATTGATGATGTCAGATGGATCTTGGCTGAAAGCAGAGAGTACCAGAAAGATATTTTATCAACTACATGAAGGCATTTGACTGTGTGGATTGTAACAAATTATGAATAACATTTGAAGAATGGGAATTCTAGAACACTTAATTGTGTTCATGTGGAACTTGTACACAGATGAAGAGGCAGTCATTTGAACAAAACGGAATACTGAGCAGTTTCAAATTGGAAAAGGTGTGTGGCAAGGTTGTATCCTTTCACTTATTCAATCTGTATGCTGAACAAATAATCCAAGAAGGTGGACTATATGAAGAAGAATGAGGCATCAGGATCAGAGGAATTCTTAATAACAACCTCCGATATACAGATAACACAACTTTGCTTGCCAAAAATGAAGACTACTTGAAGAACTTAACTGATTAAGTAAAAGACTACAGCTTTCAGTATGGATTATGCTTGAACACGAAGAAAATGAAAAATCCTCACAACTAGCCCAATAAACAATGTCATGATAAATGGAGAAAAATTGGAAGTTGTCAGCTATTTAATTCTACTTGGATCAACAATCAAAGTCCATGGAAACAGCAGTCAAGAAATCAAAAGATGTATCGCGTTGGGCAAATCTTCTTTTTCAAGTTCTAAAAAGCAAAGATGTCTTGATGACTAAACCAAACCTGACCCAAGCCATGCTATTTTCAGTCTTCTCAGATGCATGCAAAAGCTGAGCAATGGGAAAGGAAGAGTTGTGGTGTTGACTAAGAATAATGAATATACCACGGACTGCCAGAAGAACAAACAAATCAGACTTAGAAGTATTACAAATACAATCTCTGCAAGATTAAATTCAGATATGAATTCATAAGCTTTATTTGCAATTCATGAATCAAGGGGTCTCTGGTCTGAAACCCAGACAAGGGCTTCAAAGGACAAGTGAGAGACCAAAGTTATATGGGCAAAGCGGTTTAAGAATAAGGAAGTATTGCTGAGCAAAAGGTGATTGGTTAGTTCTAAGTTACTCTCATTACATGGCATATTGGCACTATAGCTGAGGTGGCAGCCACAGGTTGGTTGACTTAGGTTTGGACTCCTGGAAAGGTGTGACCCCAATACCCCCCAGCATGTTTTCTCCTTTTTCAAAATGGGCAACTGAGAGCTGGACATAACTAAAGCTATGATAAACCTATAAGTTGTTCTTCCTCCACCTGCCTCCTCCTTTGCAAACCTCTGTTAACGACTTTGTTTTGACCTAATGTTAATGACTTTGTTCTTTTTTTTTTTAAACTGATGCAAATAACCTTTTGTTCTGTCTGGACTACCTGTGGCTTACAACCCCCACAGGAAAATCAGAGCCCAGGTATCTGATATGTACATCTGTCTTTTGTTGCTATCCTAAATGAATAACTCCTCTTGACCATACCTCCGGCCAAGTAACTACAAAGACACTTCTAATCCTTGTAAGAGTATTATAAAAATAAGCTCTAATTAAAATTGCTCTTTGGGACTCCACAGAGACAGCCCTATTGCTGCAGGGTCCCAGATGATGTATAAAAACCAAAACCAAACCGAGTGCTCTTAAGTCAATTCTGACTCATAGCAACCCTATAGGACAGAGTAGAACTGCCCCATAGGGTTTCCAAGGAGTGCCTGGTGGATTCAAACCGCCGACATTTTGGTTAGCAGCTGTAGCACTTAACCACTACACCACCAGGGTTTCCAGGTGATGTATACATCTCCTTAATAAACTTTCTCACTCTTTCTGATTTGGGGTATGTTTCATTGGCTCAACTGCTCCAGGGCACGGACCCTAATCAGGTAACAAAGGTCAGGCATTTACAGGAAATAGAAACTAGCTAGGTTTTGACGTGCTTATGTGGGGCTTAGCATAAGTGACTCCATCTTGGGACTAGGATAGTTGAGTTAACAGAAGAAATACAAAATGTTCCTTAAAAGTGAGAATGGCAAGACCTTGGCTCACTTATATTGCACACATCAGGAAAGACCAATTGCTAGAAAAAGACATCTGTTTGGTAAAGTACAAGGTCAGCAAAAAATGAGGGAAAACCTCAATGAGATGGATTGCTACAATAGCCACAACAATGGACTCAAACATACCAGTGATCATGAAGACGGCACAGGACTGGCCATAATGTCCTCATGGGTCCGAGCCATTAAAAAAAATTGCCATCGATTCCCACTCATGGTGACCCTATAAGACAGAGTAGAACTGTCCCATAGGGCTTCTGAGGAGCGGTTGGTGGATTCAAACTGCCAACGTTTGTGGTTCGAAGCTGAGCTGTTAACCACTGCACCACCAGGGCTCCCAGTTGGAGCCATAGCAACTAAAAACAAATACTCAGGTCAGTCCTCCATTTGAAAACTGGTATGGGCTCGTGGTGACTGCTCTTAATAAGTCCTGACCATAAGAAAACAGCATTTACCAGTTTCATTAAATAGTCTGGAAAAACACCATCAGGTTTGGATTGGGTTTGGTTTAGCTAATGTACAATAAATACAGATTAGATGAAACCACTAAAGGACTTTTTAAACACACTAGGAAGGGGGCGGAGCCAAAAGGTCAGCAGTTCGAATCCACCAGCCACTCCTGGGAAATCCTACCAGGCAGTTCTACTCAGTTCTACAGGGTCTCTATGACTCAGAATCCACTCCATGGCAACTTTTTTTTGGAGGGGGTTGTTTGGTAAATGGGCGGAGCTACGCTGGGGGCGGTGGCTCAAGAGAAGCAGGGACAGGCGAGGGCAGGTGCTGTGGGCGGAGTGTACTCAGAAACCACTGTTCTGTGGCTACTGGAAGGGGGAGGAGCTACTCTGGGGGCCCCTAGGAGGGTGGAGAGGGGCGGGGCAGTGGTGATGGGGAGGGTCCAATGGGCGGGGGGCCGGGGGAAGGGAGAGCCGGGGACCACAGCTCTGTGGCTCCTGGAAGGGGGTGGAGCTATGCGGGGGGCAGGGGGTAGCCCCTTCAGAAAGTGGGGAGGGGCGGGACTGAAGTGGACGGGCCATGGGCGGGGCAGGGGAAGCGGGGAGGGGCAGGGCTGAGGTACCAGGGGCGGTCCCAAGGGCGGGGCTCCCAGAAAGGGTGGGGCTATGATAAAAAGATAAAAATTTTTTTTTTTCAGGGAGCCACTGAGGTGCAGGGCTGAGGCAGTGGGCGGATCCAATGGACGGGGCGGGGCTAAAGCGGTGGGGGCGGGTCCCATGGGCGGGGTTTGGTTATAATATTGAAAAATATTGTCATTGTCCTTTACTAAAGGAAACAAGCTAAAAACAAGGTCTTGAAAATATCACATGATGAAATCTTAATAAATCAGATAATGGAAGTGTCAGAAATGAAGAAAAAAAGATTTCAGTGTTTGTAGGGCTTGCTAGCAGGAAGCCTATAAAATGTGAATAATACACAATACATTTGCCTTACAATTTAAAGTTCAAATAGCTGGCTGGGAGAAGGGTCTGAGCTGACTGTGATGCAATCTGTGAAGAATTTCATTTCTGCAATGGAAAGTGATCCAAGAAAGACATAAGCATAAAAAAAATCTTCAGCTGAACCCAGGCCAGACATTTCCAGATGTTAGAGGTAGGCAATCATATTAGAATGTCTGCAATCAGAAACAGGAAGTGCTGGCCCTAAAAATATAAAACATATCATGCTTATCTTCTGAAAATGTGAAGTTCGAAATTAGTACGCCAAAATTGGAACACATTTTTGGTTGTCAAAACTTTGAGTTTTTTTTTTTAATTTCAATTGATGACGTTTCACTAGGAAATCATACACAAAATGTCAAAGATCATGAGAAATGAAAATTTAAAGCAAAATATAGGATATGAGAAATGAAATTTAAAGCAAAATATAAACAAATGCTTTCTGCAAAACATGAGAAGATTCTTGCAACCTAAATTTCTTCAGGTTATCCTGCTACCCCAAATAAATGTACTATAATTTCCAGTCCCCCCATGTCAGGGATTGAATTATGTCCCCCCAAAAATGTGTGTATCAATTGGGCTGGGCCATGATTCCCTGGTATTGTGTGGTTTTCCTATATGTTGTAAATCCTGCCTCTATGATGTTAATGAGAGAGGATGGGCAGCAATTGTGTTAGTGAGGTAGGACTCAATCTACAAGATTGGATTGTGTCTTAAGGCAGTCTCTTGAGATAGAAAAGATAGAAGCAAGCAGAGAGACTGGGGGACCTTATACCACCAAGAAAGCAGTGCTGGGAGCAGAGGGAGTCCTTTGAACCTGGGGTTCCTGTGCAGAGAAGCTCCTAGTCTGGGGGAAGATTGATGAGAAGGCCAACCGAGAGAGACAGCCTTCCCCTGGAGCTGAGACTCTGAATTTGGGCTTTTAGCCTTCTTTACTGTGAGGAAATAAATTTCTCTGTTAAAGCTACCCACTTGTGGTATTTCTGTTATAGCAGCACTAGGTAACTAAGACACCCCACCATAATAATAATATTTCTTGATTCAGTGGAGCCTTTATGGCACACGGTTATTTGTTAATGAGGCTGTAATAAAGGTATTCCCTGAGCATGGGGTGAGGGGAACATTCATCACTGAAGCACCTTCTTTGTTAACCTCAAACTGCTTCTTCCCTCCTTGTATTAGTTATCTATTTCTCCTTAACAAATTACCCCCAAAACTTAGCAGCTTAATAAGTATTTATTTTTTCAGAGCTTCTGAGGGTTAGGAATTTGGTAGTGGTTACTGGGTGTTTCTGACTCAGAGTCCCCTCATGTGATTGCTGTCAAGATTTTAACATGGGTTGCAGTCATCTGAAGGCTTGACAAGGGCTAGAAGACCCTCTTTCAAGACGGCTGGCCACTTGGTTTATTGGCACCAGTCGCCATCAAGTCGAGTCCAATGCTCTGGCGACCCCGTGTGTGTCAGAGTAGAACTGTTTCATAGGCTTTTCAGTGGCTGGTTTTTCAGAGGTAGATTGTCATGCCTTTCTTCTGGGGCACCCCGGATGGCACTCAAACTGTCAACCTTTCAGTTAGCAGCTGAGTGTGTTAACCATTTGCACCACCCAGGAGACCTCAATTCCTCATTAAGTGGGCTTCTCCATAGGCTACCTGCATGTCCTCAGGACATGACAGCAGGCTTCATGAGTGAGTGATCTAAAAGCATGGAGAAGGCCGCAGTGCTTTTGATGACCTAGTTACAAACCATCATTTCTGCCATATTCTATTCATCAGAAGAGAGTCACTGAGTCCAACCCATACTTAAGGAGAGGAAATTTAAGCCCCACCTTTTGAAGGGAGGAATATGAAAGAATTCGAGGGCATATTTTAAAACCACCACACACTCTATGCTTCTCTGCCCCTACTAGCCTTTTACTTTTTAAGTATTTCTTCAGTTAACTTTTTTTTCTTTGGTCAGTTAACTAACTAGGTCAAATAGAGTATACAAAAAGAAACCAAACCTGTTGCCATCGAGTCGATTCCAACTCATAGTGACCCTATAGGATAGAATAGAACTGCCCCATATGGTTTTCAAGGAGCACCTGGTGGATTTGAACTGCTGGCCTCTTGGTTAGCAGCCATAGCTCTTAACCACTGTGCCACCAGGGTTTCAAATTTCTTGGCTGTAGATACAAGATGAGTTTAATGTCCTGGGCATTGCATTATCATCACTGGGAAACTAATGTTCTAGACTGTATTCTGAGTGAAAGATATAAGACATGATTGAACTTTTCAGCCATTATTTCTTTGAATGTTTCTTTCTGTTCCTTTCTCTCCTCTCATTCTGTTATTCCTATTACTAGTATAATGGTGCACTTAATGGTTTCCCACATTTCTCTAAGGCTCCATTCATTTTTCTTCATTCTCTTTTTCTCATTTCTTCTGATCACATAATCTCTATAAATCTATGTTCAAGTTCACAAATCCTTTTCTTCTGGCAGTTCATATCTGCTGTGAAGCCACTCAATTATTTTTTTTTATTTCAGTTATTGTTCAACTCCATAATTTCCATTTGGTTCCTTATTGTAATTTCTGTCTCTTTATTGATATTCTCTGATGTGATGTTCTCATCAAACCTTCCTTAACTTCTTTGATCATGGTTTCCTGCAGTTCGTTAGCATATTTATAATGGCTTCTTTGAAATCTTTGTCTTTTTTAAATCAGACATCTGGTTGCTTTCATAATCAGTTTCTTTTGCCTGCTTTTTTCCAGTATATGGGTCATCTTTTCCTGTTGACATACATGTCTCATAATTTTATGTTGGAAACTGGAGATTTTAGATAATACGTTGTAGTAATTCTGTGTACTTGCACCCATCTCCTGGGGCATATTGTTATTTGCTTGTTTATTTAGTGACTGGCCAGATTATTTTCGTGATGTGTTCCCCTTCCTACAATGTTAAGCCTCAGGTATTGCTCCTCATTGGGCATAGCC
This sequence comes from Elephas maximus indicus, assembly GCF_024166365.1. NCBI lineage: Eukaryota > Metazoa > Chordata > Mammalia > Proboscidea > Elephantidae > Elephas > Elephas maximus. The sequence goes on from NC_064846.1 coordinate 20,860,749, forward strand.
TTGGTTATGCCCACAGCCACCTTCAGATGACAGTGGTTTTTGCAGGGCTCCTTTGACTTTCTCTTGCACTGACCAGACCCAGCTGTTAAGTTCCACTGATTGTCACCTGATTGCTCCCATGTTTTCAACAGTGACCTGGAGCATAAATTGCTGTACAGATTAATTCAATCAAATTCAGGCTCCTTTGAAAGGCTAGTTCCTGAGGTCCATTTCTGAAATTTGTTTTGACCCCGAGAGGGCTCTTCCCAGTTGTCTCTTTCTCTAGCTCTCTCCTACAAACCAGCTGTCCTATAGTTTATCCTGTATCTCCAGAAAATCTACCAGTTGCTTTCAAGACAACATCTATTCTTTTTGAGAAGCCCCTTAATCTTGAACTTCTCCATGTTCTGTTGAAAATGAATTCAGTTTTGGGGGGAAGAGATTAGGAGCTATCTGCTTTATGGCCTGCTACTCCCCCAGGCAAAATCTCTGAGCCACGGGGCTCTGTAGCTGGTGGGGGGGAACAATGGTGCTCATATCTCTGAGTGACATTGCTGGTTTAGGAACTGAGTGCTAGGTAAGGGCGAGGGGACAGTCGCCTCAGGCCTTCTTGGCTTGCCTACCCTAGTATGGAAACTTTCAAATTGGGACAAGGAGAATTTTGGCCCTAGTGTTCTCAGTGGTGCCACATCCAAGGTAGAGCCTTAACCCCACCAGTGGATGCTGGGTGGAAAAAGGGAGCCCCTACCTCTTGGTCATACTTGCCTGGAATTTAACCTCAGTAATAGGTAGCCCCCTGGAGAAGGAGATTTTGCTTTGTAAAGCAGAGGATCAGCAAAAAAAATTTTTTTAAAGACCCTCAGAGAGATGGATTGACACCATGGGCTCAAACATACCTACTATCGTGAGGATAGCACAGTATGGGGGAACATTTTATGCTGTTATACATAGGGTCTCTATGAGTCAGAGCCCACTCAACAGTAGCTAATGATGACAACAGCAACAGGTAGCTGGGGCCAGGATAAGAGATACTAACATCCTTCCTCTTCCAGGAAGATGGCCTTCTGACTGGGAACTGGGGAAAGAGGAATCCCTGTTCTCTTGACTGTACTACTCTGGATAGAAGCTTCTGTCTTGCTAAGCTTGGAGTGGGAAGAAAGGGAGAGGCCTTGATTCAAATACTTCAGACTTTTGCCATTCTTACCAAATTTTAGTAGCTTTTCTTAGACATTTCTTCATTTGCTGTATCCCCCAGGACCATTTCCAGAGGACTTTAAAAGGTTTTTTAAAAATAATTTTCACCAGACTCACTGGGGAGTGGATCCACAGAGCTCTTCACAGTGTCATGCTGGAAGTGTATCTCCTTCCTTACGTTTAAATCATACATCAGTATTTTCCAGCTCACATTTTATTGCAGAGCAGTAAACTTTTCCAGAGATGAGGAAGGAGAAGAAGGGGTGTGGAAAGGAAGATTCAAGCCATAACTGCTATCAATGAGGAGAGGAGTGGTAGGTCACAGGGGGAGAGCGAGTGGTTGAGATTTTTCCTTGTCATCTTTAGAGTGATAGAAACACTGTCAAAGAATTATTTGGGTTAAGTTCAAGATAATCCCCTTTTCAACTTCAGCTGAAAAGAACATATAAAGATTGTTTTTTGCATGTTGCCAACCCAGTTCAGTTTCCATTTTAATTTGAAAATCTCTTAACTGAAATTATTCTGGTAGCGGTTTCATAACTACTACCGTTACCTCTTTCTCCTCACTTGGTACTTAGTAACAAAGTGCTTCTCAGTTTTAATATGCCAAAACTTTAGATTTACATCATATTTTGGCTCTAATCTTTTAATTCTATTATCAAAATAAATACAGAACTGATTCAGCTCATTGACTTTAGCACAAAATGAATTCATGCACCTTCCACAGATTAGAGGAAAACAACCTGAATTGAGCACAAAAGGATATTCCTCTTATATTGGTTCTGTTCTTATATTAAAAAAAAAAAAGTGTCAGTGGCTACATGTGAGGTAATCCTAATTGAGACAGAAGTAGATATTAAGGAGCTGTTTGTCCAAGAAATTAGCCTAAACTCCGGAAAAACCTTTGGTAATCCTAACTATCCTGCTTCCCATCTTTCTTGTGACCAGGATATCCAATACTAAAGCTTGACCTGAATTTCCCATTGGAGCATAGAGAAGAGCCATGGATGAAGGAATTACAAGCCTCCAAAGAAATGAAACAATTACATGATCCCAATATAGGTAAGTAATTATTCATTGAATACTAGGAAAGACAAAAAAAAAAAAGAAGAATTCAGCCTTCAGCAGGGTAAAGAGCTTTGGGATTCCACTTAGGAGTTTCTGTCTTCCCACTAGTAGTTTAATGTAACTCTCTTTAGTCCCTTACTTTCTGTTTTCCTTGGAACACGGTGATACCTGAAATTTCTATTTCTTCTCTCAGGTTTTGAGATCGAGAGAGAAAATGAAGAAGATATTTCAAAACAGAATAAGCTGGAGAATATGTATCCATTTATTGTTGCTTTAGAGGGGAATGCGCTACATGGTCCCATTTTGCAAAAAGACTATGAGCCATTAGAAAATCCGTGGGAGCCCCCACCCGAGGAGCTACAGACAGATTTAACAAAGCTTGTAAATCCTCAGAACCACTCTGTAGGAGAGAAACCTGAGAGCTCCAACTTGGAAGAAGCTGTCACTCCTAGACCCCATAAGAAAAAGAATCCAGGAGAGAAACCTCACCGATGTGCGCAGTGTGGAAAATGTTTTGCTCGGAAGTCACAGCTTACTGGGCACCAGAGAATTCATTCAGGAGAAGAACCTCACAAGTGCCCCGAATGTGGGAAAAGCTTCCTTCGTAGTTCAGACCTTTACAGACACCAACGACTTCACACTGGGGAGAGACCCTATGAATGCACTGTATGTAAAAAGCGATTCACTCGAAGGTCACACCTTATAGGGCACCAGAGAACCCATTCTGAAGAAGAAACATATAAATGCCTTGAGTGTGGGAAAAGTTTTTGTCATGGATCTAGTCTTAAAAGACATCTGAAAACTCATTCAGGTGAAAAACCTCATAGATGTCACAGTTGTGGGAAAAGTTTTATTCGACTGACGGCTCTTACTTTGCACCAGAGAACTCACACAGAAGAGAGACCTTTTAAATGTAATTACTGTGGGAAAAGCTTTAGACAGAGACCAAGCCTTGTTATTCATTTAAGAATTCATACAGGGGAGAAGCCGTATAAGTGTAGTCATTGTTCCAAAAGCTTCAGACAGAGAGCAGGTCTTATTATGCACCAAGTCACTCACTTTAGGGAAGATTTCTTTAAGAATTGTTGAGGGAAACAGGTCCTACAGAAGTTAACACTAACTCATAAAAGTCTTAACCTGCAAGAGCCTATTTGTCCTGGAAGGACAGTTTTTTTTTGTTGTTGTTTTTTGTTTTTGTTTTGGCTATTTTTAAAACTCATTTTCCAAGGCATATGGGTTTTAGAGTATCCACCTACTCTTACAACTCTCCCGGATTTGATTTTTACTCTGTCTCCACAACTTTTTTTTTTTATTATAATAAAAATTTTTGTGTACTAAGCCAACCATATCATAGGTGTAAGCATAAAACATACAAATGATGACATTCCTTTCAGGTCTAGGGTCAATATAATGGATTATCTCAGTAACCATGTCTATCTGACATATTTATTTTAGCAGTATCATAATTACTTTGCTGCGTCATTATTAAAGATGGATATATTAGTTCAAGGCATTAGGATATGCCCTAGGTGGAAAGCTAGGAAACAATGAAATTGGTCAAACTATAAAAATGTGTCAGGAACATAAGAATGAAGGGGATGACATTTACCTAGTAAGGACTGTGTTATTGAAATTTTTTGTGTTTAAGAAAATCTAATTTTTAACATTTACTTTGGAGTGTTAGAAAATTTGCTATCATGCTTAGTTGGCAGTCTGTGGTGATGCTGCTTAGAGCTGAGTATTTGGTGATTTATTTTGTTCACAGAATAAATAAGGTATATGCAAGAATCCAGAAACCCTGGTGGCGTAGTGGTTAAGTGCTATGGCTGCTAACCAAAGGGTTGGCAGTTTGAATCCGCCAGGTGCTCCTTGGAAACTCTATGGGGCAGTTCAACTCTGTCCTACAGGGTCGCTATGAGTCGAAATCGACTCAACGGCACTGGGTTTGGGTTTTTTTGGTATGGAAGAATCCACTTGACAGCTGACGTAGAATCTGATTTAATTTAGATTGACCGATGAATTGGTATCCATTGCTTTTCAGTCTTTTTTGCTATTCAGTCAGTGTCTCGCAGAGCATTTAAAATTGTATCCTTCCTTTAAATCAGCCTCTTGCAGAATATGAGCCATTGAACACTTAGTTCTGCAAATAAGTTTGGGAAATGCTTTGTGTTGTCTCTCCTTTGTAGATTCACAGTGCACATCAGCATGTGAGAGTCTTTGAGAGGTCCTCCAGTAAAGGAACAAAAACACAAATACCTTTTTGAGTCAATATTTCCTAAACTTATTTGACTCCAGAACTCTTTTTCATGTATACCCGGAAGTAGTGTTCTGCAAATATTCCTTGGAACACAACTGTCTCAAACAAATATTTCTGTAGCCACCAATATAGACTCATTGTTCCCAAGCCTATTTATCTTCAGTTATTTCAAGAAGTCATCAAAAAATTCTTTAAACAACCATATATGTCTTTTATGTAATACATACACACATCACTTTAGGGAGGTGAGGGTCACTAAATCAGATAATCTGTACATTGCCCAGTGATTCTCAACCTCTTTGAATTTTACTTAAAATTATACACACACACACACACACACACACACCTTATCTAAATGTTCTCATTATATAAATGTTCTCATATACTCATGTTAAATTTTCTTTCAGTGAGGGAAGAATTCTTTGTCCATTAGAGCTGTTATTATGTGAAAATATTTATAGAGCCTGGCTTCTTGTAAAATAAAATAGGATATCCAAATATTTTCTCTTCATGAAAATATCCAGCCATCCTTTCCTTAAACTAGAATCAGGGGAAGTGTATCTCTTCTATTCTATTGAAGTTGTTGGAAGTAATATTCAGTATATGTATTTGTTGGGTATCTGCTGTGTACCTAACTAAACCTGTTCTAGGCTTAATGGAAGCTGGTAAAGAAACAAGTTATGTGTCAGGCTCATAAAGTTATTATAATATCTTTAGTTAAACAAGAGTTGGGAAACATGGAGAACAATGCAAAAGAGTTTATAATTAAGTGCCAAATCATACCAAGTGCTGGAGCCAGGATTCTTGTCATCCAGGTCCCTGTATGATGCTGCTATATTTCTAGGGTTAAAATTGGGATCCCAGTAGCAATAAGCATGTAACATGGGAGGAGTCTGAATGTAGAAATGAAAATGCTGAATGTAATGGCTTTTCTTTTTTGTGAAATTGCACTCAAACCAGAACAGTGCCTTAGAATGGATATGCCCAACTGCTCTGTATCTATGCAATAGTTTAATAAAGTGGATATGTATATGCCCTTCCTGCTTCAGTCTCATTAATTAATTCTTTGAATAACTTAGAACTGCTCTCCTGAACTGTGGCGGCAAGCACTGCAGTTGACTCCTGCCCCTACCTCAAGTCAGAATCACTTTATTCTGCGCAACGATGGTGCTGTGTTTATACACTATTCTGTATTTAATACAGTCCATTTTAGCTAGGAGGATTAACCGCAAGTATGGTATGAGTGGCAACCTCCCAATCCGTATCATAAACACACGTGACTGGGTTTTTTTACAGGGTAGAGGGCATCTTTTATCTCTTCATCCATTACAGTGCCCTGTATATACTAAGCATTAATAAATACGTGTGCCTTTCAAACAAGAAACTTGTGAAACAGTTCTCGGAAACTGGTAACATAGAACATTGCATGGATATGCCTAATTATACTTCTGAGCATTTCAAAAACATCAGGGCAAGAACCAGTACCCACCTAATAAGTACAATGAAAATTAAATGAAGTATATTTAAGTGCAGGCCAAACATATAGTAAGCTTTCAATAAATATCGGCATATTTTATTTTAATTCTTTGTTTAACGATAAAAGCATTTGTTTGTTCTAAGGTGCCATCGAGTCAGTTCCAACTCATAGCAACCCTATGTACAACGGAATGAAACACTGCCTGGTCCTGTGTCACCCTCACAGTCGGTGTGATTGAGCCCATTGTTGCAGCCACTGTGTCAATCCATCTCTTTGAGGGTCTTCCTCTTTTTCACTGACCCTCTGCCAAGCGTGATGTCCTTTCCAGGGGCTGGTCCTTCCTGATAACACATCCAAAGTATGTGAGATGTAGTCTCGCCATCCTTGCTTCTAAGGAGCATTCTGGCTGTACTGCTTCCAAGACAGATTTGTTCATTCTTCATTCTTCTGGTGGTCCATGGTATATTCAATACTCTTTGCCAACACCATAATTCAAAAGCATCAATTCTTCTTGGGTCTTCCTTATTCATTGTCCAGCTTTCACATGCATGTGAGGTGAGTGAAAACTTCATGGTGTGGGTCAGGCGCACCTTAGTCCTTAAAGTGACATCTTTGCTTTTTAACACTTTAAAGAGGTCCTTTGCAGCAGATTTGTCCAATGCAATGCATCATTTCATTTCTTAACTACCGTTTCCATGGGTGTTGATTGTAGATTCAAGTAAAATGAAATCCTTGACAACTTCAATCTTTTCTCCGTTTATCATGATGTTGCTTATGGGTCCAGTTGTGAGGATTTTTGTTTTCTTTATCTTGGGGTGCAATCCATGCTCAAGGCTGTGGTCTTTGATCTTCATCAGTAAGTGCTTCAAGTCCTCTTCACTTTCAGCAAGCAAGGTTGTGTCATCTGCATAACACAGGTTGTTAGTGAGTCTTACTCCAATCATGATGCCCCATTCTTCTTCATATAGTCCAGCTTCTGGGATTATTTGCTCAGCATACAGATTGAATAGGTATGGTGAAAGGATACAATCCTGATGCACACCTTTCCTGACTTTAAATCAGGCGTATCTCCTTGTTCTGTTCAAACGACTCACTCTTGATCTATGTACAGGTTTCTCATGAGCACTTTTAAAGCTATGAAATTTTCTATAAGTCTAGCTTTGATCACATTTCATAATTTTTACATATAATGTTCTCATTGATGAGTTCCAAATCACTTGTTATTGCAGTTTTTATTTTAATTCCTCTTTGACACAAGAGTTGTACAATATTGGCATTTTCCTCTTAATTTTTTATTTTACTGCACTGTGATTAGAAAATGAGGTTTATCCTATTTCTGCTTTTAAAGTTCATTTAGGTTTTCTTGAAGACTGACATTAAATAAAAGTTGGTAAGAATCCTAAACCAAATTCAAACCCACTGACATCACTGAGTCAATTCAGACTCAGCAGCCCTATAGGAAAGAGTAGAACTGCCCCATAGGGTTTCCAAGGCTGTAATTTTTTTTCCCTTTATATCTGTTTTTTTTTAATCAACTTTTATTGAGCTTCAAGTGAACGTTTACAAATCCAATCAGACTGTCACATATAAGTTTATATACATCTTACTCCTTACTCCCACTTGCTCTCCCCCTAATGAGTCAGCCCTTCCAGTCTCTCCTTTCGTGACAATTTTGCCAGCTTCCAACTCTCTCTATCCTCCCATCCCCCCTCCAGACAGGAGATGCCAACACAGTCTCAAGTGTCCGCCTGATATAATTAGCTCACTCTTCATCAGCATCTCTCTCCCACCCACTGTCCAGTCCCTTTCATGTCTGATGAATTCTCTTCGGGGATGGTTCCCGTCCTGTGCCAACAGAAGGTTTGGGGACCGTGACCGCCGGGATTCCTTAGTCACATCCAGACCATTAAGTATGGTCTTTTTATGAGAATTTGGGGTCTGCATTCCACTTATCTCCTGCTCCCTCGGGGGTTCTCTATTGTGCTCCCTGTCAGGGCAGTCATCGATTGTGGCCGGGCACCAACTAGTTCTTCTGGTCTCAGGATAATGTAGGTCTCTGGTTCATGTGGCCCTCTCTGTCTCTTGGGCTCTTAGTTGTTGTGTGACCTTGGTGTTCTTCATTCTCCTTTGATCCAGGTGGGTTGAGACCAGTTGATGCATCTTAGATGGCCGCTTGTTAGCTTTTAAGACCCCAGACGCCACATTTCAAAGTGGGATGCAGAATCTTTTCATAATAGAATTATTTTGCCAATTGACTTAGAAGTCCCCTTAAACCATGGTCCCCAAACCCCCGCCCTTGCTCCGCTGACCTTTGAAGCATTCAGTTTATCCCGGAAGCTTCTTTGCTTTTGGTCCAGTCCAGTCCAGTTGAGCTGACCTTCCATGTATTGAGTGTTGTCCTTCCCTTCACCTAAAGCAGTTCTTTTCAGCTAATTAATCAGTAAAAAAAACCCTCTCCCTCCCTCCCTCCCTCCCCCTCCCCGTAACCACAAAAGTATGTGTTCTTCTCAGTTTATACTATTTCTCAAGGTCTTATAATAGTGGTCTTATACAATATTTGTCCTTTTGCCTCTGACTGATTTCGCTCAGCATAATGCCTTCCAGGTTCTTCCATGTTATGAAGTGTTTCACAGATTCGTCACTGTTCTTTATCGATGCGTAGTATTCCATTGTGTGAATATACCACAATTTATTTACCCATTCATCCATAGATGGACACCTTGGTTGCTTCCAGCTTTTTGCTATTGTAAACAGAGCTGCAATAAACATGGGTGTGCATATATCTGTTTGTGTGAAGGCTCTTGTTTCTCTAGGGTATATTCCGAGGAGTGGGATTTCTGGGTTGTATGGTAAGGCTGTAATTTTTATGGACGCAAACTGTCATATCTTTGTCCTACAGAGCAGCTGGGTGGTTCGAACCACCCACCTTTTGGTTAGCAGCTGAATGCTTAAACACTGTGCCACCAGGGCTCCTAAAGTATCCTAGAGACTATAGAAAATAAGGGCCCTATTTATTTGTAGGGCACAAATACAATATTGTACTTCCCAATTGGATCTGGTTTGGTTTAGTTCACATAGAATAAAGATTAGATGAAACCGCGAAAGAACTTTTTAAGCATTCTAGCAAGAAAGGCCCAAACAATGCTAAATGAAACCCTGAAAACACCCTGTGCAGTATCCAGGGTAAACAGTGATTAAGAAGGGGGGTGGGGTGGGAGTGCTTGGAAATCACTATTGGGTAAAAAAAGGACAACGGGCAATGCACCAAAAATTCCTTATCAGTGCCACCAATAAAGAAATATACATCACCAGCAAACATACCAGAAAGAAAAGAAATTCGGGTGCTTGGTGGCACTGAAGACAGTGGGAGGGGTGGGGGGCCTGAGGAATGGGCAGGGCCTTCCAGTAGGCAATCTGAACAGAACCAAGATAGCAGTCCAGACCCTCAGGCCCTCGACTCCCCCCCCCGCCCCGCCCCGCAAAAAAAGCCATCCCCTGGCGGCAGTGGGTGGGTGAAGCACTACCTTCCAATCAGGAGGCGGGGCTGTGTCAGCAAATACAGGTCCTCCCCTGGGCAGGAGGCTGGAATATGCCTGTTGGGGCGGATTCTGTGAGCGGGTGGCGGGGCTGTGGAAACGGGGGTGAGTCCTGTGGGCAGGGCTGTCTCAGTGACCGCCTCCCTGTTGCACCTGGAAGGGGGTGGAGCTATGCTGGGACCAGCTGCTCGAAGAACCTGAGAGGGTCTGCGCTGAGGCGGTAGGGGCAGATTCTGTGGACGGCGCAGCAGCCATCTCTGCGGTGCCTGGAAGGGGGCTGAGTTAGGAAGGGGACCAGACACTCAGAGAGCCAGCGAGGGGCAGGGCTGAGGCAGTGGAGTTGGTGGAGCTGAGGCAGTGGGGGAAGACCCCATGGGAGGGGCTTTGTCAGCCACCTCAGCTCCTTGGTACCTGGAAGGGGCGGAGCTATGCTGGGGGGCGGTCTCTCAGGGGAATGGAGAGGGGCGGGGCTGAGGCTGCAGGGGAGGGTCACGTGGGCGGGGCAGGAGGAGAGGGGAGGGATGGGGCCGAGGCGACAGGGGCGTGACCTATAAGCTGGGATTCGTAAGGGGACACAACTCTAAGGCACCTGGAAGGAGGCGGAGCTACACTGGGGGCAGCCGCTCTGGAGTCAGCGAGGGGCGGGGCTGAGACGGCGGGGGCGGGCCCCATGGGAGGGGCTGAGGCGGTGTGGGCAGGTCCTGTGAGCAGGGGTGGGGCTGAGGTGGGGGCGTAGCCCATGGGCGGGGTTTTGTCTGCTTCAGCAACTGTATGGCGCTTGGGATGGGGTGAAGCTATGCTGGGGATGGGTCATATAAAAAAAAATTTTTTTTTTTTATGGGCGGTGCAACTCTGGCACCGGGAAGGGGGCGGAGCTATGATGTGGGCAGCCAATCAGGAAGCAGGTGAGAGGCGGGGCTGAGGCGGTGGGGCGGGCCTCATGGGCGGGGTTTTGCTGGCCTCCGCAGCTCTGTGGTGCCTTGAAGCGGGGGGGAGGTGCTATGATGGGGGCGGCAGCGCCGGGAGCCGGCGAGGGGCGGGACTGAGGCGGCGGGGCCGCCCTTTAGAGGTTGAGGAGGGGCTGTGGCGGCGGCCCCAGCTGGCGAGGGACGCAGGCGAGGCTGCGGGCAGGGAGGTAGGGAGGGTGCCGCCGGCTCCGCGCGGCTCCCGCTGCTCGCGCTCCCGGGGGTCGGCGGGGCCTGCGCCCATGGCTGCGTCGGCGGCCCTGTCCGCGGCGGCGGCGGCGGCCCTATCGGGCCTGGCAGTGCGGCTGTCACGCTCGGTCGCGGCCCGCGGCTCCTACGGCGCCTTCTGCAAGGGGCTGACGCGCACGCTGCTCACCTTCTTCGACCTGGCCTGGCGGCTGCGCATGAACTTCCCCTACTTCTACGTGCTGGCCTCGGTGATGTTCAACGTGCGCCTGCAGGTGCGCATCGAGTGAGCCAGGGGGCCGGGCTGGGGTCGCACGTCCCCCCGCCCGCCACGGCCCGGGTCGCCGCATGAAGGACAGCGCGGCCGCCGCAGAGGGAGGAGGGAGACGGGCCCGGCCCGCGACTGTGGCCCCGGCGAGAGGACGGCCACCGAGCCCTGCCTGACTGCGCACAGGTGCTGCTGTCACTGCGCCATCGCACGGAAACTCACACGGGCCTGCTCATCGGCGACCTGTTGCCTCACGGAGGCAAAAAAAAAAAAAAAAAAAAAGCGCCCTTTTGGAGAAAACAGCAAGTTGATTAGACTGGTCCAGACGCAAAAGGTAGGAGGGAGAGGCTGGATGGAACTGGGGTGGAGAGAGGCGGTGACAATGAATCTAGACCGCAAGGCCCTGGGTGGTTTGGGCGAAACACACATGGAAGGTGGCCTGGAAAGCGGCATGGGGAGCAGCGAGCCGAGGAAAGGCAAGGCCAGTGCCTTGTCCCTACTTCCGTCGAGTGACTCTGAAATGGGGTGAGGGGCGGCGGCATCAGCCTCGGGAGGGTCAGCCTGCAGCGGAGGGATGCGGCTTCCCTGTCGCCCGCGGCCCAGTCCCCTCCCCTTTTCCCCAGAGGCCCCATGGTGTCATCTGAACTGGAGGGAATGACAGCGGAGGCGGAGGCAGATAGGAAGGATGGTCTGTTCTTGGCCAGACCCCAGGTCTGCCCCCTTCGCGGCCCTGGCCCCTAACGAAGCAGCCTCCTGCCCTGTCTTTGGGTCAGGGCACTGGGCTCTGCTTGTGCCTACTGCCACTTTTGCTGCCCCCCCCCACCTGAGGGCACCCCCAAAGCTCTGTTTTTGGAGACTGGGGAGAGAGGGAAAGACTGCCCCTCGCTGGCACATTTTGCTGTTCCTGCATCTCAGCACACTCCCAGTGCCACAGAAGTCCACCCTCTGACGTGGACAGCCCACTGTGGGCCTGAGGAGGAGGGAGGGGAGGCTCTCCGTGGCCAGACAGCAGCCTCAGGCTGGGGTCAGCGGGCAGAGAGGAGGTGGAGGAGTAGAGGGCTGGAGGGGCAGCACTTGGGGACACAAGGACCTCTCTGGGTGGGAGGCAGTGCTGAGTCTCCATCTCTTTCTCTCTTTCAGGAATGGGGGTGTGTAGGTGGTGACCCGCCCCTGCTCTGCCTGGTCAAGACTGCCAAATCCCTGCAGGACTCCCCTGGCCCTGAGGCTGCCTGAGGAGCAGCTGAGTGGAGGCCTGACAGAGACGTCCACAGAAGCCCAGCAAGCAGAGGCCGGGGTGGGGCTGCCCCGTGGTCCAGTTCTGGCTGGGAACTTGCCTCTTGTCACATAGATAGGAGGTAGGGAGCAGAATCTGTCTCTAGGCCTGCATGCCCCCACTCCCCTCCCCAGGCTTCTCCAAGACCTGGCACCTTGGGGGATGGGGGAGGGGAGCACAGGGTTCCCAGAGACCCTCGAGAGAGAGGGGTCCAGGGCTAGGGGACCTGGGATCTTGCTTTCCTTGGGGTGGGATGGAAGGTCACAGGGAGGACCAGGAGGACAGTCTGAGCTGAGAAGGGGGACAGGAGAGATGAGTCCCAGAACCCCCTTGGGAGCCAAGGGCCTCACCCCAAGTCTAGTCTCCCCACCCTACCCCACACTTGACCAAGGGCTCCTCAGTAGTTGGGTGGCACAAACCATGTAACATAAGTGGTGGTGGGTTTGGGGGGGGATTGTGGCTAGGCTCCTGGGGACATACTGTACCAGAAAGGTGAAGGGATAAACCCAGGGTGGGATGGGGCTGGGACCCGTGGCATGACCTCTGTCTCTCTGTCCCCAGGCTTGGCTCCCACCCCCAGAATAACACTGGAGAATCTCGTCCACATGGCCTTGTCCTGGTGCTGGAGGCTCTGGGTGTGCTGCTAACTGGCATTCCAAACCAGCAGGGGGGAGCAGGGAGCAGCCCTGGCCTCCCACCTCTCCCCCCACCCACACCTCTGGCACTGGTTGCTTGTAGCCCAAGTACTCAGAGGCCCTGGGATTGGAAACTGCAGTAACCTGGTCAGCCCAGGGACAGGGAGGTCTAGTGTCACTATCTTCCCTCCTCAGCTGCGCAGCTGGAGGTGGGGGCCTGGAAGAAGACCTCTGCCTGCCTCAGCCCAGCCCCTGCAGTCCGCACAGCCAGGGCCCAATGGATTCTGTCCCTGTGCCAAGCCTCCTAGCAGCTCCTGATCCAGGTGGCCCCTCTCACCCACTCCATCCCTCCCCACGGAGGACCACTCTGGGTGCTTGGCAGCCTGCCATTTCCATCCACAGGTGTCAGAGGATGGGCAGCCTCATGAGAGAAGAGCCACACAGGGCTGAGGAGGAGTGAGGGGCCTCCTGGGTCTGACCCACAGATGTGGCCCTTTCAGTGTGTGAGTGTGTGTGTGTGTGTGAGTGTGTGTGTGTGTGTGTGTGTGTGTGTGTGTGTGTGGTGGGGACGGAGCTGTTTGCAGCGTGAGCTCCCTGTACAAGGAGCAGCCTGGGGCCTAGCACACCCCTTTCCCTTCAGGAGAAATATGTGGCAGAGCTCGAAGGTCCCTGCCCTCAGCTCTCAGAGACCCCTACCCTTCCAGGAAGCCCCACCCCTGCACAGGAGTCCAGGACCTGGGCCCTGGCCTTGGCTGTGGTGTCTTGGCTCATATGGGCTAGAGAAGGGGCAGGGACAGTGGTTAGCTTGTTAGCACCATGTTCCTGCCCCCTGCTCTCTTACTGTTTTGGCTTGGGCAGTCCCAGTGCTTCTGCTTGTCCTACTCTGCTTTCTCCTGTGCCCTGGGCCCTGGCTGCCTGAGGGGCTCACAGTGCACTTTATTTATTTGCAGCCCGTTTCCCAGGGGTTTCAGACATAACGTTCTGAATAAGATGACTTTTGTTTTTCTTTGTGTGATTAACTCTATACTGGTCAGCACAACCCAGTCAGAGAAATGTTCTCGTTTCTGTCCTTGTCAAAACTTGTTGACTCTTAAAAAAAAAAAAAAGTCCTCGAATTCAAATAAAATACAATAAAAACTAGGCCTCCTGTTTCTGGTTGATGCAGTAGCCCCAGAGGAAGGGGAGGGGCCAGTGGTGACCTCACCAGTTCTGAGGGACAGGACCTGGGGGAGGCGAAGGTGGGTGCTCAGGGCTATGCCCTGGACAAGGGGGTGGCTGGAGCAGTAGCATGGTGTCTGTTCAGAAGAAGCTCTGAGACCTGACTCAACTGGGACCCTGCCCTAGGAGAAGAAGGCAGCAGAGGCCAGCTCGGAGGTGACACTCTTCTGTGCAAACTAATACCTAAGTCCTTTGTTCAAACAACCTAATACATAAGTCCTTTCTTCCATTTTAGAGGCTGGTTTTGAAAAGTGTTAATTCTTTTGAACCTTGAGGGGTGAGGGTGTCCTGAAGTGAAATAGCCAGTCTGAGAACCCTCCGCAGCTGTAGGTGGTAAAGGCCCCATTGGCTCCCTGATGTCCCTGTTGGTGCTGAGTTGTGGAGAAAGTAATCTTCCAGGCCCTGGGCACCTTGCTTCCCTTTCCCTCACCTTAGCCCCCAGCTCAGGTCCATCAGAGGCCCACTCCCAGTGGCTTCTTGAAGAAGCCCAACCAGGAACTCCTGGCTGGGACAGTGGTGAGGGTTGGCAAGCAGACGAGAAGGCTCGTAAGAAGCCGGGGGTGTGGGCAGCGGGGGCCAGGATGTGCGCCCCAGAAGGGAGGCCTCCTTGAGGACACAGGGTTGTGGTCAGAGGAGCCCAGCCTGGGGTGAGGGACCCCCAGGAGTCAGCAATAGTGGCGATGGCCTGTGGCACTGCCATGACAGAGAGATGGACCCTGGCCCTGCCAGGGTGCATTTTCACAAATAAAATTAGGAATATACTAACTTGAAACCTGCTTTCCCCCTTCATGTTTAACTTTCCATGTTATTCATTATGTTTCTCCATCAAAAGCTGCCTGGTGTTCCCTTCTAGGAAAGTGTCACCATGCATTTCCCTGCACCTCTTGGTTGTTTCCCTTCATTGTTGTTGTTGGTTGGTTGTTCCAGGGATTTGATTTTTCCATTGTTGTTGGGATTTGTTTCTTTTTGTTTCTGTAAATGATGCAGTGACAGATAAATTGGAATGGATCAAAGAGAACAACTTTTGTGAATCAAAGAACACTATCAGGAAAGCGAAAAGACAACCCATAGAATGGGAGAAAATATTTGAAAATCATATATATCTGATAAGGGACTTGTACCCTCAATTGTAAAGAGAATGCTACTTAATAATTTAAAAAAAGACACCCAACCCAGTGCCGTCGAGTCGATTCCAACTCATAGCGACCCTATAGGACAGAGTAGAACTGCCCCACAGAGTTTCCAAGGAGCGCCTGGCGGATTCAAACTGCCGATCCTTTGGTTAGCAGCCATAGCACTTAACCACTAAGCCACCACGGTTTCAAAAAAAAAAAAAAGACAACCCAATTTAAAAATGGGTAAAGGACTTGAATAGACATTTGTCCAAAGAAGATAATGAACAGGCAACAAGCACATGAAAAGATGCTCAACATAATTAGTCATTAAACAAAAACCAAATCCATTGCCCTTGAGTTGAATTCTGACTCATAGTGACCCTATAGGACACAGTAGAACTGCCCCATGGGGTTTCCAAGGCTGTATAATCTTTACAGAAACAGACTGCCACATCTTTCCTGGAAGAAATGGATGGTGGCCTTGAACCACTGATCTTTGGGTTAGCAGCCAAGCGCTTTACCCTTGCACCACTAGGGCTCCTTTCATTAGTCACTACCAAAAAACCCAACCCTTTGCTGTCGAGCCGAGTCCAACTCATAGCGACCCTATAGGACAGAGTAGAACTGCCCCAGAGAGTTTCCAAGGAGAGTCTGGTGGATTCAAACTGCCGACCTTTTGGTTAGCAGCCGCAACTCTTAACCACTACATCACCAGGGTTTCATCATTAGTCATCAGGGAAATGCAAATAAAAACTACAATGACATACCATTTCACGCACACTGAGGTGGGTATTTTTTAAAAGAAGGAAAGAGCGAGTGTTGGTGACAAGGATGTGGAGAAATTGGAACCCTCGTACACTGCTGGTAAAAATGTAAAATGGTGCAGTCACTGTGGAAAAGACTTTGGCAGTTCCTCCAAAAGTTAAACATAGAATTATCGTATGGCCCAGCAATTCCACCCCTAGGCACATACCCAAAAGAACCGAAAACAGATATTCAAACAAATACTTGTAGATGAACGTTATAGAGGCATTATTCTCAATAGCCAAAAGGTGGAGACAACCCAGCTGTCAATCAGGTGATGAACTGATAAACACAATGTGGTTTCTTCATACAACAGAATGTCGTTCGGCCATAAAGAACAATCAAGCACTAATGATGCTGCGATGTGGATGAACCTCGAAATCATAATGCTGAGTGAAAGAAGCCCTACACAAAAAGCCACAAATTGTATGATTCCATTTACATAAAATACCCAGAATAGGTAAATCCATAAAGACAGAAAGCAGATCAGTGGTTGCCATGGGTTGGGGGGAGGGGAGAATGGGGATGACTGTTTAGTATTTATGGGGGTTGTCTTTAGGGGTGACAAAAATGTTTTGGAACTAGATGCAGGTGATGGTTGGTTGCACAACGTTGTGAATGTACTAAATGCCACTAAACTGTATACTTTAAAATGATTAATTTTATGCAGGGCTGGATTACCCAATAAGCAGGGTGTGCACGGGGCTATTTTTGCATATTTCCTAATCTTACAGATTAGTAAGTAAACACAAGTAAACCTGTGCCTCCCTTGCTTATTAATATAAGCCGGAGTGCACTGTGCTTACTGGTTAATCCATCCCTCATTGGATGTTATATGAATTTCAGCTCAATAAAAATTACCCTGCTGCCCATATTTTTGTTTCATCCTTGAACCTCTCGCATAGATGAACTTCTTCCTAGCCTTTTCTTCAGCCCTGTACAGCCACCCTGCCCCTGGCCCCATGACATTAAAAGTTCAGCAGAGGAGCCCATTCTCATGCCGTTCTTTCTCAAACACTCCTGGCCCTAAGTTCTTTTCCCAATAGGGTGGCCCAGGCAGACAGATTTCCAGAGAGTGATTTGTCTTCTAGGACTGAGCTAGCCACTCTCCCCACTGCTGGCCTAGTGAACAGCAGCACAGACAATACAGGTAGCCCCCGATTTACAACCTACTGTTTTGTTGTTGTTGTTGTTGTTTGGTGTTAGGAGCAACCTCACTCACCACTGTCTTGTGGTCAGTAACATGTACTACATACAATGTCCCCGTGTAATTTCCTGCTGTTATCATTCTCAGACGTTCACTGGCAGATGTTTATATGTAACGTTTCCAACTCCCAAAGACAAATAAAGATCGGACTTATAAAGATTCTGATAATAAAAGGCAATAGTAATTAAAACAAACAAATGTTCGACAAAAAAAAAAAGTGACTTCCGTCAGAACAAACCTACAACGGAGTCGTGGGACCGGAACCTTGTCGTTAAGTCCGGGACTTCTGCCCCCATCCCACCTCCAGCCGCGCGTCCACATGCCCTGGGCTCTGACAGCGACCTGCACCTTCGACACGGATCGCCGCCTCCTGTGTGTATCGGTGCTGCCCACACATAAAGGCCTGCTCCCTCAGGAACCAATCTTCAATGGCCCCACGATCTGCACCCCAAACAGGCTGCTCCCAAACCCCCTGTGAGGAGGGTCAGAGTGAGCAGGCAGGTTCCAAACCTGTAAGAGCGCTCCCGGAGAGCATGTCCCCCACCAGGACGCTCAAAAGACCCCACGAAGGACAAGAGAGATGGAGTTCCCCACGCAGGGTGACCAGACCCTCCGAGAACAGCGGGGCCGGGGTTCTGATCAGCCCGCGGGCCGGAGTCTCAGCCCTGTGCTGTCACTCGCCTTAAGCATAGGTGTCACTAGCTCCAGGGGCTTATGTTCTGACCAACAGAAGAGGGCGCGCTGCTGTCCCTGCCTCTCGAGAAGGCCCTTAGTTGTGGCTCACCGTGATGTTCCAGGCTTTTCCTGGCATCTGTGCCCCAATGCCTCGTGGGCTTTCCTCTCCCCTCCTCATCAAAGGCTGCTGTGGCTCCCTGATGGTCTCTCTCGCTGAAGGACTTAGCGACACCCTCCCAGAGGCCCTCGGATGTAGTTCAAGGGAGTCGCCAGGAGGTGGCGCAATTCTTATGAGCCTGGACGACTCTCGGGATGCGGTAATGAGCATTTCACCCAGCTTTGACAAACAGCTTTTTGTGAATGTAATATACCAAGAAGATGCGAAATCTAGTTTTTCAAAAGATATAGAGGTGCAAGATCTTAAGTAAATAAGCGCCTATGAACTCTCATGTGCTTCCTGTGCCTCCGCAGGCTACGGCAGCGGTTCGCAAACACGGCTGGGAGCAGGGCCCCGGTCAGAATCACAGGGCTTTTTTCAGAGCACCACTAAATACTGGGAGATTGTCCATCCCATCCTTTAAACGAGGTGCAATGCTGTCAGAGCAGGCTTTGAAGGGGGAAACCAGCTGGGCTTGAACCCAGCTGCAGGTTGGGCTGGGTGACTTGGGCTAAGTCCCTCAGACTCTCTGAGGGTCGCTATATTCAATTGCAAAATGATTTGTAATTCCTAGGGTGGTGTGAGGAATTGATGAAATAATGCACACAAATAAGGAAGCATTTAGCACGTGCCTGACAGGAAGCGGTCAGGAAGTGAGCGCCAGTCTGTATCAGCTATTGGCTTTGTGAGTAGTTAGTTACTCATACTGAGTTCCTTAGTCTCAGAGACCTCAGAAAAGCAGCACTGTGTCAGTGGTAAAGGGCCCAAACCTCGGTAAGTACAACAGCTCTACCACTCAGTAGGGGTGGGCGGGAATGTCGCTCAGCCTCTCTGAGCCTCAGCCGCTTTGTGACAGGCAAAACCAGAATGTTGAACAGCCACCTCAGAGCCTATTGTGGAGATTAAATGCCACCATGCACGTGAAAGTGCCTGGCCCATAGGAGGCCTGGATGAGTGGGAGCCACCGCGAGCACACTTGTCCAAGACGACAACAACCCAGCACTCTTGGAGCCTTCTCTGCACCTTGGTCATTTACTTGTCACCTGCCAGCACGCAGCTGCAGATGACTGGTAGAGAACACATGGGTTTAAGAAGAAAAGCAGAGGAAAAAGAAAACCTAAAACCTAGGGAATCCTATTTGTCAACATTTTTTTTTTTTCCGGTTTCTTTGGGAAAGACAGCCACTCTGTGACTTCGATGGTCTCCAGATCAGACACGGCTGCTCTACACCTGAATTCAGCACTGAGCCGCCCTGAAGAGCACAGCCTTCCTCTGCCGGTCTCTAGCTTTGCTGGAACCGTCATCCGCCGTAACCACATGCCTGAACCTTTCTCCCGCTGGGCTGTCTCTCTCCACGACGGTCCAGTGGGAGGAAAACTTCAGCAGAGGTGCTCGGCCGTGTTCCTGCCCCGCTCGATCCAGGTCCGTGGCGTGCAAGGAGAAGGAGAAGGGCTTCGGATGCTTTCCGCGGCTTCCCGTCCCCGCTTCCAGGTAACTTGCAAGGCTGGGCCCACTTACTCCCCACCTGTAGGTTCAGCACAGCCCACCGAGGGTTTCCTGAGGCCTAATCGCAGAGCTACTCCCACTGAGGCTGGGAATGCTGGAGGTAGCCCTTGTCTTGAGTCGCGTTTCTGCCTACTGGCCTGAGTCACACAAACCGTGGGCACATGGTGGCTGTGATGTGTGCTGACCCAGGACTGCAGGAATGGATGTCTCTGTAACGTCCCGGCACACTCTCGCCGGTAGCCTGCTGGCCCTAAATATTTCTCTCTCTCTCTCTCTCTCTCACTCACTCACACACACACACACACACACACACACACACACACACACACGCGCGCGCGCGCGCGCGCACACGCACACACACACACACACACCTAAAATGCAACAGTCCACCAGCAGATGGCGCTGTGGAGGCCGATTGAATCCCACATCCTCTTCCCTCTTCCTGGGCTTCAAATTCTGTGTCATCCAAACGACTGAGTCGCAATACGTTTAATTACGCCTCTTGAGACTCACAAAACCCACTGAGTAGAAGGAGACACTGAAAAGGACCCTTCCGGCTGGTGCCAAGGCATTTTCTCAGCACAAATGGGATGTGGGTGTGTTTCAGGGGAGGTGGTGGTTGTTGTTAGATGCCATCCAGTCGATTCTGACTCATAGTGACCGTTTGTGGCAGAGTAGAACTGCCCCATAGGTTTCCTACGTTAAAATCTTTGCGGAAGCAGATCGCCAAGTCTTTCTCCCGTGGAGCCACTGGGTGAGTTTGAACAGCTAACCTTTTGGTTAGCAGCCAAAGGCTTAACCACTGCGCCACCAGGGCTCCTTTTCAAGGGAGGAGCAACCTATAATTTGAAATAACTTAAAGCTTTTCCAGGCGTGACTTGCTAGAGAAGACTGATTTATGTTACAGAACTGCTGTGAGCATTTCCAAGCTCACACTCCATGCATGTCTCCAAGAGTGGAAAGAAGGAAGAAGGCTGCGAGATCCAAGTGTTCATAGGGTTCTTTCTATGCCCTTAATGGCCAGAAGGAGACTGTCTCATATGCGGTGTCTGTGAATGCAAGACGCATGAGACTCTACTGGGAAAGAAGGCAGTGGTCCCTACGCATGTGAGATTAGCTGGGGTGGGTTATTACTAGCGATCTATGGCTGCAGAGCAGCAGAAGAAAAACCCTTCATCTGCCCGGGAAAGTTTTAAGAATTTGAGATAATTCCCAGGAGATTTCAGGCATCCCTGCTAGACTTCAGCACACAATGCAGAGTGAGGCTGCGGACGTGGACTGCTTGGAGTCCTTGTGTCCCTTGATGCCTGCGTCAGGTAATTAGAAGAGCATGGGGCAGGGGCCTGCTGAAAGCTCTGCAGCCCCTGGGTGAGCGGAGCTGAGGAACAATCATCCGCTGGCAAGAGCACTTTTTCCAGGTCTCTGTAAATCACGTGGGGCCACTAGTCTCCCCGGTGGAGGGGGAGTCAGTGCTGCTCTGGAAAAAAACAAGTCTTCCCTCACCACCTGGCCACTTCCCAACAACTATCAGGGTTGAAAGACTTCTTCTGGGTTCCAAGGATCCTAAAAGAGATCTGTGAATACTAACTCTATTATTGCAAAGCCCCATAAGTGTCCTGGACCAAGAGTATCAGCTCTGCACTGGGGCTGTGGTAGGGAAAGGGGCATGCCAAGGACAAGAAGGACGAGAATCAGGAGGCTGGGAACAGGTTATGAGGGTATTCTGATCTGGGTCTACACCAGGCTGAAATCAAGGTGCTGGCTGGGGCTGTGGTTTTCATCTAAGGTTTCATATCCTCTTCCAAGCTCACTGGTTGTTGACGGAATTCGTATCCTTGTGGTGTTAGGACTGAGGTTCCCATATTCTTGCAGGCTGTCAGCCAGGGTTGCTCTTGACTTCTAGAAGCCACCCACAGATCCATGCCCTGTAGCCCCCATAGGCAGTTCACAACAGGATTGTTTGCTTTCTTCCAGGCCGGCAGGAGTGAGTCTCTTAGGAAGCTTCACCTTCTTTTAAAGGCTCCTCTGATTAGGTCAGACCCACCCAGGATGATCTCCCTTTTGATTAACTCAAAATCTATTGATCATCAGTAATGAGCAAGTAGAAAAGGAAATTAAGGAAACATTACCATTTGCAAAACATCTAAAATAATAAGGTACCTAGGAAGAAGTTTAGCCAGAAATATGAAAGACTTGTACATAGAAAATTAGAAATATTACTGAAACAAATCAAAGAAGACCTAAATAAATGGAAGGACATTCCATGTTAATGGATTGGAAGGCTTAACACAGTTAGGATCTCAATACACCCAAAGCAGTCTATAGATTCAATGCAATCCCCATCAAAATCCCAAAGCCTTCTTTGCAGAAATGGAAAAGCCAATCCTCAAATGTATATGGAACGGCAAACCAAACCTACTGCCATCGAGTTGATTACAACTCATAGAGACCCTATAGGGCAGAGTAGAACTGTCTCATAGGGTTTCCAAGGCTGTAAATCTTTACAGGAGCAGACCGCCACATCTTTCTCCTATGGAGTGGATAGTGGATTTGAACTGCCAAGCTTTTGGTTAGCAGCCAAGCACTATAAGCACTGCACCACCAGGGCTCCTTCATGGAATGCCAAGAGACCTCAAATAGCTAAAGCAATCTTTAAAAAAAAATAGTGTTTTATTGTGTTTTCAGTGAATGTTACACAGAAAATTAGGCTTCCATTTGACAATTTCTACACAAGTTGTTCAGTGACATTAGTTACATTTTTTACAATGTGTCAACATCCTTAGTAATTGCATTCTGGTTGTTCTGTTTCCAGTACTCTAGCTTCCCTGCCTCCCTTGTCTTGTCATCTTTGCTTTAGAGTAAAATGTTGACCTTTTTGTCTCATGCAGATTTTTTTTAATGGAGCCCTGTACTCATGGGTAATATCCTTTATTTTGTGTGCCAATCTGTTATTTTGTTAAAAGGTTAGTTAAAGCAATATTGAGGAAGAAAAATATAGTAGGAGGACTCACACGATCTGATTTTAAAACATACTACAAAGCTACAGTAATTAAAGCAGCCTGGTACTGGTATAATAGTGGACATATAGACCAATGGCATAGCATTGAGAGTCCAGAAGTAAATCCATACATCTATGGTCAACTGAATTTCGTCAAGGGTGCTAAGTCCATTCAATGGAGAAGGAAGAGTCTCTTCAATAAATGGTCCTGGGAACACTGGATTTTCACATGCAGAAGAATGAATCAGGATTCATGCCTCACACCATACACAGAAACCAATTCAAAATGGACCAAAGACCTAAATGTGAAGACTAAAACCGTAAAATTCATAGAAGAAAATGTAGGGGCGAGGTTGTAGGACCTAGTGTTTAATGATAGATTATCAGGTATGATAACAAAAGATGGAGCAGCAAAAGACAAAATAAACAGAGAGGACCTCACGAAAATTAAATACTTTACTACATCAAAGGACTTTTTCATCCAAGTGAAAATACAACCTACAGACTGGGAGAGTATTTTTAGAAACCATATATCATATAAAGGCCTAATATCCACAATATCTATAAAACTTCTACCTCTTAACATGAAAAAGACAAACAACCCAATCAAAAATTGAGCAATGGACTTGAACAAATAGTTCACCAGAGAGGATATTCAAATGGCCAACAAACGCATGAAAAGATGCTCAACATCATTAACCATTGTTGTGTTGTTGTATGTGTCGAGTCAATTGCGACTCACAGTGACCCTATGGGACAGAGTAGAATCACCCCATAGGGTTTCCTAAACTGTAATCTTTACCAGAGCAGATCTCACCAGGTATTCTGTATGTTTCTATAATGCTCTCAAATCCCATAAGATATAAGTCACTATTATGCTTTCATAATACATATGTATAACCATTCATAATCTGAATTTAGAAATAGAAATATGTCTACCTTTGTGAATCTCTCTAACATTAACTCTAAGTCATGAGAAAGTTGTTTAGAAAGTTTCTGAACTTAGACATAGAAACACAGAAGCATGTGAAGTATGTAAAGAATGTAAACAACATTTAAGCTGACTTTGACATAGCATGCTGTAATAAAGAAGACATAGCTCATCTTTGTAAACTAGAATTGAGACAAAAGTCTAAACAACCTACCTAATCTCTAACCTTGAAGATAAGATGTGTCATTTGCCTCATCTCTAACCCTTTTTTTTTTCTAACCCTAAAGATGTAACATACTAGTTTTTGACATCACACTGATCCTTATTGTGTGAGACCAAAGTGAAAATTTCACATATGAACCCTGAATTTCTGCTGATTCACTGAGAGAAGGCAGGGGAAAAGGGATTTTTCTCTAGTCTCTTACTCTGTCTGAAGACAGAGAGCCTGCTGAGACACTGCTCCCCACCACCAATCTTGGACCTTAGCTATGAGGGATCTCTGCCTAGTTTGAGGTTTGGTTAAGCCTACCTCCCGAGACCTCTCGTTAAAGGTAAAAGCCTGAAGTCTAAAGATTTGAACTCTAACCATTAAACAACATTTTAATTATTAATACTGATTCTCTGATTTGAAAAAAATGTTGTGAGGTCTTACATGCATGCCTTGCCATGACTACCTTGCAATAAACTAAATGAGTTTGTCTTAGTCTAAGTTCTCTAAAAAACGTATGAGAGTAGGAGGTGGAGCCAAAATGGCGAAATAGACAGATGCTTCCAGCCAGCCCTCTTTACAACAAAGACCCAAAAAAACAAGTGAAACTAGTATATTTATGACAAGCTAGGAGCCCTGAGCATCAAAGGAAAGCTTAGAAAGCGAACCTGAGGGGCAGGGGGAAGAAGAGACCATTCAGAAGCAGAGAGGAGTTACCGGACCTGAATCTTGGGGAGCCCTCAGGCACCATTCCCAGAGTGGCAGCGGCTGCAGAGGGCTGGTCCTAGTGTTCGGCAGCAGTTTCCTCAGGAAGAAGCAGCCAGTCACACAGCCCACTCACACCTCTGGAATCTGAGTAGAAGGGCACTCTTGGCAAAAGCTAAGTACTTGCGTATATTTTACCACGCCCCCCCCACCCCCAAGCCGGCTTCAGCGGCTGAATCCCTAGGTCTGAGATAGACTCTGGTGAGCACCTGGACACGTCCTCCCGGCCTTGGGGAAGGAAAAAATTTGCAACTGGGGGGAAAAGATAATTTGCTAGCTCCGTTAACTGGGGGAGCTCAGGACAGAAGTGGCTCCTGTCCAGGCATAAACCATCTGTGGACCTTGAGCACCTTTCCCTTCTGCATGGACCTGTGTGGGCCTATTTTGGGAGAATAGGCCCTTGTTGGCAAACTCCAACCATTTCAGCGGTGAGGTGGAGAGGTGGCTGTTAGACGTTTGACATTGCTTTGCCTATTAAACAAGGTCCTCACCTACCCACAACAGGGACCTAATGACTGGTGGCTCCACTTGGGTTGTCCAGCCACCCGAGACAGGGGCCCAGGGATAACTGGTACCTCCCAGTCCTTCCAACAAAATCTTTGGGTGCCCATGGTCCCTCTGCAGAGCTCACCCACCAGCACGCTCTAGGGAACAGAGATGCGTTTTCCTCAGAGACACTTGGGGGTCGGTTCTCAGCCCCCTGCCTTGTTCAGAGAGCGACCCCCTGCTGCAATCAGATACCGGTATATACGCCAATCACCCCTGCCCCTCTAAGACTGTAGGACAGAGCCTGTACCACACTTGATGATCAGCTACTTGGAAACCTGAGCAATTCACACAAGAAAACTGAATGGACTCCTAGACTGATATACCTGATAACAGCTCTAGCCAGCTGGGGACAGGACAACAGAACTCCGAAGATGAAAATAATCAAGCTAGCTCACTCAAGCAACCCATGGGGGTATACCAAAACAAAACAAAGCAAGCAGCTATGACACAGTAAGCAAGCATAAACTAATACAATAACTTATAGGTGGCTCGGAGACAACAGTCAATATCAAGTCACATAAAGAAACAGACCATGATCACCTCAACACGCTCTCAAAACAAAGAATCCAGGGATCTTTTCGATGGAAGTGCATTCCTGGAATTACCAGATGCAGAGTACAAAAGTTTAATATACAGAACCCTTCAAGACATTAGGAAGGAAATGAGGCAATACACAGAACAAGCCAAGGAATGCACAGATAAAGCAACTGAAGAACTCAGAAAGATTATTCAGGAACATAACGAAAAGTTTAATAAGCTGGAAAAATCCATAGACAGCAATCAGAAATTCTGAACATCAACAATAAAATTACAGAATTAGATAACTCAATAGAAAGTCAGAGGAGCAGAATTGAGCAAGTAGAAGCTAGAATTTCTGAACTCGAAGATAAATCACTTGGCACTAATATATTTGAAGAAAAATCAGATAAAAGAATTTTAAAAAATGAAGAAACCTTAAGAATCATGTGGGACTCTATCAAGAGAAATAACCTACGAGTGACTGGAATACCAGAACAGGGAGGGATAACAGAAAATACAGAGAAAATGGTTGAGGATTTGTTGGCAGAAAACTTCCCTGATATTGTGAAAGATGAGAAGATATCTATCCAAGATGCTCATCGAACTCCACACAAGGTAGATCTTAAAAGAAAGTCACCAAGACATATTATAATCAAGCTTGCCAAAACCAAAGATAAGGAGACAATTATAAGAGCAGCAAGGGATAAAAGAAAAGTGGCCTACAAGGGAGAGCCAATAAAAATAAGCTCGGACTATTCGGCAGAAACCATGCAGGCAAGAAGGCAATGGGATGACGTATTTAAAAAATTGAAGGAAAAAAATTGCCTACCAAGAATCATAAATCCATCAAAACTGTCTCTTAAATATAAAGGTGAAATTAAGACATTTCCAGATAAACACAAGTTGAGGGAATTCGTAAAAACCAAACCAAAACTACAAGAAATACTAAAGGGAGTTCTTTGGTTAGAAAATCAATAATATCAGGTATAGACCCAAGACTAGAACACTGGGCAGAGCAACCAGAAGTCAACCCAGACAGGGAAATCCAAAAAAAAAAAAAGCAAGATTAAAAAGACAAAAGCCCAACACAGGGTAATGGCGATGTTATTATATAAAAGAAGACAACATTAAAATAATAAAGAGGGACTAAGAAATGTAATCATACACCTTCCATATGAAGAGGAAGATACAGCAATACAAAGAAATAAAAGTTATAAATTTAGAAAAATAAGGTTAAATAATAAGGTAACCACAAAGGAGACAAGCTATCCTACTCATCAAAATAAAATACAAGGGAAAAATACAGACTCAGAACAAACAAAATCAGCAACAACAAATATGAGGAAAGGACAATATATAAAGAAAATCTACGTAGCGCATAAAATCAAGTGGGAAAAAGAAGCTGGCAACACACAAAAAAAGACATCAAAATGATAGCACTAAATTCATACGTATCCATAATTACCCTCAATGTAAATGGACTAAATGCACCAATAAAGAGACAGAGAGTGGCAGAATGGATTAAAAAACAAGATCCGTCTATATGCTGCCTACAAGAGACACACCTTAGACTTAGAGACATAAACAAACTAAAACTCAAAGGATGGAAAAAATATATCCAGCAAACAACAATCAAAAAAGAGCAGGAGTGGCAATATTAATTTCTGACAAAATAGACTTTAAAGTTAAATCCATCAGAAAGGATAAGGAAGGACACTATATAATGATTAAAGGGACAATACACCAAGAAGATATAAACATATTACATATTTATGCACCCAATGACAGGGCTGCAGATACATAAAATAAACTCTACCAGCATGGAAAAGTGAGATAGACAGCTCCACAATAATAGCAGGAGACTTTAACACACCACTTTCGGTGAAGGACAGGACATCCAGAAAGAAGCTCAATAAAGACGCGGAAGATCTAAATGCCACAGTCAACCAACTTGACCTCGTAGACATATACAGAACACTCCACCCAACAGCAACCAAGTATACTTTCTTTTCTAGTGCACATGGAACATTCTCTAGAATAGACCACATATTAGGTCATAAAGCAAGCCTTAGCGGAATCCAAAACATTGAATATTACAAAGCATCTTCTCTGACCATAAGGCCATAAAAGAGGAAATCAATAACAGGAAAAGCAGGGAAAAGAAATCAAACACTTGGAAACTGAACAATACCCTGCTCAAAGAAGACTGGATTATAGAAGACATTTGAAAACCAACACCAACCCACTGCCGTCGAGTCGATTCCGACTCATAGCGACCCTATAGCACAGAGCAGACATTAAGGATGGAATAAAGAAATTCATAGAATCCAATGAGAATGAAAACACTTCCTATTAGAACCTTTGGGACACAGCAAAAGCGGTACTCAGAGGCCAATTTATATCAATAAATGCACGCATCCAAAAAGAAGAAAGGGCCAAAATCAAAGAAGTATCCCTACAACTTGAACAAATAGAAAGACAGCAACAAAAGAAACCCACAGGCACCAGAAGAAAACAAATAATAAAAATTAGAGCTGAACTAAATGAAATAGAAAACAGAAAAACAATTGAAAGAATTAACAAGACCAAAAGCTGGTTTTTTTGAAAAACTCAACAAAATTGATAAACCATCGGCCAAACTGACAAAAGAAAAGCAGGAGAGGAAGCAAATAACCTGAATAAGAAATGAGAGGGGCGATATTACATCAGACCCAACTGAAATTAAAAGAATCATATCAGATTACCATGAAAAACTATACTCAAATTTGAAAACCTAGAAAAAATGGATGAATTCCTAGAAACACACTACCTACGTAAACTAACAGAAACAGAGGTAGAACAACTAAATAGACCCATAACAAAAGAAGAGATTGAAAAGGTAATCAAAAAACTTCCAACAAAAAAAAAAGCCCTGGTCCGGATGGCTTCACTGCAGAGTTCTACCAAACTTTCAGAGAAGAGTTAACACCACTACTACTAAAGGTATTTCAGAGCATAGAAAAGGATGGAATACTACCAAATTCATTCTATGAAGCCACCATAACCCTGATAGCAAAACCAGGTAAAGACTCCACAAGAAAAGAAAATTATAGACCTATATCCCTCATGAATGTAGATGCAAGAATCCTCAACAAAATAATGGCCAATAGAATTCAACAACATATCAAGAAAATAATTCCCCTTGACCAAGTGGGATTCATACCAGGTATGCAAGGATGGTTCAACATTAGAAAAACAATTATTGTAATCCACGACATACATAAAACAAAAGACAACAATCACATGATTTCATCAATTGATGCAGAAAAGGCATTTGACAAAGTTCAACACTCATTCATGATAAAAACTCTCAGCAAAATAGGAATAGAAGGAAAATTTCTCAACATAATAAAGGGCATTTATACAAAGCCAACAGCCAACATCACCCTAAATGGAGAGAGCCTGAAAGCATTCCCATTGAGATCGGGAACCAGACAAGGATGCCCTTTATCACCACTCTTATTCAACATTGTGCTGGAAGCCCTAGCCAGAACAATTAGGCTAGATAAAGAAATAAAGGGCATCCAGATTGGCAAGGAAGAAGTAAAAGTATCTATTTGCAGACAACATGATCTTATACACAGAAAACCCTAAGGAATCCTCCAGAAAACTACTGAAACTAATAGAAGAGTTCAGCAGAGTATAGGGATACAAGATAGACATACAAAAATCAGTTGGATTCCTCTACACCAACACAAAGAACATCGAAGAGGAAATCACCAAATCAGTACCATTTACAGTAGCCCCCAAGAAGATAAAATACTTAGGAATAAATCTTACCAGAGATGTAAAAGACTTGTACAAAGAAAACTACAGTACACTTCCGCAAGAAACCAAAAGAGACTTACATAAGTGGAAGAACATACCTTGCTCATGGACAGGAAGACTTAACATTATAAAAATGTCCATTCTACCAAAATCGATCTATACATTTAATGCAATTCCGATCCAAATCCCAATGACATTCTTCAATGAGATGGAGAAACAAATCACCAACTTCATATGGAAGGGAAAGAGGCCCCAGATAAAAAAGGCATTACTGAAAAAGAAGAACAAAGTAGGAGGCCCTACTTTACCTGATTTTAGAATCTATTATACCGCCACAGTAGTCAAAACAGCCTGGTACTGGTACGACAACAGATACATAGACCAATGGAACAGAATTGAGAGTCCAGACATAAATCCATCCACATATGAGCAGCTGATATTTGATAAAGGCCCCAAAACAGTTAAATGGGGAAAAGATAGTCTTTTTAACAAATGGTGCAGGCATAACTGGATTTCTATCTGCAAACAAATGAAACAAGACCCATACCTCACTCCATGCACAAAAACTAACTCAAAATGGATCAAAGACCTAAATATAAAATCTAAAACGATAAAGATCATGGAAGAAAAAATAGGGACAACGTTAGGAGCCCTAATACATGGCATAAACAGTATACAAAACATTACTAACACAAAATAATAAATGTCAGAGAGGCTGCGGAGAGATTGGAACTCTTATACACTGCTGGTGGGAATGTAAAATGGTACAACCACTTTGGAAATCTATCTGGCGTTATCTTAAACAGTTAGAAATAGAACTACCATACAACCCAGAAATCCCACTCCTCGGAATATACCCTAGACATACAAGAGCCTTCACACAAACAGATATATGCACACCCATGTTTATTGCAGCTCTGTTACAATAGCAAAAAGTTGGAAGCAACCAAGGTGTCCATCAACGGATGAATGGGTAAATAAATTGTGGTATATTCACACAATGGAATACTACGCATCGATAAAGAACAGTGACAAATCTCTGAAACATTTCATAACATGGAGGAACCTGGAAGGCATTATGCTGAGCGAAATTAGTCAGAGGCAAAAGGACAAATATTGTATAAGACCACTATTATAAGATCTTGAGAAATAGTAAACCTGAGAAGAACACATACTTTTGTGGTTACGAGGGGGGGAGGGAGGGAGGGTGGGAGAGGGTTTTTTATTGATTAATCAGTAGATAAGAACTGCTTTAGGTGAAGGGAAAGACAACACTCAATACATGGAAGGTCAGCTCAATTGGACTGGACCAAAAGCAAAGAAGTTTCTGGGATAAAATGAATGCTTCAAAGGTCAGCGGAGCAAGGGCGGGGGTCTGGGGAACATGGTTTGCGGGGACTTCTAAGTTAATTGGCAAAATAATTCTATTATGAAATCATTCTGCATCCCACTTTGAAATGTGGCGTCTGGGGTCTTAAATGCTAACAAGCGGCCATCTGAGATGCATCAATTGGTCTCAACCCACCTGGAGCAAAGGAAAATGAAGAACACCAAGGCCACACGACAACTAAGAGCCCAAGAGACAGAAAGGGCCACATGAACCAGAGACCTACATCATCCTGAGACCAGAAGAACTAGTTGGTGCCCGGCCACAATAGATGACTGCCCTGACAGGGAGCACAACAGAGAACTTCTGATGGAACAGGAGATAAGTGGGATGCAGACCCCAAATTCTCATAGAAAGACCAAACTTAATGGTCTGACTGAGACTAGAGGAATCCCGGTGGCCATGGTCCCCAGACCTTCTGTTGGCTCAGGACAGGAACCATCCCCGAAGACAACTCATCAGACATGAAAGGGACTGGTCAGCGGGTGGGAGAGAGACGCTGATGAAGATTGAGCTAATTATATCAGGTGGACGCTTGAGATTGTGTTGGCAACTCTTGTCTGGAGGGGGGATGGGAGGATAGAGAGAGAGGGAAGCCGGCAAAATTGTCACGAAAGGAGAGACTGAAAGGGCTGACTCAAGAGGGAGAGAGCAAGTGGGAGTAGGGAGTGAGAGGTATGTAAACTTATATGTGACAGACTGATTGGATTTGTAAACGTCCACTTGAAGCTTAATAAAAGTTAATTAAAAAAAAATTACTAACAATGCAGAAGAAAAACTAGATAACTGGGAGCTCCTAAAAATCAAACACTTATGCTCATCCAAAGACTTCACCAAAAGAGTAAAAAGACTACCTACAGACTGGGAAAAAATTTTTAGCTATGACATTTCTGATCAGCGCCTGATCTCTAAAATCTACATAATACTGCAAAAACTCAACTGCAAAAAGACAAATAACCCAATTAAAAAATGGGCAAAAGATTTGAATAGACACTTCACTAAAAAAGACATTCAGGTAGCTAACAGATATATGAGGAAATGTTCACGATCATTAGCCACTAGAGAAATGCAGATCAAAACTACAATGAGATTTCATCTCACTCCAACAAGGCTGGCATTAATCCAAAAAACACAAAAGAGTAACTGTTGGAGAGGCTGTGAAGAGATTGGAACACTTCTGCACTGCTGGTGGGAATGTCAAGTGGTACAACCACTTTGGAAATCGATTTGGCGCTTCCTTAAAAAGCTAGAAATAGAACTACCATACGATCCAGCAATCCCACCCCTTGGAATATATCCTAGAGAAATAAGAGCCTTTACACGAACAGATATATGCACACCCATGTTTATTGTAGTACTGTTTACAGTAGCAAAAAGATGGAAGCAACCAAGGTGCCCATCAACGGATGAATGGATAAATAAATTATGGTATATTCACACAATGGAATACTATGCATCAATAAAGAACAGTGAGGAATCTGTGAAACATTTCATAACATGGAGGAACCTGGAAGGCATTATGCTGAGTGAAATTAGTCAGTTGCAAAGGACAAACATTGTATAAGACCACTATCATAAGAACTTGAGAAATAGTTTAAACTGAGAAGAAAACATTCTTTTGTGGTTACGAGAGGGGGGAGGGAGGGAGGGTGGGAGAGGGGTACTCACTAATTAGATAGTAGATAAGAACTACTTTAGGTGAAGGGAAAGACAGCACGCAGTACAGGGGAGGTCAGCACAACTGGAATAAACCAAAAGCAAAGAAGTTTCCTAAATAAACTGAATGCCTCGAAGGCCAGTGTAGCAGGGGCAGGGGTCTGGGGACCATGGTTCCAGGGGACATCTAAGTCAATTGGCATAATAAAATCTATTAACAAAACATTCTGCATCCCACTTTGAAGAGTGGCGTCTGGGGTCTTAAATGCTAGCAAGCTGCCATCTAAGATGCATTAATTGGTCTGAACCCACCTGGATCAAAGGACAATGAAGAACACCAAGGACAGAAGGTAATTCCAAGCCTAAGAGACAGAAAGGGCCACATAAACCAGAGACTACAACAGCCTGAGACCAGAAGAACTAGATGGTGCCTGGCTACAACCGATGACTGCCCTGACAGGGAACACAACAGAGAACCCCTGAGGGAGCAGGAGAGCAGTGGGATGCAGACCCCAAATGCTCGTAAAAAGACCAGACTTAATGGTCTGACTGAGACTGGAAGGACCCCGGTGGTCATGGGCCCCAGACCTTCTGTAGGCCCAGGACAGGAACCATTCCCAAAGCCAACTCTTCAGACAGGGATTGGACTGGACAATGGTTGGAGAGGGATGCTGGTGAGGAGTGAACTTCTTGGATCAGGTGGACACTTGAGACTATGTTGGCATCTCCTGCCTGGAGGGGAGATGAGAGGGTAGAGGGGGTTAGAAGCTGGTGAAATGGACACAAAAAGAGAGAGTGGAGGGAGGGAGCAGGCTGTCTCATTAGCGGAAGAGCAATTGGGAGTATGTAGCAAGGTGTATAAAAGTTTTTGTGTGAGAGACTGACTTGATTTGTAAACTTTCACTTAAAGCACCATAAAAATTATTTTAAAAAAATGAAAACCACTGAAGCCAATATCTATAGAGAGAGAGAGAGAGAGATTTAATCAAAGGAAATAGCTCACACAGTTGTGGAGGCTGACAAGTCCCAAGTCCGTGGGTCAGGCTTCAGACTGGAGGCTTCTCTTGACTCACATGGTTGCAGGGGCTGACACACCCAAGATCAGCAGGTCAGATGTTAGGCTGCCGACTCACAGAGATGTGGAAACTGATGAATCCCCAAATCAGCAGGTCAGGCAGGAGGCTGCTGGTTCAAGTCCCAACAACAGGAGGTCAGATGATGATGAGCCAGATATAGGATCTAGAGTAAAAGGCAGTGAGCTTTGCCAGAGTGTCCATGTATATTAGATGCAGGCCACACCCCCAAGGAAACTCCCTTTACAACCGATTGGCTGATCACATCAGATCACATCATGGAGGTGATTACATTATATTATTTATAGAAGACCAAGTAGTCCAATGTTCACCAAACCACACAGAATCATAACTTAATCAAATTGACGTATAACATTATCCATCACATTCCACCCCTTGTCAAGTTGGTGCCTGTACACGTCTGCTTAAACCGTGCATAATTTCTAAATAAAGACAATTATAAAGCCACACTTGTGCCTAACATGATGCAACTAGCATGCATACAACTGAAAAGGCACTTACTAGCCCCATTCATATCATATATTTAATAAGTGATGGGATAAGGGAGGGAGGAGAACAAAAATAGTTGATATATATCTTTATATCTATAAAAAAAATTTTTATAGATAGATAGATATATATATTCATAAGGTTTTTCACTGGCTAATGCTTTTCAGAAGTAAATTGCCGGGTCCTTCTTCCTAGTCTGTCTTAGTCTGGAAGCTCAGCTGAAACCTGTCCTCCATGGGTGACCCTGCTGGTATCTGAATACTGGTGGCATAGCTTCCAGCATCACAGCTACACGCAAGCCCCCACAGAACAACAAACTGACAGACACGTGGACATGTTGTTAGGAGCGATCAGTCCCTGGAGAAGGACATCATGCTTGGCAAAGTACAGGGTCAGCAGAAAAGAGGAGGACCTTCAACGAGGTTCATTGACACAGTGGCTGCAACAACAAGCTCAAGCATAACAACGATTGTAGAGGTGGCACAGGACCGGGCAGTGTTTCGTTCTGTTGTGCATAGGGTTGCTATGAGTCAGAACCGACTCAACGGCACCTAAGAGAGCTTGGCTGCTGTCTTAGTCATCTAGTGCTGCCATAACAGAAATACCACAAGTGGATGGCTTTAACAAACCAAAGTTTATTCCATCAGAGTCTAGTAAAGGCTAGAAGTCCAAATTCAGGGCATCAGCTCCAGGGGAAGGCTTTCTCTGTCAGCTCTGGAGGAAGGTCTTTGTCATCAATATTCCCCTGGATGAGGAGTTTCTCTGCTCAGGGAACCTGGGTCCAAAGGACGAGCTCTGCTCCTGGTGCTGCCTTCCTGGTGGTATGAGGTCCCCTGTCTCTCTCCTGGTTTCTCTCCTTTATATCTCAAAAGAGATTGGCTCAAGACACAATTCAATCTTGTAGATTGAATCTGACCTCATTAACATAACTGTCGCTTATCCCACCTCATTAACATCATAGAGGTAGGATTTCCAACACATAGGAAAATCACATCAGATGACACAATGGTGGGCAATCACACAACACTGGGAGTCATGGCCTACCCAAATGATACACATTTTTGGGGGACACAATTCAATCCATGACATCTGCTAACCAAAAGGTCAGCAGTTCGAATTCACCAGCCACTACTTGGAAACCCTATGCGGCAGTTCTACTCTGTCCTATTAGGTCACTATGAGTGGAAATCAAGTCAGTGGCAATTGGTTTGGTTATATATATATATTTGTTGTTTTTCAGTGTCATCAAGTCGTTTCCGATTCATAGCGATGCTAAGTACAACAGAATGAAAAACTATCAAGTCCTGTACCATCCTCACAATCATTATTATACTTGAGCCCATTGTTGCAGCCACTGTGTCAATCCATCTTGTTGAAGATCTTCCTCTTTCCCACTGACCCTCTACTTTACCGAGCAAGATGTCCTTCTCCAGGAATTGATCCCTCCTGATAACATGTCCAAAGTACGTGAGACATAGTCTTGCCATTCTTGCTTCTAAGGAGCATTCTGGCTGCACTGCTTCCAAGACAGATTTGTTTGGTCTTCTGGCAGCCTGTGGTATATTCAACATTCTTCACCCACACCATAATTCAAAGGCATCAGTTCTTCCTCAGTCTTCCTTATTCATCATCCAGCTTTTGCATACATATGAGTCTCTTGAAAATATCATGGCTTGGGTCAGGCACACCTTAGTCCTCAAAGTAGCATCTTTGATTTTTAACACTTTAAATGGTCTTTTGCACCCAATGCTGTATGTCGCTTGATTTCTTGACTGCTGCTTCCATGGGCATCGATTGTGGATCCAGGTAAAATGAAATCCTTGACATCGTCAATCTTTTCTCCGTTTACCATGATGTTGCTTATTGGTCCAGTTGTGAGGATTTTTGTTTTCTGTATGTTGAGGAAACCCTGGTGGCGTGGTGGTTAAGTGCTACAGCTGCTAACCAAAAGGTCAGCAGTTCAAATCCGCCAGGCGCTCCTTGGAAACTCTATGGGGCAGTTCTACTCTGTCCTATAGGGTTGCTATGAGTTGGAATCGACTCAACGGCAGTGGGTTTGGTTTGGGTTTGGGTATATGTTGAGGTGCAATTCATAATGAAGGCTGTAGTCTTTGATCTTCATCAGTAAGTGCTTCAAATCCTCTTCACTTTCAGGTTCTCTTCACTTTCAGGAATTTACAGAATACCAATCAAGATGTTTCAACAAACGGATGCAGCACTGGAAGTGTTCACTCATCTATACCAAGAAATTTGGAAGACAGCTACCTGGCCAACCAACAGGAAGAGATCCATATTTATGCCCATTCCAAAGAAAGGTGATCCAACAGAATGTGGAAATTATTGAACAATATCATTAATATCACAGGCAAGTAAAATTTTGCTGAAGATCATTCAAAAGCGGTTGCAGCTGTACATCGACAAGAAACTGCCAGAAATTCAAGCTGGATTCAGAAGAGGACATGAAACCAGGGATATCATTGCTGATGTCAGATGGATCCTGGCTGAAAGCAGAGAATACCAGAAGGATGTTTACCTGTGTTTTACTGACTATGCAAAGGCATCTGACTGTGTAGATCATAACAAATTATGGATAACATTGCGAAGAATGGGAATTCCCAAACACTTAATTGTGCTCATGAGGAACCTGTATATAGATCAACAGGCAGTTGTTCGAACAGAGCAAGAGGATACTGTGTGGTTTAATATCAGGAAAGGTGTGCATTAGGGTTGTATCCTTTCACCATACCTATTCAATCTGTATGCTGAGCAAATAATCTGAGAAGCTGGACTATATGAAGAATACTGGAGGATTGGAAGAAGACTCATAAACAACCTGAGATATATATATACCGCCATCCTTGCTTCCAAGCAGCATTCCTGCTGCACTTCTTCCAAGACAGACTTGTTCGTTCTTCTGGCAGTCCACATTACATTCAATACTCTTTGCCAACACCATAATTCAAAGTCGTCAATTCTTCTTCAGTCTTCCTTAGTCATTGCCCAGCCTTCACATGCATATAAGGCGATTGAAAATACCATGGCTTCAGTCAGGTGCATCTTAGTCCTCAAAGTGACATCTTGGCTTTTTAACACTTTAAAGAGGTTATAGAAGGACCGCCAGGTCCTTTTTCCTTGTCTGTCTTAGTCTGGAAGCTCCGCTGAAACCTGTCCACAAAGGGTGACCCACTGGTATTTGAAATACCGGTGTCAAAGCATCCAGTATCACAGTACAACAAATTGTCAGGTGCATCGTGGTGTATATATATATACATACATACACACATGCAATAAAACAAGGAGTTAATACTCATAACACTTACAGTCCTCGTTTCTGCAACTAGTCATGTGGTCGTAACTTGTATTTAGAACTACCTTCTTTTTTATTGTACTTTTGATAAAGGTTTACAGAACAAACTAGTTTCTCATTAAGCAGAACACATACTGTTTTATTACATTGGTTAGCAACCACACAACATACCAACACTGCCCCTTCTTGACCTTGGGTTCCCTATTACCATCCTTCCTGTCCCCTCCTGCCTTCTAGTCCTTGCCCCTGGGCTGGTGTGCCCCTTTAGTCTCATTTTGTTTTATGGTTGAGGGTTGAACCTCGGGATTGACGTTATTACTGAGCTAAAAGGGTGTCTGGGGGCCATAATTTCAGGGTTTCTCCAGTCTCCATCAGGCCAGTAAGTCTAGTCTTTTTTGTGAGTTAGAATTTTGCTCTACATTTTTCTCCAGCTCTGTCCGGGACCCTCTATTGTGATCCCTGTCAGAGCAGTCAGTGTTGGTAGCCAGGCACCATCTTGTTGTACTGGACTCAGTCTGGTGGAGGCCGTGGTAGATGTGGTCCATTAGTCCTTTGGACTAATCTTTCTCAGTGTCTTTAGTTTTCTTCATTCTTCCTTGCTCCCGAAGGGGTGAGACCAGTGGAGCATCTTAGATGGCTGATCACAAGTTTTAAGACCCCAGACGCTACTCACCAAAGTAGAATATAGAACATTTTCTTTATAAACCGTGTTATGCCAGTTGATCTAGATGTTCCCCAAGACCATGGTCCCCGCAGCCCTCAGCCCAGCAATTCGGTCCCTCAGGAAGTTTGGATGTGTCTATGGAGCTTCCATGACCTTGCCTTGTACAAGTTTTGCTAGCTTCCCCAGTATTGTGTATCGTCTTACCCTTCGCCAAAGTTACCACTTATCTATTGTCTCTTTAGCGTTTTTCCATCCCCGCCCCCCTCCCTCGAGAACTACCTTCTTCTACCACCCATTCCACATTCCTTCTACCCTTGAGCAAGCACCTCAGCGGGTTGTGGTTCTTTGTGGGGTGACCCAAACCTTCATTCCTGAAGGGGCTGAGTCATTAGTAGTCATGTTGGAGTTGAGTTTCTGTAGTTTTCCATTGACTTTAATCACAGGCTATGGTAGTAATAAGAGATGCCCTAAGGGATCTCCCGTATTTCAGGCATACTCTTCTTTACCTCCATTATATTGTATCAATCCAATTTCCCCTTGGTAATCAGGATCAATAACACCAGCTAGTATGGTGTCTCCCTTCTTTGCCCTTTGATTCAGAGGCATGAGAAACCCAAGTGGCTGGGCGGCATTCTTAACTTCCAGTTCAATGGAATCAGTGTTGTGTCTCCAGGTGGGACCATTTCTCCCTTTGGAACTAAGACCTCTAGACCTGCACAGCATAGGGTCACAGACGCAGGAAGCAAAAAGTGGTGCCACTCCCATTTCAACCCCTTAGTTCCTGGACCCGTGAATCCCGGCTATGGGAAAAACAGCACCATATATTGGACCCTGGTTTAGAGCATATAAAGCCTCCTGGAGAACATTGCTCCAACCCTTCAAGGTATTGCCATCTAGCTGGCACCATTATTGTGTCTTTGGAAGGCCGTTTCTTCATTCTATCAAGCCAGCTGCTTCAGGATGATGGGGAACATGGTAAGACTAGTGAATACCATGAGCATGGGCCCATTGCCATACTTTATTTGCTATGAAGTGAGTTCCCTGATCAGAAGAGATACTGTGTGGGATACCATGACGGTGGATAAGGTATTCTGTAAGTCCATGGATGGTAGTTTTGGCAGAAGAATTGCATGCAGGGAAGGCAAATCCATATCCAGAGTAAGTGTCTATCCCAGTAAGAACAAAATGCTGTCCTTTCCATGATGGAAGTACTCCAGTAGTAATAAACTTACTACCAGGTTGCTGGCTTATCACCTCTAGGGATGGTGCCATATTAGGGACTAAGTGTTGGTCTTAGCTGCTGGCAGATTAGGCACTCAAACGTGGCTGTAGACAAGTCAGCCTTGGTGGGTGGAAGTCCATGTTGCTGAGCCCACGCATAACCTCCATCCCTGCCGACATGGCCACTTTGTTCATGAGCCCATTGGGCAATGACAGGAGTGGCTGGGGAAAGATGACTTGTTTCCACAGAATGTGTCATCCTATCCACTTGGCTGTTAAATTCCTCCTCTGCTGTCTGACTGAGACTGGAAGGACCCCGGTGGTCATGGCCCCCAGACCTTCTGTTGGCCCAGGACAGGAACCATTCCTGAAGCCAACTCTTCAGACATGGATTGGAGTGGACAATGGGTTGGAGAGTAATGCTGGTGAGGAGTGAGCTTCCTGGATCAGGTGGACACTTGAGACTATGTTGGCATCTCCTGCCTGGAGGGGAGATGAGAGGGTGGAGGGGGTTTAGAAGCTGGCAAAATGGACACGAAAAGAGAGAGTGGAGGGAGAGAGCAGGCTGTCTCATTAGGGGGAGAGTAATTGGGAGTGTGTAGCAAGGTGTATATGGGTTTTTGTATGAGAGACAGACTTGATTTGTAAACTTTCGCTTAAAGCACAATAAAAATTATTAAAAAAAAATTCCTCCTCTGCCGAGGTCACCTTTGGTGAGCATTCACATGAAACACAAATATCTTCACTTCTTTGGCCCATTCAGAGAGATCTATCCACATACTTCTTCCCCATACCTCCTTGTCACAAATTTTCCAGTCATGTTCCTCCCAAGTTGTTGACCATCCCACCAGACCATTGGCCACAGTCCATGAAACAGTATATAATCACTCGTCTGGCCATTTTTCCTTCTAAGCAAAATGAACAACCAGGTGCACTGCTTGAAGGTCTGCCCACTGTCATTCAGGTCATTCAGGGAGGTCCCAGAAAGGGGCCGCAGTGCTGCTGCTGTCCGCTTTCTAGTGGTGCCTGTGTATTGCACAGAACCGTCTGTAAACCAGCCACAAGTTTTCTCTTCCTCACTCAACTGATCATAAGGAACTCCCCATGAGGCCACAGGTGCAGACAGGGAGGGGGAAGGTAATGTGACAGGAGGCCATGGGCATTTGGGCCACCTCCTCATGTAATTTACTTGTGCCTTCTGGTCCGGCTCAGGGCCCAATCTCATATATACCACTTCCATTCAATGATGGAGTGCTGTCATGCACATCTGACTTTATGACTCGATGGATCAGACAACACCCAGTTCAGCCGAAAGCTGTTTCTCAAAAGGGAGAGTAGTTATCTATAGAGGATGGCAGGGCTTTGCTTCAAAATCCTAAGGATCTGCACTGTGATTGACCAATAGGGGCCTGCCAAAGACTCCAGACAGCATCTCTATCTGCCACTGACACTTCAAGCATCATTGATCAGCCAGATCATACGGCCCAATGGCAGAGCAGCTTGCATGGCAACCTAAACCTGCTGTAGAGCTCTCTCTTGTTCTGGGTCCCACTCAAAACTAGCCGCTTTCGGAGTCACTTGATAGATAGGTCAGAGTAGCACAGCTAAATAGGGATACGTTGCCTCCAAAATCCAAAGAGGCCCACCAGATGTTGTGCCTCCTTCTCAGTTGTAGGAGGGTCCAGACGCAATAATCCCTCACTTTAGAAGGAATATCTTGACATGCCCCACACCACTGGACCTGTATAATTTTCACTGAGGTGGAAGGCACCTGAATTTTCCCACCCTCTAGCATGCAAATGTCTTACCAATAAGCCTAGAGTCACTGACACTTCTTCCTTACTAGGTCCAATCAGCATAATGTCATCAATATAATGGACCAGTGTGACGTCTTATGGAAGGGAAAGTCAATCGAGGTCCACGTGGACTAAATTATGTAGGGCTGGAGAATTAATGAAGCCCTGAGGTTTTTTTCTGAGGCAGGCAACTGAAGGTGTATTGCTGGCCTTGCCAGCTGAAGGAAAACTGCTCTGATGGTCCTTTGAAACAGGTATGGAGAAAAAGGCATTGGGCAGATCAATAGCTGCATACCAGGTACCAGGAGATGTATTAATTTGCTCAAGCAATGAAACCACATCTGGAACAACAGCTGAAATTGGAGTCACTACCTGGTTAAGTTTAGTGATAAGCCACTATCATTCTCCAAGATCTATGCATTTTTTGTACAGGCCAAATAGGCGACTTGAATGGGGATATTGTGGGAATTACCACCCATGCATCCTTCAAGTCCTTGATTATGGCAGTAATCTCTGCAATCCCTCCAGGAATGTGGTATTGCTTTCGGTTTATTATTTTCCTAGGTAGTGGCAGTTCTAATGGCTTCCACTTGGCCTTTCCTAACCATAATAGCCCTTACTCCACATGTCAGAGATCTAATGTGTGGATTCTGCCAGTTGCTGAGTACGTCTATCCCAATTATGCATTCTGGAACTGGGAACATCACTACAGGATGTGTTCAGGGACTCACTGGACCCACTGTGAAATGAACATAAGCTAAGACTCCATTAATAACCTGACCCCCATATGCCCCCACTCTGACTGGTAGGCTTCAGTGATGTTTTGGGTCTCCTGGAATTAGTGTCAGTTTAGAGCCAGTGTCCGGTAATCCCGGAAACGTCTGATCATTTCCTTTTCCCCAGCGAACAGTAACTCTCATAAAAGGCTGTGTATCCTTTTGGGAAGGCTGGGAGAAAGATCAGCAGTATAAAATTTTGGCAGTGCAGTAGGGTCCTTCCTCAAGGGGACTCAGCCTCCCCTTCATTCAAGGGGTATGCACCTGTAAACTGGCTCAAGTCTGGGAATTGATTGTGGGGCCATGACTCTGTATTCTCGTGATTCAAGCTAGATTGCCATTCGGTTGACATAGAATTCCCCTGCCTGTACAGACCAAGTAAATATTTAGTAGATTTCTCATCTATTCCACTTCCAGGGACATCCACCATGACTAAGTAGTCAATGCCATAAGTCCATAGGAGTATTACTATTCTGATTACTCCTTTGACTCTATTGTCCAGTAAGGTAACCATGTCCACCTTGTCTTTGTTGATTAAGTGCCACCACATGGCCCCTACCACCATGGGCTCCAATCATCCCTATTGTAGTTAGGTGTCTTAATGCAGTGAGGGCAGTTCCCACTGTCAAATCTGACTTACATAAAATAGTAATCACGGCAGTCTTCAAGGATGCTGGGGCTCCCTTCACAAATTTGTTCCTCACCGTTATGGTAGAAGGTGTGTCTTCTGGGCGCTCCATGTGTGGGTCTGTGGATCTAACCTGATAAATCCACTCCAGCATGCCAATCTCCCTAAGTCTCTGGATACCTTCTTCTACAGTATACCAAG
Source organism: Elephas maximus indicus (assembly GCF_024166365.1). Lineage (NCBI taxonomy): Eukaryota > Metazoa > Chordata > Mammalia > Proboscidea > Elephantidae > Elephas > Elephas maximus. The sequence goes on from NC_064846.1 coordinate 20,903,265, forward strand.
GCAGGTCTGTACTCCAGCTTGATTTAGTGTAGGCCACTGTGTAATCCATGCTTCAGCAACCCAACGGAATAAACTATTAGATCCTTTCCTAACGTCTCAAGCTGAAACATAGAATGAAGAATCTGTGCTTAGTGGACCCATATAAATAAACTCAGACTGATCCATCTTTACATTCCTTGCACCATTATCCCACACCCTTAATAGCCATTCCCACACACATTCCCCAGGTTTCTGTTTGTATATATCAGAAAAGTCAGGCACTTTTTTTAGAGTGCAGTGTACCCCCTCCTGGGTCATACTTTGTACAGCACCTTTTGGAGCTCACTGGGATTTAAGTGTAGTTATAGGTCTAGAAACAAAAATGGGTGATGGAGATGGATCCTGAGAACATTCAGCAATGTCTTGTAAGGCATCTGTTTCAGACCATGCCCCAGCCAACACTCCAGGCACCTCCACAGGTGATATCTCATACAAAGACTCTTCAGGCACAGCTGGGTTAATATCATCAGATGGCAGTGGAAGGGATAATGGTTTTCCTGGGGAAGGTGCCTTAGCAGACAAAGATGGATTAATCTCTTCAGATGGGAGGGATGGTTCTAATGGCAGGAAAGACACAACAGAATTTAGGGGCTCAGTGTCCCCAGTTTCCTGATTATCTGCCCATATGTCCCCATCTCAAGTTTCAGGGTCTCATTTCTTCCCAATCAATGCCCTCACTTTAACTTCAGACAGCATTCGAGGTTGGGAATTAAATTGACATTTTAATTCAGCCACTCTTTTTTTTTTGTTCAATAGAAAAAGAGTTTATTAAAGGATTTATTGAGCCCTCATCATCTCTGGGAGGCCAGAGAGTCTGTCTTACAAGAAATGCCCATACCCTACCCTGAGGCTCAGAGACATTAAGTAACCAACCAAGACCACACAGCAAGTACGTGGCAGAGTATGCTTTGAACTGGTGTCAGTCTGAATCCAAAGCCCATGCTTTTTCCATTGAGGACTGTAACCCCCTTGAGGAGCGGGACAGCTTCTTTTATTTATCTTGTATCCCCAGTCCCCAGCACCATCACAGGCCCACAGCAGGAGTCGGTGAGTGGCTGAGTGGGTGAATGAAAAAATAAACTGTCCACTCTTACTCAAAAACCTTCGATGGCCACCACAAACCATGCTTTGCTCTTGCCATTGCCAATAAAGTCCAAATTCCCCATTCTGACATCTCTACATTTGACAGTATGGCTGCAGCCTACTTTCCCAGGCTTCTGGTCACTTCATCTCCTTGCCCCAGCCTAGCTGAGCACCTTGCCATTCTCCAAATTGACTTTCTGCTTTCTTACCTCCACACCTCTGCACATACTGTTCCTCACACTAAGAAGAAAGGACGTTTTCCCCATATTTCTGCCTGTCAAAAGCCTCCCCATCTTTCAAGCCCAACACAAGGCTCCTGCTCAATCATCTCAGCTGAAGAGGAACTCTCTCTTCAGAACTCTTATGACAAATACCAAATTCCTGGTGCATGTCATGGACTGCGTGTGAATCACGATCCTTTCAGTATATTTTCACTTCCCCCATTAAACTGGAGCTTCTCGAGGGCAGGTACAGTGTCAGAAACTCTTCTTATTCCTCTGTGCAGGCCCCGTGAAGAGTTCAGTAAATGTCGCTTGTTCTGTTGATGATGTCTCTCTCCCTCCTTGCACCATCTTCTCCCACTAGCATCTACTGCCTGCCCTGTGCCTTTGGCTTCCATCACCCCAAGGGGGGTTGTTGACATCTGTGCTTTCTCTAGGCTTCCAGACTTTGATGCCTCTGACTCCCTGGTGGGTGCCACTCCTACAGACGCAAGCTGCAGAAATGAACCCAAAACATCCTTCACTTGGGCTGGACGATCAACATTTTGAGCAGTAGGAATTGCCATCTGGATACATGGTCTTTCCGTTTCCCTTTACTGCCAGGCCACTCGCCTTCACCACTGGAGTCATTTCTCCTTCAGACACACGCTGAAATAAGACAGGGGTGTGGAGGCTCCTGACCACAGCCTGGAGAGGCCCAAGTGAAATCTATGACAGCAGACCAGACATGGGTCCATCTGGCGGCAGACCTACTTTTGCTTAAACTGCACAGTGCTCACAACACACTGAAAATTTAAAAGCCAGAAAATTTGTATTAGCAACCTGGATATTTGGCTTCTCTTAACAACATGAGAATCAGCAATAATAGGTCTGTATGCTTACTATCGGAGTCCCTGGGTGGTGCAAACACACTCAGCTGCTAACAGAAAGATTAGAGATTTGAGTCTACCCAGAAGCACCTTGGAAGAAAGGCCTGGCAATCTACCACCAAAGACTCAGACATTGAAAGCCTTATGGAGTACAGTTCTACTCTGATACACATGAGGTCATCCTGAGTCAGAACGGGTTTGAAGGCAACTGGTGGTGGTGGTGACGGTGGATTTTTTTTCAGAAGTAAATCACATGCCTTTCTTCCGAGGCACCCTTCAGTTTGCAGCTGAATGTGTTAACCCTTTGCACTACCAGGGACCCCCCCCCATGCTCAAAGAGAGGGGAATTAGGTTCCACCATTTGAAGGTAACCATATCAAAGGCTTTGAGGACATATTTTAAAACCATCACTTGACGAAGGGGAGCCACTGAAGGTTTCATGTAGGGGACTGACAAAGTTGGCTCTGCATTTTTTGAAAACTTTGTGGGTGCCACATGGAGGTGAGGTTGCAAAATTGGGGGGAAATTCTGCAGGGTTGGGGAAGGAAAGCTGAGCCTGCCATGTGTCTTTCACACCTCTTTATACCACCTGATATTGTGTCCCAACCCTCTGTTCGTCATCCAACATCCTCACCCCGTGGTAGTGCCTATCAGAGAGGGCCTCCCTTCAGAGCTGGGTGTTATCTACAAAAGTGCTTATACACACAGAGAGCAGTCTTGGCAGGACTAGGAAAACAAAGCCAGTTTACTATTTTAAAGTTGCATCCTATTTACTATATAACAATTAATTTAGTACTCTATCAATGGAGATATAATTCCTTAATCCTGTAATTGCATGCAAAATGCACAGTCATAATTACACTGTATTGTATTTGTGTGCAATTGTCAAAAGTAGTAATCTGTTCAAAGTAAACACTAAAAATATAGCACAATTTTAAAACCCTGCTCTGGCCTTTCTTTTTTTTTTCTTTATACACCAGGAGCTCAGAGAAGGAGGTGACCCACTGTAGTGGCTGTCATGGATTGAACTGTGTCCCCCCAAAATATCTGTCAACTTGTCAGCCACTCATGATAAGACTCAGGGTTTGAGTTTTCGCAATATCAACTCTGTTATTACAAGAAATTAGGCTTTCTTTCAGGGTACAATCAGCAAGTTTCAGGTCTTTTATGTGGCCCTTGAGCTATGACTCTGAATCCCTGAGCTCATCTCTTTCTTTGACTACTTTTTCTAGTGAAAACAAGACCAACCAGCCAGCTTCCTTATACTTCTCATTCTGACAAAATTGTAGAAACGTGTCAAATATATGACTACCCAGAGGCTCACCTCTTACCAATAGTTGATCTCTTGGTGGTTATATTTTGTGTGTTTCTATTGCCACCTCAAGCCATGGATTAGCAGTGACCTCTTTACTACTGGAAGCAAAGTCATTAGCATCTTTAAAACTAGCCAGACTTGAAAACCAATTTAGAAAACTGATCCTTATGATTTTTTTTTCTCTAGACTTACTCTGGAGCCCTGGTAGCACAGTGGTTAAGAGCTCACTTACTAACCAAAAGTTGGCAGTTTGAATCCACCAGCCACTCCTTGGAAACTGTACGGGGCAGTTCTACTCTGTCCTGTAGGTTCACTGTGAGTCAGAATCAACTTGACACCATTGGGTTTGGTTTTTTGTTGTTGTTGTTTTGCTTTGTTTTTTGTTTAGAACCACTCTTAGTACCAAATGTCTTAGGCTGGGTTCTCTAGAGAAGCAAAACCAGTGAAGCCTACATATATAAATATATAAACAGATATTTAATTCAAGGAAATGGCTTTCAGTTGCAGAGGTGGACAAGTCCCAAGTCCATAGGTCAGGAGTCAGACTGGAGGCTTCTCCTGACTCACATGGTTGCAGGGGCTGACAAACCTAAGGTCAGCAGGGCATATGGCAGGCTGCTGGCTCACAAGCTGCAGATGCTGACAAATCCCAAGATTGGCAGGTAAGATATCAGGCCGCTGAACTGCAGCGCTGTGGAAGCTTATGAATCCCCAAATTTGCAGGTCAGACAGGAGACTGCGGGCTCAAGTCTCAAGAACCAGAGTTCAGATGATGATGAGCCAGATGCAGGATCCAGAACAAAAGCCAGCAATCTTTGCCAGAACATCCATATATATTACATGCAGGCCATACCCTTGAGGAAACTCCTCTTACAACTGATTGGCTGATTATATCATATTACTTCATGGAGGTGATTGCATTATATTACTTATGGAAGAGCACTCAGTCCAATGTTTACCAAACCACTGAGAATCACAGCCTAATCAAGTTGACACATATCATTAACCATCATAAAGTTTATGCATAATAACCTGAGTATCTCTTTATTAATATTCTATGTTAAAATCCTTCACAATGCCAGGTCTTTTTTTCCTCAGAGCAGCTCGTGCATTCAAATTGTCAACCTTTCAGTTAGCAGCCAAGTGCTTAATCACTGCGCCACCAGGGTTGCTTTAATTAGTCATTAAGGAAATGCAAATCAAAACAATGAGATATCACCTCACCCCCATTTAGAATGACAATGATCAAAGAAGAGAAAACAGTAAGTGTTGGCAGATGTTGTGGAAAAACAAGAACCCTCATCCATTGCTGGTGGGAATGTAAAATGATATAGCCACTGTGGAAAACAGTTTGGCAGTTCTTCGAAAAGTTGAAAATAGAACTACCATATGACCCAGCAACTGAAGAAAAAATTCAAGCCTCGAGTTGCAGTAGTGAAGGATTCCATGGGGAAAATGTTAAACAAGGCAGGAAGCATCAAAAGAAGATGGAAGGAATACACAGAGTCATTATACCAAAAAGAATTAGTCGATATTCATCCATTTCAAGAGGTGGCATATGATCAGGAACCGATGGTACTAAAGGAAGAAGTCCAAGCTGCTCTGAAGGCATTGGTGAAAAACAAGGCTCCAGGAATTGATGGAATATCAATTGAGATGTTTCAACAAACAGATGCAGGACTGGAGGTGCTCACTCGTCTATGCCAAGAAATATGGAAGACAGCTTCCTGGCCAACTGACTGGAAGAGATCCATATTTGTGCCTATTCCCAAGAAAGGTGATCCATCCGAATGTGGAAATTATAGAACAATATCATTAATATCACACGCAAGCAAAATTTTGCTGAAGATCATTCAAAAACGGCTGCAGCAGTATATCAACAGGGAACTGCCAGAAATTCAGGCCGGTTTCAGAAGACGTGGAACCAGGGATATCATTGCTGATGTCAGATAGATCCTGGCTGAAAGCAGAGAATACCAGAAGGATGTTTACCTGTGTTTTATTGACTGTGCAAAGGCATTCGATTGTGTGGATCATAACAAACTATGGATAACACTGAGAAGAATGGGAATTCCAGAACACTTAATTGTGCTCATGAGGAACCTTTATGTAGATCAAGAGGCAGTTGTTCGGACAGAACAAGGGGATACTGATTGGTTTAAAGTCAGGAAAGGTGTGTGTCAGGGTTGTATTCTTTCATCATACCTATTTAATCTGTATGCTGAACAAATAATACGAGAAGTTGGACTGTATGAAGAATGGGGCATCAGGATTGGAGGAAGACTCATTCATTAACAACCTGTGTTATGCAGATGACACAACCTTGCTTGCTGAAAGTGAAGAGGACTTGAAGCACTTGGTAGTGAAGATCAAAGACCACAGCCTTCAGTATGGATTGCACCTCAACATGAAGAAAACAAAAATCCTCACAACTGGACCAATGAGCAACATCATGATAAATGGAGAAAAGATTGAAGTTGTCAAGGATTTCATTTTACTTGGATCCACAATCAACACCTGTGAAAGCAGCAGTCAAAAAATCAAAAGATGCATTGCATTGGGCAAATCTGCTGCAAAGGATCCCTTTAAAGTTTTGAAAAGCAAAGATGTCACCTTGAAGACTAAGGTGCACCTGACCTAAGCCATGGTATTTTCAATCACATCATATACATGTCAAAGCTGGACAATGAATAAGGAAGACCAAAGAAGAGTTGACGCCTTTGAGTTGTGGTGTTGGTGAAGAATATTGAATATACCATGGACTTCCAGAAGAACAAACAAATCTGTCTTGGAGGAAGTGCGGTCAGAATGCTCCTTAGAGCCAAGGATGGCAAGAGTGCATCTTACAGGCTTTGGACATGTCGTCAGGAGGGATCAGTCCCTGGAGAAGGACATCATGCTTGGCAGAGTACAGGGTCAGCAGAAAAGAGGAAGACCCTGAACGAAGTGGATTGACACAGTGGCTGCAGCAATGAGCTCAAGCATAACAACGACTGTAAGGATGGCGCAGGACTGGGCAGTGTTTAGTTCTGTTGTGCATAGGGTGGCTATGAGTCAGAACCGAACCGACGGCACCTAACAACAACAATGACCCAGCAATCCCAATCTTAGGTATATACCCAGAAGAAGTAAAGACAGGAATGCAAACAGAAACCTGTCCATCAATGTTCATATAGCCAAAAGGTGAAAACAATTGAAATGTCCTTCAACAGATGAATGGATAAACAAATTATGGTATATACATACAATGAAGTATTATGCAGCCCTAAAGAGAAATGAAGTTCTGATGCATGCCACAACGCAGACAAATCTTGAAAACATCATGCAGAGGGAAATAAATCAGTTGCAAAAGGACAAAAACTGTATGATCTCACTTATATGAAATAAGCAAATTGATAGAAATCAAAGATTATTAATGTTTAGCAGGGGTGGAAGGGAGGGAGAAAGGAGGAGTTTTTATTTGGGGGGGGATTGAGTTTATGTTAATGGTGGTGGAATATTTTGGAAAAGGATACCTATAAATATCGCACAACATGAAAAATGTAATCAGTGTTAATTGTAGATGCAGAAGTTGTGCTGGGAATGTTTTGGTGTGTATATTTTCACCACAAGAAAAAAAAAGTCTATTGATTAGTAACCCAATTAGTTGAGTGAGATCTCATTATCTTCACAGGTTTCTGCTACGCTCAGGAGCCTGGATGGCAGAAGAGGTTTGCAATCAGGTGCTAACCTAAAGGATGGTTGTTCAAACCGAACAAGCGGCTCCACAGAAAAGCGGCCTGGTGATACGTTTCCAGAAAGATTACAGCCACTAAAACCCTATGGAGCACTTCTACTCTAACATACAGGATCTCCATGAGTTGGGCCGATTTGACAGCAGCTAATTGCCCACATCAAGGGGAGGGTATCGTACAAGCTATGCCCACCAAATGGGCAGTAATCTCGGAGACCATCTTAGAATTCTGCCAACTCCAATGATATAACCCAAAATTTTCCTGGGTGGCACAAAAGGTTAAGTGCTTGACTACTAACCGAAAGGTTGGCGGTTCCAACCCAACCAACAGTTCCATAGAAGGAAGGCTTAGCAATCTGCTTCCAAAAGGTCACAGCCTTGAAAACCCTATGGGAGCAGTTCTACTCTGCCACACATGGGGTCACTGTGAGTCCGAATCAACTGGAGTGCAACTTACAACAACAATTCTTTTGAGTAAGAGTTAGAGAAGGATTGTTGTTCATTTCACCTCAGAGAATATAAAGAGGTCACTGCCTGTTAGTAAGTTTCTCGTTTGCGTAAGGGCCTTAATGCTTCTGGTAGGAACACATCTAAAGACCGTGAAGGACAGTCCTCAAAATGAGGAAAAGCTTTTTCCTGAGGAGACTGCTCAAAGAGACTGGGGAGCAGCTCCACGCTAAAAAAGGCAGATGGCATTTTCTCTACCCTAACCTTAACCAGAGTTAGCAGGCCTGAGCCCAATTCCCCAAAAACAACTCAAGTAGGGATAACAATGGGTGCTACTCTCTTCTATGCTGGTGGTGTTACACCCTTAGTAGTCCTTCTAAAGCCAGTGTACAGAGAGGCTTTTCTTCCCTGCAGAAGGAGAGAGCTATCTATGTGCATAAACCTGCTGCTGGGGCCTTTTTATTTTTTATAACCGTGGTAAAATACATATCTCCCTGCTTCCAAGGTGCCTCAAAAATACACCTAGTAAAATTTACATTTTTAGCCATTTCAAAGTGGCACAGTGCTGTGCAGCCATCATCACTATTCGAGTTCCAGAATATTTTCAACACTCCAGAAGGAAATTTCATACCCAATAAGCAGTAACTCCTCATTCTCCCTTTCCCCCAGTCCCTAGCAAACACTAATCTGCTTCTGTCTCTATGGGCTTACCTTTTCAGAATATTTCATAAAAATAAAATCACAGAACATGTGAAATATCGCGTCTGGTGCCTTTCACTCAGCGTAGTGTTTTCACGATCCATATGGTAGCATGCATCGGTTCTTCATTTATTTTTATAGCTGAGTAATACTCAGCAGTGTGGGCAGAAACCTGTGAATATAATGAGATATCAGTCCAGTAATTGATTACAGGCATACCTCGGAGATATTGAGGGTTCAGTTCCAGAACACCACAATAAAGCAAATATTGAATTAAAGCAAGTCACACGAATATTTTGGTTTTCCAGTGTATATAAAACTTATGTTTTAAGACCAGACTTACCAGTTTGACAGAGACTGGAGAAACCCCGAGAGTATGGCCTCCAGACACACTTTTAACTCAGTAATGAAGTCACTCCCTAGGTTCACCCTTCAGCTAAAGAGTAAACAGGCCCATAAAACAAAAGGAGACTGAATGGACACACCAGCTCCGGGGCAAAGAGGAGAAAGGAAAGCTGATAATGGGTAACCCAAGGTCAAGAAGGGGAGAGAGTTGACATGTCGTGGGGTTGGCAATCAATGTCACAAAACAATATGTGTATCAATTATTTGTTCTTGCTGTTGTTAGGTGCCGTCCAGTTGGTTCCAACTCATAGCGACCCTATGTACAACAGGACGAAACACTGCCCGGTCCTGCACCATCCTCATGATTGTTGTTATGCTTGAGCCCATTGTTGCAGCCACTATTCAATATTCTTCGCCAACACCATTCAAAGGCATCAGTTCTTCACTCTTCCTTATTCATTGTCCAGCTTTCACATGCATATGAGGCGACTGAAAACACCGTGATCAGGCACACTTTAGTCTTCGAGGTGACTTCTTTGCTTTCCAACACTTTAAAGAGGTCTTTTGCAGCAGATTTGCCCAATGTAATGTGTCTTTTGATTTCTTGACTGCTGCTTTCATGGGTGTTGACTGTGGATCCAAGTAAAATGAAATCCTTGACAACTCCAATATCTTCTCCATTTATCATGACGTTGCTTATTGGTCCAGTTGTGAGAATTGTTGTTTTCTTTATGTTGAAGTGTAATCCATACTGAAGGCTGTAATCTTTGATTTTTATGAGTAAGTGCTTCAAGTCCTCTTCACTTTCAGGAAGCAAGATTGTGTCATCTGCATATCGCAAGTTGTTAATGAGTTTTCCTCCAATCCTGATGCCCCATTTTTCTTCATATAGTGCAGTTTCTCAACTTATTTGTTCAACATACAAATTGAATAGCTATGGTGAAAGGATAAAAATGAGAAACTAATTTGCTCTGTAAACCTTCATCTAAAGTATAGTAAAATAAATAAAATAAAATAAAAATGTATTCACTGCTTTTCTGAAATTAAAAAAAAATTATGTTTACACTATACTATTTTTTTTTTTATAGTGTAGCTATGGCTGCTAACCAAGGGTCTGCAGTTTGAATCCACCAGGTGCTCCTTGGAAACTCTATGGGGCAGTTCTACCCTGTCCTATGAGTCAGAATCGACTCGACGGCACTGGGTTTGGTTTTTTTTTTTTTAATAGTCTATTAGGTGTGCAATAGCATTATGTCTAAAAAACAAGGTATATACCTTAATTTAAAAATATTTCATTGCTAAAAAATGCTAACCATCATATGGTTAGCATTTCATAATCTTTTTGCTGGTGGAAGGTCTTGCCTTGATGTCGATGGACGCTGACTGATGAGGGTGGTGGTTGCTGAAGGTTGGAGCGGCTGTGGCAATTTCCTGAAATGAGACAGTGGAATTTGCCACATTGATTGGCTCTTCCTTCCACAAAAGATTTCTCTGTAGCATGTGATGCTGTTTGATAGCATTTTACCCACAATAGAACTTCTTTCAAAACTGGAGTCAATTCTCTCAAACCCTGCCATTGCTTTATCAACTAAGTTTATGTAATATTCTAAATATTTTGTTGTCATTTTAACAATGTTCAGAGCATCTTCACCAGGATTAGAGTCCATCTCAAGAAACCACTTTCTTTGCTCATCCATAAGAAACAGCTCCTCATCCTTTAAACTTTTGTCATAAGATTGCAGCAATTCAGTCATATCTTCAGCTCCACTTCTAATTCTAGTTCTCTTGCTATTTCCATATATCTGCAGTTACTTCCTCCACTGAAGTCTTGAACCTTGAAAAGTCATCTATGAGGGCTGGAATCAACTTTTTCCAAACTCCTGTCAATGTTGATATTTTTCTCTTCTCTCATGAGATTAATCACAAATGTTCTTAATGGCATCTAGAATGGTGAATACTTTCCAGAAGGTTTTTAATTTACTTTGCCCAGATCCATCAGAGGAATTACTATCTATGGTAGCTGTAGCCTTGTGAAATGTATTTCTTAAATAATAAGACTTGAAAATCACAATTACTCCTTGATCCACGGACTACAGAATGGGTATTGTGTTTCAGTGGCATGAAAACATTAATCTCCTTATACATCTCCAGCAGAGTTCTTGGGTGATGAGGGGCATTGTCAATGAGCAGTAATATTTTGAAAGGAATTTTTTTTTTCAAACAGTAGGTCTCAACGGTGGGCTTAAAATATCCATGTAACCGTGTCGCAAGCAGATGTGCTCTCATTCAGGTTTTGTTTTTCCGTTTCTGGAGTGCGGGCAAAGTAGACTTTGCATAATTCTTAAGGGCCCTAGGATTTTCAGAATGGCAAAGGAGCATGGGCTCCAACTTAAAGTCACCAGGAACACTAGCCCCTAACAAGGGTTTCAGGCTAGCCTTTGAAGCTTTGAAGCCAGGCATTGACTTTTCTCTACCTATGAAAATTCTAGGTGGCATCTCCTTCCTATTCAAGGCTGTTTCATCTACACTGAACATCCGTTCAGTGTGGCCCCTTCATCAATACCTCAGCTACATCTTCTGGATAACCTGCTGCAGCTTCCACGTCAGCACCTGCTATTTCACCTTTCACGTTTATGTTACAGAGACAGCTTCCTTCCTTAAACTTCATGAACCGATTTCTGCTAGCTTCAAACTTTTCTTCTGCAGCTTCCTCGCCACTCTCAGGCTTCATAGAATTGAAGAAAGTTAGGGCCTTTCTCTGGATTAAGCTTTGGCTTAAAGAAGTGTTGTGGCTGGTTTGATCTCTCCAGACCACTGAAACTTTCTCTGTATCAGCAATAAAGCTGTTTTGCCTTCTTATCATTTGTGTGTTCACTGGAGCAGCACTTTTAATTTCTTTCACGAACTTTTCCTTTGTATTCACAACTTGGCTAATTGTCTGACACATGAGGCCTAATTTTTGGCTTCTCTTGGCTTTCGACATGCCTTCCTCACTAAATTTAATCATTTCTGGCTTTGATTTAAAGTGAGAGAGATGTAACTCTTCCTCTCACTTGAACACTTAGAGGCCATTGTAGGGTTATTAATTGGCCTAACTTCAATATTGTTGTGTCTCAGGGAATAGGAAGGCCTAAAGAGAGGGAAAGAGATGGGGAAGCGGCCAATCGGTGGAGCCGCCAAAACACACACATTTATCGATTAAGTTTGCTGTCTTACGTGGGCATGGTTCATGGTGCCCCAAAACAATTACAATAGTAACATCAAAGATCACTGATAATGAAATAGTTTGAAATACTGTGAGAATTACAAAATGTGACACAGGACATGAAGCGAGTACATACCGTTGGAAAAATGGTGCCAATAGACTTGCTCGATGCAGGGTTGCCACAAACCTTTAATTTGCAAAAAACAGAGTTATCTGCAAAGCACAATAAAGCAAAGTGCAATAAAACGAAGTATGCCTGTACATTTTTCATACCGTTCTACCTTTACAGGTATCCTTTTCAAAAATATTACACCACCATTAACATAAAATCACTTCCTCCCAAACAAAAGCTCCTCCTTTCTCCCTCCCTTCATATCCCTACTAATTATTAATGATCTTTGGTTTCTATATGTTTGCTTATTTCATATAAGTGAGATCATACAGTATTTGTCCTTTTGTCATTGATATATTTCCCACAGGATAATGTTTTCAAGATTTGTCCGTGTTGTGACATGCATCAGAACTTCATATCTCTTTAGGGTTACGTAATACCCCATCATATGTATATACCATAATTTCTTTATCCATTGATCTGTTGAAGGACATTTCAGTTGTTTTCACTTTTTGGCTTTTGTGAAAAGTGCTGCAATGAACACTGGTGTACACGGTTCTCTCTGTATTCCTGCTTTCACTTCTTCTAGGTATATACCTAAGACTGGGATTGCTGGGTCATATGGTACTTCTATGTTCATTTTTTTTTTTTTTTTGAGGAACTACCAAACTGTTTTCCACAGTGGCTGTATCATTTTACATTCCTACCAGCAATGGATGAGGGTTCTCGTTTTTCCACAACATCACCAACACTTACTGTTTTCTGTTTTTTTTTTATCGTTGTCATTCTAATGGTGGTGAGGTGGTATCTTATTGTGCTTTTATTTTCATCTCCCTGATGGCTAATAGGAGCCCTGGTGGCAAAATATTTAAGGGCTGGAAAGGCCAGTAGTTCAAATCCATCAGCTGCTCTGTGGGTAAAAAGACCTTGTGATCTGCTCCCCTAAAGATTACAGCATAGGAAACCCTATAGGACAGTTCCACTCTGTCACATGGGGTTGCTATGAGTTGGAATGAACTCAACAGGACACAATAAGAATGGATAATGAAAGAAGCCCTGGTGGCACAACAGGTAGGAGCTTGGCTGTCAATCAAAAGGTTGGCAGTTCAAACCCACCCAGCTGCTCAGCAGGAAAAAGACCTGGCAATCTGCTCCTGTAAAAGCTACAGGCTAGAAAACCCTTTGAGGCAGTCCTAGTCTGTCACATGGGTTTGCTATTGACATTTTAACTATATTAAGTGTCAAGGATTGAATTATGTCCCCCCCCCCAAATGCACGTATCAATTTGGCTGGACCATGATTCCCAGTATTGTGTGATTTTCCTATATGTTGTATATCCTGCCTCTATGATGTTAATGAGGGAGGATGGGCGGTAGTTGTGTCAGTGAGGCAGGACTCAATCTACAAGATTGGATTGTGTCTTGAGGTAATCTCTTGAGATATAAAAGAAAGAAACGAGCAGAGAGACAGGAGGACCGCATACTGCCAAGAAAGAAGCACCAGGAACAGACTGCGTCATTTAGACCCAGGGTTCCTGCACTGAGAAGCTCCTAGTCTAGGGAAAGACCTTCCTCCAGAGCCGAGAGAGAGAGAAAGCCTTCCCCTGGAGCTGACGCCCTGAATTTGGACTTCTAGCCTCCTGGACTGTGAGAGAATAAATTTCTCTTTGTTAAAGCCATCCACTTGTGGTATTTTTGTTATAGCAGCACTAAATGACTAAGACATTAAGCCTTCCAATTCACGAACATGGGATGTTTTTCCTTTAATTTTGCTCTTCTTTTATTTCTTGTAGTAATATTCTATAATTTTACATGTGCGAGTCTTTCACCTTCCTGGTTACATTTCTTCCTAGGTACGTTACTCTTTTAGACGCTATTGTAAATGGTTATGTTTCCTTAATTTCCTTTTCAGTTTGTTCATTGCTGATGTATAAAAATTGACTTTATTTTGTGTGTTGATCATGTACCTTGCTTCTTTGCTGAATTCATTTATTACTTCTAATAGTTTTCTCGTGGATTCTTTGGGGGTTTTCTATGTATAGATTCATGTCCTCTGTAAAAAGAGACAGCTTTACTTCTTCCTTCTTGATTTGGGTACCCTTTTTGCCCCCATTCTAATTGCTCTGGCTAGAGCTTTCAGAATGTATATGGACGTGTATGTGGACCCCAAAACCCAAGGTGCTTGGCATGAATAAAATAGCTGGCCCAGATCTAAATTAACTTCCATTTTTGATCAAACTGTATTGTGGCCTAGAGTCTCTGCTCCTGCTTTTCTGACAAGACAATTTAGCTTCTTGTAAAATTTTAACCGTTTGCAAAAGCAAAGTAGCAAGGTCAGAGCTTTAGCTTATATAAGAAATTTATTGTTAAAAAATGTTTGTCAAGAATGTTTACACAGCTTGTCCTAGGGAAAATTACTTTGGTCAACATTTTCCAGGAGGTTAGGAAATAGAATTGATAACGTTAAGGCCTGCTATTATCTTGTTAACTCTGTAACCAAGATTTAGCCTTTTAGTCCCTAATTTTCTTCTTTGACTCCGTCAAATTACAGCGTTTTTAATTTACTGAGGCCCTCACTCTTTCTGCTGACTACTTGTAAATCTGTAACTAAGGCAGAAGCATAAACTTGTTACTTTAAGATAAGAAAAAGAAATCAACCTGTAGCTGTGACAGAACATTGACTCAATTACTTCTGACAGAATGCTTTGTTAAACAAATTCCAGGATGTGACAGACATACTGATGTTAAGAAAAATGTTTAAGATTAATTTTTGCCGTGTAACCCCTGGTCCTTTGTTCAATCCTGATAAACACTTCTCTCTCTTCTTGCTTTTTGGAACACTACAGCATCCTACCTGGGTGCTTATGTGTCTTCTGTTTTGAAAAAAAAAAATTTATCCTTCAATACAATTCTTTGTTGTTATTTCTAGCAGAGTGTAAGTCTGGTGTTTCACTATGACAAGAACAATATTTAATAGTAGTGATGAGACTGGGCATTCCTGTCTTGTCCAACCTGAGGTTTCGATATGCTCTCTTATGAGAAACACTGATAAGCCCTGTTTTCACTCTCATATACATCCAGTACCCAAACAGGGCATCTCTCCCAATGCCAAGTATCAAAAATAAAGTAATCTCAACAATTTTCTTCTTAGTGGTGCCTCAAAGACCATCACAGTCTGAGAGGTAAATCTGTTTTCCATGGCACCATTCTAGTAGTTTAGGTGCTGAGGAGGTACGAAAGAAACATGAGTCTCTTATCAAATTTCAACCCAGGCTCCCCATATATAACCTGTGTCCCCCAGGCCACACCAGCATAGCGGCAAGAATGTTGTTGTTAGCTGCTGTTGAGTTGGTTGACTCATCACAACCTTATGTATAACAGAACGAAATATCGCCTGGTCCTGCGCCATCTTCATGGTGCTTGGTATGTTTGAGGCCACTGTTGCAGCCATTGTGTCAATCCATCTCATTGAGGGTTTCTCTGATTTTTGTTGGTACTCGACTTTACCAAACATGATGTCCTTTTCTAGCAACTAGTCTTTCCTTATGATGTGTCCAAAGTAAGCAAGTCAGAGTCTTGTCATCCTCGCCTCTACTAAACATTCCGATTGTATTTCTTCTAAGACAGATTTGTTCATTTTTTGCAGTCCACTGTGTATTCAATATTCTTCACCAGCACCACAATTCAAACACATCAAGTCTTCTTTGTTTTTCATTGTCCAGCTTTCACACACATATGAGGCAATTGAAAAGACCACGGGTTGGGTCAGGCATACCTTAGTCATCAAAGTGACATTTTTGTTTTTTAAATCTTTAAAGAGGTCTTTTGCAGCAGATTTGCCCAGCGCAATATGGAATTTGATTTCTTGACTGCTGCTTCCACAGACATTGATTGTTGATTCAAACCCGTTGCCATGGAGTCGATTCTGACTCATAGTGACCCTATAAGACAGAGTACAACTGCCCCACATGGCTTCCAAGAAGCGGCTGGTAGATTGCAACTGCTGACCTTTTGCTTAGCAACCGAACTCTTAAACACTGTGCCACGATGGCTTATTGTTGATCCAAGTAGAATGAAATCGTTGACAGCTTCAATTTTTTTTCCATTTATCATGTCATTGTTTATCGGTCCAGTTGTGAGGATTTTTGTTTTCTTCACATTCAAGTGTAATCCATGCTGAAGTCCTTAGTCATAGAGTCATAGTAATAAACAAAAATCAGTGCTTTTTTGTCTGACCCTACACCTGCTCTGATGATTTCCCAGATTCTCCCCTCCCCCGCAACCTGTGCTTTTTCAGTAGTTTTAAGCATACCTCAGAAGTTGCTCACATATGCTCTGAAGAATAGTTCTCTCCATCTCCAGCTTCCACTCACTGTGGTTATCCATGTCCCCAATGCTGCCAGCTACCACTGTTGTAGCCTCTGCCCAGTGTTGAGTTACCATAGATCGCATCAAGGGCACAGTCTCTCAGGACTATAGTGGGCATTAACACACTTCCCCATAGCTATGGAAACAAATACCAATATCCAATTGTGTCATTGAGCTTAGGATCTCATACTATGGGTATTTCACCTTCTTGATTGAATATTTTTGCTGCCCGCCTTTCTAATTTGCTTATCTGAGGCAGGAAGGAGAGGAGAGTATTGGTCAGAGACAGCAAAGTGATAACAAGAAGTCACAGGTATTCACAGCTAAGTTATTGGGCTACACAATCCTCCAGAGCTGGTGGATTGACAACATGACCAATTCTAATGGTCAGGGAAGATTCAAGAACATACTGTTTGCTCCCAAGCAAGCAGATGATTGTAGAATGGATTTTATGTTCATTATTTTAGGAAATGTAGCCACAAAAAACATGGTAACACAGAATTTACTAGGTTGGAAAGATGCACTGATATACTGGGACTCAAGAATTTAGTTCTGCCTTTGCCTAAGCCTTTCTCTGCCTAAGGCACTGTATGGTGCCGGTTCCCAGACCCTCCAGTGCCAGACATGAGAGTAGTGCTCCTCCACAAGCCACGTCTGGTGAAGGACCAGGCTTTTCAATTTCCAATCCATCATGAACCAATATTTTTGTAAACTACTTTAAAATTGAATTACTAGAAAAATGAAATAAACATAAATATACCATACACCCAGAAAGTGGAGTCTGTTGTGCTCCTCTCCCCCATGTATCTGTTTAATAAGACTCCACTTCCTGTGGTTTCTGGAATCCATCCTCTCCTCTCCATCCCTATCAGGCTTGCCTTAGATCCACATTATTTCTCCCTTGACTCTCTACAAGTTTTCTGTAACTGTCTCCTTATTTCCAAGTTTTCATCCCCATCCCCACCAATGCTAAATGCATCCAACTCACCCTAGGTAAAGTGATCCATGGAAAATACAAATATGACTGCCTCATCTTAAAAGCTTGCGAGCAGCCATCTAAAATGCATCAATTGGTCCTGACCCACTTAGAGCAAAGGAAAATGAAGAACACCAAAGACACAAGGAAAATATTAGCCTAAGAGATAAAAGGGCCACATAAACCAGAGACTCCATCAGTCTGAGACAAGAACTAGATGGTGCCCAGCTACCACCAGAGAACGCCCTGGCAGGGAACACAACAGAGAGGCCCTGACAGAGCAGGAGAAAAGTGTGGAGCAGAACTCAAATTCACATAAAAAGACCAGAATTAATGGTCTGACTGAGACTGGAGGAACCCCTGAAGCCATGACCCCTGGACGCTCTGTTAACCCAGAACTAAAACCATTCCCAAAGCCCACTCTTTAGAGAAAGATTAGACTGGACTATAAAACATAAAATAATGCTCGTGAAGAGTGCACTTCTTAGTTCAGGCAGATACATGAGACCAAATGGGCGGCTTGTGCCTGGAGGCAGGATGAGAAGGCAGGAAGGGATAGGAGCTGGTTGGATGGACACCGGAAACCTGAGGTGGAAAGAGGGAGTGTGCTGTCACATTATAGGGATTGCAACTAGTGCCACATAACAATATCTGTATAAATTTTTGTATGAGAAATTAACTTGAGCTGTAAATTTACACCAAAAGCACAATTTTTATATATATATATATATATATATATATATATAACCACACCATTCCCCTTTCATATCATTCAACAAATTTCAAAGTTTAAGATTGGGTCGTATCTCCAAAGACTCCTTGATGAGTCAGCCTTGTGCAGTGTGAGGATTTGTTTCCCACTCGGCAGGGAATAGCAAGCTTGATAAAGCACTGAATTCATGAGGACCTGCATTTCAGGTCGCTTTCCAAGGCCGACTGCATTTTACAAACTTATCATGGAAATGCTCAAACATGTGCAAATTGAAAGGGAATACAAAGAAACTTCACATCTCCATCATCTAACATCTACAACAATTACCAACCCAGGGTCAGTCAAGTGTGTTTGATCTCTGCCCTCTCCCCCTTCCTATCGCCAGGGGGTTATTTTGAAACAAATTCTATACATGGGGGAGTGCTTTGAAAAGGAAGCCTGGAAAGCCTTGTGAATAGCAATTTAAGGAACTGTTGTATTCATCTGTTTTTACTGCCTTGTGAACTACTTCAGACATCTACAAAACCTGGACCACAACACTGGAGTGGCTGACGTTTTACTGGGTTTCTAGGTATGTGAAAGGTATCCAGTCCTACAGGGGAAGAAATCTTTCCAGGTGATTCAGGCTGTGATGCAAGCAACAGTACCAGGCCTCCCAAACTGCCCCCCTCCATGGGTGATTCCTGAGATTTAACCCTTTACTAAGGTAATAAATTTACTAAGTAATCTAAAATCTCCTTATGAGAAGTGATCCTTTCAGCCACTACATGAAGGGCACAAATACATATTTGAGGGGTGTTGAAAGGAGCCCTGCTAGCATAGTGGTTAAGAGCTCGGCTGCTAAGGGAAGGTTGACTGTTCAAATCTCCCAACAATTCCTTGGGAGAAAGACCTGGTGATCTGCTTCAGTAAAGATCACAGCCATGAAAAACCTATGGGGCAGTTCTAGTCTGTCACATGGGGTCGCTACGAGCCAGAATCGACTCGACAGCACCCAACAACAACAGGGGCATTGAGGGAAATTCCCTGACCCTGCTAAGGATAAGACAGAGGTAGGACGACCAGTATGATTCTGCAGAAGATCAGATCAGAAAACAGGAGGCCTTGAACTGGAAACAGTGGGTGTGTAGTTAATTCCCAGTTAAACCTGTATTAGAATCTTAGTCCCTTGAGTGTGAGGTATTTTCCTTTACACCACACTATCTCACTTTGAACAAACAAGTCAAAACAGGTTAGTCAATGGTAAATTACTTCAGCATTGATATGCAGGATTTCTAAGATGTCCACTATCCCTGACTCCTGCACTGAAAGCATGCTCAGAGGGAAATGTACAGCTGTAAATGTCTACATTTAAAAGGAAGATCTCAAATCAATAACCTACTTTTTCATTTTGAGAAACTAGGGGGGAAAATAAAAAAGACCGAACTAAACCCAAAGCAAGCAGAAAGAAGAAAATAATAAACATTAAAGTGGTAACAAATGAAACGTTGTTAGGTGCGGTCAAGACCGTTCTGATTCATAGCAACAGAACAAAACACTGCCTGGTCCTGTCTGCACCGTCCTCATGATCGTTGTACTGCTTGAGCCCATCATAGCAGCCACTGTGTCAATCCATCTTGTTGAGGGTCTTCCTCTTTTTCACCGACCCTGTACGTTACCAAGCATGTTGTGCTTCTCCAGGGACTGATCCCTCCTGATGACATGTAGGTAAGATGCAGTCTCGCCATCCTTGCTTCTAAGGAGCATTCTGGTTGTACTTCTTCCAAGACAGATTTGTTCGTTCTTTTGGCAGTCCACGGTATATTCAGTATTCTTTGCCAACACCACAATTCAAAGGCGTCAACTCTTCTTCGGTCTTCCTTATTCACTGTCCAGCTTCCACGTGCATATGATGCAATCGAAAATACCATGGCTTGGGTCAGGTGCACCTTAGTCTTCAAAAGGTGACATCTTTACTTTTCAACGTTTTAAAAAAAAAAATTTTTTTTTTCTTTTGCAGCAGACATGCTAATACAACATGTCATTTGATTTTTTGACTGCTGCTTCCATGGATGTTGATTGTGAATCCAAGTAGAGTTAAATCCTTGACAACTTCAATCTTTTCTCCGTTTATCATGATGTTGTGTAGTGCTCCAGTTGTGAGGATTGTGGTTTTCTTTATGTTGAAGTATAATACATACTGAATGCTGTAGTCTTTGATCTTCATCAGTAAGTGCTTCAAGTCCTCTTCACTTTCAGCAAGCAAGGTTGTGTCATCTGCATAACACAGGTTGTTAATGAGACTTCCTCCAATCCTGATGCCCCATTCTTCTTCATATAGTCCAGTTTCTCAGATTATTTGCTCAGCACACAGATTGAATAGGTATGGTGAAAGGATACAGCCCTGACATACATCTTTCCTGATTTTAAACCAGGGAGTATCCCCTCGTTCTGTTCGAACGACTGCCTCTTGGTCTAGGTGCAGGCTCCTCATGAGCACAATTCCCATTTTTCACAATCTTATCCATAATTTGTTAGGATCCACACAGTCAAATGCCTTTGCATAGTCAGTAAAACACAGGTAAACATCTTTCCGGTATTCTCTGCTTTCAGCCAGGATCCATCTGACATCAGCAATTATATCCCTTGTTCCACGTTCTCTTCTGAATCCAGCTTGACTTCCTGGCAGTTCCATGTTGATGTACTGCCGTAATCGTTTCTGAACGATCTTCAGCAAAATTTTACTTGCATGTGATATTAATGATACCGTTCGATAATTTTTGCCTTCGGTTGGATCACCTCTCTTTGGAAGGGGCGCAGATATGTATCTCTTCCAGTTGGTTGGCCAGGTAGTTGTGTTCCTAATTTCTTGGCATAGACGAGTGAGCACCTCCAGCACTGCATCCGTCTGTTGAAACATCTCAATTGGTATTCTGTAAATTCCTGGAGCCTTATTTTTTGCCAATGCCTTCAGTGCAGCTTGGACTTCTTCCTTCAAGACCATCTCTATTCTTAATCATATGTTACCTTCTGAATGGTTGAACATCAACCAATTCTTTTTGGTATAGTGACTCTATGTATTCCTTTCATTTTCTTTTGATGCTTCCTGCATCGTTCAATATTTTGCCCAGAGAATCTTCAAAATTGCAGCTTGAAGCTTGAATTTTTTCTTTAGTTCTTTCAGCTTCAGAAATGCTAAGCATGGTCTTCCCTTTTGGTTTTCTAACTCCAGGTATTTGCACATGTCTTTACAATACTTTGTCTTCTCAAGCTGCCCTTTGAATTCTTCTGTTCAGCTCTTTTACTTCGTCATTTCTTCCATTCGCTTTAGCTACTCTACGTTCAAGAGCAAATTTCAGTCTCTTCTGACATCCATTTTGATCTTTTCTTTCTTTCTTGTTTTTTTAATGACCTTTGCTTTCTTCGTGTATGATGTCCTTGATGTCATCCCACAACTCATCTGATCTTTGGCCATTACCGTTCAATGCATCAAATCTATTCTTGAGATGGTCTCCAAATTCAGGTGGGATATACTCAATTGAGGTCGTATTTTGGCTCTCGTGGACTTGTTTTAACTTTCTTCAGCTTCAACTTAAACTTGCATATGAGCAATTGATGGTGTGTTCTGCAGTCTGGCCTTGTTCTGATGGATGATACTGAGTTTTTCATTGCTGTTGATTTTATTTCTGCATTTTCCACCTGATGAGTCCATATGTATAGTCGCCATTTATGTTACTGACCTTACAGAAATAAGGATTATAATTATAGTATTATGTCACTTTAAAGACTACAGTGCACCTGACCCAAGCCATGGTGTTTTCAACCATATGCATGTAAAAGCTGGACAATGAATAAGGAAGACAGAAGAATTGATGCCTTTGAGCTATGGTGTTGGCGGAGATTGTTGAATATAACATGGACGGCCAAAGGAAGGAATAAATCTGTCTTGGAAGAAGTACAGCCAGAATACTTCTTAGAAGCAAGAATGGCACACTCTTTGGACATGTTATCAGGAGGGACCAGTTCCTGGACAAGGACATCATGCTTGGTAAAGTAGAGGGTCAGCAAAAAAGAGGAAGACTCTCAACAAGGTGAGTTGACACAATGGCTGCGATGATGGGCTCAAGCATAGCAATGATAACGAGTATGGCGCAGGCCCAGGCAGTGTTTTGTTCTGTAGTACATAGGGTTGCTATGAGTTGGAACTGACTCGATGGCACCAAACAACAACAGCAACTATGAACAAATGTATGCCAATAAATTAGGTAACCTGGAAGAAATGAACAAGTTCCTAGAAAGATGCAAACTATCAAAACTGATTCAAGAAGAAATAGAAGGTCTGAATAGACCCATAAAGAGAAAAAATGATTGAATTAGTAGTCAAAAAACTTCCCACAAAGAGAAGTCCAGGACCAGATGGCTTCACTGTTGAATTCTACCCAATATTTAAAGATAATACCAGTCCTTGCAGGGCACCCAATCCTGGCTTCCTCAGCTTCTGTGTCCTAAAGTGTGAAGTTTCCAACCTGCAAAGCAGAGAGAGGGTGGTCAGGGAAGCTCAGCTGTGTATGTGGCTGGCAGCCTGGAACCCTAGGACAAGCGGTGTTCTCCTAAGCTTATTTTCCATAGTCCTTCCCATGTCTGAACTAAGGGGCTGTGGACATGAATGAAAGAAAAGCAAAGCTTAGCTGCTAATTCTGGAACAATGAGCAGCAGGTGGCGGGGGGGCTTGTGCATATCTTTGTGTGTGAGGAAAATCTACCCCATTCCCCCTCTGATGCCTTAGCCACAGCCCCTGCTGGTATGTTAATAGTTACAAACCTGCAGCTGTGATTCAGAGCCACTAGCTGTAATTTGTTGCTGTCGAGTTTGATTCCAACTCATGGCGACCCCATGTGTGCAGAGTAGAAATGTGTTCCATACAGTTTTCAATGGCTGATTTTTCAGATGTAGGTTGCCAGGCCTTTCTTCCGTGGTGCCTTTTGGGTGGATCTGAACCACCGAACTTTCTGTCGGTTGAGTACTTATCCATTTCTGCCAATCTAGCTTTAGGAAAAGGAGCCCTGGTGGTGCAGTGGTTAAGCCCTCGGCTGCTAACTGAAAGACCGGCGGTTGGAACCCACCAGCCACTCCATGAGAGAAAGATGTGGCAATCTGCTTCCGTAACGATTACAGCCTTGGAAACCCTATTGGGCAGTTCTGTTCTGTCCTATAGGGTCGATATGAGTCAGAATCAACTCAAAGGCAGCGGGAAGCTCTAGGAAACTAGTTGTAACCTTTTCTTCTTCCTACTGCATAACTCAAAACAGAAGATGTATGTAAGAACAAAGGAATGTTTTTACACAAACACAAAGAAATATTTTTACAACCATGCAGTGCATTCCCGGGAAGAAGGAGCAGCATAAGGAGTAAGACAGAGCAACAGAACCCTCCATGTGTAGAAAAATGTGCATACGGTTGGGTACAGCCAGATAAATGTGTCAGTATGTGAATCAGTTTACTCGTCAGTAGAGAGACTTATTTAAAGCTAAAAGCAGCTGAGAAAAGGTCGTCCAGGCTGCTTCTTCATTTCCAGTTCTAAAAATAAACCCAATGCAAGAACTCCTCAACTGCAACTACCAGAGGCATTCCAGGCCACAGCGGACACTCACCGTTGGATCTCAGCCTGCTGCGCCAAGTGCAACATCAAATCAATTCTCTCAGCTTTGGGACCAGGTGGGGAAAGCCACAGCCTAAGCAAGAGATCAGGTCCCACTTGTTACAGCCTGCGAGAGGGGCCCACCAATGCAGGTGCCGCACACAAAGCGACCTGTCCAGCAGGCCAGGTATGAGGAGGTTTCCCGTTGACATAAAGTGTGCACCCAGAGCGGGGGTTGCAGGGGTGCATGTGGAGGTACACGGACACTCATGCACACACACGCACGAATACACACACTCACATTTACACACATAGTCACATATGAGCTCACATGTACCTAGAGTGCATATGAATAGGAGCTGGTCTCGTGAATTCCAGTGCCAACTCGAATGCTGCATGAGCCTGAAGAACAAACATTCCCTGCTGTGAACTCAGCACCTAAACTCGGAGACCCCTTGCTCCACTCTCTGGACCCGGGAAGATGTGCAGTAGGTGGGGGAGGAGGTTCGGCCTAGGCTCCATCCAGTGTAATTCTGCAGCCCACCTTTGGAGTGCTGGTAAGAAAAGAAAAGGAGAAAGAAAAAAGGTGGGGAGACTCCTCCACCATTGCTGGTAAACCCAGCAAAGTCCTTCCCCCAGTCAGGTGCAGGACAGATGCACAGGCAGATCACGAAGCCATCCTGTGAGTTGCACATGCTCAGTCGTGAACCCTGGGAAGGAACTTTTCGAGCAGGGATGGAATCCCAGGAACACCCCTGTCTTAGTCATCTAGTGCTGCTATAACAGAAATATCACAAGTGGATCGCTTTAACAAAGAGAAATTTATTTTCTCACAGTCTAGCAGGCTAGAAGTCCAATTTCAGGGTGTCAGCTCCAGGGGAAGGCTTTCTCTATCTGTTGGCCTTCTCATCAATCTTCCCCTGGGGACTAGGAGCTTCTCTGCACAAGGATCCCAGTTCCAAAGGACACGCCCTGCTCCCGGCACTGCTTTCTTGGTGGTGTGAAGTCCCCCTGTCTCTCGGTTCCCTTCTTTCTTTAATAGCTCCAAAGAGATTGCCTCAAGACACAATCCAATCTTGTAGGTTGAGTCCTGCCTCACTAACACAACTGCTGCCCATCCCCCCACATTAACATCCTAGAGGCAGGATTTACAACATATACGAAAATCACATAATACCGGGAATCATGGCCCAGCCCAATTGATACACACATTTTGGGGGGAACATAATTTAATTCATGACAACCCCCATTTTCCCATTTTCTCCTTCTCCCTCTCCCTCCATCTCCCCCCCTTACACACACACACACACACACACACACACACACACACACACACACAGAGAGAGAGTCCACTGGAGCAAAGAAAAAATGCTAAGCACTCACTGCTGCTGCCCAGAGGCACAAGCCACACAGTTCCTCACTCCCGAGAGTCTTTCAGTCAGTCTGCCTGTCCAAAAGTGGGGGGAAACAGGAGGATGGGACTGTGGAGATGCAGGCTTAGGTGGGTACAGCCTGGGGAGGGAGCTTCTGGTCAGTTCCTGGTAAAAAGAATTAAATGCAGCTTCTACTCTCAAGGGCCTCAGTAAACTGAAAGTAATAATGACAGTGAAAACAAAAAACAAACCTGATCAAGTTGATTCCCACTCATGGAGACCCCATGATACAGAGTAGAATTGCTCCATAGGGTTTTCTTGGTTGTAATTTTTACCACAATTTTGCGAGTTAGAGACGCCTGCTGCAAACAGCCAATTATTGAGACAGGGGCGAGGTGTGTAGCAAGAGCTTTATTATATATATACATACCGGTATATGGAAACAGAGGGGAATGATCTCCTCCTAAAGCTGTCTGTCTCAAGAAACTGGAGGCCAGCTGGGGTTTTCTAGGGAAAGGGGACATGGGTTTTAGGAACTTGTGGAATGTCTATTCTTTTCCTGTGTGGTTTCCGTGATCACATCTCAAACATGTTGATCTTTTCCTGTCATTATCCCACCATCCCAGGGGGTGACTAGCACCATCCTGGTGAACATCGTCCTGTTCGATAGGCTTAGATCAATATCACTTGTTTTTTCGTGGTCCCAGGGGAAACACTGGTTAACTTTTAACTTTTAGAGGAGCTAACAGTAAAATCATACTTGGAGACAGAAACAATCTAGGGAAGGGAAAAATGGTGCAAGTTCTGTTCAAGATACGGCTGAGCAGCCTGTTCCATAATCTTTATGGAAGCAGATTGCCAGGCCTTTCTTCCACGGTGCCGCTTGGGTAAGTTCAAACCACCAACCTTTCGGTTCATAGATAAGCACCATTTGTGCCACCCAGGCTATAACAGAGGTATATTTAGGGAGCTATGAGACCAGAGAGAAGGAAAAGCTTAACTCAGGCCAGAAGAGGGTAGGGATCACTTACCAGAGAAATGTCAAATACTGGCTTCTTGAATCTTGGAAGAGAGAATGTGTATTCCAGGCAGAAGCAAAAACATGGACAAAGGCACCCACACATGAGAAACCATTGTGCTGGAGTAATTGGATGAATTGCAGAGATATTACAGGCCTGGGTCAGAGGACCACACAGGAGTGAAAGAGTAAGAAAGACTTCCATGGGCTTCATAGGGAGCATCAATACTGAAGGGCCAGTGATGGGGTTTATGCAGAAGATGACATTCTGAATTACTTACTAGAAAGCTGGCTCTGGCTACAATGGATGGACTAAAGAGAGGCTACACTTCAGATAGAGACAATTCAAGAGGCAACTGCACTGTCTGCGCAAACTGTGATGAGGTGATGGCAGAAAGAATGGAGAGGAAAGAACTGGAAAAAAGTGTAAGGTAGACATGACAGGATTTGGCAGCTGATTCAGTCTGGAGAATGAGAAAATGAGGCAATGTAGGATGGCTCCCAAGGTACACACTTGGGTGACTGATGGGTCATAGAACAGACGAGGTAGAACAGGCTCAGAGAAAAAAAATGGTTTAGGATTTAGATATGTTGAGTTTACAATGCCTTTGAGACATCCAGGAGCATATGTGCCATCAACCAATGGCTATATGGCTCTCTTAGTTACTAGTGCTGCTGTAATAGAAATGGGTGTGTCTTAGTCACCTAGTGCTGCTATAACAGAATCATCACAAGCGGGTGCCTTTAACAAACAGAAATTTATTGTCTAACATTTAGGAGGCTAGAAGTCCAAATTCAGGGCACCAGCTCTAGGGAAAGGCTTTCTCTCTCTGTTGGTTCTGGAGAAAAGTCCTTGTCATCAGTCTTCTCCTGCTCTAGGATTTTCTCAGTGAAAGGACCCTGAGTCCAAAGGCCTTGCTCTGATCCTTGCTTTTGTTACTTGGTGCTAAGGAGGTCCCTCTCCTTTCTGCTCCATTCTCTTTTTTATATTTCAAAAGAGATTGACTCAAGATACAACCTAATGCTGTAGATTGTGCCCTGTCTCATTAACATAACTGTTTGTAATCCTGCCTCATTAACATCATAAAACCTATAAACCCATTGCACTCAAGTTGATTCCCACTCATGGTGACCCTACAGGACAGAGTAGAACTGCCCCATAGGGTTTCCAAGGAGTGGCTGGTGGATTCAAACTGCCCACCTTTTGGTTAGCAGCTGTAGCTCTTAACCACTGCACCACCAGGGCTCCATATTAATATCATAGAGGCTAGGATTTACAACAAACAGGAAAATCACATCAGATCACAAAATGGTGGACAAGCACTCAATACTGGGAATCATGGCCTAGCCAAGTTGACACACATACATTTGGGGGAGGACACAATTCAAGCCATAACAGGTGGCTTTAAAGAACAAAAATTTATGCTGTCACAGTTCTGGAGGCTAAAAGTCTAAATCAAGGTCTCAGCCATGTTTATTCCTTCCTTGTACGTAGTCCTGGGCATTCTTTTGTTCTTTGGCAATCCTCAAATGGCTTCTGTCTACCTCCATGTGTGTATGTCTGTGTCTAAACTGGTGTTTTTATAACTCATAAATGATTGGGTTTAAGGTACACTCTGCACTGGTACACCCTGCACTGGTATGACCTCAACTGGTTCATTGATTAGATTACATTATATTGCATTAGATGTAAGATAATTACATTACATTAGATCACAGTATGGAAAGTAATCTGCTGTACTCAAGGCTAACTGATTTAATTATGGGATTAAATCATAACAGCCTATGGTCAGGATTTCAATACATAATTTTGGGGGATACAATTTAATTCATAACAATAGCACACAGAAGATTTGAATTGGAGATATAGATTTGACAGTTTTCAGGCCAACTAATTTTTTTTATGGTAGTTGAAGCCATGGAAATAGATGAGATGAATAGAAAGACCAGGCAAACTGAAGAAAAGAGAGCCCTGAGGAACACCAAGATTTAAGACAGGCAGAGAGAAAGAAGCTAATGATAAAAACTAGAAGCAAAGGTCACAGGCACATGTGTAGGAGAAGAATCAGAAAAGATTGGGTGTCACGGAGGCCAAGGGAAGGAATAAAAAAGCTTCAAGAAATGACTGATCATTTGTATCTGGCAAATATCAAGTCATTGGTGACCTTTTGTGGAGAGCAGGCTTAAGAGACATGTTGGGACATTTCTGGACAAGTGTGACTGTCATCTTCAGTTCAGTCTATAGTGAGGGGAGCAGGCCCAAGAGATAAAAAGACATTGTGGGCTTGACTGAGAAAAATAGTCATATCAGGATGAGAGAAACTGATAGACTTCATCAAGAAGAGCTCCAACGAGTATAAAAGAAGCAACAGAAGGAGACAACAGTGCTCAAAGCCTTCCCAGAGCCACTAGGTCATATGTTGAGAACTTAGGAAGCAGTGGGCTGCAGCAGCTCGCCCGGGCTTACTCCTAAGTTCAAGAGACGTTGCTCTTGGTCATATGCTGAGAACTAGGAAGCAGTGGGCTGCGGCAGCTCACCTGGGCTTACTCCTAGTTCAAGAGACATTGAATGGAACAGTCACAAAGCAGTGGGCAGCGGCAGCTCGTCCCAGGGTTACTCGTAGACCTTCCTACTATCTGGCACTCGGTCATACGTTGAGGACTTAGGAAACAGTGGACAGCGGCAGCTTGTCCAGGGCTTACTCCTAAGTTCAGGAGACGTTGAACGGAGTGGTCACGAGGCTTACTCGTGGACCCTCCTAACACCAGGCTCACAAGCTACGTGTGATTCAGAGACTATCGGTAACAATCGAGACTGGAGATCATCACCAACCGTTGAATAGCACCATGGAACTGCACCACCTAATTGCTGTCCTCGCTTGCTGTAAGCTTCACCTGTCTCTTTTATTTCTCCCTCCTTTGGTGATCTGAGATCTCTGGCATCCAGGATAGCCAAGAATCTGCTAATGTGTGTTTGTGGTTAATGAATTGATGAAATTAATATAAGACCTAAAAATAAACCATTTAATAAGGACATTGTGGAAAGACACAAATCATGTGGAGTAGTCTATAAGACTCTTCCTCTCGACACCTTTGATAAGACAGAGGAAGAAATCTGATTAAAACAGGTAAGTTACTCTCCTATAAGCTCCAGTGATGACTCTGGACATTACTTCCAAGGCTGCTTTCCCAGCCCCTGGCCTTAGCCAATATAAACGTAAGCATGCTTCACATACAATCATATGAATATGTAAATAGAGACAGAAAAATCATTCAACAACAACAACACAGTGCTGACATGGAACCAGCCAAGCAGAAGAAGCAAGTGATGATTGAAGTCTAGTGAGGTGAGGTATATTGGTTGATCACAACTGTGATATATTTGTATTGCGTCAACTGAGCTTTGTTGGAACCTTTCCTAGAATTCCATTCCCAGAATAGTTCTGGGTTAGCCAGGAACACAAGAGGTACTTTGCACTTGAAAGGTCATGGAAGCACTGAGCACTTTAAAAAAATTTTTTATTGTGTTCTCAGCGAGGGTTAACACAGCAGTTTAGGTTCCCATCCAACAATTTCTACACAGATTGCTCAGTGACATTGGTACATTCTTCACAATGCGTGAACATCCTCATTATTTCTGTTCTGATTGTTCCATTTGCATTAATCTAGTTTCTCTGCCCCCTTACATTCTCATCTTTGTTTTAAAGTAATTGTTGAACATTTGGTCTTGTATAGGTGATTGTTTAAAGGAGCACAGTACTTACGGGTGATAGTCATTATTTTGTGAGCCAATCTGTTATTTAGCTATAAGGTGACCTCAGGCGTTAGTTTTGGAAGAATATCTCAGGGCAATAGTCTCAGGGAGTCTTCCAGTCTCAACTGGTCCAGTAAGTGGGCAGCAGGCACTTTTACAACTCACATAGGCTGAGGCAGATTTGCTAAGTCACCTTGTTGGTATGGGGCAATAGCTGACCCTGTAGTTCACCTAAGACCTACTGTTCCTGCACCTTCAGCTTCTCCAACTCCAGAGCCAGTATGTGCAGCTCCTAGGGCAGCATCTAAATCCACAACTCCTCCATCTCCTCACACAGGGAAAACGAGTATCTTTAGGATGTGGAGTCACGTGAGCCAGACTCGTTATGCATTTCTGTTTACTTGAGTATTCTCTATATTACTCTTTAGCACATAAAATTTTTCAACTGTCTTTGACAATTTTTAATATATGTTCCTGGGAGCTATTTCTTTTCTGAATTGGATGTTTAATTCCATTATATATTTTACCTGATTATTTCCTCTCCATATGAAGGGTAGTGATGAATTTACATTAATTATGTACTCAGTTATACAACTGAATTCAGATATACTTTATAATTGTTAATTTCTCCTTCTCTTTTCAAATTTGTGACGCTCTTAGTTATTCCTTTCCTGTATTCTTATGTATAGACATGTATAACATCATGTTTGAAATGCATCCAACCACACTTTCGTTTTTTGGGCATATATAAGGATAAAAAAAAATTTTCCTCTTTTGATCTCTTAATGTAGCAAATTTAGCCCTCCTTACATTTTTTTTTTTACATTACCTGGTCGATGCGCCTTAGTCTACGAATATGCTGATCTGGATTATGTTTGCTAATGTCTTTTTCCACTAATGGTGCAAGGCAACCACTTCTGCGACCAGCGGTGCCCATACTTCTCTGGATGAGTCACACATAAATAGACAAGAAAATGTGTTTTAAAAATCTCATTAAGTGGTATCCAGAGGCCTAGGAACAGAGAAGATAGGCTGAGGTACGGGGTGTAATCCTCAACACAGAGCACTTGAACCATCTCCCCTCCAAGAACTCCTCGGAATTTGAAACTGTTCCACAGCTCTTCCACTGGTCCCTGCAACTCAAGGCAGACCTACCGGGAAAGTCTTGACCCCGCCCCTTCGATTCCGACCCCGCCCCTTGAGACTTCTTTAGAACCACTCCAGCATTCTCCAAGATACAGAAAACCCCCCTCGCGCTCGCGCCCGCGCCCGCCGCACACTCACCGCCCCCGCCCGCCGCTCACCGCCCCCGCCCCGGCTCCCCGTCCCCTCCCGATATTGCGCCTGTGCACTGGCGACGAACTATCCAGAAACAGCACACTGCACATGCGTGGAAAAAGTGTCTGTGACCACCCCCACCTTCCCATTCCCGTAGCACACCCGCCAGTGCTAGGCCCGCCTCCAAGGACACGCATTTCCGGCGTGGCCTGGGTACCAAATATGCAGATCTCCCAGCGACCAAGCTGAGCAAGCACAGCGCGATGGAGGATAAGGTGCAGCTGATGAAGGTCCTCCTGTCGAGGCACCGGTGGCCCCAGGCGCGTCGGTGGAGGAACCCGATTCCCTTTCCCGAGACGTTCGACGGCGACACCGACCGGCTGCCGGAGTTCATCGTGCAGACGGGCTCGTACATGTTCGTGGACGAGACCGTGTTCTCCAACGACACCCTGAAGGTGACGTTCCTCATCACCCGCCTCACGGGGCCAGCCCTGCAGTGGGTGATCCCCTACATCAAGAAGGAGAGCCCCCTCCTCCATGATTACCGGGGCTTCCTGGCCGAGATGAAGCGCGTCTTTGGCTGGGAGGAGGATGAAGATTTCTAGGCCGTCCTGGACACCCTGGGCCCGGGGGCAGTGCGCCGGGGAGAGGTCGGTGCGTCCCTTCACCGCCCGGGCCGCCGCCCTTACGGGCGCTATCCATCCCCGCCCCCTCCCTGCCGCCGCGCTTCCCGGAGCTCCTGCCCCTCCCGCGTAGTGCTTGCCTTTGTTCCAGAAATAGCGCTCCAGGTCCCCGCTGCTGCCTCTGAGCCTGTCTCCAGATCGCGCCGCCGCCCTCTCCGGCCATCCTTGCCCTTCCCCTGCACATTTAGACTCTGTCCTGAGCTCTAGCTGCAAGCCCTGCTCCCGGTACACACTGGACAGACCACCCACCGCTCGACCGCTGCCACCCGCCCTCCTGCTAGACGACCAGGCCTGCATCCATCTGCCCAGAGACCTGCGCTGCCTAACATCCCCAGCATCCCACCGGCAGACTGCCGCCCTTGGCCCTCAGGTATCACCTAGGAGGGACCAGAGCTGGCCACAGCCACTGGACAATGACTCACACAGCTCATCGTCCCCCTGAAGGGACCAGCCTTTCCCCTTCAGTGGGCTCCATCCCTTCCCCACTTACTGACACCTGTTCTACTCCTGCCAGATGGCCCCCAGGGCCCAGGTGTGCCTGGAAGCCAAATCCAGTCACTTCTTTTCTCCTGTGGACCAGTTAGTTTTGCCCAGTCCGGTTCTCTTTTGTATTTGCAGCTGTCTCTCAGATGTGTTCCTTTCCATCAAAACGGTCACCCCTATCCTCTGCCCAGCTCCTCAACACTACCTGGACAAAAGTCTTTTTTTCTTTTCTTAATTTTCAATAAATGCTAGACATTAATGAAAAAAATTGAGTCTCAATGAATATGCGCCTCTCTCTCCCAGTTCCTGTAAATGGGGTCTGTCCATGTCTTGTTCAGAAACCGTATCACCCTTACAGTCCCTGGCTGATGTTCACTCTCGCTTTATAAAACAGAAAAGATAGAGCCTGGTGGTGGTTCTGGGCATGGAGACCCCACTGGTGACCATTCTATCCCTGAGAATGAGTCTCCTAAGCCCATCAGGGTGTTCCATTCACCCTAGGACGTGGACCATGACCTGATCTGGCCAAGGCCCTGTGAGGACAGGTCAGCTGCAAGGCTTTTTGGAAAAGGTTTCCTCTTTCCTAAAAGCACCTTGAAAGCACAACTTCCCCAAGTTAGCACACACCAAATTCTTACCTAGACTGTGAGTGAACACCTGTCAAAGTTTTATTTGGGGAACCAGCAAAATGACAGACATGCTTCAAAAAAAGCATTTACATTTCAGAATCTTGGATATCTAGATAGCATTTGGTGCAGGGTGGGGGGGGAGGAAGAACTGTGATTTTTAGTCTAAGTACAAACTTAGTTGATGACTTGCAGTACAATAAAACTCTAAACTTCCCCAGAGGGTAGAAAAAAGTCACCATTCCTCATCGTTAAACCCTGCCGACTAACGTCTTAGACCTATAAAAAAACAAAACCATTGCCATCGAGTCTATTCCAACACATAGGGACCCTCCAGGACAAAGTAGAACTTCCCCCATAAGGTTTACCAAAGAGCATCTGGTGGGTCCAAACAGCCGATCTTTTAGTTAGCACCCATAGCTCTTAACTACTCCACCACGGTTTCCTCTTAGATACACAGTTCTGTAAAAACCCATTGCTCCCTCCTCAATTGTTGGTCAAAGAGCTAAATGTCCTCAAAGAGTGAGATGATCCTCAGATGAGCTTAGACTACAAAGCTCTGCTGTGATGTGAAAAGGTCATGGAAGGACCTCTGTCTTAGTTCTAAGTTTCTGTGATTTTTTCCAGAACCTGAGAAAAAGAGGAATGAATCACACCAGTGTTTTTTCCCTTCTCTCTGTCTCTCTTCATTTGAACAGGTGAGCTTTTGCCCTTCATGTGTTTTAGTTTTCTGACCATGGATCTTGGGATGATAGAACTACTAAAGACAAAATTAGCTGGGAGTGAAGAAAAATACAGAAGTACACACATTGAGTGACGGATTTCACTTAGAGCACTAGGGCTTAAATCCTGAAAGGTCAAGTTCTGACCGCCCAGGACCCCCAGGAACAGGGCCTGCTTGCTAACACTGACCAAGCCCCAGACTAGGAGTGAAAGCCACAGTACCAGCCCAGCCCATTTTCCAGGGGCTTCCATTTTTTTTTTTTTTTTGGTCAATGACAAGTCACTGAAAATATTTTTGTTTAAATAATTACCAATATTTTAGGCAGTAGATTGCAAAATCCACACTTAGGATACAACACCATACTTGAAGGAAATTATAAGACTACATATGTCCTTCTAGTAGTCCCTGGGTAGTGCAAACACTTGAAGCTCTTGGCCGCTAACCAGAAGGCTGATGGTTGGACTCCACCCAGAGGCACCTTGGAAGAAAAGCCTGTTGATCTACTTCCAAGAAATCAGCCACTGACACCCTAGGGAGCACAGTTCTTCTCTGACTTAGTGGGGTCACCATGAGTAAGAATCGGCTCCACAGCAACTGGTTTGGTTTTTTAAATTCAACTTCCCCATTTTTTTCAGACCCAAACTTCTCTTAAAAATAAGGCTGCCTGAAAATGTCATTTAACCTCCAATATTTGAAAGTTGATTAATAATATTTGATATCTATAAAACCAAACCAAACCCACTGCCCTAGATTCTGATTCATAGGGATCCTATAGGACAGAGGAGAACTGCCCACTTGGGTTTCCAAGGCTGTAAATCTTTACAGAAGTGGACTGCCATATCTTTCTCCCAGGGAATAGCTGGTGGGTTCGAACCGTTGACATTTTGAT
Organism: Elephas maximus indicus; assembly: GCF_024166365.1. Lineage (NCBI taxonomy): Eukaryota > Metazoa > Chordata > Mammalia > Proboscidea > Elephantidae > Elephas > Elephas maximus. The sequence continues at coordinate 20,937,833 of NC_064846.1, forward strand.
TAGCGGTTGAGCGTTTTAAGCTCTGCACCATCAGGGCTCCTCCTTATTCCCTATAAAACCAAACGAAACCCATGGCCATAAAGTCCGTTCTGACTCATAATGACCGTATAGGACTGAGCAGAACAGCACCATAGAGTTTCCAAGGAGCAACCGGTACATTCGAACTGCTGACCTTTTGATGAGCAGCAAAGCTCTTAACAACTGTGCCCCCAGGGCTACCTGTTCCCTATAGAGTCCTAAGAAGTATTAAAATCCATAGTTGTATTACTTTCATACCTTCAGACCTCAGCTACCTCTTCCAAACCCATGAGTTGCAGGATGAGAACCTGGTGTGAAAGTGTTCTAATTGTCCCAATTATGGTACTGTAGGACAGAGGAGAAGAGGGGAGGAAGTAAACGTTTCCTGAAAGGCTCATGTTTTTGTTGACCAAGGTAAAGCAGGACAAAGGAAGACATGCTACTGTGGGAAAGAGTATTAGAGTTATCCTATCTTTTTTTTCATTAAATAAGTATATTTTATTTGGAAATGGACTAAATTACACTATTTTCACCCAAGATGAATGAGGTCCCAGAGCTAAAAGTGATCTTTCCTCTATTCCCCTGAAAATACAAACAAATCTTTGGACTCCTATTTGTGCAATACTTTTTTTTTGTTTTTTTTTTTTGTTATGTACATCTTATCTCCTGTTTTGGTTGATAACATTCAATTTATTTTCAGGATGGGTAGTATAATGCCTCACACGAAAGAGGTACTCAGTAAGCACTGAAGAATAAATACATCATCAAACTGTAAATGGAATCAACACAATTGTGAAATAATGATTGATAACCAGCAATCTTCTACATAATGCTGTATGTAGTATATTCCAGTTTCTAGTCGATTCTTCACTCAGGTGTTGAATGTAGACCCAGAGTTCATCCTGAATTTGATATTCCTGATTTTTATAATGGAAGCTCCGCATTCTATGGGTGTCATATAACTATACACAATGGACATTTATGCAAAAGAGAACAATTTTCTCGGTTAAGACAGAGAGAGACTGCCATTATCTAGATGCAAGATGTGAAAAATTATTTGGAAAAGGTAATATGTTCTTGTTACATCTAGATAATTCCTCATCGTTTTTATGAACATTAACCAAGACAATAGACCAGTTTCATATAGGATGTAAAACTAGATGTCTTAGGGACATCATACGTCAATTTAAAATTTAGTAATGATGGGAAAAAAGGGGCCATTACTAGTGAATGTGGTTTGAAGAAACACATAATCTTCCTGGGGCGAGATGTTGCAATACAGAGCAAACGGTTAAAGTGTCGCATGGACTCTGAACTATAAATTAGTTTTAGGATTCATGTTAAAGATCTTACAAAGGCTGTTTGCTTTCTAAGGGTCAGCAGTTCAAATCCACAAGTTGCTCTGCAGCAGAAGGAAGTGGCAGCCTCTGCCTTAAAGATTTAAAGCCTTGGACACCCTACGGGGTAGTTTTACTCTTTCCTATTTTTTTTATAGGGTTTCCATGAGTTAAAATGGGCAGGATGGCAATGTGTTTTTTGGGGGTGAGTCAATAAAGCAGTCTTCCACTCAGATCGCAGACCAGCTGTTACTGCCATCTCCTGCCCAAAACCCACATTAAGAGGCTTACTATATCTCTAGGTACACCAAGGGTTCTGAAATTCTAGCTAAAGAGCCCCCTTTGGTCATGTGACTATAATAAGCTCTCAGCCAGCCTTAAGACAGAGAGGAACACCAACAGCAGGAGGTGGAAAGCTGGTTCCAGGATCAGCGGGGCAATTGTGGCCAGGCCTCTGCAGTCAGTGGGCTAAAGAGGGCAGTCAAGTGGAATTGGGGCAAGGCAAGAGGGGACACCCCAGAAAGGAGAGTCAGGAGGCACATGGGATTTGGTGCCTGGCTGTAGGGGACCAGTCAGAGGGTGGATATGAAGAAGGCTGGTGAGTGGGGGAAGACAGTGCAACCACCCAGAGGGCCAAAAGGAGCAGAGTACAGAGGAGCTCAGCTCTGGGCCAGCAGCCACCAAATCAAACCAGAATGGCTTCTCTGAATTACATTCTCCATCATCACAAGGATTTCTCTCTCTCTCTCTCTCACACACACACACACACACACACACACACACACACACACACAGAGAGAGAGACACACACTGGTATGCACACACGCAGAGTTCAGGTACTTTCCGTGAGATGTTTGCGATTAGCTGCTGTGGTAGTCAGGTAGAACAGCTTGGATTGCCATCAATATGTTTCGCCTATTTCGTAGACTGCTTTTATTTTTTACTGTTTGGGTGTGACCATTCCCCATGCCACTAACTATTTTAAGATCATGGTGGGTTTTTATTTCATTTACTTAATTCATTGGGTGTGCCTTGTGCCGGATTCTGTCCTTCCCACATCTGATCCCCATAGGTGACTTCTCAGTACTGTTTGCACCTCAGCGGCCATAGCACCCCACGTCATGGGAGACAAAGAAGTGTCTTGACACCCGTAGGAGCAGGCAGAACACCTGAGATATAGGGCAACGAATCCTCTATGAGCATCAGCAGACGGCTGGTCCCTATGAGGTGGAGGTAAGACATGCCTCAGCTCTCCAACTTCTTCACCATTTCTGACACCATGTGTTCCACCCACAACGCTCATTTCATGGCCACACAGAAGTCACAGAACATACTCACAGGTTTGTGGTTTATTATGGAAGTAACAGACTGCAACTTGGGATCGGGATCAATTTGGAAGTAACAACTCAGGAACCAGGATGCAATCGGTCAATCATGTCAGCCTTCTACAGGAAAACCCTCAGAGCAAAAATGCTCCCTGCAGGTGCAGTTCTGCATCAAGACCTTGGACAGTTTTCTGCTGTCTGGGCCTCTCTGCCATCAGGCTCTCTGCTGCTAACCGGCCGACTCATAGCCCATGTTGCAGCTTTGGGACCACTCTGGTCCTTCATGGCTCTGATTCTCTGCCAGCCCAGCTCTAGTTGGAAGCTCTCTTCAGTTACAGCTTTTTTTTTTTTTTAACCAGGCCTGGGACGGGCCCCCATGTCCCAAAGACATGGTCCTCTACAGGTCTTGAAAACCTGCATTTCAGCCCTCTATACCTCCCAATCCTCATCAATTGTAAGTTGAGGCTTCCCTCAGCCCACCAGAGTTCAATCAACCAATCCACAGTTACCCAAGAGATGTCAATCAACTCAGGTCTTGTAGAAAAGTAACATTTTCTGCTGCAAAGACAGGCTCCTCTCCTGGACCAAAGTAACAAATCCTCTGGGGGTAGAAAGTTGCTTCCAAACAACTAGGGCAAAGGTAACAACTCCTTCAGGTTTAGGGGAGGAATCTCCCAAGCTTTTCTTTCAGAGAACCAAGGAAAAGTCCACATAAAGGGACTCATGGGACCACAGCATCAGAGCCCTCAGAGGCTCAGGGGCAAGGTGCTTGGCATTCAGGTCTTCTGGGTCTCACTGTCTGAGCTCCTCAGTTGCTCCTTCAGCTCCCTTCAGGCTTCTAGTGCACAGGTGGATCAGGTACACACACAAGGGATCCATGCGGAACTCCCTTCCTTACTCCCTATCTGCCCAAGACTTCTGGGCCTCACTCTCTCAGCTCCTCACTCACTCCTTCAGCTCGCTCCAGGCTTCTAGTGCACAGGTGGATCAGGTATACTCACAAGGCATCCATGCAGAACTCCCTTCCTTACTCCCTATCTGCCCTAGGGCATTCTGACTGGCTGTAGGTTTTACACAGGCCAGTGGGGCAATGGGGGGAAGCTTTTCAAGTGTTTATTCTACCGAGATTCCCCCGGAATCCATAGTCTCAAAACAGAAACCACTGAAGGCTACTTTGCTCTCATATTAATTTTTTTTTAATATGGTCTGTCTTATTTATCTAGTGTTGCTATAACAGAAATACCACAAGTGGACGGCTTTAACAAAGAGAAATTTATTCTCTCACAGTCTAGGAGGCTAGAAGTCCAAATTCAGGGTCCCAGTTCCAGGGGAAGGCTTTCTCTCTCTGTCTGCTCTGGGGGAAGGTCTTTGTCATCAATCTTCCCCTGGTAGGGGAGCTTTTCAGATCATAGACCCCAGGTCCAAAGGACGTGCTATGCTTCCGGTGCTTCTTTCTTGGTGGTGTGAGGTCCCCATGTCTCTCTGCTTACATCTCTCTTTTATATCTCAAGAGAGATTGGTTTAAAACACAGTCTCATCTTGTAGATTGAGTCGTGTCTCATTAACATAACTGCCGATAATTCCATCTCATCGCATTCTGCAGACACGATTCATAACATACAAAAATCACATCAGATGACAAAATGGTGCACAATCACACAGTACCGGGAATCATTGCCTAGCCAAATTGATACACGTAGTTTTGGGGGACACAATTCAATCCATGACATGGTCTGAGTCATCCTTTGCCCCAACCACCAAAAAGAAAAATAAAACTCGTATTTCTCCTCTTCTTGTTGTATTCATGTGTTACTAAACCCTAGAAGGTGGGTTGTTGTCTGGTGGGCTCAGACTTGCCAATTATGTAGACACCTGTCTTTGAGAAAGAGAAAGTGACTTTATTACAATGCGCAGAGCAAGGAGCCGGGAGGAGGTTTCTCATATCTGGCTCCCTGAGCTACGGGGAAGCAGGGCTTATACATGATTTGCACAGAAGATGGTGGCCGCGCAAGCATACCGGGGAGGGAAAATTCTACAAGACTGCCAGGGAACAGGAGATGAAGTGGTTCTTGTGGGACCTCCTGCTTCGGAATAGGGCTTGGGTGCTGATTTTCCTTCTGGTTCATTCCACCAGTTGTTTTGTCCTCCATTGAAGTCAATTATTGGTCATAGGTTGGCCCTTCTGTGCATGCGGGCCAACTCTGGCTTGGGCTACTTTAAGGACTAATGGAAATTTACTGGCATTCATAGGGTCAGGTTACATATCTTCCTTTGTTAGTCTTATATTTCTCTGTCCTTCTGAGGTGAGACTCCTTAGTCGGGTATGGAGGATATTGCTGAGAAGGACATGAGGGAAAAAAACCAAGAATGACAACTGTAAGGTGTGAGGCTGCAAAGTAATGCAAAAGACCCTTCCTTCTTTCCTTACAAGTGCCGTTTTAAACTCATGATTAATTCTTTAGAACTGTTACTCTCCTTAAGATATGTATAGCGTGAAGAGTACTTGAGATGGGAAAACTACTGCAGACAAAAGAACATTTTTCTTAACAGAGCCAGCCGCTCAGGCAGGAGAAAGAAAACTCAGAGGCCTTTTGCCGAGCGAGGTAGGGGGTTACCAACAGTGTTGACAAGATATGCGGCACGTCACTGTCCATTCTATGTACAGCCAGAGCCAGATGGACACTAACTGCAGGGAATATGCTTCACGTACTCCATAAACTGCTTCAAACACTTTTCAAACCCCTTTAGTTGAACCTACATTTAATGAAGCCAGGGAGTGAATACGCTGAACACAATCATCCCTTGTACCCATCTGGGACAGCAGACTGCCACTACCTTGATTTGGCACCTCATAATTAGCCCGATTTCAGTTGCTTTAAGGACCCAGTAATTTGTAAAAACTTCATTTTATTAAGCACTTCGTATTTTCCCTCTGATTTCAAGCCTTTGACCTATTGGATGCCAAATGCATGTTAATGTGTTTTCATTATTTGGGGGAACAAACACACAGTGAGATACACAGAGCAGATCATGTACAGCCGGCTCCATGGAAACTAAAGTACGTGAAGGGCAAGAGCTTACCTGTTCAAATGAAGAGAGAGAGAAGGGAAAAGACACTGGTGATTCATTACTATTCTTCAGGTTCTGGAAAGATCACACAAACTTAGAAGGCAAAGAGTTCATTGCCAGACCTTTTAACATCACAGAAGAGCTTTGTAGTATAAACTCACTGGAGGATCATCTCACTCTATCAGGACATTTGATTGTTTGACCAACAATTAAGGAGGGAACAATGCCCTTTTACAGTAGTATAGATCTAAGAGGTTAAATGGCAGAGAAGTGATGAGGAATAATGACTTTTTTGTGCCCTTTGGGGAAGTTTATAATTTTACTGTCCTGCAGATCATCAACCAAGTTTGTACCTAGATTAATAATCACAGTTCTTCCTCCCCCCTCCAATGCTAATTAAATATTCAAGACTCTCAAAATGTAAATACTTTTTTTGAAGCACCTGTCATTCTGCTGGTTCCCTAAATAATGGGTTAAACAAAATTTTCACAGGTGGCCACTCACAGTCTAGGTAAGAATTTGGTGTGTGCTAACTTGGGAGTTGTGCTTTCAAGGTGCTTTTAGGTACGAGGAAATCTTTCCCAAAAAGCCTTGCAGCTGACCTGTCCTCACAGGGCCTTGGCCAGAACAGGTCATGGTCCATGTCCTAGGGCGAATGGAACATCCTGATGGGCTTAGGAGACTCATTCTCAGGGACAGAATGGTCACCAGTCGGGTCTCCATGCCCAGAACCACCACCAGACTCTATCTTTTCTGTTTTATAAAGCAACAGTGAACATCGGCCAGGGACTGTAAGGGTGATATGGTTTCTGAACAAGACATGAACCAACCCCATTTACAGGAACAGGGAGGGAGAGGCGCATATTCATTGAGACTCAATTCTTTTTCATTAGTGTCTGGTATTTATTGAAAATTAAAAAAAGAAAAAAAGACTTTTGTCCAGGTAGTGTTGAGGAGCTGGGCAGAGGGTAGCGGTGACCTTTTTGAAGGAAAGGCACACACCTGAGAGACAGCTGCAAATACAAAAGAGAACTGGATTCTGGGCAAAACTAACTGGTCCACAGGAGAAAAGAAGTGACTGGATTTGGCTTCCAGGCACACCTGGGCCCTGGGGGCCATCTGGCAGGAGTAGAACAGGTGTCTGAGAGAGTGGAGGGGATGCAGCCCACTAAAGGGGAAAGGCTGGTCCCTTCAGGGGGGCGGTGAGCTGTGTGAGTCATTATCCAGCGGCTGTGGCCAGCTCTGGTCCGTCCTAGGTGAGTCCTGAGGGCCAAGGGCCACAGGCTGTAGGTGGATTGAGGGGGATGGTAGCAGCGGGGGTCTCTGGGCAGATGGATGCAGGCCTGGTCGTCTGGCATGGGGGCGGATGCCAGGGCCGTGAGTGGTCTGTCCACTGTGTACCGGGAGTCCGGTTTGCAGCTGAGCGCAGAACTAGAGTCCCAATGTGCAGGGGAAGGGCTAGGATGGTCCGAGAGGGCGGCGGCGCGCTCTGGAGACAGGCTCAGAGGCAGCAGCGGGGACCTGGAGCGCTATTTCTGGAACAAAGGCAAGCACTACGCGGGAGGGGTAGGAGCTCTGGGAAGCGCAGCTGCAGGGAGGGTGGCGGCGGATGGTGGATGGACAGCGCCATTTGGGCAGTGAAGGGGAGCACAGACCCCTCCCCAGGGCACCGCCCCCAGCCCCTGGATGTCCCGGAAGGCCTAGAAATCTTCATCCTCCTCCCAGCCAAAGACGCGCTTCATCTCGGCCAGGAAGCCCCGGTAATCATGGAGGAGGGGGCTCTCCTTCTTGATGTAGGGGATCACCCACTGCAGGGCTGGCCCCGTGAGGCGGGTGATGAGGAACGTCACCTTCAGGGTGTCGTTGGAGAACACGGTCTCGTCCACGAACATGTACGAGCCCGTCTGCACGATGAACTCCGGCAGCCGGTCGGTGTCGCCGTCGAACGTCTCGGGAAAGGGAATCGGGTTTCTCCACCGACGCGCCTGGGGCCACCGGTGCCTGGACAGGAGGGCCTTCATCAGCTGCACCTTACCTTCCATCGCACCGCGTTTTCTTTGCTATTCTCGGGAGGCTGGGCAGATTTGGTACCCAAGCGTCGCAGGAAGTGCGTGTCCGCAAAGGCGGGCCCGATCCTGCGGGGTTGCGGTGTACGGTGGGGGGTGGGGGGGAGAAGGGGGGAGGTGGAGTTGGGAGGGCGGGGCCACGGGCGAGCCCTCCGCGCCTGCGTTGGCTCCGCCCACGAGCCTGGGCCCTAATAAGTGCGCATGACCAATACATGTGTGTGCAGTCCCCTGGTGGAGAAGAGGTTGGAATTGCAGGGCGAGCCAATTGTTTCCCAGGTGGAGGGAGGCAGAGGGCAGGAATCAGGGATGGAGACCCCGGGACCCGCTGAAGTTGGAGCCTCTAGTGCTCCCTAGATTTGGAAACCCTAAGGATCCAAGCGCTCTACTGGAAAATTACTCTCTGCACAGGGTCTCTTCTGCTCTCTCACTTGCCTTTCTGGGACTTTGAGGCTTCTTGAATGAAGTTTTTGCTTATTTATCACTCATCCAGAAAAGTATTGACACCTCTGGCCACAGATGTGGTTGCCTGAAACATTAACAGGAAAGCCGATTGCAAACATAATCCAGAGTAGCATAATCATACATCATGACCAGGTAATATAAGAAGGGTTAAATGTTAAGATATCTCTTAATTCTCTGTGACTGCTGACCACAATTCCCTACCATATTCAGTTCACAAGACAGTTGGCTTTCTCAGGGCAGCAGGAAAGCAAGAGTGAGTTGGCTTGCAAGACAGTCCTGTATAACTTAACATACTCATTGGAGTGACATCCCATCACCTCTGCTGTATTCTATTGGTTAGAAAGCAGTCATTTTGTAAAATGTCCCTCAGTTTGGGCTTGTCTGATGTTTTCTCGTGATTAGAATGAGGTGGTTTTTGCCAAGTATATCTAAGATACTTTATCTTTCTCCGTGTATCATTTCAAGGTGTTTATAATGTGGATATATTTTATTACTCATTAAGTATACCTTGGAACCCTGGTTGCACAGTGGTTAAGAACTACAGCTGCTAACCAAAAGGTTGGCAGTTTGAATCCACCAGGCGCTACTCTGTCCTACAGGGTCGCCACAGTCAGAACCAACTTGAGGCTGTGAGTTGGAATCAACTTGATGGCAATGGTTTGTTTTTTTTTTGGTATGTGTACCTTGATATCTTGGTTGCCATAGGTATTTTGAACACAGATCAGCTGGGTCCTATAGCCTGAGGGGCAAGGAGGGTAGTATGCAATTCTTCTTGCAGCCATCAGTCTATTGATATCGATCACATTCTTTTTTGTTGTTCAGCCTTCAGCTGTTCTCATCCTCCTTTTCTGAATTGTTCCTCCATCATTAACATAAGCTCACTGCCCCCTAAGTTTCCTGTCAATTCTTTTGAGTTGCTGTTGTCAATTTGATATAGACAGATCTTAAAAGAGCACAATGTTCAAGGCAAACATTCTTTGCTAGGTAAGCTAAACTATTGTTTGGTTTTGTTACCGCAAATCGCAGGTTCGAGCTGCCTGCCGCAAAGCTAATACTGAGACAGGAGGAGGTAAGCAGTAAGAGGGCTTTATTGAATACCGGTATTCAAGAGACAGAGGGGGTCAGATTTCTCCCAAATCCTCTCTAATTCTAAAGAGCTAGTGGGAGAGTTTTATAGGGCGAAGGTCAGGGTTACCTAATGTTTTGAGCACATAGTCCACAGATGGTCTTATACGTCACAAAACAACTACAAGAAACTCTTTATTAAACTAAAGATATGCATGTGAGACACCTGGACACTAATCAGTATATTTGTAACAGGCTAAAAAAACGCACATAAGAATCTCTCGGCTAGTGGAACTGTTCTGCCAAGTCCACTCTGGCTGAGATAGGGAGCAAGAAAGAAAGTTGTAGATTAAAAATGCCAGGAGGCTTTCCTAGCTGCCGTCTTTTAGGCTGAAGGCCATTTCTCAAGAGAATAAAGAGAAGAGAGACCAAGGCCACAGGAGGTGAGAGAGCTCCGCACCCCTTTGGAAGAGACCGGTGCAGCTGGTGCAATAAAAAAAATGTTTATAGAGATTACATAGAGCATCGTTATGGTGTTAGTTATGTCAAGTTCTCAATCATCCATTGTGAACAGGAGAAAACATGTAAGGTATTAGGGTGTTTGTTAAAAGTGGAACAGGCTGCTCAGCCATATCTTGCACAGGACCTGAGCCATTTTCTAAAGACTAGAGATGAATCACAGCTTATACAGCTGTACTAAAACAAATGAGGAAATATATTCTCTCTAATATTAAAACACTGGAGAAAATGTATTTTCTCTACTTCAGTTTTAAGAAATCTTCAGGGGATATTTTTGGTTTAAGGTTTAAAGATTATCTGAGGACATTAGTTTCAGGGGTTCATCCAGCCTCTATGGCTCCAGAAATTCAGGGTTCCATGAGAATTTGAAATTTTGTTCAGCATTTTCCCCCTTTTGATCTGGATTCTGTTACAGAATCTTTGATCAAAATGTTCAGTAATGGTAACCAGGCACCATCCAGTTCTTCTGGTCTCATGGCAAAGGAGGCAGTTGTTCATGGAGGCTAATAGCCACACATTCCATTTCCTCTTCCTTTTCCTGACTCTCCTTCGTCTGTTGATCCAGGCAAATAGAGACCAATTGTTGTACCTTGAATGGCCGCTTCCAAGCTTTTAAGACTGCAAACCAAAAAACCAAACCCATTGCTGTTGAGTTGATTCCAACTCATAGTGACCCTATAGGACAGAGTAGAACTGCCCCATAGGGTTCCCAAGGCTGTAAATCTTTACAGAAGCAGACTGCCACATCTGTCTCGTCTGGAGTGGCTGTTGGGTTCAAATCACCGACCTTTCCGTTAGCAGACAAGCACTTTAACCACTGTGCCACCAGGGCTCCCTTTAAGACCCCACCACCACCACCACCACCCACTGCCATCAGGTAGATTCTGACTCATAGTGACACTATAGGACAGAGTAGAACTGCCCCATAGAGTTTCCAAGGAGCACGTGGTGGATTTGAACTGCCGACCTTTTGGTTTTGCAGCCATAGCTCTTAACCACTACACCACCAGGGTTTCCTTTAAGACCCCAGGCACAACTAAATGAATTAGGAAGTCGAACAGAAGCACTAAACACATTTAGCCTAGTTTTTAGGCAAATTTTTAAGCCTACAATGCAGTGGCAAAAAGTACATTCACAATGATGTGTAACCGTCACCTCTACCAATTTCCATAACTTTTTCATCATCCCAAACATAATCTCTGTACCCATTAAGCAATAATTCCTATTCCTTTCTCCCCAACCCTTGGTAACTTCTATTCTTCCCATCTCTATGAATTGCCTATTATTGATACTAATATAAGTGGAATCATAATATTTGTCCTCTTGTGTCTGTCTTATTTACTTAGCATAATGTTTTCAAGGCTCATCCATTGTAGCATGTATCAGAACTCCATTCCTTTTCATGATTGGATAATACAGTGAAACCTGTGAGAGCCAGAACTCTACAGGACTACCTTGTTTTTCCAAGTCTAGCAAATTTTCCATCTGACAGGGTGCAGTCTTACCACTTTTCTATGGCTCATTTTAGTTGAAAATATTTTAGTTTTCCTTCTCTGACAGGTTTCCGCCTTACACAGGTTCCAGCTTCCTCAGGTTTAACTGTATCACATTGGCTGATTTTTTATTAATAAAACAGACTTGCATATCTTGGATAAATTTCACTTAATCATGGTGTATTATCATTGTGGCATATTCATACAATGGAATTCTACAGCATATTAAAAAATGAACTATTAGTATACAGAGCAATATGGATGAATACTAAAGATATTGTTAAGTACAAGAAATGCACAAAATAGTATATACTTTATGATTCCACTTCATATTAGTATCAATAATAGGCAAAACTAAATGTTTATAGAGGTCACCATAGTGGTTATTTTGGTGGTGTGGGAGAGTTACATACTGCAAAGTTGAATAAAGAAACCTGGTAAGAGGCCAAAAATACTTTCCAAAGTGGCTATGCGATTCTATATGCCCACTAGCAATGTATGAAAGATTAAGTTGCTCCAAAAACTCAATGGTACTTAGTATTGTCAGTGTTTGTTTTTACGTTAGTCATTCTAATGGGTGTGAAGTGGTATCTCTTGTGGTTTTAATTTCCAATTTCCTAATTACTAATCATTTTTAATATCTTGGGTCTCCCTATTTACCATCCATATATCTTCTTTAGGGAAATGCTTTTCAAATGTTTTGTCCATTTTCAATTAGGTTTTATTATTATTATTGAGTTTTGAGAGCTCTGTATATATCCTGAGCCCTGGTGGCACAGTGGTGAACAGCTTGGCCGCTAACCAAAAGGCTGGCAGTTCGAATCCACAAGCTGCTCCCTGTAAACCCTGTGGGGCACTTGTGCTCTGACCTATAGAGTCACTATGAGTTGGAATTGACTGGACAGCAATGGGTTTGTTTTGTTTTTTGTTTTATATATATCCTGAGAGCCCTGGTGTCACAATGGTTAAGAGCTCTGCTGCTAGGCAGTTGGAATCCACCATCCTGTCCTTGGAAACTCTATGGGGCGGTTTCACTCTGTCCTGTAGGGTCGCTGTGAGTCTGAATAGACTTGACTCAACAGCAACAGGCTTTATATGTCCTGAAGGAGCCCTGGTGGCACAGTGGTTAAAGCGCTCCGCTAACTGGAAGTGGGCCATTTGAAACCACCAGCCGCTCCCAGAGAGAAACATAACACAGTCTGCCTCTGTAAAGATTTACAGCCTTGGAAACCCTATGGGGCAGTTCTACTCTGTCCTGTAGGGTCACTATGAGTCATAATCAACTCCACGGCAATGGGTTTGGGTTTGGTATATATATCCTTGTATTTAAGTCCTTAATCAGATATTCAGTGTACAAATATTTTCTCCCAGGCTGTTGTTTATCTCTTCATTTTGTCAAGTGTCTTTTGAAGAACATTGTTGGTAAGATTTTTAATTTGATAGAGTTCAGTTGTCTAATTTTTCTTTTATGAATTATATTTTTGGTATTGTAGCTAAATCTTTGCCTAGCCTAAGGTTTTCTCCTACTTTTTCTTCCAAGAATTTTATACTTTAAGTTTTACAGTTAGGTATATGAACCAGTTGAGCTAATTTTTGTATGTAGTATTAAGTATGGATCTAAAATTTTTTTTATATATAGATATTCAGTTGTTCCAACAGTATCATTGAAAGGACTATCATTTATCCACTGAATTCCCTTTACACATTGTCAAAACTCAGCTGTCCACATATCTGTGCATCTGTTTCTGTGTTGTTCCATTCATGTATTTGTTTATCTGTCTTAATTACTGCAGCTTTACCATAAAACTGGAAATCAAAAAAAGTGTTACTCCCCCAACTTTGTTCTTCTACTTCGAAGTTGCTTTAGTTATTGTATATCCTTTGCATTTCGATATTAATTTAGAATCAATGTGTAATTTTTTATGTATTTAAAAACTTGCCGAACAGGGGAGATCAGCAACACTGGACTCAACCAAAAGCAAAGAAGTTTCCTGAATAAGCTGAACGCTTCGAAGGCCAGCATACCAGGGGCAGAGGTTTGGGGACCATGGTTTCAGGGGACATCTAAGTCAATTGGCATAATAAAATCTATTAAGAAAACATCCTGCATCCCACTTTGGAGAGTGGCGTCTGGGGTCTTAAACGCTAGCAAGCGGCCATCTAAGATGCATCAATTGATCTCAGCCTGCCTGGAACAAAGGAGAATGGAGAACACCAAGGACACAAGGTAATTACAAGCCCAAGAGACAGAAAAGGCCACATAAACCAGAGACTACATCATCCGGAGACCAGAAGAACTAGATGGTGCCTGGCTACAACCAATGACTGCCCTGACAGGGAACACAACAGAGAACCCCTGAGGGAGGAGGAGAGCAGTGGATGCAGACCCCAAATTCTTGTAAAAAGACCAGACTTAATGGTCTGACTGAGGCTAGAAAGACCCCAGTGGTCATGGCGCTCAGACCTTCTGTTAGCCCAGGACAGGAACCATTCCCGAGGCCAACTCTTTAGACAGGGATTGGACTGGACAATGGGATAGAAAAAGATCCTGGTGAAGAATGAGCTTCATTGGATCGAGTAGACACTTGAGACTATGTTGGCACCTCCTATCTGGAGGGGAGATGAGAGGGCAGAGGGGGTTAGAAGCTGGAGGAATGGACATGAAAAGAGAGTGCAGGGAAGGAGCAGGCTGTCTCATTAGGGGGAGAGCAACTAGGAGTATACAGCAAGGTGTATATAAATTTTTGTATGAGAGACTGACTTGGTTTGTAAACTTTCACTTAAAGCACAATAAAAATTAAAACGCTGAGAATTTTATTGAATGTACATATTAACTTGAAGAGAATTGATATCTACAATAGTGAGTCTTCCAACCCATGAACATATATGTTTTTAATATCTCTCAGGAATGTTCTGTCTTTTTCAGTGTACAGGTCTTTCACTTCTTTTGTCATATTTATCCCTAAGTATTTCACATTTTTATGCTGCCTTAAATGTTTTTTATTTCCATTTTCTCCATTCATTGCTAGAAATACACTTAATTTTTATATATTGATCTTCAGACCTGTAACCTTCGTAAACTCATTTATTCTAGTTTTTTTTTTTTTTTGTGGTAGATTTCATCAGATTTTCTATATAGACAATCATGTTGTCTACTAATAACAAAAGTTTTTCTTCTTCCTGTCTAATCTGGATGCCATTTCTCTTACTCCCTTTCTTTATTTTTCTTCTCTTTTTTTTTTCTTGCTTTATTATGGCTAGGAATTCCAGTACAATATTGAAGTGGTAAGAGAGGACATATGTCTCTTGTTCCTGATCTAAGATGGAATGCATTTGGTTTCACTTCAAGTATGATGTGATCTGTAGGGTTTTTTTTTTTTTTTGCTCATTTGCTTGTTTTGTAGATGCCCTCTGTGATGGATAGAGTTGTGTTCCCCAAAAATATGTGTGAACATGGCTAGGCCATGATTCCCGGTATCGTGTGATTATCCACCATTTTGTCATCTGATGTAATTTTCCTACATTTTGTAAATCCTACCTCTATGATGTTAATGAAGCAGGATTAGAGCCAGTTATGTTAATGAGGCAGGGCTCAATCTACAGGATTAGGTTGTGTCTTAAGCCAGTCTATTTTTTTAAATAATTTTTATTGTGCTTTAAGTGAAAGTTTACAAATCCTCAGTCTCTCACACAAAAACTTACATACACCTTGCTACATACTCCCAATTACTCTCTTCCTAATGAGACTGCCTGCTCCCTCCCTCCACTCTTTCTTTTCATGTCAATTTCGTCAGCTTCTAACCCCCTCTACCTTCTCATCTCCCCTCCAGGCAGGAGGTGCCAACATAGTCTCAAGTGTCCACCTGATCCAAGAAGCTCACTCCTCACCAGCATCCCTCTCCAACTCATTGTCCAGTCCAATCCATGTCTGAAGAGTTGGATTTGGGAATAGTTCCTGTCCTGGGCCAACAGAAGGTCTGGGGGCCATGACCACTGGAGTCCTTCTAGTCTCAGTCAGACCATTAAGTCTGGTATTTTTATGAGAATTTGGGGTCTGCATCCCACTGCTCTTCTGCTCCCTCAGGGGTTCTCTGTTGCATTCCCTGTCAGGGCAGTCATCGGTTATAGCAGGGCACCATCTAGTTCTTCTGGTCTCCAGATGATGTAGTCTCTGGTTCATGTGGCCCTTTCTGTCTCTTGGGCTCGTAATTACCTTGTGTCCTTGGTGTTCTTCATTCTCCTTTGATCCAGGTGGGTTGAGACCAATGGATGCATCTTAGATGGCTGCTTGCTAGCATTTAAGATCCCAGACGCCACTCTTCAAAGTGGGATGCAGAGTGTTTTGTTAATAGATTTTATTATGCCAATTGACTTAGATGTCCCCTGAACCCAGGGTCCCCAGACCCCTGCCCCTGTTACGCTGGCCTTTGAAGCATTCAGTTTATTCAGGAAACTTCTTTGCTTTTGGTTTAGTCCAGTTTTGCTTACCTCGCTATATTGTGTGTTGTCTTTCCCTTCACCTAAAATATTTCTTATCTACTATCTAATTAGTGAATACCACTCTCCCACCCTCCCTACCTCCCCCCTCTCGTAACCACAAAAGAATACTTTCTTCTCAGTTTAAACTATTTCTCAAGTTCTTATAATAGAGGTCTTATACAGTATTTGTCCTTTTGCATCTGACTAATTTCACTCAGCATAATGCCTTCCAGGTTCCTCCATATTACGAAATGTTTCACAGATTCTTCACTGTTCTTTATCGATGCGTAGTATTCCATTGTGTGAATATACCATAATTTATTTATCCATTCATCTGTTGATGGGCGCCTTGGTCGCTTCCATCTTTTTGCTATTGTAAACAGTGCTGCAGTAAACATGGGTGTGCATATATCTGTTTGTGTAAAGGCTCTTATTTCTCTAGGATATATTCCGAGAAGTGGGATTGCTGGGCCAAGCCAATCTCTTTTGAGATACAAAAGAGAGAAGCAAGCCGAGACAGGAGGACCTCATGCCACCAAAAAACAAGAGCCAGGAGAACAGTGTGTCCTTTGGACCCGAGGTCTATGATCTGAGAAGCTCCTCTGCTAGGGGAAGATTGATGACAAGGACCTTCCTCCAGAGCTGACACAGAGAGAAAGCCTTCCCCTGGAATGACACCTTGAATTCAGACTTATAGCCTCCTAGATTGTGAGAGAAAAAATTTCTCTTTGTTAAAGCCATCCACTTGTGGCATTTCTATTATAGCAGCACTAGACAACTAAGACATCCTCCATCATGCTGATGAAGTTCCCTTCTTTTACTAGTTTGATGAGACTCTGTTTTAGGAACTATATGACACAGACATCATAGTTCTAGGCTATACCCTACAGAAATGAAAACTTAGGTTCACATAAAAACCCATACATGAATGTTTGTACCTGATTTGTTTGTAATTACCAAACTCTGGAAACAAGCCAAATGCATTTTAATGGTGAATGGATAATCAAATTTCAGTATATCTGTATCTAAGGTGATCCCTCCTTCCTGGTCATGCCTTTGCATACACCTCTTTCTTTGAGTTGGATGGAGACTCTAACTTACTTCTAACCAATAGAATATGGCACAAATGATGGGATGTCATTATTAAATTGTACAAGACTGTCTTGCAAGGTGACTTAGACTTGCTCTCCTGCAGGCCTTGAGGAAGCAACTTCCCTTGTGCCTATGGAGAGGGTAAGTGACAGGATACTGGAGGTAACATTTATAGCAAATTAAGAGATTAATTAACATTTGGCCCTGCTGATATTACCTGCACATAGTGCATTATTCTGTAAATACACTGTTCTGGACTATGTTTGTTAATAGCTTCCCCATTAATGCTGCAAGGCAACCACATCCGCGACCACCGATGCCAATACTTCTCTGGGTGAGAGACACATAAATAAGAAAATGGCTTTGTAATATCTCACTCAAGTGGTGTCTTAGAGGCCAAGGGTCCCCGAAAGAACTCAGAAGGGCAAATGAGAGCTGGCCAAAAGCCAAAACCAAACTTGTTGCCATCAAGTCGATTCCAACTCATAGCAAATACATAGGACAGAGTAGAACTGCCCCCATAGAGTTTCCAAGGAGCAGCTGGTGGATTCGAACTGTTGACCTTTTGATTAGCAGCCTTAGCACTTGGCCACTATGTCACCAGGGTTTCCTGAGACCAGGCCAGAAAAAAAGGATGGGGTAAACTGAGGAGTCCTTCGTCCCTAAAACTTAGACACTCGACTTCAAGCCCAAGGGGCTCCGAACTTTCCAGCTGGGGGACCCGGAACCAGGGATCCTAACCTGGTTCCCTCCACTTGCGTGCGACACTCCTGGGAAACACACGCCCCGTCCCTACAAAAACAATTTTGAAGCTGCCTGCTTAAAAAACATTTAGTAACCCCCAGATTTGCACGTGCACATTGGCAACAAATCTGAGACGTGGTTGAAAACCTCCGAGGCACAGGGCCCCGAAAGTGGTCCAGCCAGCTCCACCCACTAAACCCCCTCCTTTCAGCCTCGGGCCCGCCTGCGCAGACACGCACTTCCTGCGACGCCTGGGTACCAAAGCTGCCCAGCCTCCCAGAGCCCGGCGAAGCAAGCACAGCGCGATGGAAGGAAAGGTGCAGCTGATGAAAGCCCTCCTGTCCAGGCACCGGTGGCCCCAGGCGCGTCGGTGGAGAAACCCGATTCCCTTTCCCGAGACGTTCGACGGCGACACCGACCGGCTGCCGGAGTTCATCGTGCAGACGGGCTCGTACATGTTCGTGGACGAGACCGTGTTCTCCAACGACACCCTGAAGGTGACGTTCCTCATCACCCGCCTCACGGGGCCAGCCCTGCAGTGGGTGATCCCCTACATCAAGAAGGAGAGCCCCCTCCTCCATGATTACCGGGGCTTCCTGGCCGAGATGAAGCGCGTCTTTGGCTGGGAGGAGGATGAAGATTTCTAGGCCTTCCGGGACATCCAGGGGCTGGGGGCGGTGCCCTGGGGAGGGGTCTGTGCTCCCTTCACTGCCCAAATGGCGCTGTCCATCCACCATCCGCCGCCACCCTCTCTGCCCCTGCGCTTCCCAGAGCTCCTACCCCTCCCGCGTAGTGCTTGCCTTTGTTCCAGAAATAGCGCTCCAGGTCCCCGCTGCTGCCTCTGAGCCTGTCTCCAGAGCGCGCCGCCGCCCTCTCCTGCCAGCTCAGCCCTTCCCCTGCACATTTGGACTCTAGTCCTGAGCTCTAGCTACAAGCAGGGCTCCCGGTACACACTGGACAGACCACTCACAGCTCGGCCGGTGCCACCCACCCCCGCGGTGCCAGACGACCAGGCCTGCATCCATCTGCCCAGAGACCTGTGCTGCTGTACCATCCCTAACGTCCCACCAGTAGACTGCCGCCCTTGGCCCTAAGGACTCACCTAGGAGGGATCAGAGGTGGCCACAGCCGCTGGATAATGACTCAGACAGCTTACCGCCCCCCTGAAGGGACCAGCCTTTCCCCTTCAGTGGGCTGCATCCCCTCCACTCTCTCAGACACCTGTTCTACTCCTGCCAGATGGCCCCCAGGGCCCAGGTGTGCCTGGAAGCCAAATCCAGTCACTTCTTTTCTCCTGTGGACCAGTTAGTTTTGCCCAGAATCCAGTTCTCTTTTGTATTTGCAGCTGTCTCTCAGGTGTGTGCCTTTCCTTCAAAAAGGTCACCGCTACCCTCTGCCCAGCTCCTCAACACTACCTGGACAAAAGTCTTTTTTTCTTTTCTTAATTTTCAATAAATGCTAGACACTAATGAAAAAGAATTGAGTCTCAATGAATATGCGCCTCTCCCTCCCAGTTCCTGTAAATGGGGTCGGTCCATGTCTTGTTCAGAAACCATATCACCCTTACAGTCCCTGGCTGATGTTCACTCTCGCTTTATAAAACAGAAAAGATAGAGTCTGATGGTGGTTCTGGGCATGGAGACCCGACTGGTGACCATTCTGTCCCTGAGAATGAGTCTCCTAAGCCCATCAGGATGTTCCATTCGCCCTAGGACGTGGACCATGACCTGTTCTGGCCAAGGCCCTGTGAGGACAGGTCAGCTGCAAGGCTTTTTGGAAAAGGTTTCCTCTTTGCTAAAAGCACCTTGAAAGCACAACTCCCAAGTTAGCACACACCAAATTCTTACCTAGACTGTGAGTGGACATCTGTCAGTTTTATTTAACCCATTATTTGGGGAACCAACAGAATGACAGGTGCTTCAAAAAAAGCATTTACATTTTGAGAGTCTTGATTATTTAGATAGTGTGGGGGAAGGGGAGGGAGGAGGCAGAATTGTGATTGTTAGTCTAGGTACAAACTTGGTTGATGATCTGCAGGACAATAAAATTATAAACTTCACCAAAGGGCAGAAAAAAGTCATCATTCTTTATGGTTTCTCTGCCATTTAACCTCTTAGATCTATAAAAAAAAATTTTTTTTAAAAAGATCTATAGTACTGTAAAAACCCATTGCTCCCTCCTCAATTGTTGGTCAGTTAAATGTCCTGAGAGAGCGAGATGATCCTCAGATGAGCTTAGACTACAAAGCTCTGCTGTGATGTGAAAAGGTCATGGAAGGACCTCCTCCTTAGTTCTGTGATTTTTTCCAGAACCTGAGAAAAAGAGGAATGAATCACACCAGTGTTTTTTCCTTTCTCTCTGTCTCTCTTCATTTGAACAGGTGAGCTTTTGCCCTTCATGTGTTTTAGTTTGCTGACCATGGATCTTGGGATGATAGAACTACTAAAGACAAAATTAGCTGGGAGTGAAGAAAAATACAGAAGTACACACATTGAGTGACGGATTTCACTTAGAGCACTAGGGCTTAAATCCTGAAAGGTCAAGTTCTGACCGCCCAGGACCCCCAGGAACAGGGCCTGCTTGCTAACACTGACCAAGCCCCAGACTAGGAGTGAAAGCCACAGTACCAGCCCAGCCCATTTTCCAGGGGCTTCCATTTTTTTTTTTTTTTTTGGTCAATGACAAGTCACTGAAAATATTTTTGTTTAAATAATTACCAATATTTTAGGCAGTAGATTGCAAAATCCACACTTAGGATACAACACCATACTTGAAGGAAATTATAAGACTACATATGTCCTTCTAGTAGTCCCTGGGTAGTGCAAACACTTGAAGCTCTTGGCCGCTAACCAGAAGGCTGATGGTTGGACTCCACCCAGAGGCACCTTGGAAGAAAAGCTTGTTGATCTACTTCCAAGAAATCAGCCACTGACACCCTAGGGAGCACAGTTCTTCTCTGACTTAGTGGGGTCACCATGAGTAAGAATCGGCTCCACAGCAACTGGTTTGGTTTTTTAAATTCAACTTCCCCATTTTTTTCAGACCCAAACTTCTCTTAAAAATAAGGCTGCCTGAAAATGTCATTTAACCTCCAATATTTGAAAATTAATTGATAAAATTTGGTAACATAAATATCGTTCCCTGTATAACCAGATGAAGCCCACTGCCATGGAGTAGATTCTGGACTCACAGGGACCCTACAGGACAGAGTAGAACTGCGTATAGAGTTTCCAAGGCCGTGAATCTTTACAGAAGCAGACTGCCTTATCTTTCTTCCGCAGAGTAGCTGGTGGGTTCGAACTGGTGACATTTTGGTTAGCAGCTGAGTGCTTTAAAGTCTAAGCCACCAGGGCCCCTCCTTACTGTTCCCTATATAGGATTAAAAAATTTTAAAAATCCATAGTTGTATTACTTTCAGACCTGAACTACCTCTTCTAATCCCATGAGTAGTGCAATGAGAACGGAGTATGAAAGTGTTCTAATTGTCCCAATTATGGTAGTGTAGAAAAAAGGAGAAGAAGGAGAGGAAGTAAACATTTTCTAAAAGGTTAATCTTTTGGGTGACCAAGGTAAAGCAGAACAAAAGAAGACATACTGCTGTGGGAAACAGTATTAGAGTTACTGTATCTTTTTGGGATTTTTTTTTTTATTGAATAGATATATTTTATTTGGAAATGGACTAAATTACACTATTTTCACCCAAGATGAATGAGGTCCCAGAGCTAAAAGTGATCTTTCCTTTATTGCCCTGAAAATACAAACAAATCTTTGGACTCCTATTTGTGCAATACTTTTTTTTTGTTTTTTTTTTTTTTTTTGTATGCACATCTTATCTCCTGTTTTGGTTGATAACATTCAATTTATTTTCAGGATGGGTAGTATAATGCCTCACACGAAAGAGGTACTCAGTAAGCACTGAAGAAATGAATAAATACATCATCAAACTATAAATGGAATCAACACAATTGTGAAATAATGATTGATAACCAGCAATCTTCTACATAATGCTGTATGTAGTATATTCCAGTTTCTAGTCGATTCTTCACTCAGGTGTTGAATGTAGACCCAGAGTTCATCCTGAATTTGATATTCCTGATTTTTATAATGGAAGCTCCGCATTCTATGGGTGTCATATAACTATACACAATGGACATTTATGCAAAAGAGAACAATTTTCTCGGTTAAGACAGAGAGAGACTGCCATTATCTAGATGCAAGATGTGAAAAATTATTTGGAAAAGGTAATATGTTCTTGTTACATCTAGATAATTCCTCATCGTTTTTATGAACATTAACCAAGACAATAGACCAGTTTCATATAGGATGTAAAACTAGATGTCTTAGGGACATCATACGTCAATTCAAAATTTAGTAATGATGGGAAAAAAGGGGCCATTACTAGTGAATGTGGTTTGAAGAAACACATAATCTTCCTGGGGCGAGATGTTGCAATACAGAGCAAACGGTTAAAGTGTCGCATGGACTCTGAACTATAAATTAGTTTTAGGATTCATGTTAAAGATCTTACAAAGGCTGTTTGCTTTCTAAGGGTCAGCAGTTCAAATCCACAAGTTGCTCTGCAGCAGAAGGAAGTGGCAGCCTCTGCCTTAAAGATTTAAAGCCTTGGACACCCTACGGGGTAGTTTTACTCTTTCCTATTTTTTTTATAGGGTTTCCATGAGTTAAAATGGGCAGGATGGCAATGTGTTTTTTGGGGGTGAGTCAATAAAGCAGTCTTCCACTCAGATCGCAGACCAGCTGTTACTGCCATCTCCTGCCCAAAACCCACATTAAGAGGCTTACTATATCTCTAGGTACACCAAGGGTTCTGAAATTCTAGCTAAAGAGCCCCCTTTGGTCATGTGACTATAATAAGCTCTCAGCCAGCCTTAAGACAGAGAGGAACACCAACAGCAGGAGGTGGAAAGCTGGTTCCAGGATCAGCGGGGCAATTGTGGCCAGGCCTCTGCAGTCAGTGGGCTAAAGAGGGCAGTCAAGTGGAATTGGGGCAAGGCAAGAGGGGACACCCCAGAAAGGAGAGTCAGGAGGCACATGGGATTTGGTGCCTGGCTGTAGGGGACCAGTCAGAGGGTGGATATGAAGAAGGCTGGTGAGTGGGGGAAGACAGTGCAACCACCCAGAGGGCCAAAAGGAGCAGAGTACAGAGGAGCTCAGCTCTGGGCCAGCAGCCACCAAATCAAACCAGAATGGCTTCTCTGAATTACATTCTCCATCATCACAAGGATTTCTCTCTCTCTCTCTCTCACACACACACACACACACACACACACACACACACACAGAGAGAGACACACACTGGTATGCACACACGCAGAGTTCAGGTACTTTCCGTGAGATGTTTGCGATTAGCTGCTGTGGTAGTCAGGTAGAACAGCTTGGATTGCCATCAATATGTTTCGCCTATTTCGTAGACTGCTTTTATTTTTTACTGTTTGGGTGTGACCATTCCCCATGCCACTAACTATTTTAAGATCATGGTGGGTTTTTATTTCATTTACTTAATTCATTGGGTGTGCCTTGTGCCGGATTCTGTCCTTCCCACATCTGATCCCCATAGGTGACTTCTCAGTACTGTTTGCACCTCAGCGGCCATAGCACCCCACGTCATGGGAGACAAAGAAGTGTCTTGACACCCGTAGGAGCAGGCAGAACACCTGAGATATAGGGCAACGAATCCTCTATGAGCATCAGCAGACGGCTGGTCCCTATGAGGTGGAGGTAAGACATGCCTCAGCTCTCCAACTTCTTCACCATTTCTGACACCATGTGTTCCACCCACAACGCTCATTTCATGGCCACACAGAAGTCACAGAACATACTCACAGGTTTGTGGTTTATTATGGAAGTAACAGACTGCAACTTGGGATCGGGATCAATTTGGAAGTAACAACTCAGGAACCAGGATGCAATCGGTCAATCATGTCAGCCTTCTACAGGAAAACCCTCAGAGCAAAAATGCTCCCTGCAGGTGCAGTTCTGCATCAAGACCTTGGACAGTTTTCTGCTGTCTGGGCCTCTCTGCCATCAGGCTCTCTGCTGCTAACCGGCCGACTCATAGCCCATGTTGCAGCTTTGGGACCACTCTGGTCCTTCATGGCTCTGATTCTCTGCCAGCCCAGCTCTAGTTGGAAGCTCTCTTCAGTTACAGCTTTTTTTTTTTTTTAACCAGGCCTGGGACGGGCCCCCATGTCCCAAAGACATGGTCCTCTACAGGTCTTGAAAACCTGCATTTCAGCCCTCTATACATCCCAATCCTCATCAATTGTAAGTTGAGGCTTCCCTCAGCCCACCAGAGTTCAATCAACCAATCCACAGTTACCCAAGAGATGTCAATCAACTCAGGTCTTGTAGAAAAGTAACATTTTCTGCTGCAAAGACAGGCTCCTCTCCTGGACCAAAGTAACAAATCCTCTGGGGGTAGAAAGTTGCTTCCAAACAACTAGGGCAAAGGTAACAACTCCTTCAGGTTTAGGGGAGGAATCTCCCAAGCTTTTCTTTCAGAGAACCAAGGAAAAGTCCACATAAAGGGACTCATGGGACCACAGCATCAGAGCCCTCAGAGGCTCAGGGGCAAGGTGCTTGGCATTCAGGTCTTCTGGGTCTCACTGTCTGAGCTCCTCAGTTGCTCCTTCAGCTCCCTTCAGGCTTCTAGTGCACAGGTGGATCAGGTACACACACAAGGGATCCATGCGGAACTCCCTTCCTTACTCCCTATCTGCCCAAGACTTCTGGGCCTCACTCTCTCAGCTCCTCACTCACTCCTTCAGCTCGCTCCAGGCTTCTAGTGCACAGGTGGATCAGGTATACTCACAAGGCATCCATGCAGAACTCCCTTCCTTACTCCCTATCTGCCCTAGGGCATTCTGACTGGCTGTAGGTTTTACACAGGCCAGTGGGGCAATGGGGGGAAGCTTTTCAAGTGTTTATTCTACCGAGATTCCCCCGGAATCCATAGTCTCAAAACAGAAACCACTGAAGGCTACTTTGCTCTCATATTAATTTTTTTTTAATATGGTCTGTCTTATTTATCTAGTGTTGCTATAACAGAAATACCACAAGTGGACGGCTTTAACAAAGAGAAATTTATTCTCTCACAGTCTAGGAGGCTAGAAGTCCAAATTCAGGGTCCCAGTTCCAGGGGAAGGCTTTCTCTCTCTGTCTGCTCTGGGGGAAGGTCTTTGTCATCAATCTTCCCCTGGTAGGGGAGCTTTTCAGATCATAGACCCCAGGTCCAAAGGACGTGCTATGCTTCCGGTGCTTCTTTCTTGGTGGTGTGAGGTCCCCATGTCTCTCTGCTTACATCTCTCTTTTATATCTCAAGAGAGATTGGTTTAAAACACAGTCTCATCTTGTAGATTGAGTCGTGTCTCATTAACATAACTGCCGATAATTCCATCTCATCGCATTCTGCAGACACGATTCATAACATACAAAAATCACATCAGATGACAAAATGGTGCACAATCACACAGTACCGGGAATCATTGCCTAGCCAAATTGATACACGTAGTTTTGGGGGACACAATTCAATCCATGACATGGTCTGAGTCATCTTTAGCCCCAAACACCAAAAAGAAAAATAAAACTTGTATTTCTCCTCTTCTTGTTGTATTCATGTGTTACTAAACCCTAGAAGGTGGGTTGTTGTCTGGTGGGCTCAGACTTGCCAATTATGTAGACACCTGTCTTTGAGAAAGAGAAAGTGACTTTATTACAATGCGCAGAGCAAGGAGCCGGAAGGAGGTTTCTCATATCTGGCTCCCTGAGCTACGGGGAAGCAGGGCTTATACATGATTTGCACAGAAGATGGTGGCCGTGCAGGCATACCGGGGAGGGAAAATTCTACAAGACTGCCAGGGAACAGGAGGTGAAGTGGTTCTTGTGGGACCTCCTGCTTCAGAATAGGGCCTGGGTGCTGATTTTCCTTCTGGTTCATTCCACCTGTTGTTTTGTCCTCTGTTGAAGTCAATTAGTGGTCACAGCTGGCCCTTCTGCCCATATGGGGTGGGCCAGATCTGGCTTGGACTACTTTAAGGACTAATGAAAATTTACTGGCATTCATAGAGTCAGGTTACCCATCTTCCTTTGTTAGTCTTCTGTTTCTCCCTCCTTCTGAGGTAAGACTCCTTAATTGGATACAGAAGGAGATTGCTGAGAAGGACATGAGGGAAACAAACTAAGAATGACAACTGCAAGGGGTAAGATTGCAATGTAATGAAAGAGACCCTTCCATTTTAAATTCGTGATTAATTCTTTGGACAGAGCCAGCCATTCAGACAGAAGAAGAAGCCTCAGGGGCTGTCATGGATTGAATTGTGTCCCCTAAAAATATCTGACAGCCTGGCTAGGTCATGATTCCCAGTAATATATGATTGTCTAACATTTTGTCACCTGATGTGATTTCCCTACATGTTGTGAATCCTATCACTATGATGTAATGAGATGGATTAGTGGCAGTTATACTGATGAGATCTTCTAGATAGTGTCTTAAGCCAATCTCTATTGAGATATATAAAACAGAAGTGAGTAGACATGGCGACCTCATACCACCAAGAACGCAGTGCCAGGAGCAGATTATGTCCTTTGGACCTGAGGTTCCTCTGGGGAGGAGCTCCTAGACCAAGGAAAGATTGATGACAGGGACTTTCCTCCAGACTCCACAGAGAGAGAAAGCCTTCCCCTGGAGCTGACACCCTGAATTTGGACTTGTAGCCTACTAGACTGTGAGAGAATAAATTTCTCTTTGTTAAAGCCATCCACTTGTATTTGTTACAGCAGCACTAGATAACCAAGACAGGGGCCATCTTTTGAGCGAAGTAGGGGGTTGCCAACCCTGTTTGCAGGATACGCAGCAGGTCAGTGTCCATTCTATTTACAGCCGGAGCCAGGTGGACACTGACTGTAGGGAATATGCTTCACCTACTCCATAAACTGCTTCAAACACTTTTCAGACCCCTTTAGCTGAACCTACATTTAATGAAACCAGAGTGAATATGCTGAAGACAATCATCCCTCGTAGCCACCCGGGACAGCAGTTGACGAGGGAGCAATGGGTTTTTACAGTACTATAGATCTAAGAGGTTAAATGGCAGGGAAACCAAAACGAATGACTTTTTTCTGCCCTTTGGGGAAGTTTATAATTTTATTGTCCTACAGATCATCAACCAAGTTTGAACCTAGATTAATAATCACAGTTCTTCCTCCCCCCTCCAATGCTAATTAAATATTCAAGACTCTCAAAATGTAAATACTTTTTTTGAAGCACCTCTGTCATTTTGCTGGTTCACCAAATAATGGGTTAAATAAAACTTTGACAGGTGTTCACTCACAGTCTAGGTAAGAATTTGGTGTGTGCTAACTTGGGAGTTGTGCTTTCAAGGTGCTTTTAGGAAAGAGAAAACCTTTTCCAAAAAGCCTTGCAGCTGACCTGTCCTCACAGGGCCTTGGCCAGATCAGGCCATGGTCCATGTCCTAGGGCGAATGGAACATCCTGATGGGCTTAGGAGACTCATTCTCAGGGACAGAATGGTCACCAGTGGGGTCTCCATGCCCAGAACCACCACCAGACTCTTATCTTTTCTGTTTTATAATGTGAGAGTTAACATCGGCCAGGGACTGTAAGGGTGATATGGTTTCTGAACAAGACATGAACCAACCCCATTTACAGGAACAGGGAGAGAGAGACGCATATTTATTGAGACTCAATTCTTTTTCATTAGTGTCTAGCATTTATTGAAAATTAAGAAAAGAAAAAGACTTTTGTCCAGGTAGTGTTGAGGAGCTGGGCAGAGAACAGGGGTGACCTTTTTGAAGGGTTGACCTTTTTGAAGGAAAGGCACACATCTGAGAGACAGCTGCAAATACAAAAGGGAACTGGATTCTGGGCAAAACTAACTGGTCCACGGGAGAAAAGAGGTAAAGGATTTTGGCTTCCAGGCACACCTGGGCCCTGGGGGCCATCTGGCAGGAGCAGAACAGGTGTCTGAGAGTGGGGAGGGGACGCAGCCCGCTGAAGAGGAAAGGCTGGTCCCTTCAGGGGGGCGGTGAGCTGTCTGAGTCATTGTCCAGCGGCTGTGGCCAGCTCTGGTCCCTCCTAGGTGAGTCCTTAGGGCCAAGGGCGGCAGTGTGCCGGTGAGATGTGGGAGATGGTACGGCAGTGAAGGTTTCTGGGCGGATGAAAGCAGGCCTGGTCGTCTGACATGGGAGCGGGTGGCAGCGGTCGAGCTGTGGGTGGTCTGTCCAGTGTATAACGGAGCCCAGCTTGCAGCTGGAGCGCAGGACAGAGTCCAAAATTGCAGCGAAAGGCCTGGGCTGGCAGGAGAGGGCGGCGGGCAGCAGCGGGGACCTGGAACGCTATTTCTGGAACAAAGGCAAGCACTACGCGGGAGAGGCAGGAGCTCCGGGAAGCGCGACTGCAGGGAGGGGCGTGGGGGATGACAGCGCACGTGACAGTGGCGGCCGGGACAGTGGAGGGGCGCACTGCCCCCGGGCCCAGGGTGTCCAGGACGGCCTAGAAATCTTCATCCTCCTCCCAGCCAAAGACGCGCTTCATCTCGGCCAGGAAGCCCCGGTAATCATGGAGGAGGGGGCTCTCCTTCTTGATGTAGGGGATCACCCACTGCAGGGCTGGCCCCGTGAGGCGGGTGATGAGGAACGTCACCTTCAGGGTGTCGTTGGAGAACACGGTCTCGTCCACGAACATGTACGAGCCCGTCTGCACGATGAACTCCGGCAGCCGGTCGGTGTCGCCGTCGAACGTCTCGGGAAAGGGAATCGGGTTCCTCCACCGACGCGCCTGGGGCCACCGGTGCCTCGACAGGAGGACCTTCATCAGCTGCACCTTACCGTCCATCGCGCTGTGCTTGCTCTCCTGTGTTCCGCGGAGCTGGGTGTAGGTCAACGCTGAGGGTTTCCCGGAAGTGTGTTTGCGTGGAGGCGGTCTCTGGCGGCGTGGCTGCGTGGGAACCTAGGTGGGCGTGCGCAGGAGAGTGGTCGTGGGGCGGGGCTAAGGTGGTGGTCTCGATAGACTTCGTGCAGGCCAGGCACTTGGCAAAAAAAAAAAATAAGGCAGGCGCAATTGCGGTGGGGGTGGGGGAGGCGGGGCGTGTCTCCACTC
Organism: Elephas maximus indicus; assembly: GCF_024166365.1. NCBI lineage: Eukaryota > Metazoa > Chordata > Mammalia > Proboscidea > Elephantidae > Elephas > Elephas maximus. Next base: position 20,966,639 of record NC_064846.1, read on the forward strand.
CGCTGGTGGAGGTGGTGGGTCTGAATCAAAGGGACAAGACAAAAGCAGAAGGGTAGGGTCCAGGGAAGGCTCCCTCGGAACCAACCTGCATTTTGTGAAGGTGGAGCCATCTCGCCTTGGAGATTGGAAGGTCCAGATTCTAAATGCTGACGATTATTTTTCTTTTGCATCTGACTTTTTTCGCTCAGGTAATGTTTTCTAGTTTCATTTATTTTGTGTCCTTTGTTAGGACTTATTTTAATTTTGTTTGGTGCCTTGGAGTTGATTTTCAACTCGGTGACCCCATGTGACAGAGTAGAACAGCCCCATAGAGTTTTCTTGGTTGTAATCTTTAGGGATGCAGATTACCAGGGTTGCCAGGTCTTTCTTCCACAGTGCCATAATAAATGAAGCTGGGTTGGTTTGAACCACCAGCATTTGGTTAGCAGCCACGTCCTTAACCCTTAGCGCCACCAGGGTTCTAGTGCACGTCTATACTACATTTTTAATCGATTCAACTGTTGTTTCCATCTTTCGGCTATTGTAAAAAGTGCTGCAAACTTGGCGTACACTTTTCTGTTTTCATTCCTACCTTTGCTTATTCTTGGTATGTACCTAGGATTGCTGGATCATATGGCTGTTCTGTGTTCAATTTTTTGTGGAAGTGTCGCACTTTTCTCCACAGTGGCTGTACCGTTTTATTTTCCCATCAGACATGGAGGATGGTTCCAGTTTCTCCACAATCTCACCAACACCTGTTGTTTTCCCTTTTTGATCATTGCCATTCTAATGGGGTTAGGTGGTATCTCAATGTGTGTGTAGTTTTTTTTTTGTCTGATTGTGATTTTAATTTGGTTTTCCCTAATGGTTAATGGAAACCCTGTTTGCCTAGTGATTAAGAGCTACGGCTGCTAACCGAAAGGTCGGCAGTTCGAATCCACCAGGCACTCCTTGGAAACTCTATGGGGCAGTTTTACCCTGTCCTGTAGGTTCACTATGAGTCAGAATCAACTCCACGGCAATGGGTTTGTTTGTGTGTGTGTGTGTTTGTTTTTTTTTTTAATGACTGATGACATTGATCATCTTTTCTTGTGTTTCTTGGCCATTTGGATATCCTCTTTGGTGAAATGTCTGTTCAAGTCTGCTGCCAGTTTTTTGATTGGGTTGTTTGTCTTTTTTGTTGTTAAGTTGTAAATGTTTTTTATACATATATTTTTTGGGTATATATATATATATATAGGGTATTTTAGAATCTTATCGGATATATGGTTCCCAGAATTTTTCTTCCTATCCAGAGGTTTTCTCTTCACTTTAATGATAAAGTCTTGTGGTGAATGAAAGTATTTCATTTTTATGAGGTCTACTTATGTGTTTTGTCTTTTACTGCTCATGCTTTTGTTGTTATATCTGATAATGCATCCTTAAAAACTAGGTCCCATAGACTCACCCTTACATTTTCTTTCAAGAACTATAATTATCTTTTGAGATATATAGTTGTTCAAATTTTAACTAGTCAAATGAATTTCTGAGGTTGTGATAGTTCTTCACTAGGCTGGGACAAAGTAAACATTCACAATTTTCTCTTAAGGTTTTATTTTAAGGTTTAACCCAGTGATTTTTTCATTCATCTGGAATACATTTTTTAGCTTGTATCAACAGGAAAATTTTCTTTGTTCTACTTCATTTGGAATCCCTGGGTTGTGTAAATGCACTCAGCTGTTAATAGAAAGTTCGGAGGTTTGAGTCCATCCAGAGATGCCTTAGAAGAAAGGTCTGGTGACCTACTTCCAAAAAACAAGCCATTGAAAACCCTGTGGAGCACAGTTGTACTGACATACATGGGCTTATCATGAGTTGGGATTGACTGAACTTGTACTTTATTATTTTGATAATTTAAAAAAGCTTCATAATATCAATTAGTAAATGTGCACAGAAATGTAAATTATTTAATAATAATTTTTCATGTTTTTTGGTTATCTGATTGTAGCTCAGAATTGAAATCTACAATTGTGTATAATAATGTTTTTTTTTTTCTGGGTTCCATTCACAGTCATCATATTGGGGTTTTTGTACCACTCAGTCTTTCTCCAAAGCAGGAAGCTGTATGTCCTGAGATTGAGACTGTACATGCAGACCTCTCAATTGACAAATGGGACAAGTTCATGATGGGCATCTGTCATTGAATTGTGTCTCCCCAAAATATGTGTCAACTTGGTTAGGCCATGATTCCCAGTATTGTGTGGTTGTTCTCCATTTTGTGATTGATATAATTTTCCTATGTGTTGTAGATCCCAATTTCTGCCTGTGGTTAATGAGCCAAGATTAGATTATGTTAAAGAGGGTTAGGGTGGGATATAACACCCTTACACAGGTCATATCCCTGATCCAATGTAAAGGAAGTTTCCCTGAGGTATGGCCTGCATCACCTTTTATCTTACAAGAGATAAAAGGAAAGGGAAGTGAGCAGAGAGTTGGGGACCTCATACCACCAAGAGAGCAGAGCCAGGAGCAGAGCGCATTCTTTGGACCCAAGGCTCCTTCGAGGAGGAGCTCCTAGTCTAGGGTAAGATTGATGACAAGGAGATTGCTCCAGAGCTGACAGAGAAAGGCTTCCCCTGGAGCCGACCCCCTGAATTTGGACTTCTAGCCTCCTAGACTATGCGAGAATCAACTTCTGTTTGTTGAAGCCATGGACTTGTGGTATTTCTGTTATAGCAGCACTAGGTAATGAAGACAGCATCCACAAAGTTACAGATGATGGTAATCAGGAAATACAATGTTCAAGTTTTATTCAAACACACAACACTGAAAAAATTAAAGCAGTAGTTTCCTCATAGGATTTCTGGTGAATGTTTAAAAATATAATACTTGGGGTGCAGGAAAAAAGGCACTTTCATAGCATTCACGAGGGGGTGAGAAATGGTAAACGCCTTCTGGAGGAAGATTTGTAAATATTTTCTTGAAGAATGTAGATACCTTTGACCAAGTAATTTCATTCATAACATTAAACAAAAGCCTTAGGAGCAAAAATGAAGTAATAAAGCTACTCTCTATTTTCAAAGAAATATAGAATACAACAATCTTGAGAACTGTTTATTCTGTAGTGGATTTTAAAATTTGAAGACAGTTCTTAATACCCTGTTTTGACAAGGTGGCGAGGAAAGGGACATCCTCTAGGACTTGAAAGGGTATTTGAAATAGTCACAGGTTTCTGGAGGGCCTTTTGACTAGGAATGTCAAAGCCTTAAAAATGTCTAGTATCCTTTGACCCAGAAGATCCACTTGGAGAAGTTTCAACTCTAGATGGAAAACACTGTGGCCCCATATGCTGACTGTCCCAGGAACTCATTTCATGGGGAAAGAAGTAGGGTAAGGGGTCATTGTGCCTGAATTGGACAGGTCTTACCTTGGGCCCCATCACTCCCAGGCACTGTCCTGATAGAACGGATGGTATTGGAGGAAAGGAAGTAGGTGTGGGTTCTGAAAAGCAGCTGGGAGGCAAAGAGGGGAGAGTACTGAGGAGATCAAGGATATATGAAGAAGAGGAAGTAGGCCAAAGCATCAGAGTGAAGGCTGTGGGAAAGGTGAAGGAGTCAGAGGTCTGTTACTGGCAGCTGATGAATTGTCTAGTCAGGGCTTTTGACTGTTGATATAATGGTGACTTTTCTTTTTCTGACCAGTATATTGGGACATGCCTTTCAGAGTAAACAGGTAAATGAGCCTCACAGACAACTTTAGGTTTAAGTACGAAGGTCTGAGAGCCAGAGGTATGACAGCACAGGTACCTGGATGCTGTAATAATCCTGGCATTGCAGACATGCAAACATCAAGCCTTGCCCTGCTGGGGTCTTAGATTCTGCACCCCTGACATGGGTCCGGATAAACTGGGTGAGCAAGATTTCCAAAGGCAAAGATGACAGGAAGTGAGAGAATGTGCAAAGGTCTGAATAGCAGAGCTGGACATTAAAGAGTGGGCATAATATTCATAAAAAAAAAGACGTGAAAAACACTTACGTAGAAACAGATAATAAGAGCAAAAGCTTAGTTATGTAGCTGGGCCTTGAGATATGGGCGGAATTCTACTTGTAAACATGGAGGGAGTGGACATTATTTCTGTCAATCATTTCACTGCGCCAATCACGCTCTGTGAAGGCGGGGGCCAAAGGCAGGCTATAAATAACGAACGTCCGTTCACGTGACCAGACTCATTTCAATATGGATTATACTTTGGAGCTGTAGTGGACTGTTTCCCTCAGGAATGTGGAAATATGGCGGGTACTCTCTCGTGTAATCACAAAAATGTAAGTTTAATTTACTTCTTAATTGTCATTGATTGTTGGCTGTTCGTAGTGCGGTTTTTATAGAATCAGGTAAATGGTGTGTAACAATATACTTTAATGGATGTATCTGGAGAGTTTTGCTTTTATGAGAGTCTGGTTTTCTGGTCACTTAGCGGTGTTTGGACACAATGTTGTGATTAAACACAGCATAACATTTATTTTACGGAAGAATTGTGTGTTTGCTATCATTCTATTCTGTTAAATATGGGTCCTGGTCCTTTACATAGTTTTTGTAAAGTTTCTTGTTATCGGTAATTAACAAATAAGGAAAAGATTGTTTTATTCGTCTATGTGCCGCTTGGCTTACGACAGTTACTTGGTTTACGACAGTTACTGGCCTCGTGCCACCAGCGAGCCTAATGTTTAATTTTATTTTGCCATTAAATTGTGTTGTAATACTATTTTCTTCCTTCATATATTGGTCCTGGTGTGTCGTATTTAATTTCTATTTTAAATGAAGAAATATTTGTGTTATTTTCAGTGTAAAAATGCACACATTGACCATTTGACCGAGCACCTATTGTTTTACGACAGTGAATGCCCGGAAGTGCCACGCATGGCCACCATTAGAATGCATTTGAGATTTTATTTCCCAAAACAATTGCGTGTTAAATATCACTTTACTCAGTTGAGCCTTTTTCATAAGTTTCCTTTGAAAGGTTTTCTGTAAACTTAAATTTACTGAAGAGAAAGTTAACATGTTTGATATAATTGGGTGTTTGACATACTGTTTACATTCTAGTCTTAGTCCTTAAAATTTTTCTAAAAAAATAAGTGTTTTAGGGTAGTCTCAAATGAAAGAAGCAGAACGTAATCATCCGGCTTGGTCCTGGATTTTTCAGTTGTAGATGTTTAATTCTTAAGTGTCTGTCGTCGGTTGTGACTTAACGCGGTTTCGCATTTTATTTTACCATTAAATCGTGTTGTGATATCATTTTACTCCTTAAAATATGGGTCCTTGTGTGTCCTATTTCATAGTTATATTGAAAATGAAGACATTTTTGTGTTAATTTCAATGTAAAGATGCACACATTGACCATCTGATTGATGGAGTGTTCATTGTTTGACAGTTGAGTTCCCGGAAGTCGCTGTCACCTGCCGCCGTTACACGTCGTGTTACACGTCACGTGGGAATTTATTTCCCAAAGCAATTCCGTGTTGAATTCCATGTTACTAAATGAAATTCTGTCCGTAGCCTTTTCAGTAAGTGTCCTTTGAAGGTTTTTGTGTACATTTCAATTTACAGAGGAGAAAGTTAACATACTTGAGTACCTTTTATAATTGGGTTTTTGACATATCGTTATGTTTAAATTCTGGTCTTGGGCCATCTTCAAAAATTTCCTTAAAATTAAAGGTTTGGAGTTGTCTCTATTTACAAAAGCAGAATTTATCATCTGGCTGAGTGCTGGATATGTTGTGACGGTGAGTGATCTCAAGAGTCTGTCTTATGCCACCGTTAAATATATTTTGGCAATTTATTTTAGTGAATGATTGTGTATTTGGTATCAGTTGATCCCGGTGTGGGTCGTGGTCCTTTTTCATGAGTTTTGTGGAAAAAAGTTTGTTGCGATTGTCATTTAACAAATAAAAGATTGTTCTATTGTCTTTTTATCTCTAGGTTGATGCACTAACTGACCTCAAGCTGCCAGTGAGCCTAAGTGTTTTTTTTAATTTTTTTATTCTGTTTATTATGATTTTATTTGTTGAAATTTGGTCTTTGTGTGCCCTATTTCATAATTTAATTTAAAATCGAAGAAAGTTTTCTGGTATTTTCAATGTAAAGATGCAAAAATGGATCATCTTACTAGACAAGTGCTCCTTGTGTTAGGACAATGAATGCCCTGAAGTGCTGGTCATTGACCACCGTGGAAAGTCCTTTAGAATTTGATTTGCTTAAAAAATTGTGTGTTGAATTTTGTCCCTAGCCGCCTTTATATGTTTTCTTTGAAAAGTATGGGGCATGTTCAATTTAAAAGAAGGAAATCAACTGTTAGCTTGAGTGCTTTTTGTTTCCAGGGATTTGGTGGTCTTTGGGGTCATATTTCCTGGCTTGGGATGATCTTTTACAATGTAATAACACTTTTAATATGATAGTATTTCAATAAATTTTGGCATCAATCCTTCTTATAAGCATAGAAAAATGGTTTGTGGTAGCTTCTATTCACAAACAAGGAGGACTGGAGTGTTCCAGAGCCTGGCTGGTCAGGACAGAGAATGGCAAGAAAATGCTCCCCCTCGGCAATCTCAGCGTGTGCTGGCCCTGCCTCTGACTGTGCCTTCATGCCTCAAAAGCACAGATATTGGTGTGTGAAATGAGCAGTACTCAACAACATGCATCTTTTGTGTGACACTTAATGTGCATTGAAGGGGAGAATTAAAGGAATACTCTTGTTATCTCTATCAAACACCTGATTATCATAATAACTAAATCCCGATAGGTTCTTTCAAGCATAATACAAGTACTTCTCGTTTATACTGGTGCTAGTTGAGTTTCCTTATTAGCGTTTTGTCTGGTTCATTATCGTTTGAATTAAGTATGTTGCCTCATGTCTAAATGATTCAGTGACTGACTCCATTGCTGGTGGAACTCTGATATTCTCCAAATATTACAGATTGGATTACATTTTGACATAAAAAAGCTGGATTGATGGCAGTACCTGAATTGTAAAACGTCAGTACCCTTTGTAAAACCTGCCACCCAGATTTCAGAAATCAGGACATTAACTAGCCTCACAAATTCTGACTTTTCAGTTAGCCGTGCACCTTGAATGAGGTCTAAGTGTGGAATGAAGGCACTTTTATTACATGGCCATTGCCCATAGATTCTTAGGGACATACTCGCCATTTAAGAGCAAATTCCTCAAATCTATATTGGATTACCAACTGTCAGGTTTTTCCATTGTTTGCTTCTCAAAGCCCTGTATTCATTGTCAGATGGTAGCAAAGTTGTATACTGTATGGGATTCTTCATGAAATGGTTCTGAATATTGGCTCATTTCTGAATTAAGCAATTTTCCAACTTACTATGTTATACATTACTGTCAAAATTGCTGTTGTATAATGTGCTTTTGGTGATCTATTAATGTCAGTATTTGATAACATACTAAGTAGAACACAAAACCCGTTGAAAGATTTGTTCCCCATAATCTGACATAGTGTATTAGTGTCAGTACTCAGTAACAAAGAAAGGGGGACACAAAATCCAGTCCAAAGGTTTGTTACCCATAGTTTTGCATGAGATGTTAACCTTGTTTCTGAAGAGAAATGGGGACTTCATTGAAACTCCCCCATCTAGAAAATAAGGTACATTACCTACCCAGAGGAATGTTTAATAATTCACCTAGGAGGTTTGATTAGAGCAGAATGAAGTGTGGTTCATTTTGAAGGGACAATCAGACCTCTGAAGTGACAGTCTTACCTTGTAGTTTGATGCCTATAGTTCCTGTCTCACATTATCTTTTACTTTTTGGTAAAAGTAAATGGTTGGTGGGTCCAGGGGACCCAGTCACACAGGCTGCATGACTGGATCCCCTGGCTCCACCAACCATTTTCAGAAGTTCCTTTGGATAAGGGGAAGAGAACATTTTCCCCACCCACTCACCTTATAGGAGCTTCCAAGTTACATAATGTTCTTGCAGTGGTTCTGTGCCTCTAATGGGAAGAGAGTGGAACCAGAATGGATTCTTAAGATTAGGCAGAGGAGGAAGTACACACTCGTGTAAGGTGAGGTGAGGGGTGTTGAGTGGATGGCAGCACCTGCCCTATCACCTATGCTATCATTTGAGATTCCTTCCCTGAGTCTCTAGAGATAGCAACTACCAAAAGTGTCAGGGGGTCTACCTGGGGAGTAGATACTAGCTCCATGGTAGAGACCCTGTTTCTATGACTTATTCCTTTAATGAGGCAGTGACATCTTTGTCCAGTCCTTATTTGTATTGCTCTGTACACTGTAGGCACTGCGCTGTTACGGAGATATTGACTTTATTAGGAGGTCGGATTTCAAAGAAGCTTGAACTTGACATTTTAACGTGCATGTTTTTTTTCTGCCATTTTATCCTTTTTGGAAAGCCCTTGCAGCGGTAGCAGGGTGGAAGGATGGGATTGGAAAACAAATACCAGGAGTCCAGGGCTGGTGGCCATGCTGCTCAGGTGTCTTGATTCAGGGACGAGAACATGGATCTGAAGGCAATGTTAATGCCAGGTCTGTCTATGAAAAGGGGAAAGGTGGGACTTACAGTCCAAGTGGGTGGCATGGAAGGGTAGTCTCCCAGAACTCTCCTGCCATAGTGGGACTGCATTTGGTAGTGATCCTGGTGGCGTAGACCAACCATTAAAGTAATATGTAGGACAATACTCCTGCAGACCTGTATTGTTCCATACATTGTTGATGGTTTGCAGGCCTTACTAGGGCCACACAATGTTTCATTCACAATAAGTCCCCTCTTTGTGAGTTTACAGGACACTTGGCTCCTTTTCACTATTATATTTGAGGCTCAGCCTCTGTATTTGCCATATGAAAGTATTACTTTGCTCTGTGGAATGTTGTGAGAATCCAGTGGGATAATATTTGTAAAGCACCCACCATCCCATAGGTCCTCAATTAAACAGTGCCGTATTTCCTGAATCCACATATTGAAACAGAATATTATACTGCTTTGTTTATTTTTATTTTTTATTTATTTTTTTGTTTATTTAGCGCTTCTTCTCTTCTTCATCTCCAGGTCCTTAGACTTTTGAAATAATTTTGTTTATGTGTTTGTTTCCTTTCCCAGGGCCAGCAAGTTTCCTCAGAAGTTAGTGGTCCATGTCCTTGGAAATCACACCTCGGTAATCTTGCTGTGAAGCAAGAGGTAGCCCAGGAACTGGGGTTTTCCTGCCCTGAAACACAGTGTGTTCTGGCCAACTTGGATGCCTCACACAACGCTGAATTGGTTCAGCACCTATCAGAAGTTTTTAGAATTTGTCAAGCACTTCAGGCTGACGGTGTCTGTTAATTGGCGGTGTCTGAAAAGGTCTTTGCTCTTTCCTTGCCTGTATAAAGTCATTTATTGCTGGGGGGTGATTCATTTGTTGAAGACAAGGCGAAGACTTGGACAGTTCCAGGGAGAGGGGGTGCTTAAATATAAATATGAAGTATTCTAAGATGTTTTTTAAGAGACTTCCAAACTTTAGTCTTGGTAGATACCTCCATTTCCCCAGTTTTGTATTCATGTGGATTTTATTCACAAGGTGGCATCACAGAACCTGAAGTTCACTCATCTAAGGTCAAAAAATCCTCACTTCTTTTTGATTACAAGACAAAATGTCTAGCTTCTCTTTATACAGCATAGCGACATGTGAAAGCCTTTTGATTTATCCCTGTAATTGGCTTAATTATTTTTAAGGCCAGGAAAATGGGGGCATTGTTATTTCACACCCAGTGAAAAACTGAGGCCTGAGATACAACTTGTACCCAAATCCACTTAGTGGGGCTCTGCCAGCGAAGTACCTTCACCAGGTGACCTGATGGTGACTGAGGGGTGGCCTATGTGCTAGTCCAAAAATGCTGCAGAGTTTCCTTATACCTGTGATGCCTCCTGATCCCTTTGTACACACCTGTTGTTCCCTGATCCCATCCCGGTCATTTTGGGTCTAGAAGAGGTCTAGATTTCCCTTTTCATGGGGAAGTTGTGGGGAAGACCTTAGTGAATGGTTTCATGCATAATGCTGCTTGGTATTAACACATAAAAAGAAGTTGCAGAGTTTTTCTTCCACATGCCTTCAGTTGATTCTGACTCATGACAGCCCCGTGTGTGGAAGGGTGCCTCTCTAATGGGTGATAATCTCAAGAATTGGGACATCCAAGTAAAGAGAAGGTGACCCTCCTCAGACCTTAATGTGGGCCTGTTTCTTGCATCTTGTGAAGAGTTCATTCCTAGGCCAGCCTTGTCATGTAAAGACCTCTAGTGCGTCCTCAATGGATGTGTGCTTGCATGACAATGGTAGTGTACTGCAATTTCTTACCGTGGTATTTCCGTGGGAGACTTGTGTTTGCAGTAAATGTGTATTCATGTCTCCTTGGAAGAGGCATCAACCTCAATGGATGTGAGCTCGCATGACAATGGTAATGTACTGTAATTTCTTGCGGTGGTATTTCCATGGGAGACTTGTGTTTGCAGTAAATGTGTATTCATGTCTCTTTGGAAGAGGCATCAACCTCAGTGGATGTGAGCTCGCATAACAATGGTAATGTACTGTAATTTCTTGCCGTGGTATTTCCATGGGAGACTTGTGTTTGCAGTAAATGTGTATTCATGTCTCCTTGGAAGAGGCATCAACCTCAATGGATGTGAGCTCGCATGACAATGGTAATGTACTGTAATTTCTTGCGGTGGTATTTCCATGGGAGACTTGTGTTTGCAGTAAATGCGTATTCATGTCTCCTTGGAAGAGGCATCAACCTCAATGGATGTGAGCTCGCATGACAATGGTAATGTACTGCAACTTCTTGCCGTGGTATTTCCATGGGAGACTTGTGTTTGCAGTAAATGTGTATTCATGTCTCCTTGGAAGAGGCATCAACCTCAGTGGATGTGAGCTCGCGTGACAATGGTAATGTACTGTAATTTCTTGCCGTGGTATTTCCATGGGAGACTTGTGTTTGCAGTAAATGTGTATTCATGTCTCCTTGGAAGAGGCATCAACCTCCTAGAAAGGATGAGGATAAGAAGATAGGTCACTTCTTGCCATCTGTTGTCTCACATAACTCTCTCCAACCACTGTGACATTTGAAAGGTGAGTTAATGATAGGCAGAAAAGAATAGTACCTTGCATGGGGGCACAAAGCCAATGGATAGGAGGGGTGCCCCTCAAAACCAAGTGTAGCTGACCTCAAGTCCCATGGTATTGAGCACTAAGTTGTGAGGTGCTCTTTTAATGCAGCCTTTTAGTGCTCGCCGAATTAGTTGTTGCCCCTTCATGCACTCTTCTGCTGACCATACTTTGCCAGGTGGTGGGAACAAAAAGGTTACCTGGGTCCTGTCAGTGATCAGTGACTGAGGTTGGTGACTTTTGAGTCCTCACGGGCTTCTAGGGATGAGACTGGAGATCCAGGACTGTCCTGGGTCAGGGCTCTGGGCTGGCTGCTCACTTCCTCCTTTTCGTCATTGTCAAAGAGGACACAGAGCCTCAGGCCTTCGCTGCCACCTTCAGTCTGGTTCCCTGTCTCATTTGATTGCATTTTCTGTAAGGAAAAGAATTACAGAGGTTAGAGCCTCACTCAGAAAGGGGGAGGGGCTTTGTGATCAGGAAAGATGGACTGACAAATGCTCTCTCACTTTCAGGGGCAACAGATTGGGGGGAGGGATATGAACTGTGTCTTCTTTAAAACTGCTCTGTTTGAAGTAGGATAAAGCAGACAGTTGGGAGGACAAGGACCTTCTTGTGAAAGGTGTGACGGGCACCCTGTATTCAAGGGAGTATCTCTTGTCCCCTTCCTAATCTCTGCCATGTGCCTCAGTGGAGTAGACACTCATCCTATCATATTTATAGCGAATAGTGTTCATCTGGAGAGAATTATGAATGTGAACTGCTGTTGCTGGTACATTGTTCCAGAAACCTTCTCCAGCTTTTCCTTATTCCACAGTCCCTCAGCCCAAATACCTTGTTTAAGGTCACAAGGAAAGCAGGCTGTGACATTGTCAGCTTGGCAGCATCTAGGACACGGGAATTTGTGTCCTGGGAATAAATTGGTGATGACCTATTGTCATCATTGTGTACTCTTACAGTCATCTGCTGAACAGAATGATTTCCACATTGCAGAACAATGGGATATTAGGAATCATTAGGAATCCTGATTCTTTGCTTGGGAACACACTGTGAGTTGTCTCCAATCATTTCTCTAATAGCTTCATGCACTCTTCTGCTGACCATACTCTGCCAGGTGGCTACCTGGGTCCTGTCAGTGATCAGTGACTGAGGTTGGTGACTTTTGAGTCCTCACAGGCTTCTAGGGATGAGACTGGAGATCCAGGACTGTCCAGGGTCAGGGCTCTGGGCTGGCTGCTCACTTCCTCCTTTTTGTCATTGTCAAAGAAGACACAGAGCCTCAGGCCTTCGCTGCCACCTTCAGTCTGGTTCCCTGTCTCATTTGATTGCATTTTCTGTAAGGAAAAGAATTACAGAGGTTAGAGCCTCACTCAGAAAGGGGGAGGGGCTTTGTGATCAGGAAAGATGGACTGACAAATGCTCTCTCACTTTCAGGGGCAACAGATGGGGGGAGGGAGGGTGAAAGGTGTGACGGGCACCCTGTATTCAAGGGAGTATCTCTTGTCCCCTTCCTAATCTTTGCCATGTGTCTCAGTGGAGTAGGCACTCACCCTGTCATACTTACAGTAAACCGTGGTCTTCAGAGGAGAATTAAGAAAATGTACTGTTTCTATAATTATGTTGTTCCAACATTCTCCTCCAGACAGAGCCTTGCCTCTGGTCTTCTTTGGGCCAGCCGCATTGTTGAAGGTCACACAGGAGACTTCCAGCCAATTGACTGCTAATTTGTTGTGTGAATTATCACTGTCTGAGACACTACAGCCAGTGCCTCGTCCTTTGGGAAACAGGACATGATGGCATCAGTGGTAGCTGGGGCCCGTCTACTCTTCTGCTGACCACACTCTGCAAACTGGGGGAATTAGAAGTTCCCTGGGGCCCGTCTATAGGGAGCATTCTTCTGCTGACCGTACTCTGCATGTTGGGGGAACTAGAAGTTACCTGAGCCTGTCTATAAGCAGTAATTGAGGCAGATGAATTTTGAATCCTCAGGAGATAAGCCTGGAGGTTTCGGACTTTCCTAGGTCAGGACTCCAGGCTGGATGCTTAACCTCTCCGAGGACATAGAGCCTCGGGCTTTAGCTGCCACCATCAGGTCTGGGTCACTCTCATTCGAATGTCTCTTCTTTTAAAGAGAATTATACAGGCTGGAGCTTTAGAAAGGGACTGATGCCCAGTGGGATTCACTGATTTTCTCCGTCTAACTCATCACTAAGACACAGCTGCCTTTCAGAATACTGGAAAGGCCTGTTGTAGTATCAGCTAGGAGACTGCGCTTAGGGTACTGCACTACAGGATGTGGAATATGGTTTAAGCTGTGACCAGGCTTCCATGCCTCTCCTCCCTAGCCCAGAATAGATGGCTCTGGGAACCTGGGGTTAAGAGGTGAGCAGAGATATTCCCATGATTATAGTGTGCCCCATGCCCACACCCCAAAAGTTTTCCTTGTGTGTCTAGAAGGATCTTAGAACTCAAACAGAAGAGTGTTTTATCAGAAGTGGGCAATGCCACTGATGGCACCCATAAATTGTTTTGCCTTAATTCTTCGATTTGTATGTAATATTTTACCATGGTGGTGTTTAAGGTTAACCTTTAGTCTGTAGGTTTTGGAATCTCAAAGCATCACAGCAGTTCTGTATAAGCCATGACCTTCACCTGGAGGACTTCGACTCAAGGAGTGGCCCTATAATATCAAGTTCATGAGGAATTTGACCGGATTTGCCTTTGGGAGCTTGTGACTTTGGGTTTGGTTGTAAATTTTACTTTGGATTGTTTTGATTGCTTACAATATGCACAGTTTTGCATACACAGGGAATCTTGGGATTTTACATGTGGGGAGATGTTAAAATGTGTATGTATTGTATTCGTTTGCTGCAGTGTGGAAGGCAGTAGTCACAGGCTGACTGGTCTGTGCGGCAGGCACCTTTTGTCTGCGACCTGCCCTCTGCACTCAGACCCTTCTGTTTGCTGTGCTACTATGTCCCCTGGCCTAGCTTCTTGGTTAGATGCTTGTCACGTCAACCTAGTTAAACCAATCTCAGTGTACATCCCATTAGTTTTGGAGTTTGGAACTAGACTCCAAGATTGAGTAATTCTCTGCCAAGTCTCACTGATACAATTTTTTTTTACAGAGAACCTTACTTAAAAGACTACCTTTTGAGTTAATTCATGCTACCCCTTATTCTACTTTATGTAATATGTTACTTTGGTTTCTTGGATATTGTAAAAAGTTGTGTTCTTTCAATAAAATGTGTTTGTTGAAGAAGCTCTCCCAGTCGTGGGTGTTTATTATTTGCAATGAATACCAGCATGATCAAGATGCTTGTGGTTGTGCCATTTGCATCATCGAGTATACCAGGGGTGAGCTCTGGGCAATATAGTTCGGGGTAATGAGGACAGGAGGTTGGTGGGGCAGAGGGTGGTTAAGAAAAAGAATGTTACTAGGGGATCTAATAGCTCCCTATGAGAAGTGATACTTTGGCCACTACTTGAAGGCCTCAAATACCTACTGGAGGTTGGTGGGGGCTGTGGGGAATCTCCTAACACTGCTTAAGGTAAGGTAGAAGTAGGGTCAACAGCATGGTTCAATGAACTACAATTACATTTCCTCTGTACAACTGAGCATGATTTAAACATTTTATCAATTAGCATTTTCAATTGGCAAGTCGGTACAGTAATGGCAGTCCCAAAGAATTTCTAGATCAGTTCACAGCTGCCTAAGGAAACTTTTGCAGTGTGGCCATTAGAGTTTCTCACCCAGGGGATTGGAAAGCGAGCCTGTTGCAGCCTGTCCTGTCTGTAGCCATGCCAGGCAGGGGACTTGGGTGGGCTTCCACCCTAGGATTTCATAGAGATCTTGGGCTGCAGGTGTCAGCACCTCAATTCTTGCCCTTTAGTCTACAGGGCCCAAACTGGGACATCTCCCCTCCTTTCTGAAGGGCTTGTCAGCATGGAGAGCTCAAAGAACCTCTGCTCCTCTTCTCCATGGCAGCTGGAACTCTATTTATATCCCCTTGATAACCCTCTCCTGTGTTAAACCATGTGAGTGGCCCACTAGGCTGGCAGTTTCTCCCAGCCAACTATGCCCTCACACCCCAACCAGCAGTGTCCTCCATTGTGTGTCTCTCTGCTCAGAGACACTCTGAAATGCTGTTCTGCGAAGCTGAGAGTTTGTAAAAGACCATGGAGCCTTTGACATTTGCGGTATGACTACTGACCTGACTCCTTCAGCACCAGACCTGACAGGAATTGGTGGCCACAGAGTACTTTCTCAAGCTTAGGACTCTGTCACAGTTCAGATGAGGCCTGCCATGCCCATCACCACTGTCCCCCAAGCTGATGGGGAAAGTCAGTAACTTGTATGGGGTCTTCCCTGGGCCTCGGTCTCTGAGGGAGTGTGTGAGTTAAGCCATCCAGGGCCTCCCAAATCCACAGGCACACTGAGTCAGAGATCACTGCTCCTAAGAGGTCTCTGAACTGTCACCCTTCACAGAATGGAGAGAACGTAGAGCTGGTTCACCCTGATGCCCTAACTCCCCCAGAGAAACTTTAAGGGGCCATGAGTGATGCCTGGCCTGGATGGAGGGGGCTGAGGCCTGGAGAAAATGACATTACAGGAGGGGAAGGTGTGATAAACTCTCTAGAGGGAATTAGAAACTACAGAGCAAAAACAGGAGAACATGGTGAGATTGGGGGAACTTTTCACATCTGTTTTCAACTCATGATCAGCATATAAACAAACAAACAGCAAATCACTAACTCATCAAGCTCCCCGTTTTAATGACCACAAAGCCCATTTACTACCTCTCATGGGCTCTGTGTTAAGCAATTACTCTGTATTGTCTCCCTTCATGCGGATGGTAACCTGGGGAGGCAGGTACATGTATGTCTCAGAAGCCAAATAATTTGCCCAAGGACACACAGCTAGTAAGTTGCAGAGGCAAGACTGGAACCCAGGTGTGTGTGAGTCTGTAGCCTGTGTGCACTTAACCACCACAGCACTGAAGAATGGCATGAAGTTTATTTGGGGACTGGGTCAGATGAACAGATATTCATTAAAGAGATTTTGTAAATAGAGATTATTAGGAAAAATTAACTTTATTCTTGCCATCTAAACTAAAACTCTTGTTATTTTATTTTCATCTAGTCCCTCCTTACAGACACACACACACACACACACACGACATGCATGTGTGCATTTGAAATACCTGTTACACACTTAGAGTTTTTTTTAGTGTCACCATGAAAGAGGTTCAGAGGTAGGATAAGCTCTGGGCACAGGGCTCTGACTCCACTTCTTTGCGATTCTGTTGGATCTGTCATCATCCATGCGTTGGCTTCATTATCAGGCTCTTGGCAAGATGGCTGCAGCAGCTTCAGGTGTCACATCCACACCTAACAATTTCTACAGGATGATCCTTACGTGCATCTACTGCATGGCAGAGAGGATACCTTCTCAGAAGCACTCTAGCACATTTTTCACATTTCACTGGCCTGACTGAATCGTGTTCCCATTGTTTTATTTTTCATTCACTGGCAAGGGAAATGGTAGAATCATGATTAGCTTGAGACTATCATGCAGGGAAGGAAACCCTGGTGGTGTAGTGGTTAAGAGCTATGGCTGCTAATCAAAAGTTCGGCAGTTTGAATCCACCAGGTGCTCCTTGGAAACTCTATGGGGCAGTTCTACTCTGACAGCAACAGGTTTGGTTTTGGTTTTTTTTATGTGAGGCAGGAGCCCTGGTGGTGTAATGGTTAAAGCACTTGGCTGCTAACTGAAAGGCCAGCAGTTTGAATCCACCAGCTGCTCTGTGGGAGAAAGATGTGGCAGTCTGCTTCTATAAGGATTACAGCCTTGGAAACCCCTATGGGAGGCATACAGGCATACAGGCTCACTGTCAGTTGGAAGTGACTCCACGGCAATGGTTTTTTTTCTTTTAATTGTGGGGGGCAATGGGTGTTGAAGTCAACTGCTTATAACCACTCCTGCCTACTCTTGTAAGAGAAGATAAATGCTTACTTTGCAAAAATGGGGTCATTCCAAATCCACCGGAAAGGATTAAATGATCACTTTCATGGTGTGAATCACTAACATGGAAATAATTGCTGCCTATTCTATTCCATTTTCTGGTCCCTAAAAAAAAAAAAAAAAAACCCAAGTCGTTTGCCATTGAGTCAAGTCGATTCTGACTCATAGCGACCCTACAGGACAGAGTAGAACTGCCCCGTAGAGTTTCCAAGGAGCGCCTGGCAGATTTGAACTGCCGACCCTCGGGTTAGCAGCCGTAACACTTAACCACTACGCCACCAGGGTTTCCCTAAATAGGATCCCACCCCAGTGCTGTCAAGTCGATTCTGACCCATAGCGACCCTATAGGACAGAGTAGAACTGCCCCTTAGGGTTTCCAAGGAGCGCCTGGTGGATTTGAATTGCCAACGTTTAGGTTAGCAGCCTGAGCTCTTAACCACTGCGCCACAAGGGTTCCTTTTTGTCCCTAGGTGGCACAAATGGTTAAGTGCTTGGCTGCTAACCAAAAGATTGGTGGTTCATGTTTACCCAGAGGCATCTCAGAAGAAAGGCCTGGTGATCTACTTCTAACGAATCGGCCATTGAAAACTCTGTGGAGCACAGTTCTGCTCGGACACACACGGGTCGCTCTGAGTCCGAATCAAATCAACAGCAACTGGTGGGCCCAGTCTGTGTGTCTTGTGGAAGAGGTCACCTAATGGGCAGTATACTATCCACCATCCGAACATGTTGTCATTCCTCTAGATTGACTTAAGGGCTATTATCCAGGCGAGGAAAGTGAGATCCAGTGTCAGTCAAGGAACAGAGGAGTTTCATATGGGAGTGACAGGCATTCCTGAACTTAATTCATTGTGCTCGGCTTAGGCAGCCAGCTCTGATTTTTTTTTTTTTTTGGGAGGGGTGTCCAAAGCAAACCTGGACCAAATGCTGTCGTTGTTAGTTGCCATCAAGTCAATTCTGACTCATGGCGACCCCATGCGTGCAGAGTAGGACTGCTCCATTGGGGTTTTCAAGACTGTAACCTTTTAGGAGCAGATCGCCATGCCTGTCTTCTGAGTCACCTCTGGATGGGTTCAAACTGCCAACCTTTTGGCTAGTTGTCAAGTGCTTAACTCTGCCACCCAGGGACTCTAGCCTCTGATAAATGACATCAAGGAGTTAGACGCCCACTGGCATAATGTAGGGGAAGAAATTCAAAACTTCTGGACATGAGAATGTTGTATTGGATCTATTGCAGCATCCCACCCATTGACCCTCTAACTTTGCCCTCCAAAGAAACCAAGAAGTCTGTCCTGTAACCTTTGCCTTGAGGAATCAATGGGTAAAAGGAAACATAAGAAGCTTTCAAAAGCACTTCTGCTGGCTGTTTTTCTCTAGACTGAAGATGCCAGGGAGAAGCAGGTGCCATTACAACGGGCTCCCTAATTTGCAGTGTGTTGTGGTGACATGGAATAGCTGTGCACAGGTGGTGGCAGCTAACCTCAGCAGCAAAGTGTAGTATGGTTGCCAGAGCAGACATCTGAGTAACATTTGGGTTGCAGAGATCTCCAGCTATTGATAATTAATCTTGGTGTTTCCAGGAATGAAATACATAAGACAGTTTGCCCAAGGCTTAGTTGATCTGAATAACCAAAAAGATTCTTAGGTCTAGCCAGCAGAGGTGCCTGGCATTTGATTCATCACGCTAGCCTAACAGCTAGAGGAGTAGCTCATGTACAATGCCCAGGCATGAGTCTACAGAGACCCAGAGGCCCTGGAATGGAGGGATGATCAGGTAAACCTAAGCAAGAAATCTGCTATAACACTTGTGACCGTTCCCCTTGGTCTTCCCTCAAAAACATCTTAACCCATTGTCCTTGGCAACTTGTAATGGGGAGCAGGACATCCCCAGGCCTTTTGGAGACTAATTGGAAACTGGCTTTAAGTTAATGCTAGTGCTAAGGAACCCAGAACACCCCTGCAGTAGTACCTACCACCGAGTGGAGGGAGTGCTTATGAAGTCGGAGGGAAATGGAGCCCTTCCCAGAGTCTGCCTCTTGGTAGGCCTAGTGGTGCCCTGTACCCCTCCTATGCGGTTATTCCTCCAATTCCTGGATATATTTATCATCAGACAGCACCCCACATTGCTTCCAGACTTAAGAGCATGTACTTGCGTTTCTGTTTGTGGTTGATGCTCAGCCTCACAGCATTCCTCCACTGAGGCTGAGAACCTCCTCAGACAGGGACATTTGGCTCTCCTTTTTGTTTTTTAGAACCCACCAGACATCCAAGTCCCCAGTCCCCATTCCAGGTGGAGTGTTCCTTATCGGGTATAGCTGTCAGAGCTACCTCGAGGTTCTATTGCTTCCTCTAATCTCTGTACTCATTGTGCCATGTTTCCACTATCTTTCACACTGCAGTCCTCTTCTGCACCCTCTGAGGGTGGCAGAGAGCAGGAATGGGTGGGAGGTTGCCCCCTTCCTTTTCTGCCTAGGTCCACCATAGCATGGTCCCTACTCACCCCATTGGTACAGGTTACTCCAGCAAGCCTCTAGATTTCAGAAATCTCCAGTCAGAAATAAACACCAGTCTCCTATACACCCTCACATTGGCTGTCTGGCCCCTGGAAAAAGGGATATTAGGGTAAGGAGGGAGCAAATGGAGGCTGCTGAAGGTCTCCCTCCTTATCAACAGAGGAAATAAAATACAGTAGCATATCCTTATGGGAACTGCAGAGATTTGTGTCACCATCCAACACTTGAAAAATGCAGATGTTATTCTGATTGCATGCAGTTTAGTGTGGATCCAGAGCAAAATCAAGGCTCTCCAGCTGGTGTAGGCCACCATGCAAGTAGGTCTGCTCCTCGGCTCTTATGATTTTGCAGATCCAATGGTACCCAAAATGTTTGGGGCAAATTGGGATGCTATATGGAGCCTGTGGAGGATGCTAGGGTATAACATATATTCCGAATCAGCAACCAATATATAGGGCTGTTTCCCTCATTGGCAAGATTTGCAAGCCTGGGCCCAACCAAACCCACTGCTGTCGATTCTGACTCATAGCAACTGTCTTAGTCATCAAGTGCTGCTGTAACAGAAACACCACAAGTGGATGGTCTCAACAGAATTTATTCTCTCAGTCTAGTAGGCTACTATCCAAATTCAGGGTGCCAGCTCCAGGGTAAGTTTCTCTGTCAGCTCTTGGGGAAGGTCCTTGTCATCAGTCTTCCCATGGTTGAGGAGCTTCTCAGCGCAGGGTCCCCAGCTCCAAAGGACATGCTATGCTTCCGGGGCTTCTTTCTTGGTGGTGTGAGGTCCTCCTCATCTCTCTGCTGTGCTTCTCACTTTTATACCTCAAAAGAGATTGGCTTAAGACAATCTAATCTTGTAGATTGAATCCTGCCTCATTAGCATAACTGCCACTAATCCTGTCTCATAGAGATACAACTTACAACACATAGGAAAATCACATCAGATGACAAAATGGTAGGCAATCACGCAATACTGGGAATCATGGCCTAGCCAAATTGATATACATATTTTTTGGGGACACAATTCAACCCATGACAGCAACCCTCTAGACAGGGTAGAACTGCCCCCCATAATGTTTCCACATCTTTCTCCCATGGAGGAGCTGGTGGGTTTGATCCACCGACCTTTGGATTTGAAGCTGAGGGCTTAACCACTGTAATACCAGGGCTCCTTAGTGTGGGCCCAACCCAAACTCACTGCCATCAAATTGATTCCGACTCATAGTGACCCTATAGGGCAGAGTAGAACTGCCCCATAGGACTTCCAAGGAGTGGCTGGTGGATTCAAACTACCAGCCTTTTGGTTAGCAGCTGAGCTCTCAACCACTGCGCCACCAGGGCTCCTTAGTCTGGGCCCAAACCAAAAAAACCAAACCCAGTGCCGTTGAGTCGATTCTGACTCATAGCGACCCTACAGGACAGAGGAGAACTGCCCCACAGAGTTCCCAAGGAGTGCCTAGCAGATTCGAACTGCCGATCCTTATGGTTAGCAGCCGTAGCACTATAACCACTACACCACCAGGGTTTCCAGTCTGGGCCCAGAGGGGCAGAAATAGAAGTGGTGTCTCTCTTAATTACACCCAGCCCACCTGCAACCATTTTGCTTCCCATACCTGCAGCTCTGATCTCTGCTGATTTAGAGGTTTTAGTTCCCTAAAAAGAAACCCTTCCAGTATGGGACACAATGACTCCACTGAATTTTAAGCCACTTTTGCTCCTGGAGCCACTCAGAAGAGGTAATTATGGTGTTTGTGCTATACGACAGGCACAGGGAGGAATATGAATGAAACCCGGGGGAGCCCCTGAGGTGCTTTCTTGGACTACAATCCCGTGGGGGCTCATGACAGAGTGCTGCAACCCTACACAGGTCCACCTAGGGCTCAGATGCCTCAGCAGTGAAGCACTGAACCTCCGCGCTGGGTAAGGCAAAAGGAACATGGAATTGATAGAGGAGGAGAGAACTGATAAATAACAGGACCACCTCATGGCTGTGTGAGGAAATGAGGACTGTACTTTCTACCTGTATTTCCCTGACGATTGTGTCTTTTTTTTTTTTAAACTTCTCTTAAGTGACTATGAGTTCCATCTGATCCTCCACAGGGTGATGGTGCAAGACCTTTGGAGGGCTCTATTGTGATTGCAGCAATGGAGTGCTCAACCCTGGTTTCCCAAAATTCCAGCATCCATGGTTCCCATTTGGATCATGAATTTTACATTAAAACTTTAAAGGATGATTCACAATTTCACAATAAATAATAAGATTAAACATTAATTAGTAACAATGAATGTTTCTTACTAGTAGGAAGAACGATAATTGTTTGCAATATTTCGTCAGCTCTGCCACTATGCCGTGCTCGTCTCCTGTCCTGGAAATTAGAAAGAGTAATAGCCCCTATCTCAGGGTTGTTGTGAGAATTAAATGAAGTAATATACATAAAGGGCTCAGTACATTGCATATTGTTAAGTGTGCAATGTTTCCAATTATTATTTTTCTGTAACCAAGCGTATGAAGGTATGTATGTAGTATGTATCTGCCTTGGGCTCAATCATTGAGCCATTGCTCAGCTGACTTCACGTCTATTAAGTTTATTATAAAGTATACTTCCTTATCATTCTTAATGGCTACATAACATCCCATCATATAGATGTACTATTTTTATTTACCAAGGTCTTGCTATTGGACATTTAGTTTATTTCCACTGTTTTGCTATCACGACCAACGCTAATAGGTAAGAAGCCTGGGGAAAGGAGGAGGAGCCTGGCCCCGCAAAATGGCGCCATCCATCGTCTCCCGCCCTCCGCCCTCCGCCCAGGCTCCGGAGCAGCCTTTCCACCGTTTCCCGTTTCCGCTGAATAGCAAACCTGAATGGCTGAAAGTTACCCTGGGGTACCACATCTTCCTGTAGGTCTATCTCATCAAACAACATAATGAAGATGTTTTAGAGTATAAAAGAAGAAATGGGTTGGAATAATCTATTGAAATACTAATATATATGCTCCATATGAGCCCTAGTGGTGGCGCAGTGGCTTAACTGCTGGGCTGCAGTTCCACCCACTGGCGCTCTGCCTAGGCATAGGCAGTTGGCTTCCCTAGAGATTACCCACTGCCGTCGAGTCGATTCCGACTCATAGCGACCCTATAGGGCAGAGTAGAACTGCCCGGTAGAGTTTCCAAGGAGCGCCCGGTGGATTCGAACTGCCGACCTCTTGGTTAGCAGCCTTAGCACCTAACCACTAGGCCACCAGGATCTCCTCCCTAGAGACTAGGGCTTGGAAACCCTATGGGCCATTCTAGTCTGTCCTACAGGGTCGCTATGAGTTGGAATGACTGGATGGCAACGAGTTATGCTCCATATAGTGATTACAGTAGTTCCCCCTGGATTCACAAATCTTTTGATTATAAATAAGAAAAAGTTATATGTGAATACATATTAGCATTTGTGTGCTGCATCAATAAAAAAAAATAAAGATACTTCTGTATCCTTAAAAAAAAAAAAAACCCTGTACAAAGATCATGGGGCACGTGTCCAATTTTTAACTTTTGAAAATGAATTCCATTTTATTGCTTTTTTTTTTTTTTACCTTAACTACCATGTTCCAGTGAGATAGCTCTAGTCTATCTGAAGACTATTGGCCATTTTTAGCTTTAAAGCATTTCCTGGCGGTTTGGAACACCAGGAAATCTTATTTTGCATGATCATTCAGGATATACATAACAATACCGCAGAACAGGTGTTTTAACTCAGCATCTACCTGGCCTCCAAAACCACCCTCAAACTCCCCTCCCCAATTTCCTTCTGACTGCGGCAAATTCATTGTTAATATATATTTAAGTTTTAATTTTTAATCACATGCATGTAGTTTTAAACACTCAAATAGTACAAAAGGGCTTATAATCGAAAAACAAGAAATCTCTGCCCATCCTTAATTCCCAGTTCCCCAACCCAGAGGCAAAAACTTTTCTGTATGTCTATGTAGTGGTTACCTCCATTTTTCTTGATAATATGCTTTTATTACTATTTCTTGACTTATGACTTGAGGCATTTTCTGCTGGCTTCCCTACTATCTCCTCTGCTCTCTTCCCCCCTCAGTTTGGTTGTATCACTATTTTTAACCTCTTCTGTTGGCCACCTTACTCACTTTTAATAATCTAATACTTGAACCTCTATCTTTTTTCCTCAACTGTTTGTAGGTAGTATCTTGAGTTTCTATTTAATGAGGATAATAGCACTATCCATTTACATTTCCTCCCTCCTGCCTTCCAACCTGTCGACTCTATCTGGACATTGTCAATGTTGATAACATTTCCTTCCATTCTATTCTGTAACCATAACTAAGTCTTCCCTGCTTTGTCTGGAAATTGACTCTAAAAACCATAATCAAGATTTACTTTATTATGGTTATTATGAATAGCAAAGTTAATTTCTATGATTGGTTTTTTTTCGTCTATGACTCGATTCATGATCCACGTACCAATGCTCAAACAGATTCCTTTTCTCACACTCCCAGCAACTGTTCAAAACCAGGCCACATCTGAGGTCGCTTCATATTTGAAGCATGCTTTTCTTGTACAGTTTGAAATATTTGTTTTTCCCTGTAGTTTCTGTTTCTCATTGTTTTTTTCTTTGGGCTGAAGAAATGGATGCCTTCCACATCATGTTATTAAATTTCCTCCAGCGTCTTACTCAATCCATCTATTGCTTCGAATCCATTCCATTCCGTTTGACCTGTACTCACTTTCTATTCTAATTTGGAATATTTGCCTCCCATTTGGGCCATTCTTGTACAGTTAACCTTTCCTTAAGTTTTTACTTGCTTTTTCTTTCAAAAAATGCATCCTGTGCCCTTTGTCATTTCTTAAAGTTTGTGCTGCTTTTGCTTTTTACGGATGCAATAAGTTCTTAAACATTTCTGAGGATTTCCAGATTTTTAAGTTCTTTTATGTTCTGTGACTTACCTACTTCCTTGGGAGTCAAGATTTCGTTTTATCTTAGGCTTTTTCGGTCACACTGCATGCTTTTCGCAAAGGATGCTTTTTAGCAGCCCATTTAGAGACGAGGCAGCGCAAATGCCGACTGGCGCACGCGAGCGGGGCTAGCCGCTTTGCTCTCAAGTGGGTGAGCTGGGGAGTGAAAGTCAGTCATCCTGCCGGGGGAATCCCCAAATTCCACAAAGTTAGCAGTACCTGCATGCACACGTTGAGTATCAAGCCGACCACGATTAAGACGTTGGGGAAGTGCACGCGCGTCCGCCAGGCCAGGTTGAAGAGGGTGAGCAGCGTGCGAGTCAGCCGCTTGCAGAAGGCGCCGTAGATGGCGCGGATCGCGGCCGAGCGCGACAGCCACGCCGCCAGGCCGGACAGAACCGCCGCCGCCATAAGTCTGGAGTCTTCTCTCACAAAGTGCCCACAGTCCAAGAGTCGCCAGCAGATCCGCGAACCCACCGACCAATGAACAGAGGGACGGACTAGAGGATATAAGGCGGGAGGCCGACTGCGCGGCGGCCAATCCCAAGTGAGCTGACCATGGATGCTCTCCTTCCCCGGCCCGCCCCATCCGCGAGCCCGAGGGGCGGGGTAGGTGGGGCCTGGAGGTGGGCGGAGCCTATAGACTGGGACAGAACCTGGAGGGGGCGGGGCCTGAAGGGGAGGGGGCCCAGGGGCCAGGATGGAGCCTGGAAGGGCGGGGCCTAGAGGGATGGGGCGGGGCCTGGAGGGGAGGAGTGGGGCCGGGAGGGGCGGGGACGGGGGCCTGGAGGGGAGGGGGCTGGAGAGGAGGGGGTTCTTGACCCAGGCTGTCCTTTTTTTTTTTTTTTTTTTAAACCAGAGCGAAACAAACCTTCGTCTGTTAGAATCTCAGTCTGTATGCTGAGCAAATAATCCAAGAAGCCAGAATACCATATGAAGAACGTGGCATCAGGATTGGAGGAAGACTCATTAATAATCTGCCATATGCAGATGACACAAGGTTGCTTGCTGAAAATGAAGAGGACTTGAAGCACTTACTGATGAAGATCAAAGACCACAGCCTTCAGTTCAGATTACACCTCAGCATAAAACTGAATACACCATGGACTGCCAGAAGAAGTAACAAGTCTGTCTTGGAAGTACAACCAGAACGCTCCTTAGAAGGGAAGATGGTGAGACTTCACCTCACGTACTTTGGATGGGTTATCAAGAAGGACCAGTCCCTGGAGAAGGACATCATACCTGGTAAGGGTCAGCGAAAAAGGGAAGACCCTCCACAAGATGGATTGACACAGTGGCTGCAGTGATGGGCTCAAGCATACCAACAATTGTGAGAATGGCTCAGGACGGGGCACTGTTTCCTTCTGTTGTATATAGGGTCGCTATGAATTGGAACCAACTGGAAGGCACCTAACAACAAAAAACAAGTGTTAGAAAATTTACTCCATACAGTTGTCTTGAACAACTAGGAAACATGAATCTAGTTCTTGTTGCCTCAAATCCCTTTAGGAAGATTTTCAATCCTCAACTCTGAGCTAGTACAAATAAACCAAATCCACTTAATTTCCAAACTTTAAAAATGTGTGCATTCCTTTCTAATGGCTCAAGCAACTTTTTTAGTTTTAGATCTTTAATATTCTTTTAATTGGAAAAGTTATACAAACAAGTTTTTTGAAATTTTCAACAGTACGAAAACGGAAAACAATGGAAAGTAAATTACCTACGTAGCTTCACATTCCCCACCCCATCATGAACTATTATTGTTTACTGTATATATTGATATATTGAACTTAACATGTCAATAACACACACCTACCTCACTGTCTTTGGCGACTGAACATTACACATACATGTTGGCTAACGTTAACCAGTCCTCTATTGATGAACAGTCTGAATGTTTCCAGCTTTTCCTATGCCAATAATTTTTGCAGTGAACATCACTTGAACATGAATTTGCAAGTAGCAGAAGAGTATGAGTAATATGATCCCATTTTTATCTATAAAAACAATTACGTTATATATTTAGAGTTCGAGGTCAAAATGTTTTAGTAATACGTGTGGTTGATCAAAAATGTTTAGAGACCAGGCCTCTATACAACACTGAGTGTTAACAATTGTAAGGACACAGAAAAATTGAAAATTCTCCCTGTTAAAAACAAAGGAAGAGGCTCCCTTCTACCCCTGTTCTTTTAGAATTGACTTTAAATAACTTGTAAATTCTTTCTTTGTCTCTTTGTAAAGTATGTAAATCAAGGATGTTTCCTCCAGGGCCTGGGAGCCATCTCTTTTCAAATGTAATCAAGGAAGATCAGGCCCCTACCTCCCAGCTTCCGAGAAGGAAATTAGCATAACTCCAGGTTGTTGTTGCTTTGTGCCACAGTGGTTTCTCACTCTTGAACCATTAAGCCCAAACTTATTGCCATTGAGTTGATTCTGACTCAGAACAACACTATAATACAGAGTAGAGCTGCTCCATAGGGTTTCCAAGGCTGTAACCTTTACTGAAGCAGACTGCCACATCTTTCTCCCGTGGAGCAAGTGGTGGGTTTGAACTGCTGGCCTTTCAGTTAAAAGCTGAGTGCTTAATCACTGCACCACCAGGGCTCCTATATGTTCAGGTATCCTGCCATAGTGATACTAGAAAATTAGCGATTTGATCATAAACATGAAAGTATGGATTGTATCCACTTGGCTATACAAAGTGTCAGATTCCTTCCTGTTTCTGCAGTCTCTTTAGGGAATTGCCTGTGATACAACATGACATTCTGTTTGAATGCTTATTCAACAATAAGACGCTTCTTTCTCTTCTATTTTTGAGAAGAGGTTTTCTGGGTTGGGAGTAGATTTTGTTTTTAGTAACTTTTCCCTAACACGATCTTAAATTATTTTCTTGCCAACATGATTAAAAAAAAAAAAACATGATAGGCAATGATTATGTCTCGTTCTTATAATTTACATTCATTAATCAGTGCAGTTGACCAACTTCCCCAAGGTTCCTGATTTTTCACTATTGTTTTTCTGATTGCTCATACATTTCAACATTATAAACATATATTAGAGAAAAGTAAAATCCTTAGGATCACAACCCTCAACAAGAAAGACCATTAACAGACTGGTATATGTTTTTATCAGTTATTTGTATATATTAACAGCACTGACATATATTCATATATGTCCGGGGGCAGCGACAGTGTGGAAGAGAAGGGGTAGGCCACCCATAGCCTTCTGTTTCCTCTCCCCACCTCACCTCCTCCACCCTACCAGCCCACCCCCACCTCCACGTCTCCATACCACTTTTCTCATTTTTATATTAAAAATTTTGCCTCAGGCTGACTGAACAACACAAGCAATCTAAAATTGATGAAATCTCAAACACAGTATCTGTAGAGAAACAGTAGACAAAAAAACCCAGTGCCATTGAGTTGACAAAAGGGGCACATTAAACAAAGGAAATGCATCCTCCTCTCTCATACCCACACACCAAATATAAATAGTAGTAATAGGGTCATTGGTTTTTGTCTTTGGGAAGTTATAAAAGATCTTCCTGCCCTTCTTTCTCACAATAGAGTGCATATAACTTGATTCCTCTGTCTGAACCACCCCACTCAAAATCTATATGGGGTAATATGTACATATATATATATATATATATATATATATATATATATATATATATATATATATATATATATATATATAGCCCTGGTGGCACAATTGTTAAATGCTTGGCTTGGCTGCTAACCGAAATGTTGGCAGTTCGAACCCACCCAGTGGTCAGAGGGAGGAAGACCTGGCAATCTGCTCCCGTAGATATTATAGCCTAGGAAACTCTATAGGGCAGTTCTACTCTGTCACATGGGGTCGCTATGAGTTGGAATTGACGTCACAGCATCCAATAACAACATATATATATGAAACCCTGGTGGTGTAGTGGTTAAGTGCTACGGCTGTAACCAAAATGTTAGCAGTTCAAATCTACCAGGCACTCCTTGGAAACCCTATGGGGCAGTTCTACTGTCTTTTAGGGTTCTATGAGTCGGAATCGATTTGATAAAAATGGGTTTGGTTTTTTTGGTTTATATATATATATGGAGAGAGAAAGAGAGCACTGCTATATAAGGAGCCTTGGTGGTGTAGTGGTTAAGCACTCGGCTGCTAACCGAGGGTAAGTGGTTGGAACTCACCAGCTGCTCCATGGGAGAAAGATGTGGCAGCCTGCTCCCGTAGAGATTACAGTCTTGGAAACCCTATGAGGCAGTTCTACTCTGTCCTATGGGGTCACTATGTGTTGGAATCAGCTCAAAGGCAATGGGTTATTTTGTTTGTTTGATATATTTAGTCAAGACATAATAGATTGACATTTAATGCCCTCACTCTCTCACCCAGTGAAGGAGTTTATGTCCTGGAGAAAATAGATGACACTTCTCTAAAGAAATTGAGTGATGTGCCTGAGAGGGCTAGGATTTTGGAGTGGGGAGCCTGGAGTTGGTGCCAGTGGTTGAGTGTAATGTCTCCATTTCGACAAACATTCCAAATAATATTTCCACAAATGTTTCTCCTCCCAGAATCCACATCTTTGCAGCATGAACATTGCAGATCCTCTCATCAAGAGGTGATCTATTTCTTTATCTCTTGAATCTGCCATGTGATTGGCTTTGGTCAATGGGACATTGCAAACATAGTACAAGCAGAGGCTTGAAAAGTATTTGTGCATTGGGGCCTGCACTCTTGCTAGTTTTGGAAACCTGCTGCCACCACGTGAAGAAACCCAGGATAGCCTGCCAGATGAGGAGAGTTAACAAAAAATGTGCCCTTGACAATGCACACCTTCTAAGCTGCCAACCGCCATTTTCTGGAGTCTTGGTCCCTGGCGAAGCTGTCTTTCATGTTCATTCTAGCTATATCTTCCTCTGTATGAAAACTCCTGTGACCAGATAGGGCGGAGAGGAAGGAAAGAATGCTCATGGTGCCTTGCCCCAGGCCCTGCCCTCCCCGAAACAGGCCTTTGACCTCACATCCCACCAGAGATAGCCATGTCCATCTGGGCCTGTCAGGTGCCATCTGCTTTGTCTTGTGGGCTCAAGTCTGGAGTCACACCCCACTGAAGTCTAACACCAGTAGTTGCTGTTAGGTGCTGTCTAGTTGGTTCTGACTCATAGTGACCCCATGCATGACAGAATGAAAAGTTGCCTGGTCCTGAGCCATCCTCACAATTGTTGCTTTGCTTGAGCCCATTGTTGCAGCCACTGTCATTGAGGATCTTCCTTTTTTGCTGACCCTCTACTTTACCAAGCATGATGTCCTTTTCCAGGGACGGGTGTCTCCTGATAACATGTCCAAAGTGAGTGAGATGAGACAAAGTCCACCACCAATAGAATAGGCACAAATCTAGATGCTATCGCAGAAACAGCGTTAAGAGAAGATGATCTAAATGAAAAGAGGAAAATGAATACAATTGATGCATTAACGGTGTTGTAGGGGAAAAACATCACAAAGTTTAGTAAAGGAAAAAGAAAGTTTTATTTGGCATATATTCAAGAAGACAAAAGTGGGAAGTGGACAAGCATGCTGCCAGAGCTAATGTCTGCCGGAATCCTATACATTAACATCACAAAAAGGGGTGAAAGTTTCACCGTTTCACAGATTGGCTAGAAACTGTGGTCTTACACTTTGAATTGCCTTTCTTAACAACCATTGTTACAGGTTTCAGTAACCCGACAGTCAGGAGGGTCTTTATTATCCAACAAATTTCTATTTACTAAATGTTAAAAAAAAAAAAATTTTAATGTTAATAGAAAAAGATAGGAGCGGAAAAGTCTTTTGTGTCCTGTTTGATTGGCTTTATGCGAAAAGTTTCCTAAAAATATTTTTCTTCCCTAAAAGATAATTTCTAAGATTGTCCCATCTATTGTCTTTATCTCAGGGCCCAGTTGATGTGTCCTTGTGAGTCTTTGTGGACCCAGCTTCAGCTGGGTCGCATTCTCTTTGCTCAAGGACAGGCAATAATAATTCCAATATTATTTTTCTAAATCAACGGGTAGGATTGTGGCCCTGTATTCATCCCTGATACAATTAGTAGTTTCTTTGCTGTTGCTATTGTGTGTGTATATATATATATATGTAAACATACCCAGGACTGTTGAGTTGATTCCGACTCATAGCGACCCTATGGGACAGAGTAGAACTACCCCATAGAGTTTCCAAGGAGCGCCTGGTGGATTCGAACTGCCGACCGTTTGGTTAGCAGCCATAGCACTTAACCACTACGCCACCAGGGTTTCCATATATATATATATATATATATATAGTCTCACGAGGTTAATTTTATAGCGTTTACTTGGTTTTGAAAAGATCCATAGATGGAAGTGGATCTCCCAGCAAAAACCAGGAAGTACTTCTGGGAACAAAAGCAAGCTAAGAGTTCTTATAGCAAGCAAAGAGTAGGCAGAGAGGAAAAAAAAAAAAAAGAACAAAACACAGCATTTTTTCCCTTTACTTTGAAGTTGCTTCTGGTCATGAATTGTTTCATTTTATCAAGTCATTCAAAAAGCGAGGTTTACAAAGCAATTAAAACTTAAACTTCTTAGGAGAAACAGAGGGCCTGTTAAATGTCTGCTGGGAACATTTGAGTGCATACATAGATTAAACCTGTGTGTCAGCAGAAATATTTTTTGTATAGTAAGAAGGTCAAAGGGAACAGGGGTTTTTGTGTGTGAGGCCCCTGTGTGAATTTGTCCAAGCCCTAGTTCCAGCAAATCTGGAAAAGGAAAAAAAGATTTAACACTATGAAGTTGTTTTGCAGGAAATTTAGAAAAATACATAAATGTAAAGAAGCATGGCCTCCTCAACTGATACTTTCAGACCCAGTGCAGTCTACAATGACAGACGTGGTTCTAGACATAATCAATGTCGAAAGCGTGGCCTAGAAGTCATTCCTAACCCTCCAGAGCTCACTTGTCTCCTGACTACTGAGGAAATCAGAGGAGGAGCATGGCAGGAGACCTTCACTCACTACGGTTTTTACACAATCAGAATGTGTCCTGCATTTATAATCACATACTTTGAACCTGAAGCCTGTCACCAGTGGATCTGTGTGAGAATACAAGGAGGGTCCAGGGCCTCTGTTCAGGGACTTGGAGCAATTCTATTTGACCATCTCCATTAAGAAATATAGCCAGAGTTCTCCTTAGAAGCAAGGATGGTGAGACTGTGTCTTACATACTTTGGACATGTTGTCAGGAGGGATCAGTCCCTGGAGAAGGACATCATGCTTGGTAAGGCAGAGGGTCAGTCAAAAGAGGAAGAGCCTCAATGGGATGGACTGACACAGTGGCTGCAACAATGGGCTCAAGCGTAACAACGATTTTGATGATGGTGCAGGACTGGGCAGTGTTTCGTTCTGTTGTGCATAGGGTCGCTATCAGTCAGAACCGACTCGACAGCACCTAACGACAACAACAACTACAATCATGGCTTCCCATGGTGCGTGCCTGTGTGTACGTGGTGTGTGTGTGTGTGATAGAGAGAGGGAGGGAGAGAGACCACATGCCCATAGCAGGCCTGCTGCACTGGTATCTGCTTTTGTGGTGAGCTAGGAAATGGGCCTCTCCCAGGTACAAAGCCACCTCAGCATTTAACAGTTACCAGCCCAGAGGAGATGGGGTAGGGCTAGGGTGTGCCCTTCACAAGACACAGGACATTTTCATTAGGGCTGCGAGTTTCTGACAGCTTCCCTGTACTCCCCCACTCCACCCCCTCAGGAAGAAGAAACACAGTAGCTGATGAGCATAAGGGGAAAAAAATGTTCAACTTCAACAGCACCCAGTTAGTATGCCCTTTACTATCTATCACACACTCCCCTGTTTCTTTCCTCTGTACCGTTTCTCCCAATCTGTAACTACTCGTTTATCCATTTATTTTGGTTTTTGCATGCCCCCATCTCCCTAGAAGGAGCTTAAGCACTTGGCTGCTAACCAAAAGTTTGGTGGTTCGAACCGACCCAGCAGCTCCTCAGGAGAAAGACCTGGGGATCTGCTCCTCTAAAGATTACCAAACCAAAACCAAACCATCACTGTGGAGTTGATTCTGACTCATAGCGACCCTGTAGGACAGAGTAGAACTGCCCCATAGGGTTTCCAAGGCTGCACCCAACAACAACAGCATCTCCCTGGGGGGTGAGACTGGGGAGAAGGAAAACAATATCTGCCTTACCCTCTGCTGGATTCCCAGTGCTTAGCACCAAACCAAAAACCAAACCCATTGCCTTCAAGTGGATTCTAACTCATAGTGACCCTATAGGACGAGTAGAACTGCCCCATAGGGTTTCCAAGGAGCGACTGGGAGATTCGAACTGCTGACCTTTTGGTTAGCAGCCGAGCGCTTAACCGCTGCACCACCAGGGCTCCATGCTTAGCATAGTGCTTGACAAATAATCCATGCTCAATAAATATTTCATTTACGTTTGATTGTTAAAAGATGCAAATTAAAACAATGACAATATATTATGTTGCCTGTCAAATTGACAGGAAACCCTGGTGGCGTAGTGGTTAAGTGCTACAGCTGCTAACCAAAGGACTGGCAGTTCGAATTCCCCAGGCACTCCTTGGAAACTCTATGGGGCAGTTGTACTCTGTCCTATAGGGTCGCCATGAGTTGGAATCGACTCGACGGCACTGGGTTTCGTTTTTTTGGTTTGGTCAAATTGACAAAGATATAAAAAGATATGAGTGGTATTGGCAATGACATGGCCAGAGTGGCATTCTCTCAGACCACTGGTTAGAGTGTAATTGCCACACTCTTTCTGAGGAGCAACTTGGCAGTACATGTGTTATGAGTTGAATTATGTCCCCCAAAAATATATGTTGTAGTCCTAGCCCCCGGCACTTGTGAATGCAACCTTGTTTGGAAACAGTCTTTGAAGACGTTATTAGTTTACATGAGGTCATACTGAAGTAGCGTGGGCCTTAATTCAATATGAATGATGTCCTTAAAAAAAAGAAGAGGCACAGCTGACACACAGAGTGAAGACGGCCGTGTCAAGTTGGGAGCAGAATTGGAGTGATGTGTCTACAAACCAAGGAACACCTGGGGGTGCCAGAAGCTGGTAAAGTCAAGGAAGGATTCTCCCCTAGAGCCTTCAGAGAGAGCACAGCCCTGCTGCCACTCTGAATGTGGACCTCTAGCCTCCAGAACTGAGAGAATAAATCTCTGTTGTTTTAGGCCACTGAATTTGTGGTACTTTGTTAGAAGAGCCCAAGCAAACTAATATAACATGTCAGACAACTGAACCATTGCCTTTGATCCAGCAGTATCCCCTTCTAGTCCTTTATCTTAAGGAGTTTATCAATGATGTGAGCAAAACATTAACCACAATGAAGTATATTTTCTATGTTTTTATAATAATTAAACATTAGAAAATAATGTAGAAAAATATGTAACACCTTGGAAAGATCCTCACAGCATTTTGTTATTAAGTAGAAACAAGACGGTAAGTAGATAAATATCTGTAGGGTAATGCGATTCAGCTATATGCATCCCCTCCCTAATGGAATCCGCTTTGCTCTTCCCCGAAGCATGCTGGGGATGAATTCGGGATGGACTTGGGCTAAGGTACAAGGCCGGGAGGGGCATGAATGGGCCAGCGGCCAAGGCCGAAGAATGGCTTAGCAACAAGAAGGAAAACATCTGAGCCTGGACGTGAAGTCCCTGGGAACACTGACTGCCCAAGGACGTGGGAGAAAAGCAATGAGCCTTGGTCCCAACTGGAACGGTATATAAGCTTGGGTCCCTTGCTAGGTGGTTGCGGAAAATACTCCAGCCGGCCGCCACTGGAGAGCAGCTGCTTGCCCGTGTCAGTAAGCTTCCCTGAACGCATGAATCTGGAAAGGGCTATGTGTCAGTTCTTCGGATTATCTGCCAGGGCGCATAGCGAGAGTCTTTCCTTGCTGGGGCTGTCCCCCGACAATATCACATAAAAAAAAAAAATCTATGTACATTTAGGTAGAGGGGGAAAGAAAGGTGTTCCTGGGTGGTGTAAATGTTTAATCACTCCACTACTAATTGAAGGTTGGTGGTTTGAACTCATTCAGAGGCACCTCAGAAAACGGGCCTGGCTATCCACTTCCAAAAGATCACAGCCTTGAAAACCCTATAGAGCAGTTTATATTCTGTACACCTGGGGTTGCCATGAGTCGGAATCCACTCCACAGCAACTAACAACAACAGGGGAAAAAAAACGGAACCCAAATACCATAACGTTCTGAGTAGTTTCCTGAGCTGTGGAATTTTATCAGGTGATTTTTTTCCTCTATTGATTTAGCTATACTTCCCATGTCCCACACTTGTGTAATGCGACAATTAGAAACGGAGGAGCTTTGCCTACTTGTGGCTCATTCAGTAATTGCTTTTAGTTTGAGGAAGGAATGTTGTCACACATATTGAAGGGTAGATACAAACGCAGGTGATAATACCGAGGCTTAACGTTCATGACATAGGGGCCCTTTGGTAGAACAGGTTATTCTGTCACAGAGGAGTGCTCCTGTGGAACTTTACGTACTCTCAGCCGCCTCACGACAGAGAGAAACACCACCAGCAGGAAGAGGAAGACTGGTTCCAGAATCAGCTGGCCATTTGGCCTCCACAATCAGGGGTTAAGAGGGCAAGCAACTGGAACTGGGGCTGTAGAGAAGAAGGGGCTCCACAGAAATGAGAGTCAGGAGGCAGAATGGATTTGGGGACTGGCTGTGAGGGTTGGGAAAGAAGGATGAAAAGAATTCAAGCTGAGTGGGGGGAGGATGGTGCCATTACCCAGAGGGCTAAGGGTTGCAGAATACGGGGAAGCTAAGGAGCTCTGGTTTGGCCAGCAGCTGCCAAGTCAGCCAGAATACCTTCTCTTGGCCATGTCCTCCTTTATCATGATGTCAGGGCATCCACCCC
Source organism: Elephas maximus indicus (assembly GCF_024166365.1). Classification (NCBI taxonomy): domain Eukaryota; kingdom Metazoa; phylum Chordata; class Mammalia; order Proboscidea; family Elephantidae; genus Elephas; species Elephas maximus. Next base: position 21,002,201 of record NC_064846.1, read on the forward strand.
CTCATTTCTTAGGAGTTCAACTTTACCATTCCTAGATCCTTGCAGGAACACGGAGATTGCCACAGGACAATGGTTTTTCCAGGTCATCTCCTACCTGATCATGGTTTCATGGCCCTTCCTTCTACCCCCAAATGCACAATTTCACTTAGTGTGGGGGTCCCTTATCAGCTCCAGTGTGTGGTGGAATGGAAGGGCTGGAGCACTCCCACACCATAGACCATTTTATATGCTGCTGGCTTAGTCACCTAGTGCTGCTATAACAGAAATATCACAAGTGGATGGCTTTAACAAACAGAAATTTATTTCCTCACAGTTTAGTAGTAGGCTAAAAGTCCAAATTCAGGGCGTCAGCTCCGGGGGGAAGCCTTTCTCTCTCTGTCAGCTCTGGAGGAAGGTCCTTGTCCTCAATCTTCCCATGGTCAAGGAGATTTTCAGGTTCAGGGACCCCAGGTCCAAAGGACTCACTCCGCTCCTGGTGCTGCTTTCTTCGTGGTATGATGTCCCCTAGTATCTCTGCTCGCTTCTCTCTTTTACATCTCAAGAGATTGCCTCAAGACACAATCCAGTCTTTAGATTGAGTCCTGCCTCACTAACACAGCTGCCGCCCATCCTCCCTCATTAACATCATAGAGGCAGGATTTACAACATACAGGAAAGTCAAACGATACCGGGAATCAAGGCCCAGCCAAACTGATACACACATTTTTGGGGGACATAATTCAATCCATGACAGCTGCTTTGATTACTTGTTCTGGCATGATCATTTTCCTGTATCATTATTTAAAAAAAAAAGTTGCCGTAGATTCTGACTCATGCGGACTCATGTGAACTCATACGTTGCAGAGTAGAACTAAATATAGGGCTTTTTAAATTTATTTTCTTGTTGTTGAAAATATACACAGCAGAACATACACCAATTCAACCATTTCTACATGTACAATTATTGATACCGATTACATTCTTCAAGTTGTGCAACCATCCTCACCCTCCTTTTCTGAGTTGTTCTTCCTCCATTAACATAAACTCATGGCCCTCTAAGGTTCCTATTTAATATTTCCAGTTGCTGTTGTCAATTTGATCCCGTACATAGGATTTTCAAGGCTGTAATCTTTCGGAAGTAAATTGCCAGGTCTTTCTTCTGCAGCACCACTGGGTGGGTTCAAACTACCAACCTTTAGGTTAGTAGTGGAGTGTGAGTCACTTGCGCCACCCAGGGACTCCTGATGGCATATGTAAGGTCAATGAAAAGGCAACACTGGTGTGGGATTGCTAAATTAGATACAAAAAGTTTATTTTCGTATAGAGCAAAACAACCATAACTGTTGGAGTTATTGTCTCCAATGGTCAAGAAATATTTTGCATCTTAATACTTTTCTGCAAGATAACGCCTAACTTAATAGCAGTTTCGAGTGCTGGGATCCAACTTAACAGTAAAGGGTAAGTAAAACAAAGTATACTCCCCCAGAACACCCTTAGATGGGTTTATGATGCTGAAAAGACAGTCATCCTTTTGCCTCGTTTCCAAAAAAAAAAAAAAAAAATTCATCATGGATAATTCCTGCTAATAAGGTGAATCTTTTTTTTTTGACTGTTGTAACAATTTGGTTCATTTTTCCCTTTTCCCCTTCCATAGTTCACTAGAATCTGATTCTACAGTCTCTAAGAATATGGGAGAAGATTTTGCCAGAGATTAGGATTTGCATTTTAAGCAGTTAGAAACTGCACAGGTTATTAGTTAAAAAACTGATACAGTAACTTCATGTAAAAGGCATAATATAGTTTACTTCGAGGTACCATTAACTCACTTTACTATTTCCCTTTGGATAAATTGATATTACCCAAACTTGTGCTCAGAGAGAAATTTGTCAAAATACAAAAATGCACACTATAAGAGAAGAAAAAAATCAACTGGGATTCCTTCTCAAGAATCTAGAAAAAGGACAACAACTCAAAACAAACAAATGTTGAAGGAAATAATAATGATAAGAGCAGAAATGAATGAAACAGAAAAAATACAACAAATCCAAAAAAAGAGGTTCTTTGAGAAGACTTTTTTTTTTGAGGTTTTTTTTAAATCGACAAACCCATAGTAAGAATCGTCAAAGAAAAAAAATTTTTTTTTCGTATCAGGAATGACAAAGAAGATATCACTACATATCCTATAAGCATTAAAAAGAAAACAAGAGGAAATAATGATCAAATCTAGGGAAAAAAAGAAAGAAAGGAAAAAAAGACAATCTGGTTGAAATGGACAAATTCCATGCAAAACACTACTTACAGAAACTCTTATAAGAAGTAATATGAAATATGAATTTAAAAAAACCTTTCCTTCTCCCCAGCTAATCCAGTGGAGACAAGTTAAAGGAGGACAAATTAGGTGGAAATAAAGACCTACAAAGCTTGTGGGAAGAAGGCCCTGAGGCCAGAACACCAAGGAATCCAGGTGCATGGCACCCCTTATCTTTACACCTACACCTGGTGTCCTGAACCAAAAGTTCTTGCAACTTCAGAGATGAAAGACTTTATTCTGGGCTCCATAGACATGGAATGATTCCATCTCTGGGTTCTGTCATCAAGATAGGAAGAGAGGGAGCAAGATCACCCAAGTATCCATGGGTTCAGGGTACCCCTGCCTGAGCCATTTCCAGCCTTGATTTGGGATAGAAATGACCTTGCTCTGAGGCCCATTTTCTAGGGATCCTGGAAACAGGATCTTTAGGAGGCTAGATTGTCATGCGACCTGTGCAGTCTAGCTAGGAGCTGGTAAAGCCCATGTTGACTCCTCCCAGCCCCTACTGACAGCATTGATCCCTGTGAGATAAACTGTGATATAATTATATAATGGACTGATAAACAGCATGAAGATACATGGACTGCAACCATATACAAGAACATGGATCAGTCTCACAAATATAATATTTAGCACAAGTTGCCAAGCACAAAAGAGTGATTCTATTTGTGTTCAAAAACACACAAAAAACAAACCTGTTTTGTTAGAAAGCAGGATAGTGGTGACTGTCAATGGAAGAGTTTCTGTTTCTTGATCTCAAACCTGCTTATACAGATGAGCCCAACTTTTGAAAAATTATGAACTGTACTCTTAAGCTTTGTGCTCATTTCTGTATGCCTGATATGAATCAATTTGAAAAAATTAACCTAAAGAAAATATGAGAGAATAAAGTGAATATTTATCTCATGTCTGGCAGAAGCCCTGGTGGCATAGTGGTTAAGTGCTACATCTGCTAACCAAGAGGTTGGCAGTTCAAATCCACCAGGCGCTCCTCGGAAACTCTATGAGGCAGTTCTACTCTGTCCTATAGGGTCGCTATGAGTCGGAATCGACTCCACCGCACTGGGCTCTGGCCGAAAAGGAAATTTTTAGCATAACATTAACGTAATGAAAAAAGAACACACTAATTAATAGTTTTGACTAGCTAACATTGTAAAATTTGCATAAATCAAAAAGAAATTTAATGAAAGAAATTGAGAAAATCTTTTCCAAATTATTGTTGTTGTTGTTAGGCACCATGGAGCGGGTTCTGACTCATGGCGACCCCATGTGTGCAGAGTAGAACTGCTCCATAGGGTTTTCGAGGTTATGGCCTTTCAAAAGCAGACCGCCAGGCCTGTCTTCTGAGGCGCATCTGGGTGGGTTTGAACTGCCAACCTTTCAGCTTTCGGCTTAACCATTTGTGCCACCCAGGAACTCCAAATTATTACAGGTGTTTAATGGGTTCAGTTAATACTTCGTGTTAACAGATTTTTTATAGAAAAGCCGTGTAGACTGAGAAGATATGGAAGAAAAAATGAATAAAGAAAATATGAAATCGGCTCCACCTTATTGGCAATCAAAGGAAAGGAAAAGAATCAATTATTAGATACCCTTTTGGCTATCAAATAAATGTTTTTTTTTATTTGGGTTTTTGGCTATCAAATACAATGGTTATCAAATGATAATTACTTCTGGTGGGGGTATAATTAATGGGCTGTCTTATACTCTATTAACAGAAGTGGAAATAGATACAACCTTTCTGAAAAGCAACCTGAGAAAATCTATCAAGAGTCTGGAAAATGTTTATGCCTTTGATATAATTTCATTTCTAGAAATCTAACCTAAAGTATGATCCCAGAAGCCGATAAACATATATATGGGAAATGTTTACTACAGCATTACTTAAAATAGTGGAAGAACTGGAAACAATTATTCTCTAACATGGGAATGTTTTGATATATTATGGCATATCTACAGACTGGGATATGCAAACACTAAAAATCATATGTTGTCAGAAACTTAGTGGTGTGAGGTAAAGGTGATGATACAGCATAGTTACCAAACAGTAGCTATACGTGATGTGTCGTGTTGTGTGCCTAGGAGTGGATTCCGACTCATAGCAACCCTACACGACAGAGTAGAACTGCCCCATAGGGTTTCCGAGGAGCGCCTGGTGGATTTAAACTGTCAACCTTCTGGTTAGCAGCCGAGCTCTTAATCACTGCACCAACAGGGCTCCCATTGGGCCACAAAGGTCCCTTATGTGTGTGCGTATATATATGTATATATATATATACACACACACACACACACACGTGTGTATATCTACACAGACGTGTGTGTGTGTATGTGTGTGTATGGAGAGAAAGGAAGAAAAAACAAAAATGTTAACAGCTACACACATAAGCCCAAAGTTTTCTACCACATATAGCAGGGAGCAGAGAGGCGGTAGACACCAAACTTGAGATGGTCTAGGCAGAGCAGAGGGAGGAGGGGCCTTGGTCATCCCTAGAGGTTGGCACCACCATTAATAATACAAAGTGAGGAAGGAAGAGGAGGGACGGCCTCAGGTGTGTAAAAGAGGATGATCAGAAACCCAATCACCACCTCAAGGTCATGTAGCTCTTTGATTTCTTACTGTGAAAAAAGAAAGTGAGCAATTGTACAACCATGCCTATGTAAAATATATGTAATAAGGAAAAAAAAGTCAAAATAATTGGAATTTACTAAAACACAGTAGCTGCTTCCCCCTAGTGGCTTACCCAATAGTTGTCGGTTTTCAGTGTGAGAAAATAGTGATTCAGTTCTCCATGCAGGCTGCGGAGCGGATACTACTGTGGTCTTAATTTCAGGGCCCAAAGGAAGAGGTTCACCGTATATGCAGGTACAACAAAGGTTCTGAAATCCTAAATGTTCCACCTTTGACCGTGTGACTACAATAAGCTCTCAGCTGTCTTAAGATGGAGAGAAACATCAACAGCAGAAAGAAGAAAATAGGTTCCAGAATCAGCTGGGCAATCATGGCAGGGCCTCTGCAGTCAGTGGGCTAAACATGGCAGGCAACTGGAATTAGGGCTAGGGGAAAGGGGACCCACTGAAGTAAGAGTCAGAAGGCAGAATGAACTTGGTGTTTGTGGGTATGAAGAAGACTCGTGAGTAGGGGAAGACAGTGCAACCACCCAGAGGGCCGAAAGGAGCAGAGTACAGAGGAGCTCAGCTCTGGGCCAGCAGCCACTGAGTCAGGCCAGGCAACCAAAGCCTTCTCATGGATATGTCCTACCTCATCATGATGTCAAGGACCACAATGCCCAAGTTCTTAGGCATCCATGGTTTCCTTCTCTGGAATCCCTGAGAGCCCCTCAGAATTTTCCATAAATAGCGATTTCCCACCTGGCTTATCCTTATTCACTGACTGTAGATGGAAATGGGCAGCACTGGACCTGGGACTGGTTGCTTGAATAGTCTGGTTTGACCAGGGAGAGAGGTATGTAAAGGTGGAAAGGTGAGAACTCATTGACATGAGTGCATTCTCCTATGACTCTGGGACCACCCTGGCAAGGATCCATAAAGCCTGGGTGGGTATTTAAAGCTTGAGGGAGGGGGGAGTGGAGAGGACAAGTGTTGGCCTACAGTAAATGAGACAGATGCTAGAACTGATTAGATATTGGTGACAGGATCAGAAAGTTCAAAATCTCAGGCACGTGGATGTATTTACAATGGAAAACCAGATAACCTACCACCTGATCATGTTACTGGGAAGGCTCAGAGGACATTTCCTTCACCAGGAATACACTGGTGAGTGGGGGCACAGTTTATTTGAGAAGATCAATAGTGGTTGTCCTCTGTAGACTAGGACTGACATTAGGAGACATTGTGATGGGACTGGGGTCCCTAGTATCAATGGAGATGACAGGATTCTGGAATAGAAGAGGCCAAATGATGACATTTAACTGACCTAGGCAAGATTAGAAAGGACTCTACAATGCCACTGAGAGTGTATATAATAAATGTTCCCCCAATGCTTCCCCAAAGTTGCCAGTGTGCCAGTGTCCCTTGACCTTCAGTTACACTTGGAAGGAGGTTGAACCAAGCTGGCTAATCACCAAGGCCAGTACTCATAAGCAATGGAGGACAGAGGTGTTGGAGATGGCAGTGAGCATCCAGAAGCCAGACTTCAAGGTGAGGCAGTGGGTCAAAGCCAGTTAATATGCAGGAGAGTAGAATCAGAGACAGTTCTGGTCAATTTCATTACCCAATTGTTTAAGCTCAACATGTGATAACATTTTAAAATATTTACTTGAATTCATGGATGCTAGGTGGACTACTAAAAGAATATGAAGATGTCTGCAGACATTCCTGTCTTTTTGGGGCCAACATCAAAGGAGGATAATTATTCCTTTCCACCAGACATCCATTGGTGCCCATCAATAGCAGAATCCTGGTACAAACTTGAGTATTGACCCCATTTGTATTCCTTCTGTTTACTTTTTTTTTTGAATGGTGGTGCCGTGTTCTAAGGTGATCCAACTAGCTAGAAAGTATCATCATTTAATAAAACCACCTTGTTAATTTAAAATGCAAGAGGTTGGAGAAAACAGACCTCTTGCATTAAGAGAACTTGGATTAGCCATTATTTTCATTATAGACGAAGAGATTATAGTGATTGTCTTGGTCATCTAGTGCTGCTATAACAGAAATATCACAAGTGGATGGCTTTAACAAAGGGAGATTTACTCTCTCACAGTCCAGTAGGCTAGAAATCCAAATTCTGGGTGTCAGCTCTGGGAGAAGGCTTTCTCTCTCTGTTGACTCTGGGGGAAGGTCCTTGTCATCAATCTTCCCCTGGATTAGGAGCTTCTCCCTGGAGGAACCCTGGGCCCTAAGGACATGCTATTCTCCTGACTCTTGTTTCTTGGTAGTATGAGTTCCCCATGTCTTTCTGCTCACTTCTCTCTTGTATCTCAAAAGAGATTGGTTTAGGACACAACCTAATCTTGTAGATTGAGTCCTGCCTCATTAACAAAACTGCCCCTAATCCTGCCTCATTAACGTTGTAAAGATATGATTTACAATCCACAGGAAAATCACATCATATGACAAAATAGTGGGCAATCACACAATACTGGGAATCATGGCCTAGCCAAGTTGATGCACATATTTTAGGGGGACACAATTCAATTTATGACAGTGATTATATGATTTTTGCAGATTCACATCAACCTAACAAGGTTTTATTGCCTTTCCTAGCGTCCACCTCTCAACACAGAATGTACTAAGACCTGGTGAATCCTGATGGAACCATCTTAGCTCTGTGGCAGCACCTGTGAAACTGGACTGGATTAAAGGACAGTGGTCCTCCGATTTTTAAAATCTTCACAAATGAATGCTGAGTGTTTGCTGCTGTTCATTGCATGGATGCTCTTAAGAAAGGAATTTTTAGCACTGACATTAATGGAATTCCTGTAACTTCTTTAGTAATTATAATCCATGAGGGTCATCTACCAAGAATGACAAAAGAAGCTCAGGGTGGAGATTTCTTTCTCTGCTAGGGCTACAATAACCATCTGTATAAGATTAAGGCTTTCCATTCTGGAAGAAGAGGTTTTCTCTGTACATAATATTGGGCAACACATGGCTCTTTTTTTTTTTTTAACCTACCATCTTATGCTCTCGTACTGAGGTACAGATTGGTAGGAACCATTTATGTCAGACCTCAGGGCAAGGTCCTGTTTACTGCAGTGAGACCACATAGATTGTGAGGATCTAAGAAGTAGAGCTGGAGTCTGTCCATGAGGAGTGGGGACAGGCATTGAGGGAAAGATACAGCTGTGTAGTCTGGAAGATAAACGTCACACCCAGCTTAGCCCAGACAAGGAGTCAGCTTTAGGTTTGGGGATGTGGTCAGAATGGGTTGAGGGCTTCCAATCTGAGGTGATGGGAAGCCTATTGACAGAATATAGGAGCAGGGAATGAACTAGAATGACAGGGGTTTTCTGAGGAACCAAGCCTCTGATAGCTAAGGGGAGAAGAAGGTCATCAAGTGGGAAGAGTATAGGCCCTAACACTTATATTGGACCCCACTGAGTCTCTAGTCACTACTGTTGTTGTTAGGTGCCTTTGAGTCAGGTTCGACTCATTAGTGACCCTATGTACAACAGAACAAAACACTGCCCGGTCCAGCGCCATCCTCAAAATCGTTGTTATGCTCGAGCCCATTGTTGCTGCCACTGTGTCAATCCGTCTCGTTGAGGGTCTTCTTCTTTTCCGTTGACCCTGTACTTTACTAAGCATGATGTCCTTTTCCAGGGACCAGTCTCTCCTGACAACATGTCCAAAGTATGTTAGACATAGTCTCGCCATCCTTGCTTCTAAGAAGCATGCTGGTTGTACTTCTTCTAGGACAGACTTGTTCGTTCTTTTGGCAATCCATGGTATATTCAATATTGTTTGCCAACACCACAATTCAGAGGCATCAGTTCTTCTTCAGTCTCGCTTATTCCTTGTCCAGCTTTTGCATGCATATTGACTGCAATGGATTTTTTTTTTTACTACTACTATGTGGTAATGCCCCACCCCCGACGCCAGCCATCTCCTGGACACATACATATAAGGAAGCCAGGTATAGTGGAAGGAAAATAAGTTTTAGAGTCAAGCAGACCTAGGTTCAAATCATGGTTCTGCCATTTATTTACCTGCTGTGTGACCTTGGACAAATTACCTAATCTCTCTGATCATCTGCATCTATAAAATGGGAATGATAAGAGTACCTTATAGGGTGTTCTTAGAATTAATGGAGACAATGAAAATGCAACAAATTTATTGAGGTGTCTCAATTCATTGGGGTATATACATAAATGGTTTTATTTTATTTTTCCCAGTAAATACCCCTAAACTGCACTCTGCTCCTGATGGAGGCATAGCACAACATTCTTCTGATATGTGAAAAACTCTGCCCCCATACTGTGGTAGTTTCTGGAAAGACCATGGGTCCCAATCTTATCTAGCCTTCTGGGCCAGTTCTTGGACTTACAGGCATATGCCATATATATATATATATATATATCTTAGCTCTTCCTCAAGAGTCAGGAACTCCAAGGGGCTGTCCCTGGCCCGCTCTCCATCTGGCAGTCCCCCAGGCCTCCATCTCTCCAGAAGTCTCTTCCTCTATGTCTCAGCAGCACCAGGCATAGTGCCAGTGCGGCAGCTTTGCAACTTTCAGAGAAAAGGTGAGATCAGCCCCCAACGTAGTGAGAAGGTGGGTCACTTCCAGCAACCCCCATCTTTATGAGTGGTTCTAGTAGAGCTTCCCCTCTCTTGGCTCGGGGGAAGGAAAACACTGCACAGCCCCAAATCAGACCTCTTGTTTCGATGGACAGCTGCAGCATAAAGCTGATTTTTCCTCAGCAAGATCTGTGGAGTGGTGGCTGTCCCTAATAGTTGCAGGTCCTCTGAACTTAGAATGTGGGGTACCAAGTGCCTGTTGCTTTAACCTTGGGCCCTTAGCTGTGGTTCCAAGAGAACATGAAAACTATAGGGACAGAAATCAGATCAGTGCTTGCCAGCAACTTAAAGTGGAAGGAGGGAATTGATTGCAAGGGAGCTGCAGAAACTTCTGGGGTGATGGAAGTGTTCTACATCTTATTTTGTCGGTGACGGCATGATAAAACACATTAAACTGTGTATACAAAAGGGTGCATTTTCCTGTAGCTAACTTATACCTTAATAACAACAACAAAAAAGAACAGAGAACAAGATAAAAATCCCTTTTGGCACTTACCCCCGTCCTATTGCAAGATGAAGCACTTAGCGCCAACGCTGGCAGACATGGTAGCTGCTGTTCCTGCTGTGCCTCGTTTCTCCTGGAGCTCTGCCAGGACTCTCACAGTCACCCTGTTATGGGTTGAATTGTGTCCTCAAAAAGATTGTGTCGAAGTCATAACCCCCGGTCCCTGTGAACAGAGGACTTTGTTTGGAAATAGGGTCTTTGAAGATGCTATCCGTTAAGTTCACAAGACGTCATACTGGGGTAGGGTAGGTCCGAAGCCCATCTGAATGGTGTCCTTATAAAAGAGGAGAATAGACAGAGACTCACGGAGGAAGGGCAGCCCTGTGAAGATGCATTTCCAAGCCAAGGAACACCTGGGGCTACCAGGAGCTGAGAGAGACAAGAAAGGCTCTTCCCCTAGAGCCATCAAAGAGAGCACGGCCCTGTCGCCACCCTGAATTCTGACATCTAGACTTCAGAACTGTGAGCTGAGCTCATTCTGCACAAATAACAACTCAAAGCCAGAGGTGTGTGCTTAGGAGAAAAGCGGGTCCTCCTCAGAATGCCCAGACAGATGTAGGACGGGGGGGTCAGGCCAATTATATGTGATTCTCAAATGACAGCATGACCCCCTGTTGACATCTGAGTTTTACAGACCCTTTGCCCATCCCAGATGGTCACTCATTTACTCTATCACCGCTATTCCAAAACTTTGGGCAGGGCCTCCTTTTCCAAAGTCTGAAACTTTGAGAGCTAAGACATGCACAGATACACATGTGTATATCTTTCCTCCACAACAGAGATTGTGTAGTATAGAAATTAGGAGCCCAGCCCTGGTTGTACATTTGCATTGCCTGGGAACTTTTGAAACTCTGGTTGCCTAGGCTGCACCCCAGGTCAATTACAGCAGACTCTCTGGGGTGGAACCCAGGCACCAGTATTTTTTAAAGCTCCCCAAGTATCTGTGTTGTGCGGCCACGGTTTTAGAAACAGGGTTTTTGAAGTTCAGACAGACTTGAGTTTTAGTCCTGGCTCTGCCACTTATCGGTTGAAGGACCTTGAGTAGGTTAGCTAAGAACTCTGAATCTCAATGTCTGCTTTATCTCAAAAGGGTTGGTAATTATGACAACAATGGACTCAAACATACCAATGATCATGAAGATGGCACGGGACCAGGAAACGTTTCTTTCTGTTATACATAAAGTTGCCATGAGTCGGAGCTGACTTGATGGCAACCAGCAACGAAAGGGTTGGTTCGAGGAGTCCATGAATTAATCCAGGTAAAGCATAGTGTCTGGCAGAGATTAAGCACCCAATAAGTGGAAGCTCTTAATATATTTTTATAAAACAATCTATTGCTATTATTAATGGTGGATGAACTGTAATTTCATGCCCTTAAACCACTAGCTTGAGAAACTAGTGCTCGGAACGGAGAGGTATAAGAGAAGATAAAATCGAGCCACAAATATTTATTGATATTCTAACTCATGCTAACCTTTGAGGGGATGAAGGCAGACGGTATGATTCATGCCCTCCAGGGACTCACTAATCTAGTTGTGGGGAGAACACACGTATAGACAAAGAAAGAGGAAAAATAACCTTAACTTGTGCTGCAGACAATAAATACAATTAGACTCTGGACTGGAATGGCCCAGAGAGTTTTCACAGAGGAGGTTGACCTTGGCTTTGAAATATGGATAGGATTTGGGTGGCATTCTCCCCAGGTAAGTAGAGGTAAGTAGAGACCCAGTGGCTGGAATAGAGAAGGAAGGAACAGTGACTGATAAAGGGTTTGTTATGGGAAGCAGTGGGGGTGAGTGTCGGAGGCAGGTTTGGGAGGGACTTTATCCTGTAGGTTCTTAAGATGTGTGTGTGTGTAATGGAATCTTTTGAGCATTGAATAAAAAGCTGTGTAAATGGTAGGGGAAGGAGCCCTGGTGGCGCAATGGTTATGCATTCAGTTGCTAACAGAAAGGTCAGTGGTTCAAACCCACCCAGTGGCTCCATGGGAGAAAGACCTGGCAATCTGCTCCCATAGAGAGTACAGCCTAGAAAATCCTATGGGGTAGTTCTACTCTGACAGCAGGGTCGCTATGAGTTGGAATTGACTTGACTGCACCCAGCAAAAACAATGGTGGGGGAAAGGGGACAAGGATGCTAATTAACCACACCTCTCCTGGCCTATGGGTTCTGAGCCAATAAAGAAATATATGTAAGAATCAGATGTGAACAAAAATAGGAGCTTTGTTACTGTTAAAGCCATCTTAGTGAACATAGCATGGCCACAAGGCCAAAATGGACTTCTTACTCCTTCCTCCTGAATTAGATTAAATTAGCCGTTCAGTCACACGTAGAAGAAGCCCTGACCTGTTTGCGGAAGCTGGGAGAATACATGACACTTGTACAGAGAAATGGAGCAAGAGGTCAAGTGTTATGGATTGAATTGTGTCTCCCAAAAATGTGTGTCAACTTGACTAGACCATGATTCCCAGTTTGTGTGGTTGTCCTCCTTTTTGTCATCTGATGTGATTATCCTATGAGCTGTAAATCTGAACCCCTATGATGTTAATGGGGCAGGATTAGAGGCAGTTATGTTAATGAGGCAGGACTCTATCTACAGGATTAGGTTGTATTATGAGTCAATCTCTTTTGAGATATAAAAGAGAGAGTTGAGCAGAGAGGAGAGGGGCCTCATTACCACCAGGAAAGGAGTGCCAGGAGCAGAGCGTGTCCTTTGGACTCAGGGTCCCTGCACTGAGAAGCTCCTAGACCCAGGGGAAGACTGATGACAAGGACCTTCCCCCAGATCCAACAGAGGGAAGAAAGTCTTCACCTGGAGCCAGACCCCTGAAATTGGACTTCTAGCCTCCTAGACTGTGAGAGAATAAATTTCTCTTTGTTAGAGCCATCCACTTGTGGTATTTCTGCTATAGCAGCACTAGATAACTAAGACATCAAATCATTTATTTGCAGTGACCTTGAACATATTAACCCTGCCCAGAATGGGAACTAATGGACATCAGGCCATCATCTGCATTATTCCTCCTCCCGTGGGGAGAACCAAAAAAAAAAAAAAAAAAGAGCAGAGGGAAGAGGTATTGAAGTCCCTCCTTTCTATGGAAACATGATTAATGGGGTAAGAAGAGCCTCTTTGAACAAAAACAATGGAGTTTCTTCACAGAAAAATGGCAAATATTAAATATCATTTCAGGACTCCCTAGAAGTTCATGGACCCCAGAATAAAGATTCCTGATGTAGGCAATGATAAGTCACAGGTTTTTTAAACAAGGAAGTGAAGTGGAAGATTCATTTGGCGCTGGCATTTGAGATAGGTGAAGAGGAAATAGGAAGAAGGGAGATAAGTTATAAGATCACTGTAAATAGTCCCGGTATGAGATGAAACAGGCTTAGACTAGGGTGGTGGCAATGGGAATAGAAAGGGACAAAGTCAAGGGACAATGTAAAAGAAGCTTTGACAGAATGTAGCAAGTATCTGGACTTTGGTTTTTGTGTACTCTGGTCTAGACTCATTAGGCTATTCATTTGTAGGTGAATATAGCATGTCCTTTCACATCTCCATGCCTTTTCATGCATTTGTTCATTCATTCAACATATATTTATGATAACATATATATATATATATGTATATGTGTATATATATATATATGTATATGTGTATATATATGGAGCCCTGAGGACACAAGGGTTAAGCGCTCGGCTGCTGATGGAAAGGTTCTCGGTTTGAACCCACACAGCAGCTCCTGGCAATCTGCTCCCATAAAGATTACAGTTTAGGAAACCCTATGTGGCAGTTCTACTCTGTCACATGGGGTAGCTATGAGTCAAAAATCAACATGACGGCACCTAAGAACAACAGTGTGTGTGTGTGTGTGGTGTGTGTGTGTGTGTAGTTATTCCCTGTAAAATCTTTTTCTTTTTTATAATTATTGTGCTTTAGGTGAAACTTTACAGCTCAAGTTAATTTCTTATACAAAAATTTATACACATATTGTTATGTGACCCTAGTTGCTCTCCCTATAATGTGACAGCACATTCCCCTTTTCCATCCCAGGTTTCCTGTGTCCACCCAACCAGCTCCTGTCCCTCTCTGCCTTCTCATCCTGCCTCCAGACAGGAACTGCCCATTTAGTCTTGTGTAGCTACTTGAACTAAAAAGCATACTCTTCACCAGCATTACTTTATGTTTTATAGCCTAGTCTAAGTTTTGTCTTAAGAGTTGTCTTTAGGAATGGTTTTAGCTCTGGGTTGACAGAGAGTCTAGGTAGGAGCCATGCCTTCTGGGGTTCGTCTAGTCTCAGTCAGACTGTTAAGTCTGGTCTTTTTACGTGAATTTGAGTTCTGCACCCCACTTTTCTCCTGCTCCATCAGGGACTCTCTGCTGTGTTCCCTGTCAGGGCCGTCATTGGTGGTAGCCAGGCACCATTTAGTTCTGGTCTCAGGCTGATGGAGTCTTTGGTTTATGCGGCCCTTTTGTCTCTTGGGCTAATGTTTTCCTTGTGTCTTTGGTGTTCTTCATTCTCCTTTGCTCCAAGTGGGTTGGGAACAATAGATGCATCTTAGATGGCGCTCACTAGCTTTTAAGACCCCAGACACCAGGCACCAAATTGGGATGCAGGACATTTTCTTAATACATTTTGTTATGCCAATTGACCTAGATGTCCCCTGAAACCATGGTCCCCAGATCCTCACCCCTACTACTCTGTCCCTCAGAGTGCTTGGGTGTGTTCAGGAAACTTAGCTTTTGTTTCAGTCCAGTTGTGCTGACTTTCCCTGGATTGCGTGTCGTCCTTCCCTTCCCCTAAGATGATTCTTGTCTACTATCTAGTTAGTGAATTCCTCCCTCCTTCCGTCCCCACCCTTGTAACCATCAAAGAATGTTTTCTTCTGTATTTAAACCTTTTCTTGAGTTCTTATAATAGTGGTCTTATACAATATTTGTCCTTTTGTGATGGACCGATTTCACTCAGCATGATGCCTTCCAGATTCATCCATGTTGTGAGTGTTTCACAGATTCATCATTGTTCTTAATCATTGCATAGTATTCCATTGTGTGAATATACCATAATTTGTTTATCATTCATCCTTTGATAGGTACCTTGGTTGCTTCCATTTTTTTTTGCTATTGTAAACAGTACTGCAGTGAGCATGGGTGTGCATATACCTGTTCATGTGAAAGCTGTTATTTCTCTAGAACATATTCCAAGGAGTAGGATTGCTGGATTGTATGGTACTTATATTTCTAGCTGTTTAAGGAAGCACGAAATCAATTTCCAAAGTGGTTGTAACATTTTGTGTTCCCACCAGCAGTGTATAAGTGTTCCAGTCTCTTCACAACCTCTCCAACATTTATTGTTTTGTGTTTTTTTGATTAATGCCAGCCTCGTTGGGGTGAGAAGGTATCTCATTGTAGTTTTGATTTGCATTACCCTAATGGCTAATGATCTAATGGCTAATGATCGTGAGCTTTTCCTCATGTGTCTGTTAGCTGCCTGAATGTCTTCCTTGGTGAAGTGCCTGTTCATATCCCTTGCCCATTTTTTAATTGGGTTATTTGTCTTTTTGTTGTTGAGGTTTTGCAGTATCTTGTAGATTTTAGAAATTAGATCCTGATCGGATATGTCGGAGCCAAAACTTTTTTCCCAGTCTGTAGGTTGTCTTTTTACTCTTTGGTGAAGTCTTTTGATGAGGTTAAGTGTTTGATTTTTAGGAGCTCCCAGTTATCTAGTCTCTCTTCTAGTGTTTGTGCATTGTTAGTAATGTTTTACATTCTGTTTATGCCATCTATTAGGGCTCCTAACATTGTCCCTATTTTTTCTTCCACGATCTTTATTGTTTTAGATTTTGTATTTAGGTCTTTGATCCATTTTGAGTTAGTTTTTGTACCTGGTGTGAGGTATGGGTCTTGTTTCATTTTTTTTGCAGATGGATATCCAGTTATGGCAGCACTATTTGTTAAAGAGACATTTAATACACTTTGGGCTTTTGTGAAATATGAGCTGCTCATAGGTGAATGAATTTACATCTGGATTCTTAATTCTGTTCCATTGGTCTATGTATCCTCATACTTTGCTGAAATCTTCTATTAGTTCCAGTAGTTTTCTTCTGGATTCTTTGGGGGTTTTCTGTGTATAAGATCATATCATCTGCAAATAGGAATACTTTTACTTCTTCTTCACCACTTTGGATGCCCTTTACTTCTTTTTTTTTTTTTTGCCTTATTGCTCTGGCTAGACCCCCACCACAGTGCTGAATGAGAGTGGTGATAAAGGGTATCCTTGACTGGCTCCCGAACTCGAGGGAAATGCTTTCAGGCTCTCTCCATTTAGGATGATTTGGCTGTTGACTTTGTATAAATGGTCTTTATTATGTTGAGGAATTTCTATTCCTATTTTGCCGAGAGTTTTTATCATGAATTTGACTTTGTCAAATGCCTTTTCTGCATCAATTGATAAGATCATGTGGTTCTTGTCTTTTGTTTTATTTATGTGATGGATTACATTGATTGTTTTTCTAATGTTCAACCATCCCTGCTCACCTGGTATGAATCCCACTTGGTCATGGTGAATTATTTTTTTGATAAGTTGTTGAATTCTGTTGGCTAGAATTTTGTTGAGAATTTTTGCAACTATGTCCATGAGGGATGTTAGTCTGTAATTTTCTTTTTTGTGGTGTCTTTACCTGGTTTTGGTATCAGGGTTATGCTGGCTTCATAGAATGAGTTAGGGAGTATTCCATCCTTTTCTACGCTCTGAAATATCTTTTGTAGTACTGGTGTTAACTCTCCTCTGAAAGTTTGGTAGAACTCTCTAGTGAAGCCGTCAGGGCCAGGGTTTTTTGTTGTTGTTGTTGTTGGGAGTTTTAAAATTACCTCTTCAATCTCTTCTTTTGTTATAGGTTTATTTAGTTGTTCTACCTCTGTTTGTGTTAGTTTAGGTAGGCAGTATGTTTCTAGAAATTTGTCCATTTCTCTAGGTTTTCAAATTTGTTAGAGTATAATTTTTTTATAGTATTCTGTTATGATTCTTTTTATTTCAGTTGGGTCTGTTGTGATATTGGCCGCCTCATTTCTTATTTGTGTTATTTGTCAGTTTGGCCAATGGTTTGTCAATTTTGTGATCTTTTCAAAGAACCAGCTTTTATCCTTGTTAACTCTTTCAATTGTTTTTCTATTCTCTATTTCATTTATTTCTGATCAGATTTTTATTATTTCCTTTCTTCTGGTGGCCGTGGGCTTCTTTTGTTGCTCTCTTTCTATTTGTTTGAGTTGTAAGGTTAATGTTTTAATTTTGGCTCTTTCTTCTTTTTGGATGTGTGTATTTATTGCTATGTATTGACCCCCGAGCACTGCTTTTGCTGTATCTCAAAGGTTCTGGTAGGATGTGTTTTCATTCTCATTTGTTTCTGTGAATTTCTTTATTCCGTCCTTAATTCTTCTATAACCCAGTAGTTTTCGAGCAAGGTGTTGTTCAGTTTCCAAGTATTTGATTTTTTTTTCCTTGCTTTTTCTGTTATTGATTCCTACTTTTATGGCTTTATGGTCAGAAAAGATGCTTTGTAATATCTGGATGTTTTGAATTCTGTTAAGGTTTGCTTTGTGGCCTAACATGTGGTGTGTTCTGGAGAATGTTCTATGTGCATTGGAAAAGAAAGTATACTTGGCTGCTGTTGGATGGAGTGTTCTGTATATGTCTATGAAATCAAGTTGGTTGATTGTGGCATTTAGATCTTCTGTGTATTTACTGAGCCTCTTTTTGAACGTTTTGTCCTTCACCAAAAGTGGTGTGTTGAAGTCTCCTACTATTATTGTGGAGCTGTCTATTTCTCTTTTCAATGCTGTTAGAGTTTGTTTTATGCATTTGGGAGCCCTGTCGTTGGGTGCATAAATATTTATTATGGTTATGTCCTCCTGGTGTATTGACCATTTAATCATTGTATAGTGTCCTTCCATATCCTTTGTGGTGGATTTTGCCTTAAAGTCTATTTTGTCAGAGATTAGTATTGCCACTCTTGCTCTTTTTTGATTGTTGTTTGCTTGATATAGTTTTTTTTCCACCCTTTGAGTTTTCGTTTGTTTGGGTCTTTGAGTCTAAGGTGTGTCTCTTGTAGGTAGCGTGTAGGTGGGTCATGTTTTTTGTCCATTCTGCTACTCTTTGTCTCTTTATTGGTGCATTTAGTTCATTTACATTCAGTGTAATTATTGATAGGTGTGTGTCATGGATTGAATTATGTCCTCCCCAAAATGTGTGTATCAATTTGGCTGGGCCATTATTCCCAGTATTGTGTGATTGTCCTCCATTTTGTGATTGTAATTTTATGTTAAAGGGGATTAGGGTAGAATTGTAACACCCTTACTATGATCCAATGTAAAGAGAGTTTCCCTGGGGTGTGGCCTGCACCACCTTTTATCTCTCAAGACATAAAAGGAAAGGGAAGTAAGCAGAGAATTGGGGACCTCATACTACCTTCCCCTGGAGCTGATGCCCTGAATTTGGACTTTTAGCTTGCTTTACTGTGAGGAAATAAATTTATCTTTGTTAAAGCCACTCTTTTGTGGTATTTCTGTTATAACAGTACTAGATAACCAAGACAGTATGAGTTTAGCACTGTCATTTGACATATTTTTTTCTGTGTGTTGTTGACAGTTTCTTTGTACTACTTATTTTTTCTGTGCTGAGTCATTTTCCTTTATGTATTTTGTTTTCGTCTTTTTCATTGTTGTTGATTTTGTATTTGCTGAGTCTTTATGTTTTTCTTCTGTTTTATTTTGATGAGTAGGATTGTTAGTTTCCTTTGTGGTTACCTTAATATTTAGCTCTATTTTTCTAAGTTTAAACCAATCTTTTATTTCTTGATATCTCCTTGACTTCCTTTTCATATTAAAGTTCTATGACTACATTATTTAGTCCCCCTTTTTTGTTTTAATGCTGTTGCCTTTTACATATTGATGTCTCTGTTTCCCTATTTTCAGTGTTTTAGCTTTGATTTATTTTTGTGACTCCCCTCTCCGGGTTGGTATCTGGTTGTTCTGTACTGTGTTCTAGTTTTGGGTTGTTAACTGATGTTATTGATTTTCTAATTGGAGGACTCCCTTTAGTATTTCTTGCAATTTTTATTTTGTTTTTACAATTTCCCTTAGCTTCTGTTTATCTGGAAATGCTCTAATTTCACCATCATATTTGAGAGACAGTTTTGCTGGATGTATAATTCTTGGCCGACATTTTTTTTTTTCCTTCAAGGCTTTATATGCCATCCCATTGCCTTCTTGCCTTAGTGGTTTCTGCTGAATAGTCAGAGCTTAGTCTTATTGACTGTCCTCTGTAGATGACTTTTCATTTATCCCTAGTCACTCTTAAAATTCTCTCTTTCTCTTTGATTTTAGCAAGTTTGATTATGTCTTGATGACTTTCTTTTGAGATCTACCCTGTGTGGGGTTGGATGAGCTTTTTGGATTGATACCTTCTCATCTTTCATGATATCAGGGAAGTTTTCTGCCAACAAATCTTCAACAATTTTCTCTGTATTTGCTTTTATTCCCCACCCTACCCCCATTCTGGTACTCCAATCACTAGTAGGTTATTCCTCTTGATAGACTCCTGCATAATTCTTAGAGTTTCTTCATTTTTTAAAAAATTCTTCTATCTCATTTTTCCTCAAATAAATTGGTGTCAAGTGCTTTATCTTCAATCTCGGTAATTCTGACTTCCATTGCCTCAATTTTGCTCCTATGACTTTTTATTGAGTTGTCTAATTCTGAAATTTTATTGTTAATCTGGATTTCTGTTTGCTGTCTCTCTATGGATTCTTGCAGCCTGTTAAATTTGTCATTATGCTCTTGTGTAACCTTCTTAAGGTCCTCTGTTCCTTTTTCTGTGTGTTTTTTGGCTTGTTCTGTGTTTTGGCTGACCTCCTTCCTGATCTCTTGAAGAACTCTGTATATTAATCTTTTGAATTCTGCCTCCAGTAATTCCAAGACCTTATCTTCCTGCGGGAGGTTGGTTCTTTGTTTTGGTGCTTGCAGAAGCCATCATGGTCTGCCTCTTTATGTGATTTAATATTGACTGTTGTCTCCAAGCCATCAATAAGTTATTAATTTATCTTATGTTTGCTTACTGTGTCATAGCTTCTTGTTTTGTTTTGTTTTGATATGCCCAAATAGGCTGGTTGTGTGAGCTACTTTGATTATTGGTGTCTTTAAAGCTCTCATGTCCCTTCACCAGGTGGTTAGAGCTGTTACTAGGTATGTGAGCCCAGGAGTCTGTTTACGTTTCTTGTGTGTATTCTGCTCAGGTGTCCAGGTAGTCAGTCACTGAGTGTGTGGGCAGGCTCTCACCTACGACTCTAGACAGGCAGGGCTACGTAGGGGTGATTGGAGTAGGCGCAGGTATCTGGCTGCAGCAGGGGATTATATGCTGAGCAAGGTAGGGGGCTGATGGCTGCCCCTGAATGCCTGAGTGAAAGGCTTGTCCCTGTTCACAAGAGCAAGTAGGTGGGTGGGTTTTGCAGCCGAACTTTGGGCACCCAATGCTACTGGCTGTAAGGACTGGGAGGCATCCTTTGTTCTCCGACCCCTGTCGTGGGTGGCTAGGTGGAGTGGGTGGAGCCACTAGTCCTCAGGCCCCTGATGTTGTTAGGTGAGGATCCTGCTTAATGGGCAGGGTGGTGTCAAATATCATGAATCTGCCACTCCTCCTTAGCTGTTGTAGTTGAAAATAGGCTTTAGGTATATACCCTGTTGTACTATGCTAATGAGGGCCTATGCTGTTGAAATGGGCCCACACAGGTCTAGGCAGGGGTGAAAGGCATTCAAAGTCCATGGACTCCTTATGCCTGTGCCTAGGCAAAGGGGCTCTGCTTGCCCTGAATTTCTGGCTTAGGGGAATTGGCAGATTATTTTTCCTGTTTGTTAATTTGTTCCCTTTCCAAAGCTGGGAGAATGGCTCAGCCTGCGTGATGGGTCCCACTTCTGGCCCGGGGGGAGGAAACTGATGAACCCAGATTGGGACTGGAGCAGAGCAGGAAGGAGGTAGGTGAATGAGAGAGGTACTTCCCAGAGGGGGAAGGGCTTTTTGATCCTGTGTGGTAGGTTAGATGCTTGCACTTACCTTTTGCTGATTCAGCACTGCTTCTACCTGGTTCCATGGGTTTATGCAGACTCTCCACCACTTGGTTTTTCCCAGTGTGGAAGACACATCCTGAGCACTACTGCTTGCCTCAGCCCTCCAGCCTGTGGGGTGCTGGCCAGGTCAGGTCTGGCAAATCCTTTCTGCTTCTGAACTGCCTCTTCCTCCCCCTGCTACTCAGCTGGACTCCCCAACTTTGTCTTTGATGTTCAGGGCTCCTAGATTGTCATTTATAATTGATTCACTTGTTTCTTTGGGTCTTTGTTGAAAGAGAGACCACAGAAGTGTCTAACTACTCCACCATCTTGGCTCCCATCTTTTTCCAATAAGAAAAAAATGGAAACAAACATACAACAGTCAATAGAAGAAAAGCTAAATAAATAAGGGTGTATCCATATTGTGGAAACCCTGGTGGGGTAGTGGTTAAGTGCTACGGCTGCTAACCAAAGGGTCGGCAGTTCAAATCCGCCAGGCGCTCCTTGGAAACTCTATGGTGCAGTTCTACTCTGTCCTATAGGGTCGCTATGAGTCGGAATCGACTCGACGGCAGTGTTTTTTTTTTTTTTTATCCATATTGTGTACCCTTTTCATCTCTTAAAAAGAACGAGGTGCCCATCTATATGTATGTTCATGGACGTATGTCAACACATACAGTTAGGTTAAGAAAAAGCAAGTTTCCCTGGAATAAATGCCCAAGAGTGTGGTTGCTGGGTCGTATGGTAAGCACATGTTTAGTTTTTTTATATATATAATTTTTATTGTGCTTTAAGTGAAAGTCTACAAATCAAGTCAGTCTCTCACACAAAAACCCATATATACCTTTCTACACACTCCCAATTACTCTCCCCCTAATGAGACAGTCTGCTCTTTCCCTCCACTCTTTCTTTTCGTGTCCTTTTTGCCAGCTTCTAACCCCTCCACCCTCTCATCTCCCCTCCAGGCAGGAGATGCTAACATAGTCTCAAGTGTCCACCTGATCCAAGAAGCTCACTCCTCACCAGCATCCCTCTCCAACTCATTGTCCAGTCCAATCCATGTCTGAAGAGTTGGCTTCGGGAATGGTTCCTGTTCTGGGCCAACAGAAGGTCTGGGGGCCATGACCACTGGGGTCCTTCTAGTCTCAGTCAGACCATTAAGTCTGGTCTTATGAGAATTTGGGGTCTGTATCCCACTGCTCTCCTGCTCCCTCAGGGGTTCTCTGTTGTGTTCCCTGTCTGGGCCATCATCGGTTGTAGCCGGGCACCATCTAGTTCTTCTGGTCTCAGGATGATGTAGTCGCTGGTTCATGTGGCCCTTAACGTCTCTTGGGCTCGTAATCACCTTGTGTCCTTGGTGTTTTTCATTCTCCTTTGACCCAGGTGGGTTGAGACCAATTGATGCATCTTAGATGGCTGCTTGCTAGCATTTAAGACCCCAGACGCCACTCTTCAAAGTGGGATGCAGAGTGTTTTCTTAATAGATTTTATTATGCCAATGGACTTAGATGTCTCCTGAAACCATGGTCCCCAGGCCCCTGCCCCTGCTACGCTGGCCTTCGAGGCATTCAGTTTATTTAGGAAACTTCTTTGCTTTTGGTTTGGTCCAGTTGTGCTGACCTCCCCTGTACTGTGCGCTGTCTTTCCCTTCACCTAAAGTAGTTCGTATCTACTATCTAATTAGTGAATACCCTTCTCCCTCCCACCCCTCCGTCCCCCATCCCCCCAAACCATCAAAGAATATTTTCTTCTCTGTTTAAACTACTTCTTCAGTTCTTATAATAGTGGTCTCAAACAATATTTGTCCTTTTGCAACTAATTTCACTCAGCATAATGCCCTCCAGATTCCTCCATGTTATGAAATGTTTCACAGATTCATCACTGTTCTTTATCAATGCGTAGTATTCCATTGTGGGAATATACCATAATTTATTTATCCTTTCTTCCATCGATGGGCACCTTGGTTGCTTCCATCTTTTTGCTATTGAAGACACTGCTGCAATGAACATGGGTGTGCATGTAGTGTTTTTCTAGGAATTCATCCATTTCTTCTAGGTTTGCAAATTTGTTAGAGTACAATTTTTCATAATAATCTGATATGATTCTTTTAATTTCAGTTGGTCTGTTGTGATGTGGCCCGTCTCGTTTCTTTTTTTTTATAATAATTTTTATTGAGCTTTAAGTGAACATTTACAAATCAAGTCAGTCTGTCACATATAAGCTTATATACACCTTACTCCATACTCCCACTTACTCTCCCCCTAATGAGTCAGCCCTTCCAGTCTCTCCTTTCGTGACAATTTTGCCAGTTTCTAACCCTCTCTACCCTCCCATCTCCCCTCCAGACAGGAAATGCCAACACAGTCTCAAGTGTCCACCTGATACAAGTAGCTCACTCTTCATCAGCATCTCTCTCCTACCCACTGTCCAGTCCCTTCCATGTCTGATGAGTTGTCTTCGGGAATGGTTCCTGTCCTGTGCCAACAGAAGGTTTGGGGACCATGACTGCCGGGATTCTTCTAGTCTCAGTCAGACCATTAAGTCTGGTCTTTTTATGGGAATTTGGGGTCTGCATCCCACTGATCTCTTGCTCTCTCAGGGGTTCTCTGTTGTGCTCCCTGTCAGGGCAGTCATTGGTTGTAGCCAGGCACCATCTAGTTCTTCTGGTCTCAGGATGATGTAGTCTCTGGTTCATGCGGCCCTTTCTGTCTCTTGGGCTCATAGTTATCGTGTGACCTCGGTGTTCTTCATTCTCCTTTGATCCAGGTGAGTTGAGACCAATTGATGCATCTTAGATGGCCGCTCGTTAGCATTTAAGACCCCAGACGCCACATTTCAAAGTGGGTGGAGTTGAGCATTTTTAGGGCAACTTTGAAAACTTGCCCTAATGCACTGTTCCGTTTCCTAGTTTTTATCGGAGATAGTGTTGTCTGTTATTAAAAACGAAACAAACACCATCAGTGTAAAGTGAGCTGTTCCTACTATAGTTTTGTTTCATATGTTCCTGTGATAATATCCTAGGTTACCTTGATCCCAACTCCAAGTGCTTTTGGCATTTGGCTCAATCTACAGGATTAGATTGTGTCTTAAGCCAATCTCTTTTTTTAAATAATTTTTATTGTGCTTTAAGTGAAAGTTTACAAATCAAGTCAGTCTCTCACACAAAAACCCATATACACCTTGCTACACACTCCCAATTACTCTCCCCCTAATGAGACAGCCCGCTCTTTCCCTCCACTCTCTCTTTTCCTGTCCATTTCGCCAGCTTCTAACCCCCTCTACCCTCTCATCTCCCCTCCAGGCAAGAGATACCAGCATAGTCTCAAGTGTCCACCTGATCCAAGAAGCTCACTCCTGTTTAGTTTTGTAAAACACCGTCGTACTCTTTTCTTTTCCAGAGTGGATGTGTGCTATTTTACATTCCCACCAGTAATGAAAGAGTTTCTCTGCATCCTTACCAGTATTCGCTATTGTTGTTTGTTGTTTTTTTTTTCTTTTTTAGTCATCGGATAGCTACATAGTGATATCTCATTGTGGTTTAATTTGCCTTTTCCTAACGGCTAATGATATTGAATATCTTTTCCTGTGTTTATTTGCTATCTGTATATCTTCTTTGTGAAATATCGCTTCAAGTCTTCTGCCCATTTTCTAATTGGATTGTTCATGTTTTTATTGTTGATTTTTGAGAATTCTTTGCATATATTACAAACCAGTCTTTTGCTGGATATGTGATTTGCAAATACTTTCTCCCAATCTATAGCTTGTCTATTCATCCTCTTAACAGGCCTTTTTGCAGAGCAAAAGTGCCTTATTTTGTGGAGGCTCAGATTAGCAAATTTTCCTTTTATGTATTGTGCTTTTGGTGTCAAGTCTAAGAACTTTGAAATGAAAGCTTATGCTCACACAAAACCCTGTACATGAATGCTCATAGCCACTTTATTTGTAATAGCCCCAAACTGGAAACAATACAGATGTCCTTCAGTGGGTGTCTTAGTTATCTAGTGCTGCGGCAACAGAAACACCACAAGTGGGTGGCTTTAATGGACAGAAATTTATTTCCTCACAGTTATGAGGCTAGAAGTCTCAATTCAGGGCGTTGGCTCTAAAGGAAGACTTTCTCTTTCTGTCAGCTCTGGGGGAAGGTCCTTTCCTCTTTTCAGCTCCTTCGCCTTGCCTCCTCAGTGATCTTCATGTGGAATGGCATCTATCTTCCCCCATCTTTGTTTGTTTGCTGGCTGGCTGGCTTAATCTGCTCTTTTATGTCTGAAAAGTGATAGATTTAAAACACAAACTATACTAATACTGCCTCATTAACTTAACAAAAACCCATTCCCAAATGGGATTATAACCACAAGTATAGGGGTTAAGATTTACAACACATATTTTTGGGTGACACAATTCAATCCATAACAGTGGATGAATGGTTAAACAAACTGTGGTATACCCATACCATGGAATAATACTCAGAAACAAAAAGAAATAACCTATTGCTGCATGTTGCAACTTGGATGGGTCTCAAGGGAATTATGCCAAGTGGAAAAAGGCAACCTCAAATGGTTACATACTGTATGATTCCATTTATCTAATATTTTGGAAATGACAAAATTATAGAGTTGGAAAACAGTGGTTACCAGGGGTTGAGGGGGTGGGAGGGAGGTAACTAGCTGTAGAAGGGTAGCCCAAGGGGTCCTTGTGATGGACCTATTCTGTATCTTGACTATGGTGGTGGTCACCCAAATCTACACATGTGATAAAATTGCATAAAACTAAGAACACACACATGCACACACACGAATGAGTGGCACGTACAATTGGTGAAATCTGAAGAAGCCTGGATGGTATCCATGTCAATTTCTTGGTTGTGATGGTGTTATAGTTATGCAAAATGTTATCATTGGAGGATATTTGGGATCTCTCTGCATTATTTCTTAAAGCTGCCTGTGAATCTACAATTATCTCAAAATGAAAAGTTTGAAGAAAAGCAAGTTTCACAGAACATTATGTATATTATGATTCTCTTTGTATTAATCCTCTCAAAAGGATATGTGTGTGTGTTTACGCTTGTATATTCATAAAAAAGTTCTAGAAGGTCACACAAGATACAGGTAGTCCCCAAAGTATGACGCGGTTCCGTTCAGACAATGACTTTTATGGTTAAAAGTAATGATCCTCCTCTTGTTTAAGTGCAAAGTAAATAGGTAGATCTCTATGGGATGAGTAGCCCTGGTGGGACAGTGGTTAAGAGTTTGGCTGCTAACCAAAAGGTCGGCAGTTCGAATTCACCAGCCGCTCTTTGGAAACCCCATGAGGCAGTTCTACTCTGTCCTATAGGGTCGCTATGAATCGGAATTGACTTGATGGCAACAGGTTTGGTTTCTTTTTTTTTTTTGGTATAGGGAACGATGTAGAAAAATATTAAAATATATTTTAATTAAGCAAAAACAAAGTTACAGAACAATATTGTGTTTAAAAACATCTGTATGTGTGCATGAATGCTTATGTGTTTCTTGCACACCAATGAACACGTATATATATGTAGAATGTTTTTGCAAAAAAAAACTGTTATCAGTGGCCACCATTAAGGAATGGGGTGGTAAGCAGAATATGTCTCCCCAAAATGTACACATCCTAATCCTCAGAACCTGTGAATGTATTACATGGCAAGAGGAATTAAGATTGTAGATGCAATCCTGATCAGGTGACCTTGAAATGGGGAGATTATACTGGACTATCTAGATGGGCCCAACGTAATTGAAATGGCCCTTACAAGTAAAAGAGGGTGGCAGGAAAGTTGGGGTCAGAATCAGAGAGAGATTTGAAGATGTTATGCTACTGGCTTTAAAAATGGAGGAAGGGACCATGAGCCAAGGAACACAGGTGGCCTCTAGAAACTAGAAAAGGCAAAGGAATGAATTCTCCCCCAGAAGGAATGCAACCCTGCAGACATCTTGATTTTAGCCCAGTGAAACCTATTTCAGACTTCTGACCTAGAGAACTGTAAGACAGTGAATCTGTGTTGTTTGAAGCCTTGAAGATTGGGGTAATTTGTTACAGCAGTAATAGGAAACTAATATAAATGGGAATGAATATAAAAGTATATACTGGAATACTTTTACTTTTCAATTTACACCCTTCCTAAGACACTAAGAAACAAAGTCATGGAATTCAAGAGCTAAGTGGTGACCTTAGAAAAATGACTTTTATCAAAGCTCTAGAGCCCAGAGGGGAAAAGGGGCTCTGAGTGAATGGGGCTCCAGGCCTATACAAACCTGTTTCAGTTGAGACATTTCAAACTTTTATCTGTTATTTTTATTGGGCTTTTGTGGCTATGAAAGATTTGAACATCGCTGGTCTAGTAAACACCCACCATTTTACAGATGAGGAATTTAAAGCCAGAGAGACAAAGGACCTTGATCTTCTGATCCTCCTTAAAAACAAAACAACAACAAAAAAACCAGTTGCCATGGAGTAGATTCCAGTTCATGGTGACCTTATGACCTGTTGTCATGGAGTAGATTCCAACTCATGGTGACCCCATGACCAGTTGCCCAGGAGTAGATTCCAACTCATGGCGACCCCATGACCAGTTGCCATGGGTAGATTCTGACTCATGGCGGCTCCATGACCAGTTGTCGTGGAGTAGATTCTGACTCATGGCAATCTCATGTATTGCAGAGTGGAACTGCACTTCATAGGGTTTTTCAAGGCTGTGACTTTTTAGAAGCAGATCCCCAGGCCTTTCTTTCTGGGTTCCTCTGGGTGGGTTCGAACCCCTAACCTTTCAGTTAGTAGTTGACCACTTAAGTGTTTTTGCTACCCAGGGACTCCTCTGATCTTTCTTAGCAGATCTATTTTTGCTCATCTGCTTTAAGTGCCATTTGTAAGCATGCTTAAAGTAAAATCCATTTCAGAAGTAGATGGCTGTATATATTACAAACTAATGAATGATTTTTCCAATACCAGAGAGCCAGATCACCAAGTCTCCAATTTCCAGGCCAGTGTTCTTCTTACAAGGAGCCCTGGTGGCGCAGTGGTTAAAGCGGTTGGCCGTTAACCAAAAGGTTGGTGGTTGGAACCCAGAAGCTGCTCCCTGGGACAAAGATGTGACAGTCTGCTTCTGTAAAGATTACAACCTTGGAAACCCTATGGGGCAGTTCTACTCTGTCCTGTAGGGTCACTATGAGTCAGAATTGACTAGATAGCAGTGGGTGGTTCTTCTTACATCCTCCTACCAAAAAAAAAAAAAACCCTTGCATCACTGAATCAAGAACTTCAGTTACAATTCTCCTATATCAAATATCCTTTCATAATTTAGAAAAAAAAGATTTAAACAAATTTAATATTTTAAAGGAACTATGAAAACATTTGTTTTTAGTTGTAAACTTTTGTTCTCCCCTAAAGTCTCATGTATGCTAAGAGTTATAATTAAATGCCTTATCTAAGTTTTATACTATTCCTGAGAGTACAGTGTGGTCTAAATTTCCTTAGCTGAGCCCTCCCACTATGATTCTGAAACTTTACCTTCCTCTGCAAATTCTGAAGATGAAGAGAAGGCTTCCTCTTGTAATGTCTTCCTATTTTTACACCACCCTCCATTTCCCTTTTTTGTTTACATCGATATGTGGAATCAACACAGTGCACAAATACTAAGTTTACAGATTAATGAAATTATTTTTTTAACATATGTATACACAGATCAGGATATAGAACATTTCAAGCACCAGGGTAACACCATGGAAGGCTCCCTTCCTAGTCAATGATTCCCCCCAAAACATAACCACTATTTGGGCCTCTTCCTGTTCTTGAATGTTGTATAAACGGAATTAAAAATAGTTATTCATTTGTGAAGGGTTTTTTGCTCAATAGTGTGCTTATGAAATTCACTCATAATGTTGAGTGTAGTTGTAATTTTTTTTCATTCTTTCTTTTATTTATTAATAATTTTTATTGTGCTTTAAGTGAAAGTTTACAAATCAAGTCAGTCTCTCACACAAAAACCCATATACACCTTGCTACACACTCCCAATTACTCTCCCCCTAATGCGACAGCCTGCTCTCTCCCTCCACTCTCTCTTTTCCTGTCCATTTCGCCAGCTTCTAACCCCCTCCACCCTCTCATCTGCCCTCCAGGCAGGAGATGCCAACATAGTCTCAAGTGTCCACCTGATCCAAGAGCTCACTCCTCACCAGCATCCCTTTCCAACCCATTGTCCAGTCCAATCCATGTCTGAAGAGTTGGCTTCGGGAATGGTTCCTGTCATGGGCCAACAGAAGGTCTGGGGACCATGACCTCTTGGGATCCTTCCAGTCTCAGTCAGACCATTAAGTCTGGTCTTATGAGAATTTGGGGTCTGTATCCCACTGCTCTCCTGCTCCCTCTGGGGTTCTCTGTTGTGTTCCCTGTCAGGGTGTAATTAATTTTTTTTTATCAATGTGTTGTATTACATTGTATAAGTATACCTTGATTTATTGTATCATTTTGCTGCTGATGGACATTAGGGTCATTTCAAGGTTTTGTCTATTAGGCATAATGCTTCCATGAGCATTCTTGTTATCGTGTGACCATATCCAGTAGACTTGCTGGGTCATAGAGTAGATAATGTTTAGCTTTAATAGATACTGCCAGGTTGTTCCATTTTATATTCCCATCAGCAATATATGAGAGTTCCAGTTGATCCATATCCTCGCCAAAACTTGGCATTGTCAGTTCTTTTATTTTAGCCATTCTGGGCCTCTTCCTCTTTTAAAGTTCCTTGGGGTACTATGGCATTTTCATTACTATTTTATACGTCGATAATTTTCTGTTACACCTATAACATTATCTCTTTTAAAACGTTAATTTGTTTTTGCTCTCTTTATGAAAAGAACATGTTGGTACCCTGGGCTGAATGAAGATTCCTCTTTAATCCAGAAATGGGAAGTGGGGGTAAAGTATATAAAAAAAAAGTATAGCAACCACAAAAACAAGTTTTTAAACAGCTGAGCTTGAAAGAGAGATAAATCGACAAACAAAAAAAAAAAGATGGAAATCAAAGTTATAACAGAAAACTCTAGATGATGCCATAGCAGCTTGAAAGGATTCAGATTCAGAATGTGAGGTGTTAGTGTCCCACTGGGTGCATTAGGAAATGTGTGGGGAGGTTTTTCTTATCATAATGACTCGAGGAGGGTGCTATTGGCATTTAGTGCCCCAGGGGCCAAAGTTGCTAAGCATCCAGCGGTATGCAAGACATGCCCTTTGAAGAAAAATTGTTAGATTCATAATGCCAATAGCACTTACCATTTCAAAACAACGTGAGAAGGGGACCGGGATTTGACTCTGGGACATTAGATGTGGCATTAGGCCCAATGAGGCAGACAGCAGAAACTGAAACCCCTATATAAAGCCAGTACCCTTGAAAGGTCCATAATCTATGAAAAAGGGCAGGAAGACATCTGCCCCTCAGATTGGAGAAGTGGCATAAAAGCTTGCTATCTATCAAGTTGTCACGAATTGAATTGTGTCCCCCCAAAAATATGTGTCAACTTGGTTAGGCCATGATTCCCAGTATTGTGTGGTTGTCGTCCATTTTGTGATTGTAATTTTATGTTGAGAGGGTTAGGGTGGGATTGCAACACCACCCTTACTCAGGTCACCTCCCTGATTCAAGGTAAAGGCAGTTTCCCTGGAGTGTGGCCTGTACCACCTTTTATCTTTCAAGAGATGAAAGGAAAGGGAAGCAAGCAGAGAGTTGGGGACCTCATACCACCAAGACAGCAGCACCAGGAGCAGAGCGCGTCCTTTGGACCTGGAGTCCCTGCCCCTGAGTAGCTCCTCGACCAGGGGAGGATTGAGGACAAAGACCTTCCTCCAGAGCCAACAGAGAGAGAAAGCCTTCCCCTGGAGCTGATGCCCTGAATTGGGACTTGTAACCCATTAGATTGTGAGAAAATAAATTTCTCTTTGTTAAAGCCATCCACTTGTGGTATTTCTGTTATGGCAGCACTAGATGACTAAGACACCAGGTCTTTGAGTGGGGAAAAGCATACCTGGTGAACAAACGATAATCAGTGTCTGCAGCCACATGTATAGAGGTCTGAATTTATACTAATCATGTGTCATGGGAAAGCTGAGAAATTAACATAAAAATTGATCTGGCTCCTTAAGACTCTAGCTAAGGCCAAAAGTAAAATCGTTCTATAGAAATCTTTTCACAATCCAGTGCAAGTCAAACACCCAAAGAAGAAGAAATCCTGCTGAAGAAGGTAAAAATCCAAATGAGGAAATGAACCACCCAAACAAAAAAGCAGCAAATGCAAAAAAAAAAAAAAAAAAAAGGGAGAATTTGTACCACAAGATCAAAGTAAAATAGAACAATCAGAAAGGGAGTAGAAATGTGTTTGTTAAAGTAGTTAGAAATAAAGAAGAACTATAAACTGTAACAAAGACAAGGTCACTATGAAAAAAGGTTTAAGAGGAAAACAAAACATTCTAGATGTAAAATAGAATCTTGGGAATTAAAAACTCAGATATGAAATTAGATGCAGTTGAAAAAAATAACAACTAAAGAACTGGAAGATAGATCTGAGGAAATGAGCCAGAATACAATAGAGAAATAAAGAAAAGAAAAATATAAAAGAGAAGTTACGAAACATGAAGGAATTTTTATTCTGACCAAGATGGAGTAACAGGGACTGGGTTTATGATCCTGCCTTAAACAACTAAAAAATAGAGGGAAATATATAAGAAAAAAAAATTTCCAGACATTGGACAAGAGGCAGCACAAAACAGTGACCCCTAAGAGAGGGGAAAGTAAAGAAGGAAACCATGATTGCGAAGAATATTGAGTATACCATGGACTGCCAGAAGAACGAACAAATCTCCCTTGGAAGAAATACAGCCAGATTGGTCCTTGGCAGTGAGGATGGCAAGATTCGGTCTCACATAAGTTAGACGTGTTGTCAGGAGGGACCAATCCCTGGAGAAGGACATCATGCTTGGTAAGGTAGAGGGTCAGCGAAAAAGAGAAAGACCCTTGATGAGATGGATTGACATAGTGGCTGCAACAAAGGGCTCAAACATAACAAAGATTGTGAGGATGGCACAGGACCCAGCGGTGTTTCATTCTGTTGTACATAGAGTCGCTATGACTCAGAACTGACTTGATGGCATCTAACAACAACAACATGATGGCTCCAGCTTACTGCCTGGAGAGATAAAAACTATTATAGTGTCTGAGATGGTGTAAAAATGGCTTGGGGCGGTGTCTGACCTCTTCCAGCCCCACAAGGGGGAAGGAGAACCAAGATCAACAGCGCAAGGCTGACTTCCGTGAGGTGGAGGCCAGACAAGCCTCCTTTCTCTGCCATAATTACTAATTCTAATACCAACCGTCCCTCACACAGCAGTCTCTTCTTTTCTGCTGGGTTCGATAATTCATTGCAATGGCCACACAGAACTCAAAGACCATACTCACAATTATGGGTTTTATTATAAGGGAAGTAACAGTTACAATTCAGGCTCAGGAATACTCAGGATACAGTTCCTTCATCAAGACAGACTCTCCCCAGCTGTGCTCGCAGGCACGCCTCTCCCTAAGCTTTATGCCTCTCCCTAACCCTTGGCCTCTGCCCGAAGGCGCTCAGCTTTCTCTCTCCATGGGCCAGGAAGCCCACCATGCTGTCTCCTGCTGCTGGGTCTTTCCTTTCTTGGTAGTGGTGAGCTCTTCCTCTCTGCTCTGAAATTGGCTCTCTTTTAAGGCAAAACTGACCAGTCCCCTTGGTGGTCACAGTTATCCTATCACACAGTCCTGCCCAATCACCTGGGTAGGAGTTACAAGCCCATGGCTAGAAAGGCCACATGCAAAAGTAATTAATCACACCACAGATGGATACGCTGGATGAGATTACAGACCGATACTGCAGGAGAAAAGGTTAATGAACTTGAAGACACAGCAACAGGATCTATCCAAAATGAAACAGAGAAAAAAAGACTAAAATGAACAGAGCATTAGTGAACCATGGGACAACTTAAACTACATGTAATTGGAGTTCTTATTATTTAAATTTCTTTAAAAGGTAATTGACTGGAAATAAACAAAAGATAGAATAGAAAAACAGGAGAGGAAAATCAGTGAAACTAAAAGCTGGTTGAAAAGATCAACAAAATTGCCAAGCCTTTAGCTAGACTGACCAAGAAAAAAGGAGAGAAGCCTCAAATTACTAAAATCAGGAATAAAGGTGGGGACATTAGTACCAACCATACTGAAATAAAAGGATTATAAGAGAATACTGTGAACATTTGTATGCCAAAAAAAATTAGATAACCTAGATGAAATGGACAAATTCCTAGAAACACACAAACCACCAAAACTTACTCAAGAAGAAACAGAAAATCTGAATAGAACTCGTCTTAGTGCTGCCATAACAGAAATACCACAAGTGGATGGATTTAACAAAGAGAAATTTATTTTCTCATAGTCTAGGAGGTTGGAAGTCCAAATTCAGGGCGTCAGCTCCAGGGGAAGGATTTTTCTCTCGATTGGCCTTCTCATCAATCTTCCCCTGGACTAAGAGCTTCTCCATGCAGAGACCCTGGGTCCAAAGGATGTGCTCTGCTCCTGGTGCTGCTTTCTTGGTGATATGAGGTCCCCAACTCTCTGCTTGCTTCCCTTTCCTTCTACCTCCAGAGAGATAAAAGTTGGTGCAGGCCACTCCCCAGGGAAGCTCCCTTTACATTGGATCAAGGAGGTGACCCGAGTAAGGATGGTGTTGCAATCCTACCCTAATCCTCTCAACATAAAATTACAATCACAAAATGGAGGACAACCACACAATACTGGGAATCATGGTCTAATCAAGTTGAGACATATTTTTTGGGGGACACAATTCAATCCATGACAACCAATAACAAGTAAAGATGTTGAATCAGTAATCAAAAAACTTCCAAAAAAAAAAAAAAGAAGAGGCACAACCAGGGGGTGATGACAACATGGGGTGAGGGGTGCAGCTTTGAGGAGAGCTGTCTGGAGGGGGATGAGACCT
Source organism: Elephas maximus indicus (assembly GCF_024166365.1). Taxonomy (NCBI): domain Eukaryota; kingdom Metazoa; phylum Chordata; class Mammalia; order Proboscidea; family Elephantidae; genus Elephas; species Elephas maximus. The sequence goes on from NC_064846.1 coordinate 21,036,377, forward strand.
CAGTGACCAACACACATAAAAATGAATGCACAAAACTGGAGGGGGGGAATGGGGAACTTCCAACAAAGAAATGTCTAGGAACAGATGGTTTCACTAGTGAATTCTACCAAATATTTAAAGAATTAACACCAATCCTTCTCAAACTCTTCCAACTAAATAGAGGAAGGAACACTTCCTAACTCATTCTATGAGGCCAGCATTACCCTGATACCAAAGCCAGATAAAGATACCGCAAGAAAAGAAGAATACAGACTAATATCCCTTTTGAATATTAAATGCAAAAATCCTCACTAAAAATACTGACAAACTGAACCCAGCAGCATCTTAAAGGAATGTACACCAGGACCAAGTGGGGTTTATTCCAGGAATGCAAGGGTGGTTCAACAAAATCAATCAACGTAATGTACCATATTAGTAGAATGAATGGGAAACAAAACAAAATACATACATGATCATCTCAATAGATGCAGAAAAAGCATTTGACAAAAATCCAACGATCTTTCGTGATAAAAACACTCAGCAAACTAAGAATAGAAGCACTTCCTCAACCTGATAAAGGGCATCTATGACAAACTCATTCGTGGTTAATGGTGAAACACCGTAAGTTTTCTCCTTAAAATCAGAAACAAGACAAGGATGCCTTATTTGGCCACTTCTATTCAAAAGGATGTTTTGGGTATTCAAAATTGTACTGGATGTTCTAGCCCAAGCAATTAGACAATAAAAAGAAATAAAAGGCATCCAAACTGGGAAGAAAGAGATAAATCTATCTCAAGTCAAGATGACAATGATCTTTTACATAGAAAACCCTAAAGAATACACACACACACACACACACACACACAAAACTATTTCAGTGAATAAACAAGTTCAGCAAAGATGCAGGCTACAAAAATCAATTGTATTTCTATACACTAGCAATGAATAATCAGAAAATGAAATTAAGAAAACAATTCCATTTCAATAGCATCAAAAAGAATTAAAAAGTTAGAATAAAGTTAACCAAGAAAGTGCAAGACTTGTATACTGAAAACAATAAAACATTATTGAAAGAAATTAAATACCTAAATAAATGGAAAAACACCCCATGTTCATGGATTGGAACTCTTAATATTGTGAAAATGGCAATATTGCTCAGTGGGGTCAATGGGGAGTGGCTTCTAATGGAGTCCCTGGGTGGCACAAACAGTTAAGTGCTGACTCCTGACCAAAATGTTGGCAGTTCAAATTCACCCAGAGGTTCCTTGGAAAAAAGACCTGGCAATCTAGTTTTGAAAAAGCAACCATTGAAAACCCTATGGATTATGCTGACTGAAGTGAGTCTGTCGCAAAAAGACTAATACTATATAATATCACTTATATTAAATAAGCAAATATATAGAAACCAAAGATTATTAGTGATTACCAGGGGCAGGAGGGAGGGGAAAAGCTGAAGTTTCTGTTTAGGGAGCATCGATGTTGATGGTGGTGGAAAGATTAGAAAAAGGTTAGTGAGAATGGTTGCACCACTTGAAGAATGTAATCAATGTCACTGAATTGTATGTGTAGAAATTGTTGAGATGGTGTATGTTTTTGCTGTGTATATTCTCAACAACAAAAATAAAATAAATTATGTACAAAAAAGGACACAATTTGATTCTACTTAAAAGGCTGCAGAAATCAAAACTACAATGAGATTCCATCTCACCCCAACGAGGCTGGCATTAATCCAAAAAACACAAAATAATAAACGTTGGAGAGGTTGTGGAGAGACTGGAACAGTTATACACTGCTGGTGGGAATGTGAAATGATACAAATGCTTTGGAAATAGATTTGGTGCTTCCTTAAAAAGGTAGAAATAGAACTACCATAGGATCCAGCAATCCCACTCCTTGGAATATATCCTAGAGAAATAAGAGCCTTCACACGAACAGGTATATGCACACCCATGTTCATTTCAGCACTGTTTACAATAGCAAAAAGATGGAAGCAACCAAGGTGCCCATCAACAGATGAACGGATAAATAAATTATGGTATATTCACATAATGGAATACTACACAACTGTTAAGAACAACGATGAATCTGTGAAACATTTCATAACATGGAGGAATCTGGAAGGCATTATACTGAGTGAAATCAGTCAGTCGCTAAAGGATAAAAATTGCATGAGACCAGTATTATAAGAACTCTAGAAAAAGTTTAAACACAGAAGAAAATATTCTTTGATAGTTACAAGGGTGGGGAGGGAGGGAGAGGGGTATTCACTAATTAGATAGTAGACAAGCATTATTTTAGGTGAAGGGAAGGACAACACACAATACAGGGGAAGTCAGCACAACTGGACTAAGCCAAAAGCAAAGAAGTTTCCTAAATGCAACCAAATGCTTCTAAGGCCAGAGTAGCAGGGACAGGGGTCTGAGGACCACAGTTTCAGGGGATATCTAGGTCAACTGGCATAACAAAATGTATTAAGAAAACATTCTGCATCCCACTTTGGAGAGTGGGGTCTGGGGTCTTAAACACTAGCAAGCGGCCATCTAAGATGCATCAATTGGTCTCAACCCACCTGGACCAATGGAGAATGAACACCAAAGACACAAGGTAACTATGAGCCCAAGAGACAGAAAGGGCCACATAAACAGAGACTACATCAGCCTGAGACTAGAAGAACTGCCCCTGATGACTGCCCTGACAGGGAACACATTAGAGAGTCCCTGATGGGGCAGGGGAACAGTGGGATGCAGATCTCAAATTCTCCTAAGAAGACCAGGCTTAATGATCTGACCGAGACTGGAGGTACCCTGGAGGTCATGGTCCCTGGACCCTTTGTTAGCCCAAAATTGGAACCATTTCCGAAGCCAACTCTACGGACAGGGATTGGCCTGGACTATAAGATAGATAATGATACTGGTGAGGAGTGAACTTCTTGGCTCAAGTAGACACATGAGACTATGTGGGCAGCTTCTGTCTGGAGGCGAGATGAGAAGGAAGAGGGGCATAGGAACTGGTTGAATGGACATGGGGAATACAGGGTGGAGAGGAGGAGTGTGCTGTCTTATTAGGGGGAGAGCAGTTAGGAGTACATAGCAAGATGTGTATAAGTTTTTGTATGAGAGACTGACTTGATTTGTAAACTTTCACTTAAAGCACAATAAATAAATTAATTTAAAAAAAAGGCTGCACAACCTGAAGAATGTAGTCAATGTCACTGAATTTTATATGTGGCAATTGATGAATTGGTGAAGGTTTGTTGTGTATATTTTCAGCACAATACATGTAAAGAAAAAAAAAAAAGGAAAATCCCATGGAGCCAGTCCAGATGGAATGGCTGGAAGAGAAGGTCCCTCCCTCTTTCCTGGGTATCAGAAGCAGCATCTATAAATAGCTCTCACCCCATAACTGCTTCCTAAACAGAGTAGGAAATTTGCCTTAGGTGGGCTCTAGGAGTGAGGTCAAGAGGGAGGACAGAGGCTGGGATTACTCCAGACCTTCACAGCAGGTCCAGAGGGGAAGGAAGGAAAGGAAGCTGCAACCAGGAGTAGAGTACACTAAGAAAAAAATCCTTTTGCTTTTGCAGTGGGAGTGTGGGGAGGGCATCCTGAGCTGGTCTCTCTGTCCAGTACCCAATGGGAAGCCTGCTTATTGGGGACCCATCTGCTTGTACAGAGGCTGAATTCAAGCCTTCCATATTTTTTATTCATGGAAGAGGGCCTTTGGGTAAACCAGATCTATACAAAGGGAAAGCTGTTACTTCTATTCGCCAAAGTCTTCCAGTCATGTACGGAAATGGCCAACCAACAAACACTGAGTATTTGAGGGGGAACAGAAACATTAAAGAAGTCCAAGATGACCCAATAAATATCTGACCATGTAGGACGCAGAAAATGAAAGGTTCAGGAAAAATCTTTAATAAGTGATAGAAAACATCTGGAAACAGATAAGGGTGATGGCTGGGCAATATGATGAATGTTAATGTCACTGGGCTGTACATGTAATGTCACTGTACACGTGAAGACTGCTGGAATGGCGCATGTTTTGTCACATACATATTTACCAGAATACTAATAATTTAAAAAAATCTTGAAAAGGATACTCTATTTAGCATCCACAGAAGGACTAAAGAATAAATACATTGATTACACAAAACCAGAACAGGCTACTATGAAGAAGCAATCAGAAAATACAAACGAGTTCTTGGAAAATAAAGACATAGTTAGAAAGTACAATGAATACGAAGGAGCTAGCACAAGAGCTGAATTAGGTTCTCAGGAAGGCACACAAAGTATAAGATAGAGCTCGTCTCTAATGCCAGGCTTTAATGTAGCAAGCTTGTAAAAAAAATACAAAAAAGTATTTCTTTTCAAAGTGATTTCCACAGTTGTTCAGAAAATCCCTGCTTTTCTACTCAGTGTTGATGGGCCCTTGCAGGTAGGCTTTAGGTCTCCAGCTTGTTTTCCGTATTTGGGGTTACAAACACTGTCACTGTGAAAAATCCTCAAATTTGAAAGATCCTCTTTGAAAGCTTTACTATTCATATCCTAGGCAATATTTAGACTTGGTGGTTGATTAAAAAAAAAAAAAAAAACTCTAGCCATTATAACTAGAATTCTCCAGATACTTAAGGAAATCCAGGAATATCTCCATTCATACAATGAATTGGATGAATTATACTGAACTATATGGAATCTTAAGGTAGCATCTCATTTTTAAGAAAAGATAACCGAAGGCCACAAAGAGTAGGTGCATTGTCCAAGGTCACCCAGAGTATTAGTAAAGAAACTGGCACTGTAATCATAACAATAAAGATAATAAACCCAAAACCAAACGCGTTCCCGTTGAGCTGATTCCGACTCCTAACGACCTGATAGGACAGAGTAGAGCTGCCCCACTGGGTTTCCAAGGAGGGCCTGGTGGATTCGATCTGCCGACCTTTGGTTAGCAGCCAAACTCTTAACCAGTTTGTCACCAGGATTTCCAGTAAAGATAATAGTAATGGTTAACACTTACCGAAGGCTAAATTATCTCATTTAATCCTTGTAACAGACTTGGATGAGGTAGTGCCCGTAATCAGCCTCATTTTATACACGGAGAACCCAAGACACCAGGAGAGACACCCAAGAAAAGACATCCAAGTCACCAGGAGAACCCAAGACACTAGAAAGTGCTATGCAAATGTAGGGAATGATTGGGATGGGGATGCTGAGGGATAGAAAAGCAAATGAAACCTTGGGCAAGTCCTATCTCCTCTCTGGACCTACTTTTCTGATTTGTAAAATGAGAAAGTTGAATTCTTTCAAGATACACCCAAAGCGTCAGGCAAATATAAATGCTTGGAGTGTGGTCCAATGTTTATATATTAAAAGAAATTTTTTCAAGAACAATTCTAATAAGTTCACTTGTTAAGCTCCCTACACTAGCTCGATTAGATTCACATGTTGAAGCATGCATGCCATTTCACACACTGCCAAATCACCTCTTTCTTTTATGTTTATTCGACAAGCATGAATGCTTCAAAATGTCCTGAATATTCCTGCCTTAGAGCACAATAAAAGGAGCGAGGAGCAGGCCCAGTAAAGCCTGCTTAATGCCGGATTGTAATTTAATAATACCTCTGTGGCTCCTTTGGTCTGCCTTATTGAAATATTTAATGCGCATTTTTCTGTAAGGCAAACAGAATTTATTTATTTTCTCATGCTTTAATTGTAAATACAATGTAACAAAAATTTGGAGAAAGAGAGAAAGGAAAAAAAAAAGGACAAATCAAAGAAAGTCACTTATAATTCTTCTGCTCTAACTCACTATTTTTCATTCCTGGCTGCTCCCTTCAGTCATTGCTTAGTTGTATCCAGATTTTTCCACAGTTCATCCATTCAAGCCACAGGTATTTATTGAGCTATATGATCAGACAGGCACTCACCGTTCTAGGGACTGGACACGTAACAGTGATAAGTCAAAGTTCCAGCGATAAGACTGGACAGCTAACAGTGATAAGGCAAGTCCTGTGTACATAAGCTCTTATTCCATGTCATTCTCCCTTTTCTTTCTGGCTTAACGTTACATCTTAAGTATTTTTCCATTTGTCTGCACTGGAAGAATGAGAACGGAAAGAATAAAACATGCTCTGTGTTCAGAATGAATTAATAAGGTACTAAAACATTGCGCACTGTTGTTGGGGGACAGATTTGAAGAGAATAATAGTGACTGTTTCTTGAGCACCTCCCTTGTGAGAGAAACAGTCTAGATGACGTACATGCATTATCTCATTTACTTTAACCTTCACTTCGACCCAATGAAATCAGAAAAATTATCTTATCCCCATTTTACCTATAAGAAAACTAAGGCTCAGTGAGGTTATCACTGGGGGGCTCAAATGTTTAAGCACTCAGCTGCTAATTGAAAGGTTGGTGGGTCAAATCCACCCAGAGGAGCCATGGAAGAAAGGCCTGGCAATCTATTTCCAAAAAATTAGCCATTGAAAACCCTATGGAGCACAGTTCTACTATACATACACGGAGTCACCATGAGTTGGAACCAACTCGATGGCAACTATTTTTTTTGTTTTTTAATGTTTTAAAAGAAATTGCAAAGCCAGTGTTGGAATCCTAGTCTGTGTTGCTCCAAATGCTTTGTTTTGCCCTTGGGATGGAGTGGGGATTTTCAGTTCTTCCTTTCAGAGATTTGATTTCATTCTCTTTATCTCGGGGCTGAGGGTGAGACAATCATTCTGAACCATCTTTTGCTTAATTTCATAGCTACTTCCAGGTTTGAAAGGAGATGGAAGTAGATAGAAAGGAGGTGACGTGCAATGTAGAGAAAATGCCAGAACATAGGCCCTTTCCTTTCTTTTGCTCTCTCCTTACCTCAAGCCCTGTCACTGTCCCAATTTTGTTTGGAAAAACAACTGAAAAAATAATACAAAGACTCTATTAACAATGGCATAAAACACAAATTTCTAAGATGCAGTAACTAGACTGAACCCTCAAGGAATGGCAAAGACCCACAGCTTTACTGCATACATGCACCAGTGGCTGAAGAGAGGCTAAGGTCACCGTGAACCCTTGAGATATCTCCAAGGCAGTAACAGCAACCAAAACAAAGTTCTAATAACAGGAATTTCTGAGCAGTCATGAAGCATTTTACAGTCTTTACCACCCCGTACAGGAGTTTCTCAAATATAAACAATGTGTGGACACTTTCTATCAGAAAAAAAAATTCCTTCAGACCCTCAGTGTTGATCTAAATTATTTTTATTTTAGTATTACTTAAATATATTCTAACATAAAATGAAACATAAACTCCTTATACTTACAGCAGTTAAACAACTATAAAACCAGTATGGTTTGCATATTAAATGCAAACAAAACTACAAAATCAATAAATTCAAAGCACTAACTTTAATTTAATATGATGGATGGTGGTGTTTTGCCCAACCAAAATCACTTTCTCCAATGTGAATATTGGTATATGCACGATTAAAACACTTCCTCTGAATTGACTGATATCATCTGCCTTCATTTGGACTAAATACAGCATTTATGCATTAGGTCCACCTCTGTTCTTTTTTTCTTGGATCCAAGATGATTAAAATAGTGCTCCTTGGTACTATTATGATTGTAAACAGAAATGCAAATTCAGATGCTAAAATTACGTTGGCAGTGCTTGGTTATAAAAGTCCCTGGGTGGCACAAATAGTTTGCTCTCAACTACTAACCTAAAGGTTGGAGCTCAAGCCCACCCACCCATACCACAAAAGAAAGGCCTAGCAATCTGTTTCCATAAAGATTACAGCCAAGAAAACCCTATGGAGCAGTTCTACTCTGTAACACATGGGGTCATCATGAGTCGGTATCGATTCAAGGGCAATGAGTTCTTACTTGGTTATAAGGTAGTTTGTCCAGTTAGTCCAGTTCTGGGAGACAACTTGAGGACCACAGTTTTAGAAACATTAGCAATTAAGAGCATAGGTTTTGAAGTCCTACAGATCTGAGTTTGTATCCTGGCTCTGGTTCCGCCACTTTTTAGCTGTGTGAGCTTAGACAAGTTATTTAACCTCTCTGTTCCTCAGGCTTCCTCCTCTATAAAATGGGGATGATAGTAATAGTACTTTACTTTTGTGAGTAGAAACAGGCACCATGATCCACTTTCTGACGTGTATGATGTTTAAGCCTTAGAGTGGAGAGAAACTAGAAGTCACTCTGTTACTTCAGACCTCCTCTGTAACTTGAGAACAACGCGGAGTTGGGCAAGTTGAAAAAAGGCATTTCTTTGCCCTCCCACTCCACCCTCCCAGTATCTGTGTGTGCTGTCCCAGGTTCATGTTTTAGGCAGAACTGGAAACTGGTTGAGCCGAAAAAGGGAAACAGCTGGCAATGCCAGTAAACAGACAATTGAGAATAAGTTGAATTCATGCCACAAGACAGCTGTTTCTATCTGAAGCCCACCAATAAGGGCTTGTTTTTTTTGTTTGTTTTTTGTTTCCTGTCCTGGCATGGATCCCTTGATTCCTGAGGCCCCCAAGGTTGAAAATAGCCCAGGCACCTGCTAATGGTTGGTGTATATTTTTAGGACCAGCAGGATTGGAAACAGGGCTCTGTGCGCCTGGAACTTGAGCCAGGCTGCGGGGTGGGTCTCTCACCTCCGTTGGGTTCTTAGGTCCCCAGCTGCTGGGTCAAATCCAGCAGCCAGTTATGGAAGAGTCAGATCTCCAAGAGGAGCAGATTGGAATAGTGGAAGGAGGTGGGGCTTGTTTGTTTGCAGGGGGGTGGTATACAGGGAGAATGGGGTGTAGAAAGTCATAGCTAGTGGATATTTGGGAACAGATTTAGGAAGGTCGTATAAACAGTAACCCACCCATTGCCGCTGAGTCAATATCTGACTCACAGTGACTCTAGAGGACAGAGTAGAACTGCTCCATAGGGTTTCCAAGGCTGTACTCTTTATGGAAGCAGACTGCCACAGCTTTCTCCCACAGAGTGGCTGGTGGGTTTGAACTGACAACTTCTCAGTTAGCAGCCAAGCCCTTAACTCCTGCACCACCAGGGCTCCTCTTAGAATGGTACATTAGTTGCAATTAATGAACCCATATTGATGCATTATTACTAACTAAAGTTCATACTTGATTTCAATTTCCTCAGCTTTTATTAATGTCCTTTTCTGTCCCAGGATTCTACCCAGGATACCACATGACATTTCATTGTTGTGTCTCCTTAGATTCCTTTAGACTGTGGCAGGTTCTCTGACATTCCTTGGTTTTGATGACTTTGACAGTTTTGAGGAGTACTGGTTAGGTATTTTGTTGAATGTTCCTCAATTGAAATTTGTCTCTTTTGGAAACCTCTTGATTTGACTGGGGTTATGGATTTGGGGGAGGAAATCACAGTTATAGTGCCATATTTATCACACTATATTAAGGGTGCATAATGTCAACATGACTTGTCGCTGGTGATGATGACCTTGATCACCTGGCTGAGGTCATGTTCTTCAGATTTCTCCACTGTCAAGTTATCCTTTTTCCCCCTTTTCAGATTGTACTCTTCGGAAGGAAGTCACTATTTGTAGCCCACACTTTAGTGGTGGATAGTTACGCTTTTTCTCCTTCAGGGTGGAGTATCTATATAAATTATTTGGAATTCTTCTGCCCCAGAGATTTCCTCCTCATTTATTTACTTATTGAATCATTTATTTTCATCAGTATGGACCCATTGACATTTATACTTTACATTATCATTCAACACTGCATTATTTTTTGTTCAATTTCTTTCAGCTTTGGCCATTAGGAGACTTTTCAGTGGCTCCTATGTCCTCTCTTTGATGTACCCCATTGAGTTTTTTTAAAATATATTTTTAAATTTAATTTTATTGTGCTTTAGGTGAAAGTTTACAGCTCAACTTAGTTTCTCATTGAAACATTTATATACATATTGTTTTGTGACATTGGTTGCAATCCCCATGTCATGGATTGAATTATGTCCCCCCAAAAATGTGTGTATCAATTTGATTAGGCCATGCTTCCCAGTATTGAGTGTTTGTCCTCCATTTTGTGATTGTAATTTTATGTTGAGAGGATTAGGGTGTGATTGTAACACCATCCCTACTCAGATCCAATGTAAAGGGAGTTTCCCTGGGATGTGGCCTGCACCACCTTTTATCTCTCAAGAGATAAAAGAAGAGGGAAGCAAGCAGAGAGTTGGGGACCTCATACCACCTAGACAGCAGCACCAGGAGCAGAACGCATCTTTTGGACATGGGTTCCCTGCTCCTGAGAAGCTCCTCGACCAGAGGAAGACTGAGGACAAGGACCTTCCTTCAGAGCCGACAAAGAGAGAAAGCCTTCCCCTGGAGCTGACACCCTGAATTTGGACTTGTAACCTACTAGACTGTGAGAGAATAAATTTCTCTTTGTTAAAGCCATCCACTTGTGGTATTTCTGTTATGGCAGCACTAGATAACTAAGACACCCCACAATGTGACAGCATCCCCCCCTTTCCACCCTGGGTTCCCTGTCCGTTCCTGCCTTCTCATCTTGCTTTTGAGCAGGAGTTGCCCATTTGGTACCATATATTTGATTGCACTAACAAGCATGTTCCTCATATGTGTTATTGTTTGTTTTATAGGCCTGTCTAATTTTTGTCTGAAAAGTGGGTTTCGGGAGTGGTTTCAGTTCTGAGTTAGCAGAGTGTCCGGGGGTCACAGTCTCGGGAGTTCCTCCAGTCTCTATCAGACCATTAAGTCTGGTCTTTTTTTGTTTGAATTTTGTTCCACATTTTTCTCCCACTCTGTCTGGGACTCCCTGTTGTGATCCCTGTCAGAGAGGTTGGTGGTGGTAGCCAGGCACCATCTAGTTCTTCTGGACTCGCGCTGCTGGGGGCTGTGTTTCATGTGGTCTTTTAGTCCTCCGGGCTAATATTTTCCTTGTGTCTTTGGTTTTTTTCATTCTGCTTTGCTCCAGATGGGATGGGACCAATGGATGTATCTTAGATGGCCACTCACAAGCTTTTAAGACCCCAGAGGCTACTCACCAAAGTAGGATGTAGAACATTTTCTTTATGAACTACGTTACACCAATTGACCTAGATGTCCCTCAAGACTATGGTCCCCAGCCCCAGCAACTCATCCCTCAAGGTATTTGGATATGTCTAGGAAACTTCTACGACTTTGCCTTGCTCAAGTTGTGCTGACTTCCCCTATAGTGTGTGTTGTCTTTCCCTTCACCAAAGTTGATACTTGTCTACTATCTAGTTTTTTCTCCACCTCGCCCCTCCCGATCCTCGTAACCATCAAAGAATGTTTTTTCCTCTATGTCAACCTTTTCTTGAATTCTTATAATAGTGGTCTCATACAATATTTGTTCTTTTGTGATTGATTTATTTCACTCAGCATAATGCTTTCCAGATTCATCCATGTTGTGAGATGTTTCAGAGATTCATCATTGTTTTTTATCTTTGAGTAGTATTCCATTGTGTGCATGTACCACAGTTCGTTTTCCACTCAACCATTGATGGGCACTTAGGTTGCTTGGGTCTTTTTGCTATTCTGAACAGTGCTGTGATGAACATGGGTGTGTATATGTCTATTCATGTGATGGCTCTTATTTCTCTAGGATATATTCCTAGGAGTGGGATTGCTAGATTGTATGGTATTTCTATTTCTAACTTTTTGGGAAGTACCATATCTCTTTCTAAAATGGTTGTACCATTTTGAATTCTCATCAGCAGTGCATAAGAGCTCCAATCTCTGCACAACCTTTCAACATTTGTTATCTTCTCTTTTTTTTTTAATTAGTGCCAGTAATGTTGGGGTGACATGGTATCTCACTGTAATTTTGATTTGCATTTCTCTAATGGCTAATGATCCCGAGCATTTCTGTCTGTGTCTGTTAGCTGTCTGAATGTCTTCTTTGGTGAAATGTCTATTCATATCCTTTGCCCATTTTTTAATTGGATTATTTGTCTTTTTGTTGTTGAGGTGTTGAAGTATTTTGTAGATTTTCAAGATTAGACCCTTGTCAGATACGTTGTAGTCAAAAATTTTCTCCCAGTTTATACGTTCTCTCTTTACTCTTTTGGTGAAGTCTTTTGATGAGCTGTTTCATTTTTAGGAGCTCCTAGTTATTCAGTTTCTCTTCTGGTGTTTGTGCATTGTTATGGTTTACATTCTATTTATGCTATGTGTTAGGGCTCCTGGCATTGTCCCTATTTTTTCTTCCATGATTTTTATCATTTTAAGTTTTATATTTAGATCTTTGATCCATTTTGAGTTAGTTTTTGTTTATGGTGTGTGGTATGGGTCTTGTTTCATTTTTTTACAGATGGACATCCAGTTATGGCAGCACCATTTGTTAGAGAGACTGCCTTTTCCCCACTTAATGGACTTTGGGCCTTTGTCAAGTATCAGCTGCTCAGAGGTGGATGAATTTACATCTGGATTCTCTATGTATCTGTTGTTGTATCAATACTAGGCTGTTTTGACTACGGTGGCTATATAATAGGCTCTAAGATCAGGTAGTGTGAGGTCTCCCACTTTGTTCTGCTTCTTCTTCAATAATGCTTTACTATTTGGGACCTCTTCCATTTCCATATCAAGTTGATGATTTGTTTTTCCATCTACTTAAAGAGTGCTGTTGGAATTTGGACCAGGATTGCATTGTATCTGTAGATTGCTTTGAGTAGCAGCTGATCTCTTAACCACTGCATCACCAGGACTCCTTGAATAAATGGTAGGGCCCCATAACAAGCAGAAATCAACAGCACTAGACCCTTTCTTTGGTTTAAAAAAAGAGTATAGTTAAAATTGATTTTATTATCTTCTACCTTTTCACCAATCTATTAAAGTCCAACACTCTTGAAGTTGTCCTAATACCATGTATTTGTCAAATTACGACAGATGAATTCAAAGATTTTGTTCTCTCCCTTCTCATACCTCCATTCCAATCAAGAGAAAAATTAATTCTTCTCCTTGTCTCACCGTGGATCTCACTCTCCTCCCTAAGTGATTTATCAAAGTCATTCTTCCAAACCAACACAACATTCCTCCAAAGCAAAACACACACACACTCATACAAGAGATGAATAGATGAGAGAACAGAACAAGAGGAACTAAGTTAATCTGGGAGTCAGAAAACATTTCTCTGAGAAAGTAATATCGTTAAAGCTAATTGTACACAAATATTCATAGCAGCTTTATTTGTGATAGCTGCAAACTATAAACAACACAAATTTCCATCAACTGGTGAATGGATAAACAAGTTATGTCATATTCATACAATGGATTATGGCTCAGTAATAAAAAAAAGAACGAAGTAGTGTTGCACACAATAACATGGATAGATCTCAAAATAATTATGCTGAATGAAAGAAACCAGACCAAAATAAAAAGGACATACTGTATGATTCCACTTATATAAAACTCTAGAAAATGAAAACTGATATATAGTGGCAAACGGCAGATCAGTGGTTGATTGGAGAGGGGGTTAAGGAAGGAAGGGAAGATTTACAAAGGGTCACAAGGAAACATTTGCGGATGATGTATATTTTCACTATTTTGATTGTAGTGATGGCCTTACAGGTGTATATATATGTCAAAACTTATCAAATTGAACACTTTATATATGTGCGGTTTATTGTATGTCCATTGTTGTTGTTGTTGTTGGGTGCCAATGAGTCGATTCCGACTGATAGCAAAGCTATGGGACAGAGTAGAACTGCCACCTAGGGCTTCCTAGGCTGGAATCTTTACTGGAACAGATCGCCAGGTTTTTCTCTCTGGTGGAGTGACTGGTGGATTCTAAACCGCAAACCTTTTGGTTAGCAGCCAAGTGCTTAACCATTGCGCCACCAGGGCTCCTGTATGTCCATTACGCCTCAATAAATCTAGTTGAAAAATATGTTTTAATTTAATTTGAGACCTGAAGGATGAATAGGGGGAAATTGGGTGACAGCATGTGAGGGGGAGGGGTGGTGGGATTGGAGAGAGAGCACTGCAGGCAGACAGAATAGAGTGAAAAGGTCTTGAGGGGGGAAATAGTATGACATGTTTGAGGAGTTCAGAAAAGTTCTGATTGGCCGGAGCTGAGACAGCAAAAGGGAGAGTGTCAGGAGTTGAGACTGGAGAGGGCAGCAAGGGGCCAGATCATACAGGGATTCAGAGCCATCTATTCTTTCAGCAAATATTTACTGAGTGCCTACTATGTGCCAGGAGCTGTTCTACCTATTTGGGATATAGATGTGAATGAAGCAAAAATCCATGCCCTCATGGAGCTTATATTCTAGTGGGTTAAGATAGACAATAAGCAAAACTCATAATAAACAAAGTATATAAAATGTTACAAGGTGGTAAACACCCCCCGAAAAAACCAAGCCCGTTGTCACCGAGTTGATTCCTATTCATGGAGACCCCATGCATTACAGGGTAGAACTGCTCAAAAGGGTTTTCTTGGCTGTAATCTTTACAGCCACCACTCGTCTGTCAGTTTCTCATACTGTGGTGGGTTGTGTTTTGCTGTGATGCTGGAAGCTATGCCACTGGTGTTTCGAATAACAGCAGAGTCACCCGTGGTAGACAGGTTTCAACTGAGCTTCCAGGCTAAGACAGACTAGGAAGAAGGACCTGGCAATCTACTTCTAAAAAAAAATTGGCCAGTGAAAACTTTATGAATAGCAGGGGAAGATTGTCTGATACAGTGCTGGAAGATGAGCCCCTCAGGTTGGAAGGCACTCAAAAGGCGACTGGGGAAGAGTTGCCTCCTCAAAGTACAGTCAACCTTAATGATATGGATGGAGTAAAGCTTTCGGGATCTTCATTTGCTGATGTGGCACAACTCAAAATGAGAAAAAACAGCTGTAAACATCCATTAATAATCGGAACCTGGAATGTACAAGGTATGAATCTAGGAAAATTGGAAATCATCAAAAATTAAATGAAACTCATAAAAATGGATACCTGGGCAATAGCAAAATGAAATGGACCGGTATCGGCCATTTTGAATGAGACAATCATATGGTCGACTATACTGGGAATGACAAATTGAAGAGGAATGGTGTCGCATTCATCGTCAAAAAGAACATTGGAAGATCTATCTTGAAATCCAGTGCTGTCAGTGATAGGATAATATTCATATGCCTACAAGGAAGAGTAGTTAATATGACTATTATTCAAATTTACACAACAACCACTAATGCCAAAGAAGAAATTGAAGATTTTTGCCAAATTCTACAGTCCGAAATTGATCAAATATGCAATCGAAATGCATTGATATTTACTGGTGATTGGAATGCAAAAGATGGAAACAAAGAAAAAGGATCAGTAGTTAGAAAATATGGCCTTGGTGATAGAAACAATGCCAGAGATTACATGATAGAATTTTGCAAGACCAGAGAACTATTCAGTGAAAATGTCTTTTTTAAACAACATAAACAGTGACTATATGCTTAGACCTTTCCATATGGAATATACAGAAATCAAATCAACTGATCTGCAGAAAGAGACGATGGAGATGCTTAATATCACCAATCAGAACAAGGCCAGAGTCTTAAGGTGGAATAGACCATCAATTGCTCATATGCAAGTTCAAGTTGAAGCTTAAAAAGAAAATTGAAAATGTTCACTTGAAGCTTAATAAAAATTAAAAAAAAAAAGAAAATTGAAACAAGTCGACGAGAGCCAAAGTATGACCTTGAGTATATCTCACCTGAATTTAGAGACCATCTCAAGAATAGATTTGACTCATTGAACCCTAATGACTGAAAACCAGATAAGCTATGGGAGGACATCAAGGATATCATACATAAAGAAAGCAAAAGATCATTAAAAAGACAGGAAAGAAAGAAAAGACCAAAATGGATGTCAGAAAAGGCTCTGAAACTTTCTTAAATACAGAGTAGCGAAAGCGAATGGAAGAAATGATGGAGTAAAAGAGTTGAACAGAAGATTTCAAAGGGTGGCTTGAGAAGACAAAGTATTATAATGAAATGTGCAAAGACTTGGAGGTAGAAAACCAAAAGGGAAGAACATACTTTGCATTTCTCAAGCTGAAAGAACTGAAGAAAAAATTCAAGCCTCCAGTTACAATATTCAAGGATTCTTTTTTTTTTATGTGCAAAATGGAGCCCTGGTGGCACAGTGGTTAAGTGCCACAGCTGTTAACCAAAAGGTCAGCTGTTTGAATCCACCAGCCACTCCTTGGAAACCCTATGAGGCATTCTACTCTGTCCTAGAGGGTCGCTATGAGTAGTAATTGACTCAACAGCAATGGGTTTGTTTGGGTTTAGCGGCAAAATGTTGAATGACACAGGAAGTATCAAAGAAGATGGAAGGAATAAGCACAGTCACCGTACCAAAAAGAATTGGTTGACATTCAACTATTTCAGGAGGTAGCATATGATCAGGAACCGATGGTACTGAAGGAAAAGTCCAAGCTGCACTGAAGGCATTGGTGAGAAACAAGGCTCCAGGAATTGATGGAATACGAATTGAGGTGTTTCAAAAAGTGGACCCAGTGCTCACTGGAGGCCTTCACTTGCCTGTGCCAAGAAATTAGGAAGACAGCTACCTGGTCAACTGACAGGAAGAGATCCATATTTGTGCCCATTCCAAAGAAAGGTGATCCCACAGGATGCAGAAATTGTCGGAAAATATCATTAATATCACATGCAAGTAAAATTTTGCCGAAGATAATTAAGAAATGGTTGCAGCAGTACATCAACAGGGAACTTCCAGAAAGCCAAGCCAGAATCAGAAGAGGACGTGGAACCAGGAATATCATTGCTGATGTCAGATGGATCTTGGCTGAAAGCAGAGAATATCAGAAAGATGTTTACCTGTGTTTTATCGACTATGCAAAGGCATTTGACTGTGTGGATCATAACAAATTGTGGATAGCATTGTGAAGAATGAGAATTCCAGAATATTTAATTGTGCTCATGGGGAACCTGTACATAAGTCAAGAGGCAGTCGTTCGAACAGAACAAGGGAATACTGCGTGGTTTAAAGTCAGGAAAGTTGTGCGTCAAGGTTGTATCCTTTCACCATACCTATTCAATCCGTATGCTGAGCAAATAATCTCAGAAGCTGGACTATATGAAGAACAGGGCATCAGGATTGGAAGAAGACTCATTACCAACCTGCGTTATGCAGATGACACAACCTTGCTTACTGAAAGTGAAGAGGACTTGAAGCACTTACTGATGAAGATCAAAGACTACAGCCTTCAATATGGATTACGCCTCAACATAATGAAAACAAAAATCTTCACAACTAACCCAATAAGAAAAGATTGAATTTGTCAAGGATTCATTGTACTTGGTTCCACAATCAACACCCATGGAAGCAGCAGTCAAGAAATCAAAAGACGTATTGCATTGGGCAAATCTGCTGCTGCAAAAGACCTCTTTAAAGTGTTAAAAGCAAAGTTGTCATTTTGAGGACTAAGGTGTGCCTGACCCAAGCCATGGTATTTTCAATTGCCTCCTATGTATGCTGTCATGGATTGAATTGTGCATCCCCAAAACATGTGTCAACTTGGCTAAGCCATGATTCCCAGTATTGCATTATTGTCCACCATTTCATCATCTGCTGTGATTTTCCTACGTGTTGTAAATCCTACCTCTATGATGTTAATGAGGCAGGATTAGAGGCAGTTATGTTAATGAGGCAGGACTCAGTCTTCAAGATTAGGCTGTGTCTTAAGTCAATCTCTTTTGAGATATAAAAGAGAGAATTGAATAGGGAGACAAGGGGACCTTATACCACCAAGAAAGCAGCTGCAGGAGCAGAGTGCATCCTTTGGACCTGGGGTTCCTGGGCAGGAAGCTCCTAGGTCAGGGGAAGACTGATGACAAGGACTTTCCCCCAGAGCCAACAGAGAGAAAGCCTTCCCCTGGAGCTGGTGCCCTGAATTCAGACTTCTAGCCTCCTAAACTGTGAGAGAATATATTTCTCTTTGTTAAAGCCATCTACTTTTGGTGTTTCTGTTATAGCAGCACCAGATAACTAAGATACATTTGAAAGCTGGACAATGAATAAAGAAGATGGCATAATTGATGCTTTTGAATTGTAGTGTTGGTGAAGAATATTGATTATAGCATGGACTGCCAGAAGAACAAACAAGTCTGTCTTAGAAGAAGTACAGCCAGAGTGCTCCTTGGAATCAAGGATGGCGAGACTTTGTCTCACGTACTTGGGACGTGTTATCAGGAGGGACTAGTCCCTGGAAAAGAACATCATGCTTGGTAAAGTAGAGGATCAAGGAAAAAGAGAAAGACCCTTGACAAGATGGATTGACATAGTGGCTGCCAACAATGGGCTTAAACATAGCAAGGATTGTGAGGATGGCGCAGGACCAGGCAGTGTTTGGTGAGACTTGACAGCACCCAACAACATAACTACAACAAACATTTACAAAAGCAGATTCTCAGACCTTTCTTCCTTGACACTGCTGGGTGGGCTCAAACTGCCAATCTTTAAGTTAGTAGTCAAGTGCAAACTGCTTATGCCACCCAAGAACCTAGAAGGTGATATGTGCTATGGAAAAAAGGAAAAGTAGAGTAGTCTGGGTGTCTTAGTTATCTAGTGCTGCTATAACAGAAATATCACAAGTGGGTGGCTTCAACAAACAGATGTTTATTCTCTCACATTCTAATAGGCTAGAAGTCAGAATTCAGGGCATCAGCTCCAGTGGAAGGCTTTCCCTCTCTGTCAACTCTGGAGGAAGGTCCTTGGCATCAATCTTCCCTTGGTCTAGGAGCTTCTCTGTGCAGGAACCCCAGGTCCAAAGGATGCGCTCTGCTCCTGGTGCTGCTCTCTTGGTGGTATGAGGTCCCTGTGTCTCTCTGCTCATTTCTCTCTTGTATATCTCTAAAGAGACTGACCCAAGATAAAACCTAATCTTGTAGATTGAGTCCTGCCTCATTAACATCATAGAGCTAGGATTCACAACACATAGGAAAATCACATCAAATGACAAAATGTTGGACAATCACACAATACTAGGAATCATGGCCTAGCTAAACTGATACACATTTTTGGGGGACACGATTCAATCTATAACTCTGGGGGTATTGGGAATATGGAATATGTATTGGAAAGTGCATTTGGGGGTGGAAACAGAGAGCTGGAGTTATAGGTTTTGTTCTTTGTCCTGGGGGCAATGAAAAGCTGTTGAAGAGTTTTAAACAGAGTGAGACGTATTTGCTTTTGAAAAAGGCCAATCTGACTGATTATGGAAACTAGAATAAAGGATGGGGAAGGCAGATAGGAGGATATCACAATAGTCCAGATAATAGGAAGTTGAATCAATAGGATTTGGTGATTGAATGTGGAGGATGAGGAAAATGAACTTAACAAGGATGACTACTGAAATTCTGTCTTGCATAACAGGATGGATGGCAATGTTGTTCACTAGGATTGTTGTTGTTGTTAGGTGAAGCCCAGTTGGTTCCAACTCATAGCGACCATATGCACAACAGAACGAAACACTGCCTGGTCCTGAGCCATCCTTACAATCGTTGTTATGCTTGAGCCCATTGTTACAGCCACTGTGTCAATCCACCTCGTTCAGGGTCTTCTTCTTTTCCGCTGACCCTGTACTCTGCCAAGCATTATGTCCTCCTCCAGGGACTCATCCCTCCTGACAACATGTCCAAAGTATGTAAGACGCAGTCTTGCCATCCTTGCTTCTAAGGAGCATTCTGGTTGTGCTTCCTCCAAGACAGATTTGTTCGTTCTTCTGGCAGTCCATGGTATGTTCAATATTCTTCGCCAACACCACAATTCAAAGGCGTCAATTCTTCTTTGGTCTTCCTTATTCATCGTCCAGCTTTCACATGCATATGAGGCGATTGAAAATACCATGGCTTGGGTTAGTTGCACCTTAGTCTTCAAGGTGACATCTTTGCTCTTCAACACTTTAAAGAGTTCCTTTGCAGCAGATTTACCCAATGCAATGCGTCTTTTGATTTCTTGACTGCTGCTTCCATGGCTGTTGATTGTGGACCCAAGTAAAATGAAATCCTTGACAACTTCAATCTCTTCTCTGTTTATCATGATGTTGCTCATTGGTCCAGTTGTGAGGATTTTTGTTTTCTTTATGTTCAGGTGCAACCCATACTGAAAGCTGTGGTCTTTGATCTTCACCAGTAAGTGCTTCAAGTCCTCTTCACTTTCAGCAAGCAAGGTTGTGTCATCTGCATAATGCAGGTTGTTAATGAGTCTTCCTCCAATCCTGATGCCCTGTTCTTCTTCATATAGTCCAGCTTCTCGGATTATTTGTTCAGCATACAGATTGAATAGGTATGGTGAAAGAATACAACCCTGACACACACCTTTCCTGACTTTAAACCAATCAGTATCCCCTTGTTCTCTCTAAACAACTGCCTTTTGATCTATGTAAAGGTTCCTCATGAGCACAATTAAGTGTTCTGGAATTCCCATTCTTCACAACGTTATCCATAATTTGTTATGATCCACACAGTCGAGTGCCTTTGCATAGTCAATAAAACACAGGTAAACATCCTTCTGGTATTGTCTGTTTTCAGCCAGGATCCATCTGACAGCAATGATATCCCTGGTTCCACGTCCTCTTCTAAAACCGGCCTGAATTTCTGGCAGTTCCCTGTCAATACACTGCTGCAGCCCTTTTTGAATGATCTTCAGCAAAATTTTGCTTGTGTGTGATATTAATGATATTGTTCTATAATTTCCACATTCGGATGGATCACCTTTCTTGGGAATAGGCACAAACATGGATCTCTTCCAGTCAGTTGGCCAGGAAGCTGTCTTCCATATTTCTTGGCATAGATGAGTGAGCACCTCCAGTGTCGCATCTGTTTGTTGAAACATCTCAGTTGATAGTCCATTAATTCCTGAAGCCTTATTTTTCACCAATGCCTTCAGAGCAGCTTGGACTTCTTCCTTCAGTACCATTGGTTCCTGATCATATGCCACCTCTTGAAATGGTTGAACATTGACTAATTCTTTTTGATATAATGACTCTACGTATCCCTTCCATCTTCTTTTGATGCTTCCTGCATTGTTTACTATTTCCCCCATAGAATCCTTCACTATTGCAACTCGAGGCTTGAATTTTTTCTTCAGTTCTTTTAGCTTGAGAAACGCCGAGTGTGCTCTTCCCTTTTGGTTTTCCATTTTCAGCTCTTTGCACATGTCATTATAATACTTTACTTCGTCTTCTCAAGAGGCCCTTTGAAATCTTCTGTTTAGTTTTTTTACTTCATCAATTCTTCCTTTTGCTTTAGCTGCTCAATGTTCAAGAGGAAGTTTCAGAGTCTCCTCTGACATCCATCTTGATCTTTTCTTTCTTTCCTGTCTTTTCAATGACCTCTTGCTTTCTTCATGTATGATGTCCTCGAAGTCATTCCACAACTCCTCCGGTCTTCTGTCACCAGTGTTCAATGTGTTAAATCTATTCTTCAGATGGTCTCTAAATTCAGGTGGGATGTACTCAAGGTCATATTTTGGCTCTTTTGGACTTGCTCTGGTTTTCTTCAGTTTCAGCTTGAACTTGCATAGGAGCAATTGATGGTTTGTTCCACAGTTGGCCCCTGGCCTTGTTCTGATTGATGATATTCAGCTTTTCCATCGTGTCTTTTCACAGATATAGTCAATTTGATTTCTGTGTGTTCCATCTGGCAAGGTTCACTAGGATAAGATACACTAAAAGAGGACCAGGTTTGGGTGACAAGCTCATGAGTTTGGACGTGGCAAGAGAAATGTCTGTGTGAGATCCAAGTGGAGATATTCAATATGCAATTAGATATACAGGTGTGGAGCTCAGTGAAAATGCATGGACTGGAAAGCAGCAATATACAGATGGTAGAAGCAATGGGGAGTGGATGAGACCAACACTGCCTATTTTGTTTCTCTGGTCTGTCTGCTCTCCCACTTTCTGCAATGACAATTTCATACTTTCTCCACCCTCTTCAAAACTTTAACCACCCCTACTCAACCAACACACACCTCGAACATCATCGCCACCACCATCTTCTTTATCAATTGAGCCCCACACCCTAACTTTTCACCTGAATCTTGCCTATTTCCTCTCTCTTCTGTATCGTTAGCCACTTACTCTTTTATTTCTCCTTCCCATCGTCATTTATATATGCTGAAGCCTTGTACATCTTTAGAAAACATTCCTTGACCCCACTTCCCCCTCCCAGCTATCACTTTTTTCCCTTCATTGTTAAACTTCCCCAAAGAGTTGTCTATTCTCACTGTCTCCATGTTTTCCATTACCACTCACTTCTTAATCTACCTTAATTTTTATTCTACCTCCTCCATTCCACCAAAATATTTTGAAAAGATCAGAAGTACCTTCGTTTTCCTAAATCCAATAGGCATTTTTTGATTCTCATCTTCTTATCTCAGCAGCATTTGAAGTAATTGACAACAAATATTGTCAGCTGTTCTCTTGAAGTGAAAGGCTCACTTCATTCATTTATGAGAAAATGTTTGCCAAATACTTGTCTGAATAACCATAGTTTGTCTGTTAGTCATTCTTTCAAGTAAAACTGGAGTTCCATGAAAAGACCAGCTAGTTCAGTCTGCAATTCAAGGGAGAAAGTGCTTTTTCTTAAGACAACCATCGTACCTTGGTATGCAAAAGAAATGCTTTACGCCAACTTCCTATTTTGTCTCTCAAAATATTAAAAAGACGTGTATTCAAGGGCTGAGATTCAATAAAATTAATGCTTTCACTGCTTCATCAAATAAAATAGGATTTTTTCCTTCAAGTGTGTGGCCACGAAAATGAAAAATATGACTACTAGTATAGTTTGATGTCACTGCCTTGATTTGTGCCAATGCACCAGGAGTTTTACCCACCACTGATTTTGACCCGTCAGTGAAAATGTCCACACAGGAAAAATAAAAAGGCAAATAATGACTATTATTGTAAAAATAACTTTGACCCTGTGGACCCTGGAAATGTTCTCCACAGAGTACAATTAAAAAAAAATTTATTGTGTTTTAGGTGACCGTTTACACAGCAAATTAGGTTCCCATTTAACAATTTTTATACAACTTTCTCCATGATATTGGTTATGTTTTTCACAAAGTGTCAACATTCTCATTATTTCCATTCTTTTTGTTCTGTTTCCATCAATCTAACTTCCCTGCCCGTCCTTGTCTTCTCATTTTTGTTGTAGGGTAGATGTTGACAGTTTGGCCTCATATAGTTGATTATTAAGGGAGCACAGTATTCACGGGTGATGTTAATTTTATAAGCCAATATATTGTTTGGATGAAAGATGACCACCAGAAGTGGCTTCAGTTCCAAGTTCAAAGAATATCATAGGGCGATAGTCTCGAGGGCTCTACTAGTCTCTACCAGTCCAGTAAGCCTGGCCTTTTTTAGGAATTTGAGTTTTGTTCTACATTTTTATCCATTTCTGTTTGGGACCTTCTACTGTGTCCCTGGTCAGAATGGTCAGCAGTGGTAGCCAGGCACCATCTAGTTCTGATCTCACGGTAGATGAGGCCATGGTTCATATAGACTATTAGTACTGTAAACTAGTTTCTTCTCTGAGTCTTTTGTTTCCTTCATTCTCTTTTGTTCCAGATGAGTAGAAACCAATAGCTCACAAGCCTTTAAGACCCCAGACGCTACTCACCAAACTAGGATGTAGAACATTATCTTTATGAACTAAGCTATGCCAATTGACCCAGTTGTTCCATGAGACTATGGCCCCAAGCCTTCAAATCTAGTAATCCAGTCCCACGAGGTGTTTGGTTATGTCTAGGAAGTATCCATAACTGTGTCCCCTAGGCGGTTTAGTATATATATGAATATATATGCAGCACACATAAGCATGTGTATATATATGACTACAGATACACCTGTATATGCATACCCATATACTCATATGTGCCCTCCTATACACATATACCCATACATGTCTACCTATGTAACCACACACATATTTCTGGTTGTTATTATCGTTGTTGCAAAATTGTATAGTATAAAAAAAAAATAGCATTGACCAAAATTGTCCTTATTCTTGCATATTTCTTAGTCTCTTCATTTCCCTTGGACAAGTTGTGCAGACTTCACCCGTATTGGGTATTGCCTTTCCCATCACCAAAAAGAACAAGTGTCTACTATCTAGAAAGTGATTCCCCCTTCCTCTCCCCACCCCCAATCTGTGGTAACCATCAAAGAACATTGCTTTCTGTGTGGATACCTATTCTTGACTTTTTACAAAGGTGAGGCCATACAATAATTGTCCTTTTGTGATTGACTTATTTCACTCAGTATAATGTCTTCCAGATTTATCCATGTTATGAGATGTTTCGAGGACTGCTCATTATTCTTTAGAATTGCATAGTATTCTGTTGTATGTATGTACCACAATTTATTCATCCATTGATCTGTTGGTGAGCACTGAGGTTGTTCCCATCTTTTTGCTATTGAGAATAATGCTGCAATGAATATGGGTGTGTGATTATCAATAGGTGTGAATTTACTGCTGCTGTTTTTATTATGCTTTTTATTGTGGTGTTAATGGCTTCTTTGCCCTGCTTAATTTTCTGTGCTGAGGTCTTTTTATTTATGGATTTCCTTTTTGTTTCCCTCTTTGTTGCTGATTTTATGTTTGCTGAGTCTTTAATTTTCTATTACTTTATTTTGGTGAGTAGACTTATTAATTTTCTTTGTGGTTGCTCTGAAATTTACCTTTCTCTACCTGAGTTTACAAAAAAAAAAATTTTTTTACCTGAGTTTAAAATAGTCTGTTCTGTCTTGATATTGCGTTGACTTCCTCTCCGTATGGAAGTTCTATAGCTACACTATTTATTCCCTCCTTTTATTTTGAAGGAAACCCTGGTGGTGTAGTGGTTAAGTACTACGGCTGCTGACCAAGAGGTTGGCAGTTGGAATCCGCCAGGCTTTCCTTGGAAACTCTATGGGGCAGTTCTACTCTGTCCTATAGGGTCACTATGAGTTGAAATCGACTCGACGGCAGCAGGTTTTTTTTTTTTTTATTTCGAAGTTGTCGTCATTTACAGATTGACATCTCTTGTTCATTGTTTTCAGTTTTGCAGCTTTATTTTGCTTTTGAGAATTTTTTATCTGGATTGGTATCTGGTGACGCTGTTGTATGTCTTCATCTCGGTTGTTATCTGATGTTGTTCACTCTCTATCCGAAGGAGTCCCTTTAATATTTCTTGTGAGGTTCATCTGTTGTTGTTTTTAGGTGCTTTCGAGTCAGTTCCAATTCATAGCGACCCTATGTACCACAGTGCCCTGTCCTGCGCCATGCTCACAATCAGTGCTATGCTTGAGTGCATTGTTGCAGCCACTGTCAATCCATCTCCTTGAAGATCTTCCTCTTTTCCATTGACCCTCTACCAAGTATGATGTCTTTCTCCAGGGACTAATCCCTCCTGATAACATGTCCAAAGTATATGAGATGTAGTCTCACCATCCTTCTTGCTTCTAAGGATCATTCTGCGTGTACTTCTTCCAAGACAGATTTGTTCGTTCTTTTGGCAGTCCATAGTATATTCAATATTCTTCACCAATGCCACAATTCAAAGGCATCAACTGTTCTTCCGTCTTCCTTATTCATTGTCGAACTTTTACATGCATATGATGCGATTGAAAATACCATGGCTTGGGTCAGGTGCACCTTAGTCTTCAAGGTGACATCTTTGGTTTTAAACACTTTAAAAAGGTCCTTTGCAGCAGATTTGTAGAGGTTGGTCTGGTTTTTACAAATTCCCTTAATTTCTGTTTATCTAGGAATGTCCTAGTTTTGTCATTGTATTTGAAAGACAATTTTACTAGATATAGGATTCTTGGTTGGCAATTCTTTTCTTTTAGGGTTTTACTTATGTCATCCCATTGCCTTCTTGCCTGCATGATTTCTGCCAAGAAATCAGAGCTTGGTCATATTGGTGCTCCTTTGTAGGTGGTATTTAATTTTTCATGAGCTGCTCTCAGAATTCTTTGTCTTTGATTTTGAAAAGTTTGATTATGATATGTGTTGGTAACTGTCTTTTGGATTCTATCCTGTATACAGTTCACTGAGCTTCTTGGATGGAAACCTTCTCATCTTTCATGATATTAGGAAGTTTTCTGCCAATAAATCTTCAGCAACTCTCTCTGTGCTTTTTTTTTTCCCCTCCTGTTCTGGAATTACAATTATGCTTAAATTATTCCTCTTGATAGTGTCCCACATAACTCTTAGGCTTTTTTCATTCTTTTTTCTGATTGTTCCTCAAACAAGATAGTATGAAGGGATTTGTTCTCTACTTTGCTGTTTCTTTCTTCCAGTTATCCAATTCTATGTCCTTCTATGAGTTATCTATTTCTGATATTTTATCGTTAATCTTCTGGATTTCTAGTTGTTGTTTTTGTATGGTTTCTAATTGTTTATTTTGTCATTTTGTTCTTGCATTGTTTTCTGGAATTCTTCCAGGGTTTTTTCTGTGTTTTCCTTTATCTCTTTCAGGATCCTATATATAAGTCTTTTTAATTCCTCGCCAGGTAGTTCCATTACCCTTTCTTCCTCTGGAAGGTTTTGTGCCCCTTTATTTTGCTCACTCATTTGAGCAATCTTATCCTGTTTCTTCATATGATTTGTTATTGTCAATGTCTCTGAGGCATTAAGTTTGGTGCTAGCAGTTAGTGCATTCTCTGGAGGTCAGGCAGGACATCTCTGTATCCACTGTGAGGGAGTGCTACACAAATGGATGGGGTAGGCCCACTGTGTGCACACGAATTCGTCTCTCAGTAAGTGGTAAGGTTTCATGGTGTTTCAGTGCAAGTGCAGATGAACTGCAGGAATTGTTTGGGTGTGAGACATGTGTTGTTACAGCTGGGGGGACATTAGATGAGGGCACTAGGATCTCCTGCTCGTTGTTTGGCAGAGGTGTAGCTGGCACCTGTCAGCATGTGACTGGCATTGCTGGTGAGGTGATGTATCTGCCTGGCCAGTCACCTGGGCATCGATGCAGGGAGCATTCTTGCTGGTTGCTGGGTTAGATGCTGTGTGTGCACACTGCTGGTTGCTAGGTGGCCAGGGTGAGGTGTATAGGTCTCCAGTCACTGGGTGGGTGGCACAGGAACTTGCATCACCAGTAGTCAGATAGGCAGGGTGGTGCAGGGGTGGTCAGAATGAGCGAGCACAGGCCTCTGGTTGCAGGTCCAACAGTGCATGAGCACATGCTGTGGATCTCTGGTGGGCGTGGCTGTGGGAGGATGGGTAGGAGTGGTTGTGAGACTCTGGTCACTGGTCTGCCAGTGTGGAAGCATGTGTGCTGTGGATCACTGGGTAGTGAGGGAGGGGGAGCTCACTGTGGTCACCAGGAGGGTGAGAGGGGGTAGAGAAGGGAGGCTGTTCCCCAGTCTCTGCATGGGCACCAGGGTACTCCCTGCAGAATGCAGCTGGTGATCAGGTTCAGACTCTGACCAAATGCGAGGAATGGGGGACTGTTCAGAGTCTGGTCAGGTGGGGGATCTCCAGCTGCCACTCCAAGGATCCTCCATTCTGCTAGTGCTACCCACCCAAATGGTCAGGGACCACTGCTGATGAGTAGTGCTGTTCCTCTTTTCTGGTCCTTCCCTGCTGTGTGGTCACCAGGATCCCTAGCGCTCTCGCCTGCCTTCCTGTACTTTCCCTCCCGAGATCCAGTTCATATTTTGCTCACTTTGCTTCACTCCAGGTTTGTCTACACAGTATCTCTGTCTCCTATTGAGGCTTCCATGAAGTTGCCTTTCTATACCCCTTACCCAGGAATGCTACTCGCTTTGTCTCAAGATGGCCACGCTGCACTGAATTGACTGGTAGGGCATCTACAGTCCTTAAGTCTCTTCATTAGCTGTTTTCATTCAGTTTCTGCTTCCCTTTGATAGCTGATCTTGTCCATCCTCCTTCCATTTGCTGTTCTGGGTATCCAGATTGTCATCTGTATCTCTTTCACTTTGATTCTTGGCAAGGTGTCTGTAACTAAGCTGCCGTCTTGGGCCGTCTCCCCCACAGACTACAATTTGAAAATCACTGTCTTAGGTTAATCAATATTTCCCCTAAGCTAGTAAATAGAGTCACATTCCCTGAGAGGTGGATAAAAAAAACAAAAACAAAACCTGTTGCCGTCGAGTTGATTCCAACTCATAGTGACCCTTTAGGGCACGGTAGAATTGCCCTGCAAGGTTTCCAAGGAGTGACTGGTGGATTCGAACTGCTGACCTTTTGGTTAGCAGCTGTAGCTCTTAACCACTGCACCACCAGGGCTCCGAAAGGTGAGTAGTAGAAAAAAAGTGAGCTTTTGTTAGCATGGAAGAGGAACAGAATCAGTGTTGCTAGCCAACCAAGTGTCTCTTCATTGAAAAAGAAAAATAGTTGGAGTGAGGTAATTAAGGGGGAAATGGCATAATGGGAGATTTGATCACAATGTGGAATTTTGAATTAGGGTAAATTCCTGCTGATCACAAGGTCTAAGGTGTAACTGATGGAGTGGGTTTTGAGTGGAGGTGAGGGTCATTGCAAAGGAGAAGTTCCAGGAATAGAATGGTCAGGGTAATGGATAAGTTGATCATGTGGACACTGAAGGCCCCCAGGGTGATGCGGAAGACTAAGAACCAGTTGCTGAATGCAGTGAATGTGAAAGAGTGGCCATTAAATAACAGGGACCAAGATGGGAAGTATTAGTGTAGTCAAACAGTATGGACCCCAAAGGAGCAAAAACCAAACCAAACCGGCCGCCATTGAGTCCACCCTGACTCATGGCCACCCCATGTGTGTCAGAGCGGAACTGAGCTCCATAGAGTTTTCAATGGCTTTTAGAAGTAGATCACCAGGTCTTTCTTCTGAGGCACCTCTGGGTGGACCCGAACCTCCAGTCTTTCGGTTAGCAGCCAAGTGTGTTAACCATTTGCACCACCCAGAGGCTCTCCAAAGAAGAAAAGGTTTTTTATAAAAGGGAGTAATGGCTTGAACGTGGCATTCTCCATTGTGGAGGACACTAACCCAACTCCAAGTTTATGGTATGTGGAACGTTGAGAAACTAAGCAGACACCATCTGAGAGGGCTGCAAAGTCCTCAGAGGAATATCTGGTTTCTGTTAAGGTAAGGAGGTTTAAAAAAATGCTCAGAAAAGGCATTGGGATATAAAGGAGTGTGTTAATTACGTAGGACTCTCCTGGGTGGCCCGAATGATTAAGGACCTGGCTGCTAACCAAAAGGTTACCACTCAGAGGTGCCTCAGAAGAAAAGGCCTGGCAATCTACTTCTGAAAGATCACAGTCATTGAAAGCCCTATGGAGCATAGTTCTAAACTGACACACATGGGGTCACCATGAATTGGAATTGACTCAATAATAACTGGTTTGGTTTTAGTAGTTCTGTAGGGGTTATTTCAGAAGAGTCGTGATGGAAGATTTTGGTTTCTGAGAGAAGAGTGGGACTTTGAGTAATAAGAGAGGAAGTGGAGCATTATGGCAAGAATACTTGGCAAAGGGAGGATGAGGAGGAAAGAAAATACATGGTTAGAAGGACTTGGAGTTGGATCAACACCTCTGAAAATAGCCTGTAAGCTACTCTAGATTTAGCCCTAACAGATCCTGGGAGGACCAGGCTAAGTCCCCAGAATTCAGCTATGGTTTGAAGAAAAGGTCATGAGGTTATCACACACTGAGGATACTGGAGACAGAATGGGGTTAGAGTGGCTGGGAGTTGACTGACATTTGTCAGACTAAAGGACACTTTCAGGTAGAACAAAGGAAAGTCAGCTTCAAAGAAATGTATAAATTTTCACCTTTTAAGAGATGGAAAATGCTTGCAGCTTTGAAATTAACTTCTCCTGTTTCTAAGGGTCCCATTCAAGTTATTTAAAATTGTAAGTGTTTCTACCAGTATACCTATTCAGTTATATGAAATCATGATTAAGTGCTATAAACAGAACAAAACTTTAGTTAAAAAAAAAAGGCTACGGGTTATTGTCAATAGGACCAAGAAGAGCCAAGACTGTTCTGGGTTTAAATATTTCAAGATACTGTTCCAAGCAAACAAAATAAACGCCCTTGCTACCTGTACCTGAATCATCTCTATAGTTTTAATCTTGAAGAAAGCCTCTTGGTTTGGCATCATGGTTTTTGGGCAATACAACTACAGCGAATCACTTCCGTGGTGGCCAATTTTACCTCAAGTGTTGCAGCACTAGTAGATGGCTTAAAGGTAGGGAAGTGGTTTGAGTTGCTGATGGGTAAATTGCCATTGCAGTTTTTTCTTGCCTATTCTCAGAGGCTTGCTAATGTTGTGGCCACAGAAGAGCCTCACTGAACCCAAAACTCCTTGGTCCTTTGTAGTCATAAGGAGACAGGTGATCATGGGCTCTCTATCGCTGCTGAGAATATACAGTGAAGCAAGCTCAAGTACCACTGGTCAAAGTGTATTTTAGTGACATAAAGAATTATAACTTACTGGTTATTGGTTAAATATGTTTTCGTTTGGGAGTTTCTGCTTCAAAGACTAGGAGCTTGTTTGGGTGTGCATAACCAGATTAAACTAGAATTGACTTCTTAAATGTGGAGTTCAGATATTTTCAATGTTGAATTTCATTTCTTTAGTAAAGTTAACGATTTTAAATATATATTTAGATTTTGATGTTGCTCCAAATACCAACATTAAAAATGCATTTGGTAGAGTTATACAGTCAACGTC
This sequence comes from Elephas maximus indicus, assembly GCF_024166365.1. Classification (NCBI taxonomy): domain Eukaryota; kingdom Metazoa; phylum Chordata; class Mammalia; order Proboscidea; family Elephantidae; genus Elephas; species Elephas maximus. The sequence continues at coordinate 21,067,030 of NC_064846.1, forward strand.
CAGTGTCAATAAGTACAGTGAAATAAATCTGTGAGAGTCGAAACTCGACGAGATTACCTTGTTTTTCCAGGTCTCGCGAGTTTTCCACCTTTGATAGGGTGCAGTTTTACCACTTTCTATCACTGTTTTAGTGGGAAATATTTTAGTTTTCCTTCTCTGACAGTTTTGTGCCTTACACAAGTTCCGGCTTTCACAGGTTTTACTGTATTAGCAGTATATCGACAGGGAACTGCCAGAAATTCAGGCCGGTTTCTGAAGAGGATGTGGAACCAGGGATATCATTGCTGATCTCAGATGGATCCTGGCTGAAAGCAGAGAATATCAGAAGGATGTTTACCTGTGTTTTATTGACTATGCAAAGGCATTCGACTGTGTGGATCATAACAAACTATGGATAACACTGCAAAGAATGGGAATTCCAGAACACTTAATTGTGCTCATGAGGAATCTTTACGTAGATCAAGAGGCACTTGTTCGGACAGAACAAGGGGATACTGATTGGTTTAAAGTCAGGAAAGGTGTACATCAGGGTTGTATTCTTTCACCATGCCTATTCAATCTGTATGCTGAACAAATAATCCGAGAAGCTGGACTATATGAAGAAGAACAGGGCATCAGGATTGGAGGAAGACTCATTAACAACCTGCATTATGCAGATGACACAACCTTGCTTGCTGAAAGTGAAGAGGACTTGAAGCACTTACTGATGAAGATCAAAGACCACAGCGTTCGGTATGGATTGCACCTGAACATAAAGAAAACAAAAATCCTTACAACTGGAGCAATGAGCAACATCATGATAAACTGAGAAGAGATTGAAGTTGTCAAGGATTTCATTTTACGTGGATCCATAATCAACAGCCATGGAAGCAGTAGTCAAGAAATCAAAAGACGCACTGCATTGGGTAAATCTGGTGCAAAGGACCTCTTCAAAGTGTTGAAAAGCAAGTATGTCACCTTGAAGACTAGATTGCACCAGATCCATGCCATGGTATTTTCAGTCGCATCATATGTATGTGAAAGCTGGACAACGAATAAGGCCGAAGAAGAATTGATGCCTTTGAATTGTAGTTTTACCGAAAGAAGGAACAAATCTGTCTTGGAGGAAGTACAACCAGAATGCTCCTTAGAAGCAAGGATGGCGAGACTGCATCTTATACACTTTGGACATGTTGTCAGGAAGGATCAGTCCCTGGAGGAGGACATCATACTTGGCAGAGTACAGGGTCAGCGGAAAAGAGGAAGACCCTCAACAAGGTGGATTGACACAGTGGCTGCAACGATGAGCTCAAGTATAACAACGATTGTAAGGATGGAGCAGGACCAGGGAGTGTTTCGTTCTGTTGTGCATAGGGTTGCTATGAGTCGGAACCGACTCGACGGCACCTAACAACAACAACAACTGTATTAGAAAGGATGACCAAAAAAAAAAGTTTTTTTGTTAAAAAGCATATATCTTCATGATTAACTGTTGTCCATGTGACTACCTGGTTTAAGAAGAAAAAAAGATATCTTCTCTTCAGGTTTGAAACAAACACCATATTTTAACCTTTAAATATTTCTAATACAGTAAAACCTGTGTTGTAGGATAAAAACATCACAAAGTTTAGTAAAGCAAAAAGCAAAGTTTTATTTGGTATATATTTAAAGGGGCAACAGTGGGAAAAGGGATAAACATGCTGCCACAAGCATGTCTGCGGAAGGTTACAGAATCATCAGTATATATATTAACATTTACTAAGAATTTGTTTACATGAAAGCTCCCCGAAAAGTTACTTTCCAAGATTGCCCTAGCTATTGTCTCTATATCTCAGGGCCCAGCTGATGTGTCCTTGTAAGTCCAGCTCCAGCTGGGTCACATTGTCTATGCTCAAGGACAGGGAATAATGCCTCCAATGTCATCTCCTAAATCGCCTGCAAAAGCTGCTGGATACTGTGTAAGGCAGAAACCTGTCAGAGAAGGGAACTCAAGTATTTTCCACTAAAATGAGTGATAGAAAAGTGGAAAGACTGCACCCTGTCAAAGGTGGAAAACTTGCGAGACCCAGGAAAACAAGGCAGGCCTGTCGAATTCCTGCTCTCACAGGTTTCACTGTAATAGCTATTTGTTGAACATGGAGTTCATGCATTCCTCCATCACTCTATTAGTTGGGTACTATTATCATATAATGGGTACTATTTATCATAAAGGAAACCCTGGTTGCATAGTGGTTAAGTGCTACGGGTGGTAACCAAAAAGTCGGCAGTTCAAATCTGCCAGGCACTCTTTGGAAACTATGGGGCAGTTCTACTCTGTCCTATAGGGTCGCTATGAGTCGGAATCGACTTGATGGCAATGAGTATTATCACATAATCACTCCTATTTTACAGATAAGAAAACTGAGACTATAAGAGGCAAACTTGCCCAGGGTCATAGACAGCTTAAAAAAAAAAAAACAACCCAGTGCCGTTGAGTCGATTCCGACTCATAGCGACCCTATAGGACAGGGTAGAACTGCCCCATAGAGTTTTCAAGGAGCACCTGGTGGATTTGAACTGCCGACCCTTTGGTTAGCAGCCGTAGCACTTAACCACTATGCCACCAGGGTTTCCATAGACAGCTAGTAAGTGTCAAAGATGAGGTTTTAATGCAGTTCTGAATGACTCTAGCCCATGCTCTTAACCACACAGTGCAGTACAGTGTCCCTGCCTCCTGCAGTCGACATTTGGAAAAATACTTCAAAGTAGATTATAGGGTTGGTCACTTTTGAAGTACAAAATCACACGGGCTGAAGTAAAGTATAATTATATGCAAGCTACACCTTAAATACGTGTTATTGCAGGATTGCCCAGCCGTGTCTTACTCATCACAACCGCTGAAATCATCTCTGCCTCTCTGATGAAAGATTACCAGATGTTCTGTGGCGTGCACGTTTACTTAAAAATAAAACAAAACTTTCAGATATAGTATTTCCGTCTGCCTTCTAAGTTTGCCCATGAAGAAAGCAGATGAGTAGGTGATGTGACAAGTTATACGTCTTAGATGCTTAACGAATTTTAGTGCTGCCCTTTGGCATGTTCCCTCGACAGGGTGTCCCCAAAGTCTTATGTGGTTTTAAGCTAGAAACATAAATACATTTTATGATGCACCCGCCAGATTACTAGATAGAAAAGTCCAGATTAGCCTCTGGGCCTGCCTTTATGAGAAAAGCCAAGGAGCTTAGTATGAAGGGTAGGATTGCAGGGAGTGCAGGCTTTGGAAAGAAACAGAGTGCAGGAGTAGAAACAGCAAGATAACCCAGGGCATGATGTAGGACCACCTCTGCAACCCTTAACGTTTTTAGCAAATTTACCACGCCAAAAAAAAAAAAAATTTTTTTTTAAATTTTTTTAGGAAATGCTGAGCGTATCTGGTTTTCTTGTGGAAAATGGCAAAAGAACTTCTCATCTGCGTTTGATGCAACACAGAACCAAAATGGCATGCACGAATGCCTGAGAGCACAGAGGCACAGAAGTATGAGGAAGCAAAGCCTGGAAATCCTCTGGGCGGTTCTGAGAGAGGCTCAGGGCACCCCTATCCAAATCTTGGAGGTGACCCAAGCCCCTATGTGGGTTTCACCACCATTAGATAGTATGGATTCCCATTGAATTTTTACAACAAAGTTCACTGGTTTCAGCGGCCCTTATTTTTTTTATTTTTCATCAGGTCTGAGAGTCTTAATAATAACTAACATGTACCAAGTGCCTTCTATGTTCTACTCTCTTTACGAACATTCATTATTTGCTCTATTCAGGCAACCCTATAAGAAAGGTTTTACAGATGACAGATCTGAGCTCAGAGACGTGAAGCAACTTTCCCCATTTCCCATAGCTCATGACGCCATGCTTTTTCCATTGAACCGCGCTGCCTCACATGTCGCATCCACAGTTGCCTTCTATAAAAACCAAAACCGTTGCCGTCAACTCGATTCCAACTCATAGCAACCCTATAGGTCAGAGTAGAACTGCCCCATAGGGTTTCCAAGGACTGCCTGGTGGATTTGAATTCCTGACCTTTTGATTAGCAGCCGTAGCTCTTAACCACTACGCCACCAGGGCTTCCTAGTGGCAAAGAACTCCTGGCTTTTGCTTCTTTTCCCTTAATATTGGCATAAACAGTATGCCAGCCACTTTTTATGCCTCTGGACCTCAGAAGTAAATCATTATTTCTGTTCTAATGCATTTTGTGTCAAGGTGGGTCCCTTTTGAAATGCGTGAAACTCAGCAGTCGGAGCCTCGTTGTTGTGTAGGTTGAGCATTCTGGATGTGTTAGTTTTATAACCGTTGGCCTTTTTTCCTTTATTTCTGTGAGATAAGGCTTGTAAGCATAATTATGGCTTTCCTGTGTGAAATTAGGGAGAGTTCGTTTTGGCTTTTCTGTGTCATTTGGAAAACCAGAGGTTCCTCATGTAACCTAATGGAAAGGGGCCTGTAGTAAATTACTTTTCTTGCTCTCTTTGGTATATCGTCATACCACAGATTGGTGGCACCACACTGCCACTTGCCTCAGTGGTGGCTTGTGTTACTAGATCATATTTGTCAAAATCCGTATTACCAACCAAAAATTTAAACACATTCAATTAGTAAGCATGCATTCCAATACTGAAAGTACATGCCATCAACAACAACAAAAAAAATTAAGGAGAAAAAATGTAGTAGTGAAATTGATTCTATGCCTTTAAGATTGAGTCCTCGTCTTGGTCAACTTTCTCCAGCATGATGACTAGAGAGCCTTGTCAAACAGTGTTGTAACCTGACAGGTGCAAAGGGTACAGAACACAGAACACAACACAACAGAAGGGAAAAACCACCCTTGGATCTGCCCACAGGATCACTATGTCATAGGCCTCTCTTGGTGTCACTGAGGCCATCCAAGCTCCTGAAAAACATTCCCACTATTTAAAAAAGAAAACAGAATCATTCCTACATAGTGTTGACATTTAGCAGGCAATTCAGTAAGTGTTCTTGACTAACTGGTATTTTAGTAATTTTTTAAAATAATATTTTGTCGTGTTTTTGCAGAAAGTTTACACAGAAAATTAGGTTTAATGCAGTACTTTTTATTGAGTTATATATGGGCTATGGGATGAAGGAAAGAGAGCTACAGAACAACTTCTCTGTGGTTTGATTCCATAAATGTGGGCAGGGAATCAAGGCAGGAGAAAGTCTAGTTCCAGGACTTTGAACAGAAATTTCTGACCAGGCCTGCCAGAGACTCATTCTAGTTCAGCAACCTCATTATACAGACAGGCGAATGTTGAGGCCCAGGGAGGAGGAAGGATTTGTCTGATACAGCTAGTTAGTCGAACAATGGAAATCAATTTTTACTTTTGCAGAAAGTGCTCCAGGTAATTAAGACAGTCTCTACTCTTTGCTCTGCCACCAACTGACTACAATTAAGATTCCCATTACTTAATTTTTCCAAAATGGGCTCTGGCAAGAATGAAAAAGAGATGAGCTCTGAGCAAAGACTATTAAAATGGACTAGCAATGCAATATGTCTGGACAGTCTAGAATAAATAGTATGGTCTATGTATGTCTCCAGTTTGTCCTACTGTGGTGGCTTAAATGTTGCTATGTTGCTAGAAGTTATGCCACCAGTATATCAAATACCAACAGGGTCACCCATGGTGGATAGGTTTCAGCAGAGCTTCCAGGCTAAGAGACTAAGAAGAAAGGCCTGGCAATCTACTTCCAAAGATTAGCTAATGAAAACTTATGGATCACAACAGCATATTGTCAGATAAAGTGCTGGAAGATGAGACCCCTAAGGTTGGAAGGCACTCAAAATACACGGTAGCCACAACAATGGACTCAAGCACGCCAGTGACAGTGAAGACGGCACAGGACTTGGCAACGTTTCCTTCTTTATATATAAGGTCGCTGTGAGTCGGCAGCGCGCCTGCCCTGCCAGTGGACAAGAACTTCTTATGCTTTAGTCTGCTTTAGTCACATTTTTCAGTCCCAGCTCTTGCTTTGAGGTAATGGGAAAATTCAGCAATATTCCCCACTCCTCTCATAAGGCCCTTCTCACAGTGACCTCAGGTCAAAAGCACCATACCATGTCGATGAACCTCAGGAACGTTATGCCAGGTGAAAGAAGCCAAACAGAAAAGGTCACACATTGTATGATTTCATTTATACGAAATATCCAGAATAGATCAATCCATAGAGACCAAAGGCAGATTGGTGGTTGCCAGGGGCTGGGGCAGGCAGGGATGAGAAGTAACTGCTTAAAGGGTATGGTGTTCCCTTTTGGGGGTGATGAAAATATTTTGGAACTACTAGAGGTGGTGGTTGCATAACATTGTGAACGTACTAACTGTCACTGAATTGTTCACTGTCAAATAGTTCATTTAATGTTATGTGAATTTCATCTCAAATAAAAGCAGTGCACCTATATGAAGGCTGTGAGCAATAGGCTCTGACTGAGCCCCAATCCCCAGACTGCTAGTGCCAATGCCAGGGGACTCCGCATCCCTCCTGGAGTTGCCGACATAGGCTTTATCTAAAGCGAGACCATTCGCTCTTCAACAAAGATTTGCTGATGAATGACTGCAAGGCACAAGGCTAGGACATGAAGAGACACAGTTGAACCTATTGCTGTCGCTACCTTCAATGAACTCATAGTCAAGTGGGTAAGCTGAGAGTAAACAGACAATTGCACAGGTCAGTCGAACATGTTGTTGTTGTTAGTTGCTGTTGAGTGGGCCCCGATTTATGGCAACCTTATCTATAACCCTTTCAAGGTCCAATCATTTTCTGCTTTGAATTTTTTTTTTTTTTTGGATTCCATGTGTTTTCATTAATGGAAGCATGTTGAGTCATGGAGTGTGTTTAAAGTTTTGGCTGGTAATATGGATTCTGAGAAATATTATCTGGTACTACATGGTTACCACAGAACTTTTAAAGTCCTCGAACCCCATAATTAGTGGTCACCTGTCTTTACCATGAGACCTTGGTTGCTGATGTTTTCCATTAGGTTACATGGGGAACTCTGGTTTTTCCAAAGAAGACACAAAAAACCCAAAGCAAGCCCACTAGGGCTCCCAAACTATTACACAGGGAACCATAAATATGCTTACGAGGCTTATCTAGGGGTACAAAAGCCAAAAGATACAAAATTTTTATCCAATCACACTTCCTGGTTGCACTACCTTACTTGCAAGCCTCATACTTCAGCTATTTTGCTTCAACTAACATTTCTTTCGCCTTTTGCTGTTTTGTAAGTCCCCACTCGGGAGAAGCAAATACTTTCGGTGGTAAAAGTATACTACCAAAGAACCTGAGAGCCAGAAGCAGTGGGTGGTACACTATACACACCACGGACTGTGAGAGAGTTATATAGCAGAAGGAAGCGTTGGCCAGTCTTGCACCATCTTCATGATTATTGGTATGTTTTAGTCCATTGTGGTGGCTATTGTGTAGTGCCTTCCAACCTATGGGGCTCATCTTCCAGCACTATATTGGACAATGTTCTTTTGTGATCCAGAGGGTTTTCATTGGCTAATTTTTGGAAGTAGATCACCAGGCCTTTCTTCCTAGTCTGTCTTAGTTTGGAAGCTCCACTGAGACCTGTCCACCATGGATTACCCTGCTGCTATTTGAAATACCAGTGGCATAGCTTCCAGCATCACAGAAACACACAAGCCACCACAGTACGACAAACTGACAGACGGGTGTGGCGGCAATTCAACATAAGCACCTATAATATTCCAGGCACAGTGCTAGGCCATGGGGATGCAAAGGTGGATAAGACCAAGTCAGGCCCTCACCACCTAAGAGACAAACAGAAAAACCATGACAATCCAGTATTTAGCTGCTATGGCAGAGGCAACTAACCCAGCCCTATAGGAAGAGGGGAAGGAAGTGTTAGTCAAAGCCATTGTATTGTTGTTGTATGTGATAGATAGAACTGTCCCATAGGGTTTTCTAGGCTGTAATCTTTATGGGAGCAGATTTCCAGGTCTTTCTCCTACAGAGTCTCTGAGTGGATTCCAACCACCAACCTTTTGGTTAGCAGCTAAGTCCTTAACCATTGGGCCACCGAACAAAAAAAAATTAAACCCATTGCTGTCAAGTTGATTCTGACTCATAGTAACCTATAGGACAGAGTAGAACTGCCCCATAAGGTTTCCAAGGAGCAGCTGTTGGATTTGAACTGCCAAATTCTTAACCACTGAGCAACCAGGACCAGGACAAAGAAATTCCAGAGAAAGATTTTGCTATAGTAGCGGAAGGCATAATTGTGATGCAGACTAACGTTTATCTGCCCTGCTCCAGCCTCCTTCCAAGCTCTACTCCACAGTTTTGCTTTCTCCTTATCTGTAGAGGCTTCCCCAGAAAGGATCCTAAATTCATTCTGGTATGTGAATGATGAGTAATAGCAGTGTTACCGAAGCTTGCCTGAGAATGAGAATCACCTGACTCGATGGCGCTGGGTCTGATTGTAGTAATGCCTCAGAATGCACTCAATGGCAACTAACAACCACCACCACCACCACCTTTTCTTGCCCCTGGAAATTTTTTCCATAGGTCTGGGGTAGGGCCTGGTGATCTGTTTTTAACAAGGGCTTCAAGTGATTCTTATCCACAGGCAAATTTGGGAAACCGAGTTCCCTAGGAATTTGCAATAAAGATTGTCATTCCCAGTGTAGAATCTCAGATGCACATATCTAAGCAGTAGAGTGTTAAGGTTTTAAAAAATGTGACAATAAGATAGATGTCATATTTGAAGAGCATCCTATAGTTTACATTATCACATATACCATGTACATTACCACATTAGTTAGTTGTTGGTGGCTAATTGTTGGAAGTTGATGACCAGGCCTTTCTTCCTAGACTGTCTTAGTCTGGAAGCTTCACTGAAACACATCCACTGTGGATGACTCTGCTGGTATTTGAAATACCAGAGGCATAGCTTCCCGAAACACAGTAATACGCAAGCCACCACAGTACAACTGACAGACAGGCGGCAGTACCACATTAGAGCCCCTTAACAACCTGGTCAGCTAGGCAGGTCAAGGATTCTTGTCCCTGTTTTACCGATGAGGAAACACCACTGCCAGAGTGTGGCGTGTAATATAATTGAAGAGAAAACAAATACACATTAAATCACACAAGAACAACACAAAGCAAGATGTTCACTTTTGCAAAAAATGCTTATAATACAGACCGGGCCAGATTAAGCCATGTGAGAGCCCTGAACACTGATAATCTGTGCTGCCCCCTCCTCTGCTTACTCATGTATTCAAATGGGATATATGGGTTTTATATATATATATACATGTTTATATATATATATGTCTGTGTGTGTCTCAGCTATCCATGACGTAACTTCTTTTTAAATGTGGCTATAATGTTAGTGATTGAATACAAAAGTGGTGTATGCCATTTTAACAGAATGAGATGAACTGGACTATAAAATTTTTAGTGGGTGAATATAGCAAGAATTACATTCAACAGCCCACCCCCACCTCTTGTTCATTAGAAAGAAATGGTATACTCCCAAGAGACCTGCCGAGATAAGGAGTTTCAATTACACGGGAGGGGACCGTAGGAGACAGAAATCTATGAAAGGTGTTGAAGAAGTAGGGGCCTCATAGTGTAAACAATCTCACACATGGGTGTCTTCGTGACCCTGCATGAACTTTATTTCCTGCTGGCACATTTGTCACACACTGGAACCGGCATCAATTTCATTTAGTGCCCTGCCAGTTCTCTTCTACTGTGGCACTCGCTTTTCCTTGTGTCCTGTCTGCTTGGCATCTATGGGTTTTTGCTTTGGACGACTGGTGCCCCTGTTTTGCTGATGTCCTAAGCACGTGCTTACCTGGCTTATTGGGTAATCCGTCCCTGAACACAGGTATATGCAAGATCTGAAGGGATGTGGAAACCAAAGGTAGCCTGAGGCAAATAGAAGCCAAAAGCCTCCTAAAGGTAGGAGACATATCTGCATTTGGAAACTCAGTTATTTCCTATGGCGCCACGAAATTTTTCTACACTGGATTCTCACGGGAGCTATACCAACCAGTTATATTTTTCACAACCATGTATTGTGCCACAAACCAGTCTGACCTGCAAGGGAAGTACAAGCTCTGGTACTTTTGCAATGCTCTGCTGCCTGACCAGTTCGTGTTTGCAAAAGCAACACGTGGCCAGGTCAAGATGTGTCCTAGTGAAGGGAGGGTGGTTGTTGCATGAGGCCTGGCCTAGGGTCTTTCTGGGCCTACTTAGGGCACTGAAGATAAATGATTTAATTTTATTTCATCAAAATGTTTTGCTGTCTTTTCTGGACCAGGCACTGTAGTAGAAGCTATGGGACAGCTTTGAGAAATTCAAAGTCTAGGTTGGAGGGCAAGGAAGACACACAACTAATGATTACCTACGTCAGGAAGAATTGCCTGGTAGAATAAGCAACGTCGTATGGTGATGGGTCAGGAGTAACTAGTCCTCGTGGAGGATCCTGGAAGGTTTATTGGCCACTGGGCCTTGAAGAAACAAACAAAAAAAACCAAACCCACTGCGGCTGAGTAGATTCTGACTCATAGTGACACTATAGGACAAAGTAGAACTGCCCTATAGGGTTTCCAAGGCTGTAAATCTTTATGAAAGCAGACTGCCACATCTTTCTCCCGCAGAGTGGCTGGTGAATTTGAACTGCCGACATTTCGGTTAGCAGTTGAGTGCTTAATCAGTGCACCACCAGGGCTGTTGGGCCTTGAAGAATCGGTAAGTATTCCACAGACAGAAAAAAGCATTATAAACTGAGGGAATCTGTGAGCAAAGGCATCAGGGGCCTGAACCCAAGAATCTACTGGCAGACCATTGCTTGGGTAGGGCTGTTGTTGCTAGCTGTCATTGAGTCTACCCAGTGATCCCATGTGCAACGGAACAAAATGCTGCCTGGTCCTGTGCCATCCCTATGATCAGTTGTGGATTGAACCACTGTGATTCATAGGGTTTTTAATGGCTAATTTTCCAAAGTACATTGTCAGGCCTTTCTTCCTAGTACGTCTTAGTCTAGAAGCTCTGCTGAAACCTGTTTGGCATCATAGCAATGCGCAAGCCTCCATTGACTGACTGACGAGTGGTAGCTGACGTGAGGTGGTGGAGCATCTGGGAAGAATTCTTTGGGCGTTATACTTGTAGGAAAGGGTCCTGCGGATACGCCATTTTATTTTTCCTTTCTGAACATCATTACAATTTTGAAAATTCTATCTCTAATGAATCTCCAAGGGACCTGTGAAAGTTACTGACAGTGCATCCTTCTTTCCTTTCAAGGGGGAGTATTTTGGGCAGCCAGAGCTGGTCGAGCTGCCCCAGGCCTCACTGTCTTTCACAAATGGTGAGATTATTGGGCTAGAGTATTGGGTTCATCAGAAAAGGATTATGGAAACAAAGAGGGATTTGGACTTGATTCTGCAGGTATTGCTGAGACATTGAAAGGTTTGAAGCAGAGCATTGGCTTAATGGACAAAATACTGACTGATGCAGGAAGCATCAAAAGAAAATGAAAGGAATACAGAGTCATTGTACCAAAAAGAATTGGTCAAGGTTTAACCCTTTCGGGAGGTGGCATATGATCAAGAACTGATGGTACTGAAGGAAGAAGTCCAGGCTAAACTGAAGGCATTGGCAAAAAACAAACAAACAAACAAAAAAAAAACAAGGCTCCAGGAATTGACGGAATACCAATTGAAATGTTTCAACAAATGGATGCAGCGCTGGAGGTGCTCAGTTGTCTATGCCAAGAAATTTGGAAGACAGCCACCTGATCAACCGACAGGAAGATATCATATTTGTGCCCATTCCAAAGAAAGGTGACCCCATAGAATAGGGAAATTATCGAATAATATCAGTAATATTACAGGCAGTAAAATTTTGCTGAATTAAAAAATGGTTGCAGCAGTACATCAACAGGGAACTGCCATAAAGTCAAGCTGGAATCAGAAGAGGACGTGGAACGAGGGATATCAATGCTGATGTCAGATGGATCTTGGCTGAAAGCAGAGAATACCAGAAGGATGTTTACCTGTGTTTTATTGACTATGCAAAGGCATTCAACTGTGTGGATCATAACAAATTATGGATAACATTGTGAAGAATGGGAATTCCAGAACACTTCATTGTGCTCATGAGGAACCTGTACATAGATCAAAAGGCACTTGTTCGGACAGAACAAGGGGATACTGTGTAGTTTAAAATCAGGAAAGCTGTGCGTCAGGGCTGTATCCTTTTACCATGTTTATTCAATCTATATGCTGAGCAAATAATGTGAGAAGTTGGACTATAGGAAGAAGAAAGGGGAATGGAGGAAGACTCGTTAACAACCTGTGTTATACAGATGACACAACCTTGCTTGTTGAAAGTGAAGAGGACTTGAAACACTAAAGAATATCAGTATGGATTACATCTCAACATAAAGAAGACAAAAACTGTCACAACTTGACCAATAAGCAACATCATGATAAACAGAGAAAAGATTGAAGTTGTCAAGGATTTCATTTTACTTGGATCCACAATCAATGCCCATGGAAGCAGAAGTCGAGAAATCAAAAGACACATTGCACTGGACAAATCTGCTGTCAAAGGCCTCTTTAAAGTGTTAAAATACAAAGATGTCACTTTGAGAACTAAGGTGCGCCTGACCCAAGCCATGGTATTTTCAACCGCCTCATATGCATGCGAGAGCTTGACAATAAGTAAGGAAGACCAAAGAAGAATTGATGCCTTTGAATTATGGTGTTGGTGAAGAATACCGAATACACCATGGATGAACAAACAAACAAATCTGTCTTGGAAGAAATACATCCAGAATGCTCCTTAGAAGGTACTTTGGACATGTTATCAGAAGGGAGCAGTCCCGGGAGAAGGACTTCATGCTTGGTAGACGGTCAGTGAAAAAGAGGAAGACCTTCAAAGAGATGGATTGACACAGTGGCTGTAACAATGGGCTCAAACATAGCAATGATTGTGAAGATGGTGCGGGACCAGGCATGTTTCCTTCTGTTGTACATAGATAGGGTCGCTATGAGTCGGAATCAACTTGACTGCACCTAAAAATAATAACAACAAGCAGAGCAGTACCATGATCATATAGGCATCTTAGCTAGATTCCTCTGGCTGTTCTCGGGAAGATGGTTTAGACAAAGGCAAGAGTGGAAGGAGAGAATCCAATCAGAGGGCTATTGCAGGAGTCCATGCCAAAAGTAATAGGGCCTAGACAGTCTGGAGTGCTGAGGATGGAGTGAAGAAAGGTGGTCAATAACCAAGTCTCAGGTAGAATCAACTAGCCTTGGGTACTCATTGGATGTGTGTTCGTCTATGTGTGTGTGACTGTGTGTGTGTATTAGTGTAGGGAGACAGGGGAGGAGTCAAGGGAGAACTCCTACCAAGTACAAAGAGAAAGGACCCTTTGTGAGTAATCTCCAGTCTCCTCAAGGGGCGGAGGTAAGGGAGTGGAGATCAGATGACAGAGAAGAATCCCCCCAGGCCAGGTGGCAATAATAAGGTCCCGCCCCCTGCTCCGCCCCGGCTCCAGTCCCGCCCCCGGCTCCACCCCTTCCCCCTCTTCCCACCACAGCTCATCTTCGAGGGCGGAGAGCGGTGGCATTTGAGTCCTCCGGTATCCCAGCAGGCAGTGCAGCCTAGAGACGCTGACAAAGGACCGGAGGAGCAGTCGTAGCTGCTTTCCGAGGAGCCGGTGTTGCTGAGGTGAGAGTCCCCCACTGTCCCGTCACCCACTTCCTCCGACTTGGGGCAGACGTGGAAGTTCCGTTGCGGAGAGACGCGGCAAGGGCTGCCCCGGCGCCAGCCCCGGCTCGCGCGGGCTGACAGCGGCTGCCGGCGCGGGCGGCGGCGGCGGGGGCAGACGGCGGGGTCCCGGCTGCCTGTCTCTGACTGTCAGCGCCCGCTGTCCGCTGGCGTGGGGCTCGCCCCTGCTGAGCTCCTCTCGGTGGCCGCCCAGCGGAGTTCGGTTGCCCTGGGATCCCGCTCCAGGGACAACTCTTGGGCGGACGTTGCAAGCAGGGCTGGGGAGGGAGGTTGCCTGCCTGTTTGGGGTGACACCGTCCTTGCCCTTCCTCCTCCGCCCTCCAGCCCAGCCGGTCTCCCCAGCTAGCAAATGGAAGGGAATCCGCGGGGCGGGAGCAAGGCGCCCCGGGATAGCTTGGGTTCTGCGCTCTGTCTGGAGGGACATGGCAGTGGGGTGGAGAGGCAGAGGCAGGGAGGGCGGGCGAACGCTTTGTAAGATTGGGATGGGGGCTTAGGGGGGTGTCAGGGGGTAGGGAGCCTGAATCCTCCCAGCTCCCTGGACCTCCGCACGGATCCTGATGGCTGCACCAGCTGATCGCTGTAAACAGGCTCACATGACCGGTTTCTCACGGAGCCGGCCCGTGTGGGGAAGAGGGCTGGAAGGCTGGGCCCCAATCTGGTGGAGCTGAAGTCTTGGGACAGACAGTTTCATACGCCTCCACCAGCCCCCCACCCCAGCCTTTAATCTATACTCTGACATCTGGCCTCTCCGGGATGAAGTACCATTCTGCCCGGTACAATCGGAGGAGCCTCAGATCAGGGGTGCAAGAGGGCAAATATCAACTGAAAATGGTCGCGGATCCTTGATCTCTGGGGGAAATAAGAGGAAGTGCAAACCTGAAAATGTAGGTCCGTTGGATCTTGCCCCAAAAGTAATCCTGTTCTTTTGGAATGCAGTGCGATTTTAATAATGTGAGTTCCAGAGGGGAAAAGTCGACTTTTTCAGACAGGACACACATGGGCTTTAATATATTCTTGGTGATAAAAATCTTGTCCACATTTCCTCCAAGTGCTGGGAAATCTCTTTGCCTATCAAATATTAGATACAAAATATTGAATAGGGACTGGATACTCACTTTTAGATTACATGTATATCTGGTATATAGCAGTGGGAGTTTTGGAGAACAGGAAATGGCCAACTGTGTCTTTCAAGTTGCTCACATCTTCATACCCAAACAGGATGCAAGGTTAAACTAGTTTTTGAAGCATTTTTAGAATTCTCAGAAATAACAGATGTTTACTCAAATATCAGGATATTTGAAAACTTGCAGTCTTTCAAATCTGTGAGGGGTACTTATGGTAGATTTCCTTTACATGTAATATATAATGTGGTGGCAAATGGGTACTGTTCATTATCAAGTTATTCCTTTGTAGGTAAAGATAGAAAATAGAACAAATAGCTTGTAACATAATGCATATGTTTCCCCCTTAAATTGTTAATGCATATTTTCTTCCCAGAATTTTGATATTTTTTCTGATAGGCTTTTACCTTAACTCCAATTTCTGAAAACATAAAACAATTAAGAAACTATGAGAACACCTACCCCATCCCCTAGTAGCCTAATAAAGTAAGCAAATTGCTACTACTTTTCTGTTTTAAACAAACCTTAAGGTGGAAAATAGAGAAATCTTAAATCTTGTCTAAAACTTAACAAAGGAGTAGATTATCAGTGTTGCTCTGCTACCTTACAGTATTCTGGAGAACCTCGCCTTCCAATAGATACATTAAGTGATTTCTTCTTTGAGACCCTCAGTTTCCTCATCTATAATACAAAGGTTTTGTTTTAACCTCTAAGGTCCCCTATAGCTCTCAAATTCCAGAAAACAATGTTGTTTTAAAAAATTTCCTTGCGATGAAATATATATAACAAAACATACGCCATCTCAATTTCTACATGTACGATTCGGTGACGTTGATTACATTCTTCAAATTGTGCAACCATACTCGCTATCCTTTTCCCAATCTTTCCACGACCATTGTCATAAATTCAATGCCCCTTTGGCAAAAACTCCCCTTTTCCCTCTCCCTTCTACCCCTAGTAATCACTAGTAATCTTTAGTTTCTGTATATTTGCTTATTTCATATAAGTGAGATCATACAATATTTGCCCTTTTGCGACTGACTGATTTTGCTCAGGATGATGTTTTCAAGGTTCATCCATCTTTGTGGCTGAGTAGTATTCCATTTTGTGCATATATCCATTCAGCTGTTGATGGACATTTTGGTTTCTACCCTTTGGCTGTTGTGAAGAGTGCTGCAATGAACATTGGTGTACAGGTTTCTGTTTGCATTCCTTCTTCTGGGTATATACCTAGGACGGATTGCTGGGTCGTATGGTAAAAACAATTCTGATTTTGATTGGAAACTATTCTTGCACAAAATAAATTGGTCACGTAAGCCAGGATACTGGTTTCAACTAAAAGAACATCCAGAAAATAACAAGGTCCGGAGTTGTAACAGGAATAGGACTTGTACCCTGCAAAATTCTCACTAGGTAAATTTAGCCATATAGGTTGACCTATACTTATCTCTCTGTCTCCTCCATCAGGAAATTGAAGATCACCTCAGCTAAATCCTGCCTTCAAAAAATTACAAGTACCGTGAACACTACCTGACTGTGAGAGCATTGTACAAGATCTGATTCTTACACTCATTCCAACTTGTTGCTGAATTTAAGTGAGCCATGTGATTAGTGATGAAATGAGAATGAAAAGGGGAAAACTCTAGCAGGGTCTCACTGTACGAGTACCTTCGTTAGATCACCAGAACCAATGTCTGGATTTCAGCCTTTCAGGGTTACCCATAAAACCCATTGCTGTCAAAGGGACCCTATAGGACAGAGTTAGATATCTAACTTTGTCAGCATATCTGGAAATTATCAGTCATCCTTGTGACTCACAGTAATCAAATTCACCAAAGAGTTATATGTTAATATGAATGCCAGTTTGCTAATTTACAGTGAGAAATAGAACCTCCAAGCAGACCAGGGGACTGGTTCTTGGCAATATGGGAACACAGAGATTGTGCTTGACTTCCCTTTTTTCTAGGGCCTATGCAGATCATTTCTTTCTTCAAGCACCTAGCTAGCAGTTGATATATTTGACAAGATTACCACTTTCTTTTATATGAAAAACACTTCAGTCACACCTTTTGTATAGGTACATCACCTTATTGAACTCAGGTCACTTTTAAAACATCTCTAAAATCTGTTTCCATCCCTACTGCCTTTCTGTAGGCCCTCACCATCTCTCCTTCCACATACATCCAGCAGTTACTACTTTTTTTGTATTCTAATTCCTCTGATGTCAGGAGCTGTACTTGATTGGTCTAGCAGGAAAAACAGTGGCACCTCATCTACTTAAAATCCTTCAGAGGTTTCCCATTGCCTACAGCAGGGATTCTCAAAGTTTTGTGTGCACCAGAATCCCCTGAAGGGTTTGTTAAAACACAGATGGGGCCCCACTCCCAGAATTTCTGATTCAGGAAGTCTGGGGTGGGAATGGAGAATTTGCCTTTCTAACAAGTTCCCAGGTGAAGCTGCTGCTGCTGGTCCAGGACCGCACCTTGAGAACCACTGACATACAGATACAGAATCAAGTCTAAACCCCCAAACTTGGCTTACAAAGACCTTTCACAACCTGCCTCCAATTTACCTTCCCAGATTGAATCTTTCACCACTCCCCACTATAAGAAAAAATGAGCTTTGGCAATGCAGATGGTTAAAAAAAAGCAAAAAACAAAAACTACCATGCTATTTTTTTTTTAACCATCTGCATTGCCAAAGCTCATTTTTTAGAGTCCCTTTCATGCCTTTACACAGACCCTTCCCTTTTCCTGGAATTCACCCTCCACTCCACCAGGACTGCAAACTCCTCTTTGTTAAGGCAGGCTGTTTACTTTCTTACATCTCAGAGTAACTAAGGACATATTATGATGTAAAACAAGGATGGGAAATCACTAGTATAAAAGAAAATGAAAATTAAAAAAAAGTATTTCATTAATAAAGGTACCTCACTATCTCAAAGTACATCTGTATGAGCCTTTTGAATTTCAGTTTCATTTCTTTACAGCTGTGGAGAGTAGCCAATTAATAGAGGCCTGGAGGTTTTAAGAGTCCCTATTATTTTCGGTAAATGGGGTAAAGATGTCATAACTTAGATTTTTGTAAAGTTTTGATGCATTTTTTTATCCAAGTAATAAAGCATACAGCTAAAAAAATTCAGATAGTTCAGTAAAGCTTATAATGAGAAAAATCTAGCACCCTACCCCATCGCTCCTTACTTTCAGCTCATCTCTCTGGAAGTAGTCATTGTGAATCAGAATATGAAATGTTTTTAAAAAGACATTACTAAGGGATTCTTAATTTTTTATTTTAAAATGTACACTACTCAACTTTTATATCTTGAATATGGTGTAGCCTATCACTGTATATCATCTAGAATACTCAATTCCATTAGGAAGCTATCAATTTATACCAAAAACCTACAAATGGTATAAAAACAAAATTGCCTAATAAGAAGCAATGGATATAATGAATATTAAGTGACTATTATAACATCACTTGTAAAAGAGTTGACTTTAAGATCATACCGAACCAAAGCAAACCCACTGCCTTTGAGTCAATTCTGGCTCGTAAACCAAAAAACTCGTAGAGACCCTATAAGACAGAGTAGAACTGCCCAGTAGGGTTTCCAAGGCTGTGACCTTTACGAAAGCAGACTGCCACATCTTTCTCCCACAGAGCAGCTGGTGGGTTTGAACCACTGATCTTTTGGATAGCAGCCAAGCACTTAACTACAGTGCTACCAGGCTCCTTAAGAACATACCAGCCATTAAAAATCCTAGTAGACGGTACTATAAATTTAAAGAGGCAGATCAGAGTTTATGAAGTGGGAAGGATAAAACAGGTTTTAATGCCAGTGAGACTAAAGCGGAAGAACTTGCTTGTAATTGTTTCGTGTTTAGTTTGTCACTGACAAGTGCTGCACCCAGTATGGAGGAGGGAGATAACTCCCGTGCCCAGATAAAAGGGGGTGGCCTGAAGTTGGAGCTGGGAGCTCTATCAGTGTAAAGAGGGACAGGTAGTAGCTAGTACACTGTAACTAAGCAGATGGGTCACTGGTTTCTGGGGAAGGCTGTTTTTAGAATTATCCATAACTGTTTTCAAACTTTGAACCACTTAAGTGCAAGAATCCTCAAGGACCTTCTTGGAGCTTCCCCTTTCCAAAAAACCACCACCGCCAGTGTCTGTTGTGTCGGTTCCAACTCATGCGACCCCATGTGTGTTGGAGTATAACTGCACTGTACAGGGTTTTCGTGGCTGTGACCTTTCAGAAGAAGATTGCCAGGCCTTTCTTCTGAGGTGCCTCTGGGTGGCTTCAAATTGCCAGCCTTTCGGTTGGTAGCTGAGCATCTAACCATTTGTGCCACCCAGGGACTCCTCTTTCCAAAAACAAAAGAAGCAAACCAAACCAGTTGCTGTTGGGTCAATTTGGAAGGACTCAAAACGACCCTACAGGACAGAGTAGAGCTTCCCCATAGGGTTTCCAAGGCTGTAATCTTTATAGAAGCAGACTGCCACATATTTCTTCTGTGGAGCAGCTGGTGGGTTCGAACTGCTGACCTTTTGGTTAGCAGCTGAACGCTTTAACTGCTGTGCCACCAGGACTCCTTTTTCCAAAAAGAAAAAAAAAAAAAAGGAAGGGTAAATGTCTACCAAGGAGCCCTGGCCCCTCGCTGAAACGACAGTGGTTCCAACCTAGCAGTGGTTCTGCGGGAAAAAGACCTGGTGACCTACATCCTTAAAGATTACAGCCTAGAAAACCCTGTGGGGCAGTTCTACTCTGTCACATGGGGTCCCTGTGAATTGGAATCCACTCAACAGCAGAAAACAACGAATGTCTACCAGAGTAAATAACAATGCACTTTTAAAGTGGTTTCTATGCTATTTAACAGTCCCCAAGTTTTGAATCCGTGGTGGTGAAAGATACTGAAACTCCCCTATTTATCTCACACTCTTACCTTTTTTATCTTTTTGTTTCTGTTCAATCCAAAATGAGGAAAAAGAAAATAATCACACTTTGGGGCACTCGTCTCCCCTGAGTGGCAATGAAAAGCCAGTGTGAAAATGTCAGTCTGTTTATGCCTCTCTTTGTGGAGTAGTTTGCAAAGTGGTCACAAGGTGGTGGTGTGCACTCATTAGGTTTCCTTTCGAATGTCACTCACGATTCTGCCTGTGTGCATTTGGTACAGAGGAAAAGGACAAGGCAGTTTCCTGTGTCACCAGCTCCCACCCAGCTGCAAGCTGCCCTGTTTCTCTGTAAGACCGGGGAGATGAGGGGGAGACGGGAGGGATGGAGGGGGCCGCGGGTGGGAGTGCCAATGATCTCTGCTCTCCTCTTCCCCATGGCAAGCAGCCACCTAAGATTTACTGTTCCTCCGCATTGGCATCCTTTGCCTCTCTTTTCCAGTCAAAGGGTGTTCAGCTATGGGAAGGAATGTTCTCCTGTGGAGGAGATGGTATTTCGTAGACACCTGTAGGTTAGTTGAGAAGCTTAGTGCCTGCTGAGTACTCCTTTTGAGGTGAAAAAAAGAAACGAACTATATATATGTGTGTATATATATATATATATATGGCATTATGCCTGAAAACTTATTGGGGAATCGGAATTAATCCACACAAAATAAATGTCAAAATAACCAACCCATACAGTAAATATTAAAATAATATAATGAAATTGGTGAGGTTTGTGTAGACCAGGTTGAGGAAGGCTGCGTAGAGGTGGAACATGAACTAGGCTTGAAGAAGTTGTAAAATTTGGATGTGCAGAGATGAAGAATGGGACCAGCCTTGGTTATTTATGCCCTACTAAATAGTCGGAGCTCTGGTGGCTACGTGGTTAAGGACTCAGCAGCTAACTGAAAGGTTTGCAGTTCAAACCCACCAACCCACTCCAAAGGAAAAAGATGGGGCAGTCTGCTTTCGTAAAGATTACAGCCTTGGAACTCCCATGGGGCAGTTCTACTCTGTCCTGTAGGGTCGCTATGAGTCAGGATTCAACTCAACATCAGTGTTTTTATTTTTTAATGACTACTGACAGCCATAGTTACTATATTATCACCAGGTGTGTACACCTTAATGAAACTGTGAAATAGTCTCTTAATTTTTTTGTTACAAAACAGAAAAGGAAAGACATGAATCAAGACAGTGCATACTTGTTGGTGACTTGCATTTTGGATCATCCTTTGAGAACTTGAAAAGCAGGGACATTTTCTAGAGGTGAGGGCACGAATGTCAGTCATCAGGGAGGCAGGACTTGTGAATTGGGAGTCAGAGGAGATGAGTACTGTATAAGGAATTGTGAGGCCAGAGACCAGACTTCTGCTACCAGTACCCTGTGCTGTATAACCTTGGGTATGTCACTTGGCCATCCTGGGCTGACTTTCCTCACTGGTAAAATGAAAGGTGTCGGGAGCCGACATTCTTTGTCTTTATAGGTACTTAACTTTTGGAAAGCAACCTCATAAACTGATTTTGCAGTAAGGTTTTACCAGCTTAGCATATAATCTCTCCCCAGGATTTTTGCACTTGATCATTTGGCAATATGGACTGGAGAAAAGTGAACGCCTTTGCCTCCAGAAACCCATCAATTAAAGGCAGGTGTTATGCTGCATTATGTTTGTTGGCAGCATTGCTGATATTGCTCTGGTGACCTGATGCTAATTCCTCCTGAATTTCCACTGGCTGCAGTTTAGAAGGCAACTTATAATCTTAGCCAAGATAGGTGACAAATGGGGACAGGGGCTATGAAAAGAAATAACAATAAGCTGCTCAAAATGATTAAACACTTCTTTAATGGTGTCTTAGTTAGTTAGCTAGTGCTGCCGTAGCACAAATACCACAAGTGGGTGGCTTTAAAGAACAGAAATTAATTTTCTCATAGTTGTGGAGTGGAGGCTAAAAGTCCAAATCAGGGTCTCTGCTGTGTGGATTCCTTCCTCGTTGGTAGGCGCGGGTGTTCCTTGGTTCTTTGGCTTGTAGATGATCCTCACATGGTAGCTGTCTTCCCGTGTGTGTGTCTGTTGATTCTGTTCTTTCTATACCCCAGAAGTGATTAGATTTAGAACCCACCCTGCATGAGCATGACCACATTAACATAACAAAAAGAAAATCCCTATTTCAAAACGGGGGTTACCGAAATAATTTTGGGGGGCAAAATTCAATCCATAACAAATGGTGACAAGGAGATTGACAGCTTATTCTTGATTCATGGGAAACTGTGTTCATATTCAAATCCTAAAGTGAAAATTTCAAAATAAAAAGAATAGGAATTTCTATGAAGCCATCATTCAAAGCCAGTAAAGTTTCTACTCTTGCCTGTATGGACAAACCTCTCCTCTCTTAAAGTTTCAACCAAGAGTTTTAACACTTGTTTTGTGTGGTTAATTTTGACTTCTGTAGCCAGATTTACAAACTATCTCACACTCCTTTATCACAGAAAGTTGAATTGGGGTTAGACATTTTCCTACCTTGGGTTTTCTCATTGTAATGAGTTTCTATTGCATGTAAAATTATTTTAAATTGTTGAACTCATTCTCTTTAACACATAGTTGAAGGTTTTCAATGTCTGGTTAGATGAGAAGTTAATTAACAGAGATTTTTCACACATTGTTCTAAATTCCCTCCTGTGTTTCAAAATTGGCATCTTTTTCAAATTAGACCCTAATAGAGTTGCTTAATTGGACTCTCTTGAATAGGTGTTTACTGGGTTCAGAATTCAAAAGATACAAAAGGCTATTCAGAGAAAATTTCCCTCCCACCCCTGTTGCCGGCACGCAGTTCTCTCTCCATAGGCAACCAATGTTGTTGGTTTCTTGGGTATCCTTCCAGAGATATTTTACCCGTATCCAAGAAAATAGGTTTACATATTCTTTTATCTCTCTTTTGCCTACAAATAGTAGCATATTCTATACCCTGCATTGTACCTTGCTTTTCTCAGCACTATACCATATCTGTACTGCCCAGAGAACTTCCTCTTTCTTTTTGACAGATATCTGGTATCCCAATGAATGGATACACCATACTGTATTTAATGAACCCCCTATTAATGGACATTTGTGCTATTTCCAATCTTTTGCTATGTACAACAACAACTAGCTCTTATTGAGTGCCAAGCTTTGTTCTATGTGCTTCACATAAAATATTTAATCCTCAGTGCTGCAAAGAAAACCTTTTTATATACATGATTTTTACACACATGAGTTCACATATCCATATTGTTGGGTAAATTCCTAGAAGTAGAATCGCTGGATCAGAAAGTATGTGCATTTATTTTTGCGAAGTATAGTGGTTGTGCCAATTCACAGCCCCACCAGCAATGTAAGAACTCATCTGATTGCTCCCACCATGTGCTATCAAACTTTTTGACTTTGCTTTTGTTCACCTGACAGGTAAAATTGTATTTCATTGTAGCTTTAGTTTGCATTTCCCTTATGGTGAATGACGTTAAACATCCTTTTTATAAGTTTAGGAACAATTGGTATGTTCTTTTCTAAAAATGTTCATATTTGCTTACATGTATATTGAGTTGGTGGACTTTTTCTTAATGATTGGTAATTTATCTTTATATATAGGGAAATTAGATACTGCCTATGATATGAGTTGCAAATATTCTTTCAGTTTTGCTTATAAAGTTTTCTGCCATGCAGAATTAAAATTTTTTTCTTTTAAAATTATGTATCAATATTTTATGGTTTCTAGTCTTATATCATTGTTAGAAGAACCTTAAACTCTGAGATTATTTAAAAAAAAGGTTTTATTTTTTACATTTAAAGTTTTGATCCCTTTGGAATTTATCTTCTTATAAGGCATGAACAGTAAATTCAACTTTTTTTTTTCTAGATGGACACCTGGTTATATCAACGTTTATTGAATAATGCATATATTACTCAGAGCTACCACATTTTATCATAGGCTGAATTCTCATCTTAACAGTTTTAGAATGACATGGTACATATTATTTGGTGATGGCAAATTTGAATGTTCTATTCATAATAATCAAGCTTCCTAAGAAAGTAATTATAGAGCCTATTTTCTATTGAAAAAAATAATATATCAAACTCCTGAAAGTACAGTATCCAACAGAAACATATGGCTCTTAGCAAAAGAAAGATATTCAGAGCATTAGAGACTCAAAATTAGATTTAATCAGATGCTTTTCAGAATAATTTTAATTTCATTTTATTGTGCTGGCCAATTTAGTTTGATGTAGCGAAAAGAATACTAGACTAGGAAGCAGTAGGCCTGCTGATTTTTTTTTTCTGGCTCAATCTGGTCTCTTCATCCTTAATAATAATAATAGCAAACACTTAGAACATTGCCTGGCCCATAGTAAGTGCTTTCTAAGAGCTTTACATATAGAAATCATTCAATATATATAATTTTTAAGTTTATAATCTATTATGAATTATACAGATGTTAGCTATCATTACTCATAAAAATGTCCATAGACATAGATGACCTCTAAAAGCCCTTTTAGCTCATTAAAAAAATGCAAAGAAGACTAACACTGTTCTGAACTACATACATGCTGTAATGCCTATGAATAAAAAGTAAGATGGTTGTCTGTTACAGCCTGTGGATTAGCACCTTCCCCATCGTTCCCCCTTGTCTGCACCTTTCTATGCCTTGCTTTATACTGTTCCCTTGGTCTGAATACCCTCCCTGGGCCAGCAACACATCCCTGTGTGACCTTTATTTCTTCAAAGACCACCTCAAATGTCATTGCTTGGCCTCTCTCCCAGGTAGAATTAGTCATTTAGTCTTCTGATAGCCTAATAGCCTAGCACTTTATGCATTATACTTGAGGAACCTTAACTATTTACTTTGTCTCCTCAGGTAAACGCATTTTTTTAAGGGCAGGGCCTGGGCATTATTCATCTTTGTGTATCTGCTCAGCTTCTGACATAGCTCCAGTCAGTTCCCTCAGTTCCTTCAGCTGAAAGAAAAGAATAATTTTTTTTATTGTGCTTTAAGTGAGAGTCTGCAATTCAAGTCAGTTTCTCATACAAAAACTTAGACACACATTCTTATGTGACCTTAGTTGCTCTCCCTACAATGTGACAGCACACTCCTTCTCTCCACCCTGTATTTCCCATTTCCATTCAACCAGCTCCTGTCCCCCTCTGCCTTCTCATCTCACCTCCAGACAGGAGCTGCCCACATAGTCTCATGTGTCTACCTGAGTGAAGAAGCTCACTCCTCATCAGTATCATTTTCTATCTTATAAAAAAAACCAAAAACCAAACCCAGTGCTGTCGAGTCGATTCCGACTCATAGCGACCCTATAGGACAGAGTAGAACTGCCCCACAGAGTTTCCAAGGAGCGCCTGGTGGATTCAAACTGCCGACCCTTTGATTAGCAGCCGTAGCATTTAACCACTACACCACCAGGGTTTCCTTCTATCTTATAGTCCAGTCCAGTCCCTGTCTGGAGAGTTGGCTTCGAGAGTGGTTCTAATCTTGGGCTAACAAAGGGTCCAGGGACCACGACCTCTGGGGTCTCTCCAGTCTCAGACCATTAAGTCTGGTCTCTTTTACTAGAATTTGAGGTCTTCATCCCATTTTTCTCCTGCTCCATCAGGGATTTTTTGTTGTGCTCCCTGTCAGGGCAGTCATTGGTGGTAGCCAGGCACCATCTAGTTCTTCCAGTCTCGGGCTGATGGAGTCTCTGGTTTATGTGGCCCTTTAAAAGAATAAAAATTTGAATATGTGATTGTACAGTAGTTATCCTATTTGATAAAAGGTGGAGAAGCTTCCATCAGAATCAGAGCACATGAACTCCTATAGCTGGTAAAATCAAACAATTTATTTGTTATATTTCTCTTTGAATGTGTAAAAACCTGAACTTCAAGTATTAAATGGTTTGTAGTTTATTTTGCAGAGCCCTGATGGCTCAGTGGTTAAGAGCTTGGCTGCGGAGCAAAACGTCGGCAGTTCGAATCCACCAGCTACTCCTTGGAAGCCCTGTGGGGCAGTTCTACTCTGTCCTATTGGGGGTCGCTGTGAGTCGGCAATGGCTTTTTTTTTTTTTAAAAGCCTATTTTACAGGTGTGATCCACCGGGATGAAAATCAGACATTTTCTATGCTTGTATGTTTTAGCTTTTGCATTTTATTTAAAAAAAGACCCACTGGGGTTGCTAGCTAAGTAAGAATGTTGTTGATTAAAATTAGATCAAGAAGTAAACAGAAACATCATACTTGTCAGACTTCTGCCAGCAACAGCTATTTGGAACATATTCAAGAAGCTCAGAAGGAACCCCAAAAAGCGTCTGAAGTTGGCGGAAAATGGCTCCCACCTAGACTGTGTATTTGACGTGGGAGAGGAGGGGGTACTGTGTGCCACTCTCATGCCAAAGCCTACTTACTGACTTAGAATTTTCATAGAAAACACAAAGCAAGTTTGGATATTGGGCTTCCTTTCAAGGTACTTTAGCTTGTTTTGGGTTTCAGTAGAAAAAAAGTTTAAACAACTCTCCCACCCATGTTGCCAGAAGGCACTAAATAGAGCATTGTTGAAATGAATGGAAAAGTGAGTCTCATGTTTTTCTCCCATAAACCATGGAAACTTATTTTGCTTTATCTTTTTTGTTGTTTAAGAATTGTGATTGGCTCACATAAAATTCAGTCATGGCAATGTTTAATTTAGTCTACTCTTTTTCTTTTAATTGAAGGTTTAAAAATAGTGATGTTCTTTTCATCTCATCAGCCCTTGAACGGCAGATTAATTTGAAGCAGAAAGCCTTCTTTATTCCTTTATTTGAGTATGTATGCAGTTTATCAGAGGTTGAAATCATGAATGGAAAAGGAGCACATGTAAATTTTTTTTTTTTTTTTGCACAGTTTGCTGACAGGTATAGGTGTAAGCCAAGAGGAAAAGTCAAAAGTCATGTTTACCTGATTTGGAGGCCTATCTGAAGGCATGCTAGTTGATGGCAGGACTGTAGGGTACTGAAAATGAGCACGATTGTATTTTGCTTTCTCTTTTCCTTCTTTTTCTAGATTGCCAAAATGCTTTGGAGTTTTTAACTGAAGCTAAGACAAGTCTGGAATAGATTTGAGACTGTAAGAACAGAAGCTGCAGCAAGGGGGGTTCAGTGCCAATGCATCAACCAAAAAGACAAGCAGAATTAGTGGAAGGAAATCTTCCTGTTTTTGTGTTTCCCACGGAGCTGATATTTTATGCAGATGATCAGTCAACACACAAGCAAGTGTTGACTCTATACAATCCCTATGAGTTTGCCTTAAAGTTCAAAGGTGAGTTCCCAAGCTCTCTTTTTAAGGGTTTTAACTAGTCCCCTACTAATTTGAGACTTGTAGAAACTAATTTTGTTTGAAAACACTAATGGCCATTGTGACTTTTTCTTTCAGTTTTGTGTACTACTCCAAATAAGTATGTTGTCGTTGACGCTGCAGGTGCAGTAAAGCCTCAGTGTTGTGTGGATATGTAAGTCAAAATCACTTCCTGGTAACCTGTTTTAAGCGTGTTAATATTTATGTTTTTAACATGAAAAAGATCCTTTCTTGAAGCTGCTTCCACATAGGCATTTATTATATTTGGGGTTTTTGCAAGAAGTTTAAGTCTACCAAAATTCTTTTTAAGACGCTCCTAAGAGATTCTAACCGAGTCAACCAAATACTTCATAATGGTTAATTATACTGGAGCTAATATGTGTGTTAATATTTCTGGGTGGGAACATTTCATCATTGTTTTACTTCCTAGTTGTAGTAAGTGTATCTCTGAAAGTAAAACTGTGACTTATTCCCTTCAGTTTCTCCAGCTGTAATAGGGAATTTAGCTTTCTTTGGAACATCCTGCTATTATAGGGACACTTGGGAACCTAATACTACTACACTCCTAAGAACAATGGTAATAAAAATTCATCTGAAATGATTCAGCTAATAAGCCTGGAAGTTAATCTATACAAACAGGAAGCAAGTGTGTAACTACTCATCTGTAAAAGGTTACCCAAGTGCTTCCAGATAATTTCATCTTAGAGTGTCAGATAAATAATTGTTTTTTCAAGCTGTTCATATTTAATTTTCACTTTAGAACTAGTGGTGGCCAGATGGAGCTCTTGACTCGCCCTTCATTTAAGCTACTCAGTACATTGAACTCCTGTAGATCTTCCGTGAGAACAAGAAGCAGATGTCTTCTTTTGACTACATCACTAAGATGATGTATCTTTGAGAACATGTTTTTTGCACATTTCTTTGTAAAAAAAATTTTTGTTGTTGTGTTGAAAATATACACAACAAAACATCCGCCACCTCAATGCACATTTCTTCTGATTTTCAGTCAATACGCAGTAAGCAAGGACTATTCCAAAGAAATAATCGTCTCTTGCCAAATAAATGTGTTGTTACTTTTGACCCAACTGCTTTGCGTCCTCGAGTAAGAACAAAGGAAAATAAATGGAATTGCATATAACACAAATAAAAATTCCAGTGCTTTATACTTTTTCTTTTCCACGAAGAGGTATATCGTTAGTTTTCTGTTGCGTTGATCATAGTGGGTTAATTCCTTATTCAATTGCTTATTTTTACCTGCATGCATGGAATTCAATTTTAAGCCTAGGGTGAGTTTTATTCTTTGAAAAATAAATGACAGTAGAAATTTCTGAGACTTTTGTGGGGAAGAAACAATTTCATATATTTACATTTTCTAAATATTGCTGCACACAGATGTCCGGGAAAAAAACGTCATTGCTAAAAGGAATTTTTTAACTGTTTCTCTTTAACTTAAGATCTTTATTGTTTTAGAGTATGTGCTTTTCACCAAGTATTTCAGAGTTACTCATTTTGGGGTGGGGGTGTTATACTATGATTTTTTTTTTTTAGCATCATTAGCAAATTCCTGTTACTTGAGTATTGGGTCACCAGTTAATATTATTTGACTGTATTAAAATCTCTTGCTGCCCTCTGATTGACAGGCCCCCAGAAACCTAAAGCACATTTGTTCTTTTTTGATGTTTCCAGTGTGATTCGTCATAGAGATGTTCGATCCTGTCACTATGGTGTAATAGACAAATTCCGTCTCCAAGTTTCCGAGCAAAGCCAGAGGAAGGCTTTAGGAAGGAAAGAGGTTGTTGCTACTCTTCTCCCATCTGCAAAAGAACAACAAAAGGAAGAAGAGGAAAAAAGAATAAAGGAACATTTAACAGAAAGTTTATTTTTTGAGCAGTCGTGTCAACCAGGTAGTTTGGGGTTGTTTTGAAAGCCCTTTTGAAGTCTTACATATTTCTGACTTTAAAATAATCGGGGAGCTAAGGATAATTACTAGAAAAATAATCTGCCACTTTAAACCTACTCAACCTATTCAACCACTTCAAGACTGAACCTAGAGATCAGGTACCTGAAATAGAGCAAGAGGCCTAGGGCTGGACTTTCAGAGGAGGGAATACCCCTCTCTGGACTAGGCTATATGGAGAGGGCGCAAATCTTGCCATCGCCTTTTAAATACACGTATATTTTAAAATCTGCGAATGAAGGCACCATGCTATGACGCCAGTACAATTTGGCAATTACATACTTTTGTTTCTGTGACTTTCCTATATCCTTTCTCATTTAATTAGTTTGAAGGAGGAGAGAGATTGTGTTTGGCAATAGACCAAGCTTAGTGTTCATATTATTTTGAAAAAAAAAAATCTCATTAAAATTGAAGTTAATTAAACTAAGTAGATTATAATATCCCCTATGGGCTATTAATTGAATCCCTCTCCATTCCTCATTTCCTTCCAGCTGAGATATTCAGAAGTGTTATGATATATTCTTTCAACATTGACACTATCCTCATATTCAACTCTTTGGACGTCATTCCCTCTCCCCCTTAACTTCTCATTATCTCTCCCCAGCCGTATCGTAAAAGGAGGAAGATGAAATTTTCCATGGAAAAACATGGAAACCTTTTGAAAATGATATATGAATGTGGTATAGCAGCTGTCCTTGAAACTGTAACATTATATTTGAGGCATCTTTTTAAATCTCCTTGTCATTACATTAATTTGCAGATCCACATCAGTTTGTTCGTCGTAGCCTGTTTATTTTAATAAGACAGGAAGTAATGCCTCTCTGATTTACTCTAGCCAAATGTCTTCTCAATCCGTGTCGGTAGGGCCCAGATTTCCTGGGGCTAACAGTTTACCACCAGTAATATATAGAAGACTAGGCCCTAGGTAGTAGTTAGCAGATTGTTTTCCTCTCAGTGACTGTTATTAACTGACAAAATCAGCTTTTCATCCTTTGAAGCCAAAGGAGAACCTTTGTCAAATGTATTTTGAAGTCAGATCAATATTCCAAGGTTGACTATTTATAAAATTCAAGATTCCCCTTTTTAAATGTCTCCTCTAGAACAAGAAGGGTGATATAATAAATATTTGGTTTTGACATTAAATTCATAATTTAAAATAAAGTGGCCATTGGAGCTCATTCTTATATTTAACAACAACAACAAAAAAAAAAAACAGATTGGTTTAATAGCCAAGAATAATGAGGGTTAAGGTTCAGTTGTAATAAAGAGTAATTATATGTTTATATGTGTGTATAAGGTTGTCGTCAGGTGCCCTGTTGAGTCAGTTCTGACTCATAGCAACCCTATGTACACCAGAATGAATAATTGTTCAGTCTTGCACCATCCTCACAATGGTTTCCATGTTTATCCCACTGTTGAAGCTACTGTGTCAACCCATCTCATTGAGAATCTTCCTCTTTTCCACTGACCCTCTACTTTACCAAGCATGATGTCCTTCTCCAGGGACCAGTCCCTCCTGATAACATGTCCAAAGTATGTGAGAAGTAGTCTTGCCATACTTGCTTCTAAGGAGCGTTCTGGTTGTACTTCTTCAAGACAGATTTGTTCATTCTTCTGGCAGTCCATGGTATGTTCTATTCTTTGCCAACACCATAATTCAAATGCATCAATTCTTCCATCTTCTTTATTCATTGTCCAGCTTTCGTACGCATATGAGGCGATTAAAAATACCATGGCTTGGGTCAGGTGTGTCTTAGTCCTCAAAGTGACATCTTTGCTTTTTAACACTTTAAAGAAGTCTTTGGCAGCAGATTTGCCCAATGCAAATACATCTTTTGATTTCTTGACTGCTGCTTCCATGGCTGTTGATTGTGGATCCAAGTAAAATGAAATCCTTGACGACTTCAATCTTTTCTTCGTTTATCATGATGTTGCTTAATGGTCCAGCTGTGAAGATTTTTGTTTTCTTTATGTTGAGGTGTAATCCATAAAGACTGCTGTGGTCCTTGATCTTCATTAGTAAGTGCTCCAAGTCCTCTTCACTTTCAGCAAGCAAGGTTGTGTCATCTGCATAACGCAGGTTGTTAATGAGTCTTCCTCCAATCCTGACGCTGTGTTCACATGATAGAATTTTGCAAGACCAACAACCTATTCATTGGAAATACCTTTTTTCACCAACATAAACAATGACTGTACACATGGACCTCACCAGATGGAACACACAGAAATCAAATTGACTACTTCTGTGGAAAGAGATGATGGAAAAGCTCAACATCATCAGTCAGAACAAGGCCAGGGGCCGACTGTGGAACAGACCATCAGTTGCTCATATGCAAGTTCAAGCTGAAACTGAAGAAAATCAGAGCAAGTCCACGAGAGCCAAAATACGACCTTGAGTATATCCCACCTGAATTTAGAGACCATCTCAAGAACAGATTTGACGCATTGAACGCTAATGACCGAAGACCAGACAAGCTGTGGGATGACATCAAGAAAACAAAAGGTCATTAAAAAGACAAGAAAGAAAGAAAAGACCAAAATGGATGTCAGAAGAGACCCTGAAACTTGCTCTTGAATATAAAGTTGCTAAATGGAAGAAATGATAAAAGAGCTGAACAGAAGATTTCAAAGGGCAGCTCGAGAAAGATGAAGTGTAAAGTATTATAATGAAGTCTGCAAATGCCTGTGCAAAAGGGAAGAACATGCTCGGCATTTCTCAATTTCTTAGAATTCAGGTGAAAATCATCCTTAAAAAAAAAAAGGACTAAATAATTACAGTGTCTATTGAGATTTTTTATTCTTATTTTTACAATGAACCTTTGGTATCTAAAATATATTAGCGAATTCTTCTGATTGTAAAATTAGATTGATAAATGAGGGTTGACATTGGCATGTCCTGTGGTGGTCTCTGTTTTGAGAAAAAGTCTCTAAGCCATTCATGTCAGAGAGCTCCATGGAGGCAGGCACCTTACTTGTCTTGTTCACTGTTATTTCCTCAGCACCTAGTACAGTGCCTGGCCCCAAGTAAATGTGTGTTGAATGCACTGAATTAGGAAGGCTGGACTTCACATCTGGGAAAGGTCTATTGGATTGATTTTCTTTGGCCTACAAGGCTGCTGTGGCTATTGCCACTTTCTAGAGTAGGGCGATAACACAATAGAGCTCCATTGGCAGTCCTGCCCAACGTGTCCCGTTTATGGGTATTTACCCCCAATGTTTTTGGGAATGTAGCAGTAAATTGAGTTGTTTTCTTTGAGAGTATAATGATGACTGATTTAGTCTATGTTGACATAGCAATGTTTTTAACTTCTACAATAGTAGATTATTTGTAGTTTCCAGTATATGGAACTTCAAGATTTCTCTTATCATCACGTTTTTCTGAAGAGAAATGTGGAAATGAACTGAAATTTTTTTTTCTGGAAGGTTCTAAAATATCACTATTTTTACAAGTCTTTAGCTTAGAAAACATTTAAGCAAAAGCATATTATTAGAAGTACAACGATGTGAGATTATAAGTGTTAGTTGGAAAATGGTCGAAGGCCCAATCATGAAAATTTTGGATTTGAAATGTAGTGAGTATCAGTAAAAATGATAATTTTTTTCTTGAATTTATTGTATAAAAGACATAGCAGTAACAATTTCAAAAAAGGAAAGAGCACC
This sequence comes from Elephas maximus indicus, assembly GCF_024166365.1. Lineage (NCBI taxonomy): Eukaryota > Metazoa > Chordata > Mammalia > Proboscidea > Elephantidae > Elephas > Elephas maximus. The sequence goes on from NC_064846.1 coordinate 21,099,833, forward strand.
TATGATCTTAACAAATCTGCTTATATAAGTGTTCCATGTTACTTTCCAGACCTTGTCCACATACAGAAATACAAGTTTGTATTTTGTTTGTTTGCTGTTTTTTTTCTTTTTTCCATTTAACAGAAGTATTGCTAAGAGAGACCCACTAAGAAGGCTTTCACAAAATACCAAAGCCCTGGTTATTAAAAAGATGTTTTAAAAGATACAGCTGTGTCTTAGTGGGTTTGTCTTAATTACATTATTAATGAACTGCTATGAATGTTTGAGTCTGTGCCGTCTGGCTTAAGAAAATTACATTCTTTGTTGTTATTTATAATAACAAAGAATTAAAAATGACCCCGAAGCCCATCCACTGGGTTTCGGTTAAATTATGAATATCTGTTAAAATGGAAAACCTAGCAGGCATTTAACAGGATCTGAGAGAATGATAGATGGTTGTATACTGAAAGAAGATGGTTATATAGAAAGAAGTTCGAATATATTTCTAAGTCAAAAAATATATAGAACAGTATGTATAATACGGTCCCATTTGTGCAAAGATATATTTTTCATGTTTGTATGGGCATTTATAAAATCTGTAAAGATCTGTACCAAGCTGTTGACAGCATTATCTTTGGGAAAATAAGATTACAGAGGAAGCTTTCCTTTTTCTAGATCTTTGTAAAATTTTTGACAATGATCATGTAGTGCCAGGAAAAAAAGCTCTTTCCATTTTGAAAACTTCCAAGCATTTATACAAATGTTTTGGAAATTTCTTTTAATATGAAATATTCCTTGAAATTACCTTTATTGTGGGTTTGCAGTGAGCCTTGTAATTGTCATAATGTTTTCCTGGAAAATTCATTCTTGCAACAAACATAAAGGTGCTTCATTTATTAGCTAAAATAAGATTTGTTCCTTTAGGTATTTGTGGTATTGCTTCATCACAAGAAATAATCACTATCAAACTGGAATTTGTTTCCAGCTGTCAGGCTTTGGTGATTATTAAGTTATTAATAATTTACAAAAGCTGCATTTAATAATAAAATGAAGAGCATTATTTCCTTAATAAAACACAAAGCTTGTGTGGCTGTTGGCTATTCTTTTAATGAAAGGAAGAGTAGTGAGAAAAGCCATATCATGGAAAATGTTGTTATTGGGTTTCTTAAAAATACGGGTATGTATGTTTTACACATAACATCCAGAGCTGCAGAATAGCAGGCCTGATAACCAATTTTATGGCAACTTTATTTGCCAGCTAATGTTTCTGCTGCTTTCTTAACTTCTTTGCTGTTAATGGGGTAGCGCAGAGAGCAAGAATTTTCACAGCAGCTGTATAGCACTCAAATGGTATCTTTTCGGTGCCTTAACATTTTCAAAAATGGAACCAAACCTGTCTGGAGACCTATCTAAGATATTTCTAGATAGTGATCTCCAAAAATGGGGTACACGCCAGCAATCCATTGGACTACAGGAAGAAAATACCAGACTTCAATTTATATTTCTTTTTAGCGTATTATTTTATACATCTATTTGTATGCTTTGTATGAAGCATAATAGTACAGTAGTCCTGCTTATAATTTATAAATATGGATACATCGATAATACATGCTCCAACACTTTCTCCTGATTAGGGTGGGGGGGGCAAAAAGGTTGGTGACCACTGTTCTTTTCAGTAGGGACTCACTATCTTACAATGCCATTTCAACATTCCATCCTGTAATGACTCGGAGCAGTTAAGTTATGGGCTTCCAGATCAGTCCAGCAGACATGGGGGTGATGGGGAAGGGGTCAGAGAAGTGAGAGAAAGCCAGAATCCCGGTGAGTGGTGGACAGTATATGTCATCCACCTTTTTTTTTTTTTTTGCCTTAAGTTGTTTCAAGAAGCAAGCTCAGGGATTTTTGTATTTTTGCAGAAAACAGAACTGTTTCCTCAGGCCCTAGTTTACTAACTGTCTTCCTGGGAGTGGTGTGCATTGCAGCCCTGATGCTTCCTACGCTGGGGGATGTGGAATCGCTGGTGCCTCTCTACCTCCACTTAAGTGTGAATCAGAAATTAGTGGCTGCTTACATTTTAGGTAAGTGTTTTCAAGATGCATTTGGGTGGTAGTGGTAGTCGAATGTATGTGTGGGTTGACAGTGGTAGTGTGGTGGTGGTTTTTTTTTTTTTTTTGAGATACAGGTTACTTCAAAAGCATGTTCAAGTAAGGTGCTTTTTAAGATTTAATTTTTGGCCCACATTTAGTTCTTTCATCTTATTTAGTATTTCATACTGTCTGTATTCAATCATTTTCCTTTTATGGACTTAAAATGGTGTGAAATGTATAAAATGTAAACTGTGTATATGCCATGATACAGCATTTCTACTTCTAGGAATTGATCCTAGGAAGCAGTTAGACAAAGTGCCTACAGTGATAAAGGTGAACATGGTGGACCTTTCTCTTTGAACCAGATTTCTCATTTCCTGTTAAATCAGTCTTTCCTTTCAGTCATCATGGCTTGAAATTTTACACAGTGCAACCTGTGAGAGCCGGAACTTGATGGAACTGCCTTGTTTTTCTGGGTCTCACAAGTTTTCCACCTTTGACAGGGTACAGTCTTACCACTTTTCTTTTGCTCTGTTAGTGGAAAATACTTGTATTTTCCTTCTTTAACAGGTTTCCACCTTACACAGCTTCTGGCTTTTGCAGGTTTTACTGTAATTAATTAGTTCACTTGAACAAACATTTCTTCAGTACCTACTGTGGGTCAAAGATTAGGAATGTGGTGATGAATGAAATGCTCGCTTGTGATTCTTGCCTCACATTCTCTTTCTGCTCACCTCTTCATAGATGCCAACTCTTTTCAGTGTTTCTCCGTATTCCTTGGCTCGCTTGCTCTTTTTTCTTTAATTTCAAAATGGCTCCTAAATTGTCTCCCTATCTTCTGTCTGTGTCCCTTCTTCCTCCCATTCCTTCCCAACCAAAACCATCCACCTGTTGTTGTCCAATTGATTTCCATTCTATTTTGGTTTCATCACCACTCCTCACTCAGAACCCTTGAGCGGCTCTCCACAGTCCACAGAATGAAGTACAACTCTGCTGTTCAATATTTAATACTTTCTGCAATCTGTTTGAGGAGGCCTAGTGGCACAGTGGGTAAGAGTTCGGCTGCTAACCAAAAGGGCAGTGGTTTAAATCCACCAGATGCTCCTTGGAAACTCTATGGGCCTGTTCTGTCTTGTAGGGTTGCTATGAGTTGGAATTGACTCGATGGCAATGTTTTGTTGTTTTTTGTGTGTGTGGGGGCAATCTGTTTGAGGGCTCTCTGAGCCAGTTTTATCGAGCTGCTTTCCTATATAAATCCTTGATTATAAAAAAGAAAAAAACTCCTCTAGAGTTCTCGTCCCACCTCCATGTTCCTGCTCTTGCTATTCTCTCACCTGAAGTAACTGCCCCATCTGATCTCTTTTTTTTCTATGTCTTTCCTCCATCTCTTAAGGCTTCTCTCAGCTTTTACCTCTTTGGGGCATCTTTTGGGACTACCGAGTCCTAGGTGATTAATTTTCATCACTCATTTTTTTTTTTTACCACTCTTTTAGGACTTAGCATAAACCAAAAAAAGCCTTTGCCGTCGAGTCAATTCCGACTCATAGCGGCAGTACAGGACAGAATAGAACTGCTCCATAGGGTTTCCAAGGAGCGCCTGGTGGATTCAAAGTGCCAACCTTTTGGTCAGCAGCCATAGCTCTTAACCACTGCGCTACCAGGGTTTCCAGACTTAGCATATTCTTGTGTTATTAGACTTCTATGGTTTTGTGTATGGAGTCTCTTCAGAAGAGACAAGCAAAGCAGGAATACTATGCCACTGTCTCTTTGTGGCCCTCAGGCCTTGGGATACAAATAGGCTCTTGAATGTTTTTGTTGATGAAGTCTGCCAGCTTTACTGACACTTTGAAATGGCATGTCTGCTATTATTATAGCTGGTGTGACCAGATAAAGTAGGAGGTATATTTGATGGTTAAATTAGTTATGGCCAGACATTAGTGATTTAATTAAATCTATCCAGTGACTGCCCTTTGCTGTAAATTGGATTTCTTCTGTAAAATATCAACTCAATTCAAACTGACTTTGAGTTCTTGGTCAAGTGCCTGATTATATGTGGTATGTGATTTGCTTGTTGAGGTCTAAACAATTGCTTATTGAATGGAGGATTCTGTAAAATGCCTTTCTTATACTGTTCTTCAATTTTTCTTTCAGGTCTTATCACAATGGCCATACTTAGGACATGAACAAGGATTTTAGTTGATTTCTGAAGTAATTTTATCTTCCAAACATCATGAATGTGGACTACCTTTTATGTCTATTTCACTTCATTAACATGCTACAAACTATTGAATGATTTAACATAATTACAAATGTGTAATATGTATTTTAAATTACTCTTATTATTTTATTTGAAGAATTCCAGCACATTATGTTACAGACATATGAAACTATTGGAAGAAATTCTTCTGATATCTATACCTAGTGTACAAAAGACTTTAATTCAGACACTTGTTATTTTATCTTTTTCTAGTTCACTTTGATTAAGATCACGTGTCCTTCAAAGCTAAAGGCTGAAAAGAGCAAACTGACCTGCCTGAAAATAAAAGGATGTTGATTTCCTACTTACAAGCATTAATATTACTATGTAAATTATACCTTGTCCTCTATCATTAAAGGAGCCCTGGTGGCACAATGGTTAAAGCGTACAGCTGCTAACCAAAAGGTCGGCGGTTCGAACCCACCAGTTGCTCTGCAGGAGAAAGACGTGGCAGTCTACTTCCATAGATTTCAGCATTGGAAACCCTACGGGGCGGTTCTACTCTATCCTGTAGGGTCACTGTGAATTGGAATCGACTCGATGGCAACGGCTTTGGTTTGGTTTTCTCTTACCATTATAAACAGTTGCCATGGTATTTCTAGAACAACAGCTTTGCAGTTAATGTGTGGAGGCGGAAAAAAGCATAAGGTACTGGGGGATCATGCTTATCCTAGGGTTTCACAGAGAACAGGACATATTTCATTCACCTGGGGAACTACAGAATAGGTTGTGGTCCTGATACCAAGCATGTAGGTTTTTATAAAAACCCAATAGAAATAGGACAACCTTTCTATCTGGTCTAAAAGTTCTAAAGGAAGGTAGGCATGCTTTTAGCTAGTTGGTTCATCCTGGCTCTAACTCTGGATAATGCTTTATGTTAATGGAGGGAGCGATTATGTTCTTTTATCCCTGGCCCCTTGCCTGACTGACTGTAAGCGATTTGCCCAAATCGGGATGGTCAGATGCTGTGTGGTTTATGTGGAGATCGTTGGTCTCCTTTAAACTCTACGCCAAGCATAGGAAATCTTGATTTCTGTGTCTGTTTTGTATCCGCCACTGAGACATTTTTTAAGTTTTTATTTATTATTAAAACAACTTTACCAAAAAAACTCCCTAAGCACAACTATTTACATTTCTTTATAGCCTCTTCTGATCTCTAACATATATATATGTTAGATATGTATATATCTAACGTGTGTATATATATATATATGCAGTTTTAACTTATCATAGTAACTAATCTTTTGACTTAGGATTTTTATCTGAGAGCACAATGCTTTAAGAGTCTCTTGAAAATTATCTTCCAGATCTTTTTACAGAATGAATTTATGCACTGTAATATTCTCAAGGAATATGTGTAAACACAAAATGTATGCCTGAGGTTGGTTTTTGCAGGAAACAGTACTTTGCTTCTAAAGTGCTTTTATGTATAGTCTTTCATAGAAAATCCTCAGTGTTTAACCGTTTGAGGAACATAAATCATTAAATGGATCATATCTGTACTTTCTGTAATGACTGAAAGCACATAAATGTAATTGACTTTAAACTTTGTAAAAACCTGTGTGTGGAGGCTATCCTTGTTTCTCTATCCATCTCAAATTGTGTGGGTGTGGGTGTGTGCATGCGTTCAAGTGCACACACGTGTGAGAGAATACATTGTAAAGGACAGAAATTACTTTAAAAAATAAAAGAAAATGCAGACCTGAGTTTCACATTGATTTAGACATTTTATTTGGGTTACCTCTGAGGAGTTACAAGTTTCAGCTCCCCTATTTCCTATGGTTGTCTCCTATTCCTGTGAATTAAATCGGAAAAATAAGAACAGTGAAGTAGGTGAGCCAGAAATGTCTTGAGTTTCTTAATCTGCCAAGGAAGTTAGCTCATTTCTTTAACTTTTTGAATAGGCAGCAGTCACATGCCTCAAAGAAAACTATAATATATATTCTTATTTTTCTGCTTTTATATACAAATGGTAACATGTTCTATATACTGTACTATACTGCACCTAGCTTTTCTCAAGCCAGGATCATTTTCTGTGTCATCACAGCTGCATACTATTTTCTTTTATGGCGGTACCATAATTCATTTTGCCAGTTCCCTCCTGACCAACTCCACCAGCAGTGAATCAGAGTACCTGTTCTCCCCCCAGCCTCACCAACCACGTGTTTCGCCAATCTGATAGGTGACAAAGGGTATCTCAGTGTAGTTTTAATTTTGATTTAGCTTATTACAAGTGAGGTTGAGCATCTTTTCATACAGCTATTTATTCCTAGCCTTTTCCTCTTGCCCCTTTTTGGTGGGTGGTTGGTATTTTTGTTATTGGTTTGTAGGAGCTCTTTGTGATATGAGTTGCAAATATTTACTTTCAGTTTATCATTTTTGTTTTGAATTTGCTTATGGTGTTTTTGCCACACAAAATTTATTCTGGGGTGATTGAATTTATGGATCTTTTATGGCTTCTGGATTTTGAATCATGGTTAGAAAACTCCAAGGTTACAAATCATAGCTTTCATATATAGACACAAACACCAGTTACATAAAATGCAAGAGAAGAATCCATTTACAATAGCAAAAAAAAAAAAGTCCAAAACCCTTTATAAGGAAAATATAAAACACTCCCTGGATGACACATAAGTAAATTTGAACAAATGGAAAGATACCCCGATATACTATTGTGTGAAAAAACAACAAAGCATATTCCGCTTCAACAATTTCTACATGTACAATTCAGTGACATTGGTTACATTCCTCAAGTTGTGCCGCCTTTCTTGACAACGTTTTCCTATTTCACCATCTTCAACGTAAACTCACTGCCCCCTAAGCTCATCTATCCTTTTCAGTTGCTGTAGTCAGTTTGATCACATACAGAAAATTCTTCAAACCATAATGCGCAATGCAGACATTCTTTTCTAATTAGGCTAAACTATGTGGTTCGAATATGATTTTAGGGGATAGTTTTGTTTCAAGGTTTAAAGGTTTCATCAGGGTAATAGTTTCAAGGGGTCATAAGGCCTCCATGGCTCCAGAAAGTCTGGATTCCATGAGAATTTGAAATTCTGTTCCGCATTTTCCTCATTTCATCAAGATTCTTCTGTACAACCCTTGATCTAAATATTCAGTAACCGTAGTGAGGCACCATCCAGTTCTGGTCTCCTGTCAAAGGAGGCAGTTGTTCATGGAGGCGACTAGATACATTCTCCATTTCCTTCACCGATTCCTGATCCTCCTCCTTCCTCTGGTACTCCCAGCCATTAGAGACCAATTGTACCTTGGATAGCAGAACATAAAGATTTCGTTTTCCCTAAATTATATAAATTGAACATTCTGATAAGACTACCAAGAGATTATGGTATCTTTTTTAGCTAGGCAAGTTGATCATAAAGTTTATATGGAGAAATAGGTATAACCAGGAAGACTCTTAAAAAATAAAGAGTAAAGGAAGAAGTTCTTATAGAACAGTATGGTACTGGCACATGAATAGACAGGCCAATGGAAAAGAACTGGAAGTCCAGAAACAGACAAATACACTCAGGGCTCTTTATACATGATAGATGTGTCATCTCAAAACCGTGGAGAAAAACATACTGGTCAATAAATGGCATGAAAACAGCTGGACAGCCATTGAGAAAAACATGAAGTTGGGTTAATGCATTCTGCCAGGAGAAACTCCAAATGAGTAAAAAAATAAAATAAAATAAATGTAAAAAAATGAAACCATACAAGTACTAGACAAAAACATGGGAGAATTAATTCCCTTTATAATCACGGAGGGAGTTAATTCTTGACGGCTTAGTTGCAATATTTCATATCAAAAACTAAAGTTGTAAGCAATATCTCCCCTTTGCAGTTCTTTTCCTAACCTCCTTGGTGTATAATTTCGCACTTTTATAAAAGGACCAGGGGTGAAAAAAGTTTCCACAGTACAGTCCCAGAATCATAAAACGGTTGGATTTTTACTATTAGATACTATTTAATTCAACTCACTAAAGTCCTCCCCTTTCAAAACCTGCCTCATTTTGACAGGCTGGAATCAACAAGAACTGGGTGCCTGAAAGTGACCATACACTGTGTGTCTACACTGTCTGGATTTACAGTCCAGATTTAAGTGTGTGGTGGGGCAGGGGATGGATGGGAAAGAAAACACACCTCAAACAGCCTGTGACCAAATTCCATGCTGAAGAGTGTGGCACAGACCACAAATGCTGAGGGACAGAGTTTTGTGGGTAGTCAGGGAAGTAGGACTTGAGCTGGCTCTTGAAGGGTGGTCTCAATTCATACACAGAGAGGAGTTGGGTTCACAAGAAAAGGCAAGGATGTGTGCTGCCACAAGGTGGATAGACATCATTATTATTTTGTATTGTAGTAAATATGTAGATAACAAAGTACTTGCCATTCCAACAATCTTCACATATACAGTTCAGTTGTATTAAATATGTTCATCCTGTCATTCAACCATCACCATTCCTGGATTTTTCCATTGCCCTTAACAGAAACTGTGTCCCCTAACACATTTTGTAAAAAATCTATTGTGGCGAAATATACATGACAAAACATTTGCTGTTTCAACCATTTTTATGTGTACGATTCAGTGACATTAATTATGTTCACTATGTTGTGCAATTAGGAAAGCCTGGTGGCGTAGTGGTTAAGTGCTACGGCTGCTAACCAAAAGGCTGGCAGTTCAGATCCACCAGGTGCTCCCTGGAAACTATGGGGCAGTTCTACTGTCCTATAGGGTTGCTATGAGTTGGAATCGACTTGAATGCAATGGGTTTATGGGTATGTTGTGCAACCATCGCCACTATCCATTTCCAATTTTTTTCATCACCCTTAACAGAAGCTCAGTACCCTGAAGAGAGTTACTTTGAAATAATTTCTAGGGATATATTTGAGACTGTGATGTGTGTGCCACTATTTCCTGTCTATTATGAAGTAAACTTTTTACTGCCATTATTAAAGGGGATAAACACAGACTAGTGAGGAAAGAACCAAGCTAAACAGGGAAGGGGCCACAGGCATTACACAGTTTAATCAGGGAAGAGGTAAAAAAGTTGCTGTCACCATGAAAAAAAGGTTCATCCTGAGAGCAGCTAGCAAACAGGACACACAGCAAGAGGCAGGGCAACAGTTGTAATTATCTGGCACTGCAGGTGTTTCTGTCACCTCGAAATCGTTAGGCCAGCGCAATCTTGCCACCCAAGTTCGCTTATAAAGAAGTAGTACAAAATCACCATGCAAAGTTTCAGATTTCTAGAAGGGATTCTGGAAACGAGTTGTCTCCTTGATATTTTCATTCACTCAACCATTAAGTAGAAAGAACACAGCAGCTGCCAAGGAGACACCCATAAGGGTTTCAAGATGAACACAGAAATACACGCCAGGTTTTCAAAACTTTTGCTATTATGAAAGAGACTGAAGATTTTAAGTGGCACCTAAAGCTCTGATGTTTTAAGAGAAGGTGAATAAAAGGAACAATTCAAAATCGATCTAAAGGAACCTGGGGGGAAACTGAGATCAGGGAGCTACATTAGAAGATTCACACAGAGAAGCTAAGCAGAGCCTAGCTTTATTATTCCTACAGCAGAATGTCAAATTAGTGATTATTTCATCAGGAAAATATTTGTTACACCTATAATCTGGAACCGATAAACAACATACCAGAGGAGAACATTACTCTCCAGGATTAAATACCAAACAGAATAACAAAGAGTTGACCCAGCTATGGGGCCATCAGGATGAGGCCTTGTTCAGTTACCACATCAAAGAGCCTTTCAGTCAGCCATAGGCAGAAAAAGGAGGAATAAATTAGGACACTCATTTGGAGAAGCTCTCTATGACTAAGAGGACAAAATAATGCGAATGGGCTAAACTTCAAGCTGGCTGTCCCCTTTATTTTGTTCATTTCGTTTCTCTCTGATTTTCTCATCACTTGGTGAGTCAAAAAATGTTCAGTATATTAACAGAATTTCAAGTTCTCATGGAATCCAGACTTTCTGGATCCATGGAGGCTTGATGAACTCCTGAAACTATTGCCCTGAGATACTCTTAAAATCTTAAGCCACAAATATCCCTTGAAGTCTTCTTAAAACCAAACAATAGTTTAGCATAACTAGAAAAGAATGTCTGCCCTGAGCATTGTGCTCTTTTAAGATCTATCTATACGGGATCACATGGACAACAGCAACTTGAAAATTAGACAGAAAGCTTAGGGTGAAGGGGGTTTATGTTAATGAGGGAGGAACAATTGGGAAAAGGACGGTGAGAATGGCTGCACAACATGAACAATGTAATCAATGTCACTGAATGTACAAACGGTTGAATTGGTGTATGTTCTGCTGTGTATATTCTCAACAACAAAAAATAAAGCAAAAAAAATGTTGTTGTTATGTGCCATCGAGTCGGTTCCGACTCATAGCAACCCTATGCACGACAGAACGAAACACTGCCCAGTCCTGCGCCATCCTTACAATCGTTGTTATGCTTGAGCCCATTGTTGCAGCCACTGTGTCAATCCACCTTGCTGAGGGTCTTCCTCTTTTCCGCTGACCCTGCACTCTGCCAAGCATGATGTCCTCCTCCAGGGACTCATCCCTCCTGACAACATGTCCAAAGTAAGTAAGACGCAGTCTCGCCATCCTTGCTTCTAAGGAGCGTTCTGGTTGTGCTTCTTCCAAGACAGATTTGTTCGTTCTTCTGGCAGTCCATGGTATATTCAATATTCTTCGCCAATACCACAATTCAAAGGCATCAATTCTTCTTTGGTCTTCCTTATTCATTGTCCAGCTTTCACATGCACATGATGCAATTGAAAATACCATGGCTTGGGTCAGGCGCACCTTAGTCTTCAGGGTGACATCTTTGCTGTTCAACACTTTGAAGAGGTCCTTTGCAGCAGATTTGCCCAATGCAATGCGTCTTTTGATTTCTTTACTGCCACTTCCATGGCTGTTGATTGTGGATCCAAGTAACATGAAATCCTTGACAACTTCAATCTTTTCTCCATTTATCATGATGGTGCTCATTGGTCCAGTTGTGAGGGTTTTTGTTTTCTTTATGTTCAGGTGCAATCCATGCTGAAGGCTGCGGTCTTTGATCTTCATTAGTAAGTGCTTCAAGTCCTCTTCACTCTCAGCAAGCAAGGTTGTGTCATCAGCATAACACAGGTTGTTAATGAGTCTTCCTCCAATTCTGATGCGCCGTTCTTCATATAGTCCAGCTTCTCGGATTATTTGCTCAGCATACAGATTGAATAGGTATGGTGAAAGAATACAACCCTGGCGCACACCTTTCCTGACTTTAAACCACCCAGTATCCCCTTGTTCTGTCCGAACAACTGCCTCTTGATCTATGTAAAGGTTCCTCATGAGCACAATTAAGTGTTCTGGAATTCCCATTCTTCGCAATGTTATCCATAATTTGTTATGATCCACACAGCTGAATGCCTTTGCATGGTCAATAAAACACAGGTAAACATCCTTCTGGTATTCTCTGCTTTCAGCCAGGATCCATCTGACATCAGCAATGCTATCCCTGGTTCCATGTCCTCTTCTGAAACCGGCCTGAATTTCTGGCAGTTCCCTGTCGTTATACCGCTGCAGCCCTTTTTGAATGATCTTCAGCAAAATTTTGCTTGCGTGTGATATTAATGATATTGTTCTATAATTTCCACATTCGGATGGATCACCTTTCTTGGGAATAGGCATAAATATGGATCTCTTCCAGTCAGTTGGCCAGGAAGCTGTCTTCCATATTTCTTGGCATAGACGAGTGAGCACCTCCAGTGCTGCATCTGTTTGTTGAAACATCTCAGTTGATATTCCATCATTTCCTGGAGCCTTGTTTTTCCCAAATGCCTTCAGAGCAGCTTGGACTTCTTCCTTCAGTACCATCAGTTCCTGATCATATGCTACCTCTTGAAATGGTTGAACATCGACTAATTCTTTTTGGTATAATGACTGTGTATTCCTTCCATATTCTTTTGATGTTTCCTGCATCATTTAATATTTTTCCCATAGAGTCCTTCACTATTGCAACTCGAGGCTTGAATTTTTTCTTCAGTTCTTTCAGCTTGAGAAACGCTGAGCTTGTTCTTCCCTTTTGGTTTTCCGTCTCCAGCTCTTTGCACATGTCATTACTTTACTTTGTCTTCTCGAGAGGCCCTTTGAAATCTTCTGTTCAGTTTTTTTACTTCATCAATTCTTTCTTTTGCTTTAGCTGCTCGAAGTTCGAGAGCAAGTTTCAGAGTGTCCTCTGACATCCGTCTTGGTCTTTTCTTTCTTTCCTGTCTTTTCAATGACTTCTTGCTTTTTTCATGGATGATGTCCTTCACGTCATTCCACAACTCATCTGGCTTTCAGTCACTAATATTCAATGTGTCAAATCTATTCTTCAGATGGTCTCTAAATTCAGGTGGTATTACTCAAGGTCATATTCTGGCTCTTGTGGATGTTCAGCAAATTAAAGTGACACCTCCCCTGAGCTATGTCAGCTTCACCACCGAATAAACAACTGGGCCCAGCTCAGGGAAGATGATGATGGGGATTGTCCAGCGCTTACTAAGTGTAGTTTCCAATTAGCAGAGTGCCTGCTTTGTGAATTACTGACGTAATGAACACACAGCTGCGCAGTGCAGGATGTGATCCAGGTAGGCAGGGAAAGGCCTGATTCAACAGAGTGTAAAGAATAAATGAAATGATCTCATAAGGATGGAGGCTGATTTTGGTCCTCCGAGGAAGAAGAGAACAATGCAAAATCTACCTTGACAACGTGAAGTGTGTGCTGTGCTGGTGTGAAGGACAAACATGGGCTGACCCCTGGGATGAGTGGCAAGATGTAAATGTGGTACACATGCGGATGCTACGTAAAGACAGACACACATGAAACCCCACAGGAAATTACTTTGGTATGCTCATAACTCACGGGAGGCAAAGTTAAGGAATGAATTTATTTGGTGAATTTAAGTGAAACCAATCCCTCTTCTAGTGCACATATTTTTTGGATGGAATCACACAACTAGGTAACCTGTATCCTGGGTTCTTCTCAGACTGTTAGGGAACAAGTGATTTCTGTTCACTGGTGGTTTTTCTTAAACTTTAATAGTGTATTACGGAAATTTTTGAACATGTACAAAAGTAGACAGAATAATGAACTCCTTCCATGTACCTACCACCTGACTCAAAGGTTGGAGGTTCAAACCTGCCCAGAAGCACCTCAGAAGAAAGGCCTGGTGATCTACTTGCAAAAGGTAAACAGCTTGAACACCACACGGAGTGCAGTTTTACCCTGCAACACATGGGGTGGCCGTGAGATGGGATGAAATCAAGAGTAATGGGTTTTTGTGTGTGTGTGGTTATGGGAACATAGCTATTGCAGGCTGGTAGTACTTTCGTGGGAAGAGAGTTTCTTCTCAGTAATTTTTTAACAAGTGATTGAGTGACCATGTATGAAGAACTAAGTGTGCTAAGCACTTTGCAAATATCTAAGCCTTTGCTACACAAAGAGTGGTCTGTGGATCAGCAGCACCAGCATCTCCTGGGAGCAAGTGGGCAATGAAGAACCCCACAGCCTGCCCCCAACCCAAAAACCAAACCAGTTGCCGTCGAGTTGACTTAGACTCATGGTGACCCCTGTGTGTGCAGAGTAGAACTGCTCCATAGGGTTTTCAAGGCTGTGACATTTTGGAAACACATCGCCAGGCCTTGCTCCTGAGGTGCCTCTGCGTGGATTTGAACAGCCAAACTTTCAATTAGTTATCTAGTACTTCACCATTTGTGCCACCCAGGGACTCCTTAGGGGCCTGTTATTTGACTTCAATGGATCCAGAACCAAACTGCCTTTCTGCTCAGTATTATCAGGGGTCATATACTTAACTTCCTAGGGAGCACACTTCCTGTTTATCTCATCATTTCCCAACCTCTGATTTCCTAGTCCCCACAACTACAATGCTGGTTGTTGTTGTTGTTCATTGCCATTGAGTCGATGTCAACTCATGGCGACCCCATACGTGCAGAGTAGAACTGCTCCATGGGGTTTTCAAGGCTGTGACCTTTTGGAAGTAGATCGGCAGGCCTATCTTCCAAGGCTCCACTGGGTGGGTTTGAACTGCCAACTTTTCGGTTAGTAGCTGAGCACTTAACCATTTGTGCCACCGAGGGACCCCTGAATCAGGATTTGCCAGTTTAACCAAATCCCCAGATGATGTGTATATGCATTAAAAGTTAATAAGCAATAAAAAAAAGGATGTTCGATCAATTGTGTACCTCTGGTACTTTAGCTGGCATCATTCAGCGTTTTTTGTAAACATTAAAATGGATGGAACTCATTAAAAAAAAAAACGTGGAGAAGTGCCACACCTCTGGGGTCTTTTTTTTTTTTTTTAAATAATTTTTATTGCGCTTTAAGTGAAAGTTTACAAATCAAGTCAGTCTCTCACCCAAAAACCCATATACACCTTGCTACACACTCCCAATTACTCTCCCCCTAATGAGACAGCCCACTCTCTCCCTTGACTCTCTCTTTTTGTGTCCTTTTCGCCAGCTTCTAACCCCCTCCACCCTCCCATCTCCCCTCCAGGCAGGAGATGCCAACATAGTCTCATGTTCACCTGATCCAAGAAGCACACTCCTCACCAGCATCCCTCTCCAACCCGTTGTCCAGTCCAATCCATGTCTGAAGAGTTGGCTTTGGGAATAGTTCCTGTCCTGGGCCAACAGAAGGTCTGGGGGCCATGACCAGCAGGGTCCTTCTAGTCTCAGTTACACCATTAAGTCTGGTATTTTTATGAGAATTTGGGGTTTGCATCCCACTGCTCTTCTGCTCCCTCAGGGGTTCTCTGTTGTGTTCCATGTCAGGGCAGGCATCAGTTGTAGCTGGGCACCATCTAGTTCTTCTGGTCTCAGGCTAATGTAGTCTCTGGTTTCATGTGGCCCTTTCTGTCTCTTGGGCTCGTAATCACCTTGTGTCCTTGGTGTTCTTCATTCTCCTTTGATCCAGGTGGGTTGAGACTCACTGATGCATCTTAGATGGCTGTTTGCTAGCATTTAAGACCCCAGACACAAGGTAATTATGAGCCCAAGAGACAGAAGGGGCCACATAAACCAGAGACTACATCATCCTGAGACCAGAAGAACTAGATGGTGCCCAGCTACAACCAATGACTGCCCTTACAGGGAACACAACAGAGAACCCCTGAGGGAGCAGGAGAGCAGTGGGATGCAGACTCCAAATTCTTATAAAAAGACCAGACTTAATGGTCTGACTGAGACTAGAAGGATCCCAGAGGTCATGGTCCCCAGACCTTCTGTTAGCCCAAGATAGGAACCATTCCCAAAGCCAACTCTTCAGACACAGTTTGGACTGGACTATGGGATAGGAAATGATACTGGTGAGGAGTGAGCTTCTCGGATCCAGTAGGCATATGAGACTATGTGGGCAGCTCCTGTCTACAGAAGAGATGAAAGGGCAGAGGGGATCAGAAGCTGGCCGAATGGACACGAAAATATAGAGTGGAGGGAAGCAGTGTGCTGTCTCATTAGAGGGAAAGCAACTAGGAGTATAGAGCAAGGTGTATATAAGGTTTTGTATGAGAGACTGACTTGGTTTGTAAAGTTTCACTCAAAGCACAAAAAAAATTATTTAAAAAAAGTCCCACACTTTGCCTTGTAATCTATCGTGCTAGCATTCTGGCAACAGCACCACGATGCTGGTATTATCATGCCCAATTTACAGGTGAGATAACTTAAGCTCAGAGAGATGATTTGGCTTTTCCAAGATCTCACAGTTAATAAACTTAGGCCTGTCTGGTTTCAGAGTCTATGATTTTACTCCATATAGCACGCTGCCTCCCAGCTAGGGAGTTCACTTTTTGGGCATGCACTCGGCTGCTAACCGAAAGGTTGGTAGTTGGAACCCACCAGCTACTCCATAGGAGAAAGATGTGGTAGCCTGCTTCCGTAAAGATTACAGCCTTGGAAACCCTATGGGAGAGTTCGTTCTGCTCTGTCCTACAGGGTCGCTATGAGTCGGAATCGACTCAAAGGTAATGGGTTAGTAAACAAAAAAAAACCGAAATGGTATGTGTCTACATGACACAAAAACAATCAGTCAACTCAGCAACAGCAACAGAAAACCAAACTGCTGACCATCATGCGAGCAATCGCTTGCTCCCCTGGAAGACTTTTTTTCACTTTACAACCAGTTATGGCACCACGTACAGCTAAGTATTTTCAAGTGGTCAGCAAACAAACCAACCCACTTGGAGCAATGATCAAAGTAACTCCCTCTTGACAGTGCCTGCTGATCCAAACATGAACTGAATTACAAATCACAAGTTCTCCCAGAAAAATGGCAAGATTTACCATAGGCCCAAATAACCAGTAAACACATTTAAAAAACCAGTTAGAAAAAAAGAAAATCAGCTACACCAGTTTGAAAGGAAGGGTAGGTAGCTGACTGACTGCTATTTCACTTCCCAACCAGTTGGGCTGCCTTAGCCTGCAGCTCCGCATGGCTGTTGAATTGCTTACACCAAGAGTTGTTGTTGTTGTGTGCCATCGAGTTTATTCTAACTCACAGCGATTCCAAGTGACATAGTAGAACTGCCCCACAGGGTTTTCGATGCTGTAATCTTTTTTTTTTCTTTATTAATTTTTTAAAATTGAACTTTAGATGAAGGTTTACAGAACTAGTTTTTCATCAGTTAGTACACACATTGTTGTGTGACATTGGTTAACAACCCCATGACATGTGAACACTCTCCCTTCTCAACCCTGGGTTCCCTATTACCAGCTGTCCCGTTCCTTCCTACTTTCCAGTCCCCGCCCCAGGGCTGGTACACCCCTTTAGTCTTGTTTTGTTCCATGGGCCTGTTCAATCTTTGGCTGAAGGGTGAACCTCAGGAGTGGCCTCATTACTGAACTGAAAGGGTGTCCGGGAGCCAAACTCTCAGGGTTTCTCCAGTCTCTGTCAGGCCAGCAAGTCTGATCTTTCTTTCTGAGTTAGAATTTTGTTCTACATTTTTCTCCAGCTCTGTCAGGGACCCTCTATTGTGATCCCTGTCAGAGCAGTTAGTGGTGGTAGCCGGACACCATCTAGCTGTACTGGACTCAGTCTCGTGGAGGCCGTGGTAGATGTGGTCCATTAGTCCTTTGGCCTAATCTCTCCCTTGTGTCTTTAGTTTTCTTCATTCTTCCTTGCTCCTGAAAGGGTGAGACCAGTGGAGTATCCTAGATGGCCGCTCACAAGATTTTAAGACCCCAGATGCTGCTCGCCAAAGTAGAATGCAAAACATTTTCTTTATAAACTCTGTTATGCCAATTGAGCTAGATGTTCCCTGAGACTATGGTCCCCACATAGGCTGTAATCTTTATGGAAGCAGATCAACAGGTCTTTTTCCCGAGGAGCCACTGGATGGGTTCTAACTGCCTATCTTTGGTTAGCAGCTGAGTGCTTAACTGTTGTGCCACCAGGGTTCCTTTTACGGAGTCTTAAATGCCTGAGCATGGAGCCTTGGTGGCACAGTGGTTAAGAGCTCAGGCTGCTACCCCAAATGTTGGCAGTTTAAATCTACCAGCTGTTCCATGGAAACCCTATGGGGTAGTTCTACTCTGTCCTACAGGGTTGCTACGATTCCAACAGCAATGGGTTTGGGTTTTTTTTTTTTTTTTGAAATGCCTGAGCACTGCTGGGCGAGGCAGTTGGCCCTTTTTGTTTTCTGGCTAGCTTTTTTGAAAGGAATATTACAGAAAAGGTAAAAAAAAAAAAGCATAATTCCTGGAGCACACCCCCAGTTTAGCAGAAACTCATTAGATCTCAGAAACTTCTCCCCTGTAATCCTGGGCCAAGATGAAGACATTTCCCTCTCGTTCTCTGCCCTAATGACTCTAGGGACCTGCATTAGCAGATCAACGTGGCTACTTGGTTTTGCACTGAGATGATTTGATGAATAATTAGCCTCCGGCTGGAACCTGATAAAGTTCTCAGCTCAGAACCCAAGGGATCTGGCTCAGGGCAATTTGCACGCACACATATGTGCGCGTGCGACCACACACGCATGCACACACACGCACACGCACGCACACACAAAAGAAGAGGTGGAAGAGGCACGTACACCGGCCTGCTGACGTGGGTTAGGATTAACTCTACTTTACAACCACATGACCCAGACACAACTTGCTGTTGTGAAACAGCCATACTACTGAAAAGAGTGGACCTAGTGTTGGCTCAACAAAGTCAATTTTCTTTGTGCATGAACCCAGGTCCTTAGTGCATCTCCTCTGCCATGTGGGTAACTAGATCACTTTATCCCATCTGCTAAAGGACTGAATAATATTTTATGGCCAACCTCACCCTCATGCTAAAAAATTATAATGAACAATGCTAAGAATTGAGTCAAATAGACCAAAAGGAAAAAAACAAACAAAAAAAACCACCTAAGGGAAAATAGATAAGAGGTTAAAGGTTATTTTAAGAATGTTCCTCTAAACACTGAAGAACATTTTCAAAGCAGAATTTTTTTAAAAAAATGTACTCATTGTACCTTCCCACGAAAGCTTTCACAAAGAAGATTTTTCTAAGCTCTCTTTGTATCTAAATGACTACCTTTGTAAGGTTAGCCACCAGTTGCCACGGAATTGACTCCTTGGCAGCTGGTTTGAGTATTTTTAGTGGGTCTGAGTCAAGATTTGTGTGTGTGCCACTGTCCGGTTGAGTACTCTTTGTGAAGTAAAGAGCAAGTTAGGTTCCTGCTGAGTGGAACTAAGATGTCAGAAGAGACTGGGAAGGGGACGGGGATCCAAATTAATCCTAGGTTTTTTTTTTTATGGAATACCCATGGATGCTTCTAGTCTAGGAGCTTCACCTACTAGCCCCTTTCAGTTTTAGCATAACTTTGATTCATTATTTTCTGATGTTACCAAGATGAGTGGTAGAGTGCCCTCTCTTTCCCATAATGGAGTCCTGGGGAGTTGGCCTGCTGGACGGGTTCTCTCATGAAAGGCCCTAGTAGATATCTTGACTTCAGTCAGCCCAGAACATAAATTACACCAGTGAATCATCTCAATTTGAAAGGCTCCAAATGCTACAGGTCAGACTAATCTATAGTTAAGGGATTTCTGGAATTCTCTGTGAGCCTTCCAGGCTCCCTGTATCTCATTCCTCTCACTAGGTAAAAGGAACAGAAAAAAAAAAAAAAGATTACTTCAGTTTGGGACAGGACAGTAGGTGAGAGGACATTTTGGATCACATAATGGAAAAGTAAGAGTTTTGCTAATTATTGAATAAGCTTATGGAAGGAAACTATGTTCACATTCCAAATATTTAAAACAAATACCTCAACACTCCTAAAATCCTGGCGAAGGTTCTGGCTTGTGTGTGGTAGGGGCTGGATGCAGGGGCGGATTAACCAGTAAGTAAGGTGCTCACGGGCTTACTTGTGTTTATTTACTAATCTGCAGTGCACAATTTCACATGGGTTTCACCACATTGTTATTGGGTCATCTGTCCCTGAGGGTTGTAGAGGGAATTGGGGCACGAAAGACAGGGCTGGAGGGACCACTCCTTCGAGCTTGAAATTCTGTGAAAACTACAGGTGCCAATCTGTTTTCTTCAGGAAACTGCATGTTTTAAAGAACAAAATTATAGAGGTGGAGAACAAATGAGTAGTTAGCAAGGGTTAGGGATGGGGAATACAGCCCTGGTGGCGCAGTGGTTAGGTGCTTGGCTGCTAAACGAAAGGTCAGCTGTCCGGACCTACAAGCTGCTCCTTGGGAGAAAGATATAGCAGTCTGCTTCTATAAAGATCACAACCTTGGAAACCCTATGCAGCAGTTCTCCTCTGTCCTACAGGGTTGCCATGAGTCAGAATCCACTCAACAGCAGGGGGTTTGGTTTGGTTTTGGTTAGGAAAGGGGGGAGGGTCAGGTATGACTAGAAAGGGGCAGCCTAAGGGAGATCTTTTGTGGTGATGGAATAGTTCTGTATCTTGATTGCAGTGGTGGTTCCTTGAATCTGCACATGTAATAAAATGGCATAGAACGATACACATACATTGTTTCAATGTCAAGTTCCTGGTTTTTATATAGTGCTCTTGTATTATATTGTACTGTTGCTCAAAAATAGCAATGATTCTGAAGATAGTGCAGGACCAGACAGTGTTTCATTCTGTTGTACATAGGGTCACTATGAGTCGGAACCTGCAGCCACACGCACATACATGCATATACCATAACTCCTTGGCTCTTGAGAAGTGGAACTACATACAGGCTTAGGAATAAACTTACCTTTCCATCTTAATTTCTCCACTAGGAAAAAAAAGTCAGATAATGCGTGTGTCATTCTCCTATTTTAATCTACAGGTGTGATGTTTCAAATGGAGCTGTTACGGTAGAAATGCTCTGAGCAGACTGGGAAGATTTTATATCTGACAAAGCCAACTCTTCTCCCTGCCAGGGAAAAAAAAGCAGGAACATTTAAATTTCTTTCATCCCCTGGGAATGGGAACATAAGGGTAAGAAGTGGGGAGAGGGCAGGCCAGGAGGATGTGGGTCCTGTGGTTCTTAAGTCAGAGGCACCAGGACAAATACTAATCGGCTGTGAAGAGAAACGAAGTCCTGGTACATGTCACAACATGGATGAACACTGAAAGCACCATGCTGAGCAAATTAGGTCAGTCACAAAAGGACAAATACTGTATGAGCCTACTTATATGAAAGAAGTAAATATATAGTAACAAAAGATTATTAGTGGTTACTAGGGGTAAAAGAGAGGTGTGAGAAAAAAAGAGAGGAGAAAAGGGAAATTTTTTTGCTTCAGGGGCACTGAGTTTATGCCCATGGTAGTGGGATGATTTGGAAAAGGACAGCGAGAACGCTTGCACAACATGAAGAATGTAATTAACGTCACTGAATTGTACATGTAGAAATGGTTGAACTGGGGAATATTTTGTTGTGTATATTTTCACCACAATAATAATAATAATAATAAAGATTGCTAAGTGAGTCCAATGTTTAACTCACATGAAAATATCTCTAATGGTAGAATTTCAGTCCTTGTGACACCTTGGTATTAGAAGTCAATTTTAAGATCCCTAAAGAGTTTTTTAAAGAGTCCTGGAAAGCCTTGGTGGCTCGATGGTTAAGAGCTCGGCTGCTAACCAAAAGGTCAGCAGTTCAAATCCACCAGGCACTCCTTGGAAACCCTATGGGACAGTTCTACTCTGCCCTTAGGGTCACTATGTGTTGGAATTGACTTGACCGCCATGGGTTTGGTTTGGTTTGGTTTTTGGAAGGAGCCCTAGTGGCACAATAGTTAAGTGCTCGGCTAATTGAGAGGTTGGTGGTTCGAATCCACCAGTTGCTCCACGGGAGAAAAGACCTAGTGATCTGCTCCTGTAAAGATTATAGCCGAGGAAACCCTATGGGGCAGTTCTACTGTGTCACATGGGGTTGCTATCAGTCCAAATCGACTTGACAGCACCCACTGCACATGTAAAAATGGTTAAAATGAAAAAAAATTTTGTTATATATATTTTACCATAATAACATTTTTAAAGAGAAAAAAAAAAAGGCACCAGGCTACCACACAAAGCCAGAGGCTCCTCTCAGCTCAGAGGGAGCTGTGCTTTGGGGATTGAAAAACATGGAGAAATGGCCTCAGGAAGTCAAGCACTTGGAAAAATAACAATTAAGCAAGCCTAAGAGTTGAATCTACAAATCTAAACCAGCTTCCCCTCCCAGAAAAGGGGAGACAAAGCCTGAGCCCTCCAGGGGGAACAGGTGGTTGTACTGGACAGGTCATAAAGGGAGGTGGAATGGAAGCACCTGCCCCAGGCTGTCAGCTTCCTGACATACTCTATCTCCTAGAGGCCCCATCGTGGACTTCGGAGATTCCATTCATCTCTTTGAAACTTCCTCATACATTTGGCCTAAACAACCTAGCGCTTGACTAGAAGTTATCTCAAACGATTCTCCAGTTTGGAGTTGGTGGGATCTGGGTTCAAATCCTCGTCCTACCATTACTAGCTATGTGATCTTGGGCAAGCAGTCTTCACCTCTCTGTCTCTCCTCATTTGTTCATCATTTGTAAATGGTGCTAATATCTGACTCACAGGGTTTGTTAAGTGTCTGGCACCAAACTCGTGCTCAGGGAAACAGTAGCCTTCACCTTCCTCTGCTAATTGTTTCCCACGTGGCTGGCACATTCCTTACTAGATCAGAAGCTCCTTGAGATAGCTTCCTTCTCCTCCAGTGCCTAGCTGAGGGAAACCCTGGCGGTGTAGTGGTTAAGTGCTGTGTTTGCTAACCAAGAGGTCAGCAGTTTAAATCCATCAGTGACTCCCTGGAAACCACATGGGGCAGTTCTACTCTGTGCTATAGGATCGCTATGAGTTGGATTCAACTCGATGGCAATTGTTTTTTTTTTTGGCCTAGCAGAGGGGTGGGCATATAGCAGGTCGTTAATGAGTCCTGTTGGCCAGGAGAAATGGAGTGCCTGCTGGCTTTCCTGGCTGCTTCAGTCATGCTGATGGAGACCCAGAAATGGGCATAAGTGAGCATCAACATTCCATTTCAAATACATGAAGGTAACATGGTGAATTCTTTAGTTCCTTGATCCACTGTTATAACAAAACTCTTCATGCAATGAGGCCTGCCTTTGGTGGCAGCTCAAGTAAAATTGGAAATCAGTGGTTTAAGTATCTCGATGAAATGGTTTCTTGATCAGTTTATCAGGTGTTTGTTGCTGTTAATTGTTGTGGGGTCGATTCCAACTCATTGCAACACCATGTGTGCAGAGTAGAACTGCTCCAAAGAGTTTTTAAAGCTGTGACCTTTTGGAAGCAGATTGCCAAGCCTGTCTTCCGAGGTGCCTGTGGGTGGGTTTAAACTGCTAACCTTTCAGTTTTAGAAGTCAAGTGCTTAACCATTTTCATTAGGAGTAGAGCAGAGAAATATCCATTACAGACTGATGTGCTTATTGCCACAGAATTTAAGGGGTTATAAAATCTAGCAAGAGAATCTGAAATTGACCCAGTCACATTCTGCTCCAGTCATTGTCTTGGACCTAGACCTCAGTCTACAGCTATCGGTGAGGTAAAGTGGAAACAGTAATGCATCAGGAAATGAAGACTAGAGCTCATTCAGCCAACAAATATATACTGAGTGCCTACAAGGGGCCAGGCTCTGTGCATCACCAACATGATCCTGCCCTTCATAGAATTTGCTACGCCAGTAGCTGTGTGACCTGTGGGAAGTCACTTCACCTCTCTGGGTCTCATGCTTCCCATCTGTCAAATGGTGACAAATATATTTCTCTCCGAGGGTAATTTTGAGAGTTACATGAGGGGATGCAAGGATGAGAGCTTTGCAGACTCTGACTGTTCACTATTACTGCCCTCTATGTAATAGGGTCGCTATGAGTTGGAACCGACTGGACAGCACCTAACAACAACAACAATGTAATAATTACATGAATAGCTGGTGATCATTTGAGAAGTAAGTCCAAAGTCCATTTCAAGGGGGCTGAGCTGGTTTTGCCTACCTTTTTTCCTTTCCTTCCATGTTGGCAAGCCAACCAAGAGCAGAACAAGCGGGAGGGATAGAGGCCTGCTACTGGGCTGCAGCATTCTAGGGAACAGTATTCCACTTGGTGTTCTCAAAATGGGTTTGACTCCAGACACGTCCCCACACAGGAATAGCTCCGCTGCGCACTTCTCTCTGCCCTCCGTGTAGTCATGGTGCTCTTTCCTTTTCTGTGCATGAAGCCGCATGAAAATGATGACTGGATCCAAGCACCTAAAAATGTGGGTCTCCACATTGGCTCAAGATCTTGTGCAGAATACTAATCCTGTTCGTGTTTTGCAAATACGTTAAAATGGAATGTGTCGTCCCCGCCCCCGCCCCTTATCTTCTCTATTCTCAAGTTTGATGGAAAATAGCAAGGGCAGGCAGGCATGGGGTCCACAGGCATGGGGCCTACTGAGCAAACAGCTGCTGCTGCTAGCCCTCAACATGGAGACTATCTTGGGAAAGCCACTGAGTCCATTTTGGGCTTGAAAAGGGCCAGGGATGCTTTCGGAGGAGAACTGACCTCATCTAAGCTTTCCAAGTGCTGCAAAATACCACTGAGCTTTAGAGCCAACCTGCCAGCACTCTTGACGCCAAACAGAGGTTGCTGTCCTAGCAAAGGAGGCATTCAGACATCTACCTACCCCTTCTGTAGGACAACAGGTGATTCATTTAATCAATGTAAATGTCCTATTTTGAGATTCACCCATCTGGCAACCACCATAGTAATAACTGAATCAGGCAAGAGTCATCGATGGAGCCTAAAACTAGTGGGTGAAAGTTTGATGCCAAACGCAATATCTACACAGTCTTAAATTATTCCCTCATACATGAGTTATTAAGTACAAAAGGAAAAATAGTATCTTTACAGTGGAAAAGCTTGGCAGACACCACCTTAACCAAGTGATCAAGGTAAACATCAACAATCACCATCATGTGCCTTTTTATGTTTTACAAAAAAAATCCAAACCCATTGCTGTCAAGTTGATTCCAATTCATAACAACCCTATTGGACAGAGTAGAACTGCTCCAAAGGGTTTCCAGAGAGTGGCTGGTGGGTTTGAACTGCCGACTTTTCAGCTTGCAGCTGAGCACTATACTGCACCACCAGGGCTCCTCCATTAGCCATTAAAACAAAAACCAAACCTGCTGCTGTCCAGTTGATTCTGACTCATAACAACTCGATAGGACAGAGTAGAACCGCTGCATAGGTTTCCAAGGCTATAATTTTTACAGAAATAGACTGCTACATCTTTCTCTTATGGAGCAGCTGGTAGATTTGAACTGCTGACATTTTGGTTAGCAGCTGAGCACTAAACCACTGCACCACCAGGGCTCCTTTTCCATAAATCATGAGGACACATCAAACAAACCCAAACTGAGGGCCATTCTACAAAATAACTGCCCTGTACCCTTCCAAAATGTCGATGTCATGAGAGACAAGGAAAGGTTGAGGACTGTTCCAGATTTAAGGAGACTTAAGAGACATGAAAACTAAATACAATGCGTGATCCTAGACTTGATCATAGACTGGAAAAATCACAGCTATAAAGAACCTTATTGGGACAATTCATGAATTTTGAATATAAATTGTAGATTAGATAATAGCATATTATATCACTGTTTTATTTCCTGAATTTGACAAACTGTGTCTATATAAAAGAATGTCTGTGTTCTTAGAAAACACATTGAAGTATTAAGGGACAAAGGGGCGTGATGCCTGCAATTTATGCTTAAATGTTTCCAAAAAGTGTGTATGTGTCTGTGTGTAGAGAGAATGATAAAGCAAACGCGGCAAGATGTTAACAACAGATGAATCTTGATAAAAGGTATGTGAAAGTGTTTTACTATTTTGCATACAACTTTCTGTAAGTTTGAAAGTATTTCAGATTAAAATGTAAAAGATACGTTATTTTGAGCATTAAACCATGTGCCACCCACTGTGCTAAAAAATCAGTTGCTGTCAAGTTGATGCTGACTCCTGGTGTCCCCATGTGTGTCAGAGTAGAATTGTGCCCCACAGGGTTTTCAACGGCCGATTTTCCAGAAGTAGATCGCCAGGCCTTTCTTCCGAGGTACCTCTGGGAGGACTTGAACCACCAACATTTTGGTTAGCAGCTGAGTGCAATGACTGCACCACCCAGGGCCTCTGACACTGCCAGGTGTGAGATATTCAGGGGAGGATAAGACATGGTCTCTATCCTTAACCCAGGAGTTCACAGTCTTGGTGGGGAGACAGATAAAGAGGCAAGTAAATGCAGTGGGATGAAGGGTGTGTGAGAGCACAGAGGAGGTATACTAGCCCCAGGCTTCGAGGTCAGAGGGGGTCATGCTCAAGGGGAGGCTTAATACTGGGTCATCAGTGGATCCAGTGATTCAGGTTTGAGTACCAGTGGGATGTGCAAGCAGAGGTGACCGACAGACTATGGGATATAGGAAGATGCCTGAGCCTGTAGGGAGCAAGACGAAGCCATCTGTCTCCTGAGGACAGACAAGGCATGGATTAGCAAGTGGCAGGGGCTGGGCCCAGCTCGCCATAGCATCCGAGGTAACATAAGAAGCGCAGACATAAGCAAAACATCTTGAGGCTGAAAGGTTGAACACAAGTGTGCTTACTGATGGCTTAGGCTGAACTTTGCAGCGATGGATACTGCATGTTCTAGAGACATTAGTCCCTAGATTGATAACTATCAGCAACCTGGATAAGGGCATGGTTATAACAGACTGACACGCAGGAAGAGAATGTCAAGTGACCATAAGAAACTAAAGAAGTGATTTTTCGAGAACAGGATGAGCTTTATCAACAATAAGGAGAAGGTAGTACTCAATTAACACACAACAGGGTGGTGAGAGGTTGTTGCTAATAGGAAAACTCCTGAGAACAGTGGCAGGTCCCCTAATAAAGGGAGATCGGTGAGGGCGTGCCACTGTTTCAGAAGTCGATGGGGGGATGGGAATTTCCACTCAATTACAAGCTACAAGAGCTAGGATGAGAAAGTACATGACTGTTCCCAGAAGAGGCCTGGTCGAAGTTCACTTTTTTAAACTTTCGTATAATGAAAAATTTACAAAACAGGTCACATGCCATTGTCGAAATTCAGTCATTTCTGACCGACACAAACGGCAATTTCCTATATTTCAAATGACAATGAACCCCCACACACTCATCACCCAGCTTCAAAATTATTGACACACGGTCAATCTTACTTCGTCCAAATCCCCATCAATTATCCTGCAGACTGACTAGTTTGAAGCTAATCTCTGATAGGAGTTTTTGTTGTGGTTTGGTTTTAATGATTTATTATCTATAAAAGTGATTCCAATTATATGCACGCACATATATACATACATGCATATAAATACCTTTTTAATTGGTTTTTCTCAGTAATAGATTCTTATGACTCAAAATTCAAAAGGTACAAAAAAGGACAAGTGAAAATCCCCTTCCAACTTGTCTCTTAGCCAACAGCTCTTCCTCCTGTGAGACAACTAATACTGAGTTTTTTTTTTTTTGGTATCTTTTTTTTCCAGAGACGTTTTATGTATATACCAACAAACTACTCACGGTGTTCTGCACCTTCCTTCTTCCACGTAACAATGTATTTTGGAGGCCATTCCATATCATGCCGTAAAGAGCATCCTCATTGGTTTTTTTTTTTTTTTTTTGCAACTACCCAGCATTCCATTTAGGAGCCATAATTTATTTAACTAACCAAATCACTATCGATGGCCTTTTAGGCTATTTCCAATCTGTTGCTGGTACAGACAATGAATGCTGCAATGACTCACACATTCGTTCTGAACAAAAGCAAGGACGTCTCTGTAGGATAAACTCGTCAAGGTGGAATTGCTAGATCAAAGAGCATGTGCACTTGTCATTTTTGATAGCTATTGCTAAATTGCCCTCACTCAGATGGGAGTTATGCTAATGCTACCTTTGCCTTTTTATCCTGCACAGTTTCCTTGCTGCTCCTTTCCACTTACTCCCAGAGTCCCACGGGGGCCCACAGCAACACCTCAAACTCAGAAACACTCCTCTGACCTCAGCCTCCCATTGGTCTCCCTCTAGCACTGTCTGGTCCCAAGGGCCACCAGTCTGCCCCTCCTCCCTGTTCCTTTCCCAGAGGCCATTGGCAGCCCCCTGGCTTCCCTTTCTCCTTCCCAGTGGGCCCCACAGTCAGCCATTTCAGCTCTGCTCTCGCTGACCCCCTGGATTCACTCTCCCCGTGACCTTCTGCTGCACCTGCTCTGCCAGTCCCCAGCCCTGTGAAAACCTCACCATCCGCTCTCCAGCCCCCGCTCCCAGGCTGCTAAGGATTGCTGGAGAAGGTCATGTAATTGGCTCCTCTACAAAGCCAGGCCAGCCAGCCTCAGCTGGGCCCCAAGGGCTGTGAGGCAGTCCTTTTATATATATCTGTATCACATTTCCCTCAGCGATTGTTCCAAATTCTTTCACTCTCCTCAAATCCCTTACCCCAACCTTACTCCAGACCCTGCAGTAGAAGGCCTACGTCCTGAAGCAGGAACTCCCTCAATTTGCCCCTCCTCACCTTGTCCTTCCCCCCTTCTCTGCATAGTAAGCCATGCTTGGTCATCCCTACATCCCACCCCAGCCTCCTCAAGGTGACCCCTTCTGCTTATGACTCTAGGTTTTCTTACCTTCTCTGTACTTTGCCCCAGGAGCCATCTTCTTTGCCTCACAGAAAAGTTCTCCCTTATTTCCTCTCAGCCTAAAAACCACTTTCCTCAGGTCTGCATTATTGTTCCACATTACCACCAAACTTTTAAATTTAGTAATCTTTTAAATTAGATAAGAAAAGCATGTGCCTCTTGGCCTTCCTCCTTTCAAGTTGGCCCCATGATTTAATAGAAAAATCAGAAAATATTGATAAGCAAAAAGAAGAAAACAAAAATCACCCCAAATCCCACCATCCAACACTTAATATTTTGATCTATTTCCTTCCAATCTTTGTATATGCACATATACACATTTCTACTGCCAACCTCTTGATTAGCAGCCAAGCGCGTAACCACTGAGCCACCAGGGCTCCCCCTAAACTCGCTGCTGTCGAGTGGACACTGACTCATAGCGACCCTATAGGACAGAGCAGAACTGCCCCCCATAGAGTTTCCAAGGTGCACCTGGCAGAGTCGAACTGCCGACCTTTTTTCATTAGCAGCCGTTGCTCTTAACCACTACACCGCTAGGGTTTCCACCAGGGCTCATATCTATATATTTTCTTCAAAATTGGATCATAGTGGACATACTATTTTATAACTTTCATTGTTCCATTCATGACATATTTCGGATACCTCAGCTTTGCCACTTATTAGTTGTCCGACCCTGGGCAAGTAAATTAACTTCTGAGTCAATTTTCTCCTGGGTAAAGTGGGGACTATTATAGTAACTACCTCACAGGGCTGTTATGAGAGTTAAATGAGATAAAAATACATAAAAAACACTTATCACAGTGCCTGACACATAGTAAGTTGAATTAATGTTAGCTATTATGATCTTCGCATGTCAATAAATATAGCTCTGCATAACAGTTTAATGAGTTCTGCCACTGCAGTGTCTACTCAGCATGACTAAGGCCTTGCAGTGACTCATCAACAATATTCATTTGGCACATGCACAGGTCTATCTGTGGGATATAATTCCTCAAATCAGCATTGTGGCTTCGAAGGCTGTGCACGTTTATAATTTTGATAGATTTTGCCAAATTGTCCTCCATCAAGGGGGAGTTACCCCTTCTTTAACTAGCCTCTTATTGATCGAGATTGAGGCTGTTTCACATTTTTCACTGTCACCAATCTAGACTGTGAAGAACATTCTTAGAACTAAATCTTTGCATAGATCCACGATTACCTACCCAGGGCCGAGGTTGCCAACCTAGATTGTGAAGAACATTCATAGAACTAAACCTTTGCATAGATCCACAATCATCTACCCAGCACTGAGGAAAAAGTATGGGGAAATGCACAGAAATGGGGACGTGAACGATGTACACAGGGAACTGCTGGCAAAAGATGAGGCTGGACAATCGAGTGGGCCAGATTACGAAGGACCACCAATGCCACCGTCATTCAATGCTTTCAGAAACTTCACGCAACAATATTTTAGGCAAGTGCTTCTAGAAGGTTAAATAGGCTGGTGGTTAAACTTTTGGGCCCAGAAAGAGACTATCTGGGTTCAAATCCTGGCATCGCCTTTCTAGCTGTGTGACCTCGGGCAAATTGCCTGGCCTCAATGTGCCTCGGTTTTCTCGTGTTTAAAATAGGGTTATTAAGTAGCTAGATTTCTACTTCATACCATACTCAAGGTAAATTATACAGAGACTGGAGATTTAGTGTAAAAATAAAACTATAAAGACATTAGAAGGAAACTTAAGAATATATTTATATAATGGGGGGTAGGGAAAACCTTTCTAAATATATTAGCAATGATGGAATCTATAAAAATGAAATTTTTAATTTCAAAAACTAACATTGTAAGCAATGGTAAAAGGCAAATAATAAATGTGGGGAAATTTAGCAACAAAAAAATAGGGTTAGTATGAGAATTGTTATATCAAATGGTTAGTAGGATTAAATGAGATAATGTACTCAGTATATATCTATTATATGTATCAGGGGGTTGGCAAGCTACAGCCTGTGGGCCAAATCCAGCATGTCGCCTGTTTTTGTAAATACAGTTTTATGGGGACACAGCGATTCTTATTTGTTTACATATTGTCTCTGGTTGCTTTCATGATACTATGGCAGACTTGAGTAGTTGTCTGCAAAGCTCAAACTATTTACTATCTGGCCCTTTACAGAAAAAGTTTACTGACCCCTGATTTAGACAGATAGATTGAATAGTTCCTAGCGTGTAGAAATTATTTAATAAATTTTAGGTTATTATTATTAGCTTTACCAGTGCCACTTACTATGTATTCTACTGCAATGTAAAAGGTATTTGTTTTTAAAACACTCCGAAGTCATTTATTTGGCTACTTCAATAGCCCCACCCCTCTAATTTGGCCAAATAGCACCATACTTTTGTTAAAATATGAGTTTGTGGATGAAGTATTTACACACCTGTCTTCACTTGGATTTGACTTATTTCTGACTTGGAAAAATAAGCAACGATTCTCTTAACGAAAAAGACATGTTCCAACGACACTCTTCATCAAGAATCTCACAGGCAGAGACAGTATGAATTAGTAGGATGTAACACATTATGCTATGATCCTAACAATCACTTACATAATGATGGAAATGGAACTACTATAATGAAACCTGTGAGAGACAGAACTCAATGGGACTGCCTTGTTTTTCCAGGTCTTGTAAGTTTTCTGCCTTTGACAGGTTACTTACTATTTTTCTATTGCTCTCTATTAAGAATCCTACCCAGTGAGTTTTCCTTCTCTAACAGGTTTTTGCCTTATACAGGTTCTGGCTTTCACAGTTTTTTACTGTACATTCATAAACTCTTTAAGAAATGGGTTTAATATTATCAATATCTCAGTTGTCTCTAAGTACTTTGGGGAAAGAAGCTGAATATAAATAACAATAAATAACACATCAGTGCAGAGACAGTGCCTGCTTAGTCTCTCAAGGCATACTACTGCTATTCAACCTCCTGAGAAGTCTGCTTTGTATAAACACACACACACACACACACACACACACACCCTTTAGTTCATAGGAAATAATATTGACTTCGACCTACTCATCCAAAGAATTTGAGCTGGAGATATGTCTTTTCCTGGTTTCAGTTCTCACTGAATAAGATTCTACAAAGTCACACAGGTGAACAGGCTAACGCCACCACCTAAGGAAAGTTCAACATAATACAGTAACCTTGGAATGTGATCATTCGTACTGCTCTTCAATATTTAGTTTATAAAAGGAAGATGAACCTGTATGTGGAGTAAATAATAATATTTTTAAGTGGCTTCTAAAGTGGCTACTTTAGAGGGAACTGGATACTAAAGAAAGGCTTCTCATGGAAACTTCTAGAAGAGTTGCTTGCTCAAAATTTGTGCACAGGAGGCGGGGCCAAGATGGCAGAGTAGTCAGATGCCTCCGGTGGTCCCTCTTACAACAAAGACCCGAAAAAACAAGTGAAATTATTATATATCTGACAAGCTATGAGTTCTTAACATCAAAGGCAAAGTTAGAAAATGGACTGAGTGGCAGGGGGAGGGAGAGACGGTTCAGAAGTGGCGTGGAGTTGCCAGACCTGAATCGCTGGGAACCCTCAGGCACCATTCCCTGGAGTGACTGTGGAGGGGCAGGCGGTAGCATTCCAGAAGCAGTTTCCTCAGGGAGAGGCAATGGGCGGCACAGCCTACACACACCTCCTGAACCAGAGAAGAATGGTGCTCTATGCAAAAGCAAAGTGCTTGCGTTTATTTTACTGCACCCCCACCCCCCAAGCCGGCTTCAGTGGCTGTTGATTTCTCTGGGACTGAGATAGGTTCTGCTGCATGCCCTGAGCCATTCTCCCAGCCTTGGAGAAGGAATAAATTCACAAATGGGGGAAAAGATAACCTGCCAGCTTCGCTAAGCTGGTGAGCTCAGGACAGAAGTGGCTCCTGTCCAGGCACAAACGGTCCACAGACTTTGAATACCTTTCACCCCTGCATGGACCTGTGTGGGCCCATTTCAGGATACTAGGCCCTTGTTGTCAGACTGCAACTATTTCAGCTGTGTGGTGGAGAGATGGGTGTTTGATGTTTGACACTGCTTTGCCTATTAAACAGGGTCCTTACCTACCCACATCAGGGGCCTAAGGACTGGTGGCTCCATCCACATCACCTAGCCACCCGTGACAGGGGTCCAAGGATAAGTGGTACCTCCCAGTCCTTACAACCAAAATCACTGGGTGACCATGGTCTGTCTGCAGAACCCACCCACCTGGGCACTCTGGGATACAGGGATCCACTTTCCTCACAGACACTTGGGGGGCGGTTGTCAGCCCCCTGCCTTGTTCAGAGCATGATCCCCTGCTGGAACCAGATACCTGTACCTACACCAATCACCCCTGCCCTTCTAAGACTGTAGGATAGAGCCTGTACCACACATTCAATGATCAGCTACCTGGACACCTGAGAACGTCAACGAGGAAATCACCAAATCAATACCATTTAGAGTAGCCCCTAAGAAGACAAAATACTTAGGAATAAATCTTACTAGAGACATAAAAGACGTATACAAAGAAAACTACAAGACACTACTGCAAAAAAACTGAAAGAGACCTACATAAGTGGAGAAAAGTACTTTGCTCATGGATAGGAATACTTAACATTGTAAAAACGTCTATTCTACCAAAAGCGATCTATAGATACAATGCTATTCTCATCCAAATTCCAATGACATTTTCTAATGAGATGGAGATACAAATCACCAACTTCCTATGGAAGGGAAAAAGGCCCCAGATAAGTAAAGCATTACTGAAAAAGAAGAACAAAGTGGGAGGCCTTCCACTCCCTGATTTTAGAACTTATTATACAGCCACAGTAGTCAAAACAGCCTGGTACTGGTACAACAATAGATACATAGACCAATGGAGCAGAATCGAGAATCCAGACATAAATCCATCCACATATAAGCAGCTGATACTTGACAAAGGCCCAAAGTAAGTTAAATGGGGAAAAGACAGCCTCTTCAACAAGTGGTGCTGGTATAACTGGACATCCATCTGCAAAAAAATGAAACAAGACCGATACCTCACACCATGCACAAAAACTAGCTCAAAGTGGATCAAAGACCTAAATATAAAATCTAAAATGATAAAGATCATGGAAGAAAAAATAGGGACAATGCTAGTAGTCCTCATACATGGCATAAACAGTATACAAAACATTACTAACAATGCAGAAGAAAAACCAGAAACTGGGAGCTCCTAAAAATCAAACATCTATGCCCATCCAAAGACTTCACCAAAACAGTAAAAAGATTACCTACATACTGGGAAAAAGATTTTAGCTATGACATTTCCTATCAGAGTCTGATCTCTAAAATCTACACAATACTGCAAAAACTCAACTACAAAAAAGACAACCCAATTAAAAAATGGGCAAAGGATATGAAAGAAGACATTCAGGTAGCTAACAGATACATGAGGAAATGCTCACGATCATTAGCCATTAGAGAAATGCAAATCAAAACTACAATGAGATTCCATCTCACTCCAACAAGGCTGGCATTAATCCAAAAAATACAAAATAATAAATGTTGGAGAGGTTGTGGACAGACTGGAACACGTATACACTGCTGTTGGGAATGTAAAATGGTATGACCACTTTGGAAATCGATGTGATGGTTCATCAAAAAGCTAGAAATAGAACTACCCCTCCTTGGAATATATCCTAGAGAAATAAGAGCATTTACATGAACAGTTATATGCACACCTATGTTCACTGTAGCACTGTTTACAATAGCAAAAAGATGGAAGCAACCAAGGTGCCCATGAATGGATGAATGGATAAATTATGGTATATTCACACAATGGAATACTACGCATTGATAAAGAACAGTGATGAATCTGTGAAACATTTCATAACATGGAGGAATCTGGAGGGCATTATGCTGAGTGAAATTAGTCAGTTGCAAAAGGACAAATATTGTTTGAGACCAGTATTATAAGAACTGAAGAAGTAGTTTAAACAGAGAAGAAAATATTCTTTGATGGTTTGGGGGGATGGGGGACGGAGGGGTGGGAGTGAGAAGGGTATTCACTAATTAGATAAGAACTACTTGAGGTAAAGGGAAAGACAGTACACAGTACAGGAGAGGTCAGCACAACTGGACTAAATCAAAAGCGAAGAAGTTTCCTGAATAAACCGAATGCTTCTAAGGCCAGCATAGCAGGGGCAGGGGTTTGGGGACCATGGTTTCAGGGGACATCTAAGTCCACTGGCATAATAAAATCTATTAAGAAAACATTCTGCATCTCACTTTGGAGAGTGGTGTCTGGGATCTTAAACGCTAGCAAGCGGCCATCTAAGATGCATCCATTGGTCACAACCCACCTGGAGCAAAGGAGAATGAAGAACACCAAAGACACAAGGTAATTAGGAGCCCAAGAGACAGAAAGGGCCACATGAACTAGCGACTACATCATCCTGAGACCAGAAGAAATAGATGGTACCCAGCTACAACCGATGACTGCCCTGACAGGGAACACAACAGAGAACCCTTGAGGGAGCGGGAGAGCAGTGGGATGCAGACTCCAAATTCTAGTAAAAAGACCAGACTTGATAGTCTGACTGGACCTTCTGTTAGCCCAAGACAGGAACCATTCCCAAAGCCAACTCTTCAGACAGGGATTGGACTGGACTAAGGGATAGAAAAAGATACTGGTGAAGAGTGAGCTTCCTTGATCAAGTAAACACATGAGACTATGTGGGCAGCTCCAGTCTGGAAGGGAGATGAGAGGGCAGAGGGGATCAGAGGCTGGCCGAATGGACATGAAAATAGAGTGGAGAGGAGTATGCTGTCTCATTATGGGGAGAGCAACTAGAAGCATATAGCAAGGTGTATATAAATTTTTGTATGCGAGACTGACTTATTTGTAAACTTTCACTTAAAGCACAATAAAATTTTTTTTTAAAAGTTCCACACATTTTCAAGGCTTTTTTAATTTTGGTATATATATATAACAAAGCATTTGCCATTTCAGCGTGTTTTTACATGGACAATTCAGTGTCATTAATTACATTCATAATGTTTTTCAACCATCACCTCCAGAAGGACATTAAGAATCCATCCCCGACTGTCACCAGTTTTGTATATTATGAAAGTTTAAAAAATCTCCGCTAATCTGCTATGTGAAATGTAGCATAAGAATGTATTCTAAATTAAAGCTAAGGGAGTTTTAGTAGAACTTCTCAAGACAGCCTGCCATGCTGGCCTCAGCACCTTCCCTTCCAAAGACCCTGTTCTTATGAAAAGATTGTCCAAAACGAGGACTCAACATAAACGACGGTATAGTTTAATAAGTCCAGTTAAAAAAGCAAACCAAACCCTTCCTCTCAGAAGGGCAA
This sequence comes from Elephas maximus indicus, assembly GCF_024166365.1. Taxonomy (NCBI): domain Eukaryota; kingdom Metazoa; phylum Chordata; class Mammalia; order Proboscidea; family Elephantidae; genus Elephas; species Elephas maximus. The sequence continues at coordinate 21,135,750 of NC_064846.1, forward strand.
AACCAGAAAAGTATAATTAGGTTCCTCTACTGGATAAGTAATTTCAAAATACTTCCTTCCACAGCACAAAGTCACAAACCAGCTGCTTGTGACTTTTAAGTGTGGCCTTTTTCGTTTGTGTTCAATGAACAGTTACCAAGCATAAGAGCTATGCCAAGAAATGAACTAAACTGAAGTTAGAGGGCTTTTCTTGTAGCCATATAATAATTATAAAGGACAAAGAAAACGCCATTTTGCTGATAGTCAGATTTTTAGTGCTAGTTGAGCATTTCCAAAGGGTGTATTGGGGTATAGTTTTTATCGTCGATGTAGCTGTTGGCCATCTCTCCCTTGCTTCTCTGAAACACACATACCAAGTATATATTTTGTCTCAAGCTGTAGTTATAGAAGAAAGACAATTTTCTGGTGAGTGCTTTGTTGAGGGGACTTGTTATTAATATGGAAATCCTGAGAGGATCACTTATTCATACAAAACAAAAAACTAAGAGGAAATTAGCTTTCCACATTTCATCATAAATCATGCATAATGCAGAGGAGAGAGGAAACTATTGATGAAGCTGAAAAAAATGAGTTTCTTGTTGCCAGCAAGAATAAAAATCTTAGGTATAAAGCACTCTAATTTCCTAAATATTTTCTTAGAGCATTCTGCAGTTTAGAGCCATCACGACTTTTCACTGTCATGCTAGCAAAGATTAAGGCAGATGCTTTCATAGAATCGATAACATCTTAAGAGGCAGAAGGGACAAATACCTAGTTTAACTCTATTTTCCAAATGAGGAATCTGAAGCCCAGAGAGGTGAAGGGACCCAGAGTCACACAGAGCTAGCGGCAAAGATGGAGCTACAAGTAAGGTCTCCTGACTCCAGTTCATTCTCCTAAAAGGCTGACATGAGCAATCCCGTTACCAATTTACGTTGCTGTTGGTAAAGCCACGTTGTTGCGTTGTTGTGTGCCCTCAAGTCGATTCCAACTCATAGTGACCCTACAGGACAGAGTAGAACCGCCCCATAGGGTTGGTTTCCTAGGCTGTAATCTTTATAGGAGCAGATCACCAGGTCTTTTCTCCCTTGAAGCCACTGGTGGATTCAAAATGCTGACCTTTTGGTAAGCAATCAAGCGCTTAAACATAGTACCACCAGGGCTCCTTCACAGAGATCCCCAATTTCATACATATAGCTATGGGTCAGTTTCTAGGATTCAGTTAATACCTGCATTAATTTAATACATTTCTTCTGAGAGACCATGGTCATTAAGTTGCTCACTATTAACAGAATTGAGCAAGTTTCTGAGTACCACTATGATATATGACTCTCTCCTCCAACACACTATAGACGATTGTGAAAATCAATCTTATTTACTCTTGGGTTAAGAACCACATTATAAGAAATCTGTGAAATACCATGGAATTTGGGGGAAGCAAAGCTACCTTTTTGCCAGAGTACCTATGGTCCTTTGGCATTTTCAAAATGCACAGTTTAAACTATTTGGCAGAGAAGTCTATGTGATAAATTTTTCAAGCTCAGCTTTTAAGATCTAAAATGTTTAAAAACATTTCAGGCAAGTGGTAATTAGTTTTCCCCATAGATATCCAAAGTACCATACATGTCTTTCATCATGGATATTTATATATAGTTGCTTCTAGGTGAATTTTAAAAATTCATTTAGGAGATGAGATTAAATATATCCTGTAGTGGGAGTAATAATAATTCAAGGAGCAGAGACAAAGATTAATGCAGAATTAGAATCTTAACTCATGTGCTTTTAATAGCCCATTTGATTTGCCTCAACTCTAAGGAGCCAATGAAGCAAGCCACCTAGATACAAATTCTAAATCCACCCCCTCCCTCTTTTTGGCTTTAGAGAATATAAATCTATTTTCTCACTCTTCTGGAGACTAAAAGTCCAAATCAGGGTCTTCATTGATTCATTCTGTGGGCCTCTCCCCTAGTCTCTGGTGGCTGCTGGCAATTCTTGGCATTCCTCAACCTCCCTGCCATTAATGTAAGAGCTTTCTAAAAGTAAGAGTTGTCCAACAATAGAACAAACTGTCTTGTGAGATTACAACATTTCAAACTAAAGCTAAAAGATTACCTGTGTAGAATTCCTAAAAGAATTCCTGCATTGAGAGCTGGATTAAAAGACTTCTAAAATCCTTTAAATTCTAAGATTCGATGATTCCAATATTGCCTTTCTGTCCTATTTCTCCCACTGCCATCAAGTTGGTTCACAACAAATTATGGATAACATTGCGAAGAATGGGAATTCTAGAACACTTAAGTTTGCTCGTGAGGAACCTGGACATAGACCAAAAAACAGTTGTTTGAACAGAACAAGGGGATACTGAGCGGTTTAAAATCAGGAAAGGTGTGCATCAGGGTTGTATCCTTTCCCCTTACTTATTCGATCTGTATACTGAGCAAATAATCTGAGAAGCTGGACTATATGAATGAGAACTGGTCATCAGGATTGGAGGAAGAGTCATTAACGACCTGCGTTATGTACATGACACAATCTTGCTTGCTGAAAGTGAAGAGTACTTGAAGCACTTACCGATGAAGATCAAAGACCACAGCCTTCAGTATGGATTACACCTCAACATAAAGAGAACGACCTTCACAGCTGGACCAATAAGCAACATCATGATAAGTGGAGAAATACTGAAGTTGTCAAGGATTTCACTTTACTTGGATCCACAATCAACGCCCACGAAAGCAGTAGTCAAGAAATCAAACGATGTATTGCATTGGGCAAATCTGCTGCCAAAGACTACTTTAAAGCGTTAAAAAGCTAAGATATTACTTTGAGAACTAGGTGTACCTGCCCCAAGCCATGGTATTTTCAATCGCCTCATATGCATGGCAAGATTTTGTCTCACGTACTTTGGACATGTTATCAGGAGGGATCACTCCTTGGAGAAGGACACCATGCTTGGTAAATAAAGTACAGCATCAGCGAAAAAGAGGAAGACCCTCAACGAGATGGATTGACACAATGGCTGCAACCATGAGCTCAAACAGCAACGATTGTGAGGATGGTGCAGGACTGTGCAGTGTTTTGTTTTGTTGTCACTATGACTCAGAACTGACTTGATGGCACCTAACAACAAAAAAATATGCATGCAAAACCTGTACAATGAATAAGGAAGACTGAAGGAGAAATGATACATCTGAATTATGGTGCTGGTGAAGAATACTCGATATACTGTGGATTGCCTGCCAGAAGAAAGAACAAATCTGTCTTGGAAGAAATACAGCCAGAATGCTCCTTAGAAGTGAGGATGGGGAGACTTTGTCTTACATACTTTGGACATGTTATCAGGATGGACCAGTTCCTGGAGAAAGACATCATGCTCGGTGTCATGGATTGAATTCTGTCCCCCCAAAATATGTGTCAACTTGGTTAGGCCACGATTCCCAGTATTGTGTGGTTGTCCTCCGTTTTTTGTGATTGTAATTTTACGTTAAAGAGGATTAGGGTGAGATTGTAACATTCTTACTAAGGTCACATCCCTGATCCAATGTAAAGGGAGTTTCCCTGGACTGTGGTCTGCACCACCTTTTATCTCTCAAGAGATAAAAGGAAAGGGAAGCAAGCAGAGAATGGGAACCTCATACCACCAAGAAACCAGTGCCGGGAGCAGAGCGCATCCTTTGGACCCAGGATCCCTGTGCTGAGAAGCTCCTAGTCTGGGGGAAGATTGATGAGAAGGACCTTTCTCCAGAGCCGACAGAGAAAGCCTTCCCCAGAGCTGACATCCTAAATTTCGACTTGTAGCCTACTAGACTGTGAGAGAATAAATTTCTCTGTTAAAGCCATCAACTTGTGGTATTTCTGTTAAAGCGGCACTAGATAACTAATGGGTTTTTTAGATAACTAAGACATTTGGTAAAGTAGGGGGTCAGCAGAAAAGAGGAAGACCCTCAAGGAGATGAATTGACATGGTGGCTGCAAAAATGGGCTCAAACATAGCAATGATTGTGAGGATGGTGCAGGACCAGGCAGTGTTTTGTTCTGTTGTACATAGGGTCGCTATGAGTTGGAACTGACTCAAAAGCACCTAACAACAACAACAAAATTCGATTTTTATAGAACACGCGTCCTTTCATATGTGTCTGTATAGCTATAGACTGCCTTGTATCATTGTTATTTCTGTACTTGTGTTATTGTGGTTAAAGAGAGGGATAGTATCTCACTCATCTTCATATATCTGACAATTTTTAGAACAGTTCCCTGTACACAGAAAGTATTCATTAGATACTTACTGGATCTACTTGAAATTATAAACTTGACTGGCTGATTTAGTGATTATAAAATTTAAGAACCATATTGTTTTTACCCTGATTTGAGAATCCAAAAAGAGTATATATTTTTACACACATACAAAACAAAAAAGAACATACCAACACTTAAATGTACAATAGTTACGTCTTGTTCTCACATTTTAAGATGATATAAAAAACTAATTTAAGAAAAAAGAAAAAGAAAAATTCTAAAATTTTGACATTGTGGGTTGAATTGTGTCCTCACAAAAGACATACTGAAGTCCTAACTCCTGTTACCTGCGAATGTTATCTCATGTGGAAAAAAGGGTCTTTGCAGGTGTAATCAAGTTAATATGAGGTCATACAGGATTAGGGTGTACCTGAATACAATGAGTGGTATCCTTATAGGGGGGCCACGTGAAGACACAGAGACACAAAGACACAGGGAGGACCCCATGTGATGACAGATACAAAGATTGGAGTGGTGCAGCTGCAAGTCAGAGAATGCCAAAGATTGCTGGTAACCACCAGAAGTTAAGAGAGAGGCATGGAATAGATTCTCCCTCAGAACCTGCAGAAGGAATCAACCTTGCTGACACTCTGATTGCAGGCTTCCGGCTTCCAGAAGATTTCAAAGACGAGTTCAAGAAGACGAGGTAAAGTATTAAGGGAAGAACACGCTTGGCATTTTTCAAGCTGAAAGAACTGAAAAGTCAAGCCTCAAGTTGTGATATTGAAGGATTCTATAGGCAAAAAAGTGAATGATGCAGAAAGCTTTAAAAAAAAAAAAAAAGATGGAAGGGACACGTGTGCCTAGTGGTCCTGTGGATCTATCTCTTGCTTGGACAGAACAGACCCAGGGACTCGCTGCCTCCAGGCTTTGACCACCCTCCAGCCTCTTCTCCAGGCACAACCGCTGGGACCATCTTCTTGGCCATTCCCTGTTTCTGGGACCAGCTAACACCATTTTTTTGGTTAGCTTCTAATTGTCGGCTAACCAAGAGGTCAGCAGTTCGAATCCACCAGGCGCTCCTTGGAAACTCTATGGGGCAGTTCTACTCTGTCCTACAGGGTCGCTATGAGTCGGAATCGACTCGAAGGCAGTGGGTTTGGTTTGGTTTGGGTTTTCTAATTGTCAACTGTCTATGAGCTCGTAGATCCATCAGAATTATTCCACCAAAGAGAAGGCTGCCATCAACTGCCTAGACAACCTGCATGCATGGGCCTCCTACACCTACCTCTCTCTGGGGTTCTATCTCAACCGTGACAATCTGACCTTGGAAGGTGTGGGCCACTTTTTCCATGAGTTGCTGAATAAGAAACACAAGGGTGCTAAGCACCTCTTGAAGATGCAAAACGAGTGCAGCGGCCACGCCCTCTTCCAGGAGATGCATAAACCATCCCAAGATGAGAGGGGAAGAACCCTGGAGGCCATGGAAGCTGCCATGGCCCTGAGAGGAACCTGAATCAGGCCTTTTTGTATCTACGTGCTGTGGGTTCTACATGCACAGATCCCTGTGTCTGTGACTTTGTAGAGAGCCATTTCCTAGATGAGGAGGTGAAACTCCTCAAGCAGATGGGTGACCATCTGACCAACCTCTGCAGGCTGACCAGCCTCCAGTGTGGACTGGGCAAGTATCTCTTCAAGACATTCACCCTCAAGCACAACCAGAAGCCTCTATAGCCCAGCGACTTTTGAGGGGTCCCTCTGCATTCCCCTGCCATTAGACTTCTGCCTGAGCTTCTCCCTCCAGCTACAAGAAAGCTTCTTAACCACCCTGAAGCACTCTTCCAAGCTGTAGACCAAGTGGAAATAATAAAGCTTTTCTTTGCAGCGAAAAAGAAGAGGAAGACGATGAAAGGAATACACAGGATCACTGTACCATAAAGAATTGGTGGACGTTCAGCCATTTCAGGAGGCAGTATATCATCAACAACTGCCGGTACTGAGGGACAAAGTACAAGCCATGCTGAAGGCATTGGCAAAAAACAAGGCTTCAGGAATTGACGGAATATCAATTGAGATGTTTCAACAAACAATGCAATGCTGGAAACGCTCACGGACTTACGAAATTTGGAAGACAACTATCTGCCCAACCGGCTGGAAGAGATCCATATTTGTGCCCATCCCAAAGAAAGGTGATCCAATGGAATGTGTAAATTATTGAACAATATCATCAGTATCAGACTCAAGTAAAGTTTTGCTGAAGATAATTCAAAAATGGCTGCAGCTGTACACTGATAAGGAACTACCAGAAGTTCAAGCTGGATTCAGAAGATTTAAGGGGTGATTCAAGGGCTATCATAGCCGATGTCAGTTGGTTCCTAGCGGAAAAGAGAGAATAACAGAAAGATGTTTACCTATCTATGTTTTGTTGACTATGCGAAGGTATTCTACTGTGTGGATCACGACAAATTATAAATAACATTGTGAAGAAAGGAGATTCCAGAACACTTAGCTGTGCTCATGTTGAACCTGTACTTAGACCAAAAAGCAGTCGTTTGAACAGAACAAGGCAATGTGTCGTTTAAAACTAGAAAAGGTGTGTTGCAGGATGGTATTCTTTCACCTTATTCAATCTATGTGATGAACAAATAATCTAAGAAGCTGGACTCTATAAAGAAGAATGCGGCATCGGGATTGGAGGAAGACTCATTAACAACCTGCAGGTGACACAACCTTGCTTGCCGGATGTGACGACAACTTGAACCACTTACTGATGAAAGTAACAGGCTAGAGCCTTCACTATGGATAATACCTCAACATAAAGAAAACAAAGTCCTTACAACTGGACCGATAAACAACATCATGTTAAACGGCAAAGAAACTGAAGTTGTCAAGGATTTTATCCTTCTTGGTACAACAATCAATGCCCGTGGAAGCAGCAGTCAAGAAATCAAATGACATATTTCATTGGGCAAATCTACCACAAAAGACCTCTTTAAAGTATTGAAAAGCAAAGATGCCACTTTGAGGACTAAGACACACCTGACTGAAATCATGGTATTTTCAATTGCCTCATACGCATGCAAAAGACGAACAATAAAAAAGGAAGACCGAAGAAGAATTGATGCATTCAAACTGTGGTATTGGTGAAGAATATTGAATATACCACACACTGCCAGAAGAATGAACAAATCTGTTTTGGAGGAAGCACAGCCAGAACGCTCCTCAGAAGCAAGGATCGTGTTATGGATTGAATTTGTGTCCCCCAAAAATGTGTATCAACTTGGTTAGGCCATGATTCCCAGTATCATGTAGTTGTCCTGCGTTTTGTGATCTGATGTAATTTTCTTGTGTGTTGTAAATCCTAATCTCTGCCTATGGTTAATGAAGCAAGATTAAAAAAAAAAGAAGCAAGATTAGGTTATGTTAAAGAGGACAAGAGTGAGATGGAAGACCCTTATTCAGGTCACAGCCTTGATTCAATATAAGGGGAGTTTTCCTGGGGTGTGGCCTGCATCACCTTCTATCTTACACGAGATGAAAGGACAGAGAAGCAAGCATAGAGATAGGGACCTCACTACCACCAAGCAAGAAGAGCCAGGAGTGGAGCGCTTCCTTCAGACCCAGGGTCCCTGCACTGAGAAGCTCCCAGACCAGGGGAAGACTGATGACAAGGACCTTCCCCCAGAGCCGACAGAGAAAGAAAGCCTTCGCTTGGAGCTGGCACCCTGAATTGGGGCTTCTAGCCTCCTAAACTGTGAGAGAATAAGTTTCTGTTTGTTAAAGCCATCCACTTGTGGTATTTCTGTTGTAGCAGCACTAGATAAGTAAAATAGCGAGACTTTGTCTCGCTTACTTTGGACATGTCATTAGGAGGGACCAATAGCTGGAGAAAGACATCAGGCTTGGTAGAGGGTCAGCAAAAAGGGAGACCTTCAACGAGATGGATGGAACCGATGGCTACAACAATGGGCTCAAATATAGCAATGATTGTGAAGATGGTGCAGGTCCAGGCAATGGTTCCTTCTGTTATACATAAGGTCTCTATTAGTTGGAGCCGAGTCGACAGCACCTAACAACAACAGCAAGCTTCTAGAACTGTGAGAGAATAAATTTCTGTTATTTTAAGCCGCCCAGTTTGTGGTACTTTGTTAAGGCAGCCCAAAGGAACTAACACAAATCCTTGACTAAGGAAAACTGACATGGCAATTCTTTGGCATATTTAGAATGAAAAATACAGCTTTACCATAATTTAAAAATATCAACCACAAAACATCATGTAAAAGTTATAATTGCTTTGGTGTAAAAGTCAATAAATGGAAAATCATTTAAGCGATAGATCCTAATAATACACAACCTTGAAAGGAAACAGAATGGAGAACCAACTATAGAATCCTTCACACTGAACATATTATAGTGCATCGTGGCATTCTAGTGTACAACTAAAACAATAAAAACTAACTGAAGAGAGCAAAAGAAATTGTCTGAGTTGGCAAAAGTGTATTGAGAAAGTCAAGATTACCAAGATTCACTGGTAAAAGTGCCTTATACTATATAACTGCAGAGCTGTCTCACTCTCATTGTTCACTTTCTCCACCCTTAGTCTTTGCTTGTACTTCAACATCCTGTGAAACATTTTTGTGCTGAAGCGTCAGTGGCATAGGTGGACCTTTTTGTCTCTGTCAGTGATCTACAATTTCAGCAAGGAACATCAAACCTCATTCCATGAGGGCACCTCATATGCTCACAACTGGTCCACCGAAGGTCTCGCAAACAAGGGAGCTGAGTGACAAAAGCAATATTTATAGTTCACTTGTCTTAAGGCAATTTGTAGAATCCTGTCCCAGTTTTAGGAGAGCATCATGATCCCAGTCATTTCATAAATAATTCAGTTTCATTTATTCATAGATGAAGCAAATCCTCCCCCACATATATATACCCATTTTGATCCATTCCATCAGGGCCATGGTCAAAAAATTCTTGGTGTCACAAAAATTCTTTTTCCCATGTGGGGGCATCATCCTGATTACCTCCAATAACCAGGGAAAAATTTTATAAATATTTTAGGTAACTATTCCTATTTCATTAGCAGAGGCTATTTAAGCCAATTCTCAACTTCATTTCATGAGGATGCATTTCTGTTTATAATTCATACTCCTGATTACTTACTTAAAGCACTTACTTTAGATTTAAAAATTTTAATACACAATTTTGGCTATTACAAAATCCTTAAGACTTTTAAATAAGAAACTGGTGTTAAAACATTTATAGTCCTCAGGGAATAGATGAAAGCACATGATTCTAACATACTAAGCCTGTATTTAATCAAATCAGTAGTCATGATGATGACTAAAAGGTAATACACAAAAATGTGTAAGAGCACAGTTTACCAACATTGTATTTTTTCCACGCTTAATTAGAACACAAAATTGATCAAGGGTAATCACGTTGAGTACAAATTGAGTGAAGCTCCAATTACATATTATTTTCTTGCTATTCAATTAGCTTTTATTCATCTTGTTCTTCCCCTTCCTATTCCTTCCCCCCAAATTAAATATCCAAGAATCTATGTACAAAATAGGAAACAGTTGGATCAGTAGAACATAACTAGCTCATTTTTAAAAGTTGCTTTTGACAGGTGACTCTTCCTTACCACGTAGGAACTAGCAATTACTGAAAATACCATCAAACACTGGCATGGCTTTAAGTACCTACAAAAAAAATCATTTTACCTTGCTGATCAATTGTACAAATTATATTTCATCAGCATATAGTCCCATAAACAATCTCAATTATTTAAAAAAAATCAACATGCACCATGTTTCTAGACTTTAGCAACTTAAAGATTATGACTGCTTCAATATACATAGTTTATATTTGGAAAACATCTTTGAAAATATTGGTACATTGAATTTATGGGCATACACAAGAATTACACATGCAAGCTCTATAGAAAAACAGAATTTTAGAACACTGAAAAGGAAAAAAGACCAGTAGGCAACAGTTATCATATCATACAGTTCTGTTATTTCTCCACCCTCTGTTAGTTATTTGTTTCTCCACTGGTAGGAGAGTCTCGGGCTGGGTGAATCACTTGGTTTAAAGTTCATCTACTAGAATAGATGGATAACCAGAAGGTGACACAGGGAGCTTGTGAGAGCACTGAGTTTGGCTGGTGAATGACAAGAAGATCCAGAACTGCTGCTGTTTCCATCAAGGGTACCCGAAGACAGACTAGGGGAAGAAAACGCCACTCATCGATAATAGAATTCAAGAGATCCCTATGCGCGCTTTGCTTTGTTTACACATGAATGCAAAACACTCACTGTATTTCCTATTTAGACTATTAAGACATGCTTTCTTAGGCATACTTCTCAATAATACTCTCAGCCTAACAGAAGCAGACAAAAGTCCAAAGTGGAAAAGATAGGCAGAAGAAGACTTTCTTTCCAAGAATGCGTTTTTATGTATTTCTCCAAGACCTCTTTAACCTAATGTCAAAACCACACTTCTAAAACTGTACTCACCATATGTCAATGTCACCCACACATGTAAGAAAGAACTAAAGTTGATTGTGTCCGTTTGGGATTAATTGTATAACTTCTAAAAAAAATTCAATTAACGTACCATACTTCTGAAAATATACAAAGGTTAGAGTAGACTTAAAAACCAAGCAAAAACTGGCCATGTCAATACTCACTACGCATTCGTATCTGGCAGTTGGGTGGTGTTAAAAGACAGCATGTCGGTCATGCCTTGGAAAATCTCTTTGGTTGATCTTCAAGTGCCATTTCACCTATGACAAAATAGCAGGTCAAGGTAGATGTTTTTAAAACATGTTTACTAAGCCTTTTTATTGCAAAAATACTACTTGTTCATTGCTATTAATTTATAAAACAGGTAACACAAAGAAAAATATATAAATTACCATTACCCAGCAATAACCAGTCTTTATAAATTCCTGAATATGTGTGTGTATACACAATTGTTTTTTAAACAAAATTGGGTTCATACTGTATATAATGGAAACCCTAGTGGTGTAGTGGTTAAGTGCTACAGCTGCTAACCAAAGGCTCGGCAGTTTGAATCCACCAGGTGCTCCTTGGAAACTCTATGGGGCAGTTCTACTCTGTCCTATAGGGTCACTATGAGTCGGAATCGACTCGATGGCACTGGGTTTGGGTTTTTTTTTGTTGTTGTTTACTGTATATAATACCAATAAGTAATCAACTTTTTGTTTCTAACGATTAGCATTTTCTCATATTATTAGCTATTATTCTACGACATGATTTTATAGGTAATAAGGCTGCACCATAATTTAATCTCATTCCTTTAGGTTGTTGCTACCTTTATTTTGCTATTAAGTATAACACACAATAAACTAGAGAAATTATTTTATAGTGTACAAATGAACAAAATATATTTTTAAAAATTAAGGAGAAACATCTAATCTCAAAAAATTGTATTTATCTAATCTTCACTTTGAAGTAAATGTTAAAACCTGTACAATGTTTCACATTCATATTAACTAATGCTTGGAAGTGAGAAAAACTGACATTCGAGCCCATAACTTTTCTAGGTGGAATATATCTGGAAGAAAGAACACTAAAGTCACCTTCCCATTGAAAAAGTATCCCTAGAGGCTCTATAGACCTTCCTTAGGAATATAATCAGGGCTCGTGAAGCTCAAAAGAAGTCTGTTATCCTGTCCCTTGTCAGACTACATTTACAGCGTTATAGAAAAACTACTCATCTCTCCTTTTTGGTTTCAGCTAAAAACAAATCAAAACAAAATCATCATAGAATAAAATTTAAATTTTCTTTGTTAAGTCCAGTATTACTCGTAAAACAACATACGCAACTGGTAGATACCTGCAGATTTCTCAGAATTCCTGCTTTTATTCTTGCTTGTTCCTACTGGAAGTCACTGCTGTTTATCACCATAATGCATTGATATGCTTGGAGACTCTTTATCTCACACTCTCCTCCACACACACACACACACACACACACACACACACACACACACACACGCCTCTGACTCATGGTGACCCCATGTACAGTGGATCAGACCATGGTGATGCATAGGATTTTCACTGGCTGATTTTCAGAAGTAGATTGTCAGGCCTTTCTTCCTAGTCCACTGTAGTCTGGAAGTTTAGCTGAAACCTGTCCAGCATGATAGCAACACACAAGCCTCCTCCATTGCCAGACAGGTGGTGACTGCGCATGAGGTGCGTTGACAGGGAACCTACCTTGACTCTCCTGCGTGGAAGGCGAGAATTCTACAACGGAATGCCTCATCTCTTTCACTTTACAGAATCCTAATTCTATTTACTTTTTCCCCTTCATGAACTCTTTTTGATTTTTATGCCATCTTTCCCCATATTTTATTTGCATTAATGGGCCACAAGTAGGACCCAGTTCGTTGTTTCAGAGAGGAATATCCATATTCCAGAATACAAAAATAAAATAAAATTTATCTGTTATTGCATTTGGCCAAGATGGACTTTGACCAAATTTGTATAGGGTATGCTTGAGAGGGTCTGACTTAAGATACAGACTATGTGGTACATACAGGATTTGCTTTAGCGTTCCCTCAGGGACACCTCAAAGAAACACGGTAGTCATCCTCCCAAACAGCTGCAAACCAAGTACAAAAGGCTTGTGTGGCTGTCAGAGACATGCCACACCCACTAAGACACTGTGGGCAGAAACCAAGTCTATTATGTCAACATTGACATATAAAAGCAATTTTTAAAATCATAAATTCTAAGAAAATTCCAGGTACTGTCAATATAATAAAAGATATTACATACAAATGTCCTAAAAGAGAGATATTTTAATTTGATAAAACACTACCTTCAATTTAAGCATTCCCAAAACCAAACCTGTTGCTATCGAGTCGAGGCCGACTCACAGCAACCTATAGGACAGAGAAGAACTGTCCCCATAGGGTTTCCAGGGCTGTAATCTTTACGGAAGCAGACTGCCACATCTTTCTCCTTCAGAGGAGCTGGTGAGTTCGAACTGCTGACGTTTTGGTTCGCAGCCGAGCGATTTAGCCATTGTGCCACCAGGGTGTCTTCAATTTAAAACTACTTCATGTTAAATACTCAAGTGATTCCAACTTCTTAACAGCTCTGAAACCGAAATGTTGATGTACTACTTGAATGTTGTCTTCAGCATGAGCCTAAACATTTTTTGCACAGGCAAAAACCCTTAAGCTTAGTCATCGATGCATTGTCATAGAACAATGTGCTTGGTTTGGAAAAGAGTGTTTTCCAGAGTTTACCTAGTCTTAACTAGTCTTAGAGTAGATAAGTGCATGCTGGGTTAGGTATGCTGTTAGGAAGATTACTACTAATTAATCTAAAACATACAGAACACTTAAGTATATTGTAATTTCTTTCCCTGTAGTTTTGCTCTTCTTTTTCTCTTTCCCACCTTAACGGATTTTTCACAAATACACAGTTTTAAACTTCAATCTCCTTTTCTATTTACCCATTTCCCACTTCCCAGTAGAGCTAATCTCAATAAGATGAGATGCCTTTAGTAACTTATCAAATGTATTGTCAATCAACCAATTCTTTAAAAAACTTATTTTTGCTGGTAGATAAAAGTACCTTTTCTTTTTAATGGTCCAAGGACACTTGGTCTGATACTGTTGATGGGGCTTTGGCTTCTAAAAAAAATCATCACGATCATTACAAGAAAAAATTCAAACAACACGATCAGCTATGGCTATTTCATTGTAACATATCTAAGGACATATACTAAAAGAAGACCCTGTGTATAGTGCACGTCACATCTTTGTGTCGCTTTTCTCTAAACATGGATAAAAACAGGAATGACTCAGGAGCAACCTATCTTCTAAATCATAAAGACTCAGGATTTTCCAAAGCTGTGGCCAAAAAGCTAGAACGACCAGCAGTCCTGGCTGTGACCTGCCTTGAATCAAGGTGAGACTCATGGATGGATGAGAAGGTACAGTTGCTTACAGTTCTAGAGATAGTTCTGATTCTTATCAGCAAGCTTGCGCCACAAAGGAGACTGTGCTCAAACAAGAATCAGGAATTACTGAATTCCTCACATGTTCTCATGGGTTCTTAGTCACTTGACTTTTTTAAACACACGAAATGATAAACAAAACAATGACATTTCAATTTAACTAGAAAGAAAGAAATTACTACTTTTTAAATTTCTTATAAGCAATTGGGTATTTCTAGATAATATAAACTTACGTTGTAAATTGTAGTGTGGGACTCGGAATAGGATTTGGAGGCAAACTGTTGCAACTCAGAAGAGTTTGTAAAGATGGACAAAAACACCGCTAAAACCAAATTGGGACAGAGGTTTTCAAACTGCCGCTTTTCTCAGAAAGCAGATCGGTGGTGTCCCAGGGAGGGTGGGGCTGGGGGAGGTAGGAGATGGGGTGCAAAAGATCATGAGGAAGTTGTTTAGGGTGTGGAAACTGTTCTATATTTTGATTATGGTTGTGGTTATGCGATTATATACAATTACCAAAATTAATCAAACCGCATACTTAAAATTGGCGGACTTTATTTTATGTGAATAATACTTTAAGAAATGAAAAAGAAGGGGAAAGTATCACTTATAACCAATTGGATATACTATAGCAAAGTTGTCATTGTTATTAGTTGCAGTTGAGTTGATTCCGACTCATGGCAACCCCATGCGTACAGAGTAGAACTGCTCTGTAGGGTTTTCAAGGGTGTGACCTTTCAGAAGCAGATCTCCAGGCCTGTCTTCCAAAGTGATTCTGGGTAGGTTTGAAATGCCAACCTTTCGGCTAGTAGTCAAGTGCTTAACCGTTTGCACCACCCAAGTACTCCGTAACAAACTATACCCCCCAGAAGGTTTGAGAGGTGAATCATTAATGGTCCATAAATATTTCAAGAAAAAAGACTTTTAGGTAGTCCCTTCTTACCTTCTCAATCCCCCTTGAGGGAGAAGATAGTGGGGGTACTGGAATTAAATTAGTGTGATTTGGAGAAGATGATATCTCTAAATTGTTGTCACTCTGTTAAGCAGAAAGCAGTGTATAATGATAGCACCAATCGCTTACTAATCAAATACTTAGGGGGACAGCTGTTACCTGGTGAAGAGGGCCTTACTATTGAGTCTCTGGTTGTCACACGGTGAGGAGCTCTCACCATTCTAAAGCAAGCACGGACCCCAGGATCCACTTCAAGAAGAAAAGGCACCTTTGGGGGAAAAAAGCTACGTGGAGGTTGAGGGGATTCCCTAGCACCGCAGAAATGTGACTACTCAATATTGAGCAATACCTGCTATATACATTAACCTTAAATTTAAGCTCTTCTCTTTGGGTTTGACCTGTGCTTTGCTATTGAAAATTACAGTACTATATCCAGCAAAGGACCAAAAAGGATTTGGCCAGTAAGGTACAAATAGGACAGCAGGAATAACTACAGCTATGAAGAAGTGTTTATAGATTTTATGCAGATAAAATCAGTACTCTTTTCTTTTCCAAGACACAAGCAAAGTTAAACTTTTGCTTACATGTTCCCTTCCTCCTCCTAATACACGCAGCTCTCTCATCCACTCACTCATGCCAACGCTAACGTAATTAGAATTGGCTCAGCTCAGGGAATTCAACAGCAGCTATAAAGTGTATTAGCACCAGAACATGACAAGTGACAGGCTCCAGAGGTTATCTATTCATTCTTTAGGCTCTAACTCGGGGCTAGATGACCATGTAAGGTATTCAGGGCTCAAAGGAAAAGAAGATGCCACTGCTTCTGCTTATGACCTATTTCCTTATCGACTAATTCTCAAATCTGGAAAGTGACATCTAACCAGAATCTTTCCTACTCAAATTTCAGCTTAATCCTTGTTCTGTCATTATCTGAGATGCCTATGGAAAAGAATACTAACCGTCCTTCAGGAACCACAACAAATTAACCATAATGTATACCCATCAACATGAAAGAATGTGAATGAGGGATGAAACTAAATTCTAAATATGTTGAAATTGAAGGTTGTATGTTAAATGTTGATGGGAGTATTTGTGTTACAGGCATAAAATGCAGTATTTTTCCAGTAAAAGTATCCTCTGCGGTTTACAACTCTAATATGCAGTTGATAAATTACATACAGGGGAGTGAAATCATTTGTTGTTTTCTCATCTAAGCATTTTAACCAATACAACCGAACTCTTTTCAGGCTCACTAGGACACAGGGGAAGCTAGTAGACCATAGTGATGGTGAACCCCATTTACAAACAATGATAGTAATTTTTATGTGTAAATCATAAACTGTTTCTTAAGAAGCAATCAAAATTTAGGCAGTAGATACAATCTTAGTGTCAAATGAGAACTCAGATTTCTACAAATTACAGCAAAACTAGGTAACAGCAACACTGCCAGTCAGTAGAAATTTCAAATTTTCTACAAAATTGAAGTGTTACTATCATAAAACATACCAGGTTCAAATTTTCTTCCCCAAATTGATTTATCTGGATTGCAGCTTGTACCTCCCTAGAAAAGCAAAGACATCGTGTCTGCAGTCTGCCTACATAGAAGATATATTTGATATATTTGAATATACAAATGATCAGAATATTAATTCAAAGTACAGTACTCACCGTTCATAGATGGTTTCTCTGTTTATCAAACCCATGCTTTCTTCCTGAAAGGGAGAAAATGAAAATAAACTGAATACCCAGTTCCTATGGTTTTACAAAGGTCGATTTCATTTGGGTGCACCTTTACTGTTATTCACCGGACTATAGAAGAGATAGGAGCCCTGGTGGCACCACTGTTAAGCACTCGGCTGCTAACCGAAAGGGTGGCAGTTTGAACCCATCGCGGCTCCACAGGAGAGAAGATCTGGCGATTTGCTCCCGTAAAGATTACAGCCGAGGAAACCCTATGGGGCAAGTCCTGCTCTGTCCTATACAGTCACTATGATTCGGAATTGACTCAATGGCTCACAACAATAGAAGAGATGGAGTAAAAGTGAACTCTAAACAAATCTCTGGGCCTCTACTTTTCATTGTTGTACCAACTGCCAACCCAAAAGCTCTTGTACTTATGCATCACAACACATCAGGTATGCAGGAACTGATTAGGTGAAGGACTCTGGGGTTTTCTTCATTCAAAACAGAAAATACCAGATATTCAAAATTATACTGTTTTCCTTTCATTAACACCATATGAATAAATATCACTCACAGTCCAAAACAAACCTAATTCTATCAGTATGAGGTTGCTTAAGCATATGATGGTACAAACATGGCTTAAATTTATAGTCACTGACACTGAAAAACATGTACTACCTAAGTGTGGAAAAACCAGATTCAGTTTATATAAAATTGTGTGTTACACACATACATGCACATGAACACACACACATGCGCACACACACACACAGACACACACACACACGCACAAAAGGGAAGTGTTTAGAAAGATGGTCACCAAAAAGTTAATAGCAGTTATCAATGAATAGTGAGATTTGGGGTAATGCGTTCTTTCTTGCTTTGTGCTTTATTTTTTGACTTCTTTTTATAATAGGCAGTATCATTTTTCATAAACGTAGTTATTTCAAAAGATAACCCACAATCTAAATTCCTCATCCTGGCATTCTTAAAAACATATTTCACATATAACAAAATATATAGGGTAGTGCTGGGCAACTAGAATGTGCTCAGTATTGTGGGGAACGTGCAAGAAGCAGATAAGCTAGTCCTTTCCCTAGAGAGGTCTAGAATCATATTTGAGGAAAAAAAAAACTTTTTTTTTTCTTGAGAGACAGCTTTATATTTCATTAAGTCAGTGCTCTCCAAAGTAACAATGATCACACCCCAGGGGTGCAGAGGATGATCTGCTGAGAAGTGGAAAGAAAAAAATAGAAATCCAATTGATTTTTTGAATCTAAGACAAAAGAGATGAGGGTCTACTAACAGAGATCCAGATTGACAGAGGGCCTTCACTCAGCCTACAGTGTCTGGAGGGCTTCTGAGGGCACACTATTTTATCTGTGTCAAGGTAGCTGGGTATACAGATACATTATCTAGTTTTTTGTGTGTGTTTTAGATGGAGATTTACAGAGCAAATTAGTTTCTCATTAAGCAATTAATACATACATTGTTTTGTGACATTGGTTGCCAACGCCATGACATATCAACACTCTCCCCTTCTTGACCTTGGGTTCCCCATTACCAGCTTTCCTGTCCCCTTCTGCCTTCTCGTCCTTGCCCCTGAGTTGATGTGCCCCTTTAGTCTCATCTTGTTTTATGGGCCTATCTCATCTTTGGTTGAAGGGTGAACCTCAGGAGTGAATTCAGTACTGAGGCAAAAGGGTGTGTGAGGGCCATGCTCTCGCGGGTTTCTCCAGTCCCTGTCAGACCAGTAGGTCTGGTTTTTCTTCCTGAGTTAGAATTTTGTTCTACATTTTTCTCCAGCTCTGTTTGGGACCTTCTATTGTGATCCCTGTCAGAGCAGTCAGTGGTGGTATCCGGCTATTATCTAGTTTTAACTAAACCATTCCCCACAAAACGGACAAGTGCCTTAACAAGAGTCCTTCAAAGAAAACTTGGACAGAAGGTAACCCTGGTAACACAAGCCTAAGCAATCAACAGGAAATGGCAAAGGTACAGCTTGTGCTGCTCCTAGCCCAGCTCATCCTCTGTCATATTACTGTGAAAACACAAGGCTGAGCTAATCTGATGGAGCAAGAAGTAGGTTTTAACAGTTTTAAGTTATCAAGACTATTCGAAATACGAATTCACATTCACCTGCATTAAGGACCTGGAGTTAATAAAATAAAACTTGAAACTTTCTAAAAACATCATTTGGTCTTGATCTCATCCTTTTTTTATTTTGTATATATTCCATGATTCTCATAATATACCAGCATAGCAGTATATGTCCATAATGTATATGTAAATGCAGTATGCATATATTTGATACAAGTGCTCAATCAATTTTTACTGGTGAGGTGTGTTATCAAAAGATTTTAAAGATTACTGTCTATATATAGACAGTAAATGTTTTAGGTAGTCAGTAATGGAAGAGTGGTATGAGTTGTGTGAAAAAAAAATTAAAATTTGCCCTGGGCCTTGAAAGATGGTGGAGGGGAGGGTAATCCTAGTAGAAGGAATCATATGAAGAAAACTTTAGAAGAGGGAGAGAACATGGCGGAGGAGAGAGGGAGGAAAGAGGGTGGTGAGACTAGCTTTGCTGAAATAGAACTTGTGCTACAGAATAATGAGAGATAAAACTGGAGAAGTAAGAGAGGGCCAAACTTATAGAGTCTTGAATAATTAAAGAGCTTGAGCTTAAGGAGTTTGGGTGGAATAGTACAGTTGTTAGGACCACAGGCTTTGGAGCCAAACAGAACTGCACTGAATCCCTGCTCTAAAACTTCCTACTTGTGCAATCTTGCACAAGTGACTTAACCTCTCTGAAAAGCCCTGGTTTCTTCATCCATAAAATGAGAATAACAAGGTGGTTAGACGGTTCTTATTGCAGTGCCTGGCACATAGTCAGTACTCAATACATATTCTTATTCTTGTTATTATTCAATAAGTAATGGGAAACTACTGTAACTTTTTGTGCAGGTGATAAAAAGGTGAAAATGATGTTGTAGAAAAGGTATCTGGGTGTTGGTTGTGGAAGTCAGATTAGAAGGGGAGAGATAGGAAATCTATGAGGATATGATTACAGTAATCTAGACCCATGGGACAAAAGAAGGAAGAGGCAGAGGGAACAGAGAGCATGCTGTCAAAGAAGACTTAACAGGATTAGGTGCCTAATTGGATACAGTAGAAAAATAAGGAAGAATTAAAGATGAACCTAGAGCTTTGAGCCTGACAACTCTGTGACTGTGACGATTTTGATGCCATTGAGGAAAACAGAAAGGTGGTTTAAGAAGTTAATCAGTCTTTTAAAACGATGGAATCACGATAGATCTTTTCAGAAAAATGTAGCTCTTCTTGCTTTCAGTTCTTTTGGGTATATACCGAGGAGTGGAATTGCTGAGTCACATGGCAAGTCTATGTTTAACTTTTAGAGGATCCGCCAGACTGTTTTACACAGTAGCTGCTTAAAAAGGTATTTTTGAGAATTAGGAAAAATTTAATATGGACTGGTTATTACAGGACATTAAGAAATAATTTTATTAGATGAAATGATGGCATCGTGGTTATGTTTAAAAAAAAAAAGTCCTTCTCAGGGATTCATAGTGAGTATTTATCAGTAGAAAGATATATCAGGGATTACTTCAAAACACCCCTTCCCAAAAAGATAGAAGTGGGTAGATGAAAAATGATATATAAAATGTGGCTAGTTGTTGAAGCTGGGTGTTGGGTACATGGAAGATCTAGTTTGTGTATTTTTTAAATTTCCAAATAAAACATATTATTTTAATGCAGTGTGCACTATTCTAAGCATTGGGCATATACTAACTCTTTTCATCCTCACAACAACCCTCTAGGGTAAAAACTGTTATTTCCCCCATTTTACTTAAAAATGAAATAAAAGCCTTTATTAATGTTGTTCAAGAACCCTGGTGGTGCAGTGGTTAAAGCACTTGGCTGCTAACTGAAAGGCCAGCGGCTGGAACCCACCAGCCGCTCCGTGGGAGAAAGATGTGGCAGTCTGCGTCTGTAAAGATTACAGACTTGGAAACCCTATGGGGGCAGTTCTATTCTGTCCTATGGGGTTGCTATGAGCTGGAATTGACTCAATGGCAATGGGTTTGGTTTTTTCATTATTAACACTGTTAAAGTGAAAGTTCAGAATGTAATGGGGAGATAAGCAGACATCTCTGTTTTGCACTTGAAAGTTTAATAAGTTCAATACCTAAAAAGAAGTCATGGTTAAAGAACGTGTGTAAAGAAATAAACAACCTAAGATATATATCAGATCATTAAAACTACTGAAAGTAAGTCTGAATTTTCCATTCAATCGGCAGCTAGATTGAAAGTTAATGTTATTTTTATTATCCCATCTCACTCATTTTTTCCTTGGGTTTCATTTAAAACATTTAGAATATGGGAATAACAAGCCATTTTACAATTTATATAGCTAATGGTTAAATTAGCCTATATGTCAAGCTTTCTGATCAAGAAGCAACAAGTAACCAATTTTCAAATGTTTGGTCTAAATGATGAGAAACAAACACAAATTGCACTGATAAACCAGAGCTCACCTTAACTACTGGTTTTAGGTTCTTTATATCCTTAAGAGTTTCTAAATTAACTACATACTCACAGACAAATAGTAAAAGGATATTTTCTACCACACTTTCTTGCTAGTGCATGATACCCTGACCTTAGGGAAGCTACAGTGTGGAGGTGGGAGAGAGGGAAAGGAAGCAAAAGTTGGAGTACCAAAAACTAGGCTTATAAGATACTCTGGGTTCTGTGCTACTGAAACAGAGAAAGGGTCCCTGGAAAATAATCTAGTAATTTTTGGCCAAATTTTGGCTCTGACATTAACACTGGATGTTGGGTAAATGATTAAACGTCTCCCATCTTTAGCTTCTGACCTTGTAGGGTTGTTGTGAGATGAAGTGAGACCACAGATGTAAAGAGCCTATCACAGTGCTAAGTGAGTAATACCTAAGTGCTTCTTAAGAGTTAAGCCCCCTTGGAAAAAAAGTCTGTTTACAGTTGGGTCAAAAAACAATCCCACCACCTGTGACTGAATGCTGATTTGATCTTTGGAGTTCTGTGGCTAATCCATGGAAAATTAAAAGGTTTAATTCTGCACTAGGTTTGTACTATTAGATACATGTAGACACATTGGAGACATAAACCCGTGAAGTACAATGTGCCCCCAAACACGGATCACTAAGAAGTGAACACAGCATGATAGCATAATCACCATTTTATCTGTCAAATAAAAGTTGTTCATCTGAGGGTTTAAGAAAAAAATAACTCTGGCTATTATGGACCTGAAAATTAATTTTTATGTACAGGATTTTCTGAGATCCTTGGAAGGAAGAAGCTAGATCTGAGGTAAAAGGACATGCAGTATTTCCAGAACTATCAATTTACTAAAATAGTTAATAACTCAAATAAGGGACTTCTCAGTTGTCATTTTTTTTTAAGAAACCATTCCTGGGATTAAAAACTCAATCACATGTAGCCTCATTAAAATTACTGAACCCCATAGATTTTTTAAAGAAAAATAAAATCTATTTTTAAGACACAGCTGTCAGTTTTGAAGGCCATATTCTTACCTGTTTGATTTGATGAAGGCGACTGATGGAACTAAGAAAAGGAGAAGGTGGCAACAACAGAAATTTAAAATATCACAGTCAGGCTTGCTTTTCTGTTTCTAAGCATTAATTAAGTCTATGCTGAATTACCTAAAATATTTATTATGAGTGCTTAACTCATGCCAGCAATGGTGTTAATGACATTTAAAGTTAAGAAAAAAAACAAGTCTAATTGAACCTTGACTGAAAATTCTAAACAAAAGTCTATACGTCTCAAAACAGAACAAAAGAACTGTTAACATAAAAAAACTGTGCCAGAACATCAATAGAATATTTTGTTTTATTCTTACCTTTCCTTTCACAAGGCACTAGATCTTAAAGTCACCTCATTTTTCTTGCCAGTTGTAGCTCATTTTTAAAGTTTAGTGACAGTCATTACCCAGAACAAAAAGCTGAAAGTCCTTAAATCAGCAGCTAACTTGCCAGGGATATCAAAGAAACAAACAGAATTTCTTCAACAAATATCTTGGCATCTAGCTAAGGGGAACCAAACTTTCATAACGTGCAATGAGTTAAGGCAATCACTTTTAAGTAGTTTACTACATTTCACTCTTGGTTGCTTAAACGCCCTTTCAAGTCTCTTCTCAAAGCTTATGAGAATCCACACAAGGTAAACAGGAAAAAAGGAAAGGATGGAGGTATTGAAAGCTAAGTGTGAAAATTAGCTTTGAGAATTACCTTTAGAATTCATATATTCATTCTATCTGTATCCTGTTATTTCTTGAAATGTCAGATAATGAATTTACCATATCTGACCTTCAGGTTACAGGTCCCTAGGGTGGTGCAAATGGTTAAGACCTGGAGTGCTAGCTGAAAGGTTGGCAGTTCTAACCCACACAGAGGCGCCTCGGAAGACAGGCCTGGAGATCTGCTTCTGAAAGGTCACAGCCTTGAAAACCCTATGGAACAGCTCTGCTATGCACACCTGGGGTTGCCCGTGAGTCGGGATCAACTCAACAGCAACTAACAACAACGACCTTCAGGTTATATCTTAAAAGCATATCAAGTGTGTATTAAAAAAATATTTAATGAGCACCTACTGTGTGCCAAAGCACTGTGGTAGGCCCTAAGGATCAAAAGATAAATAAAATATTTTCCTGTCCTTGAGAAATTCAAAGTCTAGTTAGACAAAACCAGGCCACAGTTAAGTACCTGGAGAGAGTTATGATCTGTGGGAGTTCAGAGGACAGAGAATATGACTCTGCCTGGGGTCTTGGAGAAGGCTTCACAGAGGAGGCAGGAATTCATTAGATGGAGAAGAGGAGGGAGGTTCAGGGAACAGAGAGTTTGGAGGGGGCTGGAACTTGGTACATCATAGGGACTGGCAGAAAAACAAATCTGAGGAAGCTGAGCTGAAATCAGATTGTGGCTTCTGGACTTCAGCCTTTGAGCCCAATAGGAAACCCAAAGCATAGCTTCCTCTGAGTTCTTAAACCTCAAGGGTGTTTTTAAAAAGATCATACCTGATTGAGAAAGGCAACCCTTGCAGCATCTGCAGGACAAATTGAGGGTGGAGGGAAGAGGGACTGGAAGCAGGATAAGAGGCCAGGAAAAAGATGATGAGGGTCTGGATGGAAAAGGAAGGGACAAGTAGAAGAAGGTAGTTAAGAGACACGATCAGAAGGAGGGGAAATAGTTAAAGATTGGCCTGAGGTTTCTAGCTGAAACCATGAGGAGGACGGCAGCCAAGAGAGGCAGTAAGAGAAGATGCACGTTCAACAAACGGGGGCTGGACAAATACAGGTTTTTATGAAGCAAAGAATCTGAATTTTATTGGATTTCAAATGTATTACATGACTTTTTAAGGAGCATATTGCCTCACTAATTATATTTTGCTTAAGCGAGTGTGAAAATCAATTGGTTTTTTCTAATTTTTTGCTAGTCAGAGGGTAGAGGAAGCAGCCAAGGTGCTAAGAGTAACATTAGAAAATTCACTGAAAATTTGCTGTGTATAAATTATATTTAACAATTAAAGGCAGCAGTTAAGCGCTCGGCTGCTAACTGAAAGGTCAATGGTTCAAACCCACCAGCCATTCTGAGGGAGAAAGATGTGGCAGTCTGCTTCCTTAAAAATTACAGCCTTGGAAACCCCATGGGGCAGTTCTACTCTGTCCTACAGGGTCACTATGAGTCAGAATTGACTTGACATGAATGGGTTTTTGGTTTACTCCTTCACCACAATAATTCAGTGTCATGAAAATACAGCTAACCCTTAAATATTTCAATATTTATTGAATCCTCGTATTTGGGGAGCTGTATTTTTCTGCTCAGAGGGGAAGGGGAAATTTAAAAGGACAACAGCTAACAAGCCATAGTTATGACCCTTAGAAACCTTACCACTCTTTGGGGAAACCAGATATGGAAGTCAATATCACAGGGACAGGAAATGAGTATTAAATGGAGGCAAAGTGGAGCAAGACTCCAAAGCAATGATGACGTGCATGTGTGTAAGAGGGTGGGAGACAGATGACAGAGGCACAGGCGGCGTTTGAAGTGGGCATTGCAGGATGAGGGGTTTGACAGCATAAGCAACAGACAAGTGAAAGTGCCTAGCCAGCTATAGGAAAAGTGATCGTCCTGTATGGGTGGAAGGCCAGTCCCTGGAGAACAGAACACTCTAAGGCTAGGAGGGTAAAGATGCTGGAAAGCCTTGAATACCATGCTAAAAAGGTTCAAACTGTGGAAAAATGATCTGCTCTGGTACATATATGAGAAGAGCAGATTATATCTAACAGCACCATCAATTTGAGTTTGGAACAGACATACTCAGGTATTCACCCTGAGCCCTGTTCAGCTCCTTTCCTAAGAAGGGGTATAAAGGAGGAAGTACCTGACAACTCTGGGTTATCAACTGGTTGGTAACTCTGACTGGCTGTACTACTCATGCTCCAGGGTTGATATTTCAGTCTCAAATTCAAACCTATGCTACTAGCTGAGCACTCTCAAAAAAATCAGGAATGAGGACCTAAAAATCAGAAGACTTGTTGGGATAAAACTTATATAAAAGGAAGACATTGGATATATGATTTGTTGCTATATGGAATGGTGCTACGGACAATGTAACAGAACAACTGCTTCTCTTTCTTTTCTAATGCATGTAATATGCTTAGCAGAAACCCTGGTGGTATAGTGGTTAAGTGCTACGGCTGCTAACCAAAAGGTCGGCAGTTCGAAACCACCAGGCGCTCCTTAGAAACTCTATGGGGCAGTTCTACTCTAACCTATAGGGCCGCTATGAGTCAGAATCGACTCGACGGCAATGGGTTTGGTTTTTTGGGGGAACATGCTTAGCACAGTGCCTAGCACATAGTATGTGCTCAATAAATGGTAACTGCCTATTATTACCACTACCACCATCATCAAAGGTTTAATTACCTATAGACCACAACTTGGACAATACACAGTAGTTTTACAAAATTAGGCTGTCTCCTGCTACTCAGCATTCTTCAGTTTTTTTCTCATCTGGACTTTTATTTTTTTCAACAGGAACAGACTCACTTTTTTCTCATTATAAAGCAATGCAGATTCAGTATAAAACATAATCAGTAGGAAAACAACAGCATCACCCCACCATCCAGAGATAACCACAGTTAATATCTCAGTGTTTATTTATCCAGACCTGGGTCCTGCTATAACCCTGGTGGCGTAGTGGTTAAGAGCTAAGGCTCCTAATCAAAAGGTCAGCAGTTCGAACCCACCAGACGCTCCTTGGAAACCCTATGGGGCAGCTCTACTCTGTCCTATAGGGTGGCTATGAGTCAGAATTGACTCAATGGCAATGGGTTTGGGTTTTTTTTTTTTTGGGTCCTACTATATATATTTTTACTATATATACAATTTTTTATCTCTTTTTTAACTTAATATATTCTAAGCAATTTTTCATGTCAAAATTCATCTGCAACACCATTTTCAAAGGATGAATATACTATATGGATGTACCATAATAAGAAGCACTTACTGTGAACCAGACACGTTTTATCTCACTCAATTCTCACAACAACCCCATGACATAGACATTTTTACAATTTAGAGATTAGAAAACTGAGGGCGGGAGAGATTAAGAAACTTGCCCAAGGCCATCAGTTAGCAATTGCTAGAACTGGGATCCAAACACAAGATAATGAAGCCACATTCATTTAACCTATTCCCTATCGTTGGACATTCAGGCTGTTTCCACATGTTTTTTGCTAGCTCCTATACATGATGCTATGATAACAACCTTTAAGTGAAACTTTGCACGTATCCTCAATTCTTTAGGATAAATTCAGAGAGTTGGAATTTCTAAGTCATAACTGCCCTCCAGGAAATTTAAACAAATGTACCCACCAGCAGTATGTGAGAGTATCTATCTCATACCCTTACAACATTAGACATTACTCTAACTTAAAAATTTGTATGCCAAATAGAGGGTCCCGGACAGAGCTGGACAAAAATGTAGAACAAAATTCTAACTCACAAAAAAAAGACCAGACTTACTGGTCTGACAGAGACTGGAGAAACCCCGAGAGTATGGCCCTCAGACACCCTTTTACCTCCATACTGAAGTCACTCCTGAGGTTCACCCTTCAGCCAAAGATTGGACAGGCCCATAAAACAAAATGAGACTAAAGGGGCACACCAGCCCAGGGGCAAGGACTAGAAGGCAGGAGGGGACAGGAAAGCTGGCAATAGGGAACCCAAGGTCGAGAAGGGAGAGTGCTGACATGTCGTGGAGCTGTTAACCAAAGTCATAGAACAATGTGTGTACTGTTTGATGAGAAACTAGTTTGTTTCGTAAACCTTCATCCAAAGTACAATTAAAAAAATTTTTTTTGTATTTCAGTTCTTAAGGCATACTGTAAAAAAACACTCCTAAGCAAACAGAACATATTGGAATTTATATACAGTTTTGACTGTTCTTCCTTGCTGCTCCCCTTTATTAGCTCATTGAGGAGTGGTTGTGCAGTGACACACACCAAATCTGAAAAACTTTGGTTTTCTTAAAAAAGAAAAAAAGAACCAAATATATATACACACATACATCTTTGAACAAGCACAATTTGAATAAGTTGAATTCATGCTACTGAAATTCATATGTTCATCATTCAAATACCCAGAAAATTCACAGTACATAATGTGAAACATATGGTTTATAATCTAATTGAAAAGACATGCTAACTTGAATCTAAATATATACACATATAATAAATACATCTCTATATACAAAAATGATGGTACTTTAGCTGTGTTATAATGACATGTTAGAAAAAACAGAGGGAGAGAATTGCATGGTGTGGCAAGCTGTTCTGAATTAATTATGAAAGACTTCCTGGAAGAGATTATTTTTAATTGATACCTAAGGGATGGGAAGGAATCGCTTTAGTTTCAGGCAAAGGCTTAGAATTTCCTATTGGAAAACTTTCTCCAGGAAATCAAGAGATTTGCCAGACTGAAACTGATGACATCAACAGGGATATAATGTTAAATGTCCGGGAGTAAGTAGGACTTGAACTTGAGCCACAGAATCATAAGCCATGGGAAAGTTTTTTAAATTAGATAAAATGTGGATCAAATATTGAACTTGGATGACTCTTTTAGTAATAACACGAAAATTTAAGTGGTAAAAACAAGGCTGCAGGAAAAGAATTCTCCCAAAGGTTAAGTACTACAGGTGGTTGCAACGGAATTACCTTAGATAATTTTTCTACATGAAGCAAAGTATTAAGATTGAAATAGTTTCCTGAGATGTAAATAAATCTCCCTGGTGTCTTTTGTGTAAATTTCCCATTGTGTCTTTCTTCCATACTCTAGGAGGAAAAAAAGCTTAGGAGGAAGCAAGAGAATCAGCACCAAGGGAAGAAAAAGTATGCAGGGGGTAGGGGTTGCTGGGTGAATCTTATTCCCAAGAGTTATCTCCAGTGAAGGAATTAAGATAGAAAGACGAAACTTAACACTCCCCCCTCTCAAAAAAAAAAAAAAAAAAACCATTGCCATGGAGTCAATTCCGACTCACAGCGACTCTATAGGACAGAGTAGAACTGCCCCATAGGGTGTCCAAGGAGTGGCTGGTGGATTCAAACTGCCGACCTTTTGGTTAGCAGCCGAGGTCTTAACCACTGCGACACCAGGGCTCCAAGATGAAGCTTAGTTCCATGTAAAAGACAGGCCACAGAAAAGTAATGCTGTAAAGAGATTACACTTTTAAAAAGTAATTTTGAACTTTCCTAGATTTGCTCTTGTTAACTCATTTTCTACTGCCCTATCTTGCGATAAAACACATAGAAAATTCAGACAAAGGGTTGTATACTATGTTTATGAATGTCTTTGCCTAGTTCCAGAAATGATTTAAGGTGGCTTACAATAATATTTAACATCAATTGAATGTAAACTAGAATGACAGGACATAAAGCAGGGCCAGGAATGCATTAACCACTTGCCCCTCCATGGCCCATAAGCTGGATTTAGGTGTTCTAGTTGCCAATGTGAAAAGCAAAACTTAATCAGATAATGATCAGTAGCCATAAAATTAGGAGCCCCTGGATGGCAAAATGGAGCCCTGGTGGCGCAGTGGTTAAGCATTTGGCTGTTAACCAAAAGGTCAGGAGTTTGAATCTACCAGCAGCTCCTTGGAAACCCTATGGGGCAGTTCTACTCTGTCCTCTAGGGTCGTGTAAGTCAAAATCGACTCCATGGCAACTGGTTTGGTTTTGGTTGGATGGTGAAGTGTTTAGGTGCTTGATTACTAGCTGAAAGGTTGGCAGTTTGAACCCACCCAGCGGCACTGTGTAATATTACAGCCAAGAAAACCCTATGGAGCAGTTCTACCCTGCACACATGGGGTTGCCATAAACTGGAATTGATTCGACAACAACTAACAACAACAGCCGTAAAATTAAAACAGGCCAATTAATTGTTCTGATAGGAAGACGAAACATTTCTCCTGCTTCCTCTGGAACAGGAAAGAGATGGGGGAATAGTGCACTGCACCAAAATCAGTGGAGGTGCCCCTGGAGAGAGTGGGGAACAGGTGTGCTAACCTCAGATCTTAGGAAGTAAAGCAAAGGGGTAATTTAGGGGGAAGAGATAGTCCTAGTCAGAAGTAGTTCGCAGGAACTGCTCATCAGCAGAAGTTGGGTGATTTTCTGATGTTATTTTGTTGTTAGCTGCCATCGAGTGGATTCTGATACATGGCGACCACAGTGGGGAAGAAAATATTTGGACTATTGAAGGAAGACTCAGTTACAACCTGCATTATGCAGATGACACAATTTTCCTTACTGGAAGCAAAAAATACTTGAAGCACTTACTGATGAAGGTCAAAGACAACAGCGTTCGGTATGGATTACACCTCAACATAAAGAAGACAAAAATCCTCACAACTGGACCAATAAGCAACATCATGATAAATGGAGAAAAGATTGAAGTTGTCAAGGATTTCATTTTATTTGGATCCACAATCAATGCCCATGGAAGCAGCAGTCAAGAAATCAAACGACGTATTGCATTGGGCAAATCGGCTACAAAAGACCTCCTTAAATATCTCTTTATACAGCCAACTCAGATATTTCCAGAGAACCTTAAACTTAAGATGTCCAAAACTGAATTTGTCTTCCCTTCTAAAATCACTTCCAAGAAATAACATTTCACTTAAATGTATTCTATAGATCCCATGATACTTAAAAAATTCATATGGTGAATCATTTATTCACTTTGGCTTACTCATCTACAAGTATATTTTCTATTTTTACAGGACAATTAGCAGAAAAGAGTTATAATTTAGAGATTGCATTATAACTGCACCATGAAAAACAAATTTTATTTACAAATCAAGATAAATGCGAGGTAAAAGTGCAACTAAAATCCTGAAAACCACCCTTAGAAGAGTCTGCAATTTTTCCTCTCAAAGTTAGAATGTTCTTAAAAAAAAATTCTGAAGCCAGATGGTCTTACACATAAAAACAAATCTGTGTTAAAGCCATACGGAACTGAAAAGTAAATTCTGCGGCAGCTGCAGCAATGCAATCATAATTGTAGTCAATGTTTTTATTTTTCCTTCAGTAATGTTTACAGCAGTGATTCTCAAAGTGAGGACTTGTTAGAAATACACATTCTCAGGCCCTGCCCCACACCTGCTGAAGCAGAAACTCTGGGCTTGAGGTCGGGCTGTGTGTGTTTTAGCAAGCCCTCCCGGTGACTCTGATGCCTGCTCACGTTTGAGAACCACCGGTTAAGACCAATAGCATAAGTTTTGGACTGTGAGCCCACTGTAAGAATTTTCTTACCAGACAGGGTCGGCTCATAAAGCTTGTACTGTTTCTTCTAGTTCTTAACATGTCAGTTTGGAACACCTGTGAATTAACACTAAGGAAAAAAAAAAGGAAACACTTGTCATATAAAATCCTTTACAAAAATTTCTTGAAAGAAATAAGGTTTATTAATGTAAATGGCTTCTTTGTAGAGACAGCTGTGCAGACGTAGAAATTAAAACACAGACAGACACACAGACACACAGACAGAGACACAGACACAGACACAGACACAGAGACACACACACACAGAGCCTTAGTTGGCTGAGCCTAAACAAGTTTCCATGTAGGGTAAGGAATTCTCAAGCATTTCACTTCACCTCTAATGAAGCTACTGAGAATAAGTAAAATTTATTATGTCCTTGGAAACCCTGGTGGTGCAGTGGTTAAGAGCTACCGCTGCTAACAAAAACGGCAGTTTGAATCTACCAGGCGCTCCTTGGAAACCCTAAGGGGCAGTTCTACTCCATCCTATAGGGTCGCTATGAGTTGGAATCAACTCCATGGCAATGGGGTTTTTCCTTTATGACCTTAGAAATACATTATTTTTCAGTATAAACCTGTAACACTTAAATTTATGCTCAGAGTTACAATGCGCAAGCACCAATTCCCTCTCAACTCCCAAATTTTCACATGAACAAGAGAATTCACCAACAGCAGAGGTCGACAGGAGCCCTGGTGTCACAGTGGTTAAGCACTCGGCTGCTAACCAAAAGGTTGGCAGTTCAAATTTACCAGCTGCTCCTTGGAAACCCTATGGGGCAGTTCTACTCTGTCTTATAGGGTTGTTGTGAGTCGGAAGCAACTCGATGGCACCTACCAACAACAACATGTCCAATCAGGTGCCAGGTCTTTTGGGTTTTCTCTATATTACCCATTGGCGTTGAGTTGATTCTGACTCATGGAGACTCCATGTGTGTCAGAGTACAACTGCTCCATGGGGTTTTCTTGGCTATAATCTTTATGAAAGCAGATCACTAGGCTTTTCTTCTTTGGAGTTGCTGGGTGGGTTTGAACCGTCAATTTTTTGGTTAGTAGTCGAGCACAAACCATTTGCACCACCCAGGAACCTTTTTTACGTCTGTAATCTCCCTTACATCCATATTTTTCTTTTCGGGTTCCTTACCAAAAACTTTCAAAAACTTTTCTACAGACTCTGCAATGGTTTAATTGGCCTCCTCACCTCTGTACTTCCCTAGGTCACCTTCCTAAAAACAGCTTGCTTTCCAACTCAGAACTCTCAATGACTCTCTCCATGGCCTGCTAAATTCAGCCACATGTTTTACTACGGCATTCAGAGCTCTCCACAATTTGGCTTCACTTTGGGATTTCATAGACTAGGACAATTTCAAAACAAAAATTTGAGGACAAACATATGGTTGCTACCTTTTTTCTTCTGCCAAGTAAGGTCATTAAAAAAAAAAACCCTATCTACTAACACCATTGTTTCAATTATAAAATGGTATTTGGGTATTAAAGAAAAAAAAGATAGGACTACCAGTCTCACGGTAAACTGCAGCCCTGCTCAGGAAAAGACAATTGGCAACTCCATAGCAACATTATTGAAGTATGCTGTACCTAACTTTTTGAAAAATCAAGGATTGGTGAAGACTTTACCTGGGATCAGCACTGGTCAGCTAATGAACATTTGGTTTTGGTGGTCCTGGCAAAGTCAACCGTTCAGCTCTCTGGAATACACCGACGCTTTCCTGCCTCCATGCCTGCTCCATACACTGGAAATGCTGTACCAGCCATCTATTTCCCTCTTCCAGTCTGCGTCCTATCGATCATTTAAGGCCCATTTCAAATGCCACCATCTCCATAAACCTTCCCCTTATCCCTCACCAATCCTACTGGAATTTCACTCCCTTCTTTGACTTCGCCTAACACTTTCTTTACCTTTAAGTCCTTTGAGTATCTGACTTCCTTACTAAATTAAACGCTTATTGAGCCTTGCTATACATCTTTGCATCATGGTAGTTTGCATACAACAGGCCTCAATTCAATATTTTATGAATGAGAGGATATATGTATGGGTCTAATGTCTACTTTCTTTCCCAGTCATTTTCCATATGATAACAGGGATATATTCCAGCAGTCACTTATAAGGAAGTTGGAGGGACATTAAAATCAAAAAACCAAACCCGTTGCTGTCGAGTCGATTCCGACTCATGGTGACCCCGTATATAAGATTTTCTTGGCTGTGATCTTTACCAGAAGCAAATTGCCAGGACTTTCTTCCGTGACACTGCTAGGTAGGTTCAAATCACCAACCTTTACGTTACTACTTGAGTGCAAAGGAGGAACACTAGTAAGGTACATATTTCTACTTTTTTGGGGGGGGGGTTGGGGAGGAGGTAATTCTCAGTGTCGACAATTCTCTAAATTTTTTTCTGCCAATTTTACTTAATAAGACTTCAATTGAAAAAACAAATTGAGGCAGGTTATGCTTCAACTGGTATGAGTCATTCAACTTGAATTCATAAAACCCTGGGTGATATCTAGAACTGAGTTAAGTACTACTTCCAAATTGGAAACAGTGAAGGTTA
Organism: Elephas maximus indicus; assembly: GCF_024166365.1. Classification (NCBI taxonomy): domain Eukaryota; kingdom Metazoa; phylum Chordata; class Mammalia; order Proboscidea; family Elephantidae; genus Elephas; species Elephas maximus. The sequence goes on from NC_064846.1 coordinate 21,169,066, forward strand.
ATATTGCTGTTTAAACTACAATAGATTTATGTCAGTTATATTCCCAAAGCAATCTTTTTCATGGCCACTATTTCTCCAGGTTTGTAAGAGTTCGATAAACCAAATAGTTGGCAAACATTTACTGCAAAGGGGCAAATAGTAAATATTTTAGGCTTTGTGGCTATAAAAATGGCATGGACTATAAAAATGGCATGGCCTTGGGGGTCGTCTGACCTCGTCTAACATCAGGAGGGGGAGAGGGAATCATTATTAGCATCAACAGGCCAAGGCTGATTCCTGTGAAGCAGAGGTCAGACACACCTCCTCTCTCCAACCTTTTTACCAACTCTTATGCCAGCCGTCCCTCCCATGGCACTCTCTACTTCTCTGCTGGATTCAATAATTTGTTGCAATGGCCACACAGAACTCAAAGACCATACTCAACAGTTATGGGGTTTATTAGGGAAGTAACAGGTTACAGTTCAGGATCAGGAATGACTCAGGATACAGTTCTTCAATGAGGACAGCCTCTTCTCAGCTGTGCCCACAAGCTGGCCTCTCTTTGGCCCTAGGCCTCTCTCTGGCCCATCGGCCTCTCTCTGGCCCTTGGCATCTCAGCTCTTCATCCAGCCTCTTCCCTGCTTGGGCAAGTGTTACAAAGTTCTTTAGCTCTGCCACTAAGTGCCCAGGGGCACCCCATTCTGCCAGGAAGTCTCCTGCCTGAAGGAGCTCAGCTCTCTTACTCTGTGGGTTGGCAAGCCTAGCTCTGCAAACAAGTGCCTGGAGGCACTCCACTCTGCCAGAAAGCCTCAACCCAGAGGCTCTCAGCCCTCTTGCTCCATGGGTTGGCAAACCCACTGTAACTGCCTCACTCTGTAGGCCCAGAAGCCCACTGCACCATCTCACACCAGTCTCGTTGTTCCGCTGACACCATTTCTCTGCTGTTGCTTCTTGCTGCCTTGTGCTGTCTCCAACGTTACAGTTCTCTCTCTGTCTCCTGTATCTAGGAGGATCTCAGCACCGGGACCCTGGGTCCAAAGGACATGCTCCACTCACATTTCTTCTTGGTGGTAGTGAGGTCCCCTCTCTGCTCTGGGATGGGCTCTCTTTTAAGCCCAGCAAAATGGCAAAACTAACCAATCCCCTTGTTACTTGCATGGTCACACCCCCACAATCATGCCACGAACTTCATTTGCATTATTAGCAAGCTGTCCAATCCTCTTGGTCGGCCTCAAGCACCTTATTTGCATAGTCCCACCCAATTATTTGGTGGGAGTTACAAGACGATGGTAAGAAAGGCCATATAAAAGCAATCCATTGTGCCATATTCTGTTATTGTAGTAGAAAAACAGCCATAGGCAACAGTGAATAAACAAATGAGCATGGCTATGTTCCAATAGTAAGTCTCTGAGTAGTTCAAATGGTTAATGTGCTTGCTGCTAACCAAAAGGTTGGTGGTTCAAGCCAAGCCAGAAGGGCCTCAGAAGAAAGCCTGGCAAGCTACCTTCAAAAAATCAGCCACTGAAAACCATATAGAGTACAGTTCTACTCTGACACACATGGGGTCACCATGAGTTGGGGTTGACTTGACAGCAACTGGTTTTTTTTATGTTCCAATAAACCTTTACTTATAAAACCAGGCAGCAGGCTGGATTTGGCCAGCGATTTGTAGTTTGCCTTTCAAAAAACTGAGACAGTAACAGTTTAAACGCAGGGTCAGGCTAGAGCTTGTTAAAGAGGGGAGCCGTTGGCAGAAATCCAAGAACTTAATAAGGATCAGAGAAAGAAAACTGCTACCTTTAAATATACTGTTGTCGACACCAGTAATAATGCCAGCCAATGGGAGGGAGAAAGATTATAAAGAACCAAGAAGTTCAAAAATTTGACGCTGATATTTTTGTTTAACATGAGATGTTCAGAAAAACAGTGCAGGAACTTCTTAAAAACAGTAATGCTTGTATTAAAGAGTTGACATTTAAGAAATAAATCCTGCAAAATGCTTGTGCAAGAGAGGGTCTTTATGTACAGAAAGCATCAAGCAAAATTGGAAAATTACTTGAAAGAGGTGTAAAAATATTTAACAAGCTGTGAATAGAATGCTTTACTGCCAGGTGTAGTTCCAAAGGAGGTGGGGCAACAAGTATTAGAGGTCCACATAAGGGAAAGTGAGAAAAATCAGCAGCAGACATATGCAACTGAAAAGAAATGAGGTAAAAATGAATTCAACTAAGGCTCAGTGTATCCTAGCCTGACCCCAACCTGTGCTACCACAGCACAAAATATGCTCTCAAGGCACGCTGTATATCATTCCTATGTTACTTCTTTTTGATGGACAAGAGTTCCTGGACTTGATCCACTGCGGTTTCTATAACTCCTACTAAAAACAAACAAAGAAACAAAACAAAACAAAAACCACCCATTGCTGTCGAGTCAATTCTGACTCATAGTGACCCTAGAGGACAGAGCAGAACTGCCCCAGAGGGTTTCCAAGGAGCATCTGGTGGATTCAAACTGCCGACCTTTTGGTTAGCAGCTGTAGCTCTTAACCACTATGCCACCAGGGTTTCCTTAACTCTTACTAGATAAACAAAAACAAAAATCCTCACAACTGGACCAACAGGCAACATCATGATAAACAGGGAAAATATTGACGATGTCAAGGATTTCACTTTCCTTGGATCTACAATCAATGCCCATGGAAGCAGTAGCCAAGAAATTGAACAATGTATTGCATTGGGCAAATCTGCTGCAAAAGACCTCTTTAAAGTGTTAAAAAGCAAAGATGTCACTTTGAGGACTAAGGTGTGCCTGACCCAAGCCGTGGTATTTTCAATTGCCTCATATACATGCGAAAGCTGGACAATGAATAAGGAAGAGCTGAAGCCTTAGAATTATGGTGTTGGCAAAGAATACTGAATATACCACAGACTGCCAAAAGAATGAATAAGCTTGTCTTGGAAGAAATACAGCCAGAACACTCCTTAGAAGAGAGGCTGGCATACTTTGGACATGATATCAAGAGGGTCCAGTCCCTGGAGAAGGACATAATGCTTGGTAAAGTTGAGGGTCATCAAAAACAGTAAGATTCCCAATGAGATGGACTGACACAGTGGCTGCAACAAAGGGCTCAAACATCAATTGCAAAGATAGCACAGGACCAGGCAGCGTTTCATTCTGTCTCTATGAGTTAGAACTGGCTGGACAGTACCTAACAATAACAATAGATAAATATGCTATTACCTCCCCCCCACCCCATCCCTTTCCGTACAAATTTTACTTCATGCATCAGGGATCTTAAGCTACAGATTTAACACTGTTAACTATGCTCTAATATATATGATAAAAACATCAAATCCTTTGCAGAACAAAGCTAGTCATGAACGGATTAACAGAAATCCTTTGCAGAATGAAGCAAGTTATGAATGGATTAAGAGATCACTCCCTTTGCTCCCAGGACTTTGGGGATTAGGGAAGGGGGGTTCCCCCCAATGGTAATGTTTAATATATTAAACAGATCCACATTTTCCATCAAGAATACGCCCTCCATCTATTTGCAACCTGTTTCTTCTTTTCATAAAGCCTTCCAATAAAACCAACATTCTCCCCAACTGCTTTCTTCCACTAACAGAGTGGGTCCCATAGCAATTCATTTATTTACAAAATTCTGAGTTTATAAAATGCTGTTCTCAGCACAACATGCAGAGCCCCCCCCCCGCCATTTTTCTATCTGCCTATGTAAATAAGGTAATACATTATTTTGGGGTCAATCTTAGTTTATTTTTCACTTTGTGACAATATATTCTCCTCTACCACAGATGACCGGGAAACTGGACTTGTTTAGAGTTAATCAGTTGAGATGTTGATTAGTATAGTAGATGAAACTAGTTTAGGAGTCAGGAAACACGGCATTGGCTTTAGCACTAAATACGTCACTTTGGAGATATATTTGGGCCTCAGTTTCCTCATATGTTAAAAAAAAAGGAAGGTAGATCTGGTCTCTTAGTTCCCTTCTAATAGTCTATGATGTAAATCACAACTATCAAGTGGTATGATGGCAGCAAGAGCTGAGGAACATACGCAGTGAATGCATACATTTGTAGACATTTTTACAGTATCTAGAAAACCTGCCGGATTCAAACTGGTGACCTTTTGGTTAGCAGCCATAGCACTTAACCACTACGCCACCAGGGTTTCCAGAAAACCTTATGATGCTGGGATGTGGAATCCAAGACTTCACTTTAAAGCTTTAGTCACACCAGACCTTTGGATATGTGCGGGAAATACAGTTAATCATCATTTAGGGCAGTGTTTCTAAATCTTTTTGCTGTTGTTGTCCTTACTGGCCCTCTAAGGAGTCTTTTTAGACTTTTTTTTCTCCCTAATCACCCACCCACCATAAAATTTTAATACCACACATATACGTAATATCTCTTTATGTATATCTATGCTTCATACACAAAAAGAGTAAGATTTTTTTGCCCCCCCCCACAAGACCAGTTTTCGCCCCCATTGAGAATGCATAATTTAGATCAAGTTTCTGTGGTACCTGAACTGTTTTGAAATAAAAACTAGGAATAAAAAAAAGAGGTCAAACTTATTTGCCTGACAACAATTTCTACCCCTAGTGCGCTGGCCGTGAAGGTCGGAGGTGACAAAGCAGCTGACAGAATGAAAAAAAAAATTAGTCATCACAGATCTGGAAGGGGAGGGGCGCCTCAGTTACTTCAAAGGGGCGTGGGTAAAAGATGGGATGAAGTTCGAAAACGTCGTGTTCCACACTACTTGGTAGCTGTTTTTGGGTCCAGGTGGACAGTCAGAAGAGGAAGTTCAGATTTAGATGCGTGTCAACCCCAGGGTGAGTGTGCGCTCTATCTCCCACCCCCCCCCGAGGGTGGGAACTGGGATGGGAATGCTATTGGAAGTCACTTTCTCCAACGCTTCCCAGCCCTTCCCCTCCTACTCCCTTCCCTCCCTCAGTATCTCAACCCTGCTCACCCAAGACCACTGATCAAAGGTGCACTGCTGGATCTTCTCAGGATGTTGCAGTCTGTGGTAGTTGAACTAGGGAGCATCTCCAGGTCTAGTTCCATTTGCTGTCGTGCCATGTCGATGTCAAGGAAGCCACTTCTTAGTTCGAAGTTCTCAAACCTTTTAGTTTCCCGTTCACATATGGGCAAGTTGGCTGGGTAGGGGTTGGGGAAAGGGTGTAGGGAGAGGAAAAGGGGAAAAGAAGAAGAGAGGAGGAAGCTCTCAGACGCGGGGGTGCTCGTCTGTGCAGCCCAGCATCCCTAACACCAATGGGTACAAGGTGGGACAGGACTGGCCCTGCACCTCCTTCCTCCTAAGCTCCGAGCCCCTACCGCTGAGAAGGTCCTCCACCTCCACGTCTCTAATGGAAACGGGGGAATCTATTGTTTCGGCCACCTCCGAGAATCGCACTCCTTTGTCTCGCTCACCGATAACAAGCCGAAGGAAGCCTCTCCAGCCAAAACAAAAACTACAACCTGCCGCCTTTGAGAATAAATTGGGGCCCGCCCCTCTGCGCATGCGCCCTGCGTCCCGCCCCGCGACGCCTGCTTACTACGGAAGCAATTAGCGTCATTAAAGGCGCCTTTGCCAGCCTCGGCTGGGGCGCCACCATGGTTCAGGAGCAGCCTCTTTTCCCGAGCTGTTTCCTCCCCTCTCCCGAGAGCCAACACACTGAGATTGTTCCTGAGCAGTTCATCTGCTACTTTGTTAATCCTGTAACGGTTTCGTTAACTTTTAGCAAAGAAAGGGTGGGAGGAGTAAACTGTGTAGGAGCTCCAGCCTTTCTGCCCCATGTCTAATACTCATTCTACTGATTATTTTACTTTCCAAAGAGTTTGTTAAGATTCTTGGCAGATAGTAAGGTTTAATAGAAAGATATTGAGTGAATAGGCAAATAAAATATCACACTTGAGCATTAAAGATACCTAATTTTTAAAAAATCTAAGTATAATAATACTAAGAAACTAGGTATTATAAAACAACAAGAAGAATTAAGAGACTGTTCCTGGAAAAGAGGTAGTAGTATAAAATGGTTGAACATATGAGATGGCGATTAGTTTCCAGCTGTTACCAAAGAGGAAGAGTTTTCTTTAAAGTGCAGCAACATATCAGGAAACCAAAACCTGCAAGGATGTAGACAGGATTCATAGTATATACACACGCTGGGATGTCAAAAGGAAAAAGTGCTACAAAATCAGAATTCTGTGTGCTACAGTGGCAAACAATATTTAAAGAAATTATATTTACTTCTTCTCATTTCTACCCACACATTATTATGTGTTTCTTGATAAGCTCTTTCTGTTCCATAGCAGTATGTCCTGATCTTGGATTGCTGGTTTGCTTAGATCTGTACCTTGACACTTCTGTTATTCTTACCTTTGTATGTCTCAGTCTGCTGCCATCTGTCCCCAGCCTCTTACTTATAAACCGTGTCCCACAAATGTGTCACAATCAGCTCTTTATTGTACTAGTTTTCATGGCTACTTTTAACCTACATTTTTTTTAGCCTTTAGTTATTACAAAAGTAAGTTAAACTCATGCTCACAAACCACAAGCGCCCCAACCCTCCCGAAAGACTTATCTTAAAGGTAAAAGAAACTACATAGGCAAGAATCATGTGAATAAAACCTAGACGTGATGGCCAAGACAGCATCCTTCGTCTCACATATCCTTGAGTTTCTTCTAAACTGTTAAACTTCTGAAAGTCAGGGGTTCTACTAAATTGTTTGACTCCTCAGAGTTAGGGACTGTGCATGTGGTCAACAAATGATTATTTAGTAGCTTTTGTGAACAAAAGAAGGTACTGTACCTTTTTGAGCAGATGTGGGTTGCTGAGACATTGAGATAAAAACAGATACACGAACTGCTCAAAAACAGAGACTATTGCTTCTAATTTAGCTGGGGGAAAATACAGGCAATTTAGGGGAAACTATCCAAAAAAAATTCCCCTAAATTGCTAGTGCTTTAAAAACCCTCATATTACAACCAGAAAACACAAATATTGAGGAATGAAATGACAATCGAACTTGGCAAGTTTAACATGGCAGAATTGAATCTAAGAGGCAGGCAAAATTTGCTAATTTTTGAAACCAATTTCACAACTGTCAAATTTTCCATACTTTCTAGGCATGTATAATTAACGCAGTACAGTGGCATTATTTCCCCCGGGTCATTCAGGTGGTGAGGATTAAGTGAGTTAATATTTCTAAAGCTCTTAGTACAGTGCCTGGTACACAGTAAGTACTATATAAATTGTTAAACAATCCCAGGTCTCACACATGTGGAATCACGATTGTTAGGGTCTCCATAAATCCTAGAAAAAAAGAAGATATTTCTGGTTCTGCTACTTGTTCTCCAGAACTTTTTGGATATTCGTAATATCGTTGAAGTAAACGTTGTTTATAATATGGAGATGAGTGCTTCTCACTAGCTGAATGGACTTTCATTAGATTCGCCTTACTTTTACTCAATTTTTTTTTCTTTTTACACTTCCCTTTTGTCTAGGGCATTCACATGGACGATCTGAAAAAGGAATCAGCCCCGCCAGACAAAGACCAATAAAATAGAAGAGTTTAAGAAATTAGCGGGAATTAGCTATGAAGTTACAGAGGTCATAGCATGCAGATGGGGAGCGAAAAACCGTGGAAATTCCACGTGTCTCTATTTGCTGTCAATATTGGACCAAACTCCTGAAAGATGATGCTGCAGTTCTCCAACCTATTGGCTCTTTTCGAAATCGAGCGCCAAGGTCCTCGGGCCAATGACGTCGAGGAAGGCTCCGGCCCCCCTGGAAACGCTCCTCCCCTTTGCGAGAGTTTTGCGGGGCGGGGCTCGCACGCATGCTCTGTGCCCGCGGGTCCATTGGCGCGGCTGCCGCGCGCGTGCGCAGGAACCAATGGGTGCCGGGACGCGGAAGACCCGCGGCCTGAGGGAGGCTCCCGCCTCCGAAGCATGGGAGGCCGCAGGTTGTAGATTTTGGTCTTGGACCCAACAGGTTCCCTGGGGCCATTAGAACTCGAGAGAGGAAAAGGAGGCACTGCGGGGGCGGCTGAGGGGCAGAACCCCCATCTGTCCTCGAGACGAGAGGGCGGAGGGAGGGAAGAAGCACTCATCCCAAGCTGAGAAGCCTCCGGGACCGGGACCCAGAGCATGGGGGGCAGGACCGGGTCCCGGAGCATGGGGGGCTGGAGCCACCGGGGCTGCCCGGCCGGGCCGGGCCCTTCCTGACTGCCAGCAACTCGGTGTTAGCGCTGTCAGGGCAGCCGCGGCGCGTGTACCCGGGCCCCACTTGAGGTTGACGGCCAGCAATATAGCAGCATGAGTTCCACAGCTGCCTAGTTTCCTCCCCCTCCTTCTCCCTCTCTCCTGCTCCTCCTTCCTCTATCCTCTTCCCCACACCTACTCCTCCTTTCCTACCCCGTTGTCCTCCTTCCTCCCTCCTTCTCCTCCTCCTTTCTTCCCTTTTTCTTCTTCCTCCCATTTTCCTCTTCCTTTCCCCCTCTGCCTTCCTCCTTTTCCATCTCTCCTTTTTCCCTCTCTCCCTCTTTTTCTTTTCTCTCCTCCCTCCATCCTTCTGGTCCTCCCACCAACCCTCTCTTCCCTCCATTCTCCTCCTCCCCCGCTTTTCTGCTCCATCCTCTTCCTTCAAGTTCCATCCTCCTTCAGCTCCCTCACCATCCTCCTGTCTTCCTCCTCCTCCTTTCCTACTTTTCTCCGCCCCCAGCCCCCGCCCCTAAGCCTCCGCCCCTTAGCCCCCGCCCCCAGCTGCTAGTCCCCAGCAGCTCAGTCCTGCAGTGAGAGTCTTGGGAGTTCACAGCTAAGTACCAGGAGCTGAGCACTGTCTGCTGTGCCTGCCTGCAAGTTCTGGACATGGCTCAGGAGAAAATGGAGCTGGACTTTGAGCCTGACACATCTGATGGGGGCACCCTGAGGAGATCCAACAGCGCTCCCCTGATCCATGGGCTCAGGTGAGCAGGGTTGGGGATGATGGAATAAGGGGTTTGGGGGCTCCGTGGCTCCGGGTAAGCAGCCTTCCTCCCCTAAAGTGAGAGTTGGAGCACATTTGGGTTCTCCCATCTGTGAGGGTGGGGACTTGTTTGCTTCACAGTGACTTGGGTCCCAAGGTAGAGTAAAAGTTTGACCCTAGACTGGGCAGTGTAGGGGGAAAAGGACCCTCTACCTGAGGCTTTGTTGTCCCACTCTAAAAGGAACTCCAGAAAGCTTCTGGCTCTTCTGACAGGTTGCTTGTCCTGCCTAATTTAACCACCGAACATCAGACTGAAGCCCCTGGAACTAGATTTGCAACTTGACACCTGTCCCTTAGAGCTGCTATTTCTAAGCTTAGTCTAGGAACCCTGGCCTTCACAGAGATTTACTTTAATAAATCACAGTTTATCTAATAACTTTTCGTGAAATGATGCATTCTTGTCATATTAAATGATTTGGATTTGTTCTGTTTTCAGATTCTAAAATGTCCTGAAATGCATTTTAGTGAATAAAAATTAGAAATAAGGCATGTAGCTTAGGTCAGTGAAAACACAGGTTTTGGAAAACGATGGAAATAATCGACCCTTGATTTTTAGTGGCAGGGTCTTGTGTATGCCTGAGAATAAGTCATCAGCGGGTCTATTTTAAGGTAGAATCTCGCGATGATTAAGGTTAGGTGGGCTCACCTCCTGAGCCTATTGTATGTCAGTTGTATAAGTAGACTATTCATCTTAGGTAGAGGGACAGTTTGGGAGACCCTGTAGAAATGGAATTAGTCCAAAAAAAGGGATGGGAATAGAATTAGCGAAAAACATTAATCAGGCACAGTGAAGGCAAGGAAAGAAGCAATCCTTGGTAGTGAACTAATTATAAAATCTATATTTTGGGGAAAAAACAGATTTTTTTTATTTTATTGAATACCATTTTGAAACTGAAGAAATGATTGACTTTTTTTTTTTTCCTAAGACTACATTTATTTTTGATACTATAGCACTGGTGGCATAGTGGCTAAGAGTTCCGCTGCTAACCAAAAGGTCGGCAGTTCAAATCCACCAGCCGCTCCTTGGAAGTTCTGTGGGGCAGTTCTACTCTATCCTGTAGGGTTGCTGTGAGTTGGAACTGACTCAACGGCACCTAACAACAACATAGGAATAAAATTATCTTTTTTGGTTGTGCTTTTAAATCTGGCAAGCAAGTGATTGTTAGGCACTTGGGGGACCCTGTTGACCTGAGTTTAGGTAATTCTAAAAATATACTGTTTTTTTGAATGATGATTTAAATAATTACTTGAAGATAGCATAATGTGACAGAGGCCAGACCTCATCCCAATTTTCTCACTAACTAGCTACGATCATGAATGAATCACTTAACCTTTCTGAGTCTCTTTTCTCATTTAAACATCAGGAGAGCTAAGTTAGGTGATCTCAATGGTGCTTTGAAGCCCGATCTGGTTCACTTCTGGAAATCCATTTGAATGCTTATCACGGACATGGCACTCTGCTAGGCACTGCAGGGTCCTTATACAAAGTTGAGCAAAACGCCTGTGTACTAAGGGCTTTAAGACACACACCCACTTTTCTTTGGTAAAAGGTAAAGTTTGGTAGGTGTCTCAGGAAGCATCTCATCCCCCACAGTGCTGCTGGGTTGAAAGATTGCGTTAGGTTCGTGGGATGCAAAAAGGTATTATGGAGGACATGGCATTTGAGGTGAGTGTTGAAGGAGAGCAAGGGTTTTGACAGATGGCGCTAGGAGGGAAGGCAGCCGAGGCAGAAGGAGCACCATGAGCAAAACCTCAGGTATGTTTATTCCATTGAGTGGCGGACTTCAAAGGTAGAACATGTTCAGGGCAGCAGTGGGAGATGTGCTGCTAGGAGTCTCACATCACAGCACACACAGAAAAAGATAGTACTTGTAGGTCCTGTGGGGTAAACAGACGAGGCTGCCCATGTCTGGTGAGAACCGGTTTAGGGGTGTGAGCTCTGACCAGGGGCAGCTGGAGGCAACTAATCTAGAGCTCCGCCCCATACCTCTCCCTGCGGGTGTCCCCCCCACCCCCCTGAGGAGATCAGTATCTTGGCAAACCTGTAATCCACGGCACACCAGTTGGAAAGCCTGTGAAGAGAAGGGTGAGTAGTTTGTGCATTGTACGAAAGGAGGAGCCATTGAGTTGTTAGCTAGAGAATGGGTGTTAATATAGTTGACAAATATCTTAAATGAGAAGACATTAACAATTTAATTTTTATTTTTCAGTGACCTTTCAGAGGTTTTTCAACCATATACATTTAGAACTCGGAGAAATAGTACAACCATTATGAGCCATCACAGCTCAGTAAGTATAGAAGTATCTAAGTGGTTTGGGTAGGTGTAAAACACTTCAAATAATTATTTCTTAAAATTGTGTGCTGTGCATAATTGTTTAAGAAAAGAAAAGATTTATCTATCTCATTTACTGCTTACACTGTGGCCATTTTCAGCTTTTGGTGAAAAAGGTGACCTGGTTCAAAAAAATTTTTTTTTTTGTTTTGCTGTGGGACTTTGTGTTTTTAAAAATTGTTAATTGTTATTTGTCAGCACTTGCATATGGTTGTGAAGCAAGTCAGTATTAACTTCTAATTGTAGCTGAGAGCCCCAAACCAAACCAAACTCTTGTTGTCGAGTCCATTCCAACTTATAGCGACCCTATAGGACAGAGTAGAACTGCCCCATAGGGTTTCCAAGGCTGAAATCTTTACAGAAGCAGACTGCCACATCTTTCTCCCACTGAAGAGCTGGTGGGTTCAAGCCACCAACCTTTTGGTTAGAAGCCAAGCACTTAACCACTGCACCACCAGGGCTCCTGTCACTGGCATAGAACAGCATAATAATTTACAGTCTTCAGGAGACCTGGGTCATTAACCTCATCTTAAATTATTGTAATACCTACACTTGTATGGTATTTTTCACATTGCAGTACCTTCACACATTTACTTCTCATAACAACCCCTATGAAGAAGGCAGGGCAAAAGATACTTTTCTTATTTGAAAGGAACAGCAGCTAGGACTCAGACGATATAAGTGGCTTGCTCGAAGTCACACGATTAGTAAATGGCAGAGCTGGAATTAGAATAGAGATCTTCCATGCCATCCTATGTGGTATAATCTGTTTAAGAAAGGGAAAAATGTAACACATTGTAGAAAAATTTCCAGTTGAAGTAACTAAAAATACATAAAAATGTTAGTTATCTGGTGGTTTGATTCACTTACTTCACCTCCTTCCCTGAGAATACTAGAACATGTAACTATTTTTGCCATATATAGGAAAAAATGTTTTTAAGTGTTACACACCTATATGTCTAATATCAATAGCATCGCAGAGAAGGGCAAAACTGTCTCTCTACACTTCACTTTCCGCATTTGTAAGATGTGGAAGGTTCTTATCAACTTGAGTCTAGGTTCATCTCTCACTGCTCCCTCACAAATACTCTGTTCTGGGTGCACTAAAATACCTCGTTTTCTGAAGGGGCTGTGTTAATTCCCTGCTCTGTGTTAACCCTTATGCTTGCCTTCACCCCATCCCATCCCATTCCCCTTTCTAGCTGTTTGAAACCTTCAAAACTCAGTTTTATCCTTTTATTTCCTTCGGGAAGCCTTCCACAGCACCCTTTTGAGTACTTCTATCATTTGTATATGAGTCCCTGGGTGGCGCAAATGCTTAAGCACTCAACTACTATCTGAAAGGCTGGCAATTTGAACTTACCCGGATATGTGTCGAAAGAAAGGCTTGGCGATTGATTTCCAAAAGGTCACAGCCTTGAAAACGCTGTGGAGCTGTTCTACACTGCGCACATGGAGTCGCCATGTGTCAGAAACAACTTGAAAGCAACTAACCACAATCATTTGTATACATTGGATCACAGTGTACGTATAAATCTTGATGCACCTATCTGTGTCCCATAGTAATCTGCAAAAAGTCAGATGATGGCAGTTGAGATGGAAAGGAGGGGGCAGATGAAAAAGACACGCAGATTCGACAGCTGATTAGACGTCAGGGCAGGGAGAAGGAGGACTCAAAGTGGCTGAAATGTAAGTTCTTGGTGCCCAGGGGAATGATGTTGCCTTTATTCAGAGTAGGGAAATCAAGAGAAATTGGCAGCTTGAAGGGGAAGAAGATGCATTTTTGGAGGGGCACGTGAGGTTCAAGGTGCACTGGCCCCATGCTGTTGTCTAGAGCAACAATCTAAATTTTTTTTAACTTGGCAAGCTTTCTATCTTACCACCTTTCACTTTCACCAGATGACCCCTGCTGCTCACCCTACAGAGAAGACAGACACCTATCTTGCATAAACTTTAGCTTTCTTCTCCTTAAAATGTCTCAACTTTCACTCATGGTGCTGTGCCCCTAAAGGCGCATCTGCTTTCTGACTCTCCTGTCACGTTGTTCCGTCTCATATCTCCTCCCTACCTTGCTGCCTCTGTTCCTCCCACCTTCTCTCAGCTCACACATCTAACATTCAGAAAACCTTTTTCTTTCCATAGTTCTCTACTTCCGTTTTTTCCTTCCCCTCTGCTAAACTCAGCTGCCTTTAATTCCTCGTCTCCTAGTTTCTTACCAACTAACTAGTCAGCTGATTCGTAATCTCCCTACTCCTACCACAACTCCATTAAAAGACTGTTCTTGCCAAAGTCCCCAATGGCCACCTAATTGCCAGTGTCAGGGGCCTCATTTCTTATCCCACTTGAGCTCTTTGCTTTACTCAACACCATTAACCGGCACCTCCTCGAAGTTCTTTGGCAGTTTTTCAGCCTGTGTCCGTCACTCTCTTGCTTCTGGTATTAGGCACAGCTTTGCTGCTCTCTGTCCTTCTCTGCTCTTTCTGGTTTTGTGAAAAATTGACAAATTGTGTATCATGTAGATATAGAATCTAAGTTTCTGAATTTCTCTGCCATCAGTGTTTGGCAGTCCTTACTTTGGCTCTCCTGATTATTTTGCTGCCTTCTGGGTTCCTTTTGGGTTCCTTTTGTTCTCTGTGAGCTTGACACATAGATGCTTTCTCCCACACCCTCCTGTTATGGAGCTCCCTGCCTTATTTACTTCCCTAGTGGCTTACCATTTTCCAAATGACCTCATTAAGGGGTTACCAATCAACATGTATTGCTTTTGTAATGAAAAAAAAAAGACTTTTTAAAAGGTTTTCACTGCTAGTTTCCCTTTTCAAAGCCTAGGAGAGGGAAAAGTAAAAGGAGTAGGTAATGAAGGGGTATCTCCTGAGGTAAAATCATATTTTAGTGGATAACTTAAAATTTTTTTTTACCTGAATTAGATTTGACCTAAAAAACTTAGCAGTTTATTACCATTTTATACTACTTATTACATCTGTGTCCAAGAAAGTTTTAATAGAATAGTATCTCTTGTAACATGAGTCGGAATCGACTTGACGACAACAGGTTTGGTTTTGGCTTTGCAACTGGATAGTTGCTTATCTGATTTTATAGTATTACAAACTAATTTGTATCTCATTAGGGAATAAATCGTAGTTGTTGCCATTCTGGCTATTAGAACCCTGTACAAACTGTTGAAAGGAGCCCTGGTGGCACAGTGGTTAAAGTGCTCAGCTGCTAAATGAAAGGTTGACAGTTCCAACCCACCAGCTGCTCCTTGGGGGAAAGATGTGGCAGTCTGCTTCTGTAAGGATTTACAACCTCGGAAAACCATTGAGGAGTTCTACTCTGCCCTTACAGGGTCACTATGAGTCAGAATCACCTCGACAGCAGTGGGTTTGGTTTGGAAAATCTGTTGATAGGAATTATACCTTATATTTTTGTGATCAGATTGTGATTGTTTTGAAGGGATACAATTTGACCATTTCTAAAAAATTATTTTAAAAATTAGTCTTTAAAAATGATGATCTAAAGGAAAACAACGGTGATTTTAAAGGTACTCCTTGCCCTTGCACTGGTTTTCTTTTTAACCAGTAAGAGTTGTGGTGGTAACAGCGACCAAATTTTAGAATGGCTTTAGATTATATAAGCAAAGTCTCTTTATTGCAATTTTAAGGTGTTTGAGGTGAACATTAATCCTAGACAAAACATTATACTGTACTAATTAGTCTATTTTCCACCACTGGAGTGTTGGTAATAAAAATCAGGTTTTTTACTTTCCCTTCTTATGTAGCTCCTTATTTTAGACAAGTGGGGTAATGGATATTTCCAAGACCGGGAATCTTTTTACGTGAATGTACACAGCTCTGCATTCATTTGGGAAAAGTGCTATAGTCAGTGTCTGTCTAGCGACAGATGGTGCTCTGAGGTTGGACACCTGGTGTACTTTCTGAAGACTAAATGAATGTATTGCCTGTAGTGCATTACTGTTCAACGACTTAGAGAGCTACATTTCTAAGAAGAATGTGAAAACATCTAGGAATTGATTGTACACCAGTACTGACACCAGACTGTTGCTTTGTGATTCAGAAAATAGTAAATGTTTACTTTTTTCTTCCAGTTGCTGTCATCCTCACCCAGTCGTATTCCTAGTAGCAGACTGCATCAAATCAAAAGGGTAACTTTTACTTACTAGCTCAGATCTAACCATTTTCTGGATTTTACGTATTGATTTTATTTTCATTTGGAAGGTTTAGATACTAGAAATGAGTCAGGTGGCAACTCTGGTTAGTTGTAGACAGATTACAGTTCTTGGGTTTGCAGATAAAATACAAATGTGACATGGGTGGCAATCTTAGAATGTTAGTTCTGCTGTATTGCCTTAATGTCAAATGAGGTAGAAAAACCTTTTAATTTTATTTTCAGTAGAGAAGTGCGTGGATAAATATTTTGTTTTCAGCTACATGTTGTTGTCTTTGCAGGAAGATGGGGTGGAGGTGGTGAACAGGGAGACCGCACATGAAAGGTTAGTGCCTCACGAGAACGGAACATAGAGAGCCTCAGTGTCTTGTTTGTAAGAACTGATAGCATTTCATTTTGTTTGTTTTAGGGAAGTGCAAACAGCAATGCAGATAAGCCAATCATGGGATGAGAGCTTGAGCCTGGTAAAGTTTTCCCGTGTCTGCTTGCTTTTTTATTTTCTGGAAACCTCTATGTTGTTCATTGGCCTCCTTAATTTTTCCATATCCTTCTGTACCTCCTGCTTCCAAATTTGTATTCGTTTTTGATCTCTGCTTTTCCAGCAGAATAGTAGAGTGCCACTTTTTAGTCTATACATTTCTGCTCTAAAAATGTCTATGTGTTGCTGTTATGAGGAGATAACACTTTATGTTTACAGAGTGATAGTGATTTCGAGAAGTCGGAGAAATTATATTCTCCCAAGAGAATTGACTTCATTCCAGTTTCTCCAGCACCATCACCCACCAGAGGGTTTGGAAAGGTAGGATCACGGACAAGATAGTAACTCTTTTTCACACACTTAGTTGTTTTCTTTCTTAAACACACACACACACACACATTACCTCACTTATGAGGAATTCAATTACTTAAAAGAACATTAATGAAAATCTCTGATAATAATTTGAAAAAATATAAGACAGCTCATAAGCAGTTCTCAGTACTTCGTCTCTGTCATTTTGAAAACCAAAAAAACCCATTGCCGTTGCGTCGATTCCGACTCATAGCGACCCTATAAGACAGAGTAGAACTGCCCCATATAGTTTCCAAGGAGTGCCTGGCAGATTCGAACTGCTGACCTTTTGGTTAACAGCCGTAGCACTTAACCACTATGCCACCAGGGTTTCCGTCATTTTGAAAAGAACCTTGTAAAAACTGGAGCAATAGAAAGATTTTAATATTAAATATTTTTTTCTACCAGTGTTTTTCACCATCCTTACAAATGTTTGTGAGTAGCAGTGGATTACCGCCAAGTCCTGTTCCTAGTCCAAGACGATTTTCGAGGTATGTGAACCGGAATTCTAAATGTAGTTTAAGTGCCGCTCATTTAATTTGTCTCTGGATTAATTTTTTCTCCAACATTTTATTATGGAAATTTTCAAACATACAGCAAAACCAAAAGAATTTCACAGTGAACATTCATATACCTGCTGTCTGTATATTCAGAGGGAAACTTGCGGGCATGTGCATGCACGCATACACACACACACACACACACACAATAATTTATCCTTATTAAGGATTAGGAGCTTTTTTTAAGATCATTTCTCAGTCAAAATCCAAATAAAATTCCAATTAGGTATCACTTTTTAAAACTGTCGTGGGCATTTTGTTTCATTATGGCTAAAATAAATTGCCTAAAGTGCCATGTTATTCCCAATCGCCGTGTACCAGGTCACATCATGTATTAACATTTCAGTTACTTAACTTACAACACAAGCATTTTTCTTTTCTCCCTACATGAGTGTCAGACTCATTTATTTGTCTATTAGTTTATCTTTATTTATTTATTTGGTGGGCTGTTAACACTGTTTGTCTCCCATCTTGGAAGTACTTCAAGTCATCCTGTTCATTTATTCATTTCAGCAGGCGGAGTCAAAGTCCAGTCAAGTGCATTAGACCCAGTGTCCTTGGTCCTCTTAAAAGAAAAGGTATGCTTCACACTGCTGATATTAAACCAAGTCAAGCTTGAATTAAAAACTAGAATTCCTGTCTGAAAGTAGTTCAACACACACCTTCCTTGTTTTCTGAATGTGAATGTATGCTTTACCAATTCTATATTTTGTAAATTGGTTATTTGATACTATATATGGTCGTGCTGTGAGTTGGAATCAACTCGACAGCAATGGGTTTGGTTTTTTTTAATATCATTTTTATACTTCATAACTGAATCTTATTCAAAATTCATATTAGCAGCATATATTCCCAAAATATTGCCAGTTTCAGCGATTCAAATGTGAAAGAAATGCGTAGTTGCTATGCTACAGAAGTATGCACTCCTGTCATAGCAAATAGCTCTATAACCATGCTATATGCTCACATCGCATTGAGGCTCACGCCCCCCACCACCAAATTACTCCTCGGCAAAGAGGGAATTGCCTGATAGTCAAGTTTCTATAGTGTTTTTGATACAACAAGGTGCTCTCTTAATTACCTTATTTTGAACCACAAAGCAGTAAACTAGAATAATCTCAATCAATGGTAGTTTTACATGCTTACAGAAGGCACCTGATAGAATCTGTTTTAAAAAAAAGGCAAAGAAAGTTAGCACGGGTTTAGTCATTATTCCTGAGAATATGACCACACAATTGCAAGTATTGGATGTCATTTTATACAAGACTTTCAACAATGACTTTAAAAAGCAGTTCCCTAAGTGGTTACTTTGTGAAGATCACTTTCGGGGGCAGTAAACAAACCAACTCTCCTAATGTCAGGTGAATGGGTACTTGTGGCTTTGGTTAAAACTTGCCAGTGATAGCATCATATACAGATTAAAAAAGCGTGCTGTATTTCAGACAACTTAAAACTGAAAATGGTGTGCTCTAGAAAGTGAATCCTGATGGTGACGTTATTAGTATTCAGTGAATAAATTTTATTTTATGAATAAAAGTATTTTTCCTTAAAATGTGTTGCAAGGCAATATTTACAGTCCTTTTAAGGACCGTCTCAGGAGCTATTATGTGAAAATCACACTTGAAAATAAAAACGATTATTGTTATTAAATTTGTTGCAGGAAGTAAGTTGGTAGAATCCGTATGGTGGTTTGGTTTCATAGCAATTCCAGAGTATACCAGCAGATGGAGAAGTTCTTTGCTCAAAGGGCTAAAGTCTTTTGCTAATGAGGTGGAGTTTGAAAGCCCGGCAGCAGCTTTTAAAAGCTATGTGTCACAGCATGGCAAAAGCAAATAAAAATATGGCCACTTCTGACTTTCAGGACTTTTCATAATAGCTGCAGAGGAAAAATAATATGAGTTAATTAATAATATGGAAAAACTGAATGTTGCACTTGTTCTTGCTTATTCTTTTTTCATCATAAGAATCGTGTAAAGTTTTAAGTTCAGAGTTACTAATTTCCTACTGGAATGTAGATAGGCTCATGAATTAAATTGTCTTTCACATTCCATTTTAAAGATCAGATAAAAAAGCTTCAAAACCAAGATGTGTGCATGTTTTAATTCAAATCATAGCTTATTTTGAAAGGGGCTTTTTCTTTCTAACCTACGGTTGTCAGTGTTTGTACTCCTGGTGGCAAAATGTTAACCTTATTCCTATTGGTGCAGTGGCTTTCTATGACCAGTTCTGAGAAAAGCTATAGGCACTGCGGTAGCCAATAAAATGTCAGTTTTGCAGATTGATTAATAATTACTTTCAATTAGCGTGTGCTTTCAAAAATATTTTTTATCTTCATTTTCACAAAAAAGTCTAAAGCAACCTTTTATTTATATACTGCTTATCAGACTTTTAAAAAAATAATAAAAATAACCTATTTAACTTTTACTCAGGAAATGTTTAAATATGAAAATATACAAAATCAATCGTCTTTGCTAGTCATCTCCCATAAATTATTTTTCACTGTGAGCATCAGCTATTTGCAAATACTTTATTTGCTACTGTGGTTAGTCTTCATTCATTTTGTATGATGCAATCTGTGTTCTACTGTGAAAGAACATGAATAACCCACTGCCGTTGAGTTGATTCCGACTCATAGCGACCCTACAGGACAGGGTAGAACTGCCCCCACAGGGTTTCCAAGGAGCGCCTGGTGGATTCAAACTGCCGACCTCTTGGTTAGCAGCCATAGCGCTTAACCACTACACCACCAGGGTTTCCAAAGAACATGAATATATCCATGTTATTAGGTGTCGTCAAGTTGGTTCCGACTCATAGCAACCCTATGTACAACAGAAAGGAAACAACTGCCCGGTCCTGTGTCATCCTCATAATTGCAGTTATGCTTGAGCCCGGAATATATCCATAGCATGCTACATATAAAAATTTTTTTTTAGGGCTGATGACTTTTTGATTGAGGTTATGCAGTAGTGTATTTCTTAAAGCACATGGAAAAAGAATAGCTTTTATGTAACAGCTCAAAGAAGTATTATAAGCTTCGTATAAAAGCTATTATACAAAGGTCACTCACTGCATTTTAGCACCAAGCCTGTATTTGTGAAATTATTTTACATCAGCATCGTCCCTCTCTGTTTAGGTGAAATGGAGACAGAAAGCCAGCCCAAGAGACTCTTCCAAGGCACTACCAACATGCTGTCTTCTGATGCTGCCCAGTTGTCTGATCTCAGCTCATGGTAAACAATGAAATAAAATCAAAAGGGTATTAGGATATGATCCATTTAAAAAGAGCCACATCAAGCATATGCTGAGATAATTAAAAAAAAAACATATTCAACTTTTCATCTGTAGTAATGGAGGGGAAATCTCCGTTGAGGTGTGGAAAATGTGAAAAAGCAGATAATTTAGAAGTCATGAGTACTTCCTTTGGAAGTGTATATATCTTTTTGGTACCTTTTACTTTCATTCCTAACTCCTATTAGGCCAGCCTCTCAAGAGATGCTAAAGGTCTGGTACAGGGTCAACAGCTGGATGGTGTGAGAAAGTTTCTGGGTTGTTGTGGGTAATGTGGATTGATTGTAGGTGCTCTGCCTGCATTTTGTATTATATCCTTTTAACCTAGCAGAGAATGCCAGCATTCATTTGAGCATGGTATTCTCTAAGTAGCCTTAACTGTTACAAAATTTGGGGGTATTCTACATTTTGTGGTTGCATTTTTCTAGTAACACTTTCTGATTCTTGTGCCCTATTCACATAAATCCTTTTTTAGTCTTAGTCATCCTAGTTTAGGTCTCTAACTTAAGGACCTTCCATGTTTTTATGATAGTTAACTTCTCTTCCTATCCCTGAAGCTGAGCCCTTAGATGCTGATAAGTTAGAAGGAAAGGGACGAGGTAGCGGCAGTGACCAGCTGTTACTTTGAAACCCACTCACCGAGTACCCATGTTCTAGATGCAATTGTGTACTGCCTTTCACAACTTTTTTGTTCCCTAAGTTTTACAGTGAGAGTTTTTTTAAAGCCCACGAAGGCACTCATTTAAAAAAATAAAAGGATGGTACCCTCTAAATGAAAGAAGTGTGTAGGCCACTTTAAGGGGGTAAGAATTCAATTGACAATTCCTTCTTCCCCAGTCACTCATTCATTGTTTTGTGTGAAATAATCTGTACTTGTAGTTGATCAAGAAGTCACAAGTTATTCTTGTTTATTAAGCATGTTGATCAGTACTATTCTAACCTTGGAACAGATGCCTTTTAGATTGTTCTGTCTATTTTCAGCCCCACGATCTCTTTACCCTCTCGTCTCTGTCTGTCCTTGGTAGCTCAGTGTGCTAATTTTGGTACAGAGTGCCTTTCCAGGTATGTAGCTGATTGCAGAGAGAAACTTCTGAAGCTTGTCAAGGGGACTAGTGGATGAAACTGTATACTTAGTTGAAACTGCCTATCACTGTTATGGTAAAGTGTTTTTTGATATAGGCATGTAGCTATAAATAGGTTGGCTTGCCTAGTTACTAACCAAGTTAGGTAAAAGTTATGAAAGCATTTTGCCAACATTATACAGGGTGAGGTGATTTTTCTTTTTGTGTTGTCTTAGACTGTCTAGGATGCCATAAAATAGGTTCGAGTGAATAAGAAAGGAAAGAAGGTACAGTATTTACCAAGGGTACTTTCCCTTTGTTCAGACTTGTATTCCTCTGAGCAGCGTGACCTAAGCTGTCTGTGACGGCGGCTATGGTGGGACTACTGTTTCTGATTCCAGTACTCACATAATCCTTAGACCGATGAGTGGCTATAGTTACTCTGGGAACATTGACGTTGGTGATGGAGGAAAATTTTGATCCTCAAACACAAAAAACTGTTGCCTCAAATTAGAAGATTTATTTTATTCACAGCCGCTCATACAGTACTAACAAGCCAAGACATGGATCAAGGAATACATTAAAAAAGGAGTTGTTTTTCTTTCTTAACCTTTTCTAATGGAAATTTTAAAACCTATGTAGAGAGATTGGCGTAATGAACTCCCATGTACCCATCACCCACCTTCAGCAGCTATCAACACACAACCAATCTTGTTTGATCTATTTCCTTCTCTTCCTCTGGGAGAATTTTAAAGCAAATCATAGACCCAGAAATACTAGAAATAATTTTAGTATTTTCCTAAATTAAATACTTCATATGATAACCATTATTGGTCAAATTTAGTTGAAGGGTATTGGATCTTTAGATTCTTATCCATATTTATTTAGTCAGTCTTTGAGAACCTATAGTCTTTTCGCTATTCGATTTTTTAATTTTGAATATCCTTAATTGTATTTGTAGATTTTAGTCTTATTAAAGGCTAGCCACACTTTAAATTCCTATCAGATCTGTTTTGAGTGAAAATACAGATGTCCCAGTAGTCTTAGGGCAGATGTTCAGATGCTATACTCTTTGCCGTTGAGTCAGTCTGACTCATACCAATCCTATAGAACAGAGTAGAACTGCCCCATAGGGTTTCCAAGGCTGTAATCTTTATGGAAGCAGACTGCCACGTCTTTCTCCCAAGGAGCACCTGGTGGGCTTGAACTGCCAACCTTTTGGTTAGCAGTTGAAAGCTTAATCACTGTGCCACCAGAGTTTTTGTTCAGATTCTATCGACTTACAAAATGTATCATTAAAGTTTAATTACTTAGATTTCTTTATACTTAGTTTTGTGATTTTTGAATAAGCATTTAATTTTAATTTTCATTTTAATATTTGCTGTCTTCAATCAGAGGAATCGAAATAAATTAAAACTAAAAGGTTATTATTCAAGACAACCTAAAGAATGGAAAAAAATTGATAACTATATATCTGATAAGAATTTAATATCCAATATATAGAGAGAATTCATGCAACTCAACAACAAAAAGACAAACAACCCAATTAAGAAATGGGCAAAGGACTTAAAAAGCCATTTCTCCAAAGAAGATATACAAATGGTTAATAAACACATGAAAAGATGCTCAACATCATTAATCATTGGGAAAAAGCTAATCAAAACCACAATGAGATACCACTTCATACTTGTTAAAAAAAAACTTAGGATGGGTATTATCAGGAAAATGAAAAATAAGTGTTGAGGAGGATTTGGAAAAATTGGAACTCTCGTACATTGCTGGTGGGGAAATGGTGCAGCCGCTGTGGAGAAAAATTTGGCAGTTCCTCAAATGTTAAACATAGGATTGCCATATAATCCAGCAATTCCACTCCTAGGCATATACCGAAAAGAATTGAAAACAGGTACTCAAATGAATACGAGTACATGAATGTTCATAGCAGCACTATAGCCAAAAAGTGAAAATAACCCAAGTGTCCATCGACAGATGAATGGATAAATAAAACGTGGTATATACATACCATGAAATATTATTCAGCCATAAAGAGAAATTTAGTTCCGATATATGCCACAACATGGGCAAACCTTGAAAACATTATGTTAAGTGAAATAAGCAGACCCAAAAGGACAAAAATTGTATGACCCCACTTATATGAAATAGCTAAAATAGGCAAATTATATGAATAGAGACAAGTTTTATTAGTGGTTACCAGGACCTTGGGGCAGTCAGTGGAGAATAAGGAGTTATTGCTTAAGGGGCACTGAATTTCTGTTTGGGGTGATGAAAAACTTTTGGAAATAGATAATGGTGCTGGTTGCACAACATGGTGACTCTAATTAACGTCCCTGAATTATACATTTAAAAATGGTTAAAATGGCAAATTTTTTGTTATTTGTATTTTACCCCCAAATTTTTTTGAAAATTATTATTCAAAATTCTCAAAACTTAAGTGTCAAAAGAAATTTACAACTTAAACTTTCAAATGATTTTTTTTAAGTTTGTAGCATCTGTACGTCTCAGATTATTAAAGCTTAAAATTGCCGTAAGACTTGGAATGCCCTGTGTACTAATATTGCTGAGATTTATGTCTATAATAAGAAATTTAAAATGAGTTATTCCTCTTATGTAAAAGTTGGATCTTTTGCAGAAACTTTTTTTCTATGTCTTTAATACATTTTCGTTGATTATGTATCCGTATTCTTAGAAATAGGGCCAGAAACAGGAACCAGCTGCCTTCTAGTTTCTATTGCCAAGGATATCAGTCTACTTGATAATGAAACTAAGGAAACCGTTTTTATATTACCTCTTAGTGAGCAGAAAAAATAATCAGGTGATTTAAATAGTTGTAGTTTGTTCCTTGCCCCATCCCCACAAAGAAGAAGAGGAGACAGGGTTTACCCTTTGAAGTTTCTAAAATCATTATACTAAGCTAGTATAGTGAAAATGTCTGCTTTAAAGTTTACCAAGTTTGGAATCAAAACTGCAGTGGAGACTCAGTGTAAGTATGCTATTTTTTTCTGTTAATGAACAAAAATATATATGCTTATATTTAATCATAGAGAAGAACTTCTTGAAACTATATGCAATAAAATGTCCAGGTTCATTTTTTTTTTCCTAATCTTCTTGGTAACTTCTCCGGTAGCTTATTTCTCATAAGGTAATCAAGTGTGTTAGAAGGCAGGTTTCATCGCATGAATCATGTTCTGTGTTTTTGAGTGAATACAGGATTCACCTAAGCATAAGAGGTCTTATTACAAACGGCATCTTTTAACCCAGAGTTCACCATAAGTTTGGTGGTCAGAATAAGAAGTTCTTTATTAATATATTCAGATTATCTACTCGGTGGCCAAATTTTCATCTAAGCACCTTTCTTCCTGCCAAGCAGCCCAGATCATGTCCTGCTGCCACCCAGCCAGTATGTGCTTTAGGAAAGTAAATTCGTTTTAATATTAGTCTAGGCAGAAGGCTACAGGAGGAAAAATCACATATGTTCCAAAGGCAAATCTAAAGGTCTTTTGATTTTCCAATGTCTTAGATTATCTGTGCAACTTTCTTTCAGTGGTGTGAATAATTTCTAGTTTAGACTCATTTTGCCATTTGGTCGAAACAAATATCAGAGCCAGCTAAATTTTCCAAACGTCTTACTTAAAAGTGGTGTTATTAATGATGTAGTTGACGGCAGTGAGCTGCCAGTAAGATTACTGTAGAATATACTGGTTCCAGTTTTATTTTGATTTTTCCAAAGACTATTTATAGTCTGCCCCCACCTTAAAAAAAAATGCACAGGCAATAGGAAGAAAAGACATTTTGAAGAAAAAGAGAAGAGCAGAGATGCAGGGAGAGGAAAAAAAAAGTTTTGTTTCATCAAGGGTGGTATAGGGTCCAGAAACTTTGAAATGTACCCTAAGTTACTTAGCACTGGAAATAAATTCACTTGGAAATTCATTAAAATGATAATATTTAAGACACATAACTCAGAGCATCTTAGACCAGAACGCACTTTTGCAAAGGAGCTAGTGACCAAGCTGAAACTATAACCTGTATTCCCTTACTCATGACTCCTTCTCTAATTCTATGCATTTTCCTTTTCAAAAAAAAAAATATATGGCTGTGTAAATCCTAAAACTGCCTACTGCCTCGTAACTTTCTCTCTCACCATGTTTCACTTCCTGTCTGTACTACAGCCACACTCGCCAGCTTTGGTTTCCTAGAACTACCCTTGCTGCCTCCTGCACCTTACCTTAATGCCTATTCATCTTCAGATTGTGGCTCAAATACCATTTCTGGGGAGCCTTTCCCTGTTCTTCCAGCTAACATCAGGTCACCCACGTGATGTACTTTCATCACCCCTTGTATCTTTTCTTCATTACTTTTCTCACAACTTATAAGTGCATGTTTATTAGCAAGATGATTTTTTAAATGTGTCTCTTGTGCTGTACCGTAAATTCAGTGAGGGCAGGGACCGTGTCTGTCTTACACACCATTGTATTTCTAATATCTAGCATGATTCCTGCACTTGGCAGACACACAATAAATATCAGAATAAAAGAATGAGTGAGCTTGGGCAAAATGTAGAACATAGAGCTTATATATTGGGTTGGTGGGAATCAAAACCAGAAAGGCAAGTCGATGCCAAATTGTGAAGGCTCTTATTCCATGCTGAAATGTGAAGCCGGTTTATGAGGGAGGCCAGATTGATTGTTGGAAGCAGTGAGGGCCGGGGCTGATGGATAAGTTATCCCTGGGCTGGCATATAGATATATCTTGATGCCCAGGTCAGGAGTTTTAGTGCAAGAATAGAAGCAGAAGCCAGTTGTCAGGATTAAAAAGGCAGTGGAAGATGATGTATTGGGACCATGGGTGTAGAGTGTTTGTTTTAGAAGCTTCCTGGATGGTAACTGAGGAGATCAAAGAAAAACGTTCTTTAGAGAGAACAGGGGGTCTTTGGGTTTTGAAGGCGAAAGGAAAGGAAACAGTGTAAGAAATTCATGAAATGAAAAGAATCTGTAAGGCATGTAATTGGAGGGGAAAACAAAAAGTAAAATGTTTCTGTTGAAGGCCTCTTGGGAGTTGGGAAGTAGTAAAATGTAGGGCAGTTGAATGACTTTGTTTTAGAGTGGGGGAACTATGAAGCAGTATGCTTGATAGACTACTTCAGACAGGCCAAGGTACCCCAATAAGTAACCGTTCTTCTGACTGTAAGCCCGGTGGGAAGGTAAGAAGAAATAAACCATAAAGCTAGAAATCTCCTGAGCTCAAGGGACGGGAACTCTATCACGAGAACCATGCCATATCCAGAGGAATGCTTAATGTAATTTGGACATTCTGGTGCCTCCTGAAGAGCACTCAAATGATACAGGACGTTGAAAGTCTTACTTTGGATTTATCATTTTGCAGGTATCTAAATGTAGTCCATTATGTAGTTCATTGCTGTTGCTTTGATGCTTTTTATTATTTACAAATGCTCTACTGATTTGTGAGTTCTCGAAATTATGTCATGGCATGTGATGTTTACCCTGATGCATTTGCTTATCATTCTTTTTGCTTTGTCCTCAGTTCAGATATTTTGGATGGCAGTAGTAGCAGCAGTGCCTTGTCCTCAGACTCCCTGGCTAAAGGCAGCACTCCCGCAGAGTCTTCAGTAGCATGCTCCAATTCATGCTCCTCGTTCATCTTGATGGATGATCTCTCACCCAAGTGACTTAACCATTTCTGATTCAGCGTTGTAACTGCTGTTTCCTATAGAGCACATTTACTGAGAAACACAGAGAGCTTTGATCCCGAATGAGGATTAAAGTTTTACAGCTTTATTAAACTGTTTGGGTGGATGCCGCTCTCTCTCGGCATCTTTTCTCTAAAGTCCAATTCTGCAAGTGTATTGACCTTACTAATGTCTGTTTTTGCTGATCTCCCTTTGGATTTAGTGACAAATCTCAAATACTCATTTTTGATTGCTTAGAGTCTGCTTTTTTTTTTTTTCCTTGGGGCCTCGAGGGCACCTATTTTAGAGCCTATAAGTTTAAGGAAAGTACTGAGACATATTTTTGATCGTGGTTCTTTTTCCCAGCAGTGATATGACAGGTGGAGTTGATCAGAAATTCTCTTGCTTGAGAGATTTTTTTTGTTGTTCTCTGTCGACTACATCGTATCAAGTCTGTTTAATTCACAATAATTAGAAGACTTGCTTTTGATTATATTAGGCTTTTTCTTTTTCTGCATCAGCTTAAAGTACATTATTTCGTTTCCCTTTCCCGTTTGAGCTGCTTACTTGCCATTTCTCACAGAGGGGAAGAAACGCATAGTCGCTTTCATTACTATTCACGTTGCTTCTTTGCCGTTGAAGTGTCTGAAGCGAGGATTGATTTTAGCGTTGTGAATGTAAATGGACGTACAGGCTGCCTGGAGTAGTCACCACAGATTCTTATGACTTAGCTACCACAGTTGATACTTTTCTCCCCCAACCTGTTGCCCTGAGGAATATGTAAAATATTGTTAATATTTCTAGGTGGTGTTATCAAGGAGAAGAAATTCCTGCCTTGACCAGATGTGTGGAACATCTACAAATGAATGAATAATGTTATTTACACCCAAACCACTGTGTAGAAAAGCCTACACGGAGCTGTCGGTGTCTCAGGTGGTGGTATGAGGCCATAGGTGCCTTTGGGTGCACTGTCATGCTGTAAGGGATGTGTATCATAAGGTAGGGTGGAAAGGGGGGCTTTCTGTGTGTGATTGCCACATGCTGTTTCGATTGCTGCTTTTTCGGTTTACTTTTTGTCATTGGACTCGCTTGTTTTGTCGTGTGGTGATTGGTGCTGCTCTGACTGTGCTTTGGTTATTGCATTGCCATCAGAATGGAAGTCCAGTTCTTGCACCTGCTGCCTGATGGTTGGGGCCATTTAATATGTAGGAGGAGTCTTTTACGAGCTCAAAAATTTCAACGTTTTGTGCATTCTGCTTTTAAGAAGCTGTTTGAACTATGAACAAGGAGCCCTTGGTGGTGCAGCAGTTAAAGCACTCAGCTGCCAATCAAAAGGTTGGCAGTTCAAACCCACCAGCCGCTCTGTGGGAGAAAAGACCTGGTGATCTGCTTCTGTAAAGATTACAGCCTTGGAAACCCTGTGGGGCAGTTCTACCCCGTCCTGTAGGGTTACCATGAATTGGAATTGACTCAACGGCAGCAGGTTTGGGGTTTTTGGTTTGAGCTATGAATGTTGTACGTAAGTCTGAGGTTATCATAAATTACTTAAGTTTTAAAAGAGGAAAATCATGACTGAGCTATTAAAAAAGCCTGCCTGTAATTTATCGTTATTTATTATTTATAATTGTCTCAAAATGCCTGTGGTGATAGATTTTTTTCTTAATGTTGAGCTGTCATGGTTGGATTGTCTGTATTTAATATGCAAATTTTCCTGCTAGGCTCATCATCCATTCTTAAATGATTGTAAGAATCAAAAACCACTGCATTTGTATCTTTTGAAGGCAAAGATCATTGAATTTTAAAGGAAGATGATGTGCTTTGAAGGTACTCACGGACTGGCACTGTTGTATGGCCTGAAGGGAGACCTAGTCTCTTTCAGTTATAGGAGAGTATCACTTAGCTCGCAGTAGTTCTGTTACAGCATCAGACGTGTTCTTTCTCTTAACGTGTGGTAACTGCCGTGGTGGCCATTCATGGCTTGCTTTCTTGTATTGCTTTTATCTGTGCAAAGTCCATAGTCCTTCAAACCTAACAAACGTGTTTATTATGAAGATTGTCCCCTGGTATGCCATTTTAAAGAAAAATTACTCTGATGGTATTCAGTGTATTGATTTGTCTAAGAACCACGTTAAGCTGTTTCCGCCTGTAAGAAGAGATGGTTTCATCTTGTAGAATATTTATCCACCTTCACTCTACTGTCTTCTTTGCCTCAAAGGGACACTTTTGGCCATCATTTTTGGGCTCTAATTTAGGACTGTTAAGAAATAACCTTTAAAATGTAATGTTAGTTAAATTCATTTTTGAAATTGTAGTAATTCGGGGGTAGGGGGTAGAATTGGGGCAGGAGAATGAAACTGTCCAGGTGGTATGAGACCTAGGACAGAAGATGATTTGCTTTAGTGTTTAAACCAATGTTCGTTTTTACTGTTTAAATCGACTAGTTTGTGCAGGGATTGTTCTGAAGTAAATAAAAGATACGCTCATTCTCAGACGACCTTTGCTGACAGTACCCCTTTATTTTTATATGAAGTCTAATATTTGAACAGTGATCATTGTTATAAAGGAAAATACTTTCTTCCTATTCTAATATTATATCACATATTTCAGGCTTCTATTTGAAAACGAGTATAAGAGCTGATATGAGAAAATCCTATAGATACTGTTTTTGCTTGACTGACATATAATCACTGTTTCAATAACTGCTTTTGGAATAATAGAAAGTTTTATGAAATGCTGGCCTTATGTATATCTTAGAATGCAAATTTAATAAAGTATGTATACATGCATAAAATTTTGTAAATTTTTTAAAATTCTCTTTTATTCTTACTGATAATTATTTTCTGCTTCCATATCCCAATGTTTCATGCTCTGTGTCTAATTGCAGGTCAAGTTTTGAATAAAAGAATATCAGGAACATAAAAGAACTAATAGCTGTATTGAAGTTTGGGCTGTTTCCAAAAACAAAGAGAAACCTCTTCACATAATCTGTCAAATTTTCAAGAGCATTTTGTAGAATCTGACAATTTAGAAGGTTCTGATCAAGCTCACACATACTTCTTACTTGATTTTAACTTTTTTTTTTTTTACCTATTTATAAACCACTATAAATTGTTTTTTGAACAAGAGGGAGTACCTGTCAAAAAATCAAAGCCTTTTATGCATGCCTCAGTTTCTAAACACTCCATTTTATTTTCTGTTTTAAAAATATATACTAGTGATTTTATTTTAAAATACTTTTCATCTTGTAATAGTTTCAAACTGAGAGAAAAGTTGCAAGAATAACACAAAGAACGCCTGTATATCCTTCATCCAGGTTCCCCAATTGTTAATACTTGAGCATATTTACTTTATCATTCTCTCTCTATATCTATCTATATGCATACATATATTTTTTCCTCAACTCTCTGAGAGTAAGTTTCAGACATGATGCCCCATTACCCCTAAGTGCTTCAGTGTAAACTTCCTAAAGACAAGGACATTCTTACTTAATCATATTAAACTACAACACCAACAAAATACCCAACCACAACAAAAAAAACAAAACTACAACAACAACAAAAAACCCCCGTTACTGTTACGTTGATTCCGACTCATGGCCACCCTACGTGTTATGGAGTAGAACTGTTCCACAGGATTTTCTTGGCTATAATCTTTATGGAAGCAATTTGCCAGGCCTTTCTTCCAAAGAGCGGCTGGATGGGTTTGAACCATTAACCTTTAGGTTAGTAGCCGATTGCAAAGCATTTGTGCCTACCAAAATCAGGAAATTAACTTTGATACAAAACTGCCAACTAACCTGTGGACCGCATTCACATTTTTCCTATCCCAATAAAGCTCTTTTAGCAAAAGGAAAAAAAATTTTTTTTTTCTTGTGGTGTAGGATTTGATTCAGGGTTATGTATTATACTTAGTTGTTAGGTGTCTTCGGTATCCTTCAATCTGGAAGTTAAGGATCTTACCTAGTCTTTTGTGACCTTCATATTTTTGATAGGTACTGGCCAGTTATTTTGAAAAATGTCCCTCAATTTTGGTTTGTCAGATGTTTCCTCAGGATTAAGTTCAGGTTATGTGTTTTGGGCAGAAATACCAAAGAACTGATGCTGTGTTCTCAGTGTATCATTTCAGGAGGGACATGATGTCACTTTATCGTATCACTGGTACCGGTAACCTTGATCCCTTGGTTAAGGTGGTGTCTACTGTGTTTCTCTGCTGTTTTTCCCTTAGAAATTAATTATTTTGTATGAATATATTTGAGACTATATAAATATCCTGCTTCCTCATCAAACTTTTACCCACTAGTTTTAGTGCCCCGTGATCTTTCTTGCCTGATGGTGTGATGGCTACCTAGTGATTAACTCCATCATTCCTTCTATGTTTATAAGTTGACATTCTACTGTAAGGAAGAACTTCCCCGTTTCACCATTTTTATCATATATTTATTTCTTTGCATCTGTGTGGACTCAGATTCCTATGTTAATAGGTGGGTTTTCATCCATTACCACGATTATTTTGATATTCAAATTGTCCCAGATTTAGACAGTGGGAGCCCCTTCAAGCTGGTTTCTATATCCTTTTGACAAATCCTTATAGTTTTCTGAGCAGTTTTTAACTTCCTGGCATGAGATGTCCCACACTCATACTTTCCTTGCACCAGTTCTGGGATCAGTCATTTCTCTAAGGAGCCTTGATTCCTTCCAATGAAGACTGGTATTTAAAAACCAGGATCTGGGGACTAGGTGTGATCATCGGTACTGAGACATCATTGTTTAAAGGCTTTCTCAGAGCACGGAGAAAATATATACACCATACAAATGTATATGTATATACACACAGATCTGTATCTTTATCTATATTAAAATTTGTGTGTTTAGTACCTCCGATTCCGGTTCAACACCACAGGGTTCATTCCAGCCTTCACCCTACCCATATTTGTAACTCCATTCCCTGACAGTGAGAAACCTGGCTCCCTTTATCCTCAATATAATTGCTCATTTCCCCTGTATGTAAACCAATTTCTGACCCTGCCAGCCACAACCTTGGCTGCATCCCCAGCCCCAGCCATCTTCTTGGTTCCAACCCTGTGTGCCCCTCTAGCCTTGCCAGTCCTGGCTGCCTCTTCCGAATTCTCAAGTTTTAAACATCCGTGGCTCGCGCGCACTCCAACCACTACTCCCAAGCCCCTTTTTCACTATGTTTAACTGTTCACAGCTCAGGAATTTCTGATATTCATCACTTTAACAAATATTTATTGAGCCGGGAACTGCAAATGCAGATTGTGCTTTCCAGGGGCCCAACCTAGTGAAATAAACAGAAGTACACCGACCATTGCAAGCACTGATTATTCATTGTGTTGGGGAGCACAAAAGAAGAGCACCCAACATAGCTTGGATTATGGTTCTGGAATGCTTTTCAGAAGAGAGAACACTGAAGCTGAATCTTAAAGAACAAACTTGGGGTGGGGGTGGGAGTCAGACAGAGGAAAATAGGATCCAGGCGAGAGACCATGGTGCTATCACGGAAGTGCAAGTAATTGGCTAAAATGGGAAATAAGGCTGGAATGGGAAACAGGCCACGTCTGGTCTTTCAGGATTTGGGAGTCTTTAGCTTATGTAGGTAGAAGTTGGAAGTTATGGGTATAGACCAAAACAGGGAGTTTGTGTGGATAAGAGAGTTAGGGACAAAATCCTGAGAAGCATCAACATATAAGAGGCAGATTGAAGAAGAGATGGGGTGGCAAGAACAGTAGGAGAAAACCCTGGAGAAAGCAGTGAATAATATCAGTGGAGCTATGGAGGGCGTGGTCTACAATGAAGGCGAAAAAGGCTGAAAATTTCCTGTTGGGTCTGTTAAGTCTCCTGGAGACTTTTAATGAGGTGGAAGGGGCAGAAGCTGGAATGCAGCGGTTCGAATAACCAAGGGCGGAGGAAATGGAGATAAGCAGTATAGTCTGTATCCACCATCTTCTATAATTTCCTCCTTCCCCTTCTTTCCCACCCCTTGTTCAATTATTCTGACTGATAGCGACCCTATAGGACAGAGTAGAGCTGCCCCACAGGGTTTCCAAGGAGTGCCTGGTGGATTAGAACTGCTTACCTTTTGGTTAGCAGCTGAGCTCTTCACCACTACGCCACCAGGGATTGTGCTCAATTATAACACCAAATATTCCCCATTTCTCTGTACCCTCAGCAGCTAGCATTGTATCTGAAATATAATCCAGTCAGTCCAGTTGTTGTCGAGCTGACTCTGACCCCTGGCTACCCCGTGTGTGTCAGAGTAGAACTGTGCTCCAGAGGGTTTTCAATGGCTGATTTTTTTGGAAGTTGATGGCCAGGCCTTTTTTCTGAGGCACCTCTGGCTGACTTCAATGACCGTTTCAATTAGCACCTGAATGCATTAACCGTTTGCACCACTGAAATATAATAGTCACTCAGTAAAATTTTGTTGAATGCTAACTCCATGCTCGAACCCCTAGAGGGAGCTGAAAGAAAATCACAGGGCAGTGTTAACCTATAGAAAGAGCCGAAAGAAAATCACAGACAGTGTTAACCTATAGAGAGAGCCGAAAGAAAATCACCATGTGAGGGGGTTGTTCCCCACACAGTCTAACCTCTAGGAGGAGCACCAAGCTTCTTAACCTCCAGACATTCCTGAGGTAAACTTTCCTGAGGCAGCTTCGTTGAAAGAGGTACTACCCCTGGGTAATATTAATACTGTATATACCTAATATATGCTTATTTGTGGCATGTGGCACTGTTTTTCCATTTATGATAGTGATAGGAAGTTTTCTGTTAAAATAACATTTGGTAGATAACACTTAAAAATACATATATTTTTAAAATAAATATAACAAAGAAAAAGTGAGTTAATTTGAAGAAACATCTAAATATACAATAGTATGAGTGATAGAAAATCTAGATACGGCCAAAATCTTAAAATTAGGATATGAATAAAAACTTTGATCCAGGGAAATATTGGGTCACAGTGGTGTGTGAAATTGTTGATATGAAGGGGTTAAAAGCTGTGTGGAACTGTTGGTATGAAGAAGAGGTTAAAAGCTGTTGAATCTACGTGGAAGGCTCTTTTTTTTAAATTTAGGGTGACCAACTGTCCTGGTTTGCTCAGAACTGAGGAGTTTCCCAGGGGCTTTCAGTACTAAAACAAGGAATATCCCAGGCAAACTGGGATAAGTTGATCACCGTAAAAACGGTCTCACCTTAGGTGTGGTTATGGTTATCCTTGGGTTTGTATTTCCTTGCCTGTGTCTTCTGACTGAAGAGTGGTTCAAAACCAATAAAACCAAACCTGTTTCTATGGAATCAACTCCAACTCAGAGTGACCCCACAGGACAGGGTACAGCTGCCCCATATGGTTTTCATGGAGGGAGCGCCTGGTGGATTCAAACTGTTGATCTTGGGTTAGCAGCCATAGCTCTTAACCACTACACCACCAGGGTTTCCAAATAGTGGCTAGATCTCCTGAATGTAGGCCTCAGAGAAAGAAGCTTCTGTCCTAGGCCACTGAGGAGTCTTTAGTCTAACCTATCAGGTGACTACACTGAAGTTTGAGGTGAAAACCCAAGCTAGTAAAGTGTTTTTTTTGCCTGCTTCTGTCCTCCAGGCATTTATCTCCTTCCAGGACCTGGGGTCTAGGGATGTAAAGAGGGAAGATCTGTGCAAATTGTAGGTGGTGGGTCAAGAATTCTAGAATTTGTAATCCTGACCATGTATATTTTCTCCTCAAAGGCAAAATTAACATCCTATAAAGCAGTGTTTAAAAATTACTTTCTTTTTTGTTGTTTTTATTCATTTTTAAATTATGAAGAAAAATGCTCGTTATAAAAAGTTCAAACTTTATGAAAGCAAAAGTAAATAGAAAATTCTTCCCTCACAGCATTCTCACCCATAAGGTAATAGTTTAGTGTGTATATCTAATTATCTTTTTCTGTACATATGCAAACATATTTTTATAATACATACCCGTTGCTGTCAAGTCGATATCGACTCAGCGACCCTATAGAAGAGAGTAGAGCTGCCCCATAGGGTTTCCAGGAGTGGCTAGTGGATTCAAATTACTGACCTTTTGGTTAGCCGCCGAGCTCTTAACTACATACACATGCATTTTTTAAAACTTTTTTATTGAAGGATAACATGCATATAAAAAAGTGTACAGCTTAATGAATTGTCACAAAAAAAAAACCAAACCCACTGCTGCTGAGTTGATTCTGACTCATAGCGACCCCATACACCCATAAACCATCACCCATCTACAAAGAACATTCCAGAATTCCAGAAGCGCCCCCTAATGGCCACTTCCAGCCATTCACTCTCTGAATAACAATAAATCCGTGTAACCCTCCCCCAGGTCAGCATAGAACATACCAGAACTCCAGAAGCGCCCCCTACTGCCCGCTTCCAGCCACTCGCTGAATTAGCACAAACTGAATAAACCCATGTAACCATCACCCAGGTCAACATGGAATATTCCAGAATTCTAGAAGCACCTCATAGTGCCCATTTCCAGCCACTCACTCTCTGAATTAATTACAAACTGAATAAATCCATATAACCATCACCCAGGTCAACGTAGACCATTCCAGAACTCCAGAAGCACCCCCCTAGTGCCCACTTCCAGTCATTCACTCACTGAGTTAACACAAACTGAGTAAATCCAAGTAACCACCTCGCAGGAGCCCTAGTGGCCCAATGGTTAAGCGCTCGGCTGCTAACAGGTCAGAGCTTTGAACTCACCAGCCACTCCGCAGGAAAAAGATGTGGCAGTCTGTTTTCTGTGAAAATATATAGCCTTGGAAATCCTAGGGGGAAGCTCTACTCTGCTATAGGGTCATTATGAGTTGGAATCAACTTGATGGCAATGGGTTTCGGGTAACCATCACTCCGGTTAAGACGTAGGACATTCCAGAACTTCAGCAGCACCCTGTAATGTTTGCTTCTATGCATCTCCCCTCAATGAATTATCACAAACTGAATACATCCATGTAAACACCGCTGAGGTCAAGGAACAGGACATTCTAGCACCCCAGAAATGCCCCGTCATTCTCTCTTCCAGTCATGCACCCTCCTTCACAAAGGTAGCTACTACCATATTTTATGCAAATAACGCACACTACACGTTTTTTTTGCCAACCACACAACCCCCTCGTGCATTATTTTACTAGGCGCCGTGCAGGTTATATGTGTGGGTACGTTATTTGTGTGGGCATGTTATTTGAGAAAAATATGGTAATCTTGACTTTTACAATCATAAATTAGTTTTCACCTGTTTTTTAACTTTATATAAACGAAATCATAAAATACCTACTCTTTTGCCTGACTTCTTCAGCTCAACATGTTTGTGAGATTAAGTCATATATTGCACATACACACATTACCATATATATAAACAGAAACGCTTTTCTCACCAAAAAATATATCACGGATGGCTCTTGTTGAGGTTCATATTAAGTTTACTTTGTTTTTAGCAACTATGTGGTTGTATACGTATACAGCTGTGTACATAGAGTTCCCTTTGTATGAACATTCTATGACGTATTTAGCTAATCCTCAGTTGATGGTCATTTAGATTCTTCATAATTTATTAGTATACACAAGTAACATTCTTGTACATTTATCTTTGTTTCTCTAAGTATTTCTGCAGGAGACATTCTTAAAAGTGATAAATTGCTGGGTCAAAGGGTATGTACATTTTATTCATTATTTTTCTTTTGGGAAGGTAATACAGGCTCAGCGTAAAAAATTTCAAAGAGTACAAAAGGCACATTGGGAAAAGTAAGTCTTCTTTCTATTCCTGATGCCCAGTCCCATAAGGCATTTCCTTAGAAGCAACCGGTGCTATCAGCTTTGTGCATCCTTCCAAAGATAGTCTGTGCATTGCATGTGTATTTCCATGGTTTTTTTTTTCAGTCGCCATTGAGTCAGCTCTGATTCATGGTGACCCATGTGTGTCAGAGTAGAACTGTGCTCCATAAGCTTTCAGTGGCTGATTTAGCAGAAGTAGATCACCAGGCCTCTCTTCTGAGGCACCTCTGGGTGGACTCCAACCTCCAGTCTTTCAGTTAGCAGCCAAGCACGTTACCATTTGCACTACCCAGGGACTCATTTATTTCCCTAGTGCCTTATTATAAACAAACAAACCTGTTGCCGTCCAGTGGATTCCGACTCACAGCAACACTATAGGACAGAGTAGAGCTGCTCCATAGGGTTTCCAAGGAGCAGCTGATGGATTCGAACTGCCGACCTTTTGGTTAACAGCCGAACTCTTAACCACTGCACCAGATATTTAAATTGCTTCCAATCTTTTCCTATTATCTAACAATGCTGCAATGAATAATATTAAACATATGTCAGATAAATTCCTAGAAGCGGAATTACTGGGTCAAAGGGTATATGCATTTATAATTTTCATAGATATTTCCAAATTTAATTTAATTTTTTTCAACCTTTTATTTAGAGAAGTTTCAAACCTGTAAAAAGAAAACTTGAAAAAATAGTACAACAAACATCCGTATAATATATGTATACACCAAAAACCAAACCCGTTGCCGTCGAGTTGATTCTGACTCATAGCGACCCTGTAAGGCAGAGTAGAACTGCCCCTTATAGGGCTTCCAAGATTGTATGTAATCTTTACAGAAGCAAACTGCCACAACTTTCTCCCACAGAGCAGCTGGTGGATTCGAACGGCTGACCTTTTGTTAACAGCCGAGCGCTTTAACCATTGTGCCACCAGGGCCTCTTTGGATCCTGTTTTCTCTAATACTGTAATTATAGAGTGATCCAATAAATATTTCTTTGAAATTTTACTCAGTTGAAAGGCATTATAGAAAAAAATGTATATTCAACTAAAGCACCTTGAGTCTGCTATAAATCTGTTTCATTCCTATCTTTGTGTATATTTAAGAATTTTGATCATCTATATAAATAAGCAGGAAACCCTGGTAGTATAGTGGTTAAGTGCTACGGCTGCTAACCAAAGAGTTGGCAGTTCGAATCCGCCAGGCGCTCCTCGGAAACTCTGTGGGGCAGTTCTACTCTGTCCTATAGGGTCGCTATGAGTCGGAATTGACTCGATGGCACTGGGTTTGGTTTTTTTGGCATATAAATAAGCATGCTATATAAGTCGCAGTAATTTACTACAATAAAATGATATTTTGCCGGTTTTTTTTTTTTTAAGGCTTTGATGAATGTGAGTACAAATTGAATTGGGACAACTAAGGGTTTCGGGTTAAAATTTAGGTAGCATCCTTTAAATAACTTATTGTAAAAGTACTATCTGCTTGTTTGAAATTCTATAAAAAGCATTGGAAAATAACAAACAAAAGATTAAAGTGAAAATAAAAATCACCGTAAGTATACTAGACAGAAATAACTATATGTTTGTGGGGTTTTCTTCTACATAATTGAACTCATACTCTCGATACATTTTTTTTTTGTCTACAAAAGAACATTGAAAGTATTTTTTTTTAAGAAATAAATTATCATCCCATGTATTTATGGTTTATGGCTTAGCACATACTGTGATGAATGATTTGAGAAGCTGGAAGTCGAGAAATCAATTCAGAGTAGCCCTGTCTCGATTACCTGCAGATGTCAGTGTGGATCTGAGTGTGGTTCCACAGTTTGTACCAGGATGTGGGGGGACCGTGGCAGCCCAGTCGTGAACCAGTTGCTTATTAAACAAACACCAGTTTAGTCTGGATGAGAAATACGAGCTGCAAGGGCCTTAAGTCTCTGAACTTTCTTTTTACAGAATTTTAATAAGCATGACTATGTTCTCTGAGTACACAGTTCATAGAAGATCATACCCCCTTGTTCCCACCCCTGATTGTTTGACCAGCCTTTCTTAAATTAGTTATAGTGCTGGAGAAGTGGAGTTGATGTAGCTGGGCTTATTAAATTTGACTTCAACCCAGATGGCAAGTCTGAGGGATATATTACAAGCTGTGTTGGGTTACTTTCTGCTGTTATCGCAGATTTAAACACAAAGTGTAAAACCAATAATTCTGAATTCGCAAACGTTGTGTTATATGTATTTTTACAATAATTAAAAAAGTCCGAATAATTCCCACTCCTAAAAGAGCATCAGTTTTGCCATTCCTTCTGACATGTCCTTTCTTTTCTACTCGGTTCCGGTCTTTCATGCAACTTTGCAACGTAGAAAGTCAGAGTGTTTATTAAAAGCTAGGAGACTGTCAGTGAGTCTTGCAAAGGCTCTTTATGTCAAAACACCGTTCTTTCTCGGGGCCACGACACAAATCTACCATCTGTTTCATAAGCCAGCAAGCTTCCTCTCAGCTATAATTTGCTATACATAATGGTACATAAATTGTTGGTAGCTTATGTTTACCTAGCAACAGAATCTGCTTGGCAGAAGGCTGTGGGAAAGGAGGCTTTGTGGAGGCGGCTTTCCTTTCTTCCTTTAAAAAAAAATAAATAAAGCAGCTTCTTCATCTACGAATTTTCTCCAAGTGCGAGAAAGAAAGATGTGCTGGCCGAAACAATCTGCCTATTCTATCATTTTAACCCGAATTGCCTAGTAAATGTTCACTTTGGGAGTGATTTTTGCTGCTTTTGACGACTTTGTATGTAACTGAATGCCTGCTTTTAAAGTTGTTCTTTTATAAGCGACTTTTGTACAAATCGCTGGGCAAAAGACATGATCTTCATAGCTGTGAAAGATCACTGAGCTTTGGGACTACTCACATCTGTCCCATGTAAATTTCTCCTGCTTTCTTGGTGCTCTTAGCGTCCCTTGTGGGTTTTGGATGTTGAACTTAGAGTTCACGAACATTGGTCAGGGCCTGGTGGCCGTTGACAAAAGTGCAACAGAATCACGCACCATGCGCTGTGTTGTCTGCGTTACTTTAACTTCCATTTTGCTGAAGGAGCTGTAGTATATTTCCACCTACCAGCTTCCTTAGTTTTCTAATCAGCAGAGCAGTGTGTCTGCTGAAAAATGAAAAGCCAAGTCGGGGGGCGGAGAGCTCTGACTTCACTTCGTGTTAGTTATAAACCTCGTGTGTTGTTTTAGGTCAGTGTACCTTGCGCATTCGTTTCGAGAAGGGAAGGAGGGTGTTGTCCTGTCAACTTCCTTCACGAAATCCTGACGTGTAATTTGCTGCATGATATTGCCCTTGCGCAAATAACTGGTTTTCCATTTTGATCAACAACTAGTGTGTAGCTTGCTATGAAGAGGCAGTACAGAGGTTACTAATCTCTGCCCCCCTCCCCAACAAAGAAGAAATCAAAAGGATAAAAGAACTTCTGTACCATCCTCAAACTTTGAAACTAGTTATAAGAAAAGACTATGCCAGAATCATGATATAGACCAAGCTCCTTTGGCCAGAGTCTTCCATTGTGGGGTCTTTGTTTTGTCCCCTTTCAGTCCCTGACTCTTCATGTGCCCAGAGCTCTCCTCCTGGCTGTAGCCTCTGCAGTTTCTGAAGGGAAGCACTGATTACTTCTGCCAGAGTGAAATGGCCCCACAGTGTTGCAAAGGACACGGGAATTCATTGGGTTGGGGAGACAGATTTCTTTGCATCCGTGGGGGCATTCGTTGATGATATAAGCATTTATTTATTTATTATAACATTTTATTGTGGTTTGGGTGAAAGTTTACGGAGCAAATTAGTTTCCCCTTCAACAATTTATACACATTTTGTCTTGTGACATTAGTTACAATCTCCTCAATGTGCCAGCACTCTACCCCCTTCCCCCCTGGCTTCCCCATTTCCATTCACCCATCTTTCCTGTCCCTTCCTGCCTTCTGCATCTTGTTTTTGGGCAAGTGCTGCCCTTTTGGTCTCATATGGTTGGTTATTCTGAGTAGCATGTTCCTCACAGGTGTTATTGTTCACTTTATAGGTTTGTCTATTGTTTGGCGGAAAGGTGATTCCCGGAGTGGGTTCAGTTCCAGGTTTGAAGGTGCCTAAGGGCCATAATCTCGGGGGTTCCTCCAGTCTCTCTCAGATCGGTAAATCTTGTCTTTTTTATGATTTAGAATTTTGTTCTACATTTTACTCACACTCTGCCCAGGACCTTCTATTGTGATCCCAATCAGAGTGATAGGTAGTGGTAGCCAGGCACCATCTAGTTCTTCTGGTCTCAGGCTAGTGGAGGCTGTGGTTTGTGTGGTCCATCAGTCCTTTGGACTAAGTGTTTCCTTGAGTCTTTGATTTTCTTCATTCTTCTTTGCTCTGAATGGGAAGAGACAAATAGTTGTGTCTTACATGGCTGTTCACAAGCTTTTAAGACCCCAGACATTACTCTCCAAAGTAGGACGTAGAACATCGTCTTTATGGACTATGTTATGCCAATCGACTTAGATGTCCCCTGAGACTATGGTCCTAAGCCCTCAAGCCCAGTGACCCAGTTCCTCAAGGTGTTCGGTTATAGCTGAGAAGTTTTCATAACTTTCCTCCCTGTGTGCTCTAATCTATACATGGATATAATTGCAGTACATACAAATACATATGTAGAAATATCATCTGCTCCTGGGTGTACTCCCATATGGCATCCCACATCTGTTCAGCTTACATATCTACCTATGTATCCACTCATAAATTATTGTTTGTTATAGTTATTATTGTAGGATTGTATGTGTAGTAGTATTTACTGTTGTTTCCTTTTACTCTAGTGTTCCACAGTGTCTTCCTTTGCCTTGGTCATGTTGTGCTGACATTCCCCTTGTTGTGTACTGCCTTTCTCTTCACCGAACTTAATACCCATGTACTATCTAGTTGGTGATTTTCCCTCTCTTTCCCTCCCATCCCTGGTGACCATCAAAGAATGTTTCTTGACGTTTTATAATAGTGATCTCATACAATATTTGTCCTTTTGTGATTGACTTATTTCACTCAGGATAATGTCCTCCAGCTTCATCCATGTTGTGAGATGTTTCGTGGGTTCATCGTTATTCTTTAATGTTGCGTAGTCTTCCGTTGTATGTATGTACCCCATTTTGTTGTCCATTCATCCGTTGGTGGGCATCTAGGTTATTTCCATCTTTTTGCTATTGTAAACAATGCTGCAGTGAACGTGGGTGTGCATATATCTGTTTGTGGATATATTCGTAGGATATATTCCTTAGCGGTGGGATTGCTGGATCATAGGGTATCTCTAACTTTCTAAGGAAGCGCTATACCATTTCCCACAGTGGTTGTACCATTTTACATTCCCACCAGCAGTGTATGAAAGTTCCAATCTCCCCATACCCTTAACAGTATTTGTTGTTTTCTGTTTTTTTTAACATTGCCATTTTTGCTGGGGTGAGATGATATCTCATTATAGTTTTGATTTGCATCTCTCTAATGGCTAATGATCCCGAGCACTTCCTCAAGTGTCTGTTAGCTGCCTGAATGTCTTCTTTGGTAGAGTGTCTGTTCATGTCCTTTGCACACTTTTTAATTGGATTGCGTGTCTTTTGTGTTGAGGTGTTGAAGTTTTCTATAAATTTTTAGAGATTAGTCCCCCTCCGATATGCCATTGCCAAAAAAATTTTCCCTGTCTGTAGGTTCTCTTTTTACTCTTTTGGTAAAGTCTCTTGATGTGCTTTTAGGAGGTCCCTAGTCATCTACTTTATCTTCTGCTGTTTGTGCATTTTTAGTTAACTTTGATAGTCTACTTATGCCATAAATTAGAGCCCCTAAGTTTGCCCCTATTTTTTCTTCCATGAGCTTTATAGTTTTAGGTTTTCCGTTTAGGTCTTTGATCTATCTTGAGTTAGTTTTTGTATATAGTGTGAGGTGTGGATCCTGTTTCATTTTTCTGCAAATGGATATCCAGTTGTGCCAGCACCATTTGTTAAAGAGACTATTTCTTCCCCATTTAGTGGATTTTGACCTTTGGTCAAAGATCAGCTGTCCATAGGTGGATGAATTTACTTCTGGGTTCTCAATTCTGTTCCATTGGTCTATGTGTCTTCTGTCGTTGTACCAGTACCAGGCTGTTTGGACTACTGTGGCTGTATAGTGGGTTCAGAGATTGGGAAGTGTGAGGCCTCCTCCTTTGTTCTTTGTCTTCAGTAATGCTTTGCTTATCCGAGTTCTCTTTCCTTTCCATATAAAGTAGGTGATTAGTTTTACTTATTCTTGATGCTCTTCTAGTAATACCACTTGAGCTGTGAGATCGAGACTCATTTTCGTAGAGTGGATAAAAACTAGTTGTTGTAAAGTCAATTCCAACTCATGGTGACCCCAAGTGTATCAGAGTAGAACTGTTCCATAGGGTTTTCAGTGGCCGATTTTTTGAAAGTAGGTTGCCAGGACTTTCTTCCAAGCAGGGACAGATTACCCAAAAAGCAAGGTATGCACGGGACTACTTGTGCTCACTTTCTAATTTGTAGTGCACAATTTCACCTGTTTTTCACCACATTTGATATGAAATTGTACACTACAGATTTGTAAGTAAGCACAAGGGAGCCCCTGTGTACCTTGCTTAATGTAAGCCTATGCCTGCCTTGCTTACTGGTTAATCTGCCCCTGCTTTCAAGGCGCCTCTGGGTGGACTCAAGCCTCTAATCTTTCAGGTAGCAGCAAGATTTGACTGTTCCCACCACCCAGGGACTTGATAGAGCAGATAGACAAAAGAGAGAAGATGAGCTCATCAGGGAAGGGCTGGCAGAAAAACAGAGGACTGGGCTTTCGGAGAGGAGAAAGAGGTAGGAAGAAGGATCCTGGAGGACTGAATGATCAAAGAGGAAAGCTAGTTATCTCCTTTAACCAACACTTACTCAGCAATGGGGATGTGCCAGGCATGAGAGGTGGGAGAAACAGGCTAAAGAGGAGAAATTTTAGGAGAGTGAGGACTGAAAAAAAGGGAAGGAATGCCTCAAACATCTTTGGTGGGTTCATTTCTATAAACAAGGTACAGAGCTCAGATTGCAGAGGACCAAGAAAGGAATGCACCATTCATTCTAAAAGTTTGGTTAGCAGTTTGAGTGCACACTGCGGCACCTCAGAAGAAAGACCTACTTCTGAAAACTCAGCCATTGAAAGCGCTATGGAGCACAGTGCTACTCTGACAAACATGTCAGAGTTGTCATGAGTCGGAATGAACCCTATGGCAACTGGACTGGAGCTAAAACTGTAGTAGTTCAGTTGTAGGGTAGTTGTTGCCACTGATAATGATGTAGTTGTCTGTCTGAGAGTGAAGAACCCGTTGGATAAGAAAGAAATCAAAGGACTCTATTTAGCAGTGCTGTCCAGTAGAATGTTCTGTGATGATGGAAATGTGCTATATCTGTAATGTCCCATACAGTAGCCACTAGCCACATGTGACTGCTGAACACTGGAAATGTGGCTAGTGCAATTGAGTAACTGAATTTTTAATTTAATTTTAATTCATTTAAATTTCAATAGCCACATGTGGCTAGTGGTTACCATATAGGACAGCGTAGGTCTAGAGGAAGATGGTAAATGGAGGGGTAAAAATGGGGGAAGGGATGGATTCTAGAGCAGAGAAGAAGGGGATAGCTTAAAGTGTATTCAGAAAAAAATCTTCATCTGATGTGAGAGATGTTTTCACATCGCCAGTGATTGGTAGCTAAGACAGTTCAGACCCATAGCTT
This sequence comes from Elephas maximus indicus, assembly GCF_024166365.1. NCBI lineage: Eukaryota > Metazoa > Chordata > Mammalia > Proboscidea > Elephantidae > Elephas > Elephas maximus. The sequence goes on from NC_064846.1 coordinate 21,213,640, forward strand.
CAGTTTTTTGGCAACTTAATCGTCAAGCTCATTCATTCAGAATGCGGGAGTTGAGAAGAAGAGGACTTGGGGGCCTGAGGAGAAATTCTGTGTTGAGTTGACTCTGACTCATGGCCACCCCAAGTGTGTCAGAGTAGAACTGTGTTCCGTAGGATTTTCAGTGGCTGATTTTTGGGAAGTAGGTTGCCAGGCCTTTCTTCTGAGGCACCTCTGGGTGGACTTGAACCCCCAGCCTTTCAGTTCACAGCTGAGCACATTAACCATTTGCACCACCCAGGGACTCTGGGATATTCACAGTATAAGGTGTATAAGGAATAGCTGAGCAGTGATGTGAGCCTAGCTATAGTAGACCACATGAATTTGTGGTGGGCCAAGTCTACAGGGCTCTACATGGACCGAATTTGTACTGCATCAAATGTGTGCAATTCTATATAAGGTTCTTTTTGGAATAAGAAACTAAAAAGATCTAGAAAAGATTATCTTGCAGCTGAAGCTTAGAAAGTTATGTTTAGGTGTATCTCAGCATCTCTCTTACTATACTTTAAACATTTCTGGGTAAATGTCATTGTTTTTTGGTTTTATTTTTCTTCTGGTGAATTTAAGCCTTGATATTAAAGAAATAAGAAGTATTCAAAGGAATCTCACCAGACAGGTTGGGCCCCCTCTGTCTGGGTGGTGTTTTGTTAGCGTGATCTGCCAGACTCCATTGCTTGTTCTCTAGTTCCCCAAGTGAGAGAGCTTTGGGGCAGCTCACCAACCCATCTCTGGTAGGGGGGAAGACAGAGGGCTTCCTTATAACTATAAAATTATAGCACTGTGCAAACCCATTGCTGTTTAACTAACACCCTTTCCAGAAGTCCCTGGGCGCCAGGGGCAGGTGATGCTTAGTACGATATAGAGCCTATTTATGAGAAAAAAGAAAAATGAAAGGAGTGAGCAGATAGGAATGGAAACTAATCAGCTAGGGTTTTTCTGTATGTCAACAACATCAAAAGAATTATGAACTGAAGAGATATATTTTTTTTTTAAGTTCAGGTATTAGGCAGCAGTTTTAAAATCTTGATTTCTTTATAGAAATATCTCACCAAGCCCCAAAATTTAACTTCAGAGAAAAGTACACACTTTGGCTAACTAGGCAATCCTGCAGATCTTTTTTGTGTAAGTCTTTGATTCTTGTTTTCACTGAAGCCTAGCACTCTTGGAAGAGGCTGGTTCGTGTCAAAAGTCCATGATGAGTAACCCTGATTAGAACTCTTCTTCCGACACTAAGATTTAAAATGAGCAAAATGTGTCTCACTTTCTGCGTTCCAGAAAGGCAACACGACTTCTCCATTATATATAGTTCCAGTCTGGGCTTTAAAGAGAAATAAAATAGATGTTAGATCCTCAACTTACCAATACCACCCCCAGTTGCCATTGAGTTAATTGTGACTCATAGCAATCCCATATGCGTCAGAGTAGAACTGTGCTCCATAGGGTTTTCAATGGCTGATTTTTGGGGAATAGATTGCCAGGCTTTTCTTCCAAGCCACCTCTGGGTGGATTCGAACCACTAGCCTGTCAGTAGCCAAGTGTTTAACTGTTCGCACTACCCATAGATCTAGGTAATTGCCTTATGGTTGTTTCATCCATCAAGAAAGGTGATCTACTATAAGATAGCAAGGCTCCCACCGCCCCATTTAAGCCCTGATACTACTAGAGTAATTCAATCTGTTGGAGTAACCCCAGTAGCTACAACCAAATTAAGTTTCCAAAGATGAGGATAGAAGTCCTGAAAGTAGAACCTGGCAAGCCTCTAAGTATAAGGAATAACCCAGGCATTTTAAAATTTCCATCTGTTGTTCAGACATTTGTTAAGTACCTTTTGAGAACCGTCAATATTGGAGATGAGGTGGAGAGAGGACAGGAGATTCAAAAGCAGTATGAGAGATGATTCCGGCTCCCAAAGATCTTATACTCTAGTCGAGATGACAGATCTGAAACTTCTAAAACAATTCAATAATAATTAGGCGCTAAATTACACGGGAAGGGTAACTAGAACCTATTCCTGTAAAGGTAAGAGAGACATGGGATAGCGTGAAAAGAGCCCTGGACTAGGATATCTAAGGCCAGCTTTGCCACTGATTGGCTGTATCACCTTGGCTTTAACCTCTCTAAGGCCTTTTTCTGTAATATGGAGATGGTGCTACCTGCTAAGCTGGCTTCCTTAGAGGGCTTCTTTGAAAATTAAATGAAAGAGATGTTGTAGGTGAGTCTTGCCTAGGGTGGGAGGCCATATTGGGTAATTAAGTCCTTTCCAACTCTTAAGATGTTATGATTGTGTGTTAGTAAATATGAAGTGCTTTGAAAAGTGTAAAGTGGTGGTTGTTGTTGTTTGGTGCCATCGAATCGATTTTGCCTTATAACTACCCTATGTGACAGAGTGGAACTGCCCCCCAAAGGGTTTGTTTGTTTTATCTGACCAGTTGCCATCAAGCTGATTCCGATTGATGGCAACAGAGTAGAATTCATGTGTCTGAGTAGAAATGTGCTCCATAGGGTTTTTTTTAAATACATATTTTATTTTATTTTTGTTGTTGTTGAGATGCCCCATAGGGTTTTCTAGGCTGTAATCTTTATGGGAGCAGATCACCAGGTCTTTCTCCTGCAGAGTGCTAGGTGGGTTTGAACCGCTAACTTACCAGTTAGCAGCTGAGAGCTTAACCATTTCACCACCAGGGCTTCTTATAAGGTGATATGAAATATAAAAAATGTATGTTGTTATCATCATTATAAATGCCCCCCTATGGGTTCCCCAGAGGCTGATGTTCTCCCTACATCTGCTGTTGGGCTCACCCTGCAGCAAGCCTCCTGACTTCTGGGCCAGGCTTCTCTCCCTGACCCCATAATGTCTCTTTAAAAATTAATAAGCTGAGCGACCAGTGGAGAATTTCCCAAGGAGGTCCCTACTATTTCCCCACTCCCACCGACATTTATTTTCTCTTCCCTGGCAGAGTGCAAACTTCACTACAGGCCACTGAACAAAATAATGTCTCCTTTTAAAATCATTAAGCTGAGTGACCAGGCAACTTGAAACTTAGCAGGGTGTTTCCCAGGGAGGTCAGGTCACCACTGCCCCCACCCCCTCCACATTTATTTTCCCTTCCCCATCAGAGTGCAAGCTGCCAGGCAAACCACTGGGCAAATGCTCTTTTGGCCTTCTGGATAGGCCACCTTTAGCCACAGGAAGTAAGTGAACAGGACACTCTCGGGAGAGATTGGCTATGGGTTAATGAGAGGTTGCATTTAACTCTTGATGGTCAGTACTGTTCCACCCCACCTCCCCCAGAGTATGTCATTGTCCTGAATGAAAAGGCCCAAGGGCAACACTCAGAAATGAGTTTAAGCTGTTATACATCAACTAAGGATAAATAGCCTTCCTTACAGCCTATCCTATACCATTCCCTTTGGCTGGACACATACTACCTTGGGTTGTTTATAATTTCTCAAAGCATAAGGCATGTATCCTTTAGAAAACCCTTGTAGTTCCTTGAACATTAAGCACAATGTTCTGTACACAATATTCACTTGATTTGAAAAACAAATTCCAAGTAATGTAGAAAATACAGTCTCCCAAAGTATTTACAGTCCAAAAGAAATTATGGTGATACTAATCCAAGAAACTTGGAAGTCTGTTTGCTTCCACCCTTTCACCTCAAATGATGCAGATTGGTTTAACGGCCCACCATGTCTTCCTAATGCTAATGTATGGTTACCTCTGGCCGTCTTGATGCTGGGATCTAGAGGTGGAGTTTGGGCATTAGTTAGCCTTGCCAATGACTGTGATATATCATCTATAATATATGATACGTGATATAGCCAGTGGAGCCAAACAAGTCACTCGGAGAGTGAGTTATTGGCTTTCTGGACAGAAAAGGTGTTGGGTCAAGTCCAAAAACAGCATTGAATTTTCCTACTCTGTGAGCAGCAAGAAAAATGAGGGCCAAGGTGACCACAATCCTATCTAGCCTCTACATCTGCACTTACCAAGATGTTTTTAAAGTCCTTGATGTTAACTCCAGAAAGGCAGTAAAAACGGACCAAAAACAGAGGGACGGAGAGGGTGCCTTACTGTCCCTTGGGACAATTAGGCAGCCAGCCAGCCTGGCCAGCTGAGGGAGAACAAGGCAAGCTGCCCAGGGAGACAAGGCAGAGGTCGGGCAAGGAACTGAAACTGTTCTGCAAGAGGGGTGGAAGTTTTGAAAAATGAAAAACAGGTCAAGGAGGAGCCGATGATGGGAATGGAACCCTAAGCCACAGGCCTATGGGTGTACACCTTCCTGAACTGGGTGTCATGCTGAACTTCCAAAGTATTCCAGCTTTGCCTGTGGTCGATGTATGGAGCTCTTGACCTTGGTTTGTAAGACTCTTAGCTTCTCAGGCTGATTCATTTAAAAAACAGTGGAGGGGGTGGGTGGGGACCCGATTTTATGGCCTCCTTACTTCCCTATGAAGTCGAAGTTAGTGTTGTTTAACCCAGCACCTTTAAACAAAGGGAAAAAATGCTAGCTTCCTTCTGGGAAAGGAAGGAACCAGGCTCGCTGGGGTTCGGTGAGTGCTTGCTGCTGAGGCATTAATCAGGGTCCTGACATAACTAGAAAGGGCTGGTTTCCTCTTCATGTATAGAATCATAAAGGGGGCACAGCATTCAAACAAAAGGCCAAGGAAACCTCTCCCAAAGATCCTATCAACAGTAGTTATGGACTAAGGAGTCTGGCCAAAAGGGAAAGCCCATTTTAGAAAAGGGCCCTGTTTTTCCAGGCAGTGACATTCCTGTTTCTCCTGATAGGACTATAGTTCCAAAGAGGTCACTGGAATAGGCCTTAGCCTCAACCGGTTTACAGGGAGTGGCCAATTATTCCTGGTACGGTTATTTTTCATTATCTCTAGCATTAAGGAACGCAGGTATTCTGTGCTTAAGGTGGTGGCCATAGTGGTTTGAGCCCTCTCTTATCCTTTCTACTTCTGTCACGTTGGATATCAAAAGTATAGTTTTAGGGATTGCATCCAGCTCCAGTGGGTGGAGCCTAATTAGTCTAAGCCAGCCTTGGTTAATGCTATGCAGGCCTTTGGCCAATGGTTGTTTCAGATATCCAAGATTACAATGATTAGTTTGGAAATTGGCTTGTGATCCAATCCATGTCCATGAGCGATGAAGGAAAGCTTGCTGTGGGCTCCTGAGGAAAGTTTCCTCATTGTTAGGAAAAGGTCCCTCTCCGTCCATATGTTGTCATACATGGATGTTAAGTCTGAACCTGTGGCAGACAATCTCCCTCAAGCTTGAAGATGAAGCCAACTCAGGGAGGAGGTCAGGACAAAGAGAAGTGCAGGGAGGAGCTAAGGCTACACTATCATGTCAGCCCTGAAGCCACCTAGCTCTACACTTCCAATTTTGTGAGCCAACAGCTTTCTTATTTTGGGGGTTGATGGTGACGAGAGAGGCTGGCTGGTCACTGAGACAGGAACTCCCAGCTGGCCCAGCAGTGCTGGGGCTCTGGGAAATGAATGATACATGCTAACTAGACTTGCAAGTGACTATAATCCAGAAAAGGAGCCCTGGTGGCACAGTGGTTAAGCGCTCAGCTGCTAACCAAAAGGTCAGCAGTTTGAACCCACCAGTCACTCTGCAGGAGAGAGATGTGACAGTCTGCTTCCGTAAAGATTACAGCCTTGGAAACCCTATAGGACTGTTCTACTCTGTCCTATATGGTCACTATGAGTCAGAATTGACTGTAAGCCAACAGGTAATGGTTTTTTTTATAATCTGAAACACCAGTCTGTTTATTCATTGACAGTGGAAGGTATGTCTTTCCAGTGCCTGGAATACTTGTGTCCTCTAACTCCCTTTCCCAGTACGAAGGTACCTGGGAAACCAAGTTGGTAATAATAACAGCAGCAAAAACATAACAATACCAAAGAGCTTAATTTGCCCAAGGTCATACTGCTAGTAAATAGAAGAGCACAGGATTTAGACTCTGACCTGTCTAAATCCAAAGCCCAAACTCTTAACTACTACTTTAGCTAGCTTCTAGTGGCAATCACAAGGTCATTAACAAAAACAATACCAAACTTTTACTAGCTGCTGCTGTATATGGCAGGTCCTGTGCTAAGCATCTTGCATGCATTATACCTAACTGAACCCTTACCACAAGCCAATGGGGATCGGTATTATTATTACAATTCCCATTTTACAGATTAAAAAACTGTGGCTTGGAGAGGTTAAGTAAATCCCCGAGGCCACGTGGCTAATGAGTGGTGGGGTCACCTGGTATGACTCTGGAGGAACCACTATTCTTTAGGGAATCATAAGCAAGGGAGGGGGTTGAAGGGTAGCACCTGGGTCACTTGCTCTGTTTCTGTCCAAAATAGATCTTTGTAATAGTCCAAAGAACTTGGGTCTGCCAGATCAAATATCTCACTCCCTTAACCAGTGCTCTGCACTTACTGACAGCTTCTTATGATCTAGACCTCTTTCAGTATCCTCGCTCAGTTACAACAACTTTGGTTACAACCACATCAGCATGGTAACTGATTTCGTATTGGTTAGCCTTTTAAGTCGATGCCTTACCGTTCAGATTTTAGAAACCATTCTCAGTCTCTTGCTGATTTTGAGACAGTGGCCTAGTCTTCTCAGTCCCAACAGTTAGAGTTTTTCTCGTAAATGGCGGTTTCAGAGAATGACATTGACTGGCTTTGTTGCTACATGCCACAAGTCACCTCATCTGTATCCTGTCGAGCTCTCTGTACTGCCTTCAGCATTTTCGTGAGGTTGAAATGCTCCCATCTTGCCTGGACGGTGCATCTGTATACTTGATTGTGTTTCTTTTGGTTCTTTATTGTCTTTGTTTTCTCATTAAATTGTTTGAATTGTTTTATGTTTGGAAGTCTTCTCTGCCCCAACAAAATGGCAAGCTCCATGCGGGCATGGACAGTTTTCTCCTCGCTACACAGTCCCAGCAGCCCCAGACAGAACGTTGAGCACGTAGTAAGCATTCAGTGAATGTTGATGGAATTGAATTATGAACTATTGTCTCATGCTCTCTCTTTCCTCAAGGGCTTTCAGTTAGAACATTTGGCTGGAATGACACACAGACAGAACTGAATTAGGGAAAAAACATGCAATGTATCTTAGAGGCAAGGTTTCAGGCTCAGGATTTTGCATTACCTAATGTTTTGACTTCTTTCCAAATCAGTGCATTATCTGTTCTCACAAACATCGCTGTTCTTTTCAAATCTTCTAGATGAGTATTTTCTTCCCTTTGCCCTCTACCTCTACATTTTGCCCCCTCGAACAAATCTTTGAGTGTGTTTTCTTCTTGCTGAAGAAGTCACTGTTGTGGCCATCCCATTGTGGCCTAATTCAGAACATGTGCCATTTCACTTCTGTCTTCACTTTTCTTTGTTTTGACATTAACAGCTGCATGTAGATGACAACAGCTTGAAGGTGACAACAGAAGTAGAAGGCCCAACCCTGGCCGTATTTGGACCTTACACTCTAAAAGGGGAAAGACAGGGCATCCACATAGAACAAAACGCACACGTTTGAGAGAGAATTTACAGGCATCATCAATTTTAACCTCATTTAGCCCTGTAAGGAAGTCAGCGCCCAAATTGTTGCCAAAACTTTGCTTATTCCTGCTTTGGACTTCAAAACCCCTCTTCGAGTTGAGAGGAGAAGACCGCTATTGTCTTCTTCATTTCTCACTCCGTGCCCCAGACAATGTGACAACAGTCCTGTGTTCTCAGAGCCTGGCCAGAGCCATTGGGGAGGGTAGACCTTGTCTGCCCATCTACAATTGTGAGGTCTCCTTGAACTTAACAAGTTCAACAACTGGACTCAGGCAGCAATGGCCCCCTTTAAGCAGACATGCAGGAGAATGGACTTACATAAGATGGAAAAGGCCCTCCCTTGCTGCCCCATGAGGAGCCCTGGTTGTGCAGTGGTTAAAGCGCTCGGCTGCCAACCAAGAGGTCATCGGTTTGAACCCAGCAGCCACTCCACTGGGAGAAAGATGTGGCCATCTGCTTCCGTAAAGATTACAGCCTTGGAAACACTATGGGGCAGTTCTACTCTGTCCTGTAGGGTCACTATGAGTTGGAATTGACTTGACCGCAGTGGGTTCGGTTTGGGTTAACTGCCCCACCCCCTAGCCCTGCGCCTCTCTGCACCTGTGACTGTTTGAAATCCCCATTCTGCCAGTTTTGTTTCTCCGTAATCCCTGCTAAGGGACTTGGGGCCTGCTCTCCACAGCCACTTCCATCTGCACTTGGCTCTTGTCTGTAGTCCACAGTACTGGCAAGTGCTGACTTCTTCGAAGCCAGTGTGAGGAAAGTGCACGTTCAAAAGCATCTGCCTGGGGTTGGAGTGAGTGGGAAATGGAAAACATGCTCATCTCGGAGGCATCTCATTCTTTTGGAAAAATCTGAAACCTCCACTAGTTTATTGTTTGTAGGCTGCCAAGTGTATTCTTTTTTTCCAAGACAGAGGAAACCATCTTTGAAACTCATTCTTAATAACACACGCACTCTATCTAGTGCTTCTTCCACCCATTGCAAAACTGCCAGATAAGGTGCGGCTAGGGTTTGGCTTATTATTGTTGTTGTTTATCACAAAAGATTCACAACTGTTCCATTTTGAGCAAAAAGGGGTGTAGGTCACTCTTTCAGTCCTCTGCAATGATGTCTATTAATTACCCAAAACTTCTGGACAGTTCCTGTCCTGGAGATTTCTTGCCCCTTAACTACCCTGTTATCCACTTCATCGAAAAAGAAAAATATGCGAAATGTATGTCTGCTCCTTGCTTCTGACATTTTGTCTCCCAAAGTTCCCCTCACTGTACTGCAGTGGAGGGAAAGACTGCGTGTATACATTTCTTTGGGAATATACTTTTTCAATTTGATGGAAAGGGCTTCTTGTTGGGAAGCACGGCTGAAAAATAAACAATAAAACCTCACAAAGCCAGCCTTGGTTTACTCAAAATGGTGGCCAATCAGACACTGGGTTAGAGAACCACAGATTTTTTTTTTAAGTTTTTATTGTGCTTTAAGTGAAACTTTACAAATCAAGTCAGTCTCTCATACAAAAATTGATATACACCTTGCTATGTACTCCTATTTTTTTTTTGCTATATATTCCTAGTTGTTCCCCTCCTAATGAGACAGCACACTCCTTCCTTCCACTCTCTATTTTCGCATCCATTCAGCCAGCTTCTGACCCCCTCTGCCCTCTCATCTCTTCTCCAGACAGGAGCTGCCCACATAGTCTCATGTGTCTACTTGATCCAAGAAGCTCGTTCTTCACCAGTATCGTTTTTTATCCCATTGTCTAGTCCAACCCCTGTCTGAAGAGTTGGCTTTGGAAATGGTTCCTGTCTTGGGCTAACAGAAGGTCTGGGGACCATGACCTCTGGGGTCCTTCTAGTCTCAGTCAGACCATTAAGTCTGGTCGTTTTGCAAGAGCATGAGGTCTGCATTCCACTGCTCTCCTGCTCCATCAGGGGTTCTCTGTTGTGTTCTCTGTCAGGGAAGTCATCGGTTGTAGCCGGGGACCATCTACTTCTTCTGGTCTCAGGCTGATGTAGTCTCTGGTTTATGTGGCCCTTTCTGTCTCTTGGGCTCATAATTACCTTGTGTCTTTGGTGTTCTTCATTCTCCTTTGATCCAGGTGGGTTGGGACCAACTGATGCATCTTAGAGGACTGCTTGCTAGCGTTTAAGACCCCAGACGCCACTCTCTAAAGAGGGATGCAGAATGTTCTCTTAATAGATTTTATTATACCAATTGACTTAGATGTCCCCTGAAACCATGGTCCCCAAACCCTCGCCCCTGCTACACTGGCCTTTGAAGTGTCTGGTTTATTTGGAAAACTTCTTTGCTTTTGGTTTAGTCTGGTTGTGCTGACCTCTCCTGTATTGTGTGTTGTCTTTTCCTCCACCTAAAATAGTTCTTGTCTACTATCTAATTAGTGAATACCCCTCTCCCTCCCTCCTTCCCCACTCTCGTAACCATCAAAGGATATTTTCTTGAATCAGAGATTTTTTAAAATAAACTTCTTATTGAAGTATAATATGCATATAAAAAGTGCACACGTCATTAGTGTACAGTTTGATGAATTTTTACAAAGTGAACCAGTACCCAGATCAAGAAATAGAAGTCCACTCCACCTCAACCCTGTATGAGTTTCCTGTGGCTGCTGTAACAAATGCCCACAAACTGCTTAGCTTAAAACAATAGACACTTACTCTCTCACAGCTCTGAAGGGCAGAAACCTGGAATCAAGGTGTTGGCAGGACCACATTCCCTCTGCAGGCTGTAGGAGAGAATTCTTCCTTAACTCTTCCAGCTTCTTATGGCTGCATCATTCTAGTCTCTACCTCTGTCTTCTCATGGCCTTCTCCTCTGGATGTCTTTCTTCTGTGTCCCTCATAAGGACAGTTGCTTCAGATTTAGGGCCCGTCCCATAGTCTAGGATGATCTAATTTCAAGATCCTTAAGTGCTTCTACAAAGATCCTTTTTTTTCCAAATATGGTCATATTCATGGGTTCCAGGGGTTAGGATGTAGACATGTCTTTGTGGACCATCATTCAACCCACTACACCCCTGGCAACCCATAATAGCATGGGTTACCTTTGCCTGCACTTGCATTTTATAGACATGTAATCACACAGGATGTGCTGTTTTGTGTCTGGCTTCTTTTGCTCAACATCGTGCTTGTGAGATCTATCTACATGGTTGCTTATAGCTGTAGACTATTCATTTTCATTGCTGTATAATATTCCATTGAATGCCTTTCTCACAATTTATCCATTCTGTTCTTGACATTTGAGTTGTTTTTAGTGTTTGGCTGTTATGAATAATGCTGCTACAAGTATTTCTGTACATGTCTCTTGGAGCACATGCCCATGCGTTTCTGTTGGGTAGACCTAGGAGTGAAATTGCTGGGTCTTAGGATATGTGTATGTTCAGTTTTAGTGGAAAATGACAAATAATTATAGATTTTTAAAGTTAGAATGAGTCTATGCAATCAAGGCCAGATACCTCACTTAAATAAGTATCAAATAATCCCAAATCCACTTAATTCAAAGTCCACCGTTTCCTCTGGTCCCAGACCTTTCTTGCATGTTGTCATATGGCTTGAGTAGTCCATCAAGCTGCTGGACCAAAATCCCACTGCATTGCCTTTGTTAGATCACCCAAGTGAAAGAGAGTTTGGTGGCACTGGCCACGGAAAGAGGCAAGAAGCAAACCATGTGGCCAAGAACTTTAGCTGCACTTAATTGGCTTCCTTTCTGCATTTAGGCTTCCTGTTTGCTCTAGGAGTCAGCTGGCTCAGGATTGAGTGTCTTGGGCAAGCTCTTTCATCCTCACTTTTGTGGGCAGAGGAGTGCTGTGTGCCTAGCACAGAGCATTATGCGTGAGGCTCAGCAAAGAGCATTATGCGTGAAGCTTTCATTTCGAGACGTTTCTGTTTCAGAAGAGTCCCATTTTTTGTACCCTGAGCTAAGAAAAGCCAAAGGCAGCTCAAAGTTAAATGAAAAACAATTTAAAAAGATAGGTTCCCCCCACCCCCACCCTGCTACGTTATTTTTTTAAACCATTTAGTGTAATTAACCCATTGCTTCATAAAGCTGTTTCACCAGGACCTTCAACTTCTCCAGGAAGAGATGAAAATAAATGGAACGTTTCATGTCACTGTTCCCACGATTCTTAAAAAGTCATGTTTATGTTTAACAGCACGATATGAAACATCTCTGGTCAGTAAAGAGTTGTTTTACCTCAGGATGACAAAGCAACAGCATCTCTGTAATGACAATTTTTATACACATTTTAAACATTAATTCTTCATATAGATTACCAGGCATGTTTGACTCCAACCATTTTTTCCCACATAATTATTTCTTTCAAATCTCCTAATTGTTCCATTCTGTTGAATACCATCTGTCCTGCTGAGGGACAATTGTGTCTAAACAAATCAACAGGTTTTGCGTCATTGTCTAAATATGAGAGAGAAATAGCCCCAAAACTCTTTGGTAGAAATTAACAGAGTTCTAAATCCCACATTGGGAATGCCTCATTGCTCGCTCCCCTGGAAGCTGACTTTCATAACTTGTAGAGCCCAAAACAAAGCCAAATGAATTTTGGAAAGGTCAGTGGGAAAAGGATTGGGGTGGGACTTTCCCAGAGAACGTTTGAGCCTTTGCTCCATGAGCTGTCTGCTAACTGGGACAATTTGTACTCAGCTAGGGTTGGGGAGAGAGCAGAAGCAATTATTCTCTTGGTACCTGGGTCCAGGGGGGCTGGAAACCTGGGATTTGCCTCATTTGCTTGGGGGCAGCCATCTTGCTCTGGGAAAGAGCCTGTTTGAACCCCGTGAACAGTGTTGTTATGCCAGGCACCTTGGAAATGTGCACACAACATCTGTGGGAATAGCCGAGGACTGTCTGCCTTGCGTCTTCTTTTTGAGAAAACCACTGACGTGTTTCAAATAATCACATGCTGTGCACTGGGAAAGCCCTTTCCCCTGAAGCCAGTTGCAGGCACCCCAGAGCTCCAGAGCTTCTGCGAAGGGCCTGCAGAAGTTGCTGTTAGCATTCTACCTTCCAACAATAATTGACCTTTCTTCTTTTTTGTTTTCTTTTTTCTCGCCCTCTCTGTTTTGCTCTCACTCCTCGTCCCCCCAACGTAGTTTTCTCTTTATATGTTTATTTCTTCCCTCAAAGCTGTGGCCAAGAAGTCCTAACGGCTCTCAGGGTTAGAGAGGAGGCCAAGTCCACTGGTCTGAGGCTAGCCAGCAGTTCTAAGAAATCAGTGCATCCCTGGCGATCCTTTTTCCTTCCTCTGTGATTATATCAGCCTTGGTCTTTTCCACTTGTCTGTGTTATCACATCGTCTTGTTGTACGTGCACACTTTAAAATCAGTTCATTCAAAGACCTGAAGCATCTGCCTTCAGCTAACTCACTCCGAATTTGATTCGGAACCCAACCAAAACGGACCTGGAGGAAAGAGTCCAGTCAACTCTCCTTTCGGCTCCCCCGCCTGACTTCTCATCAAGCCGACTGGCTTTTTCAGAGGCCTTAATGTGATTAGAGATTGCGTATCTCCTCCCCCACAGCCCTCTACAAGTTGCAAGTCAGGGGTGGGGGAAAGAGAAAAGAGCCTGCTATCAGAGTGTCAGAATCGGCATTGCTCCTAATCAGATGGCCTGCACATTAGCACATGCACACTTCCGGCCTCTCCCCTTGCCCGGGTCCAGAGCCCCAGCCAGCTAATCGCAAGGAAAATATGTGTGTTTGTGTGTGTTAGGAGTGACCAGGGAGGCGGTTTGCTTCAGGATTCGCCTGCAGCATCTCTTTTACTAACTGCCACTCAGCATTGGCCATGGTAACTACACCAGTTAGCACCCCAGATTGATCAGGCATTGTGAATGAAAGAAAGGGAGATCCCCATGCAAACCAGCAACTGTCCCCTTGGTTAATCATTGGGATCCCCAAGCCCATCCACATGGCCAGGGCGCCAGTGTCGTGATGATGAAATAGGTGATTAAGGGACTTGGAGGCCAGTCCACACTGCAGCTTTGTCTGGAGTGTTCCAACGACAAGTGTTATTAGTCCACTAATCATAACATTGCCTGCAGTGGAATTTCCTTGGGAAGGAATGGGGCAGCGCCTCGATGCCAGAGGCCTGTGCTGCATGAAAATACTAACACATCACAATTGGCTGTTCTGTGGGAAGGCGAGTCCAACCTCCAACCAAGGAAATAGGTCACGGGGCTGCTGGATGCACTGTTATTTTGATTTACTCCCTCATACTTCTGCAGCTTTTACACATGTCTCTCGGGGTAGAATCAAACTCCTCCGAGTTGCGGGCATCTGAAGTGCCACACCGTGAAAGATGCTAGCGGGCTCTTCTAACAATGGCATGGTGTTTCTGTGGTCAGTCTTGCTGCGTCCATCAGACTCGATGCCCTTCAAGATACTCCTTACCTTGACCTCCTTCAGCGGGGTCTCCCAGGGGTCTGGAGCCATGGTTTTTAGGAGTCTGCAGCTGTGCTTGCCAGACAACAACTGTTTAGTGAAAGGATGAAGAGATACAAATGGGTTGGAGGGCGCCAGAGCCTTCTCGGTAATGAGCATAGCAAAGCTTCCATTTCCGAGGATCTTGGGAGGACGAGATGTACTCATTTGCAATATCACGCTGCCAGGGCTGTTAGTACCAGCTGTTGGACTCAGGGACCACCCTGTTAGCGGGGTTAGGGGCCTTTCTTTTCAAAAACCCTTTCTTTTATTCTATACCTCTGGTCACTTGGGCCTTAAGAAATGGGACTGGGTGGGGAGCTTTGGGAGTCTGTCACCAAGCAGCTGCCTCCTCTTTCCTGGATCAGTCTAGAATTCCCCTGATTTTTCCTAAACCCAAGCAGTTGTCTGCTGCCTTGGAGTGTCAGCAAAGGGTATTTGTGCGTTCAGTGGTATTTGCAGAGTTCACATCAGGCACAAGCTTATATTTCTTTTCTTTTTTAGGTAGACAGATGGTCAGACACTGGAGGTTTTGGAAACTTACCTCCTGTCCCCTTGTTTTTAATCATTCAGCTGTTGGTATTTCTGGATTCGTAACAGCTTTCTTGGTGCCCAGAGACATATTTTCTTGGGGGCATAGATTCTGGGTGCCAGCTTACCTGCCCAGAGTTGCCATTCCAGTGCAGTCTTTTAGGAGATGAAAGGTGTATGGTGTGGTGGAGAATTGAGATACCGGGGAAAGGATTTGAAGAAGTCTCTTGGGCGGTAAGACCAGAAGGCATTCTCTTTCATTAATCATGACCTATCTGTTTTTGCTGTGTGCCTTTGAGTCGATTTCGACTCATAGTAGCCCCATGTTACAGAGTAGAAATGTCCCATAGGGTTTCCTAGGCTGAAGTCTTTATGGGAGCAGATTGCTAGGTCTTGCTCCTGTGGAGCCGCTGGGTGGGTTGGAACCACCAACCTTTTGGTTAGCAGCTGAGTGCTAACTGTTGTGCTGCCAGGGCTTCTTTTGATCTCTCTCGCCAAATAGAAAGGGTGCACCTTTATAATTAAACTCCCCTGGTATATCTTCTATATCTTTGGACTTGAGAACAGATTCACTACCTTTTAAAATTCTCAGTAGAGTGTTAAATGCTGTTTCCACCCTTTGTTCTTCTTTTTTTCATAAATCTTCAGAGCACAGGTCCTACCTGTGAGTAACTGGAGTCAAATTTACAGTCAGTCCAGAACTACCACATGCTTACTGCGTACACTGCAGAGACAAGTAAAGAGATGACTCTCAAATCGTGAGAGCAAGCGCTGTGAAGCTGCACCCCAGTCAAAAAATCTGTTGTCATGGAGTCGATTCTAATTCATAGCGACCCCATAGGACAGAGCAGAACTGCCCCATAAGGTTTTCTCGGCTGTAATCTCTACAGAAACAGATCACCAAGTCTTTTCTCCCTTGGAGTGGCTGGTGGGTTTGAACTGCCAACCTTTTGGTTAGCAGCCCAGCATTTAACTACTGTACCACCAGGGTTCCTGCACCCCAGACAGTATGGCATAATGGTTACTTAGGCTCTGATGGAAGCTGGGCCAGGATTCAGTTCCCAGCTGGGATGCTTACTAGCTGTGTGAGGCGAGGCAAATTCCTGGGCCTCTCTTTCCTATGCTACAGATGAAAACATAAGTCCTTAGCACCAGTGAGTTGGGGAGGTTCAGTGAGAAAATGTAGGCAATTTGCTTTGTTAGCCCAGCCCTGGAAATTCGTAAAGTGGTCGCTAAATATTGACTTTTCTCATTATGAAAATCACCTCCTTGGCTTTGTAGTTCCATTTCCTGTTTAATAGCAACTGAAGGAGCCACAGGAGCCACCCCCATGTGAGTCTGGCTCTTTCTGAGGCTCCCTTTGGAATGGGATGGCCCCAGCAGTCCAGGGGGTGCGAGATGGGAGGGAGGCAGGCATTATTCTCTGGGCTGCAGCTGTGGCAGCCAGTACAGTATCCCCCACATGCCGGATGAATCAAGCTGAGGGCCAGATCTGGGCTGTGGGCCAGAGGTTCCCCACCCTGATTTATAGTGTGGACAGAGATGTGGGTGCTTTGTGAATATATTTTGATGATGATTAAAAAAAAAAAAGAGCTAGAGAGGGGGAAAAAAAACACCATTCCTTAAAAAATGTGCTGAGGCTTCAGGTTCAGGCCTATCTTCAAGATTAGAGCAGCCTGACTGTTAGCAGCAGCAACTTGTTAGAAAAAGCCCTGTGGAAGAGCAGCGTGGGATAGGCAATGCCCCTTGAAGCACAGTGAATTGTGAATGAGGTCCCTGTATGCCAACCGTTGGGGGCCGATTAAGCCTGCTGTCCCCTCTGCAGGTGTGGGGTTAGGGGACTAAGCCTGCATTTTAACTTCTGCAGGCCCCAAGAGCAGGACCAGGGAACACTGGGCTTGCTGGACCCTGGGGAGGCCCCAGCTCCCATGCTTCCCCAGGGCTAACATTTCTCCAGGAACCAGCCAGGCTTTGCCTGTGGGGTCAGGGCTAGGTCACTGCTAAGGACAATAGGCTAAGTGTGGGAAGGCAGCCTTGGATGGAGTTTGGAACAAACCCCATCAAGGATTTATTCTCAACCTTCAACCCAACACATGAGAGAGGGTTCCCATTTTGGGGCCTGGTGGAGCCGTGTGGAGCAGGGAGGCGAGTGGGGCTGGGAGTGGGGGCTCCCTGCGGAATGTTTCCCCTCCCAGACAAGGCCGAGCCAGGCAGAGCCTGCCTTGCTCTCCTTGAGCAGTGTCAGGCCAGCTGTACTGACTGACTGTATTTCATTGAGGAGAGAACCCCAACCAGGTTTCCTAGGACCCATACAGATCTCTGAAGACAGGAGATTTATTCCTCCAAGGTGAGGCCACTCAACAGCCATCATGCTGGGTGCAGCACAGAAAACCACGTTGGTCTGCGAACATCATTTTTCGGGAGAAGGGCAGTGTCTGAGTTATCTAGTGCTGCTATAACAGAAATACCACAAATGGATGGCTTTAACAAACGGAAATTTATTCTCTCACAGTCTAGTAGACTAGAAGTCCAAATTCAGGGTGTCAGCTCCAAGGGAAGGCTTTCTCTCTCTGTTGGCTCTGGAGGAAGGTCCTTGTCCTCCGTCTTCCCCTCATCGAGGAGCTTCTCAGGCACAGGGACCCCAGGTTCCAAAGGACGCGCTCTGCTCCTGGTGCTGCTGTCTTGGTGGTATGAGGTCCCCCGCTCTCTGCTTGCTTCCCTTTCCTTTTATCTCTTGGGAGATAAAAGGTGGTACAGGCCACACCCTAGGGAAACACCCTTTACCTTGGATCAAGGAGGTGACTTGAGTAAGCATGGTGTTACAATCCCACCCTAATCCCCTCAACGTAAGATTACAATCACAAAATGGAGGGCAACCACACAATACTGGGAATCATGGCCTAACCAAGTTGACACATATTCTGGGGGGGCACGAGGCAATCCATGACAGGTCGTGAAGACTTTCATGCCAATAACCTGTCATATCTGACAAGTATAATCTAGTTTTTTGTTTGTTTGTTTCTGATTTTTGTTTGCACTTACTCACCTCTCACTGCTCCTGGTGGCCTGTGACCCTCCGTTCTAGTTCAGCACCCGTGTCACCCCACCATACTCGTTTTTTGCCTTTAAACTTTAACCCATCTAGACATCTAGAATCTTTTTGCCCTTTGATGATTCAAAGCCTATCTATCCTTTCACATGGCCAGGTGTCTGAGGAAACAGCCCCAGGGGTCCCTAAAACAAACAAAACAAAAAAACTCGTTGCTATTGAGTTGACTCCCACTCATGGCTACCCCATGTGTTATAGAGTAGAACTGGGCTCCATAGGGTTTTCTTGGTTGTAATCTTTACAGAACCAGATCACCAGGCCCTTCTTCCATGGTGCCACTGAAGGGGTTCGAACCACCAACCTTGAAGCTAGTAGTCGAGCACAAATTGTTTGTGCCACTCAGGGACCTCAGGGGACCCCGGGTGTCCCCCATTATTGCCTGGCCCAGGGCTTTGGTGTACATCTTCATGAACTCCAAATTTCCCTACCAGTCCAGATCACAAAGAAAGCTCAATGGAGACAAATCTAAAGGAGAAAGGCAAGTCTCTATTTCAGTCTGACTGCCCTGCTCCCTTCACACTCAGCACAAGTAGATTATGTCGCCCTGCCTGTGATTCGTTTTTGCACCCACTCACCTCTTTTATGTGTTCAGCTCATCAAAACGCACATCCACCACACCCACTACGCCAAGCCTGGGTGAATTTTGAGCCTCCAGCAATTTCCCCCAGCAGGCAAAGCTCCTCCCGCCTCGAGCCCTTGAAGTTCTCTGCTTTATGTCTAGGATGAGAAATAAGACCCGAGCAGAGGGGCTCTGGTCTGTATCACTTGGGGCTGGCTCCTTCACGGGATGCCGAGAAGCCCCCCGGAATGAAATAAAATGGCTTCTCAGGCTCTTTATTATGAGTCTCCCATTTCCTGCCTCTGAGCCCAACAAAGGACTTGTGTATGGAGTGTGTGTGTGAGTGTGTGTGTGATGGCAGGAGAATGCACACAGGATCCTTGTGCATTCACTTTGCTTGGGAGGAAACAGAAGTGGGGATCTGGTCCCAGCAGTGTTAGGGAGCAGTGGTGGGGGCCCTCACCAACTCTCCCTCCAGCTCATTGGGAATGGCTTTTACTAACAGTTTGGTTTGAAGTAACCACAAAGTTGCATCTCTGGCTTCTGACTACCTCCCACCCACCCCCCCCCACACACACACACAAAAAAAGCGCCTTCAGACTTCAGTTGATGCTTGGGAGGACTGTATATCTTCTTAAGAGATAAGGGAGCTTGGAGTAACTCCTGTGGCAGGGTGCTGGTCTTTCATGGTAATGAAGGTCAGGGTTTCTCCTCCCCCACAATACTGCTTTGTGATGATCTGGCACCAGCCAGACCTCAGTC
This sequence comes from Elephas maximus indicus, assembly GCF_024166365.1. Taxonomy (NCBI): domain Eukaryota; kingdom Metazoa; phylum Chordata; class Mammalia; order Proboscidea; family Elephantidae; genus Elephas; species Elephas maximus. The sequence continues at coordinate 21,232,654 of NC_064846.1, forward strand.
ACTGCTTTGATTGCCCTATCTCAGCTTTTGGGAGCCTTTTCCTTCATAAAGCTTGGATTTTATTTGAGAGCCTGTTACAAATGGAGCAAGCATTGTGGGTACATGCTCCTTATAACCCTGGGAACAAACTGTTAGCAAAGACTGTAGTGGGAGCCCATTTATAGACAAATATGCTAATTATAAATCGTTCTTATCTTGTCATTAAAGCAGATCTGGCAGACCTAGGACTTGGCAGCCCTTGGTTGGTTATTAGTTTCATGCTACTGTACCAGCTGGGCAGTCATAAAACTGGTATTCTTTGAAAAATAGTCTGTAACGTAGACCAGCCTCCTCTGCACCCATTAGCCCAAACTGGTATGGCTTGATGGTCCAATCATGGGCTGTTCTGATGCTGGGTTTGATTTCTGTCTGGAGCTTTAGGCCAGCTAGAGGGAGGGACACAAGGGTCCTGGGCAGTGAGGTAACATCAGAGGTTCTGCCCCAAAGCCCCTCACCTCCTCTGGCACTACTTCCCTTCATGCTGGCAGTCCCCTGCCCCATCCTGGGCCCCACTCTGTCAAGCCCTGCTTTTACTTTGAGTTGGGAGTTAGTTGCAAGGTTGTCATGAGGTGGAGTTGACTCTAGGAGGCAGAGTCCCTGGGTGGTGCAAATGGTTACTGGAGTTTGGTTAAAGGTTGGAAGTACGAGTCCACCCAGAGGTGCCTCTGAAGAAAGACCTGACAATCTACTTCTGAAATACCAGCCGTTAAAACCTATGGGATTGTCATGAGTCAGTTGAGTCTAGAGGACAAGGAATCCCTGGGTGGTGCAAATGTTTACTGCAGCTTGCTTAAAGGTTGGTGGTTTGAGTCCACCCAGAGTCACCTCTGAAGAAGGACCTGGTGATCTACTTCCAAAAAAAAATCAGTCATTGAAAACCTTATGGAGCACAATTCTAACTCTAACATGAGTCAGAGTTAGTGCGACAGAAACTGGTTTTCAAGGAGGCAAAAGGCCTTCAAAAATGAAGGCCACCGTATTGGGATGAGACCTGATAGTTTCCTTAAACATGCTTTCCTTTAGCTCCTTGAACATATTTAAAACAGCTAGTCTAAATCTTTGTAAGTCCAATGTCTGGGCTTCCTCAGGGATAGTTTCTATTAATTGCTTTTTTTCCTATGTATGGGCCATTTTTTTGCGTGCCTCAAATTTTTTGTTGAAACCCAGACATTTTGAATATTATATTGTGGCAACACTGGAAATCAGATTCTCCTTTCCCAGGGTTTGTTGTAGCTTGCTTGTTTAATGACTTTCTCTTTGAACTTCCACCAGAGCTGGTTGGTCCTATCATAAAAAGCTACAGTTTATGAAGTATAACTTCCCCTACTGTTTACTTTGTCTGCCCCCCAACTCTTTTGATGAAATGTGAGGTCAGTCATTGGGAGAAGCAAGTTATAAATATCAAGCTTGTTTTGATGCTTTTTAGATTTCAGCTGAGCAGCCTCTCTTCAAAAAAATTTGTAAATCACAAGGGCAGCCAATATTCATTATTGGCCTTCATGTCAGGAAGACAAAAAAAAATTAGAAATTTATATAGCATAAGAGAAGATCCCATTCTACTTTTCTAAGGGGGCCTAAAAAGGCTTCTCTAAAGAGAATAGCCCACAGTCCAGAAAGAGAATTAAACTCCATGTCACTAAGGAGAGATGCTCTTAGCCATTTCCTTCAGTTCCTGATCTCTACTTTTGAGGGCAGAGGGGGGACACACCTCCACAAACTAGAATTAGCTAAGCCCTGCAGTGTTTTTTTGTTTTTTTTTTTTTTGCAGTGTTACCAGTGACAGGGGTGCCTGTGTGAGGCTCTCTCTGCACAGAAAAGGAGGTAGCCTTAATGGCAATCCAGAGGATAATCAGAGACTGGAGCAAAAGAACTGGAAGGGTGGCCTGAGGAGTGTAGGCAGAATGTCTCCAGTGCTGGATGGAGGGTAAAAGCCAAAACCAAACTTGTTGCAGTTGAGTCCATCCCAACTCATGGCAACCCTATATGAGTATCAGAGTAGAATTGCTCCATAGAGTTGGGTTTTTTTTGGCTGTAATCTCTATGGAACATATCACCAGGCCTTTCTTCTGTGGCACAGCTGGGTGGGTTCCAACTGCCAACCTTCAGGTTAGTAGTTGAGCACAAACTCTTTGTGCCGTCAGGGACCTCGGATGGAGGATAGGAGGGAGAAAAAGAAAGGGGGAAAGGGAGACAGGCATTGGGACAAAGAATGGTCAATAGATTCTGTGCCACTGGGGCAGGCTTAGAGCAAGATGCAGTTTCCTTTCTGTGATTCCATATTTTCACCAAGCAGTTTTTAATATGGTCACTTTGGTTCTTGAGATGTTCCTAGACCATTAACCTATTTCTCATGCATTCATTTATTCAACAAACATTTACCAGGTACCAGGCATAGGAAATACTGAGATGAATAAAACAGGTAACTCATGGTTATGGGAGAGATGAAAATACAGAAAATTATAACATAGTGAGAGTAGGCCCATGTCTTAGAGAAGGCAAGGGAGCTAGGAACCCCAAGGAATCTTCTCAGTCCAGCAAGGAGTTGGGGTGGAAAGAAGGAATCTGTAAGGCCTCTGGCAGGAGGTAATGCTTGAGCTGAATCTTGAGTCTTAAAGCACAAGAAGAAGTTTGTCAAGTTTGTCAGGAGGAGTGTGTAAGGGTGTAAGTATCCTAGAGAGAAGGAACAGCAAATGCAGATAAAACCCAGAGGAAGCATGGTACATTCTGGAGTGCAAACACAGCTTTGGAGAGATGGACATAGGGTGTGTGGAGGGTACCAGAAGGAAGCAAGTTTAGAAAGCTAGATGAGGCCAGATCATGAAATGCTCTGCATGTTTTGAGGAGGAACCTGGCTTTATCTTGAAGCTTATGGGGGAGTCAGTGAAGGATTCAGCAGGAGAGTGACCTGGGTAGTGTAGTAATATAGTTAAGAGCGCAGACTATGTACACCAGTGATGTTCAAAGCGTGGTCCCTGGACCAGCAATATCAGCATCACCTGGGAACCTGCTAGAAATGCAAATTTTGGGGCCACATCCCAGACCTGTTGAATCAGAAACTCTGGGGGTGGGATCTAATCATTTGTGTTTTAACAAGTCCTTCAGGTGATTCTGATGCACTCTCAAGTTGGAAAAACATTGACCTAGACAGGCTACCTGAGTCGGAGTCCTAGTTTTCTCACTGTATAACCTTGGGCAAGTTCTAAACCTTTCTGAGCCTCAGTTTCCTCAGCAATAAAATGGGGATTGTAAGATTGTTTCAAGGATTATGTGCGTTATTATATGTAAGTGCTTAGAGTAATACCTGGTCCATAGTAAGCACTCAATAAATGTGAGCTATTATCACATTTTTTTTTTCTTATCATAAATGTTACCGTCACCCAGATTTCTCTGGATAGCTGAACATTTTTCTCTGGCCTGTGGCCTGGATTTAGTGTCATGGATCTTTCCTTTCCTTTCTTTCCTTCACTCATTTGTACAAAAATATCTATTAAACACCTATTATGAGCAAAAAAGACACCAAACCAGTTGCCATCGAGTCGATTCTGACTCATGGTGACCCCGTGTGTGTCAGAGTAGAGCTGTGCTCCATGGGGTTTTCAATGCCTGATTGCCAGGTGTCTTAGTCATCTAGTGCTGTTATAACAGAAATACCACAAGTGGATGGCTTTAACAAAGAGAAGTTTATTCTCTCACAGCCTAGTAGGCTACAAGTCCAAATTCAGGGTGTCAGCTCCAGGGGAAGGCTTTCTTTCTCTGTCAGCTCTGGAGGAAGGTCCTTGTCATCAATCTTTCCCTGAACTAGGAGCTTCTCCGTGCAGGAACCCTGGGTTCAAAGGATGCGCTCTGCTCCCAGCACTGCTTTCTTGGTGGTATGAGGCCCACAACTCTCTGCTTGCTTCCCTTTGCTTTTATCTCTTGTAAGATAAAATGTGTTTCAGGCCACACCTCAGGGAAACTCCCTTTACATTGGATTCAGGGATGAGACCTGGTAAGGGTGTTACAATCCTACCCTAAACCTCTATAACATAAAATTACAATCACAGAATGGAGGACAACCACACAGTACTGGGAATCATGGCCTAACCAAGTTGATACACACATTTTTGGGGGAACATAATTCAATCCATGATACTAGGCCTTTCTTCCAGGGCATCTCTGGGTGGACTTGAACCTCCAAACGTTCAGTTAGCAGCCAAGTGCTTAACAACTTCTGCCACACAGGGACTTATTACAAGCAAAGGGGGTGCTTAAGGGGAATTCACCTGGGGATAGCAGTAGCGCCCTAGTGAGAATTCAGCCTACCGACTTTATAGAAGAGATGGAACTCAGGGTGTGGCCTTAGACAAGCCCCCTTCCCATTGTCTTGTCCTCAACATGGTCCTCTGTGGAGCCGGTGATTTCTGATGACTCATATAGCTCTGACATTCAGTGATTCCACTTACCTTGAAATGAGTCCAAGCTAGCAAACATTTATTGTGTACTGTGCTAGTAACTTTCACAGTATCTCACCACAAGCTTATGATATAAGTATGATATATGTATTATTCTTCCCAATTAAAAATAAAGATGTGCTGAGAGAAGGAAGTTAAGGTTGACTCAAACAGAACAGCAGCCATGTGGCAGGGCCAAGATTTGAGCCTGGTCTGGCTGATTCAAGGACCTAGGTTTCTTCTGCTGAGTCATACTGCCTCCTGTGGCATGCTGTGTCCTCCTTCAGAGAGATAAATGGGCTTGCCCAAGGTCACACAACTAGTAAGGGGCATAGGCAGGAGCAAAACCCAGGTTTTCTGACTCCAGAGCCAGTGTTTGGTCTACAAATCACAGTGGTTCTAACAATGAAGGCTAACAGTGTGCTAAGAGCTGGACAGATTAATGGCCCGCTTCTTGCCTACAGGCTCCAACAATCTAAAGTCAACAGACAACACACAAGTCATGTAATGAACAGCGATGTCGCACAGAGGTCAGCAGTCCTCAGCAGGAGTCAATTTAAAATGCATGGAGGGGTCCAAGAGGGTTCAAGATGGACTTCCTGACTGAGGACTTGGTTAGGAGCGATTTGAAGGTGTTCTGAAAAGTGTCAGGCTGGCTTTCCAAGTGAACAGATGGATCAAATTGAACATCTCCCCATTCAGAGATCTCCAAATTGGTATGCACACAATAGGGTGCAGAAGGAAAACATGACAACTCTTATTTCTGTTGCCTGTTTATCACATTTCAATTTCTATTTTCTGTAGATCCATTATGATGTAAAACCTATACATTAAGCCTATTCAGAAGTATATGTTTATAATTTACAAATTGTACATACACACATAATTTATAAATAATTTTCTATCTTATGTATGTTATATACTGTCTATAATTATTATATTAGTAAGTAGTACAATGGGGATCCTTGTGGCACAGTGCTTAAAAGCTCTGCTGCTAACCAAATGGTCAGCAGTTTGAATCCACCAGCTGCTCCTTGGAAACCCTCTGGGCGCAGTTTCTACGCTGTCCTATAGGGTCGCTATGAGTCGAAATCAGGTCGTAATGGGTTTTTGATTTAAGTAGTACATTAATATCATTTTAAACCTAGAAGTGTATTACATATTCATAAACAAAGTATATAAATAAATATATATACATATATCTGGGGTGGGGTAGCGGTGGTGGTTCAGTGGTAGCATTCTCCCCTTCCCTGCAGGAGACCTGGGTTAGAATCCTGACCAGTGCGCCTCATCCACAGCCATCCCCTGTCTGTCAGTGGAGGCCTGCATGTTGCTATGATGTTGAACAGGTTTCAGCAGAGCTTCCAGATTAAGACAGACTAGGAAGAAAGGCCTGGTGATCTACTTCTGAAAATCAGCCAATGAAAACCCTAAGGATCACAAAGATCGAATCCACAACCCATCACGGGGAGGGCACAGGAGCAGGCAGCATTGCATTCCACTGTGCATGGGATTGTCATGAGTCTGGCCAACTCCATGGCAACAATACCACTAAAACCCACTGCCGTCGAGTCAATTCCGCCTCATAGCAACCCTATAGGACAGATATATATATATTTGGGGATTACTCCAAAACATTTTTTTTTCTTTTTTTATTGTGCTTTCGATGAGGGTTTACACAGCAAATTAGTTTCTCATTAAACAATTAATACAAGTATTGCTTTTGTGACATTGGTTGTCAGCCCCACGACGTGGTAACACTCGCCCCTTGTTGGCCTTGGGTTCCCCATTATCAGCTTTCCTGTCCCCTCCTGCCTTCTCGTCCTTGCCCATGGGTTGGTGTGCCCATTTAGTCTCATTTTGTTTTATGGGCCTGTCTAATCTCTGGCTAATGGGTGAACCTCAAGAATAACTTCAGTACTGAGTTAAAAGGGTGTCCAGGGGCCGTACTCTTGGGGTTTTCCACTCTCTGTTAGACCAGTAAGTCTGGTCTTTTTTTTTTTTTAATTTATTTATTGTGCTTTAGGTGAAAGTTTACAAATCAAGTCAGTCTCTCATACAAAAAGTTATACACACCTTGATGTATACTCCGGAAACCCTGGTGGCGTAGTGGTTAAGTGCTACAGCTGCTAACCAAATGGTTGGCAGTTCGAATCTGCCAGGCGCTCCTTGGAAACTCTATGGGGCAGTTCTACTCTGTCCTCTAGGGTCGCTATGACTCGGAATCGACTCGACAGCACTGGGTTTGGTTTGGTTTTTTTTTTGATGTATACTCCTAGCTGCTCTCCTCTTAATGAGACAGCACATTCCTCCTTTCTACCCTGTGTTCCCCATGTCTGTTCAACCAGCTCCTGTCCCCCTCTTCCTTCTCCTCTTGCCACCAGACAGGAGTTGCCCACATAATCGCAAGTGTGTACTTGAGCCAAGAGGCTCATTCCTCACGAGTATCATTGTCTGTCTTATAGTCCAGGCCAGTCCCTGTCTGTAGAGTTGGCTTTTGGAATGGTTTAAATCCTGGCCTATCAAAGAGTCCGGGGACCATGACCATCAGGGTCCCTCCACTCTCAGTCAGACCATTAAGCCTGGTCTTTTTACGAGAATTTGGGATCTGCATCCCACTGTTCTCCTCCATCAGGGATTCTCTGTTGTGTTCCCTGTCAGGGCAGTGATCGGTGGGTAGCCGGGCACCAAATAGTTCTTCCAGTCTCACGCTGATGGAGTCTCTGGTTTGTGTGGCCTTTTTCTGTCTCTTGGGCTAATATTTTCCTTGTAACTTTGGTGTTCTTCATTTTCCTTTGCTCCAGGTGGGTTGAGAGCAATTGATGCATCTTAGGTGGCTGCTTGCTAGTGTTTAAGACCTCAGATGCCTCTCACCAAAGTGGGATGCAGAACATTTTTCTTAATATATTTTGGTATGCCAGTTGACCTAGATGTCCCCTGAAACCGTGGTCCCCAGATGCCAGTCCCTTCTACTCTGGCCTTTAAAGCATTTGGTTGTATTCAGGAAACTGCTTTTGGTTTGGTCCAGTTGTACTGACTATCCCTGTGTTGTGTGTTGCCCTTCCCTTCACCTAAAAAAAATTTGTCTACTATCTAGTTAGTGAATATCCCTCTCCCTCCCTCCCCACACTCTTCTGTGTTTAAACTTTATCTAGAGTTCTTATAATAGTGGCTTCATATAATGTTTGTCCTTCTGCAACTGACTAATTTCACTCCACGTAGTACCTTCCAGGTTCCTCCATGTTATGAAATGTTTCCCGGATTCCTCACTGTTCTTTATCGATGCGTAGTATTCCATTGTGTGAATATACCATAATTTATCCATTCATCCGTTGATGGGCACCTTGGTTGCTTCCATCTTTTCCCTGTCGTAAACAGTGCTGCAATGAACATGGGTGTGCATATATCTGTTCGTGTAAAGGATCTTATTTCTCTAGGTTATATTCCAAGGAGTGGGATTGCTGGATGATATGGTAGTTCTATTTCTAGCTTTTTAAGGAAGCACCAAATCAATTTCCAACGTGCTTGTACCATTTGACATTCCCACCAGCAGTGTAGAAGTGTTCCAGTCTCTCCACAACCTCTCCAGCATTTATTATTTTGTATTTTTTGGATTAGTGCCAGCCTTGTTGGGGTGAGATGGAATCTCATTGTAGTTTTGATTTGCATTTCTCTAATAGCTAATGATCGTGAGCATTTCCTCATGTATCTGTTAGCTACCTGCATGTCTTCTTTAGTGAAGTGTCTATTCATATCTTTTGCCCATTTTTTAATTGGGTTATTTGCCTTTTTGTAGATGATTTTTTGCAGTATCATGTAGATTTTAGAGATCAGGCGCTGATCAGAAATGTCATAGCTAAAAACTTTTTCCCAGTCTGTTGGTAGTATTTTTACTCTTTTGGCGAAGTCTTTGGATGAGCATAGGTGTTTGATTTTTAGGAGCATATTAGTTATCTAGTTTTTCTTCTATATTCCTTATAATGTTTTGTATACTGTTTATGCCATGTATTAGGGCTCCTAACGTTGTCCCTATTTTTTCTTCTATGATCTTTATCGTTTTAGATTTTATATTTAGGTCTTTGATCCATTTTGAGTTCGTTTTTGTGCATGGAGTGAGGTATGGGTCTTGTTTCACTTTTTTGCAGATGGATATCCAGGTATGCCAGCACCATTTGTTAAAAAGACTGTCTTTTCCCCATTTAACTGTTTTGGGGCCTTTGCCAAATGTCAACTGCTCATATGTGGATGGATTTATGTCTGGATTCTCAATTCTGTTTCATTGGTCTATGTATCTGTTGTTGTACCAGTACCAGGCTGTTTTGACTACTGTGGCGGTGTAATAGGTTCTAAAATCAGGTAGAGTGAGGCCTCTCACTTTGTTCTTCTTTTTCAGTAAGCTTTGTTTATCCGGGGCCTTTTTCCCTTCCATATGAAGTTGGTGATTTGTTTCTCCATCTCCTTAAAAAATGTCACTGGTATTTGGATTGGGATTGCATTATATCCATAGATCACTTCCAAAACATTTTTCTAATATGGATGTGAGATGGACACCACAGCCCTCCATCATCAACCAGGAATAGCGATATTTCAAGGCCTGCTTATGTTTTGGTGCAGCAGAAACTCGATCTTCTTTGGCATTTAATATCCACAGTTGTGTGTTGGTCCAGCTGGCCTGGTCGAAATTTCTACCCTGCATGCAGATACTCCAGGAGATACAAAGTCCCTGTCCTTGTAATGTTGACTTGTTAGTAAAAAAAAAAAAAAAAAAAAAAAGCACATGACCCAATAATACGGAGTCAGTAACATCAATTTTGGCCCATTCTCATAAAAGAATATTATCTTATGATTTAAAATCATGCTGTAGAAAAAAACATGTAATGACATGAGTAGATGGTCTTATAATTGAAAAGAAGATTACTATAAAAACGGGGTGATCAGTGAAAAAAAAAGGCACAAATTACATATGTGTGTATGAAAAAAAAGACTAGGAGGAAGTAGTCCAAAATATTAATCATGGCGGTGCAATTACAGGAATTTTTTTGTAGTTATTTTTGTTTTCTAAAATTTCTATAACAGCTTTGTATTACTTTTGTAATCAGGAAAAAACTATTTTTGAAAAGAAAATAAATTGTGCACATGCAATTGAGAAAGACATCTAAGTATCTTCTCAGAGCACATTGCAGACTCACAGAAAGAAAAATGAGCCCTACTTGTTGCTGTGTTTCCTGTAAGACAGTGCTGACAGCATTGTGCACATCAGCACATGGGGAGGGCACCCATGGAGAAGTTTCTCTAGCTCTTAGAACCAGGAAGACTTGCACTGGTTTGCCTTTATCAGATGGACACTGTGATTCATGTAACTCAATGATCTATCTTAGTTACCTCGTGCTGCCATCACAGAAATCCCACAAGTGGTGGCTTTAAAGAACAAGAATTTATTTTCTCACAGTTCTGGAGGTTAAAAGTCCAAATCAGGGTCTCGGCCATGTCGAATCCTTCTGTGAGCTTCTCTTAGTTTCTGGGATCCACCGGCGATCCTTGGCATTCCTTAGTGTTCTTCAGTGTCTAGCTTCCCCCGTGTGTGTCTCTGTGTCTATTCTGATCTTTTTATGACTCAGACTTGATTTGTTTTAGGTATGACCTCATTAACACCACAAAAGAAAAACTCTGTTTCCAAAAAGGATCACATCCACAGGTACAAGGGCTAGGAATTCAACCCATGTTTCGGCGGTGGGGGGGGGGGGGGTGGGACACAATTCAGTCCATAACCTCTTCAAACGTTTTTGCCTGGGAACCCCCTGAGTTTTTTTTTTAACTTTTTATTTTGAAATAATTTTGGATTTACAGAAAAGTTGAACAAATAGTACCGAAAGTTCCCATATACCTTTCATCCAGCTTTCCCTAATGTTTACCTACATAACCACAGTACAATGAACAAAACCAGGAAATTAACCCTGGTGCAGTACTATTAACTACAGACTTTATTCAGATTTCCCCAGTTTTTCCACTAATGTCCCTTTTGTGTTCCAGGATTCCATCCGAGATCCCACATTGCATTTAGTCGTCATGACTTGTTGTTGTTGTGTGCATTTGAGTCGACTCTGACTCATGGCTACCCCATGTGATGGAGTAGAACTGCCCCATAAGGTTTCCTAGGCTCTAATCTTTCTGGAAGTAGATGGCCATGTCTTTCTCCCATGGAGCTGCTGGTGGGTTTGAACCACTGATCTTTCAGTTAGCAGCCACCATTGCGGCAGCAGGGCTCCTTAATCTCCTTCAATCTGTGACAGTTCTTCAGTCTGCCTGTCTTTCATGACCTTGACACTTTTGAAGACACTCGTCAGCTACTTTGTGGAATGTCCCTCAGTTGAGGTTTGTTTGGTGTTTTCTCACGGTTAGATCGAGGTTATGCATTTTTGACAAGATCACCACAGGAATGATGTACCCTTCTCAGTGCCTCCTAAACTTTTTAAAACTAACTATCCCAGTGCACAAGTTTTTACCATGAACATTTTAAATCATAAGTATAGACAATTACAAAGATGGATGCTATTTGCAATCTATTATAAATTAAAAAAAGCACCTTTTTAAAATAAAATGATTACTTCACTCTTCTAAATTTATCCAATGAATTCTAAATATCAAAGTGATTTTTTACTCACTATCATTCCATTTTAAAACACAGAAACAAGCTATTTTTTAATGTTTAACGTTTTACTCCTTGGATAGATATTTCTGTTTTACTTCCCCCAGAGAATTTTATCTTAAGATAATACATTTTATACATGAAAGTCTTACAGTGCTCCCCAACCAGACTTCTCTGTAACAAAAATATGCTTATTAATTGAAATTATTTTTTACTTTCTATGTCCCTAAAGTCCTAAGTACTAAAAATTATTAGTATAATTATTATACACAAATGATAAAGAACAGAAATATATTCAATTTTGATAATAATTATTAGTTGCAAAAAGTAAATTTTGTTTGAAATGCATCTCTTAATGAGGTGGATGGGACTTTTTTTCAGGTATCCATGAGTAAATATTACTTATTACTAGAAAAAGACAGTATTCGGCACCAATTCTGTGTCTAATTTTCCTTTTTTTAGGTAAACATGAGTGCTGAGAAAACCTGTTCATAGAAATAAGAAGATGAGAATGAAAAAGTTTTACCATAGCACTTTCATTTAAGTTTTTTGAGCTCCTTCCAAGTTACATACCAAAAATTAGAGTGATCTCCCTACAGAAATACCATTTTTCTCTTTTTTAAATTGAGATGTAATTTACATACCATAAAATGCACCCTTCTGAAGTGTAGAATTCAGTAGTTTTAGATTCACAAAATTGTGCAACCATCACCACTGTCTAATTTCCAGAACTTTCATCACTTCAAAAGGAAACCCCATACCCATTATCAGTAACTCCCCAACCCAGCCCTGGGCAACCACTGATAAACTTTCTGTCTCTATGAATTTGCTTATTCTGGACATTTCATAGAAATTCAATCATGCAATATGTGGTCTGTTGTGTCTGGTTTCTTTCATGTAGCAAAATGTTTTCAAGGTCGTCTTAGTTATCTAGAGCTGCTATAACAGAAATACCACAAGTGGATAGCTTTAACAAACAAATTTATTTTTTCACAGTTTAGGAGGCTGAAAGTCTGAATTCAGGGCGCTGGCTCTAGGAGAAGGCTTTCTCTGCCGGATCGGGAGGAAGGTCCTTGTCTCTTTGAGCTTGTGCTCCTGGGCAACCTTCAAGTGCCTTGGCATCTCTCTTCTCCCATCTCTGCATCTCTCACTTGCTTGTTTAATCTGTTTTATATCTCAAAAGGGATTGACTCAAGATACACTCTAATCTTGCCTCATTAACATAATAAACGTAACCTAATCCTGCCTCATTAATATAACAAACACAACCCATTCACAGATGGGATTATAACCACAGGCAGAGATTAGGATCTACAACACATATTTTGGGGGAACACAATTGAACCCCTAACATTCCACCCTTTTGCCCCCCAAAATTTATGTCCTTGCCACATGTAAAACACATTCCCCCCATCACATCATCCCAAAAGTCTTAGATCAATTCCAAGTCCAAAATCTCATCTTCTGAATCATCTAAATCAAATACGGGCAATACTTTAGGCATATTCCATCCTGGGGCAAAATTCCTCTTCCTCTGTGAACCTGTGACATCTAGAGTAAAGGTTCATCCATGTAGTAGCATGTATCAGTACTGTAGTCCTTTTTATGGCCATGTAATATTCCATTATATGGATCTTCCACATTTTATTTACCCATTCATCAGTTGATGAACATTTGGGTTGTTTCCACTTTTGGACTATTGTGAATAGTGCTACTGTGAACATTTGTGTACAAGTTTTTATTTGAACACCAGCTTTCAATTCTCTTGAGTATATACATACTAGGAGTGGAATTGCTGGGTCATATGGGGACTCTATGTTTAACCTTTTGAGGAACTTCCAGACTCTTTACCAACGTGGCTGTACTATTTACATTCCCAACAGCAGTGTATGAGGGTTCCAATTTCACCACGTCCTCATCAACACTTATTATTATCTGTCTTTTTATTATAACCATCCTAGTGGTTGTTAAGTGGTATCTCATCATGGTTTTGGTTTGCGTTTCCTTTTAATGACTAAATGATGTTGAGCATCTTGTAATGCGCTTATTGGCCATTCATTTATATTCTTGGAGACGTGTCTATTGAGATTATTTGCCCATTTTAAATTAGATTGCCTCTTTATAATTCAGTCATAAGAGTTCTTTATATATTCTAGATACAAATCCCTTATTGGATATAAGAATTGCAAGTATTTTCTCCCACTCTGTGGGTTGTCTTTTCATTTTCTGGATGATATCATTTGCAGTACAAAAGTTTTAAATTTTCATGTAGTCCAATTTACTCTTTTGTTCTTTTTCACCTGTGTTTTTGCTGTCTTATCTAAGAATCTACTACCTACTCCAAGGTCACAAAGATTTACACTTTTGTTTTCTTCTAAGAATTTTAGGTTTTGGTTTTCGTAGTTTTAACTCTGGGTCCTTTGAATTTTAGAATCAGCTTGTCAATTTCTGCAAAAAAAAAAAAAGTGTTTTTTCTTGTGGATTCCTTAGGATTTTCTGCGTATAAGACCACATCATCTGCGAATAGAAATATTTTTACTTCCTCCTTTCCAATCTAGATACCTTTCATTTCTTTTTTTGCCTAACTCCTCTGAGTAGAACCTCCAATACAGTGTCAAAGTGGTAATGCTTTCAGTCTTTCATCATTAAATTTAAAGTTGGCTGTGAATTTTTTGCTTATGTCTTTTATCAGATTGTGTAAGTTCCCTTCTATTTCCTTGTTTCTTGAGTGTTTTTTTTTACATGAATGGATATTGGATTTTATCAAATGATTTTTAAGCATCCATTGAGATGAACATGTGGGGTTTTTTTCCCCTTTTTTCTATTATTGTGGTGTATTACATTGATTGATTTTTATGTGTTGAACCAACCTTGCATTCCTGGGAAAAATCCCACTCGGTCATGGTGTATAATCCCTTGGATATGTTGCTGGATTCAGTTTTCTAGTATTTTGTTGAAAAATTTTATGTGTATATTCATAAGAGATATTGGCCTGCAGTTTTTGCTCAGATTTGAGGTGATAAGGATCTGAGTGAAATCCCCTCTATTTAGAAAACAGCTATTACAAATTCTTTATCAATAGGAAGCCTGCAAAGAGGGGGCCTAACATTTCTGTCAAATACAATTATTCACAGGTCCGTTTGTACCCCCTGCATTTGGCAGGAGATGGAGGTGGGCAGAGCAAAGGAAGAGGGCAAACCTTCAGCTTTGTTTCCCCCCCTGTCTACTGGAGAAGGAGATCAATGGGAGGAGGACTACCCAGACCAGCTCCAGGAAAAATGGAAATGTTGGTCTCTGCCCTCAAGTCTCCCCTTTCTGCTACTGTGCCTACATCCTTGTGGTCTCCATTAACTAGGTTCTGGGATAGCATCTCTGAAGTCTCTGCACCCAGGTGAGGCCTCAGGCCTCAAACTACCCTCAAAATTAGTTCCCTATTGAGTGTCCCTTGTCTGCAAGCCTTGCTAACTGGAAAGATGGCATCCACTTACTTGAGCCACGTGTCCTTGTTTACCTGAGTTACCCTGTCCAAATTCCCTGACCCTGAGTAATGTCAAGCCCAAAGCTGTAAAGAAGTTGACTCACTGGAGGCCAAGAAGGAGGTATTTCTGGAGATCAGGGTGCTGTTTCTGTACTTTTCGAGTAATGCACACAAGCAAGTTTGTTACTTGGAGAAGCAGGCTAAGGAGGTGGGGAGTGAAAGGTTACACTCCCACCCTCACAGTGCCCCTCAGAGCCCAGCCACCCTATGGCTTTGTTGGGAGCTAAAAGTCTCTAGACTGACTTTTTCTCCAGGGAGGCTTTCTGGCTCACACTTCTCCAGACCCCAAGGACACTCCGAGACTCAAGGTGATGTCATTGGAGTATTTTCAGATAGAGAATTTAAGACTTGCTCTGACCTCATGTGCTTTGTGTTTCCAGCTGAACTCAGACTTTCCAAGACTTGAGTTCATTTACCTTTAGTCAAAAATTCCCTTTCTTGGCTTCATTTCTAATTACACATGGGCCTTTAAGTCTTCTTAGCCATCAGGTACCAGTTGATCAGAAGTGTCACATGTTTAGGTGGCTGACGTGTCCTTTGAAATTCAAGTAGAGTTGGAAATGAGAGCAATATTGCTCACATGATGGCAAATATCACGTTTGAAATATAGCGTGTGACATTTGACAAACTCAGGCACACGGTGAGGCAGCCAATATGCTTACAGAGTCAAAGGCTCCACTCAAGAATAAGGGAGTCACTGCCTACTGGGTCTGCTTCTCTGTTGACAGGCAGACTCAGATTGGAGAGCTCAGGGAGGGGTTGCTTGCCAGGCATAGGGTTCCAGTGTTTCAGTCCTGAGGGAGTTGGTTAGCCTTGCTCAGCTCTGTAGCTGCCTCATCCACCCAGTCCTCTCACATCGCAGATTCATGGACAAGAGTGGGGCTGGTTAGTGCAAACCCCATCCCGCCATGGGGGAAACCACTCCAATCAGAGGCCCTTCAGAGATTAAGAATCATATTTTTGATCAAGGCTACCATTTATTGTGCCAGGCACTGTGCTGAATGCTTCACACATGTTATTTCATTGACTCTTCATAACAACACTCGGATGTGTAGGAATTATTGTTTTATCATTATCGTTTTACAGATGATAAAACTGAGGCTTAGAGAGGCGAAGTGACTTTCCCAAGGTCACACAGTTAGTAAGCATCAAGGTTGAGATTCACACCTGGGTTTCTGGGCTCTAGCCCAAGCTCTTTTTTTTTTTTAATTAATTTTTATTGTGCTTTAAGTGAACGTTTACAAATCAAGTCAGACTCTCAGATATAAACTTATATACACCTTACTACATACTCCAATTTACTCTCCCCCAGTGAGTCAGCCCGCTCCCTCCTTCCAGTCTCTCCTTTCGTGACCATTTTGCCAGTTTCTAACCCCCTCTACCCTCCCATCTCCCCTCCAGACAGGACATGCCAACATAGTCTCAAGAGTCCACATGGTGCAAGTTGCTCACTCCTTATCAGCATCTCTCTCCAACCCATTGTCCAGTCCATTCCATGTCTGATGAGTTGGCTTCAGGAATGGTTCCTGTCCTGGGCCAACAGAAGGTTTGGGGACCCTGACCACCGGGGTCCTTCTAGTCTCAGTCAGACCATTAAGCCTGGTCTTTTTATGAAAATTTGAGGTCTGCATCCCACTGTTCTCCTGCTCCCTCAGGGGTTCTCTGTTGTGTTCCCTGTCAGGGAGGTCATCGGTTGTGGCTGGGCACCATCTAGTTCTTCTGGTATCAGGAGGATGTAAGTCTCTGGTTCATGTGGCCCTTTCTGTCTCTTGGGCTCATAAGAGCTTGGTGTTCTTCATTCTCCTTTGATCCAGGTGGTCCAAGCTCTTTCTTCATTGCTGGACTACTTCCTTCTTCCTCCCAAGTGCCCCGTCCCGATGGGGGGCCTAGGGCTCTCCCAAACAGAGCAAAGCACAGGGCCAAGCACATGGATTCTGGAGTCAGACGGACTTTCTGGCTCTGCCACTTACTCACTGTGTGTCCTTGAGACATGGCATTTCATCTGCCCATCCTTTGGTTTTCCCAACTGCAAAATTGGTATAATAATAATATCTACCTCATAGAGCTTTGTTAGTATTAAATGAGAACAAACGAATAAAGCACTGAGCATAGTGCCTGGAGCACAGTGATGGGTCCTCAGTGATCATTTAGTCCAACTCCCTCATTTTGTGATGGGAAACTGCGGTTCCATTGTGAGGGTTGAAGGTGAGATTAGACCACAGTACTCTGTACTCTGAACCATGCACCATGGCAAGAAGAAGACCCTAGTCCAATGACCACTTCTCCCACCCCATGCTCACTATTTTGCTGATGTCTTTGACCAATAACACAAGTGTGCTTAGGTCTTAGTGTGAAGATAGGAGAACTAGAGTTTATGACCAGAAACAACTCCGTGGTGGGTTCACATGCAGTTTCCCTCCAGATGTTGTTGGCTTCTGCCCCATTTGATGAGAAATCAAAATGCTATTTCCAATCCTTAGGCAAGTAGTGGGCTATTTGAATAGTTTCATAATTTTGCTAGGCAGGCCTACCCTGGCCCTAACTCTCATCCTGGGTGGGGGGAGTTCCCATCGAAGGGGACTTTGAAACAGACAGACACACACGCATGCATATGCAGTGATGGATGCATACAACACAGCCACAAAACCAGTCAACCCAACATCTTAGTGAAAGAGAGAAGACCGTGACCTCACGAGACATCTGGTCGACCTATGTCCTCAAAAACAGTCTAAGTCCATATCCTTCGAAACAGTCTAGGTGCCCCCCCATGCATGGCTGATAAAAGCTACAGCTCATATGTATGCAATGTACTTCTGGCTTCTGAAAACTGCTCCAGATGGCAAATACCCAGCCAGCATGCTCCCAGTTCTCCCATCTTGACCCATAGCAGACTTGAGAGAACTCTTTTACATTGAATTAGGATTTGACCATAAAAACCAAAAAACCGGCTCATAGTGACCCTAGAGGACAGAGTAGAACTGCCCATAGGGTTTCCAAGGAGCACCTGGTGGATTCCAACTGCCGACCTTTTGCTTAGCAGCCGTAGCTCTTAACCACTGCGCCACCAGGGATGTGACCATAGAATTCTCATTTACCACCCTTGGCAACCTGGACCAGTTGCCTGGAGTTGGTATACAAGATGATAAAAGCTAATATTTTACTGAGGACTTATTATCGGTCAGGCCCTGACTAAGTGCCGTATTTATTTATCTCTTTTAATTCACACAATAGTCTTGTTATGATGCTATTATTCTTACTTTACAGACAAAGAAACCAAGGCTGAGGGAAGGTACGTAAACTTTCCCAAGGTCAAATTAGTGGAATCTGGGCTGGAATTCTGTTCTGCCTGACTCCAGAGACTGACCTCTTAACTACTAAACCAGTAAAACCAGTTTCCAACTCATGGCAATCCCATGTGTGTCAGAGTAGAACAGTGCTCCACAGGATTTTCAATGGCTGACTTTTTGGAAATAGATCCCCAAGCCTTTCTTCCAAGGCACCTCTTGGTGGACTCAAACCTCCAACCTTTTTGTTAGCAGCCAAGGGCTTAACTGTTTGCACCACCCACTACACTATGCCAATTCATTCATTTACTCAACAAGTATTTCATCAACACCAGTTACATGCTAGCACCGTTCTAGGCACTGGAGATACAGCAGTGAGCGCATGTCAGCACATGCATGGGCTTCCTGAGGGCAGCCCCCTGGGGAGTGAAAGACATAACAGTGAATGGTACATCCATTTGCTAGCAGGATGAGGAGTCTCGCTTGAGCACAGGGAGTGTATAAAAAACTCAAGCCACAAAGGAGCAATGGCGGACTTTGAGCTCAACCTTGATCCTAACAAGGCTCTGTGTGCTTAGTATAGGCTGTGGCCCATGTTCCAACACTCAAGGTGGAGAACATGCCCTACTGCAAAGGTCAGCCACCCAGGGCCCCCCTAACCATACGCCAACCTTAGGCTTTTCAAGCATCCCACATCTGTCTGTCTTTTTTTGCCATTGGCAGCTGGATGTGTGAAGCTCATGGCTCCCTGCAAGGAACTCTGGGGGCAGGTCATGGGTGGGGCTGAGCTCACCCTTCCTAGCGATACATTTTCCCCTTGTAAAGGGCAAAGTCGACAGATCAAAGGACACCTGGGCCCACTTGCTTGATAGGGAGACCCAGGGGAGCTGGGAAGGAAGGGGGAGGAGGGAACTGGGCCGACTGGAGCTGTGCCGTGATTTATTGGCTTGTTTTGCTCCTGCACTTCTGTTTACCCAGCTGGGCCTGCTGCTGCCCAGGGCACCGGCGTGTACATGGCTACTCTGGCCAGTCTTTGGGGCAGGGTCAAGAAAGAGTTG
The DNA here is from genome assembly GCF_024166365.1 of Elephas maximus indicus. Taxonomy (NCBI): domain Eukaryota; kingdom Metazoa; phylum Chordata; class Mammalia; order Proboscidea; family Elephantidae; genus Elephas; species Elephas maximus. Next base: position 21,251,649 of record NC_064846.1, read on the forward strand.
TGGACTCAGCCAGTTCTGGGCAAAACTAAAGGCAGTGAAGTGTGTGTTTTATGTCTGCAACTTCCCCGCCCCACTGGGCCTTTTCCCACCTCCATGGGGCACCCCTACCCCACTCCAGTCTCAGCCACAGAATCTCTCAGGCTTTCTTTTCCTTAGTGGAACCTAGTATCTTTCAAGCATCCGAGGACACACTCATACATACCAACATGCATGCATACTAACAGGTCTGCCAACAGCCTTAAGCCTAATTCATTCTAGCATTTTCCAGTGCTGGTCACCTCTTTAATTAATCCATTCAAGGTAGACAAGAGCAGAGAGCTGCAGGAGAGGAAATGTAACAAATAAGTTATGGAAGAGTTGCAGATCCAAGATCACAATCCATGTCCCTGGTCTTCTAGTCAGTTCTTTTTCTGCTAATTGGTGAACCAAGTTAAAACAAATGCTAACATCTCAGTAATCCTCCTTGCCTTGTTTAAACAGCAATAGGCGTCTTGACAGCCCCCAAAGTGGAATGATTTCAGAACCCAGTATGTGTGTATGTGTGTGTGTGTGTGTGTGTGTGTGTTTGTGTGTGTGTGTGTGTGTGCTCGCTTCAGGGGTGTCAGGATTTGGGAATCCAAATAGCCCTTCCAGGCACATGTAGTCAGTGATCTGTCAGTGCTTAGACTCAGCTCTACTTTTCATTCACTCACTCATTCATTCTTTTTCTTGTGTTTTTTAAAATTCACATAACATAAAGTTCACCATTTTAACCTTTTTAAAGTGTCCAATTTATTGGCTTTTAGTACGTTCAGAATGTTATGCAACCTTCACCATTGTCTAATTCCAGAATATTTTCATCACGCCAGATAGAAACCCTGTGCCCCTATGCAGTTGTTCTTCATTTCTCCCTCTTCCCAAACTCTGGGAACCACTAATGTTCTATCTCTATGGCTTTGCACATTCTGCATATTTCATATCAATGAAATCATACAATAAGTGGTGTTTTGTGTCTGACTTCTTTCCCTTAGCATTATGTGTTCAAGATTCATCTATGTCATAGCATGTATCAGGACTGCATTCTTTTATATAGCTGAATAATATTCCATTGTATGGACAGATCACATTTTGTTTATCCATTCATTAGTTGATGGATATTTGGGTTGTTTCCACTTTTTAGCTATTATAATTAATGCTGCTACTACCATTCATATACAAGTTTTGTTTGGACACTTGTTTTTAATTCTCTTGTGTACATAGCTAGGAGTGGAATTGCTGGATCCTATGGTAACTCTATGTTAAAGTTTTTGAGAAACTGCCAGACTGTTTTCCATAGTAGCTGCACCATTTTACATTCTCACCGGCAATGTATGAGGGTTACAATTTCTCTACATCCTTACCAACACTTGTCATTTTCACAGTTGTTGTTGTTGTTTTTTTTTAAATATATCATAGCCATCCTAGTGGCTGTGAAATTGTATCTCATTGCAGGTTTTTTTTTTTTTTGCATGTGTGTGTGTGTGTGTGTGTGCGCTTTAGGTGAAAGTTTAAAGCTCAAGCTAATTTCTCATTCAAAAATTTATACACATATTGTTTTGTGACATTGGTTGCAATTCCCACAATGTGACAGCACTCTCCCCCTTTCCACCCTGGGTTTCCCATGTCCATTTGTCCAATTCCTATCCCTTCCTGCCTTCTTATCCTACTTTTGGACAGGAGCTGTCCATTTGGTCTCAAACATTTGATTGAACTAAGAAGCATGTTCTTCACGTGTGTTATTTTTTTGTTTTATAGGCCTGTTTAATCTTTGTCTGAAATGTGGGCTTCAGGAATGGTTTCAACTCTGGGTTAGCAGAGTGTCTGGGGGCCATAGTTTCAGGGGTTCTTCCAGTCTCTGTCACACGATTAAGTTGATCTTTTTTTGTGAATTTGAATTCTGTTCTACATTTTTCTCCCACTCTGTCCGGAAGTCTCTCTGGTAATCCCTGTTAGGGTGGTCATTGATGGTAGCAGGACACCATCTAGTTCTTCCGATCACAGGCTGGTGGAGTCTCTGGTTCATGTGGTCCTTTAGTCCTTTGGGCTAATATTTTCCTCGTGTCTTTGGTATTCTTCATTCTCCTTTGCTCTGGCCGGGGTGGGATCAAGAGATGTATCTTAGATGGCCAAGTGCAAGCTTTTAAGATCCCAGATGCTACCCATCAGAGTGGTATGTAGAACATTTTCTTTATGAACTATGTTATGCCAATTGAGCTAGATGTCCCCGAAGACTGTGGTCTCCAAGCCCTATCCCCAGCTACTCCGTCCCTCAGTGTATGTGTCTAGGAAACTTCTATGCTTTTGTTTTGGTCCAGTTGTGCTGACTTCACCTACACTGTGTGTTGTCCTTCCCTTTGCCAAAGTTGACAGTTGTCTACTATCTAGTTAACGATTTTCCCTCCCCCTTCCTCTCCACTCTTGTAACCATCAAAGAATTTTTTTTCTGTGTGTAAACCTTTTCTTGAGTTCTTATAATAGTGGTGTCATACAATATTTGTCTGTTTGTGACTGACTTATTTCACTCAGCATAATGCCTTCCAGATTCATCCATGCTGTGAGATGTTTCCTGGATTCATCATTGTTCTTTATTGTTGCGTAGTACTCCATTCTGTGTATCTCATTGCAGTTTTGATTTACGTTTCCCTAATGAACAATGACGTTGAGCATCTTTAATATACTTATTGGTCATTTGTAGATCTTCTTTGAAAAAATGTCTGTTCAAGGCCTTTGCCCATTTTAACTGTGTTGTTTGTCTTTTTGCTGTTCCGTTGTTTATATACTATGAATACTAGACTCTTGTTGCTGTTGTTAGGTGCCATCAAGTTGGTTCCGACTCGTAGTGACCCTATGTACTACAGAACAAAACACTGTGCCATGCTCACAATTGTTGTTATGCATGAGCCCATTGTTGCAGCCAGTGTCAATCCATCTCATTGAGGGTCTTCGTCTTCTTCCTTGACCCTCTACTTTACCAAGCATGATGTCCTTCTCCAGGGACTGATCCCTCTTGACAACATGTCCAAAGTATGTAAGACATAGCCTCGCCATCCTTGGTTCTAAGGAGCATTCTGGTTGTACTTCTTCCAAGATAGATTTATTCGTTCTTTGGCAGTCCATGGTATATTCAATATACTTCAGCAACACCACAATTCAAAGGTGTCCATCCTTCTTCAGTCTTCCTTATTCATGGTCCAGCGTTCGCATGAGTATGATGGATTGAAATCACCATGCCTTGAGTCAGGTGCACCTTAGTCTTCGAGGTAACATCTTTGCTTTTCAACATTTTGAAGAGGTCTTTGCCAGCAGATTTGCTGAGTGCAGTGCAGCTTTTGATTTCTTGACTGCTGCTTCCATGGCTGTTGATTGTGGATCCAAGTAAAATGAAATCCTTGACAACTTCAATCTCTTCTCAGTTTATCATGATGGTGCTCATTGGTCCAGTTGTGAGGATTTTTGTTTTCTTTATGTTCAGGTGCAACCCATACTGAAAGCTGTGGTCTTTGATCTTCACCAGTAAGTGTTTCAAGTCCTCTTCACTTTCAGCAAGCAAGCAACATTGTGTCATCTCCATAACACAGGTTGTTAATGAGTCTTCCTCCAATCCCGATGCCCCATTCTTCTTCATATAGTCCAGCTTCTCAGATTATTTGCTCAGCATACAGATTGAATAAATATGGTGAAAGGATACAACGCTGACACACACCTTTCCTGACTTTAAACCACTCAATATCCCCTTGTTCTGTCTGAACAACTGCCTCTTGATCTATGTACAGGTTTCTCATGAGCACAATTAAGTGTTCTGGAATTCCCATTCTTCGCAGTGTTATCCATAATTTGTTAGGATCCACACTGTCGAATGCCTTAGCATAGTCAATAAAACACAGGTAAATATCTTTCTGGTATTCTCTGCTTTCAGCTAGGATCCATCTGAAATCTGTCCTCCATGGGTGACCCTGCTGGCATCTGAATACCAGTGGCATAGCTTCCAGCATCACAGCAACACCCAAGCCCCCACAGTACAACAAACTGACAGACAAGTGGGGGACTAGACCCTTTCGGATATATAATTTGCAAATATTTTCTCACATTCTGTGGGTTGTCTTTTCACTCTCTTGATAGTATCCTTTGATGCACAAAAGTTTTTAATTTTGATGAAGTCTAAAGGATCTGTTTTTTCTTTTGTTTTTCCATGTTTTTAGTGTCATATCTAAGATCTGTTGCCAAATCCAAGGTCATGAAGGTTTACCTCTAGAGTTTTATGGTTTTAGTTCTTATGTTTTGGGTCTTTGATCCATTTTGAGTTAATTTTTGTATAGGGTGTGAGGTAAGGGTCCAACTTCATTCTTTTGTATGTCGTTATCCAGTTGTCCCAGCCCCATTTCTTGAAAAGACTGCTCTTTCCCCATTGATTGTACTTGACACCCTTGTTGAAAATCAATTGGCCATAGATGTATGGGTTTATTCCTGTACTGTCAATTCTATTCCATTGATCTATATGTCTATCCTTATCTCACTGCCAAACTGTTTTGATTATGGTAGTAAAAGTTTTGTAGTAAGTTTAGTAGTAAGACTTTTTTTAAATTGTGATAAGCATATATATGACAAAACATTTGCCATTTCAACATTCTTCACATTTGCAATTCAGTAACATTAATTATGTTTATCATATTGTTCAACCATCGCCACTGTTTCCAAATTTTTCCATCACCCTCAACAGAAGCTCAGAGCCCCCTAAGCAACGATTTCCCGTTTTTTTTCCTACCCTACCACCTCTGGTAACCACTAATATACTTTTTGTCTCTATGTATTTGCCTATTTTAGATATTTCATCTAAGTAGGATCATATAATATTTGTTCTTTTGTAGCTCTACTTTTCTTTGAAAGCCACCCCAAACCCAAACAAAATGAAAGGAAGTAATGAGTGGTAGAGAAGGACCCTGGACTTTGGGTGGGCATATAAAGTGATGGTTTAGAGTGTAGAGCTTTGTGGTCAGACAAGCCTGAGGGAGGTTTCAAATTCCACTTCTGTTCCTTATTAACTGTTTGGCCTAGGACAAGTTGCTTAGCTTTTCTGATCTCCTTATCACCATCTATAAAATGGGGACAGCACCTGCCTCACTGTATTGTTATGAAAATTGAACAAGGTATGCCAACGACTTAGAAACAGATCACATAGGTGTGATCAATACATGGGGGCTGTAATGATCAGTGATGAGGTTGTATGGGAAGCAAAGAGGATGGGGCACCTGAGGGATTCAGGACCTTGGCTGTTCATTCCTAATGTTTTCACAGTTCAAAAGAAAGCTCAGGAGTTGATGGGATTAAACCTAAAACCACTGAATCATACCTATTAAAAGGCTGAGTTTTATAGTATGTGAATTATATCTCAATTAAAATGGGAAAAATGTTATGTTTGTTGAGAGTCACTCTAAGTTTTGGTGTGTAACTCCAAAGGAGCTAAAAGAATTAAATGACAGTGCTATGGTAAATTTTTTTATTCCCATCTTCTTATTTATATGAGCAGATTTTCTCAGCACTTATGTTTATCTAAAAAAAAAACAACTGGAAATATGATTGATGCTGAATACTGTCTCATTCTAGCAATAAGTAATATTTATCCATGAGTACCTGAAAAACAAATAGTCCCATCAATCTCATTAAGAGATGCATTGACAAGAAAATCAAAAGACTTGCTGAAGTTCTGATGCCAGTACCCATATCCCTAGCAGACTAGACTTCCCACTAGACTCTCCTGGACCTGCCCATTTGGACCCTGTCCGTGTAGACACACCTGAGTGGATCCCAGTCTAGGAATAAATGTAATTAGGCACGTCTTCTCTGCTGCTGAAGTCATGTTTATTTGCCTTTCAAAATCTGCCAACCAAAATGGCTTGGGCTGTGATTACCATCACGCCATTATGTCATACTTCCTTACTGCATTTATGACCAAGAAAGACTCCAGGCACAGTAGCCATATTATGTCCCAGAAAACTCCTGCCCAAATTAAGTCACTTGTTTCTGGTCCCTGTCGCTAGTTGAAAATGACATCCAAGGGTAATGGCTGTTTTAGGGGCACATTTGAAGGCAAATGCAAAATAAATAAATAAATCTGCCTCTTTTCTGACTATAATTTGCATCTGTCTTTTTACCCTCTACTGGCAAATGTTTTATGTTTATTTAAACAGCTCTTAATAAAAATGTACAGCTGCAAAGCATCTCACTACTCAATGTTTTCTGGTTAAGAAAATTGCCCATAATCACAGTTTACTTAACTATTCGTAACAGAATATTATTTTTCATCTGTGCATGGCTACAACCCAATGCATGAACATTATAAGCACAATGGGAGGCTTAAATGAGGTTGCGAGCGCTTCATTCATTCATTTATTCAATCAACCAAAAACATTTTTTGTGGACTCACCACATTGGGTTAGGACCCTTTGGAACAGAAGGAAAAGCGTGTGCAGAGGCATGAGAGAGCACGGCAGGTCACTGATAGGACAAGGGTACCTATCGTCAACACTTGACATGTCACGGTCGGCTGTCCAGTGTGATGCAAGTAATTTGTTACTGATAATCGTTAAAGCACCAAAATTGCTGGATGATTTCTTTAGTTATAGGTTGGAAGAGATTCAAGGCTATCCTTATAATAATAGCGTCATTCTCACTTGCTTGCATTTCAGTATGTTTTCATGAGAGCTAGAGAAATGAGTCCAATTAATAGCCAGCATGCCAAAAATCATATATTATCCCAAGCACACCCAAGGGAGTGTGTTGAACATGTGAACATCATCTGTCAGTTGTGTCACCGTTTAGAATTGTTGGAGTAGCTCACATGGTGTATATGTGGAGGAGGGCAGAGAGATAAGCCCGGGGTGGCGGAGGGGAAGGGGCAGGATGGGTAGGTGCAGATTTTCAGGGCTTAAGTACACACATTTTCAGCTGGATTGACCCTAAAATTTTGCAGAGCTAATTGTCACTGGTATCACAGAACTACTGCTCATTTTTCAGGTACCATCATTTCCTCAAGTGCAGAAATGTGATCTTAGTTAAAGCAATGACTATCAACCCATACTGTGAACTTGGCCTGCCTTGGAAATCCTGTAATTATATTCCTTGGAATCAACTACTTCTAGCACTACTTCTAGCTCCACAGAAATGAGAATGTGACCCAACAGACACTTTCTAGGTCAGGTTTCATGGAGCAATTGTATTGTGAACCTCATATATCTGTCTTGGAAAACAGATGGAAGTTCTCAGTGATGAGTTAAACCAGAAAAAGAACTTACTAATAATGAGCCTAATATGTTATCTGTACTGGGCAGCCAGGTGCTGTTTGCGGGAACTGTTGGAATACAGAGAAGGGGTCCCTATGTTGCCTTAAGATAATTTTTAACTTTATACAAGAAAACAAACTTTCATCTTTCCAATACGAAATGGATATTTGGCCAGAAGATATTAGGAATGACCCCTCACCTGCAAACAGAATAAGTGATCACCTCTGGGTCCTGATATGAAGGGTACTGGAAATGTTGTTCTGCTCCTGAAAATGGCTCTCCTACTGTTGTTTAATTTTCTAATATTAGAAATTGTGGTAGAATCGCTTTTTATTTGTTTAAAAACCATGATTTATTCTACTGAATTCTTTTTTTTTTTCAAATGCATACTCTGGGAAAGGAGGCTAGTTATTTCAAAAGTAAGAAGCACATTCAGGAACAATCGGGAAGCTTGCTAGGACTGTGGTTAAGAAGACCCACTGTATGTAGACGAGGCCTCGGTAATTAATCAGTGAGCTTCTAGCAGCCAAATATCTGATGGAAGGGAGGAGACACTCTCCTTTGAGAGGCGGGAAATCACTCCCTTCTGATTGAAAAAGCACCATCCCAGGCCTTCTTGCTGCTGACATGCAGATGTGCATCTGGCTGGAATCTCTCACTCCCTGCGAACTTGTGCCAAACTGTGTGGAACAGAAATCCAGTTTCTCCTCCATGTAAAGAGACAGACAGAAATTGAATAGTCAGATAGTTAAAATTCTGAGCACCGATGAGGAGAAGGAACATGCCCAAAGCAATAAAAAGACTCTCACTTAAAAACTGTGGCTGAAGAAAGATTTGAGCAGTTTAAACAACTGGTGGAGTTGATTGGGGTGAAGGGAGTAGGAGTCTCAAAGCCATGGTCAAGTCTTGATACTCCCCAGACAAGCCAAGAAATGTTTAAATTGTGTTACATTTACTCTCCAAGCTGGTGAATGCATGCTTGATAAAAATCGAAAGGATTTATTTGCACTTAGGTGTCTGTATTTCTATAAATCTTGCTCTAAATTATCTTTTATGTGGGGTTGTTTTAAATAGAGTTTTATTTATAAAGAATGAAAGCACAATTGAGTGGGGATATGTGCTCTGTTCCCTCTCTCTGTCCAACGTAAGTGAAGACTCTCATTCTGTCAAAGTGGTGAACACTTACCCAAACTGCAGAAATAACACTGTCTTAGTTTCCTAGTGTTGCTGTAACACAAATACCACAAGTGGGTGGCTTTCAAGAACAGAAGCTTATTTTCTCACAGTGCTGGAGGCTAAAAGTCCAAATGAGGGTCTTGGCTGTGTCGATTCCTTCCTTGAAGGTAGTCCTGGGCCTTCCTTGGTTCTTTGACTTGTAGATGATCCTCACATGGCACCTGTCTCCCCCATGTGTGCATGCGTGTCTCTAAACCTGTTGCCATCAAGTTGATTCCAACTCATAGTGACCGTATAGGAAAAGTAGAACTTCCCCATAGGGTTTCTAAGGCTGTAATCTTATAGAAGCAGACTGCTATCTTTCTCCCATGGAGTAGCTGATAGGTTTGAACCACTGACATTTTGGTTAGCAGCCAAGTGCTTAACCACTGTGCCACCAGGGTTCCTTTCTGTGTTTATACTGTGCTTTTTATAACTCAGAAGTGATTTGGTTTAGGATCCACCCTACAATGGTATGACCTCAACTAATTGATTACCTTAAATTGCATGATGGAAGGTGATTACATTATATTAGATTACACCCACAGGGTTAGAATTCCAGCGCATATTTTAAGGGGACATAATTCAATCCATAAAAAGCACATAGGAAGAAAACGATGCTCTTTGGACTTTCCCTCGGAAACCCACGCTTCGTAACTGACAGCAGATACCACATGACATCAATCTTTGGGTTAAATGTTGCAGTCTTCTTTAAAAATGAAAATATGCCTGAGAAGGTTAAAATATAAAGTTACAAATACCTCAGTATGGTGGTTCCCCAAACTAGGTATTTGTCAAAACTCATCTGAGAGCTCGCCTTTCTTTTTACACTGAAGACTTAAAGAATATAGGAAAGTACAGAGACTAATATAATTAACACTTGTGTTCTTACCATACAGAGTGGAAATACACTATTGTATTTACTTTGTCTTCCTTTTTTTTTTTTTAATAAAAACAATAAAATACTGCAGGTAATATTGAAGTCCCCTTTATTTCGAAACCCTGGTGGTGTAGTGGGTTAAGAGTTTGACTGCTAACCAAAAGGTCAGCAGTTCAAATCCACCAGGCACTCCTTGGAAACCCTGTGGGGCATTTCTACTCTGTCCTATAGGGTCACTATGAGTGGGAAGAACAACCAGGCAGTCTACTTCTGAAAAGAATTAGCCAGTGAAAACCTTATGAATAGCAGTGGAACATTGTCTGATATAGTGCTGGAAGATGAGCCCCCCAGGTTGGAAGGCACTCAAAACATGACTGGGGAAGAGCTGACTCCTCCAAGTAGAGTCGACCTTAATGACGTGGATGGAGTAAAGCTTTCGGGACCTTCGTTTGCTGATGTGGCACGACTCAAAATGAGAAGAAAGAGCTGCAAACATCCATTAATAATCGGAACTTGGAATGGAGAAGTATGAATCTAGGAAAACTGGAAAACATCAAGAATGAAATGGAACGCATAAACATCGATATCCTAGGCATTAGTGAGCTGCAAGGGACTGATATTGGCCATTTTGAACCGGACAATCATATAGTCTACTATGCTGGGAATGACAACTTGGAGAGGAATGGTGTTGCATTCATTGTCAAAAAGAACATTTCAAGAGCTATCCTGAAGTACAACGCTGTCAGTGATACGATAATATCCATACGCCTACAAGGAAGACCAGTTAATATGGCTATTATTCAAATATATGCACCAACCACTAGGGCCAAAGATGAAGAAATTGAAGATTTTTACCAATTTCTGCATCAATTCTTATCTGGTGTTCCTTATTTGTTGTCCAGTTTTTGCATGCATATGAGGCAATGGACAATATCATAACTTGGGTCAGGCGCACCTTAGTCCTCAGAGTGACATCTTTACTTTTCAACAGTTTAAAGAGGTCTTTTGCAGCACATCTACGCAATGCAATACGTTGTCTGAATTCTTGACTGCTGCTTCCATGGCTGTTGATTGTGGATCCAAATACAATTAATTTCTTGACAGCGTCAGTATTTTCTCCGTTTAGAATGGGAGAAAAATTTAGACAAAACTTAAATTCCTAAAAAAGGCCAGACCTACTAGACCAATAGAGATAGAGAAACCTGAGACTATCACCCTAAGATACTCTTTGAATGTGGATTTGAAGCTATTTCTGTAGGTTACCTTTCAGCCAAATGATAGATTGACTTTATAAAATAAGCAATATCACTTGTGAGTAATGTGTTCTCTTAAACAATCAACTACATAAGACCAAACAGTCAATGTTTACCCAAAAGCAAAGATGAGAAGGCAAGGAGGGGAAGGGAAGCTAGATCAATGGATAGAGAACAAACAGAATGGAAATAATGAGAATGCTGACACATTGTAAAAATTGTATCCAAGGGCATGAAACAATTTGTATAAAACCTGTTAAGTGGGAACCTAATTTGCTGTGTAACCTTTCACCTATAACACAGCAAAATATTATTTTTAGAAAAAAGAAGAAAGGTTGGAGGCTCGAGTGCACCCAGAGGCACCTCGGAAGAAAGGCCTGGTGATCTACCTCTGAAAAGTCAGCCATTGAAAACCCTTTGGGGGCACGGCTCTATTCTGACACACATGGGGTCACCATGACTTGGAATAGACTCAATGGCAGCTGTTTTTTTTTTTAATGTACCTAGAAAGTTTTTTTTTTTTTTTAGAAAGTAGGAGCCCAGGTGGTGCAACAGTTAAGTGCTTGGCCGCTAACTGAAAGATTGGCAGTTGGAACCCACCCAGCTGCTCCTCAGGAGAAAGACCTGGTGATCTGCTCCCATAATGATTTAAAAAACTAGAAAACACTATGGGGCGGTCCTACTCTATCACATAGTGTCGCTATGAGCTGAAAATCAACTCGACAGCACCTGATAACAACAATACCTAGCAAGTAGGATTACTGGGCTATAGGGTATGCACACTTTTAGTTTTTCTGGGTATGGGCAGATTGGTCTCCAAAGTGGCTCTAGCAAACAATGGTCCCACGAATGGTATATGTGCTCCCCATGACACCATACCACTGACAACTTTTGAATTTTAATCTGATGGGTAAAAATAATATCTAGTTTTATTTTGTATTTCCCTGTTTGCTCATGAGGTTAAGCATCTTTTCATATATTTGTCAATCATTCCAGTTTCTTCTGTTGGTTACCTGTTGGAACTCACTGCCTATTTTTCTTTTGGCTTGGTTACCTTTTTAAAATTGATTTGTAGTATTTATTTTATATTTTAGATGCTGTTTCTTTTTCAATTATATGTGTGACAAATGTCTTTTCCCACTACATGGCTTATCTCCACCTTTACGATGTTAATTTGTCTTCATCTGTTGGTGGTTTGTCTTCGTTTGCCTTTGATCTGTTTATGTGGTGAATCAAACATCAATAGTAAAAATCATCCTCGCATTAATGGATTATACCCTATGTGGTCATTATATGTATATCTCTTTTTTGTTATATTTTATTTCAGAATTTCACAGCTATGTTCACAGGTGAGTTAATCTATTGCTTTCCCTTTTTGGTACTGTTCTTGTGTCTGATTCTGGGATCAAGGTTACATACACTAGCTTTACAAGATGAGCGAGAGAGCGTTCCTTCTTTTTCTTCTCTGGATTGTCGTCTGCCGTCGATTCCAACTCATGGCGACTCCATGTGTGCAGAGTAGAACTGCTTCATACGGTTTTCCGGACTGTGACCTCTTGGAAGCAGATTGCCAGGACTGTCTTCCGAGGGGCCTTTGGGTAGGTTCAAATCGCCAAACTTTTGGTTAGTAGTCAAGTGCTTAACCGCGTGCACCACCAGGGGAACCTTATTCTCTGGATTAGACAGCGCTTATTTCATCCATTTCCAAATTTATTAGCATAGGGTCGTTTATAACAGTCTAATTTATTTGTATCTTTAGTGTATCCTTCACCAGATACGTACCATTTAGATTATCATATTCTCTTGTTGAAGTGTTGCTTTTAATGAGTAATAACCTCTTTATCCCTAGTGATCATATTTTGCCATAAATTTTGGAAAAATCTGATATTAGTACAGTTATACCAGCTTCCTTTTGGTTAGTATCTGCCTAGGTTACACAGTTCTATTCGTTTACTTTCAAACGTTCTGTGTCATTGTATTCTAGGGGTGTTTCTGAAAAACTTGGTTAGTCTGTTCATATTTATTTTGATTTCTGTTATGTTTGGATTTGTATTTCTACCTTATTTTATATTTTCTACTACTGTGATTTTCCACTGCTTCTTTGTTACTTTCCTGCATTTACTGGAATAATTAAGTTTTTTTTTTTTAATCTCACTTTTCCCCTTCTAAAGTTTTGGAAATTGCTTATTTCTGTGATTTTAATGATTACCCTTAAAATTTGACATGCACCCATTGACTAGAAAAAACTTCAAGTTAATATATATCTCTGTCCATTCCTCGAATAGTAAAATAATCTTCATGTTTTCACTCTAATCTCCTACTTCCTATTTTAAATGTAATGTTTTGGTTGTACATTACTTTTAAATAATCTCATAATTGGACATTATATTATTATTATTACTGGGTTTTTTGCTTTCTTAAAAAAAAAGCAATGACTTCCCCTTTCCCCCTCCTGCCCACCTCTGTTAACCACCAACAAGCTTTGGTTTCTTGTTGTTGAATTGGTTCCAACTCATACCAACCCCACAGGACAGAGTAGAACTGCCCCATAGGGTTTCCAAGGAGTGGCTGGTGATTTGAACTGCTGACCTTTGGGTTAGCAGCCGAGCTCTTAACAACTACGCCACACAGGCTCTTACATTTACCTGTTTCATATAAGTGGGATCATAAAATATTTGTCCTTTTGTGACTGACTTATTTCACACAGCATGTTTCCAAGGTTCATCCATGTTGTAGCATGTATCAGCACTTCATTCCTTTTTATGGCTACATAATATTCCATTGTATGTGTATACCACATTTTGTTTATCCATTCATCTATCGATGGACACTTGGGTTGTTTCCACCTTTTGACTATTGTGAATAATGCTGCAATGAACATTGGTGTATACAAAAGTAAAAGACAAAATTGAAGAGGGGTTTGACACCTTTCTCAACACACTCAAGTAAAGGAATCCAAAATAACTGCTAAATGTGAGAGAAAAGATGGTTGCCCTACCCTACATTAAATCACCAAATTTAACTTGATCTTGAAAACTGAAGAAGTCTCTATCACGGCCATCTTGCCTTGGTGCCTTGCCAGTCCATAAAATTTACTCTCTACTTTTCCTGGGCCTGACTCCAAGAGAACTAATCATATTTTACTAATTTGCTACAGAGCCATAGTGTAACTGCTCCAGGTCAATACTGTACCCTATCACATTGGAGAGCAGAAATTATTGTCAAAAATTTAAAAAAATGAAGTCAAGAGGTACAACTTGACTTTCAAAGCAACCCTACCAAAAAAAGAAAAACAACAACAACAAAAAAACCATTACTGTTGACTCAGTTCCGACTCATAGTGACCCTACAGGACAGAGAACTTCCCCATAGGGTTCCCAACGAGTGCCTGGTGGATTTGAACCTCCAACCTTTTGATTAGCAGCCATAGCTCTTAACCACTACCGCCATCAGGGTTTCCAAAGCATGCCTAAGAGGTGTATATTGCCTGAATGACTTTTTTGTGTGTATATAATTTTATTGTGCTTTAGGTGGAAGTTTACAGTGCAAGTTAGTTTCTCATTCACAAACTCATACACAAATTCTTTTGTGACATTGGTTGCAATTCTCACAATGTGTCAGCACTCTCCCCCTTTCCACCCCGGGTTCCCCTTGTCCGTTCATCCAGTTTTCCTGTCCTTTTCTGCTTCTTCATCTTGATTTTGGGCAGCAGTTGCCCATTTGGTCTCGTATACTTGATTGAACTAAGAAGCACACTTCTCACGTGTGTTATTGTTTGTTTTATAGGCCTGTCTTTTAATCTTTGGCTGAAAGGTGGACTTCAGAAAAGTCTTCAGTTCTGAGTTAGCAGGGTGTCCGGGGTCATACTCTCAGGGTTTCTCCAGTCTCTGTCAGACCAGTAAGTCTGGTCTTTTTTTGAGAGTTTGAATTTTGTTCTACATTTTTCTCCTGCTCTGTCCTGGACTCTCTGTTGTGATCCCTGTCAGAGCATTTGGTGGTGGTAGCCAGGCACCATACAGTTCTTCTGGGCTCAGGCTGGTGGAGGCTGTGGTTCATGTGGTCTTTTAGTCCTCTGAGCTAATATTTTCCTTGTGTCTTTGGTTTTCTTCATTCTGCTTTGCTCCAGATGGGATGGGGCCAATGGATGTATCTTAGATGGCCACTCACAAGCTTTTAAAACTCCAGACACTACTCACCAAAGTAGGATGTAGAACATTTTCTTTATGAACTACGTTATGCTAATTGAGCTAGATGTCCGCCCCTCCAGACTATAGTCCCCAGCCCTCAGCCCCAGAAACTCAGAATGACTTTTTAATTGAGGAATTACAATTATTCTCTGTTACAGCAATGCAAATGTGTTCAGTCAGTCTGTCATTTCACATTTATAGCAAACAATCTCACATTTGGTCAATTCCTTAATCACACGCTAATAAAAATCACATAAATAGTTTGGTATCTCACCCCATGCTACTAAAATGCAAGTAACCCAAGATGGCTTGGCTATGTTGTTCTCATTTCATTTTATCACCAAGACCTAGATTCTTCTCAGTAGCAATATATGCTGCCAGTTGATACTTGCCTAAATATTTCCTTCGTTCTCAGAACATTGTAGTTACTTTTTTCAGGCTTCAACTATTTCCAGCTATTTCTAGAAATACGTGAGGTACGCCTGAAATGCTGACAGCTGTAGCTAAGACCCAAAATAGTCAGGCCTATGCTAGGAGACACAGTGAGCAGACAGAACCAGGAGTTTGAAGGTGACAGCTGAACAGGCATCCATAAGAAACTGCCAGGCGCTCAGTTGATCCAGCTAGGGATGGCAACAGACAGATTCCATTTCTAGAAATAGCACCAAGGATGCTAAAGAGTCATGGGATATACGCTATAACACAAATCTTCCATCTCCTGGGGAGCTTGAGGCTGTCCCAGGAACCTTAAACTGGCTTTGAAAATTAATGTGTCTAATCAGTAGTCGTGGGCATTGACTTCTCGAGCCCCTGTTTTCTGTAAGTCACTTTGCTAGACACTGTGGGGTGAGACAAAGAAGTTTAGGATAGAGTG
Source organism: Elephas maximus indicus (assembly GCF_024166365.1). Classification (NCBI taxonomy): domain Eukaryota; kingdom Metazoa; phylum Chordata; class Mammalia; order Proboscidea; family Elephantidae; genus Elephas; species Elephas maximus. The sequence continues at coordinate 21,267,353 of NC_064846.1, forward strand.
TACTCGAGTGGAGTCTCACACCAGTTAGGGAAATAAGACAGGTAGAGCAAAGTCCTTTCTTATGAGGACTTAGGTTCCTAGTGAGTGAAAAAAGAATCATTTATAGACAAAATGTCCCTGAAAACTACCTTTGAAAGGTGCTACATTGGAGACAGACACACCCTCTTTCAATAAGCCAAACAAAAGGCTTGGTTTTGTTTCCTCCAGCAGTCTACCAGATCCCTCTTTCTTTAGTTGAGAACCAAGCTTGCTTTTAGGGACTGTATTGAATTTTTAAAAGCACATGTATTTAAGTATGTGAATCACATAGTGACAGGGCCACAGGAGCTGACAACATCTGAGGGGACAGGCCCTTCACGTGTCCCAGCTCAAACTAAGGCCAGGGCATAAGCTTGGTGAGTGGAATGCAGGGGCAGGCTCGCCCAGCCCACGCGATTACAACTGTTTTCTCTATCTCTATCCACCTCTTTGATGCTTTCCTTCTGTATACTGACGGACTTGTATAAGAATGGTGTGCTCATGATGTACCTCTCCATACCCCTGTAACAAGATAGGAGAGGCTTCGCAAAGGCGAACTTTGCCGCTTTCTGGTTGTATGACCTTGGACAAGTGAACCCCTCTGAGCCTCCAATCCCTCATCTGTGAATTGGGGGCAATAACAGATTGTTCTGAGGAGCAAATGTAACGATGCTTGTAAAGCACTTAGCTTGTTATTGTTTGTTTTGTTGGCGCCTGATAATGTAAAAACTTCAATCATTGTTAGTGATTACATATTAAAAAAAAAAGTTGCCGTGAAGTTCTGACTCATGGTGGCCCCATGTGTGTGAGAGTAGAACTGTGCGCCATAGAGTTTTCAATGGCTGGTTTTTTGAAAGTAGATCAGCATGCCTTTCTCCTGAGGCACCTCTGGGAGAACTGAAACTACCAACCTTTCAGTTAGCAGCCGAGTGCATAACTGTTTGCACCACCCAGGGGCTCTTTCAGTGATTATGTTTTTGTTGTTGTTAGCTGCTGCTGAGTCGGCCCCTACCTCATGGCGACCCCATGCACAATGGAACTAAACACTGCCTGATCGCTTACAGATAGGACTGCTGTGATCCACAGGGCTTTAATTGGCTGATTTTCTGAAGTCGATTGCCAGAACTTTCCTCCTAGTTGATCTTATTCTGGAAGCTCTGCCGAAACCTGTTCAACAGCATAGCAACACGCAAGCCTCCACTCACAGATGGGTGGTGGCTGCACATGAGGTACGTTGGCCAGGAATGGAACTCAGGTCTCCTGCTGTGGAAGGTGAGAATTCTACCACTGAACCAGCAATGCAGTTTATATGTGGTATGTCAAATGACAGAGGGATGCCTTATGCCTGGTAGAAGTTCAGGGGAGGGAGAGGTAACTGTGTGTGGGTTGATGAGGAGGCTTTCATGGGCGGGGTGAACTGTGTGAGGAATGGGTAACGTTGGGAGATAGAGTGGAGAAAGAGGACAAAAGTGGAAGCACAGAGAAGGCCTAGGCTTCTGAGTGGGGATGTTTACAAGCACAGAAATAAATGGGAGTGAATGGTGAAGCCTGCTTAGGGAACATTGTGAGATGCTGTTGGAGGGGGAAGGTGGAGCCCCATATTGAGGGCCTTGAATGCCAGGCTATGATGTTGGAAGCAGTAAGAAATTGTTTAAAATGTTTCACACAAGGGTGATGTTGTTAAGTGCCATAGAGTCAGTTCTAACGCATAATGATCCTATGTCTAGCAGAATGAAACACTGCCTGGTCCTGCGCCATCCTCACAATCATTGCTATGTTTCAGCCCATTGTGTTGCAGCCACTGTGTCAATCCACCTCGTTGAGGGTCTTCCTCTCTTCCGCTGACCCTGTACTCTACCAAGCTTGATGTCCTTCTCCAGGGACTGATCCTTCCTGACAACATGTCCAAAGTATGTAAGACACAGTCTCACCATCCTTGCTTCTAAGGAGCATTCTGTCGGTACTTCTTCTAAGACAGATTTGTTCGTTCTTTTGGCAGTCCATGGTATATTCAATATTCTTCACCAACACCACAATTCAAAGGCGTCAATTCTTCTTTGGTATTCCTTATTCATTGTCCAGCTTTCACATGCATATGAGGCGATTGAAAATACCATGGCTTGGGTCAGGCGCACCTTAGTCTTCAGGGTGACATCTTTGCTCTTCAACACTTTGAAGAGGTCCTTTGCAGCAGATTTGCCCAATACAATGCGTCTTTTGATTTCTTGACTGCTGCTTCCATGGGTGTTGATTGTGGATCCAAGTAAAATGAAATCCTTGACAACTTCAATCTTTTCTCCTTTTATCACGATGTTACTTATTGGTCCAGTTGTGAGAATTTTTGTTTTCTTTGTGTTGAGATGTAATCCATACTGAAGGCTGTAGTCTTTGATCTTCATCAGTAAGTGCTTCAAATCCTCTTCACTTTCAGCAAGCCAGGTTGTGTCATCTGCATATCACAGGTCATTAATGAGTCTTCCTCAAATCCTGATACCCCGTTCCTCTTCGTATAGTCCAGCTTCTCAGATTATTTGCTCAGCACACAAACTGAATAAGTATGGTGAAAGGATACAACCCTGACGCACACCTTTCCTGATTTTAAACTACACAGTATTCCCTCGTTCTGTTTAAACAACTGGCTCTTGGCCTATGTACAGTTTCCTCATGGGCACTATTATTTGGGAATTCCCATTCTTCTCAATGTTATCCGTAATTTGTTATGATCCACACAGTCGCAATGCCTTTGCATTGTTAATAAAACACAGAGTAAACATCCTTCTGGTATTCTCTACTTTCAGCCAGGACATGTCTGACATCAGCAATGATATCTGTGGTTCCACGTCCTCTTCTGAAACCAGCCTGAATTTCTGGCAGTTCCCTGTCTATATACTGCTGCAGCCGTTTCTGAATGGTCTTCAGCAAAATTTTGCTTGCGTGTGATATTAATGATATTGCTTGATAATTTCTGCATCCTGTTGGACCACCTTTCTTTGGAATGGGCACAAATACAGATCTCTTCCAGTCGGTTGGCCAGATAGCTGTCTTCCAAATTTCTTGGCATAGATGAGTGAGCACTTCCAGCACTACATCTGTTTGTTGTAACATCTCAGTTGGTATTCCATCAATTCCTGATGCCTTGTTTTTTGCCAATGCCTTCAGTGCAGCCTGGCCTTCTTCGTTCAATACCATCCGTTCTTGATCATATGCTACCTTCTGAAATGGTTAAACTTTGACCAATTCTTTTTGGCACAGTGACTCTGTGTACTCCTTCCATTTTCTCTTAATGCTTCCTGCGTCATTGAATATTTTGCCCATAGAATCCTTCAAAATTGCACTCGAGGCTTGAATTTTTTCTTCAGTTCTTTCAGCTCGAGAAATGCCAAGGATGTTCTTCCCCTTTGGGAAGGTCTTTGCACATTTCATTATAATACTTTGCTTTGTCTTCTTGAGCCGCCCTTTGAAATCTTCTGGTCGCCTTTTTTATTTCATCGTTTCTTCCTTTTGCTTTAGCTACTTTAAGTTGAAGAGCAAGTTTCAGAATCTCTTCTGACATCCATTTTGGTCTTTTCTTCCTTTCCTTCTTTTTAATGACCTTTTGCTTTCTTCATATATGGCGTCCTTGATGTTCTCCCACAGCTTGTCTGGTCTTCAGCCATTAATGTTCAATGCATCAAGTGTATTATTGGGATGGTCTCTAAATTCATGTGAGATATACTCAAGGTTGTACTTTGGCTCTTGTGGACTTGTTTGAATTTTCTTCGGCTTCAGCTTGAACTTACATATGAGGAATTGATGATCTGGTTCACAGTCAACCATGGTCTTGTTCTGACTGATGATGTTGAGCTTCTCCGTCGTCTTTTTGCACAGATGCAGTTAATTTGATTCTTATGTATTCCATCCGGAGAGGCCCATGTGTATAAAGCAAACCGTTTATGTTGTTGAAAAAAGGTATTTGCAATGAAGAAGTCATTGGTTTTGCAAAATTCTATCATGTGATCTCCGGCATTATTTCTGTTACCAAGGCCATATTTTCCAACTACCCATCCTTCTTCTTTGTTACCAACTTTCACCAAGTTCCAACCACCAGTAATTATCGATGCATCTTGATTGCATGTTTGGTCAATTTCAGACTGCAGAAGTTGGTAAAAATCTTTAATTTCTTCATCGTTGGCATTAGTGGTTGGTGAGTAAATTTGAACAATAGTCGTGTTAACTGGTCTTCCTTGAAGACATATGGATGTTATCCTATTACAGCGTTATACTTCAGGATAGATCTTGAAATGTTCTTTTTGACGGTGAATGCAACACCATTCCTTTTCAAATTGTCATTCCCGGCATAGTAAACCATATGATTGTCTGATTCACAATGACCACATACCAGTCCATTTCAGGTCATTAATGCCTAGGATATGGATGTTTATGCGTTCCATTTCATTTTTGACAACTTCCGATTTTCCTAGATTCACACTTTGTACATTCCACGTTCCTATCATTAATGGATGTTTGCAGCTGTTTCTTTTCATTTTGAGTTGTGTCACATCAGTAAATGAAGGTCCCAAAAGCTTTACTCCATCCACATCATTAAGGTCGACTCTACTTTGAGGAGGCAGCTCTTCCCCAGTCGTATTTTGAGTGTCTTCCAGGGGCTTATCTTCTGGTGCGATATCAGACAAGGTTCTGCTGCTATTCATAAGGTTTCCAGTGGCCAATTTTTTCAGAATTAGATCTCCAGGTCCTTCTTCCTAGTCTCTCTTAGTCTGGAAGCTCCACTGAAACCTGTTAACCATGGGTGACCCTGCTGGTATTTGAAATACCAGTGGCATAGCTTCCAGCATCACAGCAACATGCAAGCCACAGCAGTACAACAAACTAGCAGATGAGTGGTGGACAAGGATGATAGGATGATGAAACCTATCTAAATATACTTTTCAATCCCAGCTCATCAGTCCAAGCCACCTCCTGCTGGAAGTCTTACCAGACCACTGGATCTCACACTTCCTCTGCTAAATTCTGTTGACACTGGTTCCCTCCCCTCCCCAATAATTTCACCCTTAACTTTCTACACCTCATATTGGAACTGAATGCTTTCTGCATGTAAGTGAGAGAGAGAGAGAGAGATCTTTTTGTCTGATCTTCTCATTTCCCCTGTCTACCGTACAGAGGTAGCACATTGTGGGCTTGGCGGGAAAAAATGTGTGAATGAACTCAGTGAGTGATTATGGATGTGGAAAAACCAAGTGTCCTTTGGCAGGACGAGTGCTGGCTCTGTGAGGAGAGTAGTAAAACAAAAGGCAGGCAGACAGGCTTCCATGTCATAGGCTCATTCCTGAAGCTCCAGAGTCAAGTTATTTTGAACCTTTTCCTAAATGTCTTTGCCTGAGTTATCCGAGAGCCTGCCAAGCCAAACAAAGGCAGGCTGGCTGGGCTGACTGGCGTAATGGCTGTGGAGAAGGGAAGGCTGGCCAGGATAAGATGCCCCAAATACAGCCCTGCAAGAGAGACGAGCTTCCTCAGAGCCCAGAGGAGGAAGAGAAACAACCTCTATCTTTAATCACAGCTATTCAAGGAACAGGCTCTGCTGAGAGCAGCAATCTGTGGAAGAAGAAAAAGAGGAAAAAGCCAGCCTTTGCAAAGGAAACTTTTATCCAACCTGAGGTCAAACCCAGGAATCGAACTATGAAGGAACTGAGAGGGAGAGCCTGGGGACGAAATGAAAGAAAGAGAGACTGTTACATCCCTGATTCCAAAGAACCACACCACCATGCCTGTCACAGTCCATCTTCCGAAACACTCATCAAATGCAGTAGCTCATCTGTGACAAAGCTTCGTTTGTCCAATGTGGAAGCTCGTTGCTTTTCTAATATAGATCTGCTTGTTAGCCCAGTTTGCAAAAGCCTCAAAACATATCGACAGAAGAAGCCACTTGAAACGGATTCTGGTCAGGACTTGTCCGCTTCTTCGTGTTCAAAATGATGTCACTGCTGACAGTTCAGAGCCCTGCTCTGCTACCTACCCCCTTTTCAGATCCCCACTCCGCTTTCTGGATTCTCAGCAGAAACAGTTTCCAGAACTCTAAAATCACCCCTTCTTGATCCTCTACCAATCAAGCGTCCCATCCCTCAGCTCCCCGCCCCCCCATCTCATCTAGCTGTTAGGGAGAAAGTATTCTAATTTAACTAACGCACACTAAGACGTAAGTGAGGTCATACACAAAGTATCCCAGATGTGTTTGCATTTCCAGAAGGGCCATCCTAAGGCACAGCGTTCTAAACAGCCAAATTTCCAGAGTTATTTCAGGGCATTGTGTGATGAGAAAGTCTTATTGGGCCAACTCAAATATACCACATGGGTAACCCCTCAGCCATGTCTCTTCTCTTGGAATGCTCTGGCCCCTCCTCTCACTCTCTCTCCAAATTCTATTTTCCCTTCAGGTCTCAGCTCAATTCTTACCCATGAAGCCTGCCCAGAGGGCACCTGACTTGAATTCCTGCCCCACTCGGAACACATCACTCCTCACTTGTTCCGTCTGTGTTAGTTTGGTTTCCCCCAAGCAAATCCTCAGCTCTGTGAGAGCAGGAATCATATTTTAAACTTCTTGTCAATCTTCTATAGCTCTTGGCCAGGTGCTGGGCTCATAGGGAGTGTACAAGAAATTTCTATAAGAACAGCCACTGCTTTCCCAGACCTCAGCTGATTTGAAGCAAGGCAACCCTATATGATAGACTGTCATTACCGCCATTTTACAGAGGAAGTTGTGGGGGAAAGAAAAGAAAAACATTGCTCAAAAGGAAATAGTTCATTTAAAGTCTTGTCTCCCCTCTATTTCTGGAAATTCTCAATTTATCAATCATCAGAATATTTTTGAGTTTGACTTCTCTGCCTGGTACTGTGCTAAGTGGTGTTGGAAATAGAAAAGAAACATAGATCTGGATCCCCACCCTCAAGTCCACCAATGGAGCAGTGACTCTCAAACCTTGTCAGGAGCTTGTTAAAGTGCAGACTCCCAGGCCATCCCTAGAGATTATGATTCAGTATACCTGGGATGAAAAAACCAAACCAGTTTCCATTGTGTCATCAACTCCAACTGATGGTGACCCCATGTGTGTCAGAGTAGAACTGTGTTTCATAGGGTCGTTAATGGCTGATTTTTCAGAAGGAGATCACCAGACCTTTCTTCCAAGGCACCTCTTGGTAGACTCAAACTTCCAACCTTTCAGTTAGCAGCCGAGCATGTTAACTGTTTGCAGTACCCAGAGACAGATCTGGGATAGGGCCCAGATATGTCTCAGGGCCACTCAAGGAATTCAGATAATTAGCCATGTTTTAGGACCACTGCTCCAGAGATCCATATATTGGTAGAGCTTGAAGGGCCTGTAGCAATGAGCAAGTCAGGTGTTTCCGAATGAGTGGGAGGCATACCACTGGTGGAATTGGTACTACCCAAGCTTTATCTTTAATAGTGTATTTATTTTGACATATATTGAGAAAAACAATGTTGTTGTTGTTAGGAGTTGTCAAGGCAGCTCCAACTCATAGGGACCATATGTATAACAGAATGAAATGTTGCCTGGTCCTACAATAGTAGGCATGTTTGAGCCCTTTGTTGCAGCCACTGTGTCAGTCCATCTCGTTGAAGGTCTTCCTGGTTGCTATGACTCAGAATCAACTTGACAGCAACGGGTCTACTTTACCAAGCATGATATCCTTCTCCAGGGACTGCTCCCTCCTATAACATATCTAAAGAATGTGAGACAAAGTCTTGCCATCCTCGCTTCTGGTTGTATTTCCTCCAAGACAGATTTGTTCATTTTTTTTGGCAGTCCATGGTATATTCAATATTCTTTGCCAAAACTGTCATTCAAAGGTGTCAATTCTTCTTCAGTCTTCCTTTTTTGTTGTCCCATAAAACTCTGAGTTCACAGACATAATGGTTTCCTTTTATATAAAAAAAAGGTATTTAAATATAAAAGCAAGAAAGAAGAGTTTTAAGGAAATGAAAGTAGAGACAGAATGCCGATATAGCAAACACGAAAAAAAAAAAAAAGAAGTGGTGTGCAAATGACTAGTGTTTGAGAAACAGTGTTGTAGTTTAACTCTCTAATTTTGCTTAGGAGGACACCAAGGCCCAGAGAATGGGAGGGAGCCTTCCAGTGTTACACAACAAGTCAGAGGCAGGCCTGGTACTAGCACCCAGGTCTCCTTACTCTGTCAGTAATTTTTCATTTGTATCACCTCATTAGTTGTTGAAATACCATAGTGCAGGCAACAGATGCAAGAGGCACCTCATGCGTGCCAGAGAAGTCAGGGAGAGCTGGACAGAGAAATTGGGACTTGAAGCAGGCCCTAAAAGATGGAAAGGTTTGTAAATCATAGCAGATGTAAGTGGACCTGAACATGAACAAAGCCTTGGAAGCAAGCATGAGTGTGGTTTGTGGTTTGTACTGACACAGTGGAGACATAACCCTGGCAGGAGCAGTGGGCTTATGTTCTGAAATAATAGAAGCCTCTGGAATGCTAGGTGAATTTAGACTTGATACAATAAGCAATAGGCAGCCCTTGTGGAATTTTGAGCAGAGGTGTGACATGCTGGACGCAGGCTTGTGGGAAGATTAATCTGGTGGTGGAAGGTTGTACAAAGATTGTAGGAAGGCAGTTTGCAGGAATATTAATCTGGCATCCATCTGAAAGGATGGATAGAGTGAAATCAGACCAGTGTGTGGGCTCTTCTAGAAATCCAGGCATGGGGTAGCAAGGTACAGAACTGGATGGTGGCAGAGGAAACAAAGAGGCAGAGATAAATTGAAGGCTAATTCAAAGGCAAGTCAAAGGCACAACAACCAGTCCTTAGTCGTCCATGAGAGGGCAGATGACAGGAATAGGAATCGAAGAAGACTCCAAGGTTTCTAGGCCTGGATGATGGGGTCATGGTAGTACCCTTAACTGAAATGAGAAAAGCAGGAAGAGGAGATGGTTTGGGTGAAAGGTGAAAGAAACACTTGGTTTTGGACATAATGAGTTTGAAGTGGTGATGGAATATCCAAGCAGAGATGGTCTCCAGGCAGCTCGAAATATGAGATTGGAGCTTAAATTAGAGGTTAGAGGTCAATGATGACATTTGCTAAACTCTCATTTTAAACCTAGATACTTTACACAAGGTTGGTCTTCCAGTAACATACTCATTTTCATTTAACGCTAATTTAAAAGACATATTGTTTTCATGAAGAAATTGTGGTGTAAGACTTTGAACACAAGGGAGTAAGCATTTAAGTGCCTTCAAAGTCAGAAAACATCAGGGAGAGGGTAGAAATGGCCCAAGTGAGTAATTACAAATTTTCTCTTCTGGAAAGAAAAGAGAGAAAAACTGTGGTGTAATTTCCAGTTGTCCCCTGTTGGATCTCTAACACATAGGAAGGATTTAGTGTCCTTGTCACCCAAATGCAACCTCTCAAAGACCTGCTGGATGAGTACTTAGTAATGAACCTTGGGGACACCTTGTATGGCATCCAGCTCCTCTGCAATTAATGCAGCATAGCAGCTGCCGGAGTGATTCATGTCAGGGCATCACATAACACCACATCATTTGACAAAGTGAGAATGGGAAGGTTGACAATGTTTGCTGTGTCGTCTGTTACATACGGCTCAGTGAATGAAAGGCTATACCCCCTGAAGCATGACTGACAAAACTCTTGGACTTGCTAAACCTAAAAGTTTTCATCTCTGGTTTCTATGAGTCAAACGACTGGAAAATGTCCGAGTTGGGGAAAGCAGCATGTCTAGAAGAGATTTCAGTGTGCTCTTAGAGAGAGCAAGAGGGAAAATGGTTTGCTCTGGACATGTTTACAGAGAGAACTGTGGGAGCCTTTTCTTCTGAACTTGTTTCCTGTGGTAAGGACTGGTCATCTAGGAAACGCGTGGAGTTCTCTTTGGCTCTTTCATCTCTCTTCCTGTCTTCTGTTTCTCTTCTCACAACTAGTTTCAAGGCAGTCCTGCATGCTTATCTCCAACTGCCCAGAGCTATCACACAATCCCAGGTCCCCACTCTGAGGCCTTGCTAAAACTATTAATAACTACTGTGTATTGAGAATTGACTCTGTGCCAGATATTGGGCTAGGTGCTTTATATATATGTTATCTCATTTAGTGCTCAAAACAGCTCCAGGAGGTAGATACTTTTTTTATTTCCCTCATTTTCATTGTATTGATTAGGAAACCAAGGCTTAAAGAGGTCAAGTAGACACAAACCCAGGTCATCTGACACCTAAGTCATAGAGTGACAGGAAAGAAAGGGGCATAACCTAGCCAGCCAAAGCAGCCAGACCAACACTGGCAACCAGCAAACCCTCACATCATATTTTTGAGCAATGGACTTCCCCTCTCCCCACCCCACCCCCCAAAAAAAACCCTTTTCCTTCAAATCTATTCCAACTCAGAGTAACCCTGTAGGACAGAGCAGAACTGCCCCACAGGGTTTCCAAGGCTGTAAATCTTTATGGAAGCGGACTGCCACATCTTTCTCTCATGGAGTGGTTGGTGGGTTTGAGCCGCCGTCTTTTCCGTTAGCAGCTCAGCGCTTAACCACTTCACAGAAGCCCTTAAATCTGCCCCATAACGCAGACTCCACTGATGGTCTAGAAGAGACTGGAAAGATGTTTGACAAGAAGTTTACAATCACTCGTCTTTGTTTTATTACTGTAGTAAAAATATATGTAATAAAACATTTGCCAATTCAACATTGTTTACATGTACAATTTAGTGACATTGATTACATTCATCATGTTATGCAACCATCACCACTATTCTTTTCCAAATTATTCCACCCTGATTAACAGAAACTCAGTGTCCCCTAAGCAGTACTCTCTCTCTCTCCCTCCTACCCCTGGTCACCACTAATAAGCTTTGGTCTCTATACACTTGCCTATTTCATATAAGTGGGAACATAAAATATTGGTCCTTTTGTGTATAGATGCTTTGAGATCAGGAAACTATAACACAGTTTCCTTGGGCTTTTCAAATGATTTTGAATATGATTTTTGTTTAGCTTTTCCCATGACTAATTTGTGATAGAGCCTTGATGTCAAGATCTTTTTCATTTCTTTCTACTGATACATCAGTCTTAAGAGTGGCACGAGATTTGAGGGGCACTGGGACAGCTTTATGATTTTCATTTATCCTCCTGTTAAATGACAACTCCCATGAAGGGGTAGGCTATCATGTCTTCTTGAACGATCACCCAGTTCCTTACTGGGATGAGTTCATCCATTGTTTTTCAAGATGAAGGCTGAAAACCTTTGTTGTTCCTGGTCATATTGGAAGGAGAAAAGGGGCAAAGGCCAAGTTGCAATTACGATCTGGACGGGGACAACCAAAAGAAGCCTAGCCTCTTCCTAACTTCATCAAGGGTTTGCACTAGTCCTAAGTAAATGGCCATCCGTAAGGCTGAGTAGTGCAGGTCTCAAACTAAGACCCACTATCTTCTGCGTATGATTTGCAGGTGGTTAAAGAAGGATTGTTAAAATATTATAATAATAAAAGTGCTGTCCCGCCTTGAAGAAGCTGGCCTACCCTGAGTTTGTCCAGCTGTGGGCAGGACTCACACTGAGTACTTCACACCCTTTCCTCCTTGTGTCTAACAACAAGATGGCTAGGTGACATGAAGGAGGATGTCTAGCCAGGTAAAGGTGTTTTTCTTGGCTTATTTACTTTTCAATGCAACTAACCTACCCACACAAGAGTCAAACCTTGGCATACCCTGGGTGTTGCATTGTACCGTGCAAGAGATACTCCTGGCCATCAACTTTCCCATCTTCAAACCATAGGATATCAGAGCTAAAAGAGAACTCCAAACTCATCTAGTCCCACCCCTAGTTGCACAGATGGGAGACAGAGAGGCCCAGAGAAGGGGATTGATTTGCTCAAGATCATGCCTTGAGTTAGTTGTGGGCTAGAATGCAGATGTCCTGATTCCTGGATGAGTACTCTCCCACTCCACCACATTGTAACCTCATCAACAGGAGACCTTCAGTTAAGGGCCTCTTGGCTTATATCTGCTTCAGCTTCCAAAGTATTCTCCTAAGTAGCTTTTGGGACTCATTTGGTAATCCAAGGCTGTTTGGATGATGCCTAAATGTCATCCTGGATTATTTTCCCCAGATTAGCTGCACTCCAGGCCAGGATGGAACATGGCCACAAAATCAGTTCTTCCTGGCCTCTGCACTGTGAGTAAAGGAAAATGAATGTCTCTGTCTTCTGTCTGGGGCTCTCAGATTGCTGAACAGATGTCTGTCTCAAAATGACTCCTTAGACAGGACAGGGAAAAATATCAGTTACAAGCCCTGATAAGGGAACACAAGCTTTTTTTAGAGTGAGAAATAGCTGTTGTGGCCCAGTTCCTTCTCCCCTACAGGACTAAATGTACAAAATGTTGAATTTTTCTTTTCAAGGAAGATCTGCTGACTTGAAACAGCCTTGCAAGCCCTGTGTTTTCGGAAAATTGGCTTTCAAGTCCAAGCTTGAACTCCTCTCAGAAGACCTTACTGTTCTTCCACCATGCACTAGACTCCAGACACAGTTTTTTCATTTACATGAAATAACCAATATTTCCCCAGTCCTGACCAAGGAAAGAAAGGACGCCATTTTGTCCAGCCTGATATATTACATATATATGCATGTTTCACCTCCCCTTATTTTCCAGCTTGAGGCCAGTGTGGGGACTATTTTTGGAGCTAACCTAAGCAAAAGGACAGTGGCACTGGGGTGAGGAATTTGAGAAGGAATTCTTATGTATCTGGTGCTAGGCTCAGCTCTTGCTTTGCTCTAAGCCTGGTCCAGTAAAAGTAATGATCTGATGTTGCCGCCTAATGCTGTAAATGTTTAGTATCCTGCTGGATCCACTTTCAACAACTCAAATATAGAAGGCGACACAAGTTAGAGCATGTTCCTCAGGAAGGGCACATGGCACATGGCCACTCACTCGGTAGGGCCAAAGCTACTCCTCCATAGAGGCTGACAGCTGCTCTGCTGGGGCCCTCTGGAAGGGGGCTAGGCAGCCTTCCAAGACAGAGAAGAAGCCATTCATTCTCCATTATCACCTTCTGCCATCAATAAAGCTTTGGGTGAAATGTTCATCTCCTGCATGGTCAAAGTCAGGAATGGCCCTGCGTATGCTCTGTGAGATTTGAGGGCTATACCTAGGGTCAGCTTTAGGCCAACCTGAAACAGGTGACCATCTACACATTCTAATTTAAGGGTCACCCAACAGGGCTCCAATTATCTCTCCTTCCCAGCCATTATGCTGTCAGAAATCCTATACTAGATATGTCAATCATGTCTTTTTTTTCTTTTTAAAAAAATTTTTTAAATTTATTGTGCTTTAAGTGAAAGCTTACAAATCAAGTCAGTATCTCATACAAAAACTTATACCCACCTTGCTATGTACTCCTAGCTGCTCTCCCCCTAATGAGACAGCACACTCTTCCTCTCCACCCTGTATTCCCCGTGTCCATTCAACCAGCTCCTGTCCCCCTCTGCCTTCTCATCTCTCCTCCAGACAGGAGCTGCCCACATAGTCTCATGTGTTTACTTGGGCCAAGAAGCTCGCTCCTCACCAGTATCATTTTCTATCCCATAGTCCAGTCCAATCCCTGTTTGAAGAGCTGGGTTCAGAAATGGTTCCAGTCTTGAGCTAACCGAGGGTCTGGGGACCATGACCTCCGGGGTCCTTCTAGTCTCAGTCAGACCATTAAGTCTGGTCTTTTTAAGTGAATTTGAGGTCTGCATCTCACTGTTCTCCTGCTCCATCAGGGATTCTCTGTTGTGTTCCTTGTCAGGGCAGTCATTAGTGGTAGCCGGGCACCATCTAGTTCTTCTAGTCTCAGGCTGATATAGTCTCTGGTTTATGTGGCCCTTTCTGTCTCTTGGGCTCATATTTTCCGTGTGTCTTTGGTGTTCTACATTCTCCTTTGATCCAGGTGGGTTGAGACCAATTGATGCATCTTAGTCCATCTTCTCCTTTTAAGGGAAACTACATAGCCCACAGTCCGTTGCTGAAGAAAACATCCTCAAGGTGTTCCTTGAGAATGGACTGATGACTTCTTAGATCACGGATGGGCTCCTGACCTAAGGGCTGTCAGTTCTTCAGCTGGTGGGTGACCTTTGTATAAAGTGGACCACCAAAAACAACTGTACTCAGTAGGGCAATGGGTAGTAGCTGTGACAAACAAGCTATCTCCTAGGATGTAAGTAGGAAAATTCAGAGAGATTCAGTTATTTGGAGGCAGAAAGATAAATGAGAAGACACTAAAACAAAGCCAAGAGCAACTGCAGTGGATTTTTGAATGGCAGAGCACCAGACAACATTCTGGCTGTTGAGGAGGTGATGAGATCGAATCCCCGGTACTCTTAGTTCATAAATGATGCCAATTCCTGAGTTCCCACTAAGTTTTGGGACACCATTCATTCCCTTTCATGTAGTTATGGGTCAGGTTGAGCTATGCAAAAGGGGGCCCTACTGTTGAGGGTGATGGAGAGAAATTCTTAGCACTGGGAGGGCTCTTATCCCTTGGAACTCTATTTAGACTATTCATAAGCCTACCAAATTTCCTATGCGTCATATAGAAGTTCCGTCTTTAGTCATCTTCCCCTATTCCACCCCTCTACCCAACTCTAGTCCAAGATCAATTGCTACTTGATGTGGCGAGCTTTCTGCCAGGGTTACAAGGAAATCACCATCTCTCTTCCCGACTGGCCATTCCAACCAGGGCCAGTCCAGCCAGGCAGTGAACAAGGGTCTTCTCCCATGTTGCTTGTAGTTGGCATGCCAACTTAGCTTTTTCTTAAGATCTAGGCCAATATGATTTCGAGAGCTCAACTGAATTTTCAGGCCTTACACATGGTGCCCACACAGACAGATGTTGGCACCAAGGAAGGCTGGGCACAAAGCCAGTGTTGACTTTGTGGCAGCTCCAAAAGCAGAAGGCCTTTCATGGAAGAATAAGTGTCCTTCCAAGCCTTTTGCCACAGTAGCCAGGGTAGATGGTTTCACAGTATTTTTTCAAGCTACATAGACACTCCACGTTTGGGCTCAGCATTATGGACAGGACTGTGGAAGAACCTTTCAGCCCCTATCCATGACTTTACTGAAAGCCAGCTCCATCATCTGCTTTCAATCTGTGCTGAATTAGCCTGTGATGGGAAGCAGAGAAAATAAACTATACAAGGCCACTGTTTGCAAACCTCTGGCAATCCCTGTTAGAAAAGATTTGTGACACTCAGATCTTTGTGCCCTCATGTGGTGAATGCTGACCAGAATCTTCTAGGAAAGGAATTCAGATTTTAGTCTCCTCTGAGTGGGCCCTGGTGCCCTAGTGGCACAGTAGTTAAGAGCTTGGCTGCTAACCAAAAGGTCAGCAGTTCAAATCCACCAGTCACTCCTTGGAAACCAGTGGGGCAGTTCTACTCTGTCCTACAGGGTTGCTATGAGTCGGAATCAACTCGACAGCAACAGGTTTGGCTTTGGTTTGAGTAGGTCCATCTGTGAAATTCACATCTCCGTTTTTGCTGCTTTTGATGGGAGGTGAGTATGCCTGCGATAATGGAGAAAGAATGCTCTAGCTAACATCTCTAGGTTCTCTGCAGATAGAGGAAGAAATAGCAGTGGAAGTTCTGGGAGGAATCCAGGCTCACTGGACTAAGAAAATCCCATTTCACTGTCTAACCCACACCCCCCAAATCAATTTCGAAGCTTCAATCACAGGAAAAATGAAAACTTTGAGGTTATGAACCCCTTAGTTTTTGCACTGGGTTCTGGGTAGTTTTTGTGTACTGGAACTTCATGGATAATTCTAAAGATGGGGGAGGGGAGAAGAAAGCATTGAACTAGAACAAATAAATCTTACACAAAATAATATTGCACATATTTCCAGGGGTCATCTCTACCACTTGTGTACTGAGCAAGGATGAAAATGATATCTTGATTTCACAATTGCAGAGTTCATATGCCTTTTTACTTTGTCACCTCTTACTGTCTGAGTTTGGCTTTAAAGGGATTTATGTGACATTCTTCCTAGGCCATCTGATCAGCTTGCATTCTCTAGTCAAGAGCAGAAAGGGAGGTACTTAAGTCACCTGTGGCAAGGCCAGACTTCAATAACCTTGACCAAGAGCAGAGGAGCCATTTGGCCAAAGGGTTCTTCCTTCTCTTTGGACCCCTCAGAACCCATCTGAGCTTGCTTGCCTCCCTGCTTGGGCCAGCGGTCTGGGCTCCATTCCCCATCCGGCTGCCTTGTGAAGAGCTTCATTTGTCAATGGCCCTGCTCTTCGAGGTGCTTGCTAACAGATAAACTAAATCAGGATTAATATAGAAGCACAGAACCTCTGAGTCAGAAAGGACCTTAAAAATCATCTTGCCCAGAAGAACACCAACAAATAAATATAGAAGGAATGATAGCATTAGAAGATTGCCATTTTGCATCCCCCATCCTAATATTTGGTTCAGGCAATGAGATATGCTAAAACTATAGGATGCTAGGTAATGTTAGTTTGATTTCTTGGTTATGGTGGTGTTTGCCCAATTTTCCCATTGTAAAGGTATTTTTTCCCCTTTGAAATTATAAAGCTAACATCACCAATAATGGAACAAGCTTACATAATGCAGTGATAAAGACACAACATTACTTATGTAGCATTTTTAACATAAAAAGCTGGGGATGGGGTGTGAAGCACCTTGCTGAGCAAATAGGGGAATTGATTCCCAAAGAGAAGGCATGGAGTCGAAAACTGAGATTAGAAGCCTTTCCCCATGGCTTCTTGGTCTGCCATCTAGTTCCAACCATGATGATGGTGATGACGATCTTGTTGTTGATGATGATGATACATTTATTTGTTTCAGCGAATACTTTTTGTGTTCCTACTCTGTGTCAGGCAATCAGGAGTCACCAGTGAATAAAACAAAAATCTCTGCCTTCATGGGGCTTGCATTCATGCTCATATTTTTCCATCTTTACCTTATTCATCCTGTCCTCATCATTGTAATTTCATTGTATTCATCTTCTTTTAAGTCTTTTGCAGAAAGCACAGAGTAGGTGCTTACTATTTGCTGAATTAATGAATGTGTGCATGTTCCTGTGTGTGTGTGTGTGTGTGTGCGCATGTTGTGACTGTACCTTTGCTCAATCTATCCCCCTTGCTTGGAACAGCATATCCACTTCTCTCTCATTGATCCTTTAAGGCAGCTTCGTTCCTCAATGGTGTCTTCCCAAGAGGATCTCTCTCTCTTAATAATCAGAGCATTTACCACTCATTTGATTCTCATCATACACAGTATTGTGACAGTTTGGGGACTGTGGTTTGGTTATTTAACTCTGTTAATGGCCACTAATGAATTCAGACGGCTTCCTCCAAGGTAAAATCATTTCCAGTTTTCCAGGGAACAGTTTTCCTGGAAATACAGTCATGCCGTAACAAAAGAGCAGCTAACACAATTTCAGGCCCTAAGAAGAGGGAGTGACCCTTTACACCTTTTCTGATGAGGACCTGTGGCATGCAGAATCTTCCTGGCCTTGGTGACATGGCTCTGATCCCAGTTCTGCCCCCAACCTGCCTGTATGATTCTGGAGAAGTCTTGTTTTTGTCGTTGGTTGCTGTCAAGTTGACTTTTGCCTCATAATGACTTCATGTAACAGAATAGAATTTCCCATAGGATTTTCTTGACTGTAATCTTCACAGAATCAGATCGCCAGGTCTTTCTCCTGCAGAGCAGCTGAGTGGGTTTGAACCACAGACCTTTCAGTTGCCAAGCACTTAACAATTGTGCCACTAGGGCTACTCGGGAAAGTCTTAGGCCCTGAAAATTCAATGTGCTCACCAGTACAATGAAAGTGTTGACTCCTGGGCACACTAGGATCCTTTGCAGTTCTGTCTATTAGGATTGATTCCTTCTGACTTCAGGAAGAAAGAAGACAGCCAAAACTAAAGGTCCAGCCCCTTCTCAAATGGCCCCCAGCACCTCCATGCCTGCCCTGCTTTAATGAAAAGTGCAGTGCACAGACTCTTGAATATTAGTCCTCATTAAGGCAGCCAGATGAAAAGTCTGGAATTACAGATAATACCTCTCATACAGAACCAATTTTCCAAGCCCTGGACCAGGTGATTTTCTTAAGAGGCCACACGCAAGTGATGCTAGTCCCTACATACCAGGATTTCTCAACCACAGCACTATTGACAGTTTGGGCCAGATAATTCTTTGCTGTGGAGGCTGTTCTGTGTATTGTGGGATATTTTGTAGAAAGCACTGTAACTATCCAGTAGGGAATTCAAAAGTCTAATATTCAGTGCTCTCCAAGAGATGAAGGAAAACACAGACAAAGCTAAGGAAAAAATACACAAAATCATGGAAAATACAGACAAAGCAATGGAAGAAGTCAGGAAAATAACACGAGAACAAAATTTCAAAATAAATAAACAATTAGAAATTATACAAAAACAGTAATTAGAAATCCAAAAGGTAAACAACAAGATTTCAGAAATGGACAATGCAATAGAAGGTTTTAGGAGAAAATTTGAAACAATGGAAAACAAGATTGGCGAAATTCACGATAAATCCTTGGATACCACTTTGTTTGAGGAAAAATCAGAGAAAAGAATGAAGAAAACCTAAGAACTATGGGAGATATAATCAAGAGCAAAAATCTGCGTGTAATCGGAGTTCCAGAACGGGGGAGAAAATGGAAAACACAGAGAAGATTATTGAAGATTTCCTGACAGAAAACCTCCCTAATATCATGTAAGATGAAAAGCTGACCATCCAGGAAGCTCAACGAGCCCCATATAGGATAGACTACAAAAGAAAGTCACCAAGACATATCGTAATCCTAGAATCAAAGGAGAATAAAAACATATCATACCAAAACCTTTGGGACACAGCAAAGGCAGTCCTCAGAGGTCAATTTATAGCAATAGATGCACCCATCAAAAAGGAAGAAAGGGACAACATTAGCTATACAGCTTGAACAATTAGAAAGAGAACAGCAAAAGAAGCCCACAGCCACCAGAAGAAAGGAAGTAATAAAGATCAGAGCAGAAATAAATGAAACAGAGAATAGGAAGATAATAGAAAGAATCAACAAAAGCAAAAGTTGGTTCTTTGAAAGGGTCAACAAAATTGACAAACCATTGACCAGACTGACAAAAGAAAAACAGGAGAGGATGCAAATAACCCAAATAAGAAACAAAATAGGGGAAGTTACAACAGACTCAACTGAAATAAAAAGGACCATGAGAGTATTGTGAAAAACTATAATCCAACAAATTTGAAAACCTAGAGGAAATGGACAAATTTCTAGAAATACACTACGTACCTAAACTAACACAAACCAAGGTAAAAAATCTGAACAACTCATAACAAGAGAAGAGACTGAAAAGGTAATTTGAAAAAAAAAATAAAACCTCCCAACAAAAAAAATCTTGGCCCAGATGACTTCACTGGAGAATTCTACCAAATTCTACCAAACATTCAGAGAAGAGCTTGCACAAGTACTACTCAAACTATTTCAGAACATAGAAGAGGAAGGGATCTTTCTGAATTTATTCTATGAAGCCAGCATAACCCTGAGATGTCACAACATTCACGGTAACAGAACATTTGAAATTGGGGCTGTCTTAGGAAGTTCAATGTCTGTGCTAAGGAGCTCGCTTCACTCTACTCTTTGCCAGCAGCGTCCACTAAAAACTCTGCCCAAGGGGGAATTTACCTCTTCTTGGGGCAAGAACAGAGACACAGAGACTCTAAGTTCTGCCACGAAGCTCAGAGAGCAGCTAATTCAAACAACCCCTTCCCCACCTTTACCCGCTGCCACAGAGGCTCAGAAAAAAGGAAGTGAATCTTTCAAGGTCACATAATAAGCTGGTGGCAGAGAGTTGGTTGCCACCCTTTGCTCTTTTCCCCACATCTGTTGTAAATAAGAGCTGAGAAAGAAAATAGGTGCAGCGCACAAAAGATTAAAAACCAAATCCAGGAGACTCAGGCTAGTCCCTGTACCCAGATTTCTCAACCATGGCACTACTGACATTTTGGGCTGGATAATTCTTTGTTGTGGGGCTGTTCTGTGCATTGTAGGATGTTTTGCAGAATCCCTGGCCTCTACCCATTAGATGCCAATAGCAGCCCCCTAGTTGTGACAACCAAAATGTTTTCAAACATAGCCAGGTGTCCCCTGAGTGCCCCCGAAATCACCCCAAGTTGAGCACCACTGCTGGATAGGAGCAGGACTGTAAATGCAGCTTCCTCCTCAGCCCTTTTCTCAACTCTTATCTATACTGTCTCCAGAGTGACTTCATCCAGCCCCATGGTTAATAGCTCCCAAATAGGTATTTCTAGCTCTGACCTCTCCCACCCACTCCCCTCTCCTGTCCACTACCTACTCAACATCCTTCTTGCACATGTAATAAGCATCTCAAACAATATGTCCAAAATGGAACTTCTGATTCCTGACCCTACCCTTCCTCCAGCTCACCCTTGCCCATATTCATTTATTGTTTTTTTACCTGTGGTATATATATATATATATATATATATATAAAACAAAACATTTGCCAATTCGACAATTTTTACATGTACAATTCAGTGACGTTGATTATGCTCATCATGTTGTGCAACCATCACCACTATCCTTTTTCAAAGTATTCTACCTCTATTAGCAGAAACTCAGTGCCTCCAAAGCAAAAAATCCCTTATTTCATGTAAGTGAGATCATACAGTATTTGTCCTTTTGCGGCTGATTTATTTCACTCAGCATAATGTTTTCAAGGTTCACCCATGTTGTAGCCTGCATCAGGACTTCATTTCTCTTTATGGCTGTGTAATAGTCTATTATGTGTTGTCTTGGGCTGGTTTCTCTGGAGAAGCAAATCCAGTAAAGCGTATAAATATAGATAGATGATTGATAGAGAGATAGATAGATGATAGATAGAGAGATAGACAGACAGACAGATTGAATGATTGATTGATTTATATCAAGGAAATGACTCACTCAGTTGTAGAGGCTGGAAAGTCCCAAGTCCATGGGTTAGGCTGGAGGTTTCTCCTGACTCACATAGCTGCAGGGGCTGGTGAACTCAAGATCAGCAGGTTAGACAGCAGGCTTCTGGTTCACAGGCTGTGGAGACTGATGAATCCTGAGATTGGCAGGCAAGCTGGCAGGTAAGCTGCCAGCTCAAGTCCCAAGAACCAGAGGTCAGACGAACAGAGCTAGCTGCAGGATCCAGAGCAAGAAAAAGCCCACGAGCCTTGCCAGAAAGTCCACCTGTATTGGATGCAGACCACACCCCTAAGGAAACTCACTTTTAACTGATGGGCTGCTCATAGCAGATTCTATCATGGAGGTGATCACATTATATCAGATCTCATTATGGAGGTGATTACATCATTATGTGACTGCCTAACTACATCATAACTGCCAAACCACTGAGAATCATGGCCCAGCCAAGTTGACACAGAGCCTCAATTACTACATGTGATCATTATGACCACATTTTATTTATCCATTCATCTGCTGATTGACGTTTCGGTTGTTTCCACATTTTGGCTATTGTGAAAAGTGCTGCAATGAACAATGGTGTACAAGTTTCTGTTTTACTTTTGCTTTCAATTCTTTTGGGCATATAGCTAGGATTGGGTCCTTCACAATTGCATTACACAGAAATATTGCACACCTGCTATGCACCAGACATATTATAGGCACTGGGTCTACAGTGGTGAACAAAGCAAAGTCCCTGCCCCGTGAAGATTACATTATACTGTAGGGAGATCGATAATAACTATATAATATATGATGTGATCAGTTCTAGGAGGAAAAATAAAGCAGAGGAAGGAGACAGAAAATGATAGGGGCTGCTACTTTTGACAGAGTGCTCAGAAAGACTCTCAGAAGAGGTGATATTGAAGTAGAGCACTGAAGTGCAAGAGCAAGGCATGGGAAGGTCTAGGGGAAGGTGGTGGAGGCAGAGGGCACAGCAAGTGCAAAGGCTTTTAGAAAGGGTCATTATTGGCATGTTTGAGAAAGGGCAAAAAGGCCAGAGTGGCTGCTGCATAGGAAGCAACTAGAAGAGTGGGAGGGAAAGAGTGGGGAAGGGTTAGCAGGAACCAGAGGACTTGTGGGCCACGGAAAGAACTCTGGTTTTATTCTAAGTGTGACGGGAAACCATTAGACCGAGGCTAGAAATCAGGGGTGTGACACGACCTGGCTGCTGTGTGAAGAGTGACCTGCAGCAGTAGAGCAGGCGCTGAGGCCAGGCAGTGGAAAGAGTGAGACGGTATCACCATCCATCCAGTTGCTCAAGCTAAAACCCTGGGAGTCATTCTGGATTTTTCCCTTTCCCTCTCCCCTACATTTAATCCACTGGAAAACCCTGTTGGCTCCATATTCAAAATATATCCCAAACTTGACCACTTCTCACCACCTCCACCACTACCATCCTTGTCCAAGCCACTGTCATCTCTTGCCCGGACCACCACAGCAGCCTCCTAACTGGTCCCCCTGCTTCAGCCCTTGCTTCCCTAGTCTATTCCCAACACAGCGGCCAAAGCATAAATCAGATTTCTGGCTTAAAATCCTCCATGGGTTTCCAAACCACTTAGAATAAAACTCAAACACTGTACCATTGTCCCCATGATCTGGCTCCCACCTAGCCTTCCAACCCCATTCCTTACCATTCTCACCCTTGTTCACTACAGTCCAGCCACTTTGGCCTTCTTTCTGTTCCTTGAACCCTTCCAGCTTGTTTCTACCTCAGGGCCTTTGCACCAACTGTTCTTGCAGATGGTAAAATGGATATTCTCAGCTGCTATCACCTCCTCAAAGAGACCTCGGTGATTAACCTCATGAAAGTACGACACTGACAGTCGCTCTGTTTTCTTCAGAGCACTTATTACTCTCTGAAGTTATGTTATATGAGGTACCTGTTTGATTTATTTTGTATTTATGTGGTTACTTGTTAAATTATTTGTTTCTCCCCACTAGAAGGTAAGCTCACTGAGGCAAACAAGGCCCGTGTCTTACTTATTCACTGCTGTATCCCCAGCCCCTAGCACAGTGCCTGGCACACAGTAGCCACTCAATGAATATTTGTTGAGTGACTGAACCTCTTTCATCCACAGTGCACAGCTGGACAGGAGCTTAAGGACCATCTAGTGGCTGCGCATCAGAATCACCTGGAAGCCTTTTTTAGAAATCCATATTTCCAAGCCCCCTTCCAGACCTACTGAATCAAAAGCTCCCAGGACAAGGTCCAGAAATCTGTATTTTGAACAAGCTTACTTATGTAACAAACACACAGCACTTACCATTACAAATATTAACTCTTTTGATCCTCACAAAAGTATTTTAATATGCCCATTTTACAGATGAGGAAACTGAGACACAGGGAGATTTAGTAATTCTCCCAGCTAGGAAGTAGTGTAGTCAGGACACAAACCCAGACAGCCCATACTCTTAAGCACTCTTCTATGCTGCTTTTGCACAATAGATTGGGCCCCACAGATCCATTTTTTCCGATGAGAACACTGAGGCCCAGATAAGAGAACAGATTTGTTCAAAGCCACAGTCAAGGATGGGACAGGTTTCAGGCCTCCCCATCGAATAAGCATTCCACTCTGCCCATTCTATGCTGTCTGAAGAGCTGGACCCAAGTGCATATTTGCCCACATAAAAACCCAGAAATTATCTAGAAATGTTTTTGCTGTCAGCCTGGTTGTCAGGGAGTGCCAGAACTCACCCTGACACTGGGTTCTCAAACCACCTCTCAGGGTCTACAAGTCAGAGACCGCCTTCCCACAGAAAGCAGTTAGCAAAGTCAAAGGCGTGGGAGCCTGCTGATGCTGGCTCCATGGGGCCTGGACTAGCTACAGATGGTCTATAAGCGCAGTACCCATAATGGCGGCCAGGGGAGCAGTAGGCTGGGTGGAGCATCTCTGCAACAGTCACAATAAGTGCACCAGGCCTAGGCGGTCTCTACTCCCTGCCCCTGCCAGCCCCCCACTGAGAGAACCCTGTGATGGCCCCTCCAGATGACATGCCTCAACTATTCTCCAATGAGGCCCTGGACCAAACAAGCTTTTTGATTTCCAGATGCTTTTTAATTAAAATAAAGGCCACGCTGTAATCTAACTTTGAATAGACAAAGTTTCCTTAGTAGAATGACCAGAGAAGTTCACCCTTTTTCCGTTACTTTTCATTGAGCAACTGAAAAGTTTGTAATCAATAAATTATGACTTAAGTCATATGGCAGCAAGGGGCACGAAAGGGTTAAGTGACTATGGAAGGTCACTCTGCTAAAGAAAGAATCCTTTGTTCCTGCCTCCGCTTCTTGCTCCCACTTCTGCTAGCCTGTCCTCTATCTTTGGGGGAGACGGGAAGAGGCTAGTCCAGCCTGGCTCAGACAACAGAGGCTTGAGCAATGATGTGGTGACCTTGCCCAGCTGGGAATTCAGACTCTCCATCTCTGCTCCGAAATGAATCTTAGGAGCTCAACTTCTCTGTATGGGTTGTTCATTCTGTGAATTTCTACTGGGCCTCCATCCTCTGTTTCCTCTGGCAACATGGGCAGCAGAACAAAGGGTCACTTTTATTTCTTTTCAGGCCACAGTTGGAGGAGATGTTTGGGGAGGCCTACAGGGAGACAAGCAAACATCGCCAACTTCTGTCTTAGATTTGCCTTTTCTAGAATTCCAGCATAGTAAAGGAGGAAGAGGAAGGATGGCAGAGTTGGGCTCTGCCCAGATGTGATAGCTTGCTTTGTCTTCTTAATTAGAAGCCAAGGCAGCCATTAACAGAGTTCAGAGACAATGGCTGTCTGTGGGCCCAGAACAATGTCTGGTGATTCTTGATCCAAAAGTTGATGTGATCTCGTGTGAAGACTGATTCAGCTTCCCTGCCTCAGACAGATCCATGTTATTGTTCTCCACATGCTATGGATGGGGAAACTGAGGTTCAGGCAGTTACATAATTTGTTCAAAGACCTTCAGCTAAGAATTGAGGAGAGAGCTGTGGTTGTTTCTTTGATCATTTTTTCTTCTACCAAACATCACCAAATTTCTGCCTTGCAAATCTTTTTATGGGAGTAGAGTTTTTTTTTTCCAAGTTTTCTTTTCCTTGTTTCAGTTGCTGTTGAATTGATTCCAACTCACGGTGACCCCATGTGTGTCAGAGTAGAACTGTGCTCCATAGGATTTTCAATGGCTGATCTTTTGGAAATAGATCACCAGGACTTCTTTCCAGGGCTCCTATGAGTAGACTCATACTGCCAACCTTTTGGTTAGCAGCTGACGGTGTTAGCCATTTGTACCACCCAGGGACTCTGTTCTGCTGAAGATTGGGTCTAATCTATACTGCCAGCTATCTACCAGCTAATCTATAGAGTCAAGAAGAGGAAAGAATGAGAAACCAATGAGGAAGCCAAATTTCAAGTCTTCCTGGAATGCTCCAAAATAGAGTCTCCCATAACCTGGAAGTACCAAAGCATTTAGTATTGTCTATCTTGGGCCACATCTCTGGGAAACCAACATAGCCAGTAGGAAAAGGGAGAACCCAGTCAGCCACTGTTGGAGAGGCTGGTGGTGTTTGTTTTTACAACTCTAAATTATCCAGTTCAGTGCACCACAGAAGCTTGTGGTTCACAGTGCATGCGATTGAGGTTAGGAGATGAATGGTATAAGAGCCAAGTTTATTTTGTCTTGGGTCCTTTCTCACTTTGGCCTTCTTTTATTGGATGTGTGTGTTTTTCTTGTTTGGATCTATTGAAGACAGAGAAACACTGCCGCCCTCTACCACAGCCCACTATTTCTTTCCTGAATGGCCTTTTGGATGGAGGCTCTCTTGGCTTTGCAAAGATCAAGGACATCTCCATGGATCCATTTCAAGATTCCCGGGAGACTTTGGGGTGAGGCTGAGAAAATGAGTTTTAGGATTTAGTACTTTCAATATTTTTCCATAACATGTTGTCCTGAAGCTAAAATTTCTGGGGAAGATCCATGATATCAGGTCCTTTTGGGCAACTTCAGTGCCTTCCCATTAAACTTGTGAAACATCATGAAAGGGCCACATCCTAAAAGACTCCCACTTGGGAGTTGTTGGGACAAGATTTTGTCTTGAGTTTCACCCCACAGGAGATTGTTGTAATCATACTCAACAGATGCGTAGCTTCAAAAAACAAAGGGTGAAAACCACAGAGAGAATTGTTGAAGATTTGCTGACACAAAACTTCCCTAATATCATGAAAGATGAGAAGATATCCGTCCAAGAAGCTCAGTGAACCCCATATGAGATAGACCCTCTGATGGTTAAAGTTGTGTGTCAACTTGGCTGGGCCATGATCCTCAGTGGTTTGGCAGATATGATGTAGTTTGGTAGATTTTTAATGATGTAATCACCTCTGTATTGAGATCTGATACAATGTGATCACTTCCATGATGAAATCTCTTGTGAGCAGCCAATCAGTTGAAAGGGAGTTTCTTTGGGGGTATGGCCTGTATCCAATATAGGTGGACTTTCTGGCAAGGCTCATGGGCTTTTACTTGCTCTGAATCCTGCAGCTGTCTCCTGCTCATCTGACCTCCAGTACTTGGGACTGGAGCTAGCAGCTTACTTGCCATCGTACCCGATGATCTTGGGATTCATCGGCCTCCACAGCCTGTGAACCAGAGGCCTCCTATCTAACATTCCGATCTTGGATTTGCCAGCCCCCAGCCCCCAGCCTGAACCACGAACTTGGGACTTTCCAGCCTCTACAACCGCATGATATATTTCCTTTATATATATATCTCTCTATATACATATTTACATACTGCACTGGTGTTGCTTCTCTAAGGAACCCAGCCTAAGACAGACCCTAAAAGAAAGCCACCAAGACATACCATAATCAGACTTCCCAAAAACAAAAGAAAGATTCCTGAGAGCAGCTTAGGAAAAATGAAATGTCACCTACAAAGGACAACCAATAAGACTAAGCTCTGATTTCTTGGCAGAAACCATGCAGGCAAGAAGATAATGGAATGACATATATAAAACTGTAAAAGAAAAAAAATGCCAACTAAGAATTATATATCCAGCAAAATTGTCTCTCAAATACAATGGCAAAATTAGAACATTTGCAGATGAATAAAAATTAAGGGAATTTGTAAAAACCAGACAAACCTTACAAGAAATATTAAAGGGAGTCCTTCAGACAGAGAACCAAAAACATTAGGCAACAACCTGAGATTAAGATACGTGACAGCATCAGCCAGATACCAACCGAGATAAAGAATTCTCAAAAATAAAGTAGAGCTAAAAGAATGAAAACACGGAACCAGAGATGTTAACCTGTACATGGCGACAACTTCAGAACAAAAGGGAGTAGTTATAGAACTTCCATATGAAGAGAAAGTCAAGGTGATGCCAAGAAATAAGAGACTACTTTAAACTAAGAAAGGTAAATTTTAGAGTAACCACAAAGAAAAAATTTTTAAAAACCTACTCATCAAAATACAAATGAAGAAAGTCATAAAGGCTCAGTAAACACAAAATCAACAACAAAGGCAATGAAAAGAAAACTCACAAACAAAAAGAACTCAGCATGGAAAATTAAGTGGAACAAAGAAACCATCAACACCACACACACACAGACACAAAATCATAACAAAATGACAGCAGTAAATGCATGCCTATCAATAATCACACTGAATGTAAATGGTTTAAATGCACCAGTAAAGACGCAGTGAGTGACAGAATGGATAAAAAACATGACCCATCAATATGCTGTCTCAAGAGACACACTTTAAACACAAAGATATTAATAAAATAAAACTCAAAGGATGGAAAAAAAATTATCAAGCAAACAACAACCAAAAAAGAACAGGAGTGTCAATATTAATGTCTGAGAAAATAGACTTTAAGCAAAATCTACCATAAAAGAAAAGGAAGGACATTATATAATGATTAAAGGGTCAACCCACCAAGATGACATAACCATAATAAATATATATGCACCCAATGACAGAGCTACAAAATACATAAAACCAACCCTAACAAAAGTGAAAAGAGAAATAGTTCCACAATAATAGTAGACTTTAACAGACCATATCCAGTGAAGGACAGAACAACCAGAAAGAAACTCAACAAAGATACAGAAGATCTAGATACCACAATCAACCAACTCAACCTCGTAGACATGTACAGAACACCCCACCCAACAGCAGCAAAGTACACATTCTTCTCCTATGCACATGGATCATTCTCTAGAATAGACCACATATTAGGCCACAAAGCAAGCCTCAATAAATTCAAAAGCATTGAAGTAATATAACTCATCTTCTCGGATCACAACACTATAAAATTAGAAATGAATACCAAGAAGAGCAAGGAAAAAAAATCAAACATATGGAAAATGAATAACACTTCTCTGATCACACTATAAAATTAGAAATGAATACCAGGAAGAGCAAGGAAAAAAAAATCAAACATATGGAAAATGAATAACATCTTGCTTAAAAACCACTGGGAAATAGAAGAAATCAGAGGAAATAAAAAAATTCTTAGAATCAAAAGAGAATGAAAACACAACCTACCAAAACCTTTAGAACACAGCAAAAGCAGTGCTCAGAGGTCAATTTATAGCAATAAATGCACACATCAAAAAGAAGAAAGGGTCAAAATCAAAACATTAACCCTACAACTCAAAGAAATAGAAAGAGAACAGCAAAAGAAGTCCTTGGGCACCAGCAGGAAGGAAATAATAAAGATTAGAGCAGAAATAAATGAAACAGAGAACAGAAAAACAACAAAAAGAATCAACAAGACTAGAAGTTGGTTCTTTGAGAGGATCAATAAAATTGACAAAGCACTAATCAAACTGACAAAAGAAAAGCAAGAGAAGTTATAAATAACCCAAATAAGAAATGAGATGGGTGACATGACAACAGAACAAACTGAAATAAAAAGGATCATAACAGAATACTATGAAAAATTATACTCCAACAAATTTGAAAACCTAGAGGAAGTGGACAAACTTCTAGAAACACACTACACAAACTAAAGTAACACAAACTGAAGTAGAAAATCTGAACAGACAAAAGAAGAAATTGAAGAGGTAATTTTAAAAACTACCCCTCTCCAAAAAAAAAAAAACTCTGGGCCAGATGGCTTCACTGGGAAATTCTACCAAACATTCAGAAAAGAGCTCACACCAGTACTACTCAAACTATTTTTCAGAACATAGCAAAGGAAGGAATACTCCCAAATTCATTCTATGAAGCCAGCATAACCCTGATACCAAAGCCAGGCAATACATATCTACAAAAGAAAATTACAGACCAATGTCCCACATGAATATAGATGCAAAAAATTCTAGCCAATAGAATTCAACAGCATATAAAAAAATAATACACCACGACCAAGTGGGATTCATACCAGGTATGCAAGGATGGCTCAACATTAGAAAATCAATCAACCTAATTCACCACATAAATAAAACAAAGGAAAAGAATCACATGATCATCTCCATCGACACAGAAAAGGGACTTGATAAAGTCCGACATCCATTCCTGATAAAAACTCTCAGCAAAATAGAAATAGAAGGGAAATTCCTCAGCATGATAAAGGGCATTTATTCAAAATCAACAGATAACATTATATTCAAGGGAGAGAGACTGAAAGCATTCCCCTTAAGAGTGGAAGCTGGACAAGGGTGCCCATTATCACCACTCTTATCCAATATCATACTGGAAGTTCTAGCCAGAGCAATAAGGCAAGAAAGAGAAATAAAGGGCATACAAATCAGTAAGGAAGAAGTAAAACTACCCCTATTTGCAAATGATATGATCTTACATGTAGAAAATCCCAGAGATTTACAAAAAAGCTACTGGAACAAATAGAAGGATTCAGCAAAGAGATGGGGTACAAGATCAGCATACAAAAATCAGTCGGATTCCTCTACACTGACGAGGAGAACTCCAAAAAGGAAATCAGGAAAACAATACCATTTACAATATCCCCAAAAAGATAAAATACATAGGAATAAATCTAATCACGGATGTAAAAGACTTATGCAAAGAAAACTACAAAACACTACTGCAAGAAACCAAAAGAGACCCACCTAAATGGAAAAAGGTACCATGCTCATGGATAGGAAGACTTAGCCTCATGAAAATGTCATTACTAAAAAAAAAACTACACAAAGCAATTTATAGATAAAATGCAATCACAATCCAAATCCCAACAACTTTCTTTAATGAGATGGAAAAACTGATCATCAACTTTACATGGGAAGGAAAGAGACCCTGGTTAAACAAATCATTACTGAAGAAGAAGAACAAAGTAGGAGGCCTCACACTCCCTGGTCTTAGAACCTGCTATATATAGCTACGGTAGTCAAAATAGCCTGGCACTGGTACAGCAACAGACACATAGACCAATAGAACAGAATTGAGAACCCAATAATAGCTTCATCCACCTATGGAAAGTTAATCTTCGACAAAGGTTTGAAATCCATTAAATGAGGAAGAGATAGTCTCTTGAACAAATGGTGCTGGCAAAACTGAATATCCATGTGCAGAAAAATGAAACAGGATCCATACTTCATACCATACACAAAAACTAACTCAAGATGGATCAAAGACCTAAATGTGAAACCTACATAAAGACCATAAAAGAAAAAATAGGGGCAAGCCTAGAAGCCCTAATTTATGGCATGAATAGACTATCAAACATAACTAAAAAAAAAAAACACAAACAACAGAAGATAAGCTAGACATTTGGGACCTCCTGAAAATCAAACACTTATGCTCGTCAAAAGACTTTTCCAAAAGAATAAAAACAGTACTCACATTCTGGGGAAAAAAAAAAAATTTGGCTATGACATACCTGACAAGGGTCTAATCTCTAAAATTTATAGAAAATTCCAACAACTCAATAACAAAAAGACAAACAACCTAATTAAAAAATGGGCAAAGGACATGAACAGACACTTCACCAAAGAAGACATTCAGGCAGCCAACAAATACATGAAGAGATGCTTGCAATCATTAACCATTAGAGGTAAGCAAATCGAAACTACAGTGAGATACCGTCTCACACCGGTAATACTGGCACCAATTAAAAAAAAATAACTGAAAACGACAAATGCTGGAGAGGCTGTGGGGAGCTTGAAACTCTTATGCACTCCTGGTGGGAATGTAAATAGTACAACCACTATAGAAAACGATATGGCACTTCCTCAAAAAGCTAGAAATATAAATACCATACCAGCAATCCCGCTCCTAGGTATATATCCTAGAGAAGTAAGAGCTGTGACACGAATAGACATATGCACACCCATGTTCATTGCTGCATTATTTACAATGGCAAAAAGACTGAAACAGCCTAAGTGCCCATCAACGAATGAATGGATAAACAAACTATGATACATACACACAATGGAATATTACGAAGCATTAAAGAATAATGATGAGTCTCCAAAACATCTCACAACATGGATGAACCTGGAGGACATTATGCTGAGTGAAATACGTCAATCACAAAAGGACAAATATTGTACGAGACTACTATTTTAAAGTCAAGAAAATGTTCTCACACTGACAGAAACATTTTTTTATGGTTACCAGGGATGTGGGGGTGGGACGGGGGGAAAGGACCACTAACTTCATAGTAGACTTGTACTAACTTTGGTGAAGGGAGAGAGAATACACAATATGGGGAAGTCAGCACAGCATAATTAAGGTAAAGGAAGACACTGAAAGGCACGCAAGAGTAAAAGGCAATAACAATAAATGCTATTACGTATATAATCCTGCAACAACAGTAATAACAAACAATAATGTATGTACATAGGTAGATATGTAAGCTGAACAGGGGTGGGAGGGCATATGGAAGTACACCCACGTACATACATATGTGTACATTCTGCGAATATACCCATGTATGCAATAGTGTGCTCAAGGGACACAGTCATGAAAACTTCTTAGCCATAACCATATACCTCCCAGGACTGAGATTACTGGATTTGAGGGCTACGGACCATAGTCTCAGGGGAAATCTAGGTCAATTGGCACGTCATAATCCATGTAGACAACGTTCTACATCCTACATTGATGAATAGCATCTAGGATCTTAAAACTTGCGAGCAGCCATCTAAGATATAATTGGTCTCTTTCCATGTGGAGCAAAGAAGAGTGAATAAAACTAAAGACTCAAGGAAACAATTAGTCCAAAGGACTAATGGACCACATTGGAAACACACCCTCCACTAGCCTGAGACCAGAAGAACAAGATGGTGCCTGGCTACCACTACCAACCACTCTGACCAGGACCAAAATAGTTGGTCATGGACAGAGTGGGAGAGAAATGTAGAACAAAATTCAAACTCATAAATAAGACCAGCTACTGTTAGAACCCCTGAGACTATGCCCTTAGACACCCTTCAAACTTGGAACTGAAATCACTCCTGGAGATCACATTATATCCATGTAATAGGCCTATGAAATGAACAATAACACCAATGAGTAATGTAAACCTCAGAACAACCAACTATACAAGACCTAAAGGGCAGAATTTGCCCAAAAGCAATGTTCAGAAGGACAGTAGGGGCAGGAAAGCTGGGAGAATGGACACGGAAACCCAGGGAAGGAGAAGAGTGCTGATACATTCAGGGGTCTGCAAACAATGTCACGAAACAAACTGTGTATAAATTGTTGAATGGAAAACTAATTTGCTCTGTAAACTATCACCTAAACCACAATAAAGTGTTAGGAAAAAAAAAAAGATGGTAGGCTTTAGAAAGACCCATCTGTTGAAAATTTCCCCTTTCATCTCCAGGATAGATACTGTGTGAACAAGACTGCCCAGCCCTGCACTAGATTATAGTCTCAGTTTTCTGGTTAAACCAGCAGAGTAAAGACAAATGATGAACATTTGGGGAATAGCCAGCAGTACCTGAGTCAGGTTGTTTGAAGCTCTTTGGGCCCTTATTCTGGGATTAAGTTATGCAAGAGAACAAGGCAGCCCCATTCCTCCCTCTACAGATGGAGAGCAAAAGGCAGCAGTCAGTTTCATTGTCCTCAATCTCTCTGGCATTTGACACTCACTGTGAGTTGGAATTGACTAGACAGCAACAGAGTTGTTATTTGGTTTTGGTATCCGTGAACACCATCTTCCTTCAGAGATCTGAAATGGCCTCCTTGGACCGGAGGGCTTGAGGACCAGGGTGGGTTCTGCGTCTTATCCCCTCATTTCTTGTTTGGAATCTTTTGATCCACCCAAACTCTCCATTTGTTAAACTGAATTTTCAGAGCTATGATGAGAATTTCATGTGATAGGGCTCCTAGGCTGAAAAGAAATGGCTGTGAAATGATGATGGGCCATTTCCTTTCTCACATCCTGTCATACAAACCCACTCGACTCTTTTCCCTTCCTTCCTTCCCTCCTTCCTTCTTTATTTCCTTCCTTCCTTCCCTCCTTCCTTCCTTTCTTTCTTCCTTCCCACCTTTCTTCTTTCTTCCCTCCTTCCTGCCATGGAAACCCTGGTGATGTAGTTCTTAAGTGCCACAGCTGCTAACCAAAAGATCAGCAGTTCAAATCCACCAGGCACTCCTTGGAAACACTAAGGGGCAGTTCTACCCTGTCCTATAAGGTTGCTATGAGTTGAAATCAACTCAACGGCAATGGTTTTTTGTTTGTTTGTTTCCCTCTTCCTTCCTTCCCTACTTTATTTCTTTTTTTTTTATTGTGCTTTAGGTGAAAATTTATAGCTCAAGTTAATTTCTCATACAAAATTTTATACACATATTGTTTTGTGACATTAGTTGCAATGTGACAGCACACTCCTCCTTTCCACCCCGGGTTCCCTGTGTCCATTTGACCAGTTCCTGCATATCTCATCCTGCCTCCAGACAGGAACCACCCATTTGGTCTCGTGTATCTGATTGAACTAAGAAGCACACTCCTCACGTGTATTATTTTTTGCTTTATAGTTCTGTCTAGTATTTGTCTGAAGAGTGGGCTTTGGGAATGGCTTCAGCTCTGGGTTAACAGATCATCCGGGGGCCATAGCTTCGGGAGTTCCTGCAGTCTCTGTCAGACCATTAAGTCTAGTCTTTTTACATGAATTTGAGTTCCATTCCACACTTTTCTCCCGCTCCGTCCAGGACTCTTTGTTTGTGTTCCCTGTCAGGGCGGTCATTGGTGGTAGCAGGGCACCATCTAGTTCTTCTGGTCTCAGGCTGATGGACTCCTGGTTCATGTGGTCCTTTAGTCTCTTGGGCTAATATTTCCTGTGTCTCTGCTTTTCTTCATTCTTCTTTGCTCCAAGCGGGATGGGACCAATTGATGCATCTTAGACTGCCACTCGCAAGCTGTTAAGACCACAGATGCCACTCACCAAAGTGGGATGCAGAACATTTTCTTAATAAGCTTTGTTATGCCAGTTGACCTAGATGTCCCCCAAAACTGTGGTCCTCAGGCCCTGGCCCCAGCCTACTTTATTTCTTCCTTCACTATTTCCTTTCTTCCTCCCTCCCTTCTTCCCATCCTTCCTTTCTCTCTCTCTTCATCCTTAAAAAAAAAAAAAGTCGACCTGCACAGGTCCAGCCAGTGTAATTTCAACAAGCTCACAAGCCTGGGATGTTTCTCTCTCTCTCAGCTTTCCCCCTGTCAGCATGACTGGATTCCCCAAAAGGTCCGTTTCCACTTAAACAGACTCAGAGGGAGAAAATCCATCTTCTCACGACTAACATAGAGTTTGATCTACCCTGTAGCCCCCAGTAAGTCTTGAGTTTGCCTCTAAGAGTACAAGTGAGATGACTAGGTTCATGGGAGTGCCTAACAGTGCATTTGATAAAGAGGGAGAAGTCACTAGATCCAGGTTTGAAATCCTGAGCCTGGCCCCTTTCCTCACCCACCAGCCATTCACCTACCATGGAGACCTGTTAGTGTAGCAACTTCTGCAGAGTCCAATCCGACTCATAGCGACCCTATAGGACAGAGTAGAACTGCCCCATAGGGCTTCTAAGGAGCAGCTGGTGGATTCAAACTGCCAACCTTTTGGTTAGCATCTGTAGCTCTTAACCACTGTGCCACTAGGGCTCTCCACAGTACATAATCACCCCCTAACTGGTTCACTAGTATATTGTGAATGAGAGTCTCTTCAGATGAAACCCCCTATGGATCACAACAGAATATTGTACAATATAGTGTTGTAAGATGAGCTCCTGGATTCGAAGGCACTCAAAATATACATTGGATGCAACAATGGACTCAAGCATACCAACCATTGTGAAGATGGTGCAGGATTGCATAATGTTCAGTTCTGTTGTCCATGGGGTCGCCGTGAGTCAGAGCTGACTAGACGGCAACTAACAGCAACAACATGAGGCCAGAGTGGTAGTGGTGTTGTTAGGCGCCATTAAGTCGGTCCTGACTCATAGCAACCCTATGTACAACAGAACGAAACACTGCCCAGTCCTGTGTCATCCTCACAATCGTTTTGCTTGAGCCCATTGTTGCAGCCACCGTGTCAATCCATCTTGTTGAGGATTTTCCTGTTTTTTGCTGATCCTCTACTCTACCAAGCATCATGTCCTTCTCCAGGGACTGGCCCCTCCTGACAACATGTCCAAAGTATGTGATATGAAGTCTTGCTATCCTTGCTTTTAGTGAGCATTCTGGCTGTACTTTCAAGACAGATTTGTTCGATCTTCTGGCTGTCCATGGTTTATTCAATATTCTTTACCAGTATCATAACTCAAGGGCATCATTCTTATCTGGTTTTCTTTATTCATTGTCCAATTTTTGCATGCATATGAGGTGACTGAAAACACCATGGCTTGGGTTAGGCACACCTTAGTCCTCAAAGTGACATCTTTGCTTTTTAACACTGAAAGAGGTCTTTTGCAGCAGATTTGCTCAATGCAATGCGTCTTTTGATTTTTTGACTGCTGCTTCCATGGGCATTGATTCTGGATCCAAGTAAAATGAAATCCTTGACAACTTCAATCTTTTCTCTGTTTATCATGATGTTGCTCATTGGTCCAGTTGTGAGGATTTTTGTTTTCTTTATGTTGAGGTGTAATCCATACTGAAGGCTCTGGTCTTTGATATTGATCAGTATGTGCTTCAAGTCCCTTTCACTTTCAGCAATCAAGGTTGTATCATCTGCATATCACAAGTTGTTAATGAGTCTTCCTCCAATCCTGATGCCCTGTTCTTCTTCATATAGTCCAGCTTCTTGGATTATTTGTTCAGCAAACAGATTGAATAAATATGGTGAAGGGATACAATCCTGACACACAGCTTTCCTGGCTTTAAACCAGAAAGTATCCCCTGTTGTGTTCAAACAGCTGCCTCTTGATCTATGTACATGTTCCTCATGAGGACAATTAAGTGTTCCGGAATTCCCATTCTTCACAATGTTATCCATAATTTGTTAAGATCCACACAGTCGAATGTCTTTGCATAGTCAATAAAACGCAGGTAAACATCCTTCTGGTATTCTCTGCTTTCAGCCAAGATCTATCTGACATCAGCAATACTATCCCTTGTTCCATGCCCTGTTCTGAATCCATAAAAGCAAAAGTGGTCTTAGGTGGCTAGTTTTTTTCAGAAGTAGACTGCCATGTCCTTCCTGGTGTGTCTTAGTCTGGAAGCTCAGCTGAAACTTGTCCACCATGGGTGATAGTGCAGGTATTTGTATACTGGTGGCATAGCTTCCAGCATCACAGCAACACACAAGCCCCCACAGTATGACAAACTGACAGACATTTTGTAGGAGGCCGGAGTAGAGCTCCTTTATTCTGCAGACCGGGTTTTTATGGATGCCACCTAAAATCCATTTCACTTTTACGTTCACTGGCCGCATCATACATTGATTTGCAGTGGGCTGACTATCAATAGAAACCCCTCATCCCCTCCCACCCCCTTTATTTTTTAACATGTTCTACTGTTGAGCCAGTTTTCTCCTTTCCTGTATTTGTGCGTATGTTTTTTTGGACCAAATTTCAGGGCTTTCCATTTATTCCTGTTAAATTTTACTTTGCTAAAACACCCTGTCATTCCAGTCTATTGAGCTAGTTTGTGATTCTGCAGGATAGAAAGCCTTTTGCAAAATTTTACTCAAGGGTCTGGATATGAAACTTAGAACACTGGTGGATCATAGAAAGAAACTGGTTCTTAGCCAAAAGTTGGAGGCCTGACAAAAATAAATGTGTCACAGGAATTTCACCATATGTGGTTAAAAAAAATGCTTTTAACAACAAAAAAAAAGGAAGCAAGGCAATCATATTATGGTTTGGTTCAGTAAAATAGTGAGAAGCAGGAGCAGGAAACTCCCAAGTATAGCATAGATCACAGCCTTCTCAGAAAGATCCTCAGCTGCCTACCATGTGGTCGATACCTGATGGGCCTGTGAACTCTAAATCCACCAGTGTCTTTGTTAGGTGAGAATGGGAGATGGGGAATTTTCAGACACCAAATACTCAAGGCAATGGGACATTGTTGAAAAAGATGTCCATCACCACTAGCTTTTGATACCAAACCAGTTGCCCTTGAGTCATTTCAGACTCACAGTAACCCCCATGTGCGTCAGAGTAGAACTGTGCTCCAAAGCGTTTTCAATGGTTAATTTTTCAGAAGTAGTTCACCAAGCCTTTCTTCTGAGGTACCTCTGGGTGGACTCAAACCTCCAACCTTTCAGTTAATAGCCAAGCATGTCAACCCTTTGCACCACCCAGGGACTCCTAGCTGTTTGTATGAGCTGTAAAGTGGTCTAGGACATCTCCCGGTCTTGTTTGAGTGGCTGGGCTGGAGGCTGCCCTGTGACTTGTCGTTCCGTGGGACAACAGAAAGACCAGCCAATGACCCCCTGTTTTATGGAGGCCAGAGCAAGTCCCTTGGTTGGTGTGCTCAGTGGACAGTTGTGTGCTCGGAGGCTGGGCTTCAGGGGCTAGCAAACCCCGCCAGCTCAGCAGGCTGGCAAGCCTTGCTTAGGCAAACACCCTTCAGGCTTCTCCCCTGACAGAGCTCCACATTCTTGAGGTTTTCGTTCATCAGACCTGAGTGAAAGACTGGCTGCCTGACTGCTAATTATTCCTGGAAGTGGCATGCTATGAAGTCTGCAAACATTTTCTGCAAACATTGGCCCACAAGAGAGGAGCTGTTGAGTTCTGGAAGCCAGGAGGCTGCAAGTGGGAGGGGTCTTGGGAGGCATTCCTCAGGCATGAGGCAGCTGGGTCCCTTTGCCTGCTGGATCTCTGCTGCAAGGTCAGAGGGAAACAGATGCGTCAAGGACAGTCCCCAAGGTGGGATGGGACCACCTAAGGGAGGTGGGCTTTTCAGAGCTGTTTTTCAGGTGAAAATATGAAGCCAGGCTGGGGGAACCCAGGTAGCAAGAGCTGGACTGTCGATGCCTTTCTGCTGTCAATAAAAGTTTCTTTTGCCACCCAGCCAAACTTTGCTTGCACACATGTTTTCCAGAGACCAAGACAAAAATGTGTTTCTCGAGGCCGGGGGGAGGACTGGGGTGACAGTTACATTAGCCTTATGCAGGGCCATCCTCATCACCTCGGCATTTCCTGGAGATTGTTGCAGCCTCCTGTGAACCCTAGCCAAGGTTCTATCAGGATCCAGGGCAAGCCCCATGGCCAAGAGCAGGCTGGCCTGACTCAGAGGGAGGGAAAGGAGACTTCAGAGAGAGTGGCCAGGCCTCCAAAGCTCTCCAGCATCCGAGCCCACTGACCTCTTTAGCCTCATCTTTCACTACTCTGGGTCTCCAGCTAGCCCAAGAGCCCTGCTCATGCCAAGCAGTTTCCAGCCTCTCTGCCATTGTTTGTGCTGTTTCCTCTGTCCACAACACTCTTTGCCCATTGTTTCTCTGTCCTGACTCCTACTCATCCTTCAAGACCCAGCTCTGGTGACACCTCCTTCGGAGTGCCTTCCCTGGTTCCGTCAATCTGAGTTTGGCCTTCTGCACAAAACACTGTTTTCTCCACTTCTCACACTGTCTAATAGCAACAGCTGACGCTGATCTCCAGACTTGGATGCACACGTCATTATTCTAAGTCCTTTACATATACTGGAGTCCCTGCGTGGTGAGATGGTTAATGCACTGGGCTGCTAACTGAAAGGTCAGAGGGTCAAGTCCACCCAGAGGTTCCTTGGAAGAAAGGCCTGGCAATCTACTTTGGAAAAT
This sequence comes from Elephas maximus indicus, assembly GCF_024166365.1. NCBI lineage: Eukaryota > Metazoa > Chordata > Mammalia > Proboscidea > Elephantidae > Elephas > Elephas maximus. Next base: position 21,306,571 of record NC_064846.1, read on the forward strand.
TCAGCCATTGAAAACCCTATGGAGCACAGTTCCACTCTGACACACATAGGGTCACCATGAGCAGCAATCTACTTGATGGCAACTGCTTTACAACTGGCTTTACATATATTAACATTTAATCCTGACAATATTTCAGTGCTATTGTTATCCTGTCATTGATGAAGAAACTGGGAAACAGAGAGATTAAGTAACTTGGCCAAGGTCACACAGCTAGGGAGAGGCGAGTCCAGGATTTGAACCCAAGCAATTTGCCCCACTGGAAAATGAACCCTTTGGCTCAGGTGAGTCAAATCATCCCCGAATTCTCAGAGTAGGCACTCCAGAGAATTTGAGTGGGCTTAATTATTAGAACAGCATGAGACCACTAAGCCTTGGGGATGATCCTGGAAAGGGGGGAAGGACCTGAAAAGGAGAAGGCACCTAATGACACATTTCTCTTGCCTGCCCCTTTGGGCAGGTGTTCAGGCCTGGCAGACCTCACCTAGAGGCTGGTGAGCCCCATCTCCTCCTGGTCCAGAAGCACCAAGGCCAGAGGCATGCCCTCGGTCCTGCCTTGGGAGGCAGTGTCTAAGAGGCCTGACCCATTTCCATTGGGCCTACCTGCCTCCCTGCCACCCAGTATAGTCCCGACTGCTCATTTGATTTTGGTTAAAGACAACAATGTACTTGCTTACTGAGATTGTTAGAGGGCTTGGTTCCTCTTTATTTGGAGGATTCACACTTAACCCATCCTGCCCCCATCCCAGGGAAATTTGGAGAACTTTCTAGAACTTTCTGTCTTCTAGCCTCAAAGCCTTTGTGTGAAGGTTTCATCTCTATGGAATTCCTCTCAATAAGTGTGAGGCGGCTGTTACGGCCGGGTTTAGACCTACCACCAGTCCTTTCCAGGGCTCTCAGAGGCCCTTTTGAGTAAAACAGCAGATCTCCCTGTAAAAAATAAGGAATCAGGCTTGATGCCCATGATCCAGAGCACTGGATTATGCACCTGGGCATCCACCTTAGGCAGGGTGGCTATGGGTGTGGGCACTGGAGTAGAACTACCTAGATTGACATCTGGACTGCACCACTTGCTAGCTGTGTGGCTCTGAGCCGCTTGCTTCACCTTCCCGTGGCTTAGGTTCCTCATCTGTGAAATGGAGAGAAAAATAACACTTACCTCATAGGTTGATGTGAGCATTAGGTCAGCGTGTTGCAGATAATAAGTGTTCAAAGATGGTGAAGTGTTATTATCAGTCTTGGTTTTTAATAGCTCATGGCCTTGAGCAAGTCTTACTTTTTCAGTTTCCTCATCTGTAAAAGGTGGGGTTGGACCTGATTCCTGGTGCCCCTTCCAGCTCTCACTTTCTATAACAGCATCTTTTATCCACCTTAGTTTATATACTTTTCTCCTCCATTGAGTTACAATTTGCATTCAGTCAATGTGACATCTCCGTGAAGTGTTTCATATGTGTGGAACTATGTATACCTATGTGTACACCACTCGGATCAAGATCTAGAATAGTCCCAGGAAATCACAGGCTTCCAAGTTCCCCCTCCTAGTTAATACCTTCCACCCAAAGGTAACCACTGCTCTGACGTCCATCACCATAGATTCATTTTGCCTCTTTTTTGTACTTTATAGAAATGGAACCATAGAATCATATAGCATGCTTTGCGTTTGGTTTCTTTTGCTCAACATTATATCTCTGAGATTCATCCACATTGTTGTGTGTGCCATTCCACTGTATGGATATATCACAATTTATTTTTTCTGCTGTTGATGGACTTTTGAGTTGTTCCTAGTTTGGGGCTATTACGAATAGTGAGGCTGTGAACATTCCTATACTTGTCTTTTTGTGAACATGTGTATGCATTTCTATTGGGTGTAGACCCAGGGTTGGAATCGCTGGGTTATAAGACATGCATGTGTTTAGCTTCAGTGGGTGTGACCGAGCTGTTACAAACGTGGTTTTACTAATTTGTTGTCCCATCAGCAATGCATGAGCGTTGCAATTGCTGAACATCCTCGCCAACAATACTAGGTTTGTCAGCTTCTTTTATTTTACCCATTTTGGTGTGTGTGTTCTTCACTACAGCTGTATCTAGATTGCTATGGACGTGGTAATGCATGAGTATTGTTACAGTTTTTCTTTGATTAGCCTGATGTGGAGCTTCTAGAAGGAAGCCGCCCCTAGCACAGCCTCTGAGGTAGGCACTGTTTTCAGGGTGAAAAATATGCAAGTGACACATTTCCAAACTGGCCTTCTAACAGGGGCTGCTTCAGAAGAAAGGCCACACTGTGCTAACATCACTTAGAAAATATCGCTTGGGAGCAGAAGTCAAAAGCAGCTCCAACCTTAATTCTTAGCTTCAGGCTACTTCTGTAGGCCCAGGAATCTAGAATTGAATAGAACTGACCACCCATCCAGGGCATTTCCAGAGGAATAGAGGGTATGAGTGCCAGGTATCTGGGGACCCACAGTATTTTTTATAACAGCTTTATTGAGATATCATTCACATATCATAGTATATTCACAGAGTTATGCAAACATTCTCACTAACTCCAAAACATTGTCTTCACCCCAAAGAGAAATCCTGTCTTCATTAAGCAATCACTCCCTGATCTCCCCCGGCCCCTGATAACCACTAATCTCCTTTCTGTCTCTATGGGTTTGCCTATTCTATACATGTCATATGAATGTAATCATATAATATATGGCCTCTGTAATTGGCTTTTTTCACTCAGCATAATGTTTTCACGGCTCATCCATGTTGTAGAATATATCAGCACAGGTAGTCCGCAACTTACAATGGGGCTCGTTCCGACGCCTCCATTGTAAGTCAGTTCTGGCGTAAGTTGAATACCTCATTTTTTTTTAGTTTTCATTATTATTGCCTTTTATTATCAGTATCTTTATAAATCCAATCTTTGTCTTTGGGGGTTGGGAACATTACATATAAACATCTGTGAGTGAACATCTGAAAATGATAACATCAGCATATTACACACTGCAACATTGTATGTACTACATATTACTAACGATAAGATGTACAAAAAAAAAGATGGTACTGAGTGTGGTTTGTCATAACTCAAATACGTTGTAAGTCGGGAACTACCTGTACTTCATTCCTTGTTTATGGCTGAGTAATATTCCTTTGTATGGATATACCACATTTTGTTTATCCATCCATCAGTTGGTGGACATTTGGATTGTTTCCAATATTTGGCTGTTATGAATAATGCTGCAATGAACATCTGTGTACATGTGTCTGTTTGAGTCTCTGCTTTCAATTCTTTTGGGTATATACCTAGTGGATCATAGGGTAACTCTGTTTAACTGTTGGAGGAACTGCCAGACTATTTTCCCAAGCAGCTGCACCATTGTACATTCCCACCATCAATGTATGAGGATTCCAGTTTCTCCACATTCTCATCAACACTTGTTATTACCTGTCGTTTTGATTATACTCATCCTGATGGGTGTGAAGTGATATCTCACTGTGGTTTTAATTTGCATTTCCCTGAAGACTAACGTTTAGCATTTTTTCATGTACTTACTAGCTATTCATGTATTTTCTTTGGAGGACTGTCTATTCAGATCCTCTGCCCATTTTTAATTGGGTTATTCATCTTTATATTATCGAGTTGTAAGTATTCTATATATATTCCAGATATAAATCCCTTGTCAGTTATATGATCTGCAAAAATTTTTCTCCCGTGCCGTGGGTGGTCTTTTCACTTTCTTGATTGTCTGCTTTGAAGCACAAAAGCTCTAAAGTTTGTTGAAGTCTCATTTACCTATCTTCTTTGGTTGCTTACGCTTTTGATGTCATATCTAAGAAATCGTGGCCTAACCTAAGGTCATGAAGAATTACACCTATGTTTCCTTCTAAGAATTTTATAGTTTTATCTCTTGCATTTGGGTCTTTAATCCATTTGAGTTAATTTTTTTTTTTTATGTATGGAGTGAGGTTGGGGTCCAACTTCATTCTTTTGTATGTGGCTATCCAGTTGCTCCACTGCCATTTGTTGAAGTGGCTATTCTTTTGCCCACTGGATTGTCTTGGTACCCTCGTTGAAAATCAATTGACCATTAATGTGAAGGTTTATTTTTGGTCCACGGCATTTTTAACTGACAGAAAACAGTAGTCAGATGTGGAGGGCCTACAATAGTCCTCATGTCTCAGGCTAGCACACCCAGAGGCCTCCTATCCCTCCACTTTGACGAGAAAGGGCCACAACCCAAGGAAACAGTAGTCACTGAAATTAGGTTCAAACAACCCAACCCGAAGCAAATCATGTGGAAAAGTTATACTTGTTTCCAGAGCCAACCTCCCTTTCTCTGGAAAGTTCCACTTCAAGGCAGACCCCTTCCCTCTTTCTAAGCACCCTGTCCTAACTGACTTTAAGAAAAGTCTTCCACCTGTCTGAGAGCCCCCTTTCCCCTGAGCTGGGCACCTCTCCCAACATTAACACTCCTAAGACTGCCCACTGTGAGTTTAAGCTATAGTCAGAACTCAGACTTGTGGAAAGCAATGGAACTTGGCTTCATCTTCTTCTCAATAGAAAATGCTCTGGCCCTGTCTTCTCTGCCCTTCACTCAGCCTCACAGTCACAGATCACTCCTGCAGTCTCTCCCGGGCTCCCTTCCTCCCCTTCTAGTATGTACCCCCACTCCATCCAGATCATTCATAGAAGTTAAAAATAAGACAGGTCCCATCCCTGACTCACCCGCCCCCCCAGTCGGGAGGGAGAGCTCCCTGAGATTTACTTTAGGGAAAGCCTTGGAGATTCAAAATGACTGAAAATGCTGGAAGTTGCAGGTTTAATCTAAAGCCACACAGGCATCAAGGGGATCTCAGTGGCAAGTGCCTGAAATGATCCATGTTGTTGGAACAAATGTACAGTCTAACTCTCAAGTACAAATATGAAATCATTGACTCAGGCTCAACGAGACCCACCCTTTGAGCAGCACCCCAGCAAGTGGCGATGGGTTTATTCTGGACACGTCCTTCACACTTTTGCTGACAAGACCACAATTAAGAGTGGGCATCTGACAGGTGAAGCAGACTGTCAAGGGTGGAAAGGGAGCCTACCCATGGCTTTGGCCTTACCCAGTACCTGAGGATCCTGGCTCATGCCATCAACGGGGTCCTTTACCTCTTGATGAGTAGGGTACCTTGACTTGGGGAGGCAGTGTGCCAGAGTGGAAAGGGGAACAGGCTTTGGCACCAGTAGCCTGGGTTTGACTCCCCAATTCTTCATTTACTTGCTGTGGCAGACACAGAGCTGCCCTGCTCAGATCACCTGTCAAGAAACAACCCACTGACCAGCTGTGAGGAGTGTGATTAGCTGACAGCCTCCAGCTGTTAGCTCCTTCAGGGTCTGCCTCTGCTTTTGAGCCAAGGTCATGCTGTTCTTGGGGTGGCCCTGAGCCAATGACTGATCAAGAAGGTGATACGAGGCCCATTTCTACCCCATGGAAGACTCCTCTAAGAGGCAATCTGTGCTCCAGAGCTCCCCACTGGGCTAGTAGACTGATAGGTCTGCATTATGGTCTGATGGCTCCTCTGGTCCAATCCTGCTTCCTCCCCTTTTCTTTCACAGGTATTTTCCCCCCAAAGCTTTGGCACTCCTAATGATTGCAAAGTCTGGCTCCCAGAGAACTCAACCTGTCTCAGTCTCAGTTTCCTCCCCTGTGAGAGGGAAATAATGGCATTGTCTCACAGGGTTGTTGGGAGGATTGCTGTTCTTAGCTGCTGTCCAGTCACCCCCTGACTCATGGCAGGCCCATGCACAACGGAATGAAACATTTCCTGGTCCGGCTGTGCCGACCTCATGACCCGTTATGGATCAGACTGTTATGATCCATAGGGTTTTCAGTGGCTGATTTTCAGAGGTAGATCATCATGCCTTTCTTTTCCTAATCCGTCTTTGTGTGGAAGCTCCATTGAAACCTGTTCAGTATCATAGCATCACACAAGCCCCCACTGACAGACAGGTGGTGGCTGTGCATGAGGTGTACGGGCCAGGAATTGAACCCGGGTCTCCTGCATAGGAGGGAAGAGTTCTACCGCGGAACCACCAGTGCCCGTATTGGGAGGATTAGAACTAAGTAGAACTAAATCTGGCACAAAGTAGGCATTCAATAAAAGGAAGCTGTTACTACTGGGGAGTCTATCATTTCCACTGCTACATTCTAACTTTCAAAATAACTGGAGGGTGGATCCATAATAGGCCAAATCTGGAAACAACCTCAATGCTCTCTGGCAGAAGAATAAATAAATAAATTGTGGTGTATCCACAGAATAGAATACTAATCGACAATAATAAAGAATGAACTACTGATACACACAACCAATTGAATAAATGTCACCATCATTAGATTGAACTAAAGAGAACAGACACAAAAAATACGTACTTATTATTCCATTTCTCTGAAGTTCAATAGACAAAACTAAGTAGTGTTGGTAAAAGTCTGTAACTCAGTGGTTCCCCTACAAGCATATTGACAGGGGGCATAAAGAAGCCTTTTGGGGAGTTCTGCCTTGACCTAGATGCTGGCTCCATGAGTATACACATACACATGTGTGCATAAAATATTATGCAGTGTACACCTAAGATTAGTGGACTTTTTGCACTAAACTATATATGTTGTCTTGTGCTGTTGAGTTGATCCCAACTCATGGTGACCCCATGTGTTACAGAATAGAACTACTCCATAGGGTTTTCTTAGCTGTAATCTTTATGGAAGCAGATTGCCAGGCCTTTCTTTTGCAGTGCCTCAGGGTAGGTTTGAACTGCCAACCTTTCAGTTACCAACCAAGTATGAATCATTCCTACCACCCAGGGACCATTAACTATACAGGTTTCCCCCACTATCTGCAAGTAGAAGGTGCCAAAAGCAAAGAAGCAACTGCCGTTAATTTATACAGGAAAAATTTTTGAGCGTTCCCAGACTCAAAAAATAACCTACCAAATCATACCAAATAACACATAAAACCCTTACGAGCTCTCTTAGGCTTTTTGGATACTTAGGACACATCTTTCTAACGGATGCACAGAATAAATTGAGATAAAGCACAGATGCTCACACAGCTCAGAGTTATAGCAGCTTGATAATGAGAGGCTCTCGCTGCTTGGGGTGCACTCTGCCCCTTTAACAGCTTACTGCTAGGCAAACACTGAAAGCTATTTCTGCTTTTCGCCTTTTTTCGTAAAAGCGAAAATCCTTTTTGGATTTCTTTTGGTTAGTCGAAACAGGCATTAAGGTAGGTTTTTCATAAAAGTGAGGAGGTGTAAAGCGAACTTTTGAAAAGCAGGGGATACCTGTATATAGTATGCCTCAATTTTTAAAAAAGAAAAAAAAACAGTTTTTTAAAACTATTAATTGGCACACGTATATATTAAGTTTTTTAAAGTTTAGAAAATACGGAGAAGTAGAAAAAAAAGTCACCTATGGCCACATCTCCCCCTAAAAAAATTAATCGCTGGCGACATTTTAGATACCGCATTGCTGTCTCCAACGCTCTTATCACTCCACCTCTCTATGGTCCTGCTTTGGCTCACAGAGAAAGGAGGTTCCACCATCATTTCCACCATCTTGGAGTAGTGCTGGGGCCATTGTTTTCAGGCTAACTTTCTAGCCTCTCTTTCATTCTTTCCCTCAGGTGGAGCCTGAAGTTAAACAGTGCCCAAATCACAACTTCCTAACCTGCACAGCACCCAACCCTGCAGCTGGGCTCCTCTGGACCTCCAGATCCTTTTCTGAATAGTACAGATCGGGGGCCCGAGTTCCCTGAACTTGCTGCTTTTATAGAAGTTGAAATACTAATTTGGGCCCTAAAAGAGCTTTCTGATGGGGATGGGCCTAACTCTACCCAAAGCTGAAATGGCCCAGGTTCAGATCAGCCAAGCTTTTTGCTTGGTTTTTGTGTGAATTGTGAGAGAAACACGTTTTCCAGGTTGCTTAGATGACCACAAACTGTTGAGGCGACCTTGTAGGGAACAGCTCAAGGCAGATTATAATCAAAACTAGGCAACTAGAACCCAGGGGCTTTCTTCCTAGATCAATGATTTTCAAAGTGTGGTTCCCAGACCAGCAGCATCAGCATCACCTGTATCCTGGTTAGAAATGTAGAATTTGAGGCCCCACCTCAGACCTACTGTATCAGAAACTCTGGGGGTGGGACCCAGTTGTCTGTTTTAACAAGCCCTCCAGGGGATTTCAGCGCACTCTCAGGTTTGAAAATCTATGTTCTAGAGGTTTCTAAATTCCACTGCCAGAGAAAGCAAGGATGTACTCATGCATTTTCTGCTCACGCTCGTAACTGGTGCTCTGTGTCCTTAGCATGACTTAGGGGTGCGTGCCAGGTCCATAGAACTTCAAAGTTTCTTGTTCTCTATATCCTGAACCCAAGGAAACTCATTCATTTTTTTTCCTCTGTTAGCTGAACAGACTAAGATGAAATATAGCCCAATGTTCCCCAACAAAAAGATTTATTAATTTGTACTAATGACTGTTTAGAGAAAAACATAAAATCCAATGTCCTTGTCGAGAGCTCCTTCTCGAGGGCAAAATGTGGATGTTATCTGTAAAATCAACAAGTTTGTCACCAAAATGAAATGTTATCTTTTCCTGAGGACTTTCCCAGGCAGCTCAAGGCCTCAAGGACTAGACAACTCTCCCCCCAACAATGGTCAGATGAGAGGGGTTAGAGCTTTCAGCAGTAACTCAAATGTATTAAGACAGTTCAGATGTGTGTTTGTTTTCAGGTTAAGAGATTTGCTCAGACCCAGCTCCAGAAAGGAGATCAAGAGCCTTTTTAAAGACTGAGAGAATTCCTACAGACCTTTGCCTGTCCTGCAGGTAGGACCAATGGTGTGTTAGAAAATGCTTAACAACCCACTTTCTGGAAAAAAAAGTATGTGTGTGTGTGTGTATATACACACAAAAAAGTCATAAATTTTACTGATACAAAAGGATTGTAGCATTTACAAATAATAATAAAACATACAATATTTGCCATCGTAAATTCCATATAGCCAATTAACTGTCATAGAATGCTTTAGTTGATTTTTGCCTAACTCTTGGATCCATAGCCAAGCTAAGCTGACAATTGTTGAACACGTGTTTCCGACATGAATATTGGTTTATATTGGTAAGACAAAAATGAAGCAACAAAGATGTATATTGAAATTTTATTTATGTCAATGAAGCAAGTGACTTCTTTGTTAAATCAGATAATAGTTTTTGAATACTAGAAGAATATTTCCTTAGTTTTTTTGTACCATTCACAATGTAACAGCTAAAGAGATAACACAATGTTAAGTTTAATCTGTGCTATTAATCTTTTCTCACTTTAAGTCTGCAGGGGTCATCAGACATTTTCTGTAAATATCGAGATAGTAAATATTTTAGGCTTGATGGCCACCTATATTTTTTGTGTTGCATATTCTTTTTCTTTTTTTTACAACCCTGTGAAAATTTAAAAACCATTTTTAGCCTGTGGACTGCACAAAAACAGACTGGAGACTGTAGTTTGGTGACCCCTGGTCAAGGCAATCAACAAAACAATAGATTAAGCACTGACTTGTAGGATTTGTAGCGTTTGCCAGTTTTCTTGGTGTAAATACTCCTACTGTCAAGCTACTAATTTGGTGTCACTGAACGTGGAGTTGGGAAGAGATTCACAGTCACAAAACATCCTGCAGTATTGCCACCATACAGATACACAAGACATAAATAACCTCAAGGACATGGATAATAGTAAAGTGTAGTAAAATAATTAGGAACTGATGAGCTTTAAGTATTTATTAGCTTTGTTTTTAATATAATTTATTTACTTATAAGTGTATTAAAAATTTAATTTTTAATGATGGCTGTATTTAACAGCCAGCTCACAAAATTTTTGAAAATTTAATGCTTGTCTCTCATGAGCTGATCTGAGCCAACTCCAGCACGGTATCGTGACCACACCAAATCGTAACCTGTTTGTTTTGGTTCTATTGCATAAAAAGAGAATCTTCACTCAGTTTGGTTCATTATTTCCTGTGACAAAAGGATTTACTACAGGATTTCTTTGAAGCTGGGAGTTCCCCTGGCTCTTCTAAAATAGGAAATGATTTTAGATGTTATTTTTACATCTTTTCAAAAAGAAGTCTGTCTCTATTCTCAACAGCTTCCTGACCACCTTTTGCTTCCAAATAATGAGAACTATTTAAAGGAAAAAGGAACTCCTGTAGTGAGGTTTTAAGAAAAGCGTATATTTTGCTTTCAGAAGTAGTTGCACAATAGTTCAGCTCATAAGCTGGGGAAGACTTAAAATAGCTTTCCGAAGTCCCTCCTGAGGCGACAATGTTCCTCTCATCTGCTCAGGTAATGCCACTTATCGTACTCATTCATTTCTTCAGCCATTTGAGCATCTACCGTGTGCCAGCCACTGTGCTGAGCCCTGGAGACCAAGAAAAATTATAGAGACGTAAAACCCCTTGCCATCGAGCCGATTCCGACTCATAACAGCCCTATAGGACAGATAGAACTGCCCCCATAGGGTTTCCAAGGCTCAAACCTTTACAGAAGCAGATCACCAGATCTTTCTCCCATAGAGCGGCTGGTGGGTTCCAACCACCAACTTTTCAGTTAGCAGTCAAGCCACCAGGGAGGGCTCTTTGTGAGAGACATGGTCCCTGCTAAATAAATAATCACCTAAATCATTATTTACCTATGCTTTTTTTTCATAAGAACCTTGAAGGAAGTCATGTAATTTAGGGGCCTGACCTGTTCTGGTGGGTTCAGGATGTGCCATTTAAGCTGATACTAAAGAATGAATAGAAATCTAGGCAAAGGAGGAGGGAGAAGGAAGTGGAAGAACCGTCCTCTCCCATGATGGGAACAGCCTATATTATGCATGCATAAAACGCAGATAAACATACAGTATGCAAACACATATACAGTTTATCTTTGGTATTCAATTTTCATGAGGTGGGGTGATTAGCAAATAAAATCTAAAAAAGGCTCCTGGGAGCTAGTGGGGGGGACAATAATGGAAAAAATTTGAGAAACATTGCCTATATAAACAATTCTGTGCTTTAGAGCTATTATAGAAGCAGTGACAGAGCTAAGATGCTGGCCTCCTCCCATGATGACTGATTACCAACCTGAGCTTGATATTAAGACAGAAGCTAGAGGATTCATGGTTTTCTTCAATTCTGGAAAAGTTCTTCTTATTTTTCAAATACTGTCCCTCCCCCCATTCATTCTCTCAATTCTCTCTTTCTGGAACTCTTCATTCTCTCCTCCATGAGCTTAACTTCTCTTTCATATTTTCCATCTCTTTATTCCTCTGTTCTGTGTTCTGGATGATTTCCTCAGATCTGTCTCCCAACTCACTAATTCTCTCATCAACCATGTCTGGGTTGTTGTTTAATCATCTATTGAGGGTTCTTTTCTTTCATTTCAGTGCCTGTATTTTGGTTCTTTTACAAGTCCATCCATTTTTTTCATGCTGTTCTCTTCTTGCCTTGTTGTTCCTATTCCTTTTTTTTTAATTTTTTTTTAAAAATTTAAGCATTCTTCTTTTGAAGTCTCTCAGATTTCTCTATTAGCTTTAGCTCCTAAGGTATGAATTCTCCCATTTGTTGCACTGGTCTTATGGTGATTTATTTCTTCGTAGACTTAGCAAATTTTGTCTATGAGTTCATCTTCAGAGTAGTAGTTACAACACAGACTCATGTGCTATACAGCCTGGGTTTGAATTCTGGCTCTGTCACTTCCTAGCTGTGTGACCTTAGCCAAGTTACTTAATCTCTCTGTTCTTCAGTTTCAGTATCAGTAACACAGGGGTTTCTAAGAATGAGTTTATATAAGCAAAGCACTTAGTACAGTGCCCAGCAGAAAATTAGGCACTTGGTTAGTGTTGTTATTCCTGTTATTTAGCAAGAATCGCCTTACCTGGGAGCCCTGAGTATCTTGGGTCATGTGACATTCTTCCCACCCTCAGCTCAAGGTGGCCAGTACACTTCTGAACTGTTTTTTGCCCCACCCCCACTTATGGACCAGTCCTTACCAGCTGCTGGTTTTCTAAGCTCAGATCTCAGTCCCATCCCCATCTGCCAATAAAACCCCATACCCAGAATGTATGTCCACTTTTGGTTGTCCTATAGGCTGTCTAAGGAGTCCTGGTGATACCGTGGTTAAAGTGCTAACCAAAAGGTTGGTTGTTCGAATCCACCAGCCGCTCCGCAGGAGACAGATGTGGCTGCTTCCGTTAAGATTTACAGCCTTGGAAACCTTATGGGGCAGTTCTACTCTGTCCCACAGGGTTGCTATGAGTTGAAATCGACTTGACGGCAGTGGGTTTGGTTTTGGCTTTTATAGGCTGTCTAGTTGCACTTCCTGCTCACCGCTGTAGCTGTGAGCTCCCTCTTTATTTCTGGCACTAGAGCGTGTTTGTATTTTTGCTGTTGAGCTTTACTGCTCAATTTAAAAATTTGTAATGTATTTGGAGTGGAGAAGAAGATTCCTGCAGGAACTCAGGCAAACTGTAGTGACCAGAGATCTCTGCACGTTTCTAAAGAAACTGACCTCTCATTTGACTATGGAATCTTCGAGAGAACCAGGGGCAGAGGCAAGATTCCTTGAGGAAAGGGACATGTTTTATTCGTGCTCGTGTCTCCTACGCCCACCACAGCATCTGATACACTTGACATATGTTTACTGAATTAAGAAATTAAAGGCTTTGTTGGCAAGAGCACGCACTGCAAGGGGCCAGCTCACCGCGTAGTTTCTCTAAGAACTACTACCACCCCGATATGACCCCCCACCCTCCTTTTTCCTGTGAATGAGCTCTGTCAAAGCAATGAGGCTTCTAACAAATGGAAGTAGATATACAGTAATTCATTCAATCAGCGACTATCTCAAGGTTAAGCACCAGACGTGGGTTTCTTTGACTCCCAAAGCAAAATACCAAACTGGAAAACACTTCAGAGACCACAGATTATTCTGATTTTCAGACTGTTTTTTAAGGCACCAGAGTACAACGTGAAGCAGGTAGCTGATGCAATCTGACAACGTGTATCGCTCTATTTATATAAACAACACACACACACATACATCAGGCCATCAGCAGTATTTGTATAAACAGGGACTCTCCTATGAAGGCAAAGGCCACCCCCCATCAGTTCCAGTGACTGAGATATATTTTTCCAGTCCTGGGGGCAAACACAGACGCAGCAAGTTCCTTCTTCCCTTTGGAAATTTGGCAGGCACAGCAGCCCTGCTTCTGCTACCACTTTCCCTTGGGGTTTTAAGACTGTGTGCATACGGCCTGTGTGAAGGCTTTGCTTAAGTCACCTTATGCCTTGGCGGCCAGCGTGGTGTATGACGACTCAGGAAGACCCTGGTGTTTCCCAGATGGGTCCAGGTCTGGCCACGCAATTCCTGCCTTCCAGCTGGGAAATGTGATGTGGGGTGATGAGGTGGCTGCTGAGAAGGAGGCAGTTTGAGTATGAATTTGGTCTGTTCTTTATTTAAATCCAAAGAGTGAACAGCTACACAACACACATGCACACAAATGCATGTATACTCAATGTCACTCACACACAAACACACCACTCCTCAATTGCGGGGATGCTCCTTAGGAATTCCTGTGGGATTCCCCTGAACACCTATCTCCCCACCTAATCTCCTATCCTTCTCCCTGTCTACTTGCCATCTTATCCTGCCTTCCTTTGCTCTATTTACCTACTGCCTTACCATTGCTTTTAACCCGCTGGGGGTTCCCATGAACTCAAGTGGTCAGTTTAGGGCCCTTTGAGAATGAGGCTGGGACCCTAAACCCATTTGCCGTGTGGGCTGCTTTGCTTCATTCTTCCATGGCCACAGAGAAGCCCGTCTCTGGGCCTTGTCTCTGAGGGGAGACAAGGTAGTATCACTGGTAGCACAGCTGTGCCCTCAGGTTGGGCAGAGAGCAGCATTCTCATTTATAAACGAGAGTACTGGAATAGATTTGATCCTATTCCCAGCAGTTCTATTCCTCTTCCTTCCTTCCTTCCATCAACATACCATTCACTGTCAATAGGCCACAGGGAAAGAGTATGGGCTCTGTATTTAGACAGACCTGGGTTCAAATCGGAAACCCTGGTGGCGTAATGGTTAAGTTCTACAGCTGCTAACCAAAAGGTCAGCAGTTCGAATCCACCAGGTGCTCCTTGAAAACTCTGTGGGGCAGTTGTATTCTGTCCTGCAGGGTCACTATGACTCAGAATCGACCCGACGGCAGTGGCTTTGGTTTTTCTTTGGTTTGGGGTTCAAATTACAGCTTTCAGCAGTTAATAGCTGGGTGACCCTGGGTAAGTCACGTATCCTCTCTAAGCCTCTGTTTCTTCATCTGTGAAGTGGGGATCAAATAGAATATATATTCAAAGTGCTGAACACACAATAGACACTCTGTAAATAGGAGCGATGACTGTGATTATTTAGACGGTAGGGCATGGCCTTTGGTCTTGCCTGTGTCGCCTGAGGCAGAGATTCTCAGAGTCACATTCTCTCATGTTAAAAGGAGGGCCCGAAAGATCAACAAAAGTGTCCTGGTTGCACAATGGTTAGGCACTCAGCTGCTAACCAAAAGGCTGGCAGTTCGAACCCGCCTAGTAGCTCCTTGGAAGAAACACTTGGCAATCCACTCCTGTAAAGATTGTTGTTGTGTGCTGTGGAGCCTGCGCACAGAGTAGACTGCCCGACAGGGTTTCCTAGGCTGTAATCTTTATGGGAACAGATCACCAGGTCTTTTCTCCCATGGGGTGGTGGGTGGGTTTAACCACTGACCTTTTGGTTAGCAGCCAAACGCTTTAACCATCGCACAACCAGGACGCCTTTCCGTAAAAATTACAGCCTAGAAACCCCTATGGGGTAGTTCTACTCTGTCACGTGGGGTCACTATGAGTCAAAATCGATTCGATGGCACCTACCAACAGCAACAACAAAGATCAACAATAAGGTCCCTGGGTGGTGCAAATGGTTTGCAGCTGGTGACTAACCTAAAGGTATTTGATTCAAATTCACCCAGTGGCACCACAGAAGAATGTCCTGGTGATCTGCTTCTGTAAAGATTACAGCCAAGAAAAGCTATGTCACACCTGGGGGGTAGCCGTGAGGCAGAATATACTCCACACTGATGAGTTTAGGTTTTTTTTTGGTTTAAAGATCCACAAAGCATCTTCTCACATTCAGTTAAGTGACAGTTTGGAGTTTCCAAGTGCACAACACAGCACCAGCCTGGACTCTTCAAAACCTCAACGTCACACACACAAAAAATTGGAAGCATGCACTGTTCTAGATTAAATGACACTAAAGAAACTTTGTTAAGTAAATGCAATGCACAAACCTTAATTTTAGATTCTGGATTTTAAAAAACGATAAAAGACACTTGGGAATAACTGGGGCAATTTGAATAAGATTGGAATTGTACTGATATAGGAGATCATTGTTTATTTTTTTAGGTGTGATAATGGTTTGTGATTAGGAGGGAGAATCTCCTTATGCTTAGGAGGGTTGTGCTGAAGAATTTAGAGATGATGTGTCATAATGCCTGCAACTTTCAAGTGGTTCAACAAAGAAAAAAATACGTATGTGTAAATAGATTGATTGATAGAAGCAAACGTATAAATCAAATATGTGATGATGGTGACAGTTTGCCATCGAGTCGACTCCAACTCATGGTGACCCCATGTGTGTCAAAATAGAACTTTGGTCCATAGGGCTTTCAATGGCTGGTTTTTTCAGAAGTAGGTTGCCAGGCCTTTCTTCTGAGGCACCTCTGGGTGGACTTGAGCCTTTGACCTTTTGATTAGCAGCTGAACACGTTAACTGTCAAAGCAAATATATTGAACTGTTAATTGTGGAATCTTCGTAGAGGGTATATGTGTGCTGTTTTACTGTTTTTTGAGTCTCGGGTTTTGTTTTCTTGGTGTACTTGAGAAGACTCAAGGTAAAAATTTAGGAGAAAATAATGCAGGAACACAGTGAAAAGTTAAAACAGTACAAAAGGGTGTAACGTGAACCTCACCACCCCGGACATCCAGTACTCCTTCCAGAAGCAACTGCCATTCACATGTCTTGAAATTTTATCTGCATTTTACAAGCCTGTATGTATGTTTGTAGATTTCTTCTTTTTTCAATTGTGCTTTAGGTAAAACTTTACAGCACAAATTAGTTTCTCATTAAAAAATTTATGCACAAATTCTTTTGTGACATTGGTTGCAAGTCCCACATTGTATCAGCATTCTCCCCCATTCGCTTTGCACCTCAAGCTCCCATGTCCATCCATCCAGTTTTCCTGCCTCCTCATCTTTGCTTCTGGGCAAGTGTCACCCATTCTGTCTCATATGCTGATTGAACTAAGGGGCCCGTTCCTCATGTGTCTTATAGTTTGTTTTATAGGTCTGTCTAATTTTTGGCTGAAAGGTGGACTTTGGGAGTGGCTTCAGTTCTGAGTTAGCAGGGTTTCTGGGGGGCATAGTTTCAGGGGTTCCTCTAGTCTGGTCTTTTTGTGTGTGTGTGAATTTGGATTTTGTTCTACATTTTTCTCCCGCTCTGTCCAGGACCCTCTACTGTGATCCCTGTTAGAGCTGTTGGTGCTGGTAGCCAGCACCATCTAGTTCTTCTGGGCTCAGGCTTTTTGGAGACTGTGGTTCATGTGGCCCATTAGACCTTCGGACTAATATTTTCCTTGCGTCTTTGGCTTTCTTCATTCTCCGTTGCTCTGGATGGGATAAGACCAATAGGTGTATCTTAGATGGCCACTTGCAAGCTTTTAAGACTCCAGACGCTACTCACCAAAGTAGGATGTAGAACATTTTCTTTATGAACTTTGTTATGCCAATTGACCTAAATGTCTCCCAAGGTCATGGTCACCAGCTCTCAGCCCTAGTAACTCGGTCCCTGGAGGTGTTTGGATGTATCTAGGAAGCTTCTATCACTTTGCTTTGGTCAAGTTGTGCTGACTTCCCCTATGTGGTGCGTTGTCTTTCCCTTCACCAAAGTTAACACTTGTTTACTACCTAGTTAATGATTTCCCCTCTGCACCCCTCGCCTCCCTGGTAACCATCAAAGATTTTTTTCTGCGTGTAAGCCTTTTCTTGGGTTTTTATAACAATGGTCTCATACAATATTTGTCCTTTTGTGATTGACTTATTTCACTCAGCATAATGCCCTCCAGATTCATCCATCTGGTGAGATGTTTCGTGGATTCATCATTGCTCTTTATCGTTTTGTAGTATTCCGTTGTGTGTATGTATCATAGTTTGTTTATTCATTCCTCTGTTGATGGGTACTTAGGTTGTTTCCATCTTTTTGCTATTGTGAATAATGCTGCAATGAACATGAGTGTGCATATATCTATTCGTGTGACAGCTCTTCTTTCTCTAGGATATATTCCTAGGAGGGATTGCTGGGTGGTGTGGTATTTCTATTTCTAGCTTTTTAAGGAAGTGCCATATCGTTTTCCATAGTGGTTGTACCATTTTACATTCCCACCAGCAATGCATAAGAGTTCCAGTCTCCCTGCAACCTCTCCAACATTTGTTATTTTCTGGCTTGTTTTATTTTTTGCGATTTGTGCCAGTAACGTCGGGGTGAGATAGTTTCTCATTGTAGTTTTGATTTGGATTTCTCTAATGGCTAATGATTGCAAACATTTCCTCATGTGTCTGTTAGCCATCTGAATATCTTCTTTGGTGAAGCGTCTGTTTATATCCTTTGCCCATTTTTTAATTGGATTATTTGTCTTTTGTGGTTGAGATATTGGAGTATTCTATAGATTTTAGAGATTAGACCCTTGCCAGATATGTGGTAGCCAAAAATTTTTTTCACTGTCTGTAGGTTCTTGTTTTACTTTTTTGGTGAAGTCTTTTGATGAGCGTAAGTGTTTCATTTTTAGGAGCTCCCAGTTATCTAGTTTCTCTTTCGGTGTTTGTGCATTGTTAGTTATGGTTTGTGTACTATTTATGCCATGTATTAGGGCCCCTAGTGTTGTCCCTATTTTTCTTCCATGATCTTTATTGTTTTAGGTTTTATATTTAGGTCTTTGATCCATTTCGAGTTAGTTTTTGTGTATGCTATAAGGTATGGGCCTCGTTTCTTTTTTTTACAGATGGACATCCGGTTTTACCAGCAGTCTTTTTAACAAATGTTGCCGGCAAAACTGGATGTCTATTTTTAAAATGGGCCTTTTTTTTAAATAGACAGGTTCATACTATAAATCTTTTTGTTAGCTACAAATGGATCCTCTTATCTATGTAATTGGGGGAGTTAAAATCAGGTTAATCAAAAATCAGCTGAAGTAGAAGTGCCAGGGCTGCCTAGAGAGGCAGGCATAGGAGCCCTGCCCATCCTACGTGTCACGGGCACTAGTCAGTGCATTTTACAGAGGAAAGGAGAGCACCTTTAATGCTGACAGTTGGCTCCACAGAGGTCAGTTTACAAAAGCGTCTACTGTCATCTTGCCAGTTTGATGTTCTTCACTCCACAAGACTTCCTGGTGATTATTCTCTGTAATCGTGTGTAGCTCTGCCTCATTCTTTCACACAGTTTTCCAGATGGGTAGCTGTGGTAGTTAAGGTTGGCTGGGCCATGATTCTCAGTGGTTTGGCAATTGTGTAATGATGAAGTTTGGCAGTCATATAATGATGTAGACATCCTCCATGATGTGATCTGTTGTGATCAGCCAATCAGTTGTAAGGGGAGTTTTCTTGGGGTTGTGGCCTGCATCCGAGATATATATATATATATATATATATATATATATATAGACTTCTGGCAAAGCTCATTTGCTTGCTCTGGATCCTGCATCTGGCTCATCATCATCTGACCTCTGGTTCTTGGGACTTGAGCCAGCTGCCTGTCATATTGCCTGCCAATCTTGGGATTCATTGGCCTCTGCAGCCTGTGAACCAGTGGCCTGCCATCTGACCTGCTGATCTTCAGTTTGTCAGCCCCTGCAGCTACGTGAGTCAGGAGAAGCCTCTAGCCTAACACCTGACCCACAGACTTGGGACTTCTCAGTCTCTACAACTTGCGTGGGTCATTTCCTTGAGATAAATCTCTCTCTCTCTCTATATATATATGTATGTGTGTGTGTGTATGTATGCATGCATACACTTCACTGGCTTTGCTTCTTTAGAGAACCCAGCCTAAGACAGTGGCTTTTCAGAGAGTATGGTTTTCATCATATTGTGCTTGGTGGGGCATCTGGGTAGAAAGGAATTGCCTGGGCTTCCTGAACTTGCCTGGTTCTAAGAATGGCTTGAGTATTTCTCTAAGTTTGGGCGATGCTGCTGTAAGCAATTGGAGAAAACAAGACTGGGGCTTCAGTGACAGAACTGTGTCGAAGGCTGCAAGTTGCACTCACAGTGCTTGTTCAAGGCATGAGAACCGACAGAGAGAAGGCAAAGTGCCAGAGAAATGCTAAGGTCCAAGGACAGGCCCCAAGCTCCCCTAGGAGCTTCTGCCCAGGCCCTCCCCACTGAAGATGATTACCTCCTGTTGCAATCATGGGGGGGGGTCACATTTCTAAAGCATGTGCAGCTTTGAATAGGAAAACCCTCCCTAACCGGCAGCACCTGGGCAGATTCAAATCCCACTCTCAACCATAAGGCTCCTCCCTGCAAATGGGAAGGACTGATTGGAAAAATGTGATTTGAGAAACCAGATCTGGGATTGAAATGAAATTGCCTGAAAAATGAAAGCATTGGCACAATTAACAAAGCGGGACTGGAGTCCTTTAGTGTTTGGCAGCTAAATCCCGCACAGCTTGCAAACCTTGGGAGGCAGCCATCCTATTATCATTCCTGATATGGGCTTGAATTTCTAAGAAAGGGCTTTTTTAAGCTCTGGGGGATTGAACCTCTACTAGAAGCAGCCCTAGGAGTCCCAGTCGCAATGTTTCTGGAACAATCCTGGGACAAGACCCAGAGTTCTGGTGATGCCCACAGATTCATGAAGTCGTGCATTGACCCTAAATAGGTGCCTCAGGAGTCTTGAAAAGTCCAGCCCTGTATCTTAATCACCCTCTGAATGGGACTGAGTAGGTAGCCAGGTCCTGGTGTCATTTGAAAAAAAAAAATTTTTTTTTCAAGTGTCATTTGAGGGACCCCAAAATGCCAGAGTACCCCATTAGCTTGTTTCACTGTCTGGAATGTTCACATTGCAGTGCGAAGCACTGAAGTTCCTTGTCTTCTCTAAGTCAAAGTATCTCAGCAGTAGAGATGGGATACCTAACATTTTAAGAAAGTCATCTTTTCACTTAAAGTAAAAGAAAAGAAAGAAAGGAGAACAGAGGGTAGTACTGCTCCTGGTCTTTGGGGTAAGGCTGGAGGGTAGGCAGGTGGTGGGGAGAGGAAAGGGTGCCAAAAAGGGCCCAGGGCCTGCCAACATAGCCCCTGAATCACCACTGGTTGAACCTTCGGGAAAGAGGGAGGCAAGCCCTGGGACCCAGGGAGAGGCAAAGTTAGCAAGTGCATGAAGGGCTTGGGCTGGGACTTTCATATGTGGACCCCATGTAAGTCACAGGCACTCATTGACTATAATGATGGTGGGGTTGGGGAGCCATCGCCACAGTTTCCAATTTCCTAACACTACCACAACCATGCCACATGTGTGTGCTTCACATTCTCAGTGAGCCTCCCAACCTGGAGACACTTCTATATTCTTAAGTGTCATGGACAGACCACAATGGCAGAGGGCAGCCACAGACCTTGTGGCTGTGGGACCATGCCTCAGGGATCTCACATTACAATTTATTCCAACCCTGTAGTGTCTCTGAAGAAGTCCAGCATTTTTTTTTTCATGTTTAACGATTCCTCCTCTGCTTTAAAGCACATACTGTGTGCCCAATGCTAAAGTAAGCACATTCAGTAGATCATGTATTTAATCCTACTACCTCCTACTGAGGTAGGTGCTGTCATTCACCTTTTTAAAGATGTGGAAACTGAGGAACAGAGAGGTTAAGTTAGTTGGCAAGCACTGCTCATCTATTTGGTAGTAGAGCTTCTGGAAGTCAGCTAGCCAGCTAGAATCCTGAAGATTACTTGTCATAACGCCAACTCACTTCTGAATCCTCTGTCCCTATTGCTTCAGCTCCTCTGGTGAGAGATTTACCTGCAAATGAGGTTGCCTGGAAAAGCTCTGCTATCGAGTCAGCCTGACGTGGATCCCGCCTCCCCACTCACTGGGGACCAGCTGCTCAAATAACCATAGAACTAGAAATAACAAACCTTACTAGGGTTGGCCACAGAAAGCAAAATCCTTTAGAAAGACCCCAAAATGTCACTGAATGACATTAGTCAGATCACTCACTGACCATGTCATCAGAGATTGAAAGAGCAGCCTAACAATAGCAACTATCCATCAAATTGGAGTCACATGGCCAGCCAGTGTGGGTATTTTCTAACCAAAGCCTTCAGTTAACCTAGACATTCCAGCCTAAGCTCCTTTCAGAGTCTGCTTGAAGTAGTTAGATGGTTGCATCTGGGTCACTGTAACCCAAAAAGGCTTAATTAAAATCAGGAAATGTGCTCAAGCTACTCTCCTGCAATGCTGTAAACTAGATATGCCACATGAAAGGTGCTTTGGGCACAGGGCAGTCATTTGGGACACACACACACACACCAGTATAAACTGAGAATTGAGATTAGGGAAATGTTTGGCTCTAGATTCGTTTTCTTTTGTAAAGACTGTAGACAAGCAACTTGTCTACAAAAACCACTTGGCGTGGGTTTGGGGGGAGCAACTGCTCTAGCCCTTGGGGCCTCATGCAGGACTTCTCCTGGTGGGTATTTGGGTGGGTGAGGAGGAGCAAGTGGGGGATGACTGGCAGGCTGAGGGCATGAGGAGGCCGGAAGAAGAAAGGGGGCCAGAAGGAGAGGGGGCAAGAGAGTAGAAAGTGAAGGGAGCAGGCACAGAAGAGACGAGTACCAGAGATGCTTAGAGTAGGGGCTGTAAGGGGAGGACCACTGACAATCTGCTCCCCATCTTATAAAGTGATTTCCTGTTTATCAAATATCATTAGGGCATTAGGGGCCTCACATAAATGATCTATCCAATAATGGACACTTATCCCCTTTGGGTACCAAGACTTTTGGAAGTCACTTTTGGATAGATAGCTTTTCAAAATATGGTCACACTCCACTGCTTTCTGGAACAAAACATCCTAAGAACTTTTTCTGGAAGTAGTAATAAACTAGGCAAGGATTTTGCTTTTGGAAACTGGTTTCATTCTTTCAGTAAATATTTACTAAAGGGCCTTCTGTGCACCAAGCACTGTGCCAGTCTTTGGGACCCTCCCATCTCCTCCTTCATTCCCCTGTCCCTTGTCTTATCACTCAGAGATCCTTCTTCTCTCCCATCCCAGAGATTTTGATCCTCTTTAAAGGGATAGCTATTATCAACTGCCCTGGTTTAAAGTGAGATTCCTTCCAGAGGGATTCTACTCTTCAACAAATGACTCCAGAAGACTTGAAAGGTCTTTCAAATTCAAAGGGGTGGATTTTCAAAGGGAAGAATTCCAAGAAGATTGGAGAGGGAATGAAGTCTTTACTTGATGCCCTTAAAATCATACCATTGGGGAGTCAGCCCTTGATTTACATTTTTTATTCTCCTTCAAAAATCTCTAGATTTCAGTGGGTTGCTGGGCAACCCCCAAAGAGCTAGCCAAAACTGTATCTCTTTTTCTTTCCAGAACACAATTTTCTTTGACTGAAAACAAAAACTTTTTCCTAGCAGATGTTTGGTTGCTTTTCCCCTGAATGCAAGTTTTTCAGCCATGGAAATGCATAGAGGGGCCACAGGGGTTATGGATATGACACAATCCTTTTCTGAAGGCAAATTCACCCTCTTTTGCCTGCCAGAGAAATTATTTTTCCAGGAAAACTAAACAGTAAGCACATACTTGGATGTTCCTTTCAGGCATTAGAGGACTCCTTTCTATCCCATTAAGGTCAGGCAATTGCCCAAATGATTTGCTTCACTGCCTATCATAACGGGGAGTGTGGGACAGACCAGCAGGGGCCTACACTCGTCTCTCTCCATCCAGCAGTCACAAGCGAGCAAAGGTCATAGGTACAGGCACCCCCCCCCGAAGCCTGCAGTCAGAGAGGCTGAGGCTGGGGCCACTCGGGACCCCCCCGCCACATACACATACATCCAATCTCACAATGCTGTCACGGTTCTGTGTAGCAGCTTATCAGGGTCAGGGTTCTGGAACCAAAAGTGGAGTGGTGGAAGATGGTGTGTGGAGTCTGGTGGCCTAGGAGGCCTGGGACAAGGCACAGTGGTGAGCTTCTCAGCCAGCTGCCAAGTCTGCTGAGTGCACGCTGTGCTAACGCAGATATGGTAGCCAGTGGCCCAACTCGCTGCCATCAAGTCAACTCTGACTCATAGCAACCCTATAGGACAGAGTAGAACTGCCCCATAGGGTTTCCAAGACTATAACTCTTCCTGGAAGCAGACTGCCACATCTTTCTCCTGTGGAGCAGCTGGTGGGTTGGACCACCTTCCTTTCAATTAGTAGCCGAGTTACTTAACTACTGTGCCACCAGGGCTCCTTAGCCAGTGGCCCAGGAACTGCTGTTTCCTGGGGGCCTAGGGGTACTCTCTGTAGCTTTCATTCTCAAGTTCTGTCCCCACTTCTGACACCAGCAGCAACCTACCCTTGTCCCCATTTTGGCTAGCTATCTGAAGGCTCAAACTGTAAGGAGATATGTATGCACACCCAACACATCAGCCACACCCAAAGCCAAACTCTGTCCAGTGTAGGCCATCTTAGGAGATAAATCTTGCTCAGTTCCCCGGTCAGAATACCTTTGGCTGCCTCTGCAAGCCTAGTCTATTCTTGATCTAGGGCTGTTTGGCTACAATCCCTGCACAGTCTGCACTCTCTCCTTTTCTCTGGCCAAGCTGAGCTCACTCTCCCCTGGCTTCCCCCATTGTCCTTCACTTTTAGAATCTGAATCTTTTTAACCAAAACCTTCACTCTTGCAAAAATCTTCTCACTTACTCTAACCTCTAACTGTTACAACCTACATTCTCTTGAGTCTTTCAGCACTTGAATTCTAGGGGAATGTGTCTCTCCAGGGGAAACAGAGAGGCATCCCTTACTTGCTACCATTTATTCTTATTTACTATCATTTCTAGGCCATCCATAGAAGACCTCAGTCTCACTGTGTGCTTTCCCCACGGCACTTGCTCTTGACCTTGGAGAGAAGTTTGAAATTTAAACGTACACCACCAGCTGTCTCTTCACAACACCAAAAAAAGGAAAAGTTAACTTATCTTTCAGAACCCCCAGAGTATTGTGAACTAACTAAGTGTAATTGGAAAAAGGAAAAGGGAACTCAAGGATAAATTCATATATAGCTTGAGAAGTCTCTGATAAAGTGAACTTTCCCAGGGATTGCCGGAAAGCAAGTCTTGCAAACCTTTGGGAAATGGTGAGTCCAAGGATTTCACCTGACCAAAGCCTTGACATCACCAAAGAGCTCCTATTACTCTACTCCAAGCTCAAGAAGCAAGCTGCTTTTCATTGCTGCTTTCCAAAGTGTGCTCGTATCCATTATCTCACTTGGTTCTCACAGTGACCCTGTGAGGTAGGTAGGACAGCTATTTGTTTTCCCCTGGCTCACTTCTGGAAGATTCCCAGAAGTCAGATTTTCACAATTGTAAGTTGACAAGTTTGGCTCCGTTTTCACATGCTAACAAAACCTGGCCTGGTCTAATCCTTATTTAAAGGGAATATTCGTCATGCAACATTGACCTAAGTTAAGCAGAGAGAAGCCTGATCATCAAGGGGTGACAGTGTGGGGAGGGTGATCTTGGGAAATTTAGTAACCCTACTCCTCCCTTCCCTTCCTGAAGCTAAAACTCAGGCCTTCAAATAGAGAGGGCTTGTGTTTTCATTAAGCTACTCAAAACTTCTTTCTCGAAGACTGGATGTTGGGGGAAAATTCTTACATTTTTAGCTATATTTGATCAACCCTCATCAATTATTCAGCTACCCATTGTGGGCCTGGCTCTACAGGGGCACAGAGAAGTATGAGATGTTGACCGTGATCACCAGGAGCTTATGGTTTTGCTGGGAGCTAAATGTGTATACATTAGCAACAATGCATAGCAGCCAGGACTCTAACGTTTAGCTTAAATCAGGTAACATGTGTCACGCAGCATTTCTTTCTTCGTTTTACTTAGGTACACTTATTTGTTAACAACACGAGGAAACTGCTGTGCCAGTTTTTCTATCATATAACTAGGAGAAAGGGAAATTGGACCTTATTCTAGCTTTCCTTACTATGGCCAAGCCCTATAAGATTTAGGAGGTTTCTACTCTCCAGATCAATCCCTCCATTTAATCAAGGATTTCACCTGAACATCCTTTGATCTCACTGTCATTATCTTTCATATGGCCTTACATTATCTTCAGCATGGACTTGGCTTCCATAGACGGGCAGCCCATAAGTTTTAGGTCTTTAAATTCACAGCTGCTACGGTTTTGCTGTTCAGGTTTATTATCTGTAATCTCTGGCAGATACCATCTGGTTCTTCACCATGCTGTACATTGTTTTTTGTTTCTTTCAATTGTGCTTTCAGTGAAAGTTTACAGCTCAAGTTAATTTCTCATTCAAAAATTTCTACACATAAGTTGTGCTGACTTTGCCTGTATTATGTGTTGTCCTTGCCTTCACCAAAGTTCATCCTTGTCTACCATCTAGTGATTTTCCCTCCACCTCCCTCCCCACCCTTGTAACTATCAAAGAATGCTTTTTTCTGTGCTTTTCTTGCGTTCATATAACAGTGGTCTCATACAATATTTGTCCTTTTGTGACTGACTTATTTCACTCAGTATAATGCCCTCCAGATTCATCCATGTTGTGAGATGTTTTGTGGATTCATCATTGTTCTTTATTGTTGCATAGTATTCCAGATACTATAATTTATTTATCCATTCGTCTGTTGAAGGGCATTTAGGTTGTTTTCATCTTTTTGCTATTGTGAATAGTGCTGCAATGAACATGGGTGTGCATATATCTGTTCGTGTAAAGGCTATTATTTCTCTAGGATATATTCCAAGGAGTGGGATTGCTGGATTGTATGGTAGTTCTATTTCTAGCTTTTTAAAGAAGAGCTATATCATTTTCAAAAGTGGTTGTACCATTTTACATTCCCACAAGTAGTGCATAAGTGTTCGAATCTCTCCACAACCTCTCCAACATTTGTCATTTTGTGTTTTTTGGATTATCGCCAGCCTTGTTGGGGTGAGATGGTGCTATGCTAATTCTTTAAATGTGGAATTTTCTGTAAATTTGTAGTAGGTGCTCTTCATCAAGTTAAAGTTTTCTTTTATTCCTAGTTTTCTTAGTGCTTTCTAAGAGCAAGTGGGTATTGAGTTTTATCAAATTTTTTGCTGCATCTATTGAAATGACCTTGTGGTTTTTCTCTTTTGTATGCAAATATAATGAATTACGTTCATATATTTTTTAATGGTGAACCAGCCTTGCATTTCTGAGATAAACCCTACTAGGTTATGCTTTTTTTTTTGAAGCACAGGATTTGATTTACTAATGATTTATTTAGGATTTCTGTATAGTGTCCTTTTTCTATCCTCATGCAATTTGATACTGGTGTAATGATAGCTTTGGAAAATAAGGTAGAAGCTCCACATCTTTATCAATGCTCTGTATCTCCTTATCTTCCTCTCCATATGGAAGATCTATGACTACATTTCTTAGTCCCTCTTTATTGTTTTAATGTTGTCTTCTTTTACAAAATAACATCATTCTTTCCCTGTATTGAGCGTTTTTTTATCTTGATTTATTTTTGTGATTTCCCTGTCTGGGTTGACTTCTGATTTCTCTGCCCAGTGTTCTAGTCTTGGGTTGATACCTGATATTGATTTTCTAAGCAAAGAACTCCCTTTAGTATTTCTTGTAGTTTTGGTTTGGTTTTTACAAATTCCCTAAACTTCTGTTTATCTGGAAATGTCCTAATTTCACCTTCATATTTGAGAGACAGTTTTGCTGGATATAATTCTTGGCTGGCAATTATTTTCCTTCAATTTTTTATATCAGTCATCTTGCCTTCTTGCCTGCATGGTTTCTGCTGAGTAGTCCAAGCTTATTCTTGTTGACTCTCCTTTGTAGGTGACTTTTCATTTATCCCTAGCTGCTCTTAAAATTCTCTCTTTATATTTGGTTTTGGCAAGTTTGACTATAATATGTCTTGGTGACTTTCTTTTAAAATCTACCTGATGTGGAGTTTCATGAGCATCTTGGATAGATATCTTCTCATCTTTCACGATATCAGGGAAGTTTTCTACCAACAAATCTTCAGCAATTCTTTCTATATTTTCTGTTATCCTTCCCTGTTCTGGTACTCCCATCACGCATAGGTTATTTCTCTTGATAGAGCCCCACATGATTCTTAAGGTTTCTTCATTTTTTTTTAATTCTTTTATCTGATTCTTCTTCAAATATATTCGTGCCAAGTGATTTATCTTCCAGTTCAGAAATTCTTGCTCAATTCTGCTTCTCTGACTTTCTAGTGAGTTGTCTACTTCTGTAATTTTATTGTTAATCTTCTGAATTTCTGATTGCTGTCTGTCTATGGATTTTTCCAGCTTATTAAATTTTTCATTATGTTCCTGAATAATCTTTTTAATTTCTTCAATTGTTTTATCTGTGTGTTCCTTGGCTTGTTCTGCGTATTGCCTCATTTCCTTCCTGATGTCTTGAAGGGTTCTGTATATTAAACTTTTGCATTCTGCCTCTGGTAATTCCAGGAAGACACTTTCATCTAGAAGATCCCTGGATTCTTTGTTTTGAGAGCTTGTTGAAGCAATCATGGTCTGTTTCTTTATGTGACTTGATATTGACTGTTGTCTCCGAGCCATCTATAAGTTATTCCATCAGTTTATTTTATGTTTGCTTACTGTATTGTAGCTTCTTGCTTGTTTTGTTTTGATATGCCCAAATGGGTTGCTTGAGTAAGCGAGCTTGATTATTTTCTCCTTTGGAGCTCTGACGTCCTGTTCCCAGATGGCTAGAGCTGTTATCAGGCATATCAGTCTAGGAGTCCATTCACATTTCTTGTATGAATTCAACTCAGGCGTCCAGGTAGCTGATCATCAAGCGTGTGGTACAGGCTCTGTCCTGCAGCCTTAGAGGGGCAGGGGTGATTGATGTAGGTACCAGTATCTGGTTGCAGCAGGGTGTCACACTCTGAACAAGGCAGGGGGCTGAGAATCATCCCCCACGTGTCTCTGAGGAAAGTGTGTCCCTGTTCCCTAGAACATACAGGTGGGTGGGTTCTGCAGACGGACTATGGGCACCCAATGTTTTTGGTTGTAAGGACTAGAAGGTACCAGTTATCCTTGGACCACTGTTGCAGGTGGTTAGATGACCTGAGTGGAGCCACCAGTATTTAGGACCCTGATGTGCGTAGGTGAGGACCCAGTTTAATAGGAAAAGCAATGTCAAACATCAAACACCCACCTCTCTGCCACTATAGCTGAAATGGTTGGAGTCTGCCAACAAGGGCCTAGTCTCCTGAAATAGGCCCACACAGGTCCATGCAGAGGGGAAAGGTACTCAAAGTCCATGGACCGTTTATGCCTGGACAGGAGTTGCTTCTATCCTGAGCTCCCCAGGTTAGTGGAGCTGACAAATTATCTTTTCCCCTAATTGCAAATTTATTCCTTCTCCAAGACTAGGAGGATGGCTCTAGGCTCTCAACAGGGCCTGTCTCAGGCCCAGGGAAATTAGCCACTGAAGCCGGCTGGGGGGAGGGCGGGGGCGCAGTAAAATACACTCAAGTACTTAGCTTTTACCGAGAGCGCCGTTCTTCTATGGTCCCGGAGGTGTGAGTAGGCTGTGTGCCTGGCTGCTTCTCCCTGAGGAAACTGCAGCCAAACACTAGTACAAGCTGACCACTGCTGCCACTCTGGGAATGGTGCCTGAGGGCTCCCTGCGATTCAGGTCCAGTAACTCCTCTCTACTTCTGAACAATTTCTTCCTCCCCCTGCCCCTCAGTTCATTTTCTAAGCTTGGCTTTGACGTTCAGGGCTCCTAGCTTGTCATAAATATACTTGTTTCACTTGTTTTTTTTTTTTTTTTTGGTCTTTGTTGTAAGAGGGCTCACCAGAAGCGTCTGTCTATTCCACCATCTTGGCTCCACCCTATCAGTGCTCTGAAATGGTTTGTTCAGTAAGGGAATTATCTGTTCCTTAAAGGTTTGTACACTCTACCTTTAAAAAATTTGTGTATGTGTTAAGGAGGCTGCATCATTGATTCTCTTTCAGTTTCTCCTCTAGTTTATTGGTGCACTCAGATTTGCACCTTCTTTTGGAGCCAATTTTGATCATTTCTATTCCTGTAGAAAATTGTCCAAAGGAGTCCTGGTGGCATAGTGGTTAAGTGCCCAGCTGCTAACCGAAAGGTCAGTGGTTCTAACCTACCCAGCGGCCCCTCAGGAGAAAGATGTGGCAGTCTGCTCCAGTAAAGAT
The DNA here is from genome assembly GCF_024166365.1 of Elephas maximus indicus. Taxonomy (NCBI): domain Eukaryota; kingdom Metazoa; phylum Chordata; class Mammalia; order Proboscidea; family Elephantidae; genus Elephas; species Elephas maximus. Next base: position 21,336,100 of record NC_064846.1, read on the forward strand.
AACAGCTTAGAAACCCTGTGGGGTAATTCTACTCTGTCCTGTAGGGTCACTATGTGTTGGAATCTACAAGTTTTGGGTTAGAAATTGTCCATTTCAGAATTCTACCAAACTTTCAGAGAACAGTTGACAACACTACTACTAAAGGTATTTCAGAGCATAGAAGAGGATGGAATACTCTCAAACTTATTCTATGAAGCCAGCATATCCCTGATACCAAAACCAGGTAAAGACACCACAAAAAAAAATTATGGACAAATATCCCTCGTGAACTTAGATGCAAAAATCCTCAACAAAATTCTAGCCAATAGAATTCAACAACATGTCAAAAAAATAATTTGCCATGACCAAGTGGGATTCATACCAGGTATGCAGGGCTGGTTCAACATTAGAAAAACAGTTAATGTAATCCATCATATAAATAAAACAAAAGACAAGAACAACGTGATTTTATCAATTGATGCAGATAGGGCATTTCACAATGTAAAACACCCCTTCATGAAAAAAAAAACTCTCAGCAAAATAGAAATAGAAGGAAAATTCCTCAGCGTACTAAAGGGCATTTATACAAAGCCAACAGCCAACATCATCCTAAATGGAGAGAGTCTGAAAGCATTCCCCTTGAAACTGGGGACCAGACAAGGATGCCCTTTATCACCACTCTTATTCAACATTGTGCTGGAGGTCCTAGCCAGAGCAATTAGGCTAGATAAAGAAATAAAGGGCATCCAGGTTGGCAAGAAAGAAGTAAAAGTATCTCTATTTGCAGATGATATGATCTTATATACAGAAAACCCTAAAGAATCCTCAAGAAAACTACTGAAACTAGTAGAAGAGTTCAGCGAAGTATCAGGATATAAGATAAACATACAAAAATCAGTTTGATTCCTCTACACCAACAAAGAGAACATCGAAGAGGAAATCACCAAATCAATACCATTACAATAGCCCCCAAGAAGATAAAATACTTAGGAATAAATCTTACCAGAGATGTAAAAGACCTATACAAAGAAAACTACAAGGCACTACTGCAAGAAACCAAAAGAGACCTACATAAGTGGAAAAACATACCTTGCTCATGGATAGGAAGACTCAACATTATGAAAAAGTCAGCTCTACCCAAGGTGATCTATAGATACAATGCAATCTTGATCCAAATTCCAATGGCATTTTTTAATGGGATGGAGAAACAGATCACCAACTTCATATGGAAAAGGAAGAGGCCAGGATAAGTAAAGCATTACTGAAAAAGAAGAAGAAAGTGGGAGGACTCACACAACCTGATTTTAGAACCTATTATACCGCCACAGTAGTCAAAACAGCCTGGTACTGGTACAACAACAGATACATATGCCAATGGAACAGAATTGAGAATACAGACATAAATTCATCCACTTATGAGCAGCTGATATTCAACAAAGGCCCAAAGTCTGGTAATCAGGGGAAAAGACAGTCTTTTTAACAAATAGTGCTAGTACAACTGGATATCCATCTGCAAAAAAATGAAACAAGACCCATACCTCACACCATGTACAAAAATGAACTGAAAATGGATCAAGGACCTAAACATAAAATCTAAAACGATAAAGATCATGGAAGAAAAAATAGGGACCATGCTAGGAGCCCTCGTATATGGCATAAACAGTATACAAAACATTACTAACAATGCACAAACACCCAAAGAGAAACTAGATAACTGAGAGCTCCTAAAAATCAAACACCTATGCTCATCCAAAGACTTCACCAAAAGAGTAAAAAGACTACCTAAAGACTGGGAAAAAGTTTTTAGCTATGACATTTCTGATCAGTGCCTGATCTCTAAAATCTACATGATACTGCAAAACTCAACTGCAAAAAGGTAATAACCCAATTAAAAAATGGGCAAAAGATATGAATAGACACTTCACTAAAGAAGACATTCAGGCAGCTAACAGATATATGAGGAAATATTCACGATCATTAGCCATTAGAGAAATGCAGATCAAAACTACAATGAGATTCCATCTCACTCCAACAAGGCTGGCATTAATCCAAAAAACACAAAACAATAAATGTTGGAGAGGCTGTGGAGAGACTGGAACATTTATACACTGCTGGCGGGAATGTCAAATGCTACAACCACTTTGGAAATTGATTTGGCGCTTCCTTAAAAAGTTAGAAATAGAGCTACCATATGCTCCAGCAATCCCACTCCTCTGAATATATCCTAGAGAAATAAGAGCCTTTACACGAAGAGATATATGCACACCCATGTTCACTGCAGCACTGTTTACAATAGCAAAAAGTTGGAAGCAACCAAGTGCCCGTCAACAGATGAATGGATAAATAAATATGGTATATTCACACAATGGAATACTACGCAACAATAAAGAACAACAATGAAACCATGAAACATCTCATAACATGGAGGAATCTGGAAGGCATTATGCTGGGTGAAATTAGTCACAAAAGGACAAAAATTGTGAGACCACTTTTATAAGAACTCAAGAAAAAGTTTAAACACAGAAGAAAACATTCTTTGATGGTTACATGGGTGGGGAGGGAGGGAGAGGGGTATTCACTAACTAGATCATAGACAAGAATTATCTTAGGTGAAGGGAAGGACAACACACAATACAGGGGAAGTCAGCACAACTGGACTAAACCAAAAGCTAAGAAGTTTCCTGAATACAACAAAACACTTCGAGGGACAGAGTAGTGGGGGCGGGGGTCTAGGGACCATAGTTTCAGGGGACATCTAGGTCAATTAGCATAACAAAGTGTATTAAGAAAATGTTCTGCATTCCACTTTGGTGAGTGGTGTCTGGGGTCTTAAAAGCTAGCAAACGGCCATCTAAGATGCATCAATTGGTCTAAGCCCACCTGGAGCAAAGTAGAATGAAGAACACCAAAGATACAAGGAAAATAAGAGCCCAAGAGGCAGAAAGGGCCACATAAACCAGAGACTCCATCACCCTGAGACCAGAAGAACTAGATGGTGCCCTGCTACCACCAATGGCTGCTGTGACAGGAACACAACAGTGAATCCCTGATGGAGTAGAAGAAAAGTGGGATGCAAACCTCAAATTCACGTAAAAAGACCAGGCTTAATGGTCTGGCTGAGACTAGAGGAACCTCAGAAGACATGGCCCCCGGACTCTCTGTTAGCCCAGAACTAAAACCATTCCCGAACCCAACTCTTCAGACAAAGATTAGACTGGAGTAAAATAAATAAATAAATAAACCAAATCCAGTGCCGTTGAGTCGGTTTCGACTCATAGTGACCCTAGGCTGGAGTATAGGACATAAAATGATATTGGAGAGGAGTGTGCTTCTTAGCTCAAGTAGATGCATGAGACTAAGTGGGCAGCTCCCATCCAGAGGCAAGATGAGAAGGTAGAGGGGGACAGGAGCTGGTCGAATGGACATGGGAAATACAGAGTGGAGAGGAGGAGTGTGCTGTCACATTATAGGGAGAGCAACTAGGGTCACATAACAATGTACGTGTAAGTTTTTGTATGAGAAACTTACTTAACTGTAAACTTTCACTTAAAGCACAATATAAAAAAAGAGAAAAAGAAATTGTCCATTTCATCTTTTTCCCGTTGCTGTCGAGTCGATTCCAACTAATAGCAATGCCATAGGACAGAGTAGAACGGCCCTATAGGGTTTCCAAGGAGCTTTTGGTTCTAAGCTAAGCTGTTAACCACTGTGCCACCAGGGCTCCATTTCATCTAGGTTTCCAAATTTATTGGTATAAACACTAATACAAAATAGCAATTATTTACAATTTTATGCCTATTCCAGTACTTACATAATTACTAAGAATATTTAATATTCTCCTATACGGAATCGACTAGACGGCACTGGGCTGGGTTACTTGTTAATATCTTCCGAAGGTAGTATACTCTCTCTCTGTCTCTCTTCATATCTCTCCCTGTCCTTTTGCCTCTCCTCTCCCTCTCCCTAGCTCTCTCTCTTTACTCCTGAGTGCTTTGTTTTAATTGTCTTTCTAAAGAACCAAGCTTTTGCTTGTATTGATCAACTTTCCTTTTTTGTGATTTTGTATTTTAATGCAAGCCTTAGTCCTGCAAAGCCCATCTGCCTGTAATATTCTTTCCCTTCCCTTTCACTTGGCTGACTCCCACTCATTCTTCGGTTTATGCATCATGTCTTTCAGGAAGCCTTCCCTGACCCTCCAGAGTGATTTAAATGCTCATCCACTGTCCTCCCCCAGCAACTTCCAGCGCTCATCATTCCATGTTATAATTAGCCGTCTGCTTCTCTCTCTCCCCCATTAGACTGTAAATTCCTTGAGGGCAGGGACCGTGTCTAGTTTATAATTGTACCTCCAAGTGCCTAACACAGTACTTGACATCCCCAGTAGGAATTCAAATGAAAATTTTAGTGGAGGTAGCAACCTACGAGCTGGTAGGCAGCTCTAACAAAGTGCTCCCACCACGGTCTGTTGCCTGTGGCTTGGAGTCTTAAAAAAAATAAAGAAGGAAAAATAGAGTTTCCTTTCTCAATTAAAAGAAAAAAAGAGAGAGAGAGAATCAAACACCTTCAAACGTGTCATGCCAATAGTCATCCTTGAGGACCTGTTCTTCCCCACTCCCCTTTTGCCCCTGACTCCAGTGTGGACCTAAAGGGTGTTGTCTCAGTTACCTAGTGCTGCTATAACAGAAATACCACAAGTGGGTAGCTTTAATGAACAAAAATTTATTTTCTCACAATTTTTTTAGGAGGCTAGAAGTTCAAATTCAGGGTGCCAGCTCTAGGGGAAGGCTTTTTCTCTTTCAGCTCTGGGGGAAGGTCTTTATTCTTTGGCTCCTAGGTGATCTCCATGTGGCATAGTGTCTCTCTTCTCTCATGTCTGCTTGCTCCTCTGTCCTAATCTGCTCTTTTTATACCTCAAAGTTGATTGGCTTAAAACACAGTCTACACTCTTATGGCCTCTTTAATATAACAAAGAAAACCCATTCCCAAATGGGATTATAACCACAGGTATAGGAATTACGATTTACAGCACATATTTTGGGGGGACACAACTCCATCTGTAACAGGTGTTAAACCCCACAGGTGACAAGGCCAAGAATTAGCCATAAAGCAGCCAGGACTGTTGTTGTGTGCCATTGAGTCAATTCTGATTCATAGCGACCCTATAGAACATAGTAGAAATGACCCATAGGGTTTCGTAGGCTGTAATCTTTATAGGAGCAGATCGCCAGGTCTTTTCTCCTGCAGAGCAGCTGGTGGGTTCTAACAGCTGGCCTTTAGGTTAGCATTGCATCACCGGGGCTCCCGAGCTGAAACTACTGGAGTTAAAGGGTGTATACAGACTGCCCAGGGCATCCTCCTTTAAAAGTAGCTCTTCCTTCTCTGCAGTGAGTATAGGGGACCTCATCCCACACTTCCACTCCTTGTTTCCAGTCTAATCGGAAACACCTTTCCTTCTTTATTCATGTTTCCCCTCAATTCCCTCCTCTTATTCACCATTGACCCTGTCGTTTTTTATTACTTGTATCCAGGAGGTGTTTCGAGAATGTGAACTGAAGTAGTAGTTTATGAAACTGGCAACACCCGTGCATTGCTGCTCTAGGTTTTCTTCTGGAAACTTCTGTGGTTAGCAATCAGGTCCAAGGAAAGCAGAACACAGGCTAAGCTGAAAGAGAGACATACCAAAATCATGGAACACCATTAGCTTAGGGCCAGCTTCTGCCCAGCTCTCAGCCTCCACCTCCACCCTAAGCTACAGTCTGACAGAAGACTATTTCTAGAGACTAAAATGAAACTGGTGACTGAGAGTTCTCCTGCTCATTGTGGTTTTACTTCCTGGGAAAGACTGTCTCACTTCCTCACATAATCTGGGTTCCTCTTTGAAGGAGGGATCATGAAACTAAAGATACAAAAACAGTTTGAAAAAGAGGGCATTCAGAAATTGAAGAGAGGTCAGAGAGTATAGGACCCAAAACATACCCACTGAGTACCACCTGCCTAAGACAGAACATGAGGGAACAGAGGTGGCCCATAGGGAACCATGTGGGCCCCAGGGAGGCTGGGAAAGGGCAATGGGCTGATGTTGCCAGGCAGCCTACTTCCAGACCTTTCTGAGGTGGTTTTGCTGACAGCAAAACTCTCCTGGCTACTATGACACCTGGCCCCTCAACTTGAACATGCACCATCTCCTCAGCATTTTCAGCGGCCCTGAAGCCAAGAACTGCATTTCATTCATCTCCATACCCCCAGTATCTAGCACAATACTTAAAATATGCAAAAAAAAACAAAACCAAACCCATTGCCATCAAGTCGATTCTGACTCCTAGCAACCCTGTAGGACACAGTAGAACTGCCCCATAGGGTTTCCAAGGAGCGCCTGGTGGATTCGAACTGCCAACCTTTTGGTTTGCAGCCAAGCTCTTAACCACTGCACCAATATGTGGGCACTCAATAAATATTTGTTACATGAAGGAAGGAAGGAAAGGAGGCAAGGATGGAAGGAAGGCGGGATGGACGAAGTGTTCCAGAAAAGTGCCATGTTGACTGGAGATGATATCTGGTAACTTTCACAGGAGCCAGTCTTGGAATGTATAAGTCTCTGATGATCACTGGCTTGAGCCCCTGAAAACAACCGTCCTAACTGAGAGACATCTCCAGACAGACTTCTGGGACAATTAGTGCCAATACTCTTGAATCCTGAGGCAACCCCTGGTGTCATGGGACGAAAACCCATGGATACCCTAGGTCAGCTTCAGCGATGCTGATGATTTTGAATTGGTCATTGGAATTGTTGTGTTTACTTATCCTTGAAGGTATTAAAATAATAGGATAACCTTAGAAAAGGTCAGGCTAGAGAAGTCCCAATTCTGACTCTGGGCAGACTGGACAGTTGTGAGAAGTGCTAGATTAGGAAGGTAGAGTGGGAACTATTTCCTTCCCCACCCCACACTCCACCATAACCCATTGCTTGCCCCTTTTCTGCTCAGCCAAGCCAAGTGTTTGTTCCTACCTCCATTCCTGCCCATATCCAAGAATCGTCTGGAATTATTCTTAAGAATATTCTACTTCTCTAAGGGTTGTTCATCATAAAAGGGCAGTTGTTATTTGTTGGAAGCTCTTTCAAGAAACCTGAACTATCAAAGATTTTAGGAATACAAGAAGCCAGCATGAAGACTGGAGGCAAAGTTCAGCTTAAGAAGAGGGCAATTTGAAGACAGTCTTGAGAACATGTTAATATAGCCAAGGTGATGGGTGGACACAAATGCTGGGTACCTGAGGGATGCTAGGAAATCTTTGTTGATCGACTGATTTCTTGATTGAATAAATAAAGACATTTAAACAAAAGATCCCACTCCAGTAGGCCCTATCTTGTTTATGGTCTTCAGGCCACATTTTGCGTTAGAGCTTTCAGTCATCCATTCTTTCTTTCTTTCAACAAATATTCATTAAGCACCTTCTATGTTCAAGGAAGCACAGTGCTAGGGATTCATCATTATAGACATAAAAAAAAAAATTCACATACAATCCCAAGAATCCTTCATAGACATAATTTCAGCCCTTTGCCATCTCTAAATTTTGAGCTTGAGTAAACTGATGGGTAAGAACGGGGCAAGTTATGGTGATGATGACAGTGTTTCGGAAACTGGTTCCATAAGTACAGCTAAGTACCATAAGTACAGCAGAATACTTGAAAATAGGGCCATGTGAGGTGATGTCCCTGTGACAAAAAATATGCAACTGCTGGGGGGAAAGTCTGATCAATGTCTTCTTTCCATCCATCCTATCCTCTCTGTCCCCCTCCCCATGCCTGAACCACCTGGAGACCATGGATTGAAGGAGTGTTCCTTCTATGGGTACACACACCCCGTGTGCAGCAAATGCCTTCTCCCACCCCCAGCATAGCTCATGAGGGGCTCCATGTGAGTACTAGGCTGACTGAAATTGAGGAGAGGCAATCTGGTCAGAACTAAGGAGAGTCTGCTTCTTGCTACCTCGGCTACAGTTAATTCATTGCCATCTGTCTTTATTTTGCTGACTCACTGCTTTCATTTGGGTTGGCAGTTCTTTTGCTGTTGGCTGCAGTCTTTAACTGTTTGCAGAGGGCTGAGATGGATGGAGAATTAGGGGCTTTGCATTCATTCCCTGGCTGAAATCCTACCCAGGTACTGTGGGCCTCTTGTCGAGGGGCTGGGGCCAAGGCCCCTGGATTTTGATGGATGGTGGAGATTAAGTGTAGGGTAACACATCATTTAGTCTGATTGCAAGGCCAGATTTCTCCTGTGTGCTGCCAAATGAGCTGGGAGGTTATGTGAATTGTCTGCCCAAGCACAAGGGAGCACGGTGCCTTTTAATTAGAACAAGGATGAAGGATATTCGGGACCTTGGTCTGTCAGGGAACTTGGAACGCCCAAGCCCTATTCTTCATTCAGGGTTCTCTTTAAACGTCACCTTATCCATGGAAGCCTTCCTGCATAAACCCCCATCCCCAAACTAGACCCCATCTCTCCTCCAAAAAGACTTTCCTATATTTGGAATATCATCAGCATTTGGTTTCTATTCTGTACAATCCTCACTCACACTGTTGCTTTGGAGCGGTCCTTCAGCAATTTTGAGAGATCCCTTCTTTATCCTAATGAGATCTAAGCCCATTAAGATCTGAGACTGTGCCGCCGTCATAGCTCTGACCATCATGCTGGGCATTACACGTTTGCTGCCTCAAGCTAAGGTGACCATACCATTTACTCTACAAACTGGGACACTTTTTTTTTTATATATAATTTGTTTTTTGTTGTTCTTGAGAATGTACACAGCAGGACATACACCATTTCAACAATTTCTACATGTACAATTCAGTGACATCGATTACATTCTTCAAGTTGTACAACCATTCTCACCCTCCTTTTCCAAACTCTTCCTCCCCCATTAGCATAAACTCAAATTGGGAAACACTTTTCAGAGTGAAAGTGGATGCTATTAATAACGATACTGGGGTGGAAGATGTCAATTGGGCTGTCTTGGGCAAACCAGTACTTACATTCACCGTACCTAAAGCACTAGTTTGGTTTTTGACTTCTTTTGTTCCTATCCCAATTCCCAAGCAGGACTAATCTACACCAAGCCTGAGCAGGCAGATATCAACAACCCCTTCAACTCCCTCTACCCTAGAAAATATCTGCTGCTGGCAGAAAGTAGCCTTGGAAGGATTCAAACTGATATGAGCCCACTATAGATGCTTGGCATCTTAGCACAGGTCATTTTATCAGATATCCTAGGAGTGTTTCCACTGAATTCCTGTAGATCCCAAAGCCCTACAGTAGCCTCCCCTAAGTCACCTTCTCCCAAATCCAACCACCATATAACAAAATGGAGGCGATTAGCTTATAAAAATTATTCCTTTGAAAATTTAACATTGCACAGCCAAAATTGTAAGCCATCAACCCTGGAAAGTATTCTCTACCACCAAAACAGGATTAAAAAGTGGCCTTCGAGGAATCCCTGAAACTATTGCCCTGAGATAACCTTTAAACCTTAAAACAAAAATTTCCCCTGAAGTCTTCTTAAAACCAAACAGTCTGGCTTAACTAGGAAAGAATGTCTGCCTTGAGCATTGTGCTCATTTAAGAACTATCTATATAGGATCAAATGGACAAAAGCAACTGGAAAGATTAGATAGAAAGCTTAGGGCACAGGGAGTTTATGTTAAGGGGGGAGGAACAACTCAGAAAAGGAGGGTGAGAATGGTTGCACAACTCGAAGAATGTAATAAATGTCACTGAATTGTACATGCAGAAACTTGATTTGGTGTGTTTTGCTGTGTATATTTTCAACAACAACAGCAAAAATAAAAAAATTATTTCTTAAAAAGTGGCCTCCAGAAATTGGAGCTTTCATACATTGCTGGTGAGACAGTAAAAACAGTACAACCTCTTTGCAGACCAGCCTGGTAGTTCCTCAAAAGGTTAAACATAGAGTTACCATATGACTCAGGAATTTCATTCCTAGGTAGATACCCAAGAGAACTGAAAACATATGTCCACACAAAAAGTTGTACATGAATGTTCATAGCAGCATTATTCCTAATAGCCAAAAAGTGGAAAGAACCTGAATGTCTGTCAACTGACAAATGGATTAAAAAAAAATGTGGTATATCCATACAATGGATTATAATTTTAGCACGAAAAAGAAATGAAGTTCCGATACATACTAGAACATGGATGAAGCTTGAAAACATTATGCGTAGTGAAAGGAGCCAGTCACAAAAGGCCACATATTGTAGTATTCCATTTAAGTAAAATACCCACAGTAGGCAAATCTGTAGAGACAGAAAATAGATTAGTGGTGGTTAGGGGCTGGGGGAGTGAGGAATGGGGAGTCATGGCTAATGGGCACTAAGTGCTGAAAACATTCTAAAATTGACTTTGGTGATAGTTTTACACAATTCTGTGAACATAAAAATGATCGAATTATCCACTTTAAAGGGGTGAATTGTATCATATATGAATTATATTTCAATAAAGCCATTTTTAAAAAGTGGCCTAGAGGAATGAAGAAAACCAAAGATACAAGAGAAAAAGATTAGTCCAAATGACCAATGGGCCACAAGTACTACAGCCTCTACCAGACCGAGTCCAACACAACTAGATGGTGTCTGGCTACCACCGCTGACTGCTCTGACAGGGATCACAGTAGAGGTGCCCAGACAGAGCTGGAGAAAAATGTAGAACAAAACACCAACTCACAAAAAAAGACCAGACTTACTGGTCTGACAGAGACTAGAGAAACCCTGAGACTATGGCCCCAGGACACCTTTTCGCTCAGTAATGAAGTCACTCCTGAGGTTCACCCTTCAGTCAAAGATTAGACAGGCCCATAAAACAAAATGAGACTAAATGGGTACACTAGCCCAGGAGCAAGGACAAGAAGGCAGGAGGGGACAGGAAAGCTGGTAATGGGGAACCCAAGGCTGAGAAGGGGAGAGTGTTGACACAAAACAATGTGTGTATTAATTGTTCAGTGAGAAACTAGTTTGCTCTGTAAACCTTCATCTAAAGTACAATTAAAAAAATGTGGCCTCCAGACCCAAGTAGGGTTCAGTACCAGCTGTCCAGGCTGGGCTTGCACTCTTTTGCTCAGGACATGGGCACAAGCAATTCTTCTTAGACTTCAAAACAGTCAAGCACAAACGAGTAGGGAGAAGCCTTGTTAAAACCTACAAGCCTTTGGGGATTTCTTGATTAGCCATTATAGAAACACCCAAAAAAGGTCACAGAGTCCAATAATATATAACAGGAAAGGACATTAGAGATTTTGTATTCCAATCTTCCCTCTAAAAGAGGAAGGGAAGTGACTTGCCCCAATCACACAGCTGGTCAGTGGCAGGGCAGGGACCAGAACCCAACGCTCCCAGCTCCCAGTCCAGTATGCTCTTTCTCCTCTCCCATGGCTTCTCCATTGCCTCCCTGTTCCCTGCCCTACTCAAATCAACTCCTTTGGCCCTTGCTTCTGAAACCCAAGAAGAGTCAAGTCTGAGAATCCAAGTGCAAAATCAGGGGGAACTGACAATTTTGGAAGTCTGGTAAAACGTGACTAAAAAGTGGATCAGGAAATCTGCATTATAGGTCTCCCACCATCAGGATGTGGACAGAGTACAGGATTTGACCCCTGGTGCAGCTAAATTTGGGGAATAATCACATGCTTCTCTTTATACTGTATTTGGCAGTATTAGAAGAGAAAAATAATATTCATCTTAGGAAAACCTTGCTAACTGCAAATTTGCTGGCAACCTTATTTCCTCTCGCTTTCTTGGAAGAAACCAAACGAAAAAGCAGCTGTACAAATTAGCCCTGACCAAAAGGCCCGGGACCAAAACAAAACAAAACAAAAATAATAAAGCCAAAAACAAATCAGGCTAAATATTTAAATCAGAATGGAAAATATATCTAATGACACACCTACTGGAGCTCTTGAACGACTAATCTCCACTTGATTATTGCCAGCACCCTCTTTCCAGGAGGTCAGGAGGAAGCTGGGGACAGTTTGACCAAAACTTATCAGCATTATCCCAAACCCTTTCATTTGCATTCGCGGGTATTTCTGATAGCCCTATCTCATCGCAGCAAAAACCATTTTCCCTGCTGTGGGAGCCAGATTAGTACCATAATGAAAAGAAAATGCACTTAGTAGGTCATCAGTCAACAGATACTGTGTGCCAGGCACTGTGCTGGGGCTGAAAAAAAAAAACAGAAGAGGGAGAAGACATGAGGCCTGTCCAACAGGAGCCATCCACCTCCCAAATAAGGCAAACAATTGGCCAAGGGAAGCAGAGCCCTGGTGGCTCAACAGTTAAACCCACCCAGTGGCTCCTCAGGAGAATGACATGGTGATTTGCTCCCATAAAGATTATAGCCTAGGAAACCTTATGGAGCAGTTCTACTCTTATCACAAAGGGTCACTATGAGTGGGAATTGACTCAACAGCACCCAACAACAATGTGGCCAAAGTAAGATCAAAGGGCATGAGCAACGTTGAGGAGATAGGAAAGTGTGTGTATGTTGAATAACAGGGAGCAGACCAGTTGTTCTGGAACAGAGATTTCTTTTAAGGGAGTCATGGGATGTTTGGTTAAAAAAGAAGATTGGGGAAAGATAGTGGAGGCAATGAAGGGTTTTGAGGAGTTGAGTGGCCAGATGGAAACCACATCAAGGAAGCCTTCTTTTCACCCTCCCCTCAACACTGGGTTAGATGCTCTCCTCTGGGCTTCCCCAACCCTGTGTGCCTATCACAGCACTTTTCACACTTTCCTGTCATTCTCCGCTTACTTGTACTTCTTCCCCTCGAACTGATTTCCTTGTGGGAAGAGATTATATCTGGTTGATGTGTGATGGTAGTGCCTAACAAAGGGCTTGACACATGGTCAGCCCTCAGGAAATGTTTGTAGGATGGGATGGGATGGAAAGAGATAGCATGAAAGGTTAGATCTTTGGAAGGACATTCTAGAAGAGGAGGCAGGGAGAGGAGATCAGTTAGAAGAATGTTGTTCCTCATACAGAGATGAGGAAATATGGTCCTGACACAAAGCAGTAGCAGTGCCGAAGAGGAAGAAGGGAGGATGTCAGATCCATTTTGAAGGAAGAATGGACAGGACTAAGAACACTAACACTGACCTGAGGAAATAAAACAAAATGGCTGTGGAACTGGAGCAGGTTTCCCACAAGACAGTTGGGAACAGACCCCAGCTGGATTAACCAGCTCCCACTTCTATTTGTGAGCAATTGGTCATGGACCCAGCTGTCTGTGGGGACCCTGGCCTTTCTGTCGTTTTCATGTCTAGGGGGCAAAGGGACTAGACCATTGCTGAGGGGACTTTGCCCAGCTGTCTCTGTGCCAGCTGTGCTGAGTCCCCAGAGAGCTTGCACTGACCAGTGAGAGTAGGTTCAAGAGTGATGAACCACTGTTTGGGCATCGTAATCCTATGGCTTCAAACTCAGCTCCCACCACCTGGAGGTGTCACACAAAGAAGTCCAAAACAAAGAAAAATGTCAGCCCAAGAAACAAGAGTCTCCTTTTCCTAGCCATGCCTGGTTCGTTCCACCTTCAGTCTTTCTGCAGCTCAGGAAGGGAGGGGTAAGAAAAAACCACGGAACTTTTCAAAATCCCATTTTCCAAAGGCTAAATCAGATTCCTTCTGTGTCTCCTGCACAGACTGCATTAGTCTGGGTAATGTAAACACTGTGAGGCCACAGCTGTCTGCCAGCTGCAACGTTGAAGCCCATTTCGGGGGGCATGAAAAAACCTGTTTGTAACTATCACAGATGAGAAGTGTTAGCTAATGAATGGTCCCTGCTGAGTCCAGAGCCCAGCTGAGTTATTTCAGTCTTGGACTTTAGCAGAGAGATTTTTATTGGGTAACAAATCTCAAATGCTCTAGCCACCATCTAGACCCCAGATTGGAGCCCGTCACTCAATCCCCCTAAAACTGATTCACTCCAGGGACATTCCTTGTTGCAGCTCTAGAGTCTTGGCATTTGGAGTGTTGGGTGATTGCTCCAAGGAGGTAGGGTAGGGGCTTAATAAGAACACAAGCCTACTTAGGCTCCTCCCTGCAAAAGCGTGGAGCGTGGCATTTTCTGAGAGCAGGTCTGTCAAAGGGTTCCACCAGGGCTGTTCAGCTTTGAGTGACTTGACTAAGAAACAGTTGGCTTTGAGTTGAACACCGCTATTACTGTTGAGCCTCGACCTCATCCTTTTGACTCTTACTGGCCTCTTTCCACATCTTCTGTTCTTCATCCTCATACATGGGCTCAGGTCAGGGGCAAGGCCACGGCCAACAAAGCCAACCTACAACCAGCTAGAATGAGATACGGTTTGGGTTTAGCCATTTTGCAGGAGTTCTGTCTAAAGTGTGAGCACCTTGTAGCCATACCCTTCAGCCTGCCTTGAGGTACAATCCGGCACGTGATTATCTGCCCCTGTATATGTGCAGTCTACCAGAGCCATTGATAAGTTAAACACACACAAAAGAGAATAAAATGCTAAACCCAAGCCAGCAATTTTTTATTGGGGTGAAATACACATAACATAATATTTACCATTTTAAATTCAATAACATTAAGCATACATTCACAACGTTGTGCAACCATCACTGCTATCTAGTCCCAAAACATTTTCATCACCCCGAAAAAGAAACCCTGTACTCATGAAGCAGTCAATCCCTCTTTCCTCCTCACCCCCTAGCCTCTGGCAGCCACCATTCTACTTTCTGTCTCAATGGGTTTGTCTATTCTGGACATTTCATATAAATGAAATCATACAATATATGGCCTTTTGTGTCAAGCCAGCAGTTTTTTGAGTATCTACGATGTGCTAGTTGCTGTAATAGGTGTGATGATTCAGTCTCAGATGTACACCAGCTAGCAGCAGCAGCTACTATGTTTCTTTGAGTGCTTAGCGTAGGCAAGGCACATGCTGGGTGATTTATTTGCACCGTTCCATTTAATTCTCGCAAGAACTCTATGAAGTAGGTAATAGTAATATCCCCATTTTAAAGATGAGTAGTCTGAGGCTCAGAGAAATTGAGAAACTTTGCCAAGATTGCACTAGTTCAGATTTCAACTTAGGTCTGTCTGTTAAGTTTTTCATGTTTTTAGCCCTACTTAGAATCAACATCAGGACCCCTGGTGGTGCAGTGGTTAAGTGCTCTGCTGCTAACCAAAATGTCAGCAGTTTGAACCCACCAGCTGCCCTGCAGGAGAAAGACGTGGCAGTCTGCTTCCGTAAGGATTACAGCCTTGAAAACCCTCTGGGGCAGTTCTACCCTGTCCTACAGGGTCACTGTGAGTAGGAATCAACTTGATGGCAATGGGTTTGCTGTTTTGTTTTTTTTTTTAGAGTTGACCTACTGCCTTCATGGTGTGTGCTGCCTAGCCCATCTTGCCTGCCTCTAAATCCCCACTGTGACAGACCCCACAGGCAGGGTAATCATCTCATGAGGCCCATGAGGCCCTTGTTCAAATATCCATGTGTTGCGGGAAAAGGAGCCTGGCATGAGTACCCCTCGTGTTCACACGCCCTTGGGCACACCCAGAGTTTTCTTTAGTTCCCAGAGAGCTGAATATAACACCACCCCTTTCACTTCCACTCATGAGAACATATGGGAATGTTAGTGAAAGTTATTTATAGAGAAATTCTTGAATCTGCTTGAATTTATTTTGTTAAGTAAATCATACACAAACGTGGTATTTGATTACTAACCAATTGCCACTGAGGCAACTCTGACTCATGGTGACCCCACGTGTGTCAGAGTAGAACTGTGCTCCATAGGGTTTTCAACGGCTGATTTTTCAGAAGTAGATCACCAGGCCTTTATTCTGAAGTGCATGTGGGTGGACTCGAACCGCCAGCCTTTCAGTTAGCAGCTGAGTGCTAATCGTTTGCACTACCCAGTGACTCATTTGATTACTCCATCATCATAGCCATTGCTGTCGAGTCAATTCTGACTCATAGCAATCCTATAGGCCAGAGTAGAACTGCCCCATAGATAGGGCTTCCAAGGAGTGGCTGGTGGATTTGAACTGCTGACCTTTTGGTTAGCAGCTGAGCTCTTAACCACTGCACCATCAGGACTCCTATTTGATTACTAGTAACTAATAATTGGTTGTCAGACACCAGTGTGTCCTGACATCAAAGATGTGCAAACACGTCCTACCTCATGACTCTTTTAGAGGCTTCAGAGAGGTCTACCTCAGCTCAGTTGGTTCCAGTTTACAGGTGAGTTCCCAGACCAGTCAAGTTCCCTCTGGGGACTGAAGATCTGTGTCAAAGATCTGGAGCGATCTTCATAAGCAACCCCAAAGGCTTGCACCCGATATCTGAACATTTGAACAAACAGTAACTCTGGCCCCCTCCAACAGGGGACTCTCCGGTCCCACCCGCATGTGCAAGGGATAGCAAGGGCCTGACCCAAGTTCTGCAGCAAAGTGCGGGAAAAAACAAAAATGAGAGTCCTTCCACTGTTTGGTAGATGCAGGATGTATGTTTAAAAGATCCACGAATGGGAGCGGCACTCAGGCAAGTTCAATGGAACTGAAAGAGACAAATATTGATACTCAACAGCCAGCTTCTATAATAATAATAATAATGGTGCCTCCTGAATTCAAATAAGCAGAACAGATGTTCCTCATGTGTTATGAGTTGAAAATCATTCCTTCATGTGGGATCAGTTAAAATCAAGCTTGGGACTTAGTGTATGTTTAATATAAAAACTCTCAATAAAAAGACTTCGGAGGCGAAATCCAAGCAAAGGCATGCTACAATCATCTGTGAAAATAATCAGCCGTTCAGCATTTGCCTGTAAGAGATCAAGGGATGTAAATGTGTGAGGATGGCGATCACTGGGAATGGAGATGGTGATGGAGAGAAATGTTCCTTGCCATCAAATCTGACCAGAGCTCAGCATGGAGGGTTTTTCTCAGTATAAGTGGAGCTTGGAGTTTGGCGCTGAGGTGAGCCCTGGGAAAAAAGGAAAAACCTTTTTTTTTTTTTCTCTTTCTTGATTTTATCTTTGAGTTTTTATTTCATTTATTTATTTTGTTGTTGTTGAGAATATACACAGCAAAACATACACCAATTAAACCGTTTCTACACGTGCAATTCAGTGACATTGATTACATTCTTCAAGTCATGTGACCATTCTCACTCTCCTTTTCTGAGTTGTTCCTCCCCCAGTAATGTTAACCCACTGCCGCCTAAGGTTCCTATCTAATCTTTCAAGTTGCTGTTGTCACTTTGATCCCACATAGACAGTTCTTAGAACAGCATAATGCTCAAGGCAGACAGTCTTTACTAGTTAACCTAGGCTATTGTTTGGTTTTAAGAAGACTTCAGGGGACTTTTTGTTTTTGTTTTTGTACTTTAGATGAAGGTTTACAGAGCAAACTAGTTTCTCATTAAACAGTTAATACACATATTGTTTTGTGACATTGGTTGCCAACCCCACAGCACATCAACACTCTCCCTTTCTCAACTTTGAGTTCCCTATTACCAGCTTTCCTGTCCCCTCCTGTCTTCTCATCCCTGCCCCCGGGCTGACATGCCCATTTAGTGTTCTTTTGTTTTACGGGCCTGTCTAATCTTTGGCTGAAGGGTGAACCTCAGGAGTGACTTCATTACTAAGCTATAAGGGTGTCCGGGGGCCATAGTCTCAGGGTTTCTCCAGTCTCTGTCAGACCACTAAGTCTGGTCTTTGTGCGAGTGTGAGTGTGAGTTAGAATTTTGCTCTACATTTTTCTCCAGCTCTGTCCAGGACCCTTTTTTGTGATCCTCATCAGAGTGGTTGGTGGTGGTAGCTGGGTACCGTCTAGTTGTGCTGGAAACAGTCTGGTGGAGGCCATGGTACTTGTGGTCCATTAGTCCTTTGGATTGTCTTTCCCTTGTGTCTTCCGTTTCTTCATGCTCTTCAGGGGATATTTTTGGTTTAAGGTTTAAAGATTATCTGAGGGCAATAGTTTCAGGGATTCATCCAGCCTTCATGGCTCCAGGAAGTCTGGAGCACATGAGAATTTGAACTTCTGTTATGCATTTCCCCCCTTTGATCAGGATTCTTCTATAAAATTTGTGATCAAAATGTTCAGTAATGGTAGCTGGGCACCATCCAGTTCTTCTGGTCTCGTGCAAACGAGATAGTTGTTCATGGAGGCAATTAGCCACACATTCCATTTCCTCCTCCTATTTCTGCCTCAAGGAGCCCTGGTAGTACAGTGGTTAAAGTGTTCAACTGCTAACCAAAAAGCTGACAGTTCAAACCCACCATGGGAGAAAGATGTGGCAGTCTGCTTCTGTAAAGATTTACAGCCTTGGAAATCCTATGGGGCAGTTCTACTCTGTCCTATAGGGCCTCTGTGAGTCAGAATAGACTTGACAGCAGTGGGTTTTGGATTCCTGACTCTCCTACTTCCTCTGTTGCTCCAGGTGAATAGAGACCAATTGTTGTGCCTTGAATGGCTGCTTACAAGCTTTTAAGACCCCAGGCACTACGCAATGAACTAGGAGGTAGAACAGGAGCACAAACATGTTATTAGACCAACTAACTTGGACGTCCCATGAAACCATGACCCTAAACCTCCAAACCAAGGAACCAAATCCCATGAGAAAACCAATTTTAAAAAATTTATTTGGTAAAAATATATACAACAAAACATACACCAATTCAACAATTTCTACATGTATAATTCAGTAACTTTGACTACATTCTTCAAGTTGTGCAAGCATTCTTGCTATCATTTCCCAAATCATCCCACCACCATTGACATAAACTCCATGCCCCTGAGCAAAAACTTCCCATTTCCCCCTCTAAAAAACCAATTATTTTGCCATTTAAAGGAATTGCCAAAATATGAGCTCTTAGAAGTATCTGAAATTGTCCCACAGAATAGTGCACTTCAACTTGAACCAGGCAAGCTCAGGTACTGGGTGGGTATCATGAGAAAACTGTAGCCATAGTCTCTGCCTTGGGGACTCCACTCACACCATGGAGGAACCTATCAGAGCAGGAAGATGCACTAGGACCCATGATTCAGCACTCTCACTTCACTGATGAGGAAACAGGGACAGGAGCCTCTCTCTCTTTTTTATTGTATATTTTATTTTTTATTTTTAATATTTTATTTATTTTTTGGTGGCAATATACACAGCCAAACATGTGACCATTCACAATTTCTACATGAGCAGTTCAATGACATTGGTTACATACTTCACCTTGTGTCACCATTCTCACTATTTCTACCCATATTGTTTCATCACCATTGATTTAGGCTCTCTGCCCTTAAGTTTCTCATCTGTGCTTTTTTGCTATGAGTCGGAATTGAGGCAACAGCGACAAGTTTGTTTGTTTGTTTGTCAATTTAAACTCATATAAATAATTCTGTATAAGAGCGCAATGTTCAAGGCAAACGTTATTAATTGGGCTAAACTGGTTAACAATGGCTTCGTGGGATAGTTTCCATTCAAGGCTTAAAGATTATTTTGGGGATTTCCCCAGTCTCAATGAATCCAGTAAGTATGGTTTCTATGTGAATTTGAAGTTCTGTTCCACACTTTTCCTCCTTTTGATCAGGATCCATCTATTGGGTCCTTGATCAAAATGTTCAACAATGGTAGATTTACACCATCTGTTTCTTCTGGTCTCAGGGTAATGGAGGTAATATTTTATGGAGGCAATTAAACCTGCAGTCTGTTTCCTTTTCCAATTCGTGGGTCTTGACACAGGAGTCTGCTAGGTGTGCCCGAGGCCAAATAGTAACTTTGTCCCCAGGCAGATCCAGGACATGAACCCTGCCTTTCACGACGCCTCTCTTGGAACCCACAAAATGAAAGGGGCAGGAGTCAAAATGGATTACTCTTCACAATAATGGCATAAAATTAGGAGTCGACAAGAAAAAGCAGACCCAGCATGCCCTTTTATGCCACATCACCAGCTAACAGCTTCCCCCCTCCACCTTTTTTTAAAAAAGAATTTGTAAAGTAAACTAGGCACTCACTCCAAAAGGAGAGAAACACAAAACAGGCAGCCACAAAGGAAGTCCTAATGAAGCCAGGAAAGGGCCAAGGACATGGGGAGGCTGCCTTACAGGGCCAAACAGCAAAGATTAGAGGAAAACAGTTGGGCAGGATGAAGGCAAAGAAGGGACATCATATCATTGAAGTCTCTGGAGAGGCTCCTGAGGGTCATGGATCCAGGGGACTTAGCTATGTCCTTGGATTTTGGAGTACCAGAAAGAGGGGCAGCCCTTGCCTCACATGTCAGGAAAAATAGACAAATAAAAGGTAGCCTAACTATGTACGGAAACCCTGGTGGTGTAGTGGTTAAGTGCTACGGCTGCTAACCAAAAGGTCAGCAGTTCGAATCCACCAGGCGCTCCTTGGAAACTCTACAGGGCAGTTCTACTCTGTCCTATAGGGTCGCTATGAGTTGGAATCAACTTGACGGCAACGGGTTTTGGTTTGGTTTTTTGGTTTACTATGTACAGTGGTGGTGTAGTGGTTAAGTTCTATAGCTACTAACCAAAAGGTCGGCAGTTCAAATCCACCAGGCGCTCCTTGGAAACTCTATGGGGCAGTTCTACTCTGTCCTATAAGGTCACTATGAGTCGGAATCGACTCGACGGCAGTGGGTTTTTTTTTTTTTGGTTATGTACAGTGGGTACTTAGATGCCTGTGAACATGAAGTAAATGTGCAAGCCTTCTTATTCCAGAAGGTGTCATGACATTACAAAGTGTTTCTCAAAGAACTTCAAATAAATGGATTCCTGGTATGATGATAATAATAATAAGCAAAAACCCGCTGCCCTCAGGTCAATTCCGACTCTTAGCAACCCTATAGGACAGAGTAGAACTGCCCCATAGGGTTTACAAGGAGCGCCTGGTGATTTGAACTGCTGACCTTTTGGTTTACAGCCATAGCTCTTAACCACTGTGCCACTAGGGCTCCAATAATAATAATACTTACAATTTTTTGAGTCCTGCCAGAGGGAGAGTCCCAAGCAACCAAGCCATGACAATTAGATGCAGTTTCCATGCTCTGGAATTAAGAAAGCCTGGATTTCAATGGGTTCTACCACCAATTAGCTGTTTGACTTAGGCCCAGTGATTTAACCTCTCTGAGCCTTTGTTTTCTCAACTGGAAAATGGTGGTAGTACCTACATCACAGGGTGGTTGTGAGGATGAAATGAGAAAACCAAGTAAAGAGCTCAACGTATTGCCTAGAATATACAGTAAGTGCTCAAAAAAGGTGACTATTAATAATAATTGTTACAATTTTTTAATTCCAGAGCATGGAAACTCTCCCCCATACTGCATCTAATTGTCATGGCTTGGTTGCTTGGGACTCTACCTTTAGCAGGAAAGAGATCTGACAAAAATGATGTTTTAGAATGTTCATTCAAGGATGAACTTACAGGAGAGACTCTGGGACCAAGGGACCAATTAGAAGGCTGAATCAATGAGAGGGAATGAAAAGTAGGGATTTGGGGAAATAACTGGAAGGAGGAATTGACAGACCCTAAAGACATGGGATCTGACTGTGCTGGGCTTTGCGTTTTTCATTTAGGATGTCGTGGAGAGCTTTGCATAACAATCTATCTAGATCCATCCTACCCTTTTTTTGACTATCTAGGAGTCCATTCTGTGGGTGTAACACTATTACAAACACTATTTTGGTGAACACCCTGGAGGTACGGCCATATATCTTTGCATACTGGTGCAAGTATAGCTGTAGGATAAATTCCACGCAGTGGAATACCTGGACTGAAAGAAACAGATTTTAAATTTTGATAGACTTTTTGGGGGGAAGATTTCTATTGTTGAGATTATTTTAAAATGAAAAACCAAAAACCCGTTGCTGTCGAGTCAATTCCGACTCATAGCGACCCACCTTCCTTAACAGTGTTAGGGAATGATATAGCAGAAATAAATAGGTTGGTTGCCATTCAGAGCCTACTGAAAAAGCACAGGGCCTTTCGTACCTTTCTAAACCAAACACACACCAATGTTTTCATAGCTAGCAACAGGAAGAATGGGAACAGAAAGTATGGTAACCCGTTGGGAACCATTTTTAAATGTTGGTGATCTGGTAACTCATCTGTTTTCATTACTTAATTTTAAAGGAAGAAGAATTAACCTGGAGATTTGAGCAAATGGATGGCTGTGGTTGTCGTTTAATAGAGCACACAGCCTTTTGAGAGGCTCCCAGGAGAACGGCCGGCAATCTGAATGGGGGGCAATTTTTCAGATATAATAGTAGCTTGACTTTATCTATAGCTTTGAGAAGGCTGGCTATTGTTTTCGACAGGGAATCTAAATGACATCTTAAAATGAGCTCACAAAGGGAAGGGAAAGTCAGCTCAAGTGTTATTAGTATTAAGTGTAATGGTCTGTCCCCCAAAGTGACACTTTAATACACTGCTAGTAGAGCCAGTTCTGTTTGGCAAATTCCCAGCACTGACTGCCTCTGGCCAAAAAGCTGCCTGGCCCTACTGTCCAGATCCTAGACCTCATGAACCAAGTAGGAAGTAGGGAGTGGATAGAGAGAAGACAGAGCTGAGGGCTAGCTCTCTCTCCCAGATGGATAGGTTATGACAGCATTGCGACAGAGCCAAATGCAAGAAGCTTGTACAGAGAGAACGCATGGGCACAATAAACCTGCTTTTAAATTTACAAAGGATGTACTGGTGCAGAGTATCTCCCTTTTATTTCTGCACTCAACAAGTGCTTATGGAGCATCTACTATGTGCCAAGCACTGTGATAGGCACTGAGAGTACAGTGTTGAACAAAACAGAAGTGAGCCCTGCCCTCATGGAGCTTACTGTCTCATAGGAGAGATGGGTAATACACACGTAAACACACAAATAAGTGTATAATTACAAATGGTAATGAGTGTTGTGAGCAGGGAAAAAACAACAACTAGGTTCTGGAAAAGAGAAAATAGAAGGGAGGCCCTGGTCTGAGTGACCAGGATGGCCCCACCAAAGAAGCAGGATTTAGAGTGAGTCTTGAGTGAAGAGAAGGAGGCCAGTCACTAAAAGACTGAGGGAAATGTGTGTCTAAGAACTTTTGGAATTCAGGCTCTTAAAGTTTCTGGCCAGAGCTTGGAGACAGGAGGGACCCTAAGGGTTACTCTACTTTTTGCTTCCCGTGGGGTAAACCTTAGGGCTTTAGCAGTTGTGCTTGATCAGGGGGCTCCAGAAACTAACCTGGAAGCTGTCCAATGAGGATCCATGCTGTTCGCCTACTTGTCTGTCAGTCAGGTCAATGAGGTCAGCATCCAACGTACCCCTAACCCAAAAGAGGCCCCGATAAGAAAGCATTACAGAAAAAGAAGAACAAAGTCAGAGGCCTCGCTCTACCTGATTTTAGAACCTATTGTACTGCCACAGTAGTCAAAACAGCCACGTACTGGTACAACAACAGATACATAGACCAATGGAACAGAATTGAGAATCCAGACATAAATCCATCCACATACGAGCAGCTGATATTTGACAAAGACCCCAAAACAGTTACATGGGGAAAAGACAGCCTTTTTAACAAATGGTGCTGGAATAACTGGATATCTATCTGCAAACAAATGAAACAAGACCCATACCTCACTCCATGCACAAAAACGAGCTCAAAATGGATCAAAGACCTAAATATAAAATCTAAAACAATAAAGGTCATGGAAGACAAAATAGGGACAACGTTAGGAGCCCTAATACACGGCATAAACAGTATACAAAGTATCCCTAACCCTAGAGCCTCAGAGAATCTTTCCCCAGTGATTTCCATTTCTTGCTACCCGCTTTCCATTGGCAGCGGATGCCTGCTTGCTGAAGAGCTGGGCCTCGCCTTGGGTAGGGTTAATGGTTTCGGCAGCTCTGGACTTCAGGAAAAGTGCAAGCAGCAATGGAGAGTGAGAGCAAGAGCTGGAGCCAAGGAAGCAGCCCCTGCCAACAACTTCCGTTCTTTCCCTTTCCTTCGGCATGGCTGCCCAAAGAGCCCCCAGTGACTGCTTATGGTGATCTGTTTGTTTCGCAATTGACAAAGGAGGGAGCCCTTTCTGAGATTTTTGCCTAGAGGCCCCAGATTTCTCAGTATGAAACTGCCAAATACGCAACTTTGGGTGGATATTTGGCTGAATCATTTTGAAGGGCCTGTCAGTGCCTAAAATGGAAATTGTTAGAAAGCAGAGGAGAGTGGTTGCCAGCAACCATGAAATGGTAATGACCAAATCATTTATTTTTGCAATGAAATGTCATCCCCTCTTTTTAATACTACAAAGACCGGGGTTTTTTTTTTTTTCTTTTCCCCCAAGTTTAAAGGTACTGACTACCTGTAAAAATCTTTGAAAGTGATTCTGTGTACCGTGTGCATGTACACACCCCCCTACTGTCTGCCACCTTCCGTGTGCCCTCCTAAACCAAGCTTCCACCGTTCCTGGAGCCCAGCTGCAACCTGGGATGAATTAAGAGGTTGGCTGATTGTGAAAGGTATCCAGGCTTTAGCCACCTTATAAAGTGAAGTGGAGTTCATTTGGCCATTTAGAAGATGGTGTGTGACCGATCTTACCACATGGGAAAGTCGGGAGGCAGCAATAGGCTTACCCAGAAACACGATGGGGGCCTTTGAACAATCTGTTCAAGTCTAGCTATCGTTGCACTTAAGAGACGTGACACGTAGTAAGATTTTACTGTTGGTATCTGCTCAGTAGCTGGCAAATCAGGCACAATCTCCAATTCTATATCTTTTCTTTTTAAACTGTGGTACTTTTAACATTTTTTTTATTTTTTGCGGAGTTTAGGAAGAGGAGACTGGAAAATACATTGTGGGTTGACACTGGGGAATGAAAGAGGATCTACTATTCCTTTGAAAGCAGCCATAAAGATACTTCTACCTAGGGCCAATTGCTGGGTGGTTTTAACCACATACAAAGCCCCAGGTCCCTCTTTTAGTTTTTCCATATTGACTCCTGTGTTAGGATCAGTGAAAATTTATACCATCATAAAATGGATTTTAAAGTAATGCTTTACAAGCCTTTTGGCTTGAAAATATTTGAACAGTGTCTGCACACTCAATACTGAAAAGCAAGATGGTTCTGCTCTGTTGACTATGATCCAAAGATACCACTTAAGGCCTGTTATAATAGGCCTTAAGCGGTATCTTTGGATCATAGTCAACAGTCAAAAGTTTTTGATCCACTTCTTTTTCAACAGAGGTGGGCTTCCCCCAAGTCATTTGTGATTGTTAGTGTGGGATCCATTTGGCAAACAGGCCTGGTGTTAAGAAAGACTATGGGGGACCTTTTATTCGGGGGCACTGAGTTTTTGTCAATGGTGGTGGAATGTTTTAGAAAAGGATAGTGATAACGATGGCACAACATGAAAATATAATCGATGTCATTGAATTGGAAACACGGAAGTTGTCACGTCGGCAAATGTTCTCGTGTGTATATTTTCACCACAATAAAAAAAAAAGAGGAAAGTTTATGGAAACATTACCATTGAGCCATGGACCTTGATAATCCACATTTTTTTGCTTTGATCTCTCACTGCATTGAAGCCCATGCTTGTGAAATCCCCGTTACGCAAGCGGTTGGGGCAGGCCACTGGGAAAAGTTTGTCTGGTGTGCGTGAGTCCCTCCTTCAGATTCTTCTTTGGGGTTAGCTCAAAGGGGAGTTATAAATTAGGCCAACTCTGTGGTTTCTATCTTTTTCTCAACTTTCTAAGCCCCTTCTCAACCCTCAGTCCACATGTATCTAATACCATTTTCTCTCTCAGCTTCAGTTTTCTCATCTTGTAACATGAAGAAATTTGACTGGATTAGCTAGTTTTAGGTGGAAAAGCTAGTTCTCCCCAAGCCCTGACATTGGACCAATCTAATGTATTTACTAGCACAGAGGAATGTGGTCATTTTCCAACACTTTCTTTAGTTTGGAGAAACCCATTTTATATTATTTCCCTACACTTCCCTTTTATGAGGAAAACATGACCCATTTCCAGTGTCATAAAGTCAAGAAATCACACGACGCATTGCATTGAGCAAATCTGCTACAAAGGACCTCTTTTAAAGTGTTGGAAAGCAAAGATGTCACCTTGAGGACTAAGGCATGCCTGACCTAAGCCATGGTGTTTTCAATTGCCTCATACGCATTCGAAAGCTAGACAATGAATAAGGAAGACTGAAGAAGAATTAATGCCTTTGAATTGTGGTGTTGGCGAAGAAAACTGAATATATCATGGACTGCCAGAGGAACGAACAAATCTGCCTTGGAAGAAGTACAACCAGAATGCTCCTTAGAAGTGAGGGTAGTGAAACTTTGTCTCATGTACTTTGGACATGTTATCAGGAGGGATCAGTCCCTGTGGAAGGACATCATGCTTGGTAAAGTAGAGGGTCAGCAGAAAAGAGGAAGAGCCTCAACGAGATCGATTGACACAGTGGCTGCAACAATGGGCTCAAACATAACAATGATGGTGAGGATGGTGCAAAACTGGGCAGTGTTTCGTTCTGTTGTACATGGGGTTGCTATGAGTCAGAACCAACTTGATGGCACCTAATGACAACGAAGTCAACATTCTGCAGCTTTGTATGAGGGAACTCTTTTCTCTGGGGAAGGGGCACAGAATGCCATAGAAACCAGGGCAGGCATCTGTACCTGACAAGGGAAGCAGACAAGTAAGGCAGGTGGAGCAGGCAGTCCTCAGAGCAGCCAGATTCTCAGTACCACTCTCGGTCCTCCCATGAAGCTGGCCGCCCTCAGAAGCATGATGCGTCAGAAGAGAGGTACCTGAGCCAGCAGTCCTGGGTTCCCATACCAGCGCTCCTGCTTACCAGGTGTTTATCCTTGAGCCTCAGCTTCCTAATGTGCCTCAGCTTCCTAATCTGTAAAATATGAGTAATAACAGCACTACTGCAGAGCATTGTTGTGAGAATTAGATGAGCATATAAAGTGCTGAGAACAGTGTCTAGCACATATTAAGTGCTCAGTACTTGTTAAGCATTTTTGTTATCAGGAGAACATGAACAGATATGGATCCAGGAGTACATCGGGCCATCCTCTCTCTCTTGTCCAAGACTCTCTGTGGCCTAGAACAACTCTTGTGATTTTCTCCTTTCTATAGAGCTAACTGTCCAATGGAGCACCTATCCTAGCCTTAGTCTCCCTACATTCACAAGTCAGTGATAATGACCAAAAGGATGGGCCAATATCTGAGAGAAGGGAAAACATGGTTGTTTAAACCTAAACAATTGTCTCCCACATTGGCAGAGGACTTCATGGAACTCAGACTTGAAGGCTCTTGGGCTTGACAAAGGATCTTTAGCGAAAAATGTTCCTGGGGGTTTCTCCATGTCTTAGGAGGCCCAAACAAAACAAAGAGATGGTGGTTGGACCCAGGGAAGACATTTTGCCACAGATTGATAAAATGCTGGACCTGACTCCCAAAACAGGTTATGTAGTCTCTTTCACTGGTACACTGGGGAAAGAATGGCTGGCCATCTCTCCTAACAGGACATCAGAGCAGGAAGAGCCCTTAGAGGTCACCTTCTCCAAACTTCTATTTTCAGGATGAGGATGCCAAGACCCAGAAAGGGGGAGAATTACCCTATAGTCATATAAAAAAAATTACTGGCAGAACAAAGACTTAAGTCCTAGGCCAACAGATCATGCCCCTATACCATAATGGTCTCTTCAGCCACTCAAACTGTCCCTTCCAGTTCTGGAATTCTCAGTAGTACCAACATATAAAGTCCCCGGGTGGTGCAAATAGTTAACGCACTCAGCTGCTAACCAAAAGTTTGGAAGTTCAAGTCCACCCAGAGGAGCCTCAGAAGAAAGGCCTGGTGACTGACGTCCCCCAAAAAATGAGCCACTGAAAACCCTATGGTGCACCATTCTACTCTGACACACATGGGGTTGCTATGAGTTAACATCAATTCGACTGCTTTTTTTGTTTTTGTTTTGTGGGTTTTTTTTTTTTAACCAACATGCTCGAAAGTACTTGAGGCCCACCCAGAAGGACTGGAAGGTATTGAGCAGTGCCCAGCTTGCGATTCCTCCAGTTGCTCCATCTGATTTTGGAGCTGTGGCTGTCAGTGTTTCAGCCAAGCCTGTTCACTCAACTCGCGGGTCTTCTTCGCTTACCATTTGAAGGCAGCTGTGGTTAAAGTGGAGCTTGCTGACTCAGCCTCTGTAGTAAGGATGACTAAACACAAGAATTTCCTGTTGGGGGGCTGGGAGGGAATGGAAAATATCTTTAAAATACATTTGTTTCAGGGAACCCTTCTGATCAGTCAGGAGCTGGCCCACCGTGGGTCTATGAGGAAAAGCAGCAGGCTGTCCCTGCTCAGCACCATGGCAGGCTTTGCAGATGTTTCCTTTCTGTTTTCTAAACAACACTGTGGCCGTCTCGGCGCCATTTTGGTCTGGCTGGTATTTGCAGAGCTGCAGCTGCCAACTGGTACAGTCCAAAGCCAAGGGGAGCGGATGTCTCCCCTGACTGGGGGAACCTTCCACGTTCCCCACCCCACCCCCCAGAGGCCTTCCCCCAGGGGTGGCTCCGGGCTGTTCTGCTTTATCTCAAGACAGCTTCAATTCTGAGCCCACCTTGAACTCAAAAGACAGGATCATTTATGCCAACTGATCAGAAAACAATGTGGGCTGGCTTCCATCTCCAGGGTGCACTCTGGGGAGTTTGCAATCTGAAGGCAAGTCATCATTTTCAGGCCTGAATACCACACAGACATTGGACAACTTTAGGAAAAGAACATTGACCTTCAGCTTGATTGCTCACCAGCTTAAGGCTTTGATGCAGAGAAATCAAAATGTGGCTACATATTTCAAGACTCCTTGGCTGGGAAAGAGTCGGCTTGACTCAGTTAGGAAGTCGAAGACACCTGGTGCATTTGGGGGGCGACACATTTTCTTTCACAATTTGCAAATTAGAAAAGGGGGGTGGGAACAGGAGGTGAGTGAAAGTGCTCAGCCATCTTCTCAAAACCATATACAACTCGAGTACTTCAGGCACTGAGGGCTCAAGTCTGAGGGGCCTGCCTCAATCTCTCCCCATCGTCACCCTCACGCTCATGAGGAGAAAACAAGACCGCTGCCTCAGAGGTCACAAAGAAGGTCAAGGATTTATTTTTCATAAGTGAGTAACGATTTCTTTTTCCAGTGGGCGGAATGTTCTGGGACAGGCACCGTGGTGTCATGGAAAACAAACTGGTCTGGCGGGGGAAAGGGGGGAAGAGGCAAAGGGGAGAAGGGGGAGCGTCCCAGTGTTCTTTTAGTTTTCTCAGCCTGTTTCCGATTTTGTAAGCACTTGCTTCACCGACAGACAGTGCCTGGATAATAATAAGGTCTCAATAATATTTTGTGAATGAATGAATGAGAGCGAGAGAGAGAGCAAGGGAGTGAAGGAGTGAATGAATACATGACAGGCCCAGTAAGGATTTGTGTAGCTCGTGGAGTTAGTTTGAAGCTTAAGTGATATAACAGTGATGAGTATTCCTGTTTATCTAACAGTTTATGGTTAATAGAGGACTGATATATTCGCTATCGTATTTGAATCTTACGAGATGCCTGGGCAGTAAGCAGGGTAAGGTTTGTTATCTATTAGAGAGAGTTCAGGCTCAGAAAGGTGAGGCAATACATGGTGGAATGAGGGCTCCTGATCTAGTCCTCATTCTACCATACCGCACAACATTTTACCTACAAGCCACTGCTGTAGGAACATTGCATCAGAAAATACAGCAGTCTGTCTATGCTTTGAAACTAAGTAGTCTTTAGAGTGAGGGTGACAGTTACCAGCTCAAACACTGGAGCTGAATTCAGAAAAAGAAAGATCAGATTATGGCTAACAGTGCTATTAAAGATTACAGGAAAACCTTGTCTACTCAAAGAACAAGAGGCCAGGGGAAATGGTCTTGGAATGAATTGGGTTGAGATTATCTAATATTTTGTTAAACAACAATAGGGCCTGTATTTGGCGGGGAATTAACAGTTGCTATTTGGATTCCAGGGGCAGTGGTGGTTCAGTGGTAGAATTCTCATCTTCTATGCGAGAGACCTGGGTTCAATTCCTCATGTGCGATCACCAGCTATCAGTCACTGGAGGCTTGTGTGTTGCTTTAATGCTGAACAGGTTTCAGCTGAGCTTCCAGAATAAGACGAACTGGGAAGAAAGTCCTGCCGAGCTACTTCCAAAAAATCAGCCAATGAAAATCCTATGGAGCACAACGGTCTGATCCCCTTGTGCATGGGGTCACCATGAGTCGGCGGACAACTTAATGGCAGCTAACAACATTTTGGAATAGCATCAGCATGTAAGGAGGGTAAATGTAGACTCAGTTGAGGGAGCCCAAGTCTGAGCCACCGTGGATACTTAATCTGCCTCTCGCTGGTGCCTGGCTTATCATGGAGCCATCAGCTACTTACCAGAAGTAGATCTGTGGTCTGAATCTTCTCCAGGTTTGGATAGATCTTAGAACCCTTGACTTGTGGTGCTTACTGGGGCTGTCTAGGTGGTATAGTCCAGTCCCCATCCTATGCAGCCACTCCTGTCTGCTGAGTAGCTGCCTAGCCTCCAGTGACGGGAAAACTCACTACCGCTCTGTGTGGTTGTGTTCTGGCCAGCTCTGAGGATGGTCATCTGTGACATTGTCATTTCTGACCACATGGGGCATACAGGGACGTTGACTGCAAATGCACTTCACTTGAACAATTGGACATGCTCCCGAAAAGATATGTGAAAACACAATTTTCCTAAAGCAAATCCTGGTTTTTTGTGGCCTAGGCTGGCTGGTTACTTAAAGGAATCATTGTTCCTAATTTATCACTTTTTAAAAGTGGTAAATTTGGTTTGCTTGAAGCAGGAGTTTTTAACCTGGGGCCTGTAGATTTTGGATGAGATGTAGGAGGCACCATGAATTTTTCTGAAACTGTCTGCAAAATTGTTGAAGTGTGTGCATTTATATATTTTTCTGAGGAGAAGGGCTCCAGCTTTCCTCAGTTCCCCAAAGAGGTCCACCCTTAAAAAGCTTAAGAACCACTGCCTTAAAGGAAGGTAGAACCATAATTGTTTTCATGAAACTCATGATATGCAAATTCAACTGCAATTTATCAGAACGACTTCTCCGTCAATTGCCATGGTCTTCTTCTCTTCCTTTCTGCTGCCTCTGGAGGAGGGTACCCATGGGACATGAGCCAAGCTTTCATCTACTCCCTGCCATATTTGCTAATAATAGGAGTTGAGTGGCAATTGTTGTAGACTGGATTAAGGTATATTTTGGTAAAATTTCCAAATCCTTGTTCTCAGTTCTCAACCCCAGAGTGCAACCTGCAGGGCCTACATCTTCGTTGCATAGCTTGAGCTTTGGAGCCAGACGGCACTGTGACTTTGGGCAAGTCACTTAACCTACCTGAGCTTCAGTCTTGCCATCTTGACAGACAAAGATAATACCAGGGTTGTTGTGAGAATTATAAATGAGATGATGGATATAATGTGTCTGATGCATAGTATAAAAAAAAGTGCTCAATAAATAGCAGTGTCAACAGTAGCTGTGCCGGGTAGTCATGTCCTTAAAATGGAAAGACCTTTTCTGAGCACATGGATAGCTCTGTCTGCTATGCATAAGTGGCCCATCAGTGGGCACAGGAAGGAAACTGATTGGACCTTTGTCACTTTGTCAAAACATGGGTTTTGGCCTCTTCAACACTTGTCCTCTGCTAAAGGCCATGAGAGACGTTTCCACACCCAGCTAGTCAGGGAGCTCTGAAACAATGTTTGATTACTGAACCCTGAAGATCCGTGTAGGGTCTTAGGCTGTGTCTATAGGAGGCCAGAACAACTGGCTGGTGCAGTCAACTCAGCTCAAAACCTCCAGCTGGCTCTTTGACCCAACATCAATAACAGCATCCAAATGGCTTTCACACCCGCGTTCCTCTTTGATCATGAAACAGCCATGGGTGTCTTCACACAGGGCAAGTGTTTGAGAAACCACTTTTTGTAGCAATGATATGAATAAGTCCAAAGAGGTCTGAGGACTCTTGAAAACGTAGTGTTTTATAGAAAAAGAAAATCAGTGTGTCGGCACATTCCTTCCTTGAGAAATCAAGTTAGCAAGATACGTTTATTGAGTATGCGTTTATGGCGTATTCATTGTACTGAGCACAACTGCAAATAGCACAGACCTGGGCACAGGAAAGTCTTCTATAGTCAAGAATTACATGACATTGAAAGTTGCAGAAAGTGTACTGGACTCTGGATGATGGTTAAGTGCTCTGAGACTTCAGAGAAGGGAAGGCTTCCTAAAGGAGGTGGGCCTTGGGCTATTTAGACAGGCAGAGGGAAGAGGGCAAGTGTGGTGGGCAGGTGAGACCTAGCAGAGAGGCTGGGAGGATCATGCTGGGTGAATGGGGGGGTGACACAGTGGCTAACAAGGGGGGTTGCTTTGGGAAGTAGCGATTTTCACCAAAGAGGTTACAGAAGGCCTCAATTGCCCAAGTAAGGGAAGGTGTCTGGACTTGATCTGGTAGGCAGTGAGGAGCAGCTCCGGGCAGCCATAAAGGGGCAGGAAAAGGAAATGGAGTCAGAGAGTTCACCTGGCAGCTAGAAATAAGAATCCAGGCACATGCATAAACTACTACCTCCATTACTATCAGACCAGAAGAAATGGATGGTGCCCAGCTACCATTGCTGAAAGTTTTGATGAAGGACCCAACGGATGGATTCTGATCAAAAGGAGGAAAAACATGGAACAGAACTTCAAACTCATGGAATCCAGATGTACTGGATCCATTGAGACTGAGGGGAACTCCTGAAACCAATGCCCAGAAATAATCTTTAAACCTTGAATTAAACTATCCCATGAAGCCATCGTTAAACTAAACAACAGTTTAGCCCGATTAATAAAGAATGTTTGCCTTGAGCATAACACTCTTATAAAGAATTATCTGTATGAGTGTAAACTGGCAACAGTTAATCTAAAGCACAGATGAGAACTTTAAGGGGCAGAGAGCCTAAATTAATGTGATGGAACCATACGGGTAGAGATAGAGAGAATGGTGACACAGTGTGAATTATGTAACCAATGTTGTTGAACTGCTCATGTAGAAATTGTGAATGGATGTATATTTGGCTGTGTATATTGCCACCAAAAAATAATTTAAAATATTATTAAAAGAAGAATCCAGGCATAGATGGTCAGAGCCGGGGCTAGAATGAGGCCATATGAACAAAGAAATGGGAATGATAAGAGAGAGCTTGTTGGTCTCAGGAGCCTTTGCCTGGAGTAGCACAAAGAATTTTCTCTCTGTAAGGAGCAAACCAATTTGCAGGCCTTTGGATTGCACTAGCATGAGAGATGCCTCTTGCGTACATGTGCTGCTTTAAGAGAAACAGGCAAAATCACTTACCAACCAGAGAAACCAAAAGGTGATTCTTCGTGTTGTCCAGAAGGTTCTTTGACCTAGAAGTTCGCCTAATCTATGTGTGGGTTAGTGCCCTGCATCCAGGGGAGGCTTTGGGGCGTGGGGTGACAAAACACCTCTGCCATCCCCCTCCTCAGCCTCTGCCTGGAGCAGAGGCCTATCTGTGGAAAACAGTGCCCATGGCAATTAGTTTTAAATTGCTGAATGGTCTCCCACAGCTGGCAATGGAAGCTACAATGGCCAATAGAAACTGCTCATTCGTGCCCCTCCTCAAGCAGCTCCCAGGGCACGAGCTTTACCTGCCATACCTTAGTTACACCTCTGGCCTGGGGTTCTACTTGATTTACCAAGCCCTGAGAAGCTTTTCATGTGGAGAACGTCCCTCTCAGCCTGCACAGGTCGAGTGTGGACCTGGTTTAGCAGTGAACCAACTTCAGTATGGCAGGCACACAAGCTAGGTCTGCAAAGGGGGCCCAGGGTTCCATTCCCAAGATGCTCCTGTGCATTTCTTTCTCAGATTTAAGCATTTCTCTTGGGGAAAAAAATCCGTGCTATGAGGGAGGTTTAGTGTGGAGACCTCTCTGAGGAATAGCTGAGGCCCTGAAGCAGATTTTCTACCTGCTCTGTGTGCCTGAGAGGCCCAAGTTTGGCCAATATACCCCTGGGGCAGGAATGGGGCTGTGCAGTTGATCCAGTTTGCTGGCAGAGGCTGGATTCAGCCTGGGCTCAGCTCCTCAGGCTTGGGGGTGGGGGTAGGGGCCCAGGGATGGATTACCGAATAGGCAAAGTATGCACGAGCTTACTTGTGCTTACTTACTAATCCACAGTGCACAATTTCACCTGTTTTTCACCACACCAAAGATGTGAAATTGTGCACTACAGATTAGTAAGTAAACACAAGTAAGCACGTGGGTACCTTGTTTACTGGTTAATCTGCTCCTAAGGTAGGGCCATACCCCGTGAGTTTGCTGGAAGAAGAGAATCCTGTTTTTACAGTCTCTCAAGGAATACGAAAATGACTGTTGTGTTTGAATGGCCTTTGCTGGATGAATAGAGCTCTGTAGCCCCAGGGCTTAGAGAGATATGTGCAGATTGGGTGGAGATTGTATGTTTCCTTATGTATGTTTTGCTATAGATCTATTTCCTTCTATGCCTGCGTCTGAGAACTGTTCCCTGTGGCTTCGTGTGTGTGATTTCTGTCCGTCCATCTAGGTTGTAAGTCCCTAGCTCCCCTGAGGGGGTCCTGTGCAGTTGTGTTTGATGGTACCAATCTAAAACTAAGACTGACAGTTTTTCAAATTTTCTTGGATGGAATCTAGAGGAGGGGGAACCATGTTTAATTTTTGCAAGCAGTTTTTAGTTTACAAGAGATGAAACCTTTGCTATTTGTTTAGGACACACTGTTACTGGTTTTAATGATAACAGCAGCTACCATATATTGAGAGCTTTCTAGGTGCCAGGCACTGTGCTAAACCTTCTCCATGCATGATCTCATTTAATCTTTGCAACATCCCCACAAGCAAGGAACTATTATTATTCCCCATTTTGCTGATGAGGATATTGATGGAAAGACAGGTGAAGTGGCTTGACAAAGGTAAACCGGTTGCTGTGACGTAAATTCTGATTTGTGGTGACCCCATGTGTGTCAGAGTATAACTGTGCTCCACAGGGTTTTCAGTGGCTGATATTTTGGAAGTAAATTACCAGGCTTTTCTTCTGAGGTGCCTCTGGGTAGACTTGAACCTCTAACTTTTGGGTTAGCGGCCAAGCTCGTTAACCGTTTGACTCAGGTAAGGCAGCTAGTCATTTGAGAGCTGGGATGTGAACCCATCATCTTAATGACCATGCAAACCTGCCTGGGAAAACGACTCAAGATTTTTCTTCCTGGAGGAAATTGCAATGTGGTTCAAGAAGCAAAAATGGCTTTGTGAGGAGGAGATACAGAATGTGGTCTACATGGGAGGCAAGGTAACATTTCTGCATAGTAGTTTGCTAATGGAACAACCGTGTCTCGGCTAAGGAGAGAAAAAGGAGGAGAGGGTGTGGAGTCTGCCGGCCAGCCCCTGACCTGGGCTAGCGCCCCAAGGGGGACAGGGTGGAGCCAGAGTGTGAGCTGGACAGAGAGGACGGCCAGCTGTTTGCACTGAACTTACTACACCTCTCTTGTGACTGGCATGTATTTTTCATGATCTTCTCTAACTGGTTATTGCTAGTATATAAGAAAGTCTGTGCTTTCCTGTGCTCACTTTGCATCTAACTAACTACTGTACTGAACTCTCTGGGTAATGCTGATGTAAAATCACAGTGCACTTACATCTCTTGGATTTTCTAGATATGCAAATATAGATTGTATATATATATATATAGACTCTATTTTACAGATAAAGGAACGGAGATTCAGAGAGGATTAGAAACCTTGTCTAGGTGACACAGCTAATAAGTGACAGCGCACAGGTTAAAAAATTGGCCTAACTTCAGATCCTGAGCTCTAAATTTCTCTACAATAACATCTCTTATGCATATATTTTCATTTTTTATAGAAATGGTTACATTCTTTGTAATTTCCTTCTTTCACTTAATGTATTGTAACAACTTTTCTATGTGCCTAAGTATTATTCAAGAATGTGATTTTAATAGATGTATAAAACCCACTTATCATAAAAGAATAATAATTAACATTTATTGAATGCTTAAAATGTGCCAGGCATCTAAACATGGATTATTTCATGTAAGTTGTCTTTACTTGAGGCCAGAATTACTGGTTAGCAATCATATCAGTTCAAAAGCTCCAGCCTTCCTACCTGGTGGCACCTCGGCCTGGCCCCCAAACCAGCTTTGGAAATGTGGGATCTGGAGGGAGTGTTATGGCATCCAACGTAAGATGCTCATGTCTTATTTACAGCAACATGTACAAAATTAGCATATCGAGTTTATGAAAATACCTCACAGTGCGGAGGGCGTTGTCAGCAAAATAATATAACTTGTGTTATTTGCATGAAAATACGGTATGTGGGTAAGAAGCAAGCAGAAGTGTCTGAGCTGAGCAGAGGGCATAGCAAAGATGGCAAGAACGACCCTTAATGTTGATGGGGTACCTGGGGGGATCAGTCTTACTAGTATAAATACAACATACAATGGAATAACACGTTCCCCGGTCCTATACCATATTTATGATCATTAGCGTGCCTGAGTCCATTGTTGCAGCCACTGTGTATTTTGAGTGCCTTCCAACCTAGGGGTCTCATCTTCCAGCACTCTAATATTCTGAAGACTAGAGATACCCTCATCCAACTATGGATACCTTAAGGGCAAGGGCATATCTGAGTCATCTCTGTCATCTCAGTGCTAGGGATAATCAATACTTATTGGTGGAAGGAAGACAGGAATGTCACCCAGGGCCCCTGGAGAGATGGTCCTGGACACGGGCTCTCTTTGCCATGCCTCTGTAGTGGTCTGAGCCATCCCTACCCTCACAGTGACCACCTTTCCATTATCCATCAGTTTGGGTGGCACCGCCACTGCCACTTGGTGATGAGCAAGCCAGGTTATAGGACTTTTCACAGAAATAAATTGGCAAAGCACAGAAACAAACCTTTCTTAGGACCAGGTATCCTGATTCTTATTTTGAACAATTGGTCAGTGGTTCAAACCCACCAGCTGCTCCACGGGAGAGAAGACCTGGCCGTCTGCTCCCGTCAAAATTACAGCCTAAGAAACCCTATGGGGCAGTTCTACTCTGCCATATGGGGTCACTGTGAGCTGGCGATGGCACACAATGACAAAATAAACACTATAAAATAGGAATCCTTTTACTGGTTCCCAGTCACCTCACAGCAGCGTATGGGCAGGCAAAGCAGACATGGAAGCTGGATATAGGAACATCCCTGGGCTTGTGGAGTTCTCACCAAGTGGGCAGTGACTAGGCGTGATCCCCTTTGGAGCCTGTCACTGCTGTCGACACTGAGAACACCAGTGGGGGAACAAATGCTGCCTTTGTCACAGGCTCAGCTACAGGGGCCTCTCCTTCCCTAAGCTGGCAGCTGAGGCTAAGTACTTGAGATCTCTGGGCCAGCTGTTGTGAAGCAAACGCCAGGCAGTAGGTAAGGCAGGATTCAGTACTGGGCAGAAAGCCAGACTTGATAGAAGGGGGGCGCAAAAATTGGCAAGCAAGTGTTTTCTGAGGAGGCTTAAAAAGTACAGCCTTGCTCCTAGGTACACAAAGCACCAACAGGGAGGCTGCCCGAAAAGTCCTGCTGAAGAAGATTCTGCAACTAGAAAGGCACTGGGAGCAGTGTTTCCCAAGGAGGTTTCCCTTGGAGCACAGAAAGATAGCCACACCCTTTGAAGTGAGCTGGGAGCTTACAAAGGGCAGCGTTGTTTCCACTGAGGAAGAGGGATAGCCCTACATAATGGTGTCCTTATTCTCTAAACCTCAGACCTTGTAGATAAGGGGCAAGTGAGCCTGCAGGCCCAGACAAAGGGCGGGGGGAATGCTTGGCCAAACGCACGTGCTTTTAGCTTGCTTGCTGGTCAACGTGGAAGGGCTTCCCCAAGAAGACTGTGGCCAAAGTCAGAGGTCTGTTTCAAATCTCTTCCTACAAGGATTGCTAAGCCATACCAAGATAGCCTTTTAACTTGATGATGGCTAACCCAAGTAAGTGTCCGAGTGAGCAGATCTTCTGTCTTACGTGGTGGATTTCACTGAAACATGGCACGTGCTTAGAGGTTACAGAGATAAAAGACTGATGAGAAAAAAAATGGTTGAAACTGACTGTCTTAAATCAGAATGAGAATGGTAGTGTTTCTGAGTGGTGGTGATCCTAACACCGCTAGCAGTTCCATGTGGGAGACCCTGGTTCACTTCCTGGCCAATGAACTGAATGTGTGGCCACTACCCGTCTGACAGTGGAGGTCTGTGTGTTGCTATGCTGCTGAACAGGTTTCAGCAGAGCTTCCAGACTAAGATAGACTAGGAGGAAAGGCCTGGTGATCTAATTCTGAAAATCAGCCAATGAAAACCCTATCGATCACAATGGTCCAATTCCCAATCGATCATGGGGATTGTACAGGAGTAGCCAGTGTTTCCTTCATTGTGCACGGGGTCAGTATGAGTCAGGGGCCAACTTAATGGCAGCTAACAACAGCAGCTACCAAAAGGCAGCTTAATGGCCAGATATTACGGAATGGAGCTCCAAAACTGGGTTGTAACATAGCCTTGACCAATTTTGGGATGCTTATGGTGTTGCATCATACATGGTTATGTCAGCGACGACTTCCAAAAATCTGACTCATGTCCCAGGCCAACGAAACCATGTCAGCAGATTGATTATGCCCCTGGTATCATCCAGGGAGTTTTTGTCAGCCCTGTTGCTTGGGAATGATTTCACTAGACCTGGGAGAAACCATGGTACGACACCAAGCAGGATGAGGAGCCAATTAACAGTGTCATTCCGAGTGAGTCTTTGAACCAATCTGGGTCTTGATTTCTTCAGTGTTTAAAAAAGATACAGTTTGATTATTTACTCCCTTCCAACTTAAAAAAAAAGTCTGTTCTTAGCTTTGCATTCAACAAAGATCGTTGTTGATACGCAACTCATTTAGTTTCATAATTTTTTAGGTCTGCAAGGGATCTTAAAGATCATCTAGTCCAACTCCTTTATGTTACAGATGGAGAAACCGAGGCCCAGAGAGGAGAAGGGATTTGCTCAGTCAGTGCAGAATCAGGGCTAGATATCAGGTTTCTTAAGTCCCCGTCCAGTGCATTTTCCACCACTTTTATTTTCAAATCATATATCAAATAATACAGAAGAGCTTGTAATAAAAAAACAATAGTTTCCTGCCCCACTGCTCCCCACCCCCAGTCTTACTCCTTAGAGGCAACCACTTTGAACAGATCCTATTTTCAGTTCATCTGGTGGTTACCTCTGTATCTCTAAATAATAAGCCTCTACTCCTATTTCTTGATTTATCCATTTTGGACCTTGTCTATTGACTCCCTGCTATAAAAATGAGAATTTAGCTCACTTAACATTACTCCCAACCTCCTCTCTTGCCTCCACCTCCTAATATTTAATGGTATTATTTTTATGAGATTTTTAATTCCCTTTTTAAAGGAGCATACAGTAAAATTTCCTCTTTTTTTTTTTTAGTGTACAGTTCCATGAGTTCAGACAGATACATGAAATCATGTAACTACCACCACAATCAAGATATAGAACAGTTCCATCACCCAAAAAACTTCCCTCATACTGTCCTTTGTAATCAACTCTTCCTCCTAACCCCTGAAAACCACTGACTTATTTTACGTTCCTGTCATTTTCCCTTTTCCAGAATATTCTAGAAAGAGAATCATGACAGTAGTGTAACCTTTGAAGACTGCCGTCTTTCACTCAGCAGAACTGTTTTCAGATTCGGGCATCAGTAGTTCATTCTTTTGTCTGGCTGAGCAGGAGTCTATTGCATGGATGTATGAGTTTATCCACTCACCAGTTGAAGGACACTTGGGGTTGTTTCCAGTTTGATAATTTTTTTTTAGTTATCCACTGGTTACTTTTTAACTTGAAATCGTATACTTAAACCTCTACTTCTTGCACTACTAACGACTATATATTTAAGTAGGTCCCAGACTTTTGACTGGATTCCAAATCGATGCCTTCCTTTTTTCGGTCTCAGTTTTAATGGATGTAATTTGAGGGTGTGATTTTTCAGGAGGGTGGGAGGGCTTGTTTAAAGGCTATCCAGCAGCCTACTGAGGGCTGGAGCTATTCTCAATGCCTCCTGTAGTGCAGGGGCCTCTAGTACCAGCCGTGCTTGTTGCTGGGAAGATGCACGTGTACTTTCTCTTCTGACCCTTGCTCACTCGGGCAGTCATGTTGGGGAAAAAGACCTTTCTTCATGTGGATTTCAGCTTTTGTCTGTCATGCTTTTTCTGTTCCAGCTGCCTTCACCAGTGAGCACAAAGCCACGTTTCAAAGGAGACTGACAAATTATCTGCAGCTGCCAGAAGGAGGTTAGCTTTCTGTGTGTTCTGTGTCCCCCTTCTCTGGTAACCAACAGGTTCACTTTCTAAAAGGAACTGACAAAAGCAGAAATGGTCCTTTCACCCAAATAGGTTTTTTGCTTTTGTAAAAGCTGTGGATTGGTCGTATTCCTCTCCATGTCCTACCCCGATTTCCACCAGGGAATACAGTGTAAATGATCACAACTGAATCTCTGTTGTTTCCAAGTTGCCTATTAACTCATTTCTTTTTTAAAAAATGTTCACAAGATTGAAATAATTTCTTAAAATTAGCTAGCACAATGTCTGCCTTCAGAGGGTAGCTGCTTCTGAATGATGTCAGCTCTGGCCAGAGAGATGTAAATGCTGTGTTCTATTTAACTTGCGTTTTTAACCATCTTTGTATGTGGTATCGATCTAGCACTTATACCGCATAACAGGCTTGAGTCTAATGCCTGGTGCAATGGCCAACACACAGTAGGTGCTCAGTAAATGTCCTTTGAGTTGAAATGATCCCAAATAGTGTCAAGTATATGTGATGGTGAACTGTTCCCTATTAATGCGGTGACTCAGCCACTCTCAAATCGCACTAATAGAAATGCAAATTGGTACAACGCCGCCCCGCCGCCGCTGCAGGGGAATTTGGCAGAAGCCTTAACAATATTCTTATCCTTCCACCCTGTAATTCTCTTTCGAGGGATTTAGCCTAAGAAAAAAACAGAGATGCCTAACAAAGATAGAAATACTAGGAACTTCATTGTAGCATCATTTAAAATAGAGAAAAAAGAAAAACCTTAGAAGTTGCTTATACTGTGCAATTCTGTGCAGTCACATTTATACTATGAAATGCTACATAGCTATTTCAAATCATACTTAGAAGAATATTGAATGGCATGGGGAAATGCTCACAAGTTAAATTAAGTGGGGGAAGGAAGGATACAAAAATGAATATACAGTACAATCCCAAATGTGTGTGTGTGTACAAAAAAAGACTAGAAGGAAATAAATAGAAATATTTATATTATTATATAATATTAATAATCCCAGTTTTTATAATCATATTATTATAGTACATAATTATAACATAGATATTATGTATATTTAATAGATTACGGGATTACAGATGATTTTCATTTCTTATTTTGGTAATTTCTAAATTCTCAGCAATGAGCTTGCATTACTTTAGAATCTGAATTTTTTTTACTGTACTTTAGATGAAGGTTTACAGAACAAACTAGCTTCTCATTAAACAGTTATTACGCATGTTGTTTTATGACATTGGTTAACAACCCCACGACATGTCAACACTCCCTTCTCAACCTTGGGTTCCCTATTACCAGCTTTCCTGTCCCCTCCTGCCTTCTAGTCCTTGTCCCTGGGCTGGTGTGCCCCTTTAGTCTCGTTTTATTTGATGGGCCTGTCTAATCTTTGGCTGAAGGGTGAACCTCAAGAGTGACTTCATTACTGAGCTAAAAGAGTGTCCAGGGGCGATACTCTCGGGGTTTCTCCAGTCTCTGTCAAGCGAGCAAATCTGGTCTTTCTTTTTGAGATAGAATTTTGTTCTACATTTTTCTCCAGCTCTGTCCGGGACCCTCTATTGTGATCCCTGTCAGAGCAGTCAGTGGTGGTGGCCGGGCACCATCTAGTTGTGCTGGATTCAGTCTGGTGGAGGCTGTGGTAGATGTGGTCCATTACTCCTTTGGACTAATCTTTCCCTTGTTTCTTTGGTTTTCTTCATTCTCCCTTGCTCTCGAAGCAGTCAGGCCAGTTGAGTATCTTAGATGTCCCCTCAGAAACTTTTAAGACCCCAGACGCTACTCATAAGAGTACAATGTAGAACACTTTCTTTATAAACTCTGTTATGCCAGTTGAGCTAGACGTTCCCCGAGACCATGGTCTCCAGCCCTCAGCCCTAGTAATTCAGTCCCTCAAGGTGTCTCTTCATTTTCTTGATCATGTCTGTTGGAGGCCGTGGTAGATGTGGTCCTTTAGTCCTTAGGACTAATCTTTCACTTGTATCATTAGTTTTCTTCATTCTTCCTTGCTCCCGAAGGGGTGAGACCAGTGGAGTATCCTAGATGGCTGCTGACCGGCTTTTAAGACCCCAGACGCTACTCACCAAAGTGGAATGTAGAACATATTCTTTAGAAACTATATTATGGCAATTGAGCTAGATGTTCCCCGAGGCCATGGTCCCCACAGCCCTCAGCCTAGCAATTCGGTCCCTCAGGGAGTTTGGATGTGTCTATGGAGCTTCCATGACCTTGCCTTGTACAAGTTGTGCTGGCTTCCCCAGTATTGTGTACTGTCTTGTCCTTCAACAAAGTTAAAATCTGAATTTTTTTTAATTAAAAAAAATGTTATTTATGATAGATGGAAGGAGCCCTGGTGATGCAATGCTTAGCACTCAACTGCTAACCAAAAGGTCAGCACTTCAAACCCACCATTGGCTCCGTGGGAGAAAAGACCTGATGATCTACTCCTGTAAAGGCTACAGCCTAGGAAACCCTATGGGGCAGTTCTATTCTGTCATGTAGGGTCGCTATAAGTCGGAATTGACTCAACAGCACACAACAACATGATAGATGGAAGGTTTACATTCATAAAACCCTAGTAGCAAGATGTGGAACTGTTTCTGCAACCAAAATCCATTCTTCAGATGACAAGTGGCAAGTCACAGCAGTGTTTAGTTTTTAGAAAGACAAGATGAAGTCCAGAAATCTTTCTGGATTTAACTGCTGTGAGCCCCAGTTTGATATTGAAAGATAATTGTGTTCATCCGTTTCTCTAGGCCTAGTTAATTTTCGTCCTTCCCTCTCCTCATCCCCACCCCTTTTTAAACTGTGCAGGTCTGTGGAACAAATGTTGAGCAAACTGGAAATAAATAAAATCCAATGGCTTTAAGATACCACAAAACCCTCCCTTCCTGTGTACGAATGGCTACCTGCCCATTGTACTCCCCAGAGTGGAGGGCTGGAGTCAGCCAAAATGGAGGCTTTTGTGATTCAAGCGTGGAAACTGCAAATGCTCAAAAGAGAGAAGAATTTAGGAAGCCTGAAAACATTGAGATGCAACATATACAACCCTCCCTCTCCTACATTCTTAGTTCCGCATAGTATAAATTGGTGGGTTCTGCAGGAGAGAAATAAATAGTACTAAGTGAAAAAAGCCAACCGGAAAAGGCAGATACACTCAGGAGCTGTTGGCATTTAAAACTTCAGAGCTGAAAAGAAAAATATTCCAACAAGTATAGGACTCCTTCCAAATACCAAATACTATGCTGGGTGCTACCCTAAATGTTGCCTCATTAAAAACTAACAATGTGCCCCATTTTATGGAAGTGAGACCAAAGACCAGAGAGAGACTATGATTTGCCTTAGATCACATAGTTTACTGGCTGTAAGGTTGGGGCTAGGTCCTATGTCTTCTGGGGTATCTCAGGCCAAAAGATGGATATTTCTAGTGTAATCTTCTCTCAGCTCCAGAGATTTCTGAATACTTATTGTGCACTTGTGCTTGGATGTTTTGCTAACCGCTCAAGCTAATCATGATCTTCCTCTTGCCACCCAGTTGCCAGGATCTGAACCAAAGTCTCTTTTGCTTGTGAC
Source organism: Elephas maximus indicus (assembly GCF_024166365.1). Lineage (NCBI taxonomy): Eukaryota > Metazoa > Chordata > Mammalia > Proboscidea > Elephantidae > Elephas > Elephas maximus. The sequence goes on from NC_064846.1 coordinate 21,380,141, forward strand.
ATTCTTTCACCGTCCCCCTCATACACAGTCTGTTAAAAAGTCCTGTCACTTTTTCCTTCAAAAACTACCTCCAATTTACAAGACAACTCAACATCTACTTCCTTAACAAAGCCTTGCTTGCCTACTCCAGCCTACCCTGCTGCCTCTCGTCTGGTTTCCTACTACACTTCTACTCTGCAACATATAATTCAGTTTGTCAGCTGTCATTCAGGGGTGATTAGCAAGCATATGTTCAACAGCATTCATTCATTCAAAGAGCATGTGTTGAGGATCTAGTGTAATCCAGGCCCTGATATGGAAGAGAATTCATTTGTCTTGCCTCCCCAACTCAGCAGTAAATGCTCTGAGAGGCAAGGCCACATCTTTCTCCATAGACTCTTAAATATCTGGTGCAGCTCTGGACACATATTAAAGACCTGTTGGTTTAAGAGCAGTACAGATTTGTGATGGTTAAGGTTGTGTGTCACCTTGGCTGGGTCATGATTCTCGGTGGTTTAACAGTCGTATGATAGTGTGATCACTTCCGTGATGAGATTTGATATTATGTGATCACCTCCATGATGGAATCTGCTGTGAGTAGCCAATCAGTTGAAAGGGAGTTTCCTTGGGCATGTGGCCTGCATTGAATATAAGCGGATATTTTGGCAAGGATTGGGGGCTTTTGCATGTTCTGGATCCTGCAGCTGGCTCCTGTTTATCCGATCTCCAGTTCTTGGGATTTGGGCTAGAAGCTTACTTGTGGTCTTGCCTGTCAATTTTTGGAATTTGTCAGTCTTCACAGTCTGTGAACAACAGCTCTCCAACCTGTTGATCTTGGGTTGGCCAGCCTCTGTGGCTAAGTGCATCAGGAAAAGCCTCTATCCTGACCTGTGGACTTGGGATATTCCAGCCTCTACAGGCATGTGAGCCATTTCCTTGATATAAATTTCTCTCTGTATATATTTATACACTTCACTGGTTTTGCTTCTCTAGAGAACCTGACCAAAGACAAGACTCAAGGAATCTGTCACCAGCTCAGCAGCTGGAGAACTCTGGGGATTCCTCTATCTGCCTCAACATCTCACAAGCTGCATGAGTATGATCCATTCACTCAACAAAGACAGCTTATGAAAATATGAGTTTTAAATACCATCTCTTCTACCATAAGTGATGAGATTTAACTAATACTAGTTAACTGATGTAGGATCCTTAAAGTCACCTGGGAGCTTCTGCTTCCAGGAAGAAGGAGGAGACATTTTTCCCTATTCTTCTCATTAAGTGCAACAAAAACTCTGGACATTATGTATAAAACAAACATAAGAACACTGTGGAAGGTGGAGAGAAGAAAGAAGACTGGCTAGGGACCTGGAGACTCAAGGAACGACATGGCATTGAGCTCCCTGGGTTTTCTTTTTGCCTCATATAGGCCAGACTGGCTGCTGGAGAGACCAGCAACCCAGAAATACCAACAAAAGCAGACAAAAAAAAGCCCCAACAAAAGCCAGCTCTCTCTAACCAAAGGACCAGGAAAGGGAAAGCCTAGCAAGACAGAAAACTCTTGGCAATAACTACACTGATGCAGCTGAACACCACAGGAAAAAAAAATGTGACCCTTCCTTATCCACACCAGCAAAGCCAAGTGGGGAGCCTGGCAGTAATAAGATGGCACCCCTTCCTTCCCCTGCCAAAACAGTGTCAGAAAAAAAAAACAGTTAAAACAGAAGGTTTAAATAAGATCCATAGTTTCACAATACTCAAAATGAACAGGATCCAGTCTAAAATCACTTGTCATACAATGAACCAGGAAGATCTCAAACTGAATGAAAACGGATACTCAAGGGACGCCAACACCAAGATGACAGAGATGTTAGAATTATCTGACAAAGATTATGAAGCAGCCATCATCAAAATGCTTCAATGAGTAATGACGAACATGCTTGAAACAAATGAAAAAAAAAGTCTCAGCAAAGAATTAGAAAGTCATCTCAAACAAATAAAATATAGAGAGAAAAACCAAATGAAAATTTTAGAACTGAAAAACACAATAATCAAAAAAAGAAAGAAAAGTGGGCTTAACAGAACAGAGGAAAGAATCAGTGAACTTGAAGATATAACAACAGATATTACAACAGAGAGAAAATAGACTGGAACAAAAAATGAACAAAGCCTCAGGGACCTGTGGGACTATAACAAAAGATAAAACATTCATATCATCAGATTCCCAGGAGGAGAGGAGAAATAAGTTGGGGCTAGAAAACCATTTGAAGAAATAACACCAACAATCCCACTCCTAGGTGTATACCCTAGAGAAATTAAGAGCCATGACACAACTAGACATATGCATACCCATGTTCACTAAAGCATTGTTCACAATAGCAAAAAGATGGAAATAACCTAGATGCCCATCAGCAGATGAATGGATAAACAAACTGTGGTACATACACACAATGGAGTATTAAACACAACAATAAAGAATAACAACAAATCAGCGAAACATCTCACAACATGGATAAATTTGGAGGACATTATCCAAGTGAAATAAGCTAATCATAAAAGGACAAATATTGTATGAGACTACTATTATGAAAACAAGAAAAGGTTTACACACAGAAAAAAAATTCTTTGATGGTTACCAGGGAAGGGAAGGGGAGAGAGGGTAAATTACTAAATAAACAGAAGACACGTGGTAATATTGGTGAAGGGAAAGGCAATATACTATATGGGGGAAGTCAGCAAGATATGACAAAGGCAAAGGAAGACACTGAAAGCAACACAAGAACGAAGGGCAACTATAACAATCACTATAACATAGCCAATCCTGCAACAACAGTATTAACAAACAATAATTTATGAAGGAATATATAGGGAAATAAAACCAAACCAAACCCATTGCAATCGAGTTGATTCCGACTCATAGCAACCCTACAGGACAGAGTAGAACTGCCCCATAGAGTTTCCAAGGACTGGCTGGTGAATTCGAACTGCCAACCTTTTGGTTAGCAGCCAAGCTCTCAACCACTGTGCCACCAGGGCACGGTCAGTGGTAGGATAATATCCATCCACCTACGAGGAAGACCAGTTAATACAACTATTGTTCAAATTTACACACCAACCACTAAGGCCAAAGATGATGAAATTGAAGATTTTTGCCAACGTCTGCAGTCTGAAATTGAACATGCAACCAGGCAGGATGCATTGATAATTACTGGTAATTGGAATATGAGAGTTGGAAACGAAGAAGGACTGGTAGTTAGAAAATATGGCCTTGGTGATAGAAACAATGCCAGAAATCGCATGATAGAATTTTGCAAGACTAACGACTTCTTCATTGCAAATACCTTTTTTAAACAACATAAATGGCGACTATACACATGGACCTCCCCGGATGGACTACATAGGAATCAGATCAACTAGATCTGCGGAAAGAGACAATCGGGAAGCTCAACATCGGTCAGAACAAGGCCAGGGGCTGACTGTGGAACAAATCATCAATTGCTCATATGCAAGTTCAAGTTGAAGCTGAAGTAAGTTAAAAACAAGTCCATGAGAGTCAGAGTACAGCCTTGAGTATATCTCACCTGAATATAGAGACCATCTCAAGAATAGGTTTGGTGCATTGAACACTAATGACTGAAGACCAGATGAGTTGTGGAATGACATCGAGAACATCATACATGAAGAAAGCAAGAGGTCATTTAAAAAGACAGGAAAGAAAGAAAAGACCAAAATGGATGTCAGAAGAGACTTTGAAACTTGCTCTTGGATGTAGAGTAGCTAAAGCAAAAGGAGGAAATGATGAAGTAAAAGAGATGAACAGAAGATTTCAAAGGGCAGCTCAAGAAGGCAAAGAAAAATATTATAACGACATGTACAAAGACCTGGAGTTAGAAAACCAAAAGAACACACTTGGCATTTCTCAGACTGCAAGAACTGAAGAAAACGTTCAAGTCCTGAGTTGCAATAGTGAAGGATTCTATCGGGAAAATATTAAATGATACAGGAAGCATCAAAAGAAGATGGAAGGAACACACAGAGTCATTATACCAAAAAGAATTAGTCGATATTCAACCATTTCAAGAGGTGGTATATGATTAGGAACCAATGGTATTGAAGGAAAAAGTCCAAGCTGCTCTGAAGGCATTGGCAAAAAACAAGGCTCCAAGAATTGATGGAATGAATACCAATTGAGATGTTTCAACAAACGGATGCAGCACTGGAAGTACTCACTCATCTATGCCAAGAAATTTGGAAGATAGCTTCCTGGCCAACTAACTGGAAGAGATCCATATTTATGCCTATTCCCAAGAAAGGTGATCCAACCGAATGTGGAAATTATAGAACAATATCATTAATATGACACGCAAGCAAAACTTTGCTGAAGATCATTCAAAAACGGCTGCAGCAGTATATTGACAGGGAACTGCCAGAAATTCAGGCCAGTTTCAGAAGAGGACGTGGAACCAGGGATATCATTGCTGATGTCAGATGGATCCTAGCTGAAAGCAGAGAATACCAGAAGGATGTTTAAAAAAAATTTTTTTTTTCTTACCTGTGTTTTATTAACTATGCAAAGGCATTCAACTGTGTGGATCATTAACAAATTATGGGTAATATTGGGAAGAATGGGAATTCCAGAACACTTAATTGTGCTCATGAGGAACCTGTACACAGATCAAGAGGCAGTCTTTTGAACAGGGTTGTATCGTTTCACCATACTTACTCAATCCGTATGCTGAGCGAATAATCTGAGAAGCTGGACTATATGAAGAACAGGATATCAGGATTGGAGGAAGACTCATTAACAACCTGCATTATGCAGATTACAGAACCTTGCTTGCTGAAAGTGAAGAGGACTTGAAGCACTTACTAATGAAGATCAAAGACCACAGCCTTCAGTATGGATTGCACCTCAACTTAAAAAAACAAAAATCCTCACAAATGGACCAATAAGCAACATCATGATAAATGGAGAAAAGATTGAAGTTGTCAAGGATTTCATTATACTTGGATCCACAATCAACCCCCATGGAAGCAGCAGTTAAGAAATCAAAAGACGTATTGCATTGGACATTTCTGCTGCAAAATACGTCTTTAAAGTCAGGAAATTTGTCCGTCAGGGTTGTATTCTTTCACCATACCTATTCAATCTGTATGCTAAGCAAATAATCTGAGGAGCTGAACAATATGAAGAAGAATGGGGCATCAGGATTGGAGGAAGACTCATTAACAACCTGCGTGATGCAGATGACACAACCTTGCTTGCTGAAAGTGAAGAGGACTTGAAGCACTTACTAATGAAGATCAAAGACCACAGCCTTCAGCATGGGTTGCACCTCAATATAAAGAAAACAAAAATCCTCACAAGCAACATCATGATAAACGGAGCAAAGATTGAAGTTTTCAAGGATTTCATTTTATTTGGATCCACAATCAATGCCCACGGAAGCAGCAGTCGAGAAATCAAGAGACGCATTGCACTGGGCTGGCTGCAAAAGACCTGTTTAAAGACACATACACATATTCAAGATGACAGGATTTTCGTGCAAAAAAATTTCTGCCTCTCTTGACTCATTGTCAAAAATGAACTATAGACACCACCCAAACTGTGCACAGATGAGGGGAAAAGGTGATGATTGGAAGGGGCATAGGGAAAAGAGCAGTGAGGAAGAGAAGAAGATACAGCTGACAGAGTTGCAGGGGAGGATTGTGTTGGCCTGTGCTCCCCCTCAGTAGCTCTAGTTTGCACCATTCCCTTGATATATGCTCGCCATCTTCCCCATTTGCAACCTCATTTCCAAGTCTGACAATTGATGTAGAAATGTCTCTTCCTCAGGAAGGCCTTGCCAGACCCCAGGACTAAGTTAGATCCCTCTGTTGTACTCTTATAACACTTGCACTTAACCTTTGTATCATTTATCACAGATGTAATGACATTTTTTTTCTTTTAGTTTTTTTTTCTTCTGTATTTTCTTTATTTTGTTGTTGTTGTTGTTGAGAATATACACAGCAAAAACATACACCAATTCAGCAGTTTCTACACGTACAATTTAGTGACATTATGTTCTTTGAGTTGTGCAACCATTCTTACCCTCCTTCACACTCACCTCCTCACTGTCCCTAAGGTTCCTATCTAATCTTTTGAGTTCCGGTTGTCAATTTACTCCCATACAGATAGTTCTTAAAAGAGCGCAATGCACAAGCAGAACTAGTTTTTACTAGTTAAGCTAAACTGTTGTTTGATTTTAAGATGACTTCAGGGGATATTTCTGGTTTAAGCTCTAAAGATTATCTCAGGGCAATGGTTTCAAGGGTTCGTAAGCCTCCGTGGATCCAGAAAGTCTGGATTCCATGAGAATTTGAAATCCTGTTCTGCATTTTCCCCCTTTTGATCAGGATTCTATGGACTCTTTCATCAAAATGTTCAGTAATGGTAACTGGGCACCATCCAGTTCTTCTGGTCTCATGGCAAAGGAGGCAGTTGTTCATGGAGGCAATTATCCATACAATTCATATCCTCCTATTCCTGACTCTCCTTCTTCCTCTGTTGCTTCAAATGAATTGAGACCAATTGTTTTGACTTGGATGACTGCTTGCAAGGTTTTAAGACACCAGGCACTATGTAATGAACTAGGAGGTAGAACAGAAACACTAAACACATTATTAGGACAACTAACAGGGATGTCCCACGAAACCATGACCCTATACCTTCAAACCAAGGAATCAAATCCCATGATGTGTTTGGTGGTACATAAGCAGGCTCAACAGTTAATTTTTTTTTCTGTGATTACTGTAAATGTATCTATCACACAACTTTGCCATTCAACTTTGTACAGATGCACAACTTACTGACAGCAATTACAATAATCAGCTGTGCAACCCAACCTTTAATCAAATGAGACTTTCCCATCACCATTAACCCCTGTTTTTCCCCTCCCTCCTGACCTTGGTAACCACTAATAGACTTTGTTCTCTATATATTTGCCTTTTCTTGTCTTTTTGTATAAGTGAGGTCATGCAATATTTGCGATTGGCTTGTTTCGCTCAACATAGTGTCTTCAAGCTCCACCCATACTCTAGTATTTATCAAGATTCCATTTCTCGTACTGACTGAGTAGTACTCCATTGTAGTATGTACCACATTCTGTTTATCCATTCATCTGTCGATGGGCATTTACATTGTTTCTATGTTTTGGCTACTGTGAATAGTGATGCAGTCAACATTGGTGTTATAATTACATATTTTTGATATTAACTATTGAATGTTAAGTAATGGTATATGACCCAGAAAATATGAGCTTATCTATTTAATATCTGTCTCCCATTTGGGACTGCAAACTCCATGATGCAGGACCCCTGTCTCAGTTCACTTTTGTATATTCCCAGCACCTAACACTTGGCCTAAGGAAGGTGTTCAGTACATATTTTTTGAATGAATTTAAATCAGGGAAGCAAGACCCTGATTGAACTAAACATACTTACTCAAAGTCGTATTAAGGAAAATGAACTTTAATTTGCATTTATTTTCTCTCTTATAAAATAAGAAAAAAAACATTGATTATCCCACTTATATCATTAGATAAGATTGAATAAATATGGAGATGCTCTGAAGCATAAAGAGCCACTGTTAACATGGGCTAGTAATGATAAAACAATGGCTTCCTCCTCTTTGAGTATGGGGACCCAGTTACATTCTTTGAGACTTGGAATGCCAAACCTTGGATGTGCTCTGTGTGTGGAAACGTGGCCATCAGCACTTATGTGTTCATCATTGAGGGATTTCCTTCCACCCACCAAGGATCCCTTCAAATCATCTAGTAGAGTCCAGGGGTTGATGGAACCATTTGTTAGGTTAGAATGTTGGTGCCTACCCAAGCTAATTAAGGACTGGTAGGTATCAAAAACTATTGTTTCCATTACCTGTATTTCCCCCAAGTGAAAAAGTGAGTTGGGAGAGCCCCCAGGATTTGAGAAGAGACTCCACTTTAGACTTTCACCTTGGGGCCAAAATGCTATTCCTCATGTTTCTCCAGGTCTTCATTTGTGTTGCTTACGTTAGAGCCCTCCCCACCCGCTGGTTAGGGAGCACAGATTTTTCCAGCTAGAGAAATTAGGGCGTGTAGCTGTTACAAGTAAGCACATTTCAGACAGGGCTTTGAACTGGTTCATTCCAGCTCAAACCCCTGCGGAGAATTTGCATTTTTAACAAGTTCCCAGGGGATGCTAATGCCGCTGGTTAGGGATTGATTCTGAGAACCACTAGTAGAGCCAACCAAAAACCAAACCCATTGCCGTCGAGTTGATTCCGACCCATAGCGACCCTATAGGACAGAGTAGAACTGCCCCATAGAGTTTCCAAGGAGCACCTGGTGGATTTGAATTCCCGACCTTTTGGTTAGCAGCTGTAGCACTTAACTACTATGCCACTGGGGTTTCCGCTAGTACAGCAGGAGTTCTCAAAATTTATTATACATAAGAATCACCTGGAGAAGGCAGGCAGGGTCAGGAAAACTGAATGAATGGACACAGAGAACCCAGGGTGGAAAGGGAAAGGGAGAGAGGGCTGATACATTGCGGGGATAGCAACCAATGCCACAAAACAATTTGTGTATAAAAGTTTTGAATGAAAAGCTAATTTGCACAGTAAATTAAAAAAAAATCACCTGGGAATCTTGTTAAAATGTAGATTCTGATTCAGTATATCTGGGGGAAGAAATGCAAGTTATCAGCAGTGGCTCCAACCAGAACAAACCAGTCTGAAGCCGTGGATTTCACGTACAAGTCCAACCTGTTTAGCCGTTAATACATAAGCTTGCCTTTTCTTCTCAATCTGCCATGATTCAGCCCCAGGCCACCTAGGCTCCCCTCACACCCTCATCCCAATTCCTTAAGAGAAATAAGGACCTTTCTGGCCGAGTTCCATGTTCAACCCCCAAGTTACAATGAAAACTCTCCTCACAGTCACCTGACACCAGAGCTATTGCTCAAGCCTTCCTTGTTCCCACGCCCTGCATTGCTTGAATTAGCTTTTCTCCCTGGGCCCCCAGACTAAGTCAACTTTTTCCCAAGCTGCTCTTCTGCTTTCTCCTGTTCTTGATTGAATTAATCCCTTCTTCCCTGTTTCTCCTTCTTGCTTAGTTTCTCCAGCTTGTGCTTTCTATATCCTTGAGTATTCTTCAGGCTCCCCTCTCCCCTTGCTGATCATCCTCTGGTCAGACCATTTTCTTCACAGTGCCCTCACCCTCCACTTGTCCAGGGCCTGTGTCATTCTACTCCTGTTTGGTTTCCCTGCTCCCTGTCTCTAGGGCTGCTCCTTTACCATCCTGGAATTTGCAGTCCCCCGATAGTCACATGTTCCTGAAATCACCTTGGTCTCCATTGCAAAGAGGGTCTAACTCCAATACACGTAGAGCAGGGGAGAGGGTTCTAGACCAAAAAATAAGGTGTGCACGATACAAATACTACAAAGTTTTAAGATGAGTGTAGTTTTCAGCAAAATAGCTTGAGTTGGGTGTGGCTGGTCAAATCATACAGAAAATCTATTCAAGGGCATGTTACAGCACTTTCCTGTGTGCATTCTTTTTGTATATGAACCTTGTTCAAAGTATTCTGAGACAGAATGCAAGTGCCAGAACTGTATAAATTGGACTTTTTTAGGGTCAACCTTATTTTTTTCTTCATTCTTCTTTATTTTGCTGTGTTAAAATGTATGTAACATAAAATTTACCATTTTAAACCATTTTGAGTGGCATTCATTACATTCACCATGTTGTACAACCACTAATCCTATTTCCAAAAGTTTTTCATCACCCCAAACAGAACCTCTGTACCCATTATGCAGTAGTCCCCCTTTTCCCCCTTTCCCCAGCCCCTGGTAACCTCTAATCTACCTTCTGTCTCTATGAACTTGCCTATTCTAGTTATTTCATGTTAATGGAATCATACGATAGTTGTCCATTTGTGACTGACTTATTTCACTTAGCATAATGTTTTCAAGATTCATCCGTGTCATAGTATATATCAGAGCTTCATTTCTTTTTATGGCTGAATAGTATTCCTTTGTTTGTACATATTATATCTTGTGTATCCATTCATCTGTTAATGGACATTTGGGTTGTTTCCACCTTTAGGCTATTGTGAACAGTGCTGCAATGCACATTGGTGTATAAGTTTCTGTTTGCATTCCTGCTTTCAGTTCTTCTGGGCATATACCCAGGAGTGGGATTGCTGGATCGTATAGTAGTTCTGGAGCCCTGGTGGCACAGTGGTTAAGAGCTCAGGCTGCTAACCAAAAGGTTGGCAGTTCAAATCTACCAGCCAATCCTTGGAAACCCTGTGGGGCAGTTCTACTCTGTCCTATAGGGTTGCTATATTGGAATCAACTCAACAGCAATGGATTTTGATGACTAATGATAGTCCCTGTGTGGTGCAAATAGTTAAGCACTCGACTGCTAACCAAAAGGTTGGTGGTTGGAACTCACCCAGAGGCACCTCAGAAGAACGGCCTAGCGGTCAGCTTCTGAAAGTTCACAGCCAGTGCAAACCCTATGAAGTACAGTTCTACTCTGAAACACATAGGGTTGTCATGAGTAGGAATAAACTCAATGGCAACTGGATTGGTTTTGTGGTAATGAGTAATGAGGCAGAGGAGTCCGTGGGTGGTGCAAACGGTTAACCACTTGGCTGCTAATCGAAAGGCTGGAGGTTCAGGATCACCCAGAGGCACCTCAGAAGAAAGGCCTGGTGATCTACTTCAAAAAAATCAGCCACTGAAAATCCTGTGGAGCACAGTTCTACTCTGACACACTTGGGTTTGCCGTAGTTGGGATTGACTCGATGGCAACTGGTTAACTGGTAGAGAGGGAACTAGCTCTGGTGTCAGTTTGGCCTGGCCCTGAGTCCTGGCCTCTTACTAAGTGTGTGATCCCCATGGGCAAGTCATCTAAATGCTCTGGGCCTCAGTGTCCTCTTCTATAACATGAGAATAATAATAGTGCCTACCTCAGAAGGTTGTTGTGAAGATCAAATGAGGCGAGGACGTAAAGCCTGAAATCCAATGCCTGGCATATTGTTAGTGCTCAGTAAATGTTAGTGAGAATGTGGGGCACAGAGGAGGAGAAGGAGACGAGAGAGAAAGTAGCAAGATGACCTTGGGTTCCCCTGGAAAGGGGCTGGGCTGCCAGCCTCTCTCTCCTTTCTCTGCCACTAACCCTTTCACAGCCCAGTTCAAGGCTCGCTCTGCGGCTACTCAGGTTTACCAGCTGAAACTTTGTTGCCAAATTCACAGCTGTACTGTACTGACTGTACACCTGGGTGGAATGTGCCTTCCGACTTCCTGCAATTACCAAATCACTTTCAAGGGAATGCTGTACTTTGCTTTCCAATGAAACCAGCACTTCTATTGCTCATGGTAAATTTTAAAATTTAGAGAATGATAGGCTTGTTTACTAACTAAATATGTGTATTGGGATCTATTGGTCATCTCCTCCCTCACAGACAGGGACGCTCACAGATGCCAGTCCCCCTCCCCTTGCCGTGAGCTACAAAGCAGGGCAGGCAGTGGGGTAGGGGAATGCCAGTTGTTGGTCTTCTGGGACCCAAAAATTATTTGCAGAGTACAGCATTTACAGTCGGGAAGGATTTTTTTTTTTTAACAGAAATGGACAAATCCTAGATACTCTCTCTATATAAACCTCCTTTCCAACAATCATAAAAGGGCATTACAAACTTTTCAGTGGTACCTTCTCAATGCTAAAAAAAAATAATAATCCAATCAGTTGCTGTCAGGTCGATTCCAACTCATGACGACCCTGTGTGTGTCAGAGTAGAACTGGTTTTCAATGGCTGTGACCTTTCAGAAGCAGATTGCCAGAGCTTTCTTCCGAGGCACGTCTGGGCAGGTTCAAACTGACAACCTTTTGGTTAGTTACTGAGCGTTTAACCATCTGCTGCACCCAGGGACTCCTTTCTCAACGCTAAGTTCCATCGAAACATCGTATTGATTTGTAAACTTTCACTTAAAGCACAATAAAAATTATTTTTAAAAAAATCGTACTGAGGGGAAGGAGATAGCTTAAGAGCTGCCACCTCTGGTGGTGGAAGAACTTGGAAAAGGGAAGCGGTGATGGTTGCACAACACGATGAATGTCATCAGTGTCACTGAATTGTACGTGTAAAAATTGTTGACTTGGCAGATGTTTTGTTTTATATATATATAGAAAAAAAGGAGGGAAAAAAAGAATCATCACCTTTGGGTCTCTACGTCTCTCCAATAATGCTGTGACTCATGATGGTAGACAAAGGCCCTCCTTTGGGCCCCTACTTGTTCCCCCACTCCTGGCGCATGTGATGTCAAAGCATAAGCTGGTAACATATATCAAGGAATAGAATTCGCCCCAGGGGTAGGTCAACTTCAACAGTTCTGTGCAGGAGTCCAACTTTAATTCTAGCCTCCGGAGATGTAGTTGCCCCTTGCAGCTGCTGTCTTCCAGCTGCCTGACCAACTGCTCTTAGGCCAAAATTACACGCACCTCAGGGTCCCCTCCACACACTCCCGGGGCTCATTAGCTGGAGTCCCCCACATTGGAAGTCAGCTCTGGTTTTCACCGATATTTGTTTATTCTCACAATAATAAAAGGTCAAGTTACAGATACCCCTCACTCTCAGCACGTGTAGAACAAGAGAAATCAGAAGCGTGTGGAGTCAGATCCCAAGAACCAGATCAAACCAGAAGCAATGGTGTGAACAGAGGATCAGTCAAGAAGTTGCGTGGGTTGGAAAGGACTGGCTTCAGGCTTCTCTTTTAAAGCTTTGTTTCCTTTTAGATGGCATCGTATAGGGTGGGATCCTCACACGCTTCCCTCAATTTCTTTTCTCTTTGGAGCTGCTTTGCCTGCTTACATGTCGTTTGCAGAATGTGCAGGTAACAGGAGATTGAATGTGCAATCAAGGCCACTCGCTCACAGCGAACAAGAGATAAAGAATCAAGGATCCAGGGCTCAAATAGCTGTTGCTTCTGTGGGTGGAGGGGGCAGTTGTTACACAAACCATGAAGTGTGTATTCATTTCCCAGCCATGTAGTTTGAAAAATCAGTACCTCAAAGACAACATCCAACACCCAGGAAAAACCAAATGCATGTTCTGTATGTGTGTCCTTAAGTGGCATTTTTATGGACGGAAACCTCATTTGAAACAAATGTCAGAATAGAGGTTGAGCTTATGGAGTGTATTGAGAAACCATGGCTGAGAAGGTTTTAAAATGTTGCCCAAAAAAGCATAGCCTTCAGCCTCGGTTCCTTCCATGATTAGCATGCATGTTCGGTGCGCATGTTTATCCACCTGTGTTTACAGGTGTCGTCACTCATTTGCAAACCATGCACGGCAAAACCTATGACTCATATGGCTTACATTTGCTAAATGGAAGTGGACTAGTGGACTGGTCGTCTGGCACCCCACTGCTTGGTCTCAGGACAAGAAAGGAATCTCAAAATGATGGATGGGATTCTAGCTGTATGTCCCTGGGGAGCTTCCTGAGCCCACCTTCAGAATGAAGCTCAGTTCTCTGCCCACAGCTGAGAAATTCAGGTGCTCTGAACCCAAAGTGGGGAGCTCCCCATCTGCCCCCCCATCTGTGTATCTTGAAGGGGGTCCAGAGGGTGTTTCCTGTGACCTATGCAACAGGAAAGAGAGAACGGGGATTGGCCACCATCCATAGCCAGGGGAGGCCCTTCTGACAGTGAGATGTTGCTGAGGCATAGTCAAGAGAAGTTGGCCAAGACTGTCATGTCTTTCTCTCCTTTCCCGGATGCCTGCCCGCCGTCTCTCTTTTTTCATTCATTTGTACATACATTCCTCAAGTATTTACCAAACACCTATTTCAGGCCTAAGCCCAGGCTAGCCAGGGCAGGGGAGACAGAAGACGGTTGTTTTCTCCTCTCCCTCTCAATGGGTCTTCTCTCCTTCTCTCTCTCCCCATAATTCAGTGGTAACAGGGGTGGATGGAGGCCTATCCAAAATGTGTCCCTGTAGGAGACATCTGTGCCAGGAATTTCCAGCAACCCCTGAGGAGAGTGGCAGATTGATGGGACTCTAGGTTGGGACTAGCAAGGGGGTGGAGGGAGGTGGGGGTGGAAGGAGCCCTGCAGCCAGGCTGCCTGTCCAAGCCTATTCTATAGCTGCCATTTACTGGGCGCTTGCTCAATGCCAGACCCTGTACGTGCAGTTTCTCATACCTCATTTAGTCCTCCAGTCCTGTGAGGTAGTTATTATAACCATCTCTGTTTCGTGTGAGGAAACTGAGGCTAGGGTTGGGGGAAAATGACTTGCCCAAGATCACACAACTAGGAAGCGACAGAGCCCCAATTTAAGCTCGTTGTGGTTAGTGGCCATCAAGTCAGCTCTGACTCATGGCAACCCCGTGTACAACAGAACAAAATGTGGCCCTGTCCTGTGACATCTTCATGATCACTGGTATGCTCAAGTCCATTGTTGTAGCCGCTGTGGATGTTGAGTACCTTCCAACCTAGGGGGCTCATCTTCCGGTTCTATATCGGACAATAGTCTGTTATGATCCATAGAGTTCTCACTGGCTAATTTTCAGAAGTAGGTCTCCCGGCCTTTCTTTAAAAAAAAAAAATTTTTTTTTTCCCTTAGTCTGGAAACTCTGCTGAAACCTGTCCACCGTCGTGGTCCTGCTGGTATTTGAAATACTGGTGGCATAGCTTTTAGCCTCATAGCAACACTCAGGCCACCACAGTGTGACAGACTGACAGACTAATGTCTGAATTTAAGCTTCAAACTGACAGACTGATCTCTGAATTTAAGCTTAAGTCTGTATATCACCAATGCCTAGGTGTTCTAAAAACTGAAATGTGCTTAAATGTAAACAAGAAAATAGATGAGGTGCTTCTAAAAAAAAAAGGCTTCTAAAAGGTGCTGTGAAATCCATTTCTACACAGAGTTTGAGTTTCTGTACTCAATGATAATAATTTTAATCATAACTAACACTTACTGAGCATTTATGGCATCAGAACTTTACTGAACCGTTTTACACGCATGGTGTCATGTAATCAGCATGACCTTATAAAGTGTCATCATCATCCTCATGCTCATTTGACAGATGAGGAAAAGAATGCTCAGAAAGTAACATGCCCAGAGTTACACGGTAGTAAAAATAGAGGACAGTTTCAAATCCAGTAAAGTAAAACCAGAAACCCTTCTATTTAGAAATAATAAATACTATTTAAAACTTGGTTAAAAAAAAAATACCCCCCAGGCCTACGGTCTCCCACAAGCAAAACCCCTGAAAGGGGACCTAAAAGAGAAGTCCTTCTTCCTAAAGATCATTTGTTTTATGAATAATGGAAGTGTTGCTTATCTAGGGACTCAGAATTTAAACGTGCCCTCCTGCATTCTGAATTATCCCTTGAGAACGACAATCCTTCACATTTCTTCAATCAGCTCTTTTTTCCCCCTTAGTTCCATAGCACAACCTCCAAAGAGTCGGGGCAGTCGCCATCTTGTGCCAAGTCTTTCTTTTCATTTTCCAAGGAAGCGAAGAGCGAGGGATGTCTCCTCTCCCTCCTCACTCCCTGGCTGGGCTCCTGCCCTTTGTGAACTTATTTTATTTCAGCTTGTACCTCTGGGCAGTCAGAAAAATGAGTCTGAACAACCCATAGAATGAGCACCTGCTTCGGTTAGTGTCCCAATGTGAACATGCTAATCCCTGGGTTTAGGAGAGAGGTTCGCCTTCCCTGCAAAATGGTCAGGACCTTCCAGTGCATCAGCACTGCTGGCTTTAATACCCGGCCTTCATTTCTAACAGGTGGGTGCCACAGTTGTTCAGCTCTTGTTATGAACTAGCTCATGGCTTAAACAGTGTAGAATTCTTCCTAAAGAGCCAGAGAACTCACCAGATGGTGTTATTGGGGGCAGGGGCAGATTAACCAGTAAGCAAGGTACCAAAAAAAAAAAAAAAAAGCTCGTTGCCATTGGGTTGATTCCGACTCATAGTGACCCCTATAGGGCAGAGTAGAACTGCCCCATAGAGTTTCCGAGGACCGCCTGGTGGTTTGAACTGCTGACCTCTTGGTTAGCAGCTGTAGCTCTTAACCACTACACCACCAGAGTTTCCAAGCAAGGTACACACGGGCTTAATTGTGTTTATTTACTAATCTGTACTGCACAATTTCAACAGGTGAAATTGTGTGCTGCAGGTTAGTAAGCACAAGTAAGCCCATGCGTACATTGCTTATGGGGTAATCCATCCTTGATTGGGGGAAATAAACTGAATTTCCTTCTCTTGAATCTCGAGTTTTGGGCTTTGACCAGGAATGAAGAGCACCTCAGCCCTACTGCTTTCTTCAGACTCTCTTTTTGTTATAGTTGCTGTTCGGGGCCGTGGAGTCGATTTTCAACTCATAGTGATCCCATGTGACAGAGTAGAGCTGCCCCATAGGGTTTTCTAGACTGTCATCTTTGCAGGAGCAGATCGCCAGGTCTTTCTGCTGCAGAGCCAGTAGGTGGGTTTGAACTGCCAACCTTTTGGTTAGCAGCAGTGGGCCCTTTTTTTCTTTGTTAAGTGAGCACTAAAATAGTTGTGAAAACCCAGCTTATGTCAGGGCACTGGGGCTGCCTAGCTCCGATTGTTTTGAACATGGTACTAGTGAAAAGTCACCTCTGACTGGCCCATCCACCTCTCTGTCCTCTTCCCCTCCCTCCCATCCAAGCTCTGCCTGGAGCTTCACAAACATCCAGGCGTGGCAAATGAAGTCCGGCATTCTTGGTAAAGACATGATGACGTCAGAAAGAGACAGGAGCCCTGGCCTGGGGATGGAATTCAGAATGTGGGATTGTCTACTTCCATAGTGAAAGTGAGAGTTTGAGAATGTGTGGTACCCTTTTCCCATTCTGGAAGATTTATGGGGTGAGCTGGCAGGCCATTTTTCACAGTTTGGGGTTGCCATATTTGGTGGCTTGGTTCAGAAGCCATACACATTTGCCTTGTCAAAATAGATTGGGAAGGCCTGAATATACAACGTGCCCCAGGCTTCATTACATTCTGGGTATGCCATTCAGGGCATAAACGTGCTACATTGAAATAAGGACTGACTGCTTGCTCTCAAGAAGTCTAAAATATAAGGACTAATAAAATATAAACACTGATCTAGAATTATCTTCTCTAAGTGCCTCTGAATTTCTGTCTCCCGTTTATTGCCTTTTTCTTTTTTTTCTCTATTTCCCCTGCTTGAAAAGCTATTAACTTCCCCACTACCCCCGTCACCCTAGACTCTGATCCCCATAAACAATCTAGGCTTCTCTTTTATGTTCTTTTTTTTTTTTTTTGAATGCCTTCCCTGGGTGTACTTTCTTCGTGTTGGCGTATACTAGAAGGGGAACTGTGTAAACTCCACGAGCATGGCAGATGCTTCCAATCCTGTCTTGGACACTTACCAGCTTTGAGTCTTTAGTGAATTTCCTCACCTTTCTGATCCTCTATTTCTTTTTCTATAAAATAGGCTAAAGTCTTAGTTATCTAGTAGTGCTGCCATAACAGAAATACCACAAGTGGATGGTTTTAACAAAGAGAAATTTATTTTCTCACAGTCTAGGAGGTTACAAAGTGAAAATTCAGGGCATCAGCTCCAGGGGAAGGCTTTCTCTCTCTGTCAGCTCTGGAAGAAGGTCCTTGTCTTCAATCTTCCCCTGGTCAAGGAGATTCTCAGGCACAGGGACCCAGTGTCCAAAGGATGTGCTCTGCTCCTGGTGCTGCTTTCTTGGTGGTATGAGGTCCCCAACTCTCTGCTTGCTTCCCTTTCCTTTTATCTCTTGAGAGATAAAAGGTGGTGCAGTCCACACCCCAAGGAGGTGATCTGAGTGAGGGCGGTATTACAACCCCACTCTAATCCTCTCAGCATAAAATTACAATCACAAAATGGAGGACAACCATACAATACTGGGAATCATGGCCCAACCAAGTTGATAATACACATTTTTAGGGGGACATAATTCAGTCCATGACAGCTAATAATAATAATACCTATCATTCAGATTCGAGAGTCCCTGGGTGGTGCAGTCAACAGGCTCACTGCTAACCAAAAGGTTGGAGGCTCGAGTCCACCCAGAGACACCTCGGAAGAAAGGCCTGACAATCTACTTCTGAAAAATCGTCCATTGAAATCTCTAAGGATGGGAGGGAGCAGGCTGTCTCATTAGGGGGAGAGTAATTGGGAGTATGTAGCAAGGTGTATACAAGTTTTTGTGTGAGAGACTGACTTGATTTGTAAACTTTGACTTAAAGCACAATAAAAATTATAAAAAAAACCCAGTTCAAACTAGCTAAACATAGTTCCTCTCTGACACATATGGGCTCACCATGAGTGGGCGTCAACTCAACAACAACTGGCTACCAGCCTTCCAGGATTACTACGAGGATTTAATGAGAGATTGCATATAAAGCCCTCAGCACAGTGCCTCAGTAAGATTTTTTTCCTTCCCTCCTTTCCAGGGGAATCTCAGTTACCTCACTCAGGCAGCTGCCTTTGATGAAAGGCCGCGTCTAAGGGGTGGACTCACTGTCCATCTATGCTCCCATCACTGAGGGTTAAAAAAAAAAAAACAACTTTAGAAAGAGAGAGAGGACAGGAAAAGCACGAACTAGATGCTCCGCTGGTGTCTAAGTGGGTGTGCCCTCTCCAGCTGGTGACACAGGCCTCGCATGAAAGCCTGTGGAGGCTCCATTCTTCCTCTCGTCCTCTTAAAATCTTGGCCTCTTCAAATCTTGGCCTACTCTAGACAACTTTGTCCCTGCCCCTCACTGCCGTTTGCCGTCTTGGAGCTTCTCACAGCTTTCCCAGCTCCCTTCGCGGAGTTCGAGAGTCAGTTCTCTGAACTAACTCAGCCATCAGGCACTGAAGCAGAACTCTCCCTTTCTTTATACAATGCTTCTTTTTTTTAGCCTTAATTTAATTTTATTTACATTTCAGAGTCGTTTAGAGGGATTAAATTGAACTGAAGTTGATTGAAAGAGTCCTACAGGATGGGCCCTGAGCTTCCTCAGGCTGCCAGGCTTTGATGAATGGTGGCAGCAGCTTCTGCCCAGAGCACCAGCCTCCCTCCACGGCTGGGCGGGAGGTGGGAGGAGCCAAGGAGGGGCAGCCCACTCCAGGAAGCCAGGGGGTAGGAGCCCGGCCCCCCTCACTTCACTGCCCTCCACCAACTCCCTAAACAATTTGTCCTTTCTCCTCTTCAGTTTTCCTCATAGGCCTAGGATACTTCCTCCCTGAAACCATCCTTTTTTTTGTTTGCTCTTGTTTTTTTGTTTAGGCTTATTGTTAGGGTTAGTTTTGGTGTTAAGTTTGGGGTTAGATTTAATATCACTGTTAAGTTTATCCTTAAGGGTAGTGTGAGTGTTAAGGTTAGGGCTAGTGTTTTCAAGTCGTTTCTTTGAACGTTCAGATTTACACAGTCATACCTGTAACATTATGTGTTTAACAATCTGGAAAAGTTGTAACACTCTCTTTTGGGAGTTTTAAAAATTGTGTTAGAGATAGGGGGCTTTGTATGTACGAGTATGCGCTCTGGCACTCTGCTAAATTCTGGGGTTACAGGAATGGACAAGCTACCTTCGTGGACTTTGGAGTCAGGGTTCAACTTCCAGTTTCACCAGTTAAGAGCTTTGTGATCAAGGCGAGTTATTTAACCTCTCTGGGTCTCAGTTTCTTCATCTGTAAAATGGGACTATAGAGGCAAAACAAAGGTGGTAATTTTACAAAAGCTGATGCAGTCCCTTCTACTTCTGAGTAGATGGTTCTTTCACTTAGAAGAACATCTCGATGAGTTTTTTTTTAACTTTTTATTGTGCTTTAGGTGAAAGTCTATAGGGCAAATTAGTTTCCCAGTCAATATTTTGTACATAAAGTCTTTCATGACATTGGTTACATTCCCCACAGTGTGTCAGCACTCTCCCCATTTCCTTTCCAGTTTTTTTGTTTCCTTCCGTCCTGATTTTCTATCCCTTCCTGCCTGCTCATCTTTGCTTTTGGGTAAATGTTACCCTTTTGATCTCGTATAATCAATTGTTCTAAGGAGCACGTTCCTCTCGGGTGTTACTATTCTATGGGTCTGTCTATCACACAATGCTTGTTGTTGTTGTTGTTAGCTGCCGTCAAGTCAGCCCCCAACTCATGGCGACCCTGTGCACAGCGATCAGTTGCAGATCATTGGCTGATTTTCAGAAGTAGATTGTCAGGCCTTTCTTCCTAGTATATCGGGAAGCTCAGGTTCAGCATCATAACAACACACAATGCTCCATGGACAGATGGGTGATGGTTACCCATGAGGTGCCTTGACTGGGAATCGAACCCGAGTCTTCCACATGGAAAGCGAGAATTCTACCACTGAACCATGAATGCCTATGTGTATATATATTTTAATCCTAAATATTTGTAGCCAAGTGACATCACTTCGAAGTCTTGATTTTCAAAAGAAATTTCAGAAAGGGATCCTTTATTCTTTGTCAAGGGGGCAATAGATTGCCAGGTGGGATCGGGAATCCTCTTTTTGTTGTGAATATAAGTTATTATAGTATTATATATGTATAGCTTATAAGATATCATAATATACTAGGTAAGCCTGTTATATTTATTTTTAACATTATTTGTATATTATATATTTATTTTTTAATATTTCTATATACACAAATAACACAAGGCCGACCTGTTATAATATACATTTTCTACCAAATACTAATTGCAGGAAGAAAGTACCAAGCTAGCACTCTACCCCAAGTGTTTTGATTTTGCTAAGATAGAGAGCTAGCATACTCAAAGTCAAATCTTTGTCCTGTGAAAGGTACAAGTGAGGGCAACTGATGGAGATATTTACCAGTGGAATAGTGTACCATATATGGAGCTGGGGTCAACTGCCAAGTACTTCTGGGAGCACTCAGGCTGAAAGGGGGCTTGCAACAAAAACCTGAAGTTGTCCTGGATCTCTCTCTTAGTCAAGGTGAGCAGAACAGAGAGCCCAGGCCAGAGGGAGCCCAGGGTCAACTTGGGGTAGGTGAGACTTAGCCTACCTGGCCTCCAATTTCCCAGGAACATGTGACATTTTGGACGCCTACCTCTGTGCTTGGCACAAACTTGGAGTGACTGGGCAGATCTGCTCTGTGCTTTAGCTGAGGGAATCTGCAGGCAACACCAGGGGCCTGTGTCCATCCTGCCTTGGTAGCTCCAGGGACTCCAAAGGTAGCCAAGGGACAGTGAATGGCCTCAGTCAGGGTGTTCACACGTGCACCAAGTGGCCACATTCTGACTAGGTATACACAAGGTAACTTTGGGTTTTGGAAAGATGCAAACTGGTCAAGTCCATTAAAAATCAGCCCAATAGCCTGTAAGTCAACTGTGATTTGATTTGGACTGAGGCCGTTCTTAAGCCGGAGCCAAAGACATGCACCTTGCTTTACAAAAACCTGTACCCAGAACCCCAGTTTTGAGAGGGAGAAGGAAGTGTGCCTGGCTGTTTGGGGAAGCCATCTAGAAATAAGCTTCCATTTATTGATGCAGTTGTACCAGAGCATCTGATTCACCCCCTGCCTTCTGTGGCCAACACCCTAAAATCATCCCTGGCGAACGGACGGGCCTTTATCTGGTTTGGGCAGAGCTCCAGAGACGACTAATGGGTTAAAAATGTGGCCAGGGCTGCTGTGAGCTACACGCACACACAACCTACCTTGTCTTTTAGAACAGGAAGGGACTCTGGGGCTTTGTGGCCAAGGGTGTCATTTTCTGAAAAGTCAAACTCAAATAAATTATGAAATTAAAACATAAACTGACTTAGGAGTGTGCGTCTGGGATGTTCCTTACATTTTATGGAAATTTTGAAATACATCCCTTTGTTCAACTTTAAAAACTAAACTAATTCCGCTTCTCTGCCCGGAAGGGAAGGAGTTCCCATGACCCGATATCTACAGTTTCCACTAAAACACTGCTTTCTGTGTTTATTTAGAAATATTTATGTTCAGTCATAAACGTAGCCGTGTGATGGTTTGATTTCACATCGCGCTCCGCACCTTTTAGCAACCAAATCTGTGACCCAGTGAAAATGTCTCTCTCTCCCAAGGAGCTTGGATTCTTATTTCTTTCGTAACCTTTATTTGTGTATGAGATGAACCATGACATTTAAACTATGCATGATAGCTTAACAGATTATAAGAACAAAACCAGATGGCCCAAACAAAAATAATACTTTGATTGCTTTCAAATTCAATGTCAAAAATTAAAAACAGCTTTCAAAAAGCCTTGGCTTTTTTTTTTTTTTTTTTTGCAGAAATGACTTTGGATCGTATATATGTTTTTTTCCCCCCAAAAAACTAGAAATATATGAGCCAAGGATTTAACAGTGGTTATTTCGGGGTTGAGGAGTGTCCTCTTTCTTTTTTTCTTTTCTATATCTTCCAATTTTTCTACAGTTAACTTTTAGAATCACACACACAAAAAAGTATTTAATGACTGCTTTTCGGTTTAATTTTAATGGAGCCTTTTCTAGGGTTCAGTCCATTTGTCTCCTTCTGTTGAGAAAATGGATATTGCTAACATTAGCAGGTCATAATTCTTGTCCCACACCAAATGATGAATAACGTGCAGTGACTTTAACACCATGCTTCACGGCCTTGGAAAACTGGACCCGCCAAAGAGTCTGTAGAATTCATATAAATTCGACCAAAGCAATTATTTAATGTTCTAACTCACCTTAATGTACCTTCGACGTCATTAGGATAATCACAACCCTTACTTTCTTTGGGAGCAGTGAAGCAACTAATTCCTTAAAACTGGGCTTAAAAAGAAAAAAAACCCTCAATATCTAAAGGCTTCAAGCCTGGAGATAGTTGGCAGGGCAAAGTCAGAATGTGACTATTTGAATTTCCATACGAAAGCGTTCACAAAGCGGTAGAATTCTTTTCTCAACTCTTGCTTCCTAAACGAATCTTTCTTCCAACGCAGATTCATTTTTTCTGCAAATCAGCTGCAAGAGGGCGAGGAAACTTTGCTGCAAATCACAGCCCTGACAGTTATATTTCCCTGAGATAATTGCATGCTGCTTTGGCGTTTCCTTTTTCCCCTCTGTTTCCTTTTGTTTTGACAACAAGATTCTGGGAAAACAGTATACAAATGATAACTATGCTGTCACGAGTAGACTGAATTTTAAAAATAAATAACTGTCGACCCAAAAAGCTTCCAGGAGCCTATGGAGTGAGTTCTTTTTCCAAACCGTTACCAAACCAGATGTGGAAATGTTTAGCTCGTTCCCCTCCCCATTCCCCAGGCAGAGAGTTCATGTGTGCCTCCAAAGACATCAGAGGAGATGAGGAGGCTAAAACCCTGTCTGCATTCAAGGAGGTTGGCCTTGCACTGCTCAGTTCACTCACCACCACCCCAAAACTAATGTGGACTGCAGCTTTTGTCTCTTTTCAAAAGGGTCTCTTCTTCCTGAGACTAAAAATCCTCTTCGTTGAGACCAATATTGAATCTCTGTTTTGGAAAACGATCAGAAATTGGGTTCATATTCCCCACATGAACGGTTTCATGATTTTTTTTTTCAAATGTAAATGGTTTCTTAAGAGTCTGACTTAGTGGGGAATTCTTTTTTTTTTTATTATTTTTTTGATTTTATTGTTGAGAATGTACACAGCAAAATATACAGCAATTCAACCGTTTCTACATGTATGATTCAGTGACATTGATTACATTCTTGGAGTTGTGCAACCGTGTATTGGGGAGTTCTTGAAAAAAAGGGGGGGGATGAAGAACATTCCATTAAATGAGCTAATGGGCAATGTATATGCATCAACCGCATTTAGAAAAACAGAAAGCTACTGTACTCTGTAGCTGCAGGGAAAGCCAGGAGTTTACATCCAGGTGTCATTAGCGGCTCTGGCCTTAACCAGCCTCTCTATAGCTCAGTTTAGGACGATATGTACCAATAGCTGAGCCCTACTTGGCTATACAAATGCATCTAGGCTCCTTGTTTCTGAAATATCACGGAGATCATTTGCAATCACGTCAAAATGGGGCTGTGGTCGTACCAACCTTGAGACCTGCTTTCTAACAGCCCAGACGCTTGCGTGAGAAGCTGGCCAGTAGACCAAGGTGAGCACCCGCTCTCTGCCTGTCTTCCTTCTCCAGCCCTCCACTCCCCTCGGTTCTGAAGGTTGCTAGAGACTTTAAAGAGGAAGCTGTGCACAGCCCTGACTACGGCTAAAAATACCTCCAGTTTGACACCCTGACACCACCCTCTCTTCTAGCATCCCCTTGCTTTCTCTAACCCTTCGGCCTTCTCTTTCCTCTGCTCCCAGTGACCAGAGACCACCCTTTCCCTCCCCTGTTGGAGATCCCGTTAGGCCAGAGCACCTCAGCTAGGTGTTAGAAAAGCCAGCTGGTATGTTGAATTCACACTAGGTTGTGAATGACTTATAACCCTCATCCAACACACACGTACACCCTCTCTACCTTTCCCTGGGAACTGCAGGCAGCAGGGGAGCCAGGCTATCCAGCTCCGACGATCTGTACTCAGCCAAAGGGAGCAACTCCGAAAGTGTTGCACTGAGCTAGGTGTCAAAAAACCATTAGCTGTGGAGTTGACTCTGACTCATGGCAACCCTGTGTGAGTCACAGTAGGCCCCACAGGGTTTTCAATGGCTGATTTTTCAGAAGTAGATTGCCAGGCCTTTCTTCCAAGGTACCTCTGGGTGGGCTTGAACCTTCAACCTTCCAGTTAGCGGCGGAGCACATTAGCCATCTGCATCACCCAGGGATGAGCTAGGCATCAGCAAGCCCCATGTGCACATTCTGCTGTTCTCCTGAAATCCCACCTCCTCCCTCTCACCTATACAGCATTAATCTGGGTCCCACTGACTTTGCATTCGGAGGTATGTTGTCACCTGCATAGGCATCTCCATTTGTTACTCCCAGCATGTGGCAAATGTGACGTTAAGAAAATGAGAGGAAACCAATTCTGTCCTTTCCAAGCTTACAGATTTGTGCGAAGTGAACCCCCCAAACTCAGCAATGTGACTAAACCCTTTGAGGCTGATCCGGTGCAGTGAAACTCAAGGAGTGGGGATGGGAGGATGAGATAGCCTAAAATGGCTGGTTGAGGACAACTGTTTTCTATGACTCTATTTGGGTCGTCCTTGAGGGCTTAAGGGGAGGAGCAGACGGAAAGATGCTTGAGGAAGGGGGAGGAAATGGCTGGCTGAAGTCCCTGGACAAGAAGACAGCCTTAAACTTGAGTCTCAATTTTTGGATTTAAACAACAAAAATGGAATGGAACGGACTGTTTCCTTGGCCTAATCTAGGAACTACTTAAAGGGGAGGTTTTCATTCAGGGCAAATAGGCCCAGGCTGTAAGACGATGTTAAGGGGTATTAGGAAAGAAAGAAGGAGACAGAGACAGAGAGAAAAAGAAATTAAGCCACTCCTAAGCATGTTGAAGAAGAGCCCTGGTGGCACAGTGGTTAAAATGCCCGGCTGTTAATGAAAGGTTCGGCGGTGTGAACCCACCAGCTGCTCCTCAGATGAGGCAGTCTGCTTCCATAAAGGCTATAGCCTTGGAAACCCCATGGAGCAGTTCTGCTCTGTCCTATAAGGTCACCAGGAGCCAGAATTGACAGCAACAGGTTCCACAGGTTAAGCGTGTGGACAGGAGGCATTGGTGGTTCGGTAGTAGAATTCTCACCTTTCATGCAGGAGTTGTGGTTGTTTTTAGGTGCCCTTGCCAGATCTTTTCTCCCGTGGGGCTGCTGATGGATTTGAACCCCTGATCTTTAGGTTGGCAGCTGAGCACTTAACCATTGTGCCACCAGGGCTCCTTCCCTGCAGGGTACCTGGGTTCACTTCCTAGCCAATGCATCTCATGCACAGCCACCACCCCTCTATCAGTGGGAGCTTCCAGGCTGAGACGTACTCGGGAGAAAGGCCTGGCAACCCACTTCCAAAATTCAGCCAATGAAAACCGTATGGATCACAACAGTCAGATCTGCAACCGATCATGGGGATGGCATAGGACTAGGCACAGTTTATTCTGTTGTGCCCAGGGTCACCATGAGACGGGGGGCCCGACTCCACAGCAGCCAATAACAGCAAAAGTATGTTGAAGACAAGGTTGTCTTTAGACAGAGAAAATAGTGCAGTCGTGATGGGGTGATTCCTTCAGCTCCGAAAAGGAGCCGCAGCAAATATCATGCCTTGTTCTGGAGTGAATGGCTTATTTACTTAACTCTTGAATCATTACCGAGGACCACTGGCATCAGAATTTACTAGTTTCGTTTTTTTTGTTTGTTTTGTTTTGTTTAGGGGGGAGTAAGAGGGTAGTTTTTTGTTTGTTCGTTTGTGTGTGTGTGTGTTGCAGATGCTTCTGTTTTTGCTTTGTGGAAAACAAAAATCAGGTCCCATTTCCGAAAGAACAAAGAATTTGAAAGGAAGGAGCCAAGCAGACCCCTTGGGCTTCTCTTTATACCCCAATACCCCTGAGAGAATGGGGAGTCATTAATGATATGTCAGAGATAGTGAGACTCCATCTGCACCAATCATATCAAGTGCTTAAGTGAGAAACAAAGCCCTTCGTCCAGGCCAGCACACTTTCCTGGTGGGCTCCTACACCATGGTTTCCATCAAAGAATGCACCAAACTCATCAATATCAAAGGATGACAAAGGGCTGGATTTTTGCAGCTGGGGCAAAGGGAAGGAAAGAAATGTCTTGGATGCCTTTTAGCACAGTGCTGTGCACATGGTACCAAAAACCAAGCCAGTTGCTGTCGAGTCAATCCTGACGCATGGTGACCCCATGTGTGTCAGAGTATAACTGCTCCATAGGGTTGTCAAAGCTGTGAACTTTCAGAAGCAGACTGCCACGCCTCTCTTCGGAGGTACCTCTAGGTGGGTTTGAACCGCTGGCCTTTCAGTTAATAGCTGAGTGCTTAAACACTTGTGCCACCTTACCAAAAGCCAAATCCATTGCCATCGAGTTGATTCTGACTCATAGTGACCCTTATAGGGCAGAGCAGAACTGCCCCATAGGGTTTCCAAGGCTGTAAATCTTTACAGAAGCGGATTGCCACATCTTTCTCCCCTGTGGAGTGGTTGAATTCAAACTACTGACCTTTTGGTTAGCAGCCGAGTGCTTACCCTTAAAAACTAAACCAAACCCATTGCCGTTGAACTGATTCCGACTCATAGCAACCCTACAGGACAGAGTAGAACTGCCCCATAGGGTTTCCAATGAGTGACTAGTGGATTTGAACCGCTGACCTTTTGGTTAGCAGCCAAGCACTTAACCACTGCGCCACCACGGCTCCGCTTAACCTTAGGCACTCAGTAAACATTAGTCATAGAATGAATTCATTTATGCAGGGAACAAACGTGGATTCACACATTTATGCAAATATATCTCCTTCCCAATTGTAAGCACTTTTTGATTTGATTTACATCATTTTCACCTTTAAAATGAAAGTTGAGTTGGACATCTTTGATGATAACGCTCTTTCTTCCTTCTTCGTTATTTATCACCTCCTTCTGATATTGTTTTCTAGACCCTTGTTCTTCGTGCTGCTCTTTCTTCTCCCCATGGCACTGCCTGCCACTCCTTAGGCGGTAAAAGGCCTCAGAGGGGTTCTTCAGCA
Source organism: Elephas maximus indicus (assembly GCF_024166365.1). NCBI lineage: Eukaryota > Metazoa > Chordata > Mammalia > Proboscidea > Elephantidae > Elephas > Elephas maximus. The sequence goes on from NC_064846.1 coordinate 21,407,794, forward strand.
TGGCGCATGTGAGGATGTTGGGGCCCTTAAGGAGTGGAGTGTTGCCAGCTTGAATTAAACTGTTTATCTTCTGTCTCCTTATTTAATGTTTGCCACAAAAGCGGTTCTGTTCTCTTTCTTTTTGGGATTATACACAAAAGGATGCCGCTTCTGTTTAGTGTAGACTCTATTCAACATGTGAGGGATATGTGTTTTGCATCAACATAGTATAGTAAAGTCAATTAAAGAAGTCATTGTAGCCATCAACAGAAGAAGGGATAAACAAAATGTGGTCTATACATACAATGGAATACTACTCAGCCATCAAGAGAAATGAAATCCTGGTGCAGGCCACAACATGGATGAACCATGAAAACATTATGCTGAGTGACATAAGTCAGTCACAAAGGGACAAATACTGTATTATCGCACTCATAGGAAATAAGCAAATTTATAGAAACCAAAGATTATTAGTGGTTACCAGGAGTGGGAAGGAGGGGGGAAGGGGAAGTTTTTGCTTAGGGGGCATTGAGTTTACGTTAATGGTGGTGGAATGATTGGGAAAAGGATAGCCAGAATGGTTGCACAAGTTGAAAAATGTAATCGAGGTCACTGAATCGCACATGTAGAAATTGTTGAATTAGCATTTTCAAAAAAAATTTTTATTGTGCTTAAAGTGAAAGTTTACAAATCAAGTCAGTCTCTCACATAAAAACTTATATACACCTTGCCACACACTCCCAGTTACTCTCCCCCTAATGAGACAGCCTGCTCTCTCCCTCCACTCTCTCTTTTCCTGTCCATTTCGCCAGCCTCTAACCCCCTCTGCCCTCTCATCTCCCCTCCAGACAGGAGATGCCAGCATAGTTTCAAGTGTCCACCTGATCCAAGAAGCTTACTCCTCACCAGCATCACTCTCCAACCCACTGTCCAGTCCTATCTCTGTCTGAAGAGTTGGCTTTGGGAATGGTTCCTGTCTGAATGGGCATGTGTTTTGTTGTGTATATTTTCACCCCAGCTTTAAAAAAGTCATTATAGCGATTCCTACACATTGAGTTCCAACAATGACAGTAAGTTTCAACTCTCTCTCAAGACAAGAACGTGTTCCTCTTCTTCATGCTTTAGAAACAGCCTTTTGCTTAAAAAAATTAGCACGTTTGAACTTTCGATGGGAAATAAATGCTTTGCTTCTTGTGTTTTTGTGTGTTCTAGAAATCCTCACTGAACAGTGTCCTGTTTCCTGTGGGTCCTTGCCTGCTCAGCCGGGATGAAAGTCTTCAAGTTGATCCTCCTCACCTTTGTATTTTCATCCTGCAATGGACAAAATCCAGTGACTGTGCTGTGCTCCATAGACTGGTTCATGGTCACTGTGCACCCCTTCGTGTTAAACAACGATGTGTTTGTGCACTTCAGTGAGTTACATTTGGGCCAGGGTTGCCCTGCCAATTATGTTCAGCCATACGCCTACCAGTTCACCTACCGCGTTACTGAATGTGGCATCAGGGCCAAGGTTGTCTCTCAGGACACGGTTATCTATAGCACCGAGATGCACTATGCTTCAAGGGGCACGTCATTGAAGTACGTGATCCCAGTGTCGTGCGCTGCTCCCCAGCATTCGCCGTGGCTTACTACGCCCTGCCCTGTGGGTTTAGCCCACGGGAGTGCGGTCACAACCCAGGATGATGAGGCACCCTGTGAGGTCTTTGAATTGTCACAGCCCAGGCAAAGAAGGCCCATCTGTGATTGTCCACCTTGTGTCTTCCGTGAAGAAGAGGGGACGCAGGCTGAGCGTCCCCAAGCAGAGGCTCAGGAGGCCAATCCTGAGCAGTCACCTTACTTTGTTGATATGTCTGAAGATTGGTCTCTTCGCTCGGATGACCTGATTGAGTCCATGTAATCCTCATCTTTAGGGCTGGCTGAGGATGATGTTTCTAGAATTAGTGTAGTATTTACTAATATCAGAAGATGAAATATTCATGTGGTCCTTTTATGAGAAAGGGCAGCCCATGGCAACAACTTAGCAAATAAAGCTTTTCTATATTTTTTGTATCCTTTTGTAAAAGAAAAAAAAAATAAACCTGTTATGGCATAAAAATAGCACTTGGACATTTTTATTTAAAAACCACATAGCTTTTTCTATAGGCCAGACACTGTCCTAAGTGCTTTACAAATGTTGAATGCCTGATCTGTTCTTTCTAGGATGACTCCTGTCTCCTTTAAGCTCCTGTAAGGAAGCCTTCCCCATCAGAATCTCTCCCTCTGCATCCCCATTTCACTTCTACTCTGCACCACTCAACTTAGTCTTAAGTTAAATGCCTTCTTAGTTTGATCTACGGCTGTATCACCTTTCATCCATGGAAGACACAAATTGCATGAGTGACTTATAAACCATCAAGAGTCCTCAGAATCACACAGTCATACCCCACCAACAAGATGGTAAGCTCCTTGAGGCCAAGGGCTGAGTCTTATACTTTACTCACAGACTGAAAGTATTTTGAAAGAGTTTTTGGGGTTTTTTGAGGGGGAGGGTTCCCCAATACATGTGATCAGAAAATTTTCACCAAAGCTTGGTTGTCCATTAGCTTTTTCAAAGGCTTGGAGGGAAAAGGATAAGTAAATTGAGTCAACAAATATTCATTGAGTGCTACTCCATGCCAGTCACTGTCCTAGGCACTAAGGATATGGCAGTGAATAGAAACTGAGGCTCAGAGAAATTGAGGCCACACAGCTGGTAAACAAATAAGTAAACAAAGATAGTCTCAAATAGTGACAAATGCTATGAAGAAATGAAAACAAAATGATATGAGAGAAACTGGGGAAGAGGCCAGTCAGGGATCTACTTTAGCAAGAGTAGCTCAAGGGAGGAAGGCCTCCGAGGACTCTTCATTTGAACTGAGCCTTCTACGTGAAGAAGGAGCCAGCTCTAGAGCAAGAATATTTCAGATAGTAGAACCATCTTGTTTCATCCTCACTACAACCCTAGGAGCAAAGTATTCTTCTTATACCCATTTTCAAAATAAGAAATCTGAGGCACAGAGTGATTAAGAAACTTGCCTAAGGCCACATACCTATGAAGAAACGGGCAATGTTAACACAATGTGTGTACATGATAATATAGGCAAAGTGCTTCAGTAGATGAGTACACATTACAAATTAAGTTGTGGTAGTTGAAGAAACACAGCAGAACATTGAAAAATCTCCTGCCCCTTTTGGCAGAAAACCAGGTACTAATCCCTGAAAACAGTGTATTCATTCAGCAAACATTTATTAAACATGTTCTATGTGCCATGCACTATGTTAGGTGTTGAGGATGAGACCGACACAGTCCAGTGGGACGGGGGATAAGTAAAGAAGCCTAGGGAAATAAAGGCTATTCCAGCCCAGAGAATGAGCCTGGGCAAAGGCATGGGTACTGGACTGAGGCCATTAGGGAAACTTTAAGGAGTCTAGTCAAATACAACGGCGGGGGGGGACCCCTGGTGACGCAACGGTTAAGAGCTCGGCTGCTAACTGAAACATTGGCGGTTCAAAGCCATCCAGCAGCTCTGTGGAAGAAATATGTGGCAATCTGCTCCCATAAAGATTGTGTGCCCAACAGAATACTACACATTGATAAAGAACAGTGATGAATCTGTGAAACATTTCATAACATGGAGGAACCTGGAAGGCATTATGCTGAGTGACATTAGTCAGTTGCAAAAGGACAAATATTGTATAAGACCACTATTATAAGAACTTGAGAAATAGTTTAAACTGAGAAGAAAACATTCTTTTGTGATTACGAGGGGGGGAGGGAGGGAGAGGGGAACTCACTAATTAGTAGATAAGAACTACTTTAGGTGAAGGGAAAGACAACACACAATACAGGGAAGGTCAGCACAACTGGACTAAACCAAAAGCAAAGAAGTTTCCTGAATAAACTGAATGCTTCGAAGGCCAGCGTAGCAGGGGCGGGTGTCTGGGGACCATGGTTTCAGGGGACATCTAGGCCAATTGGCATAATAAAATCTATTAAGAAAACACTCTGCATCCCACTTTGGAGAGTGGCGTCTGGGGTCTTAAACTCTAGCAGGCAGCCATCTAAGATGCATCAATTGGTCTCAACCCACCTGGAGCAAAGGAGAATGAAGAACACCAAGGTTCCACGATGACTAAGAGCCCAAGAGACAGAAAGGGCCCCATGAACCAGAGACCTACATCATCCTGAGACCAGAAGAACTAGTTGGTGCCCGGCCACAATCGATGACTGCCCTGACAGGGAGCACAACAGAGAACTCCTGAGGGAACAGGAGAGCCTTGGGATACAGATCTCAGATTCTCGTAAAAAGACCAGACTTAATGGTCTGACTGAGACTAGAAGGACCCCAGAGGTCATAGTCCGAAGACCTTCTGTTAGCCCAAGACAGGAACTATTCCCAAAGCCAACACTTCAGACAGGGAATGGACTGGACTATGGGATAGAAAATGATACTGGTGAAGAGCGAGCTTCTTGGCTCAAGTAGACACATGAGACTATGTGGGCAGCTCCTGTCTGGATGGGAGACGAGAGGGCAGAAGGGGTCAGAAGCTGGCCGAATGGACACAAAAATAGAGAGTGGAAAGAAGGAGTGTTCTGTCTCATTAGGAGGAGAACAGCTAGGAGTACACCCAAAAATCAAAAACCCACTGCCGTCGAGTCAATTCTGACTCATAGCGACCCTATAGGACAGAGTAGAACTGCCCCATAGAGTCTCCAAGGAGTGCCTGGTGGATTCAAACTGGCGACCCTTTTGTCAGTAGCTGTAGCACTTAACCGCTATCCCACCAGGGTTTCCATAGGAGTAGTAGCAAGGTGTATATAAATTTCCGTATGAAAGACTGACTTGATTTGTAAACTTTCACTTACAGCACAATAAAAATTAAAAAAAAAAAAGATTGGGTGCCACTGTGTCAATTCCAACTCATAGAGACCCTATAAAACAGAGTAAAACTGTCCAATAGGGTTTCCTAGGTTGTAATCTTTACAGGAGCAAATCACCAGGTCTTTTCTTCCATGGAGCAGCTGGCGAGTGCGAACCACTAACCTTTTTCCATTTGCAGCTGAGAGCTTAACCATTGTACCACCAGGGCTCCTTTCCATAAAGATTACAGCCAAGAAAACCCAGCTCTACTCCGGGGCAGTTCTACTTTGTCATATGGGGTCTCTGTGAGTCAAAATCAACTTGACGAGAACAACAATGACAACAGAGGTGGTTAAAAATAAAATACAAGTAAGAACAAATACAATGGGAGTCTCGGGTGGGGTGAGGTTGGTGGTTAGAGATGGAGCCAGAGCAGTATATACAAGACTGTACAAGACAACTAGCACTCCCTATTCCATCCTCTCTTCAGAAGCTTACAGCTTACTTAAGGAAACAATACTAAAATACATAAAAATAACTTAGCAAACAGTCTGTACCAGACCCATTAGACTTGGGATACCCTGTCCAAGTTGTGCACTTCACAACTGCAAGGGCCAATAATCACATAGACACTCCCCCAGAGTTGTGTAATATATCAGCCTTGGAAAAGACTCAAGACCTCCATCGTCATAATGATAGCTACCATGTGCCAAGCATATTATATATGTGATCTCATTTAATCCTCACAATAACTCTGCTAGATCAAAATTTCAAACCCATCAGCTACTCCACAGGAAGAAGATGTAGCAGTCTGCTTCCATAAAGATTTACAGCCTTGGAAACCCTGTGGGCAGTTCTACTCTGTCCTATAGGGTCGCTATGAATTGGAATCGACTCAACGGCAATGGGTTTGGTTTGAAGGTTTTGTATAGATGAGGAAACTGAGGCTCAGAGAGATTCAGGTCGCACAGCTAATAGATAGTATCACAGGAACTCAAAGCCAAGCTTGTCTAGCTCCAAAGCCCCCTTTTCCCTCTATACTCAACATTCCCTCCCAGGGAAGAATCTTCTATGTGGATTGGAAGGTTCAGAAAGGTTTCCTGGTAGAGGTGGGCAATAACCCCACTCTTTGGCCAAGCAAAAAAGAAGAAGGGCATTCTCTGTGAGCATAAGCACTGGAACAGGGTAGAGAAGTGCATTGTGTTGGAGGGAGGACGCTTAGAGCGCTACTGCTCTAACCTAGGTGAGAGGAAATGAGAGAAACAAATGGGGCAAAGAGTTGAAGGGTAGAAAGAGATGAAAATGAGAACCATTGCAAGTGAAGAACAACAGGACTTCATTAATTTTAGCCTACAGGAAACAGGTAGATGTCTATATATAAGTTCCATTCATGATTAAGAGACAAATCGTGTGCTGTACTCAAATTAGGAGCATGGAAAGTTCTGGATCCTGGAGCAGAGAGGACAGGCTTTGTGGAGAACATAAAGACTTGAGCTAAGCCCTAATCTGCCTGGCCAATATATGTGAGAAAGAAGAGATTGAATCAAAGAAGATCTACCATATAGAGTTCTACATGTTCAGGTGACATAATAAGCTCTGGGTTTAAGTAAGGAAATTGGGGCAAGGATAGAGGATGGGGTGAAGACAAGTCCACGTTAGACATGTTGAGTTTGAGATGCTAGTGACATCCAAGAGGATATGTCCAGGAATCAGCTGGAAAAATGGAGCTGGAGCTCAAAAAGGGTAATTGCTAGGAGATAAAGCCTGTGGGGCGGGGCGGGGGGTCACATGAATGCAGGTGATCAGAATCAAACCTCTTAACACTCAATCCTGAAGGCACAGTTAGGAAAAAGGTAGGAGGAGAAGAAAAGACATCAAAGGAGACAGAAGATAAGTGATCAGAGAGATGGAAGAAGTACGACCCATGGAATTCTAGGGTGAAGAGCCAGGAAAGGGGGTGGGCTATAGTTTCCAGTGCAGCAGGTAAGTCAAAATGGAGCAAGACCAGACTCTGTGGAGTTGGGAGCATTTGAACTGGACCTCAAATGGGAGGTAGAATTTAATCAGGTGAAAATGGAGATGAAGGGCATTCTAGACAAAAAGAATAGCAAGAACAAAAATATTATGATCGAGTCATATTTTGCACAGAATAACATCTCAGTAAAATTAGGCACATTTTTTTCAAAATCCGGTGGTAATCTGCACTTGTTGACTTGGACATAAAATTACTCATTATATGAGTAAGAGATAAGGAGAGAAGAGAGAGGAGTAGAGGAGAGGAGAGTGGAGGGGAAAGGAAGAAAGAGACAGAGCCAAAGTGAGAAGCCACTTTTTGTTCTGAAAAGCAATCTCTGGAGTGACGTCCCACCACATGCTGTTCTTTAGACTTGGGTTACTAGGTCCAGCCCACACACAAGGGGAGGAGATTCACAAGGGCTCTAATACCTTCAAAAGTATTGAACGGTGAACTTCAAGCATTTCAGGTACGGGTTTGATCTTCTAAAGCCTATTGTAATGCTTGTTGGCGGGCGCGGGAGGGGGAGCTCTCGCCTATTTATTTGTTTGTTTTGCCTTTCTCTTACAGAGTATTTAGTGAAGGTACCCAGTAGGTGCTCAATCAGTTGACTGACTGATCAGTACTAAGAAAGTGCCCGGGAGTCCATAAGCATAGGAACCATTCTAAAGATGGGAAAATAAAAATGCCTTACGGAAAAAAAAAAAAAAAAAAACCTGTATTTTGAATTGACTAACGTTTTCGCCTTTTGAAATGCCACTCCAAAAGAATGTTTTCTTCCTTTAGCCCGGTAATGTTCATTTAATTGTTAAGGTGACATGATTTATAAAAAATCTGTCACATGGCATTAATCATATTTGCAATAATAAGAAGAAATGCTTTATTGCCATCAAAAGAAATGAGCATTTTCACCTTTCTTTCAATCTCTGGTAAAGCTGAAAATGTCTGAACCCAGTTGTTGTGATATTGGCTTAACAAATATTTAAGAACTAGAGCCATAATGAGATTTTTTCACTCGTAAAAAGAGACTCGAAGTAACATTTAAATTTTTATTCTTATGACCTGAAAACTGTAAATTGGATTTTTTAAAAACTATGTAAAGTACATGTAAATATTAAAAGCAAAGAGTCCTTTATCCTTCATAGCTCATTTTGGTAATGCATATAAGTATCCCCAGCCCTCAGTCCCGCCATCAAAACTGAAGTCCTACTGGACAATAGGATGGAGAGGGATGCTGGTGAGGAGTGAGCTTCTTAGATCAGGTGGACACTTGAGACTATGTTGGCACCTCCTGCCTGGAGGGGAGATGAGAGGGTAGAGGGGGTTAGAAGCTGGCGAAATGGACACGAAAAGAGAGAGTGGAGGGAGGGAGCAGGCTATCTCATTGGGGGAGAGCAACTAGGAGTATATAGCAAGGTGTATGTAAATTTTTGTGTGAGAGACTGCCTTGATTTGTAAACTTTCACTTAAAGCACAATAAAAATTATCTATTAAAAAAACTGAAGTCCTGGTCAAGCATTAAACTCAACACAGGGCTGTTCACACATACACTATGTTGATGAGAAGCACATTACCAGGGAACAGTGTTTATTATAAAGAGAAGGCTAACTTTCACAGAAACCCCCTTTAATTCTAATTAGTGTTATTCCCTATGATTGATCTCAACAATTTCCTGTTTAAGTTGTAATTATAGTTGTTTATTCCAAAAGAAAAGAAAAAGTGAGAGACTTTCAGTCTCATGATTTTCTACAACTTTTTCAGAAGAAAATAATTGAGGTCAGATTTCAGCTTACAAACTCATGTTGGTTATACATTACAAGACCTTCTGTATTAGTTATGTATTACTGCATAACAAATTAGCCCAACACAACATTTATTATCTGACAGTTTTGGTGGGTCAGGAATCTGGGCGTGGCTTAGCTGGGTGCCTGGAGCTCAGGGTCTCTCCTGAGGTGCACTCAAGCAAGGCTCAACAGGGTTGGAGAATCCACTTCCAAGAGCGCTCAAGTGGCTGTGGAGAGGAGGCCTCGGTTCCTCCTTTGTGGACCTCTTCATAGGTTGCTCGAGAGTCCTCCTGACACAGAAACTGATGATGAGAGAGAAGGAGAAGAGAGGAAAGGAAGAGAGGGAGAGGAGAGGGGAGGAGAAGAGAGGGAGAGAGGGAGAGGAGAGTGGAGAGGGTAAGAGAGGAGAAGAGAGGAAAGGGGAGAAGAGGAGAGGGGATGGAAGGGGAGGAGAGGGGAGGGGGAAGAGAGGGGGGAGAGGAGAGAAGGATGAGAAGGGAAGGGAGGGAAGGAGAGGAGAGGAGGGGGAGGAGAAGAGAGGGAGAGAAAAGGAGAGGAGAGAAGATGAGAGGGAAGGAGAGAAGAGGGGAAGAGAGAAGGGGAGGAGAGGAGAGGGAGAGGAAGTGGGGAGGAGAAGAGAGGGAAAGAAGAAGAGAAGGGGGGGAAGAGAGGGAGAGGAAAGGAGAGAAGAGAGGGAGGAGAGGGGAAGAGAGGGAGATGAGAGAAGAGTAAAGGGAGAGAAGGAGAGGAAAAGAGAGGAGAGGGGAGAGCAGAGGGAGAGGAGAGGAGCAGAGAGGGACAGGAGAGGAAAGAAAAGAGGGAAGGAGGGGAAAAGATGGAAAAGATAGAAGAGAAGGGAAAAGAGAAGACACAGAGAGCCCAACTCCAAAGCAACTTCGGTTTTGAAATCCAGTCTTGGAAGTGACATTCCATCACTTCTGCCATATTCTATCGGTTAGAAACAAGCCCAGCCCACACACAGGGAGAGGGAATTCCACAAGGGCGCAAATACCAGGAGGCAGAGACCCTTGGATACAATCCTAGAGACCGCCTACCATACCTTCAGTCTGATCCTACTGGCAAACTCCGTTCTTCAATGTACTTCTGTAACTACAGTTAATGGCAGGACACAGTGTGGAAAAATACATGACAAGTTATAGCTGTACCCTTGCCTCAGTCAGTTATATTTCCCTTCCCCAAGGAAAACAAGTCCCACAAGCTACAAGTTACAGGACTGATTGATCGACTGGTAAATAGCATTCCACAGGAAGCTACCATTTATTTTTCTAAGAGAACACAAATGAAGACATTTAAAGACACAGAAAAAAAGTATAAAATGTAAAGCAAATAATAAAAATGAGGATACTGAGCAGAAGTTCTAATGTCGTTTCTAATGTTATCCATATTAGTGGGTTAAACAGTGTCCCCCCAAAATTCATGTCGACCTGGAACTTCCGAATGCGACCCGATTTGGAGATGGGGTCTTTGCAGATATAATTCGTTAAGATGAGGTCACACTGGATTAGGGTAAGCCCTAAGTCTAAATCCAACTACTGGTGCCCTTGTAAGAAGAGGAGAGGACACCCAGAGACACCCAGGGATGAAGACCAATAAGCAACATCATGATAAATGAAGAAAAGATTGAAGTTGTCAAGGATTTCATTTTACTTGAATATACCAGTTGACTACCAAAAGAACAAACAAATCTGTCTTGGAAGAAGCACAGCCAGAATGCTCCTTAGAAGCAAGGACGGCGAGACTTTGTCTCACATACTTCAGGCATGTTATCAGGAGGGACCAGTCCCTGGAGAAGGACAACATGCTTCTCCAGGGACTGGTAAGGTAGAGGGTCAGCGAAAAAGAGGAAGATCCTCAACAAGACAGATTGACACAGTGGCTGCAACAGTGGGCTCAGGCATAACAGCGATTGTGAGGATGGTGCAGGACCTGGCAGTGTTTCGTCCTCTGGTATGTAGGGTTGCTATGAGTAGGAACTGACTGGATGGCACCTAACGACACAACAACAACATGCATTATATATATATATATATATATATATACACATATATATACATATACATATATATATATAATGTATGCATACATATACTTGTACACATATATAAGGAGCCCTGGCAGTGCAATGGTTAAGCACTTGGCTACTAACCTAAAGGTTGGCAGTTCAAACCCACCCATCGGCTCCATGGGAGAAAGACCTGATGACCTGCTCCTGTAAAGATTACAGGCTAGAAAACCCTATGGGACAGTTCTACTCTGTCACAAGGGGTCACTATGAGTTGAAAATTAACTCAATGGCACCCAATGACATATATATATATATATATTTAAACCTATATATGCTGTTATTATCTGGCTTCTAAGGACAAGACACAGAGGGCTTGGCTTCTTAATTTATTATATCAGTATTAACACAACACTCCCCATCACTTGCTTCACTGTGTTCCTTCAGTTTTTTGCTTTGTTCTTATCCAATTCACAACCATCTGGTCTGGTCTGGCTTTTGATGAAGTTTGTGTAACTTACCTGAAGGATAATGCATGAGGTTATAGTAACTTGCAGAATTATTGAAGGACTGCCACTGAGAGGGGCTAACTTGATATGGGCAGGCGGTGAGGTGGCAGGAGGGTTCATAAACAGATTTCCAGAAGTGAAGTGGCAGGCCTGACCTTTGCTACATGGCTTTGTCACCATTCACTTGTAGGTGTTCTCTGACAGGCCAGGGAGGATGGCTCTGAGTCAGTTTTAAAACATCAAAGGACATAAATGAACCGTACCATTCTGAGGCACTTACATTCTTCAGTCACTAGGAGGAATATTTAAATTGCCCAAGTTATTTTCAATGTTGTTTTAACTTTGCCACACATACCCTATTATATAAACACCGTGCTAATGTAAATTACTCACCTTTTAAGGTTACTTTTAAATTTTGGCTTTTGGCCAAATACCTCTTTCTTTCTTTCTGTCAAGAAGTATTTTAAGATCTGTCTATAACTTAAACAGGCACACACATCTTGTTTTTAAAAAAGCTTCTTTTTCCACATAATGCTCAAAGAATTCTCATGTGTTTTCAAAACTGTATTTCCATGACAAAGTACTAAAAGAAACCCAGTTTGGGGAGAGAAGGGACAAGTCCTAAAGCAATAGTGAAGATGGTTTCTTTCTTTTTTTTTAAATTTTGGTGAAAATATACACAGCAGGGAGGGCAGTTTCTTTTGGTGAGAGAAAGTCTAGCCCTCCTCACTACAAGGGTGGGTCAAGTTGGGAACAAACTGACCCAAAAGTAAGTCTCAATGTCATTCCTACACCAACTCCCTGTAATAATTTACTGTCTGCAATCAAAATAAAATAATCTCTTAGAAATCTTGCTTTTTTATGAGCCAAACTGAAAATTAATTCTCGTTTTCATTTCCTATGTCATCGACTTAACTTTCGTTCCACTAAGGTGGAGAAATCAGACTCTTATGATTAGAGTCAGATGTACCTCAATTCCAGATACGTTGTGATATTTGGGTTACTGCAAACGTGGGCAACATTTAAGTGGCCCAAGTTACTTTCGATGCTGTTTTAACTTCACGAAAATATTTATGACAATTTTTTTTAAACCGCCCATGAAAAATAACATTATCCAGTTTGAAGCTGTGCTACCACCAAAAAACCGGTTCACCTCAGTCCAGAAGGTGTGTGTTTTTAGTCCTCTGTTCCATCAAATCAGCATATGATGTGAAGTTTCTGGATTCTTCCAAGGCATTTGGGGGGGGGGGCATGCTATTTACTGATATTTTAAAACATATTTTTCTAAGTAATTCGGTAGGAAATTGATTAACTTTAAAGGCTAATTAACATCAAGGCCTGGTCTGGGGATATTTTGGTGTGTGCTTGAGGAGAGGGAGAGAGAAAGGGAAAGAGAGAGGGAGACAGGAGAGAGAGATAGAGGGAGGGGGCGGGAAAGAGAGAAGCCTGTGAAAATTTTTTTAAAAACGTCTAGCACATCACCTGATACATAGTAGACATACGGTATTATTTTTCTATCCTTTCTCTTTCCTAGTAAGAAACATTCAATCCTGTGTGACATAGAGAATGAGGTATTCTGCGTCATCCAATATTCGGGTTCCTAGGGTTATCATTTTTTAGGGTTATCATACAAGTGAATCTGTTGAAAACACTGTTTTCATTATATCACACCCCTACTCAAGGCCCTTTAAAGGCTTCAGACCATCCTGCCCCTAAAGTCAAAAGTCTTCTGCCTGCTTCCAGGCCCCCCTACCCCTGTAATCTGACCTCACCCCCTGCCTACCCAGCTCAATCTCCAACTGATTCCCCTACTGAGATCCTCTGCCCAGCTGGGTCTATGGACTTGCACTCATTCCCACCTCCAGGTCTCTGAACACACAGTTTCCTCCATTCCACCCAAATTCCACTTTCCAGGCAAGGATCAGTTTGAAATTTGAAAGTATCAAATGGTGGTGATGGTTTTCCAGAAGCTGGATTATAGGACTGAGTACCTCATTTAAAAGCACATTAACTCCATGTTGCTCAAGGGGATGAGGAAACCCTGGTGGTGTAGTGGTTAAGTGCTGCGGCTGCTAACCAAAGGGTGTGCAGTCAGGCACTCCTTGGAAACTCTGTGGGGCAGTTCTACTCTGTCCTATAGGGTCGCTATGAGTAGGAATCGACTTGACGGCAGTGGGTTTGGTTTTTTGGTTTTAAAGGGGATGTGTTCCAAATGGCAGGCCCAGACCAACTTCTGTTAAGCCAACATGTTAGATTTGGGTTAGACAACCTTCGACACCAAGGCCACCGAAGGGGGCCTAAGCCAACTGTTGAGGATGTTGGTCATAACATTTGCCACCAACACAGCACCTTGCCCCCGCTCCTTCCATTTCCTCTTTTCCCTTTTCAGGTATGAGTTCATTTGACAAATAGGTATTGAACACCAACTGATGTGCAAAGTGCTGAGAGGATATCTATACACAGGCGTGTCCCTACCCTCTAGGAACTTACTGTCTGCTTGGAAGACAGTCTCAGAATAACTAACCAGTTGCCACTGAGTCGACTCCAACTCACAGAGACCCCATGTGTGACAGAGTAGAACTGTGCTCCATAGGATTTTCGGTGGCTGATTTTTTTGGTCATAGATCACCAAGCATTTCTTCTGAGGTGCTCTGTGTGGCCTCAAACCTCCAACCTTTCGGTTAGCAGTGGAGGGGCCTAAGAAGACTACCTTGATAATCTAGTGGTTAGCAAGTTGAGGATTTGAACTGGAGGACAGATAGCAGGAATGGAGGGGAAGGATTTGGTTTTCTTTTTCTTTCTTTCATCTTTCTTTCTCTCTCTTTTGCCCTCGCCCCCACTCTCTACCTCACACTTGTCTTCAAACTCTTTCCTGCCTATGGCCTAGGCATTCTACAGGTCCTCTGGGCTGAAGAGGCTACTGAGCTCCAGGTTTAGGGCAAATGCTAACATTTACATCTGGGTCCAGCTCACCATCTCCCTTCACACGCCCATGGATGGGGTTTCCTCTGGTCATTAAGTATTGCAAAATCCCACCTGACTTCCAATCCAAGAATTATTTTAAGAGACCAGAAGTAAAAGAAATGATATTTCCCATCGGTTCTAGAAACTCTACCTATCAAGAAGTCTCATTTAAAAAAAAAAATAAAACTGCAAACAGATATGTTATGGGGACCAGAGAGAGAGTGAGTGAGTTCTGGATACTTCCGTGTTAACATCTTCCATGTAAACGTTTCAGTAATATATATTGACTTTCCCTCCTTCCCTATTTCAACAAAGCATTTCATGGTTTGGAAAACGCACAGCTGCATCTTGGTTTTAAACAAAGTTAGCACCTTTCAATTTCCGTCCCCTTCTCCTCCCTCTACCCAGCAAGATATTATTGGCCCCCAGGAGTGTTTTCCCTTTACATAACCAGATCGTGAAAGTGATGTCATTCAGACTTGGCAGAGCTGTATGCTTCTTACAGGACCTCCTCAGTGCTGGTCCCTGTTGTTGGTTTTGTTTTAATATCTAAATGGAGCAATCAACCGTCCAAACGTACTTCAGCCTCCCGCACATGATTGCATTTGACACGTTGACTTTGATACGTATTGGTGGGCTTTTTCTCTTTTCTTTTTTTTTTTTCATAATTAGGTAAGGTTCCAGAAAAGTGCCAGAAGTGTAAAGTTAGAAATTGATGACCATAATTTTCCTGGTGAAAGCCAGTGCCCAAATGAGCCTCCATTCTGGCCACCACAGGCGATGGGTTTTGGGCTCCATGCTACTGTCATTACACTTTGTTTTGTCAGGTCACACTCTGCGTACAGGAGAGCAAGTCAGGCTCAGTTCTAGGGCTCTGGTTAAAGATTTAAGGAAGGTTCCACCGCAGGGTCAGCACCTTGTAAAGAGAGACCGAGGCCATTGTACATCCCTTCCTCGTGGGCCTCCTCTGCTGAAGGTCTGATCATTTCTGTCATCTTTGATTGAATGGGCAAAGAGCCAGGAAGAATTAAGAAGAGTGCGCACCCAACAAGAAAAACATGACGGGTTTAAAGAAGAAATGGCAGTAGCATTGCAGGCAGCGGTTCTGCATCTTCGGGAAAAGAGACCTCGGAATCAAAAGCGACAGTCCTCCATGAGTAAGCGTCTCTTCAGCAGAAAGGAAAAAACTACTAATTCACCCTACTGTCTCCTGACGAGGTGGGAGAAGTTAGGATTTGACTTTTTTCTCCCAAAGTTCTAAGTTTGGCAAAGAACTATTTTTATCACACTTAGTTTCATAAAAGAAAATTTAAAATTACCAAAGGACACTATCTTTCTTTCTTTAATATGACAGGAGGGGCAAACATTATTATATAGTTACTACTAGCCTTTGCTTGAACCTTAAAAAAAAAAAGCCTTTACAAATAATATAGTAGAAGCTTCATAACATAATTCCAGTTGTTTTCTATCTTGATTTTATCTCTCTGAAGACTTCTGGATATTTACAACATAAGGAAAGTCTTGTTTGCCTAACTCAAGGCCTTCATGAGAAACAGAATCATAAAAACATAAAGTTCTAGAAATTTCCTTTGTAATTTAAAACAGAATCTCCAATTCAACTTGATTCCTTAGTATCTATTTCCAGAGATTCACTCACAATTGCTTTTTAGAAAACACGTTCCAAAAAATATTATAAATACCCGATTATGCATAATTTTCTTCCTGAGTATCTCCAGTCTACAGCTAATTTATTTTTCTCAGCTGCACCTTCAGATCCTTCAAAGGTGTTGCTAAACTCTCCTCCCTCGCTGCCCAAAAGTATTTATCAAGGTAATTTCTGAATATTTCATGAAAGAAAAGAGGAAGAAAATGTGCCGTTTTCCTGAAAATACCTGCTTTGGAATAGTATTTCAGAGATGAGAAAAAGAAAAAAAAAATGGTGTCCATTTCGTGTCGGGTTCCTAGTTGTCCAGTGAGAGAAGTCGCCTGGCTACCAGTTGAAGGCCTTCCTGACACCCGGGCTGGTGAGCTGTGGCCGGTTTCTAATCCCTGGAAGAGTTTCTGGCAACTTATGTCCTTCAAGTTTTGTCAAGTTGGGAAGGCCCTACAAAGTGGCAAGCCATTTGCAGAATCAGGGATTGCTTCCGAGATCCTAAGAAACCCTAAGAAAATCCTTGAGCCATCACATTTGAAAAATATTTGAAAATTGTTCACTTGAGTAAATACTTGAGCCTGCCCTCCTTCACTGTCTCCAGCCTGCAGCCATATTACTCACCCTCAAAGAATTCATCAATATTCAACTGGCTCTCTAATTTGCTGAGGTAGCAAAAAGGAGCTTAATAAAGAAAGCTGTTGCAATTTTTCTTTAGAGGACATACCACAAACTCGACTTTTATTTTAATCGAGCTGGGCTCTTCTTCCCTTCTACTAATTTAGGTCGGGAAATGAATGCTTACGTGCAATTAGAGTAACGCAAGCAAATTCACCCAGGAAGCCGAGCCTGGAAAGCCTTTCACCCCAAGGATACCGGAGCTTCAGAAATGATCTAGCTGAGAATTGAGTAGCTTGTTCAGTCACGTCTGCCAGCCCGGCAAACCTTCCGCCCTGTCCCCGAAAGGTTTTGAAGACGTTCAGAGGCAAAGCGGAGCACCCAGAGAAAGTATACAAGTCATTGCAGTTTGAAAGCTTTTCCTGAAAAGAAAACCTTGGTCTGTAAAATGTTTTGGTTGTACTTTTCAAAACAGCTTCACAGACCCTGGAAAACTCTACACTCCCTTCTCCCCCGTACCCCCCCCCAAAAAAAAACCCGCAGGCGCCAGCGAAAGGCCGCGCAACACTTGCAAAGCCTTGGGGCTGCGAACTCGTCCTGGCAAAGGAATTCCAGTTAAGATTTTGCATCAGATCCAGAAATACCACAATCAGATGCACGCGAGGTTTAAGTAGTTCAAAAAACTGAAGCGCCGAGCCCAGCGGAATTTGCGATTTTATTTTTGCACACTGATTTCGCGTGCGTGTGTGTGTCACCGTTGCTGGTTTTCGCCACCTGATTTTTCTTTGCGCCACCCCCGCGCGGCCCTCGACTCTCCCGCGCGCAGGCCGCGACGGCCTTGGCCTTCCTCGGAGAGTGTGGGGGCCGCGGGCCGGCAGGCCGAATTCCTGGCTCCCCCGCTCCGCAGGCGGTCCGGGCGGGGCCGAGGGTCGCGGGGGTGGGGGGCACCAGGGAAACCAGCTGTTAGCGCCCGCCCTCCGGCGGCAGGCCGGGCGAGGGGCGGGGGCGCAAGGCAGCGGCTGGGCGCAGAGGGCCCGGGTACCTCCCCCAGAGCCCCCGGCCCGCCCGAGCCCCGCGCGGCGCCTTCCGCGCCCCCATCCTGGCCGCCAGGTCCGCGCGCCTCCCGCAGAGCCCCCGCGCCCTACTGGCTAGCGAGCGTGCCCGCCGCGCCCCGCGTCTGGCCGTCCACCCGGCCTGCGCTGCCCATTGCTCTTTCCGCCAAGCTGCCCGCAGATTTGTCCCACCCGGGACAGGCCGAGAACTAGAAGCTGCGGGCGTTGTCCCAGACAGCATTCAGCGCTGTTTTATGAGGTTTCTCCCCGCATTTTTATTATGACATTTTGCAAATATACAGGAAAATTGAGAGAACAGTACAGCGAATGCCCGTTCACCCCCCACCTGGGTGCAACAGCTGTTACCAGATTGCGGCACTTGCTTCCTCTCTCTCTCTCTCACTCAGATTGTGTGTGTGTTCGCTGCATCATTTGAAAACTGCAGACATCGTGACATTTCAACTCTCTACACTTCACCAGGCAAGTCCTAAGAACGAGGACAAGCTCCTTCCCTCCAGTCCCGTTCTCACTCCAATAAAAGGAACTCTTCGTCCCTAACAGCACCTAGCACCCAGAATAAAGGCTGTTTCCCTCCCGTTTCGCCACTTTCGTCTTGAAACCCATTTCCCTTCTGGCCTGAGCACACGTGTGAAAACCGATCCCTCACTCCATGCCTTGCCCCCCAAAGGGGACGGCCGGGACTTGCGGGGGGGGAGGGGGCTCGTGCCAGCCGCCTCGAACTTGAGAGTTTGCCGGCGTGGCGAGGGTAGGGGAGGAGAGGGGTCCCTGCAGACCTGGACTCAAATGCTTGGGGAGCGTGCTGCGCGCACGCGGCCCGAGGCAGCCTGTTTCTTCGCCAAACCGTTTTCGGGCTCCCTCAGGCAACGCAGCGCCAAGGTCTTTGCTCAGCCACCTGGCGCCCTCCCGGTAGCTAAGCGGGCACCCCGAGGGGACCGGCGGGCGCCTGCCCTGTGCCCTTGGCCTGGCCACTTCCCAGGCTTCCTTTTTCTCCTAGAACCCCACTCTTCGGCTCGGTGCGGGCTCGCCGGGGAGCCCTGGCCGGCTGCGCGCCTGGCTAGGGCGTCGAGCGCCGCGCGCACCCCCGGCCCCACCGCAGCGCCCTCGCCTCCCCTCCCCCGTCCCGCCCCCGGAGCCGCGCGGGAGGAGGGGGAGGGGAGCCGCGTGGCCCCGCCCCCGGAGCCGGCTTTTTCTAGGGCCGCCCGGGGAGGCCCGTCGCCGGCCGCCCTGCGCGCTCCCCCGGCGCCTCTCCAGCCCGCCGCCGCGCCGCGCCCCAAACTCCAGCCGCAGCAGCGGGACAGCGAATCCCCGCTCCTGACCCGCCATCCCCCGCGGCCTGGCTCCCGCGCCCTGCGCCCCGGACCGCGGTCCCTGCAGCTCGGCCAGCGCCCCGCCGCGCCCCGCGCCCGCCCCTGCCTCGGCCAGCTCCCCGCGCAGCCCCTCTCCCCGCTTCCTTCCTCCCGCTCCTGCTCGCTGGCTCGCTCGCCAGCTCTCCGACGAGGCGCAGCAGCCTCGCAGGACAATCCCAGAAACCTTTGCAAAAAGCTGACAATGACATTTCAGAAGTTCTTCGATTTCGGCGCCATTTTCGAGTGGAGCGAAAGGTGACACGCGATTTTTTTTAAGGGTCTCGTCGGTGGCATTTTCCCAGATTTTAACGTTGGTTACGGCAGGCTGAGAAAAATCTAATGACCATTAGGGGAAAGTGCTGCGTAGCTTTGGGATTGTAAAGCACATTTGGGGAGGAGGGGCGGGTTGGGGGCGAAACAAATCTTGAAAGTGTTTGGATAATGAGGGCGGCCGGAAAATTCTCAGGAGCCGGGCTGGAAAAACCTAACGTGGAGGGGCGGGGAGAGGAAACTGAGGGAGGAACAGCGAGTAACTGTCAGCCGGGCGGGGGGCGACTGCTTTTGACGGATTGGAACTGAACTGACTTGTCTTGACTCTTAATTGCGAACGATCTAATATGTCCTGGAAAGAA
Organism: Elephas maximus indicus; assembly: GCF_024166365.1. NCBI lineage: Eukaryota > Metazoa > Chordata > Mammalia > Proboscidea > Elephantidae > Elephas > Elephas maximus. Next base: position 21,427,267 of record NC_064846.1, read on the forward strand.
ATGTGTGCTTCATTTTGCATTGTCTTTCCCGAGTTAAAATGTTAAAGGTGGTTTAGTTTTCCCTGTAGAAAACTTGACAACGGGAAAGTTTGGCACGATGGCGCCAAGGGAAGGTACATGGCGTGTTTGGGGTGTGGGGAAAGACGGCATCTGCAAAATCAAAAGACAAAACGTTATAAAATATGAACAGAGGAAGGGGCGTATTCTTTGGCTCTGAAATTATTTGACCGAACGCAGTTCTTTTCAGAGGGAGGGTGGGGCCCTGGGCGACTCCAAAGTATCGATTCTTTGTCTATTGTATCAGCGAATGAACCTCCCCTGAAGTGACAAGACGACGCTTTGTCATCTCTTTTCGTAAGTAAATTTCAGACTAAAAGGAAATCCGTAAAGGAGAGGAGCGAGGTGGCTTTTTAGGGATGTAAGTCGTTGTACTGTCACGGAGAGAAGAAAGGGGTTAAGAGAAAAGTACAAATGAATTGTATTCTAATGAGTTTGCAAAGCAATCTGGAAGGGACCTTCGCCTTTGACACCAATGCCATTTCGAGTAAACTTTTGTTTTTCTAGTAGTTGACTAAGGAAATGTTAAATTGGGGGTGACTTTAACATCTGACGTGGTGGCTCACATATTTGTGTTAGACATAACGTATTAATTGGTACAAAGTTGTGGATTTTTAAAGTATAATTGTACATTTGCTAAACATGTCTTTTTTTCTTTTTAAGGCCAACCAACGGCGTTTTTCTCCATTAATTCCTAATGTCAGTGCAAAAGTTCTTTGTAAATAGCATAGCTGAAACAAAATGAAATTTAGAGATGGCTTAACTGTCCCAGTTTAAGGAGTGGGGTTATTATCATTAATGACTTGTTTACCATGACGTAAATAATGTGTTTGTTAACGCTGCTTCTCAGCCTGTGGCATTTGGGAATTTTGTCCTCAGTCACATTAAATGCTCTGCACATTTTATTAGCTAAGAAAGAGGACACTCAACATTCCTTGTACCTGTTCTTAAAACCTGACATAACTTTTAAATAAAACAAAACGCTTAGCCGACTTAGATACTTTATTTATTACTTGTATTGAAATTTATTTTAACTTTCAAAACCATTAGAGTTCTGTGCTGGTATTGTTTTGAAAGGTTTGCGATTAAGGGCTATAGGGTAAATTTTTTCTCCTTAATTGAATATTTTGCTTAAACAAGGGTGGGGGGGGGTGAGTGCAAGTATCTTCTTGCTAATAGGTGTCCATTTTAAAAAGGAAAAAGTGGTAACTAATGAGTTAATGATTAAGGAGTATGCACAGTGCCGGCCATTTCAGGGAACTGTCTGCAGAGCTGCTTGAGATAGGAAAGAGTGATTTGGCATCAAGTGTTTAAACTTTTTGATTTATGTTTTGATAGGTGACATTGATAAGTATAAATTATTTATAAATAAGTCTGAGCAATCAGCCCCATAGGTAAACATCCAGCTATTTCATCTACAGAAAGTTCTCTCATTCCTTGATACCTTTAAAAATAACTCCAGGCCGGCTGTTCGCTTTAAGAATGAAACCCTGGCCAGTCTTTCAAGAGGATGCCTCATTCTGGTATAGACAGATCTATATTTAGCAGCTATAGTATATGTTAGGATAAGCCGAAGCTACCAGAGGGATTTGGGCTACCTTCAAAAATCAGACCCACTCCAAGGCAACTGGTCAACTGGTGTATTTCCAATAAATGAAAAGCGTTAAGAGGACAATGAATGAGACTTACAATGAATGAGGTTTATAATATGCGGCAAGAAGAGGTTATGCTAAAGCTTTACAAAACTGGCAAGAGTGATCCGGATGTGGCCGAATTGCCTCAATTTATTTAATCTTATTATTTGCCTACTCTCAGGTAAGATTCTCTGCCACTCTAATTTCCACCTCACACCACCCTGTTTGTCACCACTACACTTTGCCAAGATTCGTTGGAGGCATTGAGGGCCACACCCTTCACTCCATCTGCAGATCCTGGAAATCAAATGGTGATGTTATAAAAAGTACTCCAATTTGGACAGAAACACCTGTAACGCATTTGTTTGTGTCTTCGTCAGAAATTTCGCTTTATTCCTTGCCATCGACTGGGCGGGGCTGCCTGCCGGTTACCTTGTCTCTCTTGAGCCTCAGGGACCCCCAGAGTGACTCCCCTTCGTTGACTCCGAGGGGATGCAGCAGCAATTCATGTTTTGGAGTGCTCTACAAGGTTCAAAACGTGAGGCGCTGCTATACCCCCTCGCGGAGAACGGAGAAGGTGGGGTCTGCAAGCTGCTGCAGGTAGGTGGGGGGGGGGGCGTCTCTCTTCCCTCTGCACCCTTCCGCCCCCCGCCGCCGCCCGGCCTTCATTCGGGAAGAGTGGCCTTGCGCAGGGACTGGCTGTTCGGGGGCGCAGGCCCGCTCTCAGCCGTGCCCTAGCAGCGGGAACAGTACTGCAGCGGGCGCTCGGCTCTGGAGTATTGTTGCCGCTGCCCGGGCAAGGCTGGGACTCTGCACAGGCCGCCCGCCAGTTGAGGCCCAGGCCTGCACCAGCGGTGTCTGCCTTGGAGCCGCGAGGCCGGGGATCCGAGCATATAGTCCTGGTGGCACAGTGGTTAAGCGCTGGGCTGCTGACCAGAAGGTGGGCGGTTGGGACCCATCAGGTACTCCTAGGGAGAACGATGTGGCAGTCTGTTTCTGTAAAGACTTACAGCCTTGGAAACCCTATGGAGCAGTTTTACTGTCCTATAGGGTCGCTATGAGTCAGAATCGACTCCATGGCAATGGGTTTTGAGTTTTCCCTGCGCAGGTCAAATGGAAATGATTGGGGGAAAAAAAAGCCCTTCCCGATGATTTAGGATACCACCCGCAGAAAGAAAACGAAGAAAGCCCGGTCTTCAGTCCCCAGCAACTCAACGGGGGGTTGAAAACTGAGTGAGGGGCGGCAGGGATGGTGACCGGCTGCAAACGGTCCCCACACTCTTCCTAATACATGGGCTCCAGTCTTACGTGCGGAAGGGACTTGAGTCCAAGAAAGATGAACATTCCCGGCCCCTTCCGCATTACTCCCCCTCCCCCTGCAGTGTAGGGGGCACTTTCTTGGAGCTCCGGCCTAGAGGAAGGATGGGGAGGCAGGGGGGCGGGACCCTGGGGTCTGTGAGGTTCTGCCTTTCTAGCTTCTCCCCCACCAATCCAGTCCTAGAATCCCACCCTGCCGGCAACCCCCAAGGCCACCTTCACGGCACTGAGCGCTCACCCCCACTGGCCAGTCACCGGCTTCACCGTGCTTGGGGAAACGGCGACACCTGACCTGTTGGTCCAGGGGCTTCTCGGGACTTCAGCCCTCTGGGCGCTGTCGCTAATCAGTCTGGGCACCTGTCAGGCGCTCGGGCCACGGCCACCCTCGTGGCTGGCCCTCAAAGCCATTGCTGAGAACACGACCGCCTCAGCAAGGAGCTTGACAACCCCTAGCGAAGAGAGGGCTAATCTCCTCCCGTTAAACCGACTTTTCCTGTGAAAGTGACTTCGGGTCTTTTTTGTGCTGTGGCACATGGTCGGGTAAAGGACTATTTGCAGAGAAAAGAGGTGTGGAATCACTTCCCTTCTTTTTGTCGTCTTAACAAACAACACGTCTCGTCTGTATGGGCTGCCTTGAACAGGTGTTCCCGGGGGCTGGGAGTGAGACCCCCAAAGATCCCCAGTTTGAGGGGACCTGGGGGTTTCAGGGAGCCCAGAGCTGAGAGGTCTAGCCGCTCTGGCGCCGGCGGGCCAGTGCCCGGCCCCAGGTTCCAGGCCGAGGAGCCCGGAAACGCGGCCCGCCCCACGCGGGGCACCACCCCGCAGGCCCTCAGTCCAGGTTCCCGCAACCGCCCTTCTTCACAATCGCTGCCTCTCCCCCACTCTCCTCCCCTTCTCCCTGCCCACCGCATCAGCTGCCTCCCGTGGCCTGGGCGGTGGGGACCGCGAGGGGCGGGGGCCGCGACTCCTGACTGCGGGCCATTCCTTCCAGAAGTGATGAGGCCCTTTGCCCGGGCAGGAGGCGTCGAGATTGAGCTCGTTCACACAGCCCTCCGATTGCGCGGTGCCCTTTTCTAACTGAAAACCTACCTCTTTCATCTTTACTTACACGCTCGAAGCTGCAGGGTGCCTAGACTTTTCCTCGAGGGCGAAAATGTGAATAAAGCAATATTTTTGTGTTAACTAAGATGGCAATTCCTTCCACACTATAAATTCTCTTGAACAGCTCTCTAAGGTATTCTTTTAAAGTTGGTTTTTCAGCATTGCTAAATGTGCACCATCATATGTGAAACTTTTATCAAGTGAATCGATTTATGGTCAGCTGATTAATTAATTGATCCTATGTTACCACCTCCAATGAGGCACCTTTCCATTGTGGGTTTTTTTTTTTTTTTGCCCCAACACGTGTTATTTATTAGCGAGGAAGCTGCGCTCACGCAGCGTTGTATAAAGTTTATTACACAGAGTGGCCCCTTATCTGGGAAAGGCTTACAGTGTAGCTCTGAATCTAAAATTTTTACATTTCTATAAGCTGTGGAACAAGATAGACCAGTGGCTTTTATAAATTATAGAATTCAACAGAACTTATTTTTAATCACAGGAATTTTTTTTTTTTTAAGGCTTCCAGCTTCTCCAGTTAGCAGCACTTTTTTTCTTCAGCACACCAAGGGAACACTGCATTGACACTCTCGGACCGGATCTGACACACACATGACTCCTGTTTCAAGAAAATACAATCATCTCCCAAAAAGTTTGTAATTTATACCCATTTTTAACTCACTAGATATTGAAAACCACCCAAGTGTCCTACAGTATGGGGGGTGAAATATAATCAGTCACTCAGTGTAATATTATCGGTCCTTTAAAAATGTTATTGGAAAATGTTTTATGATCTGTAAACCGAAATACTCCTCTCCCACCATTTCTTTCTCCCTGCTGCTCCCCCAGTTGGCATGTAAACTTGTTTTTCCCGCCAATGAGCCAGTCATGATGGGAACTGGGAACGACCATTGATTTGAGCAGATGTGTGTCAATGTAACTTTGCAAACTAGGTGCAATAACCAGGGCCACAAAAAAGACAGCTGTTGCAACTCTGTAAAAATTCACTCACGCATACAGATGAGGACTAAAGTGGAACCCCAAACAGGAAAACAGTTGGAGATTCCCCAGTGCTGGGGGGACTGAATGATTGTATGCTGCTTTTGACTTCCATTAATACGGGCAACTGTCCAATTAAAAAAAAAAACAACAACCTAATAAGGACTCTGCAGTGCAAATTATTTTGCTAATTGTTTTAAAACACAGTACCTATAAAATCATCAGGGTGGGGCAGCAGGGGACTGGGTTTGTTTCCCCGAATCCTGGACAATAGAGCTTAGGGTAACACTTGGAGACCACGTCCTGGGAGTTAACATAGAGGCAACTTTACTGTGCAACTGTGCAAGATGAAAGTAAAACTAGGTTCAAAAAGCACTTTTTTGAAAGGTCAATAAAAGTTGATTGCTGAATATAGCCCCCGAACCAAGTCTTTAATTTCAAAGTTTGCATAAATTTTTAGAGATCTCTTTTCCTATTGGCCTGCAGTATGACTTAACCTCATAGCCCTAGAACTTTGTATATGCATTTGTATGGAGGATGTTACATTACTCTTGGGTGTAAAACAGAGATGTAGACACCAATTACAGCAAGTGTGTATCTCCTTGCCACCTTGCACCCCTCTCATCCTCACTCATGAGCTACTGCTCAGTAATGAACAAGGGCCAGCTAACTCCTAAGGCCTCACGGATCTGCTGCCCTTGCCCTCCCCCGCTCCACCATTGAGCTCTTTGGCAAGTTTAAAAAGGCTTGGACCCCTGTGAGGAGAGTAGAAAGCCATAGAAAGACTTCCATTTCCTGTGGTGGCCCAGTCTTTGGAGCCTTACCCTACTGAATTCTATAATCTGAACAACTGGTGGGAGTTTGGAAAGGTGGCGATGGCGCCACCACTTGAGTCAGGGAGCTAACGGGGCATATCTACTGACACTCTTGATTGCTTTGAAGTAGGATTCTCCCAGGGCAACTCCTCCACTTGTTCCCCACCCCCAAACCATTATCCCTTTAAAGGCCTGGCCTCCAATAATCAGAATCAGAATAAGTCCAACATCTTGCCTTTGTATCAGGCTTTTACATAGTTTTCCAAATATATTCCTTTTTTTCTACTTATAACAACCGTGAAAGGTAACTGGGGTAAGACAGACAATAAAACAATTACCAGAAAACAGGCTTCTGGAGGTTAAGCATTTCTCTGAGACTGGTCTCTGGGGCTGCAGGCCTCACCCCTAGACCTGTGCAGTGCTCCTTGTTCATCAGAACCTCCTACACAATCGTGACTAGAGCAAGAAGTGGAGTTGGATTCGTATGTTTGGTCAGAAAAATTCGAGGTGAAACTAGTCTTCTGATGAGCTTTGCCCACGTACAGGACACTTCCTGGGTGAGGCCCAAGATGGGTCCCAGAATTACTAAATAAAAAAAAAAAAGCAACTGTAAATTACCCAGTGTACAAATTGACATGCAGAAACCAAGAAATTGTGATTTGGGTTGATTTTAAATCTCTGGCCCATATTTGATATTTTCTCTGGATTCAACCAAATTAATCTTAAGGAAACAAACTGTCCAACTATGAAGGGTAATGTCATCTAGTCGCCTATTCAATGGAATCTTTTTCAGTCATTACGAATAATAATAGTTAGACTACGGAGAAACCTGGGAAATGCTTATGGTAACAAGTTTTAAAAAATCAGGGACATTAAATCGCACAGAGACCACAATTACAGCTAGTGAAAAGTGGGTCCCTACAGGAACAGAAGCTGGAAGGAACCTGTGAAACCAAACATACTTGTTGCTTAGGGATGGTGGAATTAGAACTGACACTTTTACTTTCTCTACTTCTCCAAAGTATCTGCCATGTTTTTTGTCACTCTGTCAACCATAACTCTCTAAGAAGTCTTTAGGGGTCACGGGCGATACAGAAATTTGGGGTCAAGGATGCACAGACCTCAGACATTTCGGGGATCATCATGTCACGAGATACCACTGTGCACTTGTGACAGATTGATAACTGAAAGGTCTGGGAGCCACTCATCTTCGTAGCAATATGTGTGGTAAGTATAAAAGACCAACCAATGGAAAGAGCAGGAGAAAAGTCAGCCTAAGCAAAGAAGAAACTGGTTACCATCGTGGGGGTGTACTTTAATAAGAGTTTTAATAGGGGGTGCAGGTCAGACATTGTGTCTTTGACTGTTGCTTTAAACGTCTGTTTAATGAATTGAAACGTATATATGGTGTGGCACTTTCTATTCATGCTAGAGTGTTAAAACAAAGAACTTGTGCTCAAGCAAACAACAACTGGAAAAATATTAGCTACAATTATGACATACAGACACAGGGCCACCTTTTAATATGTTGAGTTCACACAAACCGTCAAGAAAAAACATAAAAAGTACTTGAACAAAAATTCACAGTAAAAAGAATATATAAAGATTCTCATTTCAGCATTTTGAAGGATGGAATGACCAACAACCAAGGATTGGATAAATAAAATATGGTGCATTTAATATAATGCAATAGTCTGCTTTCATTGAAAATAATGTTTTGGAAAATAATTTTAATGACATGAGAATATGCTCCTTAGAAAATGGTTAGCGGTTTAAAAAAAAAAAAAAAAACCCTGCCAGCTTTTTTGCACTGTTCCCATATATGTGATGTAAGGATCTATGTATATAGCAGCATTTTGTATGCATAGTTTTGTTTTAATATATAGGTAAAAGGCTAGGAGGAAATATAGTGGTTGCTAGTGGTTATTTCAGGGTTGTGGTATATTAAGTGATCAAAGAAAGATGCTAAACTATTTTTGCGATGTGTTCCTAATATGTAATATAAGTATATTGGGAACATTTTGCATTGATAGTTTTGCATCAATATATGGGGAGGTGGGGAAGGGAAGGCTAGGAGCAAGTACACCAAAAGTCTAATGGTGGTTATCTCTGAATTGTGGCATTATAGATGACCAAAGAAAGATGCTAAACTATTTTTGCGATGTGTTCCTAATATGCAGTATAAATATATTGGGAGCATTTTGCATATATAGTTTTGTATCAATATACAGACAAAAAGCTGGAGGAAACAAAAAATCTAATAGTAGTTCTCTGTGGGTTGTGGTATTATAAGTGATAAAACTAAGGTGCAAAATTATTTTTGCAATATGTTCCTGAATATGTAAGCCAAGTGTATTGGGAGCATTTTGCATCCATAGTTTTGTATCGATATATGGAGAAAAGGCTAGGAGGAATTATTTAATTAAAAAAAAAAACCATTGCTGTCGAGACAATTCTGACTCACGGCAACCCCATGTGTGTCAGGGTAGAACGTCAATCCGCAGGGTTTTTAATGGCTGATTTTTTGGAAGTAGATCTCCAGACCTTTCTTCCAAGGTGCCTCTGGGTGGACTCAAGCCTCCAACCTTCCTGTTAGCAGCCGAGTTTGTTAACCATTTGCGCCACCCAGAGACTTCGGAGGAAATCTACCAAGACTTTAATAGTGGTTATTTCTGGGTGATAGCACTATAGTTGATAATTTGTTTTTCTGTTTATATTTTTATGTATTTTTCAAGTAATACTTTTGTAAACCAAAAAAATGTGTTACTTTTATAGCAATAATAAAGCATATTTCATTTTTTAAAGAGTTTGTATTTATTTAAAAACAACAACCACCACGGCCCCCACCCTGGGGGCAGACTTCCTATTTGGGCAGCAGTGGGCCTAGGATACATTCATAAATGCGTCTGGGAAAACCTTGCCCAGCTTCAGTCGCCCCCCACAGTGCTCATGTGTTATCATTTGCTCTTGGCAAAGGAAAGAGAAAGTATCATTGAAAAACATAACCATGACAGAGTCACAGAGTAATAGTAATATTGCTACGGAGACTGCTGTCTCCTGTCTAAGCGAAGTAGTATGTTAAGAAGCATAGAAAGTTGAAACAGGTTCCTTTTCCTTTAGGAGCAATTCAGGAAGGCAGTGGTTGGATGCTTGCCCTGGGCCTCAAGACACACTGGCCAGTTTGGGATATCCCTGAGTCCCGAAAACCCCTTACAGAAGGCTAACTCCATTTAGCTAACTTTGTGCAGCTGCTGCTAAATCCCCCTGCACTCTTTCCCACCAATTCTGCCAGGCCCCATAATAACCATGGTGTTGGAGAACACACGTGATGCCCCAAATTAGGCTTTCCCTGTTCTGGCAAGAGAGACATAACCGTTAGGAAACACAGCAGACCCAGCGGCTGACAAAGCACTTACCAAGGGTTTTAACGGTCCTGGCAGGCGCGGATTTGAACAGAGAGCCCAGGATCCCTCCCATCCTTGTAGAAGCACTCTGGGAAAACTGCTTTTCGCCCAAAGAATTATTCTCCCCGCTGTAGCAAGCCCATTTTACTAGACGTTACTTTAAAAACATAGCCATCGTATCCCTGAAAGCAGAAGCTGCGGTTGTAAGGCAAACATACCAGAAGGCTTAATTCTGAGCAGAGTTAATGTCTGGTTGTTGGGGGTTTGTTTTGCACATTAAGATTTATTCAAATTATTTCTGGAAAGTCACCATTCAGTTTCACATAATTTTTTTCCCCGAAATCAAAATTTTAAAACATAATCTGTGGTCAAAAGCAATTTTCATCTCAAAGAAATTATATGCAAAAAATCTATGTCCGTTTCCAACGATAATTTTGAGACCATGCTTTCTGTTTCCTAACGCCATGCCTTGGTTCTACTGAAGAACAAATAATCATACAACCAAACCAGTCCTTTTGCCTGAGTGCATGGGCTTCTCTTGAAGACCTTCCTAAGTCGTATTCTCCTCAGCACATACTTGCTGGGTGTCTGGCTCTGTGCACAAAGGAGAGGGTGGCGGAGCAGCAGGAATGTTCCAAATGGGTGGGATAATGGAGCCAGGGAGGCCTGCAACCCACAAATCCTTTCCTCTGTCTCCTTCTCAGGCACAGCTGGGGCTCTGACCTTCTGAACCAGGTAGGACCACAGAGACCTGTTTGGTCTAAGTGGCCTCCTTTCCCCTAGGCTTCACTCTGGTTCCTGCTAGATGAAGACTACGGAGTAGGGAGGGCAAAGTGTGAGAGAGAGGGCCCCTTTCTTACAGGGAAGTCTAACCTCCAGGAGGAAGAGAAAAAGAGAGCAGGGGAAAGGGGAAGAGGGGAGAGGGAGAAAGGAGAAAGGAAAGGGAGGAAGGGGGAGGGAGAGACAGCAAGAGAATACCCCAGTTTGAGCCTTGACCTTACACCTCTTTCCTTTACCAGTGAAAAGAGCTCCAGGTCCTGAGGTTCTGAGCCAATAATGTGTCAGGGAGTTTGACCCATCCAGAGAGCACTCCTCTTTGCTGGGGGTAGGCCCAGAGGGTTTGGGGAGGGCACAAAAGGAGCTGGGAGATTTCCTTTGCTAACACGGTCAGTCTAAGCCCTCATTTTTTTGCAGAAGAGGAAACAATTGCTGAGAGAGGAAATAACTTGCAGAGAGAGAGGTCATGCAGAGAATTGGTGACAACGTTAGAACCTGAACCTTGATCTCGGGGCTCTTTCCACTTAACATACTGTGTCTAAAGGACAGAAGGAGTGACCCAGGAGGACGTGGAAGGGTATGGGGCTTGAAGAGTGCCTGTGAAGGTAGGCAGGGCCTGACTTGGCAGAAAGAGCAGGGCAGGAGCGCAGGCGCAAGCAGGAACTGGACATGGTGAGTCACCAGGGCCGTGGGGGTGTAAGTCTGGAGGAAATGGTCAAGGTCAGCTCTTGCTTCTCAATGTGGGCCGTGCAGATCCTTGAGGGTATAAGACAGTGTCCCAAGGGATACAAAAAGCCACAGAATACATATGGCGTGACTCCCTAGAGCACAGATTCAATTCAACAGTGAACTATTTTAAAGCAGTACTTCCCTATGAAAACAAGTACAGACCCATCATGGAATAAAAAGGAAAAATCACTCGTTTTTTTAAGATAAAAAGTGAGAATGCAAAATCATTTCAAGTTTGTCGCAGGGCCCTCTGGGAAGTTCCAGGACTCCCACCAAGTCTCATTTGGAGGGAGTATCCACGCAATAGTCTCTAGACAGCTGGCTTTTTGTTTGTTTTTCCTGCTAATAGCCTATTCTCTTCATCTCCTCCTGATAACAGCTCCCCTACTCCTGCCTGGCCCTAACCATGTGATTCTGGAGGGGCCACCAAGCACAGGAATCTGTGACCCTCCTGCCAGCCACAAGAGCCAAGTCAGGCCAATCATAGTCCCCTCTCCCCTTTTCCGCATTGATTGATTGCTCTAGGGGAGGGCATGTGACCCCAGCCAAACCAATCAGAGTATTTCCTTGGGATTTTGTGTGTGGGAGGGGGGTAAGTATCTAAGTAGGAGTCCTGGTGGCACAATGGTTAAGCACTTGGCTGCTAACCCAAAGGTCGGTGATTTGAACCCACCAGCCACTCCAAAGGAGAAGGATGTGGCAGTCTGTTTCCATAAAGACTACAGCCTTGGAAACCCTTTGGGGGCAGTTCTACTCTGTCCTATAGGGTCGCTATTAGTTGAATTGACTCAGTGGCAACGGGTTTAAGTATATAGGTAACAAAACATTTGCCATCGCTACAAATCTTCATGTGTACAGTTCAGTGACATTAACTGTGTTTATCATGTTGTTCCACCATAACCATTATCTGCTCCTAAATTTTTCCATCACCTTTCACCGAAACTCGGTGTCCCCTAGACATTGTGTCTTCCTGGAATGTCTTTTTAAATACCAAAACGGAGGGCCTCTCTCTGCTCTGCAGTTTCTAAGCGTGGAGCTGTATGCAGCCCTGCGTTCTCCATGCTCTACCATGTCCGTCACCCTGGGAAGCCCGTCTTTAGCACGTACATAGAAACACAAGACAGAGGGACAGAACCAGTGACATTGCCTGAGTCCCTGGACCACCTGTGTCTGAGGCCGGCTCCACTCCTGGACCTCTCAGCTACTGGCACCCATAATGTCCCTTTTCTGTTAAAGCTACTTTCATTTATTCATCCAACAAATACTTACCAAGTGCCTTCTAGGTGCCAAGCACCATTCTAGGCTTGGAAACATAGCAGTAAAAAAAAAAAAAAAGACCCAGCTCTCATGGAGTTTACATTCTAGAAAGAGTTGTGTTTCGCTGCCTACTGAGATAGTGCTGCCTGCCAGATCACGGAAGCTTTGCATGCCAGGCCACTCATCTATAGTACAGACTAGAACATCTGTAGTATACAGATATACTACATATAACTTGAGGAGCCCTGGTGGCACAGTGGTTAAACATTAAACACTCAGCTACCAACCAAAAGGTCAGGGGTTCTAATCCACCAGCTGCTCCCCAGGACAAAGATGTGGCAGTCTGCTTCCATAAAGATTACAGCCTTGGAAACACTACAGGGCAGTTCTACTCTGTCCTATAGGGTCACTGTGAGTCGGAATCGACTCGACGGCAATGGGTATACATAACGTAATTGATACTACAGACTAGAATATCTATACTATAACCAAATGGGGAGGCTTTGAAAATTCTTGAGCAGAGGAATCACACACTCTTTCACAAAAGCCTAGACTGGAGGTAGGCCAGGTTGGAAGCAATGACTATGAAAAGGCGGGAGTGGCTACAACCCCAATGTGTTCCATTTTTTAACAGACCCTCATGAAGAGGATGTCACACCTGAATCAAGTTCCCTGTTAGGAAACCCAGTTTTGAAGGGAAATAAAGTGCTCCCTGGCAGTGTTCCAGGTCTTGCTCCTGCTGCCCTCCCACCCTTCCTTATTACATTCTCTGGTTCTGCCCTCCCTGACCTGCTCATTTCTTGCCCTCTGCCTGCTTGCTGCACCGGTGCTTGGCTTTCGTGCCCACTCAGCACTGGGTCCCTCTCCCTCCCTGCCCAATCTGCATATGGAGCACATATGCCACTAGCTGGCATGTGTTCATGGAAGGGAAGTCACAGCTCTGTTTAACGCAGGCCGATAGGAGTGCTCACCGATTCTACCTTTTCCCTGGCCCAATTCACCCCAACTTGTAAGGCCCATTCCAAGTGCTGCCTTCCCCCCGCCCAGGCCTTGCATGACTGCACTCTCTCCATGCCAAGCCCACCCTCCTCTGAATTCTTGCCACACCCAAAATCCAGGCACTTCCTCGTGGTGTATGTGAATTCTTCAGGTGTGCATCCTGCAATTCAGTAGGAAGCTCCGTGAGGGCGAGAACTAGACTCTCCTTCCCTGCCGCATCCTCCACGGAGCCTAGCACTCTGCCTGACACAACAGAAGGACTGCTCAATCCAGGGTGACTGAAGGGACTGATGGCAGAGATGGCTCAGACAGAAGGTGATCATAATCCTTTTGCCAGGGCCGTTCTGCTTTATGCCGATTTTATTGTCGTATTCATTAATAGCATCCCCTTTCACTCTCAAAAGTATCCCATCGTTCTAGATTGACTTGTGTTCCCCAAAATGTGTTGAAATCCTTACCCCTGTGACTCTGAATGTGACCCTGTTTGGAAATAGAAGGGTATGTTTTGTTATGTTAATGAGTCATACCAGTGTAGGGTGGATCCTAAACCTAATCACTCCTGAGTTATAAAATGAGCAGAATAAGCACAGAGACACACATGTGGGGAAGAGCAAGAGAAATGATGCTGGCAGATGTATCCACAAGCCCAGGAACACCAAGGATTACTGGCAGCTACTAAAAGCTGAACTAGACAATGAAGAACCTCCTCCTAGAGCCACACCTGAATTCAGACTTCTAGCCTCCTGAACTGTGAGAAGGTCCCTGGGTGGTGCAAACCATTTACACTCCACTGCTATCCTAAAAGTTGGTGGTTCAAATCTATCCAGAGGCCTCACAGAAGAAAGGCCTGGCAATCTGCTTCTGTGAAGATTACTACCAAGAGAGCCCTATGGAGCACAGTTCTACTCTGTAACACATGGGGTCACCATGAGTCAGAATGGACTCAATGGCAACGGGTTTGAACTGTGAGAAAATAAGTATCTGTTCTTGAAAGCCACCCGCTTGTGGTATTTCTGTTGCGGCAGCACTAGGTAACACAGACATCATAAAGCATCAGGGAGAGCACCAAAGGGGTTGTTCTCACAGCCAAGTTGAAGTGGCCCCTAATATAAGACAAAATATTTATCAACTAAAAACAGTACTACAGTGCAATTCCCTGCTCTGTCACTTGGAACTAAACAGCTCCTTGCAGAGCTCCAGAAAGTCTCGCCTGCTCAACTGCATCCGGCTCCCATACGCTCTCTAGCACATGAAGCAGGAAAACCACAGTCCAGGCTGTCACAGGATACAGATGCTGTCTCCATTCACGTCATGCCACGGCATGTCAATTCGCACCATTCTGCCCCACAGAGACTGGAGAAACCCACAGGCTCAGTCTAGGACCAGAAAGAATTCAAAGGCAATCAGAACCAAAGCTGAAGTTCAGGAGAAGGGGCAAAATGTTGCTTAATGGTGCTCCTTTTTTTTTTTAATTAATTTTATGATGGTGAAATATATATAACAAGAAGTTTGCCATTTTAACCGTTTTTTCCTTTTTTATTGTTGTTGAAAATATACACAGCAAAACATACACACCATTTCAACAATTTCTACTCTCCAGTGACATGGATTACATTCTTCTGAGTTGTCCTCTCCAATTTACATAAGCTCACTGCCTCCTAAGCTTCCTATCTGATTTTTCAAGTTGCTGTTGTCAGTTTGATCCCATAGACGTAGTTCTTTAAAAGAGCACAGTGTTCAAGGCAGACATTCTTTACCAATTAAGCTAAACTATTGTTTGGTTTAAAGAAGACTTCAAGTGATATTTTTATTTCAACCATTTTAAGTGTACAACTGAGTGACATTAATTATATTCACCATGTTGTACAACCATCACCACTATCCATTTTCAAAAGTCAACATCGCCCCCAAACAGAAACTCAGTACCCCTTCCTCAAGAAGTCCCATTCCCTCCCTCCCCCCAAGCTCCTGGTAACCACTAATAACCTCTTGTCTCTATGCATTTGCCAATTACTTAATGCTTCTTTTCAGAGTGCCTTCAGTTTGTGAAGGTCCCTACCTGGCACAAATGATTTGCCCTTGACTGCTAATCTGAAGGTTGGCAGTTTGAACCCACCCAGTGGTGCCAGGGAAGAAAGGCCTGGCAATCTGCTTCCATAAGGATTACGGCCAAGAAAACCCTATGGGGCAGTTCTACTCTGTAACACATGGGATCCCCATGAGTTGGAATCATTGACGGCAATGAGTTTGGTTTGGTTTTAGTTTCTGAGAGCTGGCCTCACATGGGCCAACCAGAAATAAAAACCACCCTCATCTCATCACCCTCTCATCTTCCTTTTCTACTTCTGTACCCCCAGCACGGTGGCTTCATCCTGCCACTGCTCCTGGCAGGCCAACTGGGAAGCTCTATTTGCCTGGAATACTCACATTCTTCAGAGCGAAGTGCCTGCAAGACAAACAAATTTCCCTTTGGTAGATCAAAGATGGCCACACATTCTTTGACGTTCTTCCCATCGAGGCCCAGGGTCTAGGGCCTGTCCCTTAAACCTGGACTGACCTTACTGACTCGCTGACCGATGTGACAGAAGTAGGGCTTTGGAACTCCCAGGGCAAGGTCATAGGAAGCTGGCAGCTTCCACCCAGTTCTCTCGGAGCCCAGAGTGTTCATATAGGAAGTCTAACTACCCCAAGGACATTGTGCTGGAGAGGTCATGAGGAGAGGCCACATGGAGGGGCACTGAGACTACAATAAGGAGAGAAAAAAATGCCCAGTCGGCCCCCAAGTGTTCCAGCCCCCAGCGATGCACATCGGCTCAGCCGAGTCCCTGCCAAATCATGGAGTCATGAGCAAAATAAATGATTGCTGTTGCTTTAAGACATTAAGTTTTGGGGTGGTTTGTTACGTATCAGGTTTCTGGGTTGTGCAAATGGTTTGCGCTAAACTACTAACCTAAAGATTAGTGGTTTGAACCCACTCAGCGGCACTGTGGAATAAAGTCCCAGCAACTGCTTCTGAAAACATTGTGGTATTGTTAGATCAACCCATAGTGACCCCATGTGACAAAGGAGAACTTCCCCATAGGGTTTTCTAAGCTGTAATCTTTACAGGAGCAGATTGCCAGGTCTTTCTCCTGTGGAGCCGCTGGGTGGGTTTGAACTGCTAAACTTTAGGTTAGTAGTTGAGCACAAACTGTCTGTACCACCCATGGACCTGATGCATAACAAACCAACCCCAAAAACTAGTGTCTTACAACAGGAGCCCTCTTTCCTTCCGCAGGAAATGGTGTTTCAAGGTCACAGTCTGGACCCCACCTACCTTTATTTCAAATTGCAACCTGCCCCTTCCTCCTACCTTTCAATCCCTCTTATCCTGCTCCACTTTTCCATAGTACTATTCTCCTCCTGGAGACCCTGGCCAGTGCAAAGTTGGCTACTAGCCCAAAGATTGGAAGTTCAAGTCCACCCGGGGAACCTTAGAAGAAAAGCCTGGCAATCTACTTCTGAAAACTCAGCTATTGAAAATGGTATGGAGCCCAGTTCTACTCTGATACACACATGGTCGCCAGGAGTCAGAATGGACTAGACGGCAACTGTTTTTTTTCTCTCTTTCTGGTACCTAAAGACACATAGGCTCATATTGTACTTTCCCTGTCCCACACCTGGCATCAGCCATTTCTCTAAGGAAGCCTGGTTCCTCTCAATGGAGAATAGTATCTAGAAATCACGATCTGGGAGCTAGGTGTGCTCATTGCTACTGGGATGTCACTGATTCCAGGCCCTCCCCGCAGACAGAGCTAAAAAATAGATGTATGTATATATACACACACATATACATAAATGCGTGCATATATATACACATATACACTATACATATCCACACATACATCCATATCTATGTCTACATCTAAACCCACTGCCGTCAAGTTGATTCCGACTCATAGCGACCCTATAGGACAGAGTGGAACTGCCCCATAAACCATGAGTTCACAGTGATACTTCCTATTCCAGTCCAACACTTCAGGGTTCATTCCATTTTTCCAACTTTTTTAATTGAACTCTTGTCTCTGACAGTGAGAAACCTGGCTGTCACTGTCCACCGTGTATTTACTTAATCAATCCTAGAAACCTAGAAAGCATTTCAGAATTGCTAACCCATGCCTCTGCAAAAAAGAAGTCTACTAACTAGAGTTCAGTATTTACTGAGAGTTCTTTTTATCTTTATCCTGAGGGCATATACAGTGAAACTTGTGAGAGCTGGAACTTGGTGGGATTGCCTTGTTTTTTCGGGGCTTGTAAGTTTTCCGTCTTTGACAGGGTGCAGTCTTACCACTTTTCTATTGCTCATTTTAGTAGAAAATATTTGCGCTTTCCTTATATAAGTTCCGGCTTTCACAGGTTTTACTCTAGTTCACTTACTGTGTTTAAAGGGTATTTGGGTTAGCCATTTGTTTCTGTTTGTATTCAATACCAGAGTTCCCCTCAAATCTTCCTTTTCTTTTTTTTTTTTTTTTTTTTAACTATATGAGGCATTAACATTGTTCCAAAAGTCAGGGCTGTACAAAAAGATATTGTCTTAGTTATCTAGTGCTGCTATAACAGAAATACCACAAGTGGATGGCTTTAACAAACAGAAATTTATTTTCTTACAGTCTAGTAGGTTACAAGCCCAAATTCAGGGCGTCAGCTCCAGGGGAAGGCTTTGTCTCTCTGTTGGCTCTGGAGGAAGGTCCTTGTCCTCAGTCTTCCCGTGGTCAAATAGCTTCTCACGCACAGGGACCCCGGGTCCAAAGGACACGCTCTGCTCCTGTTGCTGCTTTCTTGGTGGTATGAGGCCCACAACTCTCTGCTTGCTTCCCTTTCATCTCTTGTAAGATAAAAGGTGTTTCAGGCCACACCTCAGGGAAACTCCCTTTACATTAGCTCAGGGATGAGACCTGGTAAGGGTGTTACAATCCCACCCTAATCCTCTTTAACATAAAATTACAATCACAAAATGGAGAACAACCACACAATACTGGGAATCACGGCCTAACCAAGTTGATACGCACATTTTTCCAGAGACATAATTCAATCCATGACAGATATATTCAGATTTTTTCTCCTGCTCACCCCATTACCTTGCAGGTATCTGATCTCATTAGTTTATTTATCCTTCCTGAATTTTTCCTTCCATATTCCTTTGCACTTTTCAATTTCCACTTAACCGTATACCCTGGAAAGCCCTCCATCTCTGCTCATGGCAGCCTTCTTCATTGCCCGGCCATATAGCACTCCATTACGTGGATGTGCTATACGTTATTCAGCCACTCTTCTATGTTTGGGAATTTAGGCTGCTTGCACTATTTTATAATTACAAGCAATGCTTCAAGGAATAATTTTGTGTATATGTATTTTTGTATTGCTATCAAAGTATCACCAGGGTAAATTCCCAGAACTGTCACCAGGGTAAATTCCCAGAAGTGGGATTAGTGGGTCAAAAGATAAACACATAAGTACTTTTGTTCCGTAGATCCAATCCCCTTCCATCCCACAACCCTTCCATAAGCACTGTCCCAACTGACATTACCAATAACAATGTATGCGAGTAGGAGGCAGAGCCAAGATGGCGGAATAGACACACGCTTCCAGCGAGCCCGCTTTACAACAAAGACCCGAAAAAACAAGTGAAACGAGTATATTTATGACAAGCTAGGAGCCCTGAGCGTCAAAGGCAAGCTTAGAAAGCGAACTGAAGGGCAAGGGGAGGAAGAGGCCGTTCAGAAGCGGAGAGGAGTTGCCGGACCTGAATCGCGGGGAGCCCTCGGGCCCCATTCCCTGAGCTGCGGCTGCGGCGGGCTGGTCCTAGCGTTCAGCTGCGGTTTTCTCAGGGAGATGTAGCAGCCACACAGCCCACTCACACCTCTGAAACCTGAGGAGAAGGGCGCTCTCGGCAAAAGCTAAGTACTTGAGTATATTTTACCGCACCCCCATCCCTCGCCCCCAACCCAGCTTCAGCAGCTGAATTCCCTGAGCCTGAGATAGACCCTGTAGAGCACCTAGAGCCATCCTCCCAGCCTTGGAGAAGGAAAAAATTTGCAACTGGGGGAAAAGATAATTTCCCAGCTCCACTAGCTGGGGATACTCAGGACAGAAGTGGCTCCTGTCCAGGCATAAACAGTCTGTGGACTTTGAGCACCTTTCCCCCCGCATGGACCTGTGTGGGCCTATTTCAGGAGACTAGGCCCTTGTTGGCAGACTCCAACCGTTTCAACTGTGCAGTGGAGAGGGGGGTGTTTGATGTTTGACATTGCTTTGCCTATTAAACAAGGTCCTCACCTACCCACATCAGGGGCCTAAGGACTGGTGGCTCCACTCAGGACACCCAGCCACCTGTGACAGGGGCCCAAGGATAACTGGTACCTCCCAGTCCTTACAACCAAAAACATTGGGTGCCCATGGTCCATCTGCAGAACACACCCACCTGTATGCTCTAGGGAACAGGGACACGCTTTCCTCAGAGACACGTGGGGGACGATTCTCAGCCCCCTGCCTTGTTCAGAGTGTGACCCCCTGCTGCAACCAGACACCGGTACATACACCAATCACCCCTGCCCCTCTAAGGCTGTAGGACAGAGCCTGCACCACACACTTGATGATTAGCTACCTGGACACCTGAGCTGAATTCATACAAGAAAAGTGAATGGACTGTGAGACTCATATACCTGATAACAGCTCTAGCCATCTGAGGACAGGACATCAGAGCTCCAAACACAAAAATAATCAAGCTAGTTCACTCAAGCAACCCATTTGGGCATATCAAAACAAAACAAAGAGAGAAGCTACAATACAGTAAGCAAACATAAAATAAACTAATACAACAACTTATAGGCGGCTTGAAGACAACAGTCAATATCAAGTCACATAAAGAAACAGACCATGACCGCTTCAACAAGCTCTCAAAACAAAGAATCCAGAGAT
Source organism: Elephas maximus indicus (assembly GCF_024166365.1). Taxonomy (NCBI): domain Eukaryota; kingdom Metazoa; phylum Chordata; class Mammalia; order Proboscidea; family Elephantidae; genus Elephas; species Elephas maximus. Next base: position 21,447,310 of record NC_064846.1, read on the forward strand.
CTTCTAGATGAAAGTGCATTCCTAGAATTCCCAGAGGCAGAATACAAAAGATTAATATACAGAACCTTTCAAGACATCAGGAAGGAAATGAGGCAATACGCAGAACAAGCCAAGGAACACACAGATAAAGTAACTGAAGAAATTAGAAAAATTATTCAGGAACCTAATGAAAAATTTAATAAGCTGGAAAAATCCATAGACAGCAATCAGAAATTCAGAAGATTAACAATAAAATTACAGAAGTAGACAACTGAATAGAAAGTCAGAGGAGCAGAATTGAGCAAGTAGAAGCCAGAATTTCTGAACTGGAAGATAAATCACTTGGCATTAATATATTTGAAGAAAAATCAGATAAAAGAATTAAAAAAAATTAAGAGACCTTAAGAATCACGTGGGACTCTATCAAGAGAAATAACCTATGCGTGACTGGAGTACCAGAACAGGGAGGGGTAACAGAAAATACGGAGAGAATTGTGGAAGATTTGTTGGTGGAAAACTTCCCTGATGTCGTGAAAGATGAGAAGATATCTATCCAAGATGCTCATGGAACCCCACACAAGGTAGATCCCAAAAGAAAGTCACCAAGACATATTATAATCACACTTGCCAAAACCAAAGATAAAGAGAGAATTTTCAGAGCAGCGAGGGATAAACGAAAAGTCACCAACAAAGAACAGTCAATAAGAATAAGCTCGGACTACTCAGCAGAAACCACGTAGGCGAGAAGGCAATGGGATGACATGTATAAAGGCTTGAAGGAAAAAAAGCTGCCAGCCAAGAATCATATATCCAGCAAAACCGTCTCTCAAATATGAAGGTGAAATTAGGACATTTCCAGATAAACAGAAGTTTAGGGAGTTCATAAAAACCAAACCAAAACCACAAGAAATACTAAAGGGAGGTCTCTGGTTAGAAAGTCAATAATATCAGGTATCAACCCAAGACTAGAACACTGGGCAGAGCAGCCAGATGTCAACCCAGACAGGAAAATCACAAAAATAAATCAAGATAAAAATGCTCAAAACAGGGAAACAGCAATGTTATTATATAAAAGAACGATGTATGAAAATACCCATTTCCCCATAGTCTCACCAAGTGTTGTGCCAGGGTCAGTCACATAGAGAAGAGACAGAGCAAGGTCAGGTTCAAATGTGGGTCTCTCACGGCCGGCAAGTCACCTCCTGTAGCTGGCGCACCCTGCTTGTACCACAGGTAAGAGACTGTTCTCTCCTGCTGGGAACAGAGAAGTGGGCTTGACCAGGTGGCATGTGGTGTCAGTGCATGAACAGAACAGAAAAAGTTACTGTGTGCCCAGGACATGGAGGGAGGCTCCCCTGATAAGAAGAAACAGGAAAATAGAGAGAAACCCAGTTCTCAACCTCTGCTATCAGAGAATGTTCCCGGCCCAAGGCCTCTGAATAGGCGGCCCGGATGGAAGGTCCAGAGGCCTTGGCAGACTGTCCTTCCGACAAACAGAATGTATTGTCAAGTTTTTTTTTTTCTTTTGCTACTCTGATAGGTGAGAAATGGTATCTCAGTGTAGTTTTATTCTACAGCTTTATTTGAGGTATAATTGACATAAAATAAACTGCACATAGTTAAAGTGTATAATTAGTTTCAACATATGTAAAAATAAAACCCAAACCAGGTGCCATAGATTTGACTGACTCATGGCAACCCCATGTGTTTCAGAGTAGAACTGCACTCCATAGCATTTTCTGTGGCTGATTTTTTGGAAATAGATCACCAGGCCTTTCTTCTGAGGCTCCTCTGGGTGGATTCGAACAGCCAACCTTTCAGTTAGTAGCCAAGGACTTAACTGCACCACCCTGGGACTCTCTTATACATGTGTATACCTGTAAAGCCATTACTGTAATCAAGAAAATGATCATACCCATCACCTCCAAAAAGTTTCTCATGCCCTTTTGTAGTTCATTTCTCTCCCCCCATCCCCCATTCTCAGGCAACCTTGATCTGCTATTTGTCCCTATGGATTAGTTGGATTTTCTAAAATTTTATATAAATGGAATCATACACTAAGTACTTGTTTTGGCCTGACTGCTTTCATTCAACGTAATTATTGTGAGAGCCACCCAAGTTATTGTGTGTAACAATAGTTTATTCCTTTTTATTGCTGAGGAGTTGGGGCGGTGCCAACGGTTACCGCACTTGGCTTGTAACCGAACGGGGTTGCCATAAGCCAATCAACTTGATAGCTAGCAAGTGGTCCTGGTACTGGTATTGCTGAGTAAATCCCATCATGTGGCTATACCACAGTATGTTCATCCATTTACCTGTTGATGAACATTTGGGTTGTTTATAGTTTTGTGTATTATAAATAAAGCTGTTATGAACATTCATGTGCAGGAGTCTGTGTGGATATAAGTTTCCATTTCTCTTAGGTGAATATCTAGATATTCCATATCTCTTGGGTGGAATGGCTGAGTCATATGGTAGGTGTTTGTTTAGCTTTTCAAGAAAACAGTCAACCTGTTTACCAAAGCAGTTGTGCCATTTTACCTTCCCACCAGCAGTATATGTGAGTTCCAGTTCCTCCACATCCTTGCCCACACTTGGTGTGAGCTATTTTAAAACTTTCAGCTATTCTAGTAGAGGGTGTGTAGTGGTATTACATTGCGGTTTTAATTTGTATTTTCCTAATAACTGTACACTGAATAAGGAAAACTGAAGAATTGACGCCTTTGAATTGTGGTATTGGCAAAGAATATTGAATATACCACGGAGTGCCAGAACGAACAAATCTGCTTGGAAAAAGTACAGTCAGAGTGCTCATTAGAAGCAAGGATGGCATGGACATCACGCTTGGTAAAGTACAGGGTCAGCAAAAAAAGAGGAAGACCCTCGACAAGATGGACTGACACGGTGGCTGCAAGAACGGCCTCAAGCATGAACGGGCTGAAGCATAACAATGATTGTGAGCATAGCGCAGGACCGGGCAGTGTTTTGTTCTGTGGTACACAGGATCACTAAGAGTTGGAAACCCACTCACCGGCACCTAACAACATAACAAACAACAATGACTAATGATGACAAGCATCTTTTCATGTGTTTATTTGGCATCCATAAATCTTGGTGAAGTGTCCAAACCTTTTGTGCCTAAATTCATTTGTCTTCTGGTAATTCCCCTAAGTTCATTTGTCTTCTTATAATTAAATTGTTAAGTGTTCTTTATATACTTTGGCTCGAAAGTACTTCCTTGGATGTGTTGTAAATGTTTTCCCTCAGTCTGTAGCTTTTTTTTCCTTCATATTCTTGTGCCTTTTGGATAACAAAAGTTTTCATTTTGATGAAGGCCAATACCTTGTTTGCCTTTTACAGTTTATGCTTATTGTGTGGCTTATTTAAGAACTCTGCCAAACCAAGGTTTTGAAGACTTTCATCTACATGTTCCTCCAGAAGTTTTACAGTTTTAGCTCTTACATTTAGGTTAGTGATCTATTTTGAGTTATGTTTTATAAATATGATATGAAGGTTGAGGTTTGTGTTTTTGCATGTGGCTATACTTTTTGTGTTGCGTATGCACCAGTGGGCTCAAACATAGCAATGCTTGTGAGGAAGGCGCAAGACCTGGTACTGTTTCGTTCTGTTGTACGTAGGGTCGCTATGAGTCGGAACCAACTTGATGGCACCTAACAACAACAAATTCAATTATTCCTGTGCTATTTGTTGAAAAGACTATTCTTTCTACACTGAGTTGCCTTTGTAACATCGTCAAAAATCAACTGAATATATATATATATATACTTTTTTCCTGTTATGTCTTCTGTTCCATTGACCTATTTGTGTATCTTTATGACAATGCAGTGTTTTGATTACTGTAGCTTTATAGTAAGTCTTGAACTCAGATGGTGTGAGTCCTCCAACTTTGTTCTTTATTCTTTTTCAAAGGTGCTTTGGCTACTCTTTACGTCCCTGGTATTTCCACATAAATTTTAGACTTATCTTACCAATTTCTACAAGAAAGGCTTCAGGAATTTTGACTGGGATTGCATTGAATTGATAGATGAATTTGTGGAGAGCAGTCATCTTAACAATATTGAGTTTTCCGATTCCTGAACGTAGTATGCTGTTGGTGTTAGGTGTTAGGTGTTCTGACTCACAGTGACCCTATGCACAACAGAACAAAATTCTGCCCCATCCTGCACCATCCTCACAATCATTGCTAGGTTTGAGCCCATTGTTGCAGCCACTGTGTCAATCCATCTCGTTGAGGGTCTTCCTCTTTTTCGATGACCCTCTATTTTACCAAGCATGATGTCCTGGTCCCTCCTGATAACATGTTCAAAGTACGTGAGATGAAATCTCACCATCCTTGCTTCCAAGGAACACCCTGGCTGTACTTCTTCCAAGACAGATTTGTTCATTCTCTTGGCAGTTCATGGTATATTCAGTATACCTCTCCGTTTATTTAGCTCTTCTTTTACCTTATTTATTTCTCTCAGCAATATTTTTATATTTTTCAGTGTATAGATCTTACCTATATCTTGTCAAATTATTCCCAAATATTTTACATTTTTGATGCTATTGTAAATGGCAGTTTTTGAATTTTGGTTTCTGATAGTTCATTGCTAGTAGATAGACATACAATAGATTTTTGTGTATTTAGTTTGCATATGTGCTGCTGCTGCTGCTGTGTGCCGTAGAGTCGACTGCGATTCATAGCGACCCTGTAGGACAGAATAGAACTGCCCCATAGGGTTTCCAAGGAGCAGCTGGTGGATTCGTACTGCTGACCTTTTGGTTAGCAGCCCAGCTCTTAATCACTTTGCCACCAGGGCTCTTAGTTTATATATGTAGTCTTTCTAAATTTCTTTAATAATTCTAGTAGCTTTTTTTCTTGGATTCTGTCTCAGTTATCTAGTGCTACCACAACAGAAATACCACCAGTGGATGGCTTTAACAAAGAGGAATTTGTTCTCTCACAGTCTAGTAGGTTACAAGTCCAAATTCAGGGCATCAGCTCCAGCAGAAGGCTCTCTCTCTCTGTTGGCTCTGGAGGAAGGTCCTTGTCATCAATATTCCCTTGGTCGAGGAACTTCTCAGGTGCAGGGATCCCAAGTCCAAAAGATGCGCTCTGCTCACAGGGCTGCTTTCTTGGCGGTATAAGGTCCCCAACTCTCTGCTTGCTTCCCTTTCATCTTCTTGAGAGAGAAAAGGTGGTACAGGCCACACCCCAGGGAAACTCCCTTTACCTTGGATCAGGGAGGTGACCTGAGTGAGGGTGGTGTTACAATCTCACCCTAATCCTCTTTAGCATAAAATTACAAAATCATAAAATGGAGGGCAACCACAGAATACTGGGAATCATGGCCTAGCCAAGTTGATGCACACATTTTTGGGGGAACAAAACTCAATTCATGACAGATTCCTTAGAATTTTCTACATAGACAATTATGGGGGAGAAGAGACAGTACTTCCCTACGGAAGAATTGTAATTAACGAATGTAGAATGAAATGAGGAGAATACAAAATCACCATTGGGCAAACGGCACAGTAATAATGGTTGCAGGCAAGATCCACTGATGAATGCTGAAAGCAGTGGGCAAAAGCTGGAGGGGCCATACCATTTGCATAGTCTCAAAGTATCTCTCCCAGGATACCCATCAATTAGGGAAGAGTCACTTTCAAGCAGAGAAACCCAACAGATGCCACCTTAACCAAGTAATCAGGGTTTACACAATCAGTAACAAGATACATCAACATCACGTGCCCTCTGATACAATGTACATCATTTCCGTGGTGTTCTTGCCAAAAATGCATGACCTCAATTTAATCATGAGAAAATGCCAGCAGACAAACCCAAATTGAAACAGTCTACACAATAACTGAGCAGTACTCACCAGAAGTGTCAAGGTCATGACAGATAAGACTAAGGAACTGTCCAGGTTGGAGGAGACACGGTGACTAAATGCAATGTGAGATGCTGGAACAGAAAAAGGACATGAGGGGAAAATTTGGTGAAATTCAGGTAAGGTCTCTAGTTACTAGCATTGTACCAGTGTTAATTTCCTGGTTTTGGTAATTGTGCCATGGTATGCTAAGATGGAATTGTTAACATTAGGAGAGGCTGGTGAAGGCTATTCAGGAACTCCCTGTACTATTTTTACAACTTTTCTGTAAGTCTATCGTTATTTCAAAATAAAAAGTTAAAAAAAAATTGTCTATCAGACAGTGATAAGGGCCATAAAGAGAAGAAAACAGGTTGACAGAAGAAAACGTGACTTGGGGTGAGAGGAAGAGTGGCTAGTAAACAGGGTGGCCAGGAAAAGCTTCTCTAGGGAGAAGATATTTGAGCTGAGTCCTGAGCAATGGCCATGGGAAGATCTGAGACAAGAGGGTTGTAGGCAGAAGCAGCTATGTGTAATTCAAGTGAACTTTTGATCAGTATTCAGAGCTCTAAAATATTGTCATAATGAAAGGAATGGAAAAAATGTTAAGGAAAGGAAGTTCTAACGAAAAGCTACCAAGTCTTAAAGTCACTCAGTCATGAATCCTAACGAAGACGCTCATTACGGAACACATCCCTACTGTGTCA